>NC_080548.1:16675320-19552820 GCF_028640845.1 Ahaetulla prasina
CAAAATAGAGAGCAAATCCCACTTCCATCTAGCACTGATGATGTTATCTGGTTGGGTAATGAAACGCCTGCAAGAAAACAACCAAGCTCAGAGAGCACCAAGTCCCCTAAAAGTTAGAATTATCTCTTTGTCTCAAGAATAGGGGTGAAACAAAAACAAATGCAATATATGGAATAACATTGGTTTTCTTGCACATGGCAGAGGATTAGGCTAGTCCCTCTTGAGAAGGGGGACATGGAGGGGGGAGCATTGTTCCCTCTTAAGAACTTTGTCCCCAAGGGACAACCACTGAAGACAACAGTGTACATGATGACAATTTCCTTGGCTTACTGGATCAGGGCTTAAATACAATGGTCCCTTTAGGTTTCTCAATCTTAGCACAGTTAATTAGAGGTAACTTTGCTGATCAACATGATTTCCCCAACTAATGTAAGCAGGGCAGTTATCTGAATTATTAATCAGATAGTTAGCAACTTTTGTCTTGTAGCTTCTTGCTCCCAGAAAGATGTCTCAGGGTGGAGAAGACAGTGACTGAAGCAGCAGGCAAAAAACAGCAAAGAAAACAGCTATTGATTAGGGGAGCTCTTACACACTACGTGCACTGCACACCTTTACACGCTTCACACACACATCTACCCAGAGCACCTCTTTTTTTCCTCCTGATTTATAACCTGAAAATGTTGGACTCTGGCTAGCCAATGTTCATCAATCTTATCATGAAATATTGCTACAATTTAGAAGACAGTTAAAGGAGTGGTTGATTTGGTTTCACTTGGCTTTTGACACAGCCATCGTGATTCAGGGCAGAATACTTTTATCCATCCGATGTACTTTGACCTTCTCCTGAACTTTGGTAGATCATGGTTGTAATCCACTCTAGCCTTTTCCGTGCACATCTGTGTTAGGATGGACCTACAATTCATCAAGCAAGAATTCGTCATGATTGCTAGGAATGGTGGTTTGCTGGATCAACCTGTCAAGAGGGTACAGTCTGTTCAAACCGATCCTTCCTGGTTCAGCTCATCCTTGGCATTTTGATTATCCAAAGAACCTTTCTCACAGTTCGTTCCAAGTCCACAGTTCTGTGATTAACATGGAATTAGCAGGAAAACTCCACCCCAGTGAGGACCGGATAGAATGAATCTGAGCCATTGTAGCTTAGTGAAAAGAGCACGTGCGTTTTTGAACACAGCAAGTCTAGAGTTCGGTCCTTGATAATGCCACTGTACAAGGCTCCAATTTAAATTGATGAGAGTGCCACTGCCAAGATCGGGTTCACAAATCGTGTTAAAAGTGTACGTAGTTTGGGCTTTGGTGATGGGTGAGCCTTGCCTTCCAGACTTAAAACATGGTTTATGGCTTTTTATGTTATTGTTGTGGTCCATCAGCAGCCTATGGAGCTGGCAATGGAGGCGGACAGCAATGAGGCTGAGGTGGGGCCAGGGCCATCAGAAAATAAGGTGCGGACTCCAGAGCCTCCAGAAACTGATAGTAGTGAGGCAGAGGAACAGGAGGAGCCTGTTCTTGATGCATGCATGACAAGAGCTGCAAAAAGGCAAGAGCAGCTCAAGCAGAGAGGACAACTCGGGAGTAGGGCCAAGAGATGATTGGCCCCTCCCATAAGGCTTAAAACAGACCAGCACCGGTGTTTCAGCTTGCTGGAAAACAACATTGTAGCTGCATTCTCTGCTTCGTGAAACTTTGTTTTTGTGACTTCTGAACGTTTGCCAAGAAAGGCCTTTGGCAGTTTGCCTAATTGGACTAAGGTTTGTGATAACTGAAGAATTTGTGTTTGAGAGGCATTTGTTTTACTTTGAGTTGAACGACGCTGGGAATGAAGTAATTCCCAGCTGTTCGAATAAAGTTTATTTTATCACGGACTGAATTTGTTGCTACCTACTTGGGTCTGTGTCACAACAGTTATGTGAAGCTAGCCAGTTGTGTCCCAAAGGTGCTTTTTCAGAAGGCAGCTGGACTTTCTCGTAGTGCTCCTGGTAGGACCCAGATAAAGCCCCAAGTGCTTCACCGACCCTCTAAAAGAATGCAAATGACCAGCTGTCTGCAAGGAATATATTTCCCATTATCCTGTCAGAGCTGAAGAAGCTTCTTGGATGAGAAGCGAAATGTCTTCAACAGAAAAAACAAAAAAGTCCAGTTGCCTGCTGAAAAAAACACCTTTGGGACAACCATGACCTGGATGACTGAGAATCTCTACAAACTTTTAGCCAGTTGCGATGTTTTCTCCAAACTATGGTGGGCAAAAGGCTTCCCTCTCTACATATGTACATGTGAACTGCATTCACTGCTAAGCATTTGAGATGACCTCCCTCAACCAAGGTTCAGAAGTTGAGCCCAGTCAGCCTAAGGAGGCAACAGAGCACATGGAGGCAACTAAGCTAATGCCAGGTGCAAAGAATCCATTAGATTGCAGCATAGAAGGTTCGTTCAAACCCATAATACACAGGTATCTAGTCAACTAAAATTCAACACTAAATTGGCACCAGATAAGGATCAACAGAATTCAGGAGAGGTTGGACTTGAACCGCTTGTGGGAATGTAACAATTCCAAGTTGATGACACACTTATCTCCGCCCTCAGCTCTGCCCACTCTTCTCCTACAGCTAGGTGACCATAAGGAGAATTTCCCAACTCATTAAGCCTACCTGGAGACTCATCTGAGAAGATGTTTCAGATACGGGCGGCTCTCTAATGAGCTACTATTTCATCTCTGCATGAAGAGGCACTCTAGTTAGGCAACAGAAGACCTAATGAATGCGTTTGTATGGAAGAAAGAGATTTAGGCATAATCCTCTAATTCAGTGGTTCCCAACCAGTGTGCCGCGGCACTAAGGGGTGCCGTGAGATCTTTTGAGGGTGCCGGGAACTTTTGAGCTACGGAGATTTTAAATATCTATTTCCTTATAATTTTTATTTTTGTCACAACAATATATGTAAGTATCATATAGAAAGGTTATATAGTATATAACGGTATAAGCATATATATATATATATAGGAAGAAGAAAAGAAAAACAATAGGACAGGAACGGTAGGCACGTTTGTGCACTTATGCACGCCCCTTATGGTCCTCTTAGGAATGGGGTGAGGTCAATAGTAGAAAGTTTTTGGTTAAAGCTTTTGGGATTATGGGAAGAGACCACAGAGTCAGGTAAAGTATTCCAAGCACTGATGATTCTGTTACAGAAGTCATATTTTCTGCAATCTAGATTAAAGCGGTTGACATTAAGTTTAAATCTATTGGTTGCTCTTGTATTATTGCAATTAAAGCTGAAGTAGTCTTTGACAGGAAGGACATTACAATAGATGATTCTATGAGTTAAACTTAGGTCTTGTCAAAGGCGACGGAGTTCCAAGTTTTCCAAGCCCAGGATTTCAAGTCTGGTGGGATAAGGTATTTTGTTGTTTACAGAGGAATTTTTTGGCATTTTTGCAGGCCAGGTGGTGACGCTGCAGCTTGGATGTTTAGAGCCCTATGGTGCTTTGTTCAAGATTACGCCAGCCACCACGGAAAATGTGGTCAACATTCAGAAGTGCTTCCTGTTAAACGGCACCAAAGAAAGTCAAGTGAAGCCTCAAGGGGTCTTTCCCGACATGAAAGATTTCAAGGTGAGTCAACGAAGCTCAGCGATTGGAGAAGCGAAGGGAGTCCAAGACGTCAAGCTGGATTTGTAGCTGGACAGTTGCCTGGTTGATCGTTGGAAAGAATAGAATAGAATAACAGAGTTGGAAGGGACCTTGGAGGTCTTCTAGTCCAACCCCGTGCTTAGGCAGGAAACCCTAGACATTCCCCCTATTCAGTGGTGGGATTCAGCCGGTTCGCACCACTTCGGGAGAACCGGTTGGTAACTTTCTGAGCAGTTTGGCGAACTGGTAATTGGAAGAAATCATTAGGGCAGAGAACCGGTTGTTAAATTATTTGAATCCCACCACTGCCCCTATTCCACAAATAGGGGGAATTTGTCAGTTTGTGGTGTCCACAGTGAATCAAGCATCCTATATCCAGGGGTGGGGCTGCTGGAGGTTCACAGGGGTTCGGGAGAACCTCTAGCTAAGATTCTGTGCAGTTTGGAGAACCCCCAAATCCCACTCCTGGCTGCCCCTGCCCACTCCCCCCTTCCCAGGAGGTACCTACATGGCCTGTTTTGGATGCAGGTAAGTGCAGGGTGCACTCGGAGGTTCAGGGAGGGTGAAAAACAGGCCTACCAGAAGTTCAGGAAGCCTGGGGAGGCTATTTTTGCCCTCCTGGAGGCTCAAGAAAAGCCTCCAGAGCCCAGGGAGGGCACAAACACCCTCCGCCCACCACAGTGCAGGAGTCCGACTAGGCCACACCCACCATGGCCACACCCACCCAGCAACCGGACAGAAAACCCCTTGCTAACATTTTTGAAGCCCATCCTGCCTATATATATTTTTCTTACATGTAAGAAAGAAAACTCATCCTTATGAAAAAAAATTATTTCTACTTGCATTATTATTATTATTATTTTTAATTTCACCCTTCCTCTGCCCAACACATTTTTGTAAGACAGAACTTGGGAAAAATATAGTTTCCCTCTGGCATATTGGCTGGACATATAATTTAAATTATCGCTTTCTGCATCTTATTTGGCAAATATTGGCAACACCCGACCAAGCGCTAGATTCATCCATCATGCAAAACAGTGGTGGTAAACATAGCTTGTTGAATTAGATATTACTTGCTGGTACATTTCACTAAACTATGGTTTAGAGGCCATAAATGACCAGATTTTCCCAACTTATTGAGCCAAACCGAACAAGCCACATTAGTTGGATTGATATAGCACCGACATTGTAATGCGGATTTTATGATTTGCTAGCACGTTGTGTAAACATAGTCAATGCAATTTGTGAATCATGGTTATAATGTAGCCTGGACTTGGTTAAATTGTGATTTATCTGGGAAATGTTTTATTTATGAAATAAACAACCATGCCAGCCATTGGCTAGAATGTGTAATTTCAAAACACTTTTTTTCCCCCCTGATGTTGGAGGTCTTCTCTATGCAAAGCAATCTTCTACCATTGAGCTGCAGTCTTTCCCCAGCTCGCTTGCTTTTGGAGGCCAAGAATTACTACACCTTCAGTGCACCCTGGTTCTTTCAACAGACCAATAGTGAAGTTCAATTTTTTTTTTACTACTGATTCTGTGGCCGTGGCTTGGTGGACATGGTGTGGCTTGGTGGGTGTGGCTCGGTGGGTGTGGCAGGGGAAGGATACTGCCAAATCTCCATTCCCACCTCACTCTGGGGCCAGCCAGAGTGTTGTGTCTGCGCCTCCTGAGCCGGGCCCTTTGCCAGAAAGTGACTCAGAAAGTGAGGGGGAAGGGAACTTACCTCTGGAGCATTGGCTTCCCTGGCTCAGCTCCAGGAGCCAGAGGCAGGCCAGGTGGAGGAGATAACGAGGCCTCCATCCCCTGACTCTTTCCCCCCCCAGGCCACACCTCCAGATCCAGCTGATGGCAATCAGGCCTGGCTGGACCCTAGGTTTCGTAGGTAGGAGAGGTGGGAACAACAGAAGCAGGGGTGGGGCAGGCCTAGGAAGTGCTGAGTCACGGACCTACACCCCACAGTGTATAAAAGCAGTCCTGGCTGCTCTTCTGCTCTGTGACGAGCAAAAATTGAGCTGAACTCTTTACTCAGAGAAGTGAGCTGAACATTCGGCCTGGACTGCTGACTTCCTGATTGCCTGGCAACCCCAAAATAAAAGAGAGACTTTGGCAGGCAGCTGCAGATTCCCTGCCAGGATTGATAGCAGCCATGAACTCAATTACGGGCTCATTTAGCCATCTCGTGTGGCCAAGGCCGGGAGGGGACAGAACACAGAGGTGGCATTTTCCGGTTCTCCGAACTACTCAAAATTTCCACTACCGGTTCTCCAGAACCTGTCAGAACCTGCTGGATTTCACCCCTGCAACAGACCATGGTAAACACTAATATCCCAGCCCTCCTTTCTTTCGATAGGCCCGAGAAAGCTGTTCCAATTGAGAACAGCACATGGACAAATCCTTAGCCAGCTCAGCTTGCCCTTTGCCTTAGTGAGTCAGCCGCTTCCTTCTGCGGCAAAGCTGCTCTTCCCCGTGCCAAGTTTCTAATAAAATTGCAAGGCAGGTTTCACCCAGATGCTGTTGACTTGACAGTAATGAAATCTCTTTTCTGCAATGGCTGCTCGAGGTGGCATTTGTCACACACAGCTGATGGCAAGCTGTTATTTGACCTATGCCAAATCGCTGTCTGGTAGACCACGATGCTACAGATGTGGACGAGAAACTTCGTGGTGTTGTTTTGCTAGTTTGCTAATGAAGGACTCAAAATCCTCCTTGCTTTGAAAGACACCACCACCACCCCTATTTGAAATTGTGTCAGCCTGTCTTTCTGATAAAGATAAAGGACAAGGTTTCCCCTTGTCCAGTCGTATCCGACTTTAGGAGGCGGTGCTCTTCTCTGTTTCTTAACTGGGAGAACCAACACTGTCTGAAGATGCTTCCATCCATGGTCATGTAGCCAGCATGATTATACACCAAGGTGCCTGTAATGTTGTTACCTTCCCCCCAAAGTGGTATCTTAGAATATACTCATCGGGCTGGAAGGGACCTTGGAAGCCTTCTAGTCCAACCCCCTGTTCAGGCAGGAAACCCTACACCCGTGATGGTGAACCTATGGCACGCGTGCTGGAAGTGGCACGCAGAGCCATCTCTCCAGACACGCAAGCCGTCGCCCATTGCTCGTCCGGGTTCTGGCGCACCGGACAGCTGGTCTTCACACGTGCATGAGCACTGAAAACCAGAAGAGAAGCTGTCTGGCGTGCGCATGCGCACCAGCCAGCTGGTTTTTGCATGCACGTGCATGCCAGAAACGGGAACACCAGGTGGCCGATGCATGTGCACGCACCGTAAACCGGAAGAGCAGCCGCCCAGTGCGCATGTGCATGCTCTTCCGGTTTCCGGTGCGCACATGCGAGCTCCCATTTCGGCACTTGATGTAAAAAAAGGTTCGCCAACCCTGTCCTACATCATTTCAGACAAATGGTTATCCAATCTCTTCTCAAAAACCTCCAGTGATGGAGCACCCACAACTTACGGAGGCAAGCGGTTCCATTGATTAATTGTTCTCAGTGTCAGGAAATTGCTCCTTTGTTCTACTATTCCAATTACCCTTCTATTATTATTCTAGTTCTATCTACTAGTATGAGCCTCATTTACAAAGCCACAGGGGCCAAAGCAAGGCATCAGCCATCCTCGTCTCACGACCACGAAAAATGAGCCCTTTGATAGAAGCAGTTCCTAAATAGGGAACCTACCTATTTATCTACTCACATTTTCATGCTTTCGAACTGCTAGGTCAACAGGAGCTGGGGCAAGTAACGGGAGCTTACCCCATCAAGCAGGGTCCGCTTATCAAATCTGGGCTAGTTTCTTTACCAGCGTCTTTAACCACTAATAGAGCTGCCATAGAAGCTGGATTTCTTGGCTACTTGGGATGTTGGCTATTCGACTGGAAGCTTGGCTGTCACTTGGTAATATCAAGTGATAGCCACTTGGTAGGAAAACCAAAAACCCACCGGAGATAGAGCGATTCTTCAACATGTCCAAAGTGTGTTGTGGGTGTCGTGTCCCACTCCTCCGCTGACGGCTGGGTCAGGGAAATCCGAATCAGGCGTGCCTCTGCAGCTCTGCCAAAGTCCTAGCAAAGTTCTCAAGGCAGGTAGGAGACCAGAAAGTGACTTCAGCAAGATAAGGTAGACTTTGCCTGATTCAGAGAATGCCAGAAAGCAGATCCTTTATATAGGTCATGGGGTGTGGCTCCATGACTCAGCACTTATCCAGGCCTGCCCCTCCCTTCCTTCTGTCGCCGCCGCCTATCAATTCTTCTGAAGCGAGGGTCACTCCAGTCTGCAGCTGTTGGTAATTGACCTTCCTCCAGCTCACATGCAGTGGGGGAGGGGGAGGGGTCTAGTTGCTCCGTTTGCCTGGGCATGGAGCCAGGGCTGGGGCCGGGAGGCATGCTAGGACATTCCTCAGCGTTCGGAAGCAGATAAGACGGGCCCGGCTGCGGGGAAAGCGGACGAGACACAACAGTGGGTTCCTTGAGTCCTGCTGCCACTTGGTTTCCCTTTAGGTGAAACCGAGAACTCGGGATAATGTTGCTAACATTGATAAAGTGCATTCTGCTTACAAATGAAGTTGTGGGGAAAGAACGGTAGGTAATTCAGTAGGAAAGCCCCTGCTCTCTTTGTAGAGGTGCCAAATTCAACACCTGGTATCACTAGTGTTCATTACTTCTGTATGGATTAAATCAGCCATGAGAAGTTCTTCTTCCAGCAAATGGAGCTGCCAATTGAAAAAGACAACTAGTGTGTGACTCCTGTTGGCTGAAAGATCACCCAGGCTTCTCTGTATAGCATGCCAAGGCTACACTCCAAGAGAAGATGAAGACGGAGGATTTAAAATATAAAATAAGCTCCCCAAACCTCTCCAAAGATGATTCCCCTTGTTTCTTACAGCCATTCTCCAAACTCTTAAACAAAGCAGGGGAAGAGTGAAACATTGAGCTCTGGATGAATCTGAAAGCACCAAAGAGGATACCGGGACTTTTTATCCTTCTGGGGTTGTCTCAAGATTGGAATCATATAATATCCTAAGCCAGGGGTGTTAAACTCAAGTGCTTAAATCCAGCCTGGGGCTGGGGGCCAGCCTAGAAATATCAAAGGACCAGCCCGCAGTGCCTCCCGAGCAGGGGTAAAATGCTCCCGGTTCGGACTAGATTGGCCAATCCAGTAGCAATGGCGGCAGGTGGTTCGGAGAACCAATAGCAAAAATCCCTGCCCATGCCCAGCTGAGCCACGGGATCGTCAGAGCCTTTTTTTTTTTAACTTTTAAAAGCATTTTTTAAAAGCTAAAAACAGCAGAAGCCTGCTAGGCAAAAAATGGGGGGTGTAGGCAAAAAATGGGGGGCTGGCAGTGATGAAATCTAATTTTTTTTACTACCGGTTCGGTGGATGTGGCTTGGTGGGCATGGCAGGGGAAGGATACTGCAAAATCTCCATTCCCTCCCTACTTCTGGGGAAAGGATATTGCAAATTCTCCATTCCTACCCCAATCTGGGGCCAGCCAGAGATGGTATTTGCCAGTTCTCTGAACTACTCAAAATTTCTGCTACCGGTTCTCCAGAACCTGTCAGAACCTGCTGGATTTCACCCCTGGGGGGTGGGGTTCATGAGAGAGAGAGAGAGGAAGGGAGGGAGGGAGGGAAGGAAGGAAGGAGGGAAGGAAGGAGAGGGAGGGAGGAAAAAGGAGAGGAACCTGGCACTAGACGCAGCTTCAGAGGATAATCCAGGGCTGGAAGGGACCTGGAGGTCATCTAGTCCAACCCTGCTCTAGCAGGACATTGTTAGTGAGTTTCTGTCTTTTGATCCCCCAGTCACATAGCCATGCCCACCCAATCACATGACCCCCCCACCAAGCCATGCCCACCAAGCCACACCCACAGAACTGGTAGGGAAGAAATTTAGATTTCACCACTGCTCCCGAGGCCCCCATGCGACTCATTTTTGGCCGGCAGAGTGCTGCAGGAGGCCATGGAGTCTGAAAATGGGCCACGCGTGGCCCCCTCCGCACCCTGTTTTGGCCAGTAAAGTGCAGAAGGCATCCATCCATCCATGCTGGCTTGGTGGGCGTGGCAGAGGAAGGATACTGCAAAATCCCCATTCCCGCCCCACTCCTGGAGGAAGGATATTGCAAAATCCCCATTCCCACCCCACTCTGGGACCAGCCAGAAATGGTATTTGCCGGTTCTCCGAATTACGCAAAATTTCTGCTACCGACCTGCTGGATTTCACCCCTGAGTTACAGTTACAAGAACCAGGCTTGGTGCAGTATGCAATTCCAATCAAAAAGCTTGACTGGGACAATGCAGTTTGAGGGAGTCCTTGATGTTCTCTGAACTTGGTTGTTTTCTTGCAGATGTTTTATTACCCGAACTAAGTAACATCCTCAGTGCTAGTTTGGGTAATAAAACATCTGCAAGAAAACAACCATGTTAAGAAAGCACCAAGGACTCCCTCATTTCAACCCTGAGCTACAAATATTCTCCTTTATTGGTACAATACAGTTTCCCATGTGCCTCTTTCAAATGTGCCTCTTCTCTCTGTTGTTCCTCCAGTTTGTAAGAGAAGAATACTTCAAAGGCATCTACACCTCCGTGTGGCAGAGCATAACCAACTGGGGCAAGAAGAAGAATATCTATACCATGTGGGTGACCAACGCCAGCTGTGGAGTCACCCCGGTGCATTACGAGATGAAGGGTTACAACAGCTTGCTGGGGTCCCACTACGACAAGTATGAAATCAATTACAGCGACTTCTCCAACAGCTTCCCAGCTTCCATCTTCGTCCTGAAATCAAATGGTGAGTCGGAAGGATTCAACCTCCTGCCTGCTTTGGGGAGATGGGCCCTCAAGCTTTTGCTCATTGTGTGCAGGGTGACGACCATCGTTGCGAACTTCACAACTCTGCAGGGATCAGAATCAGATGTCACACCCAAGCAGACCCTCTTCTGAGCGAGAAAAAACTGAAGCTAAAGGGTACACTCCAGGGGTGGGCTTCTGGGGGTTCGCAGGGGTTCGGGAGAACCTCTAGCTAAGATTCTGTGCAATTTGGAGAACCTCCCAAATCCCACTCCTGGCTGGCCACTCCCACCCCGCCTTGCCCCTCCCAGGAGTCCCCACATGGGATGCAGGTAAATGCAGGGCATGTGTGGAGGCTCGGGGAGGGTGAAGAATGGGCCTACCAGAAATTCAGGGCCTCCAGAGGGCCTCCAGAGCCTGAGGAGGCCATTTTTGCTCTCCTGGAGGCTCAAAGAAAGCCTCTGGAGCCCAGAGAGGGCAAAAACACCCTCCTCCCGCCGTGGTGCAGGAGGCTAACTAGGCCACGCCTACCATGGCCACACCCACCCAGCAACCAGGTAGAGAACCCCTTGCTAAAATTTTTGAAGCCCACCCTGGTACACTCTCAAGCTAAATCTCCATGTTGGGTTGGATAGCAATCGGGTGGTTCTATTACACAGAATAAACTAAAAGATTGAGAACAAAAGTGTAAGAGGGAATGGCGTTGAATAGAAGGAAGAGCAGCTACCAAGGCGATTGTCAACAAAAGGGATCTCTAGTTTATTTATTTATTTATTTATTATTTAAACTTATATACCGCCCTATCTCTCAAAGGACTCAGGGCGGTTTACAGGCATATAAAAAACATCAATATACAAATTAAAATAATCATTAAAAGACTTATTCTAATGCCAATAATTAATAATACCAATTTTTAAAAATAGAAATATAAATATTAAAATCAATTTAAAACCCCTCTAAATTTAAAAGTCTAAGCCAGTCCTGCACAGATGAATAAATGAGTCTTGAGCTCGCGACGGAAGGTTCGAAGATCTGGAAGTTGACGGAGTCCTGGGGAGTTCGTTCCAGAGGTGGGAGCCCCACAGAAGGCCCTTCCTGGGCGTCGCCAGACGACACTGCCTAGCTGACGGCACCCTGAGAGTCCCTCTCTGTGAGGCGCGGGTCGGTGAGAGGTATCTGGTCGCAGTAGGCGGTCCCGTAGATAACCCGGCCCTATGCCATGGGCGCTTTAAAGGTGGTCACCAAAACCTTGAAGCGCACCGGAAGGCCACAGGTAGCCAGTGCAGCCTGCGCAGGATGGGTGTTATCACGGGAGCCACGAGGGCTCCATCTATCACCAGCGCAGCGCATTCTGGACTAACTGCAGCCTCGGATGCCCTTCAAGGAAGCCCCATGTGAGGCGTTGCAGTAATCCAGGCGAGGCGTCACGAGGCGTGGTGACCGTGCATAGGGCCTCCCGGTCCAGAAAGGCGCAACTGGCGCACCAGGCGAACCTGGTGAAACGCTCTCCTGGAGGCGGCCGTCAAATGATCTTCTAGAGACAGCCGTTCATCCAGGAGGGCGCCTAAGTTGCGCACCCTCTCCGCCGGGGCCAATGACTCGCCACCGATGGTCAGCCGCGGTTAGCTGACTGTGCGGGATGCGGCATCCACAGCCACTCTGTCTTGGAGGATTGAGCTTGAGCCTGTTTCTCCCCATCCAGACCCGTCGGCCTCCAGACACCGGGACAGCACTTGATAACCGTTGGGGTGGTCCGGTGTGAAAAGTACAGCTGGGTGTCATCCGCATACAGCTGGTACCTCACACGAACCCACTGATGATCTCACCCAGCGGCTTCATGTAGATGTTGAACAGAAGGCGAGAGGATCGATCCCTCGGCACCCACAAGTGAGGCGCCTCGGGGCCGACCTCTGCCCCCTGTCAACACCGACTGCGACGGTCGGAGAGATGGGAGGAGAACCACCGATAAGCGGTGCCTCCACTCCCAATCCCTCCAACCGGCGCAGCAGGATACCATGGTCGATGGTATCAAAAGCCGCTGAGAGGTCTAATAGGACCAGGGCAGAGGAACAACCCCTATCCTGGCCCTCAGAGATCATCCTGCTTGACCAAAGCCGTCTCCGTGCTGTAACGGGCGGAAACCGGACTGGAGCAGGTCTAGATAGACAGTTTCATCCAGGTGCAAGGAAACTGATATGCCACCATACTCTCTACAACCTTAGCATGAGCGGGTTGGAGACGACGATAATTACCTAAAACAGCGGGTCAGGAAGGCTTCTTGAGGAGGGCCTCACCACCGCCTCTTTCAAGGCGGCGGAAGACACCCTCCACCAAGGAAGCGCTCGTAATCGCCTGGAGCCAGCCTCGTGTCACCTCCTGCGTGGCCAGCACCAGCCAGGAGGGCACGGGTCCAATAAACACGTGGTGGCATTCAGCCTCCCAACAACCTGTCCATGTCCTCGGGAGCGACAGGGTCAAACTCATCCCATAAAATGTCACCAAGACCACCCTCAGCCGTCTCACCCGTATCACCGCAATCTTGGTCCAAACCATCCCGAAGCTGAACGATTTTATCGTATAGATAACCGTTAAACTCCTCAGCACGTCCCTGCAACGGGTCATCCGCTCCCCTGGGTGTAGGAGGGGGGGGCTCACCTGAAACAGGGCGGCTGGGCGGTTATCTGCCGATGCAATGAGGGAGGAGGCGTAGCTACGCCTCGCTTCCCTCAATGCCACTAGGTAAGCCCTAGTATAGGACTTCACTAGTGTCCGATCAGCTTCTGAACGGCTGGACCTCCAGGAACTCTCTAGGCGTCTTCTCCGGCGCTTCATCCCTCTCAGCTCCTCGGAGAACCAAGGAGCCGGTTGGGACCTGCGCCGGGTCAGAGGGCGGAAAGGGACGGCCCGGTCTAAGGCCCCCGCCCGCGCCCGGTCCCCAGCCGCAACAAGTTCCTCAGCCGAGCCGTGAGCCAGACCCTCAGGAAATGGCCCAAGCTCCGTCCGAACCCTCCGGGTCCATCAGGCGCCTGGGACGGAACCAACGTGTCGGCTCCGTCTCCCTGCGGTGGTGAATGGCGGTCAGAAAGTCCAGGCGAAGAAGAGAGTGATCTGACCATGACAAAGGTTCAGTGACTATTTCCTTTAAGTCCAGATCTCTCGACCACTGACCAGAGACAAAAATCAGGTCCAGAGTGCCACCCCCAATGTGAGTAGGGCCATCAACTACTTGGGTCAGGTCCAAGGCCGTCATGGAAGCCATGAACTCCCGAGCTGCTGTTGATGACGAGCCGGAAGATGGCAAGTTAAAGTCCCCCATGACTAAAAGTCTGGGGGTCTCAACTGCCACCCCGGCCAGCACCTCCAGGAGCTCGGGCAGGGCAGCTGTCACGCAGCAAGGAGCCAGGTACGCGACCAGCAAGCCCATCTGACACCTATGACCCCATCTCACCAAGAGGGATTCGCACCCGGCAATCTGAGGTACAGTGGTCTCCCTCGGCTCCAGACTCTCTCTAATCACAACCGCCACCCCCCCACCCCTGTGTTAGTTCAGACGAAGATAAAAGATGGAACACATATAGATGTGCAAAGTCATGTTACTAGAGCCTTATAATAAAAGTAACATCAACCTACAGTAGTGCCAAATTGTGGAAATCTTTTGGGAAAAGTGTATTTTCTAAAACTAGCTAATAACACCACCTTTTTTTGGGAGTAGTACCATAGAATTAGGGGACGCGGTGGCTCAGGGGCTAGGATGTTGAGCTTGTCGATCGAAAGGTCGGCAGCTCAGCGGTTCGAATCCCTAGTGCTGCTGTGTAATGGGGTGAGCTCCCCTTACTTGTCCCAGTTTCTGCCAACCTAGCAGTTTCGAAAGCACGTAAAAATGCAAGTAGAAAAAATAGGGACCACCTTTGGTGGGAAGGTAACAGCATTCCATGCGCCTTTGGCGTTGAGTCATGCCGGCCACATGACCACGGAGACGTCTTCGGACAGCACTGGCTCTTCGGCTTTGAAACAGAGATGAGCACCGCCCTCTAGAGTCGGCAACGACTAGCACAGATGTGCGAGGGGAATCTTTACCTTTACCTTACCATAGAATTATATATCAATGGAAAGATAATTTAATCAAGAATGTAATGCAATAACTTTTATGAAGGATTTGCTATTAGAATAGCAGTTACAGTATAAAGAAGAAAAGTGAAACACGTAGAAAAAACGAGATATACAAAAATTATCACCATGTCAGTTAATACTTCGTTGGGTAACCTTTAGCATGAATTACGGCCTTACCACATCTTTCCATGGAGTGAACCAAGTCTTTTAGTTCTGCAGCTGTTATAATGTGAAACCAAGATTGAATGATTGCTTCTATTAACTGGGTTTTATTGCTGGGTCGCTTCTGGCTGACAAGTTTCTTTAGTCGCCTCCATAGATTTTCAATTAGGTTAAGGTCTGGGCTATTTCCAGACCATTCCAGCAGTGGAATATGATTATCTTGAAACTCAAAAAAAAAAGTGGTGTTATTAGCCATCAAACCTCAAAAATATACTTTCCCCAAAAGGTTTCCACAATTTTGGCCACCCTCAGCCGTCTCACCCGTATCACGCAATCTTGGTCCAAACCATCCCGAAGCTGAGCGATTTTATCGTATAGATAACCGTTAAACTCCTCAGCACGTCCCTGCAGCGGGTCATCCGCTCCCCTGGTGTAGGAGGGAGCGGGTCACCCAAACAGGGCGGCTGGGCGGTTATCTGCCGATGCAATGAGGAGGCGTAGCTACGCCTCGCTTCCCTCAATGCCACTAGGTAAGCCCTAGTATAGGACTTCACTAGTGTCCGATCAGCTTCTGAACGGCTGGACCTCCAGGAACTCTCTAGGCGTCTTCTCCGGCGCTTCATCCCTCTCCGCTCCTCGGAGGACCAAGGAGCCGGTTGGGGCCTGCGCCGGGTCAGAGGGCGCAAAGGCACGACACGGTCTAAGGCCCCCGCCGCGGCCCGTTCCCAGGCCGCAACAAGTTCCTCAGCCGAGCCGTGAGCCAGACCCTCAGGAAATGGCCCAAGCTCCGTCCGGAACCCCTCCGGGTCCATCAGGCGCCTGGGACGGAACCAACGTATCGGCTCCGTCTCCCTGCGGTGGTGAATGGCGGTCAGAAAGTCCAGACGAAGGAGAGAGTGATCTGACCATGACAAAGGTTCAGTGACTATTTCCTTTAAGTCCAGATCTCTCAACCACTGACCAGAGACAAAAATCAGGTCCAGAGTGCCACCCCCAATGTGAGTAGGGCCATCAACTACTTGGGTCAGGTCCAAGGCCGTCATGGAAGCCATGAACTCCCGAGCTGCTGTTGATGACGAGCCGGAAGATGGCAAGTTAAAGTCCCCCATGACTAAAAGTCTGGGGGTCTCAACTGCCACCCCGGCCAGCACCTCCAGGAGCTCGGGCAGGGCAGCTGTCACGCAGCAAGGAGCCAGGTGCGTGATCAGCAAGCCCATCTGACACCTATGACCCCATCTCACCAAGAGGGATTCGCACCCGGCAATCTGAGGTACAGTGGTCTCCCCCGGCTCCAGACTCTCTCTAATCCCAACCGCCACCCCCCCACCCCTGTGTTAGTTCAGACGAAGATAAAAGATGGAACACATATAGATGTGCAAAGTCATGTTACTAGAGCCTTATAATAAAAGTAACATCAACCTACAGTAGTGGCTAAAATTGTGGAAATCTTTTGGGAAAACTGTATTTTCTAAAACTAGCTAAGAATACCACTTTTTTGGGGGGAGTAGTAGACGCAGTGGCTCAGGGGCTAGGATGTTGAGCTTGTCGATCGAAAGATCGGCAGCTCAGCGGTTCGAATCCCTAGTGCTGCCGTGTAATGGAGTGAGCTCCCATTACTTGTCCCAGCTTCTGCCAACCTAGCAGTTTCGAAAGCACGTAAAAATGCAAGTAGAAAAAATAGGGACCACCTTTGGTGGGAAGGTAACAGCGTTCCATGCGCCTTTGGCGTTGAGTCATGCCGGCCACATGACCACGAAGACGTCTTCAGACAGTACTGGCTCTTTGGCTTTGAAACGGAGATGAGCACCGCCCCCTAGAGTCGGCAACGACTAGCACAGATGTGCGAGAGGAACCTTTACCTTTATCTTACCATAGAATTATATATCAATGGAAAGATAATTTAATCAAGAATGTAATGCAATAACTTTTATGAAGGATTTGCTATTAGAATAGCAGTTACAGTATAAAGAAGAAAAGTGAAACACGTAGAAAAAACGAGATATACAAAAATTATCACCATGTCAGTTAATACTTCGTTGGGTAACCTTTAGCATGAATTACGGCCTTACCACATCTTTCCATGGAGTGAACCAAGTCTTTTAGTTCTGCAGCTGTTACAATGTGAAACCGAAATTGAATGATTGCTTCTATTAACTGGGTTTTATTGCTGGGTCGCTTCTGGCTGACAAGTTTCTTTAGTCGCCTCCATAGATTTTCAATTGGGTTAAGGTCTGGGCTATTTCCAGACCATTCCAGCAGTGGAATATGATTATCTTGAAACTCAAAAAAAAAAGTGGTGTTATTAGCCATCAAACCTCAAAAATATACTTTCCCCAAAAGGTTTCCACAATTTTGGCCACTACTGTACATGGTATTGGTTTCCTTGTTTGGTTTACCTTGAAAAACTGACAGAAGGAGAGGTTTTGTTCACACGTGATGTAAAGCTATGATCTGATATGTGTGCTTGTATGTGAGATTTGAAACAAGCTCTTGTGGTTTCTATTGTCTGATTTTACGCCCACTAATGGCTTAGTCAACTATGTTTGAAGTCTCCAAGCAGAAGCTTGATTGTCATCTGCATAAAATCTTATAATGGATCCTGCATTGCACAGGCAATTAGACTAGATCCGTGATGGCAAACCTATGGCACGCGTGCCAGAGGTGGCACGCAGCACCCTCTCTGTGGGCACTTGAGCTGTCACCCCAGTTCAGCTCCGCCGCACATACGCGCACACCTCCCACCGGCCAGCTGATCTTTGGGTCACTGTCATGCATGCATTGGAGGTGGGGCATGTGCGGGGCTCCTCGCGCGTATGCATGGGAGGCAGGGGGCATGCAGGGGGCCACGCGCGCATTCATTTTGTGGGTTCGTGCATGCATGCATGGATTTGTGCCTGTGCAATTCAGGCACTCGCTCCGGAAAAGGTTAGCCATCACTGGACTAGATGATCTCTGAGCCTGTTCCAATTCTGATTCTATAATTCCATCTGTTGTGTCTCGCCCGCTTTCACTGCAGCCGGGGCCTTCTTATCTGCTTCCGAACGCTGAGGAATGTCCTAGCATGCCTCCCGGCCCCAGCCCTGGCTCCATGCCCAGACAGGCTGAGGAGGAAGAAGTACCTCCAGCCCCCAGCTCTGGCTCCATGTCCAGGCAAACGGAGCAACTAGACCCCTCCCCCTCCCCCACAGCATGTGAGCCTGAGGAAGGTCAATTACCAACAGCTGCAGACTGGAGTGGCCCTTGCTTCAGAAGAATTGATAGGCGGCGGCGACAGAAGGAAGGGAGGGGCAGGCCTGGATAAGTGCTGAGTCATGGAGCCACACCCCATGGCCTATATAAAGGATCTGCTTTCTGGCATTCTCTGAGTCAAGCAAAGTCTAACATATCTTGCTGAAGTCACTTTCTGGTCTCCTGCCTGCCTTGATAACTTTGCTAGAACTTTGGCAGAGCTGCAGAGGCACGCCTGATTCGGATTTCCCTGACCCGGTCGTCAGCGGAGGAGTGGGACACGACACCATCATTCTAAAACCCATTTGTAGTCTAACCTGGCATAAGGTAGCCTGGCTTCTTGTTGTTGTTGTTTTATGTGTCTGCCAGAATATGAGCCTTGTGAAATCTTAAATAACAGGTATTCCTCGACCTACAACCCGTAATTGAGCCCAAGTTTTCTGTCACTAAGCAAGATAGTTTTTAAAGCAAATTTTGCTCCATTTTACAACCTTTCTTGCCACAGTTAAGTGAATCACTGCAACTGTTCATTTAGTAACATGGTTGTTAAGCGAATCTGGCTTCCCAATTGACTTTGCTTGTTCGAAGGTCGCAAAAGGGGATCACGTGACCCTGGGACATTGCAACCGTCATAAACATGAGTCAGTGGCCAAGCTTCTGAATTTGGATCACAGCATCATTCAAGAGGATGCTGCGAGGGTCATAAGCATGAGAAACGGTCACTCTCGTCAGTGCTGTTGTAACTTTGAACTGTCACTAAATGAACCATTGTAAGTGCACAGTAGAATTAGCAAGAGCACCTCTGCAGGTATTGCTCAGTCTTAGGAAATGCTTTTTGTTCTAAGAGTAGACAATCACTCTACAGCAGGGGTGTCAAATTCAAGGCTTAAATCTGGAAATATCAGGGGACTGGCCCATGGTGCCTCTGCTGGTCATTTTCAGTCTCCAGAGCCTCCTGCAACATTTTGCAGGCCAAATCACTCCCCGCCAGGCCCTCCGAGGTCAAACACATCCCCGATGCGGCCCTCAATGAAATTGAGTTTGACACCCCTGCTCTACAGGGTCCATGGTCTTGACTCTCACAAAAGTATACAATGGCTTGACAAGGTGAGATGAGGTAAAATGCTAAGGTGTAGGGGCATTTCTAATCCAACCTGTTGTCTCAACCGGTAATATTACACTACTAACCAGAGCATACAAAACATTTGCTAGACCAATTCTTGAATACAGCTCGTCTGTCTGGAACCCGCACTGCATATCGGACATTAATACAATTGAACATGTCCAGAAATATGTCACAAGAAGAGTCCTCCACTCCTCTGCTCGCAACAAAATACCTTATGCCACCAGACATGAAATTTTGGGCTTAGAAAATTTAGAACTAGGCCGCCTTCGGTCTGATCTGAGCATAGCTCATAAAATCATCTGCTACAATGTCCTACCTGTCAATGATTACTTCAGCTTCAACCACAACAATACACGAACACACAATAGATACAAACTTAAAGTGAACCGCTCCAAATCCGATTGCAGAAAATACAACTTCAGCAACAGAGTGGTCAAAGCCTGGAATGCACTACCAAACTCTGTGGTTTCATCCCAAAACCCTCCTTAGGCTGGCTACTGTTGACTTCACCCCATTCCTAAGAGGTCTGTAAGGGGCGTGCATAAGAGCACCAGCGTGCCTACCGTCCCTGTCCTAATGTTCCCTTTAATTATATTCATTTTATGTATCCAATAAATGCTTATATATATTATCTAATATGTACTCGACAAATAAAATAAATAAATAAATAGAATGCTAAAAAAAGATGATAATGATGATGATATTTCTACATGGCCTATATAGCAGTGTTTCTCAACCTTGGGAACTTTAAGAAGTGTGGACTTCAGCATCCATGTTCTGGTTGAAGAATTCTGGGAGTTGAAGTCCACACCTCTTCAAGCAGCCAACCTTGAGAATCACTGGTCTATAGCAAACTCTGCTTTGAGTTCTTGTCCTCAAAAACATAAGCAATGGACATCTTTTTGCCAGCTTTGCGGGCTTACTAACTTGGTCCATTTCTCGGGTGGCTAGGATGCCGGGCGTTCAATAGCTCTTTAAATTCTCTTTAATCTGCTTGCTTATTTGTTTCTTTATTCGTCCCTGACATTTCTGTGCCACTCCACTTGAAACAGCTGTGAACAGCCTAGAGCAAAAATAAGGATTGAGAACAACGGAACAAAGAGAAAACAATGTAAATCATATCGACGGAACCCAACTGGGGCGGATCCCAAATTTAATATCTCCCCCAAATATTCTGTCCCACTTCACTTCTCTGCGGGAATGGTTTCATCCGAGAAATGGTGATTCATATAAATGGGGTCAGGCTATTTTATAGGAGGTGATGCCATCATTTAGAACAGGGATCCCCAAACTTGGCAGCTTTAAGACTTGTGGACTTCAACTCCCAGAATTCTCCAGCCAGCTATGCTCTTGAAGTCCACAAGTCTTAAAACTGCCAAGTTTGAAGACTTCTGATTCAGAATGCCCAGCTATGGGGCTCTCTAAAGATGAAGCTTCTTAGGATGAGCCTTCTTCTCTTGACCAGCTGACATCCCTCCTGAATGGCCTTTTCTATTTTATATAATTGAACAGTTGGAGTGTGTTGCATGTCCTTGACGAGGGCTCTCCAACCTTGGTCCCTTTAAGACTTGTGGACTTCAACTCCCAGAGCTTTGCTGGCTGAGGGACTCTGGGAGTTGAAGTCCACAAGTCTTAAAGGGACCAAGGTTGGAGACTCCTGTTCTTGACAATGGGGGAAGCCAGATTGGCTAAATTCACTTAATGACTGCAGTGAGTTGTTTAAGAACCACAGCAAAAAAAAATAAAAATCGTAAAATCAGGCATGGCTCAACAACTGCCTTGTTTGGCAACAGAAATTCTGATCTCAATTGAGGTCACAAGTTGAAGACTGCCTCTAAAAAGAGGAACAGCATAGCAATAACAGCAAACAGCCGACAGTTTTCTGAACTGGGATAACACAATTTCCTTATTTCTTTCTGTGGCCCTTTGAGCTTGCAAACCTCAACAGTTATATTGGCTTCCAATTGCCATTTTTCACCTCCACAGGCTCCTGTTCCTAGCAGCACAAGCCAAAACTGAAACACCCAAATGAAAAGGCTTCTCTTCCTCCTTCCCCTTCCCCCTCTCCCTCCTCTTTCTCCTCCTCCTTCTTTCTTCTTCTCCTCCTTCTCCTCCTTCTCCTCCTTCTCCTTTCTTCTTCCATCCTACCCTATCAGGGCCAATGGAGTTCACAGGGATATTATACAATGTTAATTTGGACAGATTTTATGGCTTTTCCCCCCTTTCTTCTTCTTCTTCTTCTTCTTCTTCTTCTTCTTCTTCTTCTTCTTCTTCTTCTTCTTCTTCTTCTTCTTCTTCTTCTTCTTCTTCTTCTTCTTCTTCTCTTCTTCTTCTTCTCCTCCTTCTCCTCCTTCTCCTCCTCCTCCTCCTCCTCCTCTTCCTCCTTCTTTTCTTTTCTTTTCTTTTCTTTTCTCCTTCTCCTTCTCCTCCTCCTTCTTTTTCTCCTTCTCCTCCTCCTTCTTTTTTGTTTTCTTCTTCTCCTCCTCCTCCTCCTCCTTTTTTTCTCCTTCTCCTTCTTCTTCTTTTTCTTCTTCTTCTTCTCCTTCTCCTTTCTTCTTGCATTCCACCCTATCAGGGCCAAGGGAGTTCACAGGGATATTATACGATGTTAATTTGGACAGATTTTATGGCTTGTATTACAGAGCTTCAGATACAATTTCCACCCTCTCCGTAGGCCACTTGCTTAAGGCACTTGGAAATTTATATGATCTTTTAATGACTTTCTGGCCTGGGGCTGTTTGCCCTTCCCTTCTCTGTGTTCCTATATTGATTTGATGTTTGGCAACTTGGATCGTGTCAGCTAGGAATAATGTATTCCTACGAAAGAGAGCAATGTGGCTTAAAGCTGCATGTTATCCTCATTATTTAATTTTTTATCCCACGTTTTTACACAAAATTCAAGACAGTGAACATACCTGTAGTAAAGCCATCCCTTAGAATTCTTTGGATTCCCTGGTTTCAGAATATTTCTCTGGATTTGTGAATTGGACTATTGCATTTTGGTGCTCCATGAGTATTCTGACATCCACGTATACGTTGCTCTTCCTCCCTAGAAACAAAACTGTGTGATGAGCTGCCAGGAGATTCCACAGAGCACCAAATCATGGCCAATCCAATGGCTGACTTCGTTGGTGGACAGGAGGATCGCGCTCACAGTCTGTTCCACCACTACAGAAAACGCTTTGGAAAGAGCTATGACACTGAGCAGGAGATGGAACATCGGAAACACACCTTCACCCACAACATGAGGTGTGCAAAGCCTCAAGAGAAGAGGCAGAGGGAGGGAGGGAGGGAGGGAGGGAGGCTGGTAGAAGGACAGGAAAGCAATAGCAATAGCACTTAGACTTATATACCGCTTCACATGCTTTCCAGCCCTCTCTAAGCGGTTTACAGAGTCAGCCCCCAACAATCTGGGTCCTCATTTTACCCACCTCGGAAGGATGGAAAGCTGAGTCAACTTTGAGCCTGGTGAGGTTCGAACTGCCAACTGCTGGCAGCCGGTGATCAGCAGAAGTAGCCTGTAGTGCTGCACTCTAACCACGCGCCACTGCGGTTCATAATATCTATTTTGCTGAGGGGGCTCTCTCAGTTGAGCAGTTGTCATTGTCTTCTGCTTTCTGGTTGTGTTTTTCAATATTCAGGGCTGGCTGAGCTGAGGGTCCTTGGAGTGAAACGATGGGCAGCTTCAGGCCTTTTATAGCAATAGCAATAGCACTTCGACTTATATACGCTTCACATGCTTTCCAGCCCTCTCTAAGCGGTTTACAGAGTCAGCCCCCAACAATCTGGGTCCTCATTTTACCCACCTCGGAAGGATGGAAAGCTGAGTCAACTTTGAGCCTGGTGAGGTTCGAACTGCCAACTGCTGGCAGCCGGTGATCAGCAGAAGTAGCCTGTAGTGCTGCACTCTAACCACGCGCCACTGCGGTTCATAATATCTATTTTGCTGAGGGGGCTCTCTCAGTTGAGCAGTTGTCATTGTCTTCTGCTTTCTGGTTGTGTTTTTCAATATTCAGGGCTGGCTGAGCTGAGGGTCCTTGGAGTGAAACGATGGGCAGCTTCAGGCCTTTTATAGCAATAGCAATAGCACTTCGACTTATATACCGCTTCACAGTGCTTTTACTGGCCTCTCTAAGCGGTTTACAGAGTCAGCCTAAGGCCCCCAACAATCTGGGTCCTCATTTTACCCGCCTCGGAAGGATGGGAGGCTGAGTCAACCTTGAGCCTGGTGAGATTTGAACTGCCAAATTGCAGGCAGCTGGCAGGCAGCAGAAGTAGCCTGCAGTACTGCACTCTAACCACTGCGCCAGAGGAGAAAAGAAGTAGTTTAATGAAAAGAAGGACTGGGGATGACATGATAGCAATGTTCCAATATTTGAAGGGCTGCCACAAAGAAGAGGGAGGTAAACAGTGGTGGGTTTCAAAAATTTTTACTACCAGTTCGGTGGGTGTAGCTTGGTGGGCATGGCAGGGGAAGGATACTATAAAATCTCCATTCCCACCCCACTCCAGGGGAAAGATACTGTAAAATCCCCATTTCCTCCCAATTAGCTGGGATTCCAGAGGCAGAGAATAGATGGGGGCAGGGCCAGCCAGAGGTGGTATTCTCCGAACTACTCAAAATTTCCGCTATCGGTTCTCCAGAACTGGTCAGAACCAGCTGAAACCCACTTCTGGTTTTGCTCATTTATAATGGAACGGTATGCAACAATAACAAGCCTTTAATAAGGAAAAGGGAAGAAGGAGGAATATTGAATTCAGGATTGAATCCATGCTCAGATTAAAGTAATCCTTTCAATTCAAAGAAATGAATCCTTTTCATTTGTTGTAAGGTGAAGGGAGAGGCATTATATTAGAGATCTGCAGGCTAGGGTAAACCTATTCTCCAAAGCACCAGAAGGCAGGAGAAGAAGCAATGGATGGAAATTAATCAAGGAGAGAACCAACTTAGAAATAAGGAGGTATTTCCTGACAGAACAATTAATCAGTGGAACGACTTGCCTCCAGAGGTTGTGGGTGCTCCAACGCTGGAGGCTTTTAAGAAGAGATTGGACAACCATTTGTCTGAAACGGTGTAGGGTTTCCTGCCTGAGCAGGGGGTTGGACTAGAAGACCTCTGAGGTCCCTTCCAACTCTGTTATTCTGTATTCTGACAGAAAACATATGCAGGTATCTTGGCTACATCAGGTGAGCTTTCTCCATAATCGGTAAATGTGCTCATTATTAGAGGAAAGATTTGAAAGATACATTCTACAAATAGTTGGTTGCGTTCTTTTCTCTTTACTATTCCTTAATATTCTGACTTTAGCTCTGCCGTGCCATTTTAACACAAGTTCAAAGGCTTTCATTGCCGTTTGTACAAAGGCATTTGCAGCAAGGTGAACTCTTCTTCTCCCATCTCACCAGCCAAGTTTTGAGTTTCTGCTTCACTGGAGGCATTAGCATGTAAACCAATCCGTTGTTATCTTTTAGTATCACGTTAGTTTACATCTGAGATTGAAATGTATAATCAAGAACATTATAAAACAACACTTGTCAAAACAAGGAGCAATTGAACAAGGCCTAGAACCAGTGCCAAAAGTGCTTGTAAGGTACCAAAAGTGAAGGTTGAAAAAAACTCATCCAGAAGTCAAGCCTGGATACTTGAGAGTCTGAAAATCGGTGGGGCAGGGGATGAAATCCAGCAGGTTCTGACAGGTTCTGGAGAACCGATAGCGGAAATTTTGAGCAGTTCGGAGAACCAGCAAATACCACCTCTGGCTGGCCCCAGAATGGGGTGGGAATCAGAGGTGGGTTTCAGCAGGTTCTGACCAGTTCTGGAGAACCGGTAGCGGAAATTTTGAGTAGTTCAGAGAACCGGTAATAAAAATTCTGACTGGCCCCACCTCCATCTATTCTCTGCCTCCCGAGTCCCAGCAGATCGGGAGGGAATGGAGATTTTACAGTATCCTTCCTCTGGAGTGGGGTGGGAACGGAGATTTTACAGTATCCTTCTCCCGCCACGCCCACCAAGCCACGCCCACCAAGCCATGTGACCCCCCCACCAAGCCACACCCACAGAACCGGTAGTAAAAAAATTTGAAACCCACCATTGATGGGAATGGAGATTTTGCAATATCCTTCCCCCAGGAGTGGGGTAGGAATGGAGATTTTGCAGTATCCTTCCCCTGCCACACCCACCAAGCCACTCCCACGCCCAGTAGTAAAAAAAATTGGATGTCACCATTGTGGTGGGGCCACACTTAAGAGCTATGGTGGTATGATGGTTAGAATGCAGTATTGCAGGCTAACTCTCCATTCCATTGCCAAGAGTTTGATTCTCACCTGCTCAAGGTTGACTCAGCCTTTCATCCTTCTGAGGGCGGTAAAATAGGGGCCCAGATTGTTGGGGACAATATGCTGACTCTATAAACTGCTCAGAGAGTGTTGTAAAGCACTGTGAAGTGGTATATAAGTCTAAGTGCTATTGCTATTGCTATTTGCTTTCTAGTCCCTAAGGGTTCTAGGAGAAGCCAGAAAGCATGTCCACCATTTTGTGAAGGTACAAGCCCAACATGTGGACCATATCTTCAATTTCAATTGTTTCTTCTTCATCAAGAAGGTGAAGAAAGCACAATTTGTATAAGAAAGAAAAGAGAGAATGCCTTTTCAGTGGGAGTCCGTTATGCGTTGACTCTCTCGACCCAGATTGATCTTCGGACCGAGGGACCTTTAAGGCAGGTGGGAAATCCAGCAGGTTCTGACAGGTTCTGGAGAACTGGTAGCAGAAATTTTGAGCAGTTCAGAGAACCGGTAGCGGAAATTTTGAGTAGTTCAGAGAACTGGCAAATACCATCTCTGGCTGGCCCCAGAGTGGGGTGGGAATGGAGATTTTGCAATATCCTTCCCCCAGGACTGGGGTGGGAATGGAGATTTTGCAGTATCCTTCCCTTGCCACGCCCACCAAGCCATGCTTACAGAAATGGTAGTAAAAAGAATTTGGATTTCACCACTGCTTTAAGGGTCAGAAAGTGAGATGATATATAGTACCTGGCTTAGCTCTTGTTTCCTTCCTCCTCCTTCCCCAGGTTCGTCCATTCCAAGAATCGAGCCAACCTTCCCTTTAAGCTGGCCCTGAATCACCTGGCTGATCTCACCCTGGAAGAGATGGCTGTGATGAGGGGGAAACTCAAGAGCACGACACCCAACAAGGGGCTGCCCTTCCCTGAGGAGATCTACACAGGGCTCATCTTGCCAGAAAGTTTGGACTGGCGACTCTATGGTACATATTGCTGGTTTGGGAAGAACATTGGTTAATAAAAGATGAGTCAACTCAAGTCAATCTTTGTGACAGTCATTAAGCAGCACAGATGAGTCTTCCAGACCTTGGCGTAGGGTTTTGGTGGTACCATGGATGGGTGGTTTTGTGTAGCTTGTCTGAACCCTTAGCTCTGTTTATTACTTTTCTATTTTAAGTCATCCAGAGTCATTCTGGAGCTGGGAAGCTTCTAAATCTTGCATCAACCATGACTCATTGTCTAACTTTTTCCTCTTTCTCAGCCATGTTGCCTCGTCTTCAATGCAGGTAGTCCTCGACTTACGGCCACAATTGAGCCCAAAATTTATGTTGCTAAGCGAGACAGTTAAGTGAGTTTTGGCCCATTTTACGCCCTTTCTTGCCACCATTGTGGCAAGTGAATCACTGCAGTTTTTAAGTTAGTAACCCGGTTGTTAAGTCAGTCTGACTTTCCCATTGATTCCGCTGGTCAGAAAGTCACGAAAGATGATCACGTGACCCCAGGATACGGCAACCCATCATAAATATGAGTCAATTGCTGAATTTTGATCACGTGACCATGAGGATGCTACAACAATCATAGTGTATTTTCACACTTTCAAAGTGTGAAAAATGGTTATGTCACTTTTTCAGTGCTGTTGTAACTTCAAACCAGTGGTGGTATTCAGCCTGGTCTATCCAGTTCGGGTGAACTGGTAGCGGCAGTTGCGGGAGGCTCCACCCACCCGCCCAGATGTCATCATGTCCCATTTTGGACACTCTGCGCATGCGCACAAGGTGCGTGTGCA
This sequence comes from Ahaetulla prasina, assembly GCF_028640845.1. Taxonomy (NCBI): domain Eukaryota; kingdom Metazoa; phylum Chordata; class Lepidosauria; order Squamata; family Colubridae; genus Ahaetulla; species Ahaetulla prasina. The sequence continues at coordinate 16,702,450 of NC_080548.1, forward strand.
CATTTGCGAAATGGTAGCGAAGGTATGTGAATACCATCCCTGCTTCAAACGGTCACTAAACAAACTATGGTTAGTCAAGGACTACCTGTACACCTGTATCTCTAGCCAACCTTCTATTTCTCTATTGCCACTGAATTCACCTGAGGTGAAAAATAGACAGTTATAAATCTTTATATTCTTTATTTATTGTAAAAAAAATTGCCACCCCTCTCGCCACGAGGCCACTTACTTGTTCAGCCATCGTGGCCTCGTTCCAACATCACACAGCCATTAAGAATGATTTACCAACTCCAAGGTTTGGCTTTGTCCTTCACTGTAAGCTGGAAACCAACAAGCGTGTGTGGTTGGATGTTAGGAATAAATCAGTTTCCTGACTTTTTGTTTTGTTTTTTTTATTATAGTTTTCATTCAGGGGATGGGATTCTCTTCCTTTTCCGACACTGTTTTTGTTATTTCTTTCCAAACTACAGTATAGTAGTGTTCTAATTTTCCTTCTACTCCTTTTAGTTGTAATTAATAATAGGGTGTTTTTGCTGATTGTTCACTTGGACTACGTCTTCACCCAGATATTGTGTCTTCTAGAACAAGGTTCTCCAACCTTGGTCCCTTTAAGACTTGTGGACTGGCTGAGGAACTCTGCCAGAGGAACTCTGTGAGCTGGCTGAGGAACTCTGGGAGTTGAAGTCCACAAGTCTTAAAGGGACCAAGGTTGGAGAACCCTGTTCTAGAACAGGGATGTCAAACTCAATTTCATTGAGGGCTGCATCAGGGTTCTGTTTCACCTCAGGGGGCCGGGGCGGGAGCATGGCCAGCTCAATGTCACTTGTGTCAGGGACACCCATGTTGGCCAAGTGCTAAGGCAGGACTTCCCTGAGGCCCTCCCTCACTCTCATTATAATCTCCTTCCTTCCTTCCTTCCTTCCTCCCTCCCTCCCTCCCTCCCTTCCTTTTCTTCTTTTTCCTTCCCTCCTCATTCTCCTTTCTTCTCCCTTCCCCTCTTTCCTTCTTTTTCCTTCCTTGCTCTCTTCCCATCCTCCCTTCTTTTTCCCTTGAGCTTCCTCTTTCCCCTTCTCCTTTCCTGTCCTTTCTTGCATGCTCAAATGCAAAAGAGGAAACATTTCTCTTTTTGTGTTGTTTTTTAGTTTGTTTCGATAGCCCTCTGTGTTTTCACTGGCAGAGGTCTGGAGGAGGCCCCCACCCCCACCCCGGCTGAAAACGGTTTTCAGGGCAGCCCCGCAGGCCAGATCTAAGCACCCCGCAGGTCTTGAGTTTGACACCCCTGTTCTAGAATCATTCAACCATTACTATACCAAAACAACAATAACGAGAACAGGCTTCAAATCACCAGTGATAGTTGGGGAATACTAGAAGATTTTGAAAATCACTAATGGAGAAATAGCCTTAGTCCTCACCTGATGTGACAAAGAGTAGATCTAGGTACAAATGGTAAATGGCATAGATAGAAAATGCAAGACAAAAATTAAAAACTTGATTCTTCCAGGGTGGGTGAATCAGTGGTGGGTTGCCCCCGGTTCGGACCGGTTCTATAGAATCGGTAGTAAAACCGGCGGGAGGCTCCACCCACTGACCCAAACGTCATCAAAACTCTTCTGTGCATGCGCAGAAGAGCACACACACACAATGTGAACCGGTAGTAAAGATAAGTAGAACCCACCCCTGGGGTGAATGAAAGCTAAACATTGTTCTAGATATCCTTTGGATTTTTACTATTGCAAAATTAAAAAAAGGTATGGGATTCAGGTCTTGTTTGGCAGCATTTGAAGGTCAACAGCATAACAGGAGGCGCGCAGGAGGATGGCAAGGCAAGCGTGCAAAAATTTCTCTTTGCTCTTTCCAGGGGCAGTGACGCCTGTCAAAGATCAGGCTGTGTGCGGGTCCTGCTGGAGTTTTTCTACTACAGGATCCCTTGAAGGAGCTCTCTTCCTTAAGGTAGGAACTGCTTCCTTCCTTAGGATTTGGAAGATGTTGGTGAGGAGCAGTGGTGGGATTCATTTTTTTTAACTACCAGTTCTGTGGGCGTGGCTTGGTGGGCCTGGTGTGGCTTGGTGGGTGTGGCTTGGTGGGTGTGGCAGGGGAAGGATACTGCAAAATCTCCATTTCCCTCCCCACACCAGGTGAAGGATATTGCAAAATCTCCATTCCCTCCCCACTGCTGGGGAAAGGATACTACAAAATCCCCATTTCCCTCCCCACTCCTGGGACCAGCCAAAGGTGGTATTTGCCGGTTCTCTGAACTACTCAAAATTCCTGCTACCGGCTCTCCAGAACCTGTCAGAACCTGCTGAATAGCACCCCTGGTTAGGAGTGTGCAAAACACTTCAAATTCAAAATACCCTGTTCCAAAATACGTTCATGCTAATTGTTTGGAAGGGAGAATTGAGATCTTGAACATGCAGTAGAATGTTTCAAGACTGGAAAATTTTGCATCCCCAATGCTTTGCATACTTCTCATGTAGGGTGCCAAAGAACCACTATTTGTCTGTCTGTCTGCCTGTCTGTCCGTCCCTCTATCTATCTATCTATCTATCTATCTATCTATCTATCTATCTATCTATCTATCTATTTTTATCCCTTTAACTCAAGGCAGTGAACATACCTAATACTCCTTCCTCTTCCTGTTTTCCCCACAACTCTGTGGGATAGGGTGGGCTGAGCTAGAGGGATTGGCCCAAAGTCACTCAGCTGGCTTTCATGCCTAAGGGACTAGAACTCACATTGTCCTGGTTTCTAGGCCAGCACCTTAACTACTATACCAAACTGGTTCTTCAATTGTCAATATCTGTCATCATATTGATAGATAGATATAGATACAGGGATATAGATATATAAAGGTATAGATATAGATGATATATAGATATAGATTAGATTAATATTAATAGAATAGAATAACAGAGTTGGAACCTTGGAGGTCTTCTAATGCAACCCCCTGCCTAGGCAAGAAACCCTATACCACTTCAGACAAATGGTTATCCAACATCTTCTTAAAAACTTCCAGTGTTGGAGCATTCACAACTTCTGGAATCTGGAGGCAAGTTGTTCCACTGATTATTTGTTCTAACTGTCAGAAAATTTCTCCTTAGTTCTAAGTTGCTTCTCTCCTTGATTAGTTTCCACCCATTGCTTCTTGTCCTGCCTTCAGATGCTTTGGAGAATAGCTTGATTCCCTCTTCTTTGTGGCAGCCCCTGAGATATTGGAACACTGCTATCATGTCTCTCCCAGTCCTTCTTTTCATTAAACTAGACATACCCAGTTCCTGCAACAGTTCTTCATATGTTTTAGCCTCCAGTACCCTAATAATCTTTATTGCTCTTCTCTGCATTCTTTCTAGAGTCTGAACATTTTTTTTACATGGAGATGAAGACAGGGATAGAGAAAGAGACAGAGATAATTATTATCCTGGTCTTGTTTCCAACGAATATCACTACTAGAAATTACAGAATAAACATTATGCATTACATCAGTAACGAAAGAAAAATAACATAAGTAACTGGGCTAAACATGGATATAGAATAATGGATGACTTTTATCAATAAGTTTGCAGAAGGAAATAAAATCCCCCCCAAAAAATCTACAGAGGAACATAACTAAAGTTGCCAAACTGTTTCAACTAAGTTCTTTAAGTAGTTTGTTTTAACAAGCATAAATGGTTTGTTCCAACCATTAGTTTTTACATAAGCAAAGAGAAATTAATTCAGTTCCTCTTCCTAATTTAATTGCTTTGACTAATGCACTTAATTACGAATACCTAATAATATTTTAGAATGGTTATACAGCATAGTTCAAGATTAGCATTTTGAGACTGGCTCCATCCTCATAATACTGTAAGCCAGTGCTTCTCAAATAGTGGGGCGCGCCCCCCAGGGGGGGTGCGAGGCTCCGTAAAGGGGGGCGCGTTTGACCTCGGCAAACACTGTCATAACAAGCTAAGCCCCGTGTTTATGTCTCTGTATCCAATTAGAGAACAACGGGAGCATCTGATTGGCTGTCCAAAACCCTTGTTTTGCAGGTTAAAGTTTTTTTTAATAATGATACTATTTACAGTCGCGCGGGGGGCGCGAAAAATGTTTTCTTCTTCCTAGGGGGGCATGACAGAAAATAATTGAGAAGCACTGCTGTAAGCCAAAACAGAGAATCAACATTATAGTCCAGGGTTGAACAACTGCAGGTCTTTAACAACCTATGGACTTTTAACTCCCAGAATTCCTGGCTGGCTCAGGAATTCTGGGAGTTGAAGTCCACAAATCGTAAAGGCCTATAGTTGCCAACCTCTGTTAGAATCCAATCCAACTGCTTGGGTCATAGAGCTTACTAACACATAATATGGTTGCTTCTAATTTTGCCTGGGGCTTGTCAGGCATATTTTATAGAGCAGAGGTCTCCAACCTTGGCAACTTGAAGACTTGGGGACTTGAAGGCCCAGAATTTCTCAGCCAGCAAAGCTGGCTGAGGAATTCTGGGAGTTGAAGTCCCCAAGTCTTCAAGTCCCCAAGTCTTCAAGTTGCCAAGGTTGGAGACCCCTGTTATAGAGAACATTATGTGTTCCATTATGTGGAGGTAGTCTTCCACTTACAACAGTTCGTTTCATGACCATTCAAAGTTACGATGACACTGGAAATATGACCATTTTGAACACAAGTGTTGCCGCGTCCCCATGGTCACGTGATCAAAATTCAGATGCTTGGCAGCTAGTTCATATTTATGATGGTCACAGATCCTTGGCTTATAGGATCCCCTTTTGCAACCTTCTGACAAGCAAAGTCAAGGAGGAAGCCAGATTCACTTAACAACCATGTGGCTAAAGTAACAACTACAGTGATTCACTTAACAACCGTAGCCAGGAAGGTCATAAAATGGGGCAAAACTCACTTAAGCAACATAAACGTTGGGCTCCGTTGTGGCCGTAAGTCGAGGACTACCGGTACAGCCAACAAATCTACCAAGTATGACCTCTATTTCTATTCCGTCGGTTATTTTGCACAAAAGACATCGAACGACTGCAGAACTGTGGGCTCAGTTGGGAAAGCTGCCGCATTCGTCGTAATTCCAAACACACGTTCCAAAGTATTTCTTCAAATTGGATGCACTACACAGCCCTTTTAGAAACACTTTCTAAGGATCCTTAGAAACACCAAACAATGTCATGGTGAGTTCTGAGTAAGGCTTTTGGGGACTGCTTTTATTTTTATTTTTTTTAAAGCCAAAACAAAACCCAAAAACCCCCTACCCCACGTAATATTCAAAAGTTACTATTGAAAAGTTGCTCCAGCTATAGTCTTCTAAATTATACCGTTGAGATTTCCCCCCTTTTTAAAGAAGAAAGCAGCAGCTCTAGCAATCAAACCGAACAAAGCCAGAAAGATTAAAATTGTTCCTACAGAGAGAACGAATTCCTGAGCTGAGCCCACACTTCCTGGCCAAGGCTAGGGGAAAAAAAAATAAAAATCAGTTCCCTAATTTCTGGGGCCAATGGTGGTTCTGGTATTTATAATAATTTAATCGGCTTTTACCCTTATTTTGTCATTCATATTCCACAGAACTCTGTGCTGTTCAGGATTACAAAGGATGCCACTAGAGCAGGAGTCTCCAACCTTGGCAACTTTAAGACTTGTGGACTTCAGCTCCCAGAATTCCTCAGCCAGCTTTGCTGTCTGAGGGACTCTGGGAGTTGAAGTCCACAAGTCTTAAAGTGACCAAGGTTGAAGACCCCTGCACTAGAGTGACCCTCCTTCATGAAAAGAAAGATTATTGTTTTGCAAAGCACAGCGATACAGCAGTATCCTTCCCCCAGGAGTGGGGAGGGAATGGGGATTTTGCAGTATCCTTCCCCCAGGAGTGGGGAGGGAATGGAGATTTTGCAGTATCCTTCCCCCAGGAGTGGAGAGGGAATGGAGATATTGCAGTATCCTTCCTCCAGGACTAGGGAGGGAATGGGGATTTTGCAGTATCCTTCCCCCAGGACTAGGGAGGAAATGGGGATTTTGCAGTATCCTTCCCCCAGGAGTGGGGTGGGAATGGAGATTTTGCAGTATCCTTCCCCCAGGAGTGGAGGGGGAATGGAGATATTGCAGTATCCTTCCTCCAGGACTAGGGAGGGAATGGGGATTTTGCAATATCCTTCCCCTGCCACACCCATTAAGCCCCACCCACAGAACTGGTAGGGAAAAAATTTCACCCCTGGTTCAAACGCTCACTAAATGAGCTGCTGTAAGTTGAGGACTATCTGGGCTATAATGAAAAGGATGAGGCTGCTATCTGTAAAAGAAGAAATACCTTATACACACAAACTTCCCTGTGATTTTTCTGATGCAGTGAGGAACCTCAATTGGAAGCTTTGCTCCCTTGCCAGGAAATGCAACCAAGCCTGAACAAACTATGTTTTCTTCTCTTCTCCAGACGGGACATCTCATCTCGCTCTCTCAACAAATCCTCATCGACTGCTCCTGGGGTTTTGGGAACTACGCCTGCGATGGTGGTGAGGAGTGGCAGGCATTTGAATGGATCCTGAAACATGGCGGCATTGCCACCACTGAGTCCTATGGGCCCTACAAAGGACAAGTGAGTAACGGAGGCCCATCTGTTAGTTGGGAGGGGGCATCCAGAAGACCTCTGCTTGTGTGGAAAAGATTGCTGTGACTTAAGAGTTGCTCTGAAAGAGATGCTGGTTGCAACTAGTTGTTTCCAGCTTAGAATAGAATGGGAGGGGAGGGGAGAAGAGATGGGTTTCATCAGGTTCTGACTAGTTCTGGAGAACCGGTAGCGGAAATTTTGAATAGTTCGAAGAACTAGTAAATACTACCCCACCCGCATCTATTCTCTGCTTCCCGAGTCCCAGTTGATCGGGAGGAAATGGGGATTTTGCAGTATCCTTCCCCTGGACTGGGGAGGGAATGGAGATTTTACAGTTTCCTTCCCCTGCCACTCCCACCAAGCCATTCCACGCCCACCAAGCCACACCCATAGAACCGGTAGTAAAAAAATTTGAAACCCATCACTGGAGGGGAGAGGAGAGGAGAGAATGGGATGGACTGGACTAGACGAGACTAGACGAGTGAAGTGGAATGGAATGGAATGGAATGGAATTCTTTATTGGCCAAGTGTGATTAGACACACAAGGAATTTGTCTCTGGTGCATAAGCTCTCAGGGTTCATACAACAATAGTGACAGATCATTAGCATAGTCATTGTGAAAATACATTCATCATAAAACATTAGATACAACACTTAGTGACACTCATGGATACTAAATAAGCTATCAACATAAATCATACCAGGATACTAAGTAGACAATATAAGTGGTAAGATACAAGCAACAAAGTTATAGTCAGAAGAAGATAAGGAGATAGGTAATAAGAAGGATGAGAATAATGATGGTAATACTGCCTTTCTAGATAGTTTGACAGCGTTGTGGGAATTAGTTGTTTAGCAGATGGTCCTCAATTTATGACCAGTTGCATGCTGAGAGTTCTAAGTGACAATGGACCCAGATTTAATTTCTTTCATGCCATGACCTGACTGCATTTAATTCTGACATGCATGTATCCTGTTATGTATCTGTGTATGCATAGATATTCATGGATTTATTTTTTTCCCTATCGCTTTTGTCGATGCATCTTTATGCATTTATTTAAACTTAGTCCACAACTTACATCCATAACTGAGCCCAACGTTTCTAAGTGAGACATTTGTTAAGTGAGTTTTGCTCCATTTTACGACTTTTCCCGCCACAGTTGTTAAGGGAGTCACAGCCTCCGTTTTAAGTTAGTAAGACAGTTGTTAAGGGAATCTGGCTTCCCCTTCCAACTTTGCTGGTCAGAAGGTCGCAAAAGCAGATCACGTGACCTTGTGACACGGCGGCGGCCGTAAGTATGAACCGGTTGCCAAGCATATGAATTTTGATCACATGATCATGGGGTTGCTTCAAAGGTCAGTAACTGTGGGGAAAAAATGGTTTCACTTTTTTCAATGCCGTTGTAACTTGGAACCAGAGGTGGGTTTCAGCAGGTTCTGACCAATTCTGGAGAACCGGTAGTGGAAATTTTGAGTAGTTCGGAGAACCGGTAGTCAAAATTCTGACTGGCCCCACCCCCATCTATTCTCTGCCTCCCGAGTCCCAGCTGATCAGGAGGAAATGGGAATTTTGCAGTATCCTTCCCTTGGAGTGGGTTGGGAATGGAGATTTTACAATATCCTTCTCCTGGAGTGGGGTGGGAATGGAGATTTTATAGTATATTTCCCCTGTCATGCCCACCAAGCCATGCCCACCAAGCCACACCCACAGAACCAGTAGTAAAAAAATTTGAAACCCATCACTGCTTGGAACAGTCACTGAATGAACGTTTGTAAGTCGAGGACTGCCTGCATTTGTAGAGGGCCTCCAGAGGCCCCTAAGTCAAGTGGGATGGATGCTACGGGACCGCCTGCTGTTACCTCATGCCTCCCACCGTCCCGTACGCTCTCACAGAGAGGGACTTCTCAGGGTGCCGTCCGCCAAACAATGTCGGCTGGTGGCCCCCAGGGGAAGATCCTTCTCTGTGGGGGCTCCTACTCTTTGGAATGAACTTCCCCCTGGTTTACGCCAAATACCTGACCTTCGGACCTTTCGCCGCGAATATAATAATAATAATAATAATAATAATAATAATAATAATAATAATAATAATAATAATAATAATAATAATACAGCCAATGGAAACTTGACTATGGGGTGTTGCTCTCTTTCTACCAGAATGGCTACTGTCACAGCAACGAGACTCACCTCGTGAGCAAGCTCTCAGGTTACGTCAATGTCACTTCTGGGAACGCCACTGCTCTGAAGGCCGCCATTTACAAGCACGGTCCTGTCTCTGTCAGCATCGATGCCTCCCACAGGACCTTCTCTTTCTATTCTAATGGAGTCTACTACGAGCCCAAATGCAGTAAGTTTCCGAGCAGCCCCTGCTCAGCCTGACCTCCACAATGTCTCCTCCCTTAAGCCTCTGACTGAGCCAATTTTCTTCTGATGGTTGTTGTTGTTGTTGTTTTTAATGTATTTTTATTATAGATTTATAGCAGGGTTTAGCAAACCAAAAATGACGTAATGACACAGTTGACTTAAATACATTGATGGAGCGAAAAGAATTGCTGTGTGGAAGTATCCATAGCTTGCCATATTAATGTGGTGGAACTGGTAAATCAAGATGCATTTTTGAAATGACATTCCAAGAGCAGTTCATACTTAGCAGGAAGTGGGCCCAAATTCTGCCCTTAGGAGAAATCGACTTGCGTCATATTTCAGCCAGATCCTTCCTTTTTCTACAGCTAAGTTGGGTTCCACTCTGAAGGAAGAAAACTCTTCCTTCCTTCCTTCCTTCCTTCCTGCCTTCCCTCCCTCCATCCCCATTTTCTTTCCCCTCTCTCTCTCCCCTTTTATCTTTCCTTCCTTCCTCCCTCCCTTCCCCTTTATCTTTCCTCCCTCCCTTCCTCCCTCCCCATTTTCTTCTTTTTTCTTTTTTTTCCTCCCTCCCTCTCTCCCCCTTTATCTTCCCTCCCTCCCCATTTTCTTCCTTCCTCCCTCCCCTTTTCTTTCCTCCTTCCCTCCCTCCCCCTTTATTTTTCCTTCCTTCCTTCCTTCCTCCCCCCCTCCCTTTCCAAAATGTCTACAGGGAATGTGTTCAGGGAATAGAAGAATGTCTAGCAGAAAATTTGCCAGCAGTCGTTCCCCTGCCATTCCAGCTATTTGCTTTCATTTTTTTCATTATGGTTATAATAAATTTATTACACATGGCATGTCTTGCTTTTGTGAATGAAATCACTACCGTTTTCCTTAACATCCCAAGCTGGGGGGGTGGGGCAAAGAAAGATGCCAGTTTTGAAGAATACCCAGTTGCATTAACTTGAGCAAGGGTGGTTGAGAAGGGAGAATTGTCCTGCCGGACCACCTACCCAATGATCTGTGTTAAAGATTCATTTGGCTATGTATGCAGCATAATTATGACTATTACTCTCCAGATGATACAGTCCTGTTTTTCAATATGTAAATCCATTATCCCATTCATTCTCAAAAGTCTAGTTATAGATGTGCCAAAGAGCTTAAGAAACAACAAATGCAGGTATAACCAATGGGGTTTTCCCCATTCCTCACTCACCAATCCAGAATAGATTCAAACTGATACTACTAGCTAGGCCATCTTATTTTATTTATTTTATTTTATTTATTTGTCACAACAGTATATGTAAGCATAAGCATGACATAACTATACAATATATAAGCATATATATAAGCATAAGTATAAAATAACTATACGAATTGGATACAATCAAAGGGGACATTGGGACAGGGACAGCAGGGATGCTGGTGCTCTTATGCACGCCCCTTACAGACCTCTTAGGAATGGGGTGAAGTCAATGGTAGATAGTTTTTGGTTAAAGCTTTGGGGATTTTGGGAAGAGACCATAGAGTCAGGTAGTGCATTCCAGGCATTAACAACTCTGTTACTGAAGTCATATTTTCTGCAACCAAGATTGGAGCGGTTCACATTAAGCTTATGATATCACTATGATATAAAAAAAGATGTTGAGACTCTAGAAAGAGAAAAAAAAAAAAGAAAAGACCAACAAAGATGATTAGGGGACTGGAAGCTAAAAGATATGAAGAACAGTTACAAGAATTGGTTATGTCTAGTTTAAGGACTAGGGGTGACATGATAGCAGTTTTCCAATATCTAAGAAGCCGCCACAAAGAAGAGGGGGATCAACTTACCTGGAGATAGGATAAGAAGCAAAGGATGGAGGCTAATCAAGGAGAGAAGGAACCTAGAAATAAGAAGAAATTTCCTGACAGTGAGAACAATTAATCGATGGAAAGATTTGTCTCCAGAAGTTTTGAGTGCTCCAACACAGAGGTTTTTAAGAAGAGATTGGACAACTATTTGTTTGAAACGTTATATATTTCCAATAATTTTCAATGTAAAATTTCCCAATGGAAACTCTTTTTTAAAATGACATTTATGATTGGTTATATAAAACTTTTAGAAGCATGTTGGTTTGGGGGTGGGAGGGGAGTGAATATGTAGATGTTTTGTGTGTGTTTGCAGAAAGATTTTGGATTGCAGAAAGAATGCTGATGGACGTTATTTGATGCCAGTGGTCATAACACTGACGTTTCCCGAATTCTCAATTGGTTAACTGTAATTCACAACCCTAAAAGATAATATTGTGAATCACGGAACAGCTATAAAGAGAGAGAGAGAGAGGGAGGGAGGGAGGGAGGGAGAGAGAGAGAGAGAGAGAGAGGGAAGCAGAGAAATTGCATTGTTGATTACTGCGGTTGTGAAGCCTGCACTCTGCATTTTCATAACTGCAGTAATAAACAGGACCATTTAATCTTCACAAGTTCTGTAAATCCAGGATTCAAAAGTCCCAGCCTGGGTCACTATGTAACCTCAATGAAGCTGTGGTGCATTCTTTTCCCTAAGTACACATATCAGGACGCCATTTTGTTCTGAGTCGATTATTTTTTTTCCCCATCTTTTTTTTTTAGAAAACAAGAGGGGCCAGCTAGATCATGCTGTCCTGGCTGTTGGTTATGGTGTCCTTCAAGGAGAGCTTTACTGGCTCATCAAGAACTCCTGGTCCACCTACTGGGGCAACGATGGTTACATCCTCATGTCCATGAAAGACAACAACTGCGGTGTTACTACTGATGCTGTTTTCCCAATTGTTGCTTAACGGGCGCACGACTTGGCCAATTCCTTCAGGCAATTTCAAAGAAAATGCAAATCCAGACCTTTCTTCCTACTTTTACTGAAGCAGGGCCACATTCTTCTCATCTCCTGGACTTCATCTCAAATCATCGAACTGGAAGAAACTCAAGACATACATGTCAATGAAAATTCTTGGTCGTCTAGGTAGAGTTGTCTGGAAGTTGAGTCATGGCAACTGGACCTCTTTTCCTTCTGGTTGTAACGTTCCACTGCTTCTCCAAGTAGCTTCTTCGGCCTGAGGAAGTTGGTTAGGTTGGCCCCTCTAATTAACCAACGAACTAACTTATATGGCAGTGATAGCTAACCTTTTTGCCATCGTGTGCCAGGATCAGGGGGGGAGGGAGGGTCTTGTGCATGCGTGCCCACACCCATAATTCTATGTGCTCTGTGCATACGTGTGCAACACCCCCCCTCCTGCTCCTGGCACGCGATTTCTCTCTCCCCAGGCTCCAGAGCCTTTCTAGAAGCTTGGGGAGAGCGAAAATGGCCTTATCAACCCCCCCGCCCCCGAGGCCCTTTGGAGGCTGGAAACAGCCTGTTTGCCAACTTCTGGTGGGACAGGAGGTGGGACAGGAGGCCGTTTCTGGCCTCCAGAGGGCCTCCGGGGTGTGTGGAAGGTCATTTTCCCTCTCCCCAAGCTCCTAGAAAGGCTCTGGAGCCTGGGGAGAGGGAAAAAGAGGCCTTCCCCACCACCGCCTGAGGCCCTCCGGAAGCAGGAAACAGCCTGTTTCCCTACTTCCAGTGAGCCCAGAAGGCCCGAAAATCAGGAGCTGAGTTCACGTGCCCACCGATATGGATACACATGCCACCTGTGGCACGCATGCCATAGGTTCGCCATCACAGTTATATGGGATCCCCCTAACCAACTTGATCTAACTGAAGAAGCTATTTGGAGAAGCAGTGAAACCTTTCAAACCAAAAAGGAAAGAAGTCCAGTTGCCATGCCTCAACATCCAGTCAAGAGGTACTTTTTTTTTTTTTTAGAACAACTTAGTTGCTATCCTTGATGGGTTTTTTGACAACAAAGGCCATTTTGCAATGGATGTTTTGCCTTGAAAATCTGGGAAGGGGTGCCCCAAATAAATAAAATCGCCACGTCCATCCTTCTTGGCAGCACCAAAATAAAATGTAAGCAGGATTTCAGCTCTTTCCCCCCCCCCAATAGTTTAGATATCTCCAAATCTTCCTAAAACTTTCTCCCAAAAATATGGAAAAGGAAAATTCATTCTATATTTATAGGAATGAATATACATTCCTCTGATGTTTGCAGGTTGTTTCCTGAGCCGTGATATAGATAAGGGATTCCCATTGACTTCTTCCAATCTAGCCTATATCCCTGGATGTCCTTGTGGTCTTCCATTGGAGTAATACCAGACCTATCTATTAACCAACTAACTAACTAGCTAACTGGCTAACAGGTCTATTGTTGAAACCAATTACAGACAGAGAAATGCTGCCATTTTTTTAAGCCTATCTGTTTTTTAATGGCATAGCCTAAAGTCCCCGAGCTGCATTTATTCCCCAAAGCTTTAGCTATGACCTGCAAAATTATCTAAAACTTGCTGCTAAATTGTAGTTTTTAATAGAAGGGTGGGTGGGGAAATAAAAACGTGGAAATAAGTCGTTACTGTAATTGATCTAATTTAATATAATTTTCATTATGTGTTTAAATAAAACCAAGTTTATATCCATGTAAACATTTCGTGTGGTTTCTGGCAAGCTGCTCAGAAGTGTGACTGTCACTTGGAAAAGAACAACGCTATTCTAGGTTTTTTTTAAAAAAAAACAAAAACAAAAAAACACACCACCAGATTCTCCTTCATCAGCAGTCTTCGGAAATTTGCCTGGGAAGAAAGGCACAGGGGTGAACCAAATCCCCAAAGACACAAGTGTTGAAACTACCTACGCTCATATTCCAGGCCTTTTCTAATGGTGTAGCTGAATAATAATCAAAGGAGGATTCATTTTTTTTTGGAATCAAAAGGTCAGGGTCAAAAAAAAGGTGACACATGGAGGTTGTGCAAGAAGATTTAATCATCTTCTTGATGATGATTGACTTGAGCCAACCAGGAACATGTCACCTTCACAGGAGCGATTGCGTTTTTTGTTTTATCAGCTTGGACTGATTAAAATATGAATATGAAAATGTACCCCAAAATCAACAAATTCTTGTCGATTTTGCGGTACATTCAGAGCATGTAAAGCTTGGTACATGCTTAGCTTAGTCTTAGGATGTCAGCTCAAAGACCAAGAAGGACACACACAGTTTCTTCTAAGCCAGGGGTTTCCAACCTTAGCAACCTTAAGACTTGTGGATTTCAACTCCCAGAGTTCCTCAGCCAGCTTTGCTGGCTGAGGAACTCTGGGAGTTGAAGTCCACAAGTCTTAAGGTTGCCAAGGCTGGAGACCCCTGTTCTAAGCAATTCCTCACCTGTAGACAGAAATCTTTCCAAACTAAAGCAAACTACTTGCACCATTAAAGATATACTCTGAGAACTCCTGGGAAAGACCTTCCTGGTTCTCTTTCTCCCAGCCAGACTACCTAAACTTTGCTGCCTCTTGCTCCTCTGGAATGCTGCCCCTCCCCCCTGGGAATCCAGACTACATTCCACTACAGTTGCTGGAAGTGAAGGTTAGAAGCACCTAGCCAGAGTCACCTTATGATGATGATGACTGGTTGACTCTCCTTTTGTGCAATCCATGTCCCTAGCATCTTCTTCATGGAGAAACGCATGCTGTACAGCAGCCTTGCCCAACATGTGTTAGCCCTGCAAGCAGTGGTGAAATCCAATTTTTTTTTACCACCGGTTCTGTGGGCGTGGCTTGGTGGGCATGGCAGAGGAAGGATACTGCAAAATCGCCATTTCCTCCCCACTCCAGGGGAAGGTTACTGCAAAATCCCCATTTCCTCCTGATCAGCTGGGACTTGGGAGGCAGAGAATAGATGAGGGCGGGGCCAGTAAGAATTTTGACTACTGGTTCTCCGAACTACTCAAATTCCTGCTATTGGTTCTCCTGAACTGGTCAGAACCTGCTGAAACCAGCCTCTGTTTCAGATGCTAGAGCTGAGAAGGAAAGTACTCCCCCATCCCCCACCCCACTGTGGGAGGATCCCCGAGAAACCAGAGTGCCTAGAATGACACAACATAGTAGACTCCTTGGTTGCAAGGTAGATGACGCTATTGCAGTTCCTACAATTCAGCCTCTTCCAGATGTCTTAAGCAGTAGTGGGTTGCTACCGGTTCGCTCCGGTTCAGGCAAACCTGTAGCAGTGGTGGCGGGAAGCTCCGCCCACCCACCCGGATGTCATCAAATACACTCTGCACAAGCGCACCCCACTCTGAGGCCAGCCAGAGGTGGTATTTGCTGGTTCTCCAAACTACTCAAAATTTCTGCTACCGGTTCTCAGAACCTGTCAGAACCTGCAGGATTTCACCCCTGCCTGCAAGGTACTCCAAACAAAAAGCTAGGTGTACTAACTCCATCTTTAGTGTAAGGTTACATTAACAGAATTAACAGGTATTTCTCCCTTCTACTCTCCAAAAAAACTAAGGATTTTCCCTTCTGAAAAGTTTCCTGTGCCCACCTCCTTCTATGGCTGAAATATATTTTACATGTTGGTGGTCCCATCTGAAAGTCTCTCTCCTGTCTCCCAAAATCATTTCCATGTTCAGGTAGTCCTTGATTTACTTTGCTCATCAGAATGTCACAAAAAGGGATCACGTGACCCCAGGACTGCAACTGTTATAAATATGAACCAGTGACCAAGTATCCAAGTTTTGATTACATGACCATGAGGATGCTACAACGGTCGTGTGAAAAATGGTCATAAGTCGATTCTTTCAGTGCCATTGTAACTTCAAACAGTCACTAAATGAATGGTTGTAAGTAGAGAACTATTTGTGCCATTAGATCTGCTACTCTGCAGATGAGGTAGGATGGCAACTATCAGAATTCTTGCCTTCAGACCAGTGGTGGATTTCACTTACCTTTGCTACCGGTTCGCTCATGCATGCGCAGAGCGTATTTGATGACGTTTGGGCGGGTGGGCGGAGCTTCCTGCCGTCGCTGCTACAGGTTTACCCGAACCAGGGCAAACCAGTAGCAACCCACTACTGCTTAAGACATCTGGAAGAGGCTGAATTGTAGGAACTACAATAGTGTCATCTATCTTGCAACCAAGAAGTCTACCATGTTGTGTCATTCTAGGCACTCTGGCTTCTCGGGGATCCTCCCATGTAGGGGTGAGGGATGAGGGGAGTGCTTTCCTTATCAGTTCCAGCATCTGAATCAGAAGTGGGTTTCAGCAGGTTCTAACCAATTCTGGAGAACTGGTACCGGAAATCTTGAGTAGTTCGGCGAACCAGCAAATACCACCTCTGGCTGGCCCCGCCCCCATCTATTCTCTATCTCCCAAGTCCCAGCTGATTGGGAGGAAATGGGGATTTTACAGTATCCTTCCTCTGCCACGCCCACCAAGCCACGCCCACAGAACAGGTAGTAAAAAAAATTTGAAACCCACCACTGATCTGAATCATTTCAAAAAGGAAACTCCAGAGGTTGGATTGGCACAAATTGCTTTGGAAACATCAGATCTTCAAAACTATCCTATATAATAAACTCCAAAGACACGGCTCCATCTCATTTAAAATAACAAAATCCTGATTCACACATCATTTGTTTACACCCTTTCTGCTTTTTTTTTTTTTAACACAGACATTTCAGGCGCTTTCACAACAATTTTAAAAATATAGACTATAGAACGTAACTATGAAGTCAAAAGCAATTATCCAGATCAGAAATTAAAATAAATATAATTAAGGTAATCAAAAAAAAAAATTGGCAAAAGGAACACCATGTTGCCATTTGCCAAAAATACCAAGAGTTGAGACCAAATGCAGTCCAGAGTCTGGGACTCGCGCCGAAGGTTCTCTGGTGGCTGAGTTTCCAGCAGTGAGTTCATCTCACCAGGCTCAAGGTTGACTCAGCCTTCCATCCTTCCAAGGTGGGAAAAATGAGGACCCAGACTGATGGGGGCAATAGGCTGACTCTGTAAACCGCTTTGTAG
Source organism: Ahaetulla prasina (assembly GCF_028640845.1). Lineage (NCBI taxonomy): Eukaryota > Metazoa > Chordata > Lepidosauria > Squamata > Colubridae > Ahaetulla > Ahaetulla prasina. Next base: position 16,719,281 of record NC_080548.1, read on the forward strand.
TGCTTTAGAGCAGGGGTCTCCAACCTTGGCAACTGTAAGCCTGGAGGACTTCCACTCCCGGAATTCCCCAGCCAGCTATGAAGTGGTATATAACTCTAAATGCTATTCAGTGGTGGTATTCAGTCAGTTCTATCCGGTTCGCGTGAACCGGTAGCTGGATGTCATCATGTCCTGTTTTTGATGCTCTGCACATGCACGGAAGGCCCTGCGTATGTGTGGAGGTCCTGCGCATGAATGCACGCTCCCATTGGCGAACCAGTAGCAAAGGTAAATGAATACCATCCCCGGTGCTAATGCTATCTCCGAAAAAGCCCTCCTTTCAACATCACTCCAAATCCTGGTGGGAGAGGGAGGGAGGGAGGGAGGGAGGAAGGAAGGAAGAGTTCTCTACTATTGGGGAAACAAAGTCTCCTTAAACATGCTCAGAGGCACAATCATTTGAAATTGCTAGGCCCGAACCTTAATTTTCGTCTGGATGCTTTCGAAGGCAAGTTTATTGGTGCGTGCATCCCTTAGCTAGGTGATGCTGCCAAACTTGATTCTTAGTCTTTTCATCTGGTGCATTAGATACTTGACAGAAGCTCCTGCAATTTTTTTTTTCAAAGCAGGGTAGATGGTTCTCTGCTGGAGTTTCTTTCGTTTTTCCTTTTCCAACAAAATTTCTGCTCAGTGCACGCACATTTAATGAAAGCATTCCAAAACGATCGCCTCTGTGCAAAATGGGCAGCACATAAATCTAAAAAATAAATAATAAAATGCCACAATTCAACACAGAACGTTGCAGTCAAGGAATTAGAGAGGCTTCGAAGAGCTTCATTATCTGAATTTCTAGTGCAAATTCACCTCTATCTAGTCATCCCGCATTACGGTAGGAGCAGATCATGTCATCTGTCAGCTGCCACCTCACACTCGCTAATGCTTCGATATCACACAGTGACAGCCTGCCATGAACTATGGGGATGGTAGATGGGAGGGGAGATGCTTGGAGGAAAATGAAAGTAATTGCTGTATCTCACCGAGATGTTGCTTCAAGGTCATCCGGCTGGGAGAAGAAGGCAGCTGCATATCAACCTACACCTGAAGTGACAATTCTCAAAACATCTTGCTTGAACTTGATTGGTCAGGGGGCCTCTGATGGGAGGCAGCTAAGGAAGGCAAAAGTTGAACTTGGGGATTTTGGTGCGCAATTCTCAGTTCCGGCTAGGCACTACCGCAGTACACTTGACTTCTAATAAAAATTATGCCTTTCCTCAACAAATGGAGCCAAGGAACATTTCTATTTAGAGGTTTAAGTTTAGAATAGAATAGAATAGAATAGAATAGAATAGAATAGAATAGAATAGAATAGAATAGAATAGAATAGAATAGAATCTAATCTTTATTGGCCAAGTGTGATTGGACACATAAGGAATTTGTCTTGGGGCATACGCTCTCAGTGTACATAAAAGAAAAGATACCTTCATCAAGGTACAACACTTACAACACTTAATGATGGTCATAGGGTACAAATAAGTACAAGTTGCAGCAGGTCTGACATTATCAATGGTTGTCCAGTCAGAAAGCACATTAGAATCAGATTCAGTTCATGAAACCAGATGTAATATTAAAAATTATCTCATCATTCCTAACTGTGGAGCTGTGTAGGTGGGCAGTGAAGAATGATTTTGGTGGGTGGATGGGAAATCTAACAGCTGTAGATTTTGTCCTTAAGAATCCCAGAGATTAGAAGAAAAACGGCAGTGAGATTCAACTTTTAAATGACTGTCCCAGGCATTAAAGCCACCTTCGCTCAGCGGTGGGTTTCAGCAGGTTCTGACGAGTTCTGGAAAACCAGTAGTGGAAATTTTGAGTAGTTTAGAGAACCGGTAGTCAAAATTCTGACTGGCCCCGCCCCCATCTATTCTCTGTCTCCCAAGTCCCAGCTGATCAGGAGGAAATGGGGATTTTGTGGTAACCTTCCCCTGGAGTGGGGTGGGAATGGAGATTTTACAGTATCCTTCCTCTGCCACTCCCACCAAGCCATGCCCACCAAGCCATGCCACGCTCACCAAGCCACACCCACTGAACCAGTAGTAAAACAATTTGAAACCCACCACTGCCTTCGCTGATACAAGTAGTGATAACAATAGTGAATTCACGCATATTTCAGACAACAAAAACTAAAATCATGGAACAGGGAATTTCATAATAACACAGTTGGAAGGGACCTTAGAGGTCTTTTAGTCCAGTTCCCTGCTTTATACCATTCCAGACAAGTGGCTCTTCTTAAAAACCTCCAGTGTTGGAGCGTTCACAACTTCTGGAGGCAAATCATTCCACTGATATAATTATTGAATTGGTTTGGGAGAAAACATGGAATATTGAGGGATAAACTATAAAAGTTGGAAAGCTGAGAAAGTGACTTGAGCCTGATTTTACACTATCTGCATAATCACCAATGTAAGGTCTAAATTCTTGTTTATCTACCAGTGATGACAAACGTTGTAAGCTCAGCATGTCAAAAATTCAGATGACTGGGTCTGGAAAAAATATTCTTATAAACTAGACTATAAGATTCCTATATGGGCGAGCCCCAGACATGCAATAGAGAATATAAATATAGAACAGAAACAGGAAATGATTACTTATAAAGAACTTTTGTATGCTGAAGGAGGTACATTGCAATTAAAATCATTACAGGTATTAAATGAAGAAGGGAGGAATTATACTTGGTTTCAATATGGGCAACTAAGTGCTAGATGGAAAGAAGATCAAAAAATTGGTATAATGCAAAAGGAGGAAAATTTAATAAAGCAAATTAGAAATCAGACCCAGGAACATATAAAGAGATTGTATAATGTGTTGCTTGAAATAGATTCGGAAAAGGATTTGGTAAAGGACTGTATGATAAAATGGGCACAGAATATTCAGGAACCAATAATGTTGGAAACATGGGAGAAAATCTGGGTTAGAAATGTTAAGTTTACACAAGCACAGAATTTAAGGGAAAATTTTTATAAGATGTTTTATAGATGGCACTTAGATCCCAAAAAATTATCATGTATGTATCCTGATATCCAAGCGAAATGTTGGAGGTGTGATTGTGATGATGCTACATATTTTCATATTTGGTGGACTTGCAAGAAAATTAAGGCCTTTTGGATAAGAATTTGGTGGATTATTCAAAATGTACTGAAGAAGAAGATAAAGTTCCTGCCACAATTTTTCCTTTTGGGAATTATAACGGATTGTACAGGGATTGAGACTAAATTGATTCTGAATTTAATAACAGCAGCAAGACTGTTGATTGGACAATATTGGAAGAAAAAAGAGTTACCTACAATAGAAGAATGGATATTGAAAGTCATTAATTTGGCTGAGATGGCTAAAATCTCAGCTTTTTTGAAAGACAATATGCAGGAAAGATATTTAATAGAATGGAAAAAATGGATTGATTATCTACAAAACAGATATCAAATTAAGAAATATCAGATTGCCTTTGAACAATTAGGAAGTATTATTTTATGTAATGGGGGGCGTTGGGAGATGAAAAGATTTGGATGAGGTTAATTGGATTGGAAGGGAAAATTTTACTCTATGTTTGGTTTATGTATAACAATACCTTGTGATTGACCCGGGAAGCCGGGGAGGAGGAAGGGGAAGGGGTTTTGGGGGAGGGGGGGAAAGGGGGAAAAATGTTTTTGTTTGTTAAAACTTTTTCAATTAAAAAAAAAATTCAGATGACTAACTTGACTCTGCAGGGGTGTCTCTCTCACACACACATTTATTTTTATTTTATTTTTTTGTTAAGTTTATACGCTGACCATCTCACAGTCTGAGGAGACTCTGGGTGGCTTACAATATAATAAAAAATAGATATTTTTTTGCCTTTTTCTCCCGAACAGAAGAGGTCTATCTCCCATCTCCAAACTAGGCCACCCTGAACAATGGCAGTTGGCAGTAGGGCCAACTCTGGTCTTCGATTTCAGCCCTAGTTCCACTGCTGCCCCCCAAAATGGCTGCCTCCACTCCAGAGGCTGCACAGGAGCACACCCCATTCTTGTGTGGTCTCCGCAGCCCCTGAAAATCACATGAGAACAGGGTGAACACTGGAGAATAGTTGTTGTCAGGGTGGGGGTGAAATCTATTTACGTCCCCTACCGGTTCAGAAGTGCATGCTCTGTGTGCATCACACACGATTTTGGACCCTCTGCATATGCACAAAGCCTTCTGCGCATGCGCAGAGGGTAAAAAACAAGTTACTTATGGTTTTGACTGACATCCAGGCGGGTGGCTGGAGCCTTGCGCTGCCACCACTACCGGTTTGGCTGAACCGGTCCGAACCAGTAGCATTTTACCCCTGTGTCAGGGGTTGGTGAACGTTAGCATGTCATCCAAAATGTTACAACATGTCACCTTTAGCATATATGTCACAGGAGGTTCAGTATCACTGATCTGGACAGTTTAAGGCCCTGCATTTTGAGGAATAATAATAAAAAAAAACACGACCTCATTTGCATGCAAGAATTGCCTCTTTCTTCTGCTTCTTCAAGCGAAGCTGGATTTGAAGCCCCAGAAGATTTCATAAAGCCCTGGAAACATTTGTGTGGGTGGTGAGTGCACTTTTATGTTCAGTGTGTTTCATGTTCCCAGTCCTGACAAACAGAAGTTTCTGGGAATCAGCTGCAAAGTGTCCCCCTGCCTCCCTTGGGTGTGTATCTCCTACATCCCTTCCAGAAACAGCTGCTAATCATAATTTTAATACAACTAATTTTTTTTTAATGTGGCAGAGATTATTACATGGCACAGGGAGTGATCACATTAGCTGTTTTATTAATTCAGCTGTCATTACCGTGCAATTGTTAACTGAAATCTAATTAAGATTTTACCCTAGAACCAACCCAGATCCTAACTCTGCTACCTTAATTGAAGGATCTGGCTTGCCACTGAGAGGGTGGCCCTTGGGCTGGGAAACCAAAATGGCACTTTTTGACAATAAGGAAGACGTTTTTGTTCCTACACACTGTAGATCAGGTGTCTCCAACCTTGGCAACTTTAAGACTCGTGGACTTCAACTCCCAGAATTCCTCAGCCAGCTTTCCTTTGCTGGCTGGGGAATTCTGGGAGTTGAAGTCCACAAGCTTTAAAGTTGCCAAGGTTGGAAACACCTGCTGTAGATGACAACGAGAACTTTCAGAGAAGTTTGGAGTCCCATCCGTGAGATATTGCCATCCTTAAAGACCACAAAGCCATGCTCTCTCTTCACCTGCCCTTCTCCTTTGAACGTACCACTGCATCTCGGGTCAACAACATCATCTGCGTAGGTGTTCAGGAAAGCCATCAAAATCTTTGGGAGTTGGTGGTATAGCAAACGCCATCTTGCTGTAAGTGATTTTTGCTCTTTTCTTGGTATGTCAATGCTTAGGAAGTTGAGATTTTTTAAAAAAAACAAACTTTTTAATTACTTCTGTCTTACTTATGTATCATCTGGAAGCCACTTGGGAATTGAGCAGCATGTGCCAAGGAAGGAAGGAAGGAAAGAAGGATGGATGGAAGGAAGGAAGGAAGGAAGGAAGGAAGGAAGGAAGGAAGGAAGGAAGGAAGGAAGGAAGGAAGGAAGGTTGGTTCAGAAAAGCCCAACTGCAAAGTTGTTCCAAAGGCGTTTTGTCCAAAGTCAACTGGACTCTCTTGTTTTTCCTTGAAGACATTTCACTACTGATCCAAGACACTTCTTCAGTTTCAATCTTCTTGGATGAGAAGCGAAACATCTTCAAGGAAAAACATTAGAAAGCCTAGTTGCCACTTGGAAAAAACACCGTTGGGACAACCATGACCTGGATGATTGAGAATCTCCATAGACAGAGCTGCAAGATCGTAGTTCCTCCTTTTGTGTTTGTGTCCCAAAGTTGGATTGCTGCCCATTTGAGTCACTTTTGCCAGGAGGAAAAGGTATCAGTGTATCAGTAAATCAGTGTTAGGAAGAAGGAAGTTTTCCTACAAAATGCAACGTTTGGTGCTTCCCTCCCACAAAACAAGTCCTTGATTCGTTTTTGGGGTTGATGGAGAAGATAGTGGAGTTTCAGTCTATAATCACCGTCGTTTGTGGGAGGACTGAACATTTGCTTTCCTCTTGAACAAATCAGTCTGGCCACTGAAATCGTTCTTCTTCCCCAGCCTCCAGACTTTGCAAGGCAGCTCCCATCATTCTTAACTTGCTTACTCAACTGTATTTCATCATTTCCAACCAAAAGGACCAACAATGAGCAGCAGCGGTGCAGTGGTTAGAATGCAGTACTGCAGGATAATTCTGCTGACTGCCAGCAGTTCGATTCTCACCAGCTCAAGGTTGACTCAGTCTTCCATCCTTCCGAGGTGGGTAAAATGAGGATCCAGATTGTTGGGGGCAATGTGCTGACTCTGTAAACCGCTTAGAGTGGGCTGGAAAGCACTATAAAGCCGTATACAAGTCTCAGTGCGATTGCTATTTGTTGAAGTTTCTTATACAGGTAGTCCTTGACTTACAACAGTTCATTTAGTGACCAAAGTCCCAATGGAACTCTGAAAAAAGTGACATGACTGTTTTTCACACTTACAACCATTGCAGTATCCCTAAGGTCACATGATCAAAATTCAGATATTTGGCAACGGGTTCATATTTACGTTGGTTGCAGTGTCCCAGAGTCATGTCATCCCCTTTTTGTGACCTACTGACAAGCAAAGTCAATGGGGAAGCCGGATTCATTTAACAAACGTGTTACTAACTTGACAACTGCAGTGATTCACTTAAGAACGGTGGCAAGAAAGGTCATAAAATGGGGCAAAAGTCACAACAAATGTTTCACTTAACAACATAAATGTTGGGCTTAGTTGTGGTTATAACTGGAGGATTACCAGTAGTCTTGATGCATATATTTTGCTTCTGGTAGTCTCTCTGCACTTGTTCCATTTATAACTGGCTTTTCTGCATTATTTTCAGCCTTTATTTGTTTAACCATAGATTATTGAATGAATGAATATGAATGAATATTTTAATTTGTATACCGCCGTTCTCCCGAAGGACTCAGGGCGGTGAACAGGCAGATAAAATACAGATATACACAGTAGTTAAAACATCCCTTAAAAAACTGATTTAAATTTGCCCAAATATTAAAATAACATACACCCCCTTAAAATTATAAAACTTTAAAAGCCCATCAAATTCAATTAAAATTTAAAGGTAAAAATCAAGCTAGTCCAGCCATACGAAATAAATACGTTTTAAGTTCACGGCGAAAGGTCCTAAGGTCAGGTAGTTGTCGAAGTCCGAGGGGAAGTTCGTTCCACAGGGTCGGAGCCCCCACAGAGAAGGCCCTCCCCCTGGGGGCCGCCAGTCGACACTGTTTGGCTGACGGCACCCCGAGGAGTCCCTCTCTGTGGGAACGCACCGGACGATGGGAGATAGAGGCCGGTAGTAGACGGTCCCATAGATAGCCCGGTCCTAAGCCATATTACATTTTCTAGATTCGCTTCTAAATTAACCCACACATCCAGTTCTCTGAACTGCTCGAAATTTCTGCTAGCGGTTCTCCAGAACCTGTCAGAACTTGCTAGATTTCACCCCTGGTCAGGTCTAAAGAAATTGAAAGCATTGGAACCTAAAGTGCAGAAGCTCAACTTTGGCATTCTTTGGACCATTCAAATTCACATCCTGAATCAAGTGTCGTCTTCTCTGGTTCCTAATGTTTTACACTGAGTTAAAAGAAACATAACTCATATCACAAACACAAACCTTGCCCAACCTGGTCTTCTCCAGGTGTGATACACAAAAACACAGATTTCCCCCCCCCCAGTCAACATCAATGATGAGTTACAATGTTTAAAGCATGTGGAAGCACCAGGATGGAGGTGGCACTAACAGATAAGACTGCTGATAACCTACTCGTTCCAGTGACTAGGCTAATACTTGAAGTGAGCCTTAATGAGAATGAAACCCATTAGAAATTCTTGATGATTCCTTATGCTTCATTAATCTCACCTTAGCCCAGGTAACCTAATGTATTTAATGATGGGAGGAGAAGAGAAAGAGGAGTGTTGTAAAAAGACACAGGACTTCTCTCTTACTCCCTGAAACCATACCAACTATTGCCTGGGCTTAATACTTCCTGTACCGATAATGTTATAATGCTACTAAAAGAGCACTTTCATGGTATGTATGTATGTATATATGGATGGATGGATGGATGGATGGATTTATGGATGCATGGATGGACGCATGGATTGATTGATTGATTGGTTGATTGATTTAATTTTGCATTTCTAGACCACCCATCTCCTCAAGGAGTGGCTCTGGGAAGTGTACAGGACAACATCGGCAGGATATAAAATTAAAATGCTCACATGAATTTAAGATTTTAAAAATTTTAAATTATAAAGTTCTAAGAAATGTCAGAGAGACAAAAAGAGAAAAAGGCAGCTTAAACCTGTTAAAAGTAGTTGGAAAAAACGGAGGGAGGTCCATCAATGGCATCAACCAACCCCATAATTCCATATCCTTGGTGATCCTTTGTGAGGATCTTTAAGACTCCAGAAGGAGTGCAGGGAAGAGCAACAAAGATGATTAGGGGACAAGGGGCTAAGAGCCGTGGTGGCGCAGTGGTTAGAATGCAGTATTGCAAGCTAATTCTGCTGACTGCCAGCAGTTTGGCAGTTCGAGTCTCACCAACTCAAGGTTGACTCAGCCTTCCATCCTTCCAAGGTCGGTAAAATGAGGACCCAAATTGTTGGGGGCAAGATGCTGACTCTGTAAACCACTTAGAGAGGGTGTTAAAGCACTGTGAAGCAGTATGTATGTTTAAGTGTTATTGCTATGGCTAAAACATGTTGCAGAAATTGGGCATGTCCAGTTTAATGGGGGGGGTGACCTAATAGCAGTGTCCAATATCTAAGGGACTGCCACAAAGAAGAAGGGGTCAACCTTCTCCAAAGGACCTGAAGGCAGGACAAGAAGCAATGAATGGAAAGTAATCAAGGAGAGAGCCCCAACTTAGAACTAAGCGGGAAGTTCCTGACAGTCAGAACAATTAAGGTGGAGCAGCTTCATTGGAAGAACTGTCCATCTGGGTTCCGTTCCAAAGTAGGGAGAAAGACACTGGAAACACGGTGGCTGCTTGGAAAGATGGTTTTAATGGTGGACAGGATCACATGTCTTTGAAGATCTTGGGTGAAGAGAAAAAAGGGAAGAGATGCTGAGAGTGCCTAGGTTTTATACCCTCTCTGGGCTGTTGAATTTGAGCTTGTGTTCTGATTGGTTCTCAGACTCCCATGGGGCCATGCAGGGGTAACTTTTTAGGTTGTGTTTTTGAATCCCAGGCTTGGTTGAGCCTTGCTGGGTGATGATGTAATGAAAGGGCTTTGGGCAATTCCTACTATGGCTCTGCCCGAAGGAGGTAGATCTTTTTTATGTAGAATAGACTGGCCCAGGCCTGAATGGCCCATTGACAAAAGGGGGGTGTTGAGTTTCTGCCTCCCTTTTAGGGGAAATATTCTGCCCTTTTAATATTTCCTAAAATATCTCATTTTCCTAGGAGAGGGGTGGGTGCTAACTTCCTACAACTTGCTTCCAAAAACTGTGAGGGCTCCGAAACTGGAGGTTTTAAGAAGAGATCGCACAACTAGTTGTCTGAAATGGTATGAACCGTGATGGCGAACCAATGGCACACATGCCACAGGTGGCATGCAGAGCCGTATCTGTGGGCACAAGAACGTTGCCCTAACTCAGCTCCAGCTGATTTTTGGGCCTTCTGGGAATAGCAAAAGTCAGGAAACGGGCCGTTTCTGGCCTGTGGAAGGCCTCCGGTGGGGCCATTTTCGCCCTCCCCAGGCTCCAAGAAAGCCTCTGGAGCCTGGGGAAAGTGAAAAATGGGCCTTCCGGACCCACCGGAAGTTGGCAAATGGGCCATTTCTGGCCTCTGGAGGGCGTCTGGTGGGGTGGGAAGGCCGTTTTCGCCCTCCCCAGGCTCCAAGAAAGCCTCTGGAGTCTGGGGAGGGTGAAAAACAGGCCTACTGAGCCCACCGGTAACATTTTTGCCATCACATGCCAAAAGCGGGGGGAGCAGGGGGGGGTCACATGCGCATGCGTGGGGGGGCAGGGCACAGAGGGCATTGAAGTATGAGTGTGGGCATGCATGTGCACGACTCCCCCCCTGCTTCCCCCGCTTTTGGCACGCGACGGCAAAAAGGATTAGCCATCACTGGTATAGAATTTCCTGCTTAAGTTGGACTCGAAGGCGTCCAAGGTCCCTTCCAATTCTGTTCTTCCGTGATTTCACAGAGTGGGGTCAACAGCGGAGAAGGCTCTCTTCCAACACCCTACCAGTCCCAATTTTTCGACTGCAACGTATCTCTGGGCAAATGATACCGTGGAAAGATGAAGAAAGCAGGAAACCCAAAAGGCCACAGAGCAACTTCGGGCAAAACCAAAACTGTAAACATAATCGAGATGTATACATCTGTTTCTTCTTCTTCTTAGCAGTGAGATCTATTGAGTCCAATGCTTTTTCGCCGATCTCTGCGGCTCTGCATTTCACGGCCAAGCAATATGTAAACATTAGGTGGTAATGATATTTCCTCACCGGCTGTTTTCCGTTCGCACCAGCTGCTATTAATAGTACAAAGGTTTGGATGAGATAGCCTACTTTTCTGCTCTGTTTATTGCCTTATCCTAGAATGGGATAATTGTCAGCATCGGTCATCGTACAAAATTTCTCCTTGGTTGATATAAGGATGTCGCTCAGTTTACTCCAATATCAGGAGCAGAATTCTTGATTAGCAGCTATCTTTCTTCGGCAGAGACCTTAGTCCGCAACCAATACATAAACCACAGCCGCACAACCAGCACGGCGTTTTTAAATTTTTCTGTTAAGAACATCCAGGAGGCTGCTATTCATTGAAATGAAAGACATGCTTGCGATGGGACTTGCCAACGAGAAGAGCATGCAAGCGTTTAACTGGACTGCAATCTAGAGACGCAGTTTGCCTTGTTTTTTTCCTGTCTGCGTTGGAAGATGGGTGGATGGCAAGATTCGCTTCGAGAGAGGCGAATGGTCTGCTGTCGCCACCTCGTGACCAAGCTGTGACAAAACCCCGTTGTAACTCAGCAAGGAATTAAACGCCTACAGCTGTATTGAACATCCTTCTTCTTCCAAAATGAAATTGCTGCCAAAAAAGCAGAACCAGGTGATGTAGATTTGACTAAAAAGACCTGCGGACTATTTCTGAAGTAGGAAACCTGAAGGAAATTAAAAGTTTTATGCTAAATAGTGTTTTTTTTTTTCATTGCAAGCTTTTAATTTTAAATCAGTCATGGCGATCATGACTGATTTCTTCTTTTCCCCATCCCAAGCCTGGGAATCAGGGTGAAATGCTCCCGGTTCAGAACTAGATCACCTGATCCGGTAGTGATAAAAGCGGGTGGTTTGGAGAACCGGTAGCAAAAATCCCTGCTCGCCCCACCCACCCACCGCCCAGCTGAGCCACATGCTCATCAGAGGTTGTTGTTTTTTTTTACTTTTAAAAGCAGTTTTTTGCTACAACCTCTTTGGCCGAAGCAGTGATTGACGGGATAGTTTTGGGGGGTTTGATTTACTGAGGGAAAACCCGGAACTCTCAGATTCGGGTTTTCCCAGATGTGCCAGTTTACCTATCCTAGTAAATAGAACTTTGAAATATGCTTGCTTCAAAGTTTTTACTTGGAGTTGGGTTTTTTTCTGGAATGCTGACACCAAGGAGCTTATAGTAGACTATAGAAGGAACTGATCAGACATCCAGCCCTTGCTTATCCATGGAGACCGAGTGGAGCAAGTGGCCAGTTTTAAGTTTCTGGGTGTTATCATAAAAGAGGAGCTGACCTGAGGCGCTCACATTGCAGCACTGGTCAAAAGGGCCCAGCAGAGATTATATTACCTGAGACTTCTCAGGAAACAGCAACTGAATGAAAAACTGCTGGTGACCTTCTACCGCTGCACCATAGAGAGTATTTTAACTTACTGCATCTGTGTATGGTTTGCTAATTGCACTGTGGCAGATAGGACAGCACTCCAGAGGGTCAACGTCATTGCCCAGAGGATCATTGGTTGCCCTCTCCCCTCTTTGGAAGAGCTTTATAGCTCCCACTGCCTTAAGAAAGTTCAAAACATTCTTAAAGATCCATCTCATCCTGGGCACCCTTTTTTTGAACTATTACCATCTGGCAGATGGTACAGGTCAATAAAAACAAGGACAAATAGGGTGAAAAACAGCTTCTATTCCAGGGCAATAACCATATTGAATTCTACGGTATAGTGCAACATCAGGTTTTCAATTTCAATTATATAGAATGTAAAGGATATATGTGCTTTTATGTTTATAGTTATAATGAAGACGGCGTTTAATTTCATTGTACCATGTGCAATGACAATAAAGTAAACTATAAACTATAGGTTGGGTACTTTGTGATTCAGTATCTTTTATGTCCTCAGTCATTATCTTATCATATTGTATGCACCATGTTAAATCATTATGAGGTTTATTTGCTTTAATTTAGCACCTTGAGATTTTGCTAATCTTGATTTATAGCTGAGGGCGTAATGTGAACATACTCTATATTAAGAATATTTAAATGCCTACATGTGGTTACGTCCATGTTCTTGAAGGTGTTTTCGAAAGGGCTCTAATCATTCATATGTAGCTTAACATATGATTGAGCCATGATGGTGCAGTGATTAGAATGCAGTACTGCAGGCTATTTCTGCTGCCTGCCGGCTGCCTGCAATTTGGCAGTTTGAATCTCACCAGGCTCAAGGTTGACTCAGTCTTCCGTCCTTCTGAGGTTGGTAAAATAAGGAGCCAGATTGTTGGGGGCAACAGGCGGACTCTGTAAACCACTTAGAGAGGGCTGTAAAGCACTGTAAAGTGGTATATAAGTCTAAGTGCTGTTGCTATTAACGATCCTATACCAAATCTAACCCCCGTTTCAATGAGCATCCAAGAAGCTATCTCTGCCCATCTTTAGGCTGTATAAAGTCTAAGAGAAAAATAAGAAGGAACATCACAAAGTATAAATTCTAGAGGCATAGAGGACACAGAAAACTTCTAACCCAACCTCCTACTGCCTTGGGTTGCCATGTTGCTAGAGTCAGGAACCCAGCAATGTCTTGGAAAAGACTCTGAATATTGTAGTCCCTATTTGCCCATTTAAAAGGTGTTCTTAGCCTTTTCTCAATTCTTTGGCACTCAGCCTTTCTTATGGTCCAACAGCCATACATTGCAACTGGGAAAACCATAGCCTTGACTATACACACTTTTGTTGGCAGGGTGATGTCTCTGCTTTTTTGTGTGCTGTCTAGATTTGCCATAGCTTTCCTCCCCAGGAGCAAGCATCTTTTTTTTTTTAATTTGCATTTATATCCTGCCCTTCTCCGAAGACTCAGGGCGGCTTACACTATGTCAAGCAATAGTCTTCATCCATTTGTATATTATACACAAAGTCAACTTATTGCCCGCAACAATCTGGGTCCTCATTTTACCTACCTTATAAAGGATGGAAGGCGGAGTCAACCTTGGGCCTGGTGGGACTTGAACCTGCAGTAATTGCAAGCAGCTGTGTTAATAACAGACTATCTTAGCAGTCTGAGCCACCAGAGGCCCTTTTAATTTCTTTTAATTTCTTGGCTGCAGTCCCCATCTGCGATGATCTTGGAGCCCAGGAAAATAAAATATGTCACTACCTCCATTTCTTACCCATCTATTTGCCAGGAATTGAGAGGGCCAGATGCCATGATCTCAGTTTTCTTAATGTTGAGTTTTAAGCCAACTTTTGGATTCTCCTTCTTCACCCGCATCAAGAGGCTCTTTAGTTCCTCTTCACTTTCTGCCATTAAAGTGGTATCATCTGCATGTCTGGAGAAGACTCCTGCGAGTCCCTTGGACTGCAAGATGATCCAACTGGTCAGTCCTAGAGGAGATCAACCCTGACTGCTCTTTAGAAGGCCAAATCCTGAAGATAAAACTGAAATACTTTGGCCAATAATGAGAAGGAAGGACTCAATGGAGAAGAGCCTAATGCTGGGAAAGATTGAGGGCAAAAGAAGAAGGGGACAGCAGAGAACGAGGTGGCTGGATGGAGTCACTGAAGCAGTCGGTGTGAGTTTAGATGGGCTCCAGAGGGTGGTAGAGGACAGGAAGCCCTGGAGGAACGTTGTCCATGGGTCAGACACGAATTCGCAACTAACAACAAAAGGCCTTTCCTCAGTCTGAGAATGCAGTCTTACTCTTCTTTGTAGACTATAGAAACTTCACAGTACTTCAGCCATGACATTTGAGGCTTCTAAAGTGTCCTAAATCTTTTTAAGGAACAGGCAATATTCCATCAAGTAGAACTGGAGCTACTGGGTCATTGAGCCTGCTAGACTTCGTAAAGCTTCAGTTGACTCCAGAAAATTGTTGACCCAAGAGGTTTTTCTTTTCAGTAAATGGCAGTAGGGCTTATGATGCCCTTGCTTTGCTATTATCTTAAAGGAGGTGATTGCTGGCATCACAATTCACTTAGAATATATTCTAGCTAGTTTTGGGGACTGTCTTTTAATCATTGCAGTCATTTGTGGGACACAAATTGAAAATATTTGGGGGAAACATATATCAGAAAGCCGTGGTGGCACGGTGGTTAGAACACAGTATTGCAGGCTAACTCTGCCCACAGCCTGGAGTTCGATCCTGATCGTCTCAAGGTTGACTCAGCCTTCCATCTTTTTTTGAGGTCAGTAAAATAAAGACCCAGATTGTTAGGGGCAAACCATGGTGTAAAGCCAGGGGTGGAGCTGCTGGGGGTTCGCAGGGGTTCCGGAGAACCTCTAGCTAAGATTCTGTGCAGTTCGGAGAACCCCCAAATCTCACTCCCAGATGGCCCCACCTACCCCACCCTGCTCCTCCAAGAGTCCCCACGCTGCCCGTTTTGAATGCAGGTAAGTGCAGGGCATGCACAGGGAGGGCCTACCCAAAGTTCGGAAAGGGCAGAAATGGGCCCGTTTTTGGCCTTCAGGGGGTCTCCAGAGCCTGTGGAGGCCATTTTTGCTCTCCAGAGCCTCCAGAAAAGCCTCCGGAACCCGGGGAGGGCAAAAATCCCCCCCTGCTGTGTGCAGGAGGCCAACTAGGCCATGCCCACCCAGCAACCAGGCAGAGAACCCCTTGCTAAAATGTTTGAAGCCCACCCCTGTGTAAAGCACCATATACGTCTATGTGCAATTGCTAATCATGGCTGTATTTCCATGCTACAGAAGATGGAGGTGGAAGAAACAGAAAGTTTGGAGAAAGTCTTTCATTGTCACATAAATTGTCATTGGGTAGTCTGATGACTCATTGCCTCCAGGATTATAATAGATGCCATAAGCAGCAAATACAGATTATCTGGGGGAGGCATCGGTGCTCACAACCATAGGTCCATTCGTGAAGATCATCTCAAGGCAGGGATATCGCCATATGGAACATTGATGCATCTCAACACATTACCTAGGGAATCAGATTCGTTGTAACAGATTCTGGGCAAGACGTGGGAGGTGAGTATTTATAAACAGTTGCAGATGACTTCCCAAGCACACAGATGCTGGAGTAAAAATAAACTCAAAAGACACAATGCAACAAAAGCCAATGTGCTTAAGTCGTCTCTGTCTTCTTCTTTTAAGAACTCCAAAGCTATTTTGTGGGACAGAAGAACCAAAGTATGTGCTGTCCAATCTGGCTGCCCTCCCCGATGTTTGATAAGACTATTGTGGAGAAATCTGGGATTTCAAGTTTTAGAAGACAAGCGTTGTGGTCTGTCAGCAGCCTACGGAGCTGGCAACGGAATCGGACAGCGATGAGGCTGAGGTGAGGCCAGGGCCATCGGGAAATGAGGTGCGGACTCCAGAGCCTCCAGAGACTGATACTAGTGAGGCAGAGGAACAGGAAGAGCCTGTTCTTGATGCACGCATGAGAAGAGCTGCCAGAAGGCAGGAGCAGCTCAAGCAGAGAGGACAACTCAGGAGTAGGGCCAAGAGATGATTGGCCTCTCCCATAAGGCTTAAAACAGACCAGCAATGGTGTTTCAGCTTTGCCAGAAAACAACGTTGTAGCTATTTCTTCTGCTTCGTCCTCTGCTTCGTGTACATCTTTCTTTTTGTAGCTTCTGGATGTTTGCCAGGAAGGGCCTTTGGCAGTTTGCCTAATTGGACTAAGGTTTGTGAGATAACTGAGGAATTTGTGTTGGGAGGCATTTGTTTTTACTTTGAGTTGAACAACGCTGGGAATGAAGTAATTCCCAGCTGTTCGAATAAAGTTTGTTTTTTCCACAGACTAAGTTTATTACTACCTACCTGGGCCCGGGTCACAACAACAAGAACGTTGGGAGAAAGAAATGTTAGACAGGTAGTCCTTGAGCTACAACTATAATAGAGCCTGCCCATTATGGACATAAGTCATAATAGGTGTATTTTATTATCTTTGTTTGCAGCAGTTGTCAAGCAAACACAGTGATTAAGTGAACACCACCGTCCTTAAGCGACCCCACTGTGGACCGCTTTTGCCAAAACCCGGAAGTAAATGCCAGGTTTTGGCGAAATTTGTTATGTGATTAGAGGAACGCTGCAAACAGCCATAGGTGCAGCCGGATTGCTAAGCACATGAACTGCGGCCATGGGACTGTGGATGTGGGCAACCATTGGAGCTTCAAATCCAGGTCGTAAGTAGCCCCCCCAGTAGTTTTGTCGTAACCAAGTGACCAGTCATAAGTCGAGGACTTCCTATATAGATAGAAGCAGACCTAAGTGACTAATCATAAATCAAGGTACAGGTAGAAGCAGGGCAGGAATAGGAATAGGAATAGGAATAGGAATAGAATAGAATAGAATAGAATAGAATAGAATAGAATAGAATAGAATAGAATAGAATAGAATAGAATAGAATAGAATAGTTGGAAGGGACCTTGGAGGTCTTCTAGTCCAACCCCCTGCTTAGGCAGGTAACTCTATACCATTTCAGACAAATTGTTATCCAATCTTTTCTTAAAAACTTTCAGTGTTGGAGCATTCACAACTTCTGGAAGCAAGTTGTTCCACTGATTAATTGTTCTGTCAGGAAATTTCTTCTTAGTTCTAAGTTGCTTCTCTCCTTGATTACTTTCTATTTATTTAATGAGATTCTTTCTTACTTTCTTTCTTTTTCTTTCTTTCTTTCTTTCTTTTCTTTCCATTTGTCTGTCTATCTATTTATCATCTATCTCTCTCATCTATCCATTCATCCATCCATGTCTGTCTGTCTATCTACCTACCTACCATATTTAGGACTGCCCCTCTCAGTGTTGCTATCAGAATTTGCTGATAGACTAACTGGACTTATTAAACTTAGTAATTGATAAACTTTTTAAAATAGAGGATGAAAGGAAGTTATATATCTCCTTCTTTTATGTACACTGAGAGCATATGCACCAAGACAAATTCCTTGTGTGTCCAATCACACTTGGCGAATAAAATTCTATTCTATTCTATTCTATTGGAACCAATGAAAGAGTCCTCGGGCTAATTCAGGGTCAAAATCTATTTTTTGCTGTGTTGGAGGTTTTTCTTTTTCGTTTTTCTTTTTTCTTTTTTTTTTGGAACTGATAAAGTTTTGAAGGAAGATCCAGAATGTTGCACAAGGACTTCTTTTACTTGGAAATGTTTGTTCCCACATATTGCCCTTCAGCAGAACTCTCAGGTCAGTTGACAAGAACACGCTGAAATATACTAATTTGCAAAAATAACTGCGTTTGCACAATACCCCGAGCCATCAATCTGCCGGCTCCATATCAGCCTTGTGCAATGTATAAACCTAGTCTGTATGGTTAGCTTATGATTAGTACAAACTCCAGCCACTGGGGCTGGTAAACAGTTGCTTATGGAATAATTCTTTGTGGCAGCCCCTGAGATATTGGAACACTGCTATCATGTCACTCCTAGTTCTTCTTTTCATCAAACTAGACATACCCAATTCTAGCAACCATTCTCTGTATGTTTTAACCTCCAGTCCCCTAATCATGTTCATTGCTCTTCTCTGCACTCTTTCTAGAGTCTCCACATCTTTTTTACATCGTGGCAACCAAACCTGAATGCAGGATTCCAAGTGTGGCCTTACCAAGGCATTATAAAGTGGTATTAACACTTCAGGTGATCTTGATTCTATCCCTCTGTTGATGCAGCCTAGAGCTGTGTTGGGTTTTTTGGCAGCTGCTGCACATGGCTGGCTCATATTTAAATGATTGCCCACTAGGATTCCAAGATCCCTCTCATAGTTACTACTATTGAGCGAGGTACCACATCATATACTGTACCTGTGCAAAGCTGGCTGAGGAACTCTGGGAGTTGAAGTCCACAAGTCTTAAAGGGACCAAGGTTGGAGACCCCTGCTTTGGAAAATAGCTTGACTCCCTCTTCTTTGTGGCAGTCCCTGAGATATTGGAACAATGCTATCATCTCACCCCTAGTCCTTCTTATATATTTCTTATATATAGATATAGATTAGATATACCGTATATACTCGAATATAAGCCGATCCGAGTATAAGCCGAGGTCCCCAATTTTACCCCAAAAACTCCCCCGCCCCGCCCTCTCACTGCACCGGCAGGGCTTCCCCGCGCCGTCCGGTAAAATGTGAAAAAAAGAAAAAAAAAAAAACTCGAGTATAAGCCGTATATACTCGAGTATAAGCCGAGGGGCTTAAAAAAAAAAACAAAACTCGAGTATAAGCCGTATAGACCCGAGTATAAGCCGAGGGGACGTTTTTCAGCACAAAAAACGTGCTGAAAAACTCGGCTTATACTCGAGTATATACGGTAGATATGTATTTATATTTCAAGGCAAGAAAGACTACTTTTATTTCGGGGCTCTCCAAACTTGGCAACTTTAAAACGTATGGGTGTCAATGCCCAGAATTCAGCCAGAATGCTTTTTGAATTGATCAGATCTCCCAAATGGTTTTCAAGGGCTACCTGAAATGCAGCCAGAAGATAGACAAACGTGACCTAGCATGTCAAGTAAGGAGAAGCTGCAGTTCCTATGCATTAATGAAAGACCATCACATCTATCAAAGGTACCCAGATCTCTAGAATAAAACTGAGTATGGCATGATCACGTTAGCTGTGTTAAAACAAAATCAACATGTTGTACAAATGCAGCTGCTTGTAAGCGACTTTTAGAGTGTTGTGCGAACACAAGCTATTTCTTTAGGGAGGAAAGCCATCTTGCTCAGAATAGGATGAATATTGTCCTCCTAAGGTCACAAAAATGGGGACGCTGAGCTTGTTGATCAGAAAGGTTTGAATCCCTAGGGCCGCTTGACAGGGTGAGCTCCTGTTACTTGTCCCAGCTTCTGCCAACCTAGCGGTTTGAAAGCACGTAAAAAATGCAGATAGAAAAATAGGGACCGCCTTTGGTGGGAAGGTAGCAGCGTTCCGTGCACCTTTGGCCTTGAGTCATGCCGGCCACATGACCACGGAGACGTCTTCGGACAGTGCTGGCTCTTCGGCTTAGAAACGGAGATGAGCACCGCCCCCTAGAGTCAGGAACAACTAGCACCAGTGGTGGGATTCAGCCAGTTCGCACCACTTCGGGAGAACCGGTTGTTAATTTTCTGTGTAGTTTGGCAAACTGGTTGTTGGAAGAAATCATTGGGGCAGAGAACCGGTGGTTAAATTACTTGAATCCCACCACTGACTAGCACATATGTGCGAGGGGAACCTTTAGCTTTACCTTTAGGTCAGTGGTGAAATCCAAAATTTTTTAACGTGGCTTGGTAGGCATGGCAGGGGAAGGATACTGCAAAATCTCCATTCCCACCGCACTTTTATAAAAATAAAATAAAATAAAATAAAATAAATAAATAAATAAAATTTTGAGTAGTTCGGAGAACCGGTAAATACCACCTCTGACTGGCCCCGCACCCACCTACTCTCTACCTCCTGTGTCTTGGCTGGTCAGGAGGGAATGAGGATTTTACAGTATCCTTCCCCTGGAGTGGGGTGGGAATGGAGATTTTACAGTATCCTTCCCCTGCCACACCCACCATGCCACACCCACAGAACCCGTAGTAAAAAAAAATTGAAATCCATCACTGGTTTTCCACCAATTATTGGTCTCAGGCACTAGTTTAAGACTTCCACTGACCCAACTGAACTTAATAGAAATGAAGAGTAGGAGACGAAGCACCTCACCAAATTTTTCAGTAATTTCACAAACATGTTTAAAAGGTTGTATGTATTAACAAGATGGAAATAAACCTCTGGGCCAATAGAGTATTATTATCACCCTATTTAGAAACTAACTTTCCAGTTCGGAAATACTGCATATTTTGATTCCCAGAGTTTTTATTCAGGCAATAAATCTCAGCTCTCCAGATCCTTAATCCCATTTCCAGGAACATGTTTCCAGCAGAAAGTTCAAGGGCGTGACACAGTAAGTTGCTTTTTTGTAGTCACCCAAAAAAATGCAGGAAACCATTCAGTTGCAGAACACTTGAATCAAAGTGAGATAACCGATGCTGCCCCTTTGCAAGGACCTCCTTTTCCAAGAGCTGCGAGAGCATGACTGGCCTTTTCCAAGAGCTGGCCGGAAGTCACCCAATTGGTGCCCAAGGCAAGACCAAAAGTCACCGTCTCCAGATTTCTAGCCTGGGTGTCTTAACCACTACAACAGACTGGCTTTCTATATTCAATCTTGGCAGAGCCAGTGAGAAAACAAGTCAGGTAAAAATCTTCCAGAAAACTCATCGGGAATGGGCATAATATGTGAACCAGACAAATATTAAGCAGGGGTGCCTTTCAGCAGGTTCTAATAGGTTCTGAAGAACCGGTAGCGGAAATTTTGAGTAGTTCGGAGAACCGGCAAATACCACCTCTGGCTGGCCCCAGAGTGGGATGGGAATGGAGATTTTGCAGTACCCTTCCCCTGCCACGCCCACCAAGCCATGCCCACAGAACCAGTAATAAAAAATTTTTTGAATTCCACCACTGATATTAAGCCATTGTTCCTGGTTTGCGGTTGATAATATATTAGACATTTTGCCAATTTAAAACTAAATACCGTATTTTTCAGAGTATAAGATGCACCTTTTTCCCCCCAGGGCCGTAATAGCTCAAGCTGGTAAAGCCTGTTATTAGAACACAGTAGCCTGCAATTACTGCAGGTTCAAGCCCGGCCCGAGGTTGACTCAGCCTTCCATCCTTTATAAGGTAGGTAAAATGAGGACCCAGATTTTGGGGGGGGGGGCAATAAGTTGACTTTGTAAATATACAAATAGAATGAGACTATTGCCTTATACACTGTAAGCCGCCCTGAGTCTTCGGAGAAGGGCGGGATATAAATGTAAATAAATAAATAAATAAATAAAGTGGCTAAAAATTTGGGTGCATCTTACACTCCCAATGTAGCTTTTTCAAAGCTTTTTTTTCAGCCCTAAGGAGGCGCTAACAAGTATCTCCCCAGGGCTTTGCCATCTTTTCTCATTGCTGCTCCTCTCAGCTGTGCCTTAGAAGCTGTTCTTTTATCCCCAAGCAAGGGATAAAAAACCAGCAAACTAATGTGCTGAAGCTGACCGGACTAAGGACGCTAGCCAGATGAATACCTGGTGCGCAGATATTTTTTTTCCTATTTTCTTCCCCCAAAACTAAGCTGCGTCTTATACTCCAGTGCGTCTTATACTCCGAAAAATACGGTACGTTTATTCCAATTCCTGATTGCAAGAATACGGGGTGTAGGAATTTAGCACCCACCCCCCTCCTAGAAGAATGAAATATTTTAGAAAATATTGAAAAGGCAGAATATATGTCCCTGGATGAGAAATGGAGAAACATGCTTTAAAGACAAAGCAGCTTCCCCACTCCCCCCCCACCTTTGTCAATGGGTCAGAGGTAGAAACTCACTCCCCCCCACCTTTGTCAATGGGTCAGAGGTAGAAACTCATTCTCCCCACCTTTGTCAATGGGCCATCATCATCTGCAACACAATAGGACCCATCTAGCAACTGAAACTCACCACATGACACCTGGGAAGATTACATCAGCCAACAAGGCTAGCTAAGACCCCCACCCCCTGGGAGTCTGACAGCCAATCAGGGTACTCTTCCTGTGCCCCAGAAAGTTCAAAGCTCAGAAAAAGCATAAAGCTAGGGAGCGCACAGGATCTCATCCCTTTTCTGTTCAGGAACTCAAGCCATGTGATCCTGGCCACCATTAAACCATCTTTCCAAGCAGCCTCCATGTTTCCAGTGTCTTTGTTCCCACTTGGAACTGAACCCAGATGGATATTTCTTCCAACAGAGGAAAAACCACTGGTTCCTATTTGCTTCTATTGTGCCAAGTTACATAATCTGAACTGATTCAGTGATGGTTTCGGAGGAACTTATTTTATAGTGAAATTGGTCTCCTGTCGTGTTACGTTTTAATGAAGTCACCGTAAAGCCTTTGCCCCTTAGCAAAATTTTAATAAGTCAGCAACACAGCCACGCGACCAATTGGAAAACAGCAGGACATCGTGGCTCGAGAAGAACTTAGTAAGTTGTCAGTTGCGTAGCTGAAAGAAAAGATCGAAGGACTAATACACAAGGAGAAGTTAACGGTTGGATTTTAAAAGGCACTCTGCCTCTCCGCTCTAGTCTCTGTAGAAATGGACGATAAACTAGTGCGATGCTAATCCATCAAAGAACACATTTTGAAATTAAAACAATTAACGTACTGCATTCACGGAAAGCATTGCTCTTTATGAGAGAAGCAGCATTTTCTGGCAAGCCTGCAAAAACTGGAAATTATTGACCTTGTGTAGAGATTGCAGTCTGCCTTTATCCTTCATTCTGTTCAGTTGTTCCACAGAAAAATGCTGGAATGGTGATGTTGTGGCTATAAGGCTGCTGTTAAAATTGACCCTGGTTTGAGCTGATGGTAACTTCACTTCTGGCCTAATTTCTCTTTCTTCCAGCATCTGACTTTGCAATTCATGGATTCTTTTAACAGTGTGCTCTCTACCTTTTTTTTTGGGGGGGGGGGGAGTGGTGGTACTGATGCCTTTGCTGCTTTTCATTTAGTTCATGTCCTTGGCTAAATGTTTCTCAAAAATTGCTGAAAAATGTACCCTTTCCACAAACTGTCTGGGAATCCATTCATGAAAAGCACATTGCCAAAAGAACATTAAAGGCAAAGATGTCCTTAGAATTACAGCTGAATTGATGTTGCTCACTACCTAATTCACATTAAGAACATGTTTGTGTTCTTTCTTTATTTTAGGTCTCTTTGGATCTGTGTTTTTTGTTTTTTTTGTTTTTTGTTTACTCTGGGTGACTGCCTGGACAAGTCCCTACAGTCTCCCTGGCAGTTTTTTTTAAAAATGGTTTTCCTAGTGTAGGAAGTTAGCACCCCACCTCTCTCCTAGAAGAATGAAATATTCTAGGAAATATTAAAAAGACAGAATATTATACCTCCCTGGATGAGAAATGGAGAAATGTGTTTTTTTAAGGGAGGAAGCAGACTCATTCCTAATAGCCCCCACTTTCCTCAATAGCCCACAGCAGATGTCAGCACTTAAGAGATAAAGTGATAGCTGGGTCTATTCATAAGCAAATACACTCTCCCAAGATCCAATGAAGGTAGGATTAGCCCTCTACCCATCTAGCAGCAGAACTCACCACATGCTACCTGGGGAGATTGCATCACCCAGCAAGGCTCAACCAAGCCTGGGATTCAAAAGACAACATTACAAAGTTACTCCTGCATGGCCCCATGGGATTCTGACAACCAAGCTCAAATTCAAAGCCCAACAGAGGATATAAATCTCTCTCTCTCCCATATGCTTTTTTGCCCTGTCCATCATTAAACCATCTTTTCATGTTTCCGGTGTCTTTCTCCCTACTTGGAACTGAACCCAGATGGACATTTCTTCCAACACTAGGACTGAGAGAAAGTGATTGGTCTAATGGTACCCAGCTGGTTTTGTTCCTAAATTGGGACTAGAACTCACTGTCTCCCAGTTTCTAGCCTGGTGCCTTCACTATTACATTAAACTGGCCATCATGTTCATGCATAGTCTAAAAATAGAGTATTTCACAAAGCTTTGAACAGGTAAAACTGCTGTTTTTTTAAAGCCATATACCTTTCAAACAACCCGTCCCAATCTGGTCTTTTTCAGATGAACTGGCCCACAATTTCCAGAATCCGTACTGCCAGAAATTGTAACCACTGTGGGTCCCAACATATCTGGAAGGTACAAAACTGGGAAGGCTATTTTTAAAATAACATAAGATAACTTTTCAACAAGTTTATGACATGATGGATTCAAACTGATAAGAACACTCAGATGCAGGTTAAGAAATATTGATAAATATAGCTAATCCTCGATTTGCAGTCATTCATTTAGTGACCATTGAAAATGATAAGAGCAGTGAAAAAAGTAACTTACAACTGGTCCTTGCACTTAAGTACATCCATTGTAGCATCCCCAGGGTCATATGATCAAATTTTGGTTGCTTGGCAACTAGCATGTATTCATGATAACCGCAACATCCTGGGGCCATTAGTGACCTTCCCAGCTGGCTTCCAAAAAGCAAAGTCAAAGTCAGATTTGCTTAACAACGGCGCAAATCACTTAACAACTGCAGTGATTTGCTTAACATTCGTGGCAAAAAGGTAGTAAAATTGGGTGTGACTCCCTTAGCAACCACAATGCTTAACAACAGAAATTCTGATCCTAATTGTGGTCGTATGTCAAGGTCTACTTGCATTATATTTAGTTATAATTAGGAAAATGGATTAGTCATGATGACAAGATAGATATCCCATCTCAGGCAAGTTATAGAAAATAGTTTAGGTTTATTATCATTATATAGAAACTATCAATTTAACAAATATGTTTTGTTCTGAGACCTAACTTACAAATTGTTTTAAACCATGGTTTGCTAGCAATAACAAAACAAACTGAGTTACTGAGTTCTTAATGTGATAAAAGGTAAAGGTAACAAGCTCAGTGTCTTAGCCACTGATCCACTGCATCCCTTACATCTTAATGTGATACCTGAAGCTAGATCACGGCCTTCATAAATATGGGATTTGCTGAACAAATTTGGAAGGAAACCTGTCCTAGAGATTTTATTTATTGGATTTGCCTATAATTAAGAGATGAAGTTATGGGATGAAGAGTTTTATATCTGTTAATTAAGAGAAGGTGAAGAGTTTAAGACATTATTTATACTTGTAATGAGGATGAAAAGTTTCTTTCTCAGGATTTTCTTTTTCTTTTATTTTTTCTTTCGCTTTCTTGGGCATTCTTTTACTTTTTAATTTGTATTTTATCATTGTAATGAAAACTTTTAAAAAAATTATTATTTAAGGAAAACAATTTGGAAAGAAACTGTTTTAAATTTACCTGGGCTTATTTTTGAGTAAAGTAGGGATGCGGTGGCTCAGTGGCTAAGATGCCGAGCTTGTCGATCGAAAGGTCGGCAATTCAGCGGTTCGAATCCCTTGTGCTGCATAACGGGGTGAGCTCCCGTTACGTGTCCCAGCTTCTGCCAACCTAGCAATTTGAAAGCACGTAAAAAATGCAAGTAGAAAAATAGGGACCACCTTTGGTGGGAAGGTCACAGTGTTCCGTGCACCTTTGGCGTTGAGTCATGCCAGCCACATGACCACGGAGACGTCTTCGGACAGCGCTGGCTCTTCAGCTTAGAAATGGAAATGAGCACCGCCCCCTAGAGTCGGGAACAACTAGCACATATGTGCGAGGGGAACCTTTACCTTTACCTTTATTTTTGAGTAGACATGGATAGGACTTTTCTATTATCATATATTTATTTATTTATTAAATTTATTAACCACCCATCTTACCACAAGGTAAGTGGGTGGCATACAGTCACACACACACACACACACACACACACACACACACACATATATATATACACACACACACCTAAATAAATTACAACAAAAGATTAAAAACTAAGAAAAAGTGGGGAGAGCGGGGGCAGAGTGCTAGGGGCCAATCCCAGTGGGGTGAGATTTATAAATAAAAGAATTTTATGTATTTATAAATAAAGAATAAAAGAATTGTTTTATGACTGATTGGTCGATAACTTCTTTTCAGACAATATTTTAATTCCCAAGTCTGCCACTATTTTTTTAATGGTTGATTTAGATTTGCGTATTTAGTTTTCATACGTTCGAAGTCCGTAGAATTAAGTGCTATTATAATTTTATACTTGTGCTTTCTCAGGGTATTTCTTCTTTACAAGCTAACTTGTCTCTTAAAACAACTTTAAGTAACAAGGGGCCAAATGGAAGCCAAGACAGAATTCTTATTAACAAGTTCATACAGAATCTGTCTGAAAGAGCTGGCGGCATCGCTAGATGTGTTTTGACTTCCAAAAGAACATACTGACATAAGTGCAGACTGGATCCAACCTTGGGATAGAAACCAGCTAGAGTTGCAGGAGGAAGAGAAATGAGAGAAGATAACATTGGCCCAATTCTTAAACGTTTTATTTTTCTTGCATTGCCGCCAAGATGATACAATTGGAAGAACACAGCTTTATCAGTGACCTTTCAACGCAGAAAAACGGAGCTGAAGCTAGCAAGAATTGGAGACTTGGCCTTGTGCAGCTGGCTGATGACCATTTTCTTCCATCTTCTGAATGATTCTACCCAAATTCAAGAGGAGGTTCAAACCACAATATCACACTCCAACTCTCCAACTCCAAATTCAGGCATGTTTCTTCCTTGCTTTAGCACAGTTCTCTGAGATACCCCAGCTTGCCTTTGATAGGTGGGGTAAGAGGAGGGTAGACGTGCACATTTCCAAATATAATACCATAGCCATCCACTGCTTATTTTCTAAGACTAATTTTATTTATATAGCTTAGTTTCTAAGAATGTCCAGAGATAGTTTTGGAAATAAAATGATAATAAAGGCTGCTTCTTTTTCTTTCTTTCTTTCTTTCTTTCTTTCTTTCTTTCTTTCTTTCTTTCTTTCTTTCTTTCTTTCTTTCTTCTTCCTTCCTTCCTTCTAAAGAAGCCAAGTGAGACAGGTTTATGAGAATTATGCTGAACCTGTTCATTTCTGTCATTTTTTGTGTCATGGCATGGACTTGGAAGGAAAAGAGTTACATTGGCTATATTGTAAGATCCTCTATGAATACTTTATTGTCTGAAGACTGGTAAAAAGTTGGATAGATAGATAGATGGATGGATGGGTGGGTGGGTGGGTGGGTGGGTGGGTGGATGGATGGATGGATGTTTGCTGGCAGAATAGCCAGAATAGAAACAGCCTGGGAATAATAATTCCAGTTTTTATGCAATTGATAGAGATGTTACAGGCTTCAGAGTTGCCTACTCAGCTCATTTTCCCAATACTGACTTCCAAGAATAAATTCACACTCAACTATCTTAGCGTATTATTGGATATTTTCTTGCCATTCAGCATACGGCAAATCAGATCAGACACTGTTTCATCCAATTCTTGCAATCCATTGCATTTCTAATCCCACCCATTTGGGAGGTCCGGGTTTATCCATTGGTTAGCTGAGCATTGCTGACTTTATAAGATACTTGCTTTTCGTGCCTCTGAATAGTAGAGACCCTGGCTTGGGAGAAGAATGGAAAAGCTGTTCTTGCTAACATGGGCAACCCGTTTCCTTGGTAAGTTGATCTTAAATGCTTATTATTATGGTGGGACACACAGTCAGCCAGATGTTTAAACTGGATATGGCATTTTTATCCATCTATCAAGTTCTTCCCAATGACCTAGGATAGGTGATAGGCAGAAGTTGTTTTATAGTGTTAAAGAAAACATCACAGGATATTATTATGTGATCTTACAGTTTCGAGGGAGGTACTGTAACTCTCTTAATTTTCTTAAATCAATCGTCAACAAACAAAAAGTAATATATTGATGGCCACTTCAGATTTTGTGGATCACAGTCCATTTTGAAAATTTGCAAAACTTTAAACACTCTTTATTGATTTTCCATTTGTTACTATTGCTGAGAGGTGTATTATATTATATTATATTATATTATATTATATTATATTATATTATATTATATTATATTATATTATATTATATTATATTATATTATATTATATTATATTATATTATATTATATTATATTATATTATTTTATATTATATTATATTATATTATATTATTATATTATAATATTATATTATATTATATTATATTATATTATATTATTATATTATATTATATTATTATATATGCTATGCTATGCTATGCTTTACTATACTATACTATACTATTTTATCAATCTATCTTCTTGGTTTTTGCATTTCAGTGGGGAACGGTGCAGAGTCACCCAAACAATTGCAGTTGCTTCCCATGTTAGGGGATGTCTATCATGTTACAGGTAATGTGAACCCATTACAAGATTCACAAAGAAGTGGTCCGCAAAGATCTAGTGGTGGAACTGTTCAGAATAAAAGGGATCTCAATCAATATTTTCTGTTGTTGCTTGTTTTTTTATTTTTGCCTCTTTTTTCTCAGGGATACTTAAACTGCCTTATGCTGAAATAGAAGAACCGTTTGAAGCCTGGTTCAACAAGACTGGAGGGAAAAGCCGGATTCAATATTATGACGGTAATCCACATTTGATACCATGGTGGTGAGATCGCCCAGTGAATAGATTTATGGCATTTTCACCATGAATGTAGATAGCCCTTCAGGGAGGAAGAAATGGTAAAAAGTAAGTCCAAACATACAGACTGTACTTCTTGCAGGCACTAGATATGTCTAGGCCAGGGGTGGGCCAACTTGGCTCCTTTAAGACTTGTGGACTTCTGGTCTAGGCTAACAGAGGGAAGGGTTGGGATGACATGATAGCAGTCTTCCAATATTTGAGGGGCTGTCAAGAGAAGAAGAGGTTAACCTATTCTCCAAAGCAGCTGAGGAGAAGCAGGACCAGAAGTAATGGGTGGAAGATCATTAAAGACAGCTCCAACCTAGAACTAAGGAGAAATTCCCTGACCGTGAAATTTATCAGTGGAACGGCTTACCTCCAGAAGTTGTGAGTGCTGCATCACTGGAGGTTTTTAAGAAGGGATTGGACAGCCATTTGCCCAGACTGGTAGAGGGTCTCCTGCTTGATTAGAGGATTGGATTAAAAAACCTCAAAGGCCCTCTTCCAACTCCCAAATTTTGTAATTTCTGTATCTTGGACTGCCTGGATGAGTCGAGTTTCAATTGCACCATTTCACAATTGTACTAAGTTGGGGAGGGCTGGTACAGACTCATATTACCTGCTTTGCTTTCTACAGCACCTTTCAGATTATCATCATCATCGTCATCATTACTTTTATTTTATATTCCATCTTATCTCCAAGGAAAGAAAGTAGCTAAGAGATACATACCCCATTACTTTTTAAATTTGTACAGGAATTCTGTGGTGTAAGTTAGCTGCCAGGCTCTAGCCCTGGGCCTTTCTCCAAAGCATCTACTCCACCACTGACCTATTTTTCCTTCCCATCTGTTCTGTTCACATGCATGCCACATGCATTGTCTTATAGAGATCGTTTGAATGCACTGCCTACGCTAACGCATTCTGACAGCCAAGAGTCTTCTGGAAATGTTGGGAGTTGTGGTCCCAGCATACCTTCTGGGCACCCAGAGCCAGCAACAGTTATCCTAATGAAATAAGAAGGGGCTATACTGTCAGAAAGGGACGCGGTGGCTCGGTGGCTAAGACGCTGAGCTTGTCGATCGAAAGGTCGGCAGTTCAGCAGTTTGAATCCTTAGTGCTGCATAACGGGGTGAGCTCCGGTTACTTGTCCCAGCTTCTGCCAACCTAGCAGTTCGAAAGCACGTAAAAAAGGCAAGTAGAATGTTGGAGATGCGATTGTGAAGATGCCACTTATTACCATACATGGTGGACTTGTAAAAAAGTTAAAGCATTTTGGATTAAAGCTTGGTGGATCATGCAGAATATTTTGAAAAAGAAGATTAAGTTTACTCCGCAGTTCTTTCTACTAGGAATAATTATGGATTGTACAGCTATAGAGACTAAATTGATTTTGAACTTAATAACAGCCGCAAGACTTTTGATTGCTCAATATTGGAAGGAAGAAGAATTACCTACAATTGAAGAATGTACACTTAAAGTATCAAATCTGGCAGAAATGGCAAAAATTTCTGCTTACTTGAAAGACTATACACAAGAAAAATATATTTTAGAATGGAAAATGTGGATTGATTATATTCAAAATAAGTATCAGATAAAAAAATATCGAATAGCATATGAGTAAATTTAGGAAATATTTTGTATTAGATATATTTCTGAAGGAGAGGGGAATTGAGAGTGTGATTATGTGTGGAGTGACTAGAGATTATAATTTAGGAATTATTTTGGATTATGATTGTTAGTTTTGATACCCTGCATTTTGTTCTGGGAAGTCGGAGTGGGGGGTGGGGGTAAGGGGAGGGAATTGGGGGTTGAGGTAGAGATGGAGTGATGGTTAATGTACAGGGATTATTGAAGATGTATAAATATAATTAATGTAGGGTCGGGTCTGCCCAGTTACCATTTTAGAACGGTGGGGAGGGAGAAAAGAGAGAGTAGGAGGTAGGAAAGAGGAGAAGAGGAAGGAAGAGGGGTAGAAGAGGGAGAAGGAAGGTGTAGGGTGGAGGGAGGAGAGGATGTAGATAAGAGAAGGAGAGGAAGGTCTGGAAAGTAAAAGAAGGTAGAAGAGGGAAGAGTGTTAAAAAGGGGGGTGGTGACTGGGCAAGCCCGACTAATTGTATATAACTGTACATTGGATGAGCTGTTTGATATGATTGTAAAAATAAAACTTTTTTATTGGGGAAAAAAAAAGGCAAGTAGAAAAATAGGGACCACCTTTGGTGGGAAGGTCACAGTGTTCCGTGTGCCTTTGGCGTTGAGTTATGCCGGCCACATGACCACGGAGACATCTTTGGACAGTGCTGGCTCTTCAGCTTTGAAATGGAGATGAGCACTGCCCCCTAGAGTCGGGAACGACCAACACATATATGCCAGGGAAACCTTTACCTTTACCTTATGCTGTCAGCGGCAATCAAATATTTGGTCTAATTCTGCTTTTCTCTTTTCTCCAGGCCAAGTTATCACTTACCAGTTAGGCTATGTGAAACCTTTTGGAGCCAGCTTCAAGATAACCCCAGAAACCACTGAAACAGAGATCAATATTAAGGAATGTTTTCAGATCAATGGAACGTCTGAGAATCCCGTTACACCTCAAAGCGTGTTTCCTAACTTAACAGACTTCCAGGTGAGCGGGACGGGGGGGGGGTTGGCCATCTTCTCATCTTTCTGAGTTCTTCATGTATCCCATCAAACCTGAATTATGTTAACTACACTTAAGGCATGCACCAGAAATCATAGCTAGATCTCTTCATTTGCTTTTATGTCCCACCAGCTCAGTGCCCATCTGCACAGGTTGCCACAAACTCCCCCCCCCACCCTGTAGTTTTTCAATGAAGTATGAAAACAGTGAAATCTAAAATGAGCCGCTCCCCTAAATGGGAGAGACGAGTGAATGTGTCTCCTATCATGACATTTCTAATAAGCCTGGCTGGGGTGGGGTATGTGCATCCCATTTCATTGGGGACAACTTCTTAAAAGATTTTTTTTTTAAATCATGAATTAAGGCTGTCTATACCTGCTGATTTTGGAGTATGCCAGATTGAAGTCCACGTAATTATGTATAGTTATCCATAGTTGCACTGAAAAATTTTGCTGTACAATGTTCTGACCTAGGCGTTCCCAAACCACGAAGCAGACTCCTTAACCCGACAAAAATCCCTTTTTATTAAGTTACTGTGAATTCCTCTCATTCACCTTCAGCAAAATCTTTCAAGGGAGAATTTACAGTCACAGACCTTATCTGGCTTGGAGAGCTGCGAGGCTGATATCTTCAAAACTTGGCAAGGAGTCTCTGAGAGTCAGGAACCAATTAAGCCAACTAATTGTCTTCTGCAAACACCCCTCCCCTTTTATTCCCTATGGGAGGGGCCATTCATTGTCCACCTGTGGCCTTACAAGTTAACCCTTGTTCCTTAGCTGTTCCCTTCATCTGGCAACTCTGCGCATTCACACACTGGGAACAGGCTCCAGCTATTCTTCTGCCTCACTGATGTCTGACTCCGAAGGCAGCTGACTACTGTCAGAGGGCCCTGGCCCCCTCTCTGCCTCCGATGCAGAGCCCTCATCAGAGCCTTCCCCAGACTCCAGGACTGGCCCATGTTCCTCCCCAACCTCCTCACTGTCCGAATCGGCTACCAGCACCGCCAATCGCTGGCGGGCCACAACACAAAGCCCCACATATTGTGTAGAGATTAAATACTTGCGCTGAACAGAAACATTTTTTTAAAAAACTGACTCTTCCATTAATGTACTGGCAAACTTTCCCTCTATTCTGCTTTCTTACCCACTAGCCTGTACAGCATGAGCATTACAACGGAAAGTATTGCACAGTCTTGGAGAGTGTCTCCTATTGGGGCAAGAAGAAGAACACCTACAAGTTGTGGATGACAGATGGTTCCCGTGGGCCTGTGCCAGTCCATTATGAAATGAAAGGCTACAACACTCTCCTGGGTTCCCACTATGACAAGTATGAAATAGATTATACCAGCTACTCTCACAGTTTCTCGTCCAGCATCTTCACTCTCCCTCCTGGTAAGTATGCACGAAAACATTTTCTGGAATATTGTCAATATCTGGACTCCTCTTCCTGATCTATTGCATTGGTCAGCATCCTCCAGTCTATCCATTTCCCTGATCCAGCTGTCTGCAGGTGAATAGACACTCTAGAAGCTGAAACCCCAAAAGTCTGGGAAGCATCAAATGAGGATAAGCTGGTGGAGTCTACTTCTAAGGGACCGATATTGCAGTTGCACGGGTGGGATTCAAATAATTTAACAATTGGTTCTCTGCCCTAATGACCAGCAGGGTGGGCGTGGCCATGGTGGGCGTGGTCAGAGAGTGTCATGGGCAGCACTTCAACTCCTGCATCTCCCTGGGAGCAAAAATGCCCCCCCCACCGTGCACCATTTTGGGCCTAGTAGACCTCCCTGCAGCCTCCTGGGAGCAAAAACGGGTTGCGGTGAGGGCATGCCTCATCCCCCTGCACCTCATTTTGGGCCTAGTAGGCCTCGCTGCAGCCTCCTGGGAGCAAAAATGCACCAAAACCCCCACCCGCACTCTGTTTTGGTCCTAGTAGGCCTCCCTGCACTTACCTGGGAGCCAAAACAGGGTGCGTGGGGACTCCTGGAAGGGGCAGGATGGAAGGGGCGGGGCCAGCCAGCAATTTAACAACCAGTTCGCCCAAACCGGTCTGAACCGGCTGAATCCCACCACTATGTAGTTGCAATAATGTCTTATGCAAAGGAATGTTACTTGCTACCTCTTAGATGTTTGTTTTTAAAACCATCTCCCTTTAGCCCAAATCACTCTGTATTTTATTACATTTATTAAACAGTTAAAAGTATTATAGGAATTTAAAATATGTAAAATTTGTAACAGGGAAAAATATTCTACCCTCCTTATTAATTAAAACACTTGTAGATGTATCAGTGAAGACAATGCTCTTCTTTCCTCAAAGGCCAAAACTTCAGGATCACATGGAGAAGAGAACCCTGGGCATCTTTATAAATCCTTAGCTTAGGAATGTGTAGGTTTTGCAGGGGTTAAGTTGTTCTTCCACAAGCGAAGGTTCTCTAGATGTTTTACTCTCAGAATTTCCTAGTCAATGTGAGCCATTCTCGCCATTGCTCAGAATTCTAAGAGTTGACACCTTCAAATTTGAAAACCACTCAACCTGGGAAAGGAAGAATGTGTTGGAGAAAACACATTCGAAAAACAAATTAGGCCGAACCCACATAACAAATGGCCTTCCAATTTGACCTCTTAAATTGGCCTCCAAGCCGAAGATTCTGAAGTCGTTCCGAGTGCCTGTGATTCATGTTCCAGGCCTTCCCACTTCCCACCACCTTCTCAATGGCCAGACTATGGCGATGTCAAAATGAAATCACAAGATTCTACTAAGTATAATATCTTGAAACAACCTGTTGTTAATATCGGTCTTCTCGACATGGAACATAGCAGGCAACAGAGAACTCTCTCAGAGGGCATGTTTTCACTTGGTTGATTTTTCTGATTTCCTTCTCATAGGCATTAAGTGTGCATACTGGCCAGGAATAGGACCAGAACACAGGATCTTGGCCAACCCAATGCAGGAATTCGTTGGGAGAAGTGGAGAAGTCAGACTACACCATGAACATCTGTTTCATCACTACAAGAAAAAATTCCGAAAGACCTACAAGAACAAAAAAGAAATAGAGCACAGGCGACACAACTTCATTCACAATATGAGGTAAAGGAACCAGCAGAGATAGCAATAGCACCTAGACTTACATACCACTTCACAGTGCTTTTTACAGCCCTCTCTAAGTGGTTTTACAGAGTCAGCCTATTGCCCCCAACAATCAGGGTCCTCATTTTACCAACCTCGGAAGGATGGAAGGCTGAGTCAATCTTGAGCCTGGTGAGATTCGAACTGCCAAATTGCAGGCAACCGGCAGTCAGCAGAATTAGCCTGCAATACTGCATTCTAACCACTGCGCCACCAGAGCTCAGATGTAGAGCAGGAAAATTTAATTAGCTAGAATTCTACAATTTTCCAGATTCTGCTACTTGGTCACTAAGCAGATTCTACAATAAAGGAGGATGGATCGACTTCTTATTGGTCAAGATCCAAATTTTATAGTTTGAGGTCTTTTCTGTGGCTTATTCAACAATTACATGTCAAGTACATTTACATGTTAAGTAATTACATGCTAAGCCCCAAATAAATAAACAACAATACAGTTAACTGTGAAGGATGAACCCAGTCGATTGATTTATTTATTTAGAAGATTGATATGGCCGCCCACTCTCTTATATTTCTTCAACTTATGCAGGAAAAATAAATGTAGCATGTCAGCTCCTTTATCTGTCAAAT
The DNA here is from genome assembly GCF_028640845.1 of Ahaetulla prasina. Taxonomy (NCBI): domain Eukaryota; kingdom Metazoa; phylum Chordata; class Lepidosauria; order Squamata; family Colubridae; genus Ahaetulla; species Ahaetulla prasina. The sequence goes on from NC_080548.1 coordinate 16,754,301, forward strand.
AAGATCGATGGAACGCAACCTCTGGCATTTGGCTCTTGGATTCCAGCAGTTAATTCACATTTAAACATTTAGTTACTATTCTGTTCATTCGTGCCAATTTAATGCTTCTGTCTTTTACTCAGAGTGGGAATAGATGTCTCCCGTGGAACATCTCCTAGCATCAATTCAATGAAACGCAAGAGCTTCTCCTTACAACATATTAAAAGAAAATCTGGAAGTCAACCGCGGAAAGCAATCCCTGTAAAATTCCATGCGTAGGGCAGAGTAAATGCACATTATCCCAGCTATACAAGGCAGTTTCGCTTCGGTTTTATCTGTGTCAGAATAAAACAAGAGACCCACCACATGAATCTCTTTTCACAACCCTATCCAACCATATTTAAATAGATTAGGCAGGATTTTGGCAGGGGGAAAAAAAAGAACACTTTGTTAGTTGAGAAGTCGTGTCTGACCCATCGTGGCCCCACGGACAATGTTCCTCCAGGCCTTCCTGTCCTCTACCATCCTCTGGAGTCCATTTAAGCTCACGCCGACTGCTTCAGTGACTCCATCCAGCCATCTCATTCTCTGCCGTCCCCTTCTTCTTTTGCCCTCAATCTTTCCCAGCATTAGGCCCTTCTCCAGTGAGTCCTTCCTTCTCATTAGGTGGCCAAAATATTTGAGTTCCATCTTCAAGATCTGGCCTTCTAAAGAGCAGTCAGGGTTGATCTCCTCTAGGACTGACTTGTTTGTTCGCCTTGCAGTCCAAGGGACTCGCAGGAGTCTTCTCCTCAATTTGGCGCTCAATTCTTTGGAGCTCTAAGAACACTAAGGTAAAGGTAAAGGTTCCCCTTGCACATACATGCTAGTCGTTGCCAACTCTAGGGGGCGGTGCTCATCTCCGTTTCAAAGCCGAAAAGCCAGCACTGTCCGAAGACGTCTCTATGGTCATGTGGCCGGCATGACTCAATGCCAAAGACACACGGAACGCTGTTACCTTCCCACCAAAAGTGGTCCCTATTTTTTCTACTTGCATTTTTACATGCTTTCGAAACTGCTAGGTTGGCAGAAGCTGGGACTAGTAACGGGAGCTCACCCCGTTACACGGCAACACTAGGGATTTGAACCGCCGAACTGCCGACCTTTCGATCGACAAACTCAACTGTCTTAAACCCTGAGCCACCACGTCCCTTAAGAACACTAGTGAGGTTAAATAGGTCCAGTCCAGACAACAGACCAGCTTGTTTCGTTTTCAAGTGAGAATGCATCATCTTCTCTTTATCCATGTTCTTCCAGATATATCCACTCCAAGAACCGAGCCAACCTCTCCTTCAAACTGGCAATAAACCACTTGGCAGATCTCACATCGGAAGAGATAGCCGTGATGAGGGGGAGGCTACAGACTGAGGGACCCAGGAAAGGGTGGGAGTTCCCATCTGACCGCTACAGTGATCTCACCTTGCCGGAGAGCTTAGACTGGAGGCTTTACGGTAATTGTGATGTCCAAGTGTCTTTTGCTCAGCTCATGCGCCACACAGCAACAACTAACAAAGCAACTGCGCTTTCTGTCTTTGGGGGCTTCTTGGGGGGCGTGGATGTTTCTTTTTCTTTCTTTTTTTTCTTACCCTCCCTCACTTCTCTTCCCCCTCTTCCTACCCCAACATTTTCCTATTTACCTTCCTGTTTTGTATCTTGTTTTATTTTATAGCTCAGTCAAAAATGTTAAACAAGAAACTGCAGGCTGGGACAAAAGAGGATTTGTGACATAAGATTTTCCCCTCTGAAACTAAAGTCCTGTTTCTATCCGAGGAATAGAATTCGGATCCTCCACAGACCACAATGAAGGGATGTGGTGGCTCAGTGGCTAAGACGCTGAGCTTGTTGATAGAAAGGTCGGCAGTTCAGCGGTTTGAATCCCTAGTGCTGTGTAACGGGGTGAGCTCCCGTTACTTGTCCCAGCTTCTGCCAGCCTAGCAGTTCAAAAGCACGGAAAAAAATGCAAGTAGAAAAATAGAGACCATCTTTGGTGGGAAGGGAACAGCCTTCCATGCGCCTTTGGCGTTGAGTCATGCCGGCCACATGACCACAGAGACATCTTCAGACAGCGCTGGCTGTTCGGCTTTGAAATGGAGATGAGCACTGCCCCCTAGAGTCGGGAATGACTAGCGTGTATGTGCGAGGGGAACCTTTACCTTTACCTTAAAGACCACAATGGTTCTGTCTAAGGCCTCCTTTTGGGTTTCAGCCCATTAAAATCCACACTTTGGTTTAAATTTCAGCCCAGAGAATTTTTCTTTAAATTAATGCCTTTTGCATGCTGCTGGTACTTGGAATGCTGGTGTTTCCTTGTTATTTTGACATTCCTTCCCTCTCCTTCTCAATAAAGGAGCAGTGACACCGGTTAAAGACCAGGCAGTGTGTGGATCCTGCTGGAGTTTTGCCACAACAGGAGCTCTGGAAGGAGCCCTCTTTCTCAAGGTGAGACCCCCCCAATGGCAGATTGATAGTCGACAGTTTGGTCTGTTTGGTCTAATGCAAGGGTGTCAAACTCCATTCCATTGAGGGCCCCATCTGGGCTGTGGTTGATCTCGGCCGGCCGGCCAAATGAGTGCGCGTGGCCAGTAGTGAAATGCAATTCTTTTTACTACTGGTTCTGTGGACGTGGCTTGGTGGGCATGCGTGGTGTGGCTTGGTGGGCGTGGCAGGGGAAGGATCCTGCAAAATCTCCATTCCCACCCCACTCTGGGGCCAGCCAGAGGTGGTATTTACCGGTTTTCTGAACTACTTAAAATTTCCGCTACCGGTTCTCCAGAACCTGTCAGAACCTGCTGGATTTCACCCCTGGGCGTGGCCAAATGGGTAGGCGTGGCAAGCTTGACCCCAAATCCCCAAACTGCTGGCAAGTTTCCTTTTCGCACTGGGTAGACCGGGCCGAAGCCATGTTGGCCCAATGTCTGCTTTTTGCATTGGATAGACTGGGCTGAAGCGATGCAGGCCGGCCCCTTACATTTTGCAGGATGGCCCTGCAGGCTGGATCCGACCACATCGCGGGCCGGATGCAGCCTGCGGAAGTTATGTTTGACACCTCTGGTCTAGTGGTTAAGGCACCAAGACAGAAACCAGGAAACTGAGTTCTACTCCCGCTTTAGATGTGAAAGCTGGATGGGTGACATTGGGCCCATCAGTCTCTCTCAGCCCAACTGACCACCCAGGGGGGTTGTTGTTTCAGGGAATGTAGGAGAATATTGGGGATGTTTGCTGCCTTGAGTTATTTATAAACAATAATAAAAGCAGAATATAAATAAATAAAAATGATAAAATAAATCAGTCTCTGCTGTGATGCCAGCTGTTCTTTGGGGACTACACTTGCATTTAGCTTATCTACTCCTAACTTTTTCAAAGATAATAATTTAAATTTTTTTTTAAAAAACGATGCTGGTCTACATTTAAGACCAAATCTTCCTATTTCTAAAATATGGCTCTGCCAGCTGCATACAAACTGTAGGTGGATCATAAAAGGCTTTCCTTGAGCCTCCAGGAGGGTGTAAACGGTCTCCCCCCCAGGGTCTGGAGGCCCTCTGGAGGCCGGAAATGGGCCTGTTTCCAGACTTCTGGTACTTCTGGTAGATCTGTTTTGCCCCCCACCCCCTTCCCAGGCTCTGGAGGTTTTCCTCGAGCTTCTGAGAGGGCAAAAATGGCCACCCCAGGGTTCTGGAGCAGTGGTGAAATCCAATTTTTTTTACTACCGGTTCTGTGGACGTGGCTTGGTGGGCGTGATTTGGTAGGCATGGCTTGGGAAGGATACTGTAAAATCTCCATTCCCACCACACTCCAGGGGAAGGATACTGCAAAATCTCCATTCCCACCCCACTCCAGGGGAAGGATATTGCAAAACTTCCATTCCCACCCCACTCTGGGGGAAGGATACTGCAAAAACCTCCATTCCCACCCCACTCCAGGGGAAGGATACTGCAAAATATCCATTCCCTCCCCACTCTGGGGTCAGCCACAGGTGGTATTTACTGATTCTTCAAACTACTCAAAATTTCTACTACCGGTTCTCCGAACTACTCAAAATTTCTACTACCGGTTCTCCAGAACCTGCTGGATTTCACCCATTCTAGAGCCCTCTGGAGGCCAGAAACGGGCCTGTTTCTCGACTTCCAGTAATTCCAGTAGGCCCATTTTTCCCCCTCCCAGAGCCTCTGCGTGGGCCCTACACTTACCTGTCATCCAAACTGGGCTGCGTGGAGACTCATGGGAGGGGCAGGGTGGGGTGGCTGGAGCCAGCCAGTCCTTGCAACTACCGGTTTGACGAATCAGATGTAAAAATTAGCATCCGGTTTGCCCGAACTGGTCCGAACCGGCTGAATCCCACCCCTGGACATGACCATGGGGATGCTGCAAAGGTCGTAAGTATGAAAACAGGTCATAAGATCAGGAGGGTCTCCTCGGGGTGCCGTCAGCTAAACAATGTCGGCTGGCGGCCCCCAGGGGAAGAGCCTTCTCTGTTGGGGCACGTACCCTATGGAACGAACTGCCTCTGGGGCTACGCCTTCTAACCGACCTCCGGGCCTTTAAGCGTGAGCTCAAGACTTTTTTGTTTCAACGAGCAGGGTTGGCCTAAGAGTAATTTTTAATTGAGTGGTTTTATTTCTTGTTATTTTAATATTCAGCCTTATGGTTTCAGATTTTTAAATTTCAAATATTGTGTTTTAATTTTTGTATATGTCTTTTTAACTTGGCTGTAAACCGCCCTGAGCCTTCGGAGAACGGCGGTATAGAAATGTAAATAATAAATAAATAAATAATAAGTCACTTTTTTCAATGCCATTGTAATTTTGAACAGTCACTAAATGAACTGTCATAAGTTCTACCTGTAGTTGGTTTCTAACCAGAGAGCGGTTCTCTTTTGTTCATTCCATGCAGACAGGAGTGCTTACCCCACTATCTCAGCAAATCTTGATCGACTGCTCCTGGGGTTTTGGAAACCGTGCTTGTGATGGGGGCCAGGAACCACAGGCATTTGAATGGATTATGAAGCACGGAGGGATTGCCACCGCTGAGGCCTATGGGCCATATATGGGTCAGGTCAGTGGTGGGTTTCAAATTTTTTTGCTACCGGTTCTATGGGTGTGGCTTGGTGGGCATGGCATGGTGGGCATGGCAGGGAAAGGTTACTGCAAAATCCCCATTTCCTCCTGATCAGCTGGGACTTGGGAAACAGAGAATAGATAAGGGCAGGGCCAGTCAGAATTTTTACTACCGGTTCTCCGAACTACTCAAAATTTCCGCTACCGGTTCTCCAGAACTGGTCAGAACCTGCTGAAACCCACCTCTGGGTCAGGTAAATCTAGGGCAGTTTTGCAGATATTCCTCCCGTATCCCTCAGGTGAGATGTTTCTCCTGGTCGTCCTTATCCTGGGATGGTAAGCACATTTCTGCAGTTGTTAGGTGAATCATGTGGCTATTAAGTGAATCTGGCCTCCCCAATTGACTTTGCTTGTCAGAAGCCAGCTGGGAAGGTTACAAATGTTAATCACATGATCCCAGGACACTGCAACTGTCATGAGTACATGCCAGTTGCCAAGTGCACATGTTTTGATCATGTGACCATGGGAAGGCTGCAATGGTCATAGGTGTGAAAATCAATTATAAGTCACTTTTTTCAGTGCGGTTGTAACTTCGAATGGTCACTAAAGGAATGGTTGCAAGTCAAGGACTATCTGTATTTTGTTATCATTTTTCCTCCATTGGAAAAAGCAGCACAAAAGCTCCAAAATATGCCCAATAAATGCAGTTATGAATCTCATGCCAGACCTAGATTGATTTAGATTGCTCTGCTTTCTGAGCATAATTTTATATTCATAAGATCTTCCTTCTCTAAAGACAAAAACCACCCATGATTCTTAAGATGTGGATTCTAGCCTCCTCCTGCCAAATTATCTCTTTTCTTAATTTTGCACAAAACACCCAACTTTGTTCAAAGGCATCTAGTTCAATTACTGCACAAAGTGCGGTCCAAAAACAAGTGCATGTTTTTCCTCACAGATAAGTAGCAGGGGGTTGGACTAGATGACCTACAAGGTCCCTTCCAACTCTATTACTGTTATTATTATTATCTTGTGAAACTTTAGTTATCGGAAAAACAATAACTTGGGAGATAGAATATTTCTTTATACACAGAAAGGGTTTAGGTTTTATTTTAACATTTTTATTGAGTTATAAAGTATTATAAAATACAGAACACAAAAGTAAATAGAAAAGCAGTGGGGGGAGGGGGAAGGAAGTGAGGAAAGATGGGGGGGGGAGAAAAAGAAGCACTGACTTCTGACTCTCTGTTACAGTAAAATAAGCATTAACATCAAATCACAACTTTTCACTTTTCCACAATAGTATCATATGAACAAACCGTTTCTATAAAGATCTATCAATCTAATCTGTAAAACCCAGTCAATCTAATCTGTAAAACCCAAACTCTTCCACATCAAGCATGAAGTTCAGAAGCAGTTTCCATGTGAAAACAAAAGGACTTATGTTCTTTTCTTTAATCAAAGTGGCCAATTTTGCCATTTCAGCCAACTCCATCAACTTCTGCAACCATTGGTCCATGGTAGGAATCAAAGTGTCCTTCCATTTTTGTGCGTACAATAGATGCTGTAGTAAGGGTTTTAATTCTTGCTGCGTCCAGCTTGAGATGGTTGAAATCTTGAAGAGCTGCTGATGGTCAGCCTTGAGAGTAGAGAGCTAGATCAAGGTTTCCCAAAATGGTCAATACCAACCCCCAAAGGTCAATGGGACAATCCAAAGGGTTGATGTCATCGATGTTATTCATAGTAGTGTTTTATCAAGTTATTTTCATACTATTAAGCATTTGGGAATTGATGAACAATCTGAAACTTCATGAAGGAGTCAATGAACTGAAGAGTTTGGGGAGCCCTGAGCTAGATGGATAAATTTACGGGACCGCCTGCTGCTACCGGCGACCTCCCATTGACCAGTGCGCTCCCATAGGGTCTCCTCAGGGTGCCGTCGGCCAGACAATGTCGGCTGGCGACACCCAGGGGGAGGGCCTTCTCTGTGGGGGCACCAACCCTCTGGAACGAGCTACCACCAGGTATCTGCCAACTCCCTGATCTTCGGACCTTTCGACACGAGCTGAAAACATTTCTGTTCCATCGTGCAGGACTGGCCTAATGGGGTTTTAATAATGGGTTTTTTATTGGTTTTAAGTGTTCAGCCAATTTTAAATTTTCCTTTTTAAACTGGTTTTAATTTTTGTATTAATTGTTTTACTTTGGCTGTAAATCGCCCTGAGTCCTTTGGGAGAAGGGCAGTATAGAAATTTAAACAACAAATAAAATAAAATAAATAAATGATCTGATCTGGTAGCTTCCTAGGTTGATAAACCAAGCTGCACATTAGTGGCCAAAATTAATGTAACTTCTGTGAAGTGAATGGGGCTACCTTGTCTCTTCTGCCCCCACAGAATGGCTACTGCCACTACAATCAATCAGAGCTGATGGCACCCATCACCGGCTTCATAGCTATTACCTCCCAAAACATCACTGACCTTAAAGCTGCTTTGTATAAGCATGGCCCCATCGCAGTGAACATCGATGCCTCCCACAAGTCCTTTGCCTTCTACTCCAGTGGCATCTATTATGAGCCTAATTGTGGTGAGTTTTCTTTCACTTCTTGATTCGTGGTTGTTCTGACCTAGGCTTCCTGAGACAGTAAAAAGCACACGATTAGTCCCAAAACCCCTCTTTTTATTTCAACGGCTGTGAATTATTGTTCGTTCACAGCCCGTAATGAGTCACAAAGAGTTGGTAAAGAGTCCAACAGAAGTCTGCCATAGTCCTTCGGGATAAGGCTGATAAGCACCCACCTTTATCTCCCTTGACCCGCTAACTGGACAATTAGCTTTCTAAGGCCACACAGAGTCAAAATGGAGCTTCAGAATTTAAACCGACCAGAACAACATTGCTTCCTGCAAAGGCTCATGTGCCTTTGCTCGTCTTTTAAGTCTTATGGGAGGGGCCAATCATCTCCAATCCCTACTCCCGAGTCGTCCCTTTTGTCTTAACTGTTCTTGCCTTGTGGAAGTTCTGCGCATGTGTGTACTAGGAACAGGCTCCCCCTGTTCCTCTGCCTCACCGATGTCCGACTCTGGGCAGGCACCCAATTGTCTAGGAAAAAGATAATAATGCACACTAGCCAGCTGCCATTTTTATTAATTCTTGGAAGTAAAAATCATTCCAGACAGTTTCTTTCTTATCTATCTATCTATCTATCTATCTATCTATCTATCTATCTATCTATCTATCTATCTATCTATCTATCATCTATCTCTTATTTTTCTCCCACCTTTACAATTTTTACAAATAACCCAAGGTGGTTATTTCAAACTTGGTGCCTTAATCACTAGGCCAAACTGGCACAGTTCAGTGTGCTAACTTCCTTTTCCCCGTTTCAGTTTTAGAAACTTTCAAAAAGACTGAATGGGTACCCTAAGACGATTTCATGAATATTACACGAGGGGCTTTCAAATTATGAGAAAGTCGTATTTGGAGTAATCATTATATTTTCTTCCTCTCCCCAAGATTGAACAATTCATTATCCTTTACCCCACTGGGACATAATAATTGAGAATTGATGGTGAACCTCTTGTATTTAATTAAGATATGAAATTTACTCAGACTGAATCCCTGCATTCTAATCAAACCAGTCTCATTCTGAAAGGACCAAGATAATGGAAGGCAAGTTGTGCTGAGTTAGGTACTTTTGTTTACAGCAAAAAACAAAAACAAAACAGCAATAGAGAAAATGAGAATCTACCTCTCTGGGGGGGGAAAAATCAGAAATACCTTTAAACCTGTCGTTTCTTCATATATATAGTTGTCAGAGGAGATGATGTTAATTATTACACTTATTCTTCCAGGAAATAAAACCATGGAGTTAGATCATGCTGTCCTAGCTGTAGGCTACGGAGACCTCCAGGGGGAACCCTACTGGCTCATTAAGAACTCTTGGTCTACATATTGGGGCAATGATGGCTACATCCTCATGTCCATGAAGGAAAACAACTGTGGGGTGACTTCTAGTGCCACCTATCCAATTCTGGCCTAACAACAACGGCTGTCATGTTCAGCAAAAGACATCTGGTTGTATTGCATTAGAAAATTCCAAAAGGTCCTCATTTTACAGATTGTTCAGCTGAGTCACCATTCATGCTGCAAAATGCTATTGCACTGTAAGGTGGAAACTGAAGTTTGAACATGTGTCTGTATGCACTTATCTTAACCTAACCTACCACCACCACCCCCAGCTTTTTGAATCATTGAGACCACCGTATAGTGTGTAATACAGCCATTCACACACTTGTGTAAAATCACAACCATTCAGACTACTGGGACAGAAAATGGAAGGGAAAATATTTTAAATCATCATAAAATCCATTTCCCAGAACTTCATGTAGCAAACAAATTTGCACTGATAATGATCCCTGAATAAGATTGTTCAGGTGGCTACTATGCAAAAAGCTAATAATTCTCTATCAATTCCAATGAAGCAGCTTTATTTTTCTTTGTACCTTTGCATTTTAATGGAAACAACTAGAAGGTCCTATACAAGTACTATGTTACTATCAGTGGTGGGATTCAGCCGATTCGCACCACTTCGGGGGAACCGGTTGTTAACTTTCCGAGCAGTTTGGCAAACTGGTTGTTGGAAGAAATCATTAGGGCAGAGAACCAGTTGTTAAATTTCTGAATCCCACCACTGGTTACTATGTTGTTTTAGCCTTGCCATTGCGGTTGTAAACTATGCCTTACTTATGAGGATTTGACACATTGCAAAATTAGCCAATTATGACAGATTTATGAACCATGGCTAAACAAATAGTAGTGTAATATCTGAAGCAAATCAATAAAAAAAACCTGAATTATATGACTGATCTTGTCTTTTTCTTAAGAAAAATGTAGCTCATGATATAAGATTTATGTCCTCACATCCTGGACATAAAACTGTTTCAACTCCTATCCTCAAAATGATGCTAGAGCACTGCACACCAGAACAACTAGACACAAGGACAGTTTTTTCCCAAACGCCATCAACAATCTGCTAAACAAATAATTTCCACAACACTGTCAAACTATTTACTAAGTCTGCACTACTATTAATCTTCTCATTGTTCCCACCACCCATCTCCTTCCACTTATATGACTGTAACTTTGTGGCTTGTATCCTTACGATTTATATTGATATTGTTTCCTGATTGCTTATTTGTAGCCTATGACTATCATTAAGTATTGTTCCTTACGATTCTTGATGAAGGTATCTTTCCTTTTATGTACACTGAGACCATATGCACCAAGACAAATTCCTTGTGTGTCCAGTCACACTTTGGCCAATAAAAAATTCTATGCTATGCTATGCTATGCTATGCTATTCTAAATTCTTATTCTTATTCTTATTCTATTCTATTCTATTCTATTCTATTCCATTCCATTCTACATTCCAATATCTATTCTACTCTATATTCCTATTCTATTCTATTCTATTTCTATTCCATTCTATTCTACATTCCAATATCTATTCTACTCTACTCTATATCCCTATTCTATTCTATTCTATTTCTATTCTATTTCTATTCCATTCTATTCTGCATTCCAATATCTATTCTACTCTACTCTATATTCCTATTCCTGTTCTGTTCTGTTCTACCTTAAGATCTGGAGTTTATGCTTGCATTTATGTTTTGCAATAAACAGTGACTACGTTCAAGGGATAGGTTAAGTAATATCTTCAGGTGGGGCGTGGGGGTGGACTAGAGGATCTCCAAGGTCCCTTCCACGACTGTGATTCTAAGGCTCGGTTTCTGCACGCCCTTAAACACGGAAGGAGCAAGAACAAGGGAGAGGAGAAAGATGACGCTGCTGCCGCCGCACAGTGTCCCCATTCTGCCCAGCCCGAGATGAGATTTAGGGTCAGTAGAAAGACACGTCCGTTTGCTAGCCAAGACACGGGGCGTCCCCCGTTCGCCTCGAGAGATGACTGTTAGCATTCGGTTGACAGCCCAGCCGAAGCGCGGATACGGCTCGGTCCGCTTTGTCTCTTTTGACGCAACGCAAAATTTTTGTTCTTTTCGAGCCATCCGTTATTCCGGCATCTCGCTTTGAACCTGTGTAGGGTCTCGTGCTTGGGCATGGGGTTGGACTAGAAATCAGGGGTCTCCAACCTTGGCCACTTTAAGACTTGTGGACTTCAACTCCCAGAATTCCTCAGCCAGCTTTGCTTTGTTGACAGCTTTGAGCTTTGCTGGCTGAGGAATTCTGGGAGTTAAAGTCCACAAGTCTTAAAGTAGCCAAGGTTGGAGACCCTTGGACTAGATGACCGACAAAATCCCTTCCAACTCTGTTAATCTGTTAAAATTGGACTCTTGCCCAGGGTCTCCAACCTTGGCCACTTTAAGACTAGTGGACTTCAACTCCCAGAATTCCTCAGCCAGCAAAGCTCAAAGCTCAGCAAAGCAAAGCTGGCTGAGGAATTCTGGGAGTTAAAGTCCACAAGTCTTAAAGTGGCCAAGGTTGGAGACCCCTGCTCTAGCCTCATTTCTTCCTTGCTCTCTATGGTAAAAAAGATACCTCGACGCGGGCCACCTGACATCTATACCTCCAGCCCCACCCCTACCCTCCCCCCGGCTGGCGCCTTCCCGTGACGTCAGAGCGCCGCTCCTGTTTTTTTTTCCCTTGCCGCTTCCCCAAATACCGACGGCGCGCCCCGCCTCCCGCTTCGGAGTGACGTCCGGAGAGACTCAATGAGCCTCCAGAGAAGGCCAAAGCGCCCGCCTCACGGCGGCTGAATAGCGTCGACGTTAGCCAATGACATCGAGAGGAGGGAAGGGACACCACGTCGGGTTGGACGAAAGCTGCTCTTGTCGGTGGAGGCGGCGGAAATGGCGGCGCTTTACGCTTGTACCAAGTGCCACCAGCGGTTCCCTTTCGAGGCGCTCAGCCAAGGGCAGCAGCTCTGTAAGGTCAGGGCCGGGTGTGGGGATCGGGGAAAGGCGAAGGGTGAGCCGGGGAGGGCGGAGGGGGGGACGGAGGGGAAGGTGGGGAAGTTTGTAAACAGAAATTATGAGTATGAATGTAGGTTCGATTCCCACCCCCGAATCCATCCGGGCTGAGGCCGAGGCCTCTTGGGGTGGCGCTGCCCGTCGCCGCCTTGAATTTTGAAACAAAACAGCACTGTGGCCTCCTTCGCAGGGTTGTTGTTGCGGTATTTAGGCAAAAAATGGCTATCCAAAGAGGTGACTTGGAGCCAGTCCCCCCCCCAACCCAACCCACCTCACAGGGTTGTTGTTTTGGGTAAAATAGGAGTAAGGCTATCGAGTAGGTCGCCACTTCGAGTATACTACTTACAGTTATAAATCCCGCCTTTATTTATATAAATAAATAAGACTGGATTAAAAAAAATCTAACACTAGGTGGTACACTCAATTATTTATATATAAAAAGCCAATTATAATAATTGGGATCGCTGATAGAAGGATGAAATTGTTCTGTAAGGGTGTGTTAGGTATTTATTTACTGCCCGTTCAAGAAATCATATTTTGATTCGCCTTCAGTCAATTGCATTAAAATAGAATAAAATCAATCAGGGAAGTGAGTATAAACGAGGCTCGTCCCCATTTCGTTCACACGACGGCTCTTTTGTAGGATAAAGTTAACGTTTAGAATAGAATAGAATTTAAAAAATTTATTGGCCAAGTGTGATTGGACCCACAAGGAATTTGAGTGCGTATGCTCTCAGCGTACATAAAAGAAAAGATACGTTTACTAATATAACTTAGTAAAAATTTAGTAAATGTCATCTTATTTAACTTCAATTCCAGCTCCGAACTTCAGAGTAGTGATGTTTATGGCAGTGCATTTAAAACCTGGTTGTTGATTTAATCCTGTTTTGTTTGTACAAGACACTAAATGCTGAAAAATCAATAACACTGATCAAGTTTAATACATTGTATCAGTGTATTGTATCTGACCTGAAAATCAGGCCTTTGGTAACATCTTTTCTGATACAGTAACAGATTTTATTAAAAAGGCAGAAGCTTTTGGGAGCTGCATTTGATGAAGAAAACTGATTCTTGAAATCTTTTGCCTTTACATAGGTAGCAAGTCAGCACCTACCCCCTAAAAGAATGAAATATTTTGGGAAATATTAAAAAGGAAGAATGTTATATTTTCCTAAAGGAGAAATTGAGAAAACATGCTCTTAAAGACAGAAAGCAGACTCAGTATTTCTTAACAGCCCCCAACAGATATTTTTTTTGCCAGTTAAGAAAGATTGGGCCAGCCTATTCAGAAACCAGCCCCAGTTTCCAGCAGAAACTGAGGAGGCCAGCTTTTAGAAATGTAGATGTGGTAATCCATTCGGAAAAACTAGGTCAAGAGAGAAACTCACATAAGCAACAAACAAAAGGTTGACAAAATTAGCTCAGACAAACACTTAGGATTTGCATTTCCCCTTTTGCCTATAGAGACAGCCATGACCCCTACATGACCCCTGTAGGAATCCCACGACAGCCAATAGAATATTAAAGGATATGTTCTTGCACAGGAAGCTCAAATACAAAGCCCAAAGAAAGTGTAAAAACCCACCCACTCTCAACTCCATTTTGTCAGCTGCCCAGAATCACATGTGGTTTTGTTTCATCCATAAACCATCTTTCCAATTGACCTCCATGTTTCCAGGGTCTCTCTCCCAGCTTGGAAGTGAACCAGAGGGATTTTCCTCTGAACACATAAAATATGTAAATCAGAAAAGGTGCTATTGATTCCTTCTAATTTGTCTTTGACAACATATAGACTAATACAATTCCCCATCTGAACTGGTTAAGTGTGACCTGATTAAGTGTATTGTGTAAACATCACCAGTGAGTGGAGACTGTAGTCTAAGCCTCTGTGGTTGGTTAATGTGACTCTGGTCACTTCAGCCTTCTGTATTACTGCCCTTCCTTTATACTTGCTAACTACATTTTGGAGAACTGAAATCCAGCATATTTAGAGGCATGAGGTTTAGGAAAGCTGTATGGAACTGTGCTGAGATTTATCTTAAATTTAACCTTTCTTGTCAACCAGTCATAATGGTTTGTAGATTTGTACTGTACACACCTAGCTAATTATAGTTGAATCAACAAATCCTGGTTAATGAAAGCATGATTTAATGATATATGAAATCAACTTCATATGACTATTGTGCTGCACTGGTTCTCCAGGTTTCATATCTCTAAGGAGGAAATGTATTGAAAAGCAGAAGAGGTGTGCCCCAATCCTGATTTCTAACCTTTTCTAAAGCACAGGAGTCAAACTTGCGGTGTCATGTGACATATCGTGATTTTTTTCCCCCTTCGCACAGCCGGGGTGTGCATGGCCAGCCCATGGGCCACCAGTTTGACACCCCTTTTCTAGAGTCATCCAACCATCATTGTGCCCATATAATAATCAGGAAGATAGAATTTAAAAAAACCACACACCTTAATGGTGTTTAATAGCAATATAACTTACTAGTGAGAAAATGGCCCTCAGAATTCAAAAGTATGTGTATTTACCTGGGAATAAATTCCACTGATTTCAACAATACTTATTTCTAAAAAAAATTGATTCGTTGGGCCATGGATGATGAGAAATGTACCTTGGAAAGATAATTTGGAATTGAATAAACAGATGCTTTGTGGGTTTAACCCTATGACCATTTAATAGTTTTAGCTATTCCTCCATGCATTTATTGTTCATTAGCCACTGATTTAATTAAGTTGTGTATCTAGCAAAATAAATTCTGAATGGTGCTTGTTAAGTTAGATTTGGGGTATAGTCATTGTGAGTTATTACCTTTTTGTATACCATCCTTGTACTAAACTGTTCCTGTTTGAAACTGGTGTACAATAAAGTCTATACAGTAATAAGATCTAGGCAATAAAATTAATACTGTAGATAAGTATCCTGCAGAGGTTGAATCCAGTTAGATAAGAGTAAGAAGGACAATATTGTCTGTTGTTCTGGATTAAATTAAACTGGAGGAGAAAAGGCTCCAGGAGAGCAATTTAAGGATGGGGAAAAAATAATGTTGATTAGAGAGAAGATTACTATTTCAGAATCCTTGTGGGCAAAACAGGACTTTTAAGTGAACCATTAAATTGCATTGGATAGTATTACGTTATGTTGCTACAGTGATTCAAGTGCTGTGGTAGCTTCCTAGAGAGAGCCCTTGTTATTACTCTTAATAACAGCTGAATTCAGTAGATGTATGGGGCATTTTGTATGCTATTTACAGTAAAATTTTCTGCTGATGCTTTTCTCTGGGAGTTTGCATGCATTTCAAATCTTTTTAACACATCCTTACTTTTTCAGGAATGTCGAATTGCACACCCAATTGTTAAATGTACCTACTGTAGAACTGAATTCCAGCAGGAGAGGTAAATATTTTATATGATAAATTATTAAGAAGTAGCAACATGGAATGGTATGGGTGAGGGGTTTGAAGTAGCTGGCCTACAACAGTGATGGCTAACCTTTTTGCCATCGCGTGCCAAAAGTGGGGAGAGCGGGGGGGGTGTCGCATGTGCGTGCCCACACCCATAATTCTATGCACCCTGACCCCTGCGCATGCACGTGCAACCCCTGCTTTTGGCACACAATGGCACAGTGGGCCCAGTAGGCCCATTTTTCATCCTCCCCAGGCTCCAGAGGTTTTCTAGGAGCCTGGGGAGGGTGAAAACAGCCTTCCCCACTCACACACGCTGAAGGCCTCTGGAAACAACCCATTTGCCGAAGGGCCTCTGGGGGAGAGGAGAGGCCGTTTTCGCCCTCTCCAGGCTCCTAGAAAGGCTCTGGAGCCTGGGGAGAGCGAAAAATGGGCCTTCTCCACCCCCCTGAGGCTCTCCGGAGGCAGGAAACAACCTGTTTCCCTACTTCCAGTGGACCCAGAAGGCCACGCATGCACGCCGAAGCTGAGCTTGCATGCCCACTGATAATCGCTCCATGTGCCATCTGTGGCACGCGTGCCATAGGTTAATCTGTATCTGACTGATGTTTTCCACACAAAAACTTTTTACACTGTTCTCTTATTTCCAATGTGTTTTGAATACCAGTAAATAGTTCAAAATGCTTTATGACTTAATGTTCAGCCATGCAGAAGAACAGACACTTCACACTAGTGTTCTAAATTATGCTTGTAGCAGTTTAGAAATAAATTCTGTTGAAAGAGAGAGCACTTCCAAGAGAAAAGAATTATGGAAAGTACCGTTTGTCTTCTATCCGTGTATGGTAGCTATTATGAAAAAAATGAAATCAAAATATTTTCTTCTCCACTGCTGCTGTAATGCTAGTCATGACTCTAGAACAACTCATTACTTCCTTTAGTAGCTCCCTGGGATGCTGTTAGTGCCAGCTCTAACTTTATGGAAGTGCCACTAGCATTGGCAGTAACTACAGGATTGGGATTCCCACATATAATGCTGCATCCGCAATGAAGTCAGATGGGAATTTTTTTATGGCAGCTCTGCACATTCAATATGCCAAATAGGTATTGTGATTTGGACCCCAGATTTTGGCCAGAAGGGAATTAAAATCCACCATATCTGTATGCTTGAACTGTATGAACAATGGCAGCCAGCAAGATTACAGTAATTTGTAAATATAGTTAGTCCTTGACTTAAACCACAATTGGGGCCAGAGTTTCCATTGCTAAGCAAGACGTTTGTTAGGTAAGTCACGCTTGATTTTTATGACCTGCCTGTTAAGTGAATCAGGAGGTCGTTAAGCAAATCCTGCCTCCCCCATTAACTTTGCTTGCAGGAAGATGACTGGAAAGGTCACAAATCCCAATCATTTGACCCCACTGTAACAGTGATAAATATGTGCCATTCGCCAAGTGCCCAAATAGTAAGCATGTGACCTTGGAAGTTCTGCAATAGACAGAATAGAATAGAATAGAATAGAATTTTTATTGGCCAAGTGTGATTGGACACACAAGGAATTTGTCTTGGTGCATATGCTCTCAGTGTACATAAAAGAAAAGATACGTTCATCAAGGTACAACATTTACAACACAAATGATGGTCAATATATCAATATAAATCATAAGGATTGCCAGCAACAAGTTATAGTCATACAGTCATAAATGGAAAGAGATTGGTGATGGGAACTATGAGAAGATTAATAGTAGTGCAGATTCAGTAAATAGTTTGACAGTGTTGATGGAATTATTTGTTTAGCAAAGTGATGGCCTTCGGGGAAAAACTGTTCTTGTGTCTAGTTGTTCTGTTGTGCAGTGCTCTATAGCGTCGTTTTGAGGGTAGGACTTGAAACAGTTTATGTCCAGGATGCGAGGGATCCTGGAATGAGCACTTGCTGTAAGTCACTTTTTTCAGGCCTGCTGTAACTTCAAGAGGTCACTAAATGGTTGCAAGTCAAGGACTATCTGTAAATGGAGATTTTTGCAGTAATTCCCCTCTGTTGTTTAAGATTGCTTAGAAGAATGCATTCCTGAGTTCAGTGGGACTTCTTGGGAAAGGGGTTATGGATTGTTCCTTCAGTTATATTGATCTAAGTGGGAATTATTTTTGTGATAGGATTGCTGTATGCTACAGATCCATGATGGGGAACATATGGCACGCGTGTCGGAGGTGGCACACAGAGCCCTCTCTGTGGGCACATGTGCCTTCTGGTTTTGCAGGTGACAGAGTGCCTGAAAACAGTCTGAAAAACAGCAAAAAAATGGCCAAAAAACAGGCTGTCATTTTTCAGACTGTTTTCAGGCTATTTTTCAGCCTGTTTTCAGGCCTGTTTTTGGGCCAAAAATGGCCAAAAAACAGGCATGCACGCACCGGCCAGGTCTCCAGGTTTCCAGCACTCTGGCACATGCGCATGCACACACATTCCATTTTGGGCACTCAGTGCCCAAAATGTTTGCCATCACTGCTCTAGATAGTAATTTTGGGAACTTGTGAGCAGCTCCAGTTAATTTAAATATGAATACTTCAACAAGCAATGCCTTCTCTTTGTATCGAGTTCTTAAATTAGGAGAATATTTACACTTTTTACATCTAAAAACTGGACCTCAGGCATAAGTCATCCAAGAACCGTATAATGAAGGGCACAGTAAACCTGTGGATTTCCAGATGTTGCCCATGATGAATTGATTCATAATTATTAAGGGATAATGAAAAATGAAGTCTAACCAACCGGAAACCCCTGATATAAGATAAAACATAATGTGAAAGCCACAAATGTGTTTAAAATTCTGCCTTCTATATTTGATCAGCATACATTGGGGCTGTGCAGCTGTTCAGCTATAAACTCCAAAAGGTGCTTAACATCTATTTGCAATCCCTTTTTAAAATTACCGTTTGTTTAAATAAAAATTCTTTTAAATCAACTGACATTAGAGGTCATGACTTTTATTTTAAAACCTGTACATCAGTCCATGTCTTCAACTAAGAGACAACAGAAATAAAAATTTGAAATATTCCAAGGCATTTGAACACTGAACAGGTATTACAACAATTCCCCCATTTGACATTAGAAACCCAGTTATATAAGTTACAAGAAATAGCTCTCCAAGAAAGAAAAGAGAGAAAAAAAATCAAAATAATATGTGTGCAAAATAATGTGCTCATTTGCTAGAGGTCGTTATGGTGAACAAAGCCCTGGCTGCAAACTGGCTGCTTTATGAATCAGCTCATTGATTTTATGAATGTAGTCTGATTTTTCTGCATAGTCACATCTAGAAGTAACACCTTTCCCAAATCTTTGATTCTTTGGCTCTATAGCAAGCAGGTCAGTCTCTTTGCCATAATTCAGTTTGCAGCTCTGTTTAACTTTCTTTTTGAGCTTCTCAGCAAGGACATGATGCCTTAAAAGTCTTAATATCTCATTAGAGAGGCTGTATCACGGGTTGCTCTAGTCTAGTGTAATGGCAGAAATGGGTGCCTTTTGCCGCTTTGCAGAATTTCAAAAGTTTTTTTTTCCCCCAATACTGTTTGGTATGAACTCAACCTCCTTCTCTGGTGGAGCACAATATCGCATTCCCAGGAATGACAACACACAGTTCGTGGCCTCCCTCTTCGCAGAGTGTAGCTGTTCCTGCAAAAGGGAGAGCAGGATCAAAACCAGTGTTACGTCTTGTAACTCATCTCCAACGTTCACATAGCTCACTCCATTTGCACCCCTTAAAGCACCTTCATCTTTTTCTGCAGTTGCTGCTGAATACCAAGAGAATAATGTAGCAGCTTTAAGGGATTGCAAACAGATGCTAAATTTGCACTCCTGTATGTCTTAAAACAGGGCTGTCAAACTCGCGACCCATAATCTCGATACGATGCAAAGTTTGAAACCCCTGCCTTAAACCATCCTTTGGAGATGGAATCTGAATAGCTGCATGGCCCTAAGCCGCATTGTCCAATTTCATTTTTTTTAATACTCTGTTTTTTTCTTTTGCTAGTAAAACCAATACAATATGCAAGAAGTGTGCTCAGAATGTGAAACTTTATGGGACGGTATGTATCAAAACTTTTTTTTTTCCCTTCAGCAATTTGGAATGGTTACCGATAATATAAAACCATCCCTAATAGAAGTAGCAATAAAGCAGTAGCAGAGGAAAAACTCATTCATGGAAATGTGTATTATTATTATAAATTGGTATTAAAGTCGTATGCTGCCCAATTCCCCACAAACTTAAGGATTAGCTGAAATGGGTTGATAGTCTGGTAGTGCAGTGTTTCTCAACCTCAACCTACTTTAAGATACATGGATTTCAACTCTCAGGATTCCCCTAGGCCAGGGGTGTTAAACTCGATTTCAATGAGGCCTGCATTAGGGTTGGGTTTGACCTGAGGGGGGCATGGCCAGGGGGCATGGCCAGCATGATGTCACTTGGGGGGGCTGTGGTGGCCCGAGTGCTCTTCCAGTGAAAACAGGCTCCTGAGCTCCGTTTTCCGCTGGGACAGCCTCCTGCAACCCCCAGCCAGCGAAAACGGAGCTTGTGAGGGCCGCAAACTCCGTTTTCGCTGGCAGAGGCATCGCAGGCCTGTCCTTTACTATTTCTAGGGCGGCCCCACCAGCCAGATCTAAGGACTCCGCGGGCCAGATCTGGGCCCCGAGCCTTGAGTTTGACACCCTTGCCCTAAGCAGAATGCTGACGAGGGAATCCTGGGAGTTGAAGTCCACATATTTCAAAGTTGCTGTAGCTGAAAAATACGATGATGGTAGATAGTAGAACCCTCAGTGATTTCTGGTAAACCACTATAGCTCATGTAGCTTGTAGTGAGAGTGGCTCAGAATGACTGGCTCCTGATGTACGTTTTCCATCACTGGCCTAGTTCCTGATAAACAGATGAGGTTGTCCCAAAGAATGTCTCCATGTAAGCCAGCTAAGGCATTTGAGCATTAATTGAAGTTGCATTCTTAAGTACATTTGTTACATTTCAAGTGCCTAAAGATCTTATAATGTGCGTTCTCGCTTTGTAAGTTTAAAACACTTTAAAATAAGACTTTTTTTAAAAAAAAAAATTAAGCTGTGTGAGGGCTATAATACTGTTTCAGTATATAAGAGGATTATTTTCCACGGTTGATCAAAGAAAAGTAACAACTATAGAGACGTTAAATACTTGTGTCATTATCAGTTTCTCTCCCCCCACCCACTTCTACTCAATTATTTCATTGGAAAAAAGCTTGGAATGCATTGTTAGAAGCATTTGAGCAGATGGGAATATATTCCAAAGTGATGCTAATCCCTTTGTTGTTTCATCTTCTTTATTATTTAAGCCAAAGCCATGCCAGTACTGCAACATAATCGCAGCATTTATTGGCAACAAGTGCCAACGGTGTACAAACTCGGAGAAGAAATATGGGCCACCCCATTCATGTGAACAGTGTAAGCAACAGTGTGCCTTCGACAGGAAAGATGATAGGAAAAAAGTGAGTATCTATGTATGTCCTGTTCAGGTAGTCCTCGACTTACGACAGTTCAGTTAGTGACCGTTCAAAATTACAGCAGCACTGAAAAAAAGTACCGTATTTTTTGGACTATATGGCGCACCAAGAATTCAAAGAGGTAAGAAAAAAAAGTTTTTGCCCTTCCCCCCCCCAGCCCCCAGGGGCACTCTGCAGGCCTCCCAAACCCTCTTTTGCAAAAACGAGGTGCCAGAGGGTTTGGGAGGCCTGCAGAGTGCTCCTGGGGGCTAGGGGAGGGCAGAAACGGGACAGTTTTTCACAAGAATGAAATGAGCTAGGTGGGGCTTTGGGAGGCCAAAAATGGCTAATTTCTTTTTTTATATATACAATCTTTTTTTAAGACGCACAAACATATAATGCATATTTTCTGAATAGAGTATTGACCAAGTCAAAAATTCATACAGCTTAATTTCTCAATATTTACTATATATAAATTCCAATTTCTGCCAAGATTCTACTTTCCCCCTTTTATCTCTTATTTTTATTTTTTATAGAATATATAGTCAAAATTACCATCCGCCCTCACCGCTTTATCTTTACCTATTACAGATTGTTCTCTTCATTATCATATATGTTCTTAACATTTTTTCAATAAATCTATTGAAACTTTAAACACATTCAATCATTTCTTTTTTCACAGTTATTTCTTAGTTTCATTGTTTCCCAAAGATGGACCCTAAAACATATATTTCTTTATATTAGTTTAACATCATCTTTGTCTAAAAATTAATCATTTTACCATTTACTCACCAAAAACTGTTAACCACCAAATTCTTCATATTTATTTTTTGTATCCCCCTTTTTAAATAAACCTAGCTTCCCTTTCAATCATTTCAACTTCCCCTTTCTAATAATTCCTTTTTTATAATGCAATTTTTACAGTCCCAGTATTAATACAATTCCTTTACACTTTCAGGGTTACACAATATATTTCCTAAAAATGGCTGTTTTCAATGTATAAGACGCACCAACATTTCCACCCACTTTTGGGTGGTGGGGGAAGGTGCGTCTTATACTCCAAAAAATACGGTAACTTG
The DNA here is from genome assembly GCF_028640845.1 of Ahaetulla prasina. NCBI lineage: Eukaryota > Metazoa > Chordata > Lepidosauria > Squamata > Colubridae > Ahaetulla > Ahaetulla prasina. Next base: position 16,776,334 of record NC_080548.1, read on the forward strand.
TGACTGTTTTTCACATTTACGACCATTGCAGCATCCCCAAGGTCACATGATCAAAATTCAGGTGCTTAGTCAACTGGTTCATATTTATGACCGTTGCAGTGTCCTGGGGTCATGTGATACACAGGGGTCACCTATGATGATGTCTCCCATCGTAAATGACACATAAAAGGGCTCATGTCTCTACAGGTAGTCCTCAACTTACAACCGTTTGTTTAGTGACTGCTTGAAGTCACAACAGCTTTGAAAAAGGTGATTTATGACAGTTTTTCACACTTAACAACCATTGTGCAATCCACATGGTTAGGGTTCAAAATTCAGACGCTTACCCGACTGATTCATATTTATGACGGTCACAGTGTCCTGGGATCACCTTTTGCGACCGCCTGACAAGCAGAGTCAATGGGGAAACCAGATTCATTTAACAACTGGGTTAATAACTTATCAATTGCAGTGATTCGCTTAACAACAACTGTGGCAAGAAAGGTCATAAAATGGGTCAAAACTCGCTTAACAAATCTTTCACTTAGCAAGAGAAATTTGAGGCTCAGCTGTGGTCATAGGTCAAGGACTACCTGTATAGAATGGATACTTTACTATATGTAGACTTGAAGCATATTATTGTACCTGCCAGGATCCTGGCAGCAGCTGACTTTGGTGCTAGCCATTATTTCTAGCTGCACCTCAGTCACTGAGACGGAACTGAAATCATGAATAACAAATTTTACAGGTTTTAGAGGGGAAAAACCTGTCTAGGTTAAACATTGGGGTTTTTTTCCCAATAAGGTATCAGTTGAATAAAATATCATTTTCCTTAGGAGGGAGGAATTGAAGTGTTGGTCTGTATTAAACAGCAAAAAAATTTTTTAATTCATTGGGTTTCAAAATGGGGAGATTGTTTTTGGGAAAGATGGAGGAGCCTATTTCTGATTCCTGTTGGGTTCACATGCCTCTTCCATCCTGTTTTGGCAACATTAAAGTTTGCATTCATTTCTCTGAAATGACCTTTTGATGTACATTTCTAAGCTGCAAACTACCGTATTTTTTGGACTATTAAGACGCACCGGAGTATAAGACGCACGTTAATTTTTGGGGAGGAAAATAAGAAAAAAGCTGATTAGCAGGTGGATCGGCCTCCCGGAATACCCCCAGTCAGCTGTTCCCAGAGGTGAACTTTAGCAACAGGTTTGTTGGTTGTGAGCTCTGCGCCTTGTTTTTTTTTTTCAGCCTCTGAAACCTCCATTTGAGAGGCTGGGTAGAGCTACATTTGGTGTATAAGACATACCCAAATTTTCACCCTCTTTTGTGGGGGGGAAGGTGTGTCTTATACTCCAAAAAATATGTGACATTTTATACACCAACAATAATATGCAGCTTGGTTCCTCTCTCCACATGAATCTGTTGACCAAATCTGTTAACAAAAACCCATTTCTCTGTTGTTTTCCTTGATTTCAGGTAGATGGGAAGTTACTCTGTTGGCTTTGCACGCTCTCCTATAAGCGAGTGCTACAGAAAACTAAAGAACAGCGTAAACATTTACACACCTCCTCTCGGACAAGCTTGCCGGAAAAGGAGCAATATGGCCGACTTAACTGTGGCATCCACTATAGCAGGTATCTTTGCTTTGCACGCTGTTTTCTAGCTGCTCGTTCTTTTTTTTTAAGTCAATGATCTTGCTGACTTACGCGAAGCCAGGAGTGTCATACTGGCAGCCCGCAGGCTGGATGCATCACAGGCAGGCCACGCCCATCCTGGCTCCGCAAAGGGAGAATAGAATAGAATAGAATAGAATAGAATAGAATAGAATAGAATAGAATAGAATAGAATAGAATAGAATTTTTTATTGGCCAAGTGTGATTGGACACACAAGGAATTTGTCTTGGTGCATATGCTCTCAGTGTACATAAAAGATACGTTCATCAAGAATTCTAAGGTACAACACTTAATGATAGTCATAGGCTACAAATAAGTAATCAGGAAACAACATCAATATAAATCGTAAGGATACAAGCAACAAAGTTACAGTCATACATTCATAAGTGGAAGGAAATGGGTGATGGGAACAATGAGAAGATTAATAGTAGTGCAGATTTAGTAAATAGTTTGACAGTGTTGAGGGAATTATTTGTTTAGCAGAGTGATGGCATTCGGGGGGAAAACTGTTTTTGCGTCTAGATGTTCTGATGTGCAGTGCTCTATAGTGTCGTTTTGAGGGTAGGAGTTGAAACAGTTTCTGTCCAGGATGTGAGGGGTCTGTAGATATTTTCACAGTCCTCTTTTTGACTGGTGCAGTATACAGGTCTTCAGTGGAAGGCAGGTTGGTAGCCATTGTTTTTTCTGCAATTCTAATTATTCACTGAAGTCTGTGTCTGACTTGTTGGGTTGCAGAACCAAACCAGACAGTTACGAAAACGTCATGATACGTCATATGACACAATCAAGTTTGACACCCATGGGCTAAGCCAAGGTTTGCTTAAGTATAGCTAGTCTTCATTTAATAATGGTAACTGGTACCGCAAACTCCATTGCTAAGTGATGTGGTTGTAAAATACAACATAATGTGACCGCGTCAACTTACAACAATTGTGACAGTTTCACTTACCATCATTAAGCAAATACTGTGGGGTAGTTAAGCACAACATCACACAATCACCATTCGTGAACTCCTGCCAGCTTCCCCCTAGCAATGATGGATGGTACCTAGTTCAGGTAATGAAATGTCTGCAAGAAAAAAGCAAAGCTCAGAGAGCACCAAGGACCCCTCATTTCAACCCTGAGCTTCAGGCGTCCTCCTTTATTGGTAACGGCTGAAAATTTTAAAATCGTGGATTTCGAGTTGGCCAGTTTTCCAGGCTGTGGTTAATTTCTCCTCTGTGCTCTTTCTGCAGCCAGAAAACCTTATCTACATCTTCTATTCAGAATGAACTCCCAAAGAAAAAACCCAAGTTTGATGCCATATTAGCCAATGGAGACAGGTAAGCTACTTAAAGGGCTATTGGATTTTGTCTTTGCTTAAAAAAGAAAGAAAAGAAAGCATTTGAATACACATTCTGGTGTTTACGGATGAAAATTAGAAGTTCCTCAAACTGCCCTCAAAATGAGTCAATCTGAAAAGGAAGATGGACATCTCTCTCTTTCTCCTTCCTCCACTTGCCCCCACCCCCCTTCATGCCACAATTTCACACTTACGTCTCCTGCAGAGCTGCTCTTTACCTCTGCCTAGGGAGATTCTCATTGGCTTGCAAGCAATTTAAAAGTAGGGTTTTCAATAGGCCTGTGATATAGAAAAAATTAATGCAATGTGCTCTCTCCAATCTTTTATGGTTTCAGTCTTGTTCAGTCTTTCTATTTATATAATAAAACTGTGCGTATTGTTGTTGTCAGTTGCGAAGTCGTGTCTGACCCATCACGATCCCATGGACAACGTTCCTCCAGGCCTTCCTGTCCTCTACCATCCTCTGGAGTCCATTTAAGCTCACGTCGACTGCTTCAGTGTCTCCATCCAGCCACCTCGTCTGTCGTCCCCTTCTTCTTTTGCCCTCAATCTTTCCCAGCATTTGGCTCTTCTCCAGTGAGTCCTTCCTTCTCATTAGGTGGCCAAAGTATTTAAGTTTCATCTTCAGGATCTGGCCTTCTAAAGAGCAGTCAGGGTTGATCTCCTCTAGGACTGACCTGTTGGATCGCCTTGCAGTCCAAGGGACTCACAGGAGTCTTCTCCAGCACCAGAGTTCAAAGGCCTCAATTCTTTGGCACTCAGCCTTTCTTTTGGTCCAACTTTCATAGTCATACATTACAACTGGGAAAAACATAGGCTCGACAATACGCACTTTAGTTGGCAGGGTGATGTTTTTGCTTTTTTGTATGCTATCTAGATTTGCCATAGCTTTCCTCCCCAGGAGCAAGCGTCTTTTAATTTCTTGGCTGCAGTCCCCATGTGCAGTGATCTTGGAGCTCAGGAAAATAAAATCCGTCACTACCTCCATTTCTTCCCCATCTATTTGCCAGGAATTGAGAGGGCCGAATGCCATGATTTTTTCTTAATGTGCATATTAATATAACGTTTATTTTACTCTGTATATTGTAGTTCAGATACTCAAATTATTTTATTTATAGCAACTCAGCACAGCTACTCCTCTTTTAGTGACCATAATTGGGAGCAGTTATTCCATTGCTAAACATGTTTGCTAAGCAAAACATCATACGGCCATGAAAGACTTATAAACTCACTTCCCCTTGGGTTAAGGGAAACATCACATGACCACAACTTACGGTTTTATTTTCCCCTTCTCTATAAACTCTACTTGTTGCAAACTGGTTGCAGAGCACATAAATGATTATCATTCAACTGAGGGTTGGTGCAGTGATTGTAAATGCAAAGATTATTCAAAAAGCTATTTTTAACACCATCATAACTTCAGTCATTCAACGAGGCAGGCATTAAGAAAGGACTGTTTCTAATTGTTAAATTAAAACTTGCCAAGCAGTCTAGTATTGTTATCCACAAATTTCAGGGCAAGGATGAAGGCTGAGGAAGCAAAGCTATTCTGTTGGAATCCTTCTTTATCATGACCTCCAGTCTACGTGGAGAGCCCTTGGTGTTGTAATCACAACATATTTGAAAAATACCTGATTGGGGGAACTTGGCCTGTGGCCACCAAGGGTGGACATTCAGGATGCAAGAATTGAATGAAGGGGTTCCCAGGACACACACTGGTCTAATGCTGTACCATATTCAACTGCAAATTTGGAGGTTTGTATTTAGGCACAAATGATCAGGCTCAAATCATCCTACTTTGGACCAATTACGTATATGAAGGGCCAATTCTCTGGAGAAGGCTGTAATGTTAGGAAAGATGGAAGGAAAGAGAAGAAGAGCAAAGTGGATGGACTCAGTTGCAGAGATAATGATTGGACTGTTGCGGGACATGAAAAAACAGATTAGGGATAGATCATCTTGGAGAAGATCTATGTGGTTACCAGGAGTCAAAAACTACTTGATGGCATAATCAGATTGCAGCTAGCCCCAAGAAATATTTATGGAGATTCATCCAGGTCATGATTATCCCAAAGGTGCTTTTTCAAGAAAGTCCAGTTGCCTCTTGAAAAAAGCACCTTTGGGACTCAAGAAATATTCTTCAGTTTATTTAAGCAAACATAGTTTTTGGGAACCAATTGCTAATCTAAATTATCTAGAACCAAAGTATTTCAAACCTCTATTAAATTATAGAGGTACCTCTTAATGTTTTGCAGCATCTGAAATTTTCAACTTTATTAATATCCCTATAATTTCCAGAGTACTTTTGGGGGAGATTTGAAAACGAGAACCAGCTTAGCCTAGTGGTTAAGGCATGAGGTTAGAAACCAGGAGACTGTGAGTTCCAGTTCTAAGCAGGAAAGCGGGCTGGGTGACTTTTGGCCCGTCAGTCACCTCACAGTGTTGTTATTATGGGGAAAATAAGAGAAGGGAGGAATATTTTATTTTATTTATTTATTTTTATTTATTTTATTTTGTCACAACAATATATGTAGGTATCATACAAAAAGATTATATAGTATATAAACATATATATGAGTAAATATAAGGAGGTATAAGCATATATATATATAGGAAGAAGAAAAGAAAAACAATAGGACAGGAACGGTAGGCACGTTTGTGCACTTATGCACGCCCCTTATGGTCCTCTTAGGAATGGGGTGAGGTCAATAGTAGACAGTTTTTGGTTAAAGCTTTTAGGATTATGGAAAGAGACCACAGAGTCAGGTAAAGTATTCCAAGCACTGATGATTATGTGAGTTCACTGACTTTACAATATTATGTAATATTATGTTCACTGACATTACAATATTATGTAAGTTCACTGACTTGAATTATTTATAAAATAATAAAGGCAGGATAATCTAATTTATACACACATAAATTTGATTGGAAGTCCTTGCAGTGTTCATACATAGCCACTGGAGGGCAGGAATAAACTGAGAAAGAAATTACAAGTGGTCCTCGACTTACGACCTCAGTCTCACTTTTTTTCTTTTTAAGTGAGTTTTGTCCCATTTTCTTGCCTCAGCTGTTAAGTGAACCGCTGCTGGTGATAAGTTAGTAACCTGGTTGTTAGGTGAAATCTGGCTTTCCCACTGACTTTGCTCATCAAAAGGTCGCAAAAGAGGACCACATGACCTTGGGGCCCAACAACGGTCATAAATGTGAACCAGTGGCCAAGCATCTGAATTTTGATCACCTGATCCTGGAGATGCTGCAAAGGTCGTAACTGTGATAAATGGTCCTAAGTCACTTTTTTCAATGCCGTTGAAATTTTGAATGGTCACTAAATGAACTGCTGTAAATCGAGTACTGGCTTGCAGTCAAGCAAAGATGAGCCAGCAGGAATCTGACTGCAACTATTCTTGCACTCCGGTGTGCAAGATTTCAGTCCCAGATCTGTCTGTGATATGGAGGTTAATACAGCAGGAAATTGCATCAGATTTTCATCAGATCGGCAAACTTAGAAGGTTTATTTAAGCCTTCATTTAAGCAGAATAGTCCAGCCTTGTTTTTAAGTACAGGTAGTCCTCAACTTAGGGACTCAGTGGCTAAGATGCTGAGCTTGTCAATGGAAAGGTCGGCAGTTCAGTGGTTTGAATCCCTGGTGCTGCGTAATGGAGTGAGCTCCCATTACTTGTCCCAGCTTCTGCCAACCTAGCAGTTCTAAAAATGCAAGTAGAAAAATAGGGACCCACCTTTGGTGGGAAGGTAACAGCGTTCCGTGCGCCTTTGGCGTTGAGTCATGCCGGCCACATGACCACGGAGACGTCTTTGGACAGCACTGGCTCTTCACCCCCTACAGTTGGGAACGACTAGCACATATGTGCAAGGGGAACCTTTACCTTTCCTTGCATACATTTTTAAGCAAATCACTGCAGTTACCTGAATCAAGCACTTGTTAAGTGAATCCTACTTCCCCCGTTGACTTTGCTGGTTGGAAGCCGGCTGGTGGCCATCATAGGACCACAGGATGCTGCAACCGTTGTAAATACATGCCAGTTGTCTAGTGCCTAAATGCTGATCATGTGACTTTCGGGATGCTGCAGTTGTCATAAGTGCAAGGACCATCCAGTTGGGTTTTGTTTTTTTTTAGTGCCATTGTAACATTGAACAATCATTAAAGACTTGCCATTGGTTACTTTCCTGCATACATTATAGGTTTAATTAATTAATGCTCTTGCTAGATCTTATATTTGAGGCTGATTTTAATCATGTTATTTTAATGTAGGTACTGATGAGTCAATACAAAATAACAGAATAAGAGGGTTGGAAGGGACTTTGGAGGTCTTCTAGTCCAACTCCCTGCTTAGGCAGGAAACCCTACACCACTTCAGACAAATGGTTATCCAATATCTTCTTTTAAACTTCCAGTGTTGGAGCACTCACAACTTCTGGAGGCAAGCTGTTCCACTGATTAATTGTTCTCACTGTCAGGAAGTTTCTCATTAATTCCAAATTGCTTCTCTCTTTGATTAGTTTTCATCCATTGTTTCTTGCCCTGCCCTCAGGTGCTTTGGGGAATAGCTTGACCTCCCCCTTCTTTGTGGCAACCCCTAAGATATTGGAAGACTGCTATCACGTCTCCCCTAGTCTTTCTTTTCATTAAACTAGACATACATACCCAGTTCCTGCAACTGTTCTTCATAGGTTTTAGCCTCCAGTCCTCTAATCATCTTTGTTGCTCTTCTCTGCACTCTTTCTAGAGTCTCCACATCTTTTTTACATTGTGGCGACCAAAATGCTTGCATCTACCTATGTTTGTCTTTTGACGGTATTGTTTAAATCATTAAATGAATGTAAATTGAGGACTACATGTAGTTCTCTGATATCTGTAGACAATAAGGCGTTAACAAGTGGAACCAGGGTAGAGAAGGAAATGGCTATTCTATGTTTCTTTGCTAACTACCAGAGAAATCACCCTGATTGTTGCAATCTTCTTTATCATGGCCATTTTAAATTGCCTTGGGCTGTGTAAGTGGAGGTCTTCCTCTTTTGCTAGCATGCCATAATGTCCCAGAGAGTCATAATTTTTAGAGGGTTTATGTACAAGTCTGAAATAGCCAGCAAGCAAGAGTTATATATTGGTAGCTATAGTTTATCTTACCCAGCTATAATCCTGCTATGTTTACTGCTGAGTGTAAGAACATTTTCTACTTCAGATAAAGTTGACAGGCTCCAAACTGCTTCTCAGGTCACTGTACTAAAACAAAAAACTAGAACTATGTTGCACTTGTGTATTGTTCTGTTGCTTATTGACTGGTAGAGTTTTCAGCGTTCCAGTAAAAATATTTCTATCCACACATCAAAGCATGTTCTACAAATATGTAATTTTCAAATCTCACAGGACGAGGGCAGGTTTATTTTTAATCTAATAATGTGGTCAGTACTTGTGCAAAGTTGGAATGAAAAGAAGATAAATACAGGTAATCCCCCACCATAACTGAGCCCAAAATTTATGTTACTAAGTGAGAAATTTGTTAAGTGAGTTTTGCCCCATTTTATGGCTTTTCTTGTCACATTTGTTAACTGAATCACTGCAGTTGTAAAATTAGTAGTTTAACTGAATCTGGCTTCCCCATTGACTTGGCTTGTCATAAGGTTGCAAAATGGGATCACATGATCTTGGGACGCTGCAACAGTCGTAAGTATGAACCAGTTGCCAAGCATCTGAATTTTGATCTACAGAGATCGTAAGTGTGAAAAATGGTCATAAGTCACTTTTTTTCAGTGCCGTTGTAACTTCAGACGGTCACTAAATGAACCGTTGTAAGTTGAGGACTACCTGTATCCTCATTTGAATCATACTTGAATTATTCTCTAGACATTTTTCTGATTTAAGTTTTTCTGGCAACTCGCACTTCTAATGAAGGTACTAGGTTGAAGGAAGCTGCTATAAGATGTAGGATTATCCTTTTTGCCTCGTAGGATTTTTGGAGTCTGCAATTAATTAATTCAGAAAAATTCAAAATAGAAAGCACCTGATCTGTTTGATGGTGTGCCAAGGGATTATTACTTTTGAGTACAGGCAGAGCCATCCAACTGATGGAAAGAATCAGAAATTTTGGAGAGTTAAGTACTGTATTTTTCGGAGTATAAGACGCATTTTTTCCCTCCCCTAAAAGAGGCTGAAAATTTGGGTGTATCTTATACTCTGAATGTAGCCTTGCCCACCCACTGGCCCCCACCCTTTCTTCGGCCTCTGTGCATTCTCTTCCTGGCTGCAGAGATTGCCACAAACAATGGCTTGCGTTTTTGGGCTCCGTGCTTCCCGTTTTTAGACTCCAAACGCTTCGTTTGAGAGCCGTTCAAGGCTGTGGGGATCGCCAAAGCACATCCCTGCCGATTGCCACCTCTGCACATTGCATTTTCAGCCTCTGCGCATTGCGTTTTAGGCTTCCACACGCCCTGTTTTCTTGCCTCTGTGCGTCGCATTTTCAGGTGGCGATCGGCAGCGATGTGTTTTGGTGATTCCCCCACAGCCTTGAACGGCTCTCAAACAGAGCGTTTGGAGGCGGAAAATGCGAGGCGCACAGCCCAAATTGACAACCCGGAACAGCTGTTGCCTTGTCTTACCGCTTCCACACTTTACCTGCTTGACTCACTGGAGGTCCTTCCGACAATCAGCTGTGTTTTTGAAGCTACTTATTAGCCCCTATGAGGCGTGTGCTCACAACCAGCAAACTAATGTGCTGGAGCTGACCAGGCTAAAGACACTAGCCAGATGGATATCTGGTAGGCAAATTATTTTTTTCCTATTTTCCTTCCCAAAAACTAAGGTGCAGCTTATACTCCAGAGCAGGGGTCTCCAACCTTGTTCCCTTTAAGACTTGTGGACTTCAGCTCCCAGAGTTCCTCAGCCAGCTTTGCATCTTATACTCTGAAAAATACAGTATTCGTTCTTAGGAAAGAAAAAAAAATGAGTTTCATATTTTCCAGATAATCTCATTGCATTGTTTATTTTTTTATTAGAATTTAGAACAACAAACATAAAAACTATCAGAAAATAATATTTAAGATTTAAAAAGTGAAAAGTGCAGAAAAAAGAAAAAGTGACAAAAAGAAATATATAAAGAAATTATTTTAGGTCGATCTGCTGAAATCATTGTCAACAATTTATAATCTTTATTCAGTAATGACATTGGTCTATAATTTCTTATTAGAGTTAGATCTTGCCCCTCTTTAGGGATTAATGCTACATTAGCCTCTTTTCTGGCATCTTTCCTCCCTGTAAAATAGAATTCATCATTTTTTGGAGAGGTTGTAAAGGTTAATCCTCAAAGGATTTGCAATAGGAATCCGATAATCCATCTGGTCCTAGTACTTTTCCTGGATTAATCTTTTTTATGACTTCAGAAACTTCCCTTATTTTTATGGATTAATTCATAGTTTGTTTTTGCTTCTTTGTAAACCTTGTTAAACATTGGTTTTCTAAGCACTATCTATTTTCCAAAGAAATACCATAATGAGGAAATGTTTTTTGTATCACTGCATTGTCCATTATACAGTATGTCCGTCTTGAAGCTTCAAAATCATTTTCTTTTCTTTCTCTTTTATTAGTTTATATGCTAGCCATTTCCCTGGTTTATTTGCAAATTCAACATTCTTTTGCTTTGCATAGCTCATTTTTATTTCCATTTCTCTTAGAGTTAACGTTGACAAGTGATGCTTTAAAAATTTAATTTGATGTGAAATGCTTAACTTCTCTAGCAAATTCTTTCTTTTCTTTTTATCACATCCAAAATAGCCTTTGTTTTCTCTTGGGTCGTCTTTGTAAGATTAGTGTTATTTTATATGAAATAATAAGCGCCTGGGAGGGAGACCACAGCTGTGATATAAGGATATCTGCAAGAGGCACCTAAAGACCCTGGGAATGGACATTAACAACTGGGAAACCTTGACCTCCGATCGTTCAGCTTGGAGGCTATAGACGCAGCATGGCCTTCTCCAAGTAGAAGAGACATTTGTTCGGCAGGCTGAGGCAAAGAAGCAGACCCAGAACCAGCGAAATCTGAGGGCTGGGCAGGGGACAGAATGTATCTGCCCTCAAGTGTGGAAGGGATCGCCACTCTCGAATTGGCCTTTTTAGCCACACTAGATGCTGTTTTAGGATCTCTTTCCAGAGCACGATACCATAGTCTTTTGAGACTGAAGGATGCCAATGAATGATATGAAATAACATGTGATGAAAGTTTTCTTGTATCCCAAATCATTCTTAAATTAGTAACCTTATTTATTTATAAAAACTCTCCATTTGCAATCTTCTACTATCAACTCTTTCTATAACAGCTTGCATTTAATTTCCATCTGAAAGAAGTAGGTTTCCTTTTATCAGCCAAACTCACAGGGTAATGATCAGAAAAAGTCTTTGATAACATCTCAGCTTTTGAAACCATAGCCAAATTAACTTGTTTTATATCTTCAGACATTGGTTTTACAGAATTTTCCATCTTATCAAGCCTTTCATCCATCTTTTTTTCAAGGGCTATACATTTGAATTCAAGGGATGGAGCTAGTTTAGTTCCTAATTGATCGAGCATTCCGTGAAGTAAACTCAAATTGCTTTATCATCTTTCTTGACCAGCTGTTCCAAGAAAACTCTTCTACTCTAATCTTGCAGCCCGCCTGTTATGTTAAGCACAAGTAATCAGGACCTTAGGTTAGATTGCAGTTCAGAAGATTTATTGCTCAATCCTTGCTAAGAATCTAGTCAACTAAAGTTCAATCCTAAATTGCGTACCAGATAAGGATCGACAGAATTCAAGAGAGGTTGGACTTAGACTATTTTTTTTTAAATTTACATTTATATCCCGCCCTTCTCCAAAGACTCAGGGCGGCTTACAGTGTATAAGGCAATAGTCTCATTCTATTTGTATATTTTACAAAGTCAACTTATTGCCCCCCCAACAATCTGGGTCCTCATTTGAGGACCCAGATTGTCCTCAAATTTGAGGGAAGGTAATGATTCTAGGCTAATGGCTTGTTTAATTCCACTCCCAGCTCTGCCTGCTTGTTTCCTACACCCTTATTTAAAAATGAAAATGCTAAAGAAGATGCAATGTCCTTCCTGTTAAAGACTACTTCAGCTTCAATCACAACAATACAAGAGCAAACAATAGATTTAAACTTAACCGCTTCAATCTTGATTGCAGAAAATATGACTTCAGTAACAGAGTTGTTAATGCTTGGAACACACTACCTGACTGTGGTCTCTTCTCAAACTCCCCAAAGCTTTAACCAAAAACTGTCTACTATTGACCTCACCCCATTCCTAAGAGGTCCATAAGGGGCGTGCATAAGAGCACAAACGTGCCTACCGTTCCTGTCCTATTGTTTTTTTTTCATTATATCCAATTAATATAGTTATTGCATGCTTATGCTTATATATATATTTATTATTATTTATTTATTTATTTATTATTCAAATTTTTATACCGCCCTATCTCCCGAAGGACTCAGGGCAGTTCACAGCCTTATAAAAACATAAGAATAAATACAAGTTAAAACAACATTTAAAAAACTTATTACATTAGGCCGAATTTAAAACTATCGTTAGAATACTACAAAACCCCATTTAAAACTAATTTTAAAACTAAACTCTAAGCCGGCCCCGCACAAATAAATAGATGTGTCTTAAGCTCACGGCGGAAGGTTCGAAGGTCAGGAAGTTGGCGAAGTCCTGGGGGAAGTTCGTTCCAGAGGGTGGGGGCCCCCACAGAGAAAGCCCTTCCTCTGGGTGTTGGCAGTCGGCATTGCCTGGCGGACGGCATCCTAAGGAGTCCCTTTCTGTGAGAGCATACGGGTCGGTGGGAGGCAGTCGGTGGCAGTAGGCGGTCCCGTAAATAACCCGGCCCTATGCCATGGAGCGCTTTAAAGATGGTAACCAAAACCTTGAAGCGCACCCGGAAGGCCACAGGTAGCCAGTGCAGTCTGCGCAGGAGTGGTGTCACATGGGAGCCACGAGGGGCTCCCTCTATCACCCGCGCAGCTGCATTCTGAACCAACTGAAGCCTCCGGATGCTCTTCAAGGGGAGCCCCATGTAGAGAGCATTGCAGTAATCCAAGCGAGATGTGACGAGCGCATGAGTGACCGTGCATAGGGCACCCCGGTCTAGGAGGGGGCGCAACTGGCGAACCAGGCGGACTTGGTAAAAAGCCCTCCTGGAGACGGCCATCAAATGATCTTCAAAGGACAGCCGTCCATCCAGGAGAACACCCAAGTTGCGCATCCTTTCCATCGGGGCCAGTAACTCGCCCCCAACAGTCAGCCGCAGCTGCAACTGACTGTACCGGGGTGCCGGTATACATATACATATACATATACATATACATATACATATACATATATATGCTTATATATTATATAGTTACTTTCATGCTTATGCTTATATATACTGTTGTGACAAAATAAATAAATAAATAAATAAAATAAAAATAAATAAACAAACTTCAGTCACTCTTATGTCTTTTAAAGCTGTAATTGCAAACACATGTCATATTTGCATCTCCATGGTTACCATCAAGTACTCAGTCTATCCAAGTTATCTTCATAAGTTTGGTTTGTAAATTCAACCCATTATCGGGAATCTTTTAGCGCAAAGCAAGCAGCATTCCCACAGAAGGTCTGAGTAGATTATTTAATTCAGGTAGGATTTTGGCAATGCAGTTGTATAGGAAGATTCATCTTTTCCAGATAACTTTCCCCTTCATCCGATTTAAAGTTACTTATATCATCCCTCGTTAAGCTTTCTGCCAAAAATCACTAAGATAAGTCCTTATCTGTTGTGAAAAGGAATCTCTCTCAGACTGTACAGAAATTATATCAACATGTGATTAAGAAATGCAGATTGGCTGGTTGTTTTGCCCATTTTTTTTACTGTTCCACAGCTGTGAACTTAGATGGAATCCCACACCTCCCAACCACTCAACTCACAACCAAATTGCAAAAGCTTCCAGTTTTGCAGTTAGTGTACTTTTTGGACTATAAGACGCACTTCCACCCACCCACCCTCAAAAGTGGATGAAAATTGCAGTGCGTCTTATACACCAAATGTTGCCAAAGCCCCGCCCACCCGCCTGCCAGCCATTTCCGCCCTTCGCCACCGCTGTTCCCCGCCACCTGGAACTGGCCAAAAATGCGACGCACGAAGGCCAAAAATGGGACGTGAGGAGGCGGTGATGGGCTCTAGCAATCCCCACAGCCTGGAACAGCTGATTGGCAGTATTCTGGGAGGCCGATCCAACCGCCAATCAGCTGTTCGTGCTAAATCAGGCGGCGATAACGTACTGAAGCTGAACAGGCTGTTTGCTGCAAGAATGATGATTACCGATGGATTCTGGTAGGCAGAGGTAGAATTTTTTTTTTCCTCCCCAAAAACTAATGTGCATCTTATACTCCGAAAAATATGGAACTTATAGGAGCATCTGTCCGGAGTCAAATGGGTTGTTCCGTTCTCTGTCTGGAGAGAATTTGGTGCCTCCGGGTGCTGATCTCTGCTGAAATACTGTCTCTGCTCCCTGAAGACGTTGAAACCACTCTTAATCCTCACCAGAAACCTTACTGCATCTTCTAGATGCATATAACTCAGTATGCCTGTTTATGAAGTCTTGTGAAGACCATCAAGTTTCAGGATTATGTTATTAGACTGTTAAGAGTTGCAGCAGCTTGCTGTGCGTCACTGAAACGTTAACCTCATGTTACAGAAATGCAAAACACAGTTTTGCTTTGCAGAAGCAATGGTTGAGAAGAGAAGAGGATTCTCTATTTAGAGCAGATGTTGAAATAAAAGATTGTACCAGATACCATACATGGGCCTGAACAGCACAACTCATTTATGTTATTATTTTTTTTTATGATGCTCTCTGAAGCAATTGAATAAGAGGTGTGGAAATTATGCCCTAAGAAATGCGTTAAAACTCAATGATGGATGGCAACCAGGATTTCAGATTTCAGATTAACAAGAGTTGGAAGGGACCTTATAGATCAGGGGTGTCCAAACTTTTTTGAGTGAGGGCCAAATACAGAAAAATAAGCAAAGGCCCGGGCCACCGGGGGGGGGGGGGAATGGGCGTGGCTTATTTTGGGGTGTGGCTTGGTGGTCATGTGACTGGTGGGCGTGGCTAACTGCTCATGTGACTGAGTGGATGTGGCTATGGGCATAGAAACTACTCAGAGGGCTAAAAAAAGTAATTTTTGACCAGTCCTCACACTTATGACCATCCTCACATTTATGCCCATTGCAGCATTTTTAACAACCATATCACTCATTTCACAACTGCTTCTCTTCACCACGGTTACAAGATAGGGTGCAAAATGTAAAGATAGTTGTACGTGTGAGGACCAGTCAAAAGTGTGAGAACCTGTCAGAAATCACTTTTTTCAGCCGTCTGGGTAGTCCCTATGCACAGTTTAGGCTTAAGTATACTATATGTGTGTGAGTTATATATATGTGCATGTGTATCTCTATGTTTGTGTACGTGTGTGTTTGTGTTATGTTGATTTTTAATGTAATATTTTTAAATATAATTATTCAGAAAGGCATGCGGCTGGACAACAAACAGCCTAGTAAATTCATGTGTGGCCCGGGCCACACACAAGAGGTGACATATTGACACATGATTACTGTGTGTATTTCTAACTCACCTATAATGTGAAGAACATTGCTCTCAGTGGGAGCAGTGATGCTGTCCTTTGGATTGAAGGCGAACTCGGCCTCGGGATGCTCCGGGGACAGAAACGCCGCAAAAGAGCGACGGCTCAGCTGCCCCCAAGGGGAAGGGAGGACCCCGGAGAAGAGCCCGGAGAAGGAGCTACGGCCGGGGTGCCCGTCAACGAGCTCAGCTCCCACAGCCAGCCCGGCCTCGCATTAGCCGGGGCCCCTTTCCAGCAGCTGGTGGGCGTGCGGGGCGCGGCCGGGGCCTCCAAAAGCAGTAGGGCCGCCCGGACCTTGAGTCCGCGGCTGGCGTCCTCCGGCCCTTGAAGCAGCAGCGGGGGCGGCGGCCTCCCGTGGCCCTTCGTCTCTAGGCGGAGAGCAGGTGGCAGTCAGTGGCTCCCAGGCGGCGATCCCCTCAGCCTCTTCCCCCCCACTCCCCGCCTCCCGCCTGACTCACCAGCCCTGGGCCGCCTCCCGCCTGGCCCGGCCTCCGAGCGGAACTTGGCCGGAACCACCAGCGGCTCTCCGTCCGCCTCCCGCTGCCTCTTCCTCCCGGGCAGCCGAGGGGCACCGCCTCGCTTCAGTCCGCACTCCGGGGGGACGGGGGGGCGGCGGGAGCAGCGCCTGTGCCTATCCCGCGCGCCGCTTCCCCCCGCCGCCGCCCCAGCGGATCCCGCCACCGAAATTCATCCTCAGAGTCGCCCATTTTGGCGGCGCAGCTACGCAGGCGCCACCTTTCCGTTGCTGCGCGAGCTCCCCCTGCTGCTCGGCGGCTGAACTGCCCCAACCCTCTTTGCAACAGCCCCGCGCCGGGACGGAAGAGTCACGTACAGAAACAGGAGCCATCTACGATTTTTATTACATATTTTACCCGAGACGTTGCGCAACCTTCTATTGCACCAGGCCACCCCACCTGGGAAGCCGGGCAGAATGGTGAAGGCGGCGGGCCATATTCAATTATATTTTCAGAATTTGCTGCGGGCCAATAAAAACTGACCCGAGACGTTGCGCAACCTTCTATTGCACCAGGCCACCCCACCTGGAAAGCCGGGCAGAATGGTGAAGGCGGCGGGCCATATTCAATTATATTTTCAGAATTTGCTGCGGGCCAATAAAAACTGACCCGCAGGCCGCAGTTGGCCCGCGGGCCGTAGTTTGGACACCCCTGTTATAGATCATCTAGTCCAATCCTCTGCCCAAGCAGGAGACCGTACATCATTTCTGACAGATGGCAGTCCAGTCTCGTCTTGAAAGCTTCCAGTGATGAAGCTCCCACAACTTCCAAAGGCAACTTCTGTTCCATTGGTTGATTGTTCTCATGGTCAGAAAATTTATCCTTATTTCTAGGTTGAATCTCTCCTTGATCAGTTTCTATCCATTATTCCTTGTCTGGCCTTTGGGTGCCTTGGAAAATAGTTTGACCCCTTTCCTCTCTGTGGCAGCCCCTCAACTGCTATTAAGCCTGGTTTCACCCACTCTATATGTATACTTTTGGCTTTTCTTCTCAATTTTTTTATTTTTTTATTTTACACAATCTGACAGATACACAGCGTATAACATATAAATATTTCCTATTTCTAAACAGCGTTTCTTAGTGGTCTTCTCTCAGTTTTATGCCTTTCCCCCATATCACATTTGTTATTTTATTTTCTTTCTTATCCCCTTTTCTTTATTTACATTAAATTATCTAATATTAATAGCTTTACTTTTCTAGATTCTTACATATTTATTATTTACATATTATACATTCCTAATACATTCTGTACCTTCTAATTTCTCCCCTTTATTTTTCTTCTTTATTTTTCTCCTGGTATGGTATAAATGGTATGAATGGTATCAAGCCATTCATACCATTCATACCAATGGTATCAAGCCATTCATACAGATTGTATAATAATCTGTCTCTTCTTTCTCTTTAATTTCTTTTGTTAGCTTTTCCATTTCGGCACACTTTTAAAACTTCCCCTATCACTTCTTCATCTGTTGTTATTTCTTCCTGTTTCCGATTTTGTGCATAAGTTATTCGTGCAGCTGTTATAATATGTAGAATCAAATATTTTATTTCTTTGGCATATGGTCTTGTAAAGATTCCTAATAAAAATGTTTCCGGTTAGCTTTGTGTACTTTTGGCTCTTCTTGCCTGAGTGTTAAGACTTCACTTTTCTCTACATTGAATTTTCATTTTGCTAGATAGGGCCCAGTGTTCAAGGGTGACTTTCCAAACTTACAGCTTTATGGGTCCAACTCTCCCTTGTTCATGGATCCATTGCGATGGATATTGGGTTATAGTAATGAGCACAGTGAAGTCACTCCAGTGGTCTCTTTCAGTTTTTCTCCAGATCTCGCCTTGGATTCCCCTGGCACCGATCATTTTGTCATCATAGCCCAGCTGAAGGAAGAAGTAGCTACTTTGAAGAAGATGCTGCACCAGAAGGATCAGATGATCCTGGAGAAAGAAAAAAAGGTAACCCCATGGAGCTCCTTTTGCTTTACAGCAGACTCTCCTGTATTGCTGTCCTGCTCACCCAGTGTTACTTGAAGAGGAGGGGTCAGGATCTTCTAGCATCTCAATGAGACTCTAAGCCAGAGGTGGGTTTCAGCAGGTTCTGACCAGTTCTGGAGAACCAGTAGCGGAAATTTTGAGTAGTTCAGAGAACCAGTAGTAAAAATTCTGACTGGCCTTGCCCCCATCTATTCTCTGCCTCCCAAGTCCCAGCTGATCGGGAGGAAATGGGGATTTTGCAGTAACCTTCCCCTGCCACGCCCGCCAAGCCATGCCACGCCCATCAAGCCACACCCACAGAACTGGTAGTAAAAAAATTTGAAACCCACCACTGCTCTAAGCCAGTGTTTCTCAACCTTAAGCAATTATAACCCAGCTATGCTGCTGACTGAGGAATTCTATCTATCTATCTAGTATTAAAACAATAAACATTAAAAACCTAGCACCAAAGTTAAACTTTCACATGCAGTCCATCACTAAGTACTCTCATCACTCTCATCCTGTTCCACATTTGGAAGACTAGGAGGATGGGGGACTGCCGAATTTCAGAGGAAAGGTGTTCCATAAGTAGAGGCTGTCACAGAAAAAAAAATCACACTTCCTAAATCCCATAAGATTGCACCATTTAAGGAAATGGAATAGGAACATGCCCATCCTATTTGACCTGATAAGACTGATGAATATCCTTAGGAAGAGGCAGTCCTCCAGTACCTGGCTCTGTGCCATGTAGGGCTTAAAAGTAATAACCAACCCCTTGAATTCTACCCAGAATAAAATTTGGAATCGGTGCAGCTTGCACAACAGAGGTGCTGGAGCAGTGGTGAAATGTAAAAAATTTTTACTACCAGTTCGGTGGGCGTGGCTTGGTGGGGGGCTAATGTGACTGGGTGGGCATGGCCAACTTCTTTTTTTAACTTTTAAAAGCATTTTTTCTACAATCTCTTCACCCGAAGAGGTTGTAGAAAAAATGTTTTTAAAAGGTTCTGACAATCCCAGCTGAGTTGCGCAATCATCAGAGGGTTTTTTTTTACTTTTAAAAGCATTTTTTCAGACAAAGAAAAAATGCTTTTAAAAGTTAAAAAAAAAACCCTCTGATGATCGCATGGCTCAGCTGGGCATGGGGTGGGGGCAGGGATTTTTGCTACTGGTTCTCTGAACCACCCGCCGTCATCGCTACTGGATCAAGCGATCCAGTCCGAACCGGGAGCATTTCACCCTTGTGTTGGAGATGCACAGTGGCCATTAATTTTTGCACCACTTCAGTTCCCTGGCCCAGAGAAGGCAGATTTAAGCCTCCAGAACCATAAATCTGGGGAACTCCACTGCTAGCCCAGTCAAAGTCCAGGAGCACAAGCAAGGATGTTGCTACAGTGCAGGGAGGGAAGGTAAGTGCACAGCAATCCCCACAGATCCCTTTGGCCCAACCTCACAAAGAAGGTCTCACATCCCAGCAATCTCTTGTGCCTAGTGGCCGCCAGTGACTCACAAATGACAACAGTCACACCCTTATCCCTGCCCTAGAGTCAAGGTTGGTGTCACGGTCGAAACCCAGGAGGGCACGTTTCAGGGAGGGGAATCTTCCTTTGATGTCTTTGTTTCCTTTCTTCCCTCGATCGTTTTTATTACTATTTTATCTGTTCTTCTATATTGTTGCCAAGAAAACAATGTGGGGCTTGTCCATAAATTTACCAGGAGCCTAGCTTCATTTGAAGTTGGTTTTTATCTTTTCCCTGTTTCCTCTTAAATCATCACTTTGCGTGAGATGATTGAAATGACTGATGAAATCACGATGTGGGGGAAAAAAGAATAGGATTGAACAGGCAAGATCATTGTCCAAAAAATAAGTAAACGTGTTTGATGTTTAAAGCTGGAATTTATTGGTAGACAAAACACTGGGTTGTGTTTTGCCAGTTCTTTTCTATGGGGTAGAAATACGAACAGGGACCAAAATGACAGAAAAATAGAAGCTTTGAAATGCTGAATTACAAAAGATGACCAAAACTATCTCATTTTGAACATGAACAAAACGTGATAGTCCTCCATAGTATGGGAAAGATGGAGAAGTTGTAAATAATATCCAAAAAAAAAAGAAATAGGAATATTTAATATCATCATCATCATCATTTAAAGACCCGATAATCCCTTGTGGGATGGAGTCTGGGCAACTGAATGGAGCTGCTAGCCGACTGTTTAATGGCCGGATGCCCTTCCTGTCGCCAATGCAGAGCTTTGTTCAGCAGATACATTCTCATTGTGCCCAGAAAGAAATACCTGCCTCTACCTAGGATCGAACTCACAGCCTCCTGATTGTGAGGCGAGAGCTCTACCTCTAGGCTACCATATCACTCTATTTAGGACATATAATACACCCAAAAAATCCTGATTATATATCTGTCTGTCTGTCTGTCTGTCTGTCTGTCTGTCTGTCTGTCTGTCTGTCTATCTATCTATCTATCTATCTATCTATCTATCTATCTATCTATCTATCTATCTATCTAATCTATCTATCCATCCATCCATCCAGGTATCTAAGTATCTATCTCGCATTGCAATCACAGGACTAAGAATAAACCCTAAACACAATCCATGGCATTAGGCCTCAAAAGCTCCTCAGAAAAATTGTAACTTCAACTTTTTCTGGAAGACAATTTTGGAGATAGATGAATCTCCGGTGGGAGATAATTTCAGAGGTCCTGCCCCATCATGGAATAACACTTCTGGGCTTTGCAAAAATGGGGGGCAGCTCGCTACTTGTCCCAGCATGATTGAAGTTGACTTGAGTTAAGTTGACGTGGTCCTGCAGGTAACCAGGCACCCATCCATAAAGAGGTTTATGGATTGAAATCAGCACTAATTGATTCAGTAGAATCATGGGAATGCAGCACTCAAAAATGGTACATATTCTGGCTGACATATTTATCTGCCTGGTTTGGCAAAAAAAAGCAAACATGTCCTTTCTTTGGACAGTAACTCAAAATAACAAATAGATACAGGCTAGAATAGTGCTGATAGTCGTCAATATCCAGTATAAGATAAGATCATTCTTCTGAAGTTCTTTTCTTCCTCTCCCTCTTCTTCTTCTTTTTAAATATATAGTGTTATTATTTCAGTGGACATTTAGCAGGATGAGGCTCCAGTGTTAGTATATTTCATGTGTTTGAAAAATGATTTACTGTAACAAAATACACAGGCATCTCACCACTGTAGCCATTTCTTTATCTCTTGTTACTTCTTAACTTTTTGTGTGGGTGCTCCGTCATGTCTTAGGCACATATTTCACGGATGCACTGCCCAAGGACAGAGGCAATATTCAGTTCCCGGAAAGTGATAACAAAATGGATTATTTTTTCACTATCGCTCCAAAATACAGATTAGAGGAATGGAACTAAGGCACTTTTGAGAAACAAACCAATCCAAACTCCGCTTCTTTTCCCCCCCACTTTTCTGCCATCAGATACTATGTTCATAATTATTTCTAGTGTTTAAAATTTTTAAGTCCATTGTTCTCAATAGGATGGTAGTATTAAAAGAGACAAGGAAATGGCTTGTGTTCTGCCGGTCTGAAAGATATCAGAAGGGAATTGGCCAGTGGTGAGATTCAGCCAGTTCGCACCACTTCGGGAGAAACGGTTGTTAACTCTCTGAGCAGTTTGGTGAACTGGTTGTTGGAAGAAATCATTAGGGAAGAGAACCAGTTGTTAAATTATTTGAATCCCACCACTATAATTGGCTAGATACAGGCTAGATAGGATGTAGGATATAGGCTAGATAGATAGGATATAGGCTAGATAGGATGGTAGAGGATAGGAAGGCCTGGAGGAACGTTGTCCATGGGGACACGATGGGTCGGACATGACTTCGCAACTAACAACAAGGCTAGATACAAGGGACACAGTGGCTCAGTGGCTAAGACGCCGAGCTTGTCGATCGAAAGGTCGGCAGTTCAGCGGTTCAAATCCCTAGTGCCACGTAACGGGGTGAGCTCCCGTGACTTGTCCCAGCTTCTGCCAACCTAGCAGTTCGAAAGCAAGTAAAAAATGCAAGTAGGAAAATAGGGACCACCTTTGGTGAGAAGGTGCCTTCCGTGCGCCTTTGGCGTTTATTCATGCCGATCACATGACCACGGAGACGTCTTCGGACAGCGCTGGCTCTTTGGCTTTGAAACGGAGATGAGCACTGCCCCTTAGAGTCGGGAACGACCAGCACATATGTGCGAGGGGAACCTTTACCTTTACCTTTTAGGCTAGATACCTGTTTTCAGTTTTCAAAAAAAAAAATACTAAGAGGTTAATAAAACACCCCCTGTTATTCTTCAGCCTGGAACTGACTTAGTCGGTTCCCCTGGGGAGGGATGACAAGTTATATTAGATCACTTCAATGCAAATGTATCTCAGCAGCCCTATTTTCTTTGTTTTGGTTTGCAGATAACAGAACTGAAGGCTGACCTGCAATACCAGGAATCCCAAATGAGGGTGAAAATGAACCAGATGGAAAAAACTCACAAGGAAGTTACAGAACATTTGCAGGTAACCTTGATTTCATTAAGGGACTTTTTAATGAGTATTCATATGATTCAGTAGGCTTGGCTGCTACACCACACTGTGCCAAAACGTGTTGTTGTTTTTTCCTCAGTTTTGGCTTGATATTCAATGCACTGCATGAACCCAGCCATTGTGGTTTATAATGTCCCGTGTTATGAAAGTGTTTCCAGTCTTAGCAACTCAGGTGTGTGGACTTCAACTCCCAGAATTCCCCAGCCAGCATGGGCTTGTTCCTGCGGTCACTAGGAATCGGGATCCAATTTGGGTCAATCATCAGGACCAGAGGTTTAATTTTCCAATCTTTTGGACTCATGCTGGAGCCCGTCTTCAGAGAACTTCTCTCTCACCAGAATGAGAAATTCCCTGAGGATGGGCTGCAGTAGGAGTCTAAAAACTCAGAAGATTAAACCTCTGGTCCTGGTGACTGAGCTAGATTGGATCCTCCAACATTATCCTAGGACAGTGGCTAACCTTTTATGGACCAAAAAGGACGCCCGAACCCCCAAAATACAATGTGTGCGTGGCCCCCTGCATGCGCGTGTGGCCCTAGGTATGCACCCCCTGCATGAGCACGTGCTCCCCTGCATGCGTGCGCTCTCCCCGCACACACCCCGTGCATATACAGCAGAGACCCAAAGACCAGCTGGCTGGTAGGAGGCCTGCACAGCAGAGTTGAACTGGGGCAATGGCTCATGTGCCATCAGAGAGGGCGCTGTGTGCCACCTCTGGCACGCATGCCATAGGTTTGCCATCACAGTCCTAGGATATCTGTATTTGCCTTCATTCATCAGAAATCAGGTTTGATTTAAGAGACCATAGCAGTGTTAAACCGCAGATTAGCAGTATGCAAATCCAGCCATTTAGGCTTACTCCAGGGTAGTTAATCATGGTTTAGCATACCGAAATGCACATTTTATTCACACCTCTCTTCCTTTTCTCCCTGCCAGGCCAAGAACCGAGAGCTCCTGAAGCAAGCTGCAACTTTATCCAAGGGCAAAAAATCAGAGAAATCGGGGGCAATAACTTCCCCTTAAATTCATCAGATCTCTTGCCCTAAGATGTCTGGGGTTTAAAACCCCATGGTTCCAGAACCACACATGGATTGCTACTCTTTGTGCATGTGACAGAATCCGTTGAGGTTGGCTAATCAATAGAGTGCCCCAGTGCTGGTTTATAAAACCTCCTCTTTCTGTCATAGTACAGTGATGAGAATGATATGGAGGTTTGGTCCTCCAAGCTCAAGAACAAGCCCTGTTTAGCTCCGATATTTCTCTCCAGCCACTTTTACCATCACTGCCTTGGGGACTGATGAAGCAAAAGGGCCTCCTTGCTGATTGGATCCTTTACAGGATTCTGCTTTTGTACTACACAAGAGACCTAAAGTGGCGAGAGCCGGTTTTAAAGCAATTTTTAAAGCCTTTTTAAAATGAAATTGGGGATGTGTCTACCCCTCAATTCTTAAGGACAGCTTGAGACTTTTTCTCACAGGTTTATAAATTGAGAACGGAGTTTCAGTCAGCAATTCTCTCTCCAGCTTCTAAAAATTCAAGAGTTTCTTGGCACTATAGTTGAATATACTCGTATGGAAGCCAGCAGTTACAAATTAGTGTTTTGCTCACGTTTTTTATGCTTCTTTAGGTAGCATAGCTTTTTAGGCCGGTTCGACAGATCCTTCCATTTGGAGTGATATCGGGAATCGGAAGCAGGCTAAAAATTACTTTTTCAGGTACATGAGGCGAATTAGTAACAAGTGTACATCTATGCAGTTTTTCTGAAGAAAAATAAAATCATTTTGACTTCCCTGGCAGCAGGATAAAAGGAATTCGGGGGGAAATGCTGAAACTAGAGGACAGGTTTTCTGAAATCTTGAGATATATATATATATATATTTGTTTTCTGAGGTTTTCGCGGGTGTTTGTATGTAGGTCTTTGGTTATTCGGGTTTTCTCCCGCGTAAAATTGGAAATGTCTTGGCGACGTTTCGACGAAGTCTCATTCGTCATCTTCAGGCTTCAGCTTCGTGCTTCTGGGAGCAATGTGCTGGGAGCAATTGCTCCCAGAAGCACAAAGCTGAAACCTGAAGATGACGAATGAGACTTCGTCTAAACGTCACCAAGACCACCCTCAAGTCAGGTTTATGGGGCTGGCAAGAAAATGAGACGGCTTTAAGTGCTAAGAGGGAACTCTTAATGCCCATAAAGGTAGAAATGAAAAGAATTCAATGAGTTTTTCAGCTCTGATCCCTGGCTGAATTTTCTGGGGCATGGTAAGTGTTCAAAAGCAATGAGAAGCTGCTAGTGTGTTTTCAGTTTGCTCCAAGCTGATTGAATTGGGGGGAGGGGGGAATGAAGAAAATCATTGCAAAGAAATGCCTCACCCAGCAATTTGAGATGAATTAATCACCTTTTTATATATAAATCAAGAGAAAAAAAACCTGTGCTGCTGTTGATTTTCTGATGCCCATCTCTTTAAAAAAAAGAAGACAACTTTGAACTGGGAAGCATGCAGAAATTGACGCTGTACTTCAGGTTATTTATTTTTTTAATCTTGTTTGCTCTTTCTGGTAAGAATCCACTGCCTAAGAAAGAGCATACTAAATAGAACCTAATTTTTATACTTAATAAATATATATATATATATTTTTAGGAAGAATTCATCCATAGAGATTTAAGTAGGGTTGTTTTTTTATCAATCTTTCCCCCACCCCACTCAATTAAGAAGAGAATGATATTTCTGGAACAATTTAGGTGTGTGGTGTGTTTCTTCCCCCCCCCCCTTCGTTGTGACAGTTCAATCATGCATTAAAGTGGGTGCTTTGCTGTGATACTGTTCTTTCTGGAATGTATTAAGTTATTTGTACAAAAGACATGCTAAAATATGCATCTGGGGGAAGAGGGAATCTTACAGCAGCAGCATTTTGTTTTGGATATTTTGTGTGTGGCTTTCTGGATTGGCCCAGACAAAATAAGCTTTTATTTTCTTTCTCTCTGAACTTGGGCCTGGTTTAGGCATGGCTATCCTCATGGACGCGGTGGCTCAGGGGCTAGGACGTTGAGCTTGTCGATCGAAAGGTCGGCAGCTCAGCGGTTCAAATCCCTAGTGCTGCCGTGTAACGGGGTGAGTTCCCGTTACTTGTCCCAGCTTCTGCCAATCTAGCAGTTCGAAAGCACATAAAAATGCAAGTAGAAAAAATAGCGTTCCGTGTGCCTTTGGCATTGAGTCATGCCAGCCACATGACCACGGAGACGTCTTCGGACAGCGCTGGCTTTTCGGCTTTGAAACGGAGATGAGCACCGCCCCCTAGAGTCGGCAACAACTAGCACATATGTGTGAGGGGAGCCTTTACCTTTACCTTTTTATCCTCATGAAACACAAAGAGCTTTGGTGTTAGGGTGGAATTGTCTGTAGCAAATTAAAAACTTTTTTTTTAATAATTAGGATTTATTGTTTGTTGTGTCCTGTTAAATCTTCTTCGCCTATCTCTGTAACTGTTGTTATTGCTTTAAAAAAAAATGGCAAAAGTTTCTTGGGATTTTAATAGACTGAATTGTTTCCTACCAGCACTACAGTTGAAAAGTCTCTCAGTTTGGCTTATGAAGCTTCCAAAGCTTGACAGTGACATTTCCTGATCAGCATTCTTCCCATCACACACGCCCCAGGCCCAGAGTGATGTTTCATGAATGAAGCAGATAGCCGCAAGTATGATAGAAGGGCATAAATGACAGTTCCTGAGGGAAATCCATACCCTCATCACCTTACTCTTTCAGGACGTCCACAACTGATGAGTAGCTGTCCCCACCTTTGCCAACCAAATGAAGAAAAATTGTGTGATATGGTAAATTGTGGGGGCCATCAAAAAGAAATTACATATTCCTAGAGCAGTGGTGGCAAACATTTTACTCGCCGAGTAAAACAGGTGCGAACTAGCGCGAACAGGTACACACTTCGCTTGCGTGCGCGCTATTCGCACTAACGCGCAGTTCCATCTGCGCATGTGCATGGTTTTTTCATGAACAATGCGTACAAATCAGGGGTGAAATGCTCCCGGTTCAGACCGGATCGCCCGATCCAGTAGCGATGGTAGCAGGTGGTTCAGAGAACCCGTAGCAAAACTCCCTAACCCCTGTGCCCAGCTGAGCCACACAATCATCAGAAGGTTTTTTTTTCTACTTTTAAAAGTAAAAAAAAAAGCCTCTGATGATCACGCAGCTCAGCTGGGATCGTCAGAGCCTTTTAAAAGCATTTTTTCTACAACCTCTTTGTCCAAAGAGGTTGTAGAAAAAATGCTTTTAAAAGTGGGGGGGGAAAAAAGGCCATGCCCTCCCAGTCACATTACCCCAGCACCAAGCCATGGCCACAGAACCAGTAGTAACAAATTTTACATTTCACCATTGGTACAAATGCCATCTGTGCATTTGCGCACAAATGCTCGCACCTGCACAGGAGAGCTCCGAAGACCAGCTGGGTCACCTGAATTGCGTACATGCACACTGGAGGCCCAAACACCAGCTGGGGCACGTGCACATGTGCAGCTACAGGTGAATTGGGAGACAGCTTGTGTGCCCAGATAGATGGCTCTGCGTGCCATAAGTTCGTCATGGTCCTAGAGTGATTATAGGTTAGCAGCAGAGGTGGGTTTCAGCAGGTTCTGACCAGTGCTGGAGAACCGTTAGCGGAATTTTTTAGTAATTTGGAGAACCGGTAAATACCACCTCTGACTGGCCCCACCTCCATCTATTCTCTGCCTCCCAAGTCCCAGCTGATCGGAAGGAAATAGGGATTTTGCAGTACCCTCCCCCTGCCATGCCTACCAAGCCACACCCACAGTACTGGTATTACATATTCCTAGAGCAGTGGTTTACTACCAGTACCCACAGTACTGGTAGTAAAAAAATTTGAAACCCACCACTGGTTAGCAGTGACAGTTCTTTGTCCCTAGTCATAGCGGGTGATTGCATAGAGGCTACTATAGTTGAGGTCAGAAAACCTAGGCAGAGGTGTAGCTTGATGGGAGTTTGATGGCAGACCATCACAAAATCCCAGGTGTGTGCAGACTAGACTGGGAAGTTAAAATGCACCCCTGAAGCAGGAAGCTCACTTCTGTATTGTTGCTAAGAAAGCTACGTTGCAGCACTCAGGTAATTAACAGGTGCCTCAACCTAGGGACATTCTTGCCTGTTTATACGTGTTCCTTGCCATATCAAGTGCAATGGCATATTTGGTGCATCCTAACTGCAGGAAGGGGCAGGTAAGGTTTATGAGATTTGCTTTGGTGGTTTTGTTTGTTTTTGCTTTTTGTTTCTTAAAAAAAAGAATGACCCCTGAAATCTTTCTGTGGGAAGTTAGTGCAAATGGTTGATGTCTTAGAATTAAGGAGCTCTGTTCTCACGAACAAAGATAAAAAATTTAAAAATAGATTGAAATAGAAAAACAGGATTTTGAAGCATAACTTTAAGGAGAAATGCCAGCATTTTAATTATTTCCAACGGTTCTGTTCAGAATATTTTACAGATGATGGCAATGGTTAATGTAGTTAACAAAGGACACCATTTGAATATAATGTATCCTTCATTGTAAAGTTTTCTAAACTTGTTGTTTGGTTACCTTTTTAGCAAAAACCATTTATAACGCTTAAATACCTCTGAAAAATGGAGTTTAGCTTTCCAGTATTTTGTGAAGACAAACAAAAAAAGTTGAACTGTTTCTTATATTTATATGCTTAAGGAATTGTGGATAAAAAACCAAAATGAGAATTCATAATGAAATGTTGGATGCTTACTTGTTTTCACAGTTGCTTCAGGCTGTTTCCATTTGTGTTTATTATCACTAACACAGTCCAAAAAATAAATACACTTAAATGGAGCATTGTGCCATTTATGGATTATTACCTTGATCAATTCTTTTTTTCCTCACTTTTTGATGATTTGCTGAAACAGATTTAAAAGGAATTTGCATACTGCAAAGAGTTTGAGCAAGCTTCATTGGACTTCAGATCAGTGTCTCAAGAGTTTTTTTTTAAAGACTTTCAAGAGGATATATCATTTTTAACTAATTATTTATCACTGACAAAGTTCTTTTGGCATTAAATGAAGTTGATGTACGTCATTGTTCAAATATTAATGGTCTTAATTGATGAGCTTTAGAGAGTTTGTATAAGAATGACTGAACTTGGATTATTTGTAGCCAATTTAAAACTTGTGACCAATCCTTTTGCAAAGTATATTCGAAGTAACAGCATAATCTTCTGCTCTAGAAAATCCCCATTCCTTGTGCTGAGTAAATTTATCCTCATAGTTGAGAAGGGAATTATTGGAGAATAAGAAAATATCAGGTGCTATTAATAGATTCTACCTTTTCAGACTTCTTAAATAATATTTGAGGATTTTGAGATAGTAGATAATTAATGTCTTTGTATTCAGGTGAAACAGTATCACTTTAATCAAATCCAGAGGGAGGATGTATTTATCCTTTAATTATTATTTTAATATGTAATCATTTTTCATTTTCATAGCAACAAAATAATATTCCAAATTGGGTATGTCTAAACATCTCTCATGTTTTTATTAATATTCTGTGGTCAACCTAATCTATTTATCACTGTATATAATTGAAGGAAACTTGCCAAATACGAAATCAAGTAGGTAATATATTGGGGTGCTTGGAATAACATAGAATTTTAGAGGAAAAGGCATTTTAAGCTATTTTACCAAATAATGAGAGCAGAAAATATTGCCCTGACTTAAATCCTCTTTTAATCTTGTGCAGAAGAGAATCATTAATCATTAAAGCTTCTTTAGCTGGTGCCAATTGTTTGAAAAATTATGCCTATTTAAATTCACATGAATTAACATAAAACCCAGTAACTTTTTAAAGCCCATTTTATGCTTGCTTAATGTTAATTGAACGGAATTGTTTGTTTATTTTGCTACTCTGTGCTAATCATTTTATAGTAATATTCAACAAAGTAGTCAGGGACTTTTAAAGAAATCTGTATATAATCATAATTGCTACTCTACTTAACATCTTCAGAATCCAGGAATTAGAGCAAAGAACTACAACTTATTTAGGGGGGGGAGAAATCTATTCCTGATTAACTTTTTTCATCTCCATAAGTTCTGAACCAATAAATCTACAGTTCCCATCATGCCTGAGCTAAGGTATACTCCTCTTCACCTGTCACACAACTGGCAGCTCCCTGGCTCTCTCGTCCAGTGACAGGATGGGTTGCATTAGCCAGCAAGAGCTGGCTTTTTGTGATTGCTTAGCTTTGCAGTCTGCCCCATGCTATAGCAGGATTAGGGCGGTGAGCTCATTGGGAAAGGATGGCATGCATGTAAATAGCTGTCTGCTGGATACACTTCCAACTGTACTGTCTAGTAGCTGACTTGTCCGGTTACAAAGAAACGATAAGTGTGAGAGTCATCCAGAAGATTAAAAAATATAGAGGGGTAATCATTAAAGGAATATAGTGCCCCTTAATTCAAGAGTGTGACCAAGCCGCATGGTGGCTTAGGAGTGAAGCTCTCGCCTCACAATCAGGAGGCTGAGAGTTCGGTCCTCGGGCAGCAGCAGATATTTCTCTGTGTGCAAAGGGAAAATACCTGCTGTGAACTCTGCATAGGCATCAGGAAGGGCGTTCAGCCAGTAAATGCTCAGCTCCATTCAATGGCCTCAACTCCACCCCGATGCAAGGGATTATAGGGTCATTAAAAGAGAAAAAAATTCTAGAGTGTGATCATTCTGCCCAATTCTGAGGTCTTAACTGGGCTTTTCAAGCTCTATGAAGCAGGTCATCCTCTTGAGATTGAAGGAAAGAGCCAAGAAGCGGCAATGGACACCAGGGTACTGATTTCTATTCCCCATCCTTCAGGTCTTTCTTAAAATGGTCTGGAAAACAGATGTTCTTCAGAAGTTCTGGTGTTGGAACTGCATAAGATGCTTGTCCCACTGATGAGTCCAAACGCTGTCCTTTCAAAGAGATGGACGTGGTGCTTATGGGTAAGATTGCAATAAGCAAACTGGGCGTACAGGTTAAAGAGAGCAGAAATAACAAAACGTATTAAATCATAAAACACCACCCTGGAGTTTTCATTTGCAGACCTTAATTGATGGTAACCTTGTATTCTAGCTTGAATTTAAAAAAACGATTCCGGACGACTTCCGGTGTCCAGCGGCAACGGACGTCTGGAAGGCTTCTCCTGCCTCCAGCGCCCGAATCCGGCCGCCGCCGAGGCCCTCAGGGGCCAGGTGTTCCGAAAAGGACACCTGCCGCACGGACGGCTCGCCAGGGGTCTCCCAGCCGACATACAGGACTGTGGGGACCGATGCTGGCGCGTCCTAGGCTTGGCGGGGTTCGAGGCCACAGGCCGCGCCATTATTTTGGTCGCCGCTTGCCGCTGTGCCCGTGACACCGGGCATTGGATTTATAACTGCAGCAGCCTGGTGGTGAACAGGAACGGAGAAGAATTGAGGAGGAGAAGGGAAGGAATATCGGTGGCGTGGTGGAGTGCTCCGGAGTGCGGGGGTTTTCTCCCCTGCGGTTGGAAGGAGCACGAGTTATTCTGGAGAGAGGAGAACTTAAAATAAGAAGATTACCGGTTTTGTGGAGCTCTGGAGAGAAGAGGTGATGGAGAAATTTAGGAGGGAAGGTTTGAGGCCCCTCCTTCTGGGGAACAGTGGTGGCGCCCAGCTTCCGCCTTCACTATGAGAATTTTGATGACATCACTTCCTTCGGCTTCCTGGTTGACTAACTGTACTCTGGACTCGTTGCTCCTGTGAGTGCCCCTGGTGGATCCGGAGGAAATTACAAGGATACTGTGCCTGCCTGAGGATTTTGTATTTTTTTTCCTTAATGGCAAAAGGTCAGAGACCAACTGCTGGAGAGATGGAGAGAATTTTGGAAAAGTTATCTAATATGGACAAGAAATTGATGAAATAAGAGCAGAAATTGTGACTATCCAAAAGGATTTAAAGGATACTCAACAAGTTTCAGCAGAAAACAAGCAGAAAGTGGAAGGTTTGAGGGTGAGATGCGGCAGTGCAGAAAAGAGAGGAGACGACAGGCAATGCTGTGCTTGACCACAGATGGATAAAATGTCTTATTTCCTTAGGTTTCAAAATTTGGAAGAAGTGGACCAAGAAGACTTGAGAGATGTTGTGACTAAATTGTTGGGAGAATTTCTTGGGAGAGGTGTTGATTTCATGAATTGGGATGTGGATCGAGTTTATAGAGTTAATTGCAATATGCACGCACGCATGCAGTTCCCAGAGAGGTTCATGTCAAATTTGTGAGAAGAGAGACGAGATGAAATTTTAGAAAACATAGGAGTGGGGCACTGATTTACAGGGGCAGGGAGATAGCCATTCTGAGGCAGATTCCCAGACAGGTACGTGAAAAAAGAAAGAAATATTATTTTTTGTCAAGCAAATTGTACCAGAAGGGAGTGGGCTTCAGATGGCTGATGCCAGAGGGATTGATGATTTTCCGGGAGGGCATTACGAAAAAAATCAGTACAATTGCGGAGGCTACGGCCTATGTGGAGGAACACAAAGCCCTCCTGGAATCAGATGACCCAGGAATTGAAGAAGGGGAGGTTATAGATCATGGGGCAGAAGCGGCTGCCGCTGTTGCGGCCCTGGAGTTGGGTCAGGCTGAACCCAGAGTTCTGAGATCCAAAACTAGGAAGTGATAAAGATATTTGGGATTGTGTTGGTTTTCCTTATTCTCTTTTGTACGATATTCTGTTTATTCTTGACTCTTCTTTATTACGTATTTAAAATTTGTAAACTTAGCTACTTCGTGTCACCTGCTTGCCATATGGCTGTTGTATGTGTTAAAAAATTTGAGTAAAATTCTTATTTTAGATAAGAAAAATGAAAATTTACCATACCTGATATGTATTTGTATAAACCTTTTTTTGACTAATAAAAACTTTTTGAATAAAAAAAAAAAAACGATTCCAAAGTAGCAAAGTATCTAGAACTATCGCAAACTTGGGAACCAGTTTTTGCTGGCAGAGCGCTCGGGCCACCACAGACGCCCCTGACACGAAGTCGAGCTTGCCATGCCCACCCACCCACACACACACACCGAGGTCAAACACAACCCTGATGCGGCCCTCAATGAAATCAAGTTTGACACCCCTGCTCTAGAAGTTACACATCCTGTTTTCTTTGGTTCCCGACTAGAGATTTCTCAAGGCCAAGAGGTGCTTAGCCAATGACCACTCCCTGGTTCTTGCTTCAAGTGAGAGAGAACCTAGAGCTTGGAACTGAAACGATGAAAAACAGATGTTCTTGGACCATTCACAGCAAGATTATATAGAATAAAGTCTATAGGTACACACTTCATTAGGCACTGCACATATGCCACATGTATTCATTGCCAGCACTCATTGTAGAAGTATTTTTTTCCCAAAGGAAAGCTCGCATATTTTTAAGATACTAAATGGTCTGTTCCAGTTTGTCTGTTTGCATGATTGAGCCAAGAATTCACAGTACAGAACATAATGAATTGATAAGAAAATTGAAGAAGACAATCGCAAAAAGAAATAAAGTTTATTTCCCCCCACCCCACCCCACCCCTCGTTTATTGTAGATGAGCCTCTCCAGAGCCAGGCCTGGAAACTTTTCCTGCAGGGTTTCCGTGTAGAGCAAAAAATAGCAACTATTCCATGGCTGAGTCCATGCAATATGTTCAGCTACTTAAAAGCTGAGTTATAGATCTAGCAGCTGTTTTGCAGAAGCTAAACTTGGTTAGATTTATTTGTGGCTTAGTGTGTTGTGCAAACCCTGTCTATTTGGACAGTGGTGTGACTACAAAACATGAATATTTTGAGTAAGCAGATCAAAAGCATCTTGTGAATTCAGCCACTGTTTTTTCCTAAGTAAGGCTGTTTTTTCCTAAGTATGAACCACCAATACATGGTATCACTGTATGACACAATTGTGCATATTTCACCTAGCTTTATTTGGCACTCGGGAAAGTTGATATTTAACCCTTAGGATAGTCCCCTTCTAACATTTTTTTTTTATTTTGTTTGTTTGTTTTATGTTCAGTATTTATACTCCCCCTTTAAGGTTCAACAATCCAAGTTACTGTGTTATTTAAAAAAAAAACTGCAAGAGAGTGTAGTAAAAGTGTAGTTTTCCATTCTTCAAAATTTAGCTCCTTGCACAGAATTTCCAGAAGCAAAATATGCTGAACACTGGCATCTTTAAGATGTATGGACTTCAACTCCCAAACTTCCCAGCCAAAAGCTAGTTGGTGTTTTTCATATGTGTGTGTGTGTGTGGGAGAGGGAGGGAGATAGATAGATGATAGATAGATAGATAGATAGATAGATAGATAGATAGATAGATAGATAGATAGATAGATAGATAGATAGATAGATAGATAGAGAAAGAAAGGAAGGAAGGAAGGAAGGAAAGAAAGAAAGAAAGAAAGAAAGAAAGAAAGAAAGAAAGAAAGAGAAAGAAAGAGAAAGAAAGAAAGAAAGAAAGAAAGAAAGAAAGAAAAAGAAAGAAAGAAACCAGATCCTTAGGAAGGACCAGTCTTTTGCAGGCCCATATATCCATTGTACAGAGCAGGCTGACCCTGAAAGCAGAGGCCAGGACAAGATAGAAGGCCCTGTATCAGATGCCTGTTTACTTGAATGAGCAGGATGGATGTGGAAATTAGATCATTCCTTTCCATTTTCGATGTGGGGCGTTTGACTTCTAAGAAGCTGATATTTATAACGGGCGAGTTCTTCTGTGAGGTGATGTCTCTTTTTAAACTTGATTCACATACGCAGTGTGTGGTAGGTAGTGGAGGAACTGAAGTGACAACAACAGTAAGCTTTTGTGCAGCTAGGCAGCTGAAATTTAATAAACTACACCAATGATGGCTAACCATTTTGCCATCGCCTGCCAAAAGTGGGGGGATTACGGGGGGATTGTGGGCGCATGTGCCCACACCCATAATTCTATGCGTGCCAACCCCCATGCATGTGTGCGAGACACCCCCCCCCCTCGCTTGCACGCTTTTGGCATGATGGGCCCAATAGGCCTGTTTTTCACTCTCCCCAGGCTCCAGAGCCTTTCTAGGAGCCTAGGGAGGGTGAAAACAGCCTTCCCCACCCCCTCGGAGGCCCTCCAGAGGCCGGAAACAGCCTTTTTCCTGACTTCCGGTGGACCTAGAAGGCCCAAAAATCAACTGGCCAGGGCGCGCATGCGTATGGGATCTGAGCTCACGTGCCCACTGATATGATTCTGCATGCCACAGGTGGCACACGTGCCACAGGTTCGCCATCCTGGAACTACACTTTCCTTTAAAAGAAATATGTATGATAATGTACTACCGACCCTAAGTCTGTGCAAACAAATTGATGTGCTCATCAATGTATAATAAGGTGACCAATCGTCCACTTACGACTGTATGACTGTAACTTTGTTGCTGTCAATCCTTATGATTTATATTGATATATTGACCATCATTTGTGTTGTAAATGTTGTACCTTGATGAAGGTATCTTTTTTTTATGTACACTGAGAGCATATACACCAAGACAAATTCCTTGTGTGTCCAATCACACTTGGCCAATAAAAAATTCTATTCTATTCTATTCTATTCTATTCTATTTTGGGAGGACAGTCCTCCTTTTGTAAGTTCTGTCCTCTCTCGAAAAGGGTCCTCCTACATGTCCTCTTTTTCGATATTTGAAGACTAATCTGGAAATCTCCGTATTCAATCAATGCCGATCCGATCCGTTGCGTGTGATGTGACATATTTGTATTTGACATGACGATTTGTCAAGGCTTGATACAGTGCGGCGAGACGCGATTATGAGATGCATGCACTCCGCACAGGAGAAATGGCTTGAGAGAGTGTGCCGTGCGCAAGTTACTTTGTTTACTTCTTACCGAAACACGACACGGCATACACACACACACGCATACACGCATTAGACTCACTTCTTTCTCTGAATGTTCAATTCAGAGAAACTCTTTCCACCTATGACTGTATGACTATAACTTGTTGCTGGCAATCCTTATGATTTATATTGATATATTGATCATCAATTGTGTTGTAAATGTTGTACCTTGATGAACATATCTTTTCTTTTATGTACACTGAGAGCATATGCACCAAGACAAATTCCTTGTGTGTCCAATCACACTTGGCCAATAAAAATTCTATTCTATTCTATTCAATCATACACAGGTGAGCACAATAATTCACATTTTATTAATTCATTATCTATTTAATAATTTCCAAATATGTATAATTTTATTTATAAATTTATTTATTCAATGGAAAAGTACTCATTTAAATAATTAATAGGCATGTAAGCATAATTATAATATAAAATGTTAGTTACAAATGTTTTTTATTATGCATTTATCATATTATAGTGTATTCATGGTAAAAATGTTGGTCACCTTGTCAACCGTTTAATTTTGAACTGGTTTCTGAAAATGGTTTGCTAAACCAGGTGTCTCAACCGTGGCATCTTTAAGACTTGTGGACTTCAACTCCCAGAATTCCTCAGCCAGCAAAGTCTTAAAGTTGCCAAGGTTGGAGACTCCTGTGCTAAACAGACTTCCCCAGTGTAAAGTCTTGAACATTGGAGTATCTCTAGCGTGAGCACGATCAGCGGGCATTACTAACTGCATGATGAGACCTGTCAAACAACCCTCCCGGAGGATAGTAACCTTAGAGGAAGCTGTTGTGACTTAGAACAGCCTGGCTGAAGATTATGGGAGCTGCTGAACATCATCTATGGCACACATCTGGTCAAGAAAGGCTGCCTTATAAAGTTACTGTCATCTCTTTCTGGATTCTTGTATCAAGCTAAACCATAATCCATGGTTTACCAAATAAAGGAGCTGGTGTGTGAGAAATAGCTGGGCTTGCAGACTGCCCAAGAGTCAAAACCAAAGAAACGATGGCTAAGCATAATGCACATTAATTAGAAGCCATTGTGTTGGCATCTGCTTCAGCTTCTGGAGAGCTTGTGGTTAAGTTTCCACTCTCAAATGAACTCTAATAAATTTCCTTGGTAAACCCTTGTTTGGTTCTTCCGAGATGTTTGCAATCTCTGTATACATCTATATGCTAATGTGTGTGTGTGTGTACATATGTACACACATCTCTTGTTTAGTATTTTATGGCTATCACTAAGTGATGTATCTTACATTCATGATGAATGTATTTATGATGACTATCTTTTATGTATACTTATGCACCAAAGACAAATTCTTTGTGTATCCAATCACACTTGGCCAATAAAGCTATTCTATTCTATTCTACTCTATTCTATTCTATTCTATTCTATTCATCTGGTGAAACCTGTCAAGTTGAACTTGGCCCCTAAAAACATTTGGGTACGTCCATGTAGTTTCCTCAACAAACATATGGAAGTGATTTTCCATGGTTCCTATTGACATATTTTTTAACTAATAGCCTTGGAATTATTATTTTTTTGTTGACTTCCATCCAAGTTGAAATCGGCTCCAATCCTCCTTCACTTTTTCAAGATCAGCCAAAGTATTGGCTATCCCTTGCCCCCTGTGTGTTCGTATGCATCCATGTGTTTGCATCCAGTCAAAAGATCCCACTAGAACAGGGGTCACCAACCTTTCGGACCTCAGGGACGACTAAATTCATAATTTGAAATTCTGCGGACCACTAATATGATCTGCCTAATGACCGGCTAGGTGGGAGTGGCCAAGTTGATGTGACTCACATCGAGGGGCACCTCGTCAGCCTCTACTCGCCCCTCCCTTCCCAGCCATTCCTCGCTTCCCTGCTCAGGCTCCTTAGTGCCCCAACAGGAAGCAGTTTTTGGAGCTAAGCAGCCACCATGAGAAAGACTTGGCAAAACAGCTGGCTCAGTTCAAATTGGATCTGACTGAGAAGGAGACTCAGCAGAAGCACCTCACTGAGGACTGAGCATAGGGAAGACCTGTGGGAATACAAGGCCAGGTACAGGCGCCTGGAGGCTCAGCGGGCTGAGATGGTCAGCCAGTTCCAGGCCATGATGCAGTCCATTGGAACAAGGCCCTCTGGCTCTTCACCATCAGTGGCGCTTCCCTCCAGCCTTCACCCAAAGCCCCGCACCAGGAGGCCGAAGCAGACCCCAAGTCAGAATTTCTGCCCCCCTCCAACCCACACAAAAAGACCCCAAAGGGGGAGACTCTTTGCAGCAACAGAAAGGTTCATTGCACGTATCCGTCCCAGGGGCCGTAGTTTGAGAATTTAGTGCAATATAAAAAATGCAAATAATTTTTCTGTGGCCCACCAAAATTTTCTTGCGGACCACCAGTGGGTCCATGGACCATCGGTCGGTGTCTGCTGCACTAGAACGCTGATTTAAAGCAGCACGGTCAGGATAAATACCTAGTCCACAATCTATCTGGTGCCAGAAGTCCTCATTTCCTCCCCCCACCCAGCACTCCCCAACAGTTCAACCTTGCTCGATAGTAATCTCCCTGAGACAGTTCACAACAACAGCAACTGGTTCAACAAGTTCTTTTTCCAGCTATGTTGGTAAATCCTTATTGAGCCACTGTTGAGTAATGGTGAACTGTGGTTAAAAATAGCTCTTAGGTAGATGTGTGTGTGAGCGAGAGAAGGGTGGGGGAGACTTTTTCTTCTGTCCTTGCTGCTACAGCAATAATTCAAGGTTCGTTCAAGGGACAAGCCAGGTTCAGCTAAACCACAAATCCCATCTCCTGCCCCTTTCCTTGTACCCAAACGCACACACATTACCCCTTTGCAGTGTGATTTGCCCAGATTGGAGGGAAAGCCCACCTTTGTCCATAGACCTTGGGTCTTCCTCTACCTCTCGTCTGCTCCCAACTGCTCACTCATTGGCTCTGCTGCAAAGCAGGAAGGCAAGATACAGAGACATGTTGCTCTAATTGGCAGACTGGCTTGATTCATATATGGAGAAAGGCTGTTGCTGAGCAAAGCCAAAAAAAAAAAAAAAGGCACTGAAATACTAGTTACAGCTTCTGCTTTACGGACTGTGCTGCATAGAGCTCTTAAAAATCACAAAGCGGAACTTGTTATCAGGGCGTTGCCCCGATTAAAAATCCTTTTCCTCCTGATGAAATGAAGCGCAAGCTAAAATAGGGCTAACGGTGTCAAAGCTGCAACAATCCATATAACCATTAGGTGGCGCCAAAGAGAAAAAGCAAATTCTCATTCTTGGTGGCCATCTGGGTTTTCGCAGCCCAGACACAACACTGTCAGAGTAGCTGGGAATGACAAAAGCCAAGCTTAGTAGCGTTTTATTGCTGCTGCTTCTTCTAACCATAATTTTCTGGAATCAAAATGGAGCAGTTACACCCACCCTTATTTTGGAGAGACAAAATAGTTTTGCACTGCTTGCAGAGATGTGTGTAATTTACATTTCTGGAGAAATTACTTGGGACTCTCATGAAATAGCAGCCTGACCAATGTACATTGATACACTGATATGCACAATTCCAAATTATCTCAAGATATTACCAGTGGTGAAATCCAATTTTTTTTTACTACCGGTTCTGTGGGCGTGGCTTGGTGGGTGTGGCAGGGGAAGGATACTGCAAAATCTCCATTCCCACTCCTGGGGGAAGGGTATTGCAAAATCTCCATTCCCACCCTACTCTGGGGCCAGCCAAAGGTGGTATTTGCCGGTTCTCCAAACTGCTCAAAATTTCTGCTACTGGTTCTCCAAACTGCTCAAAATTTCCGCTACTGGTTCTCCAGAACCTGTCATAAACTGCTGGATTTCACCTCTGGTGCAAGGGGTAGAGAACTGTCTAATGAAGAAGAAAGCATTCACAAATACACACACACACAGCCGTGACCACCTTGTTAGGGAAATTCACGCCTATTGCTTTCCACTTCTGTGAATTTCACTGAAATTCTTTGCTCCTACAAAATACATGTTTGAAAACAAACCCTGTCATCTGGTGTAGGAGAGCACTGGGTGCCTTCAGGTTGAACCCAGCTCATGTGTTCATGCCAGTCACTTAACAGTGATATGAATTTATTTTGCCACTAATTCAGAATCCATTCTCATCTTTCTAGTCCTAATTTACAGCCCTGTTTTTGTGGATAACCCCAGTGATGGGATTCAAATAATTTAACTGGTTCTCTGCCCTAATGATTTCTTCCAACAACTAGTTCACCAAACTGCTCAGAAAGTTAACAATTGGTTCTCCCGAAGTGGTGCGAACTGGCTGAATCCCACCACTGGATAACTCCCAACTCCCCCATCCAAGTATTAACTAGGATCAACCCCTGTTTAGCCAAGGTCATGTTGACCATCCCATCCCAACATTGGGGTTGGGTGCCCCATTCTCCTCTGCTGAGTACCCCACCCGAAATGCTTCAGCACCTTCTATTACTTACTAAAGGGTGGGATGAGAGAGGATCAAGCTTAAATTAGGTAATTCCCACATTGCACTTCTTTTCATTTAAACACATCTTCCTTGAGTACAGATGATAAAAAAATTAAACATAGCTTCTCAGTTATGGCTTCTTTGTGCCTTTTTTAAAAAAATGATGATTGATTTCTTAATCTCATTAGAAGTGCCCGACTATACTTATCTGACTCTACATTCTTGGAATTAAATTTGTTTTAGCAGCTCACAATTACCTTTTAATCTATCTGTAAATATCCACTTTCAGGAGAGTTTCAATCTGATGAGTCACGAGCGAATAAAAGCAGATGATTGTATTTTGTTTAATCTTGCCAATCCAGTTATATTTCAGGGGGGAAAAAGCCTTAATCCAAGGTTGCCATTGGTAAACAATGTATTTAAACTGCCTGAAGGTTTTGAGTTACCAAAACCTCATTAGATTAGAAACTTAAAAAGTGGGGAGGTAGAAGAGGAAAACCGGCAAATATTAAAGTGATGTTATACCAGTGAAACACAGTTTTTAACCAGTGCTAAATCCAGAATTCGTGGATTAGCTTCCTAATACAGTAGTGCAAAATGTGGCACTCTCATAATGAAATTCAGGTCCAAAACATTAGGAATAAATCTTCAATACCACACCAGCGTAGCATACAGGTAGTTCTTGTCTTACAACAGTTCGTTTAGTGACCGTTCAAAGTTATGTCATTGAGAAAAGTGACTTATGACTATTTTCCACATTTACAACCATTGCAGCATGGTCATGTGGTCAAAATTCAGATGCTTAGCAACTGGCTCATATTTATGATGGTTGCAGTGTCCCAAGATCATGTGATCACCTTTTGTGATTTTTGACAAGCAAAATCAATGGGGAAGCCAAAATCACTTAACAAACATATTACTAACTTAACAATTGTAGTGATTCGCTTAACGACTGCGGCAAAAAAGGTCATAAAATGGGGCAAAACTCACTTAACAAATGTCTCAGTTAGCAACAGAAATGTTGGGCTCAGTTGAGGCCTTAAGTCGAGGACTACCTGTAATCCCAATTCTTGAGCTGCCAAATTTGCTAATTCCACTAAACTTCCAAATCAATAAAATACAGCTCCAAGATATACCACTTACCGCTAGGACTCAGCCATTTATTTACAAAAGGCTTATAAAAGGTCTCCTTCTTGTGAGGTTCGTAGAGTATCGATCAACAGCTAGCCTTGTTAAAGCCATCTTCTCTGTAAATCATGCTTCCTGAAAATACAGATGGCCCAATCCTGCCCCAATATTACCAAAAAGTTAAGACCATCTTGACTAAGGGTGCTTTTGGCTCTTCGTTGTTATTGGTGCCTTGTTAACCTCTTTTACATTTTTTTTGTACTGTGTTGTTTTATCTTATTACTCACCCAGAACCCTTTTTCAGACCAGATAGAAATAAAATAAATACTGGATTTTTTTTACCCCCTGTAAACCATTTAATAGATTGTCCCAATCCCCTGGGCCTTTTCTATGGCACTCAGCACCACTGTGGTATTCCCTACATAAAAAGATTAACCAAACTTTTATCTTAATTTCATTTCCAGGCAGCCTGTGTAGAAGGTGTCTATTCCAATAGGACCTTAGAATGATTATAATTATGAACAGGAATTCATTCCACCCTTTGTTTTTAAAGCTGGTCATCTCTTATCCTCAATTTATTCAGAAGAACTGGAACTGAAGACCATGAAACTTGTCCTTCTCCTGGAAGAACCTTTTTAAAGAACCAAACTGTGATTCATAAACAATGACGGATGTCAAGAACACAACTTGATTACTTGTTTCCTGGGATTGCAGAAATGTGGGTTTTTTAAGCATTCCCTATCTTGAAGACAAAATTTATGAGCTGGAATTAGCACTCCCCATGAACAAATATTATTGGAGGAAAAGAACCTTTGGCCTCTCTCTTCATATCCTTTATCCCTCTTGCCCCATTGCACTTGTTTTTCACATTCCACAGACAAGACTGTCCCAACACATGTACACGTATGATCTGTCTATGTTTGTTTCCTTAGCATATCTCAGAAACAGAACGGAAGAAGAGACACCTATTTTGTTTGTCACTTGCAAAAACATCTCTATCCACAGCTGAGTCATAGCAAAGCAATATGGGAAGATTATTAAGTCCATGTGTAGAGCGATAGCAGTAGCAGAGAGTGAGTTGCGGTTCAGGCTGTTACAATTCAGTTCCTGTGCATGCTTACTCAGAAGTAAGTACCTTAGTTTAGGAAATGCTGATTGCTAAGTAAGAGTCTACTGAATTGTATCTCGGCTGAATAAAACTGGTGTTCTAATATGTAATTAATTAGGAGCCTATCCTACTTAGTTTACCTGAGTAGATACATGTTGGACCATAGAGCATTTCAAACCACTCAGAATTTCCGCAGGATGCAGTCTTGCATACCTCCACTTAAGACCAGGTTGTACAATTTAAGGCTTGAACATTTAGGTTTATTTTTATTTATTTCACTTGTCAAGCAATGTTTGCAGCTGGAATCGTTCAAAACAGTTTACATAATAAAAGCAGGTACAATCTGACTGCTGCAAATTAAAGAAAAAATATTTTTAAAAGGCAGAAAATGGGAAGTGTGAACTCCATCCCTGACAATTAAAATGGAAGGGAAGGGAAGGGAAGGGAAGGGAAGGGAAGGGAAGGGAAGGGAAGGAAGGAAGGAAGGAAGGAAGGAAGGAAGGAAGGAAGGAAGGAAGGAAGGAAGGAAGGAAGGAAGGAAGGAAGGAAGGAAGGAAGGAAGGAAGGTGTTCCATTAAAAGAGAGAGGGAGAGAAAATAGAGAAAACTCACTGAACGTGATGACAATTACTAAAAAGGCCCTGTCTCTTCAACGCCAGCTATATTTTCAAGGGTGGCATATCAGAGAAAAATCCCAGTATGTGACATAGGCTTCCTATATAGCAGGGGTCTGCAACCTTGGTCCCTTTAAGACTTTGGACTTCAACTCCCAGAGTTCCTCAGCTAGCTTTGCTGGCTGAGGGACTCTGGGAGTTGAAGTCCACAAGTCTTAAAGGGACCAAGGTTGCAGACCCCTGCTATATAGGATGAAGACAGATCTTCAAACATGATGATACCACATTCTGTAGGTTTTAAAGTATAGGGCAGCGTTTTCAATTCAGAGCAAATCAGCAGCCAATGTAGACCAAGTGAGCAACCAATCCAACTTGGCCTTTCCTTGATATTAAGCCAGAAATATCCACTTATCTTTTTCCAAGGTACGTCGGCATCTAGCTGAAGGTCACCAAGGCATGCACAGCAGGGACAGAACAGTCCACCTTACCTGCAATTCTTAAATTGATTTGTGAATCAATGTCATCAAAGCAAAAAGTGAAGACCAGATTCATGGGTTTGTGTGGTCTTTTCTGAAACAGTTTTTTCCCCGAAGGCCATCACTCTGCTAAACAAATAATTCCATCAACACTGTCAAACTATTTACTGAATCTGCACTACTATTAATCTTCTCATAGTTCCCATCACCAATCTCTTTCCACTTATGACTGTAACTTTGTTGCTGGCAATCCTTATGATTTATATTGATATATTGACCATCAATTGTTGTAAATGTTGTACCTTGATGAATGTATCTTTTATTTTATGTACACTGAGAGTATATGCACCGACAAATTCCTTGTGTGTCCAATCACACTTGGCCAATAAAAAAATTCTATTCTATTCTATTCTATTCTATTCTATTCTATTCTATTCTATTCTATTCTATTCTATTCTATGATGGTAATTATTGTCATTTAGGCTGATTCTGTATTAAGAATAAGACTGCTCACACAGTGCCCCAAACCACACATTGCCAAGCTAATTATCAACCCATTCAAGCACCCAGTCTGTGTGATTAATCTATTGTTGTGCAAATCCAGACAAATTATTGAGCAAACTATGTTTAGATTAACCATGAGTTGGCATATTATCTGAAAATAGCCATCATAAACATTTTCTATATTAATCTGCATTTAAATTTTGAATCTTACAGCAAACACCTTGGAGGTGTATGTTTCTCCCCAAAACCATGAAGATTACTATATTAAAGAATTTAATTGCCATATAGCTTTATTACAATCTTAGACCAGCATGCAATGAAATAATATGCATTTGTTACAAATAAACTCTATCAAAGTTAGCAAGGTTA
The DNA here is from genome assembly GCF_028640845.1 of Ahaetulla prasina. Taxonomy (NCBI): domain Eukaryota; kingdom Metazoa; phylum Chordata; class Lepidosauria; order Squamata; family Colubridae; genus Ahaetulla; species Ahaetulla prasina. The sequence continues at coordinate 16,820,638 of NC_080548.1, forward strand.
TCTTTTAAACACAGGTAAGTTAGTACTCATTGGGCAACTAATGTTATTTTAGTTTTTTTTTAAAGCAACTTAATGGCAGCTCACTGGCACATTTAAGACTTGTTCTCTTTAAATGCCTTTTGCTTCAAATGACATTTTAATATCTGTTGACCAGATTTTAAACTTGGCACAAATGACATATAGATGCCAGATTCTTCTTGCTTGTGTCAATAACTTGGATCACTGCAAAAAATCTTTTTTTGTTTTTGTTTTCCTGCCCCAGAAAAAATACATTGTGCAGTGAGATTCTTCCTTGTGTATTTATATAGTGTTTCCTTATCTCTTCTAGTTTATTGGAGTAATAGCACAATTCTAGACATGGTTATTTTATTTTTTTAAATCCTGATTTTTATTATTTTAGAAGTAACTCAAGGGGGCAAACCTACATAACACCCTTATTTTCTCCACAACAACAATGCTGTGAGGTAGACTGGGCTGAGAGAGAGGAACTGGCCCAAATTTACCCAACTGTTTTTCATGGGACTAGAACTCACCATCTCCTGATTTTTAGCCTGGGGCCTTAACCACTAGACCTCTGTTATTCTATTAATACAGCATACATTTGCAAACATTTTGATTTCATACTACAGTATCCTTCCAAAGGCAAAATGGAAGTCTTATTGAATATAATTGCTCTTGCTTTTCAATTATGTTTTATTTACAAACCTGAAAGCTCACACTTTTAGGAATATTACCCCAAATTATAGTTGCAGTCAAAGCAGTGGTAGGTTTCAAAAATTTTTACTACCGGTTCTGTTGGTGTGGCTTGGTGGGCGTGGCTTGGTGGGCGTAGCAAGGGAAGGATACAGGGAAAATCTCCATTCTCACCCTACTCCAGGGGAAGGATACTGCGAAATCCCCATTTCCTTCCAATCAGCTGGGACTTGGGAGGCAGAGAATAGATGGGGGCTGGGCCAGTCAGAAGTGGTATTTACTGGTTCTCCGAACTACTCAAAATTTCCACTACCGGTTCTCCAGAATTGGACAGAATCTGTTGAAACCCACCTCTAAATCAAAGATTAAAGTGTAAGTCCATTATGCTAAATGGACCTCAATGTTGAGTAATTCCACATATTATTTTCCATTAAGATTTTAAGGATATTCTAGATATATATATATATATATTTAAAAAAAGAGTGATTATAGTATCTAGTGGAGAACCAGCTTGATTTGCTCCACATAATTGTTTTCCTTGATCTTTGATAAGTTTGTCCAACACATTTCCCCCTGGTGGTTTAAATATGCAAGACTGCTAGCAGAATTAATCATGCCACATCTTCTCTTTTTGATACATTTTGCGAATTAAGCATACTGAATGAGATTCTGTATGCTTAATACACAATGCACCCCATGTAGATTGCACTCCTGTACCAAAAATTTAATGTAGATATTTTGGTGGTATAAGAACTTTTGTGCTGAATTTATAACCAGACTAGCTGAATACCCGTGCTCTGCTATGAAACTATGTGATCGGGCTTGATAAATTGACACAGAGTTTGAAAATAGTAGTTATTTTCTACTAGTAGCAGAAAATAGTAGCTTGAAAAAAGTAGTTATCGATTGGCCTCTCCTCTCTCCTTCTCTCCAGAGTTATTTTCAAGTTGGGAGGGAGAGTAGAACATCTAACTAATTAGCATCAGAGCGTGTTATAATAGTATAGAAAATACGAATGATCTGATGGTCATTTTGAAAAATCCTTTCTTAATGAGCACCTAGAAGCCAAGAGGAACATATGTGGCAAATTTCAAGTTTGTAGGTTTCACGGTTCTGGAGATTTCGTGATTAATGTGTGAGTGGTTTTTTCTTTTATATATATAGATTGTCCCTTTGAATAGACATTGTACAAACGTTGAATTGCATTTTATTGATTCATTGGATTTATTCCCTCACCACTTCTCTGGAGAGCTCCAGGCAATCTGCATCAGTAGGACTATTACTTTTATCTCCACAACCACCAAGTGAGGTGGGTTGGCTGAGAAACAGTCATTGATCTAAAGTCCCAATAAAGGAGAATATTTGTAGCTCAGGGTTGAAATGAGGGATCCTAGGTGCTATTCGAGCTTGGTTGGTTTCTTGCACATGAAGTTCCAAAAGATGCCCTAATTCATTACCCAAAATAGGTAACATGCAAGAAAACAACCAAGCTTAAGAGAGCACCAAGGACCCTGATCTAAAGTCTTCCACTGAATTTCAGGTTAAAAAAATGTTCCTATCCAATATTTTAACTATTTTTGGTTGTTAGTTGCGAAGTCGTGTCCGAACCACTGCGAGCCCATAGACAAGGTTCCTCCAGGCCTTCCTGTCCTCTACCATCCTCTGGAGTCCATTTAAGCTCACACTGACTGCTTCAGTGACTCCATCCGGCCACCTCGTTCTCTGTGGTCCTCTTCTCCTTTTGCCCTCAATCTTTCCCAGCATTTGGCTCTTCTCCAGTGAGTCCTTCCTTCTCATTAGGTGGCCAAAGTATTTTGAGTTTCATCTTCAGGATCTGGCCTTCTAAAGAGCAGTCAGGGTTGATCTTCTCTAGGACTGACCGGTTGGATCGCTTTGCAGTCCAAGGGACTCACAGGAGTCTTCTCCAGCACCAGAGTTCAAAGGCCTCAATTCTTTGGTGCTCAGCCTTTCTTATGGTCCAACTTTCATAGCCATACATTGCAACTGGGAACACCATAGCCTTGACTATACGCACTTTTGTTGACAGGGTGATGTCTCTGCTTTTTAGTACATTCTAAATATATCAGTCTGTGACTATGAATCCCCTTCTCTCCCGTTATGGTTTTCTCAGGATTAAAAAAACCCATAAACAAAGGCTTCTTAAATTACATGGAATTCTTAAATTACACGGAAGACACATTTCTTTTATTTCAGTAGAATAGTTCAACAGGCCAAGGAGGTTAAGCGAACAGTTCTCTCCCTGCTGAACCTGCATCGGACCTGCCCCTGAAGAAGCAAACAACACTCCCCCCCCACACACACATATTCCCTCCGCACCAGCATTCAGGGTACTTATTTGTACCCTATGACTATCATTAAGTGTTGTAAGTGTTGTACCTTGATGAAGGTATCTTTTCTTTTATGTACTCTGAGAGCATATACACCAAGACAAATTCCTTGTGTGTCCAATCACACTTGGCCAATAAAGAATTCTATTCAATTCAATTCTATTCTATTCTATTCTATTCCATTCCATTCCATTATTATCATTAAGTGTTGTACCTTATGATTCTTGACGAACATATCTTTACTTTTATGTACTCTGAGAGCATATGCACCAAAGACAAATTCCTTGCGTGTCCAATTACACTTTGCCAATAAAGAATTCAATTCAATTCAATTCTATTCTATTCTATTCTATTCTATTCTATCATTAAGTGTTGTAAGTGTTGTACCTTGATGAAGGTATCTTTTCTTTTATGTACACTGAGAGCCTATGCATCAAGGACAAATTCCTTGTGTGTCCAATCACACTTGGCCAATAAAGAATTCTATTCTATTCTATGTGTGAATGCACGCTCGAGAGCGAGGGAGAGGCAGCCCTTGAAGGGATAAACAATCAAGGACGGGAACTACATTTCCCATGAACCCCCAAGAGTGCTGCCTTTCCCCCCCCCTCTCCCATTGGTGTAGAAAGTCGGAGGGGCGAGGCCTAACTCTGGAAAAGACTCCGCCTGCTACGATGCGATTGGCTGGAGGGCGGGGGCCGAGACTCCCTCGGAATGATCTCAGCGCCTCCCTGCCGCTTCTCGACAGTATGAAAGAAGCGGCCGGAGAGACGCGTCGGGTTGCTGGATTCTTCTCTCCTCCCTCCAACCCCCCCTCCACACCCGATGCCGCTTTCGCCAGGCGACCAGAATAGTTTGACTCCGGCCCGCCGGACAGCCCCCCGAGGGTTCTAGACCCCCCCCCGATGCACCTGGACGTTCTAGAACGTTGCAACTTCGTTCGGACGTTCCCTCTCTCGGCTGCCGACGGTGGACATCCATTCCCCTCCTCCTCCTCCTCCCGGGGACCTTCGTCTCCTTACCGCCGGAGCAAGTTTGGGGGAAGAGAGAAGAAGGGACGGGAGCCGACCGACCGACCGCTGCTTTTTCCTCTCCCGCGATCGCGTTAAACGGGGACAACCATGCTCGTCGCCGACTCGGAGAGTTGCGACCCCGCCGACGTCGAAGCCTATTTGCCCTGCCAAGGCTGCGAAACTCTGAGACGTAAAAAGGTAATGAAAGTTGTGGGAGAAAAGAATAGAATAGAATCGAATAGTTTTATTGGCCAAGTGTGATTGGACACACAAGGAATTTGTCTTGGTGCAGATGCTCTCAGTGTACATAAAAGAAAAGATACGTTCATCAAGAATCATAAGGTACAACACTTTATGAATGGAATGGAATAGAATGGAATTGTTTTATTGGCCAAGTATGATTGGACACACAAGGAATTTGTCTTTGGTGCAGATGCTCTCAATATACATAAAAGAAAAGATACCTTCATCAAGGTATAGCACTTAATGATAGTCATAGCGTATAAATTTAACGCTTAATGATACAACACTTAAGGATGAAAAGATGCGCGCTGCTGTCTCCCGATCTCGGCCGTTTCGCCTTTTCTTTTCTTTTTATTTGCTTTTTGAAGTCTCCGGCTGCGATCCGGGCCTCTCTGTTTCCTGGGTGTGTGTGTGTGTCCCGCCGCGTTCTTTGCCATTTTCGGGGGAATGGGCGAGGGAGGGAGGGCGGGGGCGTGCGCTCCAGTTGTTGCTTGCTCCTGCTGCAGAATTGCGTAAAAGAAGGGGGGCTGTTGTCCTTCCGAAGAACATGTATCAGAATGTCGTCGTTGCATCAGCCGGAGAATGGGGGAGTAGGAAATACAAGCGGGGGGGATGGAAAGAGGGGGGCTTGGAGGAAGGTGGGGAAGGGCTGGGAATGCAAGCGGCCCGGGCTCTGCAGTGATCCAACTCGGTAGAAGCAGCGGATCCCCAAAGGCGCAAGAGTGGAGATCTTCCTTCCCATTGCTCAGGGTGGCAAAGGATTCAACCGTCAGCGATTGACTTGCAAAGGTTTAGAGCAGGGGTCTGCAACTTGGGCGACTTTAAGCCTGGCGGACTTCAACTCCCAGAATTCCCCAGCCAGCAAAGCCAGGCTTAAAATCGCTCAAGTTGCAGACCCTGGTTTAGAGCCATCCACAAGGATCTCCTGGGGATGAGGACCAACACACACACCCCCACACACACCGCTCCTATTTCCCTCCACGAAGTATTGGCGCTCCTTAAATTCCACTTTCTTCGGGACCTAGAACCTTTCTTCCTTCCAGTTCTGCCCCGCAACCTTCCCTCCCCGCCTCGCTTTAATCCACCTTCCCCACGAGATGGGAAAAAAACAAACCCAAACCACCGCCCCCTCCCATCCATCCATCCTCCCACCCACCAGCCTGAATCAAAAGTTGTGCCTGGCGGGGAAGGTGGATCTGGGTCGGTCGATGGTGGGGCGGGGGGGAGGGGGGAAGAGCGGGTAATCCTAGATCGAGAGTTGTAAGCGAATCGTTTAGTAGTTGCTGGTAGACGCCAGAGAGAGAGAGAGAGAGAGAGAAAGTTCAGTTCCTCTTTTGGTAAATCGGGGTTAGTGGGCGATCGCTGGATCCCTTACATTCTCTCTCTCCCTCTCTGTCATATTCCTTTTTCTATCTTTCTTTCTATCATTTTCTTTTTATCTTTTTTTCTGTCATTCTATCTAGCTATCTATCATTCTTTCTATCTTTCTATCTATCATTCTATCATTCTATCTATCTTTCTATCTATGTCTATCATTCTTCTATCATTCTTTCTTTCTATCTTTCCTTCCATCTATCATTCTTTCTATCAATCATTCTTTCTATCTTTCTTTCGTTCTTTCTATCTATCTATCTATCTATCTATTTTGTCGAGTACATATTAGATTATATGTATATATGTATGTACGTATGTATAAGCCTGAATTGAATACATAAAGTGAATACAATTAAAGGGAACGTTAGAACAGGGACGGTAGGCAGGCTGGTGCTCTTATGCATGCTCCTTACGCCCCTTACATGCACGGGCATGTCCGACACGCGCGGACCGAGGGGCGTGTGTGTGTGCGCTCTATAACTCTAGCATTTATAAACCCGAGAGAAGACCAGTCCCGGCCAGCTTTTTCCGACGTCGTCGCGCTGCGCTTCTTGCCCTTGGGCGACTGATTTGCTTGGCTCGTGTAGGGCACACGCTCCCCGAAAAGGGCTTTGTTCGCGCGAATCCCGCTTTTAAAAACTCCGTGCTTGAGTTGCAGTTTAGTTTTTCCCCCGCTTGGCTTACTCGTTGGTTGCTTAATGTGCCGTGGGCGAAAACCCCAGGCCCCGCGATGAGTTTACAGGGTTTTTTTTAAAACCATAAACATTCACTTTTTTAATTAAGAAAGCATGCACAAAAATAATTTTTTGCGAGGCCACCCCTCCCCTCCTCGGCGTCAAGCCTTGTGGGCCGCACAGAGCAATCGGGCAGGCTGGGGAATCCCCCTCCGTGGCTGGTGGGCAGACTGGGACGCCCGTGGACGGGCACTGCCTCGGATAGAATCCTCACCCCAGGATGGCACTGTTTCTTTACACGGAAGAAAAAGCGGGGGAGGGGGGGACGAGACGGATTTGAACACTGAGTGGCATATAATGCAAAATATAGTGCAAAAAAGGTGCCACTGTGTGGATGAAGAGCCTGATGGATGATCTCTTGCCTCCTTTTGATAGGGTGATGGAAAGCCAGATAGTGGATTTTAATTTAATCCTCTTTTTTTTAATCTCTTCCCATATTTTTATTTATTTATTTGTGTATTTGTGTACTTGTGTATTTATTTGTTTGTTTGTCAAGCACATATAAGATAACAGATATAAGTACAAACACGATTATGAATACAGGTTAAGGCAAAGCTGGCTGAGGAACTCTGGGAGTTGAAGTCCACAAGTCTTAAAAGAGCCAAGTTTGCAGTCCCCTGGGATAAGGATACGAATAAATGGAGACAGTAAGACAGGGACGGGTTAGGCACATTGCTGCGCTTATGCACACCCCTTACAGACCTCTTGGTCTTTGTTCAAAAAAATTGGTTGTCATTTCAAAATCCTTGTTGATTTTGTTTCAATTTTTTTCCCCCTCCCATCTTTTTGTAAGCCGCCCGGAATTGCTTCTTTAGTAAGACAGGGCGACATCTAAATTAAATAAATAAAGGGGGAGATTCAGTGAATAGGTTAAGGAGGTGTTTAAAACATTGCTCCTGCGGCGGTAAGTAAACCATTGAAAAGGCTGTGTCAGCTCAATTTCAGAGGGAAGCTTTACAAGCAACCATTCAACCAGGTCATTTAATTGAGGTCCTTTTAATTGGTGCTTTTAACAGAAGCCATGTCCATTCAATTAAGAAATATGCAACCCACTGTAAGGACATTGGGTATCTTGCCATTTTTTTTAAAAAAAAAGCATTTTTATCTATGTTTTATATTTTACTGTAGAAGGAGGAAGAACTATGAATGTTATGATCGTGGTGATCGTAAACGTGTGCATCCAAGCAGCCCTTGGTGGAAATAAGGAAAGCAAGCTTGACCCACCGTTAGACGTGGTCTCTTTATATCAACTCAGATAATGCAGGTAGTCCTCGACTTACAACAGTTCATTTAATGACCATCCAAAGTTACAACGGCACTGAAAAAAAGTGACTCATGACCATTTTTCACAGTTACGACCTTTGCAGCATGCCCGTGGTCACGTGATCAACATTTTTTTTGAGACGCTTGGCAACTGGTTCATATTTATGACCGTTGCTGTGTCCCAGGATCACGTGATCCCCGTTTTGCGACCTTCTGACAAGCAAAGTCAGTGGGGAAGCCCGATTCGCTTAACAACCTGGTGACTAATTTATCAACGGCAGTGATTTTTCTTAAGAACTGAGGCAAGAAAGTCGTAAAATGGGGCAAGACTCACTTAACAAAGGTCTCACTTAACAACAGAAATGTTGGGCTCAGTCGTGGTCGTAAGGTGAGGACTACCTTTGTTTTGCCCATAAACTTTGGATGTTTGTAACCTCCCCCACTCCCTCCCAAGATCCAGACTTAGCAGTATGGCTATTCTCTCAGCAAGCTTGAAAAAAAGGATATTAAAGAGTAGCAGGCAGGTGTCTTCTCCACCCACCCACCCCCTCCTCAATTTACGTGTAGGCTTATGAGCCAATAGTAATAGCAATAGTAAAGAAGGAAATATTCAGCATTCTTTGTACCAATTGCCAAGAGGCTCCCTTTGGCTTGGCTTCAGTTCCCTCCTGTGTAAGAGCTGAGAAGTGTGGTTGGCTCTTCCGTGGTACTTGTGCAACTGAGAGACACACCCCTCTGGATTGTGGCTTTGCCCATTAGACCCCAAGGGAGGGAGCCCTAGGCATTGTCCATGCCCCTTTTTCAGACTCCAAAGCAGTGGTGAAATCCAAATTTTTTTACTGCCAGTTCTGTGGGCGTAGCTTGGTGGGCATAGTGTGGCTTGGTGGACCAGCCAGAGGTGGTATTTGCCGGTTCTCCAAACTACTCAAAATTTCCGCTACCAGTTCTCCAGAACCTGCTGGATTTCACCCCTGTTCCAAAGGGATGGAGAAGTTTCTGGGAAGCTCTCCCCATCATCACACAGCTAAGATTCAGGAACTTAAAAATTTTGGTCCAGCACTTTTAACAAACATACTAAGCTGACTCCCCTTGGTTGAATTGAATAGGTAGTTATTTTTGTTGCTTCTCTTTGCCTCCCAAAGTAAGAAGATGATATAAATAGCCTTAAACATTCTTGGGCCTTCCCCAAGGCCTCAAATTTTTGGCTGTTCTCGCTGAATAATTTCATTTCTCTCTTTATCTTTTTTCTATCTGATTCGTTAGTGTCATGGGTTCACACAAAATAATTATCCTGGTTTATTAAGCCATTAAAAGGGACGCGGTGGCTCGGGGGCTAGGATGTTGAGCTTGTTGATCGAAAGGTCGGCAGCTCGGCGGTTCGAATCCCTAGTGCTGCCGTGTAACGGGGTGAGCTCCCGTGACTTGTCCCAGCTTCTGCCAACCTAGCAGTTTCGAAAGCACGTAAAAAATGCAAGTAGAAAAAATAGGGACCACCTTTGGTGGAAAGGTAACAGCGTTCCGTGCACCTTTGGCGTTGAGTCATGCCAGACAAATGACAGCGCTGGAGCTTCGGCTTTGAAACGGAGATGAGCACACACACCCCTAGAGTTGGCAACGACTAGCAGGTATGTGCGAGGGGAACCTTTACCTTTTATATTTTTTTTTATTTTGTCATAACATTATATACAGGAACATATATTGAAAGGAAACAATAGGACAGGAACGGTAGGTACTTTTGTGCACTTATGCACGCCCCTTATAGTCCTTTTAGGACTATATTAAGCCATTGTCTGGCCTTCCTGGGCATAGAAGCATAAACCAACCAGATATCCTGTGTTGTACAAAACGCTATCTCAGATAATACAATCAACTGAGTTTATCTCTAACGAAGCTTTACATTTTTGTACGCAGTTGCTAAATTGATGGATGGTTTGGCTAAGTGTGCTGTGTGAACCCAGCCAACTAATACTGGTCCAAGGGTTAAAATCACATGGTACACATACTGTTTTTTTTCAGCAATTGCGTCAGTTCAGAAGCAGTTGTGTTACCAGGCCTGGAGATCAGGAGTTGTGGTTATGTTGATTTGTGATAGATGGGTGTTTTTACCCCGACTGCTATTTCTATGTGTGTTGTTTTTCTGTTTTTCTCAGTGTGGTGTTTTTTTAAAAACACTTATATTTTCTTTGAATATTGTTCCCTGCTCAGTCATGATTTTGAAGCTGGCGACCTTACAAATGCTAAGTAAATGATGTGATTGGTATCATGTGGATTTTAGAGTAGTAACAGAGTTGGATGGGACCTTGGAAGTCATCTAGTCCAACCCCCTGCTCACACAGGAGACTTGTACTAGGGATTCGAACTGCCAAACTGCTGACCTTTCTGATTGACAAGCTCAGCGTCTTAGCCAACTGAGCCACCATGTCGTGATGTCATATCTAACGATATAGGATGCAAATTAAGTGCCAGTAAATGCTTGTAAAGTCACTCACCAAAGCAGAGACTTGCAAAGAATAGGAAAGTTGGAAATTATGATCCTGCATAAGCTGGAGACAGAGTTTAAAAAGAAAAAAAAAACCCTTTGTAGCTGTGATTCACCCAATTGCCAAATGCTTGTTTGGGGTTGGATATCGAGTCTTCTACGAACCAAGAGGTCATGATTTGCAAATTATAGTTTAGGGCAGAGGTATCAAACTCAAGTCCCGGGAGCCAGATCCGGGCCATGGGGAAGGGGGCTTAGATCTGGTTTGCGGGGCACCCTGGAAACAGCAAAGGACCGTCCCGCGGTGCCTCTGCCAGTGAAAATGGAGCTTGGGAGGGCTGCCTGCCACCCTCCCGAGCTCCATTTTCACTGGCAGAAGGCTGTAGGAGGCTGTCCCAGCCGAAAACAGAGCTCGGGAGCCCGTTTTCACTGGCAGAGCATTTGTGCCACCACAGGTGCCCCCCCCCCACGACACGAGTGATGTCATGCTGGCCACACCCACCTCGAGGAAATCGAGTTTGACACCCCTGGTTTAGGGCTTAATTTTTAGGAAACTCCAGGCAGCTATAATCGAGTCTACCAAATCATGACTTTTGTGTGTTGTTCAGAGACAGCCACTGAATCTGCAGGGGTGTGTGTGTGTGTGTGTGTGTGTGTGTGTGTGATGTGCTTTTTGGCTTTTTTTTTTTTTTTGCATTTATATCCGCCCTTCTCCGAAAACTCAGGGCGGCTTACACTATGTTAAGCTATAGTCTTCATCCATTTGTATATTATATACAAAGTCAACTTATTGCCCCCAACAATCTGGGTCCTCATTTTACCTACCTTATAAAGGATGGAAGGCTGAGTCAACCTTGGGCCTGGTGGGACTTGAACCTGCAGTAATTGCAAGCAGCTGTGTTAATAACAGACTGTCTTAGCTGTCTGAGCCACCAGAGGCTTGTGCAAATACATGCATGCAGGAGCAACGCAGAGCTCATGCGTGCACACACACGCACACAGGCACAGATTGCTCGCCCTGAGGAGGTAAAATGCAACCTAAGGAAATAACAGAAGAAAGGGAAGGAAGTAATGGGCAAGAGTAAACAGGGAAACCTGCTTGTGCATGCTTGTTTGCTTGAGTAAGGCATGTATTAGCGTGTGCATGCACCAGGCCACAGTAAGACATTCGGAATTAAGGCTTTGCAAAAAAAAAAAAAAACTGACCAAGATTTTTGAAGAGGAATTGAAGGAAATAGAATGACAAAATGCCAGTCTTCAGAAGATAGGAAGACGCCTCCCGTCCCTTGGGAGATTTGATTAGCTTCTGCCATTGACTTCACTTGCCAGGAGCTGCCTGGGAAGGTCATGAATGACTCTGGGATGCTGCAACCATTGTAAATACATAGTGCCCGAGTTTGGATCGCATGACTATGGGGATGGTGCAGCGGTCATACGTTCCCATTGTAACTTTGGTCAGTAAACAAATGATTGTACGTTGAGAACTGCCCATATCTCTGTTGCAATAAGTGCTAGAAATACTTGTACCCCCCAGCATCCTTGACTATTAATTTCACTAGCTAGTTTTGATGGAGATCAATACAGCTAGTCCTCGACCTTACAACAGTTCATTGAGTGACCGTTCAAAGTCACAATGGCACTGAAAAAAGTGACTTATGTATGACCGTTTTTCACACTTATGACAGTTGCAGCATCCCCCATGGTCACGTGATTGAAATCCGGATGCTTGGCAACTGACTCACATTTATGACGGTGGCAGTGTCCCGGAGTCGTGTGATCCGCTTTTGTGACAAGCAAAGGCAAGCCAGATTCACTTAACAACTGTGTTATTAATTTAACAAGTGCAGTGATTCACTTCACAAAAAGTCGTAAAAAATGGGGCAAAACTCGCTTAACAAATTTCCCACTTAGCAACATAAATGTTGGCCTCAGTTGTGGTCATAAGTCGAGGACTTCCTGTCGTTTTTGGAAAGCCAGGGACTATTGTAAATTTATTAAAAGAAGCTGGGTTTGCATGCATACTTTGGGTAATTGGTGGATACGCTGTCATGTGAATGTACTAGAGTTTGGAATACAGTAGATTGACATTGGGACATTGAAGAAGATGTACCAGTTTCAAGTAATTTGGGGCTATTTGTTGAGTGTCACTTAGAACAGGGGTCTCAACTTTGGTCCCTTTAAGACTTGTGGACTTCAACTCCCAGAGTTCCTCAGCCAGTTCACAAGTCTTAAAGGGATCAAGGTTGGAGACCCCTGACTTAGAAACTAGTTTCACAAATACATTAAGTCATCACATGATTTGCTTGTATTTTGGATTAGCATGTTGTTTGAGATCGATCCTTGTGGTTTATGGCTTATTTTGTGTCACAAACCCAGCAATTTATTGTTTGACATCTACCTAGCTGAGGATGAATAACATTATTCACTTTGCACTGGCTTTGCCAGGTTTTTTTAGATGTCTTTCCATTGAAGGCAAGATGATCCTTTTCTTTAAAACGTGTATCAGACTTGAACCTTTGTGCAGTGGCCCCTTGTGCATCCTTAGGCTGACTTTCAAATCCTGATTGTTGAATCAGGAGCGGAGTTGATTGCCTAGTCTGGAAACATTGCAGGAGGAGAGCCATGTTAGTTGCTATGTTAGTCAAAAAAATCAGAAAGCCGTCTTGCAGTACCTTTTCAGGCTAACAGATTTTATTAAAAGTTATATAAGAGTGATGGCTAACCTTCACATGGCAAAAGCGGGGGGGGAGCGCGGGGGGGTGGTGGTGTCGTATGCACATGTGCCCACCACCCATAATTCTATGCACCCCACCCTCCCACGCATGCACGCGTGACCCCCCGCTTTTGGCATGCAATGGCACTGTGGTCCCGTTTTTCACTCTCCCCAGGCTCCAGAGCCTTTCTAGGAGCCTGGGGAGGGCAAAAACGGCCTTCCCCACCCCCCAAGGCCCTCCAGAGGCCAGAAACAGCCTGTTTCCTTACTTCTGGTGGGCCCAGAAGGCACAAAAACGGAGCTGAGCTCTCCTGCCCACCAACATGGCTCCGCATGCCACCTGTGGCTCGTGTGCCATAGATTCGCCATCACAGTTATATAAGGTGCAGCTCACAAAAACATATGCCTTTTAATAAAATTTATTACTCTGAAAAGGTGCCACGAGACATCTCCTCCAGCAATTGGGTTTCCAATATTCTTATCACGGTTGGCCTCAGTAGTGGTCATAAGTCGAGGACTTCCTGTCGTTTTTGGAAAGCCAGGGACTATTGTAAATTTATTAAAAGAAGCTGGGTTTGCATGCATACTTTGGGTAATTGGTGGATACGCTGTCATGTGAATGTACCAGAGTTTGGAATACAGCAGACTGACATTGTGACATTGAAGAAGTACCAGTTTCAAGTAATTTGGGGCTATTCGTTGGAGTGTCACTTAGAACAGGGGTCTCCAACTTTGGTCCCTTTAAGACTTGTGGACTTCAACTCCCAGAGTTCCTCAGCCAGCTTTGCTGGCTGAGGGACTGTGGGAGTTGACATTCACAAGTCTTAAAGGGATCAAGGTTGGAGACCCCTGACTTAGAAACTAGTTTCACAAATACATTAAGTCATCACATGATTTGCTTGTATTTTGGATTAGCATGTTGTTTGAGATCGATCCTTGTGGTTTATGGCTTATTTTGTGTCACAAACCCAGCAATTTATTGTTTGACATCTACCTAGCTGAGGATGAATAACATTATTCACTTTGCACTGGCTTTGCCAGGTTTTTTTAGATGTCTTTCCATTGAAGGCAAGATGATCCTTTTCTTTAAAACGTGTATCAGACTTGAACCTTTGTGCAGTGGCCCCTTGTGCATCGTTAGGCTGACTTTCAAATCCTGATTGTTGAATCAGGAGCGGAGTTGATTGCCTAGTCTGGAAACATTGCAGGAGGAGAGCCATGTTAGTTGATATGTTAGTCAAAAAATCAGAAAGCCGTCTTGCAGTACCTTTTCAGGCTAACAGATTTTATTAAAAGTTATATGAGTGATGGCTAACCTTCACATGGCAAAAGCAGGGGGGAGCGCGGGGGGTGGTGGTGTCGTGTGCACATGTGCCCACCACCCATAATTCTATGCACCCCACTCTCCCACGCACGCGTGACCCCCCGCTTTTGGCACGCAATGGCACTGTGGGCCCGTTTTCACACTTATGCCTGTTGCAGCATCCCTATAGTCACGTGATTTAGATTCGGATGCTTTGACAACTGGCTCACATTTATGACAGTGGCAGTATCCCGGAGTTGTGTGATCCGCTTTTGTGACAAGCAAAGGCAAGCCAGATTCACTTAACAACTGTGTTATTAATTTAACAAGTGCAGTGATTCACTTCACAAAAAGTCGTAAAAAATGGGGCAAAACTCGCTTAACAAATTTCTCACTTAGCAACATAAATTTTGGCCTCAGTAGTGGTCATAAGTCGAGGACTTCCTGTAGTTTTTGGAAAGCCAGGGACTATTGTAAATTTATTAAAAGAAGCTGGGTTTGCATGCATACTTTGGGTAATTGGTGGATACGCTGTCATGTGAATGTACTAGAGTTTGGAATACAGTAGATTGACATTGGGACATTGAAGAAGATGTACCAGTTTCAAGTAATTTGGGGCTATTTGTTGGAGTGTCACTTAGAACAGGGGTCTCCAACTTTGGTCCCTTTAAGACTTGTGGACTTCAACTCCCAGAGTTCCTCAGCCAGTTCACAAGTCTTAAAGGGACCAAGGTTGGAGACCCCTGACTTAGAAACTAGTTTCACAAATACATTAAGTCATCACATGATTTGCTTGTATTTTGGATTAGCATGTTGTTGGAGGTCGATCCTTGTGGTTTATGGCTTATTTTGTGTCACAAACCCAGCAATTTATTGTTTGACATCTACCTAGCTGAGGATGAATAACATTATTCACTTTGCACTGGCTTTGCCAGGTTTTTTTAGATGTCTTTCCATTGAAGGCAAGATGATCCTTTTCTTTAAAATGTGTATCAGACTTGAACCTTTGTGCAGTGGCCCCTTGTGCATCGTTAGGCTGACTTTCAAATCCTGATTGTTGAATCAGGAGCGGAGTTGATTGCCTAGTCTGGAAACATTGCAGGAGGAGAGCCATGTTAGTTGATATGTTAGTCAAAAAATCAGAAAGCCGTCTTGCAGTACCTTTTCAGGCTAACAGATTTTATTAAAAGTTATATGAGTGATGGCTAACCTTCACATGGCAAAAGCGGGGGGGGGGCGCGGGGGGGTGGTGGTGTCGTATGCACATGTGCCCACCACCCATAATTCTATGCACCCCACCCTCCCACGCATGCACGCGTGACCCCCCGCTTTTGGCATGCAATGGCACTGTGGTCCCGTTTTTCACTCTCCCCAGGCTCCAGAGCCTTTCTAGGAGCCTGGGGAGGGCAAAAACGGCCTTCCCCACCCCCCAAGGCCCTCCAGAGGCCAGAAACAGCCTGTTTCCTTACTTCTGGTGGGCCCAGAAGGCACAAAAACGGAGCTGAGCTCTCCTGCCCACCAACATGGCTCCGCATGCCACCTGTGGCTCGTGTGCCATAGATTCGCCATCACAGTTATATAAGGTGCAGCTCACAAAAACATATGCCTTTTAATAAAATTTATTACTCTGAAAAGGTGCCACGAGACATCTCCTCCAGCAATTGGGTTTCCAATATTCTTATCACCGGTTGGCCCCGCGCATGCACGCTTTCCGCACATGCGCCCAGCCTTCCTTGCATGCGCTTTGCTTGCTCATGCGCCTTTTGTGCATGCGGCCAACCTCAAAAACATGCCTAAATAGGACGTCATAGAGCTGGGTGGCTGAGCTGATGGGCGGGCTCACCCGCGATCTTCGCTACCGGTTCAGGCGAACCGATACGAACCAGCTGAATAGCACCTTTGTTCTCCTCCTGATGTTGGCCTGGAAAGTAGGGCAAATGCAGAATTCATCAGAGAAAGCAAGAACATCTGTGAGATGAGTATATATTGCACACCCAGATGTGCAATTTCAGAAGGCAGAGTAAAGAAGAAATGGTTTGGCTGTGGGATGGTGGGTGGGTGAGGGAGAGGTTGTAGCAATGTATGTCTTAGAATATTATTGTAATTGCCTTTATCCATTATGAGCTCCAAACATATTTACTGTGTATGTACTTTGGGGGAAAAGGTGCTTTTGAGTCAATCTTCACTCCTGGAAACTGCCTGGACAAGTTCCTGCAAGATTTCACAAGTCATTTGTCATTGCCTCCTTCCTAGGGTTAAGAAAGAGTGACTGGCCCAAGGTCAACCCACTGGCTTTATGCCTAAAGGTGGGGCTAGAACTCACTGTCTCCCAGTTACTAGCCTGATGCCTTAACCACTACATCAGACTGGCTCTACAGTACTGTACGTCTTTTATTAAACAGATTTCTGTGCCACTGCAATCAAAACAACTCTTGATGGCTTAAACAAGAAAAAAAACATATAAAACATATCCAGTACAAAAATACAATCACATGACAGCAAAACAAAGAAGATAGTTTCAAAGAGATGGCAAGGTCAACTCAAATGAGAAGAAGGCTCTCAAAATAGTTTGTCTTCAGGCTGATAATATAAAAGGGGCTTTGTTATCTTGCATGCAACTGGATCTGTTCTTCCAAAACAACACAAACTGGATTTCTTAGAAGATCCTTCAATGTAGAATTAGGGATTCAGTGTCTTGGACACACTTTTAGCATGCCTTGTTATCTCTTACAAAAACAAATGCAATTAAAATGCCAGAAGTCGTATGAGGATGTTAAATAATCAGACTTGAGTCAAGTAGGAAAAGCTCAAAACACATCAGAAACTGAAAAATAGAAAACAGAAAAACAAAACATAAATCTTCTTCTGCACCAGTGTTTCTCAACCTTGGCAACTTTAGAATCTGTAGACTTCAACTTCCAGAATTCCCCAGCCAGAATTCATATAGAGTAGAGTAGAGTAGAGTAGAGTAGAGTAGAGTAGAGTAGAGTAGAATCGAATCGAATCGAATCGAATCGAATCGAATTGAATCGAATCCTTATTGGCAAAGTATAAAGCCAACACTTCTTAAAGTTGTCAAGGTTGGGAAGCACTGGTTTAGAGAGATATTTGACTCCAATTTATTTATTTCCAACACTGAGTAAACTTGTTAACAATAGCAAACAGTGATATTTGTTAACAATAGCAAACAGAGATTTTCAAATGTTCAGGCTGCATAAAGTTATTAGTTAAAATAATAACTATAGTTACCAGAGCCCCAATCAAGTTGTGTTCAACCTAGCTACGGGGGTTGATTTTGTCCCTGGTTACAGGTGTCTAATCTGAACTGCAAAAATCCAGGCTGTTATTAGATAGTATTTGATATCTACGATATTATATATCCAGGCAGATATATATATTTTTTTATTTACATTTATATCCCGCCCTTTTCCGAAGACTCAGGGCAGCTTACAGTGTATAAGGCAATAGTCTCATTCTATTTGTATATTTACAAAGTCAACTTATTGCCCCCCCCAACAATCTGGGTCCTCATTTTACCTACCTTATAAAGGATGGAAGGCTGAGTCAACCTTGGGCCGGGCTTGAACCTGCAGTAATTGCAGGCTATTGTGTTCTAATAACAGGCTCCTAACAGCCTGAGCTATCCACGGCCCTTTTGTTTCAAAATAGTATTAAATATTAAATAGTAGCCTTTTCTCTCTGTATCATCTAATGGTGATCCATATTACTACAGTCCAGAATTGATGGCTCTAGTTTTGAAACAAATAGAACAGATACGATGGCTCTATGTGAATTAATGTCTGTCATTTTGATGAGCAGTATATTTACACGGTGAGAGATTTCATATCTGCCTTTAGCATTAGTCATATTCTAGGATCTATCTTTCTTCCTTCCTTCCTTTCTTCCTTCTTTTCTTCCTTCTTTTCTTTCTTTCTTTCTTTCTTTCTTTCTTTCTTTCTTTCTTTCTTTCTTTCTTTCTTTCTTTCTTTCTTTCTTTCTTTCTTGTTTCAGTAATGAAAATGTAGATCTAAACAGCTGATTCATCAATATTTGGTTTGCTTGCATTGTCTCCACAATAGGTTGGGTAAACTTTGGCCTTCAGAGTTGGTGACAATATAATAACCTTGTTTTGAAGCCTGGCTTGTAATTTGCTTAACCTTTCCTGACTTGCTTATCAGGAATGTGGGTGCCAAGTCCTGACTAAGTACAGGTGGCATCGTCACCCCACTTAGCCAGCATCTTGGTAGTTGCCTGGTTATTTGGCTATCTGATATCAGCTCTGGGGAGAGGAGGGAGAATTAATTTTGCAATTTGAGATGGGAGATTAGCTCTCTGAAATAATTCTTCTCTATTATTGGATAGATATTACTGCTGGAGGAAGTGGTTGTGATGGTAGATTAACTTTATTAAGCCTTACATATTCTGTAGGTGTATTTTCATAAACCTTGGGCCCCTTGCCAGACAATTTCTGCATTGAAGGGGATTAGTTCAATTAGGCCGTGTGACTTGCAAGTAGCATGTGGATCAGTGGTGGGTTTCAAATTTTTTTACTACCGGTTCTGTGGGCGTGACTTGGTGGGCGTGGCAGGGGAAGGATACTGTAAAATCTCCATTCCCACCCCACTCCAGAGGAAGGTTACTGCAAAGTCCCCATTTCCACTCAATCAGCTGGGACTTGGGATGCAGAGAATAGATGAGGATGGGGCCAGTCAGAATTTTTACTACTGGTTCTTTGAACTACTCAAAATTTCCACTACCGGTTCTCCAGAACTGGTCAGAACCTGCTGAAACCCACCTCTGATGTGGACCTCAGTGCATTCGTTGCAATAAATCGTGATTTGTTTAACTGTTGTTTGCTAATTAAACTTCCATTGCTAAGCCACAGACTTTGGTGCCCATCTCAGTGGGGTGGCTTACTTATTATATAACATAACCTGCGAATCCAGCCTTTGTATAACTTAAGGCAGAAATAATATTTAGAACATGGAATAATAAGGTTGGAAGGGACCTTGGAGGTCTTCCAGTCCAGCCCCCTGCTTGAGCAGGAAGCTTTTAATACCATTCTGGACAAATAGCAGTCCAGTCTCTTCTTGAAAACTTCCAGGGATGGAACACCCACAATTTCCAGAGGTAAGCCAGAAATTTAAATTTAGAAGACCCTGTTTATGTCATTTTTCTCCTGTCAAAAGTGTCTAGATCGGGGGTGTCAAACTCAATTTCATTGAGGGGTGCATTAGGGTTGTGTTTGACCTCAAGGGGGTGTGTGGCCAGCTCGACATCACTTGTGTCGGGGGCGCCTGTGGTGGCCCAAGCGTTCTGCCAGCGAAAACAGGCTCCAGAGCTCCGTTTTCAGCTGCCACGGCCTCCTACAACCCTCTGCCAGTGAAAACTGAAGAGGTTGTAGAAAAAATGCTTTTAAAAGGTTCTGATGATCCCAGCTGAGCTATGTGATCATCAGAGGGGTTTTTTGTACTTTTAAAAGCATTTTTTCAGCCAAAGAAAAAATGCTTTTAAAAGTAAGTAAAAAGCCTCTGATGATCACACGGCTCAGCTGGGCATGTGGGGGATAGTGATTTTTGCTACCGGTTCTCCAAACCACCTGCTGCCATAACTACCGGATCGGGCGATCCCAGTCCGAACCAGGAGCATTTCACCCCGGTAGAATCTTATTCCAGCCATACTGGCAGAATACATCTCCAATAAAGGCAAACCAGGGCAGGCTCTCTAGCATTTAGAACTGCCCTCCAACACTTAAGACAACAACTTGGGAATTCCAGAGGAACAACTCGATACTACCCCTCTGTCCCTGAGCATCTGTAGTTCATGGTAGTACAAGCCTGTGGTAGTTATGGGGAAGACATTATCCTTTCCCAAGAATTCTGGGTTAGCCTGTTAATGCATGTTTTGATTGATATTTGTGAGGAGAAGTGATGAAGCGAATCATGGGAGCCTCCCACTCATGGTTATCTGAGGTTTTTTTGAGCCTTCTCTCTTTCCGTGTAACCCAGATTAGATCTCGGTTGTTTGGGAGATATTAAACCAGAGATCCCTGATTTTATGGCACTTTGAAAAATGCTTATGAGTCTTTAGCTCAGGGAGGTGAGGGATCTGGATCTGCAAGTAGAGTTATTAGTGGAGGTTTTTCTTTGGTTTCAGTATTTCTACCAACTAAGGCAGAGTCGGCAACTTTAAACACTCAAAGAGCCATTTGGACCATTTCCCACAGAAAAGAAAACACCGGGAGCCACAAAAACCTTTTGACATCTAAAATGAAGATAACACTGCATATATCGTTTTTTACCTTTATGGCTATGTATTTAAAAATTTATTTATCTATAGTTTGCGTACTGGGGGTCGAAAAGCTCAATAAATTGTGTGCCAGTGGGTGTCGCACATTGGCGGTTGTGAAGCATATTTTGAGCGACAGGGAGCCACCGCAGATGGATGAAGGAGCCACATGCGGCTCTAGAGCTGCAGGTTGCTGACCCCTGAACTAAGGGATTGTCTTCTGTCAGGAGAATCACGTGGTGGGAAGTGGAATTATTCTGGAGTTAGACTGGATGCATTTCAACTTTTTTTTTTTTTTTTTGGCTCTTGATAGAAAGAGGTTGCATCATAAGGATGAGAAGCAACCATGGGCAGACACAGGACTTTTAAAGACTTGAGGAAGAATCTGAAAGGCAATGAAGATGAAAAGGGATCGAATTAGAAGCAATTGTTTTTCAAAAGTCATGAGAAGCTGCCTCTACCTGCTTACCTTGAACTGGCTTGCAGACTTGAAGATCAGTAATTGGGAGTCCGTCCACCAATTCTGCATTTGTCCATGTTCTCCAATCTAATGCCCTCTAGAAAATTGACCTACATGCTAGGATGAGGATGATGGGGTTGAGGGCCAATACACTAAACAGAGGAAGACTATCTTGACTTCTCAAGTTACTTTAACAGACAATGGTATGTGATAGTATCAAGTATCTTTAGGTCTTGTCCATCCTTGAAGAAAAGCGTTGAATGGGAGGACTTGTGATTGTAATGCAGGATGCCAATGTCTCCCTGTCGCGATCCAGTGGGATCAAGCACAATATAAGAGGTTAGCAACTGGTATCCCAAGATTGACATCTAGCTCAATATGGGGAGTGATTTGGTTCCATGAGTGATAGATAACTTGATAGCCAAGTAGTTGGTTGAGATCTGAAACTATGAAGGTCACGAATCATATCACCACACCTTTTGTGGATTGGGAGAGAAGAAATAATTCTTGCAGGATCCAATCTGGGCCATAACCAGGACCAGAGATTCAGCCTTCCAAGCTTTCAGTCTCACGCTGAAGCTCATCCTCAGGGAACTTCTCTCAGAGGTTTAATCTTCTGAGCTTTTGGACTCGTGTTGGAACTCATCCTCAGGGAACTTCTCTCTCATCAACTTCTGTCTCTTTTCCTTGGGAGAGAGAAGTTCCCTGTGTTAGCGTTCCAGAAAACCCCCTCGCCAAGTAAAAACTCTGAAGCAAGCATCTTTCAAAGTTCTTTTACTAGGATAGGTAAACTGACACATCTGGGAATATCCGAATCTGAGAGGTCCGGGTTTTCCCTCAGTAAATCAAAACCCCAAAACTACCCCCCTGACTCCTCTGCCGATCACATGCTCCAATCGCCAACCATCCCATCTCGAGACATCACTCCGACCACTCCTTCTCCAGATGCAGGACTGGCATGACCTTGACCAGCAGGAAGAATGTTATTATGTCTAATGGGTCCCTCTACTAAATCCTCCCTCCTACTTTCCCACACATGAGAAAGCGGCAGCACGGAAGCTTCCAGCCTAGTATGGCTTCCAAAGCTGACACTCTGAAGATGGGTTCCAACACGAGTCCGAAAGCTCAGAAGATTAAACTTCTGGTCTCAATGACTAACCCAGATTGGATCCTGCAACATTATTCTGGGACCCATATATTTGCCTTCATTCATGAAATAATTCTTACTGGTTGAAATACGTTTAAAACTGCCTATTATTGTGAAGCTATTCTCATGGAGCTAGTGTAGTAATAGGGGATCAGAAATATGGAATATGGGGGTTGGGCTGGGATCGCCTTTGATTTTTTGCCTTAGGTACTGCAAATCTTGTTTTAGCAAATCCTAGCCATGCAGGCAGATTCTAGCCTCAAGTGACATGTGTGAAATCAACTGTTAACTGGCAGTAAAACAATCAAGCATAAAACAACATCTTTGTGGTATGAATTAATCAAATTTAAAACGTAAAGGAGTGGGGGAGGCAGTCTGCTGCCAAATCAAAATTAAGGTGTGGTGTTGTTGCATCTAAATCTATCTGGAGAAAGAAGCTGCTTGCCAAATATTAACATAATGTTGATTAAGTATTCAGAATTCGAATATTTGCTGCTCATGGCTAAAATACACTCTGTGCTGTACAGATAGTCCTTGACTTACACAGTCATAAGTCCCACAATTGGGACCAGAATTTCTGTTGCCAAGCAAGGCAGTTGTAAGTTGAGGACTACCTGCATTACATTAATAAAGGTAAAGGTTCCCCTCGCGCATACCTGCTAGTTGTTCCTGACTCTAGGGGGCGGTGCTCATCTCAGTTTCAAAGAGCCAGCGCTGTCCGAAGACGTCTCCGTGGTCATGTGGCTGGCATGACTCTATGCCAAAGGCGCATGGAACGCTATTACCTTCCCACCAAAGGTGGTCCCTATTTTTCTACTTGCATTTTTTACGTGCTTTCGAACTGCTAGGTTGGCAGAAGCTGGGACAAGTAACGGGAACTCACCCCGTTACCCGGCACTAGGGATTCGAACCGCTGAATTGCCGACGTTTCAATCAACAAGCTCAGCGTCTTACCCACTAAGCCACCGTTTCCCTCTACATTAATATAATAATATGCAATCACACTGCAACATTGTGGATGCTCCATCACTGGAGGAGATTGGACAAGCGTTTGTCTGAAATGGTATAGCCAGGGTCTCCTGCTTGAGCAAGGGGTTGGGTTAGAAGACCTCCCAGTTCACTTCCAACGCGGTTATTCTGTAATGTGATATGATACAATGTCAACTACCTATGGTGATTTCTCTTTTGAAACAACCTCGCCCCATTTGAATACAGGTGGTCCTTGACTTACAAGTGAGTTTGTCAAGTGAGTTTTGCCCCATTTTATGACCTTTCTTGCCACCGTTTGTTAAGCGAATCACTGCAGTTGTGACGTTAGTAACCCGGTCGTTAAGTGAAACTGGCTTCCCCATTGACTTTGCTTTTTTTTTTTTTTTGTTTACATTTATATCCCGCCCTTCTCCGAAGACTCAGGGCAGCTTACAGTGTGTAAGGCAATAGTCTCATTCTATTTGTATATGTACAAAGTCAACTTATTGCCCCCCCAACAATCTGGGTCCTCATTTTACCTACCTTATAAAGGATGGAAGGCTGAGTCAACCTTGGGCCTGGTGGGGCTTGAACCTGCAGTAATTGCAGGCAGCTGTGTTCAGCTTGTTCAGAAGGTCGCCAAAGGGGATCAGGTCACACACACACACACACACACCAGGACACTGCAACCGTCATAAATATGAACCAGTTGTCAAGCATCCGAATGTTACTGCAATGGCCATAAAGTAGGAAAAATGCAAAGGGCGTAAATGTGAAAAAATGGTCATGGGTCGCTTTTTTTCAGCGCCGTGGCAACTCTGAATGGTCACTAAATGATCTGATGTAAGTCGAGGACTAGCTGGACTTGTTTTGAAATATAGTTTACCCTTTGCCGAAGCAGCTGGTGGCAGAGGAATACTCCTGAACTAGCAATTTGGCAACCTGTGCCAGCTGCTTGGCTGTTGCCCTGCTGTTTTCCTTTGATGGATCACGTGTGCGCGCTTGCTCTCTCTCTCTCTCGCTGGCTGGCTGGAAAAGACGCCTGCAGAGTCAGCAGTTCTGCAGGCTTTATTTTCCATCAGAGTCGTACTTGCTCACTTCAGATATGTGTGTTCCAAGGTGGGCGGAGTGGGGCTGCGGGAGGAGGGCTGGTGGGGGTGGGAGGGAGAAGAGTGGTAAAAGCTGGTCTTCCAGAAAATCTTGCTTGGGCTTCCAGCTGTGGGTTGCTGGCTCCTCTCCAATTTTTTTTTTCCTCCTCAGATCCAGGAGTCAGCATTTCTATGAACTGTTGACTCAGGTTGCTTTTATCTTCCTAGTGAACCATGAGTGGGTAAAATGTGGAGATCTTTGCTTCATGAGGAAGGGAGGGGGGAAAAACGAGTCCTGTTCCATCCCTCAGTATTCAAGACAGCTTTTCTTAATGCTTTCAGCATTGCTTATTGTTATGTTGTAATGTAACATCTCCTAAGAGCAGAACACAATCACACATTACGTATCTGACACGGATTCTGCCTGAACAGCAGAGGTGGGTTTCAGCAGGTTCTGACCAGTTCTGGAGAACCGGTAGCGGATCTTTTGAGTAGTTTGGAGAACCAGTAGTAAACATTCTGACTGGCCCTGTCCCCATCTATTCTCTGCCTCCTGAGTCCCAGCTGATTGGGAGGAAATGGGGATTTTGCAGTAACCTTCCTCTGGAGTAGGGTGGGAATGGAAATCTTATAGTATCCTTCCCTATGGAGTGGGGTGGGAATGGAGATTTTACAGTATCCTTCCCCTGCCACACCCACCAAGCCATGCCCACAGAACCGGTAGTAAAAAAATTTGAAACCCACCACTGCCGAACAGGTGGACAGCTCTAAGAGATTTTAGTTTGCAAGTAGACTTGTGTCTTTGAGTGCCAGTTTCCAAAATTGTAAGTACTTTAAACATCTTGCAGGCTTCTTAATCATGATTCTATTTGTTCATGATTCTAATTGACTAAATCAGGAGCCAGGATCTACTTGCACAATAGTCTCAGTCAGTGTTTCTTATTTCTCTCTCTCTCTCTCTCTCTCTCTCTCCCCCCCCCTCTCTTCCCACTTTTAAAAATTACGTAGCACCCCAAAAATCTTTTGTTTGTACAGTGTGAGTTATATTTATCAATATTTGCTATATTAAACATTGAAATTGATGTATTGTTACCTCTTCTCAGAATTATTAAATGGGAGAATAGAATAGAATAGAGCTGGAAGGGACCTTGGAGGTCTTCTAGTCCAGCCCCCTCCTCAAACAGAAGAACCTATACAATCTCAGACAAGTGACTGTCAAATCTCTTCTTAAAAACTCCAGTGGTGGAGCACCCATGATTTCTGGTTGCAAGCTGTTCCGCTGGTTAATTGTCCTCATTGCTTGGAAATTTCTCCTTTAATTCCAGGTTGCTTCTCTCTTTGATCAGTTTCCAACCATTATTTCTTGTCCTGCCCTCTGGTGCTTTGGATAATAATTTGACCCCCTCTTCTTTGTGGCATCCCCTCAAATACTGAAATTTTAATATTATATTCTTTTCCAACAAGGGCTGGAAAATAATTTTGATTTCAAGGATCCCCGAGAAGGTTTTGGGGGATTCCCAGGGCTCCTAGGACCATGCATTAAGAAACAATATATACTATTTTATTTATTTATTTATTTATTTAAATTTTTATACCGCCCTTCTCCCGAAGGACTCAGGGCGGTGTACAGCCAAAGTTAAAACAATTAAATATACAAAATTAAAATATCAATTAAAATACATATTCAATAATGGCCAAATTAAAACCGTCTAAGCGATAACCCCATAAATTTACAAACTAGATTGCCTCGTTGCACACGATGCACTAAGCCAAGTATCTCACATGCTGTAAAAACTGCTGGGACTGTTCACCTCTTTATAGTGCTGTAAGATTTTAAAAACAACTGTAAGAGGAAAAAACAAACAAAGGATGAAGTTTGCCTAAGAAATCACAAGGCTGATTGTATCCCTTGATTTCATGGCAAGGAGCATGCTTGCTGCGGAGCCACATCAAAAGAGCCTTTAACAAGCCCTCGAGCTAATCGGCTTTACATATCATGGCTGAGGATAATTTTCTTTGTGAATGATTCCCTGTGGTAAGAGATTGGAAGCTGCGGTTATTGAGCACATAAAAACCCTCATTCTGGAAGAGACGCGCTTATGGGGAAACAGATCCGTTAGGAAGAGCGGTTGTAGGGTGTTGGTTAAGAAGATATGGGCCAGTTCAAATTCAAGTTCGCTTAGAACAGGGGTAATAAACTCAAGGTCAGACGCGGGCCAGATCTTCTATCCCATGGGGTGCTTAGATCTGGCCTGTGGGGCCAGCCTGGAAACAGTAAAAGATTGGCCGGCGATGCCTTTGCCAGCGAAAATGGGCTCCCGAGCTCCATTTTCGGCTGTGACGGCCTCCTGCAACCCTCTGCTCCTCCTACCTGGAAAAAGTCTCCCATGTGGAAGCCAACCAGGTAAGAACAGTGATGCCTGGCAGCTGCCTGAGTTCCTATAAAGGAACTCCCAAGGGGCAACCTGCGAGGATCTAACGCAGAGGTGCAAAATATGCCCAAGTATCAGGACAAGCACAGAATCAGAGGCTGGTAGAGGCCTGCTACTTTTCACATTCCCATGTGGGCAAGATGTAGTTTCCAGAAGAAGGGAGAGATGTCTAGGAATCAACTTTATATCGAGACTGACTTTGATCCATCCAGCATAGTGCTACCATATCTACAACAACAGCAGGGAATCGAAATGAGGGTCTTATTTTTTTTTAGTTCTGTTTGTAACTTTAGTCCTAGCAGTGTTTTCTCCACCTTGGCAACTTGGATGGGTAGACTTCAGTTCCCAGAATTCCCCATCCAGCATGGCACTCATTGTAGCAAACGGACAAGAGCAGACAGAGCTGGGTGGGCTGAGTTAAGCGAGTCATCAGTCTAGAACAGGGGTCAACAACCCGCAGCTCTGGAGGCTCTTTCATCCCTCTGCTGCGGCCACCACAATTATTGAGAGGAGCTTCCGGTTATGGGGAGGAAAAGCACGGCGCACCAGGAAGAGACTCTATGACAAGGGGCGGGTTTTCTGGTCAGCTCCACAATTGATAGGGCTTTCAGTTAGGACAGGTAAAGGAAAAAGGATGCTGCGCTAGGAGAAGACTCTATGGAGGGGGAAACGATTTCCAGTTGGCAGAGGAAAAAGGACGCCATGCTAGGAGGAGACTCTATGGTGGGGGAACCAGACTTCCGGTCGGCTCCAGAATTGAACGGGGGGCTTCTGGTTAGGACCTTTGTGGCTCTTTGAGTGTTTAAGGTTGCCGACCCCTGGTCTAGAAGAGCGGGCTTTCCTGCAGAGGATAAAGAAAGGCCACTGATGGTCAATTACATTTCTTTTATCCCTTACATTTTCTCCTATCTGCTTTGAACCTACAGTAGTCCTCCATTTACGGCCACAATCCGGGATAGAATTTCCATTGCTAAGCAAGATAAGCGAGCTGCGCCCAATTTTGCAACCTTTTTTTTTGGTCGCAATTGTTAAATCAAACACTGCAATCGTTAAGTCAAGCATACAGTTGTTAAGAAAATCTGGCTTCCCCCATTGACTTTGCTTGTTGGAACCATCTAGGAAAGTCACAAATGGCCCCAAAGATGCTGCAACCATCATAAATACATGTTGGTTGCCAGGGAACCAAATTTTGATCACATGACCATGGGGATGCTGCAATGGTTGTAAGTGCAAGGAACAGTTTTAAGTCACTTTTTTCCAGTGCCATTGTAACTTCGGACAGTCGCGAAACGGAGGGTTGTTAAGTCAAGGATTGCCCTGTAATGCTAAGCCACGATTTAATCGTTTTGTTTTGATGTTAGTGTGGAAAACCAGACAACCAACACGGGCAAAGCTTAAGGCCCTGTGGTAGCCCTGCATATTGGGAGAGCGAGAGGGTGCCTAACCTTGTCTTAATGTATATACAAAGGCATGATAGCTTGTTCAACCTGTGATGGTTTGAGAAATCTGGCTTAGCCTTTTGCATGGCGTTTCTGGTAGGAACTTTCCTTTTCTCACTTACCTCCATAGTAGGCACGAAGCAGAATCAACAGTTGCACAATCAGGTGGATATTTAAAAAAAAATCAAACTCAGAATCATAACTCAGTTTTATTTCTCCGATAGCCTATTTATTCATCCCATTAGCAATTGAGCTGCATCAATTAAACCTTCAGCTGGTTCTATCGCTATGAAGATTCTCAATCATCCAGGTCATAGTTGTCCCAAAGGTGCTTTTTCAAACAGCAACTGGACTTTCTTGGTTTTTTTTTTCCTTTGAAAACATTTCGCTTCTCGTCCAAGAAGCAAACTGAAGAAACTTCTTGGATGAGAAGCAGAATGTTTTCAAAGCGGGAAAAAAAAACCCCCAGATTGGCTTTTGGAAGAAGCACCTTTGGGACATTCGGCTGACTCTGTCGTGGCAATTGCTTCATGACCTGTCACATTTGGCTGCTGTGAAATCTTAAATGAAGATTTTCTTTTTTTTAAGAATGTCTGAAACAGAGAAATTAGTCATTCCTAACCCAGACAGGTTGCTGTTCTAGTGTAAATTTTCACTGGCAAATAGAAAGCATTCTACATTGGCACAGAAGTGCTTCTGTCTGTATTTTTCCATAGGACAAAAAATAAAAATTCCAGAGAAGTGGCTTACACAACAGATGTTACGTCATCTGTTACACACTGCGCTGAACCATACCTATGGCTAACTCTATGGTGTCCTAGGACAGGGGTCTCCAACTTTAGTAACTTTAAAGTTTGTGGACTTCAATTCCCAGAGTTCCTCAGCCAGCAAACTATGCCGCCTTCGTTATGACCTGAGCATAGCTCATAAAATCATCTGCTATAATGTCCTACCTGTCAATGACTACTTCAGCTTCAACCACAACAATACATGAGCACACAATAGATACAAACTTAAGGGAAACCGCTCCAAACTTGATTGCAGAAAATACGACTTCAGCAACAGAGTGGTCAATGCCTGTAATGCACTACCTGACTCTGTGGTTTCTTCCCCAAATCCCCCAAATTTTAACCTTAGACTGGCTACTGTTGACTTCACCCCATTCCTAAGAGGTCTGTAAGGGGCATGCATGTCCGGGTCCTAATGTTTCTTTTAATTGTATTCAGTTTATGTATGCAATTCATGCTTATACTGATATATATTATCTAATATATTTCAACTCCTGTTTCAACTCCTACCTTCAAAACGACGCTATAGAGCACTGCACAACAGAACAACTAGATACAAGAACAGTTTTTCCCGAAGGCCATCACTCTGCCAAACAAATAATTCCCTCAACACTGTCAAACTATTTACTAAAGCTGCACTACTATTAATCTTCTCATTGTTCCCATCACCAATCTCTTTCCACTTATGACTGTTTGACTGTAACTTTGTTGCTGGCAATCCTTATGATTTATATTGATATATTGACCATCAACTGTGTTGTAAATGTTGTACCTTGATGAACGTATCTTTTCTTTTATGTACACTGAGAGCATATGCACCAAGAAAAATTCCTTGTGTGTCCAATCACACTTGGCCAATAAAATTCTATTCTATTCTATTCCAATATGTACTCAATAAATAAATAAATATGTTTGCTGCCTTTTTTGTAAAAAATAATAATGATGGTGGGATACAAATAAATATTGTGCATACAGTATCCTGGAGCCTGTATAGCCTAAGGTAGAATTGGTGCCACCTTGAGTTGGCATTTCAGAGAGACAAACAAACATCTGCTTTCTGTTTACTTAGTCATGGAATTCACCCAGCAATGGGTAGGATCAGCTGTCTTGATAGCCTAATAGCCTGGAGGGTTTTTTCCCCCCCCTCCCTTTCTTCTTCTTTTCATAAGAAAGGGAAACTGGGTTAAAGATCTCCAGCTTCTCCAGAGTGGGGTGGGGGTGGGGAAGTGAAGTGAAGTGACATGATCAGCATCTCCGGCTGATGTAAGCCTGAACTCCATTGCATAGCATGAATGTCTTACCCCATAGCAAGGAATCCTGGTCCTTGGTGATGGTGGTGAAGGAAGAGGAGATTGGGGCAGTAGAGGTAATATTGAAGCTTGTCATTTGGGGGGTTTGGTCCTCAGCCTCCCCGCCTGCCCTGCCGTGCACCTGGCTGCATCTTACAAGTGGGTCTTTCTGCTGGGCTAACCAGGTTTGGGCAGGTGTTTCTTGATGCAGTTCCTGCAGCGGTCCCATCAGGCGAGGAGGAGGAGAAGGAGGAGGAGGAGGAGGAGGAGGAGGAGGAGGAGGAGGAGGGCAGGGAACAATTTATCAACAAGCTGTGGTTTTGTTTTTTGTTGTTTTTTTTGTTCTGGGCCAGGTGTGTGCCTCTCTGCCCTCCCCCCCACCATCTCTGCTCTTTTGGCCTTGTGGCTTTGTCTTCCTCCTCCTCCCGTGGGATCCCGCTGTTTGATCCTAGCTCAAGAGAGCAGGGTGGGGAGCTTCCCCTTTGAAGCCTTGAGGACAACAGGGGTGTGTTCAGGATGGGAGTGACTTGTAACATCCTTTCTTTTATTCCCAGGATAGAGGGATAAAAATCCCCCAGCAGCTGGGAAGAGGCCCCAGTTCTTTCATCCCAGTGGAAGAGGTAAGGGGATAAAGCACAGTTTCCCCTCTCCCCTCCCCTCTCCTCTTCTTCCCTCTCCTCTCTCGTTCCTTTCCCTTCTTCTTTTCTCCCCTTCATTCTCTTCTCCCCTCCCTCCCACTCCTGCCGTCTCTCCTCTCTTATCCCTCTCCCCTTCCCTCTCCCTTCTCTCCTGCCCTCTCCTCCTCTTCTTTCCTCTCCTCTCTTCTCCTGTCCCTTTCCCTTCTTCTCTTCTCCCCTTCATCCTCTTCTCCCCTCCATCCCACTCCTGCCCTCTCTCCTCTCCTCTCTTCTCCCTCTCCTTCCTTTCCTCTCCCCTTCATCCTCTTCTCCCTCTCCCCCTCTCCTTCCTTTCCCCTCTCCTCTTCTCCTCAGCCTGAATGCCAGGGTCATCTCTTCTAAGGCACACCTTTGACATGTTACTTTGCTTGACCAGGCAGAGGTTGAGTGTGTGAGAGGGGTGCAATTGGAGGGAAGGGGGGCTTCTCCCTTGCTGGGAGGGAGTGGGCAGGGATGGCTTTGCAGGAAGAAAAAGCTGGTCGTTCAGTTAAGAGCTTTTCCTGGCCCTTCAAAGTCCAGCCATGTCCTTCTCCTGGAGATTACAAAGCACTTGGAGAAAAGATATCCGTTTTGTTCTGCGGTTTCACTTGTCCACCATAACTAATCCACGGCTTGTGTAACCGTAGTTTGCAGAATAAATTCCAGTTTACGGCACGATACAAAGAGAGCATCTCTAGATTCACATAATACCCTAATCCATGATTGCTTTAGTCATGGCTTATTGACCATGAAGGAGGAGATCCATCCTAGACTGGGTTAGCCAACAGCAGAAAGCATTTGGTAGTACCTTTTCTGACCGTCAGATTTATTCAAAGGCATCCGGCGTTCTTGAACTGCCGCTCGTTTGATCAAAAGCAGATACTGGTTGAATCAATGTAGGGTTTAAATTGGAAAGTGGTGGGGAGGAGGGTGATGGGTGAGGAGCAGAGTTCGTGTTTCTCCTGAGGGAGTGTTGGTTAACCAAGTGTTGGGTAAACTCAAGTAGGGTGTTGGGCATTTAGAATTAGCTGCTCTGTCCAGTTCCCAGGGATGCGGTGGCTCAGTGGCTAAGATGCTGAGCTTGTCAATCGAAAGGTCAGCAGTTCAGAGGTTCGAATCCCTAGTGCCGCATAACAGGGTGAGCTCCTGTTCCTTGTCCCAGCTTCTGCCAACCTAGCAGTTCGAAAGCACATTAAAAAAAAAATGCAAGTAGAAAAAGAGAGACCACCTTTGGCGGGAAGGTAACAGCGTTCCGTGCGCCTTCGGCGTTGAGTCATGCCGGCCACATGACCACAGAGACGTCTCCGGACAGCGCTGGCTCTTCGGCTTTGAAACGGAGATGAGCACCGCCCCCTAGAGTTGGGAACGTAGGTGCGAGGGGAGCCTTTACCTTTATCTTTTCCCAGTTCCCTGCAAATGTGTTTGCACTCCATCATCGAAGTGCTTTGGGGAGTGCCCCTCTTCCAAAGTCCTTCAGTCCAGGCCAGCAAACAGGAGCTCCCTTTGGAAAGGGAGGGTGAATGGCCAAGGCAATGACTTGCTTTGTTTCCCCTCCTTCCATGAACCCATGTCAGGGTTGCAAAAAAGCTGTGGGCTGGGCACCATTTGGGAGGTGTTAATTCGCCAGTAAGCCGGGCATCTCGCATCATAGGATGGACGTGGTGTTTACTTATTGCAGCAGCTAAGACCTTGGCTTCCTCGTTATTTTTTTGGCTGGTCTGATGAGAGAGAGGTGATAGCATTGCCCTGGGGGGGTGTCGTCATCTCTGTATTTATCAAATGACCTTCCCTCCTTGTGTGCACAAACAACTTATCAGAAAGCCAGCCATGACTGCCTTTCCTCCTGGCTGGCTGGCTGGCTGGCTGGCTGGCTATCCTGCTCCTCTCCCCATTTGCTGGATACCACGGCTCCTTCCCTTTCCAACTCAAAGGACTTTCTCATCCAGTGGAATGGCTCCATGGGTTTTCCCCTCTGCCGGCAGCTGGCCCTCTCCCTCCCTGCTGGTGAAGGGCCAGGGCTCCTCTGTCTCCTTTCCTGCTGAATTCATGACTCTTAGCTGGAAAGGAGGTCCTTGCAGTATTCCTGGACAGCTTCTAGGCAATGCTAGTTGCAGAGAGCTTGGGGCTCTTTTTGAGGAATTTGCTGTAATCCGATGGGATTTGGGACACCCCTGTTTTATTTTGCAGACTGGGACTGAGCATACAGCAGAAGGCTATGCATCTGCGTTGCAAAGGGGAACGGCTAACTTTTTCTTTTAACTAGTGTTTTTTTCCAATCTGTCCTTTATTATTATTATTATTATTATTATTATTATTATTATTATTATTAATAAATAACTCAAATTAGTGACCATAGCTAAATACTCTTTCTTCCTCCAGTTTTCCCCACCATAACAAACCTGTTAAGGTGGGTTGAGAGGGACTGCCCCAAAATCACTCAGCTGGCTTTCATGCCTAAGGTGGGACTAGAATTCACAGTCTCCTGGTGATTGGCCCAAAGTCACCCTAGTTGGAGTCATGCCTAAGGTGGGACTAGAACTCCCTGTCTCCTGGTGATTGACCCAAAGTCACCCTAGCTGGCATCATGCCTAAGGCAGGACTAGAACTCCCGGTCTCCTGGTGATTGGCCCAAAGTCACTCTAGCTGGCATCATTCCAAAGGCAGGACTAGAACTCCCGGTCTCCTGGTGATTGGCCCAAAGTCACTCTAGCTGGCATCATGCCTAAGGTGGGACTAGAATTCATAGTCTCCTGGTTTCTAGCCTTTACCACTAGACAAAACCGGAGCTCTCTCTTTGGTTGTTTTAAATGACGCTCACCCAAAGGGGGCGGGCCAACAGCTGACGACCTGTCTGATTTCTAGGCGGCTGGTATAATAAGATCAGCAAGCATTTCTGATGACCATATGATTTTTGATGGCAGCAACAAAGTGACTTCTCTTGAAATTAAGCAAGCTTGGAGGGGGGGAGCATGGCCAGAATTAGCCTTTACACATTGTCTTTCTGTACCAACCAGCCTTGACACTTAAAATGATATTCCTGGCTTCCACATGTTGAGTCTGTGTCTTTTGCATGGGGCTTCAGCATCTGGATATTGGAGTTTCAAAAAATAATCAAGGAGGGATGGTCTTGAACTCTTCCCATTCTTTCTTTTAGAACAACAGTTCTAAAAGCGCCTGGTGGGGAGTGCTCCAAACAGGTGGATTTAATTTTAAATTAATTACACCCACATTCCAATCATCATTTCATACGATTACTCTCAGGATATTTAATAACTTTTTTCTTTTTTTCCTTTTACAATAAACGACGACAGCTTCTTAATCATGGCTTTGAAGGGGCTCCGGGCAGCTATTATTGACTGGGCATTCATGCATGAAACGGATTGGATAGAGAGCATATCTTGTTTTTCAAAACAGGAAGAACAATTTCAGAGTCAGGCTAATCTTAGAACTGTTGACTAGTAGCATCCCAATTTTGGTAAATAGCCGAAGAGGCTATGGAAAGCTAGGGCTGCAGATAAATGAACTTCCGTTTGCAGATCTTTCCAAATGAAAACCTTCTTCTCCTGTTCCTTCGCCCCGCCCCACCTTCTTCCGCTAATGTTTTATTTCTGCAACTTCACTTTGACTGCTATTGTTAGATAATTAGGAATAAGGAAAATGGCTAATGATCTGAGAAAAATCCCTGAAGCCTGCTCTGCCTTGCATTCACCCCCAAATTGAATATATTTATTGTGAATTTATTTACTTTATTAAATCTATTGATCGATTGGGCAAATCTCTGCTGTACCTATTCCTTGGGAGCTGGTTGAAAGTAATGGACAAGTCCCTACAATGGACACGTTTTAGATAGATAGATAGATAGAATTCTTTATTGGCCAAGTGTGATTGGACACACAAGAATTTATCTTCGATGCATAAGCAATCAGTGTACATAATAGATATAAGTGACAAATAGTGATCATAGTCATCATAAATACATAGGGCCAGTCTCACACACTTGTCCCTTCTTCTTAGTGATAGTCATAGGATACTAAATAAGCAATCAAAATTATACTAGGAAACTAATAAAACAATATAAATCGTAAAGATACAAGCAACAAGGTTATAGTCATAAGTAAAAAAGGAGATAGGTAATAGGAAGGGTAAGAAGAATAATAGTAATACAACCTTAGTAAATAGTTTGACAGTGTTGTGGGAAAGAATAGAATAGAATAGAATAGAATAGAATAGAATAGAATAGAATTTTTTATTGGCCAAGTATGATTGGACACACAAGGAATTTGTCTTTGGTGCATGTATTCTCAGTGTATGTAAAAGAAAAGATACGTTCATCAAGAATCGCAAGGTAATGATAGTCATAGGTTACAAATAAGCAATCAGGAAACAATATCAACATCAATATAAATCGTAAGGATACAAGCAACAAAGTTACAGTCATACAGTCATAAGTGGAAGGAGATGGGTGATGGGAACGATGAGAAGATTAATAGTAGCAGACTTAGTCAATAGTTTGACAGTGTTGAGAGAATTAGTTGTTTAGCAGAGTGATGGCATGTGGGGAAAAACTTGAGAAGATGCGGGGGGGGGGGAACTTGACAAGAAATCTTGTTTTCTTGACAAGATTTCAGAAGGGACGAGTGTGTGAGACTGGCCCATGGTTGCCCAGCTATCTTTGCACCTAAGGCAGGACTAGAACTCACAGTCTCCCAGTTTGTACACCTAGTGCCTTAATCACGACACCAAATTGTCCCTCATTGTTTTTTGCCTTTGCCCCATTTGAGCTAGCAAAGTTCATCCCAAGGGATCTTTGGGCAAGCCAACTATTTTCTTCTCCTGCTCCTACCTTGCAGGGCCTCTTTTTTTTACAAACTTGCCCATTCTCTGTACTGTAGATCCTACAAGAAGGAGTGGAAAGCGCCCAGCGACGGCTCTTCATAGAAGCCTTTGTTTCAACGGGCAGAGTGGATAACATTACTATGGTGATGGGACTACATCCAGAGTACCTGACGAGCTTCTGGAAGACTCAGTACCTCTTGTTGAGGATGGATGGGCCACTGCCGTATCACAAGCGCCACTACATCGCAATCATGGTGAGTGGGGGAGCACCGCAGGGACCTAGATTCAAAGCCCCAGCAGGCAGGGACATGCAGCTCCATGGGAAACTGGGCAAGTGATAGTCTCAGCCCAACCCTCCTTTACTGGGTGGTTATTGTCAATGTCAGTAGAACTTGCTGTCCATGCTACCTTTTACCTCCATGAATATCAGGTGTGAAAAATCAGGACGATACTTTAAGTTGCAATGATTGCTCCAGCAAGATCTAGATCTAGCCAACTAAGTTTCAGGGCTAAATTGGTGCCAGATAAGGGACAATGGAATTCAGGAGGGGTTGAACCGAAGGTGAAATGCTCCTGGTTCAGACCGAATCACCTGATCCAGTAGTGATGGCAGTGGGTGGTTCGGAGAACCGGTAGCAAAAATCCCTGCCCCTCCCCATGCCCAGCTGAGCCGCGTGATCATCAGAGGTTTTTTTACTTTTAAAAGCATTTTTTCTTCGGCCGAAAAAATGCTTTTAAAAGTAAAAAAAAAAAGCCTCTGAAGATCGTGTGGCTCAGCTGGGTTTGTCAGAACCTTTTAAAAGGCTCCTCTGACGATCCCACCTGAGTTGCCTGATCGTCAGAGGCTTTTCTTTTATTTTAAAGGGAAAAAAAATGCTTTTAAAAGGCTCCTCTGACGATCCCAGCTGAGTTGCCTGATCGTCAGATGCTTTGCTTTTATTTTAAAGGCAAAACAAATGCTTTAAAAAAAAAGGCTCTGACGATCAGGCAATTCAGCTGGGATCGTCAGAGGAGCCTTTTAAAAGCATTTTTTCTACAACCTCTTCGGCCAAAGAGGTTGTAGAAAAAATGCTTTTAAAAGTTAAAAAAAAAGTTGTCCACGCCCACATTACACCCCCCCACCAAGCCACGCCCACAGAACCAGTAGTAACAAATTTTACATTTCACCACTGGGTTGAACGTAGATCATTTGTGGCAACATAATGATTCTAGACCAGGGGTGTCAAACTTGATTTTATTGCGGGCCACATCACAGTTGTGTTTGACCTCCGAAAGGGGTGAGGGTGGCCAGGATGGGTGTGACCAGCTTGACATCACTTGTGTCAGGGGTGCCTGTGGTGGTCCAAGTGCTCTGCCGGTGAAAGTGGGCTCCTAATCTCCGTTTTCGGCTGGGACAACCTCCTGCAACCCGCTGCCAGTGAAAACGGAGTTCGGGAGGGCCGCCTCCCAAGCTCCGTTTTCGCTGGCAGCGGGTTGCAGGAGGCTGTCCCAGCTGAAAACTGAGATTGGGAGCCTGTTTTCGCTCGCAGAGCCACCATGGGCCAGTCCTTCACTATTTCCATGGCGGCCCCACAGGCCAGATCTAAGCATCCCATGGGCCGGACCTGGCGCAGTGGCCTTGAGTTTGACGCTCCTGTTCTAGACTGTTGACTCACTTAACTCAGCCCACCCAGCTCAGTCTGCTTTTGTCTGTTTGCTACAATGAGTGCCATGCTGATTGGGGAATTCTGGGAACTGAAGTCTACCTATCCAAGTTGCCATGGTGGAGAAACACTGCTAGGACTAAAAATTACAAATAGAACTAAAAAAAAAAAATAGACCCTCATTTCGATTCCCTGCTGTTGTTGTAGATATGGTAGCACTATGCTGGATGGATCAAAGTCAGTCTTGCTAAAAAGTTGATTCCTAGACAACTCTCCCCTCTTCTGGACATTACGTCTCGCCCACAAATCGGAATGTAACAGGCCTCTACCAGCCTCTGATTCTGTGCTTGTCCTGATACTTGGGCATATTTTGCATCTCTGCGTTAGATCCTCGCAGGTTGCCCCTTGGGAGTTCCTTTACAATATTTTCCTTCTATTTCAGGCAGCTGCCAGGCATCACTGTTCCTACCTGGTTGGCTTCCACATGGGAGAGTTTCTCCAGGTAGGAGGGGACCCAGCCTGGCTGCGAGGTTTGCAGTATGCTCCGCAGAAACTCAGGAACCTGAATGAGATCAACAAGATCCTCGCTCACCGGCCCTGGCTGATCACCAAGGAGCACATTGAGGTGAGTGCCGAACTTGGTGGAAAGTGAGTTGGATCGAAGCATCGTGGAGCTATTTTTGTTTCCTGCAATCGCAAGAAAGCAAACATTTCATCCTTTTTTTGTAAAACCAGTTTGTCCCGCACGCACAGCAGCTTGGTTCTTTCCACACTAAGCCATAAACTATGATTTACAGTCCATAATGCCTGGGTTCATGTGACACACTAAGACAAAACCAAATAAACTAAATTATAGCGTTACACAAGGAAGGAGAGATCTCAGGACTTGATGTGCCTTAGATTCTGGTTGAAGCAAATTCCTTTGGGGAATTTCCTTGGTCCATTTTACTTTTGTAGATGGTTTTGTATCTTCCCTAATGAGACAAATAATGATTTGGGGTCATCTGGGGAATTCTGGGAGTTGAAGTCCACAAACCTTAAAGTTGCTAAGGTTGGACATTCCTGCTTTACAGGAAAGCTGTTGTCTTATCCCTAAAATACAGAATAACAAGAGTTGAAAAGGACTTTGGAGGTCATCTAGTCCAACCCCCTGCTTAGGCAGGAAACCCTATAGCATTTCAGACAAATGGTTATCCAATCTCTTCTTAAAAACCTCCAGTGTTGGAGAATTCACAACTTCTGGAGGCAAGTTGTTCCACTGATTAATATTTCTACCATGTTTCCCCTGAAAATAAGTCCTCCCCAAAAATAGTTAAACGCATGCACAGCCGGTCCCCACCATTTCCTCTGGTTAGGGTTAGGGAGACGGAGCTGGAAATCGGGTAAAATGGCAAGAAGAGCCCCGTCTTGCTCCATGCACCCCAAAATAATAAGACCTCCCCGAAAATAAGGCCAAGCAATTATTTTGGGGTTCAAAAAATTATAAGACAGGGTCTTATTTTCGGGGAAACACGGTAATTTATTTATTTATTTGTTTGTTTGTTTGTTTGTTTATTTATTTATTTATTCACATTTTTATACCGCCCTTCTCCGAAGACTCAGGGCGGTGTACAGCAAGTAAAACGACAATAATCCAAAAACCATTTAAAATACCTTAAACAAAATTAAAAATCTAATTAAACTGCTGTATCCTTAAAAATATTAGATAAAAATTACAAAAGATAAAAACCCCTGTTAAGAAACCCGCTAAAATCCCCAAATATTAAAATCAATCAATCAGGCCAGCCCCGCTTGGTGAAAAAAGAAAGTCTTGAGCTCACGTTTAAAGGTCCGAAGATCAGGGAGAAGACGGAGTCCCACTGGCAGCTCATTCCACAGAGCCAGGGCCCCCACAGAGAACGCTCTTCCCCTGGGGGCCGCCAGCCGACATTGGTTGGCCGACGGCACCCTAAGGAGGCCCTCCCTGTGAGAGCGCACTGGACACATGGGAGTTAACTGGCGGCAGCAGGCGGTTCCTGTCAGGAAATTTCTCCTTAGTTCTAGGTTGCTTCTCCCCTTGGTTAGTTTCCATCCACTGCTTCTTGTCCTGCCTTCAGGTGCTTTGGAGAATACACTGACCTGAGGCAGAAAGCTGAGAGATTTTTTTGGATTTGTTTCTTCCAGGCCCTGCTAAAAACTGGGGAAAACAGTTGGTCTCTAGCCGAGCTCATCCAGGCCTTGGTCCTGCTGACACACTACCACTCGTTGGCTTCCTTCGTGTTCGGCTGCGGCATCAATCTGGAGCTTGACCAGGAAGCTGGGCACATCTTCCGGCCACCTTCGCCACGCAGTTGCGACAGTAGCCCCAACTCGGAAGATGGGACAAACAGTTCCAGTGTAAGCCCATTATGGGGAGATGGATCCTCATTTTCTTTTTTCTTTTTTTAAAAAAATGCATTTAGGGAGCTCTTAAAGTTGGAGAAAAACTGGCCCCAAAGTGGGTGGGCTCTGGTAGGCACAGGGGCCACGACATCTTGTGAAGTAGGCAGTCACAATGCCTTTGCCTGGGAATCTCAAAGGTGCTTTTTCAAGAGACAACTGGACTTTCTGGTTTTTCTTTGAAGAATTGCACCCGAAAGACCACCGGGAGCCAGTGCAGGCCGCGCAGGAGAGGTGTCACATGGGAGCCACGAGGTGCTCCCTCTATCACCCACGCAGCCGCATTCTGGACCAGTTGGAGCTTCCGGGTGCTCTTCAAGGGGAGCCCCATGTAGAGAGCATTGCAGTAGTCCAGCGGGATGTAACGAGGGCATGGGTGACTGTGCAAAGGGAAACCCGGTCTAGAAAGGGACACAATTGGCGAATCAGGCAGACCTGATAAAAAGCCCCCCTGGCGACAGCTGTCAAGTGATCTTCTAGAGACAGCCGTGCATCCAGGAGGACGCCAAGATTGCGAATCCTTAAGCAGTCAACGGAAATTCAGTTGTTTGCCTGGCGGTTAGAGAGAAGGGGAACTCTTAAAAATCCTGGCTGGTCTTTGCTTAGGGTGTTGGGCAAACTTGCAAGAATTTCCTGGTGAAGCAGTTCTGTGGTTTTTCAGTGGGAGGTCCAAAAACGATGTCATCAGGTTTAGAGAAGAAGGATACATTCTTGCAAAGAAGGCAAGAAAGTAAATTGCTGGGACCAGTTTTTTTTTAAGAATAGAATAGAGCTGGAAGGGACCTTGGAGGTCTTCTAGTCCAGCCCCCCTGCTCAGGCAGGAGAACCTATCCTATTTCAGATAGGTGACCGTCTCGTCTCTTCTTAAAAACCTCCAGTGGTGGAGCACCAGGGGTGAAATCCAATTTTTTCCCTACTGGTTCTCTGGGCGTGGCTAGGTGGGCGTGGCAGGGGAAGGACGCTGCAAAATCTCCATTCCTGCCATCCTGGGGGAAGGATATTGCAAAATCTCCATTCCCACCCACTCTGGGGCCAGCCAGAGGTGGTATTTGCTAGTTCTCTGAATTACTCAAAATTTCCACTACCGGTTCTCCAGAACCTGCTGAATTTCACCCCTGTGGAGCACCCAAGGTTTCCCGAAGGCAAGCTATTCCACTGGTTAATTATCCTCACTCTTAGGAAGTTTCTCCTTAATTCTAGGTTGCTTCTTTCTTTGATTAGTTCCATCCATTGTTTCTTGTCCTGCCCTCTGGGTGCTTTGCAGAATAATTTGACCCCCTCTTCTTTGTGGCAGCCCCTCAAATATTGGAATACTGCTATCATGTCGCCCTAATTCTTCTTTCCCTTAGACTAGCCAGACTAGCCAGACCCCAATCCTGCAGACGTTCTTCATATGTTTTAGTCTCCATTAACTAATCATCTTAGCTGCTCTTCTCTGAACCTTTTCCAAGGTCTCGACATCTTTCTTGTAGCATGGTGACCAAAATGGGGATTTTGCAATATCCTTCCCCTGGAGTGGAGTGGGAATTGGTTGCAGTATTCCAGGTGTGGTCTTACTAGGGTTTGCTTGGTTCCCGGCTACTCCTCCCCACCAGGGTTTCACCAGGTGATAGAAGAGTTCAACAGATAGTAAAGGCAAAGCATAGTAATGCAACCCTGCCGCAGAATTGTGAAGTAAGGCTGGTGGATTGTTCCCCTGAAATGATCTTCCCTGTTCTCACTTTTTCTCAGAGCAATGATGCTATGGAGGATGTGGAAATGCTGATGGAGAGGATGAAACTGCTGCAGGAATGCCAGCTGGAGGAAGAAAGTGTCACGCAGGAAGAGATGGAGACCCGTTTTGAGATGGAAAAGAGAGAGAGCCTACTTGTGACTCCCTCAGGTGAGGCAGGGCCACATCTGAAGGGAGGTGAGACTTCCACCCATTCAAGGCTTTTAGTCAAAAAAACCTGGTGGAAAATGGCTTGGCAATCTGGAATCTTTTGGTCTGCAAGCTTCATCCAGCCCCTCAAAAATCCAACCAAATCTTTTGATGTATGAGATGTGATGGCGCAGTGGTTAGAATGCAGTATTGCAGACTAATTATGCCGGCTGCCAGCAGTTTGATCCTCACTG
Source organism: Ahaetulla prasina (assembly GCF_028640845.1). NCBI lineage: Eukaryota > Metazoa > Chordata > Lepidosauria > Squamata > Colubridae > Ahaetulla > Ahaetulla prasina. Next base: position 16,862,369 of record NC_080548.1, read on the forward strand.
GCTCAAGGTCGACTTAGCCTTTCATCCTTCCGAGGTCGATAAAATGAGGACCCAGATTGCTGGGGGCAACAGGCTTTCTCTGTAAACTAGCATCCCCCCAACCAGGGACCGGTTCCATGGAAAGAGGTTTTTCCCGCGGACCAGAGGGGGCGTGGTCTTTTGTACTGCCTAAATCCCTTGGATGGGGCTTTGCTTGTTTGCGTGGTTTCAGGCATGCCACAGATCAGTGCCGGTCCATGGCCTGGGGGTTGGGGGTTGGAGGTTGGGGACCCCTGCTGTAAACTGTTTAGTGAGGGCTGTAAAATACTATGAAGCGGTACGTAAGTCTTAAATGGTATTGCCATTTAAGTGTTATTGATGGCATCACATCATGGTTTATGTGTGGGGTTTTTTTTGGTTCCCATCTCCAGTAGACATTGCTGAACACTCCCTGCCCCCCAACGTCCTGTGCTTTGTGGAGGATCCTGAGTTTGGCTACAAGGATTTCACCAGGAGAGGAGAGCAGACACCTCCCACTTTCCGAGCCCAGGTACCGTGAGTCATGATTTGGATACATGCTTAATCCCCATCCCCAACAGAATGTCAAAAATCCCACAGCACACACGCTAATCAAAAGGTGAATTGTTTGGTTTGGCTTAATTAATGTGTTCTGCAAATCCACCCTTTGGCTGTATGAATTACGGTTCATAGTTTAATACTAGATATGAGCCAGGTTATAAATGGCTCAGCATGGTAATTTTGTGCACTGATTTATGGTTTAGCTTTTGATATGAACTCTAGCTGTAGTGACTTCCTGGATGGCATTGGCTTGAAGGAGACGTCACCTTTACTGTAAAGCTAACCCTGGTTTAGCGCAGATTGTAGATCCAACCTGTATTTCACCTTCTGCAGGATTATACGTGGGAAGATCATGGTTACTCGCTTATCAACCGGCTGTATCCTGATGTGGGACAACTGTTGGATGAGAAATTCCAAGTAGTGTATAATCTGACCTATAACACCATAGCTATGCACAGTGGAGTGGACACATCCATGCTCCGAAGGGCTATCTGGAATTACATCCACTGTGTCTTTGGCATTAGGTAGGTTGCTTCAGCATCCTCTTTTTCCATCCCTCCTGCAATTTTTTTTCTCCACACTTGCTGTATTTGGGTCAACCAGGGGTCAGCAACCTGCGGCTCTGGAGCCGCATGTGGCTCTTTCACCCCTCTGCTGCGACTCCCCATCACTCAAAATATGCGTCACAACCGCCAATGTGCGACACCTGCCGGCACACAATTTACTGAGCTTTTCAACCCCCAGTAGGCCAACCATGAATAAATCCAAGAAAAGACAAATTTCAGAAGAAAACAGAACGTTTAATTCAACTACATATGCTAGTTTTGTGGCCGCTCAAGAAATAGTCAGGCACAGGAAGGGTTTTGTGGCTCCCAGTGTTTTCTTTTCTATGGGAAACAGGTCCAAATGGCTCTTTGAGTGTACAGACCCCTGGGGTAAACAGTATCCAGATTTTTCCTTCTGCCTTGCTTTTGGCACGGACCAATTACCAACGTGCGTCCTTTTTTTCCTAACTGGCTGATTAATCATTGGAAAGAAGAAAATCGCCCAGCTACAGGTGGCTCTCGACTTACAACCACAACTGAGTCCAAAATTTGTGTTGCTAAGCAAGACATTTGTTAAGCGAGTTTTGCCTCCTTTTACAACCTATCTTGCCACAATTGTTAAGTGAATCGCTGCAGTTTTCAAAGTTAGGTTGTTAAGTGTTAAAGTGAATCCCCATTGATTGTTAGAAGTGATCCGGGACACTGTCATAAATATGAATCTGTGGCCGAGTGTCTGAATTTTGACCACATGACCATGGGGATGCTGAACGGTTGTAAGTGTGAAAAGCGCTCATGTCACTTCTTTCAGTGCTGTTGTAACTTCGAACGGTCACTAAACGAACTTGTACGTCAAGAACTATCTAATGAAGCTGTTTTGCCTATTGTGGCAAGCCGTGCTAATCAGCAATAGGAGTTTGGGCCTACTGTACAGCTTCTCTTCTCTTCTCCCCCTGATCTGCATAGCTAGTTACTTTCTGGTTTTAAATCATGCTGGTTCAGTCATCCTGGCTGAACTATTGTTTGCCAGCATATACAAAGCAGGAGAAGGTTTGCCTCTAAGCAGGAAATAACTGAGCAAGCCGAGTGCAAGCAGAGAGATGGAGACTGTGAGTCCAAACGTTAAGTGTATAATTCAGAGCCACAGCCTGGCACTTGCAGGTGAACAAGTGACTGAGCATCCTTGTCCTGTCAAACGAATTGCCTGAGGTAAAACAGTTGTGTGCGGTTTGGCCAGGTGACTTTAGGATGGATGGCTATGCAGGGATGGCAAGCATTGGTGTGACTAAAGGACGTGAATCATCCAATTTACAAGAAATAGGAAGTAACGCATGCTCGAAGCATGAGGGAGAACTTGTTTTCTTCTTGCCTCTGTGTAAACTGAGGAAACCTTTGCAGCAAGGACTGGATTGTTTATGGATTTCACACAAGTCTCCTCCTCCATTTTTAAAAATGGTTTCAGAAGGCTTTCAAAACCAGCCTGCCAAAATGCAATAATGATTCGCTGATTTGTGGGCCATGGTTTCCTTCTGAAATCAAACCTTTGCTAGTTTTTTATGAGTCTGTTTCTCTAGGAAGCCCCATGGACCAAACATTCAATCTCAGCCATTTCATTGATATCTTTGCGCTACAGGTTATATAGTTCCTTAGATATCTAGTTTTTCTTTTTCAATTAAAAAACAACAACCCACACATGCCACTATTAGCTACCAAACCCTCCCCCAATGATACCAAACAAAAAAGAAACCCTTCCCTGCCCCCACACCCAACTCCCTGGCCTTAAGGAAAGAAAGAGGGATGATGCAAATGTTGGCTTGCTGGGATTAAATTGGAGACAACTTCTCCATGCAAATTCTCCTGACCAGCTGCTCTGCATGGAGAAGTTCCCAGTTGAAGCTCTGGCACTGTAAAATTAAAAAAAATATATATTGGCAAGACCTCAGCTCTAGGGCTCTTGAACTAGATCCCTGGATTACTTTCAGAAATCCTCTACCCGCAATTTTTCCATGCTTCCTGTGCAAGAAGATAAATAAGATGGCAGAGAGAAAAATGGAGGTGTAAATATAATTTAAAAAGTAGTATTATTACTGGTTTAGGTTTGACTTTGTATTCATGACCTCCTCTCAGTTGCCCATTTCCAAGGAAGACAGTATAGGTAGTCCTTGACGTACGACAGTTCATTTAGTGACCATTTAAAGTTACTACAGCACTGAAAAAAATGAGTTGTGCCCAATTTTACGACTGCAATTGTTAAGTGAATCATGAGGTCATTAAGCAAATCCAGCTCCCCTCATTGACTTTGCATGTCAAAAGCTGGCTGGAAAGGTCATATGGTCCTAGGATGCTACAACCTTCATAAATGCGACAACTGGTCATAAATCCCTTTTTTCAATGCCATTATTTTTTTTTATTTTTATTTTTTATTTGCATTTATACCCCGCCCTTCTCTGAAGACTCAGGGCGGCTTACACTATGTTAGCAATAGTCTTCATTCTATTTGTATATTTATATACAAAGTCAACTTATTGCCCCCAACAATCTGGGTCCTCATTTTACCTACCTTATAACGGATGGAAGGCTGAGTCAACCTTGGGCTTGGTGGGACTAGAACCTGCAGGCAGCTGCTGTTAATAACAGACTCCATTAGCAGTCTGAGCCACAGAGGCCCCATTATAATTTCGAATGGTCATTAAATAGCAATAGCAGACTTATATACTGCTTCGTAGTCTTTACAGTCTTCTCTAAGCGGTTTACAGAGTCAGCATCTTGCCCCAAAACAATCTGGGTTCTCATTTTACCGACCCAGAAGGATGGAAGGCTGAGTCAGCCTTGAGCCGGTGAGAATCAAACTGTTGGCAGCCGGCAGAATTAGCCCGCAATACTGCATTCTAACCACTGCGCCATCGCGGCTCATACATCAAAAGATTTGATTGGATTTTTGAGGGGTTGGGTGATGCTTGCAGACTGAAAGATTCCAGATTCCTAAATCATTCTCCACCAGGGTGTTTGGCCAAAAGTCTGAATGAGGACATTAAATGATCCCTGGTTGCTGATTTAGGATTCTGTTGTCCACCCAGCCTTCCCTAACATGAAGGCAACAAGCTGGATTTTCCCATGCATCTTGGCCAATTATATAATTGTTTTGCCATTATAACCCAAAAAAAAAAAGTATTTGGGGTGTTGGAAAGTTGTTCATTTGGGCTGGCCGATATATTGTAAAGCCCATATGTGGTCTCTTGTAGGTATGATGACTATGATTATAGGGAAGTGAACCAGCTTTTGGAACGTAGCCTGAAAATCTACATCAAAACCGTGGCCTGCTACCCGGAAAAAACCACTAAAAGAATGTACACTCATTTCTGGAGACATTTCAAACATTCAGAAAAGGTAAAGAAAACACATCTATTCATTCAAGCGGGACTGGCTTAAAAGTTTTATTTCATTTTAATTGGGGTTATTTATCAATTTTAGGGTTTTAAATTGATTGTTTTAAATTTTGGCCATTAATGTATATGCTTGTTTTAAGCTTTTGTTTTAATAGAATAGAATAGAATAGAATTTTATTGGCCAAGTGTGATTGGACACACAAGGAATTTGTCTTGGTGCATATGCTCTCAGTGTACATAAAAGAAAAGATACGTTCATCAAGGTACAACATTTACAACACAATTGATGATCAATATATCAATATAAATCATAAGGATTGCCAGCAACAAGTTATAGTCATACAGTCATAAGTGGAAAGAGATTGGTGATGGGAACTATGAAACGATTAATAGTAGTGCAGATTCAGTAAATAGTCTGACAGTGTTGAGGGAATTATTTGTTTAGCAGAGTGATGGCCTTCGGGAAAAAACTGTTCTTGTGTCTAGTTGTTCTGGTGTGCAGTGCTCTATAGCGTCGTTTTGAGGGTAGGAGTTGAAACAGTTTATGTCCAGGATGCGAGGGATCTGCAAATATTTTCACGGCCCTCTTCTTGATTCGTGCAGTATACAGGTCCTCAATGGAAGGCAGGTTGGTAGCAATTATTTTTTCTGCAGTTCTAATTATCCTCTGAAGTCTGTGTTTTTCTTGTTGGGTTGCAGAACCGAACCAGACAGTTGTGTAATGTGTATATTGTGTGGTTTTATCATTTGGCTGTACACCGCCCTGAGTCCTTCGGGAGAAGGGCGGTATAAAAATCTAATAAAACTTAAAACTAAAAACTAAACTAAACTAAAGCAAGTTCTACTGGGTGATGGGGTCGTTTGGCTTCCCCACCTGAATCGCTGATTGACCAATGTTGGGGCTGCATGTCACATTTAGTGAGAATATGCTTCCTTTGATTTTGGCTTCGCCTGTAGATGAACTCAGCCACTGCAGAATGTAGATCCCGATTTATGGGTTAGCACAATGCGTGTTTCAAACTTGGCAGCTTTTAAGATGTGTGGACTTCATGGCCGGCTGGTGAATTCTAGGAGTTGAGTCCACACATCTTAAGGTTGCCAAGTTTGAAAAACATTGTATGTTCTATGACAGTGATGGCTAACCTTTTTGCCATCACATGCCAGGAGGAGGGGGCATGCGATGGCCCGGGTAGGCCCGTTTTTCTCTCTCACCTGGCTCCAGAGCCTTTCTAGGAATCGGGGGGGAGGCAAAAATGGCCTTCCCCCCCCCAGAGGTCCTCTGGAGGCCAAAAATGGCCCATTTGCCAACTTCCGGTGGGACCAGAAGGCCTGTTTTTTGCTGTCCCCAGCCTCCAGGGCCTCTAGGAGTCTGGGGAGGCCGAAAATGGCCTTCCCCACCCCCCACACCCCTGGAGGTCCTCCAGATGCCAGAAACGGGCCATTTTCGGCCTCCGGAGGACCTCCAGGGTGGGGGGGAGGCCATTTTCACCCTCCCCAGACTCCTAGAAAGGCTCTGGAGCCAGGTGAGAGAGAAAAACGGGCCTTCCCCACCACCTCCCCGAGGCCCTCCAGAGGCAGGAAACAGCCTGTTTCCCTATCTCTGGTGGGCCCAGAAGGCCCGAAAATTAGCTGGCTGTTGTGTGCATGTGTGCCAGAGCTGAGCTCATGTGCCCACTGATATGGCTGTGCATGCCACCTGTGGGACGTGTGCCATAGGTTCGCCATCACGGTTTTATGACTCCCAGCCACGGTGGATTCAACAAGCAAACTGTGGTTTAGCCAATGTAGGAAAGCGTTCTCTAAGAAATAGGATCTGGCCAATTATCACCTAGTGAGCTTGAGGTAAGCTGGGGACTTTGTTCCCTTCGGCTTCTGTTTGTTGTGTTAGCATGACACCATTTCTTTACAGCTATATTAAGGACATTCCTACGTTAATGATATCATATTGACTCTTGCCAAGAGTTCTGATTTATGGATAGCAAAGGAGGCACAGAACAGGCCTTATTTTGGAGAAAGGAAAGAAGAGAGGAAGGAAAATTGGATCAGGAGGGGTATGTTTCAGAGGTGGTATTCAATAGGTTCTGACCAGTTCTGGACAACCGGTAGCGGAAATTTTGAGTAGTTCGGAGAACCGGTAATAAAAATTCTGACTGGCCCCGCCCCCGTATATTCTCTGCCTCCGGAGTCCCAGCTGATTGGGAGGAAATGGGGATTTTGCAGTAACCTTCCCCTGGAGTGGAGAGGGAATGGAGATTTTATAGTATCCTTCCCCTGGAGTGGGATGGGAATGGAGATTTTACAGTATCCTTCCCCTGGAGTGGGGTAGGAATGGAGATTTACAGTACCCTTCCCCTGGAGTGGGGTGGGAATGGAGATTTTACAGTAACCTTCCCCTGGAGTTGGGTGGGAATGGAGATTTTAAAATATCCTTCCCTTGCCATGCCCACCAAGCCACGCCCACAGAACCAGTAGTAAAAAAAAAATTGAATCCCACCATTGGTGTGTTTATGTTAATTAATTACCTTCTTCCTAATTAACCACAACAATATTCTGGGATGTGGGCAAAAGATCCCAATTGCTCAGAAGGGCACGATTTTCTGCTTTCATGATTTTCAGCTCTTTTGGGACAGGAAGCACATAACAACCGAAGCACAAGCCTAACATACACATAGAGCAGCAGAACAACAACAAAAAAAGAGGCTTTGAATTTCACCGGCAAACCCAGGAAAATAAGCATCTGCACCCCACCCATTAAGTTGCACCATCAACCTAGCCCAGTATGATCTTTGAGTTCCTCCCAGGTGTTTAGGGGTGCAAATCCTCAACCGCCAAAATTTTGCCTTAGGGACATTTGAGAGTTGGAAATGAAGCTGCACAATACGCAGCTGTAATCCTGAAAAGGAAGTAAAACAAGAACCAAACAAGGGACTTACTAAGTAAAGAGGTGGTAGTGGATCTTTTTGATATCTAAGTGTTAGTAGTGGATCCCTTTGTGTGGTAGGTTCATTGGCTGAAGGAGAGGGGTTCCAGCTTGGGGTCGGTTCGGGGGGGGGGAAACATTGAAGGGCAAACCTTTAAGTCTATATCTGCCATTTCCCAGTCAGTCTGGCAAGTTTCCTGTAATATAGGTGATCAATAAAGTATCTATTTAGGCCTATTCATGGAGTGGTGGTTCTGGTTTTTTGTGCCTGTTATTTTATTTTATTATTTATTTATTTTATTTGATTTTTATACCGCCCTTCTCCTGAAGGACTCAGGGCGGTGTACAGGCATAATAAAACCGACAATACACTATACAAGTTTAAAATACGATTTAAAAAACTTATTTAAATTAGCCCAGTAATTAAAATTTACCATACTAAAAAACCCCGTTTAAAATTAATAAATTTAACATTAAAATCCCAATTTAAGCCAGCCCCGCGCGGATAAAAAGATGAGTCTTGAGTTCGCGACGAAATGTCCGAAGGTCAGGTATTTGGCGTAAACCCGGGGGAAGCTCGTTCCAGAGTGTGGGAGCCCCCACAGAGAAGGCCCTTCCCCTGGGGGCCGCCAGCCGACATTGTTTGGCGGACGGCACCCTGAGAAGTCCCTCTCTATGGGAGCGTACGGGTCGGTGGGAGGCGTGTGGTAACAGCAGGCGGTCCCGTAAGTACCCAGGTCCTAAGCCATGGAGCGATTTAAAGGTCATAACCAGCACCTTAAAGTGCACCCGGAAGGCCACAGGCAGCCAGTGCAGTCTGCGCAGGAGCGGTGTTACATGGGGGCTACGTGTAGCTCCCTCTATAACCCGCGCAGCTGCATTCTGGACTAACTGAAGCCTCCGAGTGCACTTCAAGGGGAGCCCCATGTAGAGAGCATTACAGTAATCCAAGCGAGAGGTAACGAGCGCATGAGTGACTGTGCATAAGGCATCCCGATCAAGGAAGGGGCGCAACTGCCGAACCAGGCGAACCTGGTGGAAGGCCCTCCTGGAGACGGCCGTCAAATGGTCTTCAAACGACAGCCGATCATCCAGGAGGACACCCAAGTTGCGCACCCTATCCTTTGGGGCCAGTAACTCGCCTCCAACAGCCAGCCGCGGCTGCAGCTGACTGAATCGGGGTGCCGGCATCCACAGCCACTCCGTCTTGGAGGGATTAAGCTTGAGCCTGTTTCTCCCCATCCAGACCCGTACATTTTAAGATCTAAGTAGTTTTCTGGGATGCCAGGTTTTGGTACCAGGCCTCTCTGCTTGTTGCAAGTCTCACATCGCTTTCTATAATGCCTCTTCTTGGAATAGAATAGAATAGAATAGAATAGAATAGAATAGAATAGAATAGAATAGAATAGAATAGAATAGAGAGTAGATAGAATAGAATAGAATAGAATATAGAGTAGAGTAGATAGAATAGAATAGAATATAGAGTAGAGTAGATAAAGTAGAATAGAATAGAATAGAATAGAATATAGAGTAGAGTAGATAGAATATCAGAATAGAATAGAATAGAATAGAATATAGAGTAGATAATAGAATAGAATAGAATAGAATAGAATAGAATAGAATAGAATAGAATAGAATAGAATAGAATAGAATAGAATAGAACGTAGAGTAGAGTAGAGTAGAGTAGAATAGAGTAGAGTAGAGTAGAATTCTTTATTGGCCAAGTGTGATTGGACACACAAGGAATTTGTCTTTGGTGCATATTCTCTCAGTGTACGTAAAAAGACAAGATACATTCATCAAGAATCATAACGTAACACAATTAATGATAGTTATAGGGTACAAATAAGCAATCAAATCATACTAGGAAGCAATCAATAATATCAAACAATCAAAGCAATCAATTCTTGTCTTTTAGGTGCACGTCAATCTGCTGCTTTTGGAGGCCCGCATGCAGGCAGCCCTATTGTATGCTCTGCGTGCCATCACCCGTTACATGACCTGACTGGACTTCATGGGCGAGGCAGCCTTGCTCCTGGACCAGGGAGCTTTCTTCCAAAGACCTGTTTCTGGAATGTCTGGTGAAAAAAAAAATCAAGTTACCTCACCTTCTACCTGCGGCTTTTTTTGGAAGCGTTTTGTACGGGGGATGGACTTTTCAGTCACTCTGCCAAAAAGTGACACTGTGAGGCAGAGGCGGGTTTCAACGTGAACTGTTCCCTTGATGTGTGAAGGAAACCAACCACTGTTCCATTGTCATTACCTGGGGAGCCATCCGTGGTTTCTTGGTTTTGCCAACGGTGGCCCAAGGTTTTGGAGTTTGATGCCGAGGTGGCCAGCTCTTGTACAAAAATTTGAGAAGGTCTTGCCTCCCATGCTGATGTCTCTTGATGATTACCTTGGTGTGCACCAAAGTTGGAGATGGCAGCATTTTAATGACTTGTGCAATGAATACCCTCTGCCCTGTCTACATCTTCTTCTTCTTCTTTTTTTGCCATGAAGACGGTCCTGAACCAGCTGAGGCAAAGATCGCCAAAGAGATTCCTCTTGCCGTAGACACGGGCTTTACTCTTTCTCTTTGGTCTCAACTTGCTACAGAACTCTGAATGTAGAACTTTGAACATTTCAAGCGGGTAACCCCTGAAGCTCTCTTAAGGCGAGGGAGTGGAGATATGCCCTGGGTGTGTATGTGATGATGACAATGTATGTGCTGAATTTATAACAAGCTGGCCACTGGCATAACTGGTGACTACACACTACATTTCTTTCTTTTTTTCCCTAAGCTTCAGATCACAAGATCTTTGTGTTTCAGATGTTCTCCTTGCGAATGTGGAAATCTCTCAGAGTGGGTGGTGGCTTGCAGACAAGGTCAAATTAGAAAAAGAATGTTGATTTGTTATTAGTCGGCTGGAATATTCTCTCCTCCTGTTGTTCCCACTCCAAAACAAGGCAGAAGATTTATCTTAACATGTGATTGATTTCTCAGATCAAAGAGGTAGCTTCAAGTTCACAACCAGGACATTTGCTTTTGTCCTCTTTTTTTTGTCCTTGTCTTTTTCTAAGAAGATTTTTTTTCCTCTGATGTAAAGCTGTGTTGTTTGGCTGCTATTAGATCCCATTATCTCCTCTTGCTCAAGGGTTTGAGCTTTGGACATTGTGAAACTCTTTATCTTCTCTACAGTCCGCTCCCTGCTATTCGGAAAGCTTATATTGATGGCTCTAGAAACTGGGAATTGTCATCTTTCTCCATCTGTCAAGCCCATCTCCTTTTTGATGAAACAGTCATAACATAGTCCAGACGACTTAGAAATCTGGGGGGCTTGGAAGAGAGATTGTTGAATGTTTGTGGAGACTCTCAATCATCATGGTTGCCATAAAGGTGCTTTTCAACAGGCAACTGGACTTTGTTTTTGTTTTTTTTTATCCCTTGAAATTTAAATTCAAGGAAAAAAAACAAAGTCCAGTTGCCTTTTGAAAAGCACCTTTGAGATCTTCACCTGATCTATTCCATGCACTGCAGATTTAAGAAGTGGCCTGAATAATTTCAGATTATAGGTTCCAGTACTGCAATTTAAGCTTCTTTCTTATCATTTAAAAAAAATACCCTCTGTAATAAAATAATTTAGCATGAAAGTGGTGTGGTCCGCCAGCAACCTGTGGCGCTGGCAGCAGAGTTGGACAGTGAGAAGGTTGGGGAGGAACATGGGCCAGTCCTGGAGTCTGGGGAAGGCTCGGATGAAGGCTCTGCGTCGGAGGCAGAGAAAGGGCCATCTGGGAGGTATGTGCTGCCTCTGGAACCTCCAAAATCGGACCTCAGCGAGGCAGAGGAACGGGGGAGCCTGTTCCCAGTGCACACATGCGCAGAAGGCAAGAACAGTTAAAAGGGACAACTCAGGAGTAGGGCTTGGAGATGATTGGCTCCTCCCATAAGATTTAAAAGAGGAGCGAAAGCAGATGGGCCTTTGCAGGAAGCAACATTGTTAATTTTGTGCAATTTAAAGTTTGAAGCTCTGTTTGATTCTGGATTCCGTGTGGCTTTGCCAATTAGGTCTTTGGCAGCGTGTCAAGGGAGATAAAGGTGGGTGATTATCAGCCTTATCCCGAAGGACTTTTTACAACTATTTGGGACTCATCTGTGAATGAACAGAATTCACATTGAAATAAAACAGGTTTTTGGGACTACTCTGTGTTTTACTGACTCAGGAAGAACTAGGTCAGAACAGAAAGAAGCTTGGCTTAGCTTCTCCCTTGTGCTAGACTAGAGTTTTATTTGCAGAGAATTTTAGACCTTGTTCCTAGAAGCCAGCCCGAGTTACCACTGCCTTGAGCAACTGACTCATCCTCTTGAGGTAGCAGTATGTGATGACTGAGGCCATGGCCCGATGGGGAGTGGCCAAATTTGTTTTTCCCCTAACTACCACTGATATTTGCTGTCCTCCCTAAGATTGCTGCCCCAACAGAGTGAGCTTTATTTGTCCGTATCCCTTTCTCCCTTACTCTGCCCTGTTTGGAAGAGGTGGCAGGGGTGGGATGGGGAGAGAGAAATGAACCACTAGACCAGAGGTCTTCAAACTTGGCAGCTTTTAAGACTTGTGGACTTCAACTCTCAGAGAATTCTGGGAGTTGAAGTCCACAAGTCTTAAAGCTTAAAGTCTTAAAGCTGCCAAGTTTGAAGGCCTCTGCACTAGACCAGGGGTCTCCAACCTTGGCAACTTTAAGCCTGGAGGACTTCAACTCCCAGAATTCGAGAATTCTAGGAGTTGAAGTCCACCAGCCTTAAATTTGCCAAGATTGAAGACCCCTGTACTAGACTGTTGTTTCCCAACTTTGGCAACTTTTAAGATGCTGATTCTGGAATTCTGGGAATTGAAGTCTGCGCATCTTAACATTTGCTAAGGTTGAGAAACACCGCCTTAACCTTTGTCTGTTTTGTCAGCCAAATGGGAGACTGACCTTGCATCAACCCTCTTGGTGCTCACTGAACATAGCTTTGTGCTGGCTAACCTGATCATGTGAAGTCTCCACTGAGCTGCCAGGTCCCTACATCTGACTGATTGGATTCCACTGCTTCGTGAAGCGCTCGCCCTGTGTGAGTGTGTGTGTGTGTGTAACAAGACCTTTGTTGGAATGTTCAGTTGCAAAATTACGATCCCTAAACTGTAGTACAGCAGATCACAGCTACTATTAATGATACAGAGGTTTCTGTTACTGTCAAACCAGGGGTGAAATCCAGCAGGTTCTGACAGGTTGTGCAGAACCGGTAGCGGAAATTTTGAGCAGTTCGGAGAACCTGCAAATATCACCTCTGGCTGGCCCCAGAGTGGGGTGGGAATGGGGATTTTGCAGTATCCTTCCCCAAGGAGTGGGGAGGGAATGGGGATTTTGCAGTATCCTTCCCCCAGGAGTGGGGAGGGAATGGGGATTTTGCAGTATCCTTCCCCCAGGAGTGGGGTGGGGATGGAGATTTTGCAGTATCTTTCCTCTGCCACGCCCACAGAACCGACAGTAAAAAAAATTGGATTTCATCACTGTATCAAACGGATCTTCTAAACTTCATGCTCTAATTATCATCAGGTTATTAGCCACTAGAGAGTAGGATGGGGAGGATTTGAACTGTGAGTCTTTTTATTCCCTCTCTACTACTGCGTCAAGCAATATTACAGAAGGTTCATGTTTTATTTAACTCATTTTGCTGTCAAAGCTAGCAGTCCCCCTAAAAAAAGAAAATTGCCCATTAGGCTGAACAAAAAGGTGATTGAGCTTGTCAAGCAATTTCTCCTTCTTCCTGCTATTATTCACTCTTCCTACTCTGAGAAGGAATGGAACGTCCATCATTTCAAATGTTAGTACCTAGGAATGGGAGGGTTTAAAATATTTTATCCCAATCCCATGGACCTATTGATGTCATGAGCTGGTAGGAGTTGGGAGTCCAGCAGCTAGAAAACTGTATGTCGGTTAGATTCTGGCCCTTGGCTCCTTTTTCATTTCCCCTCCTCTGTATTACATTTCAGTTTGGTCCCGTGTGAATCTTCTAAATCCTGGAAAATTTCAGCTCTGGCTTTTTGCTCTCTCTCCACGCTTATTTTAGAACAAGGGTGCCCAAACTTGGCAACTTTAAGACTTGTGGACTTCAACTCCCAGAATTCTGGATCAAAGATACAAACTTCTTTAGGTATTATGGATTGCTAAAACCCATCCATTTTTTAGCCCTTGTGGCCTAAAAGTTGGAGATTGTAGAAACCATAAGTCAACATCTAGAGAACCACAAGTTCCTTACCCCTTGTTTCCAGTTCCTTTTTTTTTTTTTTTGAAATCTTGGGGTTAAAATCTGAATTTTAGACGGATACTAAGCCCTAAAGTCGTACAATGCAAAAACAAGCAAGAATCTGCCCCCCCTCCTTTCCCCCTTGGTAACAACAGCCCAGCAATAACCAGCTTCAAATAGCAACTGTGATGAAGTTGGGTTCCCAGGAAAATGTGAAGCTTTCCAGGCATTTCTGAAATATACATAAGATTCAGTTTGGAGCAAACAACTCGGGTTACAAGAGCTAAATTTAACTATTGCAGGGCTGGTCAAAGGTTGCTCTACCTAGACTGTACAGTTGGAGAGGGAGGTGAGTTTAAGCAGCCAACACAACTTTGTGCGGTAGCTCCCTGAAGTAGACTTTGTTTGGCTTAGAGACACAATCTGCATTATTTTGTCCATTGGCCAGATTCCTACAGCAGACATATATCTTAGAAGTCCACAAGAGAAGTCCAAGTGGTTACTCTCAGTGCCAGGAACGGTTATCCTTGAAGCTAAGGGAATCCAGAACATGTTTTCAGGCATTTTATTTTGTTTTAAAACAAAGGAAAGAAACCCAGGATTGTGGAACCCAGCTTATAAAACAGGATAATCAGATGCCACCCCAACAAGATTTTTCAGACATTTTGAGAGCCAGTTTGGTTTAGTGGTTAAAGCATCAGGCTAGAAAGCATAAGTCTATGAGTTTTAGTCCCACCTTAGCTATGAAAGCCAGCTGGCTGTCTCCAAAGTCAGGGCTCTTGGCCCATCTCACCTCACAGGGTTGTTATGCGGGGGGGGGGGGGAAGAAGTGTTGGATATGTTCGCTGCCTGGAGTTATTTGTAAAAATAATAATAAATGCAAATAAATAAGTAAATGTGGGGTACATATTGCAGGTTTCTTTTCAGGAATTCCTGTTTCGCATAGGGTCAATAATGGATTTACTTAGTTCAGGGGTGTCCAACTTTTCAGATTTGTAGATTTTAACTTCCAGAATTCCTTAGCCAGTAGTGCTGGCTGGGAAATTCTGGGAGTTGAACTCCAAGGCTTAAAGTTGCCAAGCCCTGACTTAGTAGATTTTCTTGAAAACTCACAAGAACCATGGTCTAAAATTTGCAAACTTTCCGACAGACCTCCTCTGATTTGAGAATATGGTCAGAGTATTTCCAGCTGGTTGAAACTTCTTAGACTGAGATGAAAGTGCTTGAGGGGTGTGTGTGTTTATTATACTGTTTGGTTGATTCTACTTCAGTTTATTAGGATACCTGCGCATTTAATGGTTGCTGCCTGTCTTGAGCTGCAGAGCAAAAACCTTAAAAATATCTTGCAGTCTGTGAAAAAATCCCCATTTCTGCAGGTTCTTAAGGTTGAGCTATCCTCTTTTCTCTTGACACTTCAGACCTACTGAAAGATCTGTAACCCTGACCATCCAACGGATAACTTTTTTTTTTTTTTTTTGCCTCTTCCTGAGGGATGTTTGGCCCACTTGCCTTAAAATGGTACAATTCTGTATGCGTGAAGCAGCGAGAACATAATGTCTGGAGCTTTCGCCTGAGTTGTGCCGCTACATTTCACGTTGGTGCCAGCTTCGGTGAAAATGATCCCTGACGGACACCTCGCCATCTGGTCGCCTCTTTTCCTCCTGGCCTCCTCCCAGATTATGTCCTCTTCTTCCTCTCCTACTTATCACCACCCGGTAGTCTACTGATCGGGCAGCCTCCAAATCTCCTGAATTCAATCTTTTGCTCCGCATTAAGTTATGTTGTTTTTGTTTGTTTGTTTTTTTTAATGTATTTTCCTGTATCGGCGCTGTGACTCTTGATTCAAAGTGTTTGTTTTTAGAAAAAAATAAAGTTGCCTTTTTCTTTACCAGATACCCGTTTTGAATGACGTTCTTGACAGTGTCGGCTTCATTGAGAAAAGTTTAGAACTTAAGAATGCCACACACACACAAACACACACGTTTTTAATCACAGTAAGACGTGGTGTTATGGAGTAAGATATGGTGGTTTAGTGGCTAAGACACTGAGCTTGTCGATTGAAAGGTCGGCAATTGAGTGGTTCGAATCCCTAGTGCCGTAATGGGGTGAGCTCCAGTTACTTGTCCCAGCTTCTGCCAACCTAGCAGTTCAAAAGCATGTAAAAAATGCAAGTAGAAAAATAGGGACCACCTTTGGTGGAAAGGTAACAGCATTCCATGCACCTTTGGTGTTTAGCCATGCCGGCCACATGACCATGAAAACATTTTCGGACAGCGCTGGCTCTTTGGCTTTGAAATGGAGATGAGCACCGCCCCCTAGAGTCAGGAACAACTAGCACATATGTGCGAGGGGAACCTTTACCTTTTTTAAGACGTTTGGCATTTTGTGTGGGATATCGCCCATGCTTCTTGCCTTACCCCAGTGATACGCTAGAACTAAAGAGAAATTTCCTGACAGGGACACCAGTGGAACAATTAGTCGGTGGATTAGGTTGTCAGCAGAAGTTGTGGGTGCTCCATCACTGGAGATTTTTAAGATTGGACAGCCATTTGTCTGAAATGATACATGATCTCCTGCTTGAGGATGGGGTTGGACTAGATTAGAGCAGGGGTCTCCAACCTTGGCAACTTTAAGCCTGGAGGAGCTTTGCTGGCTGGGGAATTCTGGGAGTTGAAGTCCTCCAGGCTTAAAGTTGCCAAAGTTGGAGACCCCTGGATTAGAGGATCTCCAAGGTTCCTCCCAAGTCTTATTCTGTTGTTTGGATGTATTAATTTAAGAGCCTTACTGTATCTCCATAAATGAAATTTGGGTTTTTCTATTCAGACCTGGTCATTCTAGTTTCTAAACCACAGTTTATGGTGTAATGTATTATGCAAACCCCCACCTAGTATTCAATAAACTACAGGTAGTCCTTGACTTACAACGATTCATTTCATGATATTTGAAGTTACAACAGTACTGAAAAAAAGGGACTTACGGTTGTTTTTCACACTTACGACTAGTGCAGAGTTCCCACATGACCAAAATTTGGACATTTGACAACTGGCGTGTATTTATGATGGTTGTAATGTCCCCGGGGTTCACTGTAGCTTCCAAATATTTTTTAAAAAAACTATCATTAAAAAAAACACAACCAAATCAAAAGCAAATACTTTGACAAACAAGGTCATCAATCAATATACTACAATGCCCAACACCAATGATGAGCTGCGGTGGTGCAGTGGTTAGAGTGCAGTACTGCAGGCTACTTCTGCTGATCACCGGCTGCCAGCAGTTTGGCAGATCAAATCTCACCAAGCTCAAGGTTGACTCAGCCTTCCATCCTTCCGAGGTGGGTAAAATGAGGACCCAGATTGTTGGGGGCAATAGGCTGACTCTCTAAACTGCTTAGAGAGGGCTGTAAAGCACAATGAAGCGATATATAAGTCTAAGTGCTAGTGCTAGTCAACACTTTGGCCCAATGCACCCTCCAGGTCTTTCTTTGGGGACATGCTGTTCCATAGGGCAGGCATAGTGACAGAAAAGGCATGCTTCCTTGGTCGTCTCAAATAGCACTGCCTGATGGAAAAGATCCAGAACATGGCAGCTCTATTGGATCTGGTGGGATGAGCAGAACAAATGGGAAACAGGTGGTCCTGGAAATAACTGTCCAATAACAGACCGAAGCCCAAAGATAACATCGCAAAATACAGTTGAGTTCAATCCTTGATTTGTTTGCATCTAACGGACAGAATCTTGAGCCACAGTGGCGCAGTGGTTAGAATGCGGTACTGCAGGCTACTTCTGCTGACTGCCGGGCTGCCGGCAGTTCGAGTCTCACCAGCTCAAGGTTGACTCAGCCTTCCATCCTTCCGAGGTGGGTAAAATGAGGAGCCAAATTGTTGGGGGCAATAGGCTGACTCTGTAAACCGCTTAGAAAAGGCTACAAACAGTAATGGGTTCCACTTATCTTCTCTACCGGCTCGGAACTGTGAGCACTCGCGCGCAGCTCTTCTGCGCATGCGCAGAGCGTCCGTGATGACGTCCAGGTGGGTGGGCAGAGCCTCCTGCCACCACCACTACTGGTTCGCCTGAACTGGGGCGAACCGGCAGAAACCCACCACTGGCTGCAAAGCACTATAAAGTGGTATAAAGTAGCCTACTGCTATCTTGCCAAACTAAAGCTGCAATATTCTAACCTATTAGATATATCCTGAGGGATTCTAGGGTATGGCTACCCTGAACCTTTTCCCTTCCTATCCCTTCCAGTTTGGGACTGTGCAGTTTCTCAATCTACGCCTCTTTCTGGGAAACCTATGTGTTGCCAAAAGCTGTGGCTGCTCCATCACTGGAAAAATAGACTGGATAACCATTTGACCAGGATGGTATACGGCAGTGGTAGTCAACCTGGTCCCTACCGCCCACTAATGGGCGTTCCAGCTTTCATGATGAGTAGTAGGGGATTTGTCCGATACTGAAGCACTT
Organism: Ahaetulla prasina; assembly: GCF_028640845.1. Classification (NCBI taxonomy): domain Eukaryota; kingdom Metazoa; phylum Chordata; class Lepidosauria; order Squamata; family Colubridae; genus Ahaetulla; species Ahaetulla prasina. The sequence goes on from NC_080548.1 coordinate 16,880,504, forward strand.
TCCTTTTTTTTAATTTGACTTTTAAAAAAATTTTCATAGCATTATTTTAAAAAATTTTCATTAGGTTTTCATAAAATTCCCCATGACAATTTAAATTTCTGAAAATATACTATTTGTATCACCCGCACATAAGTTTAGTTCACGTTACGTAAGTGAAACTAAATGGCGCTATAGTACAACTGCAAACAAAAGAGCCTCGTCCCAGAATAGCTCGCGCATCTCTCCCCACACCACCCAGCTGTAACAGACAAGCAGAGCTGGTAGCTGGCGCTCCCCCCCAAACTCAATTCATGATGCGCGAGACGCATGCGCAGACGACAATACACAGCGCATTACTGTGGAACCGGTGGGTGGTCAGAAAATTTTACTATTAACAGAGATACAAAAGTGGGCGGCAGGTACAAAAAGGTTGACTACCCCTGGTATAAGGCAAGGGTGTCAAGGCCCAAGGGTCGGATCCAGCCCGCGTGGTGCTTAGATCTGGCCTGTGGGGCCACCCTGGAAACAGCAAAGGACCGGCCCACGGTGCCTCTGCCAGCAAAAACAACTTGGGGGTGGTGGGTGCGCACAGAGGGCTATCAAAACAAACTAAAAACAAAACAAAAGGAGAAATGTTTTCCCTTTTGCATTTGAACATGCAAGAAGGGACGGGAAAGGAGAAAGGGAAAGAGGAAAGGCAAAGAAAAAGATGGGAAGATGGGAAGAGAGCAAGGAAGAAAAAAATAAGAGTGGAAGGAAGAAGAAAGGAGAATGAAGAGGGAAGGAAAAAGAAGGAAGGAAGGAAGGAAGGAAGGAAGGAAGGAAGGAAGGAAGGAAGGAAGGAAGGAAGGAAGGAAGGAAGGAAGGAAGGAAGGAAGGAAGGAAGGAAGGAAGGAGAGAGATTATAATGAGAGTGAGGGAGGGTCTGAGGCAAGTCCTGCCTTGGCCACCACAAGTGTCCGTGACATGAGTGAGCTGGCCATGATGCGGCCCACAATGAAATTGAGTTTGACATCCTTGGTATAAGTCTCCTGCCTTGAGCAGGGAACTGAACTAGAAGACCTCCGAGGTCCCTTCCAGCCCTATGAGTCTATGTTCCATAAAATATCTTCAGACAAGGGATACAGTTTATTCTGTTTTTATAGTAATGAATTGTGACTAGTGCAGAAAAGGCGGTTGTGATGGAAGCTTTTAGTAATGTGCTTTGTCTGGAGTTGGTGGAAGAATAGAGGTGTAGCTTTTTCAGATCAGCAAAAGGGATCTTATTAGTTATATGCAGAAGAGTAGATCTCCCTTAGTCTTTGGGATCCATGAAGCAGGTTGCATTCCTATGTAATTTGGTAATGGAAAACTCCATGTCAGCTTGGTGACCCATTTTGCTAAAACAATGTGAGTATAATTTCAACACATTCCTGGTTGTATTCAAGAAACTTGTGTAACTTGGTGCTAGAACAAAATGCATGTGGAGAAGCTCCAGATTCATTCCCCGACTTCTTCTGGGCTGGGGAATTCTGGGAGTTGGAGTCCATACATCTGAAAGTGCTATGGTGGAGAAACTCTCCTTTGATAATATAAAGTTAGCCGCAGCTATGCTTCCCCTAAAGCAGCTTCTCACGTTTGCCAATCAGCATATCTTGCAACTGACTGGATAATTTATCTCAACAAGTTACTGCTGCTGGAGTCGAAGTCTTGCAAAGGCCCTTGAAAACAAAATCTTTGGCAAGCTTATCTCTTAACCTTCTGAAATTCCCTGAACAAACATTTCAGCTCTTTTAGTTAAAATCCACCAGGATTCAAAAGCAAACTTTTGAGAAGATAAAGAGCTAAAAGGAGTGGCCTAGATAGCTTATGGGCTTACATGTGAATGTTTCTCAGAAACGGTTGTTTGTGGCATTGAGCTGCCTAGCCCAGCCCAAAAGAGACTGCCGATTGGCCTTGAGGTCACCTAAAACAGGGGTCTCCAACCTTGGCAAATTTTAAAACTTGTGGATTTCAACTCCCAGAATTCCTCAGCCAGCAAAAGTGGCTGAGGAACTCTGGGAGTTGAAGACCACAAGTCTTAAAGTTGCCAAGGTTGGAGACCCCTGACCTAAAATAAATCCCTGGTGTAAGCCAGTTTGGTGGTAGTGGTTAAGGCAGCAGTCTAGAAACCAGGAGATTGTGAGTTTTGGGCACACCGTAGGCATTAAAGTCAGATGGGTGACTCTGGGCCAGTCACTCTCTCTCAGCCCAGCTTGCCTCATAAGGTGGTTGTTGTGAGGAAAACAGGAAGAAGGAGTACTAGGAATGTTTGCCACCTTGAGTTACTTAAGGACCCTATCAGAAAATATTATACCTGTACGGGCACGTAATAAAGGTGGGATAAAAACAGGGGTGAAATTCACTTACTTTCCCTACTGGTTCGCCAATGTGCACGTGCCATTATCTGCACAAAGCCTTCTGTGCATGTGCAAAGGCTTGAAATGTCGCAAAAAAGTGATGTCATGACGTCCATGTGGGTGGGCGAAGCCTCCCGCAGCTGCCTCTACGAGCTCACCCGAGCCGGATAGAACTGGCTGGATTTCACCCCTGGATAAAAATCTAAGAAATATTAGTTCTCTGCATAGGGTCAGCCCAACTATTTGGTGGAAGCTGACAGGTGTCATTAGTGTGGTGTTAATGGATAACACTATATGTGCCACAAAGTCCGTTCTTCACCGACACCAGTAGTGGTCTGCTACTGCATATAAGTTTGAAGGAACGTATTGTTTAAAGGATATTTAATTGGTACTCCATGATGCTGGATGTGGAGTGCAAGTGATATGTCATCTATCTCTGGCAGCTTAAATTACCAGTATGGGACCCTATCAGAAACTCTTTGTAGATTTAAACTCTTTGATTGCCAAACTTCTGTATGGGCAATCCTGTTCTTGGGGGCTGTGTGCAGTTTGGTAAGACATGTTGGGAATGTAATGGATATGCCCAAGAGATTCATGTATGGAGTCAACCATGTAAAAAGGTTAGAACAACTCAGGAAAAAAAGGCAAGGGGTATTTTAATAATGTCCAAGAATGGATTCCACTGTGATTTTGAGGAATGTCACTGCCTAGCAAAAAACTTTTGCATGAACTAGGAATAATGCTTGAAATTTGGCCCTTTATATTCCAGTTGAAGTTTTCTGCTGCAGGTCATGGATGATCTTACATCAGATCTTTGTGACACAGATATAAAGGTCAGGGTAAGGCCAACTCTTAAGCCTTTAGCGTTCTCGGTCAAGGAAGCATCGGAACTTTTCTCAGAACTACTTCAGGCTACAGGAAACAGAAGAACAGAAGAAAGTCTTTGGAGTATATAAATAAAGCTAAGCTTGATGTTCCTTCGTAAGAATATCCAGTGCTGGTCCCAGAATTTGGAGATGCTTCTCCCCTAAAACAAGTGGACATGCAACCTGAAAATTGTCTGGCCCTCTGAGCGAACATCTCTAGGATGTTATGCGGAAAATATAAATAGTATAGTAAAGTTGTTTTATCATCTTGAAGCATTCTGCTCATCTTGAAATCGTGGCACATGTCCTGCCTTGTCAACCTCTGAAATTAGCACTCTTACTTTATTAAGACCAATTTTAACCACTCGGGAGTTATAGCCAGGCAAAACTAAATATGTAGAACTGCTTTTTGGCAGTAGGAATCTTTATGATATGCAACTGCAGTATTGCACTTGCTTGTTCTTGCCAACTTTTGGGGCTAGCTATGAATTGATGGATTCACAATAAATCAAATGACCTTACGTTGACCATCACACACAAAAAATCCAAAGACAATATACAGTATTTACAGCCAGACAGCTGATCTAAACCCAAAAGCTAACTGTAATAGCATTGGCAAAAAGGCATTAAGAGTGGTTAACCTAATTTTGTGAAGCTTCTTCTCCGGTAACATTGTACTGCTAACTAAGGCATACAAAACCTTTGCCAGACCAATTCTCGAATACAGCTTGTCTGCCTAGAATCCACACTGTATATCAGACATTAATACAATTAAGCGGGTCCAGAGGTATTTCACGAGAAGACTCCTCCACTCCTTTGCTCACAATAGAATCCCTTATGCCACCACACTCGAAATTTTGGGCCTGGAACTACACTGCCTACAGTCTAACCTAAGCATAGTACACAAAATTGTCTGCTACAACATCCTACTTGTCAATGACTACTTCAGCTTTAACCTCAATAATACTCGGGCAAACAATAAATACAAACTCAAGGTAAACTGCTCCAAACTCGATTGCAGAAAATATGACTTCAGCAACAGAGTGGTCAATGCCTGGAATGCTCTAACTGTCTCCGTTGTTACATCCTCAAACCCCCACAGCTTCAACCTTAAATTGTCTACCGTGAACCTCACCCCATTCCTAAGAGGTCCGTAAAGGGGGCGTGCATAAGTGCACTAACGTGCCTACTGTCCCTATCCTACTGTCCCCATTTATTGGTACTCATTTCCTATGTTCATGTCCATGTTTATACTTATACCTGTTATCTTGTATATGTTTGACAAACAAATAAATAACAAATAACAGCATGGCATAAATTTGCACACATCATGGCACACATCTGACTTTTCAAGAACTCATGGGACAAGTTAGCTAAATATCTGGAGATATAAAAAAGAAGCAGGAAAAATAAAATGGGTCTGAGATTTAAGTTGCATTTATCCAAGGATATATAGCCTGAGATTCAGTCCTGGAGCAATCTATATTCACTATCTCAAGGACACAAGGAGGATTAACTGGTCCTTGTTCCTTCTGCATCTAACAGGCAAGCAAATAATAGTTGATCATCATCCCCACCTCTACACCTCAAAATTGACTCTAGCAGCTAAAGTATAATCATTGGACTTTTTAATTCTATTATGGCTATATAAGGTTGCATTTGATAATAGGTCAGAAACCTGGAGCAATTTGATACGTTTATTATTATTTGGCCCTTGCTTCTCTTGTGTTGCAAATACAAGAGATAAGAGTAGCAAACCTCCCTTTCTTCAAAGATTACTTTCAACCAGCTCTTGCCTCCTGTTGACAATTACTGTTTACACATATTAGAAGGGCGAGTTGCTGACCAAGCCAGTACGTGATGGAAGTCTCAGATCTGATCCCACTGACCACATGATCACTTTGATCAGCATGTAGCTCTCCCATTAGTCTGCTGCAAATGCTTTCCTGGGTGCCAAAGACGTGCGCTCTTCTGAATCAATAGGTTAATCACCCATTCTCCCCCCAAGGCCTGTTTGCAAAGTGCCGTTGGAAGCCAGGAGAATATAATTGCTGTGAAACGGCTGTTTGTGCTTTCTAATTTTGGAAGATCTGAAATCATGCATAACGAAAGTGAATTTGGACACTTAACTTTCCAAAACAGAAGGGGAGGGAATATGCAAGGAGAACAGCTTGACATGTCAGATAAAACACCCTAATGTACTTTTGCTCCTTTCATTTTGTTGCTCATGTTAAATTTGGATCACACCCAGCTGCAGAGCCTGGACTAAAATAACACATGCTGGTAGGTGAGGCTGCAAAATAGTAACTGAGTAACACATCGAAGCCAGAACCTGGTTTGGTTGGGTTTGAAAGAGCACATTCAATGGAGGAATAAAACCAAACCTTCATTACGGCGATTGTTTGCCATTGGTGAATACGCCATAAGAAAAGCATATGGACCACTGTACTGTGTATTTGTCATCCATGCATTACAGTGTAAGTATTGTGCTGCCCTAAGATACAGTGGTGATTGCTGTCCTTTAACCCAGTGCTGGCTAGGGAATTCTGGGAGTTGAAGTCCATACAATTTAAAATTTTTGCGGCTGGGAAATACTGCCTTAGCCAGCTGACCTGTCTCCTCGCCTACAAGAGATATATTTATTAATTTTTATCCCACCTTTATTACTTTATTGTTTTACTTTATTACTCAAGTCAGCAGACATATCTAATACTCCTTCCTCCTCCTCTTTTACCCACAACAACTACCTTCTGAGATGGGTTTGGTTGAGAAAGAATGACTGGCCCAGGATCATCCAGATCAGGGGTCTCCAACCTTGACAATTTTAAAACTTGTGGACTTCAACTCCCAGAATTCTTCAGCCAGCTTTGCTGGCTGAGGGATTCTGGGAGTTGAAGTCCACAAGTCTTAAAGTTGCCAAGGTTGGAGACCCCTGATCCAGAAGGCTTTTGGGTTTTAGGGGACTAGAACTCACACTCTCCTGGTTTCTAGGCCAGCACCTTAACCACTACATCAAACTGGCTCTCCAGCAGTCCTATCAAAGGAACTGTCTTCCCCACCTGCCTGAACCTGTTGCATTTAGCTCTGTGTTTCTCAACCTTGGCAACTTTTAAGATGCATGGATTTCAACTCCCAGAATTCCCCAATCAGCAGAGTTGCCAAGGTTGAAAAACACGGATTCGGCTGGATTGCTTTCATTTCCCCATCTGCCAGTCTGATGTTTAGAGGTTGGCTGTGCCAGTTTATACCTGCATTCTAACCTAGTAGCTCTCATAAATCTCTGAGTTAATGACAACAATTAATAAAACCAAAGTTGTTTTTAAAAATATGTTCTCATTAAAACTCACATGGAATCCAAAACAAAAAGATACAACTTATCTCCCCAGCCTAGGAAGATGGCTCTGATGCTAAATCTTCTTGAAAATAGTATCTTTATGGAGAAAGGAAACAACTAAATTGTTTCAGCTACTTGCTTAATTGCCAGTATAAGCTTCTCAAGGCTTTGGATTAGTAAAGCTGAGATAAGGAAGATGACATAACGCTGGGTATGTAAGTTTTTATCTCTATCAGAGACAGAGCGTGTGACTCAAAGATTTGTCTATTTCTTTATAGACAGAATTTGCACTAATAGAAAATATTCTTTTGCATATTTCAGGACAGTCTTTAGCTACCAGATACTGTAGATATGTGCTGTCATTGGGAATTGAGTTTGAACTAGCCTAACTATTAAACAAAACTTTCCAGGTTTATATTTTCCTTTGGTAATTTTTTTAAAAATTAAGCTTCATTAGAAAATAAAAAAATACAGGAAACAAAAGTCAGAAAAAGAAAGAAAAAGGAAAGAGAAAAGGGCAAAGACAAATGAGAGAAGTAATGATTTCCAACGTCCTTTGGTGCAGTAGATTACAAAAATAATATAATTTCAAGCTATTTCTATAATTATAAAGTCATTCTAATCGTGAATACCAGGTTCATGTTATCATATGCGCAACCTGTTCCAAGTCTAGCCATGCATTGACTGTAAATGTTAAAGTGTGTAATTGTTTTTGAGACGGTCAAAGATTGCTAGCTATAAAGCAATATAATAACTTTCTATCTTGCCATCCATATGATGAAGCGATGTCTGAGACAGATGGACTATGAACAAAACCTACAAGTAGTTTACTGGGGCAAAGGCCAAGAGTCACTTTAAAAATTGAAAATAGGAATATATAAATCAGGGTACCTGATAGCCTGTTAGAATAATAGAGAGAGAACTGCAGCATAACTTAGCACTCTCGTCAGCCAGTTCCCCACTCAGAAAATTTTGTTCTGGTGCCAATGTCATTTCCCTTAATCCTGGAGCATAGAATAATAGGGCTGGAAGGGACTTTGAAGGTCTTTTAGTCCAACTTTCTGCCCATTGCAGGAGATCCTGACCTATGGTGGCACAGTGGTAAGAATGCAGTATTGCAGGCTAATTCAGCTCACTGCCAGGAGTTTGATTCTCACTGGCTCAAGGTTGACTCAGCCTTCCATCCTTCCAAGGTTGATAAAATGAGGACCTAGATTGTTGGGGAGCAATATGCTGACTCTGTAAACCACTTAGAGAGGGCTATAGAGTGGTATATAAGTCCAGGTGTATTGCTAGTGCTATTCTATACCATTTTGGACAAATGGATGTCCAATTTCTTCTCGAAAGCATCCAGTGTTGGAGCACTCACAATTTCTGGAGGCAAGCAGTTCCACTGAATAATTGTTCTCGCTGCCAGGAAATTTCTCCTTAGTTCTAGATTAGATTCCTTTTTAATGAACTTCCACTCCTTACTGTATAATATTTTCTTGTTTTCTCTCCTCTAATGCTTAGTCAGCCTCCGGTGCCCACCAGGGTTTCGGCAGTATGAGGAATTCCTGACTCAGGAGGAGGTGGGTTGGGTTTTCCCCTCCTAAGGATATTTTTGGACTTCTGTAGAATTTGGGTTTTCCCCAATTCTGCTGATTCCTGATACTGAAGGTCTGGATTTATACAACACACCAAGTTAAGGAAAGATTTAGCAGCAGCATGTTTACCTAGGGATAAACTTGCTTAGCTGTTATCTTGATATATTCTTTTTCAGATAAGTAGACTGTGTGAATCCGGGTTATTGGCTTAGTTTATAATCCAGAGTATTTTGTAATTAGTTAATCAGAAACCAAGTTAAAGGTTATTGTGCAAATATTAAAAGTGTGCGTGAATACAGTAGTGTCTCAAGATTAAGTATATATATTGCAGACTACAAATAACATTAATATAGATAGACCTCACTTAGTGACTACAATTTTGACCAGTAACTCCCTCACTAAACACTATAGTCGCTAATGGAAAACCAGATGACTGTGATTTATATTACTTCCTATTCAGTCATTAAGTGAAACATCATGTGACTGCAACTTGCAATTTTATTTCTATGTTCTACATTAATTCCACTGGCCAGGTGCTGATTGGGAAGCACGCAAATAATAATCATGAGACCATGGGATGCTGTGACAGTTATAAATTCAAGGATTGGTCACAAAGCTGGTTTTTTTTACACTGTTGTAACTTCAAATGGTCACTAAATGAGGCAGTTGGTAAATGAGGACTACCTGAAATCGAATGGGGCCAGGGACTGCATCAAAACAGAGAAATGAGATTATACAATGCAACGGATATTTTCCCCATAAACACCACGTGAGGTGGTTGTGCTGAGAGAGAGAGGCACTGGCCCAGTCACCCAGTCAGCTTTCATGCCTAAGGTGAAACTAGAACTCACAGTCTCCTGGTTTCTAGTCCAGCACCTTCACCACCAAATTGGTTCTACGTTAAGACATGATATAAAGTTATTTATTATTTTCTTCCTCTCTTAATGAGAACATGGAGTGGGTAGAGAAGAGAATTTGGCAATTAAATGTGGAAGAGTACATAACATAACATAACATAACATCAGAGTTGGAAGGGACCTTGGAGGCCTTCTAGTCCAACCCCCTGCCCAGGCAGGAAACCCTATACCATCTCAGTCAGATGGTTATCCAACATTTTCTTAAAAATTTCCAGTGTTGGAGCATTCACAACTTCTGAAGGCAAGTCGTTCCACTTATTAATTGTTCTAACTGTCAGGAAATTTCTCCTTAGTTCTAAGTTGCTTCTTTCCTTGATCAGTTTCCACCCATTGCTTCTTGTTTTACCCTCAGGTGCTTTGGTGAACAGCCTGACTCCCTCTTCTTTGTGGCAGCCCCTAAGATATTGGAACACAGCTATCATGTCTCCCCTAGTCCTTCTTTTTGTTAAACTAGACATACCCAGTTCCTGCAACCGTTCTTCATATGTTTTATCCTCCAGTCCCCTCATCATCTTTGTTGCTCTTCTCTGCACTCTTTCTAGAGTCTCAACATCTTGAGTACAACTTCTGAATACCCTGGAAAAGGTCCATAAATAATGCAGGCAGGCTGACTGTACAGTAAAAGTTACCTTGGGGAGCACTCAACTCCCTCTATCTGTGTGCATGTGCGTACATATAAAGTTTCTGAAGTTGCACTTTATGGAAGTTTCAACAAAACATAGTTCTTGTTTTGGTTGCGCGTGCCTGTTGTGAGGTGCAATGAAAAGCTAAAGACATTTCCAGTATTTTTATTTTCTCAAGTGCCATCGGCAAGTCAGATATTCCGCACCCTATATCTGGGGCTTGATTTGTTTTCAAAATGAAAAACTTTGCATTTGTCTCTGAAATATCAGGTTAAACCTGGTTTTTTTTTAAAAAAAACCTTGGCAACTTTAAGACACTTGGACTTCAACTTCCAGATTTCCACTGGGGACTTCTGGGAGTTGAAGTCCACATCTTTTAAAGTTGCTGATGTTGGGAAACACTGCTTTAACACATCAAATTTAATTTGAAGTGCTCTTGTCTTTTAATGTTATTAGCACCGTGCAATTGCATGTTATCTAATTTCCTCTACATCTTCATCCAAATCATTAATAAAAATATTGAAGAGTAAACAGCCCAAATCTCAGCTGTATGTCAAATCCCTGAATATCTCACGTTTCATGAACAAAGTATTTTAAAAGCAAGAGAAAACCCACATTTTTTATCTTGACCAATAGTTACTTTCCCTAATCTTCCTCCTAAGCATAATTTACAGTGTTTCTGTCACACCCCTCTGAGAGAAGGTTTCGAAGTACTTTAGGACTACCAGATTCTTTAACAGCTTTGTTCCCTATGCCAATCCATCATTTCTCTCTCGCCATGTACGTGTATACATCCAAAGTAGACTGTGTTGTTTCTCCGTGTCATATATGCATAATTTATATATATATGCATAATTATATATATATATATGCATAATGTGTATATGCATAATTTTGTATTTATTTATTTAGTCGTGTTTGTCATGTGTATTGGAGGTGGTGACCCTTTGAGAGCTATATGCAACGAAATTTCATTTAATTAAATTTCATTTAATCGGCTGTATGCCGATTAGTGCACATTCAAAATGACAATAAAGTTTATTCTAACTTTATGATTCGAAATGGCCTCAATTCAAGATCTGGAGCATTTAGTATTCTCAACTCCAGCGTGCCTTTATCTGAACTAAAGCACACCAACGAAAGTGCCGAATCCAGGACCTTTTGTACACCCGTGTTTTCTGAGCGGCGCAAAAATTAAACGTCACGCAGAGCCAAGCAAGGCTTCCCATAGGGGAGCTCCATTACTGTAAAGCACCATTTTCTTTTCTCCCTTTCACGCAGGCCGGCTACGGGCGGCAGCTTGCCGTACAATGACGTAATAGGAAAGATGGCGCCACCCAGAGCAAGCAGAGAAGAACGCGCATGCGTGGGCTCGCGTGATTTGCTGGGGTCCTGGAGGAGAGACTGTCCAGCTTTATAGGAGAATCTTTGACTGTGGGATTCACACGTGCATCGAAAGAGGGTTGCTCCACTGGGCGTACAGGTGCGTGCTGGCTGACCCGGGAACTTTACCCTTTAAGTGGAGACTTGAGCCCTGGGGGTGGGTGGGGGTTGGAACCCAGTTGCAGCTACATGCAACTTTCCCCAAAGAAGAAATAAGGCAAAACGTTTGCATCTGCCCCAGGATACTTGTCGCAGAATAATGACGCCAAGAATGATCAAGGCGATTAAATGTTCCTTGGTTCCTTGTTTTAATGTTATTGAGCCGAATTTTTCTTTCTTTCTTCCTTCCTTCCTTCCTTCCTTCCTCCCTCCCTCCTTCCTTCCTCCCTCCCTCCCTCCCTTCCTTCCTTCTTCCTTCCTTCTTCTCTCTCCTCCCTCCCTCCCTTCTTCCTTCCTTCCTTCTTCTCTCCTTCCTTCCTTCCTTCCTTCCTTCCTTCCTTTCCTGTTTTGATTTGTGAGACGTCCGGAGTCACAAAAGTGAAAGGAATTAAAAAAAAAAAAACCCTAGCAAAACAGTTCAGGGGGAAACAGTTGCCCTGGTTCAGACGTTGCTTCAAATCGTGCTTATTCTCCTCCTCCAGGGAAACTGGGCACTACAGCAAATGCAGGAAGACTTCGATAGAAGTTTTGATGAAGTGGTGTGTGGTCAGGCAAGGGCCTGGTGGAGTTTTACTTCGTGGTGGGTGGAGTCTTAGGCAGGTGGGATTTACACTTGCATCGGGAAGGAGCCCACCATGCATCTTGGGTAGTAGCCAAGATTGGCTGAATACATTTTATTGTCAGGATTCATATAGTGGCCTAAGCCAGGGGTCTCCAACCTTGGCAACTTTAAGCCTGGCGGACTTCAACTCCCAGAATTCCCCTGGCTGGGGAATTCTGGGAGTTGAAGTCCACCACACTTAAAGTTGCCAAGGTTGGAGACCCCTGGTCTAAGCAGTAAACTACACTTAGCAAAACATGCTCAACCCACTTCACAGAATAATTGGGAAAATCTGCCCGTTTGCCTCCTTGAGTTTTTTTTTTTCTTATATATTTTTGTATGTTGTGTGCTTAAAATCTAATTTAATAATAATAATGCTGTCTGGCTTCACACCACCCAAAAAAGCCAATATATTGTAGCATGCATGGCATATTAACCTAGCCACGCTTCTGAAACATCTTTTAGTCTGCGACAGGCTGTTGTTTCTCATCTGAAGGCTAAGCTAGTCATTTTCAAAGGCTTATTTACAAGGGTTGCCTCTTTTCTTTACAAGAAAATGATCGGAGTGTCATTATTTGCCTGTGGATTGTTTTACACCACAGCAATGTTATTAAATCTGTGATTCTATACCTCGTTAAAAAAACACATGCCACCACAACCAAATGTTCATTCAACGTCTAACTGACTTTGGATTCCTAATTGACTATTTAGACAAAAATGTGCAAAAATCATAAAAGGAGAAAGGCATCTCAGCTATCTTTTCCTTGGATAAATCCTTCCTTTTTGTTTGCAAAGACAATATTGAAGCTTTGTATTTTATTGACTAAGTTATCTTTCTCCCCTCTGTGTTGGAACTTTAGATCTCATATTGCTTGGAAATTTTGGGAGTTAAAATTGTAACAGGACAGAAAGGTATCACATAGGAGAGCCAGGACTAGATTTTTAAATATATGTACCGGTATATGTTGTGTTCTTTGCTGTTGTAGGGAACTTCATAGAATGGAGGCCCCACCTGTTACTATGATGCCAGTCACTGGCGGTACCATTAACATGATGGAACATTTGCTTCAAGGTGAGTTGTAGCCAAGGATTTGCTTGACTCTTATATCCGATTAATTTTACAGTCTATGTTAGTCCCTTAAAAGAGTACAAAGTTGTTTAATCATTCAAGTACCTTCCTTTTATAAATGCATTACTAAAAATATAGAAAGGAATATTACCTAGAATATGAGCTGACAACCCATGGGGCTGTTGGACATATTGCACATTTAAAAATATAGGTTGCTCTACAGTATATATTATACTGTGATCTCTCCGTGACTATCTGAATACAAATAGTCCTCCACTTATAACAGTTCATTTAGTGACTGTTCGAAGTTACAACGGCAGTGAAAAAAGTGACTTATGACCATTTTTCACACTTGTGACCATTCCAGCATCCTCACGGTTACATGATTTACATTTGGACGCTTGACAAATGGTTCATATTTATGACAGTTGCAGTATCCCGGGGTCACGTAATCACCTTTTGCGACCTTCTGACAAGCAAAGTTAATGGGGAAACCAGATTCGCTTAACAACCGTCTTACTAATTTAAAAACGGCAGTGATTCAGCTAACAAAGGTGGCGTGAAAAGTTGTAAAATGGGGCAACTTAACAAATTTCTCAACTTAGCAACATAAATTCTGAGCTCAGTTGTGGTTGTAAGTTGAGGATTACTTGTACTTAATTTGGCACCCAACAACTGCCCTTACATTCAGATCTCATACACTGGTATTCATTCAGATCTCATGTGTTTGGTATGTACATAGTATAATTGGTGATTAGGCTCCCTTGAATCAGGCTCCCTTGAATATAATAATCATCATAGCTGCATCTTTTGTGAAGAATTGTGCCTTTTTCTACTCAGTACAGCTTAGCAGTGGGTTTCACATATTCTTACCACCAGTTTGCCACGCATGTGCCCAGCCTTCCGTACACGCACTTTGCTTGTGTGTGCGCCTTCCTTAGTGCGGCCTAAAAAACATGGTTAAATAGGATGGCATTACACTGGGGCGGGAGGCGGGGCAATCCCACCCACAGTTGTCGCTACCGGTTTGCCCGAACTGGTCCAAACCGGCTGAATACCTCTGGTATTGTACCTCTGGTTTCTAGAGAGTTTCTAGAGAGACCCTGGTACTATTTGTAGTCCTACACAGGACCACAAATCTTCCATCTTTTTAAAAGATGGCAGATTGGTGGACAAGAAGAAACTTTGCTCGTCTCAGTAAAGACAAGTTAGCAATTCAGTGTTGCCTTTTCTCCAGGTAGCGTTTTGGATCAAAGTCTGGAAAGTCTTCTTCATCGACTCCGTGGCCTTTGTGACAACATGGAACCCGAGACTTTTGTAGATCACGAGATGGTCTTCCTTCTCAAAGGGCAACAGGCCAGCCCGTTCGTCCTCCGCACGCGACGCTCCATGGACAAACCTGGTGCTCCTTGGCACTTGCGGTATCTTGGACAGCCGGAAATGGGAGACAAAAACCGCCATGCCTTGGTACGGAATTGTGTGGATATTGCCACCTCAGACAACCTGACAGACTTCCTGGTGGAAATGGGCTTCCGCATGGACCACGAGTTTGTAGCCAAGGGACATGTGTTTCGCAAAGGCATTATGAAGATTGTGGTGTACAAGATTTTTCGCATCCTTCTCCCAGGAAACACCGATAACATTGAGCCTTTATCGCTCTCCTACCTGGTGGAGCTCAACATTGTGGCACCAGCAGGACAAGACATGGTTTCCGATGACATGAGGAGTTTTGCTGAGCAGCTAAAGCCCCTAGTCCATTTAGAGAAAATAGATCCTAAAAGATTGATGTGAGATGGATTGTAACGGCAGTGGGATCATTCCTTTTACAAAGATTTCAGAAATACGTATCTCCTTCTAAAGAAAAATACATTAAGAGAGACTGGTTGCCTTACACTTAGGGGTCTCCAACCTTAGTAACTTTAAGACTTATGGACTTCAACTCCCAGAATTCCTCAGCCAGCTTTGCTGGCTGAGGGATTCTGGGAGTTGAAGTCCACAAGTCTTAAAGTTTCCAAGGTTGGAGACCCCTGCTTTACACTAATCTGACTGTAGGTTAGTTTTTTCAAATGATTAACAATAAAGAAGATAATTGTGCTGTTGGCTTCCTCTTTTTGACAATAGTGGTCAAATCTTCTCTCAGCCAGATTAATTTGAAATGGTTTTGATTTTGAAATCGGTTGGTTTTGTTTGTTTTTAGGTTCACTGCAATTTCTGTGTGACCTAAAATAATACATATTCATACTTTTTGAAGAATTTGCTAACCTGCATTCAAGTTGCATTTATTAGGGAGACTAGTTTGAATTTAGACTGATTCCTATTGATCAGGGTGTCAAACTACTAGGTGTCGGGTGCTGGGTGTTGCAACAGGCGCATGAAGGGTGGGGGTGCGACAGACTCTGAGGGGCCCTGGAAGAGTGAGGTGGCAATGGCCAGAGAATCTTTGCTGAAGCAGGCTGTTGTGGTCCGCCAGCAGCCTGCGAAGCTGGCAATGGAGTCGGATAGCGATGAGGCTGAGGAAGAACGGGCCAGTCCTGGAGGCTGCAGAAGGACCGGATGAGGGCTCTGCATCGGAGGCAGAGGTGGGGCCAGGGCCATCGGGGAGTGAGGTGTGGACTCCAGAACCTCCAGAGGCTGACAGTAGTGAGGCAGAGGAACAGAAGGAGCCTGTTCCTAATGCACGCATGAGAAGAGCTGCCAGAAGGCAAGAGCAGCTAAAGCAAAAAGGACAACTCGGGAGTAGGGCCAAGAGATGATTGGCCCCTCCCATAAGGCTTGAAAGAACAGCAATGGCGTTTGGGCTGTTTGCTGGAAAACAACATTGATAGCTTTGTCTTGTTGCATTTGTGCTGTATCGGTGTCTTCTGAACTTTTGCCAAGAAAGGCCTTTGGCAGTTTGCTAATTGGACCAAGGTTGGTGATAGGACTGAGGAATTGTGTTGGGAGGAATTTGCTTTAATTTAGTTGCACTGCTCTGAGAATGAATTAATTCTCAGCTGCTCTAATAAAGTTTGTTTGTTTTTACACTGACAGTGAAATAATACACTTCTACATTAAAAGCATCATTACGCAGACTTAAGTCATCCTGGCTTCATCTATGAAATAATTACAGTAGTCCTCAGCTTATGACCACAATTGAGCCCAAAATTTATGTTTCTAAGTGAGATATTCATTAAGGGAGTTTTGTTCTGTTTTACAACCTTTATTGCCATAGATGTTAAGGGAATCATTGCGAGTTGTTAAGTTAGTAACACGGTTGTTAAGTGAATCTGGCTTCCCCATTGACTTTGCTGGTCAGAAGGTCGCAAAAGGGAATCACGTGACCTCGAGACATTGCAACCGTCATAAATTATGAATCAGTTGACAAGTGACTGAATTTTGGTCACATGACCATGGGGATGCTGCAACAGCAAAAGTGTTGAAAATGGTCATAAGTGGCTGTTTTCAGTTACATTGTAACTTTGAACGGTCACTAAATGGACTGTCGCAAGTCGAGGACTACCTGTAATTAATTAATTATTGACTCAGATTAAAATCCATCTAACATGGGTCCATGAAATAGGTTGTTCTAAATTCTTGCATTTATAGGAGAAGTCCCACTAGAAAGTCTGCCGGGCTTCACCTAACTTTTGGAACTAAAAAAACACTTTTCTCAGGAAAAGCTGCCTCAGAATTGTTGGATATGAGATAGGCGGCATATCAATTTCATCATAAATAAAAAGAATTGGGTCAACCAGGAGGGGCTAAATTGGAAAACGGGCCCTTGGTTCGGCCCTTGCTTTTCGAAAAGTGATTTTCACGCCTGTTTTCCTAGCCTCAATAATTAATAAGTACAGATTGAAGTACTGGTGAAAATTTAGCTGCTACTTCAATCATCGCGAATCTGTAACCTTTTCGGATTTGAATCAATCCTCTCGTATGTCAGCAATAATTAACCTGCCCTTCTTCCTGATTGCTGCAATACGATTTCATGCCACCTGGTCACATTTTACGGGAGTGAGACAAGTGGGGGTGGGGGGCGAATGTTGGGCCAGGAAAAGTCTCAGCATGTGACTGATGCCACCTCGTACTCCAATCCCCCACTGAGAGCCCCCGACAGTTCTTATCCTTTTTTCCATTATTGACCGTACATTGTTATGGGATGCGTAGAACATCAAGTGGTGTTGATGGAGCTCAAGCAGTTGCGTAGACATGTTTGAATGATACATCGCTCCAATCCAGCCCTGCTTTATTTGAGGTGAGGTGCCGCTGTGCAAACAAGGAACAGAATGTAACATAGCCTACAGCATTCTTTGTTCTTCTTCAGAGAATGCAGCTCTTCTTTTGTTATGTAATTGACAAAACACTCAGCCTTCTGAGCTGCATCTTACAAAGCCGGACATAACTGTTCCGCTAAATACCTTCCATAGTATAGATGCAAATCATAAAGACGTGTCTAATCATAATGTAGTAGGTAACATGCATTTAATCACTCCCTTGTTTTTTTCCTAACTGATCCTGAATTACCAGAATGTTTTTTGAGATTCTTTAAAAACAACAACAACCACCACCTATTGTGTCTTGTCTCTTGGGAAATTATCAAGGGGATGGGCCTTTTCTGCCATAGCCCCTGCCTTCTGGAGTATTCTCCCTTCAGAGATCAGGGTGACCCTGACTCTGATGGCTTATTGTAAGGCCGTGAAGTCTTGGTTAAGACTGCCCAGGGTCGCTTGTTGAGATAGGTGGCCATAGAAATTAAATAAATTGCAGGACTTATCTGCATTGCAGATAGAATGCACCAAGGTGTAGAAGACTGATAAAGTTGCATTTGATTTCAAAACTCTTCAGTGCAAGCCTAAATATACTACCCTGTTTCCCCCAAAATAAGACATCCCCTGATAATAAGCCCAATCGGGATTTTGAGTGCATGGCAATAGGGCCAAGCGCTTATTTCAGGGTTCAAAAAAATATAAGAGGGTCTTATTTTCAGGGGAAACACGGTAGCATGTTGTAGATATTGACATGTGCCCCAGTGGTGGGCTTCACATTTTTTTACTACCAGTTCTGTGAGTGTGGCTTTGTGGGCATGGCAGGGGAAGGATATTGTAAAATCTCCATTCCCACCCCACTCCAGGTGAAGGTTACTACAAAATCCCCATTTCCTCCCAATCAGCTGGGACTTGGGAGGCAGAGACTAGATGGGGATGGGGCCAGTCAGAACTTTTATTACCGGTTCTCCGAACTACTCAAAATTTACTCTACCGGTTCTCCAGAACTGGTCAGAACCTGCTGAAACTCACCTCTGATGTGTCCCATCTTAAAGTTGCCAAGTTTGAAAAATAGCAGCACACACTTTTATGTATTTATTTGTATCCTGCCTTTATTATTTTTACAAATAACTCAAGATAGGGAACATATCCAACACAACTGCCTCCTCTTCCCCACAACAGCAACCCTGTGAGTCTGTAGAGATTCTCAGTCATCCAGGTCATGGTTGTCCCAAAGGTGCTTTTTCAGGAGGCAACTGGACTTTCTTGGTTTTTCTTTTGAAGATGTTTTGCTTCTCATCCAAGAAACTTCTTCAGCTCTGTCGGGATAGTGGGGAATGGAAGGATTTATATTCCATGCAGACAACTGGAAATTTGCATTCTTTTAGAGGGTCCCTGAAGCATTTGGAGGTTTATCTGTGTCCTCAGGGTCACTTGAGTGGTGCTCCTGGTTCCTGTAGTCTGCAATTTTTCTTCTGGAAATCCATTCCTACTCCCACACCATTCCAAGGGTGTTCATCCCAAATGGTATAACTAAAAGTCTCTACAGAGGACCCTCTAAAAGGATGCAAATGACCAGCTGTCTTCAAAAGAAAAAAACAAGAAAGTCCAGTTGCTTCCTGAAAAAGCACCTTTGGGACAACAACCCTGTGAGGTGGGTTAGGCTGAGAGAGAATGACTGGCCCAAGATCGCCCAGCTGGCTTTCAAAGCTAAGGTAAGACCTGAACTCAGGGTCTCATGCTTTCTAGCCTGGTACCTTAACCATCAGACCAGGGGTGAAATGCTTCCGGTTCTGACTGGATCTGGCGATCTGGTAGCAATCGTGGCCGGTGGTTCGGCGATCCGGTAGCGATGGTGGAGCAAAGCTCCGCCCACCCACCCGGGTGTCATTACTTCCTGGTTTTAACCAGGAAGTAATGTGTTTTGCGCATGTGCAGAAGGTCTGCATGTGATGCGCACACGTGTGGCAGGTGCAGTTCCGAACCAGTAAGGAAGGTAAGTAGATTTCACCCCTGCACCAGACCAGGGGTCTCCAAACTTGGCAATTTTAGGACTTGTAGATTTCAATTCCCAGAATTCCTCAGCCAGCCAATTCTGGGAGTTGAAATCTACCAGTTTGGAGAGTCCTGCGGTAGACCAAATTTGCTCCCATCATCAAATTTTTGCAGTATTCTTCAGTGCAGTGCTTCTCAAATAGTGGGGCACGCCCCCCAGGGGGGGCGTGAGGCTCCGTAAAGGGGGGCGCGTTTGACCTCGGCAAACACTATTTACATACTATTATGATACTATTTACAGTCGCGCGGGGGGCGCGAAAAATGTTTTCTTCTTCCTAGGGGGGCATGACAGAAAATAATTGAGAAGCACTGAGTTAAAGGAACCCCTTGAAATATTGGAACACTGCTATCATGACTAGGGGTGACATATTTTTTTTTTGTCACAACAGTATATATAAGCATAAGCATGAAGTAACTATATAATATATAAGCATATATACGAGTATAAGTATGTAATAACTATATAAACTATATACATGATAGCAGTGTTCCAATATCTCAACGGTTGCTACAAAGAAAAGTCAACCTATTCTCCAAAGCACCTGAAGGCAGGACAAGAAGCAATGGATGGAAACTAATCAGGGAGAGAACCAACCTAGATCTAAGGAGAAATTTCCTGACAGTTAGAACAATTAATCAGTGGAACAACTTGCCTCCAGAAGTCATGAATGCTCCAACGCTGGAAGTTTTAAAGAAGAGATTGGAAAACAATTTGTCTGAAATAATATACTATAGGGTTTCCTGCCTGAGCAAGGGATTGGACTAGAAGACTCCAAGGTCCCTTCCAATTCTCTTATTCTATTCTATTCTGTTCTATTCTATTCTATTCTACTCTTTTGTATGCAAAGGCAGTTAAGGTTTCTAAAGTCAATGCATAATCTTAGAGATCCATATCAACGTTCCAGAAAACCCCTCCTGCAGAAAAGACTCCGAAGCCAACATCTTTCAAAGTTCTTTTACTAGCATAGGTAAACTGGCACAGTTGGATGAAAACTGAAACTGGAGATTTCAGTTCGTCCCTCAGTAATTCAACCCCCCAAAATCTCCACCCTCATGACCCCTCTGCCAGTCACATCCTCAACCATGGAAGCATCACTCCAACCACTCCTCCAGATGTGAACTCAGCCTGACCTTGACCGGCAGAAAAAATGTTGTTATATCTAATCATCCCTTATTTATTTATTTATTTATTTATTATTCGAATTTATATACCGCCCTATCTCCCAAAGGACTCAGGGCGGTTCACAGGCATATAAAACATCAATATCAATATACAAATTAAAATAATCCTTAAAAAACTTATTCTAACGCCCGAATTATTAAAAATAGAGATATAAATATTAAATATAAATATTAAAATCAATTTAAAACCCCTCTAAATTTAAAAATCTAAGCCAGTCCTGCACAGATGAATAAATGTGTCTTGAGCTCGCGACGGAAGGTTCGAAGGTCAGGAAGTTGACGGAGTCCTGGGGGGAGTTCGTTCCAGAGGGTGGGAGCCCCCACAGAGAAGGCCCTTCCCCTGGGCGTCGCCAAACGACACTGCCTAGCTGACGGCACCCTGAGGAGTCCCTCTCTGTGAGAGCGCACGGGTCGGTGAGAGGTATCTGGTCGCAGTAGGCGGTCCCGTAGATAACCCGGCCCTATGCCATGGAGCGCTTTAAAGGTGGTCACCAAAACCTTGAAGCGCACCCGGAAGGCCACAGGTAGCCAGTGCAGCCTGCGCAGGATGGGTGTTATGCGGGAGCCACGAGGGGCTCCCTCTATCACCCCCGCATCCCTTACCACCCTCCTCCCCTCCTTTCCCACAAAGGAGAATGTGGTAGCATGTGGAAGCCTTCGGCCTAGTATGGCTTCCAAAGCTGACTACTCTACTCCTATTCTATTCTATTCTATTCTATTCTATTCTATTCTATTCTATTCTATTCTATTCTATTCTATTTCTATTCTATTCTATTCTATTCTATTTCTATTCTATTCTATTCTATTCCAATAAGGAAATAGAACGAAGCAGTAGTGCTAAAAAAAAAAAGGTTGAATTGATCTACATTTCTGATGACTCTATAGACAATCCTACATTTACTTGCCACTAGTATGGAAGTGGTTTGCCCCTATCTTTCTGGGAAGTTTTTGAACTTCATAATCTACAAGATAAAATCTACTTTGAGTCAAGTCTGATTCTTCATGACCTCATGGGTGTCAGTGCTTTTCTTAGCAAAAATTAGGAAAAGCTTTGTCCTTCTGGAGTCCTTTCTGGACTTCCCAATCCAGCTACAGTCCTGGGATTCCACATGGCAGGAGTTTGAAGAATATGCCACTGCACACCTGGATACAGATATAGCAGCAGGTGAGCTGATCTGACTCACCTGAGCCAGTTGTCCACAATATCTAAAAACAAACAAAAGTCAATCCTACAGTACAAATGAAACATAAATGCACAAGAACGGCAACTGCCAATACTGAATGTGTCATTGTTTCTGAATTCTACTCACAGGTAAATTACACAACACTCGCATGTTTTGCCTGCCTTTTTGCCACAAACAAGTAGCAGTCATCACAAGTCAATTCAGTGTATGTTGACTCAGGAGAATATAAACAGTGATAGTTGAGACCTCACCTTCTAGGCAGGTTTCATAAATCTGTGATGTGAAACTAAAGTCCAATGAGTTTTTAATGTGATTTATAAAGCAATCATGATTAAAAAAAAAAATAGAAGCAAAGACCCAATAGGAATTTTAACGAATCTCTATTTTGATATTTGATTGATTGTGATGTGTAAATTCCTATAATAGAAATTTAACTGTGATCAAGTTCACACATTGTATTTATCATTCATATTTTGATTTGGTTTCATGTGTAGGATGAACTCAGCTTCTATAGTTTATAAATCTTTATCACTTATGACTTTGAATATTATGTGATTTCAGCTCTCAATTCAAAAGCCATGTTCAGTAGTAGTGTCAAAAAAAAACCATGTGAAAAAATCTTCAGATCAAAAGATAGCTAATTTTTATCCTTAAAAATTATGAATGCATCCCATTCATGAGGTGTTTCTTTATCAAAACACTTAGTATTTAAGTATTTAAGTATTTTCCATGTGTTCCATTTCTGCCATTTCACTTACTAACAGTAATGTCATTCTCTTAAAATAGCTTGGCTACTGGCTTAAAGCTAGCTGATTTGTCCATATAAATTTTGCCAAATTGCAGTAGAATCTTAACAGTTCAAAAGGTTCTAGTAATTTGAAACTGGAGGTAGTAAGAACCAAGAGACATGGTAGACTATACACTCCTATTCTTGATTCCCAGACCTTCCAGCTATTCCATGGGCAATAACTACATTGGCTGGGAATTCTGGAAGGCACCGTAGCCCCATTGCAACCTAGAGGAACAGTTCTTCCAGTATTTCCATGAAAGTTGGCATTGTTCAACATTTTCTTAACCATATCCTTTAATTAAGATACTGATTGGGTGTGTACTAAACCAAACTTTGACTTAATTCGGGCTTAATATGTTAGGAGACCTCAGATATTTGATTTATAAGATTTAATACATGTTAATAATACATTTAATACATCACAGATTTATGTGATGCAATAGCTCAGTTTAAAATATATTCCTAGCTTTTATTATATCATGCATGCAGATGATATCTCTGCTGGTAAATATAAGATGTTTACTAACAATATGGAAGCAGGGAAATGGTGCTTCCACAAAGCATGGGCCTGTGTCGAACTCCCTTTTAGAAGTTAGCTTCCTTCTAATTCAGCTTTTGACTCATAGTTGGGTTATGAAGTTTCCTTCATCGTGATTCAGAAATGGTTGTTCACTGTTTGTTCTGCATATAACAGAATTCTAATCCAACACCCTGCTCAAGAGAAAACCCTATATTATTTCAGACAAATGACTATCCCATCTCTTCTTAAAAACCTCCAGTGATGGAGCAACCCCAACTTCTGAAGGCAATCCGTTCCACGGATTACATTGTTCTCACTGTCAGGAAATTTATCTTTATTTCTAGGTTGCTTCTCTCCCTGATTAGTTTCCACCCATTGCTTCTTGTCCTACCTTCAGCTGCTTTGGAGAATAGGTTGACCCCTCTTCTTTATGGCAGCCCTTAGATAGTGGAACACTGCTACCATGTCGCCCCAGTCCTTTTTTTCATTAAATTAGAGATACCCAATTCTGGCAACTGTTCTTCATATATTTTATCCTCCAGTCCAGTGGTGAAATGTGAACTGGTTTAATACTGGTTTGCTGGCTGCGCATGCGCAGTGCACACCACACACCAAATGCAAGGTGTCTGCATGTGCACAGTGCATGCCAAAAGGAGGCATGGGGTATGTAGAACATCACACGAAGGGTGTGTGATCAGCTGTGGCGCGCAATTTTTTTTCTTTTGAAAGCATTTTTTTACAACCTATTCGGCTGAATAGGTTGTAAAAAAAATGCTTTTAAAAGTAAAAAAAAAAGGCTCTGACGATCGTGTGGCTTAGCTGGGATCATCAGAGCCCCTTTTTAACCTTTTAAAAGCATTTTTTAAAAGAAACGGCAAGTGGGTAAGTGGGTGACCGGGCATTGGGTGGGCATGGGCGGGGGGCCCAGGAATTTTTGCTACCGGTCCTCTGAACCACCCGCTGCCATCGCTACTGGATCAGCCAATCCGGTCTGAACCGGGAGCATTTCATCCCTGTTCCACTCCCTTAATCATCTTTGTTGCTTCTCTCTGTACTCTTTCTAGAGTCTCAACCTCCTTTTTATATTGTTGCAACCAAAACTGGATGAAATATTCTAAGTGTGTTCTTACCAAGGCATTATAAAGTGGTATTAACACTTCATGTGATCGTGATTCTATCCCTCTATTAATGCGGCCTAGGATCGCATTGGCTTTTTTTTTCCTTCTTCACCTTCTAGCCCTAGGATTCCCAAGTTGTCTCTGAATATTTATTTTTTTATTTTATTTATTTATTCATTTTGTCACACAGTATATATAAGCATAAGCATGAAACAACTATACAACACATAAGCATATATATGAATATGAGTATGTAATAACTATATTAATTGGATATAACGAAGGAAAACAATAGGACAGGAACGGTAGGCATGCTTGTGCTCTTATGCACGCCCCTTACAGACTTCTTAGGAATGGGGTGAGGTCAACAGTAGACAGTTTTTGGTTGAAGCTTTGGGGATTTTGGGAAGAGACCACAGAGTCAGGTAGTGTATTCCATGCATTAACAACTCTGTTACTGTTAATATTAACCAAACTTGATGGTATTTTGCTTCTGAGCCCATACAGGTTCAGCCAGATGCCACCGCTTGCCAAGATGGGCCTCCTGTGAAAGAATAAAAAGCCATGGTGAGGTAGTCAGAGTTCAAAAGAGGACAATTTCCTGTCATTCTGCAAGCAGGCAGAATCTGCGATCTTCCGGATGTTGATCCCGGCAGCTTCTGTCAACCTGGCCAAAGGTGAACGATCGTTGGAAACTGAACTGAGCAGTGTCTGTGAAAGGACATAGGTCTTCCTTCCCTGTTGGTGTTGTCTGGATGAAGTGTTGTGAATGCTCCAACACTGGAAATTTTTAAGAAAATGTTGGATAACCATCTGACTGAGATGGTGTAGGGTTCCTGCCTAGGCAGGGGGTTGGACTGGAAGGCCTCCAAGGTCCCTTCCAACTCTGTTGTTATGTTATGTTATGTTAAGACTGAATGGTGGAAGGCAACTGCAGGTCATCCTCGACTTAACAACCACAATTGAACCCAAAATCTCTGTTGCTAAGTGGGACATTTGTGAAGTGAGTTTTGCCTCATATTACGATCTTCCTTGCCACACTTTTTAAGTGAATCACTGCAGTGGTTAAGTTAGTAACACGGTTGTTAAGTGAATCTGGCTTCCCCATTGACTTTGCTCCTCAGAAGGTTGCAAGAGGGGATGGCATGACCCCCCCCCCCGCGGGACACTGCAAATGTCATAAATATGAGTCAGTTTCCAAGCGTTTGAACTCTGATCACCTGACCATGGGGATGCTGCAATGGTCATACATGTGAAAAATGGTCATAAATCCAGGGGTGAAATCCAGCAGGTTTTGACAGGTTCTGGAGAACCGGTAGCGGAAATTTCGAGCAGTTTGGAGAACTGGCAAATACCACCACTGGCTGGTCCCAGAGTGGGGTGGGAATGGAGATTTTGCAATATCCTTCCCCTAGGAGTGGAGAGGGAATGGGGATTTTGCAGTATCCTTCCCCCAGACTGGGGAGGGAATGGGGATTTTGCAGTATCCTTCCCCCAGGAGTGGGGAGGGAATGGGGATTTTTGCAGTATCCTTCCCCCAGAGTGGGGGGGAATGGGGATTTTGCAGTATCCTTCCCCCAGGAGTGAGGTAGGAATGGAGATTTTACAATATCCTTCCCCCAGGAGTGGGGAGGGAATGGAGATTTTGCAGTATCCTTCCTCTGCCATGCCCACCAGGTCTCACCTACCAAGCCACACCACGCCCACCAAGCCACACCCACAGAACCGGTAGTAAAAAAAGTTGGATTTCACCACTGCATAAGTCTCTTTTTCAGTGCTGTTGTAAGTTTGAACGGTCATTAAATGAACATAAATCGAGGGCTATCTGTAGCACGCCGTTTCTTTAGCAGTGGGGCCAAAGAACACATTTTTAATCTTCTAAAAATAGAGGAACCTATTAGTATCTTAAAGTAGCCCTGAATTAAAATGACTGTATACTTCTTGTATATTGATTCTATGACACGGGAAGATAATTAAGATTTCTTAGTTCAAGACAGCCACCTTCTGGATGTTTGCAGTACTAGTTATGGCATTTCTTAGGTAAGGTGCTGATTATGAATATCATAATCAAGGGCATGTTCATTTAAATAAGCCGTGGTGGCGCAGTGGTTAGAATGTAGTAGTGCAGGGCAACTCACTGCTCGCTCCAGGAGTTTGATTCTTTTTTTTTATTATTATTTATTTATTTTGTCATAACAGTATATATAAGCATAAGCATGAAAATAACTATAATATATAAGCATATATATGAGCATAAGTATGTAATAACTATATTAATTGGATATAATGAAAGGAAACAATAGGACAGGAACGGTAGGCACGTTTGTGCTCTTATGCACGCCCCTTATGCTCTTATGCATGCCCCTTATTATTATTATGAGCCGCTTATAATATAATAATAATAATAATAATAATAATAATAATAATAATAATAATAATAATAATAATAATAATAATAAGCCGCTGATTCTGAGCGGTTCAGGGTTGACTCAGCCTTCCATCCTTCCGAGGTTGGTAAAATGAGGACCCAGATTGTTGGTGGGCAATAGGCGGACTCTATAAACCGCTTAGAGAGGGCTGTAAAGCACTGTGAAGCGGTATATAAGTCTAAGTGCTAGTGCTATTGCTCTGAAATCTCCAATGGTGTTTATTTCTCTCTCCATGACCCTGCAGCTAACTGCGCATGTTGAAAGTTAAGACAGGCTGAAAGAGAGAAGGTTGATATAGTATGCTACGACATCACATACTGTTTGCAAACTACAGGTAGTCCCGAGTTACAACAGCTCGTTTAGTGACTGTTCAAAGTTACAATGGCACTGAAAAAAGTGACTTTTGACCATTTTTCAAACTTACGACCATTGCACTGTCCCATGGTCCGTGATTAAAATTCAGATGCTTGGCAATTGACTCATACTGATGATCCCAGGGTCATGGGATCATCTTTTGCGACCTTCTGACAAATGAAGTCACTGGGGAAAGAAGATTCACTTAACAACCGTGTTACTAACTTGACAAATGCAGTAAGTGCAGTAATTCATTTAACAACCAGCAAGATGGATAGTAAAACAGAGGCAAAATTCACTTAGAAACGGTCTAGCAACAGAAATTCGGGGCTCAATTGTGGTCATAAATCCAGGATTACCTGTACGGTGCCTGAGTTGATTTTATTTGCAATCCTAAATTCTAAAGCCACCCAGTTTCACTCTGGCTCTTGGTGGCGTCTCAAATTGAAAACCAAAGGAATAAAACAACATCCAATTAACAGAAAAGAAAGATGGAACAACCTATGAGTCCCTCACAAAGAGAGCCCATATCTTCTGAAATGCAAATCTCTCTTCCACCCTCCTTCAGTACAGGTAGTCCTCGACTTACAACAGTTCATTGAGTGACCGTTTGTTTTTTGGCATTGAAAAAAGTGACTTAGGACCAGTGGTGAAATGTAAAATTTGTTACTACTGGTTCTGTGCGCGTGGCTTGGTGGGTGGGTGGGTGGGGAATGTGACTGGGTGGGTGTGGCCAACTTTTTTTTTTTTACTTTTAAAAGCATTTTTTTACCAGCTTTTTGGCCGAAGAGGTTATAGAAAAACTGCTTTTAAAGGGCTCTGACGATCCCAGCTGAGCTGAGCAGAGCTTTTTTTTTTACTTTTAAAAGCATTTTTTTGGCCAAACAAAAAATGCTTTTAAAAGTAAAAACAAAAAAAAACCCTCTGATGATCGCATGGCTCAGCTGGGCATGGAGGGGGCAGGGATTTTTGCTACCGATTCTCCGAACCACCCACCGCCATCGCTACAGGATCAATCAGATCCGAACCCGGAGCATTTCACCCCTGCTTAAGACCATTTTCCACACGATTGTTGGTCACATGATTTACCTTCGGATGCTTGACAACTGGTTCATATTTATGACAGTTGCAACGTCCTTGTGTCATGCAATCACCTTTTATGACCTTCTAACAAGCCAAGTCAATGGGGAAGCCGGATGCACTTACCAATTGTGTTACCGATTTAACAACTGCTATGATTCACTTAACAAATGTGGCAGGAAAGGTCGTAAAATGGAGCAAAACCAGGGGTGCTATTCAGCAGGTTCTGACAGGTTTTGGAGAACCGGTAGTGGAAATTTTGAGTAGTTTGGAGAACCAGCAAATACCACCTCTGGCCAGCTCCAGAGTAGAGTGGGAATGGGGATTTTGCAGTATCCTTCCCCTGGAATGGGGAGGGAATGGGGATTTTGCAGTATCTGTCCCGTGGAGTGCGGTGGGAATGTAGATTTTGCAGTATCCTTCCCCTGCCACGCCCACCAAGCCACACCACGCCCACCAAGCCACGCCCACAGAACAGGTAGTAAAAAAATTTGAATTTCACCACCAAGCAAAACTCAACAAAGTTCTTATGTAGCAATGTAAATTCTGGGCTCAATTGCGGTCGTAACTCGGGGACTACCAGTAATAGCTATTCATATTCAATTCCCATTGGGGCCGGGATAGCTCAGGCAGTAGAGAAGCCTGTTATTAGAACACAGAGCCTGCAATTACTGCAGGTTCGAGCCCGGCCCAAGGTTGACTCAGCCTTCCACCCTTTATAAGGTAGGTAAAATGAGGACCCAGATTGTTGGGGGGGCAATAAGTTGACTTTGTAAAAAAAAAAAATATACAAATAGAATGAGACTATTGCCTTATACATTGTAAGCCGCCCTGAGTCTTCGGAGAAGGGCGGGGTATAAATGTAAACAAAAACAAAAAAAAATTGGGTGCCATCTTGAACAGCAACAATTAAACAAAGGAGGGTTCTGCACATTGCAGTTAGCCAAAGCCAAGCAAATCCCAATGTCACTTCGTGTTATGGCTGGACGCAGCCTATGAGATTGCAACTGGTGTTGAATAGCACAATTCTTTCCAGGAAATATTGCCACGCTGCTGTTTTGAGGAATTGTACAATTGTAACCAGAACTGGCTGAATTTTATCTGAAGTTATAAAGTCCAAGGCAGGGAAACTTGTCCTTCCCGTCCTTCATTTCCTTCGCAACCCTGCAATTTTGTTTTTGTTTTCCCACTTAGGTTCTCCCCGCTTATGCCATTCTTCAATGTACAGAAATATTCTAAAACAATCATGTCGTCATTGGACTATGGGTAGGGGTGGGCTTCAAAAATTTTAGCAAGGGGTTGTCTGCCTGGTTGCTGGGTGGGCGTGGCCATGGAGAGCGTGGCCTTATCAGCCTCCTGCACCATGGCGGTTGTTAAGTTCGGGAAGTAACGAGGCTGGAGACCAGGGTAGTGACAACAGCTCTTTAATATAGGGTGAACCCAGCAGCCTGTCTGGGGAAAAACCTCTCCTTATATACTGTTTAACCGGCGGCTTCAACCAATCAGCAACGTGCTTGTTTCCCGCCAAAATATTTAAAGATACATAACACTCCTCCCCTCCCAGAAAACACTTTACCTCTATTTACATATTATTTACATGTTATTTTTCGACGTAGTCACGCAAATAACCTGGGCGTCTCCTAATTCTTTCGGACCTCTGCGGTTCAGTCCTTGGGAGTGGGTTGAGCTGGTCGGAGGGCTGTTTGCTCCTCCCAGCTCTTTCTCTAGGCCATCCGGCCCTGGATTACTGCAGACTCTTTTCTTGGCCATCCGCCTTGGATTACTTGCAGAGTTTTCCCTGCCGTTTCCATCGGGAACCTGATGGCGTCGCTGGACCTCCGGGAACTCAGCTAAGTCTTGCGCCTCCCCCGGGTTATGGTCAGCTGTGGGTTCAAAGAATGAGTGGTCATGATCTGTTTCAATTATCTCGGTTTGTTCGGCTATTCGTTTCCTTATCTGATCTATGTGGCGCCTCCATACTCGGTTGTCTTTTAACTCAACTAAGTATGATTTTGGACCGGTTGCTTTTATGATTTGCCCTGCTAGCCAACTTGGGCCGTCCCCATAGTTGCGGGCCCACACTCGGTCGCCTATTTCCATTTCTCTCGTTTTTTCCAGTTCCCCCTTGTAACCCTCTGGTGTGTAATGGGGATTTAAACGGTCAAGTGGGCACCGGAGCTTCCGTCCCATCAATAATTCAGCTGGGCTTCTGCCTGTAGCAGTGCTGGGGTTCTATGCTGAACAGCCAGAAAGAAATCTATCTTTGTTTGCCAGTCGCCTGGCTTGAGCCTCCGGGATGGCAATGGCCTCCCAGGCTCCGAAAATGGCCCTCTGGAGGCCAGAAATGGGCCCATTAGTAGGCCCATTTTTTGGGCTCCCCAAGCATCTGCGCCCGCCCAGCACTTACCTGCATTCAAAACGTGCCGCATGGGGACTCCTGGGAGGGGCAGGGTGGGGTGGGCAGGGCCAGCCAGGAATGGGATTTGGGGGTTTTCTGAACTGCACAGAATCTTGGCTAGAGGTTCTTCTCCCGAACCCCTGCAAACCCCCAGCAGCCCACCCATGACTATGGATATTCAGCTACTGTTGCTTATAAATCCTGGTTTATTGATCAAGGACTGTTGGATTCAATTGGGCCGTGGCAGCTCAGGCTGTTAGAAACCTGTTATTAGAATACAGCAGCCTGCAATTACTGCAGGTTCAAGCCCGGCCCAAGGTTGACTCAGCCTTCCATCCTTTATAAGGTAGGTAAAATGAGGACCCAGATTGTTGGGGGGGCAATAAGTTGACTTTGTAAATATACAAATAGAATGAGACTATTGCCTTATACATTGTAAGCCGCCCTGAGTCTTCGGAGAAGGGCGGGATATAAATGTAAATAAAAAAAAAAAATTGGGGCTGAAATGAGTGCAAAAATCTGCCTTGTATTTTTTTGTTTCTCTGCAAAAGAGGCTTCTGGTTTTGTGTCTTCTCAAGTTCCTTGCGAAGGTTTGGCCGTGGAAAGGGCCAGCAAAATCAATGTGGATTCTTGACCAGGGCCCTTGGGGTTTTCCCATTCCTGACTGGGGCCGTTGGGGTAGAGGTCTGGACTCTTGGCAAGCCTGGCATTTCCTACCCTCTCAGCAATTTCTGAGTCCATGAGTGGCCACCACACATAGCTTCTTGCTAGCCCCTTCATCCTTCGATCCCTGGGTAACCCTCGTGGAGGAGGTCCAATACCTTTCCTCAATTTCTCCGGGATCACCACCGATCGCCCCATAGCAGGCACCCCTTGAGCCGAGAGTTCCCACGCTTTTTACAAATTCCTTAAAACGCTCGCCCGGCGCAGCGGGCCACCCTCTTTGTACCCAACCAAGTACAGTCCTCAAGGTAATGTCCCGGTATGATGCCCGAGCCACCTCCTTAGATGTGACTGGGCCAGAGTCCAAAGAGTCGATTAGCAGGATGGGCGTCCCCGGAGTGGGGTCTTCGATCGCCCCTGGTAGTGGGCATCTGCTTAACGCGTCTGCATGCCCCACTTCTTTTCCCGGTCGATGCTGCAGCTTGTAGGAATAAGCGGCTAAGAAAATGGTCCATCGAGTCAATCGTGGCGAAAGTGCCACAGGCGTTGGGCGGTCGCCAGCCAGTATCCCTAACAGCGGTCTGTGGTCAGTAACAATTTCAAAGTCTCTCCCAAAAACATATTCGTGAAACTTTTTTACCCCTGACACAATTGCTAGCGCTTCCTTATCTAACTGGCTATAGTTCCTCTCTGTGGAGGACATCGTTCTGGAGTAGAAGGCTATAGGGGCTTCTGTGCCGTTTGGAAGTCTGTGGCTGAGCACAGCCCCCACCCCGTAAGGGAGGCATATAAACCAGTAATAGTGGCAATGAGCTATGATACTGGATCAGCAGGCTATCGCTCGAGAGTAGGTTTTTTACTGCTTCGAAAGCCCTAGCTTCTGACTTTCCCCAAGACCAAACAGTATTCTTTCCCAGAAGCTTATGCAGCGGTTCAGCAACGGTCGCCTTGTTTTTTAAAAAAACCGCGTAAAAATTCACTAGCCCCAGGAATGCCTGTAGCTCTGTTTTGTTTTGGCGCTGGAGCCTTTCTGATTGCCTTGACCTTGCTCTCAGTGGGTGAATTCCTTTCTTGTCTATTCGGTAGCCCAAGAATTCGACGATTCTACCCTATCTGGCATTTGTTCACTTTAACCTTTAGTCCGCTGACCAGAAAATGCCCATTTCAGCTTCAGCACAGCCTAATTAGCACAAGCTGATTGTCCCGACTCTCAGCTGTCGGCGCCTCCAAATTCAAAACGCCGACGTATTTGGACGGCGTTGGCGCGAAATGGTTTTTTAGCAGGGTTTGCAGAGTTTGCCACGATACCGATTGTACGGCGTTGGCTCTGCCAGGGCTTCCGCGATGTCGATGACCTCGGACCGCAGTGGCTCAAGAAGTATGCCCTTTATGCGGTTGTCTGAACTCCTTGCAGTTCGTTGTTTAGAAAGCTCAAACGGGTCATAATGCCCCCATTTCTCTGGCTGGATCGAACGGCGCGGGCGGAGTGTAACTGGCCATCTCCGCGTTTCTGCCCTGTGTTTGCTGGGTTCGGTTCTTCCGTGCTTCAGCTCGGTTCTGGTTCTCCTTAGCCTCGAGATCCCACCTTCGTCGCCAGTGTTAAGTTCGGGAAGTAACGAGGCTGGAGACCAGGGTAGTGACAACAGCTCTTTAATATAGGGTGAACCCAGCAGCCTGGCTGGGGAAAAACCTCTCCTTATATACTGTTTAACCGGCGGCTTCAACCAATCAGCAACGTGCTTGTTTCCCGCCAAAATATTTAAAGATACATAACAGCGGTGGGGGGCATTTTTGTTCTCCCCGGGCTCCGGAGGCTTTTCTTGAGCCTCCGGGATGGCGAAAATGGCCTCCCCAGGCTCCGAAAATGGCCCTCTGGAGGCCAGAAATGGGCCCATTAGTAGGCCCATTTTTTGGGCTCCCCAAGCATCCGCGCCCGCCCAGCACTTACCTGCATTCAAAACGTGCCGCATGGGGACTCCTGGGAGGGGCGGGGTGGGGTGGGCAGGGCCAGCCAGGAATGGGATTTGGGGGTTTTCTGAACTGCACAGAATCTTGGCTAGAGGTTCTTCTCCCGAACCCCTGCAAACCCCCAGCAGCCCACCCATGACTATGGATATTCAGCTACTGTTGCTTATAAATCCTGGTTTATTGATCAAGGACTGTTGGATTCAATTGGGCCGTGGTAGCTCAGGCTGTTAGAAGCCTGTTATTAGAATACAGCAGCCTGCAATTACTGCAGGTTCAAGCCCGGCCCAAGGTTGACTCAGCCTTCCATCCTTTATAAGGTAGGTAAAATGAGGACCCAGATTGTTGGGGGGGCAATAAGTTGACTTTGTAAATATACAAATAGAATGAGACTATTGCCTTATACACTGTAAGCCGCCCTGAGTCTTCGGAGAAGGGCGGGATATAAATGTAAATAAAAAAAAAAAATTGGGGCTGAAATGAGTGCAAAAATCTGCCTTGTATTTTTTTGTTTCTCTGCAAAAGAGGCTTCTGGTTTTGTGTCTTCTCAAGTTCCTTGCGAAGGTTTGGCGGCTTCTTTTACTGTCAGACGATACTATGGTCCTGTTGCTGATGGGATTACTTTCCATTATCCATATCTGCCAGTCTGAAAAAGTTACTTTTTTGCCTGAAAGTTTCCTTTGGACAGTGGATTGAGATACATACATTGATGCTAGAATTTTAAAGATTAATATTCAATTGAAGCCAGAATTTTTCCTTATAGGGTTGATGGATAAACAGAAAAAAGCCACGGAAGATTATTTCAATGTATGATTACAGTACTGTGGCGAGATTACTGTATCATATGCACAAAGATGGAAAGATTCAGCACTGCCCACCCTGGAGGGACTGAGATGGATCATCTGACTTCTTTGATTACAGAGAGGAGAATTACATTTATTGGTGATTGGAAACCTCTCTTATGGACTTTTTGCATAAAAAATGAAAAAAATGAACTCGTGATTTATGGTTCTGGTGATTAGATGGATTCAGTGGTGGTATTTAGCCGGTTCAGATCAGTTCGGGTGAACTGGTAGCGGCAATCGCGAGTTGGCCTGTCCACCCGCCCCGGTGCGATGCCATCCTATTTAGCCACGTTTTGGAGGCCGGGCGCATGTGCAGAAGGCGCGCACGTGAGCAAAGCACATGCGTGGAAGGCCGGACACATGCACAGGAGGCATGCACGCGAGCAAAGTGCATGCGTGGAAGGCTGGGCGCATGCACAGAAGGCGCACTGCAGAAAGCAAGCATGCACGCGGAGCGAATCAGTGGTAAAAATATGTGAACCCCACCTCTGGATGGGATAGATCAGGGGTCTGCAAACTTGGCTCTTTTAAGACTTGTGGACTTCAACTCCCAGCAAAACTGGCTGAGGAACTCTGGGAGTTGAAGTCCACAAGTCTTAAAAGAGCCAAGTTTGCAGACCCCTGGGATAGATTATAGAAAGAATAGAGTCATGATTTAACTTTAGAGAGAGAGGTTAAAATACAATTGCACATATAACTTCTGTGTAGGAATTTGGAAGCTTTATAGCATTACATCTTTGTTTACAGCTTTCTTTTTTTCTCTATTTCTGTTTTCTTATTGCATTTTTAGTTTTTTTTCCTGTTATTTCTTTTTCATTTTCTCTGTTCTAATTTAGTTTCTACTTGTGGTTTGTAAAATTTATAATAATTTCAATTTCTGCAGAATTCTTTTCACCTTGCAAAGGATTTCTAGAGCAGCCTCCTTCCAATAAAATCCAGTTTAAAGAGCAAGATAACTGATAGGAAATCCATTCTTCGCAATGGCACAACATCCAAGTGTAGGACCATCTGATTAATACTTCTCTGAAGTTTTCCGAACTATAAAATGTCTCAGAGGAAAAGCTGATATATTGGAGGTGTGATTCTGGAAAAACTCATGAAGGCAGTTTCGCCTGCTTGTCCTGCAGGCCTGAAATGTGAGCTGTTAATGAAGGAAAAAGAAAAATAGCAGTGAGGGGAGGGGGGGAAAATAGAGGGTGTGTCCTTAAAACATACCGTATTTTTTGGAGTATAAGATGTACATTTTCCCCCCTAAAAGGGTGAAAATTTGGGTGCCTCTTATACACCAAATATAACCCCGCCCACCCACTGGCCCCCACCCTTTGGCCTCTTCCTCCCAGCAATTTACCTCCTTGCAGGAAGCAGCAAGAAGAAAATGCCCATTTCAGCTTCAGCACAGCCTAATTAGCACAAGCTGATTGTTCCCGACTCTCAGCTGTTTCTGCAGGGATTGCCATTGCTTATTGCTGCAAGGGCCTCTGCTGCTTGCTGCAAGGAGGTAAATTGCTGGGAGCAGATTTTTTTTTTCTTGTGCTAATCAAGCTATGCTGAAAACGAAAATGAAAGTAAAGCAGGCTGTTTGCTGTTTGCTGCAACAAGGAAAAATTGCTGGGAGGCAGAGGCAGGCTTCTTTTTCCTGTTTTCCTCACCAAAAAAGGTAGGTGCGTCTTATAGTCCAAAAAATACGGTATTCTGGCTGAAACCCTTGGTTTGAACATTGAACGCTTGATTTTCACCAATGACATTAGGGAGAGTAGGATCAAAAGAGTCAAGATGGTAGCCACAACTTCATGACTAAAGTCTCTGTGGACACTTTCATTTCTTTATTTAAAATATTTATATAGCCACCCATCTTTTAACCAAGCCCCAATCAAAGAGGATGCACAGTGGCCACCTATGATGATGACTCCCGTCATAAAGGTAAAGGTTCCCCTCGCACATACGTGCTAGTCGTTCCCGACTCTAGGGGGCGCTGCTCATCTCCGTTTCAAAGCTGAAGCGCCAGCGCTGTCCGAAGACGTCTCCATGGTCATGTGGCTGGCATGACTCAATGCCACAGGTACACAGAACACTGTTACCTACCCACCAAAGGTGGTCCCTGTTTTTCTACTTGCATTTTTTACGTGCTTTCGAACTGCTAGGTTGGCAGAAGCTGGGACAAGTAACGGGAGCTCACCCCGTTATGCGGCACTAGGGATTCGAACCGCTGAACTGCCGACCTTTCGATCGACAAGTTCAGCATCTTAGCCACTGAGCCACTGCGTCCCTCCCGTCATAAATGACATATAAAAGGGTTCATGTCTCTACAGGTAGTCCTCAACTTACAACAGTTTATTCAGCGACTGTTCTAAGGCACAACGGCACTGAAAAAAAGTGACTTAGGACCATTTTCCATACTGAACGACCATTACAGCATCCCCATGGTCACATGATCAAAATTCAGACGCTTGGCAAATGACCTGGTTTTTTTTTTTTTTACATTTATATCCCGCCCTTCTCCGAAGACTCAGGGCGGCTTACAGTGTATAAGGCAATAGTCTCATTCAATTTGTATATTTACAAAGTCAACTTATTGCCCCCCCAACAATCTGGGTCCTCATTTTACCTACCTTATAAAGGATGGAAGGCTGAGTCAACCTTGGGCCGGGCTTGAACCTGCAGTAATTGCAGGCTGCTGTGTTCTTAATAACAGGCTTTTACCAGCATGAGCTATTCCAGCCCCCTGAGCTATTTGTCACGGTTGCAGTTTCCTGAGCTCATGGGATCCCTTTTGCGACCGTCTGACAAGCGAAGTCAACGGGGAAGCCAGATTCACTTAACAACCGGGTTACTAACTTAACAACCGCAGTGATTCCCTTAACAATGCAGGGCAAGAAAGATCGTAAAACGGGGCAAAAACTCACCTAACAAATGTCTCGCTTGGCAACAGAAAGAAATGTCTCACTCAGCTGAGGCTGTAAGTCGAGGACTACCTGTACTGCGTGGCAGTGGTGGGTTTCAAATTTTTTTACTACCGGTTCTGTGGGTGTGGCTTGGTGGGCGTGGCATGGCTCGGTGGGTGTGGCTTGGTGGGCATGGCAGGGGAAGGATACTGTAAAATGTCCATTCCCACCCTAAACCGTGGGAAGGTTACTGCAAAATGTCCATTTCCTCCCGATCAGCTGGGACTCGGGAGGCAGAGAATAGATGGGGGTGGGACCAGTCAGAATTTTTACTACCGGTTCTCCGAACGACTCAAAATTTCCGCTACCGGTTCTCCAGAACTGGTCAGAACCTGCTGAGACCCACCTCTGCTGCATGGTCACGGCTGCCATCTTAATGTTTTTGATTCTCCCCCACCGACAGATATTATTTTTGATTCATATAAAGGGTGCAAAAAGTGTTTCTAAACTCTTTCTCAACATTATTTGATCCTCTGCTGAAAACAGAGGATTGAAGAGAGCGCAATACATACCCATTGTGTTCAGTGTCTTTGTTTTTGGTTGGGGGCTGTTATTTCCCCCCCCAGCCACGGCTTGCAAAAGTCATCTTACTGCTTTGTCAGTTGTCTGTTGCTGCACAACAGCATTCTCTTCCACGGGGACAAGGTCAAATGGATTTTGCTAAGAGCAGCAGGTTACTTATTTACTTGGTCCTGCAGTGAAAGGTCCTGAATTTTCTCTGTTCCCATCATTTATTTTTGTTTGTTCTCAGGCCAGGGGAAAAAAAATAAAAAATAAAGCCAGTGTGGTTGTTCTTAAAAAAATAATGTGTGTCAGAGCAGGCATCAAGCGAGCCAAGATGTTCATCCCCAGAGATAGAAAGGGAAACTTCTAGGCCTGGATTCTCTTTTTTTTGGCTTCGTTTATTCCTTGGAATTATTTCTAGAAATAAATGGGATCCAATAGTGTCGACTGGCTTATTTTCTTGGGAGCGTTGGGGGGGGACAGAACAAATAGGCTGTGAGAGAGTTTAGCCTCTGTTTGGGGACAAAATGGAAAACATAGGACAAATCCATAATCCAAAAGTCAAATTTGTATATTAATATTGCTATAATATTTAAATTAGGAGACATGGTGGCTCAGTGGCTAAGATGCTGAGCTTGTCGAACTGAACTGGCAGGAGAAAGAGAAGAGATGAAAGTATTAGCCAGTGAATGGAAGAGTATTGTTGGCTCCAACCTTACTGCTTCCTGGTATGTATTCCCTATTTTATTTTCAAGAAAACCCAATCCTTCCTAAGACAACTGTGTAGCCCTACTGTGCAGCGAACAATAATAACCTAAGAATTCATACCCTCTGTTAAAACACTTCTGGTCTAGGAATTTAAGCCACAATAGTTGGACAAACTCTGGGATCTGGTTCACACAGCACGATCACCAGCAGGCATGATATCCTATGGTTTAGGACAGTGGTTCTCAACCTTTATAGTGCTGCGACCCCTTTAATATAATTCCCCATGATGTGGCGACCCCCAACCATATCGCAGTGATAGGCAGCGATCTCAGCGCGCCTCAGCAGCCACAGAAGGGGGAAAAAAGCGGCAAACTGTTTTTTTGAATTTATCGCGCCTGAAGCCGTATTGGCTAGCGATCTGAACTGCTTGCGATTGCCTTGAGGACGGAGGCATTAAAGCGGAGACTCCTCCCCTATTAAGTTTATGGCACCTGAAGCCAGATTAGGCTAGCGATTGGGAGTGATTGCAGCTGGCTTGAGAGGGAGACATCAGAGCAAAGATTTCTCTCTTTTTTAGTTCATCGCGCCTGAAGCCAAATTCGACTAGCGATTTGAAGAGCCTGCAGCTGGCTTGTGGAGTCAACCATTGGAGCGCGATTCTTTGACTCGCAAGTATACTTCCCATATTTCCGATGGTCTTAGGCGACCCCTGGCAAATCGTCATTCGACCCCCAACAGGGTCGCGGCCCACAGGTTGAGAACCGCTGATTTAGGACAATGTGTGATTGAGGTTTCTAAACTGAAGAAGGAATGGTTTCATATTGGTGAGGAACGAAAAAGCTTATTGTCTTCACATTTCAGTGAGCTGGAAATGCTGGGAATATGTTACTTAAGTCCTTACATGTGGACAGTATTAATTTGGGAGAAAACTTGTACATGTACATGCTTTGTTGTTGTTAGTTGCGAAGTCGTGTCCGACCCATCATGACCCCATGGACAACATTCCTCTAGGCCTTCCTGTCCTCTACCATCCTCTGGAGTCCATTTAAGATCACGCCAACGGCTTCAGTGACTCCATCCAGCTACCTCGTTCTCTGCCGTCCCCTTCTTCTTTTGCCCTCCATCGTTCCCAGCATTAGGCACTTCTCCAGTGAGTCCTTCCTTCTCATTAGGTGACCAAAGGATTTGAGTTTCATCTTCAGGATCTGGCCTTCTAAAGAGCAGTCAGGGTTGTCGTCTTCTAGTACTGACTGGTTTGATTGCCTTGCAGTCCAAGGGACTCGCAGGAGGCTTCTCCAGCACCAGAGTTCAAAGGCCTCAGTTCTTTGACTCTTAGCCTTCCTTAAGGTCCAACTTTCACAACCATACATTGCAACTGGGAAAACCATGTACATGCTTACCTGAAAGTAAATTTCAACTGCCTTTAATAAGGGGTATAATTCTTTTGATTCTATGAGGGTGAAAGTGTGTTAACTATAGCTAGTTCTTAGACAATTCTGGCATATAATTGAAGGCTTCAGCCTGAGTTACAAACTCAATGATCTTGTGGTTCAAAGGATATTAATATGTTTCTTGTGATCTTGAGAAGAGATTAATTATTCAAAACAATCCTTTGAAGTGTATTTGAACTACAGTGCATGTTTAGGAAGAGTTGTGTGTGAATCTCTGTGTTGTAAAGATAATTATGAGGAAGATGGGCGGTTGAGAAGTTTGATATATAAATAAATAATATCTGCAGAGACTTTGACACATATGATTTGGGCTTGTTTTCTGGTTATTCCATTTTCGTTTAATATTCATGTTATTGTTGAAAGGATTTAGGGAAGAAAAACACAGTTTAAAATATTAATGAGGGGTTGAGAGAAAATGGAATACTTTGGATTTTTTAAGGGTAAAAGGTAAAGGTAAAGGTTCCTCTTGCACATACGTGCTAGTCATTCCCGACTCTAGGGGGCGGTGCTCATCTACGTTTCAACGCCGAAGTGCCAGAACTGTCAGAAGACGTCTCCATGGTCATGTGGCTGGCATGACTCAATGCCAAAGGCGCATGGAACGCTGTCACCTTCCCCCCAAAGGTGGTCCCTAATTTTTCTACTTGCATTTTTTACGTGCTTTCAAACTGCTATGTTGGCAGAAGCTGGGACAAGTAACGGGAGCTCACCCCATTACGCGGCACTAGGGATTCGAACTGCTGAACTGCCGACCTTTCGATCGACAAACTCAGCGTCTTACCCACTAAGCCACCGTGTCCCTTTTTTTCAGGGTAGAATGTGGCTAAATGGAATTGCTTTGTTAAAAATCTATTTCATATCCTGGATTGAAAACATCCTCAGCCTTTGAAGTGGCTCTTTATTCACATAAATGGAAAGATTGTTTAAAATGATTCTGGGTGGTCAAGGTTTAATTTGTTTAAAAACGGATTGCTTTACTCTAGTATCTTATACCATAAATACAAGATGCAATATATTTCTTTGTTATTATTCTCTATATGAGAGCATATGCACCAAGACAAATTCGTTGTGTGTCCAATCACACTTGGCCAATAAAAAATTCTATTCTATTCTATTCTATTCTATTCTATTCTATTCTATTGTTTCTCTGTATAAATGCCTCTGCATGTCTATGGTTCGTTGCACCAAATCACTTTTTCTTGTATTATTATACATAATTTAAAAACCCTAAGCTAAATAGCATATATGTTTTCCCCATTCTGCTCTACAAAGATCTCCTGGGCAAATATATCTACAGTTGTAACTAATAGCACACTTATTCCTCAATCTCTCTATGAAGGATGGCATTTTTATAGGCTAATAGCTAAATCCACCCAGGAGGGATTATAAAACAAAACGGAGGAAAAATTGACTTGCTGCTTGAAGTTTTTGCTCTGTACTGTATAACTCAGTAAAATGTCTTTACTCAGGGTGCTGTAGATTAAAGTAATATTTCCTACCTGGTTTTTTTTTTTCTCTCTTTACAACCACTGTACTAATTAATCCCCCAAGCTGTTAGAACTGGTAAAAGACTTGTGGTTTTTAAAAGGCTGAACATCCTTTACTGTCAGTTGTTGGTGAAGTGCAATGCATTGGTGTGAGTGTGTGTCTGTGTATTCCCAGTTGCCACCCACCCACATGGACTGAGAAATAAACCCCCTCAGGCCTGTCTATTCACTTTATTAAGCAACTGATGCTGGGGATTATAGGTATGAAAGTGCAACTCGTCTGAGCTTTGAGAGAAAAACTATCCTGGCTTTAGTAACAATACAATAGGTGTAAAAAATATTACGTGTCCTAGCAGGATGGGCAGGAACCACGTTCTCCTTCCAAAGGTGCTCCCCCCCCTCATCCAAAGAGGCAACTGGACTTTTATTTTTCCTTGAAGATGTTTCTCTTCTCATTCAAGAAGCTTCTTCAGTTCAGAACTTCTTGGATGAGAAACGTCTTCAAGGAAAACCCCAAAAAATCCAGTTGTTTCTTGAAGAGTGGGGGGGAGCACCTTTGGGACAACTGTGACCTGAAAATCTCCATAGACCAGGGGTCTCCAACCTTGGTCCCTTTAAGACTTGTGGACTTCAACTCCCAGAGTCCCTCAGCCAGCAAAGCTGGCTGAGGAACTTTGGGAGTTGAAGTCCACAACTCTTAAAGAGACCAAGGTTGGAGACCCCTGCCATAGACCATACTTGTCTGTCACAGGGCCGCGGTGTAGCTCAGGCTGTAAGAAGCCTGTTATTTAAAACACAGCTGCCTGCAATTACTGCAGGTTCTAGTCCCACCAGGTCCAAGGTTGACTCAGCCTTCCATCCTTTATAAGGTAGGTAAAATGAGGACCCAGATTGTTGGGGGGGCAATAAGTTGACTTTGTAAATATACAAATAGAATGAGACTATTGCCTTACACACTGTAAACCGCCCTGAGTCTTCAGAGAAGGGCGGGATATAAATGTAAATAAATTTTTAAAAAAATTCTCAGCAGCCAACAGCCAAGAATCAAGCGGGCGCTTTGCTAGAGAACACCCATACACCTTTTATCGTTGCTGCAACAACTTTCCTAAGGACAGTAATAATAATAATAGGATCATCATAATTTATTATATTATATTATATATTATATAATATTATATAATATTATTATATATTATATTATAGTCCCGCAAACCCCCCTTGTCGCGTTCAAGTGGCGCTCAGTGAGATTATCGGTCCTCTTGCTACAACAGCCCGTGTAAGCGGAATGAATTCGCCGTAACTATTGCACGGCTTTATTTTGTTCTTTTTTGTGGCCATTTCATGACACACACACACACACACACACACAGAGTTGTTCTTTGGAAATAAATAAAAGCTACAAGGCAAAAAAAAAAAAAAGCCGTTTTTACAGGCCGCCCAGCTCCCGGTCCGCCCTTCTGCAACAAGCCGCCCTCAACCTCGCCGGACCTCACCTGTCCGCCCCCCACCCCGGGGAAAAGGGCGTGGCCTCCCCGGCCCCCTTCCCGCCGGACTACAAGTCCCGTCATGCCCCGCGCCGGCCTGCCTGCCTCCTCGCTCTCTTTCTCTCTCTCTCCCCCTCTCTCTCTCTCTCGCAGGAGCCGGGGCTTCCGGCGGCGAGGACCTTGAGCCTCGGAGGGACTGTGCGCGGCGGCGGTCTCGAGAGACGGAAGGAGCCGAGCCCGTCCGTCTGCCGGGAGGAGTAGCCCAGGTGAGGCGGCTGCTCTCCCGCCTTCTCAGGTGCGTGAAACAAGTTCGGTCCAGACTGACTCCAAACTCGCCCCTCCCAAGAGGGGAGGGGTCTTGCAGGAGACCCCCCCTCCTCCACTTCAGCCCATTTTGGCTGGGCGAGGGTCCCTCTGCCCTTGCTTCCCTTTCTGCGACCCCCTC
Source organism: Ahaetulla prasina (assembly GCF_028640845.1). Taxonomy (NCBI): domain Eukaryota; kingdom Metazoa; phylum Chordata; class Lepidosauria; order Squamata; family Colubridae; genus Ahaetulla; species Ahaetulla prasina. The sequence continues at coordinate 16,923,247 of NC_080548.1, forward strand.
CCCCTCTGACCTGTCCCTCCCCCCACAACAGCCCTGCCTTCATCCTCCTCCTCCTCCTCTTCCTCCTGCCAATTCCTCCCCCCCAACAGCCCTGCCTTCCTCCTCCTCCTCCTGCTCTTCCTCCTGCCAATTCCTCCCCCCCAACAGCCCTGCCTTCCTCCTCCTCCTCTTCCTCCTGCTCTTCCTCCTGCCAATTCCTCCCCCCCAACAGCCCTGCCTTCCTCCTCCTCCTCTTCCTCCTGCCAATTCCTCCCCCCCAACTCCCTTGTGGTTCCTGTCTCCAGCCTTCCTCCTCCTTCCAGTTCTCCAGCCTTCCTTGAATTCCTCCGATCGCCCCTTCCTCATTCCATTCTTTTGGAAGCTTCTCCACTTTCTCCTACCTAGTCCCCCACTTTTGCCCCCCCCCACCCCAATCAGGACTTTTATCAGTGGTTGAAGGGCAGGAGGGCACCAGATTCTTGGCTGTGGCTGTGTGCCTGATGGGCTGTGTACTGCGAGGCATCTAAGAAAGTGTGGGGTGTGTGTATGTTTGTGTAGGGTTTGTAGTCCGTATGGGAAATGTCATCCAAGGGTTAATCCAGAAAGTGGTATGTGTGTGTGAATTGTAGCACAAAGCATCCAGAAAGTGGCTGTGTGCCTGATGGGCTCTGTAGTACGAGGCATCTAAGAAAGTATGGTATGTGTGTGTGTGTTATGTTTGTATAGGGTTTGTAGTCCATATGGGAAATGCAATCCAAGGATTAATCCAGAAAGTGGTATGTGTATGGGGGGATAAATTGTAGCCATCCAGAAAGTGGTATATGTGTATGTACATATATGTGTGTGTGTGTGTGTGTATGTATATGTATGTATGTATTGGGAAGGGTCGGACACCAAGGGTCATGATGGGTCGGACATGACTTCGCAACTAACAACAACATTGGGAAGGAGGGTAATGTAGCCCAAGGCATCCAGAAAGTGGAGTGTGGGAAGTGTAGTTGAAGGCGTGGGGACGAGGTATCTATATGTGGGGGTTGGTGGGAAGAAACTGCTGGAGGGGATTTCTCCTTCGACTTCGCTGCCACAAGATGGTCACCCCTTTGGATGCTTTGCAAAGTTGCATGACTGTAACTTTGTTGCATGTATCCTTAAGATTTATATTGAGATTGTTTCCTGATTGCTTATTTGTACCCTATGACTATCATGGAGTGTTGTATCATTAAGTGTTAAATTTGTACCCTATGACTATCATGAAGTGTTGTAAGTGTTGTATTTTGACGAAGGTATCTTTTCTTTTATGTACACTGAGAGCGTATGCACCAAGACAAATTCCTTGTGTGTCCAATCACACTTGGCCAATAAAAAAATTCTATTTTCTATTCCATTCCATTCCATTCCTATCATTAAGTGTTGTACCTTATGATTCCTGATGAAGGTATCTTTTCTTTTATGTACACTGAGAACATATGGACCAAAACAAATTCCTTATGTGTCTAATCACACTTGGCCAATAAAATTCTATTCTATTCTATTCATAGATAGGGGAGGATTATGCCACCACAAGTGGCACTGAGTCCCAGGGTCTGCATGCTGTTTGCACACTCCTTTCTCAAGAGTGCATGTTAACATACCTGCTGGTCAGAAGGGGAAGCAAAAGAAAGAGTCCCTCCCCCTCTCCCCCACCACATCTGGACTGCCAGGAGGAACCAAAATGTTACACTTCAAAGGCTGATGGCCTAATCCAGCCATCTCTATTGTCTCGCTCATGCCTCCTAGGCATGCATATCTAAAGATTATAGTTTCTGTATCTCTTTTTTCCCCCCTTCTGAGTCAATGGCTTACCTCCTGTGCTTTTTGTGTAAGCAGCACATTGAATAATAGTTGTTGGGAAATTATTAAAAGTATAAAGGAATTTTTAAATTGTGTAAGACATGGTTTGTGGGGAAGTTACACACTGGTTGTCAAATATCTGCACTGTATTGAATACACTGATTATAGTTTTAAAAGTTATTGAAAGGAATAGCCTAAGACTAAAATTTTGGGGCACGCTAGAAATAAGCCCAAGGCATGACTGTGTGCTAGTCATTGAAAACTATTATACTAAGTGATCTATTAAACTAGGCAAAAATTCTAAATTTCTAAAAAATGTGATCACTTATCTGGATGCTTTAAAGTGGAATTTCTGTTATTACTTTTTAAAATTCTTGCAAGATTTGTCATTACAACCTTTGAACACATATCATTGCTGTTATCAGGGTCTCCATCTTTCTCTGTTACTTTTATTGCTCTGTTCCTGCTCATTTTTTCTTCCCTTGTGAATACCCAAGGTTGTGAATACAAGGATGTTGTGGTTGGCCACAGCACAGGATTAGACTCCCTTGTGGTTCCTGTCTCCTTGTGCTGCAGGGGAAAATGCCTGAACTGTTGGGATGAATGAAAACTTCATTTCAGGAAAGTCCGTCATTAAATCTTCCCCATCCCAAATCCTTCAGTGATTTCCATACCTTGCCAAAATATGGGAGGGGACCCAGAGGTGAGCTAATCTTTATTGTTTTACCCTTGATCACTTTGTGGAAAAAAGAAGTACATTAATGGGTTTTGAGAAAATGAAGAACATGCATGTTAACTAGGTCAAATGAATGATACCTCCTGCTGCCTGGGTGCTGAAAATCAAGAATGAAAATAATTACAGTGATTAGACAGGAGTAAGTGTAGCTTTCTGTAGATTAGTTTTCTCTAACTTGGTGTCCCTCTGGGTATCTTAAATTGTAGCTGTTATCCTCCCATATTGATAAGATGATAATAGATGATAATGGTTTTTTTTTGTTGCCTGTTTTGGAAGATTCGTTCTAGGTTGTATAAGAAAAATAGACAATAGAGGAATAGTAGAGAAGAAATGTGGATTGTCACACAGAATCTAGCAGGACTGTATGTTGTGATTGTATCTTTTCATAGGTTCAGATTAGTAGCCTTCGATTACTCAGATTTTTCCTTTAAGCTAGATAAATAATTGATAAATTCAAATCTGTGGAAAGCCAGTTTGGTGGTATGGTTAAAGCATCAGGCTTGAAACCAGAAGACTGTGAGTTCTAGTCCTGCCTAAGGCATAAAGCCAGCTGGGTATCTTGGGTATCTCAGTGCTGCTAAGGAGACAATGGCAAAGCACTTTTGAAAAGCCTTGCCAAAAAAACCTAGGTCCAGGCAGTCTCTGAGAATCAGGAATGATTGAATGGAAGGGGGGAAAAAATCTGCACTTTAATTGATAAAAGGAAAGGATATTTGTTGAGGTAAACAGAATTGTATGTCATACATAGCTCTTCTTAGGTTCTGGTCTTTGTATTCATTTGAACTATGATAAATAGGTGGCTCAGTGGCTAAGACACTGAGCTTGTCGATCAGAAAGTTCGGCAGTTCGAACCCCTAGTACAGGTCTCTTGTGTGAGCAGGGGGTTGGACTAGATGACCTTCAAGGTCCCTTCCAACTCTGTTACTGTTAAGTCATTTAAGTGAAGTTCTAGTGGGACAGCTAAGGAAAGTCTGTGGCGTAACCAAAGCTAATTAAAGTATTGTGGCATAAACTTACGCTAATTCATTTTTTTTAATGCAGAGGAAGGAAAGATGGGTTACATGAAAGTTTCAGTGGATATCTGAAATGGTGAATTGTTCTTAAATAAGTGCAAAATAAATAAGTGAAAATGAGGTAAAGCCATGCAAGGATAAGTTTAAATATTAGAAATTTGGCAAGGCAATACAATTCAGTAGAAATAAAAGTTTTCATTTGTAAGAGGAAGGATTTTTTAAAAAGGTCTGTATCCTACAATGAATGCTTAGTAAGCAGATCTGTGGGATATATAGGCACCCCCCCCCAAAAAAAATTAGAAAAAACTCTTAACTTGTTGTAAAAGTTAACATCAAAAATACTGAAAGTTGTATAAGTGTATTGGAAAATATATATGCACTTGAATAATATTTACATTAGATAAGTAGATGCAGGAGTATAACTATTAACTATTGTAACATCCTGTTGATTTTAGTTAGTGTGAAAGAGCGCGTAGGTGTAACTCTCCAATTGACATTGGTGGCACTTCACTACGCCAAATTGTGACCTCTGATGGCTGCAGCTCTGTGTTGAATGTGTCGGTAAGACCAATTCCCCTTCCTGATACAAAGAAAAAATAAAATAAAAAAAAGTGGGGGAATAAATATATTCTGCGATGGTAGCAGCCACATAATGTCACATTATGTCACTTAATGTCCAATCACCCTTGGCCAATAAAAATTCTCTTCTATTCTATAATGTGAAGCACTTGCTTTCCTAATGTTTATTTTTAACTGTTAGTCATAGTCACTGATTAGAGAGTCCTTTGTGATAAGGGTGGTTGCTTAGTACTGTTGTTTGGGGCTAGTAGTAATGATGTTACAAATGCTTTAAAGCAGTGGACTTCAGCAGAAAAAGAAATCATTTCACTTCCCCGAACCTTGTTGCCATATTTTGAAAAGCTACTGAAAAATCCCACCCCGCCATGTCATTTATGACAAGAGGCCTCCCCTAAGTAACACGATGTTTGTATGTTAAGTTGGATTTTATGGCATGAATAGGGGATTGCAGTATGATGAAAGGGAATGGATAGCTGGGACGACAATTTTGCCAGTGGACCTTTGATAGTCATTTTGTGAATGTCACCCATCGCAGATTTTGAAAACTGCAAATGCATCTCTGGTCCCCAAAAGCTGCCTGCTTTGGTTTAGGTTTTCTGCGGGTATGAATTTTATGTTGACTTCAGTCTAGTTGGGAGGTCTAACTAAAGCTTCGCCCTGTGGACCATGCTAAAAACTTTATTGACACAGTGATCTTTGAATTGATGTCTCTGTTTGCTAACAGCTGTTGGTCTACTCTAGCACTTCTCCTGAGCTGTGACTGAAAAAAGTTCTTTCTCTCTCTCTCTCTCTCTCTTCTTTCAAGAAAAGATTGGACTGCCATTTGTCAGAAATGGTGTCGAGTCTCCTGCTTGATAGGGGGATTGGGGGAGGGGGTTGGACTAGATCAGCGGTCACCAATTGGTGGTCCATGGACCACTGGTGGTCCGTGAGAAAATTTTGATGGTCCGCAGAAAAATTATTTGCATTTTTTTATATTGCACTAAATCAGGGGTCTTCAAACGATGGCCAGATATGTGCAATAAACGTTTGTGTTGCTGCAGAGTCTCCCCCTTCGGGGTCTTTTTGTATGGATCAGAGGGGGGCAGACATTCCGACTTGGGGTCTGCTTTGGCCTCCTGGTGCAGGGCTTTGGGCAAAGGCTGGAGGGAAGCGCAGCTGGTGGCGAAGAGCCGGAGAACCTTGTTCCATTGGGATTTCATCATGGCCTGGAACTGGCTAACCATCTCAGCCTGCTGAGCCTCCAGGCACCGGTACCTGGCCTTGCACTCCTTCAGATCTTCCCTCTGCTTGGAAAGCCTATGAAAGTCCTCAGTGAGGTGCTTCTGCTGAGCCTCCTTCTCGGTCAGATCCAATTTGAACTGAGCCAGCTGTTTTGCCAACTCTTTCTCATGGTGGCTGCTTAGCTCCAGGAACTGCTTCCTATTGGGGTCCTAAGGAACCTGGGCGGGGAGGTGAGGAGTGGCTGGGGGGGAGAGGGACAAGTAGAGGCTGGCAATGCACTGCTCAATGTGACATTGAGTTGGCCACGCCCACCCAGTAAAGTGACCACCTAGCCACGCCCACCAAGCTGGTCATTAGGCAGATCATATTAGTGGTCCACGGGATTTAAAATTATGAATTTAGTAATCCCTGAGGTCCGGAAGGTTGGTGACCCCTGTACTAGATGACCTATAAGGTCCCTTCCAACTCTGTTAATCTCTCTCTCCTCACTTCTCTCTCTCCCTCCCTCCCTCACTCCCTATCTGCCTCCATCTTTCTCAAGAGCATTTTCTATTGATGTGAGCCAGATTGTGTACTAGAATCTGTGAAGTGGCTTAAACCAGGGATAGGTAGTGTTATCTACCTATCCACCTAGACAGCAAAGCTAGGATTTTTTAAAAAGAAATTGTGGCTTAATGAATGAGTCCCCATGGTTGTTTATGCTAATTTATGGCTATGTCCTTGGTACTTTCCAGATGTTTTGGATCCTACAACTCCTTACCACTTGTCATATTGGCTAGGATGGATGGGAGGTGAAAATTTAAATCTCTGGAAAGTTTGGTTGCCGTCTCTTGCTTAGATTGGTTCAGGTATTTTATTAGTTTATCAAAATATAAAATGCAGAAATGAAAATAAAAATGAAGATATCAGGAAAATAAGGGAGGAAAAGGGGAAGAGAGAAAAGTGTAGGATGAAGGGGAAAAAGAAAAGCATTGACTTCCAAGTGATGGAGTAGAATAACGTAGTAACATGAAACCTCAACTTTTTACTTTTATATGATAATATACACTAGTCATTTTACTAGAACAAGAAACATATCTAATCAGCAAAACCCAAAATCAAAGTTTAATTTTTTTCCACTTCAAGCACAAGGTCCAAAAGCGATTTCCAAATAGAAACCAATTTAACTGTGTTCTTTTCTTTAATCAAAGCATCTTTGCTAACTAACTCCATCAACTTTTGCAGCCATTCATTCATTGTGGGAATCAAAGTATCCTTCCTTTTTTTGTTCATAAAAAGTTCCATTTCCTCTCCAAGTTCTTTATCCATTAAACCTTAAAAGGAAAACCTCTAGTTTTATCTTTATATTCACTTTAAGTATCTTCTACTTAAAGGTAAAGGTTCCCTCGCACATACATGCTAGTCGTTGCCGACTCTAGGGGGCGGTGCTCATCTCCGTTTCAAAGCCGAAGAGCCAGCGCTGTCCGAAGACGTCTCCTTGGTCATGTGGCTGGCATGACTCAACACCAAAGGCGCACAGAATGCTGTTACCTTCCCACCAAAGGTGGTCCCTATTTTTTCTACTTGCATTTTTACGTGCTTTCGAAACTGCTAGGTTGGCAGAAGCTGGGACAAGTAACGGGAGCTCACCCTGTTACATGGCAGCACTAGGGATTCGAACCGCTGAGCTGCCGACCTTTCGATCGACAAGCTCAACATCCTAGCCCCTGAGCCACCGCGTCCCATCTTCTACTTAGATTGGGTTAAATAGTGAACCTGGCATAAAAACAAATATTGCCAAGTATAGGAGATTCCGCCCCTCCCCCCCCGCCAAGCTAAGCCAGGGCGTTCTCATCACCTGTTTCCTAAAACAGGGGTCTCCAACCTTGGCAACTTTAAGACTTGTGGACTTCAACTCTCAGAATTCCTCAGCCAGCAAATTCTGGGAGTTGAAGTCCACAAGTCTTAAAGTTGCCAAGGTTGGAGACCTCTGTTTTAGGAGGAAAAGGAAGGAAAACTGGCTAGGGAATTCTGGGAATTGAAGTCCTCTAGGCTTAAAGTTGCCAAGGTTGGAGGTTAGGGCATTGGACTAGTAGCAAGTAGACTCATATTGTAGTTGACGCTTAACCATAGAAACTCACTGTGTTAACTTTGGATCTTTCTCTCTCCCTCTCTTCCCCTCTTTCTGTTCACCTTACCTCCCAAGGCTTTTATTTTGTGCCTTCCAGCAACTGCCTGGACAAATCCCTGCAATTTTCTTGGCAAGATTTTTTTTGAAATGGTTTGCCATTGCCTTTTTTTCCTACAACTAAGAGAGGAATGGCATTATTAGAACTTACAGCCTTCCAGTTTTTAGCCTGGTGCCTTAGCTACTACACTGAACTGGCTCTGTTAGAAGGGGGCGATATACATCACCTGGCTCCAGTTATAAGAAAGCAAGCAAGTAAATGAACAGGTTTATTTATAATAGATCCTTACGTCTGGATAACTTTCATTCACTGTCGTGAGTAGGAAAGATTGGAACTATCATACTAATTTCCTACAATTCCCCTGATGGAACTTGGTTCTGGATTTTGGCCTCGAGCAGCCTAGGGCTAATTGCAATCCTGCCATTACTACTAACAGCGTTTTAAAAAAGGAGTTCTTAAGACAGCTGTGTGTTGATAGCCTGGGCTTATACAGTTACAGAGGCACTGCTAAAGCCAGGGGCCTCTGTGGACTTCCATTGGTTTATTCATGCAATTCAGTGGGAATTCTGCTGTTGCCTGACTTTTCTTAGGCGATGCCAAGAATGCACTTTTGCAAAACTCTGTAGCCCTTTTATCCTTGTGTCAGTGGTATGCAAATTACCAAGTAGAATTTGCAGTTGCATAATTAAAACTGACTTGTCATCAAGTTCTCAAGAGCCGGTCAAATAGTGGAAGTTCGCTATGAAAGAAATCTTAACATCTTGACTGATTTGGCAATGTTGGTCAAATCCCTCGTGCACAGAGATACACACTGTCACCCGAGATCCCAGTGGCACTGTAATGCATTTCATAAATAAAATATAGAATAGGGAATTAGTGCAGACTAGAGCAAATCAAATTACGAACCTTTATGCCAATAAATTGCGCTACTGCCTGGTCCGGTTGTCGATTTATTTGCCTTGTTTGACTGTGCTGGGCATGGTACCCTCCCACGTGACCAGCAGTTTGAGGGTAAGAAATATTGTAATAAGTCATGGAAAGAATTCAGTGAATCAGCCATCCCTGCTGCTATCCAAACATGGACTCGCTTCAAAACACCTTTAGCTAAAACTGTAAGTCCAGTCAAGAGTCTTTTGGCTGAAGCCCAACTCCCGATGACTTCATGGGCACGTCCACCTAGTTTTCTTGGCAGTTATACACAAGTAGCTTGTTATTCCTTCCTGATTCTGGGATATTATTTCTGACTTCACAGGGTAGCTTATATCCATTGTTAATCTTTACATAAAATCTCCTTTGGATCAAGATTGGTGGTTTCATCGACACTTCCTGTAGTTTCAGCTTATATGGCAAGACTTAAAAAAGTGGTTTGACATTTTCCCTCTTCAGGGATTTTTTTTTTTTTAAATAATCCAATGTATTTTAGCTTGTTTGGTGATCTCCCAGCAAGTATTAATCAAACCTAATCCTTCTTAGCTTTTAAGCTCAGATAACTTAACCCATTTTTTAAGAATAGAATAGAATAGAATAGAATAGAATAGAATAGAATAGAATAGAATAGAATAGAATAGAATAGAATTTTTTATTGGCCAAGTGTGATTGGACACACAAGGAATTTGTCTTGGTGCAGATGCTCTCAGTTACCTAAAAGAAAAGATACAATCATAAGGTACAACACTTAATGATAGTTATAGGTTACAAATAAGCAATCAGGAAACAATATCAGTATAAATCGTAAGGATACAAGCAACAAGGTTACAGTCATAAATGGAAGGAGATGGGTGATGGGAACGATGAGATGATTAATAGTGCAGATTTAGTAAATAGTTTGATAGTATTGAGGGAATTATTTGTTTAGCAGAGTGATGGCGTTCGGAGAAAAACTGTCCTTGTGTCTAGTTGTTCTGGTGTGCAGTGCTCTATAATGTCATTTTGAGGGTAGGAGTTGAAACAGTTTATGCCCAGGATGTGAGGGATCTGTAAATATTTTCCCAGCCCTCTTTTTGATTCGTGCAGTATTTGGGATCCACAGCAAACATTGAATCATACCCCAGTCAAATGGTGGAGCCACACACAAAAAAATTAAGTACACTTAGCATGTTGTCCAAATGCCATTGTTAACTGAACAGGTTAAGGATGCTCTATGAACCCAGCCTAATGTGATAATGAGAATTCTGAAGATAGAAAAAAGCTGACCGTTAACCTCTTCTCATCCCACCCCTCCTCTTTTTCGTTAAGTCTAAATTGTGATGCTTGTGTTAATTTGCTGCTGAAATTGGAAGTGGCTAGTGCAAACTTGAAATACCTGTGTTCATTTTTAGCCTTAATTGTAAAATGTCTGGGGTTCATACAGTTTGGGGCTGGCTGTAGATGAGAGGAGCTTGGGATAAAAATTAATCAAATGGGCGAAAATTACATTTACAGCCTGAGCGCCATTGTTAGAGAGCCATTCTAGCTGTCTACTTGCATTATTATTTTTGGTTGGAAATAATTACAAAGCACTAGCGCTAAGATATATCTTTCATTTCTCTCTTGATGTCTATGACTAGTGATAACACTGCAGCTTCTTAGAGAAAGGATTCCGGTCAAACCTGAGATTTGTAATTATTTATTTTAATTTTTATTCCACCCTTTATTATTTGTATATTAAGGTGGTGAATATACCTCATATTCCCTCCTTCTCCTCCTGTTTTCCCCAAACGACAACCCTGTGAGTTGGATTGGACTGAGAGAAAGGGATTGGTTCAAAGTTACCCATCCGTCTTTCATGCCTAAGGTGGAACTAGAACTCACAGCCCTCTTGATGATTGATCTAAAGTCACCTAGCTGGCTTTCTCCCTAAAGTGGAACTAGAATTCATAGTCTTCTCATGATTGGCCCAGTCACCAACTGGCTTTCATGCCTTAGGTGGGACTAGAACTCACAGACGCTTGATGATTGGTCCAAAATCACCCAGCAGTTTTCATATCTAACGTGGGACTGGTCTCACAGTCTCCTGGTTTCTAGCCTGATGCTGTCACTTTGAGACCAAGTTGGCTCTCTTGTACCCTATTTGCACAACATTTGAGAGGGGCTCCTATAGTCTAGACCAGGGGTCACCAACCTTTTGGACCTCAGGGACCACTAAATTCATAATTTTAAATCCCGCGGACCACTAATACGATCTGCCTAATAACCGGCTGGGTGGGCGTGGCTAGGTGGTCATGTGACTGGGTGGGCGTGGCCAACTCGATGCTACTTGTGTCGAGGGGCACCTCGCTGGCCTCTACTTGCCCCTCCCCACCTTCCTGGAAGCAGTTGTTGGAGCTAAGCAACCACCACGAGAAAGGGTTGGCAAAACAGCTGGCTCAGATCAAATTGGATCTGACCGAGAAGGAGGCTCAGCAGAAGCATCTCACTGAGGACTAGGAGCATAGGCTTTCCAAGCAGAGGGAAGGCCTGCGGGAATGCAAGGCCAGGTACAGGGGCCTGCAGGCTCAGTGGGCTGAGATGGTCAGGCAGTTCCAGGCTGTGATGCTGTCCCACTGGAATGAGGCCCTCTGGTTCTTCGCCACAGTGGCACTTCCCCCCAGCCTTCCTCCAAAGTCCCACACCGGGAGGCTGAAGCAGACCCCGAATCGGAATGTTTGCCCCTCTCCGACGCGCACAAAAAGATCCCAAAGGGGGAGATTCTCTGCAGCAACACAAACGTTCATTGCACGTATCCGGCCCAGGGGCCTTAGTTTGAGGACCCCGATTTAGTGCAATATAAAAATGCAAATAATTTTTCTGGATCTCGCCCGCAGGCCTGGTGTTTGACACACTGGTGAAATCTAATTTTTTTTACTACCGGTTCTGTGGATGGGGTGGGGTGTGGCTTGGTTGGCATGGCAGGGGAAGGATACTGCAAAATCTTCATTCCCACCCCACTCCTGGGAGAAGGATACTGCAAAATCCCCATTCCCTCCCCACTTCTGGGGCCAGCCAGAGGTGGTATTTGCTGGTTCTCCGAACTACTCAAAATTTCTGCTACCGGTTCTCCAGAACCTGTCAGAACCTGCTGGATTTCACCCCTGGTTTCACAGCCCTGTTGTAGAGGGATTTGTCTTGTGAAGACCTTCCTCACCACATGGGATAAAGAATGGCTTACCATCTGGTTTGATCCCCTGTTGTTGTTTTTTTCTTTCTTTAACTATTTCAGTCGACTTTTAAAAGGAAATAACTTTTTTTTTATGAGTTAACACAGAGTTTATGAGTTAACTGTGTTAGCATGTCTGTGAAAGTTTGGTAAATAAAATAGAAATGTCTCTTCCCTTTGGGCTGAAGCTGTTGCCTTACTGAAAAACTAAGCAGGCATGAATCGAATGGGAGAAGTGAATGTTTCCCACTTTTTCCTGTCTTGCTAACATAGGCCAGGGCATTGTGCTCACCCAGGATTAAACCCTGGGCACCAGATGTCTTGGAAACCTTTGCGGAACATTTACTTGCCTAGTTTATTTATTGCCACTCTGATTTTGAAGAAGGAGCTCTTCCAAGTTGGCCAGAGATGGTATTCAGCAGGTTCTGACCAGTTCTGGAAAAAAGATAGCGGAAATTTTGAGTAGTTCAGAGAACCGGTGGTAAAAATTCTGACTGGCCCTACCCCCGTCTATATTCTCTGCCTCCCAAGTCCCAGCTGATTGGGAGGAAATGGGGATTTTGCAGTAACCTTCCCCTGGAGTGGGTGGGAATGGAGATTTTACAGTATCCTTCCCCTGCCACACCCACCAAGCCACACCCACAGAACTGGTAGTAAAGAAATTTGAAACCCACCACTGAAGTTGGCTCACCGTAGCAATTTTTTTAAGGCAATCATAAAATGAAGTTAAATGCCATTAATACATAATATTTTTAACTGGAAGAATGATGGAAGACAAGCCGTTTCATAATTGGCTAACCTCTGTTGTCTTTATGGATGGGTCCAGATTCTTATGTCTTTTAGGAGTTCATTAATTTTCTATGAGGCTTGTCTTGCCAAAGGTGTATAAGGGAGAAATGTATTGGTGTCTGGTACAAACTGAGGATTGTTACGGGTGTCATGACATCACCTCCCGAATAACGGCCTGCCACATATGACTGTACTTCCCCTCCTCTCACTGTGGATGCACTTTCAGCACCTAATCCAATAGTGCAGTGGTTCTCAACCTTTATAGTGCTGCGACCCCTTTAATACAATTCCCCACGATGTGGCGACCCCAACCGATCTCAGCGCGCCTCAGCAGCCGCAGAAGGGGGGAAAAAGCAGCAAACTGGTTTTTTTAATTTATCGTGCCTGAAGCCATATTGGCTATCGATCTGAACTGCTTGCGATTGCCTTGAGGACGGAGGCATTAAAGCGGAGACTCCTCCCCTATTAAGTTTATCGCGCCTGAAGCCAGATTAGGTTAGCGATTGGGAGTGATTGCAGCTGACTTGAGAGGGAGACATCAGAGCAAAGATTTCTCTCTTTTTTAATTCATCGCACCTGAAGCCGAATTCGGCTAGCGATCTGAAGAGCCTGCAGCTGGCTTGTGGAGTCAACCATTGGAGCGCGATTCTTCGACTCGCAAGTATACTTCCCATATTTCCGATGGTCTTAGGTGACCCCTGGCAAATCATCATTTGACCCCCAATGGGGTTGTGACCCACAGGTTGAGAACCGCTCAATAGTGATTTAGTGTCGTTCGGTTATTTATACAGGTAGTCCTTGACTTACAATAGTTCATTTAGTAACTGTTTGAAGTTATAGTGGCACTGAAAAATGTGAACTATGACTGCTTTTCACACCTATATGACCATTGCAGCGGCCCCATGGCCACATGATCAAAGCTCAGATGCTGGCTCATATTTATGACGGTTGCAGTATCCCAAGGTCATGGGATCACCTTCTGTGAGCTTCTGACAAGCAAACTCAATGGTGGAACCAGATTCATATAACAACCGTCTTACTAACTTTTAACAACTGCAGTGATTCACTTAATCAGGGAAAGATTGAAGGCAAACGAGATCCAGGCAGAAGAAGAACATCATGGCTTCAAAACCTAAGGGACTGATTTGGGCAAAACCAGCAGCACTTTTTCATGCGGCTGCTGACAAAAATAGGACTGCCAAAATGATCGCCAACATCTGATGACAGATAGGGCACAAGAAGAAGAAGTGATTCACTTAACGGCTGTGGCAAGAAGAGTCATAAAATTGGGCAAAATTAATTCTTGCTTAGTGACAGGAATTTTGGGCTCAAATGTACTCGTAAATTGAGGGCTACTTGTACTTCAAAGGAAGGGAACATGTTTTGACCTTATAACGGTCATTTCAGAAGTTTTGAGTGTTTGTGCTAAGATTGGAACAAAACTTAAGATTTGTTTCGGGCAAACTTATTCCTAATGCTCTGTCCATTGAGAAGAACCTGGAAATGAGCTATTTCGATATTTATTTTATTTCTCAAATTTATAGATGTTCCAAGTCTGAAACAAATGGGTATGTTCTGAGAGTTTGTTTGAAGTCAGGATCCCTAACAGATCACACTTGCGTTATCTGAGAAGCCTCATTTAGCAACTTGAATTGCAGATTAAAAAAACTAAAAACCCTTTGCACACCTTCCTCTTTTTAAAGGATTTGTTCTGTTTTGACAGCGTTAAATGACTGTGAAATAATCATTTTTGAATGTTGGCTTTGTTGCCATTGATGTGTCAGGCTGCAAAGCAGGGATCAGGCCTCTTCCTCTCTCTGACTTGGAAGCAGGCCACATGGTGCGTTGTTTGTGATGAAGGTAGTTAAACCTTTGAATGTAAAATCTGGGTTTGCACAGTGTCCCATGCTAGGCTAAACTAGGCTGTGCAGTTTTGACTCATTGTGATTGTAGGAACCCAAACTTTGTTAAGTTACAATGTGCTTTATTTTTTGGAGCATAGCCTATTTTTTTTTAATGAACCATTACAATTGTGTTTTGCTAACGTGGCTTTAGGATTTAATGTGTTGTTAAAAAGTCATTGAAGTGGCTTATCCTAATTGCTCAGATGGACCAAGACTATGGGAAACCGAACAAATGTTTGTCTTCTTTCTCTCTAGCTTGCGGACATTTTGTTTAATGTACCAAATCACTTGAACAAATGGCAAAGATACCTTTGGAGAATAGCCCACTAAATATAAGAGCTCTTTGAAAAAACAAAACAAAAAACAGAAATTACATTTCTAGCCTTTAAAATGCAGAGAGGGCATTGAAAGTATGAGGGGAACAACATTCGAGGAAGAGAAATTAGGAAGAGAAATAAAAAAAGAAAACACAGATTCTCTATTTTAAAGTTTAGCCCATGATGTCAATATGTTCTTTGAAGTAGAGGTTTTACATATAGAAGCTGCCCAGTTCCAAGCATCATATTGCCTTCCTAAAGCCTTGAAACAGTGGTAAAATCAGGCTGGAACTATCCGGTTCGTGCAAGTTGGTAGGGCCGCTGGCGCAGATTCTGCCCACCCACCGGGACGTCATTACGTCCCGTTTTTGACCCTCTGCGCATGCACATTTTCAAACCGATAGCGAAGGTAAGTGCATTTCACCGCTGCCTTGAAAGATGCACTAAACCATTGCTGACGGGTTGGTGATAGATAGACAGCATCCCGATGCAGTAAGTTGTTTCCATCTGAATTTCTCCAATCATGAGTTAGATAATAACATTGCAGCTTCTTTATTCATTTGTTTATTTTTATCCTACCTTTTGCTTTTATGAATAACTGAAGGCTGCAAACCAACCTAATACTCGTTCCTTTTTCTATTTTTCCCATCAACAACAACCCTGTGAGGCGGATTGAGCTGAGAGAAAGGGACTGGCCCAAAGTCACCCAACCAGCCAACATTCATGTCTAAGGCAGGACTAATGTGGTGAAAACACACACACATACACAATAAAACCGTCACCCTCGTTCTAGGAAATCCCTCATATGACATAAAGGCAGTGTCTCGCCTTCACAGTTACGACTGACCTTCAGTGGTGTTTTATGTTTGATCTCCCATGAATTGCATATTCAGTAAGGTACAGCATTGATATTAATTTTTTAGAATAGAATAGTATTCTTTATTGGCCAAGTGTGATTGGACACACAAGGAATTTGTCTTTGGTGCATATGCTCTCAGGGTACATAAAAGAAAAGATACCTTCATCAAGGTACAACACTTAACAACACTTAATGATAGTCCTAGGGTACAAATTTAACAATGATACAACACTTAATGATAGTCATAGGCTACAGATAAGCAATCATTTGAGAGAGAGAGACTGAAATACGGTTTTAGCAATGGCTCCTTCGTAGCGGCTGGCTATTGAGAAAGCACTTCATTACAGCTGCTGAATCATTCATAGAATATCATAAACTGATTGCAGAAACTTTACTAAGAGGGTGGGGTTCATAGTTCACTGAAACCTGGTTTGAAACCTGTGTTTAATATCTAATTCTGATAGGGACTTTTAAATAGGCAAGCTGGAGCCCAACAGCTAGTATTTTTTCTCCTGCTCTAAATGGCTTTCCTCTGAAAGTGTAGATATATATATATATGTGTATGTACACACACACACACACACACACACTGTTTTTTAGCTTAGCGAGTTCTGCTTTATAATAAATTTCCAACAGAAGTAGTTGTGTTACACTGGTAACAAAGCAAACAAAACCCTCTTGAGTGTTCAGCATAGCACACAAGCCAACTAAAGCGCTTCAAAACATTCTAAGCAGACCAAAAGACCCAACAACTCCAGAAGAAAAAAACAGTACATGTACAACAGAGGTCACGAACCTTTCAGACCTCAGGGACCGCTAAATTCATAATTTTAAATCCCGCGGACCACTAATATGAGCTGCCTAATGACCAGGTGGGTGGGCGTGGCAAGGTGGTCATGTGACTGGGTGGACATGGCCAACTCAATGTCACTAATGTTGAGGGGCACCTTGCCGGCTTCTACTCGCTACTCCTCACCTGCCCACCCAGGCTCCTTAGGGCCCCAACAGGAGCTAAGAGCTAAGCAGCCACCACGAGAAAGAGTTGGCAAAACAGCTGGCTCAGTTCAAATTGGATCTGACCAAGAAGGAGGCTCAGCAGAAGCACCTCACTGAGGACTATGAGCATAAGCTTTTCAAGCAGAGGGAAAACCTGCGGGAGTGCAAGGCCAGGTACCGGCACCTGGAGGCTCAGCGGGCTGAGATGGTCAGCCAGTCCCAGGCCATGATGTAATCCCGCTGGAACCAGGCCCTCCAGCTCTTCGGCACCAGCAGTGTTTCCCCCCAGCCTTCGCCCAAAGCCCCACACCAGGAGGCTGAAGCAGACCCCAAGTCAGAATTTCTGCCCCTCTCCAACCCACACAAAAAAGACCCAGAAGGGGGAGACTCTCTCAGCAACACATACGTTCAGTGCACATATCCGTTCCAGGGGCCATAATTTGAGGACCCCTGATTTAGTGCAATATAAAAAGTGCAAATAATTTTTCTGCGGACCACCAAAATTTTCTTGCAGACCACCGGTTGTCCACGGACCACCCATTGGTGACCGCTGATCTACAACATACAATGTAAGGACTTCAACAACCACTGTGCAGGACAAACAGGCAGAAGAAGACTGGCAGAACGCATCCACGAAGACCAACTAGTAGTCAGAAGACATGATGAAAATCCTTTAATTTCACAACACAGAGACAGATTTAACCACAGTTTCAATTGGAAAAACGTGGCCATCCTAGACCAAGCCAAGTCCCAAAAAACAAAACAAAACAAAACAAAACACAAACCACCAGGGAATTTCTAGAAGCTTGGCACTCTGACAAATCAGCCATCCATAGACACATAGACATTGACAACATCTATAGATGATGCAAAAGAGACAATCATCCAACCTGAAGGGGAACAAAAAGACTCCAGCACCTCTCCACCAGCAGTCAGCACCCAGATCAGCACAGATTAAATCCAAGGTTAGCATCAGTCCATCAATCATGTAAGCAATACCCCAATCAAGAAATGGCCAAAGAAGCCAACAGCAAACAGACCAACCAAAGAATCTCTAAAACCACCCCATCAACATTGACAGGCAAGCCTTCCTTAATCCTAACACATCTTGCTGTTAGTTGAATCCCTAAGTATCTTTCTTTCTTTGTGATCTGAATATCTAACTTCTTCCTTAACACCCTTTTCTGTTTCTCTGTCACTAGTATCTTAGTTTTCTCTTTTATTAATTTTCAATCCTGCCACCTCACCATATTCTTCTATTCTTTCCAATGGCTTTGGCCCTGTTTCTTGTGGATCTTCTAAAATAAACACCAAATCGTCTGCAAATGCCTGTCATTTATATTCCTCCTTTTTAATTTCCACACCTTTTATCTCTTTATCCTGTCTTATATTTCCATTTAATATTTCCAGCATCAATACAAATAATAGTGGAGATAGAGGACATCCCTGTCTTGTACCTTTCATAATATTAACCCTTGAGTTTGAGGGCATCTTCAAGACTGCCACGTAGGCTTGTTTTAGATGTTAGTCTACCGTTAGGATAAAACAAAAGTGATCCTTGAACTGTGCTGATTCCAGCCAGTTTCAAGCTTTAAAAATCAGGACTGGCATTTTGAATTGGGCCCAGAATGATGTGTATGGATTGGTGTGTGTGTCTGTGTGTCTGTGTGTCTGTGTGTCCTTGATTTATGACTGTAATTGAGTCCACAATTCCTCTTCCCTTCCCTTCCCTCCCCTCTCCCTCTCTCTTCTCTTCCCTTCCCTTCTCTTCTCTTCCCCTCCCTTCCCTTCCCCTCCCTTCCCTTCCCTTCCCTCTCCTTCTCTTCCCTTCCCCGTCCCCTTCCTTCTCTTCTCTTCTCTTCTCTTCTCTTCTCTTCTCTTCTCTTCTCTTCTCTTCTCTTCTCTTCTCTTCTCTTCTCTTCTCTTCTCTTCCTTCCCTTCCTTCCTTCCCTTCCTCTCCTTCTCTTCTCTTCCTTCCCTTCCTCTCCTTCTCCTCCCTCCCGCATATTCCAATAAGCAAGATTATTTTTCCATTTTAATTCAAGTCAGGAGCCTATGGGTAACAATTTCAGGGTTTAAATCCAGTGTTATAGCTACAATTGTTCAAAAGCCAGTATTTTTCTCCTGCTCTAAATGGCTTTCCTCTGAAAGTGTAGATATATATATGTGTGTGTATGTACACACACACACACACACACACACACACACACACACACACTGTTTTTTAGCTTAGCGAGTTCTGCTTTATAATAAATTTCCAACAGAAGTAGTTGTGTTACACTGGTAACAAAGCAAACAAAACCCTCTTGAGTGTTCAGCATAGCACACAAGCCAACTAAAGCGCTTCAAAACATTCTAAGCAGACCAAAAAACCCAACAACTCCAGAAGAAAAAAACAGTACATGTACAACAGAGGTCACCAACCTTTCAGACCTCAGGGACCGCTAAATTCATAATTTTAAATCCCGCGGACCACTAATATGAGCTGCCTAATGACCAGGTGGGTGGGCGTGGCAAGGTGGTCATGTGACTGGGTGGACATGGCCAACTCAATGTCACTCATGTTGAGGGGCACCTTGCCGGCTTCTACTCGCTACTCCTCACCTGCCCACCCAGGCTCCTTAGGGCCCCAACAGGAGCTAAGAGCTAAGCAGCCACCACGAGAAAGAGTTGGCAAAACAGCTGGCTCAGTTCAAATTGGATCTGACCAAGAAGGAGGCTCAGCAGAAGCACCTCACTGAGGACTATGAGCATAAGCTTTTCAAGCAGAGGGAAGACCTGCGGGAGTGCAAGGCCAGGTACTGGCACCTGGAGGCTCAGTGGGCTGAGATGGTCAGCCAGTCCCAGGCCATGATGTAATCCCACTGGAACCAGGCCCTCCGGCTCTTCGGCACCAGCAGTGTTTCCCCCCAGCCTTCGCCCAAAGCCCCACACCAGGAGGCTGAAGCAGACCCCAAGTCAGAATTTCTGCCCCCCTCCAACCCACACAAAAAAGACCCAGAAGGGGGAGACTCTCTCAGCAACACATACGTTCAGTGCACATATCCGTTCCAGGGGCCATAATTTGAGGACCCCTGATTTAGTGCAATATAAAAAGTGCAAATAATTTTTCATGGACCACCAAAATTTTCTTGCAGACCACCGGTTGTCCACGGACCACCCATTGGTGACCGCTGATCTACAACAAACAATGTAAGGACTTCAACAACCACTGTGCAGGACAAACAGGCAGAAGAAGACTGGCAGAACACATCCACGAAGACCAACTAGTAGTCAGAAGACATGATGAAAATCCTTTAATTTCACAACACAGAGACAGATTTAACCACAGTTTCAATTGGAAAAACGTGGCCATCCTAGACCAAGCCAAGTCCCAAAAAACAAAACAAAACAAAACAAAACACAAACCACCAGGGAATTTCTAGAAGCTTGGCACTCTGACAAATCAGCCATCCATAGACACATAGACATTGACAACATCTATAGATGATGCAAAAGAGACAATCATCCAACCCGAAGGGGAACAAAAAGACTCCAGCACCTCTCCACCAGCAGTCAGCACCCAGATCAGCACAGATTAAATCCAAGATTAGCATCAGTCCATCAATCATGTAAGCAATACCCCAATCAAGAAATGGCCAAAGAAGCCAACAGCAAACAGACCAACCAAAGAATATCTAAAACCACCCCATCAACATTGACAGGCAAGCCTTCCTTAATCCTAACACATCTTGCTGTTAGTTGAATCCCTAAGTATCTTTCTTTCTTTGTGATCTGAATATCTAACTTCTTCCTTAACACCCTTTTCTGTTTCTCTGTCACTAGTATCTTAGTTTTCTCTTTTATTAATTTTCAATCCTGCCACCTCACCATATTCTTCTATTCTTTCCAATGGCTTTGGCCCTGTTTCTTGTGGCTCTTCTAAAATAAACACCAAATCGTCTGCAAATGCCTGTCATTTATATTCCTCCTTTTTAATTTCCATACCTTTTATCTCTTTATCCTATCTTATATTTCCATTTAATATTTCCAGCATCAATACAAATAATAGTGGAGATAGAGGACATCCCTGTCTTGTACCTTTCATAATATTAACCCTTGAGTTTGAGGGCATCTTCAAGACTGCCACGTAGGCTTGTTTTAGATGTTAGTCTACCGTTAGGATAAAACAAAAGTGATCCTTGAACTGTGCTGATTCCAGCCAGTTTCAAGCTTTAAAAATCAGGACTGGCATTTTGAATTGGGCCCAGAATGATGTGTATGGATTGGTGTGTGTGTGTGTGTGTGTGTGTGTGTGTGTGTCTGTGTCTGTGTCTGTGTGTCCTTGATTTATGACTGTAATTGAGTCCACAATTCCTCTTCCCTTCCCTTCCTCTCTCTCTTCTCTTCCCTCCTTCCTTCCTTCCTTCCCTTCCCTTCCTTCCTCCTCTCTCTCTTCTCTTCCCTCCTTCCTTCCTCTCTCTCTCTCTTCTCTCTCTCTTCTCTCTTCTCTTCTCTCTTCTTCTCTCTCTCTTCTTCTCTTCCCTTCCCTTCCCTTCCCTTCCCTTCCCTTCCCTTCCCTTCCCTCTCCTTCTCCTCCTCCTGCCCTCTCCCCTCCCTCCCGCATATTCCAATAAGCAAGATTATTTTTCCATTTTAATTCAAGTCAGGGAGCCTATGGGTAACAATTTCAGGGTTTAAATCCAGTGTTATAGCTACAATTGTTCAAAAGCCAGAAACTATTCTCCAGTTTGAATGAATTGGGGAACTCAAGTAACTGAAGCCTTGGCTTGTCTCCCAGCACACACAAGGCCAGAAACAGCATGCTCTTAGTCTACTGGGAACACATGTTTTCAGCTTTAATAAGCTAAGTTATGATTGTCCAAGTGCCCATTTCCCTGCTTCCTCCCTCTCTCCCTCCCCTCCCCAATCCAATGCTTTGGAAGAACGAATATTGGAAAGCACAGTACGCATTTAAAAAAAAAAAATAAACATTTTATTCCCTGGAATTTGAATAAAACTTCAGATTGTTAGAGTGCAGAATCTGGTTTTGACTGGCAGGTTGAGAGGACTCAGACATTTTTTTAAATCACCCAACATATCCCGTGATAGCTCAGGCTGTGATAGCTCAGGCTGTAAGAAGCCTGTTATTAGAACACAGCAGCCGGCAATTACTGCAGGCTCGAATCCCACCAGGCCCAAGGTTGACTCAGCCTTCCATCCTTTATAAGGTAGGTAAAATGAGGACCCAGATTGTTGAGGGGGGCAATAAGTTGACTTTGTAAAATATACAAATAGAATGAGACTATTGCCTTATACACTGTAAGCCGCCCTGAGTCTTCGGAGAAGGGCGGGATATAAATGTAAATTAAAAAAAATATATCCACAGATCAATCCATTTCTGCCAGGAGAATTTTTGCTGTGGGCACAGCCAGTTGCCATTGTTTTGCCATATGTTCAACTGGGGGGAATTAACTGTCCTTTTGAACACCCTAATCATTTTAAGCATACACAAGCAGTACCTGGCAAGATTTTTGTGCCAGATACTGTGAATAAACACAAGCTCTGTGGAACGGCATCAAGGGCATATTTGGCGGTGGAGTTTTGAATAGTAGCAGTGTCTAGAATTTTTAAACGCTTTCTTTATGCGAGGGCTGTTTATGTGTCAAAGGCGTCACACTAACATTTATACTATTCTGGCATGCTGTTCCAAATCTGGATCTTTTTTTAGCAGTCTCATTTCTATGTGTGACTTGGTTAGCAGTAGGCCGGTATAATTGCATGTGAACAGTTTAGAGCGCCTTCTTTAAGTATCTCCATTGTGAAAGACTTGAGTAAATATTGTAAACCATCTGAAAATTTAAAAGTCAAGAGGCCCCGTTCTTCCCAAATAACTGAAGACGGTTGCACAAATTAAAAGACGTTCCCGTAAAAGAGAAGGGAGAATAAATCTCATCAGGTATCTCTTTGGATCAAATGTCCCAGATATCAACAACGATTGATGGATAACTTGGTGTCATGTTGAACGTGATTTAGTGTCATGCTTGGATCTCCGTGTGTGTGTGTGTGTGTGTGTGTGTGTATAGAAGCACGAAGCTGAAGCCTGAAGATGACAAATGAGACTTCGTCGAAACGTCGCCAAGACACTTCCAATTTTACACGGGAGAAAACCCGAATAACCAAAGACCTACATACAAACACCTGCGAAAACCTCAGAAAACACACACACACACACACACACACACACACATGTGTAGGCATATTTGGGTCTTTTCCCGTGTAAGGTTGAGAGTATCTTGGCGACGTTTCGATGAGGTCTCACTCATCATCTTCAGGCTGGTGCTTTCGGCTTCGTGCTTGTGTGAGCAAAGGGAACAGCTGATTGGGGGTATTCCAGGAGGCCAATCCACCTGACAATCAGATTTTTTCTTATTTTCCTCCCCAAAAACTAAGGTGCATTTTATACTCTGAAAAATACAGTAGATTTCACCCCTGGCTGTTTACCATTCCTTACTAGCATTGATGATGTTACCTAGTTTGTTAATGAAATGCCTGCAAGGAAATAACCAAGCTCAGAGAACACCCAACGACCTTTCATGTCAGCCCTGAGCTACAAATATTCTCTTTTACTGAAATCATGTATTGGTCTGATTATAAAGTTGAAAAATAATGTTTTAAATTGCCTTTTAGAGGTTTCTGGATAGCACAACTGCTGACCTGCTTAAAACAATGGATATGGTAACTTTCCATTCCCCTAGAAAGGAATACCCATTAAGTATGCATTAGAATATCAAAACTTATGTCTTGAATATGACAGAAGATTTTATTCATATGCGAGAAATTGTTAACGGCTACTTCTCTGAGCTTCCTTATTAGTAGCATCTGAAACGTTTCCTATTTTCTGCATTTTAAGGCCAGCTCCCTTGTGGAAAGCCGTTCTGTTTTCTTGCTCCTATTGCTGTTCTTCCTTTAGGCGATTGTGCGTAGCGAGCAAAGTACCAATTTTGCGGTTATGTAGGAAAATTGGTAATTGGCCTTTCTGCTGCAAGTATGTCAAACTTTCTGGCAGAGATTATGATGCAGGAAGCTGAAATTCAACCTAACATCCAAATCAAATCTTTCTGAAGCGTAAGCTGAAAAGAATGTGGCCGATTCAGGACACACATCAGTTTGGAACAAGTGGTAACCTGCAGTGGTTATTTTGCATGGCTTTATTGTAGACCAGTGTTTCCCAGCTCATAGCCATTTTAAGATGCGTAGACTTCAACTCCCAGAATTCCCTATAGCTATCGCTATTGCTAATAAGCTAGATTTGGAGGTTCACGTAGCACATTTACTGCGGTCATAGGATCCTGTTAAATGCCATGAAAACAAAGGAGGAAACAATAAGTCTGTCTATATACCTCGAACCTGAAAGTGAGAAACTGCAATTCTTTGGTTAGATTCATCCTGAGAACCTAGCCTTAATTTAAATTTTGATCATATGACCGTGGGGAATGCTGCAACGGCCGTAAGTGTGAAAAAAAGCTCATACGTCCATTTTTACAGTGCCGTCGTAACTTTGAACAGTCGCTAAACAAACTATTGTAGGTCGAGGACTACCTGGGATACGATTTCTGGAGAGGAATTGCTTCCTTCTTGGTAGCTTCTCACACGCACTTCTTTCTCTCAGCTTTCTTCTCGGGGAGTTCCTGAAGGGATTCATTTTCCAAGTATAGAAAAGCCCCTGGGGTACGGTAGAAGCAGAGCTGGGTAAACATCCTTAAAAAGGAAGTGAAATTGAGCTACTTGGGAAGCGTAGAAACAGAACTGCAATGTGGGTCATAATGAAACCACAGCAAGGGTATTTAATGTGCCTCTTTATTTTTCTAGTTCATGGGCTTGTATTTCTGGTTTGGAGTGTGACCCAGGAGATGTCCCTTTCTCACAGTTCATGGGATTGTGGAGTTGGGACCGCAAGAATCATCTAAACAATCATGCTAAACAAATAATTCCCTCAACACTGTCAAACTATTTACTAAATCTGCACTACTATTAATCTTCTCATCGTTCCCCATTACCCATCTCCTTCCCCTTATGACTGTATGACTTTGTTGCTTGTATCCTTATGATTTATATTGACTGTTTTCTAATATGATTTGATTGATTATTTGAACCCTATGACTATTATTAAGTATTGCACCTTATGATTCTTAATGAACGTATCTTTTTTTATGTACACTGAGAGCATATTCACCAAGACAAATTCCTTGTGTGTCCAATCACACTTGGCCAATAAAAAATTCTATTCTATTCTATTCTATTCTATTCTATTCTATTCTATTCTATTCTATTCTATTCTATTCTA
The DNA here is from genome assembly GCF_028640845.1 of Ahaetulla prasina. Lineage (NCBI taxonomy): Eukaryota > Metazoa > Chordata > Lepidosauria > Squamata > Colubridae > Ahaetulla > Ahaetulla prasina. The sequence goes on from NC_080548.1 coordinate 16,948,081, forward strand.
TTCTATTCTATTCTATTCCATTCCATTCCTATTATAAAATGTTGTACTTTATGATTCTTGATGAACGTATCTTTTCTTTTATGTACACTGAAAGCATATGCATCAAGACAAATTCCTTGTGTGTCCAATCACACTTGGCCAATAAAAAATTCTATTCTATTCTATTATTCTATTCTATTCTATTCTATTCTATTCTATTCTATTCTATTCTATTCTATTCTATTCTATTCTATTCTATCCTATCCTATCCTATCTTATCCTATCCTTTCCTATCCTATCCTATCCTATTCCACTCTACTCCACTCCACTCCACTCCATGACTATCATAAAGTGTTGTACCTTATGATTCTTGATGAACGTATCTTTTCTTTTATGTCCTCCGAGAGCATATGCGCCAACACAAATTCCTTGTGTGTCCAATCACACTCGGCCGATAAAAAATTCTATTCTATTCTAAAAATCATCTAGCCCAGGGCTTCTCAACCTTGGCAACTTTATAATGTGTGAGTAGAGGTGTTTTTGTAAAATGTCCAGTTTTGGAACTTCCTCAAGTTCATATTCAACATATTGTAATTGGACATTTTCCCCCCTAATTGCTTTTTTTCTTTTGTAGGACTGGCTCAGCTCCTCCACAGAACTCAAGATGTCACAGGAAATGGAAGATACCATTGGTAGGTGCTCTTCGGGGAGTTGAGATTCATTGTTTCTGATCATTGATTATTTAATGTTTGAATTGGGGGCTTTTCAGCTCAGCTTTGAGAGTCTTTATTGTGCTGTGCAATATAGCATGGCTATATTTTGAATATTTGAACACAGAATAGGTGTGTTGTTGCTGGTGACTGAAGAATTGGATTGTTGCCCATGTAGCTTTGAAACATTAATTCTTTGCAAGGAAGTTGCTGTTGCCTTAATTTTATTACACTCTTTATTTTTGCTTTTTATACTTTATAACTAATCCAGAAAAACAAATGTCCGGTGCTTTGCATCTGTGTACAGACACAAAGGTCTGTGTACAAACCTTAGCTTTTAACATATTGCAATTATAAATTAACCAGGTATTATTACAAAAAAGTAGTTAACTTTTTTCTTAATTGGCAGATGAATGAAGCTGATTGTTAAATTTATTTGTGCCAAGAAAGCTGAAGTTTTAGATAGATCTGATTATTTGGTCAGTTTGAACAAATGCCATGAATCAAATGCCTGACTCTATACACGAATCTATATTAGTAATGGTTGACTGGAAAAAATTAGATACTATATATTGCTTTAGAGCAGGGGTGTCAAACTCAAGGCCGGATCAGGTCCGCAGGGTGCTTAGATCTGGCCTGCGGGGACTCCCTGGAAACCGCGAAGGACCTGCCTGCAGTGTCTCTGCCAGCGAAAATGGAGCTTGAGACGGCTGCAAGTGGCCCCCCCGAGCTCCATTTTTGCTGGCAGAGGGTTGTAGAGGTGGATGATGAGGGTTTGGAGGTGGCTCCTTGGGTCTGGAAGTGGCTGATGAGGAAGAGGAGGAACAGCTGGGTCCAGTGCCAGATGCTCAGAAAGCAGAGGAGAGGAGAGCAGTGGAAATCCATGGGCTAATCCTTGGGAAGGAAGAGTTACCCTAGCTCTGGGGATAAGAGGCAGGGGAGTGGAGATGAACAGATGTGGAAGACAACTATTCATCTTTCGGCCAGCTGGACTTGTTAACCTGTAGTGAGAGAGAAACTTTTTTTGCCAGGGCTGCTGTCGCTCCTAATAAAGGAATTTTTGAGTTCACTTCAGAGGGTTTCTCGTGTTTGGGGAGCTGGTTCAGAACAGCTGTCATAATTTTGAAGTTTCACTAAACAGGGTGATTGCTAAGCAAGGTTGTGACTTGCCTGGTTAGCTAGATGTTGCAGTCACAAATTCACAGCGTGTTTTGCTGTCCTCCACTGAGGCTGCCATCTAGGGCCGTGAGCCATATCTGCGGGCACGTGAGCCGTTTTCCTAGCTCAGCTCCAGCACGCATACCTGTGCCGGCCAGCTGATTTTCGGCTGGCCCAACCACAATTCTCCTCCCCTCCCAAGAGTCTCCACACAGCCTATTTTGGATGCCAGATAAGTACAGGGCTCGTGCAGAATTTTTGAGAGAGGGTTTTCGGCCTCTGGAAGGCCTCCAGGGAGGTGGGGGAGGCCATTTTCGTCCTTTCCAGGCTCCAAGAAAGCCTCTGGAGCCTGGGGAGTGTGAAAAATGGGTCTACCGGGCCCACAGGAAGTCGGGAAATGGGCCGTTTACGGCCTCTGGGAGGGTGGGGGAGGCCATTTTCGCCCTCGCCAGGCTCCAAGAAAGCCTCTAGAGTCCAGGGAGGGGGAAAAACGGGCCGACTGGACCCACCAGAAGTTTGGAAAGGGGCTTTTTTTGGCCTTTGGAGGCTTCAGGTAGGCCTCGTAGGCCCAAAGCGGGACATGGAGGGGTTGTGTGTGTATGCGCGGGGGAGGCGGAGGGCATTAAATTATGGGTGTGGGCACGCGTGAGCGAGACCCCCCTGCACTCCCTTTGCTTTTAGCATGCAACGGTAAAAAGATTAGCCATCACTGATCTAGGGCAGGTCTCACCTTGGCACTTGAGATTAGGATTCAACTCCCAGAATTCCTCAGCCAGCAAAGCTGGCTGAGGAATTCTGGGAGTTGAAGTCCACAAGTCTTCAAGTTGCCAAGGTTGGAGATCCCTGATCTAGGCGGTTGGGAATCAGGTGGCGCTGCTCTGTGGGGCATGATCCGAATCATCATAATGGCAGGATGTGTTTTGAAAAAGGCCATCTTGGGTCACCACAGCAGTTGGTCTCCAAAGCTCTAATGAACCGATTGACGCCTCTTGTGGCTTCTTGCCTACTCTGGAGTCTGTAGACTGAAATGTCTTCAGTTGAAACAACAGAGCTGCTATTATGTGCTGTGATTGTTCTTTTAATTGAACGTTCCGGTGGTTGATAAGGTCCTCTCTCCTCTGGAGGTTTTCGGCAAGCCCATCTGCAGCCGTGAGCTCCGTAGCAACAGCGGCAGTAGAACTGTCATCATTGGTTACCGTTAAACTCTTCTCTGGGGTGGGGCAGTGAAATAACACAAAATTCATCCTGTCTTGAGGATTTACAATCAATGCTCAAATCTCTGCAGCTTTGGAATTGCACATTTTGAAAAGGACTGCTCAAACGGTCCAACACAGGAGAGATGGAAGCTCACTTTCAAGATTTGGTGTATTTTTGCAAGCGTTTGTTTTTGTTTATTTGTTTTGCAAAAAAAAAGAAAAGGGTGTTTTCTTTTAAATTTAATTTGAAGGCCTGCGGATGGCCTTAATTTGGTATCCCCCCTCTCTCCACCCCACCCCCCCGAGATATGCCGTCAACTGCTACATTTCATACTAAATGATTTCATGTACTTGCCAGTTTGATAAGCCACAAATTGGCTTTCATATCAGTGTTTCAAGTTTGTCCTGTTAAGGCTTGGCTAGTTGATCCGGTGTTACTCTTACTATTGCATTGTGTTATTGTGCTGTTATGTTCTCAAGGCACTAGAGGGCATGCGTGACTTAATAAAAGCAAAGGTGCTTTTCCAAAAGGCAACTCCACTTTCTCGGGTTTTTTTCCCCTTGAAAACATTTGGCTTCTCCTCCAAAGAGCTTCTTCAGTTCTGACTGAATGGACTGAAGGAGCTTCTTCGGTGAGAAGCGAAATGCTTTCAGGAAACTCCAGTTGCTTTTTGGAAAAACACTTTGGGGACAAAGATGACCTGGGCGATTTGAGAATTTCCATAGAGACCTAATGTTTTGTTTCAGCATAAGAGTCAGTTAGAATCTTGATAGAAAACCTGTTCACTGTGCATGGCTTCCTGTTGCTAAAATTCAAGCTATTTGGGGGATTGAAGCAAGTCTTCTCCTTAATTTAGGTTTGTGTGGTTAAATACCTTATGCCACCAGACTTGAATTCCTGGGTGTTATGTCCTGCACCGGCAGTGGCGGCCCCTAGTGGTGGAGATGGTTTCTTGTTCTGTTCTGATTGGCTCCCGCTTTTGGAGCTGAATAAAAAAGAGGGCTGTCAAAGCAGGCCTGGTCTGCTGGTTGTTGCTGGTCTCTGTGAGTCAAAATAAACGTTATGTGTGAACATCTGTGGAGCCTCAATTATTACGGAAACCACAGAATATAATACTGGCGACGAAGGTGGGATCTGAATAGCTCTGAGGAGAAATTCACACTTTGGCTCGCTCAGCAGCTCAGCAACTCACGTACTCCGCATCTGCGCGGACTATAGGGCAACCATTAATCGAGCATTACAAGCCCATGCATATCCAGTGCCAGTGGTGCAGCATCTGCTGCACTCCTTGGGGCAAGGATCCATCTTCGCGAGGCTTGACTTAGCACAGGCATACCAACAATTGCCTGTGGATGAGTCCACAGCAGCAGCACAGACGATTGTCACTCACCGAGGCGTTCAAGTGTCGCCGCCTCAATTTGGCGTCAGTGTGGCCCCAGGGTTGTTCCAATGCCTCATGGAACGCCTACTCCACGGAATACCGGGGTGGTGCCGTATTTCGATGGCGTGTTGGTTTCGCAGCAAGCACTCCGGAACTGATGTCCAGACTACGCCAGGTGCTAGTTAAGTTCAGGGATGTGGGGCTCAAAGTTAAGAAAAGCAAGTGTGTAGTTGCTGTGCCCCAGGTAGAATTCCTAGGGTTCCTAGTGGATAGGTCGGGTGTACACCCCACTACGGCCAAGACCACGGCAATCCTTGATGCGCCGACACCCGCAACAAGTCAGAGTTACAGGCATTCCTGGGGCTCTTAAACTTTACGCAATCTTTCTGCCACACAAGGCTTCGTTGCAGAGCCTCTCCCCCGCCTGTTGGATAGCAGGTCCCCGTGGGTTTGGAATGCGAATGCTGCTGCTGCTTTCCAGGCTGTCAAGCAACTCTTGGTGTCTAACGCAGTTCTTACACAGTTCAACGAAAACCTGCCGCTTGTCCTCTCCTGCGATGCGTCTCAGTATGGGGTTGGCGCTGTGTTGAGTCATCGGCTGCCCAACGGGTCGGAAGCCCCGATTGCATTCTTTTCTCGAACCTTGGCTGCCGCGAAACGCAACTACTCACAGTTGGATAAAGAAGCATTGGCGTTGGTTGCGGGGGTCAAGCGGTTCCATGAGTATCTCTACGGTCGCCCGTTTGAACTTGTTACAGATCACAAGCCGCTGTTGGGGATTTTGGCTGGGGATAGACAGACTCCGCAAGTACTATCACCAAGAATGACCAGATGGTCGGTGTTCCTGGCAGCTTATTCCTATTCCCTGGTCTATAGGCCTGGGAAACATTTGGGCCATGCTGACGCGCTGAGCCGTTGCCCATTGATGACCAAGGTGGAAGACCCGGCTCCAGCGTCCCATGTTTTTCTGATTGACGGTTCCGCCTTTCCCGTTACTGCTTGTGACATTGCTAGAATGTCTGGCTTGGACAGAGTCATCTCAAAAGTTCTTGATTGGGTTCTCCGTGGATGGCCCCAGGGTCCTGTCAGCCCTGAATTGCAGCCTTATAAGCGAAGGCAGCACGAGCTCTCTACCCAACAGGGTTGCCTCCTCTGGGGGCATAGGGTTGTAGTTCCGCCCCCCCTCCGACAGTCCATTCTAGGGACACTTCACCAGGGTCACCCGGGCATTGTTAGGATGAAGGCCCGGGGTAGGAGCTACCTGTGGTGGCCAGGACTAGATAAAGACATAGAGGCCTGTGTGTCGGCCTGTCACCGGTGTCAGGAGACAAGACCGCTGCCGCCTAAGTCTCCCCCTAGAGAGTGGGAGGAGCCTAGGGGTCCTTGGTCCCGCATCCATATAGATTTTGCGGGGCCGTACCAGGGGCAAGTATTCTTAGTGGTCGTCGATGCTTTCAAGTGGGTGGAAATCGCACTAATGCATTCCACCACTTCAGAAGCCGTCATTAGAACTTTGCGACGGTTGTTTGTAACCCATGGGTTACCCGACCTTGTGGTCTCGGACAACGGGCCACAGCTAACGTCCGCCCACTTTGAGTCATTCTTAGCGGGCCTAGGAATACGCCATGCTCTCATTTCCCCGTTTCATCCGGCCAGTAATGGCCGGGCAGAACAACAGTCGGGTCAGTGAAAGAGGCATTGGCCAGGTCGGGCCCAGGGGGCTGGCAGGAGAGGTTGGATGAGTACCTCCTGGGGCAGCATTCCACACCGTGCCCACTTACGAATAAGAGCCCAGCAGAGTTACTCATGGGCAGGCGTTTGAGGACCACACTTGATAGATTGCACCCCCAATACTCACCTAGTCAGCCATTGGACTCCATGGGGGCAAACAGGAGATTTGATTTGGGGGAGGCGGTGTATGCCCGGAATTACAGCGGCCACCCCCTATGGTTCCCAGGAAAGATCGTGGGAATCACCGGCCCGTGCTCATACAGGGTCGAGTTAGATGAGGGTAGAGTGTGGCGCAGACATTGTGACCAGCTCAGGGCCCGGCGTCAGGTTGGGGATGGGCAGCTGCCAGAGTGGGGCACTCAGGAAGAGCCAGGAGGTAGCCCAACCCAATCATCCCGGGCAGAGGAGCTAAGCTACAAGGGAATAAGACGCCCAGCCCCTGTACCTGATAACCGAGAGGAAGCCTTGTCTGCTCTGCCGGTGGAGGGGCTAGGGGTCCCTGGGCCAGAGACGTCCTCCACAGAAGAGGCTGAGGAGTTGGGTCAGCCAGTGACCATGGCTACAACGGAGCCACGAAGGTCCAGCCGAATCAAGCGGCGCCCAGCGTATCTCCAGGATTACGATTGTGCAAGCTAGGGGGAAAGAAGTGTTATGTCCTGCACCGGCAGTGGCGGCCCCTAGTGGTGGAGATGGTTTCTTGTTCTGTTCTGATTGGCTCCCGCTTTTGGAGCTGAATAAAAAAGAGGGCTGTCAAAGCAGGCCTGGTCTGCTGGTTGTTGCTGGTCTCTGTGAGTCAAAATAAACGTTATGTGTGAACATCTGTGGAGCCTCAATTATTACGGAACCCACAGAATATAATACTGGGTTTAGAAAATTTAGAACTACACTGCCTTCGACATGACCTGAGTTTAACCATTTGTTGTTGTTAGTTGCGAAGTCGTGTCCGACGACCCCATGGACAACATTCCACCAGGCCTTCCTGTCCTCTACCATCCTCTGGAGTCCATTTAAATTCATGCCTACTGCTTCAGTGACGCGATCCAGCTACCTCGTTCTCTGTCGTTCCGTTCTTCTTTTGCCCTCCATCGTTCCCAGCATTAGGCTCTTCTCCAGTGAGTCCTCCTTTCTCATTAGGTGGCCAAAGTATTTCAGTTTCATCTTCAGGATCTGGCCTTCTAAAGAGCAGTCAGGGTTGATCTCCTTTAGGACTGACCAGTTTGATCGCCTTGCAGTCCAAGGGACTCACAGGAGTCTTCTCCAGCACCAGAGTTCAAAGGCCTCAATTCTTTGGCGCTCAGCCTTTCTTATGGTCCAACCTTCACAGCCATACTTTGCAACTGGGAAAACCATAGCTTTGACTATACGCACTTTGGTTGGCAGGGTGCTGTCTCTGCTTTTTAGTATGCTGTCTAGATTTGCCATAGCTTTCCTCCCCAGGAGCAAGTATCTTTTAATTTCTTGGCTGCAGTCCCCATCTGCGGTGATCTTGGAGCCCAGGAAAATAAAATCTGTCACTACCTCCATTTCTTCACCATCTATCTGCCAGGAATTGAAAGGGATGGATGCCATGATTTTAGTTTTCTTAATGTTGAGTTTCAAGCCAACTTTTGCACTCTCCTCCTTCACCCGCATCAAGAGACTCTTTAGTTCCTCTTCGCTTTCTGCCATTAGAGTGGTATCATCTGCATATCTGAGGTTGTTGATATTTCTTCCGGCAATCTTAATTCCAATTTTTGATTCATCTAGCCCCGCCTTTCTCATGATGTGTTCTGCATATAAGTTAAATAGGCAGGGTGATAGTATACAGCCTTGCCGGACTCCTTTCCCAATTTTGAACCAATCAGTGGTTCCGTGTCCAGTTCTCACTGTGGCTTCTTGACCCGCATACAGGTTTCTCAGGAGACAAATAAGATGGTCTGGTACTCCCATCTCTTTAAGAACTTGCCACAATTTGTTGTGATCCACAAAATCAAAGGCTTTAGCATAGTCAATGAAGCAGAAGTAGATGTTTTTCTGGAACTCCCTAGCTTTCTCCATGATCTATTACAATGTCCTTCCTGTCGAAGAATACTTCCGCTTCAATTGCAACAATACACGAGCACACAATAGATTTAAGCTTAATGTTAACTGCTCCAATCTTGATTGCAGAAAATATGACTTCAATAACAGAGTTATTAATACTTGGAATACACTACCAGACTCTGTGGTCTCTTCCCAAAATCCCCAAAGCTTCAACCAAAAACTGTCTATTGACCTCACCCCATTTCTAAGAGGTCTGTAAGGGGCGTGCATAAGAGCACAAGCGTGTCTACCGTTCCTGTCCTATTGTTTCCTTTCGTTATATCCAGTTAATATAGTTATAACATACTCATACTTACATATATGCTTATATATTGTATAGTTATTATATGCTTATGCTTATATATACTGTGTGACAAAATAAATAAATAAATAAATAAATAAAAATAAAATAAAATAAAATAAATAAAAATACATTCCTTTACGCTGGATTTTTAATTCTGTTACTTGAATTCATGTTTTGCATCCTCCATGCTTTTAGCATTATTTTAGAGATATTAACATAACATAACATAACATAACATAACATAACATAACATAACATAACATAACATAACATAACATAACATAACAAACTTCTTATCTTGTAATCTATTGTACCTTTAACATCCTCCTTTAACTTTCAAAGAAGTCAGTCACATTTGGTATAGCAATTCTGAATTAGGGGGTGGGGGCATAAAAAGCCACAGGAAACCAACAAACAAAAATTTAGGTTATACTTCTGGTAAAATTGTTGCAATTTTTAATGGATTTTGCTAAAACATATGGTTGCAAGTAAATGTATTGGTGAGGACGCGGTGGCTCAGTGGCTAAGACATTGAGTTTGTTGATTGAGAGATCAGCAGTTCAGCGGTTCGAATCCCTAGTGCCGCGTTACTTGCCCCAGCTTCTGCCAACCAGGCAGTTTGAAAGCATGTAAAAAATGCAAGTAGAAAAATAGGGACCACTTTTGGTGGGAAGGTAACAGCGTTCTCTGCGCCTTTAGCGTTTAGTCATGCTGGCCACATGACCACGGAGATGTCTTCAGACAGCGCTGGCTCTTCGGCTTTGAAACGGAGATGAGCACTGCCCCCTAGAGTTGGGAACGACTAGAACATATGTGCGAAGGGAACCTTTGCTTTACCTTAAATGTATTAGTACTAAAAACATTAGTAAATTTGAATAACAATTTTTCTGGGCAATTTTCCTTTCGTGGTCATTTTAACCAGTTGTAAAGGGGCGTGTGTGATAAATCATTATTCTTTTGAAAGGCAGAGTATCTTAATTGGATCGATGGGTGTATGTTCTGTCCTCCGCCTCCGTCCAAATGATGGCTTAATTAGCCGGCACTATCAGCTCTGATGGCAAAAGAGCCAGCGTCTGCCAAGAGCCCTTGTTATCTTCCCTGACACTGGTGAGTCACAAACTTCAGCTCTAGTCAATCAGTGGATTTGCCTGTTACAAAGAGACACACCAGCTCTTGCTGCCTTTTATATCCTGTGGGGTGTGGCTCCATGACTCAACACTTCCTAAGCCTGCCTCATCCTAGTTTCTGTTGTTCCCTCCTCTCCTGCCTATGAACCCTAGGATTCAACCAAGCCTGATTGCTGTCAGCTGGGTCTGCAGGCATGGCCTGGGGAGGGAAAGAGTCAGGGGATGGAGGCCTCATTATTTCTTCCACCTGGCCTGCCTCTGGCTCCTGGAGCTGAGCCAGGGAAGCCGGTGCTCCCGAGGTAAGTCCTGATGGCCCTTCCCCCTCACTGTCCAAGTCACTTTCTGGCAGCAGGGCCGGATCCGGGGTGGGGGTGGGGGCGCAGACACAACAGTGTAGATGCTGATTTGAATAAATAGACAGAATTCTGGATGGAATAGCCAGAAGATTTAGGACAAGTGGGAGTGAACAGTTCATTTCAGCAGTTTCAAATGGTGGTGTGTGTGGGGAGCTATTTCCATTAAATCCCAAACTATTTTTGGCTGATTTGCTAGTCCAGTTGTTGTACCAGGGCATTTCATGATTTATTTTTTTAACACATTGTGGGGTAAATTAGATTCCCACATAAAAACTACCGTAATTCACGAGGGGGCTTCCTGTCAGCTCCCTCATTCAGATGTGCTCCAAGAATTGTTGTTTAACAATTTAATTTAACAGGACAAAACAAAAAAAGTGCTTGTATGTGTTGGAAGAAATGTCCATCTGGGTTCCGTTCCAAAGTAGGGAGAAAGACGCTGGAAACACGGTGGCTGCTTGGAAAGATGGTTTTAATGGTGGACAGGATCACATGCCTTGAAGATCTTGGGTAAAGAGAAAAAAAGGGAAGAGATGCTGAGAGTGCCTAGGTTTTATACCCTCTCTGGGCTTTTGAATTTGAGCTTGTGTTCTGATTGGTTGTCAGACTCCCATGGGGCCATGCAGGGGTAACTTCATAGGTTGTGTTTTTGAGTCCCAGGCTTGGTTGAGCCTTGTTGGGTGATGTTGTAATGAAAGGGCTTTGGGCAATTTCTACTATGACTCTGCCTGAAGGAGGTAGATCTTTGTTATGTAGAATAGACTGGTCCAGTCCTTAATGGCCCATTGACAAAGTGGGGGGGGGGCTGAGTTTCTGCCTCCCTTTTAGAGGAAATATTCTGCCCTTTTAATATTTCCTAAAATATCTCATTTTCCTAGGAGTGTGGTGGGTGCTAACTTCCTACATGTCTTTTTATTAAGTGTTCAGGAGTCACAATTGCAATAAGAATCCCTTATTCACCACCTTAAATTACATATAATGTCATTAAAGGCAGGCTCATTGCTATTTAGCTTCCTCTAGGACAGGGGTCTCCAACCTTGGTCACTTTAAGACTTGTGGACTTCAACTCCCAGAGTCCCTCAGCCAGCAAAGCTGGCTGAGGAACTCTGGGAGTTGAAGTCCACAAATCTTAAAGTGACCAAGGTTGGAGACCCCTGCTTTGGGAATCACACCAGTTGGTGCAAAATAAGAATCAGTGTGGTGCCTTCCATTACCAAAATGGAATGGGGATTTTAAAAATTGCAAGTAGTGGTACACATCCGGAGACTTGAATACATCTTCTGTATAGAGTCTCCATGTTCCTTTTGGAAAGTCTTGCTAAACAAGCATTTAGAAACTGCCAGGACCGGAGGGTTGTCGTATATACACATGCTAACCTTTTCCCTAATTAAATAATCAGGAACAGCCTCCTGGTATGCAAAGAATGAACACTTGGAAATATGATTGCTGAGTCACTATTCCAATTAAGTTACCCAAGTTAGACTTTGCAGAAGACTGGTGAGAAAATGCTCCAGAAGAGACATCAAGTCGGTCATTAAGAATAGGGAAATTCCATCCGTTGTCTACAAAAAATCCGGTGGAAGGATGTATATAGCCCAAGATGTATACCTTGTACGATATAGCTATCACTATGGCTACTTTACCAATGTTAGCACAACTGCAGCATATAGAATAGAATAGAATAGAATAGAATAGAATAGAATAGAATAGAATAGAATAGAATTCTTTTATTGACCAAGTGTGATTGGACACACAAAGAATTTGTCTTGGTGCATATGCTCTTAGTGTCCATAAAAGTAAAGATACATTCATCAAGAATCATAAGGTACAACACTTAAGGATAGTGATAGGGTACAAATAAGCAAATCATACTATTAAACAGTCAATATAAATTGTAAGGATACAAGCAACAAGGTTACAATCATATAGTCATAAGTGGGAGGAGATGAATGATAGGAACGAAGAGAAGATTAATAGTAATGCAGACTTAGTAACTAGTTTGACAGTGTTGAGGGAATTATTTGTTTAGTAGAGTGATGGCGTTTGGGAAAAAATGTTCTTGTGTCTAGTTGTTCTGGTGTGCAGTGCCCTATAGCATCATTTTGAGGGTAGGAGTTGAAACAGTTTATGTCCAGGATGCGAGGGGTCTGTAAATATTTTCACAGCCCTCTTTTTGACTTGTGCAATATACAGGTCCACAATGGAAGGCAGGTCATTGTTTTTTCTGCAGTTCTAATTATCCTCTGAAGTCCGTGTCTGTCTTGTTGGGTTGCAGAACCAAACCAGACAGTTATAGAGGTGCAGATGACAGACTCAACAATTCCTCTGTTAGAATTGTATCAGCAACTCCTTGGGCAGTTTGAGCTTCCTGAATTGGCGCAGAAAGAACATTCTTTGTTGTGCTTTTTTGATGACGTTTTTGATGTTAGGTGTCCATTTTAGGTCTTGAGCAAATTTGCAAATTAAACCATATGGTGTATTTCATTGCCTTCTTGCTTGGCCATTGAAGATAATGGCATAATCGAAAACATAGTGGCCTTTTGGATGCATTCACACCCCATTAACCTCCCTTCTTTCTTCCTCCTTCAATTCTGATGCAATAGAGTACTACGGCAAAATTTTTTGTATCTGGTTTTAGAGATTGCTCATTCTAAAACTTTTAGCTGAGAAGTTTCAAAGGAAAGGAGGTGGCTGAGTATTTCTTAGGAGTCATGACGTGAGAAATATGATAAGAAACCCAGCTAAGAAGGGAAAGTCAGAGCAAAGTTGCAGAGCCAGCATTATTCACAGGTACTGTGTAATGCCAGAGGTATATTTCAGAGGTCGTGTAGTCCAACCCCTGCCCAGGGCAGGAATCCTTATTCTGTGGAAGACAAATGGTTGAACGCCTCTAGTGATGGCGGAGTCTTATGTGAAAATCAACCATTTGGGAATAGATTGTCACCCTAGGAAGACTTTTCTTCTGCGTTCCTTCTTCTGGGACTTGTAAAACCAATGAAATTATTGCTGAAAAATGGCAGGGTTACAAATCACAATGGATGTCTCTACCTCGAGGGGTGGGATTCAGCCAGTTCGAACCAGTTCGGGCAAACCAGTAGCTCTGACGATCAGCTGGGAGCGAACCGGTTCTCTCCGATGATCAGGTAGGCCTGCCTGTCCACCCTTGCATGCTTTAATTACCTTTATCCTCTCTGCTGATTTGTGCGGCAGAGCAGATTGCCATGCCTCAGCTGTGTTACTTCCCAGAAGGTTTGTCGTTGTTGTTAGTTGTGAAGTCGTGTCTGACCCATCGTGACCCCATGAACGTTCCTCCAGGCCTTCCTGTCCTCTACCATCCTTTGGAGTCCATTTAAGCTCACTGCTTCAGTGATTCCATCCAGCCACCTCCTTCTCTGCCGTCCCCTTCTCCTTTTGCCTTCAATCTTCCCCAGCATTCGGCTCTTCTCCAGTGAGTCCTTCCTTTTCATTAGGTGGCCTTCCTTCTCATTAACCCAGAAGGTTAGTTTTGTTAAAACTGCACGTGCAAACTGGTTGTTAAACCAGCAGGATCCCACCACTGGATGTAACACTGTGAGAGTGTTTAGCGCTTCAGAGAGCCTAAAGCTTTTCCACATTTATTATCTGACTGTTGTAGAAACAGTGATTAAAAACAGTCACTAGATTCAGCCACAGGCATCTTCTGGGATAAGGTGGCAGGCGTGGGAAAAAAAATTGGCCTGAGGAATTTGGAGCATAGTCAACGTAGACAGTATGGACAACTGTCTAAAATGCTATGGCAACACCTGGTGTTCTTGCCTCTATATGGGGAGGGAAATGGTTAAGCAAGAGGGTGGCTGATCCTTAATAAGCTAATGAGATCACCACGGGGGTTGAATCGGATTGTTCACGTTCAGTTCTTAATTCAACCATGTTCCACCTGGATCCTTTTGCAACAGATGCGCCTTCCTAGGCTTCATAAGGGTTGGAGATGTCACCTCTGTGGCTTTTCACACTTTTCTTCTGTTTGCCTGTCTCTTAAGCATAATAGACGGTAAGAAAATTTGTGGACATGGCATTACAGTGAAAAATAGTCTCTCCCTTGCATTCAGCTTGTGTTTTAATTAAAAAAAAATAGACCTGCCTTAAGTAAGTGCTCTGGCATTAATTGCTTCTCTACTTTCGTCACAAGTTGATTGCTTAAAGCAAAATCTAAACAGCCAGAAGGGAGACTCCCCCAAAGTTTGAAACCCAGGCCTGTGAATGGGCGCTCTTAAAAAGCAAAACGGAAGGTATGGTATTTAACGGGAAAAACAAAGAAGTCAGGAAGGATGGAAACTTCCATCTGGTGGAAGATAACCTCTTAAGCAGCTGCTGTTCCCTTCATAAGAAAGCAAATCCAGCAGTGCCCTGTTTACCTGCTTCAGTCACTGTTATCACTCGGGGCCAGTTTTCCTTTTGTTCTGCCGAATGGTCTTGACATTGTGAGCAGCTGTTATTTTATTGCCAGAAGGGCTGGATCCTCAGAGTGCAGGGCTCAGTCCTCCTCAACATTTCCATCATGTTTGAGAGATATTTCACAAGAAGAGTCCTCCACTCCTCTGCTCGCAATAAAATACCTTATGCCACCAGACTCCAAATTTTGGGCTTAGACAACTTAGAACTACGCCGACTTCGGTCTGACCTAAGCATAGTACATAAAATTGTCTACCACAATGTCCTACCTGTCAATGACTACTTCAGCTTCAACCACAACAATACAAGAGCAAATAATAGATACAAACTCAAGATAAACCGTTCCAAACTCAATTGCAGAAAATATGACTTCAGCGACAGAATGGTCAATGCACTACCTGACTCTGTAGTTTCTTCCCCAAACCCCCAAAACTTTAAGCTTAAACTGTCTACTGTTGACCTCACCCCATTCCTAAGAGGTCTGGAATGGGCATGCATAAGTGCACCCGCATTCCTACCGTCCCTGTCCTAATATTCCTTTTTTTACTTACTCTTTTCATGTATCCAAATTATGTTTATACTTTTACCTGTTATCTTATATATGATTGACAAATAAATAAATAAAATAAATAAATAAGATACAGATCCTCATTAATTTGGGTGAGGTGTCAGATTTCTTTAGGTGGTTCCAGCATTTGCTGTCATTTTATAGGGATGGCTTATTAAGCTGCTTTGCTTCCCGCGCCTACAATTTGTGGGTGCTCCAACACCGGAGACTTTTAAGAAGAGACTGAAATGGTGTAGGGTCTCCTGCTTGAGCAGAGGGGTTGGATTAGAAGACCTCCAAGGACTCTTCCACCCTGTTCTGTTCTGTTCTGTTCTGTTCCACCCCACCCCACCCCATCCAGAGGTGGTATTCAGCTGGTTCGTACTGATTCAGGTGAACCAGTAGCAGTGACTACCCACCCACCTGCCCCAGCATAATGCCATCCTATTTAGCCATGTTTTCGAGGCCAGGCACATGCGCAGAATGCACTCGCACAAGCAAAGCACATGCACGGGAGGTGCAAATTGGGCAGAAGGTGCACGCGGCAAATCGGTGGTAAGAATATGTGAAACCCACCCTTGATTCCATCCCAGTCCTGTCCCTATCCCCATCCCCATCCCCATCTCCATCTCCATCTCCATCTCCATCGCATTCTATATTCTATTCTAAAGAGCACTGTTGTTCCGTTCTGTTTTGTTCTGAACTGAGAGTAGTGCTTTCAGAAGTCTGGAGGAGAATTTTCCACAAGTTCCACTTTTGGGGATGCTGTACAGATTGCAAAATTCCCTGCACTCCTGAAGAGTTTTTAGAGCATGTCAGTTATGTTACAGCCACATTTGATCACAATGGGAATCGATGGAGGAACATTTGGGAGGATGCTGGGTGAGAAGAGCCACTATAGCTCTCAAGATCTTACCTGGTCAGAAAATATTGGCTGCCTTCTTTGTTCTGTAAAGCACAGCAACTGGGTAATATCAGCATTTTTCTGAAATATAAAGGAGCACTAAGGATGTTTGGGGACGTGGTGGGTTAGTGGCTAAGACGCTGAGCTTGTCGATCGAAAGGTCGGCAGTTCAGCGGTTCGAATCCCTAGTGCTGTGTAACAGGGTGAGCTCCCTTTACTTGTCCCAGCTTCTGCCAACCTAGCAGTTTGAAAGCATGTAAAAATGCAAGTAGAAAAAATAGGGACCACCTTTGATGGGAAGATAACAGCGTTCCGTGCGCCTTTGGCGTTGAGTCATGCCGGCCACATGACCACAGAGATGTCTTCGGACAGCGCTGGCTCTTTGGCTTTGAAAGGGAGATGAGCACTGCCCCCTAGAGTCTGGAACGACTAGCACGTAGGTGCGAGGGGAACCTTTACCTTAAGGATGTTTGGACAGGTGTAGGAATTTAGCACCCACCCCCCTCCTAGAAGAATGAAATATTCTAGGAAATATTTTAAAAAGCAGAATATTATACCTTCCTGGATGAGAAATGGAGAAACATATTTTAAAGACAAAGGAGCTCCCTGCAACTTCCTGACTCCCCCCCACCTTTGTCAATGGGCCATTAAAAGCCTCAGCTAAGCTCACTCATTCTCCCCACCTTTGTCAATGGGCAATTAAGGCTTCAACCAAGCTCACTCAATCCCCCCATGATTTGCAACACAATACAACTGAAACTCACCACATGGCAAGGCTCAAGCAAGCTTGAGAGACAGCCAGCAAGGCTAGCTAAGACCCCCACCCCCTGGGAGTCTGACAACCAATCAGGATACTCTTCCTGTGCCCCAGAAAGGTCAAAGCTCAGAAAAATCATAAAACCAGGGAGCACACAGGATCTCAGCCCTTTTCTGTTCAGGAACTCAAGCCATGTGATCCTGACCACCATTAAACCATCTTTCCAAGCAGCCTCCATGTTTCCAGTGTCTTTGTCCCCACTTGGAACTGAACCCAGATGGATATTTCTTCCAACAATGGTAACAAAACATCTGCAAGAAAACAGCCAAGGATTCCACAATCCAGGGGAAATTTTGATCAAGGAGCTTCTATATCTCAGTACTTTGCTTTTTTTTTCTATGCCCAAATGGGTGGTTTTCCCACAGTGGTTACTTCCATGCTATTTAACTGCTTTACAATAGTCTTTTCTTCTTCTTTTATTCATGTGACCCGCTTGAAGGCTGCTGGATAGAAAACAAAAACAAATGATTTGCTAGGAATGTGTTAACTGTTATTTCTCAAAGATTCTTTTTCAAAACTCTCTGTTGGGTGGGGGGTGGATTATTTTAAACCTGTTTAATTTTCTAAGATTTTATATTCTACACACACATTGTCACCGTTCTGTGTTGCCATTCAGACGTTACAGTTAATCGCAAATCAAAATTCAGCCTGGAATTAACAGTCATAAGTCATTGCAGTCATTAAGTGGGTATCTACATAGCCACAACTGATTGAAAGACCTTTTTTTGCGGTGGTCGTTAAGCAAACGTGCCGGTCTTTAAGCAAATCCATCTTTAATTGGAAACTGGAAGTAAACTCCAGAACCCGGCAAAAAAAACACCTTGAAAATCACAATCATCTGACCAAAACGACTGTAAAGGTGAGCTAATTGCAAAATGCCCCAAATACAGTCACATTAATGTGAGGGGTGTTGTATGTAGCTGTCAGAACTTCAAAATCGTGCCTAAGGACCTTTTGCAGGGTTCATCAGAACTTAGAGCACTTGCTAAGTGACCAGTTGTTAAGTGAGGACTACTGTGTTTTCCTGAAAATAAGACCCTGTCTTACATTTTTTGAACCCTGAAATAAGCGCTTGGCCTTATTGCCATGCGCTCAAAAGCCCAATTGGGCTTATTATCAGGGGATGTCTTATTTTGGGGGGGAAACAGGGTACCTGTACTGAGTCACAACTCCAGCATTGGTCCTACTGGCTGAAGTTTTGGAAGACGTATGCAGTTCAACATCTTCAAGGCAACTGGTCCTTCATACCTGTTTTCCATTACTAATAAGTAAACTTACTGGTCCCTGTCGACTTTCCTCAGAGCGGCTTCCTCATCACTTGCCATCTGATTCTTCAGTTGCAAAATGGGAAGGTTTGAACGCAGTACCTTTCATGGGCATCTCGGGATTGTGCCCCTCTCATGTGAACACAAATTATGCCCCAGAATCTCTGTCTCAGGGGTGAAATCCAGCAGGTTCTGACAGGTTCTGGAGAACCGGTAGCGGAAATTTTGAGTAGTTTGGAGAACCGGCAAATACCACCTCTGGCTGGCCCCAGAGTGGGGTGGGAATGGAGATTTTGCAATAATATTCTTCCCCCAAGAATGGGGAGCAAATGGGAATTTTGCAGTATCTTTCCCCTGGAGTGGGGTGGGAATGGGGAGGGAATTGGGATTTTGCAGTATCCTTCCCCTGGATTGGGGTGGGAATGGAGATTTTGCAATTCCTTCTCCCAGGAATGGGGAGGGAATGGAGATTTTGCAATATCCTTCCCTTGGAGTGGGATAGGAATGGAAATTTTGCAGTATCCTTCCCCTGCCACGCCCACCAAGCCACATCCACCATGCCCACCAAGCCACGCTTATAGAACCGGTAATTAAAAAAATTGGATTTCACCACTGTTCTGTCTGTTTTTAATCAATACCTGAATTGAGGAGGGAAATCTATAGGTGCCACCACTACCCCTAGTTTTAATCAAATTCTATACTCTTCTTTAGTTATCTGAAGGGCTTTATACGCTGAAAGGTAGGAATATCTCTGTACATCTCAAACACTAAGCAAAACACCTTTGGAAATTCTATCGCTGCGTAGGAAGTACAATAGCATAGTATATTAGTGCCCCTGAGCGTGGGCAGATTACTGGATCTCAATAATTATTTTGGCAGGCATTCCATAATCATCTTTTGCAATTATTTTGTCTGGATCAGTTGGCAGCAGTAGGCATTGAGAGACAGGAAGAGAACAGCTCCATGTTTTACCTGCAGCTTACAACATTTTTTGTTCACGGGCAAAATGGGAGAACCCTTTGAGGGAGGTGGTGGTTTGCTGTTTATGTTAGACTTTGCAGCCCTGCTGGTTTTCAATCCAAAAGATGGATTGAAGCCCGTCTTCTCCCAGGTGTGAGACAAGGGCATATCTTTAAAGAGAAAGCTATGATGGGATCAGTCTATAGCACTAGGTTTGTAAGGAGTGGAAGTTGGAGAATTGGGAGGAGTGTGGGGGGGGGGAATGATTCACAACATAAATAAGATTACAAGATCAGGCTTGAGATGGCAAAATCTAATAACCTTCATCGTGGTTTTTTTGGCAGATATACTGGGGACTTGTAGTAACCTGAATGGAGAGGTGGTTAAACTGGAAGGGTTTCTTCTGAGCACTCCTGTCTTTGGGCAAATATTTATTCATAAATTGTTTCAGAAGGTATATTGATGCAATACACAATGAGGACAACCCTGTAATTAGGTTTAGATTCATGCTAGGTGGGAACTCTTGGAAAAACATCTAAGTGAACTAGTGTGAAGTAGATACTTTTAAAATCCATTATGAAATAATAAAAAGCCTTTTAATCCATCCATTTTCCTCTTTGGTGTGAAAAAAAATATGTAATCAGTTGTTCTTTGAAAATGCTTTCTAAATTAGTGATGGGTGATTGGCCAAAATCTTCTCAAGAAATCAGCTATTGACCTTGTAAATGCAAAGTTTGCTTTGCGGTTTAACAAGTCATTTCTCACCCAAATCCAAACTAAAATTAGACCCCAATTCATTTAAATATGAAAAAAGACTTAAAAGATTTACATTTAAAACAGAGTAAAAGAGCAAACCTACTATGCAGGATTCTCAAGATGTGAATCTTCCTGGATATGATATGAGAGAACTAATGAATTAAATTGGAATAGGGCTGCCATGTTTGGAGTATCTTTTGTAGTAAGAGTAGCTTTTGGCTCCCATGTAACACCCCTCCTGCGTAATCTGCACTGGCTCCCAGTGGTCTTCCGGGTTCACTTTAAGGTACTTGTCATCACCTTTAAAACGCTCCATGGCCTAGGGCCGGGATATTTACGGGACCGCCTACTGCCACCATTAGCCTCTCACCGACCAGTGCGCTCTCACAGAGAGGGCCTCCTCCGGATACCTTCAGCTAAACAATGTCGGCTGGTGACCTCTAGGGGGAGGGCCTTCTCTGTGGGGGCCCCTACCCTCTGGAACGAGCTCCCTCTGGGGCTTCGTCAACTCCCCGATCTCAAGTCCTTCCGCCGCGAGCTGAAGACGTTGCTGTTTCGAAGAGCAGGACTAGCCTGAATGTAGTTTTAAATTGGATTTTAAAAAAAGGGGTTTAAATGAGGTTTTAAATTTGTATTTAAAAGTTAGAGCATCAATTGAATTTAACTATCTATTCTTTAGCTGTTTTTTATCTATTATATGTTTTCTGTTGTTTTTTGTCTGTGAACCGCCCTGAGTCTTTCGGGAGATGGGCGGTATACAAATATAATAAATATAATAAATATAATATAATATATAAATATATATCTGAAGCAATCTGGTTTGCTTCTGCAACCCAACAAGACAGACACAGACTTCAGAGGATAATTAGAACTGCAGGGGGAAAAAAAACAATGGCTACCAACCTGCCTTCCATTGAGGATCTGTATACTGCAAGAGTCAAAAAGAGGGCTGTGAAAATATTTACAGATCCCTCACATTCTGGACATAAACTGTTTCAACTCCTACCCTCAAAACGACGCTATAGAGCACTGCACACCAGAACAATTAGACACGAGTTGTGTCTAGTTTTTCCCCAAATGCCATCACTCTGCTAAATAAATAATTCCCTCAACACTGTCAAATTATTTACTAAGTCTGCACTAATATTAATCTTCTCATCATTCCCATCACCCATCTCCTTCCACTTATGACTGTATGACTATAAATTTGTTGCTTGTATCCTTACAATTTATATTGACTGTTTAATAATATGATTTGCTTATTTGTACCCTATCACTATCATTAAGTGTTGTACCTTATGATTCTTGATGAACGTATCTTTTCTTTTATGTACACTGAGAGCATATGCACCAAAGACAAATTCCTTGTGTGTCCAATCACAATTGGCCAATAAAAAATTCTATTCTATTCTATTCTATTCTATTCTATTCTATTCTATTCTATTCTATTCTATTCTATTCTATTCTATACCTAGTACAGATGCATTGATGGATTACAGTGAACAATGCTTTAAAAAAAATGACTTTGCAATCCTTCTTTCTCTTCCTTACAGAAATGCTTTCTTTCTCCATCTAATAACCCTTTATTTAATATGATATCTAATTTAATATGACAATATGATATCTAATTTAATATGATAATATTTAATATGATATCTAATATTTCATATTAACCATGGTGTCACATATTAATTCAGTGCACAGTGAGACTGGTCCTTTCTTCCTATCTGTTTAGAAACCATTGAAGTCCTAACTTCAATATTAGATGATTAAAAATGGGACACCTATAAAAACTAGTTCTTTTCCTACGTTTAACCTAACATGGGTACAATAATTTTTTTGCTTTGTTTGGTAACTGACACTTGTAAAGAATTTGAGGTCTAGATGCCTTGCCGAAAGCCATTTCAAAAACGCCAGTTCTGGTTTTAACTCATCTTGCAAAACAATATGAATCTGTACCTTTTCTTAGTTGCATCTCCATGATGGACTTATGTCTTTTAAAACTGGTCTTAAGAGAGCAGCCCAGCTTTTCCTAGGGATTCCATTCTAGTGCCCAAATGACATTTTCTGTATTTTGATTTTACGTTATTTCAAAACCCTTCTAGTATTTGGGCTTTTCTCAAAGTTGGATTTGTTTGCATTTTCTGCCATGCAGGTAATTCAAGATATTTGCTTGGCAACCAGCGACAGGGTTATTATGCTTGAAGCATTTCACATTGGCCTTTTTGACATTTTGAGGCTCACAAGTGCAATCAAAGTATTTATTTACAGTTTGCCTGCGATGAATAGAAAGTGGATATAAGACAGTATGCAGACTGGCCCTACTTTGACTCCCAAGTATAAATATTTATCTTTTATCAGGTTGAGAAGTATTGCTTTGTGTTGACTGGTGAAGTAAGTTGGGATCTGAAGAGAAAAAAAAGGTGTTTGAGTGAACTGGAAATGAATGAATCCAGTTCACCTCAATATGGAATGGATTTTAAAATTTATTTATTGGGCTAAGGAAGCTGAATATTAACACATTTGAATATGTTCATTTGAATTCATTGGCTCGGTATGAATGGTTTTAAGCAAGGCTTATGCTGCTATTGAAACCAGATTTCTGGGCCTGGAACTTTCAGAGGGCTGATGGAACTTGACCTTGTTAGGATTTTTTTTGGGTGCCATTTTCATCCTCAATTTATTGACAAACGTACCTTATGTTAAATTTAATGGGAAAATAGTTTTCTAAATCTCTTAATTAAAAATTTTGGTGCTGCTCCTTGTTTCAGACTCCAAAGCGGGAAAAAATGCTTTTTGAGTTTTTTTGCAACGTGAAAGTTTCTAAATGCAGTTAGATGCTTAGAAAATGCAGATTTGATACGAAATTTTTAATAGAGGATTTTTCCCCCCTACCAAAGGGAGAGTGAGAGCAAGTAGCTAAATCAGATTCTAAAATGTCATATAAGGATTGGAAGACATGGTTTGCAGGCAGTAAACCCAAGATTCAATTTTCAAAACATTTAAATAGAATAGAATAGAATAGAATAGAATAGAATTTTTTATAGAATTTTTTTTTATTGGCCAAGAGTGATTGGACACCCAAGGAATTTGCTCTTAGTATTCATAAAAGAAAAGATACGTTCATCAACAATCATAAAGTACAACACTTAATGATAGTCATAGGGTACAAATAAGCAATCAAATCATATTAGGAAACAGTCAATATAAATTGTAAGAATACAAGCAACAAAGTTACAGTCATACAGTCATAAGTGGAAGGAGATGGGTAATAGGAACAATGAGAAGATTAATAATAATAGTAGTGTAGACTTAGTGAATAGTTTGACAGTGTTGAGAGAATTATTTGTTTAGCAGAGTGATGGCATTCGGGGGAAAAATTGTTCTTGTCTCTAGTTGTTCCGGTGTGCAGTGCTCTATAGCGTCGACAATATAGCACTGGCAATGCCTCTGCTGTTCATCATTCTGCTGCCCATCAATGTTAACTCTCTGTCCGATGGACTGACTTTGTATAAAGTATTTCCTTAAATTCCTATGGCGTGTCCAGGGACAGCTTATATGGAATTCAGTGACAACATTCTCACTTTTTAGCTCCATTATGCCCAAAGAAAGTGTCACTTTACATGGAACTGATTTTTTAAGGTGCCACTCAACCTTTCCCCAAGGGCAAGTAACAACGGTTTTTTAAATCTCATTTGTCATTTTAAGGAAACCTTGTTGCTTCTTCACATATTAAAATGGAATGCAGAAAATCACAGCGCCTCTCTAGAAATCTCTATGTCTTAGTATGGAATCCAGGTCTTCCAGATCAGAGTCCAATGAACTTTGTGTGACACAACTAGTTGGACTAAAGTTGGCAGGTTGCTGCTCCTACTGATATTCTCTCTCTGTCTCTGTTTCTCTGTTTTTCTCTCTCTCTGTCTGTCTCTGTCTCTCTCTCTCTCTCTCTCTGTCTCTCTCTCTTTCTCTGTCTCTCTCTCTTCTCTCTCTCTCTCTCTCTCTCTCTGTGTGTGTCTCTTGTCTCCCTCTCTCTCTCTCTCCCTCTGTCTCTTTCTCTCTCTGTCTCTCTCTGTGACTCTCTTTCTCTTTCTCTCTCAGAGAGAGGGGGAGAGGGAGGGAGGGAGGGAAAGGGAGAGAGAGAAATAAGAAAATAGCCGTTTTTTTCCTTGGTGGGGTTGTTTGGATTTGCATACTTCCTTTTCCAATCACTTTTGCAAATTGCTTCTTAACTGCTTTTCAGTTATTGTAAGCATCAATATGTTTTACAGCACCAGGTGAGTTTCCTTCAATTCTTAAAGAAAGCAGCTTTAAAGGAGTTTTAAATACAGGTTTAAGGACTTAAAAACAATCATTTTTTTTGGGAATAAACAACAAAAGAGTGATTTTGGAAAGTTACAAATGGGTTAACAGCCCAGATAGATTTGAAATAAAATGAAGAAAATCTTTAAATCCTTAAAAGAAGTAGGAAAATGCTATTCTTTTGAATTTAAACACAAATGATAGGATGGGAGTTTGAAGGTTGGACACTAGAAGGAACTAAATATTACAATTAAAGGAGAAGAACACTTAAACTTGCCCACGGCACGACTGAAGAACTAGTTGCGGCCTGGGAACAGGCCGCGGCTGGGGCTTTGGACCATGTCGTGCCTTTGCGGCCTCTGACCCGGCGCAGATCTCAATTAGCTCCTTGGTTCTCTGAGGAGCTGAGAGAGATGAAACGCCGGAGAAGATGCCTAGAGAGTGTGTGGAGGTCCAGCCGTTCTGAGGCTGATCGGACACTAGTTAAGTCTTTTTCAAAGACCTACCTAGTGGCACTGAGGGTGGCGAGGCGCTCCTACGCTTCCTCCCTCATTGCGTCGGCAGATAACCGCCCGGCCGCCCTGTTTCGGGTAACCCGTTCCCTCCTTCACCAGGGGGGGCGGGGTGACCCCCTACAGGGACGTGCCGAGGAGTTTAACGGTTATCTATACGATAAAATCGCTCAGCCCGGGATAGCTTGGACCAAGATTGCGATGATCCGGATGAGATGACTGAGGCACGTCTTGTTGATACCGTTTGGGATGAGTTCGATTCTGTGACTCCCGAGGACGTGGACAGGCTGCTGGGGAGGCTGCATGCCACTACATGTTTACTGGACCCGTGCCCCTCCTGGCTGGTGCTGGCCACTCAGGAGGTGACACGAGGCTGGCTCCAGGGGATTATAAATGCTTCTTTGATGGAGGGGATCTTCCCCGCCGCCTTGAAAGAGGCGGTGGTGAGACCCCTCCTCAAGAAGCCTTCCCTGGACCCAGCTATTCTGGGTAATTACCGTCCAGTCTCAACCTTCGCTTTATCGCGAAGGTTGTAGAGAGTGTGGTGGCGTGGCAGTTTCCTCAGTACCTGGAGGAAGCTGTCTATCTAGACCCGTTCAGTCCGGCTTCCGGCCCGGGCATACGGAGACAGCTTTGGTCGTGTTGGTGGATGACCTCTGGAGGGCCAGGGACAGGGGTTGCTCCTCTGCCTTGGTCCTGTTAGATCTCTCATCGGCTTTTGATACCATCGACCATGGTATCTTGCTGCGCCGGTTGGAGGGGTTGGGAGTGGGAGGCACCGTTTATCGGTGGTTCTCCTCCTACCTCTCTGACCGGTCGCAGACGGTGTTGAGAGGAGGGGAGAGGTCTACCGCGAGGGACCTCACTTGTGGGGTGCTGCAGGGTCGATTCTCGCCTCTCCTGTTCAACATCTATATGAAGCCGTTGGGCGAGGTCATCAGTGGCTTTGGGGTGAGCTATCATCTGTCGCTGATGATACTCAGCTGTACTTTTCCACCCAGGCCACCCCAGCGAAGCTGTCGAGTGCTGTCCCGTTGTCTGGAGGCCGTGCGGGTCTGGATGGGGAGAAACAGACTCAGACTCAATCCATCCAAGGCGGAGTGGCTGTGGATGCCGGCATCTCGGTACAGTCAGCTGCAACCGCAGCTGACTGTTGAAAGCGAGTCATTGGCCCGACGGAAAGGGTGCGCAACTTGGGCGTTCTCCTGGATGGGCGGCTGTCGTTTGAAGACCATGTGGCGGCCGTCTCCAGGAGAGCTTTACCAGGTCCGCCTGGTTCGCCAGTTGCGCCTTTCTGGACCGGGATGCCTTATGCACGGTCACTCATGCTCTCGTCACTTCGCCTGGATTATTGCAATGCTCTCTACATGGGGCTACCCCTGAAGTGCACTCGGAGACTTCAGCTAGTCCAGAATGCAGCTGCGCGGGTGATTGAGGGAGCCCCACGTTGCTCCCGGGTAACACCACTCCTGCGCAGTCTGCACTGGCTACCTGTGGTCTTTCGGGTGCGCTTCAAGGTTTTGGTTACCACCTTTAAAGCGCTCCATGGCTTAGGGCCCGGGTACTTACGGGACCGCCTGCTGTTACCCTATGCCTCCCATCGACCCGTACGCTCCCACAGAGAGGGTCTCCTCAGGGTGCCGTCCGCCAAGCAATGCCGGCTGGCGGCCCCCAGGGGAAGGGCCTTCTCTGTTGGAGCACCTACTCTCTGGAACGACCTTCCCCCCGGTTTGCGCCAAATATCTGACCTTCGGACCTTTCGTCGGGAATTAAAAACTCACTTATTTATTCAAGCGGGACTGGACTGATTTTTTAGACTTTTTAAATTTCTAAATTTAAATTTTAAATTTTTAAATCTTCTATAATTTTATATGGGGTATTTTAGGTTTGTCAATTTGACGGTTTTAATCCGGCCACCATTGAATAAGTTTTTTAATTTGATTTTTAACTTTGTATATTTATTGCTTTTTATCTTGGCTGTACACCACCCTGAGTCCTTCGGGAGAAGGGCGGTATAAAAGTTTAATTAATTAATAAATAAATAAATAAATAAATAAATTTGACTTACTAATACAGAACAGAGCAAAATACTTCATCATTGTATTAAATAATATTTGTGAACAAAGGACCCAGAAGTTAATTTTAAGTGTGTCTGCCATTGTAGATAAAGTGTTTAAAAGATGCTATAGAAGTAGAACAAGTTTTACCACATAAAACTGAGGCTGATTTCAAAGTGGATTTAAAAAAGACAAGCTACAAAGATGATATGGAAAAAGATGCTACACTGGATATACAAACAAAACCAGCTGATGACTTAATAAGTAAAAGAAATATACAAATAACAAAGCAAAAAAAAAAAAAGCAACCTGGATAACTTTCTTGTGTTGGATTTATAAAAGAGACCTGTTAAAGCTCTGGAGAATTTTGAGAGCAGAATTTTGTGCAAAGAGGCAAAGGAAAAAAATGAAAAGAAACCAAAGTCCTAAGACATTATTTGAAGGGATTAAAGACCAAGATTATTCAAACTACAAGGAAGGGATATAAAGTTGGCTTATTTGATCAAAGTTAAAATAGATAAGTTGTTATATCTGGGAACCTTTAATGGACTTTTGCTGACCAGGTGTGAACAGCAAGGCTTTAAGAATTTGTAGGTAACGTGCACATAAATAATTGATTATTTATCACTTCCATTAGGAATATCCAGAACAGTCAGATGTGTGATTTTGGGGTATACTGCATTTGTTGCATTCAGGAGAAGTGTCCCTGCCTTATCTGGAAAAGGAAGATAACCCTCAGTGACACACAACATTGTTATGTGCAGCCTTTGGATCCCAGTAATGCTTTTTACTTAAAAGTGCTTTTTATTAGGAAGCAGAATGTGGTATAAAGCCTGCACTGAGGAATCTTATGGGTGGAAGGAAACAAGTAGAGTGCATTATATAGCATCGGTATTTTTGATCTTGGTGCCATCAGAGTCTGTTGAACGTCAGCTCTCAAAATTACATAGATCACGCTGACTGGGATTTCTCTTGATTCTCCTGTTGAATCCTGAAGCCATCAACTGGATAGAATTTCTTTGGAAAAGGCTACACCAGACACATCTACTTGCTAATCTCTCTCTCATCCGTCTTAGGTTTGACTGAGGAGATGTCTCCCGCCCCCACTTCCTCAAGCCAGGGAATTCTCTTATCTTCCTGCTGAGATCCTGCAGTTTTGCCAGTCCTGGACTTTGTGTCCTTTTGAATGATTGTGTATTTAAAGGCTGTATCTGTGGGTCAGAAAACAACAACTTCTTGGGTTTTAAGGGGAACATTTTGAATGAAATGAACAAGTCCCGTCCAAGTCTCTGAGCTCGGTGGTTTTCCTGCAGATGTTTCATTACAAAACTAGGTTACATCGGTGCTCTCGTGTCACGGTGCTCTCATGTCACGTGTCTGTCGCATGTTTAACAAGTTTTGTGGAAGTGTAATATAACTGAACATATATAGGAGGAGTGGCAGAACATAAGGTAGAGTGAAAAGAGGGCTACTACATAGTACTGCGGGATGTGGTGGCTCAGTGGATAAGACGGTGAGCTTGTCGATCAAAAGGTTGGCAGTTCAGCGGTTTGAATCCCAAGTGCCACGTAATGAGGTGAGCTCCCGTTACTTGTCCCAGCTTCTGCCAACCTAGCAGTTCGAAAGCACGTAAAAAATGCAAGTAGGAAAATAGGGACCACCTTTGATGGGAAGGGAACAGTGTTCTGTGCGCCTTTGGCTTTTAGTCATGCCGGCCACATGACCATGGAGACATCTTCGGATAGCGCTGGCTCTTCGGCTTTGAAACGGAGATGAGCACCGCCCCGTAGAGTCGGGAACGACTAGCACATATGTGCGAGGGGAATCTTTACCTTTACCTTTACATAGCCATAAGTGAATCAAATCTCCCTCGTCCTTGAGTTCCGTTGACCCATATCTAACTCAAAATGAAAAAGGTCTTCTGCAGTCGCGATATAAGCCTAAGACTGAAAACCAGGCTTGTCAGATGTTACATCTGTTCTATCCTGCTCTTCAGAGCAGAGAGTGGGTCTCTGACAGAAAACCACTTGAAGAAACTAGAAGTGTTTGAAATGTGGATTTACAGACAGATGTTAGGTATAAGCTGGGTTAACGAAAAACCACAAATGTGGAGGTGATAAGCCACCTGGGAAAGCCAAGGGAAAGCCATTAAAAAGCGAAAGTTAGAATATTTTGGACATGTGATGCAACAACCAGAAAAATACAGCATCCTTCGCTTAATCCTTTAAGGAAAGATTGAAGGCAAATGAGGTCCAGGCAGAAGAACATTCAAAATCTAAGGGACTGGTTGGACAAAACTCAACAGCACTTTTTCATGCAGCTCTTGACAAAAATAGGATTGCCAGCATGATCGCCAACATCCGATGACGGATATGGCACAACAACAAGAAGATATCTAACTCCAAGCAGATGTGCATTAGTTGAAAATATTCCTGTGCCCAGGTATGAGTACCTTTAAATCAGTTTAATTCGACCTTCACATGTGGACCTAATCTTTCAGGTCTGACAATGTATGACTTTGCATTTCTTCTTAGAGGAGATTTGAAAACATGTCATTTAGACTTGAGTTTTGAAGTTCATGAATTTCTTCCTTTGTTCAAGGGCGTCTGGGTAGAACATAAAGATCACTCTAATAAAAAAAAAATATCTGCGGTGATATCTCATGGTTTCCAACAGTGCTTCAAAATAGCAGGAAATAAATTATTGGTCCAGCTCATGGACAAAATAACAGGTCTAGAAATGCATTAAGCGTAACATCTCTTATTAACTTAAAGTTTTATTGATGTGCTATTTTGAGGTAATCTAACAAACGGGGAATTAAAAAGAAAATTTACAAATTTGATGACACTGGTTGATTGCAGAAGTAATCCAAGAAATAGTGCAGTTCTTCCTAATAGCTAAGTACTTACATTTACCCAAATTTAGTTTTCTTTTTATGTGGAGTATTTTTCTATTTCTGTTAATATAGAAGTTGTAATCTTTTTCGAAAATTAAACTCTATATAAAGCCATAATGTATATTTATGGGGCTCTAAAACTTTCTGGAAAAAGAAACTATTAATGGTTTGTTCTGGAACAGGACTGCTTCACAATTGCACACATTATAGATGAGAAATTTTAATTTGGTGATAAGGAGAGTTCTGAAGATACAGATAGGTTTAGTTTGAATCTCTTCCCTACTTGTGTTTATAGGATTAGTAAATTTAGCTTTTTCCTATATGCATCAATACAGATAAGGAAAAATAGGGATAATTTAATACATACTTTACAAAAAAGATAGATTTTCAAATTCTGACTCTAAATCTTACCATGATCGTGTTATCTGGCAATGATGGGAATAATTCAACTAAAGGAAAGTTGATTTAGAAATAGAAGATAAAGAAGTCCCAAAGGTACTTGGACTTTATTTTTCCTTGAAGATGTTTCGCTTCTCATCCAAGAAGCATCATCGGTTTTCAGAAAAAGCACCTTTGGGACAACCATGACTGAGAATCTCCATGGACAGAAGATTAAAAAAAATATTCAATGAATGCTGCTTGAATACGCAGAATACATCACCTCTTAGATACCCCTTTCTGGACTGAAAACAAAAAATAATGATGTGAAGAACTGCATCTCTGCATCCACCAATATCCCCTTGGACTCTGTGTTGACCGATCCAAAGAGCCACTTAATTCTCGGTTCTGTCCTTCCAATTGGAAAGATGAGAATCTTTCTCTGTGCCCCCCCCCCGCCTCCCGTCACTGTCTTTCCTTTTTAATCACTCCTTTTCCTTTCGTGATATGGAAGAAGTTGGAATCTCGGGGATAGCTAATCCATTTCAGATGGTCTCCGTCTCTCCCACCCACCCAAGAAAACTAGGGTGCTCACATTTCTCCCTTCAAAGCAGAAGAATGACAATTAGTAGTGGCTTGTTTATAAGCTGTTTGAAGTCTTCCCAACCTGTCTGTTTGTTCGTCCTCCTTCCAGGCTTTTAACTCCTGCCTTTAAAGAGCCCAGGGGACGTTGATTATTTGGCTTCTGTAGCTCTGACGCCTCCTTCTCCTCCTCCTCCTTCATTGAGATCCACCCCTAAGCAGAATACGCACTGTGGAATGACAGGCATTCGTTCCTCTTTGGAAGGAGCTGGCATGGGAGCGTATTTATGAGCATTACACCGTGCCCTGAACCTGGGATACACAGGACATACCGTGGCAGAGCTTGGACCCACGATCCTGGACTTTTTTTTCTGACTTGGGGGGGCCGTTGGACTTTTAGGGGGATCTCTGAGTGAGTGGAGGGAAGCGGTGAAGTTTCTCCACCCTGTGGAGTCTTGTCAACTTTCAGGGGCTGATGTCTGCTTCTCGAGTCGGCTCGCCTTTCTCCTTCTCTCTGAGCCTAACTTGAAGAATAGAAGAATGGGACAGACGCGCTACTCAAGACCGGTATATCCAGCTCCCTTGGGTGAGTAATGGAGGGTCTCGTTGCAGCTGAAAGCACAGCCAAGAATGAAAGGCGAAGTCAGAGCACCTTTGAAAAAAAGATAGCCAGGGTTGTGTAAGTCGGAAGGGCTTTGGGATTCTCAGAAGTGCCAAGGAGAGATTGTTTTCGTAATCCTTGCCTTTAAAAAAGAGAGGGAGGGGGAGAGAGAGAGAGAGAGAGAGAGAGAGAGAGAGAGAGAGAGAATGAATCCCTTCTTTAGGAGACCTATTGCTCTGTAACTTGTACCTGGTGTTCTTTAGGAACCAGGCTTTTTGATCTTTCGCTTGTTGCTGCCAGAATGGTAAAAAATAATATTTATTTTTTTTTAAAGTAAAACTTGGTCAGCAGAAAATATGTCTAACGCCTTTTGCTTGGAGTGAAATGCTCCAGACAGGGGTGATGTGCTGATTTGCTATTTGTCCTCTGTATGAATGATGCTTCATTATTAAAAGATTCATTATTCTAATCACCTACCATCCCGAAGCCATTTACTCAGTCATCCTTTGCAAGGAGGTTTAAAAAAAAAAAGAAAGAAAAAACACTGATTCATATTCACTTGCTTCCATTTTCAAAAAGAAAAAAAAAAGCCATTCCCTCCACGATCTTACACTTTAGAATTAAAATGGACTTATTATCAAAGAAGGAAGAAAGGAAGGAAGGAAGGAGAAGAAGTTTCAGGTTGAGGGTTCCAGACAGTGTCCTTCAGTCCCATCCCAGGGGTTTTAGGTATTATTAATGCTGCAATTGGAGTCACTGCTGCTGTCTCTACAAAATCCCATAACTGTACATCTCTTGGGTTCTGATGAATTTTTTTGGCCAAGCAGAGAGTCAAAGAATTGGGGCAGATGCAGGGGAGATGTCTTCTGGTGCCTCAATTGAGGGCAGCCTTGGTGACAGTGGAGGCAATGTTGAGGACAGGGTAGGTTTTGCATTTTAAAGAGTTAACATCCGAATCGTACAAGGAATCTATTTCCCCCCCCTTCTTCCTCTCCTATTTAACTGTAGACCCAATTGAATCATCTAGGGAGCCATCCAGAAAATAAGGCTATAAGGCTACCAAGATTTATTTATTTATTTATTTATTTAATCATATTTATATTATCTCCTTAAAAACATATAAATACAATATAAAAACAAGATTGACGTGGCGTTGCCTGGTAGTCAACCAGGAGCTGACTAAAGATGCTGACAGTTGAGGTTTTTAATGTACCTGCCATTAATATTTTTTTTTCCACGGTACTCCCAACTCGAGTTAAGAGACGTTTCTTAGCCTGACACTGTGCAGGGTATATATTGCACAAATAGGATGGGACTTCAGTAGAGGCGGTCTTTGATTTGGGAAATGAACTTTAAGAGTTAAATATATTGGAAGCTTGTCTTGTGGCCTCTATTATAAGTCACATTTTAAATCTCCACTAAGTGCCTTCCCATTTTTTAAGAGGCTAAAATAATTCTAATTTTGTGTGTCTGTGCACTCCCTGCTAATTTAAATTGCTAAATGTGTTTAGCAGTTTCCTTATTTGCAAAGGAGCAGATTACATAATAGCAGACAGATCCTTACGTTCTATTATCTTGTGTTCCCAATGTTTAGAAGACTTAAACCAAAGTACTGATAGTTGAAATTAAAACAAAACAAAACAATTCTTAATAGCAAATTGATAAACCTTCAATGTACTGTAGGTGCCCAAAGAAGCCCAGTGAGATGGTTGATACAATATTTAGGGCGCAACATAACTTGTATTGCTTGTTCCACTGTGCTCAT
Source organism: Ahaetulla prasina (assembly GCF_028640845.1). Lineage (NCBI taxonomy): Eukaryota > Metazoa > Chordata > Lepidosauria > Squamata > Colubridae > Ahaetulla > Ahaetulla prasina. The sequence goes on from NC_080548.1 coordinate 16,980,852, forward strand.
CTGGTGTTACCGAATGAAATCAACACACCTGTTTTTTCACCTTAGTTTTTTATAGATCATATGCATCCACCAGAGACAGAATGTATATTTGCCCTTATTGCAAATAGAATAGAAATTTTATTGGCCAATTGTGATTGGACACACAAGGAATTTGTCTTGGTGCAGATGCTCTCAGTGTGCATAAAAGAAAAGATACGTTCGTCAAGAATCATAAGGTACAACACTTAGTGATAGTCATGGAATGGAATGGAATGGAATGGAATGGAATAGAAAAGAATGGAATGGAATAGAATAGAATAGAATAGAATAGAATAGAATAGAATAGAATAGAACAAAATATTTAATTGGTCAAATGTGATTGGACACACAAGGAATTTGTCTTGGTGCATATGCTCTCAGTGTGCATAAAAGAAAAGATACGTTTGTCAAGAATCATAAGGTACAACACTTAGTGATAGTCATGGAATGGAATGGAATGGAATGGAATAGAAAAGAATGGAATAGAATAGAATAGAATAGAATAGAATAGAATAGAATAGAATAGAATAGAATAGAATAGAACAAAATATTTAATTGGCCAAGTGTGATTGGACACACAAGGAATTTCTCTTGGTGCATATGCTCTCAGTGTACATAAAAGAAAAGATACGTTCATCAACAAGTCTAAGGTACAATACTTAATGATAGTCATAGGGTACAAATAAGCAATCAGTATTTAAAATAGAGGTATATGTGGCATTTGTTGATGTGGCCGACACAGGTTACAATATTGGAAATAGCCATTATTCTTCTGCAGCAGGTTGTTTTTCTTTTCAGGACGAGAGGTGGGGTGACCTTCCCCATACTTAAGCCCTGAGTGCACATAGTTTTGACTTCAGCAAACATATTGCAAGACAGTCTGTTGCTCTTGGGAAGGTGTGGGGAAATGTGGAATTTGGTTCAAACTTTTTTTTAAAAAATAAATCTTTTTCCAGACAAGGGCTTTATCCAGCATTCTCTTGGCTCATCCATGTGTGGGTTCCCAGTGACAGTATGTGCCATGCAAATGATTAAATCAAATGTGCATTTCATTATGCATATAATACATTATACAGTGTAATAGACAGCTGTGGGTGTACGACCTGTGGGTCCCTGGTTGTGTGGATGGGGAGTCTGTAGGGATTCTCAGTCATTCAGGTCATGTTTGTCCCAAAGGTGCTTTTTTTCAGGAGGCAACTGGACTTCCTTGCTTTTCTTTTTGAAGACATTTCGCTTCTCATCCAAGAAGCTTCTTCAGCTCTGACTGGATGGTTGGGGGATGGAAGGATTTATATTCCTTGCAGACAGCTGGAAATTTGCATCCTTTTAGAGGGTCTTTAGGGGACGCCGTGGCTCGGTGGCTAAGACACTGAGCTTGTCGATTGAAAGGTCAGCAGTTCAGCGGTTCGAATCCCTAGTGCCATGTAATGGAGTGAGCTCCAGTTCCTTGTCCCAGCTTCTGCCGACCTAGCAGTTCAAAAGCACATAAAAAATGCAAGTAGAAAAATAGGAACCCCCTTTGGTGGGACGGTAACAGCGTTCCATGCGCCTTTGGCATTGAGTCATGCCGGCCACATGACACGGAGACGTCTTCGGACAGTGCTGGCTCTTCGGCTTTGAAACAGAGATGAGCACCACCCCCTAGAGTCGGGAACGACTAGCACATATGTGCATGGGGAACCTTTACCTTTACCTAGAGGGTCTTTAAAGCACTTGGAGGTTTATCTGTGTCCCCAGGGTCACCTGAATAGTGCTTCTGGTTCCTGTAGTCTGCAAATTTTCCTCTGGAAATCCATTCCTACTCCCACACCATTCTAAAGGGTGTTATGGGGAGGTTTCATTTTATTTCCTCGAAGAATTTGCTGCCACCACCAATATACTCTTGTTCCTGCTGATGTAGAGCAGAGCCTGTTTTCTTTCTTCTTTTAAAAAAAAACAACCAACAACAGCGGCATCTGCAGCATTAGTGTCTTTAAGCTTATCAGCTGTAACTCTGGCTCTTTTTCACTCCTCAGTAGCTAGCGCTATTAACTCTGGTTACGATGAAAAAAATATATATATGACAAAATATATTGTGTGACTTGCGTGATGCAAACCTCACTATTTTGAACTTGATACCGGATGCAAGTACGCAAGTCACAGAGTTTTCCACAGTGATGCCATGATGTGTGTTTTGACACTCCCTTCCACCCCCTGTTCCCTATGTGTTCACTTGACATTCATCTCAGGCAACTAACCCAAGCCGTTGATTGAAAGCGAGAGTTAGCTGACCCCAATTACAACTTCTGCCAGGTTTCCACTGTTTTTCTCAAAATGCAAATGCGCTGCGTATCTTCTCCATCGTGGTTCCTGGACAGTGAAAGTGTTTGCATAGTGGATGTACTAGGTCTAAAAAATACAGTTTGTGTCCAAATTAAGCAGGTGTTTTGTGATACGGAGTTTAAATTTACGAAAGAGGAATAACCCGTTGTTTTTAATCAGAAAATATGCCAGCTTGAGAGCAAGAGATAAAGCCTGTGCAGACTTCCTTAATGAAAGAGCAAAAATAGACACTCGGTCTACTTTTCGTTGGGTTACTGCTACAATAGCGCAAAAAGCCTGCAGCCTAGGATCTTCTACCATAGCTGGAACTAGCTAGCTTTTATTCTTTTTGAAACACACAAGCTCCAATGTTTGTACCAATCTATATAAATCTGTTAGGAAAGATGTATAGAGATAGCATTGCATGGCCTTGTGATTTTCAGTTGTTTTGTTAAATAATTTCAATGGTGACATTGTTTACCTCCAGCGAGTTTGCTAGTAGCCTGGGGTGCTTACTATTGTATTAATGCGTTGGTTGAAATATCAGGGGAAAACCCCCTTTGCACTGTTCCAGGGTCTGTTTGGATCCCTGTGCTACATCAGAGCCATCATGGGTTGTTCTTGGCATCGTGACATCAACCATCTTCCTGTTCTGCTCATCATATGGTGCTTGGTGCAATGCAGGATACGCTAATATAATGCCATCAAATTTATTGAGTTATTATTGAGCACCTGGTGGATGCAAGACGTTGGCATAGGAATATATGCGTTTCTGCTAGCAAAGGGGGAATTTATTTATTTATTTATTTTAAAAGCTTTAATTTGGTGGTATTTATGGCCCTCCTTGACTGCTTTCTGGCTTTGCTGTTACGGGAAACTGCTATCCTTTGGGTATATGTAACTCAAATGAAAATGATAGTTAACAGTGGAAGAAATAGACAAGGCAACTGTTGCATTACCCCAGAATTTTAAATATGCGTAAAGAATGATGGGACTTACTGTCTGTGTTAATGCCAGAGGTTTTCTTTTTAAGACTGGTGGGTGAACAGTTAGGAAGATTATTTCAGTCTATGATTACTGCGGTCCAATTACTGTATGCTCAATGAGGGAGAGATTGGGCATTACCCACTATGGAGGAATGGTTAGTGGAATTGACATAATTTGCCAAGATGGGAAAATTGCCTTATTTCAGTGTTTCTCGGGCATGGGAACTTTAAGAGGGCTAGACTTCAACTCCCAGAAAACTTAAAAGTTCTCAAGGTTGAGAAACACTAGACTTATTTGATTAGACAGAAGTCATTACTGACATTCATCAATAACTTCAAAACACCTTGCAGATTCTTTGCCCAAGAAAAGAAATGTTTCTGACGTAGGCTTTTGATGATTAGAAAATGTAAGTCATAAACCCACATTACCTGTTGATCCATCCATGGTTTTCACAATACGATCTTAGAATATTTATGAAAAAAAAGTGAATATATTTTATTTGACTAAGATTAGCATACTTAACTTCATTGGGTTTTTGGATTTAACAGTTATTACTGTAGAATATTTGATCTGATTACAGGTGGTTGTGCTACAATATAACACAACACAACACATTGCTTTGGAGTGATTATATCCCAGTATGTCTTCACTTCCCTTTACAATCAATAATCAATAGAATGAATTCTAGAATGTCATTGTTTTTTCCATGGCATTGGGAAGAATGGTGAATATTATAGTTTGGGGCTGCAGAAAATGTCATTAAAATAATGTTCCTACTGTGAACTTGGAGATGATCATTTCACCAAGTGAATGAATAAAATTAGACCTCTTATTAAAATACAGCATATGATTTAAGAGCTGCCCTTGGCATTTTCCTAAAGAGGAAATAAATACTTGGAATATTTAGCAATGTGGCTTTTGATGTCCAGAACTATGTTTGCAAAAGAAATCCTAAAATATTGGCTTTTGTGTCCTGCAAAATATGAAGAATGATTTTTTCAGAGGTACTCACTAAACATGGGGGTCTCTTTTGATCTATTTCATAGCCTTTAGATCTTACTCTTCTTTCTGAGCAGGTCATGGAAATCAAAATACATAATGTTGCCAACAACTTTCCTCTGGTTGCTGATCAAACTTGCTTAGTTTTCAGAAACTATAATCTATATATTGTTCCTTTTATGGCAGTGATGGTTATACAGTAATGTTGATTAGTAAATAAGTGAGTTTTAAGTGATTTAAAGTGAGTTTTCTTGAGTGGTGTTTTAAATCAGTTTCAGTCAAATCCACTCTACCAAGAATTCAAGAAAAGCACCTTCCTTTTACCAACTGAATAAAATTATTTAAGTAGAGGTACCAAGGAATTAAACTCAGTGGCTAAGACGCTGAGCTTGTCGATGGAAAGGTTGGCAGTTTGGCGGTTTGAATCCCTAGAACCCGTAACAGGATGAGCTCCCGTGACTTGTCCCAGGTTCTGCCAACCTAGCAGTTCGAAAGCACGTAAAAAATGCAAGTAGAAAAAATAGGGACCACCTTTGGTGGGAAGGTAACAGCGTTCTGTGCGCCTTTGGCATTGAGTCATGCCGGCCACATGACCATGGAGATGTCTTCGGACAGCGCTGGCTCTTCAGCTTTGAAATGGAGATGAGCACCACCCCCTAGAGTCGGGAACGACTAGGACATATGTGTGAGGGGAACCTTTACCTTTTACCAAGGAATTAGCTGGAGGTGGCCATATACAAGACATTTGCTCTCTTGGAGAGGATATTTACCTTGGTTTTCTTGTCTTCTCCAAAACATGGAGTTGTGAATCCCATCCAGCTATTTCCCTTAAGTGATTAATGTCCTTAGTTACTAGTGCACATTTCTGCATAACTAAGTATGGTTTTAATTGGGTTTTGCATCGGGAGGCATTCTATATCCAAGCATTTGCTGCATCTGGAAGTACTGTATTCTGTATCCCATGAGTGTGTTTGTTTTAAGGACATAGGTCTTAAAAGTGTTCTTGTGCAGCTGAAATTCAAAAATGTCTCGTGTCCGTATTTGCCAAAAAGTAGACTTATTTTTGGAAGGTTCCATGGGAACACCCCCTACAGCGTGAGCCATATATTTGTGAGTAAGGCAGTCACTTTAAAATCTCCCTATGAAAGAATTATGATAATACCTGATCTACTCACTAAGAGCATGGGAACAAGAGTAATATATTATTTCTTCATCAGATTGGGCTTAAATGGGCTTTGTACCCATTCATACATGATCTCAACTGTATTGTAGTATGATACGAGCCCTTTTGAAGCCAGTGTCACTCCAATGATGCCAGCCTCCTGAAAAAGTTTGTTTGACTAGAAGCCTGACCTGGGCTATAGGATGTTGTAAATACTCGAAGAAATTGAAACGGCAGTCCTGTTCAAGGAGAACATTTACATCATGTCTTCATTCAAGTAGGCATTCTTGTTGTAGAGTAATAAGGAATGGCAAGTAGACGTGAATGTTGGAAAATTTCAAATTAACTTAGGTTCCATGCTTATGCTAAGCCACAACTTTTAACCCAGGAATTTTGGAATTTGCAGATGGTATACGGCCATTGCTGAGAAATAGATCTGGAGAGTATGCAGGTTGCAGGATTCCTAAAGTGATCTGTTTCATTTTAACTTCATGCAGTATGCGAAACTAGGAGAAGGACCGGGAGAACCTGGGGTGGAGTTAAAAGAGAAATCAGCTCAGAATCTCTATGTAGCCACAAATGGACAAACTCCAACTCCTCTTGAATTCCATGCCAAGATAGTGCTCTCAGTTGAGTAGATTCTTGTATATAGGCCTAATTATTAATACATCAAATTTAATTGGAACTTGTGTCATCCTGATCTTTCACGCCTGACAGAAACTAGCCATTAGTGCTTTTCATCGGTGCTTTATAATATAGGTTGGTTTTGTATTGTTTTTTTGTTTACAAGCATTTTTAATAATTTGTAAACCACCCAGAGCCCCTGGGAGTTGGGAGGCATAAAAATGATCATAATAATGATACCGGTAATAGAAAAACTACGAATTGACAACATTTTTGTCATATTACAAAAAACTACACTGCTTGGAGGGGACACGGTGGCTCAGTGGCTAAGACACTGAGCTTGTCGATCGAAAGGTCAGCAGTTCAGCGGTTCGAATCCCTAGTGCCACATAATGGGGTGAGCTCCCGTTCCTTGTCCCAGCTTCTGCCAACCTAGCAGTTCAAAAGCACGTAAAAAAATGCAAGTAGAAAAATAGGGACCACCTTTGGTGGGAAGGGAACAGCGTTCCGTGCGCCTTTGGTGTTTAGTTATGCCGGCCACATGACCATAGAGACATCTTCGGACAGCGCTGGCTCTTCGGCTTTGAAATGGAGATGAGCACCACCCCCTAGAGTCAGGAACAACTAGCACATATGTGCCAGGGGAACCTTTACCTTTTACACTGCTTGGATCTGCCCATATATTATATCAGTACATTACAACATCCTAGGTTGCTGGAAAGAACTCAATGCATATGAAGACCAATACCAACTAAAGAACTGGTAGCTGTGATTTTACATTACTGTGAATATCATAATGTCCCAGTGAATCAGAGTGGATGAACTCAGGCATAATATATGAAATCTAAGGAATAATGTCTTGGTCCACTCGTTAACTTAAAATTAATTGTGCCATTTTGGAAGTGAGTTCTGTAGCAACAAATCAGATGTGATTCATCTTTTCCCTAGATGATTTTTTTTTTTTTGGAAATTTTTGGCTTGGTTTGCAGTTTGTTCCTAAGGAGAACTGTTTACTGCGTTGTCACATATTTGTAGAAAGGGAAAGATACTAATCAGCATTCTTCATTGTGATACCCTTTTAGATGTTAGAAATGGGAATTTCCATATTTCCACGTAGAATACATAACATAATTCTAAGAATTATAGACACATTCTGGGGCATATGAGGCTTTTTTTCTGAAGTTCTGTTTTGGAAACCTTCAGAGGCAGAAAAAGTCTTTTCTGAAATAGAGTTTCAGAGGCTGAAAGAAGCTTCAGAAAAGAAGCCCCCAAATAGAGCTTCAGAGGCTTTTTTTCTGAAGTTCTGTTTTGGAAATGGTACTGTATTTTTTGGAGTTTAAGACACACCTTTTTCCCCCTAAAAAAGAGGGTGAAAATCTGGGTGCATCTTATACTCTGGTGGTCTTACACTCTGAAAAATACAGTATTTATTTGTATGCCATTTTACCACCATGATTACTTTTGGCGTGGGATGCTCTTTCTCCCCACCCCCTCTTTGCCCTCAATCTTTCCCAGCATTAGGCTCTTCTCCAGTGAGTCCTTCCTTCTCATTAGGTGGCTAAAGGATTTGAGTTTCTTCTTCAGGATCTGGCCTTCTAAAGAGCAGTCAGAGTTGATATCCTTTAGGACTGATCCGTTTGTTCGCCTAGCAGTCCAAGGGACTCGCAGAAGTCTTTTCCAGCATCATAGTTCAAAGGCCTCAATTCATTGGCACTCAATCTTTCTTATGGTCCAACTTTCACAGCCATACATTGCAACTGGGAACACCATAGCCTTGTTTATACGCACGTTTGTTGGTAGGGTGATGCCTCTGCTTTTTAGTATGCTGTCTAGATTAGTACACTCATTTACAAAATGCCGTAGGTTAACTCTGAGCAGAGACTGGGTACATGTGGCCATATGACCAAGTAATTAAAAAGTTGGAAAGTTGCAATTAGTCAAACTTTAGCAGCATTGCTTTGGAAGATTGGACAGGCAATAACCATGATGGGAAGCTGTGGGATGCATAGAGCATTTCGATGATTTTTAAAGTAAAATATTCCTGCTGATGTCCCCCCCCCCCACCAAATAAAATGTAAATTTATGGAAATGACAAACTAAAGAAAAGAAGCCCCCAAATAGAGCTTCAGAGGCTTTTTTTCTGAAGTTCTGTTTTGGAAACCTTCAGAGGCAGAAAAAAGTCTTTTCTGAAATAGAGTTTCAGAGGCAGAAAAAAAAAGCAAAAAAAAAGCAAGGCACAGAGCTCACAACCAAGAAACCTGTTGCTAAAATTCACCTCTTGGAACAGGTGATTGGGGGTATTCCGGGAGGCCAATCTACCTGCCAATTAGTTTTTTTCTTATTTTCCTCCCCTAACTAAGGCGCGTCTTATACTCTGGTGGTCTTACACTCTGAAAAATACAGTATTTATTTGTATGCCATTTTACCACCATGATTACTTTTGGCCACAGTTCCCTGAATCATCAGGCCTTCCAGATCAAAAATGATCTTGCACAGTGCTTTGCATTCTTAACCTGAAAATAGCAGATTCCAGATCTGCCTCCGTAGAAATGTTTTCAAATGTGTTTTTTTTTTATTGCCTAATAATAACAATCGCCAACTGGAGCTATAACTAAGCTTTGCTGAAGTGGCCTGCCGTAGAATGCCAAATAGAATTTCAGACAAGGAGGTGCATAGTTAAAGTTCCATCGACTGTTTTCCAGTTGTAAAATACCGTATTGCATTTAGCTATGAGGTGTCATCCTCCTCTTGCAACATGGATTGAGGGAAAAGAAATATTTACAAAAAGAATGTGTGTGTAACTCTCGTCCTTAAAGCAATCACAGCGAGCCACTTAACCATATCTTAAACGTGATTTGTTTCTCTCCCCCACCCCCCAATCTTTGCCCTCTATTCTGAGTGCTGGTTTTTTTCTTTCCAATTTAATGTCAGTTTTAGAACGAAAGATTTCAATGCGAAAGCCAAGAGAGGAGCTCATTAAAAGAGGGGTTCTGTTGGAAGATGTTGAACAGGGTGAGTTTTACCCATTGTCTTCCTCTGTGTATTGTACATTTGCAGTTCCAGCTCTGATAAGGCTCATCGTCTTTGGCATTTCATGCCTGGGTGCCCCCACGTTTCCTCCCCTCCCTTCCCCACTTCTGCTAAATGTATCTCTCTTGTCCTTGTCTGCCCTTTGAACATTTTTGATATTATATGTTCCGGGGAGAGCAGGCGAAAGAACGTTTTTCATTTATTTCCTTCCTTTTCTCCAAGGGGACATTTTAGGCTGACAGATTATGAGTTTCTGAAGGTCAGCTAGCAGTAACTGAAAAGCCGACTTGCATTCCAAGGTAGCAATAAAAAGGAAGAGCGATAGCAATAGCTTTATATACCGCTTCATACTGCTTTAGAGAATCCTTTGAGCATTTTACAAATGTCGTTATTGCCTGCCCCCCCCCCACCTGAAACAATCTGGGTCCTCATTTTACTGACCTTGGAAGGATGGAAGGCTGAGTCAACCTTGAGCCGGTCAGGATTGAACTCCAGACTGTGGGCAGAGTTAATCTGCAGCACTGCATTCTAACCACTGTGCCATCCCGGCTCATAATAGTGCAAGGATTAAAGCGCAGCCTTCATATGTATGTATGTATGTATGTATGTATGTATGTATGTATGTATATATATATATACACATGCATACATATATACACATGCATACATACATACATACACACTCAGTGGGCACGTGAGCTCAGCTCTGGTGCGCCTGCGCGTGCTGGCCAGCTGATTTTTGGGCCTTCAGGGCCCATCCGAAGTAGGGAAACAGGCTGTTTCCTGCCTCTGGAGGACCTTGGGTAGTGGTGGTGGGGAAGGCCCATTTTTCTCTCTCACCTGGCTCCAGAGCCTCTCTAGGAGTCTGGGGAGGGTGAAAATGGCCTCCCCCTCCCCCCCGGAGGTCCTCTGGAGGCCAAAAATGGGCCGTTTCTGGCATCCGGAGGACTTGCGGGGGTGGAGGGGGTGGCCGTTTTTGCCTTCCCCAGACTCCTAGAGAGGCCCCGGAGGCTGGGGACAGCAAAAAACGGGTCTTGTGGTCCCACCGGAAGTTGGCAAAAGGGCTGTTTTCGGCCTTCGGAGGACCTCCAGGGGATGGGGAAGGCTCTTTTCGTCCTCCCCAGACTCCTAGAAAGGCTCTGAAGCCAGGTGAGAGAGAAAAACAGGCCTACCGGGCCATCGCGTGCCAGGAGTGGGGGAGGGGGTCATGCATGCGTGGGGGCGGGGCACATAAAATTATGGGTGTGGCTGTGATACACCCCCCCCCTCCTGGCACGCGATGGCAAAAAAGTTAGTCATCACTGACCTATAGAATCTTCAACAGAAAAAGACTTTACTGTTCCTCAACTGGATGAGGAACTGAATTCCTGAGCGAAAGTTGTCCTCTTTCAAACTTAGGAATGTTGCAAAGAGCAAAGTTGGTCATTCTCCCTTCCCCATTCAGTCAGATACTAAATGGAAACCTTAGATCTGGTGGTGGCGAGGACTGTTTTGCAGAATGTTTCGTGAAATTGCTGATCCAGCCCTGCCTACAGGAAAAGGCAGAGGAGGAAATACCCTTCCCTTCTCAGTAGGACAAGAAACCCATGCCTCTCCCTTCCTATTCCTTACTTACTGTGAGTTAAAAATATTTGTGCTTCGCTTGACAGCAGGACCTTGAGGCTCACTGAAAATGAACACAGGATAGGGGAAATCTGGAGAGGTAGTGTTAGAAATTTACTCCCCAAGTTTTTTCCTTCCTTTAGTGTGATACGTTGGAAAAGAAGAATTGTTCTGTTTCTGTTAGCTTGCTCACAGCACTATCTATACATCTGGGATGTGGCATGCATCTGTGGGATGCACATAACCTTAAGCTAGCCTTGGATTTTTTCAGTTGCACCACTGCACATCCTAAGAAGGAAGAACAGCAGCCCTCAAATGCCATGCCATACTTTTAGCACAAGGGTGAGCAGACTTATATTTATAACTAGCTGATAACTCAGTGTTGCCCAGGTATACCAGAGGGAGCCCCCTTATGGAGTACTGTGAAGCAGTTACCATGGCAACTCCACTGTGTTGTACAGTAGAAGCCATTTTAAGGCACAACAGGGTGTATCTTAACAGAACTTGAATCCAAAATGCATTGTCAATACACACATAGACACACACATAGACCGAGAGGTGTTAAGGATGTCTTACCCTCACAATATTTTTTTCCAGAGGGTAAGTGATCTGTGTGCCAAGTTTGGTTGAAATTGCTCGAGGCGTTCCAGAGTTATGCTGGAACATACATACACAGAGCCATATATATATGGCATATATATATATATGGCTCTGTGTATGTATGTTCCAGCATAACTCTGGAACGCCTCGAGCAATTTCAACCAAACTTGGCGCACAGATCACTTACCCTCTGGAAAAAAATATTGTGAGGGTAAGACATATATATATATTAATTACAGTGGAGCAATTTCTAAGCATACACCTATAAATCAGCATTTATAAGCTCATGCAGATTCTACGCAGCCTGCATGTGAGGTGATGTATCAGTCACCATCCGAGGAAAAGGGTGCACACCTTGTGCTGAGTGGATCGAAAGCATTTGTTCTCCTCTCCTTAATTGCATCTCTCTCTTTTTGGGAGAGGGTAGGGTAGCTCCCAATTGGACATGAGTCAGCAGTTTGGATTGGTTTCTTATTTTTGAGCTTATTTTCTAAACTGCCTTCCTGGCCACCACCACCTCTTTCTGTTCTCTTACCTTTTGGCCTTCAAAGGACACAAAAACACAGAAACAATTCGTCTCCCTCATCAGTTTTAGAAGTTCATAGAGATCAGAGAGTTTTTGCTCTTGAATCATATAGACCAGGGGGTCTCCAACCTTGGCAACTTTAAGACTTGTGGACTTCAACTCCCAGAGTTCTGGAAGTTGAAGTCCACAAGTCTTAAAGTTGCCAAGGTTGGAGACCCCTGATATAGACCACATGAGAAGCGGATGCCTGTATATGTGCCAAGATATTTTACTCAGCCGCTGCCTTCATTTCCTCCTTAAACACAAGCTGGAAATTCAGAAACACAGAACAATGTGTGTATTTTGTTGGGGCTGGTGAAAATGATACAGACATGTGATATATATACAGCATTGAAGGATAAATAGTGTGTAACGTCACCCTATAGTTACACTGTTAGAGAAAAATGAACAAGTATAAATAGAGACTGCTTGGAGTTATAATTGCTGAAGTGGCATATAAACATTTGGAAAAAAGGAAGGGACAAATGAATAGATGTGTAAATATTAAAAACATAAATGCATAAACTTGCAGGTACAAGTTACAGCATGAAAGTTAATGTTGTTATGATCGGAGTTTCTTATTGATAACATGAACCTAAAAGAGAGTCTATTTATTTACAGTCTGAGACCAAGTTACAGAATTTAAAAATACAGCACACAGTTAATACATGCATGTGCGCATAAGTAACAGTACATTTCATGTGCTACTAAAAGTTTTTGTTTGTAAACTTCAGTTGCGGAAATGGGAATATTGTAGGGCAACAGTTTTTGAATCAATATATCTGAAGTGAGCTGACTCAAATAATGCATTCTAATCTGGGTCCTGTTGTGACCAAGGCCCAAGTAGTGATCACCAAACACAATTGAGTTCTGAAAAAACTTCTTTTATTAAAACAACTGAGAATTAATTCATTCTCAGCTTAGTCCAAAACAAATTCTTTATAAACAGTGCTTCGGCCTTATCACCAACCTTTGTTGAACCCATAAAGTTCAAGAGATGCTGACAAAGAGCAATGGAATCAACATTGCTTTTCCACAAAGAACCCAACGGCTGCTCTTTTAAGCCTTATGGGAGTGGCCAACCATCTTCTGGCCTTACCCCCGAGTCATCCTTTTTGCTTTAGCTGCTCTTGCCTTCTGGCAGCTCTTCTCATATGTGCACTAGGTACAGGCTCCTCATGTTCCTCTGCCTTTCTGTTGTCCACCTCTGGAGGCTCTGGAGTCCGCGCATCACTCCCAGATGGCCTTGGCCCTGGCCCCATCTCTGCCTCCGACACAGAGCCCTCGTCCGGGCCTTCCCCTGACTCCAGGACTGGCCCATTGTTCTCCCCAGCCTCCTCACTGTCCGACTCTGCTGCCAGCTCCTCAGGCTGCTGGCGGACCACAACAGGTCCCATGGCCTCTGTAGACTTGAAATTTGGCAAAATTCTGCCTGTTTCAGCATTGCTGTGCTGCCACACCACTGCCCTGCTGTGGTCGGCCCCAAAATATCAATGGGGATGCCAGCAGGAAGTCGGAGGTTGCTCCTCCTGCTTCCTTTTTGCCTGCTCAGTTTCTCTGTTTAGGTAAGAAATATCTTTGAAATGATGACCCGACAGATTATGGATTGTTTAGTATATTTATTAAAAAAAGAAGAAGAAGCCCTCTAAAATTAACAATTCATTGAAGGCACTAACTGGTTTCTATAAGCAAAGGCTATAAATAAAAATGTTGCTCCTGGGTATGGATCATTTAGACTACTTCAACCTCTTTATCCTCAAAGACCCAGGAGCAGGCGTATTAGCTCTGATCGCCACTGTATCTACAGTGATCGTTTTAAAAGGATATGTGAAAGAAACTCAGTCTCTGTGTTTGAACTAACATATACACAACCCTCGTATGGAAGTTTGGCATGTCAACCAACTGTCAATAGAATTCTTTATTGGCCAAGTGTGATTGGACGCACAAGGAATTTGTCTTTGGTGTATATGCTCTCAGTGTACATAAGGAGAATGAAATACATTATATCCATCAAGGATAAAAAGATACAAGTGATAGTCAAAGGTTACTAATAAGCTATCAAATCGTATTAGAAAACAAAGAAAAGCAATATAAATTGAAAGATACAAGCGACACGGTTATAGTCATAAGTGGGAAGAGATAGATACTAGTAAGGAAGAGAAGAATAATAGTAATACAGTCTTAGTAAATTATTTGACAGTGTTGTGGGAGTTGTTAAGCAGTGTGATGGCATTAGAGAAAAAAACTGTCCTTGGGTCTATTTGTTCTGGTGTGCAGTCCTCTATACCGTTGTTTTGAGGCTAGAAGTTGGAACAATTTATGTCTGCATAAATCAAGCAGAGTCTGTAAATGGAGTTGTAATAACTTGTGTCAGGGGGAAATAAGTGAAAGTGTTGCCCTATGGTGGTAATCTTGGGGGCAACACCAATGCCCAGTTTTTCCCTCTTCTAGAATTGACCTGCTCCTGGGTAGCCAAAGTATAAGGAGGATCACGCACGAATAAAAGGAAGTACCCAGATATCTAACAGGTAGCTGACATGTACCGTATTTTTCGAAGTATAAGACGTACTTTTTTCCCCCCAAAAAAGAGGGTGAAAATCTGGGTGTGTCTTATACTCCAAATGTAGCCCCGCCCAGCTTCTCAAACAGAGGTTTCAGAGGCTGAAAAAAGCATCAGAAATGAAGCTTCAGAAAAGATGCCCCCAAACAGAGCTTCAAAAAAAAAAAGCCCCCAAACAGAGCTTTAGAGGCTTTTTTTCTGAAGCTGCTTCGGAGGCTTTCAGAGGCAGAAAAAGTTTTTTCTGAAAGGAGTTTCAGAAGTTTCAGAGGCAGGAAAAAAAGCAATAAAAAAAGCAAGGCACAGAGCTCACAACCAAGGAACCTGTTGCTGAAATTCACCTCTGGGAACAGCTGATTGGGGGTATTCCGGGAGGCCAATCCATCTGCCAATCAGCTTTTTTTCTTATTTTCCTCCCCAAAAACTAAGGTGCATCGTATACTCCGGTGCATCTTATACTCTGAAAAATACGGTATATACATGACTTCCTACCAGTGTTTCCAGAGCTGTGTTGTTCTGATTGATGCATTGAAAAGATATTTCAGGGAGGCTGTTCCACATATGTGTGCACAGGAGCAAAGGGAAGGTTGTTCTCTGGACAATCTTGTGTTGATGCAGTGTGTTTGCAAATAATAAGTTCTGACATGCAGGTAACAGTTTAAGAAAGTTTGTTTCTTCAAACCCAGAAGGGAATTTTCTGGTGCTTTTTTCCCATAAAGAGACATACTGTCCAATCTGTTTTGAAATCTTGATTTACTTGTGCGTTGTGTTATGGACGCACAGGAGCCGTAGTTTGAGGACCCCTGACTTAGTGCAATATAAAAAAATGCAAATAATTTTTCTGCGGATCACCAAAATGTTCTCGCGGACTATCAGTGGTCCACAGACCACTAGTTGGTGACCACTGATTTAAAGAAAGAATCTGAAAAGCTACTTCTGTGTTCACTGAACTGTCTGACACTGGTTTTTATGGATCAAAGAACCCATGGGGAAACTTGACTTTCTGCAGTAATCCTTTTTATAAAACCTCATAATCCTTCCCCCCCCCCACAAGGTGCCCCTTTTATTACAAATCCCCCACAGGATATTAAGAAGGCAAAGACATATATTTCACAAAAATATGGATATTTCTCTTTCTGGCTTTATGAATCCCCTGACTCCTGCAGAATATTCCATGCTAAATTTCCATTTAGGCATAAGACAATAATAAGATTATAGAAATCGATATTTCTTAAATTGGAATAATCAGCAATATTACACAACAAAATCTCCTTTGTTCCACCCCCATCCCCCACCCTCTGAATTTGAATGATAACCAATATTTCACAATAAGGGCACAATTCCATTAAATTTCACTGTTAGAATAGTTTTGCTCTAGTCTAGGCCAAACACAGTGTAAGATTAATCAAGCTCCGTAGTTCTCCATATCCCATATTTCTCGTTTTGAGCTATTCTAGCTATTTTTAACTGAAGCTTATGCTGCATGGGTGTCCCCCCCCCGCCCCCGTCTACTGCATTCCTGATTTTTTAACAACGGAGCAGAAATTAAACAGAGGGTAAAAGGCTACTTCAAACATTAAACACTTCGGTATAAATAATTTATTAACAATGATAAGACTTTCACAAGTTATGCATGTCATTCAAGTATGTGAATTTGCTTAGCTAAACAAAGCAAGTATTTTAAGATCTTTAATCCCTGCTATATATGATCTTTCTTTCTTTCTTTCTTCCTTTCTTCCTTTCTTTCTTTCTTCCTTCCTTCCTTCCTTCCTTCCTTCCTTCCTTCCTTCCTTCCTTCCTCCCTCCCCTCCTTTCTTCCTTTCTTCCTTCCTTCCTCCTTCCTCCCTCCCTCCCTCCCTCCTTTCTTTCCTTCCTTCCTTCCTTCCTTCCTTCCTTCCTTCCTTCCTTCCTTCCTTCTTTCTTTCTTTCTTTCTTTCTTTCTTTCTTTCTTTCTTTCTTTCTTTCTTTCTTTCTTTCTTTCTTTCTTTCTTTCTTTCCTCCTTCCTTCCTTCCTTCCTTCCTTCCTTCCTTCTTTCCTCCCTCTCTCCCTCTCCTTCCTTCCTTCCTTCCTTCCTTCCTTCCTTCTTTCTTTCTTTCTTTCTTTTTCTTTCTTTCTTTCCTCCCTCCCTCCCTCCCTCCCTTTCTTTTCCTTCCTTCCTTCCTTCCTTCCTTCCTTCCTTCCTTCCTTCCTTCCTTCCTTCTTTCTTTCTTTCTTTCTTTCTTTCTTTCTTTCTTTCTTTCTTTCTTCTCTCCCCTCCCTCCCTCCCTCCCTTCCTTTTTCTATGAAATCCAGAATCACCTTCTAAATAGAATGTATCCCTTATTTTCTTTCTTTTTCTCTCTCAGCAGCTTGGAAGAGATGCATAGAAACATTCCCATCTAAGAGCGTGCCCCCAAACACACACCTATGCAGACACACATCGGAGGCATGAAAAGTGGAGGATGACTTCATCTTTGGCCCCTGGGCTTAGTCAGGGAAGAAGAGCCCCCCTTGCTTTGTCTCCCTTTTGTCAACCAGAAGTATCTTATTTTCTCGTCAGGGTGTTTTTTTTTGTTTTTGTTTTTGGCAGGTGTCCCAAACTGTACTCATCTTTTTTTTAAAAAACATTGAAATGTCACACTTGAGTGATCGCATAGATCTTGGTGTAACCTCACTAGCTCTTAGTAAGTAAGGGTCTTCCACCATTTCTTGAAAAACAAGAAGGACTGGATTGCCCATCCCATACTCAGGGCATGCTGTATCATGTCGAGTTTGATAGTGAATATTCCTCGCTTTTTAATCTTCCTCTGGATTTGTCACATAAATTACGCGCCCTGAGCACATTGGGAGATCCTGTGCTTTGTGAATTGCTTAATTCTCCTACCCCTTCCTACCCCCACCCCCTTTCCAGATGCAGAAGAGCCAGAGAAGCTAATTCACGCCACTTTGAAAAATGGACACACCATTCCCGTTGACTATTCCGGAATCGTCAACCTTACACACTTGGAGGAAGAAACCGGAAAAAGATTGAGCCTTAAGAAATCCAGTCCCCCTGAAGAGCCAAAGAAATTGCAGGGTGAGAAATTAAGAAGTCAGATGTGTGTGTGTGTAGGACGGAGAGAGAGAGAGAGAGTGAGTGAGTGTGAGTAGAGGAAGTTGTCTCAGACATAAATGTTGTTATCTATCACTTCTTAATTGTGAATATAACCAGTTTTGGGTCTTGTCTCTGAAGCACTTCCACCCACAAGCTGTTATCATAGCAAGGCCTAGCCCTGCCCAGTTTATCTCTTTCCATCTCTCCACTCACCAACCTTGATGCCTCTTGCCACCCACGCTTTGCAAGGGAATGCCGGCCTTGGAATTTGGGAAATGGCACAGGCCTTCATACTTTCTTTTAGACTGTAGAAATAAATTTTAATCCTGCGGCTCTCCAGACATATTCGCCTCCCCTCCGCTCTCTCTTTCAGCGGCAGGGTCATGGTTTAATGCAACCATTCTCTTTTCTAGCGCACTAGTAGAAGATGGCAATTCCCAGCTAGCATACTGTGGGTGCAGTCTAGATAAGTGCAAACCAGGTGTATTATAAGGTTTCGGAAACAGAATCTTGCAAGTCTGAAATCACTTCTCCCTTCCTTTACTTTTATGTTCTAAGGTGAGAGCAACAGCAATAGCACTTAGACTTACATACTGCTTCATAGTGTTTTACAGCCCTCTCTAAGCGGTTTACAGAGTCGGCCTATTGCCTCCAACAATCTGGGTCCGTTTTTTTATCGGCTTTGGAAGGAAGGAAGGTTGATGAGTCAACCTTGAACTGATCAGGATCGAACTGCTGGCAGTCGGCAGAATTGGCCTGCAGTACTGCATTCTAACCACTGTGCCACCACTGCTCTGTTCTTCCTACACCCCTTTTTGTATGATGGCTGTCTCGGTTGTGGCTCTTCCTTCTGTCCGTTAAGCTTATTCCCACATACTTGTCAGGCACAAGAAACCAGGACAGAGGCCAAAAGTACTACAAATTATTTCATGCTACCTATACGCAAGAATCTGATCTACTAATGACCAAAGCAAATTGGCCCTAGATAAGAGTCAACAAATTCACTGGGGACTGGACTTAGTTTCCTTGTTGGGAGTGTCGTGACTTCAAACTTATGATGCATTTGACTCTGCCCTCCAGTTTATCCTGGTCATCTCGAATAATACTATTACACATATTCCTGGCCTGTGTTGTGACCCAGGCCCTAGTTGGTAGTAGTAAAGGCAACAGATTTTATTAGAACAGCTGAAAATTAACTCATTCTCAACGTTGTCCAAACTAAATCAAAGCAAATTCTTCAGAACACAATTCTTCAGTTTTATCACCAACCTTGGTCTAATTAGGCAAACCGCCAAAGGCTTTTCTTGGCAAAAGTTCAAAAGCAGAAGACGCTGACAAGAAATAAATGCAGCAAGACAAAGAGCAAGTCTATCAATGTTGTTTTCCAACAAAGAGCCCAAACGCCGTTGCTGGTCTTTTAAGCCTTATGGGAGGGGCCAATCATCTCTTGGCCCTACTCCCAAGTCGTCCTCTTTGCTTGAGCTGCTCTTGCCTTCTGGCAGGTCTTCTCATGCGTGCATTAGGAACAGGCTCCTCCTGTCCCTCTGCCTCACTACTGTCAGCCTCTGGAGGTTCTGGAGTCCACACATCACTCCCCGATGGCCCTGGCCCCATTTCTGCCTCCAATGCAGAGCCCTCATCCGGGCCTTTCCCAGCCTCCAGGACTGGCCCATGTTCTTCCTCAGCTTCATTGCTGTCCGATTCAGTTGCCAGCTCCGCAGGCTGCTGGCGGACCACAACAGCCTGCTCTCAAGTTGCCACAGTGGATGTATATTGACTTGGGATGACCCAAGGGCATGCTGTAATGTGGACGAGAAGATTGGCTTGGTCCATATCTGGAATATTTGGAATGGCACATGTAGAACCAGATTTTGGGCTAAATTAGAGAATTTGGTTCCTTATTGGCGTCTTGTATATTTAATACAGGCATCATATCAAGATAGTATGGATGCAACAGAAAAAGTTTACTTACAGACAATATTACAGTTAATTAAGGGACGATTCTTTGCAGCTCAGGGGGTTAATCTTTTTTGAATGTTTCTTTACAGGACTTTACATCACTCACCCCAATTCAGAAACGGAGCCCCATCCTGTGCCCCTTGGTCCCAAGCAGCCGCTGCTTCCTCCAAAGCGACCATTGTCATCCTCTTCACAGGAGACGAGTGATCTGCCAACAAGGGAATTTGGCCTTGGCAACAGCAGCACAAGGACAGTGTCTTATTCCACAGCTGCAGCTGCCACCAGCACAACAAAAGGGGGCACTGCTCCTACCCCTGCACCCCGGACTCTGCTCCCTGCTCCCACAAGTGGCCACGCTTCGGCCATCAATACTAGCAATGCCACCCCGACCAAGCAGCCCCCTGTGCCACCACCCAAGCCTATTAATAGGAATAGCAACCCCTTAATAGGTAAGTGTTTTTTCTTTTCTCCCTAACCTTCTCCCCACCCCCCATTCTGTTCAATTGTCTCCGATTTTCCTTGGCAAGTCCTGCAGTTTTCTTGGCAAGGTTTTTCCAAAGCGGTTTGCCATTGCATCCTTCCTAGGGCTGAAAGAAAGGGACTGGCCTGGTTTCTAACCTGGTGTCTTAACTGCTACAGCAAACTGGCTTTCGTACCCTAAGTAAGATCGTTTTGCTTATCACTTTTTCCCCCACCCAGTTTGAATACAAATAGCAATCCACTTTCTATTTGTGATGTTTACATCAGTTTAAAATCTTAGTGTTGTGCAATAGATTGTATTCTAGATGGACCTAGAGAAATGGAAAGATATCCTTAATGTTAATGTGCAACATTTTCCAGGGTGTTTTGCTCCAATTGGTGCTCAAGTAAAGGTCTCTCCTCCAAGGTATAGATTGCAACTGTTTTCTTAGATGTGACTTCTCAGGGATCAAGAGCACTTTTTTGACTAACAAATTTAAATAAGAGGTGTAGGCTTTTATCAGATGCAGAGAGTTGGCTAGATTGGTGTAGAATTTAAATGGGAAAGAGGTGGGGGGGGGAGAGGAAGGAAGGGGAATAGAGGTTGATTATTTGGACAAACAGACTGAAACTTTATTTTGATCTTTGACCAAATATTCTTATGCTTTGACCAGTTACGCTTATACATTTGAAACAGATTAACATACCTTATCAATTAACAATTGTAATGCATTAAATCCCCACTGTGTTTGCTGAGACCTTCTGAAATAGGCTAAAACCTTTTGAGCTTTATGAGGTCAACTATTTCTCACTTAGGGACACGGTGGCTCAATGGCTAAGATGCTGAGCTTGTCAAGCGAAAGGTCAGCGGTTCGAATCCCTAGTGCTACGTAATGGGGTGAGCCCGCGTTACTTCTCCCAGCTTCTGCCAACCTAGCAATTCGAAAGCACGTCAAAAAATGCAAATAGAAAAATAGGGACCACCTTTGGTGGGAAGGGAATAGTGTTCCGTGCTCCTTTGGCGTTTAGTCATGTCGGGCGCATGACCATGGAGACGTCTTTGGACAGCGCTGGCTCTTCGGCTTTGAAATGGAGATGAGCACCGTCCCCTAGAATCGGGAACAACTAGCACATATATGTGTGGGGAACCTTTACCTTTACTTTATTTCTCACTTGAAGGTGCTGTTAAAGCCCTACTTTTCCAAAGCATTCACTTTGAGGCCTCTCATGGATTGTTCCGGAAGGTTGAAATGCTCTTAACATTTTTTCGTCCTTGAGTTGATGATGTCTAATCTGATGTCTAACTTTAGGATGTGTGGATTTCAACTCCAAGAAATTCTCAGTCTGCTGATTGGAGAATTTAGGAATTAAGGTCCATACATCTTAAAGCTGCCAAGATTGAGAAATACTGCCTTAACAGTAACAGAGTTGGAAAGGTCCTTGGAGATCATCTAGTCCAACCCCTTGCTCACGCAGGAGTCCCGGATTTGAACTGCCGAACTGCCGACCTTTCTGATCAGTCTTAATCTCTCCATTTGGTCCTTTAGGTGTGTGGCAGTCATTCTGTTCATTTTTTTACAACCTTTACAGCAGGAAACCAAAATCCCAAATCTTAATCATATCCCCCCCTTTTTTTTACAAGATTAAAAATTGCTCCCAAGTTTAAAAATAGAGAAAGCCAAATCACCTCAAGAAAGTCACTATGACGTGAAGGGCAAATCACACATCCCCCCCCCACCCCCCCGGTCTTCAAAATGTCAACCTTCCCTTCAAAATTCCCTGAAATTAAGAATGTGGTCTGTTCTGTGGAGAGAAACTTTGGGTAGAGTGGCGTAGGATATATTTGTAGTGCTCAGGCCAGCATGTCCAGCGGTCCATTCATAGGCTATCCACCAGGGGTGAAATGCTCCCGGTTCAGACCGGATCGGCTGATCTGGTAGCAATGGCGGAGGGTGGTTCGCAAAAATCCCTGCCCACCCCCCATGCCCAGCTGAGCCACGCGATTGTCAAAGCCCTTTTTTTTTTTACTTTTAAAAGCATTTTTTTAACAACCTCTTCAGCTGAAGGGGTTGAAAAACAAAATGCTTTTAAAGGGTTAAAACAAGGAAGGAAGGAAGGAAGGAAGGAAGGAAGGAAGGGAGGGAGGGAGGGAGGGAGGAAAAAGGAGAGGAAGGAAGGACTACAAACCTGGCACTAGACCCAGCTTCAGAGGATAATCCAGGGCTGGAAGGGACCTGGAGGTCATCTATTCCAACCCTGCTCCTGCAGGACATCGTTAGTGAGTTTCTGTCTTTTGATCCCCCAGTCACATAGCCATGCCCACCCAGGCACATGACCCCCCACCACCAAGCCATGCCCACCAAGCCACGCCCACAGAACTGGTTAGGAAAGAAATTTAGATTTCACCACTGCTATCCACTTATTTTCACTTTTAGTTGCTGGCCATTCTTTTGAAGTAAAATGTGTTGACGGTTGTTTCTTGAAACTGGGCCCGGATATGAAGATGTAAGATAGAGAAATGTATTGAATTAATAATCAGCGTGGTAAAAATAGAGTAGATGGCGATTGGATAAACATCTAAGGACAAGCTCGGCCCACCTGAAAGGAAGAGAAATTGAAGTCTAGGTCAGGGGTCTCCAACCTTGGTAATGTTAAACCTGGTGGACTTCAATTCCCAGAATTCCCCAGCCAGCAATTCCCCCTGGCTGGGGAATTCTGGGAGTTCAAGTCCACCAGGTTTAAAATTGCCAAGGTTGGAGACCCCTGCTCTAGGTTGCATGTTCAAGAGCTTGGGGATGACCTCCCAGAGCAGAGCCAAAGGTCCATACTGTCTGACCCACCCAGATATCACCTCTCTGTTCCTAAGTTCCAAATTCTCCATGGTCCCTTGTTGTACAATTCAACAATTATTCCATGTCCTCATTATCTTGATTACTTCCTCAGCGCCTGCTAATATACTAGGGATTAAAATGGGATTACATTTCTGCTAAGTAATTTGTTGGGTAAGTGTTTTTTGGAACCTAGTCTTCCCCTACCTTAGGAGGAGCCAGTGGGGAGAGCCAGATTGCAGAATGATGGACACAAAAAACAGGGAGGAAGGCCCTACAAAATTCTGAGATTACAGACCTGAAATCTGATGGGATTTTTGACAGTGTGATCTTTGGGCCTTCGTTTGTTTGTTTTTACGGCCTCCTTTGGGCATCAGCCATCATCATCATTTAGGGCCTCTGGTGGCTCAACAGGCTAATGCAGCCTGTTATTAACAGCAACTGCTTGCAATATTGCAGGTTCAAGTCCCACCAGGCCCAAGGTTGACTCAGCCTTCCATCCTTTATAAGGTAGGTAAAATGAGGACCCAGATTGTTGGGGGGCAATAAGTTGACTGTATATAGTATACAAAATGGATGAAGACTATTGCCTGACATAGTGTAAGCCGCCCTGAGTCTTTGGAGAAGGGCGGGATATAAATGCAAATAAAATAAATAAAATAAATAAATCAGCGGCCGGTTCCATGGAGAGAGGTTTTTCCGCTGACCGTAAGGGGTGTGGTTTCGTGTGCTGCTTGCATCTTCGCTTGTTTACGCGGAACGGTTTCTGGTATGCTGCAGACAGGTGCCAGTCCATGGACCAGGGATTGGAAACCCCTGTTTTACAAAACCCGAAGACCTCCCGATGTTTGCTGACCTGCTCCCCCAACTGTACATTTTTGTGCTGGTTTCAGTTACTATAAAGGTGGAAGAAGAAGTGAGAGTGATTTGCATCCAGACACGGTATTTTGGGATTTCCATTCTTAAATTTGTAAAAAGGAAAGGAAGGAGCAAAGCAAAATCATGCTTTTGGGGCGGGTGGGGGTCATAAATAGTTGACCAAGGGGCACTGAGCTTGTCGATCGAAAGGTCAACAGTTCAGCGGTTCGAATCCCTAGTGCTGCGTAACGGGGCGAGCTCCCGTCACTTGTTGAAACAAGCTTCTGCCAACCTAGCAGTTCGAAAGCATGTAAAAAAAATGCAAGTAGAAAAATAGGGACCACCTTTGGTGGGAAGGTAACAGCATTCTGTGTGCCTTTGGCGTTGAGTCATGCCGGCCACATGACCATGACTTCGGACAGTGCTGGCTCTTCGGCTTTGAAACAGAGATGAGCACTGCCCCCTAGAGCTGGGAACGACTAGGACATATATGCGAGGGGAACCTTTACCTTTAAATAGTTGACCAGCTCCTTCCCAGGGATGACCTTTTGTCACTTAATGGCTTACTATGCCTCTTTGGAAAATTCACAATCCTGGACTGGAAGCCCTTGAAACGTTCCCATTCCTGCTCTAAGAATTGTGTAAACAGATTGGCTGTTATAGGCATTTGGGTGAGAAACCGAAAAGTTGATCTGTTCAGTTTTGGGTGAGAAACTGAAAAGTTGATACTGTCAGAATCGGTGGCATCTGTAACAAGCCATGTTGGTATCCAAATAACGACATCGTGCAGCGATGCAACTTCATGCTCACGATGTCTGACATGTAAGCTGCATCCTTTGTCTCATGATACCCCGGATGTACCCTGCCCTTTGTTGCCCCCCATCCCCCACCCCTTCAAAAGAGGCTCATGATCAAAGTACAGGTAGTCCATGACTTACAACCATTTGCTTAGTGACCATCTGAAGTTACAAAGGCATTGTAAAAAGTGACTTAGGACCGTTTTTCACACTTAATGACCATTGCAGCATCCCCGATGGTCACATGATCAAAATCCACATGCTTGGCAATTGGCATGTATTTATGACAATGGCCCTGTCCTGGGATCATCATTGGTAAACTTTCCAGCCGGCTTCTGACGAGCAAAGTCAATGGGTGGAAACCAGATTTGCTGAAGTGACCGAATAATCCACTTAACAGCTGCAGTAACCCATTTAACATCTACAGCAGAGGTTCCCAATCTTTTTTGGTTTGCGGCTCCCATAACACTTCGGATTTTTTCCGCGGCTCCCTTAATAGGTACATCCGATTTTTTTTTAAATTTTTGTCTTTTTAAGGATTTGGAAATCTACTTTTTAGATCGTTAAGGTTAGGTTAATTGAAAAATAAATTAAATACGAGCTTTAAATTCACAATTTAAAGAAGGTCTGCCCGTCTGGATTTGCTGATGGACGCGCCGTCTTCTTTGATAAGAGCAACCTCTGCAAAACTTTCCCAGAAATGAAAGTCCCTGCTTCGGTCTCGGAGTTTGACCTCTCACGATCCCCTTGTTCCCTCAAATCTCCACCTTGTAAAAGAGGTGACTGTTCTCGCCTCCAGCCTGACTCACCTGGGAGGAACCAACAAAATAGTTTTACTATTTTCTGCGCAACCCCTCTTTCCCGATGCCATCGGCGTGATGGCGCAGCCATGTTGAACAGCGTGTCAGGGCAGGCGCTGGATTCAAGCGGGCGGGCGGCCGGTGCTCGCGTTCTCCTTTAGTCCGTCGTCTGGGCAGGCGCTGGATTCAAGCGGGCGGGCGGCCGGTGCTCGCGTTCTCCTTTAGTCCGGCGGCGGCTGCCGTCTTCCTACCTGCTGTGGCCTGCCCGCGGAGGGTGTGAGTGCGGCTGCGCAGGTCCCTTGGCTTTTAGAGTTATCCCAAGTTGCGGTGTATGAGTCCCGGTCGCTGCGGCCGTGTCCGGCTTTGTGCATCTGGGATCTCGCAATTCACCTCTGGAAACAACGCTGCTTCTTGGCGCCTTATGACGATAGCGCGGCTCCCTTAATAGGTACATCCGATTTTTTTTTTAATTTTTGTCTTTTTAAGGATTTGGAAATCTACTTTTTAGATCGTTAAGGTTAGGTTAATTGAAAAATAAATTAAATACGAGCTTTAAATTCACAATTTAAAGAAGGTCTGCCCGTCTGGATTTGCTGATGGACGCGCCGTCTTCTTTGATAAGAGCAACCTCTGCAAAACTTTCCCAGAAATGAAAGTCCCTGCTTCGGTCTCGGAGTTTGACCTCTCACGATCCCCTTGTTCCCTCAAATCTCCACCTTGTAAAAGAGGTGACTGTTCTCGCCTCCAGCCTGACTCACCTGGGAGGAACCAACAAAATAGTTTTACTATTTTCTGCGCAACCCCTCTTTCCCGATGCCATCGAGCGTGATGGCCGCAGCCATGTTGAACAGCGTGTCAGGGCAGGCGCTGGATTCAAACGGGCGGGCGAAGCCGGTGCTCGCGTTTCTCCTTTAGTCCGTCGTCTGGGCAGGCGCTGTGATTCAAACGGGCAGGTGAAGCCGGCGCTCACGCTTCTCCTTTAGTCCGGCGGCGGCAGCTGCCGTCTTCCTACCTGCTGTGGCCTGCCCCGCGGAGGGTGTGAGTGCGGCTGCGCAAAGGTCCCTTGGCTTTTAGAGTTATCCCAAGTTGCGGTGTATGAGTCCCGGTCGCTGCGGCCGTGTCCGGCTTTGTGCATCTGGGATCTCGCAACACCGCGTATGGAGCAGACGCTGCTTCTTCGCGGCGCCCTTATCTCCTGGGGAATCACTGATCTACAGCAAGAGAGATCGCGAAATAAGCCCACTTAACAATTCTCTTGCTTAGCAGTGGAAAGTTTGGGTTCAGTGGTGGTCGTAAGTCGAGGACTACCTGTATGGACCCCTGTGAAAAACATTCCCCTGCAATATGAATGTGCTACAGTTTTTCCAGCTGTGTCCATCAAATAGTTAGTGCAGGGGTATCAAACACAAGGCGTCCTGGAGAATGTAAGGAAGCCTGCATGGCTTTGGTCGGGTCTACCCAATGTGAAGAGGAAAATGCCAGCAGTTTGGAGAGTGGCATCAAGCTGCCCACGCCCACCCGACCCCCTGAGGTCAACCACAGCCCTGATGCGCCCTCAGTGAAATTGAGTTTGACCCCCCTGGTCTAGCGCACTGATCAAAATGTGATCCGAGGAAAAATATCTCTCGCATCCGAGCACAGATTTGTTCAGTTCCAGTCTGTTTATTTTCTTCTGTTAATTTTCAGTATACCGTATTTTTCGGAGTATAAGACACACCTTTTTCCCCCCAAAAAAGAGGGTGAAAATCTGGATGCGTCTGATACTCCAAATGTAGCCCCGCCCAGCTTCTCAAAGGAAGATTTCAGAGACTGAAAAAAACATCAGAAATGAAGCTTCAAAAAAGAAGCCCCCAAACAGAGCTTCAGAGGCTTTTTTCTGAAGCTGTTTCGGAGGCTTTCAGAGACAGAAACAAAAAAAGCAAAAAAAAACAAGGCACAGAGCTTACAACCATGGAACCTCTTGCTAAAATTCACCTCTGGGAACAACTGATTGGGGATATTCTGGGAGGCCAATCCACCTGCCAATTAGCTTTTTTCTTATTTTCCTCCCGAAAAACTAAGGTGCGTCCTATACTCTGAAAAATACGGTATATAAAGCCAGACCATCAGGTTGCTGGTAAATTTCATTGCATTGAAGTCATGCCCAGAAATCAGCCTGGAGAACAGGAAGTCCAGTTCAAGAAAGCATTGGTTATGCAGACCGTCTCTGTTTCGTTCCATTGCTTGCCATGTAAAAAGTCTTGTTAGAGCCACCAAGCAGAGGGGCTTTCGTAGGCTAGCTGTTCACCTGGGCTGGTTGGAAACAGGACCCCAGTGGGGAAGGGACGAGAGTGAAACCAACGGGTAGCTAACGTCGTTTTAGGGAAGGGCCTTGCAATGCCTGTGGTTTGAAGGTGTGGAGCGAAAGAAGAGTGACATGTAAGATGATCTGGCAAATCTACACCTGTTCCTGCTCACCTGCTAAGAATTCATTGTGGATGTTGGGGGTGGAGGGTGATGGTGCAATTCAGCTCCGGATACAAACGGGGCTTTCGTTTCTGACACATAAGGACAGCAAGTCCAGTTGCGTAACTTGCAGAGTTTTACTACCTTGGATCTCTTATGGGATGGAACAACACAAATACGGAACAAGAAAAAGCTGATTGAGAAGAAAGCAGCTGAGATTACGTAGGGAAGTCTTTTAGGTGAAATCCCTTCCATGTTCAGTCTTAAAATTGCGATTCTTAAACCATAAAACAGCTTGCTTGTCTTTGGCTTAGCGCAAGGGGCAAACCAAGTCACTGTGGGTTGTAAACCAGACTTATTGTTCGATACAATGTGGATTATTTAACGAATCAGAGTCACCGTGCGAGTTGGGCAGCTATATAAATTTGTTTAATAAATCATAGTTAAAACAAACCATGGTTTAATGTTATGAGTGGGACAGTTTGCCACTGAATGCAAAGCTCATTACATCAACATAAATTTTTCTTCATCCTGGCCCCACAACTCGCGAGTAACTTGGGGAGGATGCTAAAATTTGAGGCTACAGATAGACAGTCCTCGACATACAAAACATTCATTTAGTGACAGAAGTTATAGTGGCACTAAAAAAAGGGACCTATGAGCATTTTTCGCTCTTACGACCACTGCAGCATCCCCATAGTCACACAATCAAAATTTATATGCTTGGCAACTGTCTTATATTTATGACGGGTACAGAGTTCCAGGGTCATGGGATCCGGCTTTGCACCTTCTGACAAACAAAATCAACGGGGAAGCCAGATTCACTTAACTGTGGAATTAGGAACTGTGTTCCTAATTTAGCAACTGCAGTGATTCACTTAACAACTGTGGCAAGAAAGATCATAAAATGGGGCAAAACTTTACAACTTACTTTCTTCTTCTTGTGCCATATCTGTCATCGGATGTTGGCGATCCTATTTTTATCAACAGCCGCACGAAAAATTGCTGCTGAGTTTTGCCCAAACCAGTCCCTTAGATTTTGAAACCATGATGTTCTTCTTCTGCCTGGACCTCGTTTGCCTTCAATTTTTCCCTGGAGGATTAAGTGAAGGATGCCAGATTTTTCTGAGGGTTGCATCACATGTCCAAAATATTCTAACTTTCACTTTTTTTAAATATAAATTTTATTAAATTTTAACAATTAAACAATTTTCATTCAACTCTTGTGCATGACTGTGACCATTTACATACCATCCCATTAGTGTTTTCCTATACTCTTTATACTTTTACTAAATTATATTACTAATTCTAATTAGAATTACTAATTCTTACTAATTCTACTATCTGTTATTTCCCCTTTTTTCCTATTTTCAACCCAATTATACCATTTCTCCCATATTACATAAAAATCGGAATCCACCCGTCCTTTCAGTTCAAGTGTCATTTTGTCCATCTCAGCGCAATCCAATATTTTTCTAATTATTAACTCTTTTTTTTATACAAATTTTTTTTATTTTCTTTTAAGACAAAACACATATACATGAAAACATTTTCAATCCCAATATTGTGTGTTGGCGGGGTGATTACCAATCTCTTGTGCCTTCACAATTTAGAAATATCTTCAATTTATCTAAATTTATATTGTCACCATCTTGTATCCAGAACTTTAAATTAACCAATGGCTATAACCTTTATTTTTCTCATTCCATATGCATATCCGCTGGTGAATATTTTATCTGGTAACATCATTAATTCTATTGTTCTACACCATTCATTTTAATATTTCAATTAATAGTATTCTTTACTAACATATCTTCCCTTCTAGCCATTGATAAAATATATCCCATATCTTATAATATTGCTTTTCTTCCTGTTCTCTTAATTTCAAATGTCAATTTACTCATTTCAGCACATTCCATTATTTTCCTAATTATTTCATTTTGCGAAGACATTTTCTCACTTTTCCAATTTTTAGCAAACTCTATTCTAGCTGCTGTTATATTTACCCTCAAATATCTCAGTTCTCTATTATAAATTTCTGGTATGATCCCAAGTAGAAAAACTTCTGGTTTCTAACTTTTGCTTTTTTATGGCTTTGAGGATTTCCCTTGGCTTTCCCAGGGGGCTTATCACCTCCTCATTTCTGATTTTGTCAACCCAGCTTATATGTAACAGCCGCCTGTAAATCCACATTTCAAATACTTCTAGTCTCTTTAAGTGCCTTTCTGTCAGAAACCAGCAACATCTCTTAGCAACAGAAATTTTTGGCTCAGCTGTGGTCATACATACCGTGTTTCCCCGAAAAGTAAACTGGGCTTATTTTCTTTGGACCTCCCCAAAAAATTGCTAGGGCTTCTTTTCGGGGAGGTCTTATTTTTTTTTTTTTTTTTGAGGTGCAGGTGGTGGCGAACAGCCATGAGATGACCAGGGAAGGGAAGGGCTGCCTCCTGTGCTGGCCACACCCACCCCCTTCACTAGGGCTTATTTTTGGGGTAGGGCGTATATTAGTCTCCTCAAAAATTGGGCTAGGCCTTACTTTTGGAATAGCTCATATTTTCAGGGAATCACGGTACTACCGGTATGTATGTCTGATAAGACATCATTTCAGAAAATTTCCCAGACTTCACTGAGGTACATGAATGTATGAATGCATTTAAAGGTGCTTAGTACTGGCTGGCTAAGTTCAAAATGAACAGCATCTACCTAATAACTGTGTTTCCCCGAAAATAAGACCTCCCCTAAAATAAGACCCCCCCGCAAAATAATCCTCCCCAAAATAAGACCTCCCCAAAATATTTAAATATTTAAACACATGCGCAGCCGGTCCCCACCATTTTCTCTGGTTAGGGTTAGGGAGACAGAGCTGGAAATCAGGTAAGACGGCAAGAGGAGCCCCGTCTTGCTCCAAGCACCCCAAAATAATAAGACCTCCCCAAAAATAAGACCAAGCGCTTATTTTGGGATTCAAAAAAATATAAGACAGGCTCTTATTTTCAGGGAAACATGGTATGTGACAAGTCCTTTTATATGGAAGGGTAAAAAATAGAAGTTTTGCTTTTATATTCAGAAAGTACCCTCTGCCCAAACTGACATTTCTGAGTTGTAGCTGGATATTTTTTCCTGTCCAGCAAAACTGCTGCCTGTTATATTCAAGATTGATTTGCAAGGCAGGTAAAGAGAAGATTTCCAAAGTGAATTTTTCCTTTCCCAGGCAAATCTGACGAGGTTTACATTTATAAGAATTGCTCTCTTGTCTGATAACTTGTAAGACTACCAAAGAGTTGGTAACAATTTGTACAAAGACAACAAAGCGAAGGAAGAAAAAGGCTGGTTCATTGCATAAACATGTTTGGACAGGTTGTTGTTGATGATCATTGCGTGAAGCCAGAAACCTAGCCTGTGAAATCTTGGGCAGAAATCCAGAGTTCAGTGCGTAGGTGTAAGAACAACACCTAAAATTGTTCTTCCCCCTCTTTTCAAATCTGGTTTAGTTTTCCTTCAGATGTATTGCTGGGGGAACTGGGCCCCAAAAAGAACAATATCACAAGTCTGTTCCACAGCATTTCTGGCTTGTGCTGGCTCCACATTTAATACCTTTCTTGACATATTTCAAGTACTCGTATCTTGTCTTGGGTGTGGTGTGGTGTGGTGGGGGTAATAAAAACCTCACGAGATGATTCAGTATTGTTAATAAAACAGACTAAACTGGAAATCTTCGTTTAGGGCAAAATAATAAAAACATGACATGCAGTCAAGGTGACGCAGCTCTCGTGAAATCAGGATCATCCAATCTTGCAACTGTAAGACTTGTGGACTTCAACTCCCAGAATTCTGGGAGTTGAAGTCCACAGGTCTTAAAAGTTGCCAAGGTTGGATACCCCTTAATTTAAAGGATAAAGGTATGCAAAGCAATTAGTTAGCAACTGAGCTGTTAGGAGGGATTTTTTAAAACAATCTTGGTGACTTAACAATTTAGCAACAACTGATATTTACCCCATCTCTGTGAATGGTCTATAAGGGGTCTAGGACTTTTTGCCTCGAACTTTTAGCACTGCCTGTTTCTCCACTAGGGTTTCACTTCCCGTGTTATTATGTCTCGGCACTTTGGGCCACGGCCCCTCTGTCCCACTTCTTTCGCCGCAGCCCATTCGTCACAGTACAGTTCGCATTGGGCTTTTGGGCACACAGGACAGTTTGAAGCCAGCCAATCAGTGCAGGGGCTCAAGGGCTTTGGGAGTAGAGTGGGGGCTGCAGTTCAGAGGGAGGCTCTGTTACTCCCAAAGCCCTCGAGCCCCTGCACCGATCGGCTGGCTTCGAACTGTCCTGTGCGCCCAAAAGCCCAACACAAACTGCGCTGCGACGAATGGGCCGCGGTGAAGGGACTGGGACACAGGGGCCATGGCCCAAAGTGCTGAGGCATAATAACACGGAGATGAAACCCTGGTGGAGAAACAGGCACCGCCAAGAGTTTGAGGCGAAAAGTCCCATTCCATCTGTAAGTGCTTAACATATTAGCTTCTCAGGTTTAGAAAGGTTCTGTCTTTGCAGAGCTGTGATAAAGACTTCCATTGTCACCCAATGTAATGACTTTCTCTTTCTTTCCAGCTGAACTATCTCAGGTGATTAACAGTGGCGCCCCGTTGCTGAAGCCTTCACCGCCTCTGCCTCCCAAGAGGGGCCTTCCGCTGAATGTACCTTCCTTGCTAGAATCGGCCATTGCTCCCAAATCCCCAACTGAGAGGGTCATGTCCTCATCCTACGCTTCCTCGCTACCTCCACATATGATCTCAAGTCTCCCTCCCGGTGTTCCTTCACCTTCCCTGCCTTCTCACATTCCGTCGGAACCCCCCAGCGCTCCGTTGCCCGCCTCCCTCTACGGAGCGGAGGCTCCCTTTTCTACAGAACTACGGATGGACAGTCAACAAGAAGGTCTCTCCGTGATGGATCCAGCCAAGAGATTGGCCGAGCTGGGATATGGAGAACCTCAAGGGCTTCCTCGGTTGTCCCAGGTCCCGCTGCACATCCGCATCCAGCAGGCGTTGAGTAGCCCTTTGCCAGCAACCCCGCCGGCCGAAGGCTCACACAGGGCTCACTCGTTGCTCTTTGAAAACGATGGCTCCAGCGAGGATAATGGAACAGTAGGCAGGACCAGATCTCTGCCTGTGACTATCGAGCTGCTGAAAGTGTGAGTCACGCTTTGGTTCGCTAGTCAGAAGCCGGGTGTGGTCAGGTTGCTCCCCCCCCCTTTTTTTTTTTGTATTTGTGATACGGTATTTTTCCGTGTATAAGACACCCTCATGTTTCATGTAGTTTCTTGTAGTAAGTGCACTACAAGCCACCACTGTGCAGAAGCCATCTTGTTGGAGTGAGTCATACAGCAAGAAATGCATCACAGGAACAATAGAGATGAAACCTACAGTGGCAGTGTGACAACTACAATAGAGAGGAATGATAGAGCTGTGTATAAGATAGAGCAGAGGTCTCCAACCGTGGCAGCTTTAAGCTTGGAGGACTTCAACTCCCAGAATTCCCCAGGCCACAAAGTGGGCTGGGGAATTCTGGGAGTTGAAGTCCGCCAGGCTTAAAGTTGCCAAGGTTGGAGCCCCTGTGATAGAAGCTCATCTGGCATGTGCGGCCTTCTCAGCCTCCTGTGTATAAGACGCACCTCAATTTTCAAGTAAATATTTTTTTTTAAAAAAGTAGCGTCTTATACATGGAAAAATATGGTACTTCCTTTCCTTTTTGTTAAAATTAGTGATGGGTGCAGATTTAAACCACACACAGGTAGTCAGTCTTCAACTTTCAACCACAATTGAGCACAACGTTTATGCTGCCAAGTGAGAAATTTCTTAACGTGAGTTTTGCCCCGTTTTGCACCATGTTTGTTAAGTGAATCACTGCCGTTCTTCGTTTGTTAAGTGAATCGGAGTCATCCCCGTTGATTTTGCTTGTCAGAAAGTTGCAAAAGGGGATCGTGTGACTCCTTGACGCTGTAGCCGCCGTAAATGTGACTCGTTTGTCAAGCATCCGAAGGTAAACCAGGTGATCATGGGGATGTTGCAAAACGGTCATAAGTGTGTGGGGGGGGAAATGGTCACAAGTCACTTTTTTCAGTGCCGTTGTAACTTCGAACGGTCACTAAATGAACTGTTGTAAGTTGAGGACTATCTATATCGGAGCCTTCTCAATTGTGATTGATCCCTGTGCTTCTTCTCTTTCACACCTCCAGAGTACACTTTGTGGAGGTACTGAGTGTGAAAAGCCGGCGTTAAGGTGACCATCCCTGAGATCAATTATACTGTCTGGAAATGATTAATGATGTAATCCAGCACATCGTGAAGGCACTAGGGAGGAGAAGGATACTTAAAAGTATTTCCAAGTGATTGATTTGTTGGCTGGGGTCAATGCAATATACCCAATCCTAAGCTTGGGTAAATAAAAAAAAAATTGCTATAAATATGCTGTAGCTAAACAAAGGAGAGGTGTGCGGCTTGCCCCGAGACAGTGGCCCGGCCTCGCTGCAGCCGACACCGCTGCTGTTGCCACCTCTATAGCCTGCCCGCTGCTCTCACAGCGCCTTGCGCAGCACAGTTAAATTTAGCGTGTTACACAATGATGGGTGTACTTTGGCACTTTGAGCCACGGCCCCTCTGTCCCAGTCCCTTCGCCGCGGCCCATTCGTCGCAGTACAGTTCGCGTCGGGCTTTTGGGCACACAGGAGAGTTCGAAGTCAGCCAATCGGTGCAGGGGCTTGAGGGCTTTGGGTGTAGAGCAGGGGCTGCAGTTTAGAGGGAGGCTCTGTTACTCCCAAAGCCCTCGAGCCTCTGCACCGATTGGCTGGCTTCGAACTGTCCTGTGCACCCAAAAGTCCGACGCAAACTGTACTGTGACGAATGGGCCACGGCAGAGAGGCCGTGGACCAAAGTGCGGAGGCACAATAACACGGAGGCGAAACCCTGGTGGAGAAACAGGTACCGCCAAGAGTTCGAGGCGAAAAGTCGCATTCCGTTTCCAGATTGGCCCCTTGGGGGCCAGATCCGGCCCGTGGGCCTTGAGTTTGACACCCCTGTTCTAGAGCTATTAATTAATATGTACACTCATAACAATAGTAGTTGTTATTATATAATGGGAATAATAGCGTGCCTTTTACTTGTTAGTCCAGACGATGAAGAAGAAGAAGAAGAAGAAGAGGAAGATGGCTCAGGAGATGCATGTCCTTCCAATCACCATGTGTACATTGGAG
This sequence comes from Ahaetulla prasina, assembly GCF_028640845.1. Lineage (NCBI taxonomy): Eukaryota > Metazoa > Chordata > Lepidosauria > Squamata > Colubridae > Ahaetulla > Ahaetulla prasina. The sequence goes on from NC_080548.1 coordinate 17,015,760, forward strand.
AGGCCCCAATGGTTGCAGTTATTCCCAGGCTGATCCTGCAAACGGTGCAGGATGAAGACGAGGGACCGAGCGATTCGGATTCTGAGGGACCCATTTTGTACAGGGAGGAAGAAGAGGAGGAAGAAGATGAAGACGAAAGCCACAACAGTAAGAGTCTCTCTCTCTCTCTCTCTCTTTCTTCCCTGCCTTTAGGATCACATTTGCTCTACTTACGTCAGAATCGTGGACTGGCTGAGAACAACAACAAAAAGTGTGATTGTAGTTGAACATTTTTTGCCCCAAGTAATGCATCCATCAGCCTTAATTTCCTACCGCGTGTCATGAATGCAGAATGGGAACAGACTCATAGCAATTTAGGCATAGTTGGATGTAGAGGTAGTCCTCGATTTACGACCATCATGGAGGCCAACATTTCTGTTGCTAGGTGAGACTTTTGTTAAGTGAGTTTCGCCCGTTTTACAACCTTCCTTGCCACAGTTGTCAAGTGAATAGCTGCAGTTGTTAACTTAGTAGCACGACTGTTAAGTGAATCTGGCTTCCCTGTTATCTTTGCTTGTCAGAAGGCCCAGAAAAGGGGATCACATGACCCCGGGACACTGCAGTCGTCATAAATAGGAATCAGTTGCCAGCCATCTGACTTTTGATCATGTGACCCTGGGGCAATGACTGTGTGAAAAACAAGTCATAAGTCCCTTTTTTCAGTGCCCTTGTCACTTCAAACGGTTCTACAGAGGAATTATTGAGTCTGTCATTTGCACCTCTATAACTGTCTGGTTCGGTTCTGCAACCCAACAAGACAGACACAGACTTCGGAGGATAATTAGAACTGCAGAAAAAATAATTGCTACCAACTTGCCTTCCATTGAGGACCTGTATACTGCACGAATCAAGAAGAGGGCCGTGAAAATATTTGCAGATCACTCACATCCTGGACATAAACTGTTCCAACTCCTACCCTCAAAACGACGCTATAGAGCACTGCACACCAGAACAACTAGACACAAGAACAGTTTTTTCCCGAAGGCCATCACTCTGCTAAACAAATAATTCCCTCAACACTGTCAGACTATTTACTGAATCTGCACTAATATTAATCTTCTCATAGTTCCCATCACCAATCTCTTTCCACTTATGACTGTATGACTATAACTTGTTGCTGGCAATCCTTATGATTTATATTGATATATTGATCATCAATTGTGTTGTAAATGTTGTACCTTGATGAACGTATCTTTTCTTTTATGTACACTGAGAGCATATGCACCAAGACAAATTCCTTGTGTGTCCAATCACACTTGGCCAATAAAAATTCTATTCTATTCTATTCTATTCTATTCTATTCTATTCTATTCTATTCTATTCTATTCTATTCTATTCTATTCTAAATGAGCTGTTGTAAGTTAAAGGCTTCCTGTATATGAGTTTCCTTTTTTTTCCCTACATGGTTTTCTTCTAGATCAGGGGTCAGCAACCTGCGTCTCTGGAGCCGCATATGGCTCTTTCATCCCTCTGCTGCAGCTCCCTGTCGTCGGTCGGCTCCAAAATTGATAGGGCTTTCATTTAGGATAGGTAGAGGAAAAAGGATACTGCGCTAGGAGGAGACTCTATGGTGGGGGAACCGGACTTCCGGTTGGCTCCAGAATTGAACGGGGGGCTTCCGGTTAGGGCCTTTGTGGCTCTTTGAGTGCTTAAGGTTGCTGACCCCTGTTCTAGATGTACATCATTCTTTTTTTTTTTTTTTTTGATCTTTTTAAAGGTTGCACACACCCAAGACTTTATGGCGTTGGTCGGTTCTCTGAATTTGACCAAGGAATACATCAATCGCTTTTTATTGTCTTGTGATGATTTGTTGTCTCGTTCTCCTTAGCGGCCCTGGCCAATAAAGTCAAGAGGAAAGACACCTTGGCTATAAAATTGGGAAACATGGCTCCCCGGCAGGAATTGCCAAGAGAGAGCACCTTTCCTCGGAAGAGCAAGGAAGAGTGGAATGAAATCCGACAGCAGATTGGGACAACGCTAATCAGGTAGGATGGATTAAAGTCAGGCTAAAGCTATTCTGACCTAGGCTTCCCCAGCAGCACGAAGCCGAGTCCTCGTCCCGATAAGCCCCTTTTATTTAATTTACAGTGAATTCCTCTCCAGCAAAGTCTTTCCTCTCCCACAGTCTTTCAAGATAGTTCACGATTACCGACCTTTATTAGCCTTAGAGAGTGGCCAGGCCGATATCTTTCAGATGCTGCAATAGGGTTCTCTTTTATTCCCTCTGGGAGGGACCATTCATCGTCCACCTGTGGCCTTACTCCCAAGTCGACCCTTGTTCTTTAGCTGTTTCCTGTGTCTGGCAACTGTGCGCATGTGCACACTGGGAACAGGCGCCAGCTGTTAGTCTGCCTCACTGATGTCTGACTCCAAAGGCAGCTGATAACTGGCATACAGCCCTGGCCCCCTCTCTGCCTCTGACGCAAAGACCTCATCAGAGCCTTCCCCAGACTCCAGGACTGGCCCGTGTTCCTCCCCAACCTCCTCACTGTCCAAATCTGCTGTCAGATCTGCTGGCCACTGGCGGGCCACAACAAAAGCAAGCATTTGGATTACTTGTAACATATTGTTAAGAGTTTGGGCATTATCCTCAAGGATCATGGTGCCAATAGAAGAGAATATTTGTAGCTCAGGGTTGAACCGTGGGGTCCCTGATGCTCTCTGAACATGGTGATTTGCTTGCAAATGTTTCATTACCCAAGTACTGATGATGATGTTACCTAGTATGGTAATGAAACGTTTGCAAGAAAACCACCGATCTCACAGAACACGATCATGGGTAGGTTTGCCATCCAGACCATATTCCCCAGTTTTAAAAGTATGCAGTCTTGTTACCTGTTTAGTTCCTGGCAGTCTTATGGACAGAGCTTTCTGGTCATATGACTGTTTTTGTTTAAGTCGTGGTGGCGCAGTGGTTAGAATACACAGTACTGCAGGCTGCTTCTGCTGACTGCCCACTGACAGCAGTTCAGCAGTTCAATTCTCACCAGGTTCAAGATTGACTCAGCCTCCCATCCTTCTAAAGTCAATAAACTGAGGACCCAGATTGTTGGGGGCAATAGGCTGACTCTGTGAACTGCTTAGAGCGGGCTGTAAAAGCACTGTGAAGCAGTATATAAATCTTAAGTGCTACTGCTGTTGCTTTGGTCTACGTGAGTAACTAAGGACATTTATCTTTAAAGAGTATTATTCATAGGCACCACAATTTCTGCAGAGCCATAAAATGTCTTTAGGGGAAGGGTAGTTCTTTTTTTTAAATAAGGTGCATGTGCAATCAGAAGTAGAAAATGGGTGTCTTAATCTGGGCGATGGATTGCAGTGAAGAGATTTAGGGAAATCCTAATGTTGATATGCTGTTTAATGTTTTGATCCCTCTCTCTCTCTCTCCCTCTCTCTCTCTCTCTCTCTCTATTTATCATCTCTCTCTCTCCATCTCTCCATCTATTCATCCATCCATCCATCCATCCAATCATTCATCTTCCTACCTACATCTATCTATCTATCTATCTATCTATCTATCTATCTATCTATCTATCTATCTATCTATCTATCTATCTATCTACAAACACAGACATACAGACACACACATACACACACTAAATAGACTGGGACCAGTTGATGGATTTCCATAAACCGGCAAGTGTTTCTTTGCCCTCCAGTTGCTTAACCATAGCAACCAGAATAAAGTACTTTCTGTTTGCTTTTCTTTCTAAATTAAGCTGTTGAATGTTTGTATGAAAGGACTATAAATTCATTTCTGCTGATATAAGCAAAATCAGACTCTTAATTTCTTAACTGGAGGGTTTCGTCTTCAGCCAGCTGTGCCTGATAGACCACGAGGCTCCAGGGTTTTGGCTCCAACAGCTCTTGGCACAACTGAAGTCGTCCCGGCCCTTCCTTTTACAGTGTTTCGTATCATTACAGGGGAAAAGTTTCCTTTCAGGAAGATAGGATTGTGCAGCATTTTGGCTTCCAGAGCAAAAACACAGTTTTGGAACAGGAGGTGGGCCCGTGTAGCACCCGTCCGGCAGCTCTTACAGCAGCCATGCCTTTCCCAGTTATTCTGCATCTGGGCCCTACAAGCCCCATATAATCCTAGGGAAGGCTACCCTCGCATTGACTTTTGCTTGTTGGAAGCCAATGTTGTGGTCCACCAGCAGCCTGCGGAGCTGGCAACGGAGTCGGATAGCGATGAGGCTGAGGTGGGGCCAGGGCCATCGGGGAGTGATGTACAGATTCCAGAGCCTCCAGAGGCTGATAGTAGTGAGGCAGAGGAACAGGAGGAGCTTGTTCCTAATGCACTCATGAGAAGAGCTGCCAGAAGGCAAGAGTGGCTCAAGCAAAGAGGATGACTCTGGAGTAGGGCCAAGAGATGATTGGCCCCTCCCCTAAAGCTTAAAAGACCAGAAATGGTGTTTGGGCTTTGCCGGAAAACAACGTTGATAACTTTGTCTTCTTGCATTTATTTTTGTATCTGTGACTTCTGAACTTTTGCCAAGAAAGGCCTTTGGCAGTTTGCCTAATTGGACCAAGGTTTGCGACAGGACTGAGGAATTTGTGTTGGGAGGAATTTGCTTTAATTTAATTGAACTACACTGAGAATGAAGTACTTCTCAGCTGTTCGAATAAAGTTTGTTTGTTTTTTCACTGACTGAGTTTCCTACTACCTACTTGGGCCTGGCTCACACCAGTCGGCTGGATTGGAAGAATAGCAAACCAGTGCTGGGTTCACAACCCTGCACTTTGCAGAGCATCATTTTTTTGGCCTTCAAAGCCAAAATACTTCTTTTAAAAAGATGATGTTTGTATTATGACTGCTACTATTATGAGAGCTTGTCTTTGTACTGTACTTGCCTTTGCCTAAAACAGCAGTTCTCAACCTGTGGGTCGCGACCCCGTTGGGGGTCGAATGACGATTTGCCAGGGGTCGCCTAAGACCATCGGAAATATGGGAAGTATACTTGCGAGTCGAAGAATCGCGCTCCAATGGTTGACTTCACAAGCCAGCTGCAGGCTCTTCAAATCGCTAGCCGAATTCGGCTTCAGTCGCGATGAATTAAAAAAGAGAGAAATCTTTGCTCTGATGTCTCCCTCTCAAGCCAGCTGCGATCACTCCCAATCGCTAGCCTAATCTGGCTTCAGGCACGATAAACTTAATAGGGGAGGAGTCTCCGCTTTAATGCCTCCGTCCTCAAGGCAATCGCAAGCAGTTCAGATCGCTAGCCAATACGGCTTCAGGCACGATAAATTCAAAAAAACAGTTTGCCGCTTTTTTCCCCTTCTGCGGCTGCTGAGGCGCGCTGAGATTGTTGCCTAAAAAAATAATTTTACGGTTGGGGTCGCCACATCGTGGGGAATTGTATTAAAGGGGTCGCAGCACTATAAAGGTTGAAAACCACTGGCCTAAAACAATGTTTTTCTTTTTTTTTAAAAAAAGGCGATTAAGCCAGAGACCAACGGCAGAAGAACTGGAGCAAAGGAACATACTTCAGCGTAAGTAACGGCAACTCAAGACTTCCCTTATGCTGGTCTACCAGATAGGTGATACTCCTGTTGTACAGATACTCCTCAACTTACGACCGCATTGGGGATGGGAATTTCCATTGCTAAGCGAGGCAGTTTTTCATTGAGCCGTGCCTGATTTTTACGACCTTTTTTGCTGTGGTTGTTAAGCAACTCACTGCAGTTGTTAAGTGAATCACGTTATTAAGTAAATCTGGTTTCCCCCCCCCCCCCTCGGGCTCCAGTATTGACTTTGCTTGTTGGAAGCCAGCTGGGTAGGTTACAAATGGCGATTGCTTGACTCAGGAACACTGCAGCCTTCATAAGTGCATCCTGGTTTGCCGAAGCAATTGAATTTTGGTCATGTGACCGTAGGGAATGCGGCAATGGTCATAAGTGTGAGGACTGGTTATAAATCATTCAATGTCGTGGTCATTTTGAACAATTTCTAAACAAATGGTAGTAAGTTGAGGGCTACGTGTAGACAGTGTAGAATAGGGATCTCCAACCTTGGCACCTTTAAGCCTGGAGGACTTCAACTCCCAGAATACCCCAGCCAGCAAAGCTGGCTGGGGAATTCTGGGAGTTGAAGTCCACCAGACTTAAAGTTGCCAAGGTTGGAGATCCCTGGTGTAGAAACTGATGGGGAGGTTGTGGCATGATGCTCCAAGATGGCATGTCTCATTTTGATAAAGACATATAGAATAGAATAGAACAGAACAGAATAGAATAGAATGGAATGGAAGGGAAGGGAAGGGAAGGGAAGGGAAGGGAAGGGATGGGATGAGATTTAGTTGGAAGGGACCTTGGACGTCTTCTAGTCCAAATCCCTGCTCAGGCAGGAGACCCTACACCATTTTAGACAAATGGTTGTCCAATCTCTTCTTAAAAACTTCCAGTGTTGGAGCATTCACAACTTCTGGAGGCAAGTTGTCCCACTGGTTAATTATTCTAACTGTTAGGAAATTTATCCTTAGTTCTAGGTGGCTTCTCTCCTTGATTAGTTTCCCCCCATTGCTTCTTGTCCTGCCCTCAGGTGCTTTGGAGAATAGTTTGACTCACTCTTCTTTGTGGCAACCCCTGAGATATCGGAACACATCATGTCATCCTTAGTCCTTCTTTTCATTAAACTAGATATACCCAGTTCCAGTAACCATTCTTTATATGTTTAAACCTATGTATTATGAGGCCTTACGTATCATGAGATCTCCGTGACACAATTCCTAATATCTCCTGTGCACAAGACTAACCTTATGGAAACCATTTGCTCCAACAGGTGCACACCTACAGGGTTAATATTCTGAGGCCTTATTTAATCATAGTTGGCATGAAACTAACCTGGAAAGAGATTTCAATAGCTTTTTCTTTTTCTTCTTATTTGGCAGCAAAAAATGAGGCTGACCGACAGGCTGAGATGAGGGAAATAAAAAGGAGGCTCACTCGAAAGGTATGAGATGCTTCAGGTGTTTTTCCCGGTTTGCACAGCAATCTGTAGGTGGTGACCCTACAGGGAAGTTCACCACCTGCAGGATTTATTCAGTATTGATCCTGAGGTGTTCATTCAGAGATTCCATCCAGAACAGGGGTCACCAACCTTTCAGACCTCAGGGACCACTAAATTCAAAATTTTAAATCCCGTGGACCACTAATATGATCTGCCTAATGACCAGCTGAGTGGGCGTGGCTAGGTAATCATGTGACTGGGTGGTTGTGGCCAACTCAATGTCACTCACATCAAGGGGCACCTCGACGGCCTCTACTCGCCCCTCCCCTCCCAGCCACTCCTCGCCTGCCCACCTGGGCTCCTTAGAGCCCCAACAGGAAGGAGTTGTTGGAGCTAAGCAGCCACCATGAGAAAGAGTTGGCAAAACAGCTGGCTCAGTTCAAATTGGATCTGACCGAGAAAGAGGCTCAGCAGAAGCACCTCACTGAGGACTACGAGCTTAGGCTTTCCAAGCAGAGGGAAGACCTGCAGGAGTGCAAGGCCAGGTACCGGCACCTGGAGGCTCAGCGGGCTGAGATGGTCAGCCAGTTCCAGGCCATGATTCAGTCCCGCTGGAACAAGGCCCTCCAGCTCTTCGCCACCAGTGGCACTTCCCTCCAGCCTTTGGCCGAAGCCCCACACCAGGAGACTGAAGCAGACCCCAAGTCAGAATTTCTGCCCCTCTCCAACCCACACAAAAAGACCCCAAAGGGGGAGACTCTGCAGCAAGACAAACGTTCATTGCATGTATCTGTTTCAGGGGCTGTAGTTTGTGGACCTCTGATTTAGTGCAATATAAAAAAATGCAAATAATTTTTCCGTGAACCACCATAATTTTCTCACGGACCTGGTCCAGAATATAGTGGTAAGAGCTTTTGACTCTGGCCTCCTGTGGGTTCAGTAGGTTATTACCAAATCTGTGCTCTAGATAAAAAGGATAGGAAAAAAAATATCAAGGATAAATGGTCTGACTTCATTCTGATATGCCTTATACATGGCTGGCTGGGGAATTCTGGCAATTGAAGTCTGTACATCTTCAAGTTGCCAAGGCAGAGAAACAGTGCTTTAACCCAGGGGTGTCCAAACTTGGCCCCTTGAAGAATGGTGAACTTCAACTCCCAGAATTCCCCAGCCAGCATGAGCTATAAATATGAGCAAGTTGCTGGCTGGGGAATTCTGGGAGTTGAAGTCCACCACTCTTGAAGGGCCAAGTTTGGACATCCTTGCTTTAACTCAATGCCTGCTGTGAATTTTTTTTTTTTTTTGGAAAGATGGGCATGCAGTTAAGTGTGAGCCCCCAATGGATAGATAAGGTGCATCCTCCGAAATCTATGTCTTTCCCTTTCTGGCTTTCACCACCTCATGTATTAGACTTTCAAAACCCCGAAATGAGGTTTTGCTCAATCTATCTCAGCTGTCCTCAAACTGGTGCTCTCCAGAAGCATTCTGGAGCTTCCAAAAATCCCAACCAGCTGGTAATCCCAATAAGTCTGAAGGCTGCTGGTTTGAGAAAATGAGACAGGTAGAGACTTATTTTGAAAATGTAACCCTGAAGATTAAAGGAAGTGGAAGTTAAGTGACACTCTTGCCTTATTATTGTAACACTGCTATTTGCACCAGTGTTAGCTAGTCACTATCATGTGACAATGAAGGGTTTGGCATACTCACGACTTTCAGATTAAGTCTTTGCAACTCAGTCTTGCAAATTATTATAAGTCTTTCTCAGAGGACAATTGTACACATACACACACAAGCATTTCTACCTTCCTGTGTTGCTGCCCCACATTCAATGCCCAGGAAGTGTGACATTGCACAGATATCAGGGCATTGTTGCACCTCTTCTATTTGTATAGCAGAGTATTGTGTGATGACTTTAGTATGTCGATTTCTCTCTCTCTCTCGCTGCCTTTTAGCTTAGCCAAAGGCCTACAGTGGCTGAACTGCAGGCCAGAAAGATCCTGAGGTTTAATGAATATGTGGAAGTAACCGATGCCCATGATTATGACAGGAGAGCAGACAAGCCGTGGACAAAACTCACTCCTGCTGACAAGGTAAAAAAAAAAAAAAGCAAAGTAAAAGTTAAAATTACAAAGTTAAAAACTCTCTGCTCAGCTTCCCTCCAGTCCTGCTTTTGCTATGTTCATATAATTAAGCCTCCAGCCTGGCCAGCTTGGTTATTAAATCATTAATTGTTAAAACCTAGAGACTGCCCAACTCCAAACAACACAGGGCAGTTTAAAGTTAAAAACTAAGAAGCACACACGTCACAGCTTGACTGTAATAACAAACCTCTAGATAGAGGCTCAGTGCCCACTCTACTCCCAGGCAGTGGTGGGTTTCAAAATTTTAACTACTGGTTCTGTGGGCGTGGCTTGGTGGGCGTGGCAGGGGAAGGATACTGTAAGTCTCCATTCCCTCCTTGGTGGGCGTGGCAGGAGAAGGATACTGCAAAATCCCCATTTCCTCCTGATCAGCTGGGACTCGGAAGGCAGAGAATAGATGGGGGCGGGGCCAGTCAGAATTTCTACTACCGGTTCTCTGAACTACTCAAAATTTCCACTACCGGTTCTCCAGAACTGGTCAGAATCTGCTGAAACCCAGCTCTGCTCCCAGGCCTGGGAGAAGACCTCAGTTTTCAAAGATGTTTGGAATGTCATCATGGGGAGTCACATAAGATTTTGGGGAGAATGGTGTTTCAAGAGGACAAGTGCTGAAATAAGGAAAGGGTGCTCCCTGGGTCCTGCGAGGTGACATGGCTTAAGCGAAGGAACCCAGAGCACATCTGCTCTGCCTGATATCACTGTGGCGCCAAAACTATCAGAGATGGGTGGTCCATTAAATCGCCAGGCCTTTATAGGAGATATGCAGCACCTTGAACACAGAAGCAATTTAATTAATAGCAATAGCACTTAGAATTATATACCGCTTTACAGTGCTTTTTACAGTCCTCTCTAAGCGGTTTACAGAGTCAGCCTATGGCCCCCAACAATCTGGGTCCTCATTTTACCCACCTCGGAAGGGTGGAAGGCTGAGTCGGTGAGAATTGAACTGCCACTGAGAATTGAACTGCCGAACTGCTGGCAGCCGGCAGTCAGCAGTACTGCATTCTAACCACTGCGCCACCACGGCTCAAACAAAAACTTTCGTATGAACAGTCAACTTTGAGTCAACTTTTTTTTTTTTTAATTTACATTTATATCCCGCCCTTCTCCGAAGACTCAGGGCGGCTTACAGTGTGTAAGGCAATAGTCTCATTCTATTTTTATATTTTACAAAGTCAACTTATTGGCCCCCCCCAACAATCTGGGTCCTCATTTTACCTACCTTATAAAGGATGGAAGGCTGAGTCAACCTTGGGCCTGGTGGGATTCGAGCCTGCAGTAATTGCAGGCTGCTGTGTTTTAATAACAGGCTATCTTACAGCCTGAGCCACCATGGCTTAATACATGTTCTAGGTTTATACAATTTATTGAACCTTTCCCTTCTCCTTCTCCTTCTCCTTCTCTTCATCCTCATCCCTCACCCTCATTCCTCACCGCATTATCCTGTCCTGTCCTTTTTCCTTTCTCTTGCTTCTTTATATTCCCCCCCCATTAATTTACTTCCCTTACTTTTCCCTTTCAAAATTCGTATTGTTTTTATTCTTTTTTAAAAAAATTCTTTAATAAAAATTATATGCCCCCTTCCAATTCCCGGATTTTTCCAAAACAAGCTGGGTCTAATTAATACTCAGACCCAACCCCAAAATGTTTAACCAAACAGGTGTGTAAGTGAACTAGTTATACTTCTTTTGTGAACATCTGGCTGAGCCTTGCTCCGCTACCACTTTTGTTCTCAGCTGCCCCTTTTTAAAAAAAAATAAAAAAATTCCCAGGACTGTTTTCAGGCTTGGACCTATTTTTAACAGTTCTTTGATGCAATCCTGTAATCCTTTGCTCTAATGAAACCCAAGGATGCATCAGAGGAAAAAGTCTTATCTTTTCTGTCATCTTTTTGTTGTTGTTGTTGTCTTGTAGTTCCTTCCCCCCCAATCAGTTTTAGAATATCAGCTTTACAAACTACTGTAAAAGCATCATTTACCTTGGGATGGAAAATCTGAGTCTTCCCAAACATTTATACATGTATAACTACCCACACCACCAGTGAGGGTAGCCAATGACAAAGGGTTGGAACTTAGTGTTCGGGCAGCAATATTTGGAGGACCCAAACGTCTTCATTGTTAATGTACATCTGTGTTGCTATGTTAATATTAATAGCTGGGCTAAATAAAGATATTTATTCTCTTGCTCATCTCCGCTGAGTATCAAGATCCCTTCTCTCCACCCGTTTCCTTCCTTGCCACATCTCATGACCTTCCCAACCAGATAGCCTCCCACTCCTGCAGGCTGATACTTCCTGAGCTAGACTCAAAATGGGGAACTGTGTGCTATCCCTAAAAAACGGTCTGTACGTACAGTATTCAGGGGAGGGTGTCTCTCTCTGTGATGTATACACATAGATACATTTGTTTTCTGAGGTTTTCGCGGGTGTTTGTATGTAGGTCTTTGGTTATTCGGGTTTTCTCCCGTGTAAAATTGGAAGTGTCTTGGCAACATTTCGACGAAGTCTCATTCATCATCTTCAGGCTTCAGGTTCGTGCTTCTGGGAGCAATGTGTGATTGCAGTGTGATAAAAGGAAGAAACAGCTGTGATCACACATTGCTCCCAGAAGCACGAAGCTGAAGCCTGAAGATGACGAATGAGACTTTGTCGAAACGTTGCCAAGACACTTCCAATTTTATGTGAGAGAAAACCCGAATAACCAAAGACCTACATAGATACATTCATATATAGGTAATCCTTGACGTATGGCCACAATTGAGCCCAAAATTTCTGTTGCTTAAGCGAGACAGTTGTTGAGTTTTGCCCCATTTTCCTTACTCATTTCTTGCCATGGTTGTTAAGCGAAACACTGGAGATGGGCCGTGGTGGCGCAGTGGGTTAGGACGCAGTACTTGCAAGCTACTTCTGCTGCCTGCCGGCTGCCTGCAGATTTGGCAGTTCGAATCTCACCAGGCTCAAGGTTGACTCAGCCTCCCATCCTTCTGAAGTGGGTAAAAGGAGGACCCAAATTGTTGGGGGAAATATGCTGACTCTGTAAACCGCTTAGAGAGGGCTGTAAAAGCACTGTGAAGCGGTATATAAGTCTAAGCGCTATTGCTATTGCAGTTGTTAAGTTAGTCACAAGGATGTTAAGTGAATCTGGTTTTCCCCATTGACTTTGCTGGTCGTCATGGTGGACTGATTTTGAGAGTGTCCAACAACCATCAAACACCGGGAACTGATGGGATTTCTCTGCTCTTTTTTTTTGTAGGCTGCCATCCGGAAGGAGCTGAACGAATTCAAGAGCTCAGAGATGGAAGTGCACGAAGAGAGCAAGCAGTTCACTCGGTACGTTAAGAGGCGGTTGCTCAGGTGGACTCTCTATCCATAGCAGGAGGGTCAGGTTCACGGCACGCCATGTGCAGAATTTAGCTTCTGACCCACTGTAGCTCTTTTATATTTGGAATAAGTTGTACGGCAAGCTGAACTATGGTCATGCAAGAGGTGGGAGGGTAGCTGTAATCAGCACAACCTAGTTTTTGCAGATTTACTTGGACGCAAGCCTGGAAAAGTTTTTTTGACATGTGCATTTTGTGGAGAGCCAGCGCCATCTAGCAATGAGAACGTCTCCTCTTATGGGACACATAAACCAAGTTGATCTGAATGTTCCCATCTCCAAAACTGGACTATCTAAGACAGGCGTGTCAAACTCAATTTCATTGAGGGCCACATCAGGGTTGTGTTTGACTTTGGGGGTCCAGGCTGGGCGTGGCCAGCGACATCACTCGTGTTTAGAATAGAATAGAATAGAATAGAATAGAATAGAATAGAATAGAATAGAATAGAATAGAATAGAATTCTATTAAGGGGCGTGCATAAGCGCACAAACGTGCCTACCGTTCCTGTCCTATTGTTTTTGTTTTCTTCTTTCTATATATATATATATATGCTTATACCTCCTAATATTTACTCATATATATGTTTATATACTATATAATCTTTTTAGATGATGTTGTGACAAAATAAAAAAATAAAAAAATAAGAATAGAATAGAAAATAGAATAGAATTTTTTATTGGCCAAGTGTGATTGGACACACAAGGAATTTGTCTTGGTGCATATGCTCTCAGTGTACATAAAAGAAAAGATACGTTTATCAAGAATCATAAGATACAACACTTAATGATAGTCATGGAATGGAATGGAATAGAATAGAATAGAATAGAATAGAATAGAATAGAATAGAATAGAATAGAATAGAATAGAATAGAATAGAATAGAATTTTTTTATTGGCCGAGTGTGATTGGACACACAAGGAATTTGTCTTGGTGCACCCGCTCTCAGTGTACATAAAATAAAAGATACCTTCATCAAGTTATTGTTGTGTTGGGGGCGCCTGTGGCAGCCTGAGTGCTCTGCCAGCAAAAATGGGCTCCCAAGCTCTGTTTTTAGCTGCGACAGCCTCCTGTACACCTTGGGTCATTATAAAAACAATAAAGGTGGGTTCAAAACATCTAAAGAAAGCCTTTCTAGAAATCTTGTTATCACACCTGGGATTGGCAAAGAAGTGAATATACAGTAGTGGCCAAAATTGTGGAAACCTTTTAGGAAAGTGTATTTTCTAAAACTAGCTAATAACACCGCTTTTTTGGGGGGGAGTAGCTGTAGTACCATAAAATTATATATCAATGGAAAGATAATGTAATCAAGAATGTAATGCAATAACTCTTATGAAGGATTTGCTATTACTGTAGAATAGCAGTTATAAAGAAGGAAAGTGAAACAGGTAGAAAAAACGAGATATAAAAAAATTATCACCATGTCAGTTAATACTTAGCTGGGTAACCTTTAGCATGAATTACAGCCTTACAGCGTCTTCCCATGGAGTGAACCAAGTCTTTGAGTTCTGCAGCTGTTATAATGTGAAACCAAGATTGAATAATGGCTTCTATTAACTGGGTTTTATTGCTGAGTCACTTCTGACTGACATGTTTCTTTAGTCGGCTCCATAGATTTTCAATTGGGTTAAAGTCTGGGCTATTCCCAGGCCATTCCAGCAGTGGAATAGGATTGTCTTGAAACTCCCCTCACCCCCGGCAAAAAAAAGTGGTGTTATTAGCCATCAACCTTAAAAATACACTTTTCCCAAAAGGTTTCCACAATTTTGGCCACTACTGTATGCTCAGATGGCTCCATTGCTAGGTGCTCATTCTGATCCACCTTTTGCCTAAGGTGGATATTTTTTAAATTAAATTAAAATTAAATTAAAATTAAAAAAAATATTATTATTTTAAATATAATTTTTATTTTAATCTGGATTTTATCTTTTTATATTGCTTGTTTTTCTATGTGGTGTTAAGTGATTGTTGTAGCAGGGTCACCTTTTATGTGTGGCTATATAAAGTAGATCAGGGGTCGCCAACCTTGGTCCCTTTAAGACTTGTGGACTTCAACTCCCAGAGTTCCTCAGCCAGCTTTGCTGGGAGTTCTGGGAGTTGAAGTCCACAAGTCTTAAAGTTGCCAAGGTTGGAGACCCCTGAGTTAGATGAATGGGTGGGTGGGTGGGTGGATTGATGGACGGATGGTGGGTGGGTGGATGGATGGATGGATAAATGTTATATGATATTTTTTTTATACTTGTCTTGCAGATATCATCGGCCTTGAGGTTTTTTTAAAAAAAAAAGAAAAGAAAAGCAGCAAGAAGCACGATCAGTCACTGGAAGAAAAGCGAACTAGCCGTGTTTGTCATTTCCTGTCTCACAAATTGAAGAGAAATCTTGAGGCTTGTCTGAGATTAGCCTTCATTCACATATCCAGAAGAAAAGTTTCTCTTCGCCAGGAAACGGGCCAGGGATGGGAACGCCCTTGTCCCAAAGTTAGCATTTCATTGAAAGGAAATTTGTCACAAGTGCCATGAGATCACACAGCGGGGCAAGTCGCGATCGAAAGCATTATACCTCAGATATACGGCAATACAAACAGATGATGCCCCTTGGCTCCTTATCTTCTGCCTAATTCTGAACCGTTTTATGTCCTGATCTCAACGACAAGCGAGACTATTGGAGCTATGGAATGAGAAGCGTGCACGTACCTATATTATGCTGTACCCAGAAGAAACTTTTAACTGACGCATTACTGGAGATTTGGGAAAGGTGCTTATGGGCTTTTTTTTTTTTTTTTTTTTGTGGAGTTATTAATTTGCAGAATCACTACTGACCAATCATATGTTGTCTAGCGGAAGAATTGTTGAGCTCTAACATGGCACATGCTGCATCTTGGGGGTGGGGGGAATGGGGGGAAACGTAACATTAAAAAAACAAAAACAACGGATAGCAAGAAGCTTCCTTTGACACTCAAATTTGCTGTAAAGCTAAGAGGCCGAATTTTCTGTGGGAAGGGGATGCACCTTTAGGCCTGTTTAACAGGACACTGCAAAGCCTGAAATGAGTTGCCTTGAAGAAGCAGATGACGTGGAATATACTGTATTTTTTAAAAAAAACGTGACTTTTTTTCTTTTTTCTTTTTTTAAAAAAAAGCAACTTCCTGAAACGAATGTGGAACTTGCCTTTTTCTTAGATTTGTAGCAAAACGTAACTGAAAACGTAAATGATTCGCAAAGGGCTTAAACCCAACTTTTAAAGGAAAGGAAAGATGGCATGGCATTAAATTGATTTTTTTAATGGAATGGTTCTGAACGGCGTATCACTGGCCACATCCGAGATGCGTGTCCTATGACGTTGGAGTGAGGAGATGTGTGTGTGCGTGTGGGGGGGGGGGGGAAATGCAGAAACAGGAATTTGGACATGTATTAGACGTGGGTTCTGTGTTTCGAGCATTGGTTTGGAGGCACATCTCTTTACACATCTGTAAAAGGTCACACGTGTGTAGAAGCTTATGGAGAGATGCATGTAGGCTGGAGCAGGGGTCTCCAACCTTGACAACTTTAAGACTTGTGGACTTTAACTCCCAGAGTTCCTCTTCCGGGAGTTGAAGTCCACAAGCCTTAAAAGTTGCCAAGGTTGGGCTGGAGGCTGATATTGCTGTGCTTCCTCAAATCCAGAAGACCTCTTTTTTTTTTTTTTTTTTGCTGCTACTTTTGTAACTACACACCTTTTTGGGAGAAGGATGACCCAGACACAAAAGGGCAGGATTCAGATATCTTAAAAACATTGTGCAGGAGACTCTGCAGTCAATTGGGTGCAATCTTCTTGAATAAGCCCCCTTCTGACTGATTTCAGTGGCGATTAAGGGCAGCTGACAGCTTAGGCTGGATCCTTCTTATCTTTTCACAAGGATAAGGTAAAGCTTATGAATAGTGGAGTTTTTTCTTTCCAAGAAACGGTCCTCCTGATGGGTGAGTCTGGGGGAAACGCAAGGCATGGCAAGTTTGCCTTCAACGCCCTCTACTACTTTCATCCCAGCCTTTCTCGCGTTCCTGTGAAGGGAGGGGAATGTGGCCTCGTCTTTGTAAGGAGCAATTTTTCTTACAAGGCAAAGAGGAAAGCTTTTGGTGCGGATTGTGGGATAAGTGCCAGTGTGCCCTTCCATCTGAGCAATTTTTTTTTCCATGATGTATAAAATCTCTATTAAGGAAATCATTGTGTTGTCTTCCTATCAACAAGATTGTATGAAATAAATTTTTTTTAGGAAAAAAAAACAACCCTTCTCCTTGCTTTTTATTCTGTTTCTTCTTCCCTGCCATAGTGATTATGAATTTATTTTTTTTAATGAATAACATCAGGGGTGTTTTCTTGCAGAGTGAGAGTGATTGAGTATCTCTGCAGGTAGATGGAAAATGGGGCCTATTTCAATCGCTTTTATTGACATGCTCACAATCTCGTTTCAATATCCAGAGGACTTTTTGTGTTCCCAATAATACCAGTATACTCTGTTTTTGTGTTCTTCAGAGCCTCATCATATTCTTAATGAAGTACCCAATGGTTTATGGTAGATATTAACAAAAAATCCAACATTTTAATTGGCTTCTGCAGGCAAGGTTCTTGAACTTGTCAACATAGTTATTTTGCATGAACTTTGTGGTTTGTGGTCCCAAAGGTGCATTTCTTTCAAGAGGCAACTGGACTTTCTGTTTTTTCTTTGAAACTACTTGAAGAAACTTCTTGGATGAGAAGTGAAACATCTTCAAAGAAAAAACAGGAAGTCCAGTTGCCTCTTGGGAAAAAAAGCACCTTTGGGATAAACCATGACCTGAATGACTGAGAATCCTCAAAGACATTTTGTGGTATGTTGTGCCAAGTCAGTGTTTCTCAGCCTTAGCAACTTGTTGATGTGTGAATTTCAAGTCCCAGAATTCCCGCACATCCTCTTCATGATCTGTTTTCCTTGTTACCTTCTGGGAGGAGGCGGCTTGGTAGAAGCAGAACATCCAGACTCAGCTACAGTTTTGTTCCATAAAGTATCAACCTTATGAACTGTCAAGCTTCCTCTTATATTTATTCAAGATGGGCAGTGATTAACATTTATATGTATGGGTGTAGTACACATAAGTACGGTATGCATATAGCATGTCTATATGTGTCTTATACATGTCTACACTTTTGATAGCAGGCAACAGAACTTCATTTTTAATGTGTGCCAGTGTGCCTACAGTAAAAAATGACAATAAAGGTTATCTTATCTTAATCTTTTAAGAGAAGGTTAGGAGTTGAAGTCCAGACATTTTAAACTTCCAAGGTTGAAAAACACTGCTCTGAATTATGGCTTATGCCGAATGTATTGTGTGCAACTTTCTGCAATTGCATAATGTTGCTTGCACATAAAAGGAATACCATGATGAATATATATATATATACATGTATTGTGAAAGCCCAACCATTTGGCGCTTAATTTAAAAAATACATGGCGAAGCCTATAGTATATTGGAGGATGTTGAAGCTGCTAATTTGGTGCTAGCTTCTTAACTATATTTAGTGTTTTTTAAATGAAGGATGTCATGTAGCCCTGGACAGCTAGTGATGTGGCCCCACAAGATCATAAACCTTTAACATTATTAGAATAGAATAGAATAGAATAGAATAGAATAGAATAGAATAGAATAGAATAGAATTCTTTTATTTGCCAAGTGTGATTGGACACACAAGGAATTTGTCTTTGGTGCATATGCTCTCAGTGTACATAAAAGAAGATACATTCATCAACAATTCTAAGGTACGACACTTAATGATAGTCCTAGGGTACAAATAAGCAATCAAATCATACTAGGAAATTATCAATATAAATCATAAGGATATAAGCAACAAGGTTACAGTCATAAGTGGAAGGAGATGGGTGATGGGAACGATGAGAAGACTAATAGTAATGCAGACTTAGTAAATAGTGACAGTGTTGAGGGAATTATTTGTTTAGCAGAATGATGGCATTTGGGAAGAAACTGTTCTTGTGTCTAGTTGTTCTGGTGTGCAGTGCTCTATAGCATCCTTTTGAGGGTAGGAGTTGACACAGTTTACTGATATCTATGTACATTAACTATATTATATATTTTATATGTGGCCCAAGACAATTCCTCTTCACTCAATGCAGCCCAGGCAAGTCAAAAGATTGGACATGCCTGTTTTAAATGGAATGTTGGTTCAAGTAAAAAAAAAGAAAAAAAAAAGAATTTCAACCAAAATCATTTCCAAGGCGAATACATTTACTGGTCCGTTTTCAAATATCTTGGTCACTAACAAGGCAGAATCTTCTTGAAGTTTCACCCCTTGAGCTAAGCAGATCAAGCAATCCAGTCCCTTTTCACCCTAAAACTTTCAGCCACCTCTAGGAAGTATAGTGCAATACAAAGATAGGCTGGGGAAAGCCTTAAGTTTGAGATTTGGAAAATAGTCCTTGCATTCTAAAATAATTAAGAAAAACTACATAATGTTCTTCTAGCAAGTTGATAGAAGATCTGAGAATATTAATGCAGGAAACTGAAAACTAGAGGGGGGAAAATCCTCTCTTGTTAGGGAAGCTGCTAGTCTTTGGTCAATAGGGGGCGTACTTGCAATCGCAGCGTTTCCGCCTTGTTTTCACTTGAAATCTCGTTTTATCTTCGAGATTTTGGGCTCATCCCGTCCGGCTGCACTAATTCGCGCACGCGTACTGTTACCCAAAGAGATGCCCTTTGTAGAAAACATGCGGTTTCTAATTGCACACGGTGGCATTTTCCGTTTGGCAAAGCAATAAAAAGCAGCGAACCAAGACCGCTTCAAGGAATTAAGATTCCTTGAATTAGGATTCCTTGAAAACCAATGTTTTGGCTATGATAATATTTTGTCCCGCACTCTGAGGCATCGCATGAGAACCGGAAGCGAAGGTTGCGTGAAACAAAATCCAATCGAATCTCATTGGCTTTCCTTTTGATCGCCTTCCACAGGATTTCTTCTGCGCATGCGACATTTGCTTTTCCCGGCATCCTCAGCGCACTATAAATACATGCGTCGGAGGGTTTTCCGTTCTTTCTTTGGCACGTGGCCGAGGGAGGTGAGTTTATCCGATGGCCGCTCTTGCTAAATAGGGCGGTGGCGGCAATCGCATAGTTGCCATTTTATTAACTTAAAAAAATTAAGTAGACTTGCACATCCAGATTTATTAATACATTTTTACTGACTTTTATATTCCTCCCGACCCAGAGCGGTTCTGGGCGACTTTAGATAGTCGTGCAACAATTGCAGCGGCCGTTAGAAATTGCGCGAATGGAAGAAGGCTCGACCTTCTGAGAGGCTTAAAGAGGCGGCAGTTAGAAATCCTCTTTTTTTTTCTCCCCAATATATATTTTTTGGTACATTTTTCGTCGTTTTGTATTAGAGTTTAAACTTTGCAACATAGTTACATCCGCATTTTTTTTTTTACAATATACGTACTATTATACCGCCTAGTTGCCGCCATTTTATACAATAGCATGTTTATATCTATGATTATATCCATAATCATGGAAACATCTATTTATTCAAGCGGGACTGGCTTAAAAGTTTTACTAAATTTTAATTGGGGTTATTTATTAATTTTAGTGTTTTAAATTTTTTAAATGTCGGCCACTTTTGTAATATGTTTTGTTTTAAATTCTGTTTTAATTGTGTATATTGTGGATTTTATTTTGGCTGTACACCGCCCTGAGTCCTTTGGGAGAAGGGCGGTATAAAAATCTAATAAAATAAATAAATAAATGGAATAGAATTTTTTATTGGCCAAGTGTGATTGGACACCTTGATCAAGAATCATAAGGTACAACACTTAATAATAGTCATAGGGTACAAATAAGCAATCAGGAAATTATCAATATTATTTATTTATTTTATTTATTTATTTATTTTGAATTTATATCCCGCCCTTCTCCGAAGACTCAGGGCGGCTTACACAGTGCTAAGCAATAGTCTTCATCCATTTGTATATTATATACAAAGTCAACTTTTATTGCCCCCAACAATCTGGGTCCTCATTTTACCTACCTTATAAAGGATGGAAGGCTGAGTCAACCTTGGGCCTGGTGGGACTTGAACCTGCAGTAATTGCGAGCAGCTGTGTTAATAACAGACAGACTTAGTCTGCTGAGCCACCAGAGGCCTTATAATATAAATTGTAAGGATACAAGCAACAAAATTACAGTCATAAGTGGAAGGGTGATGAGAAGATTAATAGTAGTGCAGACTTAGTAAATAGTTTGACAATGTTGAGGAAATTATTTGTTCAGCAGAGCGATAGCATTTAGGAAAAAACTGTTCTTGTGTCCAGTTGTTCTGGTGTGCAATGCTCTATAGCATCATTTTGAGGGTAGGAGTTGAAACAGTTTATATCCAGGATGTGAAGAGTCCGTAAATATTTTCACTGCCCCCTTTGGTGCAGTATACAGGCCCTCAGTGAAAGGCAAGTTGGTAGCCATTGTTCTAAGGTAGATCTCCATATAATCATTCTATGTATTTTAATTTACACTTTTGTACAGTCTTGCCATAATATTGCATACAATAAGTATTCTATCTATTGCTATACTTGTATTTATTTCTGGTTCATTGATTGTCTTTCATCATTGATTTCCTAATCTTTGCATCTGTTATCTAACCAATTATACCTTACCTCCCAGATTGAATAATATTCTGTTTCTCCTTTATCTTTAAATTTCCATGGTCAACCTGTCCATTTTGGTGCAATCTAATATTTTCTTTATTATCATTTCCTCTGTGGGTATGTTTCCCTTTTTCCAGTTTTTAAGTCTAGCCGCTATTATAACATGTAGCATTAAGTACTAATTTTTGTTTTATTATATTTCCCTGTTAATATGCCTAATAGAAATAAGTAATGTTAGTATGCCTAATAAAAGGGTCTCCAACCTTGGTCCCTTTAAGACTTGTGGACTTAAGTAATAAGTTAGTATGCCTAATACAGGGGTCTCCAACCTTGGTCCCTTTAAGACTTTTGGACTCTGAGAGTTGAAGTCCACAAGTCTTAAAGGGACTAAGGTTGGAGACCCCTGGCCTAATAGAAATGGCTTTGAGTCTCTTTGTTGTTGTTTTACCATTTCCTCCAGCCATTTTTTTTATCTGCCCAGTACCTTTTTGCTGATGGACAGGTCTACCATATATGGTAGTGTTGGAAGAAATATCCATCTGGGTTCAGTTCCAAGTGGGGACAAAGACACTGGAAAACATGGAGGCTGCTTGGAAAGATGGTTTAATGGTGGTCAGAATCACATGGCTTGGATTCCTGAACAGAAAAGGGCTGAGATCCTGTGTGCTCCCTGGCTTTATGCTTTCTCTGAGCTTTGAACTTTCTGGGGCACAGGAAGAGTATCCTGATTGGTTGTCAGACTCCCAGGTGGTCTAGGGGTCTTAGCTAACATTGTAGGTTGTCTCAAGCTTGCCTGAGCCTTGCCATGTGGTGAGTTTCTGTTCTATTGTGTTGCAAATGATGGTCCATTGATGAAGGTGGGGGGATTGAGTGAGCTTGGCTGAAGCCTTAATTGCCCATTGACAAAGGTGGGGAGGATGAGTTTCTACCTTTGACCCATTGACAAAGGGGTGGTGGTGGCAGGAAGTTGCAGGGAGCTGCTTTGTCTTTAAAACATGTTTCTCCATTTCTCATCCAGGGAAATATATTCTGCCTTTTAAATATTTTCTAAAATACTTCATTCTTCTAGGAGGGGGGGTGGGTGCTAAATTCCTACAGTAGTATGTTCTCTGTGTCTGTTTGCATTTCCAACATTCTGGGAATGGTTGTTGCCAATCTTTGCTGGCAGTAGATGCCATCTATAGAACATTTTATCACGTTTTCTCTATACGCTGCTGACATTGTCAATCTAATTTCTTTCCCACGATTTTTGCCAAATATCCAGTTCTCTAGTGCACCCAATTTTTTTCGCCCAGGTAGGTTATCATAGTTTCCTTTACTATTTCTTCCATTTTAAAACTCAATACATAGTTGTAGATTTTTTTTATTATCAATTTTTCATCCGTCCCCTGTAGTATCCTATCCAATTCTTGTGGTTCACTATAGAATCTGTATTTTTCTCTGTCCCTCTTATAACTCGTCTGTATTTGCATATAGGGCCACCAGTCCAAATCAGTTTCCTGATTTTTTAATTCCTGTTTCGTTTTTAAATTCCCTTGTTCATTTAATATATCATAGAATTTTACCCAGATCTAACAGATATTAGTGCTTCCATTGTAGATAGCCAGACTTTTTTGCTATAGTGATTCTGTTTTAATTTTTTCCCATATTAATAACAGAGCATTTCTAACTTGGTATCTTTGAAAGTAGCTGTGTGTTTTATTTTTCCCGTCCCATATAAATGCATGAAATCCTCTTTATTTTTAATTAAAGTAACTTAATGGAGTCTTTTGAAATAAAAAAGGGCGAAGTGAATCTTTCAGATAAGGATGCATTGCAGCCTTTGTTCGCACATCCCGGAATTATTATTAAAAATATATTCCCCCTCTTCCCCCTGCGGACGTAACGGGCAAGACATGATTAAGTCTTGTTGAATACTTAGTTGAATTAGCACTGCAAGTCCTTTTAAAGGGAATAATAGAAGATTCTGTGAGTTAGTTGAAACACCATCGGTTCGGTAACAGGGAAAGGATCCTGTTTATTTTTTTATTTTTATTTTTATTTTATTTTTTATTTGAATTTATATCCCGCCCTTCTCCGAAGACTCAGGGCGGCTTACATTGTGTTAAGCAATAGTCTTCATCCATTTGTATATTATATACAAAGTCAACTTATTGCCCCCAACAATCTGGGTCCTCATTTTACCTACCTGATAAAGGATGGAAGGCTGAGTCAACCTTGGGCCTGGTGGGGCTTGAACCTGCAGTAATTGCAAGCAGCTGCTGTTAATAACAGACTGCATTAGTCTGTTGAGCCACCAGAGGCCCTTATTGAGGCTTTAGTAATTACCTAATTCATTAATGGTGACGTTGAAGCGAGTTGGATTATTTTCTTTACTCAAACCTCTTAACGTGTGCCTCCTTGATTAAAAGAATAGCTCTCCTTATTCCGGAAGTTTGTTGAAAGTTGAGTTTTAATGTGCTCAGAAGTTGTGGTAGTGCACGACATTTATGTGCATGGCTGGATCATGCATTATGTTGAGTTAGAATCACTTACAATCGTCTCTAGTTTGCCCATTTTAAGCATAAAACTATAGCTCCAAAACCAGCATGGCTGTACATTATGTACATGTATACGTTATGACTGAAAAAATGGCTTGCTATTTTTTTACAAGTTCATTTCTAAAGTGCTATATCAATTGCTTAGTTCCAATGGCAGTTGCATTCATTTCTAATGTAAGTTTTATTGCAGGGAAGAACTTTCTTGGTTTTTGTTTGCTGCTGCTAAAAATGCCATTTAATTCAAAGAGGAAGATTCAGAAGAATAAAGGTATTGGTAAAAAAAATTCTCTTTTATTTTTTAAGTTTTGATGGACAGCTGTCAAAACTCATTCCAGCCTCCAGCTCTGCTTATTTTGAAAAAAAATACTGCCTGCTCAGAATTAACTACTAAAAAATCCTAAGTGCTCCCACTTATGACTGAATGACTTAGTTGCTTGTATCCTTACGATTTATATTGATATTGTTTCCTACTAGGATTTGATTACTTATTGAACCCTATGACTATCACTAATTGTTGTACCTTATGATTCTTGACCAATGTGTCTTGTCCTTTTACATACACTGAGAGCATATGCACCAAAGACAAATTCCTTGTGTGTCTAGTCACACTTGGCCAATAAAGAATTCTATTTTATTCTATTAATGAACTTGTGCCTAAATAATCTCCAGATTGCAAAGCTTAATTAAAATAAATGTAGCTTCCTTAGTTTAGGAGCAAATGGATTCTTCTCTTGAATCATTGCCCATAGTTCCTATTAAATTTATATAAATGGAAGGATGTATCAAACATTACAGGATCCAACAGGGATACCTGGAGAGTTTGCGCTCTCTCAGCTCTGTCCATGTGGCGTACGGGAGCGTAGGCGTCTGTCCTATGACGTATGGTCCCCTTCCACACTGTTGGAGAGCAAGTTGGACCTCCGTGGTCTGCAGCCTGCATATTCCTACTGCTTCTCTGAGTCTTTTGACTATGACAGAGGAGATAAACCATGCAGGAGACAATTTGATTTGCATCCTCTCCTCTCTTCTCCTTGTTCTCTGCCTGGGATGTCCAGCCTTGGCCATGTTTAAGAATGGTGGATTTCTGGGAGTTGAAAAGCCACAGTTAAAATTGTCAAGGTTAAACACTCCTGCTCTATGTTTTGCTTCATGCTCCATGTTAATCTGTTTGTTTGTTTTTTAATTTTCCCTCACTTTACCAGCCCAGCAGTTAAGCCGACCAATCAAGGAAGAGGAACATATTCCACTGTGCTCTCAGGTCGGGTCGGTAGACGGTATCAGAGAGCAATTCCCTCAGCCATCCTTTTCATCAGAAGGTAATGAGGTTTTTGTGAATCCACCTCCAAAGATGATGAAAGCTTCACCAGAGGCCACCTTTACACCCACGGCGGCAGGACTTCGCCCACGGGAGACTCAGGGGCCTGAAATGGATGACCAGATGAAAAGGATGATTTCAGAGGCCATAGCACAGGGCATCGCTGCAGGCCTACAACAGAGGCAACAGGCTGCTCCTGCGGCACCTGAAACTCCCCTACATCAAGACCAATGCGTGGCATCCCAGCATCAAAGAGATTTGTTCCAAGGGTCCCACTCAACCCCTTCCTCCATGCAGAGCAAGCTATCGCTCTCAGATGAGGACCAAAAAGAGATGGAGCTCTCTGAGTATGAAGGGATGGCTCCGCCTCCCCCAGCACGGCTCTTTCGCCCAGCGCTCTTTAAATCTTTATTACTTAAGGCCAAAGCCGCAGCGCACCTGGGAGCTGACTCAGCTACCACGGAATCAGCATTGAACCCGAGTGAGTTGCTCTTTTCAGAGCCAGTCGCAGAGAAAGAGGAAATCCCATCACCTAAACTATTTCAGGACGTGGTCCAAAGGCAATGGGCCCAACCAGGGGTACTCCCTCCCCCAAGCGGGACGGACAAAAGATTTTATAATATGGCGCCGGATTTCTTGGAGATACTGCAATCACCAACTATAGATGATCCGGTGGCAGCCTTAACCTCCATCCTGTCTAGCGAGGATGGTCTGAAGCCAGAGGATAAGAAGGCGGAAGTGGCCCTCCGCAATATGCATCAGGCGGCTGCCTGGGCGATCAGAGCAGCTACAGCCGCCTCATTCTTCAACAGGGCCTCATTGCTCTGGCTCCGCCAGATGCAAGCGAGGGTTCCCCCTAGTGACCTCCGCTTCCACCAGGACATTAACAAACTGGTAGCGGCTATGGAATTTTCAGCGGATGCCACCTTGGATGCCGCCAGATTTGCTTCTAAGGCCATTGCCTCTTCGGTGGTGGCCCGTCGCCTACTGTGGCTTCGCTACTGGCAGGCAGACACGAAGTTTAAGTGGAAACTAGCTACTGCTCCCTACAAGGGTAGCAAGGTGTTTGGAGAGGTCCTGGAGCCCATTCTAACGGAGACCAAGGACGGGAGAAAGGTCTTGCCTTCTCTATACAAACAAGCTGACCGCCGCCCCTCACCTTATTTCAGTAGGCCTTCCTTTCAGCCCAAAGCCACGGGGTTTAATACCCCTCAATCCCAGAGGGCGTACGCTCACAGACAAGACCAACAACCGGACAGATCTGGGTTTAGGGACAGAAATAGACAATACTTCCAAGGCAAGCAACCATTTCGTGGCACAGGCAATCGTGCCTTTCGCCACTCCAACTGATGGCAGATCCAGCCCTCCCATTGGCAGACCCGAGTTTCCTCACCTTCAAGGTGGCCTTCCTCGTAGATCCTGGCAGCCCTCTCCATAAGAGAGGACCTTTGTATATTTCACCAAAATAACGGTGGTCCTACGACTAGACCCCGATAGGTGGCTCAGTGGCCAATAATTATTAATCCATCAAATTTAATTGGAAACTTGTGTCGTCCTGATTTTCCATGCCTGACAGAAAGTAGCCATTAGTATTTGTCATCTGTGCTTTATAACAGGGCTCTCCAACCTTGGCGACTTTAAGCCTGGCGGACTTTAACTCCCAGAATTCTGGGAGTTGAAGTCCGCCAGGCTTAAAGTCGCCAAGGTTGGAGAGCCCTGCTTTATAGTATAGATTGGTTTTGTATTGTATTTTTTTGTTTTGTTTTTGTTTACACGCATTTTTAATAATTTGTAAATCACCCAAATTGGAGTTGGGAGGCATAAAAGTGATGATATTAATGATAGCAGTTATAGAATATCTGTGAACTGACAACATTTTTTGTCATATTATAAAAAATTACACTGCTTGGAGAGAATGTGGTGGCTCAGTGGCCAAGAGGCTCAGCTTGCTGATTGAAACCAGTAGCAGCTAACCTAAACCATGTACTGTTATTATTTTTTATAAAGCAATAAAATAATATTGAGCAGAATTAAGTTCAGCTTATTGGTTCAACCCTCCTCAACAGTCTCAGTTTCTCGTGTGGCTGCTTGGGAAAATTAATTGCCCTCTCCTAGGCTAGATGTGGCTCAATGGCTAAGATGCTGAGCTTGTCGATTGAAAGGTCGGCAGTTCAGTGGTTCAAATCCCTAGTGCTGCGTAACAGGGTGAGCTCCCATGACCTCCCAGCTTTTGCCAACCCAGCAGTTTGAAAGCATGTAAAAAATGCAAGTAGAAAAATAGGGACCACCTTTGGTGGGAAGGTAACAGTGTTCCATGCACCTTTGGCATTTAGTCAAGCCGGCCACACGACCACGAAGACGTATTTGGACAGCGCTGGCTCTTCGGCTTTGAAATGGAGATGAGCACCGCCCCCTAGAGTCGGGAACGACTAGCACGTATGTGTGAGGGGAACCTTTACCTGGAGATGCCCGATATCCCAACAGCATTCGCATTTCCATGGCATGGAGATAGATTTAGGTCCCTGTTGTTGCTGCCCAGCATACAGTGCCATACAATGCAACAGGGCAGATGGTTGTCTTGTAAATCTTATGTTTAAGACAGGTTGGCATTCGTCTGTCAACATAGGACTCTGGTGAGTTCTTGCCAGGCTGCATTCACCCTTTAAGGCAGCAGCTGCATCTCCAATGAATTTACAAGTTCCCAAGATGATAGAGGCAGTTTGATCTAGCGGTTAACTGGGAGACTGGAGAGTTCTAGTTCTGACTTTCAACCCTAACAAGCAGGGAATGAATGGCAAAGCACTTCCGGGAAACCTTGCCAAGAAAATTGCAAGGATTTGTCCAGGCTGTGCCTGAGAATTGGATCCCAATTGAACAAAAATGAGAGGTCCCAAGTGCTTTTTAAAGGGCTTGCAAATTAAAAACAAACACTTTGATTTTCCCCCTTGAAGTACCAGATTATGAGCCCAGTTTTAACTGACTCTGAAGTATTTTTCCCATTTTGTCCAGAGAAAATTAAAGATTGTTGTTAGTTGCGAAGTCCTGTCCGACCCATCGCAACCCCATGGACAACGTTCCTTCAGGCCTTCCTGTCCTCTACTATCCTCTGGAGTCCATTTAAGCTCACACTGACTGCTTCAGTGACTCCATCCAGCCACCTCGTTCTCTGTCATCCCCTTCTCCTTTTGCCCTCAATCTTCCCCAGCATTCGGCTCTTCTCCAATGAGTCCTTCCTTCTCATTAGGTGGCCAAAGTATTTGAGTTTCCTCTTCAGGATCTGGCCTTCTAAAGAGCAGTCAGGGTTGATCTCTAGGACTGATCGGTTTGATCGCCTAGCAATCCAAGGGACTCACAGGAGTCTTCTCCAGCACCAGAGTTCAAAGGCCTCAGTTCTTTGGCGCTCAGCCTTTCTTACGGTCCAACTTTCACAGCCATACATTCCAACTGGGAAAACCATAGCCTTGACTGTGCACTTTTGTTGGCAGGGTGACATTTCTGCTTTTTTTTTACGCTATCTTCCCAAAGTGAACTCTCCACAGGGCACAGGAAATAGTCTTGCCAGATTTCTGCCCAAACTCAAACCACAACCTGAAGAAAAAGTGGCACTCCTTGGATGTTAGGAGGGCTATACATAAATATCTAAAGAGGACAGCCTCTATTAGAAAGATGTAAAGAGTCCAACCTAGCACATTGGGTAGCAAGATCACACCGTCAACCATAGGCCGGTGGATATGGGCATGCATCCCCAAGACTTATGAGATCCAGGTGCTCCTGTTGCCCAGGGGAGTGACAGTCCATTCGACTAGAAGTGCAGCCATGACGGCTGCATGGAATATTGGGCCTCTCTCGAGGACATTTGCAGGGCGGCAATGTTGTTTTTTCCCATCCCCATTCATACGACACTAGAAGTTGGATGTTGTCTGCTGACACTAGAAGTTGGATGTTGTCTGCCAGCGGCCTGTGGAGCAGAGTTGGACAGTGAGGAGGAGTGGGGAGGAACATGGGCCAGTCCTGGAATCTGGGGAAGGCTCAGATGAGGGCTCTGTTGGAGGCAGAGAGGGGGGCAGGGCCATGCAACGGGCTCCAGAGGTGGACAGCAGAGAGGCAGAGGAACAGGAGTCTGACATCAGCGGGGCAGAGGTACAGGGGGAGCCTGTTCCCAGTGTGCATTTGCAGAGCAGGCAAGAACAGTTAAAACAAAAGAGACAGCTCTGGAATAAGGCTTGGAGATGATTGGCTCTTCCCATAAGACATAAAGGAGCAAAGGCACGTGTGCTCTTTGCAGGAAACAACTTGGTGCTGGCTGGCTGGCTTCAAGACTGCAGCTATGTGTTGACTTTGTTCCGTGTGGCTTTGCAAAGTTAATTGCCAATTAGGTCTTGGCAGCGTGTCAAGGGAGATAAAGGTGGGCGCGCCATTATCCCTAAGAACTGTGGCAAATTTCTATCTGAATCTTTACAATTATTTGGGACTCCTGAATGAACAGATTGGGAATGAACAGGCTCTGAATGACCAGAATGACCAGAATTCACAGCCATGAAAATAATAAAGAGTTTTTGGGACTCACTGTGCTGTTATTGTATCAGGAAGCGTAGGTCAGAACAGGGTGTCTTCACCTCAGCTGAAGTGGCCTTTGGCAGACGACTACTTCAAAATAGTGCATACAGAATTGGGGACTCGGGACCAGACTGCTACCCATCCTTAGGACAGCCAGCTTTGGAATGTCCCTTTTCTTGGATTCTCAACTCTTACCCGACATGCTCCTTCTCGGTGTGCTGAGAGAGAATCCCACCCCATCCGCCGTGGTGACCATCTGGTCCGAAGTCCAGGAGTGATCCGAATCTGCACCGAGAAAAACTTCCAAGTCAATCACTACGCCTTCATCAAAACTGGGCATGCTCAGGCAGAGGAGGCGGGACCAAAGACCTGATTGACTCAAGCTCCAGCAGAGGAAGCAGAGTTCATAAGGTGAGGAAACACCCCTGAGTTTTTTCATACGTTGCCCCCATATCGAGGGTTAGGGTTTTTCTATTGAATTGAATTACTGAGATCTGGAGCAATCAAAAATCTACTTCCAGATTCTGAAATGGTCATTTTTGTTTGCTTTTCCTTGTCAGGTTATTTGAAAGGAGGAAAAACTCTGAAAGCAGCAACTGTTCTCAGTATTGCTGTGGAAGATAAACTACTTGGACAGGCTTACTTGGAGGAATAAAAATGTTAGACCAAGCAGCATCAGATAGAAATCTGGCATTAATGAACCAGCCAGAACGCAGGACAACTCAAAACCACGCAAGATCGGAAGATGTGGAGGGTCCTGGCGCACAGAACGGCCAAGAGTTTGACCTGACTGAATGGATAACATCATCAACTCTTCTGCAATGTAGACTGCGGCAGCAATTAACGAGGTTGGTTACAGAACAAAGACTGCATCTGCGATGAAAGTACAAACTCTAATTTGGTTTTTCTTAAGTTTGCCATGAGAACCTGCCTTTATTTTGTAAATGATCATGTATAGTTGAACATCTATGAACTTGCTAATTCGCATTCAGCCCAGCTATACTTTTAACAAACATAGTTTAACCAAATTTTGGGGATTCTGCTTGATGCCACTTCTGTGGCTAGCTGGGCTCATGCCGAACAAAAGGTGTTGAGAGGAACTCACTCCTCCCCCTGGGCTGTTGTAACTTTGAACAGTTGTAAATCAAGGACTATCTGTATATTGCTCCAGTGTCCTCCCCCCCCCCCCCGGAGAAATGAGAGGTGGTTTCTGATGCATTTCCCCAACAGGGATACCTGGAGAGTTTGCGCTCTCTCAGCTCTGTCCATGTGGCGTATGGGAGCGTAGGCGTCTGTCCTATGACGTATGGTCCCCTTCCACACTGTTGGAGAGCAAGTTGGACCTCCGTGGTCTGCAGCCTGCATATTCCTACTGCTTCTCTGAGTCTTTGTGGACCGTGACAGAGGAGATAAACCATGCAGGAGACACTTCGATTTGCATCCCCTCCTCTCCTTGTTTTATGCCAAGGGTATCCAGCCTTGGCCTTGTTTAAGGCATGTGGATTTCTGGGAGCTGGAAGTCCAGAAGGCCTAAAATTGTCAGGGTCAAAACACTCCTGCTCCATGTTAATGTGGTTTATTCCTTAGATGTGGGGTTTCAAGGTTTTGAACTGGAGAACCTAATTCACAGTTCCTTGCATGCTTTCATAAAATGAAAAAGGATGTAGGGTTTTATTTGTAAGTTGCCTCAAGTTGTCCAACCAGCTCTAGTTTACATTTACTGAAAACGGCAATAAACCGCAAAATTGTATGAATGTATTCGTGATCATATTTTGCATGTTTCTCTGTGTCATATATATATGTGTGTGTATGTGGCTATATATATATAATATCTTTTGAGAGTTGAATGCAATGAAATTTCATTTTAAGGTATGTTGATTATTGTACATTTAAAGTGACAAACTATGCTATTCTATTCTATTCTATTTTATTCTATTCTATTCATGACCTTAAGATGATAAAGTTTCTGCTTTTAGTTAATGGGTATTTTTCTATTGAATTGAATTACTGAGATCTGGAGCAATCAAAAATCTACTTCCAGATTCTAAAATGGTCATTTTTGTTTGCTTTTCCTTGTCAGGTTATTTGAAAGGAGGAAAAACTCTGAAAGCACCAACTGTTCTCAGTATTGCTGTGGAAGATAAACTACTTGGACAGATTTGGAGGAATAAAAATGTTAGACCAAGCAGCATCAGATAGAAATCTGGCATTAATGAATCAGCCAGAGCCCAGGACAACATCGCAGAATGTGGAGAGTCCTGGCGCACAGAACGGCCAAGAGTTTGACCTGACTGAATGGATAACATCATCAACTCTTCTGCAATGTAGACCGCGGCAGCAATTAACGAGGTTGGTTACAGAACAAAAACTGCATCTCCGATGAAACGGTACCAACTCTAATTTGGTTTTTCTTAAAGTTTGCCGCGAGAACCTGTTTTATTTTGTAAATGATCATGTATAGTTGAACATCTATGAACTTACTAATTTGCATTCAGCCCAGCTATACTTTTAACAAACATTGCTTAACCAAATTTTGGGGATTCTGCTTGATGCCACTGGTGCCAGTAGCCGGGCTCATGCCGAACAAAAGGTGTTGAGAGGAACTGTTAAGTGAAGAAGAGGATGAACTTCATCCTGAATTCCTCTGCCTTTGTCAACCCTTTTATATGTTACTGGAACTTGATAACTTGAGTATTTGAGTTTTCCCCTCTTAACATTGGTTTATAGCTTTGCAATCGTGTATGTATTAAAGCTTTGCAAAACGTGTATGTATTAAAGATCAAATGTGGGCCCAAATTGTTGGGGGCCATAGGCTGACGCTAAACCGCTTAGAAAGGGCTGTAAAGCACTGCGAAGATAATTGCTGGATGCTAATTTCTTTCCGTTCAGTTTTATCTTGAGCCACAGTTATTTGTGGTTCATGTGGTTATTTGTGGTTCACATAACAATCCAGCGGGGACACCTGGAGAGTTTGCACTCTCTCAGTTCTGTCCATGTGGCGTATGGGAGTGTAGGCCTCCGGGCTCTGTGACATATGGTCCCCTTCCACGCTGCTGGAGATCGAGTTGGACCTCCGTGGTCTGCAGCCTGCATATTCCTACTGCTTCTCTGAGTCTTTGTGGACCGTGACAGAGGAGATAAACCATGCAGGAGACAATTCTGCTTGTTTTCTTTGTGCCTGCCATTTCTGTATGTTCCAATGCAGGGGTCTCCAACCTTGGCAACTTTAAGACTTGTGGACTTCAACTTCCAGAATTCCTGGCTGAAGAATTCTGGGAGTTGAAGTCCACAAGTCTTAAAGTTGCCAAGGTTGGAGACCCCTGTTCCAATGGAACCTTCAAAAAAAAACAAAAACCAACCGTGAAGGAGAAGGTTGTTAACAAACATTACAACCCGACCAACAAGAGCCACAGATTGAAGAGGTTAATTTACTATTTTGTCTTTCTGATTGTGACTACATGTTTACTGGACCCGTGTCCTTCCTGGCTGGTACTGGCCACTCAGGAGGTGACATGAGGCTGGCTCCAGAGGATTATCAACGCTTCTTTGTTGGAAGGGGTTTTCCCTGCCGCCTTGAAAGAGGCGGTGGTGAGACCCCTCCTCAAGAAGCCCTCCCTGGACCCAGCTATTTTGGGTAATTATCGTCCAGTCTCCAACCTTCGCTTCGTTGCGAAGGTTGTAGAGAGTGCTGTGGCGCGACAGCTACCCCAATACCTGGATGAAGCCGTCTATCTAGACCCGTTCCAGTCCGGCTTCCGACCCGGATACAGCACGGAGACAGCTTTGGTCGCATTGGTGGATGATCTCTGGAGGGCCAGGGACAGGGGTTATTCCTCTGCCCTGGTCCTATTAGACCTCTCAGCGGCTTTTGATACCATCGACCATGGTATCTTGTTGCGCCGGTTGGGGGGATTGGGAGTGGGAGGCATCATTTATCGGTGGTTCTCCTATCTCTCTGACTGGTCGCAGACGGTGTTGACAGGGGGGCAGAGGTTGACCGCGAGGTGCCTCACTTGTGGGGTGCTGCAGGGGTCGATCCTCTTGCCCCTTCTGTTCAACATCTATATGAAGCCGTTGGGTGAGATCATCAGTGGCTTTGGGGTGAGATACCAGCTGTACGCTGATGACACCCAGCTGTACTTTTCCACCCCGGGCCACCCCAGTGAAGTTGTCGAAGTGCTGTCCCGGTGTTTGGATGCCGTACGGGTCTGGATGGGGAGAAACAGGCTCAAGCTTAATCCCTCCAAGACGGAGTGGCTGTGGATGCCGGCACCCCGATTCAGTCAGCTGCAGCCGCGGCTGACTGTTGGAGGCGAGTTATTGGCCCCAAAGGATAGGGTGCGCAACTTAGGTGTCCTCCTGGATGAACGGCTGTCGTTTGAAGATCATTTGACGGCCGTCTCCAGGAGGGCCTTCCACCAGGTTCGCCTGGTTCGGCAGTTGCGCCCCTTCCTTGATCGGGATGCCTTGTGCACAGTCACTCATGCGCTCGTTACCTCTCGCTTGGATTATTGTAATGCTCTCTACATGGGGCTCCCCTTGAGGTGCACTCGGAGGCTTCAGTTAGTCCAGAATGCAGCTGCGCGGGTGATAGAGGGAGCTTCGCGTAGCTCCCATGTAACACCGCTCCTGCGCAGACTGCACTGGCTACCTGTGGCCTTTCGAGTGCACTTTAAGGTTTTGGTTACTACCTTCAAAGCGCTCCATGGCTTAGGGCCTGGGTACTTACGGGACCGCCTGCTGTTACCGCATGCCTCCCACCGACCTGTACGCTCTCGCAGAGAGGGACTTCTCAGGGTGCTGTCCGCCAAGCAATGTCGGCTGGCGGCCCCCAGGGGAAGGTCCTTCTCTGTGGGGGCTCCCACACTCTGGAACAAGCTTCCCCCGGGTTTACGCCAAATACCTGACCTTCAGACCTTCCGCCGCGAACTGAAGACACATCTTTTCATTCGTGCGGGGCTGGCTTAAATTTTATCGATTTTAAATTTTATCGATTTTAAATTTTTTTAATATTAATTTTAATGGTGTTTTAGTTTTATATATTTTAAAGTTTTTTAGGCCAATTATAAAATAAGTTTTTTAATTTGTATTTTAAATTGTATATTGTATTGTCTGTTTTTACTTTTGGCTGTACACCGCCCTGAGTCCTTCGGGAGAAGGGCGGTATAAAAATCGAATAAATAATAATAAATAAATAATAATTGTGTATTTCAGCAGGCTGTTGGAAGCTCAACCAGGAAGATGACGGTGGCAGCTCAGTCTTGAAATGGTGGGAGGAATATTTTGAAGCCCCTGTCTCTCAGGTACTCCATATCAGGTGTCTCCAACCTTCACAACTTTAAGACTTGTGGACTTCAACTCCCAGAATTCCTCAGCCAGCTCTGTCTCCAACCTGGGCAATTTGTGGACTTCAACTCCCAGAATTCCTCAGCCAGCACAGCTCAAAGCTCAGCAAAACTCAAAGCTGGCTGAGGAATTCTGGGAGTTGAAGTCCACAAGTCTTAAAAGTTGCCAAGGTTGGAGACCCCTGATCTATATGCTATTTTTTTTTCTGTGACTTGCTTAAATTGTAACAAGCCTTTGAAGGGAGGTGATCTTCCAAGTTATCAAGTGAATGTTGTTTTTTTTCCTCTGCTGATGATCAGACTACTACGGGTAGTCTGATAGTTCTCGATTTGTGACACAAAGGGACCAGAATTTCTCATGGTACGCAAGGTTGAATAAGTCGGCCTGTTTCTACCACATTTTTGGCCCCACTAGTGAATCACTGGCCATTAACTAACCCAAAATTTCCCCCCACTTTCCCTCATCGACTTGGCTTGGTCCAAAGCCAGCTCAGAAGGTTGAAGCTGGTGATCACTTGACCCTGGGATGCCGCAACTATTACAAATGCTGGTTGCCAAGCACCCAAAATTTTCTCTAGGGATGCTGCAACTACGAGTACATTACTCACTCCCCCCACCCCCCTGGGCTGTTGTAACTTTAAACAGTTGTAAATCAAGGACTATCTGTATATTGCTCCAGTGTCCCCCCCCTCTGCCCCTGGAGAAATGAGGGGTGGTCTCTGATGTATTTTCCCAACAGGGGCACCTGGAGAGCTTCCTTAGTTTAGGAGCAAATGGATTCTTCTCTTGAATCATTGCCCATAGTTCCTATTAAAATTTATATAAATGGAAGGATGTATCAAACATTACAGGATCCAACAGGGATACCTGGAGAGTTTGCGCTCTCTCAGCTCTGTCCATGTGGCGTATGGGAGCGTAGGCGTCTGTCCTATGACGTATGGTCCCCTTCCACACTGTTGGAGAGCAAGTTGGACCTCCGTGGTCTGCAGCCTGCATATTCCTACTGCTTCTCTGAGTCTTTGTGGACCGTGACAGAGGAGATAAACCATGCAGGAGACACTTCGATTTGCATCCCCTCCTCTCCTTGTTTTATGCCAAGGGTATCCAGCCTTGGCCTTGTTTAAGGCATGTGGATTTCTGGGAGCTGAAAGTCCACAAGGCCTAAAATTGTCAAGGTCAAAACCCTCCTGCACCATGTTAATGTGGTTTTTTTCTTAGATGTGGGGTTTCAAGGTTTTGAACTGGAGAACCTAATTCACAGTTCCTTGCATGCTTTCATAAAATGAAAAAGGATGTAGGGTTTTATTTGTAAGTTGCCTCAAGTTGTCCAACCAGCTCTAGTTGAAGTACATTTACTGAAAACGGCAATAAACCGCAAAATTGTATGAATGTATTCGTGATCATATTTTGCATGTTTCTCTGTGTCATATATATATGTGTGTGTGTGTGTATGTGGCTATATATATAATGATTATCTTTTGAGAGTTGAATGCAATGAAATTTCATTTTAAGGTATGTTGATTATTGTACATTTAAAGTGTCAAACTATGCTATTCTATTCTATTCTATTTTATTCTATTCTATTCTATTCATGACCTTAAGAGGATAAAGTTCCTGCTTTTAATTAATGGGTATTTTTCTATTGAATTGAATTACTGAAGTCTGAAGCTATAAAAAAATCTACTTTCAGATTCTAAAATGGTCATTTTTGTTTGCTTTTCCTTGTCAGGTTATTTGAAAGGAGGAAAAACTGAAAGCAGCAACTATTCTCAGTGCTGCTGTGGAAGATAAACTACTTGGACAGGCTTGGAGGAATAAAAATGTTAGAGCAAGCAGCATCAGATAGAAATCTGGCATTAATGAACCAGCCAGAGCACAGGACAACTCAAAACCACGCAAGATCAGAATATGTGGAGGGTCCTGGCCCAGAGAATGGCCAAGAGTTTAACATGTCTGAATGGATAACATTATCAATGCTTGTGCAACATAGGCTGCAGCAGCATTTAGAATGTTGGTTATAGAACAAAACTGTACCTGCAATTGGCATTTGAACTGATAACAGTACAAACTTGGAGTTATTTGGGTTTTTTTTAGTTTGCCATGAGAACCTGTTCACTTTATTTTGTAAATGAACATGTATTATTGAACATCAGTGAACCTACTAATTTGAATTCAGCTGAGCTATACTTTAACAAACCCTGCTTAGACAAATTTTGGGGATTCTGCTCGAGGCCACTGCTGTAGTTGGGGGTGTGGGTTTAAAGATATTGAGAGGAACTGTTAAATGAAGAACAGAGCAATTACCATATTGAATTCTACTGTTTTCTATTTCAATTATATAGAATGTAAAGGATGTTTGTTTTTATTTTTATAGTTCTAATGTACACTGAAGATGCATTTAATTTCGTTGTACCATATGCAATTACAATAAAGTAAACTAAACTTTAAATAGGAACATAATCCTGAATTCTTCTGCCTTTGTCAGTCCTTTATATATGGTATATTATTGGAACTTGATAATTAAGTATTTGTGTTTTCCCCTCTTTAACATTGGTTTATGGCTTTGCAAATCTTTATGTATTTATACACATGTATGTATTAAAGACCAGTACCAATCATTTTATGTGTAAGTTTTCATGTTATTGATTCATTCAACTATAATTGATTAATTCAACTATAATTGATTTTTAACACCATTGCAGAAATAGTTCTCTAATGTTTTCATGATCACTGATTTGGCCAAAGTTGAGAATTTCCCCAGTTTACACATTACTACATTTCTGTACTTTCTGAGCAGCTTGTAGTATTGGTATTGAGGTTAAAACAAAAATTTGATAAATTGCATCCTTTCAATCTGATGTGGCACCATTTGAAATAACATGATGTTACTCTACACCCAGTTTTCCAAGTGTCCTATTTTTATGGTTTGCGAAGTTCACATATTAATGGATACTTCAATTGATGGTTTCCTTGGCTTGCCACTTAACATTGGAGAATGCCCTGATCCATCTGTTTCAAAAATGTGCACTGAAATTTCTTAGGCTTCCTCTGTATAAACTTAAGTGAGTAAAGTGCACAATCTTTAAGAATGAGAAAGTGAATTTTTGGAAGGGATAGGATCCGATTGTATTTTTAGGCTCCGTTTCCTCCAAGAATTATGTCAGATTTCTAAGCCTTTTTTTTTTCTGGTTGTGTAGCAATCCTGTAAGCAGTGGTGGGATTCAGCCAGTTCACACCACTTGGGGAGAACCGGTTGTTAACTTTCTGAGCAGTTTGGCAAACTGGTTGTTGGAAGAAGTCATTGGGGCAGAGAACCGGTTGTCAAATTACTTGAATCCCACCACTGCCTGTTAAGATAAGGTGATAGCACTAGATTGCAAAAGACATTACGTGCAATGCCGGTTTTCCAAAAATGACTCATTGAGCCGCCCTTGTATCTATTAAAATACTAATTGGCAGTTGATGAGTAAGCTGAAGACTTTGGAATGTTGTCTTCCTAGCATATTCCTGCAGGTGCAGGATGCGCATTGCAGATCATTGAATGCTTCACACGGTCAGCTGTGTCTCCAGGGCACAGGCCCGTGGCTTGCACATCTTTGTTTATTTATTTATTTATTAATTAGATTTCTAGACCGCCCTTCTCCCGAAGGACTCAGGGCGGTGTACAGCCTTATTAAAACACATAGGTACACAATAAATTTAAAATACATTTAAAATGAAATATTTAACCGGCCAATTTAAAACTAAAAACGGTCAAACGACCGATATAAAACCCTAAACTATAAAATCACCATTAAAAACCCATAACTTAAAAAACTAACCCAGTCCAGCGCAGATAAATAAGTAAGTTTTGAGCTCGCGGCGAAAGGTTCGGAGGTCCGGAAGTTGACGAAGTCCTGGGGGGAGCTCGTTCCAGAGGGCGGGAGCCCCCACAGAGAAGGCCCTTCCCCTGGGTGTCGCCAGACGACACTGTCGCGCCGGCGGCACCCTGAGAGTCCCTCTCTGTGAGGCGCGCAGGTCGGTGAGAGGTATTCGGTAGCAGCAGGCGGTCCCGTAAGTAACCCGGCCCTATGCCATGGGCGCTTTAAAGGCGTTCACCAACACCTTGAAGCGCACCGGAAGGCCACAGGTAGCCAGTGCAGCCTCGCAGGATAGGTGTCACTCGGGAGCCACGAGGGCTCCCTCTATCACCAGCGCAGCTGCATTCTGGACCAACTGCAGCCTCCGGATGCCCTTCAAGGGAGCCCCATGTAGAGAGCATTGCAGTAGTCAGGCGAGGCGTCACAAGGCGTGGTGACTGTGCACAAGGCATCCCGGTCTAGAAAGGCGCAACTGGCGCACCAGGCGAACCTGGTGGAAAGCTCTCCTGGAGCGGCCGTCAAATGATCTTCAAAGACAGCCGTGCATCCAGGAGAACGCCCAAATTACGCACCCTTTCCGCCGGGGCCAATGACTCGCTCCCGACAGTCAGCAGCGGACTCAGCTGACTGTGCGGGATGCCGGCATCCACAGCCACTCCGTCTTGGAGGATTGAGCTTGAGCCTGTTTCTCCCCATCCAGACCCGTCGGCTTCCAGACACGGGACAGCACTTGATAGCTTCATTGGGGTGGCCGGTGTGGAAAAGTACAGCTGGGTGTCATCAGCGTACAGCTGGTACCTCACACGAAGCCACTGATGATCTCACCCAGCGGCTTCATATAGATGTTGAACAGAAGGCGAGAGAATCGGCCCTGCGGCACCCACAAGTGAGGCGCGCGGTGACCTCTGCCCGTCAACACCGTCTGCGACCGGTCGGAGAGATAGGAGGAGAACCACCGATAGCGGTGCCTCCACTCCCAACCCCTCCAACCGGCGCAGCAGGATACCATGGTCGATGGTATCAAAAGCCGCTGAGAGGTCTAATAGGACCAGGGCAGAGGAATAACCCCTATCCCTGGCCTCAGAGATCATCCACCAAGCGACCAAAGCCGTCTCAGTGCTGTAACCGGGTCGGAAGCCGGACTGGAGCAGGTCCAGATAGACAGTTTCCTCCAGGTGCAGGGGAAACTGATATGCCACCATACTCTCTACAACCTTCGCGAGCGGGTTGGAGACGGACGATAATTACCTAAAACAGCGGGTCCAGGAAGGCTTCTTGAGGAGGGGCCTCACCACCGCCTCTTTCAAGGCGGCGGAAGACTCCCTCCAACAAGGAAGCACTCGTAATCCCCTGGAGCCAGCCTCGTGTCACCTCCTGAGTGGCCAGCACCAGCCAGGAGGGGCACGGGTCCAGTAAACACGTGGTGGCATTCAATCTACCCAGCAACCTGTCCATGTCCTCGGGAGTCACAGGGTCAAACTCATCCCACACAACATCACCAAGACCGCCCTCAGATACCTCGTTGATTATTGTACATTTAAAGTGTCAAAGTATTCTATTGTATTGTATTCTATTCTATTCATGACCTTAAGAGGATAAAGTTTCTGCTTTTAATTAATGGGTATTTTTCTATTGAATTGAATTACTGAAGTCTGAAGCTATAAAAAATCTACTTTCAGATTCTAAAATGGTCATTTTTGTTTGCTTTTCCTTGTCAGGTTATTTGAAAGGAGGAAAAACTTTGAAAGCAGCAACTATTCTCAGTACTGCTGTGGAAGATAAACTACTCGGACAGGCTTGGAGGAATAAAAATGTTAGACCAAGCAGCATCAGATAGAAATCTGGCATTAATGAACCAGCCAGAGCACAGGACAACTCAAAACCACGCAAGATCAGAATATGTGGAGGGTCCTGGCCCAGAGAATGGCCAAGAGTTTAACATGTCTGAATGGATAACATTATCAATGCTTGTGCAACATAGGCTGCAGCAGCATTTAGAATGTTGGTTATAGAACAAAACTACCTGCAATTGGCATTTGAACTGATAACAGTACAAACTTGGAGTTATTTGGGTTTTTTTTAGTTTGCCATGAGAACCTGTTCACTTTATTTTGTAAATGAACATGTATTACATCAGTGAACCTACTAATTTGAATTCAGCTGAGCTTTACTTTAACAAACCCTGCTTAGACAAATTTTGGGGATTCTGCTCGAGGCCACTGCTGTAGTTGGGGGTGTGGGTTTAAAGATATTGAGAGGAACTGTTAAATGAAGAACAGAGCAATTACCATATTGAATTCTACTGTTTTCTATTTCAATTATATAGAATGTAAAGGATGTTTGTTTTATTTTTATTTTATTTTATTTTATTTTATTTTATTTTATTTTATTTTATTTTATTTTATTTTATTTTATTTTATTTTATTTTATTTTATTTTATTTTATTTTATTTTATTTTATTTTATTTTATTTTATTTTATTTTATTTTATTTTATTTTATTTTATTTTATTTTATTTTATTTTATTTTATTTTATTTTATTTTATTTTATTTTATTTTATTTTATTTTATTTTATTTTATTTTATTTTATTTTATTTTATTTTATTTTATTTTATTTTATTTTATTTTATTTTATTTTATTTTATTTTATTTTATTTTATTTTATTTTATTTTATTTTATTTTATTTTATTTTATTTTATTTTATTTTATTTTATTTTATTTTATTTTATTTTATTTTATTTTATTTTATTTTATTTTATTTTATTTTATTTTATTTTATTTTATTTTATTTTATTTTATTTTATTTTATTTTATTTTATTTTATTTTATTTTATTTTATTTTATTTTATTTTATTTTATTTTATTTTATTTTATTTTATTTTATTTTATTTTATTTTATTTTATTTTATTTTATTTTATTTTATTTTATTTTATTTTATTTTATTTTATTTTATTTTATTTTATTTTATTTTATTTTATTTTATTTTATTTTATTTTATTTTATTTTATTTTATTTTATTTTATTTTATTTTATTTTATTTTATTTTATTTTATTTTATTTTATTTTATTTTATTTTATTTTATTTTATTTTATTTTATTTTATTTTATTTTATTTTATTTTATTTTATTTTATTTTATGGGTTTAAAGATATTGAGAGGAACTGTTAAATGAAGAACAGAGCAATTACCATATTGAATTCTACTGTTTTCTATTTCAATTATATAGAATGTAAAGGATGTTTGTTTTTATTTTTATAGTTCTAATGTACACTGAAGATGCATTTAATTTCGTTGTACCATATGCAATTACAATAAAGTAAACTAAACTTTAAATAGGAACATAATCCTGAATTCTTCTGCCTTTGTATATGGTATATTATTGGAACTTGATAATTAAGTATTTGTGTTTTCCCCTCTTTAACATTGGTTTATGGCTTTGCAAACCTTTATGTATTTACACACATGTATGTATTAAAGACCAGTACCAATCATTTTATGTGCAAGTTTTCATGTTATTGATTAATTCAACTATAATTGATTAATTCAACTATAATTGATTTTTAACACCATTGCAGAAATAGTTCTCTAATGTTTTCATGATCACTGATTTGGCCAAAGTTGAGAATTTCCCCAGTTTACACATTACTACATTTCTGTACTTTCTGAGCAGCTTGTAGTATTGGTATTGAGGTTAAAACAAAAATTTGATAAATTGCATCCTTTCAATCTGATGTGGCACCATTTGAAATAACATGATGTTACTCTACACCCAGTTTTCCAAGTGTCCTATTTTTATGGTTTGCGAAGTTCACATATTAATGGATACTTCAATTGATGGTTTCCTTGGCTTGCCACTTAACATTGGAGAATGCCCTGATCCATCTGTTTCAAAAATGTGCACTGAAATTTCTTAGGCTTCCTCTGTATAAACTTAAGTGAGTAAAGTGCACAATCTTTAAGAATGAGAAAGTGAATTTTTGGAAGGGATAGGATCCGATTGTATTTTTAGGCTCCGTTTCCTCCAAGAATTATGTCAGATTTCTAAGCCTTTTTTTTTTTTCTGGTTGTGTAGCAATCCTGTAAGCAGTGGTGGGATTCAGCCAGTTCGCACCACTTGGGGAGAACCGGTTGTTAACTTTCTGAGCAGTTTGGCAAACTGGTTGTTGGAAGAAGTCATTAGGGCAGAGAACCGGTTGTCAAATTACTTGAATCCCACCACTGCCTGTTAAGATAAGGTGATAGCACTAGATTGCAAAAGACATTACGTGCAATGCCGGTTTTCCAAAAATGACTCATTGAGCCGCCCTTGTATCTATTAAAATACTAATTGGCAGTTGATGAGTAAGCTGAAGACTTTGGAATGTTGTCTTCCTAGCATATTCCTGCAGGTGCAGGATGCGCATTGCAGATCATTGAATGCTTCACACGGTCAGCTGTGTCTCCAGGGCACAGGCCCGTGGCTTGGCACATCTTTGTTGACGGTGTCTTGCCATTTCTCTTTTGGACACCCACGAGATCGCCAGCCATTGACTTCTAGTTGGTAGGCAATCTTGGCCCCGGTGGGAAGTGCTTCTCTCTGGACATGTCCATACTAGTGGAGTCTACCTGCTCTCATCTTCTCTATAATGGGTGCGGCACCAGAATGCTGTTGAATGGTGTCATTTGTGATGTGAAGAAGGGACAAGGTGGCTCAGTGGCTAAGACGCTGAGCTTGTCGATCGAAAGGACTGCGGTTCAGCGGTTCGAATCCCGAGTGCCGCAAGTCGAATCTATAGTGAGTTCCCGTTACTTGTCCCAGCTGTCAACCTAGCAGTTCAAAAGCACCTAAGTGCAAGTAGAAAACTAGGGACCACCTTTGGTGAAAAGGTAACAGTGTTCCATGCACCTTTGGCATTTAGTCATGCCGGCCACATGACCACGGAGACATTTTCGGACAGCTCTTCAGCTTTGAAACAGATGAGCACCACCCCCTAGAGTCGGGAACGACTAGCACATGTGCGAATGGAACCTTTACCTTTAAAGAAGGAAGATGCCCGATATCCCAACAGAGCATTCACATTTCAATGGCATGGAGATAGATTTAGGTCCCTGTTGTTGCTGCCCAGCATTCAGTGCTATACAGTGCAACAGGGCAGATGGTTGTCTTGTAAAACTTACATTTAAGACAAGCTGGCATTCGTCTGTCAACATAGGACACCAGTGAGTTCTCGCCAGGTTGCATTCACCCTTTAAGGCAGCAGCTGCACCTCCAATGAATTTGCAAGTTCCCAAGATGATAGTGGCAGTTTGATCTAGCGGTTAACTGGGAGACTGGAGAGTTCTAGTTCTGACTTTCAACCCTAACAAGCAGGGAATGAAT
Source organism: Ahaetulla prasina (assembly GCF_028640845.1). NCBI lineage: Eukaryota > Metazoa > Chordata > Lepidosauria > Squamata > Colubridae > Ahaetulla > Ahaetulla prasina. Next base: position 17,059,901 of record NC_080548.1, read on the forward strand.
GGCAAAGCACTTCCGGGAAACCTTGCCAAGAAAATTGCAGGGATTTGTCCAGGCTGTGCCTGAGAATTGGATCCCAACTGAACAAAAAAAAAGAGGTCCCAAGTGCTTTTAAGGGCTGACAAATTATTAAGAACAAACACTTCAATTTCCCCCCTCAAAATACCAGATTATGAGCCCAGTTTTTATCTGATCCAGTGAAATAGTTTTCCCATTTTGTCCAGAGAAAATTAAAGAGTTGTTAGTTGCAAAGTCGTGTCCGACCCATCGCGACCCCATGGACAACATTCCTTCAGGCCTTCCTGTCCTCTATCTGGAGTCCATTTAAGCTCACACCGACTGCTTTGGTGACTCCATCCAGCCACCTCATTCTCTGCCGTCCCCTTCTTCTTTTGCCCTCAATCTTTCCCAGCATTAAGCTCTTCTCCAGTGAGTCCTTCCTTCTCATTAGGTGGCTAAAGTATTTGAGTTTCATCTTCAGGGTCTGGCCTTCTAAAGAGCAGTCAGGGTTGATCTCCTCCGGTTTGATCGCCTAGCAGTCCAAGGGACTCGCAGGAGTTTTCTCCAGCACTGGAGTTCAAAGGCCTCAATTCTTTTGGCGCTCAGCCTTTCTTATGGTCCAACATTCACAACCATACATTGCAACTGGGAAAACCATAGCCTTGACTATACACACTTCTGTTGGCAGGGTGATGTCTCTGCTTTTTAGTAAGCGATCTAGATTTGCCACAGCTTTCTTCCCTAGGAGCAAGCGTCTTTTAATTTCTTGGCTGCAGTCCCCATCTGCAGTGATCTTGGAACCCAGGAAAATAAAATCTGTCACTACCTCCGTTTCTTCTCCATCTATCCGCCAGGAATTGAGAGGGCCGGATGCCATGATCTTAGTTTTCTTAATGTTGAGTCTTAAGCCAACTTTTGCACTCTCCTCCTTCACCCGCATAAAGAGGCTCTTTAGTTCCTCTTCACTTTCTGCCATGAGAGTGGTGTTGGGATATCAAAAATATCAACCATACATGAGATTGTTGATATTTCTCCCGGCAATCTTAATTCCAATTTTTGATTCCTCCAGCCCCACCTTTCTCATGATGTGCTCTGCATATAAATTAAAGATAATGGGCAAAAAAAAGGCTTGCGGATTACTGCAAAAATAGACATTGATGCAACTAACAACAAGAAGACATTGTATACATTGGCAGTTTATAACTGGAATGCTAATGCAACCTATTTGTGAATTGGTCCTTTATACTTAGATTTCAACTCCCAGAGTTCCTCAGCCAGCTTTGCTGGCTGAGGACTCTGGGAGTTGAAGTTGGCAAGTTTGGAGAGGCCTGCATTAGAGGGGTTAATTTGGGGCTCCTATGACTCTTGTAGAGCAGGGATCCCCAAATTCTTCAGCTCGTTGACCCCTAATGAAGTTTCAGATTATTCATCAACCTTCCCTCACCCTTTATTATATGAGGATAATTTAAGACAGGAGTCTCCCAACCTTGGCTACTTTAAGACTTGGACTTCAACTCCCAGAGTTCCTCAGCCAGCTTTGCTGGCTGAGGGACTCTGGGAGTTGAAGTCCACAAGTCTTAAAGGGACCAAGTTTCGACACCCCTGCAATAAAGGATGTAAACTGTGAGGCTGAATTAGGAACTTGCAGGCTGGTTCTGCATCTCCTACAAGCCAGAGGCTTCTGGATGGATACGGATTGCACTGGTAGAAATTGAAGACGATTGTACTAGCCAGGATCTGGTTTTGCGTAATAGAGTTGAAGATACGGATCAACCAAACACGCTAAGCCAGGGGTCTCCAGCCTTGGCAACTTTAAGCCTGGAGGACTTCAATTCCCAGAATACCCCAGCCAGCAAAGCTTATGCTTCTCTAACAGATAGGTGATACTCCTGTTGTACAGGTACTCCTCAACTTACGACTGTATTGGGGATGGGAATTTCCATTGCTAACCAAGGCGGTTGTTCATTGAGCTGTGCCTGACTTTTACGACCTTTTTTGCTGTGGTTGTTAAGCAAATGACTGCAGTCATTAAGTGAATCATGTTAAGTAAATATGGTTCTCTTCCCTCACCCCCCCCCCCCAATATTGACTTTGTTTGTTGGAAGCCAGCTGGGTAGGTTACAAATGGCGATTGCTTGACCCAGGGACACTGCAATCTTCATAAGCCCATCCTGGTTTGCCATAGCAATTGAATTTTGGTCATGTGACCATGGGGAAAAGCCGCAATGGTCGTAAGTGTGAGGACTGGTTATAAATCACTTGGTTCAATGTCTGGTCATTTTGAACAATTGTTAAACAAATGGCAGTAAGTTGAGGGCTACCTGTAGACAGTGTAGAACAGGAGTCTCCAGCCTTGGCCACTTTCAGCCTGGAGGACTTCAACTCCCAGAATACCCCAGCCAGCTTTGCTGGCTGAGGACTCTGGGAGTTAATCCACAAGTCTTAAAGACCAAGTTTCACACCCCTAAGATGTAAACTGTGAGGCTGAATTAGGAACTTGCAGGCTGGTTCTGCATCTCCTACAAGCCAGAGGCTTCTGGATGGATACGGATTGCGCTGGTAGAAATTGAAGACGATTGTACTAGCCAGGATCTGGTTTTGCGTAATAGAGTTGAAGATACGGATCAACCAAACACGCTAAGCCAGGGTCTCAACCTTGGCAACTTTAAGCCTGGAGGACTTCAATTCCCAGAATACCCCAGCCAGCAAAGCTTATGCTTCTCTAACAGATAGGTGATACTCCTGTTGTACAGGTACTCCTCAACTTACGACTGTATTGGGGATGGGAATTTCCATTGCTAACCAAGGCGGTTGTTCATTGAGCTGTGCCTGACTTTTACGACCTTTTTTGCTGTGGTTGTTAAGCAAATGACTGCAGTCGTTAAGTGAATCATGTTAAGTAAATATGGTTCTCTTCCCTCACCCCCCCCACCCCACCCCCAATATTGACTTTGCTTGTTGGAAGCCAGCTGGGTAGCTTACAAATGGCGATTGCTTGACCCAGGGACACTGCAACCTTCATAAGCCCATCCTGGTTTGCCATAGCAATTGAATTTTGGTCATGTGACCATGGGGGAAAAGCAGCAATGGTCGTAAGTGTGAGGACTGGTTATAAATCACTTGGTTCAATGTCTGGTCATTTTGAACAATTGTTAAACAAATGGCAGTAAGTTGAGGGCTACCTGTAGACAGTGTAGAACAGGAGTCTCCAATCTTGGCCACTTTCAGCCTGGAGGACTTCAACTCCCAGAATACCCCAGCCAGCTTTGCTGGCTGGGGAATTCTGGGAGTTGAAGTCCTCCAGGCTGAAAGTGGCCAAGGCTGGAGACCCCTGAGCTAAGCCACAGGGTAACCCGCACTTGCCAGCCCCCACGCCTGTATGCGAATGCAGGCAAGATCTGCAACGAACCGGGGGGGGGGGATTTAGTTAACCCGTGTTGCAAATCCGTCGCAGCATCTCGTCGCGATCTGCTTGCGCTTCCCTTTAGGATCGCTGGCCAACAAGCCGCCTGTTCGTAAAGCTTTCAGGAAGCCCCCCTTTTTTTTTAACCCAAAGCCAAGAAACCTCGCTTGCAAAAAAACCCGCGAAGGACGAATAGAAGAAGCCAGCAACGCGCCTTTCGGAACTTTGCGCCTCGCCTCTGCACGGGAGGCTTCGGCCCGTAGAGGGCGCTTTGCTCCTCTTTCGCGGCCAATGTGGCCTCCGCGCCCAGTGCGCATGCGCCTCCGGATCAGGCCGGGGAGGGGAAAGGGGAGGGGGAAGTGGAGAAAGAGAGAGGGAGGAAGAGAGAGAAGCTTGGCCCGACTTAGAAGAGGAGGCGGCGAATTATAGGTAAAGAACAGAGGTGAGTTGATGGGGGGGAGGGGAGGGGAGGACGGCGTGGGAAACACGGCAGGCATAAAGTGGGGGGAGGGGAATAAGGTAATATTTGCCCCCCCCCTTCCCTTCAAACCCCCCCTTTCCCATCCCAAAATTTGCCGATCGCTCAAGTTACAAAAGGGCCCAGTCCACGTGGTTTGGGGAAAGTGCTGCAGGCGAACGTTCTAAGGATGGAACGCCGAGTAACAACTTCGCGTTCTAATTGGAGGGGGGAGGGGGAAGGAGGGAGCGGAGGCGCTCCGAGGCAGCGGCGGGAAAGGGACGAGGGGGGCCGCCGCGGCTGAGTCCGGCGCGTGGGTGAACGCTTGCTCGGCCTCCCTTCCCTCCTTCTCTCCCTCCCCCTCTTCCTTCCTTCCTTCCTTCCTTCTTTCTTTCCTGGGAAGGGAGGCCCAGGCGGGAAATTCAAACTGCAGGCGGCTTCCTTGACAGTTAGGGGAAAGCGGAGGTGGGGAAGGGGGAAAAAAAAGAAGAAAAAAAAGGAACGATTCCATAGGACTTATGAAAGGGTTCCTGTTTGATTCCCTTTTTTTATAATCATCACAAAAGGATGAGCGGAAAGCCGGGCAGGCTAATATGGCTTATTTTATTTCATTTTATTATTTATTTTATTTTATTTTTTTATTTATTTTATTTTATTTTTTATTTTATTTTATTATTTTATTTTATTTTATTTTATTTTTCTTTGACTCCGGAGTATGTATGTATGTATGTATGTATGTATGTATGTATGTATGTATGTATGTATGTATTTATTTATTTATTTATTTATTTATTTATTTATTTATTTATTTATTTATTTATTTATTTATGTGTTTGTTTGTTTCAATTTCTATACTGCCCTTCTCCCAAAGGACTCAGGGCGGTTCACAGCCAATTTAAAACAACATGAATATACACAAAGAATTAAAACATAATTAAAAATTAATTTTAAAATTTGGCCCAACAAATTAAACTAGATTGTCTCTGTGCAGGACTTCCAACTCCCAGAATTCAACCTGCCTTGGAATTTCCAAGTTGGAAAAACACAGCTGTAGACAGGGGTGGGGGGGGGAATGGGGTTTGTGTTGTCTCCCAACTGGGAAGCTTTAAAACGTTGAGAACTTCCAACTCCCAGGATTCCTCCGCTGGCCATGCCGGCTGGGGAATCGTGGGAGTTGAAGTCGGCAAGTTTGGAGAGGCCTGCTTTAGAGGGGTTAATGTGGGGGCTCCTATGACTCTTGTAGAGCAGGGATCCCCAAATTCTTCAGCTCGTTGACCCCCTAATGAAGTTTCAGATTATTCATCAACCTTCCCCTCACCCTTTATTATATGAGGATAATTTAAGACAGGGAGTCTCCCAACCTTGGCTACTTTAAGACTTGTGGACTGCAACTCCCAGAATTCCTCAACCAGCTTTGCTGGCTGAGGGATTCTGGGAGTTGAAGTCCACAAGTCTTAAAGTAGCCAAGATTGGAGACCCCTGATTTAAGAAATGCTATTTTAACTACTGATACTCCGACCACTAATCATAGCATCAACCTCTTGGATAGTCCCATTGATCCTCTTTGGGGTTGATGTTGACCGTTTTGGGGACCCCTGCCATGGTGGATTGGAACTGTAGGCCTGTCTACCTGGGAGTCTTATCAGGTGAACAAACACTAGTAGAAACTGATGGGCCAATCTTAACTTGGATCTAGTGGGGTTTATTCCCAGCTAAACCACAGTCTGGATCCAAAGCCTTGGAGATAACGCTAGACTCTGCCTGGTATAATGTTCTCATCTCTATCCCAAAGGCTTTTTTTTTTCTTCTTCAAGAGGCAACTGGACTTACTGGTTTTTTTTTCTTTGAAGACGTTTCGCTTCTCATCCAAGAAGCTTCTTCAGCTCTGACAGGATGGTGGGGAATGGAAGGATTTATGCTCCTTGCGGACAGCTGGTCATTTGCATCCTTTTAAAAGGGCCGTTGAAGCACTTGGAGGTTTATCTGTGTCCTGAGTGTCTCCTGAGTAGTGCTCCTGGTTCCATCTTCTACTCAGGTGACCCTGAGGACACAGATAAGCCTCGAAGTGCTTCAATGGCCCTCTTAAAAGAATGCAAATGATCAGCTGTTTGCAAGGAGTATAAATCCTTCCATTCCCTACTATCCTGTCAGAGCTGAAGAAGCTTCTTTGGTGAGAAGCAGGGGTGAAATGCTCCCGGTTTGGACCGGATCGCCTGATCCGGTAGCAATGGCGGCAGGTGGTTCGGAGAACCTGTAGCAAAAATCCCTGCCCTACCCCATGCCCAGCTGAGCCATACGATCATCAGAGGTTGGTTTTTGTTTTTTTTTACTTTTAAAAGCATTTTTTCTTTGGCCGAAAAAATGCTTTTAAAAGTTAAAAAAAAGTTGGCCACGCCCACGCAGTCAAATTTCCCCCCATACCAAGCCACGTCCACAGAACTGGTAGTAACAAATTTTATATTTCACCCCTGCTCATGCGACATAGCTAAGCTCCATTTCATGCTGAATAAACTAAATTATTAATGTAGTTTAAATGGAAAACTATCTTTAGGTAGATTTTTTACTTAGATAGATTTTATTAAAATAAATTTGATAAAAATAAACAAAAAATGGATTTAAACTTTAAAAAATCCATTTTTAAAAAAAAAGCTGTGATGATCGTACGGCTCAGCTGGGATCGTCAGAGCCTTTTAAAAGCATTTTTTCTACAACCTCTTTGTGGTTGTAGAAAAAATACTTTTAAAAGTAAAAACAAAAGTTGGCCACACCCACTCAGTCACATTACCCCCACCACCACCAAGCCACGCCCACAGAACCGGTGGTAACAAATTTTACATTGCATCCCTGGTGAGAAGCGAAACGTCTTCGAAAGAAAAAAACCCAGAAAGTCCAGTTGCCTCCTGCTTGTCCTTGAATATTGTATACAGACATACAGGTAGTCATTGACTTATGGCCACAACTGAGACCAGAATATCAGCTAAGTAGCTGAAGTATCGGCTTTCCCTATGGACTTTTCATATAGAAGTATCTCTGGGTAAAAAACAAAAGCAGTGTAACCTAATGACTTTTGTCTTGCAAATTGGGTCCAACTCCTTATTTTTATATAAAAGGTAAAGGTTTCTCCAGTCCAGTTGTGTCCAACTCTAGGGGGCAGTACTCTTCTCTGTTTCTTAGCTGAGGGAGCAAGCATTGTCTAAAGACACTTCAGTGGTCATGTGGTTCAACATGGCTATACACCGAAGGAGCAAGGAATTCTGTTACCTTCCCACCAAAGTGTTACCTCTTTATCTGCTTTGCATGCTTTCAAATTGCTAGGGGGCAGGAGCTGGAGCAAGGAACAGGAGCTCATCCCGTTATGCAGCACGCGGGTCTCGAACCGAACATCAATATCTTTAACTGTTGAGCCATCGCCATCCCCCCCCTTTGTTCTTATATACCGTATTTTTGGGGGTATAAAACGTATCTTTCCCCCCCCCAAAAAAGAGGGTGAAAATCTGGGTTCACCTTATACTCCAAATATAGTCCACGCAGCTTCTCAAACGAAGGTTTCAGAAGCTGAAAGAAGCTTCAGAAAAGAAGCCCCCAAACAGAGCTTCAGAAAAAAAAGTTCCCAAACAGAGCTTCAGAAAAAAAGCCCCCAAACAGAGCTTCAGAAAAAAAGTTCCCAAACAGAGCTTCAGAGGCTTTTTTTCTGAAGTTCTGTTTTGGAGGCTTTCAGAGGCAGAAAGAAGTTTTTTCTGTAACGGAATTTCAGAGGCAGGAAAAAAAAGCCAAACAAACAAAAAAAAAACAAGGCACAGAGTTCACAACCAAGGAACCTGTGGCTAAAATTCACCTCTGGGAACAGTTGACTGGGGGTATTCTGGGAGGCCGATCCACCTGCCAGTCAGCTTTTTTTCTTATTTTCCGCCCAAAAAACTAAGGTGCATCTTATACTGCGAAAAACACGGCAGGTCCCTTTATATAGGATCAGCTTAGCCTACCTAAGAGGATAAGCCGGGGATAAAACGGACAGTGTGAACGTGATTGGTCCTTCGCTACTTGAAGATGGGTGATGATAATGTTTGTCAAGTGAGAAGGACTCATCCATCCAGAAGGACATTCCTTTGATTAAGTAGACCAGCCATCCCCTGTAACAAAAACATTGCTGTCCTTCCCAAGAACCTAAACTGCACACCCTAAAAATTGTAGCCACGTTTATCAACCAAAATACACTGTGGTTGTCCCATAGGAAAAAAAAGTTTTACTTCTATCCAGGCTGCAGCAAAGTTGACAGGAGAAGCTGGAGAAGAGAGATTAAGAAGTTTGGCCTCTTAGCCAAAGTTTGGCACGTTTGCAATTGACTCGTTTTGTAGATAGAGAATATCTTTTGTTTCTTTCCTGGCAAGAATCCCTTCCAACAACTGTTGACAGGTGGCACTCAAGATGAGAATAAATTCTTTCTCCAGGGCTCATTACTCTTTTGATTCCAGGGTGGGTTGGAATTGAATTCTTATGAGGCTTATTTGTGAACCAGAAAGAGGTTACAGAAAAAAATGCTTTTAAAAGTTAAAAAAAAAAAAAGTTGGCCACGCCCACGCAGTCAAATTTCCCCCCATACCAAGCCACGCCCACAGAACTGGTAGTAACAAATTTTATATTTCACCCCTGCTCATGCGACATAGCTAAGCTCCATTTCATGCTGAATAAACTAAATTATTAATGTAGTTTAAATAGAAAACTATCTTTAGGTAGATTTTTTACTTAGATAGATTTTATTAAAATAAATTTGATAAAAATAAACAAAAAATGGATTTAAACTTTAAAAAATCCATTTTTTTAAAAAAAAAATCATCCATTTTTATCCATTCTGTGTTTGAGTGAGTGACCGTATGCCGAACCCAAGAGCACGCGGTGTATCAGGGTGAATTTGATTGTAAGCACTTCCGAATAATATTCTGATCTTCCTTTTCTTTTACGATTTTAAAAGTCCATGAGTTTTCCAAGCTTAGTCAATGTCTTGAGAGGACTGAACAGGTGGCCCTAAGGCAGCGGCTTAGCTTAGCGGTTGTGAGCGTGCGTGCGTGCCTGTAAGTAACAATACTTTACTATGTTCGAGGGCTCTTTGCAAATAGCTTCAGGAGGTGTAAAACAAGGGAAACCTTTGTCTACGGAAATAGCTTCTGTCCCTGAGCAATTTCGGTGGCCATGTTTCTTTCTCTATGCATGCAGGGTGCTGTCATTCTTGCTGTTCCTTGCTGCTGGAAAAGGAAAAAAAAAACCCAACCATTTAGTGGCAGCCAGAATGAGTCCATTGACCATACCACCTTTGCAAGCTCCACTGGTTACCTGTCTGTTTCTGAGTATAAGTCAAGGTGGTTGGTTATGCCAATAAACCAGGGGTGCTATTCAACAGGTTCTGACAGGTTCTGGAGAACTGGAAGCGGAAATTTTGAGCCGTTTGGAGAACCGGTTGTGGAAATTTTGAGCAGTTCGGAGAACCGGTTGTGGAAATTTTGAGCAGTTCGGGGAACCGGTTGTGGAAATTTTGAGCAGTTCAAATGAATGAATGAATGAATGAATGAATGAATACTAAACAGAGTCACCTGTCAGGATCAGGGATATTATGCTTTTTCTGTCATGGTACTTGCCCTCTGGAGTAAGGTTCCCCCTCATATCCAGATGGCTCCCACCCTCATGGTGTTCTGGAAGGCCCTTGTCAGTCCTTTGAGGTAGTCCAAACGAGATACCCCCACCCAGCCTTGACTTCAGGTAGTCCTCAACTTACAGCAGTTCATTTAGTGACCGTCCGAACTTACAATGGCATATAAAAAAAGTGACTTGTGGCCTTTTTTTTTTGCACAACCATTGTAGCATCCCCCTGGTCACATGATCAACTTGATCATGTGACCAGGGGTGAAATCCAGCAGGTTCTGACAGGTTCTGGAAAACCCGTAGCGGAAATTTTGAGCAGTTCAGAAAACCGGCAAATACCACCTCTGGCTGGCCCCAGAGTGGGGTGGGAATGGAGATTTTGCAGTATCCTTCCCCCTGGAGTGGGGTGGGAATGGAGATTTTGCAATATCCTTCCCCTGGAGTGGGGTGGGAATGGAGATTTTGCAGTATCCTTCCCCTGGAGTGGGGAGGGAATGGAGATTTTGCAATATCCTTCCCCTGGAGTGGGGTGGGAATGGAGATTTTGCAATATCCTTCCCCTGGAGTGGGGTGGGAATGGAGATTTTGCAGTATCCTTCCCCTGGAGTGGGGTGGGAATGGAGATTTTGCAATATCCTTCCCCTGGAGTGGGGTGGGAATGGAGATTTTGCAATATCCTTCCCCTGGAGTGGGGTGGGAATGGAGATTTTGCAGTATCCTTCCCCCTGGAGTGGGGTGGGAATGGAGACTTTGCAGTATCCTTCCCCCTGGAGTGGGGAGGGAATGGAGATTTTGCAATATCCTTCCCCTGCCATGCCACCAAGCCATGCCCACAGAACCGGTAGTAAAAAAAAAATTAGATTTCACCATTGATTCAGATGCTTGGCAACCGGCATGTACTTACGACAGTTGCAGTGTTGCCAGTCAATCTCCTTTTGCGACCTTCTTACAAGCAAAGTCCATGGGGGAAGCTAGATTCACTTAACAACCGTGTTCCTAATTTAACGGCTGCAGTAATTCGCTTAACAGCTGTGGCAAGAAAGATCGGACAATGGGGCAAAAGTCACTGGACACAACTGTCTCACTTAGCTTAATGGAAAGTTTGGGCTCAATTGTGGTCGTAAGTCGAGGACTACTGTACTAACTCTGGCTTTCTTTTAAGGTTGAAGTGTTGACCTTCTTGCGAATCTGAAGGTGCTTCTTCCCTTTCTCTGGCAAACTAGGGAGGGTCCCTTCCGTGATGCCCCCCCCACCACCACCACCACTTTTTCTTCTGTGGGTGAGATCCTTCATCCCTGGAAGCTTTCAAGAAGAGACTGGACTGCCATCTGTCAGAAATGGGGTAGGGCAGTGATGGCTAACTTTTTTGCCATTGTGTGCCAAAAGCAGGGGGAGCACACGAGGGCGTGCCCACACCCATAAATTCAATGCGTCCTGCGCATGTGTGTGTGTGTGCCCCCTGCTTTTGGCACGTGATGGCACGGTTTCATTTTTTGCCCTCCCCAGGCTCCAGAGGCTTTCTAGGAGCCTGGGGAGGGCAAAAACGGCCTTCCCCACTCCTCCGGAGGCCAGAAATGGCCTGTTTCCCGACTTCCGGTGGGCCCAGAAGTCCCGAAAGTCAGCTGGTCGGCATGCACACTGGAGCTGAGCTAGGGCAAAGCATGCCCACAGATACGGCTCCGCGTGCCACCTGTGGCACATTCCATACTTGCTTGGGCAGGGGGTGCTTGGGCAGGGGGTTGGACTAGATGACCTACAAGGTACCTTCCAAGTCTGTTAATCTGTTAAATCTTTCTCCTGGCCTTTATCTAGGTCAGGGGTCTCCAACCTTGGTCCCTTTTAAGACTTGTGGACTTCAACTCCCAGAGTTCCTCAGCCAGCTTTGCTGGCTGAGGGACTCTGGGAGTTGAAGTCCACAAGTAAAGGACCAAGGTTAGCGACCCCTGATCTAGTTGCGTCTCTCCTTCCTGTCTCTTTAAGATGATTCCCATGGGCCCATTTCAGCCCTGGCTAGTCTTGGGCTAGGATAATTGGGACGACTTTCGTATTTGCTTGTGGGTGTGGATATTATTAGCAGGGCTCGCCATAAATTCTTCTCCTTTATTACTTTTCTGTTTATTACATTGCATTTTTTGTTTTGTTTTGTTTGACACAAACAAACCACACTGTCCAGAATCGGTTTGGAGTTGGGCATTGTCAAAATTGAAAAAAATAAATCAATCAAATTAAATGTGGCTTTTATGGTCAATTTTATTGTGATATTTTCAATTCTTTATCACTCAAGCCAATTTAATTTGATTTTACTGCTTTCTAACAGTAATTATTTTATTACATAGAGTGTTGCCAAACTTTTTTGTGGCGGCGTTTAAAATTTGCAGGGTGCTACTAGATCAGGGATCTCCAACCTTGGCAACTTTAAGCCTAGCAGACTACAACTCCCAGAATTTAAGCCTGGCGGACTACAACTCCCAGCAAAACTGGCTGGGGAATTCTGGGAGTTGAAGTCCTCCAGGCTTAAATTTGCCAGGGTTGGAGACTCCTTTACTAGATAACTCTTCTATTAGGATACAGGTAATAAACTCAATTGTATTTATACAGCTGCTATAAAGACGTCCTTTGTTCTCTACTAGTTGATATATGACTTTTATTTAAGACGTTTCAATCCTAACTTTTCTCTTTTTTACATGGAACAATGTAAATAAAGTTCTCAACTAGCAGAAGTTAAGAGCCCAATCAAATACAGTTGCATTATTTTGAATGGTATTATTATTTTCTCCCTTTGGGCTGGCCTGTGTAGCTTCTACTGTACAGTAGTGGCCAAAATTGTCGAAACCTTTTGGGAAAAGTGTATTTTTGAGCTTTGATGGCTAATAACACCACTTTTGTTTTGGAGTTTCAAGATAATCCTATTCCACTGCTGGAATGGCCTGGGAATAGCCCAGACCTTAAACCAATTGAAAATCTATGGAGCCGACTAAAGAAACTTGTTAGTCAGAAGCGACCCAGCAATAAAACCCAGTTAATAGAAGCAGTCATTCAATCTTGGTTTCACATTATAACAGCTGCAGAACTCAAAGATTTGGTTCACTCCATGGGAAGACATTGTAAGGCTGTAATTCATGCTACCCAACTAAGTATTAACTGACATGGTGATAATTTTTGTATTTTCTAAGGTGAAAATTTTTGTATATCTCGTTTTTTCTACATGTTTCACTTTTCTTCTTTATACTGTAACTGCTGTTCTAATAGCAAATCCTTCATGAATGTTATAGCATTACATTCTTGGTTAAATTAGCTTTCCCCTGAGGTACAATTTTATGGTACTACTCCAAAAAAAAAGTGGTGTTATTAGCTAGTTTTAGAAAATACTCTTTTCCCAAAAGGTTTCCACAGTTTTGGCCACTACTGCAATGAAATTTGATTTGACGTTAACATACTGAGATTTATTTCATTGAGGAGATATGTTGTCCTTTTCTTTTCCTCTTTTCTGTCCTGCAGCTTTAAAGAAACATGCCAAGAAAACGGGCATTAGAAAAAGATGACATTTTAAAAGCGAAACGGATAAAAGGTGAGATGCCCCTTGCTGAGAAGATTGCTCAGATTCAAGTGCTTTCAATGCTTTGCCAACAAACATTTCAATCTTATCCTATAGTTCTTGCTGTTTACCAAATTCTTGTTAATTATGATTGATGTCAGCCTGTTTCTTTGGTCCAGTATTTCTCAATCTAAGCTGCTTGAAGATGCATGGATTCAACTCCCAGAATTCCCCAGCCAGCACTGCTGGCTGGGGAATTCTGGGAATTGAAATCCATATATCTTCAAGTGGCAAAGCTGAGAAACACTGAAAGTTCGGACTATGATTTTTACTTGCTTCAAAGAGTTTATTTCCTCTGCATGATTGAATGTAGGTAAATTTGACCATTATTGTGAGAATTGGCACATCCTTTTTTAAAATTCATTTTTAATCTCAATGGGTATGCCGATTCATGCTTTGCCCCAATAATGCTTCTCAACAGGTAGCCATCACCTTGTCCAAAATAGATTTAGTATAGAGCAGTGGTGAAATTCCATTTTTTTACTACTGGTTCTGTGGGCGTGGCTTGGTGGGCGTTAACAGGTTCTGACCAGTTCTGGAGAACCGGTAGCGGAAATTTTGAGTAGTTCAGAGAACCGGTAGTAAAAATTCTGACTGGCCCCGCCCCCATCTATTCTCTGCCTCCCGAGTCCCAGCTGATCGGGAGGAAATGGGGATGTCACAGGAACCTTCCCCTGGAGTGGGGTGGGAATGGAGATTTTACAGTATCCTTTCCCTGAAGTGGGTGGGAATGGATATCCTTCCCCTGCCACGCCCACCAAGCCATGCCACGCCCACTAAGCCACAGAACTGGTAGTAAAACAATTTGAAACCCACCACTGATGGGCGTGGTGTGGCTTGGTGGGCATGGCAGGGGAAGGATACTGCAAAATCAACATTTCCTCCCCACTCTGGGACCAGCCAGAGGTGGTATCTGCCAGTTCTCCGAACTGCTCAAAATTTCCGCTACCGGTTCTCCAGAACCTGTCAGAACCTGCTGGATTGCACCTCTGGTATAGAGGTGGGTGAACTGCTGTTTCCAAAAGTTTGGGATTTCAACCCCTTCCCGCTTCTTTGGATTTCTTCCTAACATTGGGTTCAGAAAACAGACTCTTTGGGTCGAGGACCCATCATTTGTATCTTCTAGTTGGGCACTGCAACAACAGATTAACCTTTGTAGGTTAGCCATGGGGCCAGTGTGTGTAGAGAATATACAGTGTATCTTGCACAGGTGATCCTCGATTTATGACCGCCGTTGAGCCCAAAATTTCCCTTGCTAAGTGAGGCTCAGGTGAGCTGCGCCTCATTTTACAATCTTTTTTTTTTGCCACGGTTGTTAAGCAAATCACTGCAGTTAAGTCAACCATGCAGTCATTAAACAAATCTGGCTTCCTGCATTGACTTTTGAAGGTTATAAACAGTGATCACATGACCCCGGGACCATGCAACCGTCATAAATAGAAGCCAGTTGCCAAGGGCTTGAATTTTGATCCCGTGACCATCGGGATGCTGCAGGGGCTGTAACTTCAAACAGTCTCTGAATGAAAGGTTGTAAGTCGAGGATTACCTGTTCAAAAATGCCGCTCTTGGTTTAGGAAACATCCGACTTAAATATTCAATTTCAAGCTCTCCGATTGGATTACGATATGTTGCTTTCTCTTTCACGTTCCTTCCTCCTGCTCTTATCCAGTTAGCCATTCCTCACACCAAAGCGAGCCAGGATTGGTGTTGACCCTGGGGCAAGGTGATCTTGGACAGTTGGGCCTTGGACCAGATGTGCTGGCACGGAAGAGGCCCGCCGTAGTGAAGCTCCCTGAGAAAATTATCCAAGCTGAGGCAGGAGGGGTTCATACAGTGTGTCTGAGCGAAACAGGCAAGGTGAGTCCAAACCTACCTTGGTTTCCTACAGAACGTTGTGCTATGTGCAAAGTACCGTATTTTTCAACCCAAATGGCATGACAGTGTATTCGTAGTGTCCGTATCGGGTGCCGAATGCCGTCTTCCATTCGTCTCCTTCTCGCATCCGCACCAGGTTGTAGGCCCCCCGGAGATCGAGCTTGGTGAAGATCGTGGCCTCCCGCAACCTCTCCAGTAGCTCCGGCAGGGGGTAGCGATTCCGTACCGTAATGGCGTTTAGCCGGCGGTAATCACAGCATAGGCGCAAGTCCCCTGTCTTCTTCTTCACGAAGAGGACCGGGGCCGAGAGAGGGGACTTTGAAGGGCGGGTGGACCCTCGGGCCAGGTTTTTGTCCAGGAAGTCCCTGAGGGCGGCCAACTCGGGCTCCGACATGGAATACAGGCGTCCCACAGGCAGTGGTGCGTTGGGCAGAAGGTCCACGGGGCAATCGTAGGGCCGATGCGGGGGTAGTCGGTCCGCCTCCTTCTCGCTGAACACGTCGGCGAAGTCCGTCAGCTCAGGAGGCAAGGTGATGGCAGCGGTGGGGACGTTCTGGCCAGCACAGGTGTGGCGGATGTGGTCAACACACTGCAGATTCGGGAAAGAGATGGCGTTCCGCGACCAGGCCACCTGAGGATCATGGGTCCGAAGCCAGGCCAACCCAAGGAAAATGAAGGTCCGCCGTGACATAAAACTGGATCGCCTCCTCATGGTCCCCAATAGCCAGGCGCAAAGGCTGGGTGGCGAATTTAATGGGGCCGGACACCAGTTCTCGTCCATCAATTGTCTCTACCCGCATCGGAGGGTCCACCGGAACCACGGGGACCGCAAACTGGGTCACAAAGGCCTGGTCCATAAAGTTTGTTGTGGCCCCTGAGTCCACCAGCGCATGCGCCTGGAGCCCGTCCGACTGGTTCCCCAACCATATCCGTGTGTCCAGAATCAGATGCCGAGGGGGCCCAGAGTCTACTTCTGCAACGTCCAGTGGGGGCTTAGTACGTGCCCGACCTAGGGTTTCCCCGAGGTCGGGCCTGCTCCGTTTCCCGATTGGTCACGCTGTGATTCGGGGACCGGCGTGCGTGCCCCACTTCGCTTTCTGGGGCAAGAAGCGGCGAAGTGGCCGGGCTCCCCACAGTACAGGCACAATCCCCCTTGGCGCCTCCGGTTCCGCTCCTGGGCTGTTAGGCGAGGTCTGGCCGCTCCCAACTCCATGGGCTCTTCCGCAGTGGTTACAAAACGTGGGGCGACCCTGGGTGCTGGTGGTGCAGGAAGTGGGGGTGCAGATGTCGACGGAGGGTCCCGGGGGGTGCGACGGGACGGTCGCCGTTGCAGACGGGCATCGAGGCGGAGACAAAGGGGCACCAAGTTGTCGAGGGTCCGTGGCGCCTCCACGCGGGCCAGCTCGTCTTGCAATTCCTCTGAGAGTCCCTCCTGGAACGCGTCCACCAGCGCTGCATCATTCCAGTCAGAGTCCTGGCACAAAAGACGAAATTCGGCGATGTACTCCTGCAGGGGGCGTTTCCCTTGACGGAGTTCCTTAAGGCGCCTGGTTGCCGTCAGCATTCGAACGGGGTCCTCATACATGGTGCGTAGGTGCTGCCAAAAACGCTGTTGGTCCGCCAGCAGGGGGCTGTCCTGGAGCAAGAGGGGCGTGGCCCATCGAGCAGCCGAGCCGGAAAGAAGGTTAATCACGAAGGCCACCTTAGCCCGGTCGTCTGGGAAATCCTCTGGCCTCATAGCCATGTAGAGCTGGCACTGTCCCAAGAAGGTCGGGAACATCTCAGGCTGCCCAGAAAACTTATCCGGCACGGTTATCGGGCACTTGCGACGAGGAGGAGGAGTGGGAGGATGGGGGGGGGCTGCAGGCACATTCCTGGCAGCAAGTTGGCCTGCCAAGTGAGCCACTTGCTGCTGGAGCTGTTGATTAGCCGCGTGTAGCTGCTCTAACTGCTGCTGTACCTGCTGCTGATCCATCTTTGGTGGAAGATGTTTTAGTCAGGTCTTGGACAAAATGTTCTGTTTCCCTTCCCCCAATACTCCCAGCAAAGAGTCCGTCAGAGGCCTTCCTTTTTTTTCCTTTTATTACATAAATACATGTCTTGCCCACGTCCACCCACGGGCCTGCCAAGTTTCTGGAGATAACGAGGAAATTATAGATAAGGCCAGAATTACTCACGAATATATTCTTCCCTCCATGAAACAGTTAGCTCACGCCAAATTCATTGCTTTGTCCAAGACAAAAAACCAGGAAGTCCCGCCTCCTATTTATAGTCTCTGCAGATGTCACTGCATGACAATTATGACTTGGCTTTGTCCCAACTCTTCCGCTGCTGCGCACGATCAAGTCTTCGTAATCTTGCGTCACTCCAAAACTGTTCTTGGGCGTTGCCAAATCAGAAGAAGGCCCGGGAGAATCAGGCCGTGCCGGCCCCTCCTCCTCCCTTTGAGTGGGTGCCAGGGAGGGAGAGGGCTCAAGAGAAACAGGGCTTGCCAGGTCTTCTCCCTCATTTTCTGAATCATCCGAGTCCAGGAGTCTGGGTCCAGGAACCTGGGTCACAACTTCAACTCCCAGAGTTCCTCAGCCAGCTTTGCTGGCTGAGGGACTCTGGGAGTTGAAGTCCACAAGTCTTAAAGGGACCAAGGTTGGCGACCCCTGATCTAGTTGCGTCTCTCCTTCCTGTCTCTTTAAGATGATTCCCATGGGCCCATTTCAGCCCTGGCTAGTCTTGGGCTAGGATAATTGGGACGACTTTCATATTTGCTTGTGGGTATGGATATTATTAGCAGGGCTCGCCATAAATTCTTCTCCTTTATTACTTTTCTGTTTATTACATTGCATTTTTTGTTTTGTTTTGTTTGACACAAACAAACGCACTGTCCAGAATCGGTTTGGAGTTGGGCATTGTCAAAATTGAAAAAAATAAATAAATCAAATTAAATGTGGCTTTTATGGTCAATTTTATTGTGATATTTTCAATTCTTTATCACTTAAGCCAATTTAATTTGATTTTACTGCTTTCTAACAGTAATTATTTTATTACATAGAGTGTTGCCAAACTTTTTTGTGGCGGCGTTTAAAATTTGCAGGGTGCTACTAGATCAGGGATCTCCAACCTTGGCAATTTTAAGCCTAGCAGACTACAACTCCCAGAATTTAAGCCTGGCGGACTACAACTCCTAGCAAAACTGGCTGGGGAATTCTGGGAGTTGAAGTCCTTCAGGCTTAAATTTGCCAAGGTTGGAGACTCCTTTACTAGATAACAACTCTTCTATTAGGATACAGGTAGTAAACTCAATTGTATTTATACAGCTGCTATAAAGACATCCTTTGTTCTCTACTAGTTGATATATGACTTTTATTTAAGACGTTTCAATCCTAACTTTTCTCTTTTTTACATGGAACAATGTAAATAAAGTTCTCAACTAGCAGAAGTTAAGAGCCCAATCAAATACAGTTGCATTATTTTGAATGGTATTATTATTTTCTCCCTTTGGGCTGGCCTGTGTAGCTTCTACTGTACAGTAGTGGCCAAAATTGTCGAAACCTTTTGGGAAAAGTGTATTTTTGAGCTTTGATGGCTAATAACACCACTTTTTTTTTTGAGTTTCAAGATAATCCTATTCCACTGCTGGAATGGCCTGGGAATAGCCCAGACCTTAAACCAATTGAAAATCTATGGAGCCGACTAAAGAAACTTGTTGGTCAGAAGCGACCCAGCAATAAAACCCAATTAATAGAAGCAATCATTCAATCTTGGTTTCACATTATAACAGCTGCAGAACTCAAAGATTTGGTTCACTCCATGGGAAGACATTGTAAGGCTGTAATTCATGCTACCCAACTAAGTATTAAGTGACATGGTGATAATTTTTGTATTTTCTAAGGTGAAAATTTTTGTATATCTCGTTTTTTCTATGGTGAAAATTTTTGTATATCTCGTTTTTTCTACATGTTTCACTTTTCTTCTTTATACTGTAACTGCTGTTCTAATAGCAAATCCTTCATGAATGTTATTGCATTACATTCTTGATTAAATTAGCTTTCCCCTGAGATACAATTTTATGGTACTACTCCAAAAAAAGTGGTGTTATTAGCTAGTTTTAGAAAATACTCTTTTCCCAAAAGGTTTCCACAGTTTTGGCCACTACTGCAATGAAATTTGATTTGACGTTAACATACTGAGATTTATTTCATTGAGGAGATATGTTGTCCTTTTCTTTTCCTCTTTTCTGTCCTGCAGCTTTAAAGAAACATGCCAAGAAAACGGGCATTAGAAAAAGATGACATTTTAAAAGCGAAACGGATAAAAGGTGAGATGCCCCTTGCTGAGAAGATTGCTCAGATTCAAGTGCTTTCAATGCTTTGCCAACAAACATTTCAATCTTATCCTATAGTTCTTGCTGTTTACCAAATTCTTGTTAATTATGATTGATGTCAGCCTGTTTCTTTGGTCCAGTATTTCTCAATCTAAGCTGCTTGAAGATGCATGGATTCAACTCCCAGAATTCCCCAGCCAGCACTGCTGGCTGGGGAATTCTGGGAATTGAAATCCATATATCTTCAAGTGGCGAAGCTGAGAAACACTGAAAGTTCGGACTATGATTTTTACTTGCTTCAAAGAGTTTATTTCCTCTGCATGATTGAATGTAGGTAAATTTGACCATTATTGTGAGAATTGGCACATCCTTTTTTAAAATTCATTTTTAATCTCAATGGGTATGCCGATTCATGCTTTGCCCCAATAATGGTTCTCAACAGGTAGCCATCACCTTGTCCAAAATAGATTTAGTACAGAGCAGTGGTGAAATTCCATTTTTTTACTACTGGTTCTGTGGGCGTGGCTTGGTGGGCGTTAACAGGTTCTGATCAGTTCTGGAGAACCGGTAGCGGAAATTTTGAGTAGTTCAGAGAACCGGTAGTAAAAATTCTGACTGGCCCCGCCCCCATCTATTCTCTGCCTCCCGAGTCCCAGCTGATCAGGAGGAAATGGGGATGTCACAGGAACCTTCCCCTGGAGTGGGGTGGGAATGGAGATTTTACAGTATCCTTTCCCTGAAGTGGGTGGGAATGGATATCCTTCCCCTGCCACGCCCACCAAGCCATGCTCACTAAGCCACAGAACTGGTAGTAAAACAATTTGAAACCCACCACTGATGGGCGTGGTGTGGCTTGGTGGGCATGGCAGGGGAAGGATACTGCAAAATCAACATTTCCTCCCCACTCTGGGACCAGCCAGAGGTGGTATCTGCTAGTTCTCCGAACTGCTCAAAATTTCCGCTACCGGTTCTCCAGAACCTGTCAGAACCTGCTGGATTGCACCTCTGGTATAGAGGTGGGTGAACTGCTGTTTCCAAAAGTTTGGGATTTCAACCCCTTCCCGCTTCTTTGGATTTCTTCCTAACATTGGGTTCAGAAAACAGACTCTTTGGGTCGAGGACCCATCATTTGTATCTTCTAGTTGGGCACTGCAACAACAGATTAACCTTTGTAGGTTAGCCATGGGGCCAGTGTGTGTAGAGAATATACAGTGTATCTTGCACAGGTGATCCTCGATTTATGACCGCCGTTGAGCCCAAAATTTCCCTCGCTAAGTGAGGCTCAGGTGAGCTGCGCCTCATTTTACAATCTTTTTTTTTTTGCCACGGTTGTTAAGCAAATCACTGCAGTTAAGTCAACCATGCAGTCATTAAACAAATCTGGCTTCCTGCATTGACTTTTGAAGGTTCTAAACAGTGATCACATGACCCCGGGACCATGCAACCGTCATAAATAGAAGCCAGTTGCCAAGGGCTTGAATTTTGATCCCGTGACCATCGGGATGCTGCAGGGGTTGTAACTTCAAACAGTCTCTGAATGAAAGGTTGTAAGTCGAGGATTACCTGTTCAAAAATGCCGCTCTTGGTTAGGAAACATCCGACTTAAATATTCGATTTCAAGCTCTCCGATTGGATTACGATATGTTGCTTTCTCTTTCACGTTCCTTCCTCCTGCTCTTATCCAGTTAGCCATTCCTCACACCAAAGCGAGCCAGGATTGGTGTTGACCCTGGGGCAAGGTGATCTTGGACAGTTGGGCCTTGGACCAGATGTGCTGGCACGGAAGAGGCCCGCCGTAGTGAAGCTCCCTGAGAAAATTATCCAAGCTGAGGCAGGAGGGGTTCATACAGTGTGTCTGAGCGAAACAGGCAAGGTGAGTCCAAACCTACCTTGGTTTCCTACAGAACGTTGTGCTATGTGCAAAGTACCGTATTTTTCGGAGTATAAGGTATGAAACGCATCTTAGTTTTTGGAGAGGAAAATAAGAAAAAAGCTGATGCCTTGCTTTTTTTTTTTCTGCCTCTGAAACTCTGTTTCAGAAAAAACTTTCTGCTTCCGAAAGCCTCCAAAACAGAACTTCAGAAAAAAAGCCTCTGAAGCTCTGTTTGGGAGCTTCTTTTTTTCCTGAAGCTCTTATTTCTTATTTGGGAGCTTCTTTTCTGAAGCTTTGTTTGGGGCTTTTTTTCTGAAGCTCTTGTTTGAGAGCTTCTTTTCTGAAGCTCTTTTTGGGGGCTTTTTTTCTGAAACTTCTTTCAGCCTCTGAAACCTCAGTTTGAGAAGCTGTGCTGCCATGAAGTCCTCAAGTATGCATTGATCACGACACAAAGGACAGGAATGTGTTGTTGTCTGCATATCACTACAATCTTTACCAAATTGAGTTTGGTAAAGAGCTGGAGCACATAAGGATGTTGTCCGTGGAATGGAAACCTTGGGTTCCTTGCCAGATTTGAACAGTTCTAACAGGTTTTGCCTTAAGCCCCCATTCCCCGAATGGACCAATAAAAATTGCTACAGTGGCAAATATCTGTAGCTCAGGTGTAGGATGAGGGGGAAGGTTTGTTCTCCGTGCTTTTGGGTTGGTTTCCGAACGTTTCATTACCAGGCTAGGTAACATCTTCAGCAGAATTTAGGGGATGATTCTGTCAGTGTTCTATTTATAAGGGCTTACAAATAAAAACGCTAGTACCGTATTTTTCGGAGTATAAGATGCAATGGAATATAAGATGCACCTTAGTTTTTGGGAAGGAAAATAAGAAAAAAGTTGATTGGCTGGTGGATTGGCATCCCGGAATACCCCCAATCAGCTGTTCCCAGAGGTGAATTTTAGCAAAAGGTTCCTTGGTATTGTCAGCTCTGTGCTTTGCTTTTTTCTTTTTCTTTTGCTTCTTTTTTACCCTCTGAAACTTCTGAAACTCTGTTTCAGAAAAAACTTTTTTTCCTGCCTCTGAAAGCCTCCAAAACAGCTTCAGAAAAAAAGCCTCTGAAGCTCTGTTTGGGGGCTTCTTTTCTGAAGCTTCTTTTCTGATGCTTTTTTCAGCCTCTGAAACCTCCTTTTGAGAAGCTGGGTAGGGCTACATTCGGAGTATAAGATGCACCCAGATTTTCACCCTCTTTTTTGGGGGGAAAAGATGCGTCTTATACTCCGAAAAATAAGGTAATTCCACAACTGCTACCCACCCGTGAAATTACTTTAAGGATCTTCTCTTCGGGTTGATAAGTTGACTCATGACTGACAACTTGGAGAAGTTCTAGTCCCGGATGTCTTCCTTAATTTTACACCATGACCTTTGTCTTCTTCCAGATCTACACTTTTGGCTGCAATGACGAGGGGGCCCTGGGGAGGGACACTTCAGAGGAAGGGTCTGACGCTGTGCCGGGCTTGGTGGATCTGAAGGAGAAGGTGGTGCAGGTGTCAGCGGGGGACAGCCACACGGCAGCGTTGACAGAAGATGGACATGTCTTCATTTGGGGTGCATTCCGGGTACGTTGTCTGTTTTGCTTGAGAGAAAAGCTGCCCCCGTATTTGGCTTCATCTTTTGGGTTGCCCATTGGCTCTTTCTCTCATACATCTGCATCTTCTTATAGGATGAAAATGGCGTCATTGGTCTACTAGCCCCTCTGAAAGGTGAAGAGAATTTGGAGTCTATCAACGGCAGCTTATTCCCAGTACAACTACAGTTGGATGTCCCAGTTGTTAAAATTGCCTCTGGTGAGTGACATTGGCTACAGTGGTGCTTCTCACAAATGGGTTTTTGAAAACCAAGTTTGCAAAGCAAGCAAGCCATGTTGGTCTGTTTCATATGTGATGTGCAGCTCTGACAGGTGGCTTCAGTTAAATCAGCTGAATTTGCTTAGTAAATTCATGAACTTAGTGGCTGATGTTTGGGTTGATCGTCTGTTTGATAACTGATAAACTTCCACTGAGTTAAGTTTTTTTTTTTTTTAAAAAGGCAGGATTTTCCCCATGCTTTGAATTCCAAAAAGGATAGGAATCAGCTTTCTAACTCGGTATTGCCCCTTGACAGAAGTGGGGCAGGGAAAGACGATTTTTCCAAAAAATCCATTTTATTTATTAGTGAATGCAAAGATAGAAGTAGTACAACAGCGGTAGTATTAGTAGTTAGAAAGAGGGTAGCCATAAATATATAGATAGTAGTCATTAAAATCATTTTTAAAAAGGACCGTGTAATACCACTCTAATCTTTTAACCTATTATAAAGTCTATATCCACGTGAGACCATACTGCTCCAACTTCTCATTTTTACAGTGAGAAAACCCTTTCAAAAAATGATAGAAAACACTTCTGAATCAATTCTTTAACTATAGATTTCTTCCAGTCCACCTGAGAAAGCTCTTTCTGAGTCATAATGGAGTTCTTCACAAAAAGTCAGATTTCGTATTTACACACACACACACGGGTTTTTTTCCAATTGAAACAACCTAGTCTACCCAAATAAGGGAAGGAGCCTACTTCTTCCCTTTCGCCTTTCAGCCCCAATCCAGGAGCCCTCACAGGCAGTCGCTTTCACGACAAACTGTTTTTGTGTTAAATTTATATTTACTGACAAAGAAATAAAGGGAGACTAATATAGCACTATTTCAAGCTATTTAGTTCTCATCAGCTAGCCATACCCTTCTGGGATTCGAACCTGGGCTTGCTTGCATATTAGGCAGATGTATTAACTTCTAAGCCACAGGTTCTCCTCGCTTTGTCAGCTCTACCAGGGGAGAGATTAAGTGGTTTTTTTTTTCCCTATCAAAGCAACCTGGTCTACCCAAATATGGGAAAGAACACATTGCTTCCCTTTTCCCTTTTTGCTTTCTCTTTCACCAGAAGCCTGTGGCTAGCTGACAGAATAGAATAGAATAGACTAGAATTTTTTATTGGCCAAGTGTGATTGGACACACAAGGAATTTGTCTTGGTGCATATGCTCTCAGTGTACATAAAAGAAAAGATACGTTCATCAAGGTACAACATTTACAACACAATTGATGGTCAATATATCAATATAAATCATAAGGATTGCCAGCAACAAGTTATAGTCATACAGTCATAAGTGGAAAGAGATTGGTGATGGGAACTATGAGACGATTAATAGTAGTGCAGATTCAGTAAATAGTCTGACAGTGTTGAGGGAATTATTTGTTTAGCAGAGTGATGGCCTTCGGGAAAAAACTGTTCTTGTGTCTAGTTGTTCTGGTGTGCAGTGCTCTGTAGCGTCATTTTGAGGGTAGGAGTTGAAACAGTTTATGTCCAGGATGTGAGTGATCTGCAAATATTTTCACGGCCCTCTTCTTGATTCGTGCAGTATACAGGTCCTCAATGGAAGACAGGTTGGTAGCAATTATTTTTTCTGCAGTTCTAATTATCCTCTGAAGTCTGTGTTTTTCTTGTTGGGTTGCAGAACCGAACCAGACAGTTATAGAGGTGCAAATGACAGACTCAATAATTCCTCTGTAGAACTGAATCAGAGGCTCCTTGGGCAGTTTGAGCTTACTGATGAGAGCTAAATAGCTTGAAATAGATCTATACTATTCTCACTTTATTTCTTTGTCAGTAAATATAAATTTAACACAAAAATAGTTTGTCGTGAAAGCGACTGCCTGTGAGGGCTCTTGGATTGGGGCTGAAATGCGAAAGGGAAGCAGTATGCTGCTTCTCATATTTGGGTAGACCAGGTTGCTTCGATAGGAAAAAAAACCACTTAATCTTTCCCCTGGTACAGCTGACAAAGCGAGGAGAACCTGTGGCTTAGAGGTTAATACATCTGCTTAATATGCAAGCAAGCCCAGGTGCGAATTCCAGAAGGGTATAATTGAGTGTCCCATCTGAATTACATCTCCAGGACTCATAACTAGAATGTTGGGGGGAATTCTTGAGCCACTCATGAAGCATCGTGTCCTCTTTTTAGGGAGCCATCACTTGGCTTTAGTGTCCAATACGGGAAACCTTTACACCTGTGGATGTGGAGACAATGGTCAGCTGGGACGTGTGCCCCAAATTTTTGTGGTCCGAGGAGGAAGACGGGGATTGGGTGAGTTCAGCATTGAATTTAATTTTAATTTAATTTAATTCCTCTGATAAGAGTGTTTGGTTCAGCAGCAGTTTATTTTATTGGATGGACCAGTTTTGTCTATTGAATTTGTCCTGTTTGTTGCATTTATTTATTTTTTTGGCTTTCTCTGAATGTGATTGTCAACTCACGAAGCAAATTAGGGCATCGGTTGGAACCCTGACAGTGATTACAATATATTTTTTTTGTGGTTAGCCATGCAAGTGGTATCTAAACACCAGAAATCCATCCTTGATTAAATAAAGGTAAAGGTAAAGGTTCCCCTCGCATGTATGTGCAAGTCGTTGCCGACTCTAGGGGGCGGTGCTCATCTCCGTTTCAAAGCCGAAGAGCCAGCGCTGTCCGAAGACGTCTCCGTGGTCATGTGGCCGGCATGACTCAACGCCAAAGGCGCACGGAACACTGTTCCCTTCCCACCAAAGGTGGTCCCTATTTTTCTACTTGCATTTTTTATGTGCTTTCAAACTGCTGGGTTGGCAGAAGCTGGGACAAGTCACGGGAGCTCACCCCGTTACGCAGCACTAGGGATTCGAATTTCTGAACTGCCGACCTTTCGATCGACAAGCTCAGTGTCTTAGCCACTGAGCCACCGCATCCCTTAATTAAATATAATGCATGAATATTAAGCCGATTCTTCCACTCTTCCACCAGAGCGGCTATTGCTCCCCCAAGTGGTCACCATAAAGCAGAGAGGCTGTAAGACCAAAGGCAACATCAAAGAAGTCTTCTGTGGCTCGTACTCCACAATTGCCATCACGCAGGAGGGGCACGTGGTTGGGTTTGGCCTCTCCAATTATTACCAGTTGGGTGAGTTGATGTTTATCATAGGACTTGAGATATACCCAATGCCCTCATGGTAAAATGGACCTCTCTCCGAAGACCTTATGATCAAATCAGGGGAGGCTTTCTGTAAGCCTATAGAGATATGCTAGCGTTGCTTCTTATTTTGAGCTACTCCAATCTTCAAGGCTCTTATGACCCCCATAATAGTGGAGGAGAGCCTGGTTGTCATTCAGGTTGATGGGGATTCAGGAGGTGTCCAAAATAATCTGCCGAGGCAAGGAGATCTCTGAGGACCTTATCATCATCATCATCATCACCTTCATTTAACGACCCCATAATCCCTTGCGGGGTGGAGACTGAATGGAGCTAGCAGAGTGTTTTAATGGCCGGATGCCCTTCCTGTGTGGGGTTTTGTTCAGCAGATATATTCTCAGTGTGCCCAGAGAGAGAAATATCTGCCTCTACCTAGGATCTCCGAGGACTTTATGATCCTAAATAATTCGGGTGGAGAATAGAATTTCCTCTACCTGACGAAGAATAGGGAAACAGAATGATATTATTGTTTATGAGATTTGTGATAAAAACTGGTGTTTTTTGGTTGCGCTCATCATGTTGATGTTGTGCAGGGAGTCAGGAGTTTCAGTGCTAGAGGAGGAAAGGAGTGATTTGTTTCTCCTCCAACAAGCATCTCGGGTTAGGACTAGTTCCACATGCTTGTTGCTGATACGTCGTTTCTAATCCCTTGTAGCAAAATGCCCTTAAAATGGTAATGAGCTGCTGTTATTGCATTCATCTCCATTAATCTACCCTTTGCTTTTTCTATCCTTCCCAGGCTCCCAAGAAATTACCACTTATTATTCTCCAAAGATTCTGACGGCATTTAAGAATTCCACCCGATCGTGGGTTGGATTCTCTGGTGGGCAGCATCACACGGTCTGTCTGGATTCAGAAGGTGGGTCACCTGGAAGTGTAGATTCATGGGAAGCTGTTGGTCACTGCTCCATCCTGGTCAGGCACCACCTAGAAGAGCGATAGCAATAGCACTTAGACTTATATATCGCTTTATAACATTTTACAGCCCTCTTTAGGCTGTCTACAGAGTAAGCATATTGCCCCCAGCAATCCTCAAGTTTACCCACCTCGAAAGGATGGAAGGCTGAGTCAACCTTGAGCTCCACCAGGGTCGAACTCCAGACTGTGGGCAGAGTTGATCTCCTTGGGTTGGGGTGATTTCTTTCTTTGCACGAATCTCTGTTCATTTGTGGGGGGGCTGAAGGGATCTTATATACCAGTGATGGCTAACCTTTTTGTCGCCGCGGGCCGAAAGCGCGCACACTCATAATGCAATGCGCCTGTGACCCCACCTGCGTGTCCCGCCCCCCATGCATGTGTGTGCGACCCCCGTGTGCATCCTGCGCATGCGCGAGACCCCCACACTCCCCCTGCTTCCCCGTGCCTGTGCGTGCGATGCCCTGCACGCGCCCCGCCCTGTGCATGTGGGCTCATCTCCTGCATACGCCCCCTACACATGCGTGGCAGAAACCCGAAAACCAGCTGGCTGGCGGGAAGTGCGCATATGTGTGGTGAAGCTGAGCTAGGGCGACAGCTTGCATGCCTGCACAGAGGGCTCTGCGTGCCACCTGTAGCATGTCTGCCATAGTTTTGCCATCACGGTTATATACAAATCTGGAGGCCGCGGTTTTCTGGTCATAGAGTTTGAATAGTTTGTATCATGGAGACTTGTGTATATCTCTACGGTTGGCTTTATTGGGGTTCCTCTTAACAAAACATCTTCTCCTTTCTTTCTCTCTTCAATGGTTCCCACCTTCCAACAGGCACTGTGTATAGTCTTGGGCGTGCAGATTATGGTATGTTGGGCCTGGGAAAAGAAGTTGGCGAGAAGAACTCTCCCACGGCTGTCCCTGGTTTGCCCAAATCAACTTCAGTGGCCTGCGGGGAACGAGTTGGCTTTGCCGTGACGGAAGATGGTGAGCCTGAGCAAATATGGAGAACTGGGTGTTGCTTCTGAAGCTCTGCACGAAAAATTGTATCTGCTTTCTAGTCATTGCAATAACACTTTGGTTTATTTTTAAGGGCTACATTTGCCCTTTAAAACAGGGGTCTTCAACCTTGGTCCCTTTAAGACTTGTGGACTTCAACTCCCAGACTCCCTCAGCCAGTTGAAGTCCACAAGTCTTAAAGGGACCAAGGTTGGAGACCCCTGCTTTAAAAGATTAAGTGAAGTGTGCCGCATTTTTCCAGGTGTCGCATCATATGCCCAAAATATTCTAATTTTATTTTTCCAAAATATTCTAATTTTACTTTCACATGTCCAAAATATTCTAATTTTAATATTCTAATTTTACTTTTAATGGTTTTGATGATTTCCCTTGGCTTTCCCAGGTGGCTTATCGCCTCCTCATTTCTGATTTTGTCAACCCAACTTATATGTAACAGCCGCCTATAAATCCAAGTTTCAAATGCTTCTAGTCTCTTCAAGTGGCCTTCTGTCAAGAGACCAACTCTCTGCTCCGTAGAGAAAACCAATCTCTGGTTTTCAATTTCTCATATACATGCAGAAATTAACCCAAGACGATCAGCTGTGTCATGTCTTAGCTAGGTAAGGATACGGCTGCTCAGTGTTTTTGATTTTCATGCTCTACCTCTCCATAGGTCACGCCTTTGCCTGGGGCATGGGGTCAAACCTCCAGCTTGCTACAGGAGATGAAGAGGACCTCTGGAGCCCTGTTCAGATGTCCGGCCAGCAGCTGGAGAACCGCAGAGTTCTGTCTGTGACCGCTGGAGGGCAGCACACCGTCTTGCTTGTCAAGGATCAACAGAGCTGACAATTTGTTCCTGTGGTCCCACCAGGATCCCTCCAGGGGGCGCTCGCTGTCTGAAGCTTTTGGGGCCAGGTTTTGAAGACTGCCCTTCTTGTGGGGAAAAGGGAAAAAAAACCCAACTTTCCAAAGTTTCTTTGGAAAAGAAAATTAGCTGAGATCGAGATACTCTTCTGAATGCTGGAAATTTGTTGAAATCCAAAGCGGATTGTCTTGTATCGAATAGGGGAACCGAGACCAGCTTTCCCACCCTTAAAAAAAAGGAAAAAGAATCAGTGTCTGAAAATCTTGTTTTACTACCATTTTTTGCTTTCGCTAGGTGTTTTTCCGTGCTTTTATCGATCGTTGAGTCACTTGGAATCCCCCCTCCCCCCCCGTTCTGTGGGTTTGGGGCTTCACCTCGGTTGCGTTCTTAGCTATTTATTCTTCCCTTTTAGAAGATTTTAATCCCTCGCGATGCTTGCGATTAACTGTTGGGAAGGCCGGTCTCTTCAATTTCGGCACGAAAGTGCCCGCTGCTGCTTTTCACCGTGGGTCCTCTTCTGCCTGAAGCAGCGGAGCAAATTGGGATGGTGCCAAGAGCCGTTCATAGTTCATGGCGCCGGTTGCTCTCACCGAGATCTCT
Source organism: Ahaetulla prasina (assembly GCF_028640845.1). NCBI lineage: Eukaryota > Metazoa > Chordata > Lepidosauria > Squamata > Colubridae > Ahaetulla > Ahaetulla prasina. The sequence goes on from NC_080548.1 coordinate 17,089,503, forward strand.
TCTTCAAGATTTTTCAGGGTTATGTAGGCAAGACTACATCATCGCCTCCAGCCAGTGAACTCCAGCGACAGGCTGCTACAGAGGGATGAACAGTGTAAATAAGCCCATCTTCCAAGTTGGATGCTTGTAACAAAAGGATACACATTGGTTCTCCTTTCCCTTATTCCAGGAAAAGCGTGCCTTTATCCTAGTAGGAAATCCGAATTCCTCAATCCTTTGTAATTGTGGTTGGGGGTGGGGAGAAACATGGTTCCTAAATGGAGAGTGGGTAAAAGGTTTCTCCATTTTTGGAGAAATTCTTGAGGGTTTCCTTATAGAACTCTTCCTGTAACTCCCATTGATGCAGCTGCTAATCTCCCGAACAACTAAACCTGCACAGAGACTTCCAATGACCCAGCACTGCTCTGGAGCATCCAACAAATCCTGGTTTTTTATATATATTTAAAGTGGCACCTCTGGTTACTTTTTTTTCCTGGAAAAGTTAGGCCCTTGAATTTAGGAGACCGGCTTCAAGTTCTCTCAGGTGTTCCTTCATTAGTTGCCTTGCATGAATAGCAGAGTCATCCCCCCCAAAAAAACTTTTCTATGTGGGGCCATGCTTTTAAACCAGGGGTCTCCAACCTTGGCAACTTTAAGCCTGGTGGACTTCAACTCCCAGAATTCCCCAGCCAGCTTTGCTTTGCAGGCTGGGGGATTCTGGGAGTTGAAATCCACCAGGCTTAAAGTTGCCAAGGTTGGGGACCCCTGGTTTAAACCATATTTTCAATTTAGTTTGACAGAGACATGTAAGTTTGCTTTGTCAGTTGGTCCTCGACAAAGATGAAAGGAGTAAAACCAGCCCAAGAAAAGCCATGGTTAGATCGCGCGGAAAGTAAGCCAGACTGAGATGGAGACCTTAGCGGATGCCAGCCACGTTCTGTCATCTCCCACAGCTAAAATTCCTTGTCATTCTAGAAAACGGCGTGTTTTTAAAATACAGAGTTCCTGCAGCCTCAGGACACCAGGGGAAGGGAAATTTGGAGAGGTTAAAAAAAGCAAATTATATATAGATATATATCTTTGGTAGCATTTGCCAAGGAGGCGCAACACATCTGTGAAATCCTAACGTTTTAAATAAATTTGAGTTTTGATAGTTCTGTGTTCGTTTGTTATATAGGGCAGTTGAAAGCGCACTGCCTACAAGAGAAGTAGGGGAACCCATCACCCTGAAAGACACTACTTTCCATCATCTGACTTGGTTTAGGCTGGAGGATGAGTTGCAGAAACTTCAAGAGGACCTCAGTTTTCTCATATCTTCTGTTGGGAATTCTATTTTTTTTTTTTTTGGTAGTTGAAATTGCAGCAAGGAAGCATTCTTTAAAAAAAATGGGATAACTCAGTCAACAGTGCTGTGAAAAGCATCTCTATTTTTCCTTGTGTGTACAAGCACCTTTGAGTCAGTGTTGACGCCTGCCACCTGCCTTGACAAATCTCTACACCAGGGGTCTCCAACCTTGGTCCCTTTAAGACAGCGGTTTTCAACCTGTGGGTCGCGACCCCGTTGGGGGTTGAATGACAATTTGTCAGGGGTCGCCTAAGACCATCGGAAATATGGGAAGTATACTTGTGAGTCGAAGAATCGCGCTCCAATGGTTGACTCCACAAGCCAGCTGCAGGCTCTTCAAATCGCTAGCCGAATTCGGCTTCAGGCGCAATGAATTAAAAAAGAGAGAAATCTTTGCTCTGATGTCTCCCTCAAGCCAGCTGCAATGCCTCCGTCCTCAAAGCAATTGCAAGCAGTTCAGATTGCTAGCCAATACGGCTTCAGGCGTGATAAATTCAAAACGAAAATAATTTTATGGTTGGGGTTGCTACATCGTGGGGAATTGTATTAAAGGGGTCGCAGCACTATAAAGGTTGAGAACCACTGCTTTAAGACTTGTGGACTTCAACTCCCAGAGTTCCTCAGCCAGCTTTGCTGGGACTCTGGGAGTTGAAGTCCACAAGTCTTAAAGGGACCAAGGTTGGAGACCCCTGCTCTACACAGCTTGCTTGGCAAGATCTCAGAAGTGGTTTGCCATTACCTTTTTCCTAGGGCTGAGAGAAAATGACTGGCCGAAGATTGCCTAATTGGCTTCATGTGTCAGGCAGGAATAGAACTCATGATGATCTGGTTTCTAATCTGATGCTTTTTAACCACTACACCAAACTAGCTTTTTTGTGTATTTTTTTCTCCTGGGTCTTATTTTGATGAAAGAATTTGCTTGCAAAATGTTATCCGAGAACAAGATTACAGGGGGGAAAAATTGCTAGATGGGTGCTCCAGAGTGAACAAGGGATGCATTTGTAGGTCACCTCTGTAGCCTCCCTCTCTTCCTAGCTCCATTAAATCCCAAGGGAAGACTTCATCAGGTAGGGCTTGAAGACTTAGACTTAAGCAAGTCATTTGACAAAGTAGACCACAACCTACCGTATTTTTCAGAGTATAAGATGCACCCTTTTCCCACCAAAAAGAGGGTGAAAATCTGGATGTGTTTTATACTCGGAATGTAGCCCGGGCCAGCTTCTCAAACGGAGGTTTCAGAGACTGAAAAAAGCTTCAGAAACGAAGCCCCCAAACAGCTTCAGAGGCTTTTTTTCTGAAGCTCTATTTCGGAGGCTATCAGGCAGGGAAAAAAAGCAAGACACAAGAGCTCACAACCAAGGAACCTGTTGCTAAAATTCACTTCTGAGAAGAGCTGACAGAGTATTCACGGAGGCTGATCCACCTGCCAATCACTTTTTTTAATTTTCCTCCCCAAAAGCTAAGGTGCATCTTATACTCTGAAAAATACGGTACTTCATAAGCTAGGAAAAAATGGGATAGATAGCTTCACCACCAGATGGATTCGCAACTGGCTGACATGGCACAATTAAACTAGGGATGGGGTGAGAAAAGCTGTCTCCATCAAGCGAAGCTGTATAAAAAGGTAAATCTTTTTTAATTATGGGATGCAAATATTTTAGTTCTATGAATTGCTCACTAGATGGCAGCAGAAATCAGATTATGAGCATTTTGGAAATTTTAGGCCCAAAACAACCAACCTTAAAAAAAAAAGAAATTGATGGAAGATCCACAGGGACTAATAGAAATACTGATGTAAATCACTGAGCAGAAACAAATAAAAGTTTGACTTTTCATAAGCCGGATGCAAACAACACACCACAGATGGAGATTTTCTGGAAGGTGGCTTTCATTGATATAAACCAGTTTGGTTTTTTGGTTTTTTTTCCCAAACTTGGCAACTTTAAGATGTGTGGACTTAAGCGCCCACAATTCCCCAGCCAGTGTGAATTCTGGGAGTTGAAGTCCACACTTGCCTTTCTGGTGCCAGTGCTAGTCCCAAGGGTGTTAATTTTAAGTCCTGTGGATTTCATTTCCCAGAATTCCGCAGTCAGCATGGCTGCCTGGGGAATCTGGGTGGATGGGTGTTGAAGTCCAGAAGTCTTAAAAGTTACCGAAGTTGGGCACCCTTATCTTAATCCCTAAGAAATAATTTAACAAAATAATCCCAGCCATAAAAAGAATATGGTCCTTGTTCTAGAGAAACTTTTCTAGAGCTATGAGGAAAAGTTAAGGCAAGCCTTGAAGTTAATGGTATTCACTGACTATCCATTATCTCCTTTTAATGACCCCAAATCCAGGGGTGAAATGTAAAATTTGTTACTACCAGTTCTGTGGGCGTGGCTTCTTGGTGGTGGGGTAATGTGACTGGGCATGGCCAACTTTTTTTTTTTAAAAGCATTTTTTCTACAACCTCTTTGGGCCGAAGAGGTGGTAAAAAAAATGCTTTTAAAAGGTTCTGGTGATCCCAGCTGAGTTGCCTGATCCTCAAAGGCTTTTGTTTTGTTTTAAAAGCATTTTTTCGGCCGAAGAAAAAATGCTTTTCGAAGTAAAAAAAAAACCAACCCTCTGATGATCATGTGGCTGAGCTGGGCATGTGGGGGGAGGGCAGGGATTTTTGCTACCGGTTCTCCAAACCACCCGCCACCATCGCTACTGGATCGGGCGATCCGGTCCGAACCGGGAGCATTTCACCCCTGCCATAATCCCTTGTGGGGTGGAGTCTGGAAAACTGTACGGAGCTGAGTGTTTGTTGGCCGGATGCTCTTCCTGTCACCAAAACGGAATTTTGTTCAGCGGATATAATATTCTCACTGTGCCCAGAGAGAGAGAGAGAAATAAGTGCCTCTACCTAGGATCAAACTCACAGTCTCCTGATTGGGAGGCAAGAGCGCCACCTCTAGGCCACCGCACCACTCCACTTACTATCCATTATCCCGGTGCCAAAAAGTATGGCATAAAAATGCGATTTTCAACTAACATGAATTATCTAGCCCAGTGGTCATCAACTGGTGGTGCACAGAAAAATTATTTGCATTTTTAATATTGCACTAAATCAGGGGTCCTTAAACTACGGCCCGTGGGATGGATACGTGCAATGAACGCTTGTGTTGCTGCAGAGAGTCTCCCCCTTTGGGGTCTTTTTGTGTGGGTCAGAGGGGGGCAGAAATTCCGACTCAGCCTGATGAGCCTCCAGGTGCCTGTACCTGGCCTTGCATTCCCACAGGTCTTCCCTATGCTTGGAAAGCCTATGCTCCTAGTCCTCAGTGAGATGCTTCTGCTGAGCCTCCTTCTCGGACAGATCCAATTTGAACTGAGCTGTTTTGCCAACTCTTTCTCATGGTGGATGCTAAGCTTCAGCAACTGCTTCCTGTTGGGGCACTAAGGAGCCTGGGCAGGCAGGGGAGGAGTAGCGAGTAGAAGCTGGCAAGGCGCCCCTTGGTGTGAGTGACATCGAGTTGGCCATGCCCACCCTGTCACATGACCACCTACCCACACCCACCCCAGCCAGTCATTAGGAAGATCCTATTAGTGGTCCGTGGGATTTAAAATTATGACTTTAGTGGTCCCTGAGATCCAAAAGGTTGGTGACCCCTGGTCTAGGCAGCCAATCTATCAGTTTGAGTGCTCCAAAGGGGTTTTTTCAATTGCGAGGAAGGACGCCTTGACTTTGATCCTTTATTGACGGAGCTTGGTTTAAAGCTTTTAAACCAATAAGGTGTTAGAAACCAATTGTCTCCTTTAGCGCTCGCAAGGTTCAGGCCCCTTCTGCCTCTTTCATTTAGCGAAAGCATCAGTGCCTGTCGAATTGTCATCCCAATTACGAGGAGTGCACGACCTCCACCCCTTTGGCTGATGGTGAAAGCCTGAAGTGTCCTCAAGAAACAGCCTGCTCACATAGTTTCCGTGCTGTAGCTGCGCTTCAGCTGATCATCTCAGCGGGACACCTTACGTGACGACGCTGATGTGCAAAGGAGAAGTAATAAGGAAGAAGGGCCCTTTGCCATTCCAAACCTCGGGGCTTGCTTCCCTGTTGTCTGCCAGCTTTAATTTTACAACAGGGGTAAGAAGTCACCATCTCGGGCTGCCTTGCTCTGTTGGAGAAGACTGGTAAACATTAAGGACAGGATGTTAAAAGGGAGGAGGTGGAGTTGGAGAAGAAGGAATTGAATTAAGAAAGGGTCTTTTTTGTGTGTGTGTGTGTGGGTGTTAGTTCACGAGATAGGGGAAGAGCTTTAAAGGAGGATGAAACTGAGCAGAAAGGATGGTTCGTAGCATCACTAGAGCAGAGGTGGGGAACAATGGCCCCTTTATGACTTGTGGACTTCAACTCCCAGAATTCCTGAGCCAGCATGAATTCTGGGAGTTGAAGTCCACGAGTCATAGAAGGGCCCCTAGTTCCCCACCCCTGCATTACAAGATGCAGACAACTCAAGGAACCCTACCTGCAGGGGTGGGCTGCTGGGGGTTCGGGAGAACCCCTAGCTAAGATTCTGTGCAGTTCGGAGAACCCCCAAATCCCATGCCTGGCTGGCCCCGCCCCGCCCCGCCCCTCTCAGGAGTCCCCACACGGCCTGTTTTGGAAGCAGGTAAGTGCAGGGCATGCACAGAGGCTTGGAGAGGGTGAAAAACTGGCCTACTGGAAGTTCGGGAAGGACCTCCGGAGCCTGGGGAGACTGTTGTTTTCCTCCTGGAGGCTCGAGGAAAGCCTCCGGAGCCTAGGGAGGGCAAAAATGCACCCCTCCCCCACTGTGGTGCAGGAGGTTGACTAGGCCATGCCCACCATGGCCACGCCTACCCAGCAACTGGGCAGAGAACCCCTTGGTAAAATTTTTGAAGCCCACCCCTCTCTACCGGAACAGCTTAAAGGACCACAGCTAAAATGAGGTAAGGCCGTTTGTTTTCTCCCCAAGACTCTAGATCTCTGGGAAAGGGGTTACTAGTTCTCATTAAGTCTGAATCTGATCACTTGCAAAGTGGCTTTGCAACTAGACCCAGGACAATACGCGCCATCTTTCCTAAGAGAAAACTTCCTTTTCTTTAGCTTTCCACCAATTAGAACTCACGGGTATGTTGCCTCTACACATTTGCCTTTATGATAACTATCATCACCTCTAGCTTAGGGTTTCCCAACCTTGGGCAACATTAAAAATGTGTGGACTGCATTTCTCAGAATTCCCCAGCCAATACAGCTGCGTTGATACAGCTACATTTAACCAGGTCAGTGGTAGTATCTCCAATTCAGGGGTGAAATCCAGCAGGTTCTGACAGGTTCTGGAGAACTGGTAGCGGAAATTTTGAGTAGTTTGGAGAACTGGCAAATACCACTTCTGGCTGGCCCCAGAGTGGGGTGGGAATGGAGAATTTGCAATATTCTTTCCCTGGAGTGGGATGGGAATGGTGAATTTGCAGTATCCTTTCCCTGCCACGCCCACCAAGCCACGTCCACAGAACCAGTGGTAAAAAAATTTGGATTTCACCACTGCTCCGATTCATATCGCATGATAAACTTTGTTAAATGAAGCGTGTTTAGTTTGTTTGTGGTTTAGCACATGGTGTGAATTCAGAACATTTGGTGGGATTAGAGATCATGAAAATATGCAAAGCCATAAAAAGTGTTAATATGGTAAACAATCGAAAGTCAGGCCACTTGATTATAAACACAGGAGCCCAGTCTATCCCTTCTCAGTTGTTTATGATCTACAACAGAGGTCTTCAACCAGATCTAAGCACCTTTGGCCTGGATCCAGGCCCTGGGCCTTGAGTTTGACACCCCTGGTCTAGACTAAGGGTATCCAAGGTTGGCCACTTTAAGACATGCAGACTTAAATGCTGACTGAGGAATTCTGGGAGTTGAAGTCCATAAGCCTTAAAGTTGTCCACTCGCCCAGTTGGAGAGCCCTGGTCTAGAAGACCACCGTCACTAAACCTTGAAGCCTAACAAATCACGGCTATGAAAACCAACACCAATAGCAAACAGTGATTGGTTGACTCTGTGTTCCAAAGTTTTCCCCAAGATTCTGTCAAGGACATTATCCTTATCCAGGGGCAGAGGTTCATTGAAAGGATGAAGGGCAGTTTGTTCTTCTGTAACAGATGTGTTAAGAGCCGCGGTGGTGCAGTGGTTAGAATGCAGTATTGCGGGCTATTTCTGCTGACTACCAATGGCCTGCAATTTGGCAGTTCGAATCTCACCAGGCTCAAGGTTGACTCAGCCTCCCATCCTTCCGAGGTGGATAAAATGAAGATCCAGATTGCTGGGGGGGGGGCAATGTGCTGACTTTGTAAACCGCTTAGAGAGGGCTGTAAAGGCACTGCGAAGCGGTATATAAATCTAAGTGCTCTTGCTCTTGCTACAGATTGTAAAAGCTAGTTTATTACCTGTGTGAGTGGATGGCTCAGTCACCGGTCAGTCACCAAAGTTGGAACATTCTTATGGCTTCCAACAAGAGCTTTTCAAGGCACGATCATTATACACTGAACAGCTGATCCACCGGGGTAAAGAAATCAAAGAGAAGCATTGCATTCTTATATATGCATGGTCATGTTCTTTGGTGTTCTAGCAGCAAAACACTCAAGTTATACTGGAATTAAAAGAATGCAGATTATCAAAAGCAAAGCTTGCAGGAGCTTAGAAAAGCTTATGTATGGCTTTGATAGCTATGCTTCTGGAAAAAAAATCAATAGCTTTGTTGCCATTGTTTAGTTCCATTTTGAGAAACTGAATTTGATAGGATCAATATACACGGGCTTTAGCATTGTGCAAGCATTCAGTCCCAATGTGAATAAATGGGAGTATTTAGATATCCCTTCAGTGACTGCGCCCCTCATTTCTTATTTCTTAAAACTAGACAATCATTATTTCCATGGTATGCATAACCAAGTCAGTTCCATCCGAGCAGCTGTATTTGCCCAAAAACATAGGCAAAGTTTGGTGAGTTTTTCTGTGGTTTTTTTCTGTGGTTAATCTAAAATGTGAACCCATGCCACTTGTTTTTAGGGCTTCGTGTAGTGTGCAAATCCAGAAAAAGAATTCCTCTCCAAGGTAAGTGTGCTATGTGAATGCAGCCAAAGTGTTAGAGTGGGAGTCTCCAAACTAAGCCATTTTAAGACTCGCGGACTTCAATTCCCAGAATTTTCCAGCCAACACGGCTGACTGATAAATTCTTGGAGTTGAAGCCCACATATCTTAAAGTTTCCAAGTTTGCAGACTCCTGTGTTAAAGAAGTTTAAAAAGAAGGTGGATGAAAATGCTTATATTTCTGATATGTTTTCCATCTAAACCAGGGCCTCCATGCGCACCCTGCACTTACCTGCATTCAAAATGGGCCGCTTGGGGACTTCTGGGATGGGTGGGATGGGTGGGGCTAGCTAGGAGTAGGATTTGGGGCTTCTCCAAACTGCACAGAATCTTAGCTAGAGGTTCTCCCGAACCCCTGCGAACCCCCAGCAGCCCACCCCTGAGCAGGGGTCTCCAACCTTGGCAACTTTAAGACTTGTGGACTTCAACTCCCAGAGTTCCTCAGCCAGCAAAGAGTTAAAGTTGCCGAGGTTGGAGACCTGTGATCTAAACCATCTATGTTGGCTACGGAACTCTGGGAGTTGAAGTCCACATGTCTCAAAGTCACCATGTTTGAGAAACACTGATCTAAAAAGCTTCAGCTGCCATCAGTCTTGTTAGGTTAACAATTGGATGGCCTACTAGTTCTCAATTACAGGATCCAACGATATCTTTAATTAGGTTCAGTGCTTTCATTTATCTAATTACCAGAAGTGTTCCCAAGCTACCTATTCTACTTTGGGCAATATACATCACTTTTTCTGAGCTAAGGGCCAAACATTTTCATGCAAGGCTGACTGAAGCACAAACTTCCTGAAGTCATGGTTGAGCCAGGACAACTCTTACATAGAGTTTTATTTTATTTGAGTGCAAGGTAATTAAAATGAAGTAGAACAGAATAGAATATTTTACTGTGGGTGGCCTGCAGTGCAATGTCATCACAAGGGATCGATGAAGGTTTGATGCAATCTAATGCTTTAAATCTTGAGTTAAGCCTTGGTGGCCATGGTCTGTGGCCACAAAAGGTATTTAAAGGGGGTCCATGGTGAAGAAAAAGTTGAGAACCACTGCACCAGATGTTTTAAACTACATTTCCCAGAACCCTTTGCTTCTTGGCTGAGGATGAGGATTCCCTGGCTGAAACTATCATTTATTTATTTATTTATTTGTCAAACACAACAGTATATATAAGTATGAGCATGAAATAACCATATGAATTGGAGATCAAAGAGAACATTAGGACAGGATAGGCACGCTGGTGCTCTTATGCACGCCCCTTACAGACCTCTTAGGAATGGGGTGAGGTCAATAATAGATAGTTTTTGGTTAAAGCTTTGGGGTTTTTGGGAAGAGACCACAGAGTCAGGTAGTACATTCCAGGCATTAACGACTCTGTTACTGAAGTCATATTTTCTACAATCAAGATTGTAGAAGACTGAGGCTAATGAAAATATTGAAAGAACACTAACTCTGACTACCCTTGACATTTAATTTATCTTAGTAGGAGTGGAGAGCATCGTCTTTGCATGGCGTCAGAGTCAGGTCCAAAGACCACTATAAAATTTGACAGCTGATCCATGGCTTAGGGGGGAGCCACTGGGAGTCACAGACAAAATATCATATGATTCTTGGCTCTTGATATCTTTGTCTCTTTTTTTATTGTTTTATTGTGGTACACAATCTGACAAACACACAACATATAACATATAAATATCTCCTATTTTTAAACAACGTTTCTTAGTGGTCTTCTTTCGCTTTTATACCTTTCCCCCCATCTCATTTTTTATTTTATTTTCTTATCCATTTTCTTTATTTACATTAAATTATCTAATACTAATAGCTTTACTTTTCTAGATTCTTATGTATTTATTATTTACATTTGTACATTTCTAATTTCTCCCCTTTATTTTTTCCCTTTATTTCTAATCTCAAGCCATTCATACCATTTGTTCCAGATTATATAGTAATCTGTCTCTTCTTTCTCTTTAATTTCTTTTGTTAACTTGTCCATTTCGGCACATTCTAAAACTTTCCCATATCACTTCTTCATCTGTTGGTGTCTTTTCCTGTTTCCAATTTTGTGCATATGTTATTCGTGCAGCTGTTATAATGTGTAAAATCAGATATTTTATTTCTTTGGTGTATGTTCTCGTAAAATTCCTGGTAAAAATGTTTCTGGCTTGCTTTCAATTGGTTGTCCTGTTATTTTTTCTAGCCATTTTTTGATATTTGCCCAGAATTTTTTTGCTGCCGGACACGTCCACCATAGATGGTAATATGTTCCCTGAGTTTTCTTGCATTTCCAGCATGTTGAATTCCAGCGTCAGTCAGGTCCAAAGACCACTATAAAATTTGACAGGTGATCCATGGCTCACAATCTCTAGTCCTTGCGGTGGGGGGGAGTCTCTGGGAGTCACAGACAAAATATCATACAATTCTTGGCTCTTGATTTGACCTTTCGCCGCGAACTTAAAACCTATTTATTTCGTATGGCTGGACTAGCTTGATTTTACCTTTAAATTTTAATTGAATTTGATGGGTTTTTAAATTTTGGTAATTTTATGGGGTGTATTGTTATTTTAAATTTTCGGGCAAGCTTAAATCAGTTTTTTAAGGGTTGTTTTAATTATTGTGTATGTTTGTATTTTATCTGCCTGTTCACCACCCTGAGTCCTTCGGGAGAAGGGCGGTATACAAATTAAAACATTATTATTATTATTATTATTATTATTATTATTATTATTATTATTATTATTATTATTATTATTATTATTATTGATATTTTCATCTCTTTTAACAAGCAGAATGTCTTCTATTAGGAGCACCTACTGAGTTTGTCTTATTTAGACTCAAAACTCACCCACCCGGCATCTCCAAATGTAGGTCTTCCGTTAGATTTCTTTCTTTTTCTTTTTTTTTAGCAGCGCTAATGATTGTTTTATAGCTCCGTTTTGTAATGTCATTCAAGTTGAAAATAATTTAATTCATTTGTTAAAAAAATCTCTCCAGGGAAGGTTATTATTTTTTCGCTTCTTGGCTCATGCAGAAATGCTTAAAGGGAATTGGCACAATGGAAAATCAAGCGATGCAACTGAAAAATTGGGATCAGTTCAAAAAAAAAAAAAAAAGATGAAAAAAGCCTGCAGTGTCACAGGGACTTATTATTCTCTCTCACAAACATCCTTTGATTTGTCTCCCATTCGTTGCCTGTATTTAAGATGTCGTGCGAGGGCCGGATGCTTTATCGCAGGTATGAATGGAAAATTTTCCTGGGGAAGCTGCGAAGGTGGATAGCAGCCCTTCCTTTACTGACTGTTTACAGTTCCTGGATGATGATGGCTCTCTTTGTACCTCTCCCCTTCTTCCCTGCCTTTTTGGCAAAAAAGGTCACTCTTTTGAAGACAGCAAAGTCCACGTTCTGGATAGAGAGGACCACTGGTTTGAAAGAGGGGCCAAAGAGGCCAGATGAATAAGAGAAAAAATAATTAGAAGAATAGAAACGTGGACGATGCCTAGGTAGAGAGAAAAGAAGGAAAGGGGGTGGGGGGAAAGGGAAAAAGTGTGATTATTATAAAACGAATGATGAAATAGATCAGGGGTGAAATGCTTCCAGTTCGGACTGGATCGCCTGATCTGGTAGCGATGGTGGCGGGTCATTCGGAAAACCTTTAGCAAAAATCCCTGCCTCCCCGCCATGCCCAGCTGAGCCGTGCGATCATCAGAGTTTTTTTTTTTACTTTTAAAAGCATTTTTTCTGCTTTTAAAAGAAAAAAAAAGCCCCTCATGTTCGTGCGGCTCAGCTGGGATCGTCTGAACCTTTTAAAAGCATTTTTCTCATCCTTCTACAAACTGAAGAGGTTGTAGAAAAAATGCTTTTAAAGGGTTCTGGCGATCAGGCAACTCAGCTGGGATTGTCAGAACACTTTAAAAGCATTTTTTTAATAATCTCTTCGGCCGAAGAGGCTGTAAAAATGCTTTTAAAAGGCTCCTCTGGCAATCCCAGCTGAGTTGCCTGAACATCAGAGGCTTTTAAAAGCATTTTTTCTACAACCTCTTCAGCCAAAGAGGTTGTAGAAAAAATGCTTTTAAAAGTAAAAAAAAAAAAAGTTGCCCATGCCCACCCAGTCACATTACCCACCACCACCACCAAGCCACGCCCACAGAACCGGTGGTAACAAATTTTACATTTCACTCCTGGAATAGATGTAATTATTAATCAAATAAGAAACTGAAATGAAGAGGGATGTAAATAGAAAATCGGGGCTGCTCGAATACCATTCTAGATTGAATTGAAAAGGGAAACAACAAGAGAGAGGGAAAGGTAGAGGACAGAGAGAGAGGAGGGGAGAAGAGAGGAAAGGAGAAGGTGAGATAGGAGACGGGGAAAGGAGATGAAGAAAAGGGAGAGGGAAGAGGAGTAGGAGAGAGGGTTAGAAAGGGAGGAAGGAGAGAGGCGTGGGGGAAGGGAAGGGGAAGTAGGAAAGGGAAGGAGAGGAGGAACGAAGAAAGTAGGAAGAGACGGAAGAAGGAAGAGAAGGGGAGAAGGAGAGGAAAGGTTGTGGGAAAATAAAGGAGGGTACATGGTAAAAGAGCAGCCCTGAACAACGAAAAATGAAAGTAAAAAGATAAGGATGAATGAAAAACGATGGGTAAGAGACTGTACATTCAAATACGTCTATGAGAAATAAAAATAAAAACTTTGCCAAAAAAAAAGAGAGAGGCCATCTACATTAAGATCAAACAGCTCTTACTCAGCAGAGGACACCGCCTATCTTCTGTTTACAACAGGGGTCTCCAACAAGCTGGCTGAGGAATTCTGGGAGTTGAAGTCCACAAGTCTTAAAGTGGCCAAGGTTGGAGACCTCTGGTTTACAATACAGTCCTTTCAGCAGTTCCAAGAAGGTCCCACACCCATTTGCGCTATTCAGGTGACCTTGAGGGCACAAGATAAACCTCCAAGTGGCCTCAACGGCTCTCAGAAAGAATGATGACAACCAAATGACTGCAAGGACTATAAATCCTTCCATCCTCCACCATTCAGTCAGAACCGAAGAAGCTTCTTTGGATGAGAAGGGAAACGTCTTCAAGGAAAAACCAAAATCCAGTTGTCTTTTGAAGAAGCACCTTTGGGGCAAACATAACCTGGATGACTGAGAATCCCCATAGATATTTTACCAAAAACAAATCCATTAAGGTAACAAGGGACATAACTTCTTAGTGCTCTGATTCATACGACGTGTCGCCGGGATTCGGTTTAGCATGTTTACATGCTTTGAATGCTTACTAGCTATTTATTTTGACTTTACTTATTTATTAAATTTATGTGACACCCATCTCGTCAGTGGTGACGCTCGGCAGCACATAATTTGCTAGCTGTTGTGTTTTGTTCATGGCTCAGAATATTGCAGGTGCCAGATATGGTGGTCTAATTCAATAAAACATGATTAAGCAATCACTGATTTAATGTGGTGGAACCAGGTCGCTGCTTTTTGAGTTGTGCTGCTAGGAGGTGTTTTTTTGTGTGTCACACCATTCATAGTTATTGTTTTATTTATTGTAAAACAGGATTCCACTCCCTTCATGTTTAACCGTGGAAAATTAATGATTTGTTAACAGAGGATTCTCAAGCTATCAACAATAAGGAAAAGTCTTTGATGCTCCAGAAAAACAAAGGTGTTTTTTTTTAAGCTTCTCTTTCCTGCCTGTTTATCTGGAGCCAAGTTATTCAAGAGAGAAGAAAGGGAATGATAATTCTTGTCTAACAGTGGTGTGAGGTTGCTCTCCCTTGGGGATTTCTTAAAGTGCCCTCAGCTCATCTCACCTCATTCCTTATGAGAGGCACTTGGTCTTGTTACTTTAATGCTGAAGACAGTAATGTGGGAATGGATCTGTTTTTGGTGTTCACCATTACCTTCCATAAGTGGCTCGGTGGCTAAGACGCTGAGCCTGTCGATCGAGAGGTCGGCAGTTCAGCAGTTTGAATCCCGAGTGCCACGTAACAGGGTGAGCTCCTGTTCCTTGTCCCAGCTTCTGCCAACCGAGCAGTTCGAAAGCACGTTAAAAATGCAAGTAGAAAAATAGGGACTACCTTTGGTGGGAAGGTAACTGTGTTCCGTGTGCCTTTGGTGTTGAGTCATGCCGGCCACATGACCACGGAGACATCTTCGGACAGCGCTGGCTCCTTTGGATTTGAAATGGAGATGAACACTGCCCCCTAGAGTCGGGAATGACTAGCACATATGTGTGAGGGGAACCTTTACCTTTAATCACCTTCCATGGTCGCTATACTAAATTTTACAAACTCGTTTGTTTAAAAAAAATAAGCAAGCATTGTTGCTACTTTCTCCTGCTGTTGCTTGTAGTTGGTCTGTGCAATCTTCTAAACAGGTGGTCCACTGTTTCTTCAGATTCTTTTGCATAGGCGGCACTTACTGCCTGTTGCTGTATGGTCCTACCCAACCATTTGAGAAGGGTCTCCCAAGGATGCCTGTGAGTCCTCCCCAGCCTCCTCCTCCTCCCCTGCCCAATTTGTACCCATCTCTAAAATGAGAATTCCTCTAGCTGTTGGTTGCTACGAACCAAGGCCACTTGGGCAGTGAAATGAGAGATCTGTAGACTTACAGACTTTGCAGAGGATCTGAATTCCGTCTTCTGCCATACCAAAATAGTGGCACGTGGCAGTGCCAAGATATTTCTGTAAGCGGATCTTCTAACTATCATCTTCCTAAGCTCACAATTCGGCTTCCCATGAATGTGCAGCAAATGGTTGTTAATTCAGGATGCTTTGGGCTTCAGTCCCATCCTGATGATATCATCGGGCACCAGCCAGCTGTCCTATGCAAATTTGAGCTGTTTAATTATATAAAAGAAGCTAGATCCTTCTTAAGAATCGGATCAAGACTGAAAAGTCTCGGGATTCTTCTCCCATGTGTGTTCAGATTCTGTAGCTCATTGTAGTCCTGGTAATACATAGAGAGTGAACGGATCAGCCAACTGTTTCGTCTTATGAAGAACTTTATGCAATAGGGCAGCGGGGCAATTTAGTTTGGAGTTTAATAGTTAGTTGTGTGTGTGTGTGTGTGTTTCTTAATCATAAGTATTCTTTCAAGATATGGTAAGTCAGATCTGTTACATCTGAGGACCAGTTTTTCCATTCTGCTGAACAGGACCTCATAAAAATGGTCTCTGTTGACATTATTCATGACAACTACATCAGGCTTTATTTTATTTTATTTTAAATTTGCATTTGATTGCAGAGTTTAAAAAATGCAAAAAATATTGCAAGTGCTCTAGGGATAAATGAGGAAATGAATCATTTTATCTGTTCCTCTCATATTGGTAGAAACTGACCTCTGACCTCTTCTCTTCATCAGAAAAAAAGAGAAGGAACTCTCCGCTATTCCTCTTGCTAAATCTTACAGCACAAGATCTCAGTTAGGAAATGTCTTGGACCGTTTCATGAAAATATTCAACGTTCATTATATAAGGTCTCCTTGGGAAGGATTAGAAGACCTTCAAGGTCCCTTCTAGCTCTATTATTCTATTCGCATTCCAGAGGTGGGTTTCAGTAGGTCCTAACCAGTTCTGGAGAACCGGTAGCGGAAATTTTGAGTAGTTTGGAGAACCGGTAATAAATATTCTGATTGGGCCCACATCAAAAGGAAATCAAAACCATTTCCATTTTGAAAAAAAAAAAATCTTGATAAAGGTAAAGGTAAAGGTTCCCCTCGCACATATGTGCTAGTCATTCCTGACTCTAGGAGGTGATGCTCATCTCCGTTTCAAAGCTGAATTTATTTATTTATTTATTTATTTATTTATTTATTAATTAAACTTTTATACCGCCCTTCTCCCGAAGGACTCAGCACTGTCCAAAGACGTCTCCATGGTCATGTGGTCATGTGACGTCTCCATGGTCATGTGAAGAGCCAGCGCTGTCCAAAGACGTCTCCATGGTCATGTGGCCAGCATGACTCAACGCCAAAGGTGCACAGAATGCTGTTACCTTCCCACCAAAGGTGGTCCCTATTTTTCTACTTGCATTTTTTACCTGCTTTTGAACTGCTAGTTTGGCAGAAGCTGGGACAAGGAACGGGAGCTCACCCTGTTATGCGGTACAAGGGATTCGAACCGCTGAACTGCCAACCTTTTGATCGACAAGCTCAGCGTCACTGAGCCACAGTGTACCTTGATTCCTAGATAGACAAGTAGAAATTCGTGTTACATTTTTTTTACAATGGACTGTCTGACAGGGTGACTTGTAATGTGATGTTGATTAAGGCATCAATATTGGGAAAATATTAGTCTTTTTTTTCCATCCTGCTTCTTCTCCCATGCCTGTATGGAAGAAGAATCTTGCCCCTCTGTGTTTGAGTTCTACTCTGTTGCAAGTCGTGGCATGAAAAGAGAAGCCTCTGGGTCTTGGAAACTCAGTTGATCTAAAGCACAATTGGAGTTTGTTGGCTGCTGCTCCTGCTTTGATCTTTTTGAAGGCTATCTAGTTGGCCGAGAGATAGGAAGTACTCAATTTAAACCCTCACTGTATTTCAGACATCATTACATGAGAGACGGTCCAGAGATATTTTACTAGGAGAGTTTTCAAATCTTCTGCTAGAAATAAAATTCCCTATCCCTAATCTTGATTAGATTAGAATATTAGATTAGATTAGCAAGATTAGAAGCTAATCTTGAGTAGCTTCTTCTCCAGAAACACTACACTACTAACCAGAGCATATGAAACATTTGCTAGACCAATTCTTGAATACAGCTTGACTGTTTGGAACCCATACCACATTTCTGACATCAATACAATTGAACGTGTTCAGAAATATTTTACAAAAAGAGTTCTCCACTCCTCCGAATACAACAAAATACCTTATGCCACCAGACTTAAAATCCTGGGTTTAGAAAATTTAGAACTACACCACCTTCGACATGACCTGAGTTTAACTCATAGAATCATCTATTACAATGTCCTTCCTGTCAAAGACCACTTCAGCTTCAATTGCAACAATACACGAGCACACAATAGATTTAAGCTTAATGTTAACCGCTCCAATCTTGATTGCAGAAAATATGACTTCAGTAACAGAGTTGTTAATGCTTGGAATACACTACCTGACTCTGTGGTCTCTTCCAAAAATCCCCAAAGCTTTAACCAAAAACTATCTACCATTGACTTCACCCCATTCTTAAGAGGTCTGTAAGAGCACAAGTGTGCCTACCGTTCCTGTCCTATTGTTTCCTTTCATTATATCCAATTAATATAGTTATTACATACTCATACTCATATATATGCTTATATATTGTATAATTATTTCATGCTTATGCTTATATACACTGTGTGATAAAATAAATAAATAAATAAATAAATAAATAAATAAATAAATAAATCCCACCAGGCTTGAAATCTTAGGTCTAGAAAGCCTCGAACTACGTCGTCTACGTTTCAACCTATGTTTAGTTCATAAGATTATTTACCAAAACGTTCTACTTATAAATGAATACTTTAATTTCAATCATAATAATACAAGGGTCATCAATGTAATTCGCTCTAATCTTAATTGTAGGAAATATGACTTTTGGAATAGAGTAGTAAATGTCTGGAACGCTCTACCTGATCCTGTTGTTAGTCTCTTTAATCCAGAAGTGGGTTTCAGCAGGTTCTGACCAGTTCTGGAGAACCGGTAGCAGAAATTTTGAGTAGTCCGGAGAACTGGTAGTAAAAATTCTGACTAGGCCCACCCCCATCTATTCTCTGCCTCCTGAGTCCCAGCTGATCGGGAGGAAATTGGGATTTTGCAGTAACTTTCCCCTGGATTGGGGAGGGAGTGGAGATTTTATAGTATCCTTCCCCTGCCATGCCCACCAAGCCACACCCACAGAACCAGTAGTAAAAAATTTTGAAACCCACCACTGCATCTAATCCCCATACCTTTTACCGTAAACTGTCTACTGTGGACCTTTCATTTCTAAGGGGCCATGCATAAGTGCACCAGCGTGCCTACCATCCCAGTCCTACTGTTCCCAATCATATGTAATCATTCTATGGGTTTATGGCTGTGTTTTGCCAATTTATATCCCTTTTTTTTGGTGCCAAATTTTTTTTCATGTGTCCATATCTGTGTCTACTCTGTTACTTGTTTTCTTGTATTTGTCGACAAATAAAATAAAATAAAATAAAATAAAATAAAATAAATAAATAAATAAATAAATAAATAAATATCATCATGGCTAGAACACAATATTGAATCAATCTTGAACTTTCTTCTTTGGGCAAAAGTCCTGTGTGAAAGGGAAGGTCTATCGAGTTTTACTGAGGATTATCATATGTGGTGGACATGTCTGGAAGCCAAAAACTATTGGGAGAAAATAAAGAGTTGATTAGAAGAAATGACCCATCAACATATTGATTCAAAACCGGAGTTGTTTTCATTGGGGATCCTATCAGAGAAAATTAGTAAAGAAAATATATATTTGATTATACATGTAATTACAGCAGGCATAATGGTTTTTGCACAAAATTGGAAAGCAGAGAAAATACCCCTGGAAGAAGAAATTATTAGAAAAATTTTAGATTGTGCAGAAATTAACAGATTAACTTTGATGATTAAAGAAAGAGAGGATACAGAATATTTTAAGATATGGGATAAATTTTATCATTGGTTAGAAGAAAGGTATAGATGAGCAGTGGATAATTATGTAAGAAAATTATAATAATGTATCTGTGGAAAAATGGTAATAGTTTAAATTGGAATGAAGAAAGAAGAAACAATAGATGGAGCCAGGAAGAAAACACCGAGATGTCACACGGAAGGAATTAATGATGTTTTGAATGTATGTTTGTCTGTAAAATAAAATAAAAACTTTTTTTAAAAAAAAGAGTTTTACTGAGGGATGTCATGTGATGTGATGGTCTTGTCAGGGATCATCACATCACACGAAACAGATGAAATAGATATGAAGTGCATATGTAGAGCCCTTGCTGAGCATACCTCCACTGCATAAACTGTTTGACAAGCTTATACAGCCAAGTTTGACAAGTTTGATATGCTGTTTGGATGAGCCTTTTGACAAGAAGGGAGTTCACCCGTTGTACTCAGCAAGAATGTGATTTGTTTTTTGGAGTGTAAAGCCAGGCATTGTAGTTTCTAAGAAATGAAGTAGGGAGTGGTGTTTTTTTCCCCCCCCAACCTTGGCAATTTTAAGATATGCAGTCTTCAACTCCCAGAATTCCCCAGCCACCATAGGCTAGACCAGCGGTTGTCAACCTGGTCCCTACCGCCCACTAGTGGGCGTTCCAGCTTTCATGGTGGGCGGTAGGGGTTTGGTCCGATATTGAAGCACTTTCCTTTTTTAAAATTTAATTGATTTTTTTAAAAAAATTCATAGCATTATTTAAAAACATTTTCATTAGGATTTCATAAAATTCCCTGTGACAATTTAAATTTCTGAAAATATAGTATTTGTATTGCCCAGGCATAAATTTAGTTCACGTTACGTAAGTGAAACTAAATGGCGCTATAGTGCGACCGCAAACAAGAGACCCTCGTCCCAGAATAGCTTGCGCATCTCCCCCCACACCACCCAGCTGTAACAGACAAGCAGAGCTGCTAGCTGGCGCCCCCCCAAACCCAATCCATGATGCGCGAGAGGCATGTGCAGACGATTATACAAAGTGCATTACTGTGGTTAGAAAATTTTACTACTAACAGAGATACAAAAGTGGGCGGTAAGTATAAAAAGGTTGACCACCCCTGGGCTAGACTGAAAAATTAAAGGAAAAATTCTCCAAAGAAGGCAATGGAAATAATTTCCCTATTTTCCAGAAATTTGTACAGTCATGCAGTCAACTACCTGGAGATGAACTTAGCCTGTCAATTCTGTCAAGATGGAGAAGACAAGGAAAGCATCAAATCAAATCAAACAGCTCTTTTCAGTCTGTCAATAACAAATCACAAGAATTTACAAAACTTGGATTCCTTTTGATCCTTCATCCCGATGTGGGCATCACCTTAAAAATTTGACTAGAGGTGGGAGGCTTGTTGGATTAGATCCTACTGCTTCTTAAGGAGAAGACTTCAAGGAGGGTCTTAAGAAAGATAGCAGACCCAAAGGGTGTTATGACCCAGGCCCAAGTAGGTAGTAGGAAACTCAGGCAGTGTAAAAACAAACAAACTTTATTATAATAGCTGAGAATTACTTCATTCTCAGCATAGTTCAACTAAACTAAAGCAAATTCCTCCCAACATAATTCCTCAGTCCTATCACCAACCTTGGACCAATTAGGCAAACTGCCAAAGGCCTTTTTTGGCAAAGGTTCAGAAGTCACCGATATAAAACAAATGCAACAAGACAAAGCTATCAACGTTGTTTTCTGGCAAAGAGTCCAAATGCCGTTGCTGGTCTTTTAAGCCTTATGGGAGGGGCCAATCATCTCTTGGCCCTACTCCCGAGTCATCCTCTTTGCTTTAGCTGCTCTTGCCTTCTGGCAGCTCTTCTCATGCATGCATTAGGAACAGGCTCCTCCTGTTCCTCTACCTCACTACTGTCAGCCTCTGGAGGCTCTGGAGTCCACACCTCACTCCCTGATGGCCCTGGCCCCACCTCTGCCTCCGATGCAGAGCCCTCATCCAGGCCTTCCCCAGCCTCCAGGACTGGCCCATGTTCTTCCTCAGCCTCATTGCTGTCTGACTTTGTTGCCAGCTCTGCAGGCTGCTGGCGGACCACAACACAGGATGATGGGTGTGCTTTCTTCATGATCTTCTTTGAATCTCTACGTCAGGCCTGGAAGCCATCTTTTGCATTGGCCCTTCAGACCTGCCAAATTTACTACTGTGGGAAACTGGGAGGGGGGATTGTATGGAGCATGCATGATATGTAGTCATAATAACATTCCTTTCTCAGAGAGTCAAGGACATCTTGCCCTGCACCTGGAAGGCTGGAACTGGGAGGCATCTCCAGTTAGGATGGTGCATGGATTGGGCCATGTGATGGACATGTGGGTGCTGGGCAGGGACTTGGACTTTCCTTCGGGTGGGGAAAACCTGGAAGAATTCAGATTTGGGTTTTCCCAGGTGTGCCAATATAACATCTCTAATAAAATGGAACTTGGAGGAAACTCAAGCCTCAGAGTTTTCTTTCATTGGGGGTGTTACTTGTAACCCTGACACTCTGACACTGTCCCGCTTGTACTTGCCTATCAAGGTGACATGTGCAAGAAGGAAAAAAAAGCGTTTGCATGATAACCAAGAGATTGACTATAGCTTCCAAATTATAATAAGCAGTTTTAATCCGTTTGGCATAACCATTGTTCTGTACAGCTGCAGACTGCTGGTGATTGAATGCTTTGCATTCTGCTTCCCCTCCTGTCTCTACCCCCACACCCCATAATTTCATTTCTGACATTCCAGTCTTTGTCAGCACTCACAATGGCTGTGCATCTGTGAATGACAAACAGGGGAACGCCTGGATGTGGCGAGAAAAGAAAACCCAACTGCAATGTCTAATGTTGACAATGCTCTCCTTGGCAGCTGCCTCCAGTCTGGCATCAACAGTTGGCACCTTTGGGCAACTGCCAGAGGGCATAGCATGGCCTACTGTTACAAGGTGTTCTGAGTAGCCTTAAAAAAACCAAAACAAATCTTGTTGCAGCAGAAAATGGATGAAACCCACTAGAAGCTCCTCCTTCTCCTTGTCCTTCTCCTCCTTTTCCTCCTCCTCCTCCTCCTCTCCTCCTCCTCCTCCTCCTCTGTATATTCCCACAAGTGCAGGGTCCGCAGGATCATTGAACGCCACTTTGCATGGTCATCTGCTTTTCCAGGGCACAGGCCCGTGGCTTTCATATCTTTGTTGATGGTGTCTTGCCATCTCTGTTTTGAGTGCCCACAAGGTTGCCGGCCATTGACTTCTAGTTGGTAGGCAGTCTTGGCAACGGTGGAAGCTGCTGCTCTCAGGACATATCCATACCAGCAGAGTCGGCCTTCTCTCATCTTCTCTATAATTGGTGCCACACCAAAATGTTGTCGAGTGGTGTCATTTGTGATGTGATGTCAAGAAGGGAGATGCCCGATATCCAATGGAGCATTCGTATTTCCACGGCACGGGGATAGCTTTCGGTCCATTTTGTTGCTGCCCAGCATTCAGTGCCATACAGTGCAATAGGGTGGATGGCTTCCTTGTAAATCTTAGATAAACACACTAGAAGCAACACACTGTTGGAGAAATCAAATCCTAATTTTTACAGCCCCAATGGAGAACTCTGCCCAGGTTAGAAGAGAGCCCATTTCACTTAGGAAAGCAAAGCCAAATGCACAGATACAGAATTGGGAATAGCCAACTTGAGAATAATGCATATGACAAGAGTCTTTTTATAAGAGCACTATCAGTGCGTCATCAGGGTTATGAGGCTGCCAAAAAAGCAAGTAAGTTTTAGGCGGCATCAAGAGCCCTGTGCCCTGATTAAGTGGGCACAAAATTTTTAGCAACCAATAATGTTGGAAACTTGGGAAAGAATTTGGGTGAGGAATGTTAAATTTACACAAGCGCAAAATATGAGAGAAAATTTATAAGATGTTTTATAGATGGCATTTAGACCCCAAAAAGTTGTCATGTATGTATCCTAATGTACAGGCTAAGTGTTGGAGATGTGATTGTGAAGGTGCCACTTATTACCATATATGGTGGACTTGTAAAAACGTTAAAGCATTTTGGATTAAGTATGGTGGATTATGCAGAACATTCTGAAAAAGAAGATTAAGTTTACTCCGCAGTTCTTTTTACTAGGAATTATTATGGATTGTACAGCTATAGAGACTAAATTGATTTTGAACTTAATAACAGCGGCAAGACTTTTGATTGCTCAATATTGGAAGAAAGAAGAATTACCTACAATTGAAGAATGAACACTTAAAGTATCAAATCTGGCAGAAATGGCAAAAATTTCTGTTTATTTGAAAGACTATACACAAGAAAAATATATTTTAGAATGGAAAATGTGGATTGATTATATTCAAAATAAGTATCAGATAAAAAAATATCAAATAGCATATGAGTAAATTTAGGAAATATTTTGTATTAGATATATCTTTGAAGGAGAGGGGAATTGAGAGTCTGATTATGTGTGGAGTGACTAGAGATTATAATTTAAGATTTATTTTGGATTATGATTGTTAGTTTTGATACCCTGCACCTGGGAAGACGGGGGGTGGGTGGGGGTAAGGGGAGGGAACTGTGGGGGGGATGAGGGTAGAGGATGGAGTGATGGTTAATATGCAGGGATTATTGAAGATGTATAAATATAATTAATGTAGGGTCGGGTCTGCCCAGCTACCATTTTAGAATGGTGGGGAGGGAGAAAGGAGGAGAGAGCAGGAGGTAGGAATGAGGAGAAGAGGAGTAGAAGAGGGAGAAGAGGAAGGAGGAGGGGTAGAAGAGGGAGAAGGAAGGTATAGGTTGGAGGGAGGAAAGGATGTAGATAAGAGAAGGAGAGGAAGGTCTGGAAAGTAGAAGAAGAGGGAAGAGAGTTAAAAGGAGGGGGTGGTGACTGGGCAAGCCCGACTAATTGTATATGACTGTACATTGGATGAGTTGTTGGATATGAATGTAAAAATAAAACTTTTTTATAAAAAAAAAAAAGAGACCTGTGCCCTCCAAAATTACTGTATTTTTCAGAGTATAAGATGCACCGGAGTATAAGACGCACCTTAGTTTTTGGGAAGGAAAATAAGAAAAAAGCTGATTGGCAGGTGGATCGGCCTCCTGGAATACCCCCAGTCAGCTGTTCCCAGAGGTGAATTTTAGCAACAGGTTCCTTGGTTGTGAGCTCTGTGCCTTGCTTTTCTTTGCTTTTCTTTTCTGCCTCTGAAACTCTGTTTCAGAAAAAGCTTTTTTCTGCCTCTAAAAACCTCTGAAACAGCTTTAGAAAAAATGCCTCTGAAGCTCTGTTTGGAGGCTTCTTTTCTGAAGCTCTGTTTGGGTTCTTTTCTGAAGCTCTGTTTGGGGGCTTCTTTTCTGAAGCTTAGTTTCTGATGCTTTTTTCAGCCTCTGAAACCTCCATTTGAGAAGCTGGGTGGAGCTACATTCGGAGTATAAGATGCACCCAGATTTTCACTCTCTTTTTGCCTGAAAAATGTTGTTGGGAGGCATCTGATTATCTTGTCTTATAAACTGGGTTCCCCAAATGAATTCTGGGTTTATTTTCTTTGGCCTAACCCTAACCCTAACCCAAGGCCAGCTTTCATGCCTTAGGTAGGAGTAGAACTGGCAGTCTCCTAGCAATCAGCCCATAGTCACCTAGCTGGCTTCATGCCTAAGGGCAGGACTAGAACTCAGGATCTCCTGGTTTCTAGCCTGATGCCTTAACCGCTGGACCAAATTGGCTTTCATGGTTTTGGATCTCTGCAAGGTATACTGTAATTCCTAAACAATACACCTGAAAAATAAAGAAGCACATTACATACATTAACACCACTCTGTGCCCTAGATGGAAACTCCTTTTAGTCTCTCTAATCGTGTGGGGAGAGGAAAACGGACTGCTCAATAGCCTTATTGCTGAAGCTTTGCGGGGCATCATGCTTTAAATACAGGAACACAGTTAATAGAGGCAGCAAGAATCCCAGAGCCCGGAGCTAAGGAGAAAGCGTTCAGTTCCTTATGATGATGTTTGTGAAGAGATAATTATGGATAGGCAATGTGTGAAAACAAAGAAGCTGTAGTAATGGCCTATAGAAAATCATTGAAAACCCATCTGCTGGGGAGCTTGATTGCTTCAGTGGGGGAGAGCAATGCCATCATCCTTTGCCGATGGCCTTGTGGTGGCATTTAGGAGCCTGCTTGTCTCCAACGGATCTTTTTCTGAATGGCTGGCTTAGCTTGCATAAGGCTGTTTAATTTCATCAGAAGCCAACATTTGACAGTATTGCTCCGAAAGTCCTCAACTTACAACCATTCATTCATTTAGTGATTCCTTCAAAATTACCACAAAGAAGTGACTTGCACCAGATCCTGGCGCATCATTCCCCATAAGTCACCTGATCAAAATTCTGGTGCTTGGAAACCAGCATGTATTTATGATGGTTGCAGCAACTTTCCTTTCTCAGGGGTTGCCACAAAGAAGACGGAGTTAAACTATTCCCCAGAGCACCTGAGGGTAGAACAAGAAGCAATGGGTGGAAACTAATCAAGGAGAGAAGCAACTTAGAACTAAGGAGAAATTTCCTGATGGTCAGAACAATTAATCAGTGGAACAACTTGCCTGCAGAAGTTGTAAATGTTCCAACACTGGAAATTTTTAAGATGTTGGATAACTATTTGTCTGAAGTGGTGCAGGGTTTCCTGCCTGGGCAGGGGGTTGGACTAGAAGACCTCCAAGGTCCCTTCCAACTCTGTTATTATTATTATTATTATTTGTTCTCTGCCTTCCAATGCATCATCCTTAAAAGCAAAAAAAAAATGCTTTTAAAAGAAAAGAAAAGCCTCTGACGATCAGGCAACTCAGCTGGGATCATCAGAGCCTTTTAAAAGCATTTTTTTCAACCTCTTCGGCCGAAGAGGTTGTAGAAAAAATGCTTTTAAAAGTAAAAAAAAAAAGTTACCACGCCCACCCAGTCACATTACACCCCCACCAAGCCACGCCCACATTTCACCACTGCTATAGATGAGGAAAGTTGGACATGATAGACTTACAGTATGCAAAATTGGCACATTGGACATGGGTCAATGGATTTATTAAATTTGGATTTCATTCCTCAATGCCACATTGTACTGAGAGGGCAATCATTCCTTTTCAACTGGTATGCTTTTTCTTCAATGGGTCTGAGATTGCTAATCCTACTGGTCACAGATCAGCAAAATGGAAATGAAGGTGAATAGTTCTTTTGCATTGCTCTGGATATTAGAGAACAGGGCTCTCCAAACTTGGCAACTTTAAGACTTGTGGACTTCAGCTCCCAGAATTCCCCATCCAGTATGGTTGCTTCATAATGGTTGCAGTGTCCTGGGGTGACTGGCTGGGGAATTCTGGGAGTTGAAGTCCGTAAGTCTTTAAATCGCTAAGTTTGGAGACCCCTGCACTACAATAATCAGATTTCTACTTATTGCAAGCAATGGAAGGAAAAGATTCAGATGGGCTCCATATATAAGCTTTAATAAAATCTAGGGTTCTTGAGTTGAGATATTGTGAGAAGACCAAAACATCATTTTCCTAGGGTGGATCCCAGTGGTGGGATCCTATCAATTTAATAACCGGTTCAGTGATAGCGCGCTTCGCAATTGCTATGCATGTGTGCACGATTGAACGAAAAATCACCTTCCGCATTAATGCTAGGGAATTAAAACAGCTGAGGTGCGGCAATCCACTCTGCTGCGCTAACAGCTGCAGGGGCCGGATAGTTCAGGCTGGTAAAGCCTGTTATTAAGAACATAGAAGCCTGCAATTACTGCAGGTTCAAGCCCGGCCCAAGGTTGACTCAGCCTTCCATCCTTTATAAGGTAGGTAAAATGAGGACCCAGATTGTTGGGGGGGCAATAAGTTGACTTTGTAAAAATATACAAATAGAATGAGACTATTGCCTTATACACTGTAAGCCGCCCTGAGTCTTCGGAGAAGGGCGGGGTATAAATGTAAACCAAAAAAAAAAAAAAAAGATATAAGTAAGTAAAGCACAGGGCCAGCTGGCCGGGCCCAGCTGATTGTCGGACTGAACCGGTTCACTCCCAGCTGATCATCAGAGCTACCGGTTCGCCAAAACCGATCCAAACCAGTAGAATCCCACCCTTGGTGGATCCTCAGTCCTCCCCTTCTCCAATTGTAGAGATCAGAGCTTCTGCTTTGAATTTCACAGTCTGAAGTCCTTATTTCCAGACTGGAATCCTAATAGCAAAAAAGCAGGTAGAATAACAGAGAAGCTGCCAGTCATAGAATGCAAAAGCAGACAAAGAAAGCACGTTTAAAAAAAACCAAAAAAAACAAATCCAGTTGAACAACCCACTTACATATTTTTTGCAGAATAGAAAAATGCCATTCCCCAAATCTTAAATGCTGAGATTTCTGACCCATTATAAAGACACATTTTCCTTTTCCAGAAAATTGAGCAAGAATGGTGGTAGGGAATCGATGTAGGATGACAGCAAATCCACTGGGATACAATAACTAGATAATAGTCTCATCCTGGCCATTTCAACTTGGTTCCTATATGTTTGCTGTGTCTTTTCCTTCTAACAACATCTCCATCGGCCAGGGGAATTTTCCTTCAGTCTCTGAATGCTGCGAAGCTGCGTATGAGTCCCTTTATTGTTGAGGGTTCATCCAGGTTCCCCCCCCCTCTCAAAAAAATCAGAGCGGGGGCTGTTGATCATGGAGCTGAATAGTGATATCCGCGTTCCAAGTAATGCACCCATAGAAAGCAGAACTCTGAGGCAGGTAGATTCCTCAAGGAATGAATTACTGGATACATCATATTGCAGTGGTGGGTTCCTACCGGTTCTCCCCGGTTCGGGTGATCTGGTAGCAGCAGCAGTGGGAGGCTCCACCCATGCACCCAGATGTCATCAAAAATGCTGCGCGCTCCCAATAGCGAACCGGTAGCAAAGAAAATTGAAACCCACTACTGTTATATTGGCACAACTGATGAAAACAGGCTCTGAAAGTTCCCGCGGTTTTCACCAGATTAAAAAGTAAAAGTTTCCCCTCCCCCCCCAAGTCATCAGTCACATTGTCCAATAGAGGTGCTGGCTAGTTGCTTGGTTACTCCACTCCTCCTCTCCCCAGCCACCTATTGGAACGTCCTTGGTTCCCACAGGAAAAGTTTTCGTGTTGACTACAAACCCCCAGCTATCTATCTCCCACCTCTCTGTCCCTTCTTCTTCCTTGTGGCAACCCTGAAGCCTCAAAGATGGCTTCAGCCAGGTTCGCTACAGGGTTGACAAAGATATGGTAGGGAAATCAAATGTTGGCAATTTGCTCCTTGGAGAACCTTCCCAACAAAATGGGCCTGTGGAATAGTTGATAAGTATTTATGGGATGGACTTGGACTACAGCTAACAGAATTCCCAATCAGGCTGCAGCCCAGTGTTGGGATTCAATTTTTTTTTTACTACCAGTTGTGTGGGCATGGCTTGGTGGGTGTGGCAGGGGAAGGATACTGTAAAACAGGGGTCACCAGCCTTGGCAACTTTAAGCCTGGTGGACTTCACACGGCACAGCTGATCGTTGGAAATACCGTTTTGTCTGAACTGGTAGCATTTTTTTTACTACCAGTTTTTCTGAACCGGTAGCTTTTAGTACTACCGGTTTGGCCGAACTGGTGCGAACCGGTAGCATTTCACCCCTGGGTTGCAGTGCCCCGGGGTCATATGATCCTCTTTTGCGAACCTTCTGACAAGCAAAATCCATGGGGAAGCCAAATTCACTGAACAGCCATGTTCCTAACTTAACAACGGCAGTGATTCACTTAGCAACTGTGGCAAGAAAGATCGTAAAATGGGGCAAAACTCACTTTAACAACTTTCTCTCTAAGCAGCAGAAATTGTGGGCTCAATTGTGGTCATAAGTCAAGGACTACCTGTATTTCTAGAAGAGAGTCTTGTTTTTGAGAAATCAGTGGATGATTTTGCTTTCATTGGAAAAACTTAAATTCATCTCTATCGAATCTGTGTCCAATATTAATTGAAATCCCATCTCCCTCTTTGCCACACAGGCAGCCCCTGACTTACAACCACTCATTTAATGAACGTTCAAAGTTACAATGCTATTCTTAAAACATGGTGGGTCCTCGCCCTTATGACCATCACTGCATCCCCATGGACACGTGATCAAAACACAAAAGCTTGGCAACTGTATTTATGGTGGTTCTCGCATCCTAGGGTCATGTAATTGCTATTTGCAACCTTCCCAGCTGGGTTCCAGCAAGCAAAGTCAAGGACGGGGAGCCAGATTCACTTAATGACCACATGATTCACTTAACAACTGCAATGATCACAAAGATCGTAAAATCTTTTGTTTGCGATAAAAAAAGATAGTAAAATCACGACTCACTTAACAACCGTCCTACTTAGCAACAGAAAATTTGGTCCCAATTGTGGTTGTAAGTCAAGGACTACCTCTAGTTTCAACCAATCTTTTTTTAAGCTCCTCACCACATTTGGAAGAGTTATTATCCTATCGGTATCATGAACAGGCATGGAACGGAAGCAACCAGCTCCTGGGCCAAAGGAATTTACAGCTGACATTTAGATTATGAAGATATAAAGACAAAGGTACAAAGGAAAGAGAGACATGATTGCGAAGGAAATAAATGTAAGCTAAATACAATTATGGCAGTTATTTCAACTGCCTCGAATTATGAAAGTTTAAGTGCTCTAAGACAATGCATTTGAATTGCACATCAAGTTGAAGCATTCTGAATTTAAACATATACAGGAATGCAGTTTTTTCTTTCTCGTCTTCTGGTCCTAAGCCCAGATGTTTAAAGTGAGGGGCAACAGGCAGGTGGGAGGTCTCCAAATACGTGACATCTTGCATTACAGGTAGTTCCCGGCTTACAACAACAATGGAGTCCAACATTCTAAGTGAGACAGTTGTCAAATGAATTTTGCCCCATTTTTTTGACATGGATGTTAAGTGGATCACTATAGTTATTAGTTATTATAAATTTGAATAAATAAATAAATAAATAAATAAATAAATAAATAAATATTAAATTGATTATAGGTTGGTTAGTGAATCTGGCTTCCCCATCGACTTTGCTCCTCAGAAGGTCGTGAAGGAGGATCACATGATCCTGGGAGGGACACTGTAAATGTCATACATATGAGCCAGTTACCAAGTGTCTGAATTTTGATCATGTGATCAGGGGGATATTGTAATGGTCATAAAAGTGAAAAACAATCATGTGCATTTTTTTTCAAGTGTCACTGTTACTTTGAACAGTCACTAAACAGATGGCTGTAAGTCGAGAACTACCTGTATCGTCCTGCACAGAGTCCTTCTAGATCAGGGGTCTCCAACCTTGGCAACTTTAAGACTTGTGGACTTCAATTCCCAGAGTTGAAGTCAGATTTGCTGGCTGAGGAATTCTGGGAGTTGAAGTCCACAAGTCTTAAAGTTGCCAAAGTTTGGAGACCCCTGTTCTAGATCACTGGCCTCCAACTTTGGGCTGCCAGGGACTGTTCCTGTTGTGGCTCGCCAGCAGCCATCGGAGCTGGTGGCATACTCAGACAGTGAGGAGGAACATGGGCCAGTCCTGGAGTCTGGAGAAGGCTCTGATGAGTGGGTCAAGGCCATCTGACAGTTGTCAGCTGCCTTCAGAGTTGGGCAGAAGAACAGCTGGAGCCTGTTCCTAGTGTGCGCATGTACAAAGGGGCCAGGAGAAGGGAACAGCTAAGGAACAAGGGTCGACTCAGGAGTACAGCCACAGGTGGACAGTGAATGATCCTTCCCATAGGGAATAAAAGAGAAACAAAAGGGGAGGGGAGTTTGCAGGAGACAATTAGTTTGCTTAATTGGTTTGTGACTCCTTGCCAAGTTTTGAAGATATCGGCCTGGCAGCTCTCCAAGCCAGATAAGGTCTGGGACTGTAAATTTTCCCTTGAAAGACTTTGCTGGATGTGAATGAGGGGAATTCACAGTAACTTAATAAAAAGGGGTTTTTGTCGGGACAAGAAGTCTGCTTCATGCTCTTGGGAAGCCGAGGTCAGAACAGTTCCATGGAGAGAGGTTTTGTAGCGGATCAGAGGGGGTGTGGTTTCGCATGCTGCCTGCATCTCACACGTGCATGGGTGGGGCTTCACTCAATTGAGCGGCCCAGTTTTTGATGCACCGCAGATCAGTTTGCGCCAATTACCTGACCTTCGGACCTTTTGCCGTGAACTGAAAACGTATTTGTTTATCCAAGCGGGACTGGTTTGATTTTTAAATTTTAAAATTTTTGAATTTTTAATAATTTTAATGGGGGTATTTTAGTATGGGTCAATTTGACGGTTTTAATTCTTGGCCATTTATAGAATATGTATTTTAACTGTTGTTTTAATTTTGTATATTGAATTGTTTTAATTTGGCTGTACACCGCCCTGAGTCCTTCGGGAGAAGGGCGGTATAAAAATCTAAATAATAAATAAATAAAATAAATAAATAAATAAATAAGTGTCACTCCATGGCCCCAGAGTTGGGGACCCCTGTTCTAGGTCCACCGATAATATGCTGCAATCTTGCATATTTGTTGAAGAACCCCAATTCCTGATGCATGGAATCACATTAGAAAAAAAATTGTGTTGAGGTGTGAATCCCGCAATGTGCGGGAACTGAAGTTTAGCTTCTCACAATAAAAAAAACAACAACCCCCCAGATCATTTTTCTAGGACCTTGGAAAGGAAAGGAAAGATATATAGTATTGATCTTCTAAGTTGTTCCAAGTCTGGATGATCCTGGAAAAGCAGAGACATTTCCTCATTTGGGTTTCTTTAGATTTCTGTGCAGGTTTCCCTTCTCTTTTCCACTAGAACAATCGCTTCTTCTCTCCCAGTGGATTTGCAAACTGTAATTCTTATAATAAGGCTTGTAGGCTTGGAAAGATTTCAAACCAGAGCAGTTGTAATCCAGTTAACAATATGGTTGTTAGCCTACGACAGAATGTTCCACTGTAGGGGATTAAGGTGAGCCTTTGTAGTGTTTGTTTTTGAGCTATTCTTCCTGAGGCGGAATTATGTGCACCTTGAAATCTTCCCCCTTTTTTGTTTTTGGTCTGGTTAGAATTGGTTTCACCTCATTTATGTTTCACGATGCCGTTTTCTAGTCTCCTTTCAACAGGGTTACTTTGAATTTCTGAGAGAGCCAGTTTGGCATAGCGGTGAAGACATCAGGCTGGAAACTGGGAGACTGTGAATTCTAGTCCTGTCTTAGTTTCAGACCTGCCAACACTTAAAGCTCTAAATAGTAACTATCCTTTTAGACTCCATTTATTGAGAAAGGTATAAATTTTATTAGAAGTCAAGCATATTGTAGTAATGTATGACCCCCACCCCGTTAAAGACCTTGGAGTTTTCATGTCAAATGATCTAAGTGCCAAAGCCCACTGCAACTACATAGCAAAAAAAGCTCTAAGAGTTGTAAACCTAATCTTGCGTAGTTTCTTTTCCAAAAACACCACACTACTAAACAGAGTATATAAAACATTTGCTAGACCAATTCTAGAATACAGCTCGCCTGTTTGGAACCCTCACCACATCTCTGACATCAATACAATTGAACGTGTCCAGAAATATTTTACAAGAAGAGTTCTCCATTCCTCTGAAAACAATAGAATACCTTTTGTCACCAGACTTGAAATCCTAGGCTTAGAAAACTTGGAATTCCGTCGCCTTCGACAAGACCTAAGCTTAACTCACAGAATCATCTATTGTAATGTCCTTCCTGTCAAAGACTACTTCAGCTTTAATTGCAATAATACTAGAGCAACTAATAGATTTAAACTTAATGTCAACCGCTTTAATCTAGATTGCAGAAAATATGACTTCTGTAACAGAATCATCAGTGCTTGGAATACTTTACCTGACTCTGTGGTCTCTTCCCATAATCCTAAAAGCTTTATCCAAAAACTTTCTACTATTGACCTCACCCCATTCCTAAGAGGACCATAAGGGGCGTGCATAAGCACACAAACGTGCCTACCGTTCCTGTCCTATTGTTTTTCTTTTCTTCTTTCTATATATATGCTTATACCTCCTTATATTTACCCATATATGTTTATATACTATATAATCTTTTGTATGATTCCTACATATATTGTTGTGACAAAATAAATAAATAAATAAATAAAATAAATAATGAGAAACGTGTGCCAAAATCCCCAAATTCAACTTTTCTCTCCTTTAACTGGTTCCCATCACTGAAACATACACCCCCGACCAACCAGATTCAAGCAAGATGTTTTCAGACTTCAAAGGTAGGTTGGTATGCAGCTGCCTTCTTTTCCCAGTCGGGTGACCTTGAAACAGCATCTTAGGGAAATATAGACGTTATTTTTACTTTCCCCACCAAGCATCCACCCACCCCAGAGTTCATGGAAGACTGTCACTGCATGGTAGCAAAGCACACAAGCAACTGTAAGTTGGCAGCTGGGTGAATTGGGTGATCTTGGGCCAGTCACACTCTCTCAGCCTTAGGAAGAAGGCAATGACAAACCTTGCCAACAAAGACTATAAGCAGTAGTCTTCTCCTCTGCTTCTCCAGGATTTTCCAGGCTTGACCAACTAGAAGATAAATACTATATTTCTTTCCTTTTCTTTCCAAGGTCCTAGAAAAATGATCTGGGTTTGATTGCCGGTGCCTTGCGAGAAACTAAACTTTGGTTCCCACACTTTGCTTGACTCACACCCAACACAAAACTAATAACATTTTTTTTCTAATGTGATTCCAGCCATTAGAATTTGGATACTTCAACTAATATACAGTACTGCAGAGTGGCATTATTCATAGATCCAGAATAGGGGTCCCCAACTCCTAGGTCACAGATTAGAATTAGACACGATTGAATGGAATACCTCCTCTATTCGATTGTGATTTTCTGTTTAGTTCCCCACCACTGTCTCCAGGACCATTAACAGAAAGGCATTAAGAGTTGTAAATCTCATCTTGCATAGTGTTGTGCCTCGCCCGCCCTCCTCTCCTCAGCCAGGCCCCTCCCATCTCCTGCTATCTGAGCCAGAGACTGATAGTGAAGAAGAATGGCCTGGCATGCCTCCAACCCCCAGCCCTGGCACCATGCCCGGAAGACTGAGCAAACAAACCTCCCTCCTACAGCGTGTGAACATGAAGCCAGCCACGAGCTAGAATTGCTGGCAGCTGAGCAGGAAGACGAAAAGTGGACAGATCCCCGCTTCCGGAGAATGGAGAGGCGACGTCAGCAAAAGGAAGGGAGGGGCAGGCCTGGATAAGTGCTGAGTCATGGAGCCACACCCCATGGCCTATATAAAGGATCTGCTTTTTGGCATTCCTTGAGTCAGTCAAAGTCTTATCTGGTTGCTGAAGTCACACCTTGGATTCCTGCCTGCCCTGAGAACTCTGACAGGAATTTGGCAAAGCTGCAGAGGCTTCGTGGCCACGCTTGATACAGACTTCCCAGACCCGGCCGTCAGAGGAGGAGTGGGACACGACACATAGGTTCTTCTCTGATAATATTACACTACTAACCAGAGCATACAAAACATTTGCTAGACCAATTCTCGAATACAGCTCGTCTGTCTGGAACCCACACTGCATATCAGACATTAATACAATTGAGTGCGTCCAGAAATATTTCACAAGAAAAGTCCTCCATTCCTCTGCTCGCAACAAAATACCTTATGCCACCAGACATGAAATTCTGGGTTCAGAAAATTTAGAACTACACCGCCTTCGGTATGACCTGAGCATAGCTCATAAAATCATCTGCTACAATGTCCTACCTGTCAATGACTACTTCAGCTTCAACCACAACAATACATGAGCACTCAATAGATACACACTTAAAGTGAACCGCTCCAAACTTGATTGCAGAAAATATGACTTCAGCAACAGAGTGGTCAATGCCTGGAAGGCATTACCTGACTGTGTGGTTTCATTCCCAAACCCCAAAATTTTAATCTTAGACTGCCTACTGTAGACCTCACCCCATTCCTAAGAGATCTGTAAGGGGCGCATCAGCATGCCTACCATTCCTGTCCTAATGTTCCCTTTGATTGTATTCATTTTATGTATTCAATTAATGCTTATACTTATATATATTATCTGTACTCGACAAAATAAATAAAATAAAATAAAATTAATAAAATTAACAAATCTGCCTAGAGGTCATTTAGAATAACATGGGCGGGGCTGAGGCAGGGTAACGTTTCCAACAAATTGGAATGACTAGATTAGGGTTTGATATTTTGGTTGGAGTAGGAATCCGATCAGATGGAATGTCATGTTTTCTGTACTGCCAGAGGACAAAGAGGCATAATTAACATCTATCTCCATAGCAAGCGTTGCCTCAAATTTCCCAGCGGAGCAGCCGACTGACAAGCCAGAAGCTCAGCTGATGACACGGAAAAAGCTCAGATGCGTTTGCAAGTTGGGGGACGGATTGTGTTGTTTTTTGTGACACCGAGGAGCAGGGGAGGCCGAGATTCACTATCTTGATTTCCTGCTAATTTAATGGTCTTGTCAGGCGGTCTTCCACCTCTTAAAGGTGACCTTTGCTATGTTCCTGTTTAAATAAGGAAGACGTGCCATACTGAAAGCTGTGACAGCAGAGGCTGAAGAAAGCTAAGGTTGGACAAGTGGTTGCTGGTGACGGCAATTAGAGAATTGGGAGGTCAGAGTCCAAGCCTTGGGGCTTCGGGTGCAAAATAGGCAGGCATTTTAACTGCAGTTGGATATGGGGAAAATGAGAAATAGGGATATTTTATCTTAGGCAGAGTTTCAGATCTAACGGAGCAGCAGTCAGCAGAATCCTTACTGGGGAAGCAAACTGCTTGGAAAAAGAAACGGAAGACCTCTGACATAATGGCTTTCTGTGAGAGTTGATGTCCACCAGGGATCCTACTGGAGATTTTATTTATTTTTATTTTTTATTTATTTGTCACAACAGTATATATAAGCATAAGCATGAAATAACTATACGATATATAAACATATATATAATCATAAGTATGTAATAACTATATGAAATTGGATATAACCAAAGGGAACTTTAGGACAGGAACGGTAGGCACGCTTGTGCTCTTATGCACGCCCCTTACAGACCGCTTAGGAATGGGGGGAGGTCAATAGTAGATAGTTTTTGGTTAAAGCTTTGGGGATTTTGGGAAGAGACCACAGAGTCAGGTAGTGCATTCCAGGCATTAACAACTCTGTTTCTGAAGTCATATTTTCTGCAATCAAGATTGGAGCGGTTCACATTAAGCTTAAATCTATTGTGCGCTCGTGTATTGTGATTGAAGCTGAAGGAAGGACGTTGTAACGGATGATTCTGTGAGTTAAACTCAGGTCATGTCAAAGAGATCAGTTCTGCCATCCACAGATTGATAGAATACATGGGTATTTGCAATAGTGGCGAAGATCTATAGCTCGGGCGTAAGATGAGGGATGTGGTGGCTTAGTGGCTAAGATGCTGAGCTTGTTGATCAAAAGGTCGGCAGTTCAGCGGTTCGAATCCTGAGTGCTGCATAACGGGGTGAACTCCTGTGACTTGTCCCAGCTTCTGCTAACCTAGCAGTTCGAAAGCGCATAAAAATGCAAGTAGAAAAATAGGGACCACCTTTGGTGGGAAGGTAACAGCGCTCTGTGTTCCTTTGGCGTTGAGTCATGCCGGCCACATGAGCATGGAGACATCTTCAGACAGTGCTGGCTCTTCGGTTTTGAAACGGAGATGAGCACCGCCCCCTAGAGTTGGGAACGACTAGCACATAGGTGCAAGGGGAACCTTTACCTTTTAGGATGAGGGAGAAGGTTCATTCTCCGATCTTCTGGGTTGGTTTCCAAATGTTTCATTACCAGGTAATATCTTCGGTGGAGTTTAGGAGATGTTCGTGTTCTTCTGTTTATAAGGATTTCCGGTGTGGTTGTGTCAAGTGTGGGTCTTCTGATGGGTCAGCTGTGAGTCATTGGTGATGGATTTTGTGATAGATCTTGTGATAAGGGGATTACCGCAGGTCAGGGTCATTGGAGGTGAACTGCTGTTAATAGGGAGAATTGCATGGGTTGGTGGAGGGTCGGTGCTACCTCTGGTTGGCTATGAGATTGATTTGGGTTCTGAGGTCCATAGGCTGGTGGTAGATCAATATGTTGATGGAATTGCTTGTGGAGCACCAGGCTTCGATGAACACATGAGGCTGGTGGGTGGTAGTGTAGCTGTTGAAGATGTTACCTAGCCTGGTAATGAAATGTTCGGAAACTGACCCACGAGCTTGGAGAACGAAACTTCACCCTCATAAATGGGTATGTTAGGTGAGATGATGGACAACTGAGCCATTTGCTAGAGCTATGGAAGGAAAGTTGGTGGGCTGTGGTTTCAGAGCAATTTTACAGATGGCCTTCGACCTACGACCACAATTGAGCCCAAAAATTCTATTGCTAAGTGAGACAGCTGTTTAACAACAACAACAAAAACAACAACAACAACAACAACAGAGTTGGAAGTCTTCTAGTCCAACCCCCTGCTTAGGCAGGAAACCCTACACCACTTCAGACAAATGGTTATCCAATACCTTCTTAAAAATTTCCAGTGTTGGAGCATTCACAACTTTTGCAGGCAGGTTGTTCCATTCAGTAATTGTTCTAACTGTCAGGAAATTTCTCTTTAGTTCTAAGTTGCTTCTCTCCTTGATTAGTTTCCACCCATTGCTTCTTGTCCTGCCCTCGGGTGCTTTGGAGAATAGCTTGACTCCCTCTTCTTTGTGGCAGCCCCTGAGATATTGGAAGACTGCTATCATGTCTCCCCCAGGCCTTCTTTTCATTAAATTAGACATACCCAGTTCCCGCAACTGTTCTTCATATGTTTTAGCCTCCAGTCCCCTAATCATCTTTGTTGCTCTTCTCTGCACTCTTTCTAGAGTCTCCACATCATTTTTACATCATGGCGACCACAACTGGTTGACTCAGCCTTCCATCCTTTATAAGGTAGGTAAAATGAGGACCCAGATTGTTGGGGGCAATAAGTTGACTTTATATATAATATACAAATGGATGAAGACTATTGTTTGAGATAGTGTAAGCCGCCCTGAGTCTTCGGAGAAGGGCGGGATATAAATGCAAATAAAATAATAATAATAATAATAAAAAACCTGTCCAGTTGCCTCCTGAAAAAGCACCTTTGGGATAATGTGTTGCAGTTTATTGTACTGCAGGTTGTCTTCCCCAGCTGAACTCAAGAAGGATCTGAGTTTTTTCCCTTCCCTCCGGATCTGGAAGAGAAGGAAAAATGGTGCAGCTAAGCAGCCAGCCTGGGTAGAAACTGACATATTTGCCTCCGTCTTTTGTTCTGTGCAGTGTGGTGCAAACTGCCAGCTGAGCTTCCTTATGCTGACAGAATAAGGAAGCTGCGGGGAAACAAAAGCTATTAGCTGCCTTACACAAGAGAATGGGAAATGGATTCAAGGTGTGAAACCCTTAATCCAGGGGTCTGCAACCTTAAACACTCAAAGAGCCATTTGGACCCGTTTCCCACAGAAAAGAAAACACCGGGAGCCACAAAACCCTTCCCATGCCTGACTATTTCTTGAGAAGCCATAAAACTAGCATATGTAGTTGAATTAAAGGTTCTGCTTTCTTCTGAAACTTTTCTTTTCTTGGATTAATTCATGGTTGGCCTACCAGGGGTTGAAAAGCTTGATAAATCGCGTGCCGGTGGGTGTCACACATTAGCGGTTGTGACGTATATTTTGAGCAACACGGAGCCGCAGCAGAGGGGTGAAAGAGCCACATGTGGCTCCAGAGCTGCAGGTTGTTGACCTCTGCCCTAATTCTTTGTTTGATGGCTTGGATGCTTTAGAAAAAAAAACCCAAGGAGATGATGCTTACGAGAAAAAAAAAGATGATTTATTTTATTTTTTTATTTTTATTTTATTTATTTGTCACAACATTATATACAGAAACATATATTGAAAGGAAACAATAGGACAGGAACGGTAGGCACTTTTGTGCACTTATGCACGCCCCTTATAGTCCTCTTAGGAATGGGGTGAGGTCAATGGTAGACAGTTTTTGGTTGTAGGAATTTAGCACCCACCCCCCTCCTAGAAGAATGAAATATTTTAGAAAATATTTAAAAAGGCAGAATATATTTCCCTGGATGAGAAATGGAGAAACATGTTTTAAAGACAAAGCAGCTCCCTGCAACTTCCTGCCACCCCCCACCTTTGTCAATGGGCCATCATCTGCATCATAATAGAACCCATCTAGCAACTGAAACTCACCACATGGCACCTGGGAAGATTACATCAGCCAGCAAGGCTAGCTAAGACCCCCACCCCCTGGGAGTCTGACAGCCAATCAGGGTACTCTTCTTGTGCCCCAGAAAGTTCAAAGCTCAGAAAAAGCATAAAGCCAGGGAGCACACAGGATCTCAGCCCTTTTCTGTTCAGGATCTCAAGCCATGTGATCCTGGCCACCATTAAACCATCTTTCAAAGCAGTCTCCATGTTTCCAGTGTCTTTGTCCCCACTTGGAACTGAACCCAGATGGGAAACCCAGATTTCTTCCAACATGGTTAAAGCTTTTAGGAGTTGGAGAGGAGTCCACTGAGTCAGGTAGTGTATTCCAGGCATTAACAACTCTGTTAACTGAAGTCATATTTTCTGCAATCAAGATTGAAGTGGTTGACATTAAGTTTGAATCTGTTGTTTGCTCTTGTGTTATTGCTATTGAAGCTGAAGAAGTCTTTAACAGGAAGGACATTGCAATAGATGATTTTGTGTGTTAAACACAGGTCTTGTCGGAGTCGGCGTTCTAAATTCTCTAATCCCAGGATTTCAAGTCTGGTGGAATATGGTATTTTGTTGTTTACAGAGGAGCGGAGAACTCTTCTTGTAAAATATTTTATAAAATATAAAATATATTTTATAAAAATATATTTATTTTATAAAATATAAAAGATTAAGTATTTATGGCCAGGAGTGCTGTAATGAGTTCATATTACCGCAAACTTGAAGAACCAATTGAAAGCTTGGCTGATTATTTTTTTTTAAATTACATGCTTGGAAGAACTGGATTCATAAGTGCTGGTGTTATTTATAGTGTTAAAGGGGAAATATGCAGGGAGCTTTTTGGTTATATAGTCCTGGCAAATAATAGCGACCTGCCTTTGCAAGGCATGAATTCGTTGGTACTGGAGGATTTTCACTGTCAGTGAGCAAATCTTTTAAGCCTACCACCAGCCTCTATTTATTATGTTGTAGTAAATGGTCATTCGCATGGACGCATCCCCTAAATTACTTATTTGCCCGGATTAAACAATGGTAATATGGGTTTCTACAGTTTTCCCTGGGCTGAGAAAAAAATACATGTGCTAAGTCTTTATTTTTACTTAGTTTGATCTAGTAGTTAAGGTACAAGGCTAGAAACCAGGAGACTGTGAGTTCTAGTCTTGCTTTAGACATGAAAGCTGGCTGGATGACTTTGGACCAATTGCCAGGAGACTGTGAGTTCTAGTCCTGCCTTAGGCTTGAAAGCTGGCTGGGTGACTTTGGACCAATTGCCAGGAGGCTGGGAGTTCTAGTCCTGCTTGAGGCATGAAAGCTGACTGGATAACTTTGGGCCAGTCCCTCGCTCTCAGCCCCAATCACCTCACAGGAGGGGGAAATAGGAGGAGAAAGGAATATTAGGTATGTTTGCTACCCTCAGTTGTTTATAACATTAATAAAGGAGGGATATCAATAAAATTAAAAATAAATAAAAATGTCACAACAAAACCTGCCTCTTTCTCAAGGGGGATGACTTCTCTCCTACATCCCTTAGCAACAAACAGAATTTTGTGCACAGTCACTCACGCCCTTGTGACGTCTCGTCTGGACTACTGCAATGCTCTCTACATGGGGCTCCCCTTGAAGGGCATCCGGAGGCTGCAGTTGGTCCAGAATGCAGCGGCGCGGGTGATAGAGGGAGCCCCTCGTGGCTCCCGAGTGACACCTATCCTGCGCAGGCTGCACTGGCTACCTGTGGCCTTCCGGGTGCGCTTCAAGGTGTTGGTGAACGTCTTTAAAGCGCTCCATGGCATAGGGCCGGGTTACTTACGGGACCGCCTGCTGCTACCGAATACCTCTCACCGACCCGTGCGCTCTCACAGAGAGGGACTCCTCGGGGTGCCGTCGGCGCGACAGTGTCGTCTGGCGACACCCAGGGGAAGGGCCTTCTCTGTGGGGGCTCCCGCCCTCTGGAACGAACTCCCCCCAGGACTTCGTCAACTTCCGGACCTCCGAACCTTTCGCCGCGAGCTCAAAACTCACTTATTTATTTGCGCTGGACTGGGTTAGTTTTTTATGGGTTTTTTAATGGGTTTTATTGATGGGTTTTTAATGGGTTTTTTAATGGGTTTTATTATTTGCTAAATTTTAATTGCGGCCAAATTGAATAAGTTTTTTAGTGGTATTTTAATAGTATTTATTTTGTAATAGGACTGTTTATTTTATCTGGCTGTAAACCGCCCTGAGTCCTTCGGGAGAAGGGCGGTATAAAAATTTAAATAATAAATAAATAAATAAATAAATAATAAAATTTTGGCCATAAACAGCTATCTGTCAAGAAAGCAAGTCATAAATAGGGGATTGTGCCTTTCATCACCCCAAACAGTGTGAGAGTATTACCTAGGTCAGGGGTCTCCAACCTTGGCAACTTTAAGCCTGGAGGACTTCAACTCCCAGAATCCCCCAGCCAGCTAAAGTTGCCAAGGTTGGAGACCCCTGACCTAGGTTGCCAGCTCTGTTTTAGAGATGCTGGATGCAGAACTGAACAGTTGATCCTGGACAGCTTGAATAATCAATGATTGCTTCAGAAATACCATATCCTCGTCTAAATGGCCATTTAAAATCCCAAAGGTTCTTCCTTAGTTTTTGCTTCTGGCTGTCTTATCTCTTTAGCTTGCAAAAGCGAAAAAAAACCCTCAACATGTTACTGACAATAGAGTTTAACTAACTCTAATCCCTACAAAAGCCACCAGTTTGCCAGAAAAAGGTGACAATGCATGAATGCAGAGCAAAACCAATTATACAGTTAAAAAACGAACAAAAAAGGCAGGATTGACAATTTGTTAGAAGTTAGAAATTTAGTTTAAGGTTGATATTGAAGTCCCCATTTCAGATCTCTAACCCTGTCAATCCTGTGCTACAGCACAAGCCAGGATGAATAAAAGGTGGTTTGGTAGGTTATGGGAAACCTATTCAGCTCTGGCTGGCTGTTGTCTAAATCTATTCAATATTTAAGCAAGGATTATCTTTTTTCTTCTTCTAAACAAATGTACCTGTCCAGACAACTCAAACATAAGTGTCTCTACTTCTGAACACCTCCTATCCTATCAGTAATACCAAAGTAATAATTTTTGTGTGTATGTTTTTAAATCAATACTCACTCCTGGTAACTGTCTGGAGAAGTTCCTGCTGTTTTCAGAAGTGGCTTGCCATTGCCTACTTTTTGGGGGTGAGAAAGAATGACTGGCCCAAGGTCACTCAGCTGGCTTCATGCCTAGGGTGGAACTAGAGCTCATGGTCTGATGTCTTAACTACTACACCAAAACTCAGGGAGGAGGCTTTCTCTAAATAATTCTAATTATTTTTCATTTAATTCTTTAAAAATGCACAATTTTTTAAAATTCCTTTTGACATCTTTCCTGTCAAACTCGTAAAGCATTACAGGCTACTCTCGAGTTGCCCTAGGCAAGAGAGGGGAGAAACTGACTGGACAGCTTGGCTGGCATGATTACAAGAACATTCCATGCATACCTTTCTCCAGATTGTATCCCAGGTTACTGGACCCAGCAGGAAGGGCGTTTTTTCTACAGCCCGCAAAAGTGCTCCATTGGAGAATGTGATTTATGACACACCCAGGGAGGAGGGTGAAACAGGGTCATTGTGGGGTTTTTTTTTTATTTACATTTATATCCCGCCCTTCTCTGAAGACTCAGGGCGGCTTACAGTGTATAAGGCAATAGTCTCATTCTATTTGTATATTTTACAAAGTCAATTTATTGCCCCCCCAACAATCTGGGTCCTCATTTTACCTACCTTATAAAGGATGGAAGGCTGAGTCAACCTCGGGCCGGGCTTGAACCTGCAGTAATTGCAGGCTACTGTGTTCTAATAACAGGCTACTAACAGCCTGAGCTATTACGGCCCCTAAACTACGTGAGGCAGAGCTGACTCCACTTGGATAAGTGCCAACATGCTGCTCCTAATAAGTAACTGGATTTCTTTTGAAACCTGGCTCGAGGCTCATGAATTAATTAGGGCATCCGTCGGAACCCTCACATTTCTTTTCTATCAAATATTTAAAGAATTCCAAACATCAACTTTTTTTCTTCCGCCTAGCATATTCCCGCAGGAGCAGGGTCCACTTTTTGGATCAATGAATGCCACTTTGCACAGTCAGCTGCGTCTCCAGGGCACAGACCAACGGCTTGCATATCTTTGTTGATGGTGTCTTGCCATCTCTGTTTTGGATGCCCGCGTGGTCGCTGGCCATTGACTTCTAGTTGGTAGGCCATCTTGGCCACAGTGGAAGGTGCTGCTCTCTGGACATGCTCATACCAGCAGAATCGGCCTTCTCTCATCTTCTCTATAATTGATGCCACACCAAAATGTTGTCAAATAGTGTCATCTTTGATGTGGTCAAGAAGGGAGATGCCCAATATCCAACGGAGCATTCGTATTTCCCTAGCATGGAGATAGCTTTCAGTCCCTGTTGTTGCTGCCCAGCATTCAGTG
This sequence comes from Ahaetulla prasina, assembly GCF_028640845.1. NCBI lineage: Eukaryota > Metazoa > Chordata > Lepidosauria > Squamata > Colubridae > Ahaetulla > Ahaetulla prasina. The sequence continues at coordinate 17,133,353 of NC_080548.1, forward strand.
CCATACAGTGCAACAGGGTGGATGGTTGTCTCGTAAATCTTAGATTTAAGATGGGTTGGCATTTTTCTGTCACATAGCATACCAGTGAGTTCTCGCCAACGCATCCAGGATGCATTCACCCTTGCTTGCACCTCACCATTGATGCTGCCATTGCCTTGGAGATGGGATCTCAGATACCGAAAAATGTCTACCTTCTTTAGGGGAAACATAAAAAATAAAAAATAAGGGATCAGTGAACCCATGCATACTCCGATATATTTAAGGCTGTAAAGCTCCCTATGTGGTAGAGGATCCAACTGATACTTTTTTTTTGAATAATATAATAATAATACAAAATAGTTGGATTATTGATTGATGATTGAGCTGAGGTGGCACAGTAGTTAGAATGCAGCATTGCAGGCTGACTGCCCAGTGCCAAGAGTTTGATCCTGACCAGATCAAGGTTGACTCAGCCTTCCATCATTCTGTGGTGGGTAAAATGAGGACCCAGATTGTTGGGATGGGGGGGGCAATATGTTGACTCTGTAAACTGCTTAGAGAGGGCTGTAAAGCATTGTGAAGTGATATACAAGTCTAGCTGCTATTGCTATTGCTATTGCTATTGCTATTGCTATTGCTATTGCTATTGCTATTGCTATTGCTATTGCTATTGCTATTATGAGATCCTTGGGCTAGCTAGAGTCTGTTACAGTGGTTTCTTTGCAAAGTGCCATGAATTTCAATGGCACTGTTTGCTTTTATACTATGAATAATAAACCTAACTCGATGCCAGAAACCTGGAGACACTTGCTAAAAAGGATTTGTTTGCTGTCTCTGTAAAAGCTAGCTGCAAAGTGGTAAGCTTCCCTATGGAGGGCTATTTTATATCTCGGTACCTGCTTTGTATGATAAGCTTGCTAATCATAAAGGCCTAATCCCTGCATCTAAGGATACATTTCATAAAAAGATTGGTTTGGTTGGCACTAGTAGTTCAGTCATGATTGCATATCGCCATCAACTTATCTTTGCCATCTGCAGAAATAAGGGGAATTTATTGTCAGTTATTTTCTTTCCAGAGCAGTAAGATTATTGGATTGTTGAACTGCAATGAATGGTTTTCCTTTCTTGTTCTGTCTCTGATAAATCTGAGCTTCTATTTACACCTTTTGTCTCTCTCTCCTTTTCTCTTCTTGATGGGGTAGCAGTCTACGGCAGAGAGGTTGAGTCATTTGTGAAAGAGGCTTAGCCTTCTTTGGGAATGAAGGGAGTTTGCAGAGATGGACTAATAAATCTGATTGCCCCATTTTGCTCAGTGGAAGCCTTCTATGATGCTCTTTCCCATTTGTTCAATTGCTCTTGAGAAAGGATAAGTCAGGAAAGTGACATCTGCGCCATCAAAACTCTTGAGTGCTTCTTACACTTCGGTCCAAGGCTAAAACTGGGTTGTTACTCCATTATTACCATTGTCAGGGTTCTGACTGAAGCCCTAACTAAATCATGAGCCTTGCGCCAAGCTTTCAAAAGAAATCCAGTTATTTATTATCATGTCCACAGGTTCCAAGTGAAGCTAACTCTGACCCCACATAATTTATGCCCCAATATGACCCTGTTTCCCCCCTCCCCCTAGGGTATATCATCAATCACATTCGTCAATGGAGCAATTTCACGGGTTGTAGAGATCACTCCCTTCCGGCCGCTGTGGGCAACCCTGGGAGACAGCCTTGAGAGAGATATGTCTGGAATGTGTTTTTGTATTTGGCTGCCGTGCTGCTTCATCGGTTTCCCATCTCCCTTGTCTATGGCGGCTCGAGAACAGGCCAGGGATGCTTTGCGAGTTGACAACCGTAGCCTATGTGAGCAAAAACTTCACCCAAGTTTCAATCATGGCTCAAGTTTCAATCATGGCTCAAAAGACACCCAGGACTGGAATGTGGAATGTGGAAAGTGGAATTTCACGAAGGAAGGCAAATTTACATGTCCCAGGATAATATATGGTGCAGGATAACATATGGTGCATAAGAGCACCAGCGTGCCTACCGTTCCTATCCTAGTGTTCCCTTTGATTGTATCAAATTCGTATAGTTATTTCATGCTTATGCTTATATATACTGTTGTGACAAACAAACAAACAAACAAATAAATAAATAAATAAATAAATAACATTGCAGGATCCTATCTGGGTCAGTCACAGGACCAGAGGGTTTAATCTTCTGAGATGTTTGGACATGCTCTGTGTCAGCTTTGGAAGCCATACTAGGCCAGAAGCTTCCGTGCTGCCACTTTCTCATGTGTGGGAAAGTCGGAGGGGGAGACTTAGTAGAGGGGCTGTCTTTAGACATAATAGCATTCTATTATGTCTAAAGCCATGTCCACAGAACCGGTAGTAACAGATTTTACATATCACCACTAGGCAGCACCCTCAAATATTGGAAGGCTGCTATCATGTCACCCCAGTCCTTCTTTTCACTAGATTAGACATACCCAATTCCTGCAACCATTCTTCTTGTTTTAGCCTCCAGCCTCCTAATCTATATACATTTGGCAAAATGTTTTTTTAAAAAACCTTTCTTTTAAAAAACCATCAGGTGCAGATGTAGCTTCAAAACGGCACATTTTCATGAGATCTGGGAGTCTCTCTTCTTGGATTTGTCTGATTCATACTTCATGCAAGCTGTTGATTTCTTAGCCATAGTTAATTAGGGAAGCTGGAGTGTCTGGATATATATTTTCTAAGAGCCATTCCTATTCCAGCTCAGTGGTTTTTGTTTATGCAACATGCACTAATATTAAATTAAACAAACCATATTACAGCCTAGCGTAAGATCTGAATCTAGCTATTGATTGGCATGTTTATCAACCAGCTCAATTAACTTGCATCCTCCCTAGTATATTAACATTGTCTCTTTTCCAGAATTAACACTGTATTATATCCGTGCCCCCTATTAATGCGTTTGCCTTAATTAGTTTCATGGTATCACCAATAATTGATTAAAGCTGTCAGTCTCACGCCCCTTAAATAGCACGGACTGAGATTAATAGTTGAGTCAATGGTTTTCTGAAATATGGGAAATGGCAGCCTTCCAGTTTTAAAAAGTTTTTTTTTTAAATATTCTGTTGGCTGGGATCTACATTTGCAGTTATAAAGATATGGCATTCTGTTCTCTTGGGCACGCATGATGAAGTTGCCTTCGTACATCAACCTTAAATTCTGCACAGATAGTCTTCAACTTACGACTACCATGGAGTCCAAAATTTCCATTGCTAAGCCAGACAGCTGTTAAGTGAGATTTTTACAATCTTTCTAGCTCCATGGTTGTTAAGGGAATCACTGCAGCTGTTAAGTTAGTAACATGGTTATAAAGTGAATCTGGCTTCCACATTGAGTTTGCTTCTCAGAAGGTCGCCAAAGATTGTTGTGGCCCGCCAGCAGATCTGGCAGCAGATTCGGACAGTGAAGAAGTTGGGGAGGAACATGGGCCAGTCCTGGAGTCTGGGAAAGGCTCTGACAAATGCTCTGCGTCGGAGGCAGAGAGGGGGCCAAGGCCGTCTGACAGTTGTCAACTGCCTTTGGAGTCAGACATCAGTGGAGCAGAAGAACAGCTGGAGCTTGTTCCCAGTGTGCGCATGCACAGAGTTGCCAGGAGAAGGGAACAGCTAAGGAACAAGGGTCAACTCAGGAGTAAAGCCACAGGTGGACGGTGAATGGCCCCTCCCATAGGGAATAAAGAGGAGCGAAAGGAGAAGGGAGTTTGCAGGAGACAATTAGTTCAATTCATTGGCAAGAAGTCAGGAACAGAACTTCACTCTAAGTGTTGTCTGCTACAGAGTGGCGTTTGGAAGATATTGGCCTGGCAGCTCTCCAAGCCTGGTAAAGGTCTGTAGTTGTGAAATCTCTTGAAAGACTGTTGGCCGGGATTTTGCTGGAGAGGAATTCCCTTTAACCTAAATAAGAGGGGTTTTATCGGGACGAGGAGTCAGCTTCGTGTTTTTGGGAAGCCTAGGTCAGAACAAAGGTGATGACATGACCCTAGAACACAACAGTCAGCATGATCACACGCTAGTTGCCAAGTGTGACTGAATTTTGATCACGTGACCATGGATATGCAGTCATAAGTCACTTTTTTCGGTGCCATTCTACCTTCAAGCAGTCACTAAATGAATGGTTGTAAGTTGAGGGCTATCAGGAAAGGCATGGAGGATGGAGAAGGATAAGTTCTTAATGGCTCGATTCTGCCTCTCCATGATTTAGCTGAAGGACTCTGAAGAGGTTAAGGGCTATACAATACACGCAGATGGCATAGGCAGTTGTTAAATTTTGGAATTTGGGGTGTATGTGTCCAGAGGGTGGATCTTTGCATTCATAGAACAGTGACTGGGAATTGTGTGATTTGCAACAAAACACCCATTGAACAGAAGGCCACGTTTATATGTAGACTTTGATTTTGTGCCCTATGCCAGTGATTCCCCAACCTTTCCGGCTTGGGGGCCCAACGCAGGGGATTGCTCTGTTGGAAGAAATATCCAGTTCCAGTTCCACTCCGGGGGAAAGGCATTGGAGACAAAATGGAGGCTGGAGGCTGATTGGAAAGAGGGTCTATTTATTGATGAAGCAGAACCACCAAGCACGTGTGATTCTGGCCAGCTGACCACATGGCGTTGAGAGTAGGGGGGTATTTATACCTTCTCTTGGGCTTTGTACTTGAGCTTCCTGTTCCTGGGCAAGAACATGTATTTTATTGGCTGTTGTCAGATTCCCATGGTGCCATGTACAAATCCTAGGAGTTCGTCTGAGCTCTGTTTGGTATTTAGTACACAAAATTGTCTGCTACAATGTCTTGCCTGTCAATGACTTCTTCAGCTTCAACCACAATAATACACGGGCAAACAATCAATGCAAACTCAAAGTAAACCACTTCAAACTCGATTGCAGAAAATACGACGTCAGCAACAGAGTGGTCAATGCCTGGAATGCTTTATCCGACTCGGTTGTGATCCAGACTCAAGCAGGTAGCAACAAACGCAGTCCTTAATGAAAATAAATTTTATTCAAGCAGCTGGGAATTGACTCATTCCCAGCATCCTGAAACTCAAAAGAAAGCAAAGGCTTCCCACAGAAAACAGTCTGTCATTATTTCCAACCTGGTCCAATTTAGATAATTGCCAAAGTCCTTTGCAGATAAGCCTCTTGAGCAGAGAATGGAGAGCTGCCAAGGTCTTCTCAGAGAAGATACTGCAAAATCCCCATTCCCTCGCCACTCCTGGGGGAAGGATATTGCAAAATTTCTATTCTTACCCTACTCTAGGGCCAGCCAAAGGTGGTATTTGCAGGTTCTCCGAACTATTCAAAATTTCCGCTACCGGTTCTCCAGAACCTGTTAGAACCTGCTGAATTTACACCTGCTGCTTACATATGCAGAGAGAGAGAAAAGGAATACTTGAATATAATATAGAGCTAACTAAAATGGCTACACATATGTCAATTTTTGGGTTTGACACATATTCGCCAAAGAATATTTTATTGGAACATATCAAATTGACATTTTTTTGGTGGAAAACCAGCTCTATGTCCCTGCCAGTTTTAGCCCAATTAAAAGTAAAACTTTTGTCACTTCCTCCTGCAGAGTCATCAGTCACATGGTCCAATCAGCATGCAGTCCAGTTGCTAGGTGACTCCAGTCTCCACCTTTCGAACATCTGCACCAATGTCCTTGATTCTCAGGGGAAAGAATTTTATTTTGGCTACAGCACCCCAGCTATCTCTATACTCCCCTCCCTAGTCCCTTCACTCCAGGCTGCCCTGAAGCAATGAGAAGAGAAAACTCTTGTTGTGACCCAGGCCCACATAGGTAGTAGTAGATGCAATCAGTTAAAAAACAAACAGACTTTATTAAAACAGCTGAGATTAACTCATTCTCAGCGTAGTCCAAACTAAATCAAAACAAACTCTTCATAACATAATTCTTCAGTCTTATCACCAACCTTGGTCTAATTAGGCAAACTGCCAAAGGCTTTTCTTCGCAAAAGTTCAAAAGCAGAAGATGCCGACAAGAAATAAATGCAGCAAGAGAAGGAGCAATTCTATTAACATTGTTTTCCGACAAAGAGCCCATATGCCGTTGCTGGTCTTTTAAGCCTTATGGGAGGGGCCAATAATCTCTACTCCCGAGTCGTCCTCTTTGCTTTAGCTGCTCTTGTCTTCTGGCAGCTCTTTTCATGCATGCATTAGGAACAGGGTCCTCTGTTCCTCTGCCTCACTACTGTCAGCCTCTGGAGGCTCTGGAGTCCACACCTCACTCCCCGATGGTCCTGGGACCACCTCAGCCTCTGACACAGAGCCCTCATCTGGGCCGTCCCCAGCCTCCAGGACTGGCCCATGTTCTTCCTCAGCCTCATCTGTCTGACTCTGTTGGCAACTCCGCAGGCTGCTGGCGGACCACAACAACTCTCTAGAGAAAAACTACAGAAAGAAAATGGCTACAGTTCAGCCAGCTTCAGGGTTGACAGGGACCTTCTGGCAAGCAAAGTTAATGGGGAAGCCAGATTCACTTAACAACCATATTCCTGACTTAACAGCTGCATGTGTTCGTTAAACAATGGCGGCAATAAAGGTCACAAAATTGGGGCATTTTTTCACTTAACAACAGCGGTCGTAAGGCGAGGACTACCCCGCATTGCCCCAGCCCACCCTACACGAGACAGCCATCTGCCTTCTGTCAGAAAGTCTCAGCCAAAGCCAATTAGCAGAAGTCTTGAGACCAGAGTACCAAGCAAAAAAAATCTGAATTCCCTGAAATGAAGAAAATTGATTGCTAAGTTGTCATCCTTCTCTCTATCTGGCTCTCTCTTTTAACCACTTGTCCTTTTCAATTAACGGGGGAAAAATATTTTAATTGGGTTGTTTTGCTACGCTACTTGCTTGTTTATTAACTCCTGCGCTTGAAAATCGGCTGCAAGAATCAAAGCAGTGGTTTAAAAAGAGAACGTGGGCCGTGAAAATATTTGCAGATCCCTCGCATCCTTGACATAAACTGTTTCAACTCCTACCCTCAAAACGACGCTATAGAGCATTGCACACCAGAACAACTAGACACAAGAACAGTTTTTTCCCGAAGGCCATCACTCTGCTAAACAAATAATTCCCTCAACACTGAATCTACACTACTATTAATCGTTTCATAGTTCCCATCACCAATCTCTTTCCACTTATGACTGTATAACTATAACTTGTTGCTGGCAATCCTTATGATTTATATTGATATATTGATCATCAATTGTGTTGTAAATGTTGTACCTTGATGAACGTATCTTTTCTTTTATGTACACTGAGAGCATATGCACCAAGACAAATTTCTTGTGTGTCCAATCACACTTGGCCAATAAAATTCTATTCTATTCTATTCTATTAATTCAGAGGGCTGTTACAATTCAAGCACATTTCAACTCAAAGGCTACATGCAAGTTTATGTAAATCCTGGGTATGACCCCCCCCACCGTAAGACTATTCAAATAGTCTTTAAGAAAGAAGGGAATAATTATTAAATACATGTCTGGACTGTAATCATCTGCAGTGTCAGGAAATTGTTATTTGCCTAACTAGTTGGCCAGGCAATATATAAACTAACTATGTATGTTTTGGCGAACTGAAAGAAGACCTTGTTTGTTGTGTAAGTCTACATTGGTAAGAAGACTTGATATTTGTAACATCCCTGACTGACTGACTTTATATGTGTATGACCTGGAATTGTTTTTGGACTATGACTTTGCCTTTTCCCTAAAAGTAAAGGAATATCAAACCCCAGTTTGTCTGTAGGTGACTGTTATTGTGTATTGTATATTGTATACAACCAGTCTCAGTCGTTTTCATGTGTAGGGTACTCTGCTCAACAGTCCACAACCTTGGTTGTGAACCCAGATTACCCTTAACATGCAGTATATTTAATTCTGGCTGATTATTCATGTAAAGAATGGATTTTGAAAAAGAACAAAGGCTCTTGTTCAAAAGGAGAAGCTATGTAACACAGAGTGTAAGAGGTCATTGATAATCCTGATTGTTTATTATCCACCCAAGGCCTTGTTTGAACTGTATTGTCTAAAATAAGAGAATCAGATGAAGTGTTCTAAGTGATGATCATGGACTCTGTTTTACTAATTATGGCCTAAAGTTGCAAGGTCATTGCTACCAAAGTTAGACATACAAAAATGATGCTAGATCTCGAAACGGAATATCCTAAACCAGTGATGGCAAACCTCTTCGGCACCCAGTGCCCAAACAGGAATGTGCGCACACGCATGCACGCCTCTGCCCCGGAAACCCGAAGACCAACTGGCCAGTGCGCATGCACATGCCGGCCACCTGGTCTTTGGGTATCTGGCGGGTGCATGAGCAGCAAGCCAGCTGGTCTTCGTGCATGAGAGATTTAGATACACTACAGATGGCTGTCTTAATTTGCAATAAAGTAAGGCACTTGCTTATCTAAAAAGAGATTTAAAAATCATGTAACTGTATTTTAGTTGATATATTTCTTTAGCTTGTAGGCTAAGGATGGACTAGAATGGGTCTCCAACCTTGGCAATTGTAAGACTTGTGGACTTCATTCCCAGAATTCCTCAGCAAAGCTGGCTGAGGAATTCTGCGAGTTGAAGTCCACAAGTCTTTTAAAATTGCCAAGGTTGGAGATCCCTGGACTAAAAGACCTCCAAGGTCCCTCCCAACTCTGTATTTGTTGAAGTGAGACAAGGTGGGCCCATCTTATTGGAATTCATAACCTGTACAAAAAATACCCCAAGAATATCATGCTGAATGCTTTTACCTGAGTAGTCCATGGAATCTTCAGGGAATTCGAACAAACTTTACAGTAATGTGTTTTGCTTTTTCTAATTTAATGTCTCTTAGTGCATCGGTTGTCTTAGCAGCATCTGGTGATCGCTTGGCAGTATTTTTTTGCTGGAAAAGTTTGATGCCATTTCTAGCGAGCAGAACTTTTTTCCTTCTGATGAGATTTTTAACCGTCTCACTGTGCTTTAATCCAGTATTGATTGTAGAGCCAGAGGACTCTTCTGGCAGAATAACCCACTCTGTCAAAATGAGTGATCAATGCAATCTTGTGAGGATACAAAAGGTAAGCGTAAATACCTGGTTTCTTAAACACATTTGCAGCTCTTCTAAAAAGGTCACATCCTTCCTTCCTACATTAAAGGCAGGTGTGCAGAGGGGGGGAAAAAGGAAGACTAGGGGTGAGCTAAGCCTTCCTGTCAGATCTCAGCAAAACTCTAAAAGAAAGCTGAAGGTATGAGCCACCGATCATCTTACTTCTGGGCAAATGCTCTGTCTTACACATTGGAAAAAAGAATCTAAACACTAAATACAAACTCGATGGACATTACCTTACAGATGACCCCCACCCTGTTAAATACCTTGGAGTTTTCATATCCAATGATCTAAGTGCCAAAGCCCACTGCAACTACATCGCAAAAAAGGCTTTAAGAGTTGTAAACCTAATGTTGCGTAGCTTCTTCTCCAAAAACACTACACTACTAACCAGAGCATATAAAACATTTGCTAGACCAATTCTTGAATACAGCTCGCCTGTCTGGAACCCATACCACATTTCAGACATCAATACAATTGAATGTGTCCAGAAATATTTTACAAGAAGAGTTCTCCACTCCTCTGAATACAACAAAATACCTTATGCCACCAGACTTGAAATCTTGGGTTTAGAAAACTTAGAATTCCGCCGCCTTCGACAGGACCTGTGTTTAACTCATAGAATCATCTATTGCAATGTCCTTCCTATTAAAGACTACTTCAGCTTTACTCACAACAATACAAGAGCAAACAATAGATTTAAACTTAATATTAACCGCTTCAATCTTGATTGCAGAAAATATGACTTCTGTAACAGAGTTATTAATACTTGGAACACACTACCTGACTCTGTGGTTTCTTCTCAAAATCCCCAATCCCCCCAATGGTTAGAATGCAGTATTGCAGGCTAACTCTGCCCACAGTCACGAGTTCGATCCTGACTGGCTCACGGTTGACTCGGCCTTCCATCCTTCCAAGGTTGGAAAATAAGGACCCAGTTTTCTGACCTAGGATTCCCTAGCCTCACGGAGCCGAGTCCTTGTCCCAATAAACCTCTTTTATTTAATTTACAGTGAATTCCTCTCCAGCAAAGCCTTTCCTCTCCCACAGTCTTTCAAGATAGTTCCCAATTACCGACATTTATCAGGCTTGGAGAGTGGCCAGGCCAATATCTTTCAGATTCCGCAATACTTGGCAAGAATGCAGGAATGAACTAATTGTCTCCTGCAAACACCCCTCCCCTTTTGCTCCTCTTTTATTCCATATCGTCCACCTGTGGCCTTACTCCCAAGTCGACCCTTGTTCCTTAGCTGTTCTCTTCATCTGGCAATTCTGCACATGCGCACACTGGGAACAGGCTCCAGCTGTTCGTCTGCCTCACTGATGTCTGACTCTGAAGGCAGCTGATACCTGTCCTATGGCCCTGGCCCCATCTCTGCCTCCGACGCAGAGCCCCTGTCAGAGCCTTCCCCAAACTCCAGGACTGGCCCATGTTCCTCCCCAACCTCTTCACTCTCCGAATCTGCTGCCAGCTCTGCTGGTCATTGGCCGGCAACAACACCCAGATTGTTGGGGCAATATGTTGACTCTGTAATCCACTTAGAGAGGGCTGTAAAGCACTGTGAAGCGGTATATAAGTCTAAGTGCTATTGCTATTGCTAATTACCCTGCGGTAAGATGGGTGGCCAATAAATTTAATAAATTAAATAAAATTAGAATAGAATAAAATCAATACTATTTCTGCCTAGGGTTGACCAACGTAAGTTCTTCTTTACTTCCTCTTTTATTGCTTTAGGTTTCCAAGGAGATACAAAGTTCTGATTTCTTGGTCTTCTGGTGGCCTCAACCATTGTTTTATATATATAGCTTCTTAGTTTCACTTAGTCACATAAGCAAGAAACATGGTTCATAGCAGATAAAGTATAGAAGTTACAAAAATACTTTTGCACTTGTATTGCCCGTGGCAATGAACACATGCTCATTTAGCAATAGCACTTAGACTTATATACCGCTTTACAGTGCTGTACAACCTCTCTAAACAGTTTACAGAGTCAGCATATAGCCCCCAACAATCTGGGTTCTCATTTTACTGATCTCGGAAGGATGGAAGGCTGAGTCAACCTGAGCCTGGTGAGATTTGAACTGCCAAATTGCAGGCAGCTGTCAGTCAGCAGAAGTAGCCTGCAGTACTGCACTCTAATCAGCGATGGGATCCTTCCAGCTTAACAACCAGTTCGGTGATCACACGCTTTGCGCGTGCCAGCACCAGACACACGCTATATGCGCGTGTGCAGTACAATGAAAAATCACCTTCTGCGTTAGTGCTAGGGAATTAAAACAGCTGAGGTGCAGCAATCCGCTCTGCCACGCTAATCAACTTTGAGGATAAAGGTAAGTAAAGCACAGGAATGGGTAGATGGGCTCAGCTGATTGTCGGAGCGAACCGGTTCGCTCCTAGCTGATTGTTGGAGCTGTCAATTCACCCGAACTGGTAGAATCCCACCCCTGACTCTAACCACTGCGCCACCATGGCTCATTGCCAGCCTTGTGGGGTCAAGGCCTTCACAAGGCCTTCACTAGACTAGAGCTCTGCTTTATTTCTGTCATTTCAACATATGGGTCTAAATCATTATACCAGTTTTCAGACCAATGATCAGAATCCTTGATTAACAGGTCCATTGGCTACCTAAACCTGCCCTTATTCAAAGTGCATGTGAAAGTTGACAAAGTCATTCCAAAAGACCATTCCAGAAACATTCTCAAAATACTGCTCAGGTGTCTTCTCCATCCAAGGCTGGAGAAGGGAAGAAAGCTGCGATCCTGTAAAGTGGGAGGAAGATGTTACTTTTAAATCCTGATTTAAACATTTCAACTGGTTTAAAGATGGCCTTGACGCCTAAATACTGCAAGGGCTAATTATCTTTGCTATTATTTGTAGAAACTTTAATAAAAGCAATCTCTCTGCCACCTCAATGCAGCCAGCACTTAAACCACTTTCCCCTCCTCCAACAAGCAATTATGGGTTTTTTTGGACTGTACTCTTGTGCCTGTCCCCACAAATTATATTTCTCGATGAATGTGACTTTGCGCAGAGCCTCATGATAATCTCTCTCTATTCCTCCTATGCTGGCCCAAGAGAGGTTGCCAGCTGTGGAAGCCATCCTTGGTTAACAACAATAACAAAAAGGTATTTCTTAGAATATCAAAATCGTGACTTGGATTCCCCCCTCCCCCAACAGCCCCCTGTAGCTCCTGTACCAACTGCTTTGTATTTGTCACAAACAGCCTCCTCCTTCAATTTCAGCATGCTTATCAATTCACACTGGTGTGGAGGCTTGCCGTGGGCATTCTCAACATTTTAATCTCCTGAGCCACCGTCTTACATTCTGGCAACCTATTTGTCACCGTATATATAAAAAAAGAATTTTGGTACAATCGTTGAAGTTGGAGGGACAATGAGTTTGTGGTCCTCTTCGTTTCTCCTCCAGCCCAAGTTTAAGCAATAGGGTGAAATCTGCCACTTTTCTTTTATTCCACATGCAATTGTATCTTTCTCCACACCTCATTTATTAAAGTATTTCTTTAACAGTAACAGAGTTGGAAGGCACCTTGAAGGTCATCTAGTCCAACCCACTGTACGAGGGATTCAAAGCACCAAACTGCCGATCTTTCTGATCGACAAGCTCAGTGCCTTTGATTTTGGTAATAAATTATAGTTTATTTATACATTTTCACATACATATGTGCTTTGTGAACAGTGTAATGTCCGGATCAATTGCTTACATAATAATATAACATATAATAACAATAATAATATTTGTAATAATAATGAATAAATAATAATTATTCATTAAACATGAAACTCAGCCAACTGAATATTTAAAAATATTTGTGACACATTTTTTCAGTTCAGTTGACTGAGTTTCATGTTTAACGAACAAAAGAAATAACAACAATAACCACAACATAAAATTCAGTAACAGAGTTGGAAGGGACCTTGGAGGTCATCTATTCCAACCCCCTGTTGACACAGGAGACCTGTCCTATGGATTTGAACTGCCAAACTGCCGACCTTTCTGATCGACAAGCTCGCTCCTAATTTCTACTTCTATTATCCAACCAGCTATAAAACAAATCCGATATTTGAAAATATTCCCTATCTTCCTTTTCTTTTCTTTTTAATATCAGTCTATCCATTTCTGCACAATCTAGTATTTTTTTAATTACATCTTCTTATCTTGGAGTTTCTTCATTTTTCCAGTACTGTGCAAATACATTTCTTGTTGCTGTCAAGAGATGCTTGATTTTTTTTTTGATTTTTGGTAACTTCTTAGGAGAAAAAAACTACCGTATTTTTCAGAGTATAAGATGCACTTTTTTCCCTCCAAAAAAGAAGGTGAAAATCTGGGTGTGTCTTATACTCCGAATGTAGCCCCACCCAGCTTCTCAAATGGAGCTTTCAGAGGCTGAAAAAGGCATCAGAAATGAAGCTTCAGAAAAGAAACCCCCAAACATAGCTTTAGAGGCTTTTTTTCTAAAGCTCTGTTTCGGAGGCTTTCAGAGGCAGAAAAAAAAAGCAAAAAAAAAGCAAGGCACAGAGCTCACAACCAAGGAACCTGTTGCTAAAATTCACCTCTGGGAACAGCTGATTGGGGATATTCCAGGAGGCCAATCCACCTGCCAATCAGCTTTTTTCTTATTTTCCTCCCCAAAAACTAAGGCGCGTCTTATACTCCGAAAAAATACAGTACACTGAACCTAGGATGGCCAGTTTCAATAGACACAGCTATTCCTTGCAAGGAAAGGACCATAGAGGTACAGTTAGTCCTCGCCTGCAACTGTTCATTTAGTTCAAGGTTACAACATCACTGAAAAAAGTGACTTACGTATGACCCTTTTTCCCACGTACAACTGTTGCAGCGTCCCCATGGTCACGTGATCAAAATTCAGACGCTTGGCAACCGACTCGCATTTATGACGATTGTAATGTCCTAGGATCATGTCCTTTTGCGACCTTCTGACAAGGAGAATCCATGAAGCCACCAGATACACTTAGCAACTTAACTTAACTGCTGCAGTGATTCGCTGAACAACTGCGTGGAGGAAAGTGATAAAATGGGGCAAAACTCACTTAACAAACATCTCGCTCACAACGTAAAATTTGGGCTCAATTGTGGTCGTAAGTAGAGGACTACTTGTAGTCCTCCCCTTACCACAGTCCGTTTAGTGACTATTTGAAGTCACAAAAAAGTGACTTATGACCAGTTTTCACACAACTACTGCAGCATCCCTAGGGTCACATGATCAAAATTCAGCTACTTGGCCACTGACTCATATTTATGACGGTTGCAGTGTCCTAGGGTCATGTGATCACCTTTTGCGACCTTCTGACAAACAAAGTCAATGAGGACGTGAGACGCATTTAACAATCGTTTTGCTAACTTTACTAACAGTTAGTAACAGTAGTAGTGCTTCACTTAACAACTGTGGCAAGGAAGGTCCTAAAATGGGGCAAAACTCACTTAACAAACATCTCGCTTACAATGTAAAATTTGGGCTCAATTGTGGTCGTAAGTAGAGGACTACTTGTAGTCCTCCCCTTACCACAGTCCGTTTAGTGACTATTTGAAGTCACAAAAAAGTGACTTATGACCAGTTTTCACACAACTACTGCAGCATCCCTAGGGTCACATGATCAAAATTCAGCTACTTGGCCACTGACTCGTATTTATGACGGTTGCAGTGTCCTAGGGTCATGTGATCACCTTTTGCGACCTTCTGACAAACAAAGTCAATGAGGAAGTGAGACGCATTTAACAATCGTTTTGCTAACTTTACTAACAGTTAGTAACAGTAGTAGTGCTTCACTTAACAACTGTGGCAAGGAAATGGGGCAAACTTAGCAACTGTCTCACTGAGCAACAGACATTTGGGGCTCCATGGTGGTCATACGTCGAGGACGACCATATCTTGCTTCTCATTATGATGCTTAAAGAAGCCCCCAAAATGAGATATCTCAGAAAATGGTTCATTCAACCAGCTGCCTTTCTACCTATGGATGCCATTCAAGGTGGGAACCAAGCATTAGAAAAAAAGAGCATTTCTAATGTTTAGATTATTTAATATGTAATTCTGATCGTTAAAAATTACTGCTTACATTATCACAAAGGAACACAGCATGACTCGGGTATCAGCAGCCATTGCTGCTTCTCCTACCCAAGTCTTTAAAAGTGTCACAGTATTGCCTCTGAAGATTTCACAGCCCTGTTGTGATTAGATGCCCATCACCAAAGCATCACTTAGTTGGTTGCTCTGAGCTTCATGTTTTGACACCATCTAAGATAGCCTTTCTCCAGGTTGCCAACTTTCAGATGTGTGGATTTCAATTGCCAGAATTCCCCAGGCTGCCAAAAAAAGCTCACCTTTTATTTGTTTGGAATTTTCTGTTTCCTCGTTTCCTTCCAGGTTTGTGTATTATAAAAATAAGACAAAATTACATCCACCTACTTTGTCTATATAACGAATGCTAGAAATCACGGGCACCTGGGTTCTTAGTCTGGCACATTAACCACTAGACCAAACTGGCTTCCTAAATGTTAGGTCTGTAAAATATATATTGTTATGTTATGTTATGTTACGTTACGTTACGTTACGTTACGTTACGTTACGTTACGTTATGTTACGTTACGTTACGTTACGTTACGTTATGTTACGTTGTGTTGTGTTGAGTTGTGTGCTGTGGTGTGGTGTTGTGTGTTATGTGTTTTGTGTTCCCACCACCCATCTCCTTCCACTTATGACTGTATGACTGTAACCTTGTTGCTTGTATCCTTACAATTTATATTGCTATTGTTTCCTGATTGCTTATTTGTACCTCATGACTATCATTAAGTGTTGTATCATATGATTTTTGATGAATGTATTTTATTCTCCTTATGTACATTGAGAGCATATACACCAAAGACAAATTCCTTGTGTGTCCAATTACACTTGGCCAATAAAGAATTCTATTCTATTCTATTCTATTCTATTCTATTCTATTCTATTCTATTCTATTCTATTCTATTCTATTCTACTCTACTCTACTCTACTCTACTCTACTCTACTCTACTCTACTCTTATCCTATCCTATCCTATCCTATCCTAAATTCTTATTCTATTCCTATTCCTATTCCTACCCTACTCTACTCTACCCTCCCCTCCCCTCCCCTCCCCTCTCCTCCCCTACCATATCCTACTCTATTATTACAGACCTAACATTTAGAGAGCCAGTTTGGTCCAGTGGTTAAGGTGCCAGACTACAACCCAGGCTGCTTGTGAGTTCTAGTCCTGCCTTAGGCATGAAAGCTGGCTCACTGACCTTGGGCCAGTCTCTCTTTCTCAGCCCCACGCCCCCTTCAAAAACTAGTTGTACGGTTATTGTTCTGGGGAAAATAGGAAAAGGAAGGCATATTAGATATGTTCACTGTCTTGAGTTATTTTTTTTTTCATAAAAAAGTTTTATTTTTACAATCATATCAAACAGCTCATCCAATGTACAGTTATATACAATTAGTCGGGCTTGCCCAGTCACCACCCCCCTTTTAACTCTCTTCCCTCTTCTACCTTCTTCTACTTTCCAGACCTTCCTCTCCTTCTCTTATCTATATCCTCTCCTCCCTCCACCCTACACCTTCCTTCTCCCTCTTCTACCCGTCTTCCTTCCTCTTCTCCCTCTTCTCCCCCTCTTCTCCTCTTTCCTACCTCCTACTCTCTCCTCTTTTCTCCCTCCCCACCGTTCTAAAATGGTAACTGGGCAGACCCGACCCTACATTAATTATATTTATACATCTTCAATAATCCCTGTACATTAATCATCACTCCATCCTCTACCCTCAACCCCCCAATTCCCCTCCCCCTTACCCCCCACCCCGACTTCCCAGAACTAAACGCAGCGTATCAAAACTAGCAATCATAATCCAAAATAAATCCTAAATTAATAATCTCTAGTCACTCCACACATAATCACACTCTCAATTCCCCTCTCCTTCAGAAATATATCTAATACAAAATATTTCCTAAATTTACTCATATGCTATTCGATATTTTTTTATCTGATACTTATTTTGAATATAATCAATCCACATTTTCCATTCTAAAATATATTTTTCTTGTGTATAGTCTTTCAAGTAAGCAGAGATTTTTGCCATTTCTGCCAAATTTGATACTTTGAGTGTCCATTCTTCAATTGTAGGTAATTCTTCTTTCTTCCAATATTGAGCAATCAAAAGTCTCGCGGCTGTTATTAAGTTCAAAATCAATTTAGTCTCTATAGCTGTACAATCCATAATTATTCCTAGTAGAAAGAACTGTGGGGTAAACTTAATCTTCTTTTTCAGAATGTTCTGCATGATCCACCATACTTTAATCCAAAATGCTTTAACTTTTTTACAAGTCCACCATATATGGTAATAAGTGGCATCTTCACAATCACATTTATTATTTATTTATTTATTTATTAATCGTATTTATATACCGCCCTATCTCCCGAAGGACTCAGGGCGGTTCACAGGCATTTAAAAACATATAAATATAAATACAGAATAAAAACAATTAAGAAACTTATTTGAAAGCCCGTTAATTAAAATATACAAATAAAACCCAATTAAAACCCATGAATTTAAAACCTAGCTCAGTCCTGCACAATTAAATAAATATGTTTTAAGCCCATGGAAGGTCCAAGGTCCGAAGCTGGCGGAGTCCGGGGAAGTTCGTTCCAAGGGTGGGAGCCCCACAGAGAAGGCCCTTGCCCTGGGCGCCGCCAGACGACATTGCCTTGCTGACGGCACCCTGAGGAGACCCTCTCTGTGAGAGCGCACGGTCGGTGAGAGGTATTCGGTAGCAGTAGGCGGTCCCGTAAGTAACCCGCCCAATGCCATGGAGCGCTTTAAAGGTGGTCACCAAGACCTTGAAGCGCACCCGAAGGCCACAGGCAGCCAGTGCAGTCTGCGCAGGATGGTGTTATACGGGAGCCACGAGGCTCCATCTATCACCCGCAGCCGCATTCTGGACTAACTGCAGCCTCCGGATGCCCTTCAAGGGAGCCCCATGTAGAGAGCATTGCAGTAATCCAGGCGAGACGTCACGAGTGCGTGAGTGACCGTGCATAGGGCATCCCGGTCCAGAAAGGCGCAACTGGCGTACCAGGCGAACCTGGTAGAACGCTTCCTGGAGACGGCCGTCAAATGGTCTTCTAGAGACAGCCGCTCATCCAGGAGGACGCCTAAGTTGCGGACCCTTTCCATCGGGGCCAATGACTCGCCACCGATGGTCAGCCGCGGATTAAGCTGACTGTACCGGGATGCCGCATCCACAACCACTCTGTCTTGGCGGGATTGAGCTTGAGCCTGTTTCTCCCCATCCAGACCCGTCGGCCTCCAGACACCGGGACAGCACTTGATAACCGTTGGGGTGGTCCGTGTAGAAAAGTACAGCTGGGTGTCATCCGCATACAGCTGATACTTCACACGAAACCACTGATGATCTCACCCAGCGGCTTCATGTAGATGTTAAACAGGAGGGCGAGAGAATCGACCCCGCGGCACCCCACAAGTGAGGCGCCCGGAGCCGACCTCTGCCCCTGTCAACACCGACTGCGACCGGTCGGAGAGATAGGAGGAGAACCACCGATAAACGGTGCCTCCCACTCCCAATCCCTCCAACCGCGCAGCAGGATACCATGGTCGATGGTATCGAAAGCCGCTGAGAGGTCTAATAGGACCAGGGCAGAGGAGCAACCCCTATCCCTGGCCCTCCAGAGATCATCCACCAACGCGACCAAAGGGGGCTCCGTGCTGTAACCGGGCCGGAAACCGGACTGGAACGGGTGTAGATAGACAGTTTCATCCAGGTGCAAGGGAAACTGATATGCCACCATATTTCTACAACCTTCGCCGCAGCGAAGGTTGAGACCGGACGATAATTACCTAAAACAGCCGGGTCCAGGGAAGGCTTCTTAAGGAGGGCCTCACCACCGCCTCTTTCAAGGCGGCGGAAGACACCTCCACCAAAGAAGCGGTCGTAATCGCCTGAGCCAGCCTCGTGTCACCTCCCGAGTGGCCAGCACCAGCCAGGAGGGGCACGGGTCCAGTAAACATGTGGTGGCATCCAGCCTACCCAGCAACCTGTCCATGTCCTCAGGAGCCACAGGGTCAAACTCATCCCAAACAATATCGCCAAGACCACCCTCGAACATCTCACCGCATCACCGCAATCTTGGTCCAACCCATCCCGAAGCTGAGCGATTTTATCGATAGATAACCGTTAAACTCCTCAGCACGTCCCTGCAGCGGGTCATCCCGCCCCTGATGTAGGAGGGAGCGGGTCACCCAAACAGGGCGGCTGGGCGGTTATCTGCCGATGCAATGAGGGAGGAGGCGAGCTACGCCGCTTCCCTCAATGCCACTAGGTAAGTCCTAGTATAGGACTTCACTAGTGTCCGATCAGCTTCGAACGGCTAGACCTCCAGGAACTCTCTAGGCGCCTTCTCCGCGCTCATCCTCTCAGCTCCTCGGAGAACCAAGGAGCCGGTTGGGACCTGCGCCGGGTCAGAGGCCGCAAAGGCACGACACGGTCCAAGGCCCCGCCGCGCCCGCTCCCAGGCCGCAAGTTCCTCAGCCGAGCCGTGAGCCAGACCCTCAGGAAATGGCCCAAGCTCCGTCCGAACCCATCAGGGTCCATCAGGCGCCTGGGCGGAACCAACGTGTCGGCTCCGCCTCCCGCGGTGGTGAATGGCGGTCAGAAAGTCTAGCGAAGAAGAGAGTGATCTGACCATGACAAAGGTTCGATGACTATTTCCTTTAAGTCCAGATCTCTCAACCACTGTCCAGAGAGAAAAATCAGGTCCAGTGTGCCACCCCCAATGTGAGTAGGGCCATCAACTACTTGGGTCAGATCCAAGGCCGTCATGGAAGCCGTGTACTCCCGAACTGCCGTCGATGATGAGCCGGAGGATGGCAGTTAAAGTCCCCCATGACTAAAAGTCTGGGGGTCTCAACTACCACCCCAGCCAGCATCTCCAGGAGCTCGGGCAGGGCAGCTGTCACGCAGCAAGGAGCCAGGTACGTGATCAGCAAGCCCATCTGACACCTACGACCCCATCTCACAAAGAGGATTCGCACCCGCAATCTGAGGTACAGTGGTCTCCTCGGCTCTAGACTCTCTAATCACAACCGCCACCCCCACCCCTACCCTGGGCCCTCGGCTGATGGAATGCACGGAAACCCGGCGGGCACATCTCTACAAGGGGCACGCCCCCTTCAGTGCCCAACCAGGTCTCCGTAATGCCCATAAGGTCCGCGGAACCCCCCTGTATAAGATCACAAACAAGGGGGGCTTTGTTCACCACAGACCGAGCATTGCACAACATCAACCGAAGGCCCAGGCTCTGAGGATCCTGACCATCCGGGAACGGAAAAGTCCAAGGGTCGGAGCGCGTGATCGCTTTAAGACATCGAGCACGCGCTCCCGAATTTGATATGACCCCTCGCTTCCGCCATACCTGCCTCCCACTTACCGTGTCAATAGGACCACCCTCACAGATAGGAACAGACTCTCCCCATAACCTCCGAACCTGATAATAAAACCGCTTGAGCATGTGCAGGAACTGGCCCTCACCCGACGGGTTACCCCATTACCCGCCTTACCCTCCCACCCCTTAAAATTCCTCTAAAACCCCACAAGCTCTTCTTTTTCGCATGCCACCTCTGTGGGTCCCAAGACCCGTCATGGAGGCCGGCCCTCGGTAATGAGGAGGGCCATTCCTGCGAGGCGGGGGCACCTCGCAGGCGCAAGAGTTCACAAGCAGTATAATGCGTAGCAGCTGAGACTAAGAATCGGCAAAGTAGAGGCTCCATCTCCGGATGGCAAGATGATGACTGATGGTACTAGTCCAGAATGAAGGCATACAAAGAATGGAACAGTAATTAGCACCGAATGACAGTCAAGATGGTATTCTGTCCGGTGCCTAGTCCAAACATCCTGGAACCGGGGGTGAGGGGAAATGGTATTCCAGTCGCTGGCTACGTCCTCCTCCGTCCTCCTCTGTCCCAACTAAATCCCATGTCCCCCCAAGTCCTAATAGGACCAAAAACGGCCATAGTAGTCTCAAAAAAGGCCGAGGGGGGCATGGGTGATGTTAAAATAGTCACAGTCATAGACTGGTTGCAGGGGGCAACTCCGGGGTGCCTCCATCGTCTCCCCGCAATCCTCCAATAACCATCTCCAGACATGGCCAGGAAAAGAATCCTAACCACTCCAGAAGCCGGGTCTCCCCAGACCTCTCCCTCCAAGAGGCGAAGTCCATATAAAAGGCTAAACCTCTCCGAGAGGCTGGGGGGTATGAAGGTTGCCAAGTCCATAATCCGGCAGCAGGGGGAAAGCCAAGAAACCATGGCAGCGAGGCAGATGGCAATAGGGGTAGATGGAATACCTCCGCAATCATCCAGGTCGTCCACGATTGCAGAGGCTGGAGCCCAAAGGCTACCCCCGAAAAGTCCGGAGTCCGCCGTCAGAAGGGGGCCGGGAGACGAGCCAGAGGCTAGCAGCCAGCCGGCCAGACGAATCGGCAGGAAAACGGTCAGAAAACGCCGACTCATCGCCCACCTCCGAGCCTAAAACATGGCGCTTAGAAATCACCGCTGCCTACCGGCCTCGTTCTCGGCAACCACATGTACGAGGGAGTCCAAAGACCTCTCATATGGTTGCCCGAAGTAAGGTCTACCGGGCCGGGGACAGCAAGCGGCTAAATGGACGGCCGAGGCTTCGTCAACATCGGAGGGGCCTCTCGTCGCCGGAGCCGAGTCCTCAGTGCCGCGCCATCTTGCGCATGCGCAGAGCTCTATCTCCAACACTTAGCCTGTACATTAGGATACATACATGACAACTTTTTGGGGTCTAAATGCCATCTATAAAACATCTTATAAATGGTAATAAGTGGCATCTTCACAATCACATCTCCAACATTTAGCCTGTACATTAGGATATATATATGACAACTTTTTGGGGTCATCTGTTTTTTCCATTTTACTTTGAAATTCATCCATTTTATTTTCTAATTTTGAGTTAAATTGCTTGATTTCCTCAACTTCCTCTTCTAATAAAATTACATTTGTTGCCAAACTTTGTACTGCAATTACAAATCCTTCTTTAACTTCTTTATTTCCCACTTGAATTTCTAATATCTGCTCTTTCATTTCAGACATCTCATCAGTTATTACTTTAAATTTTTCTTGTATAAAGTCCTTCAAGTTCTCTTGTAACGCCTCTAAATTCAATGTTCTAGTCTCTGCTGTATGAGCTGGAGAGGCACCAGCTGATGAGATTCCAGAGCCCTTTGTTACAGTAGACTTTAATTGTTTGGCTGCCATCTTCTATAAAATTATTTATTTATTTATTTATTTCCAACTTAATATTCACTTTAAATCTTCTTAACCTCTGAAAAACACAGTCTTTTAAAGCAATATTTAAAAATCTCCCCTAGATTCTATCAGCAGGCAGCAAGGAGTTAAAGTAGCAAATAACATGCAATTTACCAGCGGCAGAGGGCAAGCAATAAAAGTTCTGTCATTTTCGCTTTCCACTCGTTAGCTTGTTAATAATTCACCACCATTTTCTTGCTATTTTCAAGCTTGTTACAAAGTAACGGGGAATTGGCTTGGCTACTTGCATAAAGTTCTCCCACTTTCGTTCTGTCCGGTATAATTCTTTATTGTCCAAAATAAATCTCGGCGTTTGGTCGTGATGATTGGTTCCGCCAGAGCAGAAAAATCCTCGGATCTGGAGCACTTCGGGTTGCTAGAGGGAACTTAACCCTTCAAACCCCTTTTTTCTCAGGGGTTTTAGGGAAGTTCTACCTCTACCCTGCAGCTCACCTCCCCTTCTTCTCCCGAAGAGGGGTTTTTTCGAACCGCTGGACGGCAGATTTAAGCTGTCCTAGGGATTCCACATAATCCAGAGGTTGGTGATCGTAAAGATCACTGCCATCACCTAGTGTGCCAAACAGGAAGTCCTGTCTTGAGTTTTTTATTAAAATCATAAAAGTGGGATATGAATAAATAAATTAGAACATGTCTCTCCTCCCAAGCCCTCAGTTTTTTAAAGTTGAAAACCTTCAAATTCTTTCCCTTGAATAATGCATCATGTCAACTGGTAGATACCATTATGTATTTGACACTGATTAGGTTGCTGTGTTTGTGTTGCACCGTTGAAATGTCATTGTTGCTCGTTGAGATCTGCAATACATAAATAGAAGGTTTGTTTTGTCAGTGCTGCACTGAAATATCTAACTATGCCTGTTATTCTAACCCTACCACACAATATTCTGTAGACATCCAGCGTTCTCCTTCTGAATCATTCCCCCACACCTTAAAAAAAAATCAAATAAATAAATCTGCAAATCTCATGATTTGGAATTCCTCATATATGTAGGTGGTGCTGTGTTCATTATATAAGTATTGGCACATCAGAAAATTGGTACCATATGTAAGATGATTATTAAAATGAGGCTAAAGATTTCAAAAAAAAGTCCAGACTGTCATTCTTTTAGAAAGATGGAGTAAAATGTGTTGCATGAGCAACAAAACATATTTTGTAGTGTTAGGCTTCTCCTGCAAATAAACCCTCTGCTCAATATTGGGTTTTTAATTTAAAAAAGGCATGCTGTTTTTCAAACTGAACTTCAGGCATCGATCCTTGTTCTGTTTTTCTGGATATTCACATCAGCAAGGTAGTGGTTTCCTCAGAACTGAAGTAATTTGCACATGGATTTATTTTAAAATTCTAAGCAGGCCCTGTAATTGGGTGGCATGGACACATGGGGTCTTATTGGAAAGATAATGAAATGGAATTATGTTGAGTTAAATGAACATGGCTGATGAATTGACTGCATCGCTAGCGTTATAATTGCGCAAATGAATGAAGGAACAGCGAGGATGGTAAACACTTTGCGGTACCCAAAGAAAATTGGGGTGAAAAAAATTGCTACCTAATTGGAGAGGGGAAACAATTCCTTGTATTTTTTTAATTATTGTTAATTGTTTTTAATATTTTTATTTGTAATGCTGGTCCATGATTGTAATAAAAGAATGATTCATTGACTATCTTGGTTCCCCCCCTTTTTATGACCCTGTAATTCTTGCTTTGAGGTGGGGTTGGGGCAACTGAATGGAGCTAAGCATTTACTGGCCAGCTGCCCTTCCTCATCCCTACATGGGGTTCACAGCATATATTTTCTCTTTGTGCCCTGATAAATATATGTCTGACAAACTTCTGTCACTGCCTAGGATTGAACTCTCAACTTTCTGAGTGGGAGGCGAATGTTCATCTCTAGGCCACTGCACTGCTCTGGCTAACTATCTGATAAATACTCATTAATTGAAAATATTTTGAAATTTTGCAGGAGGAGGCAATGAGGTGGTTGCCTGCTTTCAAGAGATTGTAAGGTGGTGATTCTTCACTAAAATTTGAAGCCTTCTCTGAGCAATTCTGTTAGCTAGAAGAGGCATTTGACTGTACATGGTACAGAAATCTCTTTAGTAGAAGAGCAGGCAGAACTAAGGTGGGGATTAAATGCATCATCACATTAGAGTCATTACGTTGCCACAAACAATCCAAGTCCAACCTCCTTGAATTCCATTGATGCTTATCTGATGCCAATTTAGTGTTGACCTTTAGTTGATTAGGTTCTTGTATATAAGCTAAGCAATAAGTCCTTTTTGAGCTGCATGTTAAGGTATGGTCCTGATTCTTTATGCCAGTCAATCTCTTCCTTTACTTCCAGTCCACATATCTGCCATAACTGACCTGGAGTATTGGAAGAAGCCTCCATTCCCAGGCTTCTAGTCATGGGCAGGAAGCAACATGGTGACTTTGCCTAAGTTTATCATGAAGACCCCTTAGATGCCTACTGACTGAGTGTTATGACATGTATTGCTAACTAAGGCATACAAAACCTTTGCCAGACCAATTCTTGAATACAGCTTGTCCGCCTGGAACTGATACTGTATTTTGGACATTAACATGATTGAGCGGGTCCAGAAGAACCTCTACTCACAATAGAATTTCCGATCCCACCAGGCTCAAAATTTTGGGTTTGGACAATCTGGAACTGCACCGCCTGTGGTCTGATTTAAGCATAGTACACAAAATTGTCTGCTACAACTGCTTGCCTGTCAACAACTTCTTCAGTTTGAACCACAATAATACATGGGCAAACAGTTGATACAAACTCAAGGTGACCCACTTCAAACTCGATTGCAGGAAATATGATTTCAGCAACAGAGTGGTCAATGCCTGGAATGCTCTACCCGACTCTGTTGTTACAGCCTCAAACCCTCACAGTTTCAACTTCGAACTGTTTACCGTGGACCTCACTCCCTTCTTAAGAGATCCATAAAAGGGGACATGCATAAGCGCACCAGCATGCTTACCGTCCCTGTCTTACTGTCCCCATTTATTTATATTTACTTCCTTTGTTTATATTCATATTTATACTTGTCATCTTGTACATGTTTGACGAACAAACAAACAAACAAATAAATAAAAGGGGAAAAAAACGTAAACCAAAGATTCAGCAAGAATTGTTAGCTTTCTTTTCTTTTCATATTATTTCTAAGCTTAATACTTAACTTATATCCCATCCTTTCCTAAGAATTCTACACAGCTTAGGTGGGGTTTTCCTCTTTGTTTTATCTATACAACAGAAACCTTATGACGCAGGTTGGCTTAAATGATTCCATTTTCCTTTATCTGAAAATAGTGTCAATAAGAGAGTCCCTTCTCTAATTAGGTAGCAATTTTTTTCACCCTCAATTTTCTTTGAATGCTGCAAAATCTTCACTATCCTTACCGCTGCTTCATTTATTTATATTTACTTCCTTTGTTTATATTTATATACAAAGTCAACTTATTGCCCCCCCAACAATCTGGGTCCTCATTTTACCTACCTTATAAAGGATGGAAGGCTGAGTCAACCTTGGACCTGGTGGGGCTTGAACCTGCAGTAATTGCAGGCAGCTGGTTTTAATAACAGGCTTCTTACAGCCTGAGCCACATTGTGGCCCTAGTTGGGGCCAGCTCTACATTGGGCAGAATGGGTAGCTTATTTTTAGGTAGATTGAAACAACCCCCTCTCCCCAAACACACTTGAACTCCCATTTCTTATTGATTTACTTCCAGACAGAGGAGGCACTTGGTTTGAGGATGAGATGAAAATGTAACAAATCATTTATTCTTGCTATTGGTTTCCTTTTCACTTCAGGAGAAGTAAAAGGGCTTAGGGAGACTTTCTGCCATAAGAGGCAGAATCTGTGCTATGACCTAGAGAAATTGAGGGCGCTATTTACAACCCGCAGGCAAGAAATTCGATATAAATAGCGCTCACTCGCTCGTGTGTTGCTTGCTTGCTTTTCTGGGTAAATGACAGACAGAACACCCCAAGGGGCTAAATCAAATAAATAAACAAATGAACCATAGGTGGACCAATGCTTGAATGGAAATTTCTTCCCACATAAAGTGGGAGGATGGGATGGGGGGGGAGGCTTGCTGGAGAAACAGAAGGAAGTAAAAAAAGAAAAGAGGAAGTGATGAGAAAGGAAGAAGGGGAAAGAGGAAGGAGAAAGCAAAGGAAGGAACCACTTCCTTCTGTATTTCCGCTTTGAGATTTTGCTTTCCACTGGTGACTTCAATTCTTGTATCTGCACGTGTCTTTAAACAGATCTTTTCAAATTCAGAGTTTTTTTCAGGCTTGGCCTCAGATTTTCCTTCCTTAAGAGGATTCTCCTTATGATTTTATCAAGGCCACCTTTAAGAACTGGCAATTCAGAAGGCTGGTGCATGCACTACCAGACTCTGTGGTCTCTTCCCAAAATCCCCAAAGCTTCAACCAAAAACTGTCTACTATTGACCTCACCCCATTCCTAAGTGGTCTGTAAGGGGCGTGCATAAGAGCACCAACATGCCTACCGTTCCTGTCTTAATGTTCCCTTTAATTGTATCCAATTCGTATAGTTATTACATACTTATGCTTATATATATGCTTATATATTGTATAGTTATTTCATGCTTATGCCTACACTGTTGTGACAAATAAATAAATAAAATAAATAAATAAATAAAAATCACTCCTTGTTGCGCATGATGGCTCTCCAGGTGCTTCTAGAAAATTTACACATGAGATTGATGGCAATAATGTCCATTTGCTGCTGTCGTTGCTTCCCAGCAACTGGCATTCAATGGCATATTGTCTTAGAACCTAGTGACTCCATTAAGAATCCTTGATTAGTGGCTATTGATAGAGGCTGATTTTTGTCCATTGGCATATTTTTCGGCGAGAAAGAGACACAACTTTGCTTTCCTTCTCTGGAAAAAGACTAAAACGCCTCTTCATATTCAGTGGTGTGTGTTTGTTTTGTTGCTTTCATCAAAGGTTGACTCCTAACAACCACATAAACAAGTCCATGAAGTTTTCTTGGCGATGTTTTTCCAGAAATAACTTCCATCAGAATAGAGCTGAAAGGGATCTTGGAGATCTTCTAGTCCACCCCCATGCTCAAGCAGGAGATCCTATACCCATGATGGTGAGCCTATGGCATGCATAGCATATCAGTGGGCACGTGAGCTCAGCTCCAGCGCGCATGTGTATGCTGGCCAGCTAATTTTCGGGCCTTCTGGGCCCACCAGAAGTAGGGAAACAGGCTGTTTCCTGCCTCCAGAGAGCATGGAGGGTGGGGGAGTAGCATGGGGAAGGCCCGTTTTTCTCTCTCACCTGGCTCCAGGGCCTCTCTAGGAGTCTGGCCCATTTGCCAACTTTCGGCCCCACTGGAAGTTGGCAAATGGGCTGTTTTGGGCATCTGGAGGCCTTTTCGCCCTCCCCAGACTCCTAGAGAGGCACTGGAGGCTGGGGACAGCAAAAAAACAGGCCTTCCGGTCCCACTGGAAGTTGGCAAATGGGCCATTTTCGGCCTCCAGAGGACCTCCGGGAGTGGTGGGGAAGGCCATTTTCATCCTCTCCAGACTCCTAGAAAGACTCTGGAGCCAGGTGAGAGAGAAAAACGGGCTTACTGGGCCATCACGTGCCAGGAGCGGGGGGAGTAGGGGTGATCATGTGTGCATGCGTGGGGGTGGGGCGCATAGAATTATGGGTGTGGGCACACACAAGTGCAACCCCCCCCCCCCCCCTATACCATTTCAGACAAATGGTTATCCAACATTTTCTTAAAAAATTCCAGTGTTGGAGCATTCACAACTTCTGCAGGCAAGTCGTTCCACTTATTAATTGTTCTAACTGTCAGGAAATTTCTCCTTAGTTCTAAGTTGCTTTTCTCTTTGATTAGTTTCCACCCATTGCTTCTTGTCCTACCCTCAGGTGCTTTGGAGAATAGTTTGACTCCCTCTTCTTTGTGGCAACCCCTGAGATATTGGAACACTGCTATCATGTCTCCCCTAATCCTTCTTTTCATTAAACTGGACATACCCAGTTCCTGCAAATGTTCTTTATATGTTTTAGTCTCCAGTCCCCTAATCATCTTTGTTGCTCTTCTCTGCACTCTTTCTAGAGTCTCAGCGTCTTTTTTACATCGTGGCGACCAAAACTGAATGCAGTATTCCAAGTGTGGCCTTACCAAGGCATTATAAAGTGGCACTAACACTTCACGTGATCTTGATTCCATCCCTCTGTTTATGCAGCCCAGAACTGTGTTGGCTTTTTTGGCAGCTGCTGCCCTGGTTATGTTACTACTGGTTTACCGCATGTGCACGCACACTTTGCATGCACTCACACCTTCCTCACATGCACCTGGCCTTCCGTGCATGCGCTTTGCTTGCGCGCATGCCTTCCGAGCATGCCTCCGACCTCAAAAACGTGCCTAAATAGGATGGCATAGAGGTGGGGCAGGTGGACAGGTGGGTGAGCCCACCTAAGATTTCCACTACCGGTTCAGGCGAATCGGTCCGAAATGGCTGAATATCACCTCTGCTCCTGGGTCTCCAAGGTCTCCTTGGTCCCGTTTCAACGTTTCAATCATTCTACCTCACGAACGTTCAGTCCTATGCAGTGAACCCAGCCTGCCTTGGTGCTTCTCACCATTTCCATCAGCACCCGAAGAACCTGAGACGAGTCTTCAAGAATGATGGGAAGGGAAATGGCTGCTTTAATCATTGGCAGCTTTAAAGCACCCGTTTTGCTCATTTCAGCCCATCCAATGCAATACAGGGGCCAAACATTTTCTCCCCACTCTTTCAGGGCAAGGCTTTAAGGGTTCAAAGCAGGGGTGAAATGCTCCTGGTTCAGACTGGATTGCCCAATCCGGTAGTGATGGTGGCGGGTGGTTCGGAGAACTGGTAGCAAAAATCCCTGCCCCCCCCACATGGCCAGCTGAGCCGTGCGATCGTCAGAGGTTTTTTTTTTTTTTACTTTTAAAAGCATTTTTCTTTGGCTGAAAAAAATGCTTTTAAAAGTTAAAAAAAAGCCTCTGATGATCACATGACTCAGCTGGGATCGTCAGACCTTTTAAAAGCATTTTTTACAACCGAAGGAGGTTTTCGGCCGAAGAGGTTGTAGAAAAAATGCTTTTAAAAGTTAAAAAAAAAGGTTGGCCACGCCCACCCAGTCACATTACCCTCCCCCACCAAGCCATGCCCACAGAACCTGTAGTAACAAATTTTACATGTCACCCCTGGTTCAAAGGGAGGGTTGGTGAAGCCGTTGGCTGAATTTTATGAACTGGTCTTCAGGCAGACCTCTGATAGAATCCAGCAGCCCCTTTTCAACATCCGATGTGACATGAGGGGAGTGTATAAATTTGCCACACTTTGCTTCTGACTCAACGCTTTTGATCCAAACAAGGTTTGTGACATTTTATCTCTCCGGTTCTTTGTATAAAAGGCACTCCATCCTTCTGCAGGCAGGAATAGAAACACTCCCCACCCCCCGCCCCCGCAGCTTCCACCTATGCCATTATTCTTAAATCTTGAATAACAATAATAACAACAACAACAATTTATTATTTATTTATTTATTTTATTTGATTTTATACGCCCTTCTCCCGAAGGACTCAGGGCGGTGTACAGGCAAGATAAAACCAGCAATACAAATATACAAGTTAAAATATCATTTAAAAACTTATTTAAAATTAGCCTGAAATTAAATTACCATAAACTAAAAACCCGTTTAAAATTAATAAAATTTCCCATTAAAAACCCATTAAAATCCAATTTAGGCCAGCCCCGAATAAAAGATGTGTCTTTAGTTCATGACGGAATGTCCAAGGTCAGGTATTTGGCGTAGACCTGGGGAAGCTCGTTCCAGAGTGTGGAGCCCCACAGAAGGCCCTTCCTGGGGCCGCCAGCCGACATTGTTTGGCGGACGGCACCCTGAGAAGTCCCTCTCTATGGGAGCGTGCGGGTCGGTGGGAGGCATGTGGTAACAGCAGGCGGTCCCGTAAGTACCCAGGTCCTAAGCCATGGGCGCTTTAAAGGTCGTAACCAACACCTTAAAGTGCACTCGGAAGGCCACAGGCAGCCAGTGCAGT
The DNA here is from genome assembly GCF_028640845.1 of Ahaetulla prasina. Classification (NCBI taxonomy): domain Eukaryota; kingdom Metazoa; phylum Chordata; class Lepidosauria; order Squamata; family Colubridae; genus Ahaetulla; species Ahaetulla prasina. Next base: position 17,163,986 of record NC_080548.1, read on the forward strand.
CTGCAGGAGGCGGTGTTACATGGGAGCTACGGTAGCTCCCTCTATCACCAGCGCAGCTGCATTCTGGACTAACTGGAGCCTCGAGTGCACTTCAAGGGAGCCCCATGTAGAGAGCATTACAGTAATCCAAGCGAGGTAGCAGCGCGCATGAGTGACTGTGCATAAGGCATCCCGATCAAGGAAGGCGCAACTGCGAACCAGGCGAACCTGGTGGAAGGCCCTCCTGGAGCGGCCGTCAGATGATCTTCAAGCGACAGCCGATCATCCAGGAGGACACCTAAGTTGCGCACCCTATCCTTTGGGGCCAATAATTCGCCTCAACAGCCAGCTGCGGCTGCAGCTGACTGAATCGGGATGCCGGCATCCACAGCCACTCCGTCTTGGAGGATTAAGCTTGAGCCTGTTTCTCCCCATCCAGACCCGTCGGCTTCCAAACACCGGGACAGCACTTCAACAACTTCATTGGGGTGGCCGGGGTGGAAAATACAACTGGGTATCATCAGCGTACTGCTGGTATCTCACCCGAAACCACTGATGATCTCACCCAGCGGCTTCATGTAGATGTTGAACAGCAGGGGCGAGAGAATCGACCCTTGAGGGACCCCACAAGTGAGGCCCCTTGCGGTCGACCACTGCCCCCCTGTCAACACCGTCTGCGACCGGTCGGAGAGGTAGGAGGAGAACCACCGATATACGGTGCCTCCCACTCCCAATCCCCCAACCGGTGCAGCAGGATACCATGGTCGATGGTATCGAGCGCCGCTGAGAGGTCTAATAGGACCAGGGCAGAGGAATAACCCCTGTCCCTAGCCCTCCAGAGATCATCCACCAATGCGACCAAAGCTGTCTCCGTGCTGTATCCGGGTCGGAAGCCGGACTGGAACAGGTCTAGATAGACGTCTTCATCCAGGTATTGGGGTAGCTGTCGCGCCACGGCACTCTCTACAACCTTCGCAACAAAGCGAAGGTTGGAGACTGGACGATAATTACCTAAAATAGCTGGGTCCAGGGAGGGCTTCTTAAGGAGGGGTCTCACCACCGCCTCTTTCAAGGCGGCAGGGAAAACCCCTTCCAACAAAGCGTTGATAATCCTCTGGAGCCAGCCTCGTGTCACCGCCGGAGTGGCCAGTACCAGCCAGGAAGGACACGGGCCCAGTAAACATGTCGTGCCGTGCAGCCTCCCCAACAACCTGTCGACGTCCTCGGGAGCCACAGGGTCAAACTCATCCCAAATGGGCTCAACAAGACGTGCCTCCTCTCCCTCGCTTGGATCATCCCAAATTCGGTCCAGACCGTCCCTCAGCTGAGCGATTTTATCGTATAGATAACCACTAAACTCCTCGGCTCGTCCCTGCAAAGAGTCATCCGCACCTCCTGATGTAGGAGGCGGGTCACCCAAACAGGGCGGCCGGGCGGTTATCTGCCGGCGCAATGAGGGTGGAGGCATAGGGCCTCGCTTCCCTCATTGCCACTAGGTAGGTCCTAGAGTAGGATCTAACTAGTGTCCGATCAACCGGGCGACTGGACCTCCAGGTGCTCTCAGGCGTCTTCTCCGGCGTTTCATCTCCCTCAGCCCCTCGGAGAACCAAGGGGCCGGACGAGACCTCGCCGGGTCAGAGGCCGCAAAGGCGCGACACGGTCAAGGCCCGGCGCGCCTGTTCCCATTCATTTGTGCAATTACAGCTCTAGAGGATAATTCATAAGCTGCTTTTCTCTTTGATTAGTTTCCACCCATTGCTTCTTGTTCTACCCTCAGGTGCTTTGGAGAATAGTTTGACTCCCTCTTCTTTGTGGCAACTCTTGAGATATTGGAACAATGCTATCATGTCTCCCCTAGTCCTTCTTTTCATTAAACTGGACATACCCAGTTCCTGCAAATGTTCTTTATATGTTTTAGTCTCCAGTCCCCTAATCATCTTTGTTGCTCTTCTCTGCACTCTTTCTAGAGTCTCAGCATCTTTTTTACATCGTGGCGACCAAAACTGAATGCAATATTCCAAGTGTGGCCTTACCAAGGCATTATAAATTGGTATTAACACTTCACGTGATCTTGATTCCATCCCTCTGTTTATGCAGCCCAGAACTGTGTTGGCTTTTTTGGCAGCTGCTGCCCTGGTTATGTTACTACTGGTTTACCGCATGCGCACGCACACTTTGCATGCACTCACACCTTCCTCACATGCACCTGGCCTTCCGTGCATGCGCTTTGCTTGCGCGCATGCCTTCCGAGCATGCCTCCGACCTCAAAAACGTGCCTAAATAGGATGGCATAGAGGTGGGGCAGGTGGACAGGTGGGTGAGCCCACCTAAGATTTCCACTACCGGTTCAGGCGAATCGGTCCGAAATGGCTGAATATCACCTCTGCTCCTGGGTCTCCAAGGTCTCCTTGGTCCCGTTTCAACGTTTCAATCATTCTACCTCACGAACGTTCAGTCCTATGCAGTGAACCCAGCCTGCCTTGGTGCTTCTCACCATTTCCATCAGCACCCGAAGAACCTGAGACGAGTCTTCAAGAATGATGGGAAGGGAAATGGCTGCTTTAATCATTGGCAGCTTTAAAGCACCCATTTTGTTCATTTCAGCCCATCCAATGCAATACAGGGGCCAAACATTTTCTCCCCACTCTTTCAGGGCAAGGCTTTAAGGAGGGTCTCACCACCGCCTCTTTCAAGGCGGCAGGAAAACCCTTCCAACAAAGCGTTGATAATCCTCTGGAGCCAGCCTCGTGTCACCGCCTGAGTGGCCAGTACCAGCCAGGAAGGACATGGGTCCAGTAAACATGTCGTGCCGTGCAGCCTCCCCAACAACCTGTCGGCGTCCTCGGGAGCCACAGGGTCAAACTCATCCCAAATGGGCTCAACAAGGCGTGCCTCCTCTCCCTCGCTTGGATCATCCCAAATGGGCTCAACAAGGCGTGCCTCCTCTCCCTCGCTTGGATCATCCCAAATGGGCTCAACAAGGCGTGCCTCCTCTCCCTCGCTTGGATCATCCCAAATGGGCTCAACAAGGCGTGCCTCCTCTCCCTCGCTTGGATCATCCCAAATGGGCTCAACAAGGCGTGCCTCCTCTCCCTCGCTTGGATCATCCCAAATGGGCTCAACAAGGCGTGCCTCCTCTCCCTCGCTTGGATCATCCCAAATGGGCTCAACAAGGCGTGCCTCCTCTCCCTCGCTTGGATCATCCCAAATGGGCTCAACAAGGCGTGCCTCCTCTCCCTCGCTTGGATCATCCCAAATGGGCTCAACAAGGCGTGCCTCCTCTCCCTCGCTTGGATCATCCCAAATGGGCTCAACAAGGCGTGCCTCCTCTCCCTCGCTTGGATCATCCCAAATGGGCTCAACAAGGCGTGCCTCCTCTCCCTCGCTTGGATCATCCCAAATGGGCTCAACAAGGCGTGCCTCCTCTCCCTCGCTTGGATCATCCCAAATGGGCTCAACAAGGCGTGCCTCCTCTCCCTCGCTTGGATCATCCCAAATGGGCTCAACAAGGCGTGCCTCCTCTCCCTCGCTTGGATCATCCCAAATTCGGTCCAGACCGTCCCTCAGCTGAGCGATTTTATCGTATAGATAACCACTAAACTCCTCGGCTCGTCCCTGCAAAGGGTCATCCGCACCTCCTGATGTAGGAGGCGGGTCACCCGAAACCACTGATGATCTCACCCAGCGGCTTCATGTAGATGTTGAACAGCAGGGGCGAGAGAATCGACCCTGAGGACCCACAAGTGAGGCCCCTCGCGGTCGACCTCTGCCCCCTGTCAACACCGTCTGCGACCGGTCGGAGAGATAGGAGGAGAACCACCGATATCGGTGCCTCCCACTCCCAATCCCCCAACCGGTGCAGCAGGATACCATGGTCGATGGTATCGAGCGCTGAGAGGTCTAATAGGACCAGGGCAGAGGAATAACCCCTGTCCCTAGCCCTCCAGAGATCATCCACCAATGCGACCAAAGCTGTCTCCGTGCTGTATCCGGGTCGGAAGCCGGACTGGAGCAGGTCTAGATAGACGTCTTCATCCAGGTATTGGGGTAGCTGTCGCGCCACGGCACTCTCTACAACCTTCGCAACAAAGCGAAGGTTGGAGACTGGACGATAATTACCTAAAATAGCTCGGTCCAGGGAGGGCTTCTTAAGGTGGGGTATCACCACCGCCTCTTTCAAGGTGGCAGGGAAAACCCCTTCCAACAAAGAAGCGTTGATAATCCTCTGGAGCCAGCCTCGTGTCACCGCCTGAGTGGCCAGTACCAGCCAGGAAGGACATGGGTCCAGTAAACATGTCGTGCCGTGCAGCCTCCCCAACAACCTGTCGACGTCCTCGGGAGCCACAGGGTCAAACTCATCCCAAATGGGCTCAACAAGACGTGCCTCCTCTCCCTCGCTTGGATCATCCCAAATGGGCTCAACAAGGCGTGCCTCCTCTCCCTCGCTTGGATCATCCCAAATGGGCTCAACAAGGCGTGCCTCCTCTCCCTCGCTTGGATCATCCCAAATGGGCTCAACAAGGCGTGCCTCCTCTCCCTCGCTTGGATCATCCCAAATGGGTTTCACATTAATTTCATAATAACAGAGTTGGAAGGGACCTTGGACCTTCTAGTCCAACCCTTTGCCCAGGCAGGAAACCCTACATCATTTCAGACAAATGGTTATCCAACATTTTCTTAAAAAATTCCAGTGTTGGAGCATTCACAACTTCTGCAGGCAAGTTGTTCCACTTATTAATTGTTCTAACTGTCAGAAATTTCTCCTTAGTTCTAAGTTGCTTTTCTCTTTGATTAGTTTCCACCCATTGCTTCTTGTTCTACCCTCAGGTGCTCTCCAGGCGTCTTCTCCGGCGTTTCATCTCCCTCAGCCCCTCGGAGAACCAAGGGGCCGGACGAGACCTACGCCGGGTCAGAGGCCGCAAAGGCGCGACACGGTCCAAGGCCCCGGCCGCGGCCTGTTCCCATTCATTTGTGCAATTACAGCTCTAGAGGATAATTCATAAGCTGCACTTATTTTTCACAGGGTCTCCTGGGCAGCGGTGGGTTTCACATTAATTTCATAATAACAGAGTTGGAAGGGACCTTGGACCTTCTAGTCCAACCCTTTGCCCAGGCAGGAAACCCTACATCATTTCAGACAAATGGTTATCCAACATTTTCTTAAAAAATTCCAGTGTTGGAGCATTCACAACTTCTGCAGGCAAGTTGTTCCACTTATTAATTGTTCTAACTGTCAGGAAATTTCTCCTTAGTTCTAAGTTGCTTTTCTCTTTGATTAGTTTCCACCCATTGCTTCTTGTTCTACCCTCAGGTGCTTTGGAGAATAGTTTGACTCCCTCTTCTTTGTGGCAACTCTTGAGATATTGGAACAATGCTATCATGTCTCCCCTAGTCCTTCTTTTCATTAAACTGGACATACCCAGTTCCTGCAAATGTTCTTTATATGTTTTAGCCTCCAGTCTCCTAATCATCTTTGTTGCTCTTCTCTGCACTCTTTCTAGAGTCTCAGCGTCTTTTTTACATCGTGGCGACCAAAACTGAATGCAATATTCCAAGTGTGGCCTTACCAAGGCATTATAAATTGGTATTAACACTTCACGTGATCTTGATTCCATCCCTCTGTTTATGCAGCCCAGAACTGTGTTGGCTTTTTTGGCAGCTGCTGCCCTGGTTATGTTACTACTGGTTTACCGCATGCGCACGCACACTTTGCATGCACTCACGCCTGGTTCGCCTGCGCACCTGCCTTCCTCACATGCACCCGGCCTTCCGTGCATGCGCTTTTCTTGCGCGCATGCCTTCCGAGCATGCTTCCGACCTCAAAAACGTGCCTAAATAGGATGGCATAGAGGCAGGGCAGGTCGACAGGTGGGTGAGCCCACCTGAGATTTCCACTACCGGTTCAGGCGAATCGGTCCAAAATGGCTGAATATCACCTCTGCTCCTGGGTCTCCAAGGTCTCCTTGGTCCCGTTTCAACGTTTCAATCATTCTACCTCACGAACGCTCAGTCCTATGCAGTGAACCCAGCCTGCCTTGGTGCTGCTCACCATTTCCATCAGCACCCGAAGAACCTGAGACGAGTCTTCAAGAATGATGGGAAGGGAAATGGCTGCTTTAATCATTGGCAGCTTTAAAGCACCCATTTTGTTCATTTCAGCCCATCCAATGCAATACAGGGGCCAAACATTTTCTCCCCACTCTTTCAGGGCAAGGCTTTAAGGGTTCAAAACAGGGGTGAAATGCTCCTGGTTCAGACTGGATTGCCCAATCCGGTAGTGATGGCGGCGGGTGGTTCAGAGAACCGGTAGCAAAAATCCCTGCCCCTCCCCACATGCCCAGCTGAGCCGTGCGATCGTCAGAGGTTTTTTTTTTTTTTTTACTTTTAAAAGCATTTTTCTTTGGCCGAAAAAAATGCTTTTAAAAGTTAAAAAAAAGCCTCTGATGATCACACGGCTCAGCTGGGATCGTCAGACCTTTTAAAAGCATTTTTTACAACCGAAAGATGTTTTCGGCTGAAGAGGTTGTAGAAAAAATGCTTTTAAAAGTAAAAAAAAAAAAAAAGTTGGCCATGCCCACCCAGTCACATTACCCTCCCCCACCAAGCCACACCCACAGAACCTGCAGTAACAAATTTTACATTTCACCCCTGGTTCAAAGGGAGGGTTGGTGAAGCCGTTGGCTGAATTTTATGAACTGGTCTTCAGGCAGACCTCTGATAGAATCCAGCAGCCCCTTTTCAACATCCGATGTGACATGAGGGGAGTGTATAAATTTGCCACACTTTGCTTCTGACTCAATGCTTTTGATCCAAACAAGGTTTGTGACATTTTATCTCTCCGGTTCTTTGTATAAAAGGCACTCCATCCTTCTGCAGGCAGGAATAGAAACACTCCCCCCCCCCACCCCCCGCCCCCCGCAGCTTCCACCTATGCCATTATTCTTAAATCTTGAATAACAATAATAACAACAACAACAACAACAACAATTTATTATTTATTATTATTTAAATTTTTTATACCGCCCTTCTCCCGAAGGACTCAGGGCGGTTCACAGCCAGATAAAAATACACAATAATATTACAATATAAATACAATTAAAATACAATTAAAAAACTTATTCAATTGGCCGAGATTAAAAAATTTAGGATAAATAATAAAAAACCCATTAAAAAACCCATAAATTTAAAAACTAATCCAGTCCTGCGTAGATGAATAAGTGAGTTTTAAGCTCGCGACGAAAGGTTCGGAGGTCCGGAAGTTGACGGAGTCCTGGGGGGAGTTCGTTCCAGAGGGCGGGAGCCCCCACAGAGAAGGCCCTTCCCCTGGGCGTCGCCAGACGACACTGTTGCACCGACGGCACCCTGAGGAGTCCCTCTCTGTGAGAGCGCACGGGTCGGTGAGAGGTATTCGGTAGCAGTAGGTGGTCCCGTAAATAGCCCGGCCCTATGCCATGGAGCGCTTTAAAGACGTTCACCAAAACCTTGAAGCGCACCCGGAAGGCCACAGGTAGCCAGTGCAGTCTGCGCAGGATAGGTGTCACGCGGGAGCCACGAGGGGCTCCCTCTATCACCCGTGCAATCATCATCATCATCATCATCATCATCATCATCATCATCATCATCTATTTTCCACTCTGTCCCCTCGGCTGTTTTGCTTTGTGAACCCAGTGGCTTTAATGAAGCTGGGAGAAACTTTTGAAAACACAGCAAATGTCCCATAATGACAAATATCATGAATTTGAAAAGGTGGTTAGGATTGGAGCTGGAGGGATGGAAAAGCCAAGATGGGGAAAATAAACAAATGAAATAATTGTTTTTAAGAGGCAGCATTACAAGGGATGAATCATTAAGGGTGATAATTACCTACTGAATTAGACTCCCTGTAGATGAACACAAGTATGCACAGAATTAAATTATTTTCATCTGTTGCCTGATGTTGTTTTCCAAATGACTTTTCAAAGGCAAATGTGTGATATTTTTCCTTGGGGGGGTGGTTTGGGGTTTGGGGATAGGACATTATTCTTGGATCCTAAACCTACTTTAACTTGGCAAACCTGCATGCATCAAGGATCCTACTCAAAAGTGGACAATGATCAGAAAAAAGTCGGTGTTTGGGGGAAAAAATGCACCGTTGAGCTGTGATTTTCAAAGATGCATTGTGTAGCAGGCTCAGGAATAGTGCAGTGGCCTAGAGGTGGAGCTTTTGCCTCACAATCAGGAGGCTATGAGTTTGATCCTAGGTAGAGGCAGATATTTCTCTCTCTCTGGGCACAATGAGAATATATCTGCTGAACAAAACTCTGCATTGGCGACAGGAAGAGCATCCAGCCATTAAACACTCCACTAGCTACATTCAGTTTATTTTTATTTATTTTATTTTATTTAATTAATTTTGTCATAACAATATACACAAGCATAACACAAAAGATTATATAATATATAAACATATATATGAAGAGAAACAAGGTAGTATAAGCATATATATATATATAGGGGAAGAAACAATAGGACAGAAACGGTAGACACGTTTGTGCTCTTATGCACGCCCCTTAGAGTCCTCTTACGAATGTGATGAGGTCAACAGTGGATAGATTTTGAATAAAGCTTTTGGGGTTATGAGAAGAGACCACAGAGTCAGGTAATGCATTCCAAGCTTAGATAATTCTGTTACAGAAATCATGTTTTCTGCAATCTAAACTGGAGCAGTTGACATTAAGTTTACAGTAAATCTGTTGGTCGCTCTTGTGTTATTGTAGTTGAAACTGAAGTAGTCATTGGCAGGAAGTACCGAAGTAGTCATTACAACGGATGATTCTATGAGCTAAACCCAGATCCTGTCGAAGGCAACGACAGTTGCCCAGACTCCACCCAGCAAGGGATTATGGGGTCATTAAAAGATTATGATGATGATTGTTTGGCAGGGTCAAGCAGCACAGAGGACAGCCCATTTTCCTCCTACTCAAAAAAAATGAAATTGTCGTGACAAACATAACAGGTTTGTTTTTTTTTACATTTATATCCCGCCCTTCTCCGAAGACTCAAGGCGGCTTACATTGTGTAAGGCAATAGTCTCATCCTATTTGTATATTTATATACAAAGTCAACTTATTGCCCCCCCAACAATCTCGGTCCTCATTTTACCTACCTTATAAAGGATGGAAGGCTGAGTCAACCTTGGACCTGGTGGGGCTTGAACCTGCAGTAATTGCAGGCAGCTGGTTTTAATAACAGGCTTCTTACAGCCTGAGCCACATCGTGGCCCTAGTTGGGGCCAGCTCTACATTGGGCAGAATGGGTAGCTTATTTTTAGGTAGATTGAAACAACCCCCTCTCCCCACACACACTTGAACTCCCATTTCTTATTGATTTACTTCCAGACAGAGGAGGCACTTGGTTTGAGGATGAGATGAAAATGTAACAAATAATTTATTCTTGCTATTGGTTTCCTTTTCACTTCAGGAGAAGTAAAAGGGCTTAGGGAGACTTTCTGCCGTAAGAGGCAGAATCTGTGCTATGACCTAGAGAAATTGAGGGCGCTATTTACAACCCGCAGGCAAGAAATTCGATATAAATAGCGCTCACTCGCTCGTGTGTTGCTTGCTTGCTTTTCTGGGTAAATGACAGACAGAACACCCCAAGGGGCTAAATCAAATAAATAAACAAATGAACCATAGGTGGACCAATGCTTGAATGGAAATTTCTTTCCACATAAAGTGGGAGGATGGGATGGGGGGGGAGGCTTGCTGGAGAAACAGAAGGAAGTAAAAAAAAAAAAGAGGAAGTGATGAGAAAGGAAGAAGGGGAAAGAGGAAGGAGAAAGCAAAGGAAGGAACTACTTCCTTCTGTATTTCCGCTTTGAGATTTTGCTTTCCACTGGTGACTTCAATTCTTGTAGCTGCACGTGTCTTTAAACAGATCTTTTCAAATTCAGAGTTTTTTTCAGGCTTGGCCTCAGATTTTCCTTCCTTAAGAGGATTCTCCTTATGATTTTATCAAGGCCACCTTTAAGAACTGGCAATTCAGAAGGCTGGTGCATGCACTACCAGACTCTGTGGTCTCTTCCCAAAATCCCCAAAGCTTCAACCAAAAACTGTCTACTATTGACCTCACCCCATTCCTAAGTGGTCTGTAAGGGGCATGCATAAGAGCACCAACATGCCTACCGTTCCTGTCTTAATGTTCCCTTTAATTGTATCCAATTCGTATAGTTATTACATACTTATGCTTATATATATGCTTATATATTGTATAGTTATTTCATGCTTATGCCTACACTGTTGTGACAAATAAATAAATAAAATAAATAAATAAATAAAAATCACTCCTTGTTGCGCATGATGGCTCTCCAGGTGCTTCTAGAAAATTTACACATGAGATTGATGGCAATAATGTCCATTTGCTGCTGTCGTTGCTTCCCAGCAACTGGCATTCAATGGCATATTGTCTTAGAACCTAGTGACTCCATTAAGAATCCTTGATTAGTGGCTATTGATAGAGGCTGATTTTTGTCCATTGGCATATTTTTCGGCGAGAAAGAGACACAACTTTGCTTTCCTTCTCTGGAAAAAGACTAAAACGCCTCTTCATATTCAGTGGTGTGTGTTTGTTTTGTTGCTTTCATCAAAGGTTGACTCCTAACAACCACATAAACAAGTCCATGAAGTTTTCTTGACGATGTTTTTCCAGAAATAACTTCCATCAGAATAGAGCTGAAAGGGATCTTGGAGATCTTCTAGTCCACCCCTAGGATCTCAAGCAGGAGATCCTATACCCATGATGGTGAGCCTATGGCATGCATAGCCATATCAGTGGGCACGTGAGCTCAGCTTTAGCGCGCATGTGTATGCTGGCCAGCTAATTTTCGGGCCTTCTGGGCCCACCAGAAGTAGGGAAACAGGCTGTCTCCTGCCCCCAGAGAGCGTGGGGGGGGGGAGTGGCGTGGGGAAGGCCCGTTTTTCTCTCTCACCTGGCTCCAGGGCCTCTCTAGGAGTCTGGCCCATTTGCCAACTTTCGGCCCCACTGGAAGTTGGCAAATGGGCTGTTTTGGCATCTGGAGGCCTTTTCGCCCTCCCCAGATTCCTAGAGAGGCACTGGAGGCTGGGGACAGCAAAAAAAACAGGCCTTCCGGTCCCACTGGAAGTTGGCAAATGGGCCATTTTTGGCCTCCGGAGGACCTCCGGGAGTGGTGGGGAAGGCCGTTTTCATCCTCTCCAGAGTCCTAGAAAGACTCTGAAGCCAGGTGAGAGAGAAAAACGGGCTTACTGGGCCATCATGTGCCAGGAGCGGGGGGAGTAGGGGTGATTATGTGTGCATGCACGGGGGTGGGGCGCATAGAATTATGGGTGTGGGCACACACAAGTGCAAACCCCCCCCCGCCCCCCTCGTCATCACTGTCCTATACCATTTCAGACAAATGGCTGTCCAATCTCTTCAGTCTCTAAAAACCTTCAGTGATGAAACACCAACAACTTTTGAAGGCAAAGTTGTTCCACTGGTTAATTGTCCTCACTGTTAGGAAGTTTCTCCTTAATTCTAGGTTGCTTCTCTCCTTGATTAGTTCCCATCCATTGTTTCTTGTCTTGCCTTCTGGGGCTTTGGAGAATAACTTCATCCAGCGGTGAAATGCACTTCCCTTCTCTACCGGTTCGGAATTGTGAGCATGTGCGCCCCTTCTGCGCATGTGCAGAGGGTCAAAAACGGGACATAATGACATCCCGGTGGGTGGGCGGAGCCTCCTGCCGCTGGTCCTACCAGTTCGCGCGAGCTGGAGAGATCTGGCCGGATTTCACCGCTGAGTTCATCCCTTCTTTTCTGTGGCAGCTCCTCAAACACTGGAATGATGTTACCCCTAGTCCTTCTTTTCTCTAGACTAGCCATACCCAGTTCCTGCAACCATTCTTCATATGAGTGGTTAATATAAGAAGGCAACCTGTCATTGCCTTCTTCCTAGGGTTGAAAGAGGGACCAGGTTCTAGGGATGAAATCTACTTACGTTCCTTACCAGCTTGGAAGTTTAAACGCCCCACGTGCACACTTGATTTTCTCACACGCTCATGTGCTTCACATGTACATGCAGACCTTCTGCGCATGCACAGAAGGTAAAAAATGCATTACTTCCTGGTTAAAACCAAGAAGTAATGACACCTGGGAGGTGGGTGTCGCCGGTGATTCAACGATCACTACCGGATCGCTGAATCACTGGCCACGATCGCTACTAGATCGTGAGATCCGGTCAGAACCAGGAGCCTTTCACCCCTGCCAGGTACCCTAGTTGGCTTTATGCCCAAAACAGGATTAGAACTCATGTTCTCCTGATTCCTAATCCAGGGCCTTTAACCACTATCCAAAACTAGCTCTCTCATATTTGCTTGTCTATTTATTTATTTATTTATTTATTTATTTATTTATTTATTTATTTATTTATTTATTTATTTAATTTAATTTAATTTAATTTAATTTAATTTAATTTAATTTAATTTAATTTAATTTAATTTAATTTATTTATTTGTCAAACACAATAATATATATAAGTATAAGCATGAAATAACCATACGAATTGGATACAACCAAAGGGAACATTAGGACAGGAATGGTAGGCACACTGGTGCTCTTATGCATACCCCTTATAGACCTCTTAGGAATGGGATGAGGTCAACAGTAGATAGTCTTTGATTAAAGCTTTGGGGATTTGGGGAAGAGACCACAGAGTCAGGTAGTGCATTCCAGGCATTAACAACTCTGTTACTGAAGTCATATTTTCTGAAATCAAGATTGGAGCAGTTCATTTTAAGTTTAAATCTATTGTGTGCTCGTGTATTGTTGTGGTTGAAGCTGAAATAGTCTTTGTCAGGAAGGACATTGTAGCAGATGATTTTATGAGTTATACTCAGGTCATGCCGAAGGTGGCAGAGTTCTAAATTTTCTAAGCCTAGGATTTCAAGTCTGGTGGCATAAGGTATTTTGTTGTGATCAGAGGAGTGGAGAACTCTTCTTGTAAAATATTTCTGGACACGCTCAATTGTATTAATGTCCGAAATGAAGTGTGGGTTCCAGGCAGGCGAGCTGTAATCGAGAATTGGTCTAGCAAATGTTTTGTATGCTCTGGTTAGTAGTGTAATATTTCTGGAGAAGAAGCTACGCAAGATTAGGTTTACAACTCTTAAAGCCTTTTTGGTGATGTAGTTGCAGTGGGCTTTGGCACTTAGATCATTTGATATGAAAATTCCAAGGAGGGTGTCCAATCTTGGCAACTTTAAAACTTGTGGACTTCAACTCCCAGAATTCCTCAGCCAGCTTTGCTGGGAGTTGAAGTCCACAAGTCTTAAAGTTGCCAAGTTTGGACACCCCTGGTCTATGGAGATTCTCAATAATCCAGGACATTGTTGTGGCAAAGGTGCTTTTCCTAAAGGGAACTGGAGGATTTTCTTGGTTTATTTCCTTGAAAACATTTCACTTCTTATCCAGGAAGTTTCTTCTTCGACGAAATGTTTTCAAAGAAAAAAAAAACCAAGAAAGTCCACTTGCCTCTTAGAAAAGCACTTTTTGGGACTTTCTCACATTTGTGGATAGCCTGAAAATATCCACCGGGGAATTGTGCCTGTCCCCATCTTCCATGCCTCCCAATCTGTGAAGATGTACCTTCAGCTATCTTTGTTCCTATTTTAAGCTTCGACTGTGAAGCAAGGGAAGGGATTAAACAAGCATTTTCTATGGCTTCGGTAGCCAAAAATTGAACTACAAATATTTTTTTAAAAAATCCATGTAAGGTCCTTCTTACTTGACTGCCTTGGAAATGCCTGTTCTTGGCCATCTGGCCAATTTTGTTCCTGGAAAACTGCCATGGGAAGGTTGTTGTTTCATGGTCAGAGCTGACAATGTTGTAGTGAACATCTGAACATATTTTAGTGCCAAAGGGGTGGGGGGGAGAGAGAGAAAAAAAAAGGGAGAGCACGGCAGACTTCTTATTTTTAATCATGTAAACAACATTGCCCGCTCTGGATTTCTTTCCTTCCAGAACGGCATATATTAAATGGTGTTCTGGAGACATTTGTTTCCGATAGAAGGATATGGCTAGTGGGTAAAATGCAATATAGAATAAGGTGGCTTTTAAGGTGTGCTGCACAAGAGGATGAGGATGGCAAACACAAATAAGATTGCCAGAAGAACCAACAACGAAGCCTAACTGGAGCAATATTTTAATAAGGGCACTGAAGGTTGTTAGTTCTGCTGGTAAGGACTAATATAAAATATTTACAGATCCCTCACATCCTGGACATAAACTGTTTCAACTCCTACCCTCAAAACGACGCTATAGAGCACTGCACACTAAAACAACTAGACACAAGAAGAGTTTTTTCCCAAACGCCATCACTCTGCTAAACAAATAATTCCCGCAACACTGTCAAACTATTTACTAAATCTGCACCACTATTAATCTTCTCATCGTTCCCATCACCCATCTCCTTCCACTTATGACTGTAACTTTGTTGCTTGTATCCTTACAATTTATACTGATATTGATTGTTTCCTGATTGCTTATTTGTAGCCTATGACTATCATTAAGTGTTGTATCATTGTTAAATTTGTACCCTATGACTATCATTAAGTGTTGTAAGTGTTGTACCTTGATGAAGGTATCTTTTCTTTTATGTACACTGAGAGCATATGCACCAAGACAAATTCCTTGTGTGTCCAATCACACTTGGCCAATAAAAAATCTATTCTATTCTATTCTATTCTATTCTATTCTATTCTATTCTATTCTATTCTATTCTATTCTATTCTATTCTATTCTATTCTATTCTACTCTACTCTACTCTACTCTATTATAACATTGCTAAAATGCTTTCTTGGCTGGGATGTTAAAACATAGACCGTAAAATCGTAGGGATAGAAGGGACTTCAGAGGTCTCCTAGTCCAATCCTCTTCTCAAAGCAGGAGATCTTATGCTATCCCGGTCAAGTGGTTATCCAGTCTATTTTTGAAAACTTCCAGTGATGGTGCACCTGCAACTCTGGGAAACAATTATTCCAATTGGTTAATTGTTCTCATTGTCAGAAAATGTCTCCTTACTTCTAGGCTGGATCTCTGTTTAAAGAGCTTCCACCATTACTTCTTTTTGGGCCCTCTGGACCAGGGGTCTCCAACCTTGGCAACTTTAAGACTTGTGAACTCCCAGAATTCCTCAGCCAGCAAAGCTCTAGGAATTGAAGTCCACAAGTCTTAAAGTTGCCAAGGTTGGAGACTCCATCTCTGGACAACTGGAATGTTGAGGTCTTCACAATATTTAATACGGGTTAGTGTATTAAAATTTTATCCTGCCCTTTCTCCTTAAATGATGTACATCCCCCAAGTATTCCTCTCACTACCAGCCCCATGCCCAGGAAGAAATACGATTCCGTAATTGGATGCTCATCCAACTTTTCCTCTCCTTCAAAGTGGACTTTGGAGAAATGCCAATCTAGCTAAAGGTATGTGCTTCCCTTTGCAAAAGAGGTTGATAGTGGTAGTGGTGATTATTATTATGGTTCTTCATACAGTGAGGCAGATGTTTAGACTGGACATGGCATTTTTATCCACCTATCGACTTCTACCAAGGACGTGGGGCAGGCAGATGTTCTTGTTTGATGGTCTTAATGGTATCATCACAGGATATAAGCTGTTCCGATTAAAGCTACCCTTTGCATTATTATTACTGTTATCAAAGAGCAGAGAAGGTACAGCTGGGGTATGCATGGACTAACGTTAAAATGTCTAATGTTAATTTCTAATTAATTTTCTTATTAATCTTTTTAATGACTAACATTAAGACCTTCCATCTCTGCAGAATGGAAAAGAAAAATGATCTTAAGTAACTCAGTTACTTAGCAAGTTTATTATAATATGGACATAGACTAAGCACACATAAGTTAAAAAATACCTTACGCTGCATCCAGTTAAAAAAGAGAACAGCCATAACCACAATCCTCCTCCCGCTCTCCCTCCCCCCTCCTCCTCTCCTCTCCTCCTCCTCCTCCTCCTCCTCCTCCTCTTCTTCTTCACCACCACCACCACCTCCTCCTCCTCCTCCTCCCCCTCCTCCATTGTCTATCCACTGCAGGATGAAGGCCTCTTCCACATGTTTCTAACCTATACGGTCCCGAACTTTCTTTTGCCAATTGGGCCCGCAATACTTACTGATGTCATCTATCCATCTTGGCTTAGGTCTCTTTCGTGGATGTTTTTTATAAAGTGGGTTCCATTCTATGACTGCCATCAGTTCTTGCTATGTGGGCAGCATGACTCAATGCCAAAGGCGCACGGAATGCTGTTCCCTTCCCACCAAAGGTGGTCCCTATTTTTCTACTTGCATTTTTTATGTGCTTTCGAACTGCTAGGTAGGCAGAAGCTGGGACAAGTAACGGGAGCTCACCCTGTTACGCAGCACTAGGAATTCGAACCACTGAACTGCCGATGTTTAGTTATGCCGGCCACATGACCACGGAGATGTCTTTGGACAGTGCTGGCTCTTTGGCTTTGAAACGGAGTTGAGCACCGCCCCCTAGATTTGGGAACGTCTAGCACGTATGTGCAAGGGGAACCTTTACCTTTACCTTACATGCTACAAAGGCAGGTCCTTGCAGTAGCAACATAGAAGACCATTGTATGTCAAGGAGTTTAATAATTTTTTAAAAATTTCTCCTACATATGAAGAAAAGATTAGAAGTTTAGGGTCATTCTAAGCTAAGCTGATTAGGTTTTTCTCTTGTTTACTGAATAAAGGAAAGGAAAAGAAACCTTCACGTACCTGCAAATTTATGAAAGTCTTAGCCTTTCAGTTCCCATCCCAGATTCATATACCACCCAGTTAAGGTCAGGTGTTGCAGTTCCTATTACAATAGTATTTTTTTTCTTTATTACAGTCATAGACCAGAGACCAAAACAAATAAAAACACCATGAATATCCAGTTAAAAATGCTAGAATAAAATAATAAATAACAGAAAAAAATCTATATTAAAATCCAGTCTGTCAATTGCACATGGCCTAACCATACTAAAATAACAACCCATAAACTGTGTAGCCCATAACCAGTTTAATACTAAAAGAGATTGGACTGTTGTGGCAACCTAACAACTCTAAGTTGTTACGTTAAGAGTTGCTTAACTCTTCCCTCCAACTCTGCCCTCTCTTCTCCTGCAGGTGCCAGGTTTTGACAAAGATCTTGTGGTTGTTGTTTGTGAGTAGCTTTTGCACAGAACCTAACACTGGACCCTGTAGAAATTAGCCATCATTGGGGTGTTTCTGCTCTTGTTATAATAAAGGAGTTCCTGATGGCTTGTAAGACATGTGGATATCATTTTGCTTGGTATGTATGCTTTTTATGTTACTGCTTTTATATCTGTTTCCTTGAGCCAACAATAAATGCATTTATACAAAATATGTAAACATTTCATTGATTATTACATATAATATTGCCTATAGAATATAAAATACCAAACAGAATACATGCTGGATTTTTTTTTCTTTTTCATTTATATCCCGCCCTTCTCCGAAGACTCAGGGCGGCTTACATTGTGTAAGGCAATAGTCTCATTCTATTTGTATATTTATATACAAAGTCAACTTATTGCCCCCCCAACAATCTGGGTCCTCATTTTACCTACCTTATAAAGGATGGAAGGCTAAGTCAACCTTGGGCCTGGTGGGACTAGAACCTGCAGTAATTGCAGGCAGCTGTGTTTAATAACAGGCTTCTTACAGCCTGAGCCACACCGCGGAAATAGAGGCACATTGTTGAAAACACTGTAGAATAGAGATATAGAACATATATTTAATATTTTATTTAATATTACATATAATATTTAATATAGATTATAGAATACCATATAAAATACATGCTGAAAATGGAGGCACATTGCTGGGAACAGTCTATAGATATATCCTCTGATTCAGTCAAAATTAGCATGTGTGTTCTGACCCAGGTTCCCAAACATGACAAATACTCTGACGTGAACTCAAAAGATTCCTTTATTGGGAATGCTGGCAGCCCTGGCAAAAAGTTCATTTCGCAGGCTAAGAAGTCCAGCCGGCTGGAAGATGAATGGTTGTCTGCCACACCTATTCATCTCCGCCCCCTGCCTTTTATCCCCAGAGCTAGGGTGGGGCTTCGCTAGCAGTGGTGGCTCTTCCTTCCCAAGGATCTGCCCACAGATTTCCACTGCTCTCCTCTCCTCTGCCTTCTGTGCATCCACATGTCTGGCACTGGACCCAGCTGTTCCTCCTCTTCCTCATCAGCCACCTCCAGACCTGGAGGCTGTTGACTCTCCATCTGAGGGCTGACAGACAGTCCGGGCTGCGCCTCTCTCTCTCTCTCTCTCTCTCTCTGCCAGCTCCATTCCCTCTTCCCCCTCGGAGCTAACAGGTTGCCCTGATGTGACCCTGACTCCCACGCCTCCTTCCCCTCCTCTGATTTGGCCGCTGGAGGGGCTGGCGTCCAACAGGCCACAACAATGTGTCATATTTTTGGGCTGTGGTTATTTTTCAATTTAAATTTATCATAGCTGCCCAACTTCTGTGGCCTCTAGGTGGCATTCAAAACAAAGTGCCCCCTCCCATTAAAAACCAGATGAACCCCAAAATTGTACAGTCTGCACTAAATATGATCTAAAAATGACACCGACAAAATAGAGCAGCTTCCCCCGCAAGCAGCGATGCATTGCTCTTATTCGCACAATTAGATGCAAATTGCCCACGTCACCTTTCCGTGGCAAATTTTTCCATCTGCTTTACTTTTGCACTCCGACAATTTCCCCAGTTCTTCTATTCTTAATTTATTTTAAAGGTCAGAAATAACTGTTTTGTTATTTCCCACACACACACACACAAAATGTATTTTGCTTGCAATCTAGCTCTGCATGATGGAATGCAGACAGATGGGGATTGTCTATGTTAAAGGACAAGTAACAGCTTTTAATTGTTGTTCAGTTGCTAAGTAGCATGTGACCCTTCACGATTCCATGGACCACAGCACGTTGCCGCTTCCCCCCCCCTGTTCTCCACTGTCTCCTGGAGTTTGCCCAAGGTCATGTTTCTTGCGTTGATGACACTATCTAACGATCTCATCCTTTACTGTCCCCTTCTTCTTCTGCCTTCTATCTTTCCCAACATCAGGGACAAGGTGTTTTTTTTTTAATTTGCATGTATATCCCGCCCTTCTCCGAAGACTCAGGGCGGCTTACACTATGTTAGCAATAGTCTTCATCCATTTGTATATTATATACAAAGTCAACTTATTGCTCCCAACAATCTGGGTCCTCATTTTACCTACCTTATAAAGGATGGAAGGCTGAGTCAACCTTGGGCCTGGTGGGACTTGAACCTGCAAGTAATTGCAAGCAGCTGTGTTTATAACAGACTGTCTTACCAGCCTGAGCCACCAGAGGCCCAGAGTTCTCTCTTCTCATTAAGTGGCCAAAGTATTTGAGTTTCAGCTTATCTGTCCTTCCAAAGAACTATCAGGGTCAGTGATGGGTTTCACATTTTGTTACTAGTGGTTCACCACACACCGGCCTTCTGCATATGCGCCCAGCCTCAAAAACATGCCTAAATAGGAAGGCATAGAGCTGTGGCAGGTGGGCGGACCTGCAATTTAATAATACACATTCTTTTTTTTCTTTTTTTTATTACTTTTTTCCAACAAACAAAAAAGAAAATACATTATTACACCCTTGTGCTATACATAAAAAAAAGGAAGATTTGGGTCTTCGGATATATCCTCATGATTGCCAAAATCCACGTTCTCGAGGTACAGGTATGTGATGGGTTTCACATTTTGTTACTAGTGGTTCGCCACACACCTGCCTTCTGCATATGCGCCCAGCCTCAAAAACATGCCTAAATAGGAAGGCATAGAGCTGTGGCAGGTGGGCGGGCCCACCTGCAATTTAATAATACACATTCTTAAAGGTTCTGCTTCATGGTGTGGCAAAGGAGGCTAATATAATTTAGAGGAGACACATGCATTAGTTTTTCTAATTGATTTCTCTGTTATTCTGGACAAGTTTCCTTTGGAATCCTGGGCGGAACTGTGAGCTGGGTATGTTTAATTTGCAGAACAGCAGAATAAATGGGTGCTTGGTGCCTATTTTAGATATTTGAAGGATTATCATGTACAGGTAGTCCTCAACTTAATGGCTGTTTAATGACTGTTTGAAGTTACAACAGCAGTGAAAAAAAAAGACATGACCATTTTTCAAACTTACGACTGTTGCAGCATCCATGGGATCACACCACAATTTGGACACGTGGTAACCAGCGTGTATCTATGATGGTTGCAGTGTCCCTGGTAGCGGGACATGTGGTCATGTTTTGCGACCTTCTGATGAGCCTAGTCAATGAGGAATCCAGATACACTTAACTACCGTGTTACTAACTTAACAACTGAGGTGATTCACTTAACAGTGGTAAGAAAGGTTGTACAGTGAGGCAACGTAACAACTGCCTGGCTTAGCAACAGAAATTTTGGGCTCAATGGTGGTCGTAAATCGAAGACTACCTGTAATAGAAATGAGACTCCAACCAAGGATGAAATGTTATGGATGATTGTTAAGGGAAAGTTTGCACCACTTTCCAGTCATGGGATCTAAAGCCCCTGGAGACTTGGCTGGAGGTATTTGAACTGAGGCTGGAGGTCAGTAATATTAGTAATTCTTTAATGAGATCAATTTACTTTTATGTCTTTACTAAGCCATGATACAAAACAACATTGGTTACTGTGAGTATAAATAAATATTCATTAAGAATATGAGCAAAAATATTAGCTCATAATCCATCAAGAAAATGTAGAACTAAAAGGATCAAAATAACAACATTTTATTTAAAACATCTTCAGGAATAAGACATAATGTAGATAGATACATAGATAGATAGATAGATAGATAGATAGATAGATAGATAGATAGATAGATAGATAGATAGATAGATAGATAGATAGATGATAGATATAGAGACAGATAGCTAGATAGATGATAGATAGATAGATAGATAGATAGATAGATAGATAGATAGATAGATAGATAGATAGATAGATGATAGATATAGAGACAGATAGATATAGAGATAGATAGATAGAGATAGATGATAGATGATAGATGATAGATAGAGATAGAGATAGATAGATAGATAAGATAGATAGATAGATAGATAGATAGATAGATGATAGATGATAGATGATAGATAGATAGATGATAGATAGATAGATAGATAGATAGATAGATAGATAGGTGATAGATAGATGATAGATAGATAGATGATAGAGATAGATAGATGATGATAGATAAAGAGAGAGAGAGAGAGAGAGAGATATGATAGAGAGATAGATGATAGATAGACGATAGATAGATGAGATAGATAGATAGATAGATGATAGATAGATAGATAGATAGATTAGATAGATGATAGATAGATAGGTAGGTAGGTAGGTAGGTGATAGATAGGTGATAGATAGATGATAGAGATAGATGATGATAGATAAATATATATATATATATATATAGAGAGAGAGAGATGATAGATAGATGATAGATAGATAGACGATAGATAGATGATATAGATAGATAGATAGATAGATAGATAGATAGATAGATAGATAGATAGATAGATAGATAGATAGATAGATTAGATAGATGATAGATAGATGAGATAGATAGATAGATAGATAGATAGATAGATAGATAGATAGATGATAGATAGATAGATAGATAGATAGATAGATAGATAGATAGATAGATAGATCAATCTCCATAATAATTTGCATCAAATGTTAATCTAGAGATGTTAGCTACATAAGAGTAGAGTGAATTTCATTAGGGCAAAACAATTGCAAGTTGCCTGCCAGATTATTCTTCTTTCTCTAAAGTCACAATACCTCTTGTCTACACCTTCCTCTCCTTTAGTATAAACATATCAAATCCCTCTGATCTCCCTCTGCAGTCCTCCGGCTGGCAGCAGAAAAGCTGGACAGTCCAACATCTTTCTGCCAATAACCTTTCAGCTTGCCCAAAGCTGCCTTAAGTTTTAAGTAGCTAGTAAATTACACGCCGCATTAATACCCATCAACCATTCCGTTAAACGGCAGGGAAAGCAATAAGATGATATGACTGGTGCCCTAAAATCAAATAGGCCATATTGCAAATAGTGTGTAGTAACGGAGAGAAAGGGGGAAGGAAGCTGCAGAGTTCTCTTGATTGTGTTGATTGTGTTGACATTTTCTCCTCCTGCAGATTTATCTCTGCAGCTGCATCTCATATACCCGTGATGGCAAACCTATGGCACGGGTTCCAGTGGTGGCACACAGAGTCCTCTCTGCTGGCATGTATGCCGTCGCCCAGGTCAGATCTCCATGGTGTTTCTTTCGTGAGCTTCTGTTTCCCTACAAATGATGAACAGAAGCGCATGAAAGAAAAAGATCTTATCTCTTGCCATGTTACCAGTGTTGGGATGCTCCACCTCCCGCCAGCCAGCTGGTCTTTGGGTCTGTGCTACGCACACGCGCATGTCTGCACATGCATGTGCACATGTCTGTGCATGCGCGTGTCCGTATATGTCCATGCATGGGCATGTCTGTGTATGTTCGCTCATGCGCGCACGTATGTCTGTGCATGCGCGTGTCCGTATATGTCCATGCATGTGCATGTCTGTGTATGTTCGCTCATGCGCGCACGTATGTCTGTGCATGCGCATGTCCGTATATGTCCATGCATGGGCATGTCTGTGTATGTTCGCTCATGCGCGCACGTATGTCTGTGCATGCGCATGTCCGTATATGTCCATGCATGGGCATGTCTGTGTATGTTCGCTCATGCGCGCACGTATGTCTGTGCATGTGCATGTCCGTATATGTCCATGCATGGGCATGTCTGTGTATGTTCGCTCATGCGCGCACGTATGTCTGTGCATGCGCGCGCACCTTTCAGTTTGGGCATTCGTGCGCCCAGTTTGGGCACTAAAAGGTTCGCCATCACTATCATATACTGTACTATGGGCAATTTTAGGGTGAATAACTTGTGTCAGCTAAGGGGAGCAAAACTGACAGGGGAAAGATTTTGAACCCGTTTCTCCTTTTCTTTTTTCTATTTTTTAAATTCTTTTTATTCAGCATTTACATCTTTAAAATCTTTGTTATGTTTTTACAGCTTTCCGATACCGGCATCTTTAGTAATATCCGTTTTATCTTTCAACCAACTATATACATATACATTTTATTTGTTACTTACTCATTCCTATAATCACTACGGTTATATACATACCTACTACACTTTAAATATTGCATTTCACTATAATTTCTCCTTTTCATGATCATCTTTTGCCTTTGTCCCCCCTCCAGCTAGAAATATTTAATACACATAATCCTGCTGTATTGAGCGCTACATTGCCATAAATAATTTTTTTAAAAACACAACTTTTGGAATCAACTCAAATTCTGCAGAAGCCTGGTAGCCAACCTTTGAAGATCATAATCAACTCAGCTGTATCTCATTAGCAAACCCACTGACAAACAAGAACAATTAGACCCACACATGCAGAGTTAAAGCAAACTACTTTATTATATGCTGCCTATAATACAGGAATCTCCCTAGATTGGTAGCCTTCTCTGGGGAACAAATAGATAAGTCTCCAAGGAACCTAAGGCAGGGGTGAAATCTATTTACCTTCCTTACCAGTTCGGAAGTGTGTGCACGTCACATGTGCAGGCACAACCTCTGCGCATGCGCAAAACCTTTCTGCACATGTGCAGAGGGTACAAAACACATTACTTCCTGGAAACCAGGAAGTAATGACAGCTGGGTGGGTGGGCGGAGCCTCGCACTGTGATTGCTACCGGTTCTCCGAACTACCAGCCAAGTTTGCTGCTGGATCGCGTGATCCGGTCTGAACCAGGAGCATTTCACCCCTGACTTAAGGGGTGTCGGTCCTAGCCCTTTTGCAGGTGTGCAGTGACTCCAGGCTAACTTTGTGCTTGACTCTTCCCCCTTATCAGGTTGGGTGCTTCCCAACACCCACCCATCCCAGCAAACTAGCATTGATTTAGGAAGAGTTTTCAAATGTTACGAATTCAGCTATTGTTCCACTATTCGCAATCAGCTGTATGCTCTTAAAAGAAAGTGTAACATCGAGTAAATAGAGAGAAGCAAATATTTTACCCCTATTAATTGGAAACAACTATTTCAAGCTACAAAGGACAGGAATGCCACCTTCTTTTGGAGGGACCATATGCTTCAACTTTTAGGACAGCCTGGCCAGAAACTAAGATTCCACCCAAGAGCTGGGAAGCATTTTATAGCAAGCTGTGTAAGATTTCTCTCAGCATCTTTCAGCTCACCCGTTTATTTATTTATTCATTCAAGCAGGACTGGCATAAATAGCTGTTTTTAAATTGGGGTTTTAATAATATTTTAAATTTTTAAATGTTTTAATAATCGGCCGCATAGTAATAGTTCTTTTTAAATTTTTTAATTGTATATATTCCGTGTTTTATTTTGGCTGTACACCGCCCTGAGTCCTTCGGGAGAAGGGCGGTATAGAAATTTAATAAAATAAAATAAAAAATAAATAAAAATATACTCCAAAAAAATATGGTAGATTTTTGACATCTGCCCCACAATTTCGCTATGGACTAGAAGCATTGTTCCGGGGGTTTAGACAAAACTCTTTTGCTCTCATTTCCTCACTGAATCCTGGTGGATTGAACTATAGCTTTCCAGCTTGCAAAATAGATGATCTGCTGCTGAGTTATGGTTCATTGTTTCTCTGGGCTTCAATCCAACCCAGCATAGAAGCCAGATGACAATTCCCATTTGTTCCTTCTTACTAAAAAGAAAAAAAAAGGAAGGCAAACATAACTTTTGAACCAATAGCCTGACGACTTACATATCAGAAAACAAATTTGGATGCGTACTCAGGAGCCAAATTAACAGCTTTGTTTGCTCTTGACATCTGGGCCACAGTTGAATTAGATGCCTTGAATGTATAACCACATCATGCTGAATTAAATCACTGCAAACTTGCATCCATCTTTTCTTACCTCCAAAGTAATTTACGTTTTCCCAAACCCTTTACAATGGTTGATTGGCTCAGTTGTGACCATACTGCATTACCCTTTGTGTGCAGTGTATGTACCTTTAGATCAGGGATAGCTAACCTTTTGCCATCCTTGTCAAAAGTGCGGGGAGCGGGGCGGGGTGTGCCCACACCCATAATTCTATGCGCCCCACACGTGTGTGTGTTTGAGAGAGACCCCCCGCACTCCCCCCCGCTTTTGGTACGTGATGGCCCGGTGGACCTGATAGGCCTGTTTTTTACTCTCCCCAGGCTTCAGAGCCTTTCTAGGAGCCTGGGGAGGGCAAAAACGGCCTTTTCTACTCCCCCGGAGGCCCTCCGGAGGCCGGAAATGGCTCATTTGCTGACTTCCTGTGGAACCAGAAGGCATGTTTCTTGCTCTCCTCAGGCTCCAGAGCAGAGGTGGGTTTCAGCAATATTCTGACCAGTTCCGGTAGTGGAAATATTGAGTAGTTCGGAGAACCGGTAGTAAAAATTCTGACTGGCTCCGTCCCCATCTATTTTCTGCCTCCCGAGTCCCAGCTGATCGGGAGGAAATGGGGATTTTGCAGTAACTTCCCATGGAATGGGGAGGGAATGGAGATTTTACAGTATCCTTCCCCTGCTATACCCACCAAGCCAGACCCACCAAGCCACACCCACAGAACTGGCAGTAAAAAATTTGAAACCCACCACTGCTCCAGAGCCTTTCTAGGAGCCTGGGGAGGGCAAAAATGGCCTCCTCCCCCAGAGGACTTCCAGAGGCCAGAAAGGGTACTTACGGGACCGCCTGCTGTTACCTCATGCCTCCCACCGACCCGTACGCTCACACAGAGAGGGCCTTCTCAGGGTGCCGTCCACCAAACAATGTCGGCTGGCGGCCCCCAGGGGCAGGGCCTTCTCTGTTGGAGCTCCTACGCTCTGGAACGAACTTCCCCCTGGTTTACGTCAAGTGCCTGATCTTCGGACTTTTCGCCGTGAGCTGAAAACGCACCTATTTATTCAAGCGGGACTGGCCTAAAAGTTTTATTAAATTTTAATTGGGGTAATTTATATTTTAAGGTTTGTTAAATTGTTATTAAATTCCGGCCACCTTGTAATATGTTTTGTTTTAATCTTGTTTTAATGTGTATATTGTGGATTTTTTATATGGCTGTACACCGCCCTGAGTCCTTCGGGAGAAGGGCGGTATAAAAATCGAATAAAATAAATAAATAAATAAATAAATGGCTTATTTGCCAACTTCCGGTGGGACCGGTGTTGGAGATGAGCTCGCGTGCCCACAGATACATCAGCAAAATCTGGACGCTTGGTAACTGGTTCATACTTATGACGGTTGTAGTGTCCTGGGGTCATGGGATCCTCTTTTGTGACCTTCTGATAAGCAAAGTCAATGGGGAAGCCAGATTCACCATGTTGTCAAGATTCTGACAGATGCCCTAATTAACTCATGAGTCTCGAGCCAAGTTTCAAAAGAAATCCAGTTATTTACTAGGAGCAGCATATCGGCCTCTACTCAACTGAGGTCAACTCTGCCGCATGTAATTTATGGCTTAACTTTGACCCTGTTTCCCCCCTCCTCTCAGTCTGTGTCATAAATCACTTCATTCAATGCCATTGTAACTTCAGATGGTCACTAAACAAACTAGTTGTTAAGTGAGTCAGGCCCAATTTTATGAATTTTTTTTTGCCATGGTTGTTAAACAAATCACTGCAGTTGTTGAGTGGATCATATTCCCCTCCCCCCATTGACTTTGCATGTTGGAAATGGTGATCACATGACCTTGGGGTGCTGCAACAATCCATGGAGTCATGTGATTATACATGCTGGTTGCCAATTTTGATCATGTTACTTCAGGAATGCTGCAATGATGACAGTCATAAATCACTTCATTCAATGCCATTGTAACTTCAGATGGTCACTAAACATACTGTTGTTAAGTGGAGGGCTACTGTATCATAAAAATTGTCTGATGCTTACTGTATTTTTGAGTATAAGACACCTTTTCCCCCAAAAGAGGGTGAAAATCTGGGTGTGTCTTATACTCGAGTTTTTTTTTTTACCATGGTTGTTAAACAAATCACTGCAGTTGTTGAGTGGATCATATTCCCTCCCCCATTGACTTTGCATGTTGGAAATGGTGATCACATGATCTTGATAGGTGATTGGTCAATACATAGCAGTTTCATCTAATTCTGTACTACAAGGAGCAATGTCCTATATCAGGGGTGGCAAACCTTTTACTCACCGAGTGCCGAACAGGTACACGCTTTGCGCGCTTTATGCATGTGCGTGCTATCTAGGCTAATGCGTGTTTCCTCCCCCGTGCTCTGCGTGCACAATTGCACCATCTGTGCATGCGCCAGGTTTCGGGTGGCTCCCCCTGTGCGCTGCATGTGCAATTGTACTATCTGAGCATGTGTATGGTTTTCGCGTATGCAATGCATGTGCCGAATGCCATCTATGCATACATGTGCTGCATTCAAGTAGTCTCGCGTACATGCGCAAATGTACATGCAGAGCCACGTACGTGCCAGCTGGGTCCCCTGAATTGCACACATGCGCACCAGAGGCCCGAACACCCGCTGGGGCACGCGCATGCATGCACAGCCGCAGGTGAGTTGAGCGACAGCTTGCGTGCCTGGAAAGATGGCTCTGCGTGCCATAGGTTAGCCATCACGGTCCTATACAGTGGTGGGATTCAGCCAGTTCGCACCACTTCGGGAGAACCGGTTGTTAGCTTTCTGAGCAGTCTGGTAAACTGGTTGTTGGAAGAAATCATTAGGGCAGAGAACCGGTTGTTAAATTACTTGAATCCCACCCCTGGTCCTATATTATTACTTTCCTCCAAAAAATTAATCTTGTTCCTTTCCGAATAAGGGACAGGAAATTCTGTCTGTAGATGGCAACTTTAATCTTGCATATAATAGAATAACAGAATTGGAAGGGGCCTTGGAGCTCTTCTAGTCCAACCCCCTGCTCAAGCGGGAGACCCTGTACCATTTCAGACAAATGGCTGTCCAATCACTTCTTAAAAACCTCCAGTGATCGAGTACCCACAACTTCTGGAGGTAAATCGGTCCACTGGTTAATTTTTCTAACTGTCAGAAAGTTTCTCCTTAATTCTGGGTTGTATCTCTCCTTGATTAGTTTCCACCCATTGCTTCTTGTCTTGCCTTCAGGTGCTCTGGAGCAGGGATCTCCAACCTTGGCAACTTTAAGAGTTGTGGACTCTTAAAGTTGCCAAGGTTGGAGACCCCTGCTCTGGAGAATAGATTGGCCCCCTCTTCTTTGTGACAGCCCCACAAATATTGGAAGACCACTATTATGTCACCCCTAGTCCCTCCCTTTGTTAGACTACCCAGTTCCTGCAACCATTCATCCTATGTTTTAGCCTCTAGTCCCCTAATCATCTTTATTGTTCTTCTCCGCACTCATTCTTTCTCTTTTTCTCAACATCTTTTTTTTTATCGTGGTGGTATTTGATATTGGTATTGGTATTGATACAATATTGATATTGGTATTGATACCTTGATGGAGAATTCAGCATTTTGTGCCATTGGCGTTCATGGTTTGAGTTGCTGAGAGGTCTGGTTCCAGAACACCTGAAGGTTGTGAGAAAGTTTTTATGGTCGATCTCTAACAGGAGAGAATATTTTTAGCTTTGGTTTGAACTGTGTGGTCCTTGATGCTCTCTGAGCTTAGTGGTTTTCTTGCAGAAGTTTCATTATCCAACTATGTGACATCATCAGTGCTGCTAGTTGATCTCTCGGTAAACTTCATCTTATTTTCTAGTTTTAGTTTTAGTAGTGAAATCTTGAAATGACTTGTCTGTTCACACTTATCCACAAAGTGCAATGTTTCCTTTTTTAAAGAGTTTGACTGATTAAACCAACAGCAGAAATTGTTTTCTGTACGGAGAAGAAGTTTTGATAAAACTCTCATGAGCAAAGTAATGTTCCTTCTCTTAGATAGTAAGGTACCAAAGGGAGAATGTTTTAGAGAAGAAGGAGCAATCCTTGATTTATAACCATTTGTTAGTAATTGTTCAAAGTTAACAACAACTTTGGAAAAAGTGAGTTATGACTGGTTCCCCGCACTTATGACTCACAGCATCCTCACAAACACATCAGCAAAATCTGGACGCTTGGTAACTGGTTCATATTTATGACGGTTGTAGTGTCCTGGGGTCATGGGATCCTCTTTTGTGACCTTCTGATAAGCAAAGTCAATGGGGAAGCCAGATTCACTTAACAACCATGTTGTCAAGATTCTGACAGATGCCCTAATTAACTCATGAGTCTCGAGCCACGTTTCAAAAGAAATCCAGTTATTTACTAGCAACAGCGTATCGGCCTCTACTCAACTGAAGTCAACTCTGCCGCATGTAATTTACGGCTTAATTTTGACCCTGTTTCCCCCCTCCTCTCAGTCTGTGTCATAAATCACATTCTCCAACAAGGCACTCCTGCGGGCTGTAGAAAACACGACTTCACAATCTGGCTTTGGTAATCTGAAATCCAAGCTTGAAAGAAGGTGTGCATGGAATGTGCTCCCCCCTTGCTGCCCATGGCAACTCGAGACAGACTAGAAATGCTTTGACACATGTTATTAATTTAACAACTGCAGTGATTCACTTAGCTGTGGCAAGAAAGGTCATAAAACGGGGCAAAACTCACTTAATAACCGTCTCACAGAAATGTTGGGCTCCATTGTGCTTGTAAGTCAAGGACTGCGTGTCTTTTCCGTGGTTGAAACTCATCGAAAGAAAAGTCTTTGTCTGCACTCAAAGCAGGTAAGGTGACAGTGACTGCATAGGGACCGTAGAGTTACTAGATGAGTAATGTTAGTTCGTTCCACCCTATTCCATCTAGGAAATAAATTATATCATCCATATTTCAAAGTGGAATTGTCAGTGCTGACAGGTCTTCATTCATCTGACTGAAATAAGAAAAGGGGTGGGAACCATCTTCCCCTACCCCACAGCTCTAGGGTTATTGAACTATGCTAATTATTCACATCTATTTTGGTTTTTTTCCCACCCTCATTCTCTCTCTGTATCTGACTCATTTCCTCAAAATCATATTTTAAATTCAGGGGATTTTGCACATGACTACGCCCCCCATGGCCACGCCCACCCAGCAACCGGGCAGAGAACTGCTTGCTAACATTTTTCAATCCCGCCCCTGGGTGAAGTATAAGCATGTCCCCATCTTGACTGGGTTTTTACTGGCTCCCTATGTTCCAGTGGGATCCATCTTGGAAGGTTATGAACCAAATGTTCTTCATCATATGTTTCTTCTACGTTATCCCTGAATTGACTGTGTTTAAATGTGTATAAAAATTCAGTGGCAACTTTTGGCTTGGCTCCGAAGGACTAACTTAAAGTCACTAGCATTTATCATCCAGAAAAAGTTACTTGATATTCAGATTTTTAGTCCTCCAAGTCCAATGCAGCTAGTCCTCGACTTACAACCACAGTTGAGCCCAAAACGTCTGTCGCTAAGCGAGAACTTAACTAAATGTTAAATGCATTTTGCCCCATTTTAATGACCTTCGTTGCCACAGCTATTGGACGAATCACCGCAGCTGTTAAGTTAGTAACATGGTTGCTAAGTTAATCCAGTTTCCTCATTGATTTTCCTTGTCAGGAAGTCAAAAAAGGTGATCACGTGACCCCAAGACGCTGCAACCATCATCAATATGAGTCAGTTGCTAAGGATCTGAAAGTTGATCACGTGACCATGGGGATGCTGCAATGATGACAGTCATAAATCACTTCATTCAATGCCATTGTAACTTCAGATGGTCACTAAACATACTGTTGTTAAGTGGAGGGCTACTGTATCATAAAAAATTGTCTGATGCTTACTGTATTTTTCGGAGTATAAGACGCACCTTTTTCCCCCCCAAAAAAGAGGGTGAAAATCTGGGTGTGTCTTATACTCCGAATGTTGCCCTGCCCATCTTCTCAAATGGAGGTTTCAGAGGCTGAAAAAAGCATCAGAAAAAAAGTTTCAGAAAAAAAGCCCCCAAACAGAGTTGCAGAAAAGAAGCCTCCAAACAGAGCTTCAGAGGGTTTTTTTTTCTGAAGCTGTTTCAGAGGCTTTCAGAGGCAGAAACAAAAGTTTTTACTGAAACAGAGTTTCAGAAGTTTCAGAGGCAGGAAAAAAAGCAAAAAAAAAAAAAAGCAAGGGACAGAGCTCACAACCAAGGAACCTGTGGCTAAAATTCACCTCTGGGAATAACTTGATTGGGGGTATTCCGGGAGGCTGATCCACTTGCCAATCAGCTTTTTTCTTATTTTCCTCCCCAAAAACCAAGGTGTGTCTTATACTCCAAAAAATATGGTAGATTTTTGACATCTGCCCCACAATTTCGCTATGGACTAGAAGCATTGTTCCGGGGGTTTAGACAAAACTCTTTTGCTCTCATTTCGTCACTGAATCCTGGTGGATTGAACTATAGCTTTCCAGCTTGCAAAACAGATGATCTGCTGCTGAGTTATGGTTCATTGTTTCTCTGGGCTTCAATCCAACCCAGCATAGAAGCCAGATGACAATTCCCATTTGTTCCTTCTTACTAAAAAGAAAAAAAAAAGGAAGGCAAACATAACTTTTGAACCAATAGCCTGACGATTTACATATCGGAAAACAAATCTGGATGCGTACTCAGGAGCCAAATTAACAGCTTTGTTTGCTCTTGACATCTGGGCCACAGTTGAATTAGATGCCTTGAATGTATAACCACATCATGCTGAATTAAATCACTGCAAACTTGCATCCATCTTTTCTTACCTCCAAAGTAATTTACGTTTTCCCAAACCCTTTGCATTCTGCAATTCACCATAACTTCAACATGATGTAGGCCACATTCTACGGTGAGGCCTCTGAGGTCACATTGAGGTTCGACCTGCTACACAGTCGTGTTTTAGAGGTTCAACCATTCTGTGTAACACTTGAGTGTCTCTGAGTGTGGGAACCTGACCCAGATTAGTGAAACAAGATACATTATTATGACAGAAAGAATGGCCCAGTGGGAGGCCCATGTTAAAACAAGATACCTCATGTGTGGCCAGAATCTGATAACGACATTTAGTACAGCACAATTTCTGACCAACATGGTCCGACTGAGATCGGCATATGTGGGCCCGATTGGGGTAGATTGCAGGGGTGATACAGAAATATAATTTTGTCATTTTACTCTATTTTACATATTTATGTATTAAATTATTGTATTTTATCCTATAACTATTGTGTTTTACCCTATTCTCATTTTAAATGGTTTGTTTAGAATTTTATTGGTAGTACGTATTTGAACCAGTGGTGGGTTGCTACCAGTTTGCACCCGATCAGGCGAACTGGTAGCGGCAGGGGTGGGAGGCTCTGCCCACCTGCCTGGACATCTCTGTGCATGCGCAGAAGCTTCTATGCATGTATGCAGCAGAAGTGTTGCACGTGAGCATGCACTCACGAGCAAATCAGTAGCGACAGGATTTGAATACCACTACTGGTTTGAACCTGCATGGGTTTACAGGCTAATCAATATATCTCTGACTCTGTGTCTCTCTGTCTCTCTCTCTCATCTATCTCTCATCTATCTCTCATCTATCTATCTATCTATCTATCTATCTATCTATCTATCTATCTATCTATCTATCTATCATCTATCTATCAATCAATCATCTATCTATCTATCTATCATCTATCTATCTATCTATCTATCTATCTATCTATCTATCTATCTATCTATCTATCCATCCATCCATCCATCCATCCATCCATCCATCCATCCATCCATCCATCCATCCATCCATCCATCCATCCATCCATCCATCCATCTATCTATCTATCTATCTATCTATCTATCTATCTATCTATCTATCTATCTATCTATCCATCCATCCATCCATCCATCCATCCATCCATCTATCTATCTATCTATCTATCAATCAATCATCTATCTATCTATCTATCTATCTATCTATCTATCTATCTATCTATCATCTATCTATCAATCAATCATCAGCATAGGGCCGGGTTACTTATGGGACCGTCTGCTGCCACCGATTGCCTCCCACCTACCCGTGCGCTCTCACAGGGAGGGACTCCTCAGGGTGCCATCAGCCAGGCAGTGCCGGCTGGCGACACCCAGGGGAAGGGCCTTTTCTGTGGGGGCTCCCACCCTCTGGAACGAACTTCCCCCAGGACTTCGGCAACTTCCTGACCTTCGAACTTTTCGCCGCGAGCTTAAGACACATCTATTTATCTGCGCAGGACTGGACTAGAATTTCAAATTTTAAATTTGGTTTTAACGGGGTTTTATTATCTTATTGTAGTTTTAATATTCGGGCTTATTTAATAAGTTTTTTAAATTGGTGTTTTATTTTGTATTTATATGTATTTTTATTAGGCTGTAAACCGCCCTGAGTCCCTTGGGAGATAGGGCGGTATAAAAATGCGATTAAATAAATAAATAAATAAATAAATAAATAAATAAATAAATAAGTCTGTCTGTCTGTCTGTCTGTCTGTCTGTCTGTCTATCCATCCATCCATCCATCCATCCATCCATCCATCCATCCATCCATCCATCTATCTATCTATCTATCTATCTATCTATCTATCTGAGCTTGGTGGTTTTCTTGCAGACATTTCATTATCCAACTAGGTAAGATCTTCAGTGCATTGTTCAGTGATGATGAAACATCTGCGAGAAAACCACCAAACTCATAGAGCACCAAGGACACCGCATAGGAAATCTATTACAGCAGTGCTTTTCAAACTTGGCAACTTTAAGATTTGTGGACTTCAATTCCCAATAGTACAACTCCCAATACTCTCTGTATTTTCTCAGAAGGGAAATGAAGCGATAA
This sequence comes from Ahaetulla prasina, assembly GCF_028640845.1. Lineage (NCBI taxonomy): Eukaryota > Metazoa > Chordata > Lepidosauria > Squamata > Colubridae > Ahaetulla > Ahaetulla prasina. Next base: position 17,197,916 of record NC_080548.1, read on the forward strand.
TCTGAAGCATGGAGCTGCAGCTCCAACTAAACCAAGGAGAACACTTTAGTAGTTTAAATTAATTCAGATCTCCAGGGTTAGATAAATTACATTTTAGGGTCCTGAAGGGATTAACAGAGGCAAACACAGAAGTGTTAATTATAATCTTTGCGAACTGAACCCACGGTATCAAAAGACAGGCATAAATAATGTTCTCCCTATCTTCAAACAACAGAAGAAAGGTCCTTGACTTACAACCATTTGTTTAGTGGCTGTTCAAAGTTACAACCAACACTGAAGTGACTTTTGATCATTTTTCACACTTACAACCATTGCAGCATCTCCATGGTCATGTGATCAAAATTTGGATGCTTGGCAACTGGCATGTACTTACGATGGTTGTAGTGTCCCAGGGTCATGTGATCACCTTTTGTGACCTTCTGACAAGCAAAGTCAATGAAGATGCCAGATTCATTTAACAACCATGTTACTAACTTAACAACTGCAGTGATTCACTTAACAACAGTGGCAAGAAAGGACATAAAATGGGGCAAAATTCACTTAACAACCGTCTTGCTTTGCAACAGAAATGTGGGCTCAGTTGTGATCGTAGGGCAAACACTATCTGCAGTAGAAGCTATCAACCTTAAAATTCGTTCCTTTTATATTCTCTTCAAGGAAGGATTACTTCCTTGCCATCTCTTGCAATCCTAAGTGGCATTAACAGAGGGACATAATCAAGATTAAGGGAGGTACTAATACCACTCTATAAAGCCTTAGTAAGACCATGTGTAGAGTACTGCATCCAGTTTTGGTCACCACAATATAAAAAGATGTTGAGATTCTAGAAAGAGTGCAGAGAAGAGCAACCAAGATGATTAGGGGACTGAAGAGTAAAACCTATGAAGAATGGTTACAGGAACTGGGCAGAACTAGTGAAGAGAAGGACCAGGGGAGACATGATAGCAATCTTCCAATATTTGAGGGGCTGCCACAGAGAGTAGGGGGCGGGGGTCAAGCTATTTTCCAAAGCACCCGAAGGCCAGACAAGGAATGATGGATGGAAACTGATCAAGGAGAGATTGAATCTGGAAATAAGGAGAAATTTTCTGACAGTGAGAACAATCAACCCATGGAAGAGAAGTTGCCTTCAGAAGTCGTGGGAGCTTCATCACTGGAAGCTTTCAAGAAGACACTGGAGTGCCATCTGTCAGAAATGGTGTAGGGTCTGCTTGGGCGGGGGTGGGGTGGGGTTGGACTAGATGACCTAATAAAGGTCCAGGGATGAAATCCAGCAGGTTCTGACAGGTTCTGGAGAACCGGTAGCAGAAATTTTGAGTAGTTCAGAGAAGTGGCAAATACCACCTCTGGCTGACTCCAGAGTGGGGTGGGAATGGAGATTTTGCAACATCCTTCCCCTGGAGTGAGATGGGAATGGAGATTTTTCAGTATCCTTCCCCTGCCACGCCCACCAAGCCATGCCCACCAAGCCACGCCCACATAACTGGTAGTAAAAAAAAAATCTGAATTTCACAACTGGCAAAGTCCCTTCCAACTCTGTTAATCTGTATTTCTGTATCTCTTCAAAATGGCTTATCAGATCCTCCACTTAGTAGGGTGGTTGGACTATATAACCCCTGTGTTTCTTTCCAATTCTATGACGGTATGAAATCTGTAATAACTAGTTAACGAAGTGGAATAATTTCAAGTAGAGGCAGTTTGGATTTGATATAAAATGTTTCTCATAAACCGTTCCCCTTAGTTAGAAACTTTAGAAAACTTCACTTTTTGTTGTTGTTCTTTTAGGTGATTGATATTTAAACAAATATAGTTCATTTTCCACCTACGAATCATTTCATATTTTTCTTGTGAACATGTAGCATCTTTGTGCATTTGAGAATAATGTATAATGATTAAACCCTAGTTCTGTCTAATCTCGTCAGACTTGGGGTAGTTTGCATTATAAAGAAAATGTAGGAAGAGAAAGCTTTGATAAACAGAAGTGGCAGAAGTCATAAATAATTTCTAAAGGTAGATTAAACCCAGGAAGTGCCAAAACTAATACAAACTATTTTGTTGCATTATTCCAGAGTTTTCATTTGCATTTAAATTACAATTTCAGTTTTTTGTCAGCTCTAAATCATGAGGGTATTAATATAAGACTGCAATATAGCACACTGTCATTCGGCATTGCCTGTACAAAATGATTTTTGTGACTTTTAGTTATTATTATTTAACCCACAGGCACACACAGATTGATAATTGCTATTGTTATCGAAGAGCAACACACTTTCTTAAGTCACTATGACTTGCAATATTTCCTGTCCTCTGTATTCCCATAGGTTTTTTTTTTTAAAAAAAAAACAGGAATCTGATGCTTGACCCTTGCCCAGCCAATGTTTAGCATAAAATTCTTTGCTTGTTGACAGAAAGTGGAGCTTAAAGTTAGGCTTATATCCAGAGATTTTTCATTAAATTTAATGCCCAAATTAGAGTTAGTTCCAATGATTAAATGCATTTCTGAATTTCCATTGTGGTTGGAATTAAGTGAACATCTTGGATTTTGAAGAAGCAGAATAGAAGGAGGAGTATTGGTGGTGGATGGTGAGTTCTATGGTGCTCCCTGAGCTTGGTGGTTTTCTTGAAGATGTTTCATTACCACGCTAGATGACATCAACAGCGCCAGTTGGGTAATGAAACACCTACAAGAAAATGAAACCTCTACAAGAAAACCACCAAGCTCAGAGAGCACCAAGGAACCCACAGTTCAACATTGAGCCCCGAATCTTCTCTCTTATATGGATTCCTAAAAATACCATGGCCAGCTAGGAAAACAAACACTGGAGTTGATAAGACTGTAATAATAAATAAGAAAAGCATTGAACAAATTATTCCAGAATTCTCACTTAAGGGACAAATTACAAGGGTCTACTCATATTGAATACCATATTTTTCGGAGTATAAGATGCATCTTTTTCTCCCCAAAAAGAGGGTGAAAATCTGGGTGCGTCTTATACTCCAAATGTAGCCCTGCCCAGCTTCTCAAACGGAGGTTTCAGAGGCTGAAAAAAGCATCAGAAATGGAGCTTCAGAAAAAAAGCCCCAAACGGAGAAAAAAAAGCCAAAACAGAGCTTCAGAAAAGAAGCTCCCAAACAGAGCTTCAGAAGCTTTTTTTCTGAAGCTCTGTTTCGGAGGCTTTCAGAGGCAGTAAAAAGTTTCAGAGGCAGAAAAAAAAGCAAAAAAAAAAAAAAAGCAAGGCACAGAGTTCACAACCAAGGAACCTGTGGCTAAAATTCACCTCTGGGAACAGCTGATTGGGAGTATTCCAGGAGGCCAATCCACCTGCCAATCAGTTTTTTTCTTATTTTCCTCCCCAAAAACTAAGGTGCGTCTTATACTCCAAAAAATACGGTAATTCCCATACATTCTTAAAAAAAAAAAAAGCATTTTGACAATTTTTCACATAGCTGTTGCAGCAAGCCCATGGTCACGTGATCCAAAGTCAGACAAGTAGCAACTGGCTCATATTTATGACGTTTGCAGCATTCTGGAGCATGTGATGACCTTTTGCGAACTTTTGACAAACAAAGTCAATGGGGAATGAGATTCACTTAACAACCAGGTTACTAACTTCACAGCAGTGATTCATTTAACAACGGTGGCCAGAAAGAACACAACATACATAGGGCAAGATTCATTTAACAACTGCCTTGCTTTAGCAACATAAATTTTGGGCTCGATTGTGGTCGCATGTCGAGGACTACCTGTGCAGCTGTGATGGATAGATGTACCACTGGAAGACTTGAAAGGCATGGGAAAATCTATCCATGTGGTCACAAAGACTCAATAACCACCTGATGGCACATAATCAAAAAGTGAACATATGTTGTTTTTGCAGAAATACCATTATTTGGTGGGATGTAGTCATCCTTTTGATCCCACCCCTGGGGAGCTCATTTCCAATTTTCTTCCTTCACTTTCTTGTGGTTATTGATTAGTCTCATGTAAGGGTGTCAAACTTGATTTCACTGAGGGCTGCATCAAGGTTGTATTTGACCTTGGGGGCTCGGGGTGGGCATGGCCAGCTCAACATCACTTGTGAGTGACAGGATGCCTGTGGCAGCTTGAGCACTCTGCCGGAGAAAACGGGTCCCGAGCTCGGTTTTCAGCTGCAACGGCTTCCTGCAACCCTCTGCCAGAGAAAATGGAACTCGGGAGGGCCTCCCGGGCTCTGTTTTCACTGGCAGCGCCACCATGGGACAGTCCTTCGCTGTTTCTAGATCTAAGCACCCTGTGGGCCGAATCCAACCACCGGGCCTTGAGTTTAACACCCCGTGGTCCAGGGGTGAAATGCTACCACATGAACCAGTAGCAGCAGCGGCATGTGGTTCGACAAACAGGTAGCGGCGGCAGTGCGAAGCTCCGCCCACCCACCCAGATGGCATTACTTTCTGGTTTTAACAAGAAGTAACCTGTTTTTGACCCTCTGTGCATGTGCAGAAGGCTTTGTGCATGAGCAGAGGGTCCAAAATTGCACGTGACACATGCACGCGAACCAGTAGGGAAGGTAAGTAGATTTCACCCCTGCCTTGATCTAATGCTTGTAATTGTCATGGCTGAAGAAGTCCTTGGATGAGAAGCGAATCATCTTCAAAGAAAAACCAGAAAGCCCAGTGGCCTCTTGTAAATGCACCTTTGGAACGTCCAGAGGTTTGTGTCAATTTAATAGTGGGGACCTGAAGTATTAAGGCATACTATATGCTTGAATGGCTGGACACTGTTGCCCATGGCAACAGTTCCATGGATTTCCACACTCAAAGATCCTTTGGCGAGTGCTTATTAATGTATGAAAAGAGAAAGCAATGAGTCATCTTCTGAAAGTTGCGTATTGAAGGTACAGTAATTGCATTTTTATTATTTTTTTTGCAGAGACCTGAGCATGGTTCTCATCAATTTTGGATTTTTAAATATATATTGACCATGCATGGTGAGCTGTTTTGTTCTTCTTTTGGAGAATTAAAAGACTTGCAACTCCAGACAGTGGTGGTGATAGAAAGATAGTGGGAAGACATGGGAATATATCTCCAGAAAAAAAACAAAAAACCAGAAGGTAATTTTCTGCTTCCCTGCTCAGCTATGAATGGAAAGAATCATTCGCTTGACTTTCACATGGCATCACTCGTACATCTGTCCTATCTTGTTTTCCATTGAATCTCATTATTAATTCATCCCATCCTTAATTCAATGGCAAAGATTCAATGCAGCTGCTCTCTAGGTGTTAAAAACACAATGGCCAGCTAGGAAAACAAACACTGGAGTTGATAAGACTGTAATAATAAATAAGAAAAGCATTGAACAAATTATTCCAGAATTCTCACTTAAGGGACAAATTACAAGGGTCTACTCATATTGAATACCATATTTTTTGGAGTATAAGATGCACCTTTTTCCCCCAAAAAGAGGGTGAAAATCTGGGTGCGTCTTATACTCCAAATGTAGCCCTGCCCAGCTTCTCAAACGGAGGTTTCAGAGGCTGAAAAAAGCATCAGAAATGAGCTTCAGGAAAAAAGCCCCAAACAGAGCTTCAGAAAAGAAGCTCCCAAACAGAGCTTCAGAGGCTTTTTTTCTGAAGTTCTGTTTGAAAACTTTCAGAGCCAGTAAAAAGTTTCAGAGGCAGAAAAAAAAGCAAAAAAAAAAAAAAAAAGCAAGGCACAGAGTTCACAACCAAGGAACCTGTGGCTAAAATTCACCTCTGGGAACAGCTGATTGGGAGTATTCCAGGAGGCCAATCCACCTGCCAATCAGTTTTTTTCTTATTTTCCTCCCCAAAAACTAAGGTGCGTCTTATACTCCAAAAAATACGGTAATTTTGACAATTTTTCACATAGCTGTTGCAGCAAGCCCATGGTCACGTGATCCAAAGTCAGACAAGTAGCAACTGGCTCATATTTATGACGTTTGCAGCATTCTGGAGCATGTGATGACCTTTTGCGAACTTTTGACAAACAAAGTCAATGGGGAATGAGATTCACTTAACAACCAGGTTACTAACTTAACAACTGCAGTGATTCATTTAACAACGGTGTGAAAGAACACAACATACATAGGGCAAGATTCATTTAACAACTGCCTTGCTTTAGCAACATAAATTTTGGGCTCGATTGTGGTCGCATGTCGAGGACTACCTGTGCAGCTGTGATGGATAGATGTACCACTGGAAGACTTGAAAGGCATGGGAAAATCTATCCATGTGGTCACAAAGACTCAATAACCACCTGATGGCACATAATCAAAAAGTGAACATATGTTGTTTTTGCAGAAATACCATTATTTGGTGGGATGTAGTCATCCTTTTGATCCCACCCCTGGGGAGCTCATTTCCAATTTTCTTCCTTCACTTTCTTGTGGTTATTGATTAGTCTCATGTAAGGGTGTCAAACTTGATTTCACTGAGGGCTGCATCAAGGTTGTATTTGACCTTGGGGGCTCGGGGTGGGCATGGCCAGCTCAACATCACTTGTGAGTGACAGGATGCCTGTGGCAGCTTGAGCACTCTGCCGGAGAAAACGGGTCCCGAGCTCGGTTTTCAGCTGCAACGGCTTCCTGCAACCCTCTGCCAGAGAAAATGGAACTCGGGAGGGCCTCCCGGGCTCTGTTTTCACTGGCAGCGCCACCATGGGACAGTCCTTCGCTGTTTCTAGATCTAAGCACCCTGTGGGCCGAATCCAACCACCGGGCCTTGAGTTTAACACCCCGTGGTCCAGGGGTGAAATGCTACCACATGAACCAGTAGCAGCAGCGGCATGTGGTTCGACAAACAGGTAGCGGCGGCAGTGCGAAGCTCCGCCCACCCACCCAGATGGCATTACTTTCTGGTTTTAACAAGAAGTAACCTGTTTTTGACCCTCTGTGCATGTGCAGAAGGCTTTGTGCATGAGCAGAGGGTCCAAAATTGCACGTGACACATGCACGCGAACCAGTAGGGAAGGTAAGTAGATTTCACCCCTGCCTTGATCTAATGCTTGTAATTGTCATGGCTGAAGAAGTCCTTGGATGAGAAGCGAATCATCTTCAAAGAAAAACCAGAAAGCCCAGTGGCCTCTTGTAAATGCACCTTTGGAACGTCCAGAGGTTTGTGTCAATTTAATAGTGGGGACCTGAAGTATTAAGGCATACTATATGCTTGAATGGCTGGACACTGTTGCCCATGGCAACAGTTCCATGGATTTCCACACTCAAAGATCCTTTGGCGAGTGCTTATTAATGTATGAAAAGAGAAAGCAATGAGTCATCTTCTGAAAGTTGCGTATTGAAGGTACAGTAATTGCATTTTTATTATTTTTTTTGCAGAGACCTGAGCATGGTTCTCATCAATTTTGGATTTTTAAATATATATTGACCATGCATGGTGAGCTGTTTTGTTCTTCTTTTGGAGAATTAAAAGACTTGCAACTCCAGACAGTGGTGGTGATAGAAAGATAGTGGGAAGACATGGGAATATATCTCCAGAAAAAAAACAAAAAACCAGAAGGTAATTTTCTGCTTCCCTGCTCAGCTATGAATGGAAAGAATCATTCGCTTGACTTTCACATGGCATCACTCGTACATCTGTCCTATCTTGTTTTCCATTGAATCTCATTATTAATTCATCCCATCCTTAATTCAATGGCAAAGATTCAATGCAGCTGCTCTCTAGGTGTTAAAAAACACAATCACTCCTCAACAGATTACCATAACTGGGTCTGGAATTACAGTCACAAATCATTATAGTTATAAGTTGAGGAATCACATGACTGGACCAGTAGTGGGTTTCAATTTCGGCCGCTACCGGTTCACTCGTGGGCGCACGCAACACTTCTGCACATGTGCAGAGACGTCTGGGTGGGTGGGTGGAGCCTTCCGCCGCCATTGCTACCAGTTTGCCTGATCCAGGGTGAACCGGTAGCAACCCACCACTGGACTGGATCCAATTTTTCAACAGTTTTTGCAACTGTCGCTAAATGAACACCACGGTCCTTAAGCAAATCTATTTTCCTCAATCGTGGTGGGGTTTTTTCCCCCAGAAACTGAAAGTAAAAATTGGAAATTGGCAAAACAACAACAACAAAAACACTGCAAATTGTGGTCATGTGACCATGGAATGCTGCAAACAGCCTTAAAGGTGAGCCAGTTGCCTAACACCCAAAAGGCAAACCACATGATCACAGGGAAAGTGAGGTCGTCATAACTTCAAAAACAGGTTGTAAGTAACTTTGGGAGCTCTGCCATTACTTTGAAAGGCCATTACGTGACCGCTCATAAGTGGAGAACTACATATATATGTAAATACATGCAAAAGAAATACATCACTAAAACAAGCGCAGTGTCTTTCCTTCTCATCTTCCTTGGATCAAATTGATCTAGACCCTTTCATTCAAGATGACGGTCCAGAGCAGAGGTGGTATTCAGCAGGTTCTAACCAGTTCTGGAGAACCAGTAATGAACATTTTGAGTAGTTCGGAGAACTGGTAAATACCACCTCTGACTGGCCCCGCCCCCATCTATTCTCTGCCTCCTGAGTCCCAGCTGATTGGGAGGAAATGGGGATTTTGCAGTAACCTTCCCCTGGATTGGGGAGGGAATGGAGGTTTACAGTATCCTTCCCCTGGCACCCCCACCAAGCCAACCTCACCAAGCCATGCCACGCCCACCAAGCCACACCCACAGAACCCGTAGTAAAAATTTGAATCCCACCACTGGTCCAGAGGGAAGTTAGCACTACAATGGGAAGCAACAAGCTTCTTGTGCCTCTTCTTTTGGGCTTAGTAAAGGTGCATTGTGTACATGGGTGTTTGCCATACTGTATTTGGTCTCCTCACACTGCCTTCCAGTGTGGTAAGGTAAGGGGTTCAACACTCCTAGAATCATAGGGTTTCAGGGACCTCTATGGTCATCAAATCCAACCCTTACACACTGCACCATTCACTATCCAGTGTTTTTCAACCTTGGCCACTTTTAGAGGTGTGGACTTCAACTCCCAGAATTCCCCAGCCTGCATGGCTGGTTGGAGAATTCTGGGAATTGAAGGCTACACCTCTTAAAGTGGCCAAGGTTGAAAAAGACTGCACTACATCATGCCATATATAGATGAAATTCCAGCCTTGTTGGGAAAACCCCATTGTAGGGGATGAAAACCAACCATGCGGAAAGTATCCCATGATGGACAGCTCCTCCTATCAAGAAATTCTTTCCAAGGCAGACCCCAGGGACCTCTCTCGAATAGTCTCTTCTTCTTGCTATCAGAAGGGTCTCGCTTAAAAAAACATTTCCAGTGTTGGAGCATTCACAACTTCTGCAGGGTTTAATCAAGCCTGCAGGCACTACTTCTGCAGGCTTGATTAAAGACATTTGGCTCAGTTCTTACACTTTCGTGGAATGTTAGATGAACGTATCTGGATGGGTTCTATGAAAGTCTACAGTTGTGATGGTGGAGGGGGAAAAAAAGTTGATTTCTAGTTAAAAGCTGTGTGTGAAACTTAAGAGTTCAGCAGGAAAAAGGTGCTTGGGAACATAGCAGACATTGGAAACTTGTACTAAAAATTTTGCAGCAGCTTCAAATTCCCAGGAAAAGTTGTATCTGCTTTCAAAGTTTCAGATGCTCGTTTGCACCTTTGCACCTTTCCCACTTCAATTCTGAAGTGCTGCACAGTCCTGATAATTCCTTTAAATCAAGCCCTAGTAAAGGATGCCTGTCTTAAAATCCATTTTTCGATAAGTGGCAGATAACGGCATCTATTGGGGGGCATCACAAGAATCAAGATGGCAGCTGCAGCCCCGTAACTGTAGACCAGTGGTGGGATTCAAGTAATTTAACAACCGGTTCTCTGCCCTAATGATTTCTTCCAACAACCAGTTGGCCAAACTGCTCAGTAAGTTAACAACCGGTTCTCCCGAAGTGGTGCGAACTGGCTGAATCCCACCACTGCTGTAGACCCATTCTTTTTTTGTACATGTATCCATACATAGATTTGAGGGTTTGCCCCCTTTTTTTTTTTACTGATTTCATTTTAAAACCAAGCAAAATAGAAGCGTCAACATTATCCGAGACTTTTTCCATCACTTATTTTCTGTTTTGTTTTGCTTTTAATAGGAAATTAGACTACTGAATTCTAAGAGTGTGTTTTGAAAAAAATATTTGGAGAGCTGTTTAAAAAAAGGGCAGATTACATAGCACAACTTTAAATAAATTAATCTTGTAAAAAAATAAAAATAAATTACTCTTTAAATAAATTTCCCTTGGATGGCATTGAAGGCACTGCCAGGGGAGATGTTTCACCTGAGTGTTCTTACACACACACACACACACACACACACACAAAACACAAAAAAAGTCTGTATGGAAGAAAAAGTTTCAACCAATCTGTTTTTCCAGTTGTGTCATGTTTAAGCACATTGACTTAACTGTGTTTTGTCCTCTTAAATATAACTCAATTAGTAAGTTTCTCTGCTAGTTTTAAAAAATTGCTGCAGGCATATTATTCATGGACAAGAAGAGGACAATCATTCTGATAAGATTCAGTGCACAACACACTCCTGTTTCTACTTATGGGTATGTTTCTCCTTTTATTTAACAAGGGGGGGGCATTAAAATATGCTGATCTCATGTACAGTCTGCAGCTTCAAATAGCAATAGCACTTAGACTTATATACAGCTTCATAGTGCTTTACAACCAGAGGTGGTATTCAGCAGGTTCTGACCAGTTCTGGAGAATCGGTAGCGGAAATTTTGAGTAGTTCGGAGAACTGGTAAATACCACCTCTGGCTGGCCCTGCCCCCATCTATTCTCTGCCTCCAGAGTCCCAGCTGATCAGGAGGAAATGGAGATTTTGCAGTAACCTTCCCCTGGAGTGGGGAGGGAATGGAGATTTTACAGTATCCTTCCCATGGAATGGGGTGAGAATGGAGATTTAACAGTATCCTTCCCCTGGAGTGGGGTGAGAATGGAGATTTTGCAGTATCCTTCCCCTGGAGTGGGGTGGAAATGGAGATTTTACAGTATCCTTCCCCTGCCATGTCCACCAAGTCACGCCCACCAAGCCACGCCCACAGAACCGGTAGAAAAAAGTTTGAATCCCACCACTGTTTACAACCCTCTCTAAACAGTTTACAGAGTCAGCCTATTGCCCCCAACAATCTGGGTCCTCATTTTACCTCTGAAGGATGGAAGGCTGAGTGAACCGGTCAGGATCAAACTCCTCGCAGGTTAAGCAAAGTCAGCCTACAACACTGCCTTCTAACTGCTGCACCACCAGTCGTTGAAATGGTACAATCCATTCACGACTGCCTCAATCCGTTCCACATCCAGGTCTTTGCCCTCCAAACCCCCAATGCCGTAACAAATAACCTCAGTGAAAACCTCCTTCAAGTGGTACAAAATTTGTATAGAAAAGCCACTGAAGTTTATCTTGGCAAACAGAATTGAAATGGTTCCAGTTTCTTCTTCCATTTCTTTTTGAATTCTAAATTTGCACGGTGCTGGAATTTTCTGCTTATCCCCTGTCAAGCAATCCAGCTTAGTTTCTGAGCTCAGATACGGTTGGCAGGTGGGTGTTGTCATTTGCCTGGGAAAATGTGTTGACATATTATAAAAAAGTTCATTTCCCAAAGCTTATGTAGTTTGCATTGTAGCAACTCAACCATTATCAATCTTTGGTCATTGAGCTGATGACTTAAGAAAATACCAGGGCGATAAGGAAGATAACATCTAGGTACCTACATCCGAACCCTTTGCAAGTTTTCTGACTGTGGGTTTCCTGAGTCAATTTTCAGGTTTAATTGGATTGAAACTGAAGAGAAGTATGGCGAAAGGATTTGTTTTTCTTCCCTTTGATGAGATTTCAACAATGCTTTTTCTTTCCTGCTTTTGTAAAAGGTCAGGCCTGATTTTATTTCTTGAGTGAAATGAATAATTTATGCAGTCACTCAAGAGAACAATATCTTTTTAAAAGGTAAAGGTCTCTTCAACTGAACAGAACAACTCCTGTTAAATCCACCTGATTTTCTTGGCAGTGCTGCAGAAGTGGCTTTCTGCTACCTTCCTCAGGAAAGGTTTATTTACGTTCCTAAGCCAGCCTACACATTGATGTGTCCACGTAGTCTCCTAACCAGGCAATCAGCAGCTCTGATCCTGCTTAACCTTTTGGAGATCGGTAAGATTGGCCACAAGGCACCAGTCATCAATACCAACACAATTATGCCTTCAGATGCCCTTGTGTCAACTTCATGAATACGTCCATGCAGTTTTCTTGGAAGTGGCTTACCCGGGACCTTCTTCCAGGAGTTGTTTTTCAACTTCCTAACTGAGGCTATAAAACTGGAATTCCCTATTGCAGCGTTTCTCAACCTTAGCAACTTTTAAGAACTGTGAACTTCAATTCCCAGAAGTCCCCAGCCACACAGCTTAAAATTGCTGAGGTTGAAAAACACTGCACTAATATAAAAGTATAAACATAATTTGGATACATGAAAAGAGTAAGTTAAAAAAAAGGAATATTAGGACAGGGACAGTAGGCACACAGGTGCACTTATGCATGCCCCTTACAGGTCTCTTAGGAATGGGGTGAGGTCAACAGTTCACAGTTAAAGTTTTTGGGGTTTGAGGAAGAAACTACAGAGTCAGGTAGCGCATTCCAGGCATTGACCACTCTGTTACTGAAGTCATATATTCTGCAATCAAGTTGATATTGTATTGTTATGTATTGTTGTGGTTGATCTCCCATCCAAGTACTTCCAGGTATTTGTTTTCAGTTTAAAAGCCTACCAGGCATATCTACAGATAAATCTTGTTGATGTGACATTCTCAATTAGATCACAAGTGGGGTGAGCAGTTAGCACATGAGTGGCACAGTTTTTTGTTGTTTGGATCAGTGGCAGGTTGCTCCCAGTTTGGTCCAGTTCTATAGAACTGGTAGTAAAACTAGCAGGAGGCTCCACCCACCCACCACAACATCATCACGGGTGATCTGTGCATACGCAGAAGCTTCTGTGCATGCACAGAAGTGTGTGCTCCCATTGCGAACTGGTAGTAAAGATAAGTAGAACCCACCTCTGATTTGGATGCTTCTATTCGTTTCTTTATTTTACAAGAGGTATTTTACGAGAAGAGTTCTCCACTCCTCTGCAACCAACAAAATACCTTATTCCACCAGACTTGAAATCCTGGGGTTAGAAAACTTGGAACTCCGTCGCCTTCGACAGGACCTGGTTTTAGCTCATAGAATCATCTGTTGTAACGTCCTTCCTGGCAACGACTACTTCAGTTTCAACTATAATAACACAAGAGCTACCAATAGATTTAAACTTAATGTCAACTGCTCCAGTTTGGATTGCAGAAAATATGATTTCTGTAACAGAATTATCTGTGCTTGGAATGCATTACCTGACTCTGTGGTCTCTTCTCATAACCCCAAAAGCTTTAAACAAAATCTATCCACTGTTGACCTCACCCCATTCCTAAGAGGACTCTAAGGGGCGTGCATAAGAGCACAAACGTGCCTACCGTTCCTGTCCTTTTGTTTCTTTCCCTATATATATATATATGCTTATACTTCCTTGTTTCTCCTCATATATTTGTTTATACATTATATAATCTTTTAGTGTTATGCTTGTATATATGGTTTTGACAAAATTAAATAAATAAATAAATAAATAAATAAATAAATAAATAAATAAATAAATTTATCCGCTGAATCAGCATACAGGGAAGAAGTCCAGAAGGTATCCACATGGTGCTCAAAAAACAACTTACATCTAAGTACTAGTAAAACAATGGAGATGGTGCTAGATTTCCAGGAGCACAGAGAGGAATTTGCCCCACTGTATATCGAGGGGGGCTGTGTGGAGAGGGTTTCCTCTTTTAAATTCTTGGGAGTGCTCATTAGTCAAGATCTCACCTGGAAAAATAACACGTCCTTGGTGATTTGCAAGGCCCAACAGAGACTTCATTTCCTTAGAGTCCTGCGAAAAAAGTCAGGTGGAACAATGGCTGATGACCTCTTTCTATCAGTCCACGATAGAAGGTGTCCTCACATTCTGCATTACAGTATGGTACGCTGGTTTAACTGCTGCAGACAGGAAGGCACTACAGAGAGTGATCAATTCGGCATAAGAAACCATTGGTTGCTCTAACACCACTGGATGATATCGCCAGGTCTCACTGCTTTAGCAGACTAAGGAAGATACTCAGAGATGATTCATACCCTGGACAGTGTCTCTTCGCACTTCTACCATCGGGCAGAAGACATCGAAGCACAGCCAGATGAACAAATAGGTTTAAAAATAATTTCTATCCTTGGGCTGTCAGACTCTTAAACACAACCACAATCACTCCACGCACACTCGGAAGCGTATGACTAGTTTTTCTTTTTCTTTCTTTTTCTTTTCCCCCCCTAATTACTTGCATAGGGATTATTCTTTATACTCTTTATGTTGTTTGTATTTTTTTGTCATGGATTGCACCAGTGAGGCTAAAACCAATTTCGTTGTATACGTGATGTACAATGACAGTAAAGGCTATACCGTCCTGAATCAGTTGACCAGGTTTGTGGCTCTCACCTCTGAGAAGAAGTCAGACTGAGTTCCAAGCAAAACAATACCTTACTCAAGGCTGAGACAAAACCAGTAATGGAAATTTTGAGTAGTTTGGAGAACTGGCAAATACCACTTCTGGCTGGCCCCAGAGTGGGGTGGGAATGGAGATTTTGCAGTATCCTTCCACTGCCACGCCCACCAAGACACACCGTGCCCACCAAGACACACCACGCCCACCAAGACACGCCCACAGAACCGGTAGTAAAAAAAATTGGATTTCACCATTGCTCAAGCTTACTTGATGGCTCAATTGAATCAACAGTTCCTACTTCACCCAACTCACTGTGTAATTGATTTGAGTGCTGAACTGCTACTGTCCATCCACCTTTCGTAATATGGATCCGCCTTCCTGCAATTTAAATGCGTTATTCTCCTTCATTTCTTCTACCTCCTTAGTTTTTGTGAAAAGAAAGACTTTTATCACCAGTCCAGTTATTTTCTTTTTAGTCCTGTGCATTTGAGTTCTGCTTTTTTAAACATCTACTGTTTTGCATTTGTCTCTATTATGTTTATCCCATTTTTCTAACCCTTCACAATCCCTTAAATTTTGTTTCTCTTCTCCCAGTTTGGTGTCACTGCAAATTTCCCCTCCATCTCCTCATGCAAATTATTATTATTATTATTTTTAAAAAAATGGAAAATAACAGAGACTGGGCTGAATCTTAAACAGTAGTGCCCCTACTTGTTATCTTCCTAACCGGTGGAAGAATTGTTCATGAATATTCTTTGAATACAGTTTTTGCTTAATCGTCCTGCTAGCCACCTTTCAGGTTAATCCTGCAGGGCAAGTCTATGGTGACTTCTGGTAATGATTAGTGCATTGCTTCTGAGGTGCTTATATATCAATTGCTTTATGATTTGCTTTAGAATGTCCCCAGGGTTCCGCGTCAGTGAGATCCCCATCTCTCCTGGCACGCCATTTTCTAGCATTACTCAAGGATTATTCATAAATTCTGAGCCATATCATCATCAGTTTTCCTCAGAACTCTCATATGCATTTCCTCTGGCCCTGAAAATTTAAAGTCATTCATAAATATTTCTTTATCATGACCTGATCAATCCCAAGCATCAGTCCTTCTTCCTGATCTTCACGGTTTTGATGGAACAGACATCCTCTTTTTTCTGAAGAACATCAAACTATTCAGAACAGCAGGAGACTGGAGAGGGGTAAATTGTGTAGTGGTAACACAAAAAGGAAATACAGGTATTGGCTGACTTTTTGTTCTCTAACACCTCTGCCCTCCTCAGTGTTGGCCTATAAAATGTCAGTCTAAAATCTTTGCTGTAGACTTGAATAATAGATGCACACTGCCCTTAAACATGATAGTAACATCTTTGAGTTAAAATGGATTCCATGTATCCATATGGGTACAACCATAAAAATTTTCTAGGCAACAAAACAGAAGTATTTTTGCCATTATTTACACACACACACACACACACACACACACAAACAAACACACACAAGATGTTGGCAAAGTCTTTCCACATTGAATTCCATTCCAAGCAATGCGTTCTAAAATGGATGAAACATTTCATGCAAAGCAACGATCTGTGTTTTTTTTAATACATGTAAACCAATATTCTATTCTATAATGCCATTTAACAGAAAAACAGAGTTGGAAGGGACCTTAGAGGTCGTCTAGTCCAATGCCCTGCTCAAGCAGGAGCACCCTGTACTATTTCAAACAAATGACTGACCAATATCTTAAAAACATCCAGTTGATGATGGAGTACCCCCAACACTGAAGGAAAGCTGTTCCACAGATTAATTGTTCTAACTGCCAGGAAATTCCTCCTTAGTTCTAAGTTGCTTCTCTCCTTGATTAGTTTCCATCCATTGCTTCTTGTCCTGCCCTCAGGTGCTTTGGAGAATAGGTTAACCTCCTCTCCTTTGTGACAGCCCCTCAAATATTGGAACACTGCTACCATGTCATAATATCATACCCTGTTAGGGCTATAATCAATCTCTGTTACTATTAGTGTCCACTGTTACTATAAAAAGTTATCTTGGAGATTATGATTGTCTGAAAATGTTCTGTGAACAGGATAACATCCCAATGCAGTCAGACTGGCACCCTAATGCCACTGAAGGCAAATGAAGATGGTTATGAGCAGAGGTGGGTTTCAGCAGGTTCTGAGCAGTTCTGGAGAACCGGTAGCGAAAATTTTGTGTAGTTTGGAGAAGTAAAAATTCTGACTGGCCCTGCCCCCATCTATTCTCTGCCTTCCAAGTCCCAGCTGATCAGGAGGAAATGGGGATTTTGCAGTAACCTTCCCTTGGAGTGGGGTGGGAATGGAGATTTTACAATATCCTTCGCCTGCCACGCCCACCAAGCCATGCCACACCCACCAAGCCACACCCACAAAACCGGTAGTAAAATTTTTTGAAACCCACCACTGGTTATGAATGTGGTCAATGTTAAAAGATAGTTTCCAGTGGGATGAAAATTACAAAGAAGGGACTTATTTCTCAGCATTTTGGCAAAATCCTTCCTCAAAACTGCCATAATCAAGACCAAAAAAAAAAAAGTTACTGGTCAACTGGATGTGACTTGCTTAACCAATGCCTTGTTTAGCAATGGAATTTCTGATCCCAATTGTGGTCATAAGTCGAGGGCTACCTCTGTATGCAAAAGCAACACATTCTGCAACCTCTTTTGAAATAATTTTCAAAGCAAATTGCCTACAGGTTTGTTTGGAAGCCATCCTTGCCAAAGAACTGAAAGGAAAACGCGAACGCCAGTTCTTGATCAACCTAATAAAAAAGGAAATATTGCATAATTCGTTGACCGCAATTTATTGAGCCACTGAAATAGGAATCCTCCTTAACTTGACAAAATGATTTCACATCGATGCCTGTTCCAGACAACAAGCCCTAAATGAATTAGAGATTGTACGGGGAATGCAAAGAGCCACCTGATTTGCAGCTTCTACGAGGGTAAGGCAATAATAGCAATACAGAAGTAGCTGAACATCCAACACTTAAGCAATCTAAGAATGTAAGTCACGCCTGCTGGACCAGACCAAGTGCCTATATCAGGGGTCTTCAAACTTGGCAGCTTTAAGACTTGTGGACTTCAACTCCCAGAATTCTCCAGTCAGCATAGCATAGCTGGCTGGAGAATTCTGAGAGTTGAAGTCCACAAGTCTTAAAGCTGCCAAGTTTGAAGACCTCTGGCCTATACAGTCCAGCATTCTGTTTTCACAGTGGCCAACACAATGCTTCCAGGAAATTGCCAAGCAGAATACAAGTTCATCTGCCATCCTTCAGCTCTGCCTCATGTAATCTCAGTTGCCTAAGGCCCAAGGAGCTGCCTTCTGAATAACAGCGGAGTTTACTGACCACAGGTTCATATCAGGGGTGAAATCCAGCAGGTTCTGACAGGTTCTGGAGAACTGGTAGCGGAAATTTTGAGTAATTCAGAGAACTGGCAAATACCACCTCTGGCTGGCCCCAGAGTGGGGTGGGAATAGAGTTCCCAGGAGGGGGGAGGGAATGGAGATTTTGCAGTATCCTTCCCCTGCCATGCCCACCAAGCCACACCGTGCCCAAGCCACGCCCACAGAACCATTAATTTTTTTAAAAAATTGAATTTCACCACTGGTTCATATCTACAGTGAAGAACAATCAAGTCCCATCTTTGTTCCATGACAGAGTTCTTGAGCAGAGGTACCAACGTGTCGCAGAGCCTTTTGGAGGTACGTATAACAGAACAATCAGGAAAACACCCAGGACATGTTTACAAGGAAGGGATTCGGGCTGCTCAAGACCCCAGTTTGAATTTGCAGCCTCCACTATTTATGTTGCTTTGTGATGGTGTGGAACATTGAGGAAACTGACACTCTGCAAGGAGGAAACTTGCCATGGATCATGGGGAAACCCCGGGATGAAATGTTTTTTGTTGGTTTCCAATGTTGAATCTCTTTCTGTCTAGAGTTCATAGTTCTCTGGAACCAGGAAACCAACTCTTCTTATGGAACTCTGGTTTCCTTCTTTTCCTGACCTTTTGAGAAGCAGTATAGAAGGAACACCACTGAACGAGGCATGACATCCACAAGAATCTAACCTGCACTGCCAAATAACACCGATTACATAGAGAGTAAGTAACTAATGGTAGAATTCTGTATCTTCGGTTCATTCATTGCTTTCCTGGTTGCTAACAGAGGCAGAGATCTGAGTGCTCCAACTTTACAAATCAAAGGCTGTTCTTTCTTTCGCTGAATGGATGCAGAGGTGGGTTTCAGCAGGTTCTGACCAGTTCTGGAGAACTGGTAGCGGAAATTTTGAGTAGTTCGGAGAACCGGTAGTAAAAATTCTGACTGGCCCCATTCCCATCTATTCTCTGCCTCCCAAGTC
This sequence comes from Ahaetulla prasina, assembly GCF_028640845.1. NCBI lineage: Eukaryota > Metazoa > Chordata > Lepidosauria > Squamata > Colubridae > Ahaetulla > Ahaetulla prasina. The sequence goes on from NC_080548.1 coordinate 17,216,885, forward strand.
CCAGCTGATTGGGACGCAATGGGGATTTTGCAGTATCCTTCCCCTGGAGTGGGGAGGGAATGGAGATTTTACAGTATCCTTCCCCTGCCATGCCCACCAAGCCATGCCACACCTACCAAGCCACCCTCACAGAACCAGTAGTAAAAATTTTTGAAACCCACCACTGAATGGATGACTAAATTTTGTAGCCATCGGAAAGTTTGGTTTACAAATGCATGGCTTCTTAAAACGTCTCATTTAGCTACTATGGGATGCTTCCATCGAACCGTTGCAACAGTGAAAGAGGATTTTATATGGTTTGTCAAAAGCATGTAACCGGTGAGAGACGAGAGGAAGAAGCCATCCACGAGACATTTATTGGTAAAGCTAAAGTAAAAATATCTTCAGTGAAGCAGAAACAGATGCTGAGAGTTCTTCGAACCTCAAACTCGAAGGCGTTGATTTCAGAAATCCAAAAAATGTACATGTACATATGGGCATGAATGGGCGCGCATGCAGAGCATTCATTGAATGCCTCTTTGAGACGTCAAATTCAAAAAAAAAATGTTAAGATTTCCTAAGAAATGTGCAGCCATGTAACAATTGACAAACGGAGACCATTTCGCCAAACAGAAATTGGGCTTGTCATAGGTCGAATGGGGAGAGCAGGGAGAAACCTACTGTGTCTTTCTCCAAAAATGTGGTCCTCCAGGTATGCTGGAAGTGCTCAATAAGAATCTGGAGAACTGTAGTCCCGGAGCATCAGCGTGGAGAGCGATGTCCTAAATAACTCTGAAAGGTTCAGCAGATTTGTGGTGGTGCCTTTTCCTGAATGGCTCCTGCACCAGGTTCAGGCTAGAATTCTGTGGTGCTGACCTGGGTGACTTCAGAGTGCAGTTCTTCCCCTCTGCCTCCTCTGCCGAAACCTCTTTTGTGGCTGTCCATGTCTAGTCATGCTGACTTATGAAGAACTTCTGATGGAGTGCAGGTAGAAACACGTTCTCGGGTGCTATTCCGAGCCCGGCTGAAGCTGTTCTGCTCCATCCGCGATCGGAACGGGAGACAGAACTCCCTAAAACATCTCTTGAAGTTCTCATCCAAGAAAGCATAAAGGACAGGGTTGAGGCTGCTGTTGGTGTAGCCCAGGGCGATGCAAAAATGCAGGCTGGCCATGACATAAGGGTTCTTCTTGTCAATGCCAACCAGAGTCCAAACAATGACGAAGATCTGGATGGGAGTCCAGCAGATGATGAAGGCTGCTACCACAATGAGCACCATACGTGTAATACGGCGCAGATTGCGGTCCTTCTCCTTGGAACCTGAGAGGAGACGGACATTCTTCAAGCGGAGAATCATGAGCCCGTAGCAGACGGTGATGACCAAGATGGGAACCAAGAAAGCAAAGATAAAAACGCAGATCTTGGTAACCGTATCCCAGTAAATTTGAGGTTCAGGGAACTGAAGGAGACAGATTGTAATGCCACCTGCATAAAAGAAAGAACGGTATCGACATGAGAAATGAACGAACAGGAGGACCATAACTCAGTGGCCAACAGAACTGCTATTCTCTTACAAATAGGAGCACATCACCGCATAGTAAAGCCCCTTTTGACATCAACCATCAATGACTAGTGGCTTGGTTGATGGGAGTTTGGGAATATGTTGTTGCTGCTGTTTAGTCACTGTCATGTCTGACTCTTTGCAACCCCATGGACACCAAGGCACACCAAGCTTCCCTTTGTCCTCCACTGCCTCCCGGAGTTTGCTCAAATTGATGTTCATTGCATCAAAGACATTGTCTAACCATCTCATTCTTCCTCTACCATCCCATCCATTCCCAACATTGGGAGTATATTCCTAGTCAATTAATTGACCATCCCATCCATTCCCAATATTGGGAGTATACTGTATTTCTAGTCAATTAATTGACCTTTATGCAGTGGTGAAATCTGAACCAGTTTACTACCAGTTTGCTGGCTGTGCATGGAAGCTGTGCGCGCGTGCAGTGCGTGCCAAAAGGAGGCATGCGGTAAGTAGAACAGCGCACGGGGGGGTGATCAGCTGTGGCACATGATCTTTTTTTTACTTTTAAAAGCATTTTTTTACAACCTATTCGGCCAAAGAGGTTGTAAAAAAAATGCTTTTAAAAATAAAAAAAAGCCTCTGACAATCACAGCTGAGCCACGCGATCGTCAGAGCCTCTTTTTTTTACTTTTAAAAGCATTTTTTACAACCTCTTCGGCCAAATTTAAATAATAATAAATAAATAAATAGGTTGTTAAAAAATGCTTTTAAAAGTAAAAAAAAGGCTCTGACGATTGCGTGACTCAGCTGGGCATGGGCGGGGGGGGATTTTTGCTAACAGTTTTCCGAACCATCCGCCACCAATGCTACCGGATCGGGCAATCCAGTCCAAACCAGGATGATTTCACCCCTGCCTTTATGGAAGGACACAATCCAGGTAGACCAGTTGGACAATATCCATGCTTTTAGTCTTCTCAACCACTACAAAGAAGGTTAGAAGGCCATTGCTTCCTTCCACTGCTTTCCTTTTTAAATAGACTATAGATAGTTGGGAAGGGGTGTGTGCTCCCTCTCACCATTTCCACCCTTTGTCATAACTCCTTATGGATGCAGACTGGGAGAAAGTACAAAGCAAGCCAGTCATAGAGATAGAATGCCTAGAGCTTTCATAGGGCTTCTCTAGGACTTTGTCTCAGTTGACAAAGATTAAGGGAAGAGCTACATATCAAGTTAGTAGCTTGTATGGGATCAGGAAGATATTCAATTAGCCCCAAATAAGCCTTTTTCTGCCTGGATTAATTGACTGGGGTTTGGAGTTTGTATGCTTTTGTTATCCCTACCCCACAACCCATTTCAATAAGTTGTGTGAACAGGATTAATGAATGAGCACAAAATTCTTGATATAATTTCCAAGACAGTACAAATAGTTCTCAGCTTATGACCACAATTGAGCCCAAAATTTATGTTGTTAAGTGAGAAATTTGTTAAGTGACTTTTTGCCCCATTTTACGACTTTTCCTGCCACCTTCGTTAAGTGAACCCCTGCAGCTGTTAAATTACTAACATGGTCCTTAAGTGAATCTGGTTTCCTCATTGACTTTGCTTGTCAGAAGGTCACAAAAGGCGATCACATGACTCCGGGACACCGTAACCGTCAGCAATGTGAGTCAGTTTTCAAGCATCCCAATGCAAATCATGTGACCATGGGGAGGCTGCAACAGCCGTTAAGTGTGAAAAATGGTCACGAGTCACATTTTTCAATGATGTTGCAACTTCAAACGGTCACTAAATGCCCTGTTGTAAGTCAAGGACTTACAACACGAAGGGGCATTATTTACAAGCCCATCTTTTTATCAAAATATGAATATTCCTCCCTTAGCCCCTGTTGTGTCTTGTCCGCCCTCACCGCAGCCGGGGTCTGCTTATCTGCTCCCGAACACGGAGGAATGTATGCCTCCCGGCCCCAGTCCTGGCTCCATGCCCAGACAAGCTGCAGAGGAGGGAGCATCCCCCGGCCCCAGCCCTGACTCCATGCCCAGGCAAACGGAGCAGCTAGACCCCTCCCCCTCCTCCACAGCATGTGAGCCTGAGGAAAGTTTACTTCCAACAACAGCTGATTGGAGTGACCCTCGCATCAGAAGATTGGATAGGCGGAGGCAACAGAAGGAAGGGAGGGGCAGGCCTTAATGAGTGCTGAGTCATGGAGCCACACCCCATGGCCTATATAAAGGATCTGCTTTCTGGCAGTCTCTGAGTCAGGCAAAGTCGAACTTATCTTGCTGAAGTCACTTACTGGTCTCCTGCCTGCTCTGAGGACTTTGCTAGGACTTTGGGCAGAGCTGCAGAGGCAAGCCTGATTCGGATTTCCCTGACCCGGCCGTCAGCGGAGGAGTGGGACACGACAGCCCCATAGGTAAGCCTGCTTCCTATATAACGGAATCACCCCTGAGAAATAAACTGAACAGCAATAGGACTTAGACTTATACACCGCTTCACAGTGCTTGACAGCCTTCTCTAAGTGGTTTACGGAGTCAGTCTATTTCCCCCAACAATCTGGGTCCTCATTTTACCAACTTGGAAGGATGGAAGGTTGAGTCAACCTTGAGCCTGGTGAGATTCGAACTGCCAAATTGCAGGCAGCCGGCAATCAGCAGAAGTAGCCTGCAGTACTGCACTTTAACCACTGTGCCACCGAGGCTCATAGAATAGAAGTTCCTTTACTACTATAGGACAGGAAAATTCCTTGTGCTCCAAAGGCCTGTGTCAATTTAGCAGTAGGGACCACATCCTGATCATTGCCCGGACTGGGTGGTCTTCGGGGCAGTGACTGGAATTAAATGGCAGACCACTTGCCTTGAGATTTAGCGACAGCCATGACCATGATAGGCACTCCAACCACAGAGGAGAGAACCCAGATGCAAACATTGATTAACTTCGCTTTTGCCGGGGTCCGGAAATCCAAGGCCTTGACCGGGTGGCAGACGGCAATGTACCGGTCTACGCTCATCATCGTCAGGGTGAAGATGCTGGTGAACATATTGTAGTAGTCTATGGAGAGGACGACTTTGCAAAGCAGTTCCCCAAATGGCCAGGTCTCCATCAGATACTTAGCGCTCTGGAAGGGCAGAGTACTGGTGGCTAAGGCATCTGCCAGGGCTAAGTTGAAGATATAGATGTTGGTGGCAGTTTTCAACTTGGTGTATCTAGAGGGAGGAGATAAGGAGAATGAGATAAATTGCAAATGACTCTGGGGCTCATTCTTTGCAAATAATAATAATAATAATAATAATAATAATAATAATAATAATAATAATAATAATAATAATAATAATAATAATAATAATAATAATAATAATAAATTCTTATTAAACCAGCAAAACAACATGAGGTAAAATGGAATAGAATATGGTGGTATGTGTTTTGATTGAAGTCAAGTGACCGAAAAAATGGCTTCTCTTTTTTTTTTTTATTCAAAAAGTTTTACAAAAAAATTTTTCCCCTTTCCCCCCCCTCCTCTCCTCCTTCACAACCCCTCCCCCGACTTCCCGGGCAGGCACAAGGTATAGTTAAAAATAAAACAAACATATGCTAAAAAATTTTCATCCCAACTTAATTATACCCCTACAATCATCAATTCCTAACTTCCCCCAAAAACAATCAAGAATAATACATCATAATCATTCAAAAACAGTCTGATAACTCTTAGTCTGATATCTACGTTGAATATAGTCAATCCATTTTTTCCATTCCTTTAAATATCTTTCTTGCGTATTGTCTTTCAAAAAGGCTGATATCTTCGCCATCTCAGCCAAATTGGCAACCTTCAATATCCATTCTTCTATTGTAGGTACTTCTTTTTTCTTCCAGTATTGTCCTATTAGTAATCTTGCTGCTGTTATTAGGTTTAAAATCAAGTTTGACTCCCTCTTGAGTCCTTTCCTGGTATCAGGCTTCAGTTAATGGCTAGAAGATTACAGACTACGAAGAACGGTTACAGGAACTGGGCATGGTTAGTCTAGTAAAGAGAAGGACCAGGGGAGACATGGCAGCAGTGTTCCAATATTTGAGGGGCTGCCACAGAGAGGAGGGGATCAAATTATTTTCCAAAGCACCTGAAGGCCAGACAAGGAAGAATGGATGAAAACTGATCCAGGAGAGATTCAACCTGGAAATGAGAACTTTTCTGACAGTAAGAGCAATTAACCCATGGAACAAAAGTTGCCTTTGGAAGTTGTGGGAGCTTCATCACTGGAGGCTTTCAAGAAGAGATTAGACCGCCATTTGTCAGAAATGGTGTAGGGTCTTCTGCTTGGGTGCAGGGGGTTGGACTAGATGACCTACAAGGTCCCTTCCAATTCAGTCTAGTTTGGCGGACATAACCTGAAGGGGAGCCGATCTGTCTCCAACAGAGAATATGAAGGCAAGAGATAAGAAGAAATTCAAGCCAACTTATCTGAGAGGGCCATGCTGAAGGAAAACATGAAGAGTTTAAGTTCTGACTAGCTATAAATTCTGATGTACCTTTCCTGTTTGCAGAGAAATGGTCAACTATCATCAACGACTGCCATTTCCTAGGATGCATTCCAGCTTTGTTTTTCCCTGTTTCTCTGACAGCCTGATACCCACCTTACCTAAATACCTTTGCTTGCTTCTTCACCGTTATCCGTTTCTCCTTTCTTCTGTGCTATCTCCCATCTAGTAGTATGCGATCTGCATGTCGTTTACTGTATTTGGTACCCGTGCTCATCGCCTTGTGCTTTCAATCAGTTGATTAAAAAAAAGGGGGAAATCATTCATTTAATGTAGATCTGGATTTCTGAAGGAGGTAAGCAGCAAAAGATGCTTCATCTGAACTGTGTCACTGTTTATATGGTGCTGAAATCCTTCCTTCCTGTTCCCTGGAGCAAGAGATTCTGTTTTTACAGCTAATTTTCAGTCTGTTCTAGGATACCTTTTTTTATGTTGACTATACTGCTGTAAGAAACCAAAGACTCCTGTTTTTTTTTTTAATTGAAAAAGTTTTAACAAACAAAAATATTTTTTCCCCTTTTTCCCCCCCTCCAATATTGGGGGGAAAAAAGAATTACCTACAATAGAAGAATGGATATTGAAAGTTACTAACTTGGCTGAGATGGCTAAAATCTCAGCCTTTTTGAAAGACAATACGCAGGAAAGATATTTAATTGAATGGAAAAAATGGATTGATTATTTACAAAACAGATCTCAGATTAAGAGATATCAGTCTGCCTTTGAATAATTAGGATGTATTATTTTAGAATGTAATGGGGGAGGTTAGGAAATGAAAAGACTCGGAAGAGGTTAATTGGATTAGAAGGGAAAATTTTACTCTATGTTTGGTTCTACTGCCGATGTTCAACTTCTTTAGGTCAGCCCGATCCTTGATCTGAGAAAACTCCATTAGAGGAGCCAACACAGGACTAAATCCTTTGTGGGGGGTGGAATCATTATTTTCTACTGTTTTATTTTTTTAAATTTCACTCTTTGGCCAGGTTTGCTTTCAGAAATCTTTCCAGTCACCCTGGAAGAAAAACTGACCTTCTGAATCAATCCACGGCTGAGAATATGTGTGTGCGAAGTTTCAAAAGATGTTGCAAACTAAGCATAACTATCATGGGCTGACAAATTGCAAATGCCCAACATCGCTGTGCCCGTTAGAGAGGGTAAAAAATTCAGGAATGGGGACAGGGAGAACATCATTATGGAGTGAAAAAAGAAAAAGGAAAAGGATTTTTCGAATGTGTGTCTTCGATCTGTTGGCATTTTTCCTTTTTAAAACCAGCCTTTCATTTAATGCCAATGTTCCTGGGATCAGTGGACTATATATTTTTGTCTTATAATGATCCTGTACTCCCTTGCAACAAGGGTGGAGTTGGGGCTACTGAATGGAACTGAAAGTTTACTGGCCGGATGCCCTTCCTGATGCCTACATGAAGGTCACAGCAGACAATTACAGCAGCAGCTGAAAGAGAAAATATTTTCACACTTGCAATCATTGCAGCATCTCCATGGACATGTGTTGGATGCTTGTCAACTGGCATGTATTCATGACAGCTGCAATACCCTGGGGTCATGTGATCCCCTTTTGTGACCTTCCGACAAGCAAACTCAATGGGGAAGGCAGATTCCCTCCACAACCATATTGCTAACTTAACAATGGTGTCAAGAAAGATCGTAATACGGAGCAATGCTCATTTAACATTTGTCTCACTTAGCAACAGAAATTTTGGGCTCAATTATGGTCATAAGTTGAGGACAACCTGTACACACAGATTCTGGTCCAAACTCAGTGGTGGCATTCAGCCGGTTCTATCCGATTCTGGCGAACCAGTAGCAGCAGCTCCACAAATGTTATGTTGGATTATGTGCATTCATTCCTGGCAGAACAACGCTTATTGATAGTCATAGAATAGAATAGAATAGAATAGAATAGAATAGAATAGAATGGAATGGCAGGAAAAGAACGAGAAAAATACCTTCGAGTCATCATAACCAAAGCACGTTCTTTAGAGATGATGTGTCACCTTGATTTTGATCTATGCCTGGCAGGCTTCTATAAAACAGCAGTGATTTACTGGCTGTGTTTTAGATTGAAATCTCTGGTGCTGCTGTGGGTTGTGGCTATAGCATAGTATTGTTCATATGGAATGGAGGAATAAGTGGGAATAACTGATACCCATAAATACACATTGGTAGGAGCTGCAAAGGGATGTGGTGGCTCAGTGGCTAAGATGCTGAGCTTGTTGATTGAAAGGTCAGCAATTCAGCGGTTCGAATCCCTAGTGCTGCATAACGGGGTGAGCTCCCGTTCCTTGTCCCAGCTTCTGCCAAACTAGCAGTTCGAAAGCAGGTAAAAAATGCAAGTAGAAAAATAGGGACCAGCTTTGGTGGGAAAGTAACAGCGTTCTGTGTGCCTTTGGCGTTGAGTCATGCTGGCCACATGACCACGGAGACGTCTTCAGACAGCGCTGGCTCTTCGGCTTTGAAATGGAGATGAGCACAGCCCCCTAGAGTCGGGAACGATTAGCTCATATGTGCAAGGGGAACCTTTACCTTTACCTTTTAGGAGCTGCAAGAGGAATTGGGGCTGTAATCATTTGTCCATCTCTGCTACGCTTCCTGATCTCTTCTATTAAACCTTCAAGGAGTATCTGCCAAAAGGTGGGTTGAATGGCAGGTAGTGCTGCATCTGCTACCCAACCCCCAACCTCCGCCCCCCTCAAAGATGCTCATCATCCAAAAGGAGAACCAACAAAGATGCAAGTCTGCAACAAATTTGAAAATGTTAGGGTAGATAGTCCTGTTTCTGAAATATTCACTCCATATAGAAGTAAAACACCTCCTACTATGGATGGGGGTGGGTAGGTGGGGGATATACCTAGTGATCCATGAATGTTTTGTCTGCTGTTGTCCAGACCAAGTACCTATAAGCAGTTTCTGGTCAGAATGCCCGGAAAAACAGATTGTCTACTAATTCCAACCTTGCATTTAGATTTTAGATTTAGATTTTAACACTAGAATGACGTTATAACTTGGGTATGTAACTTTGATTTTTGTTCCTTTCTCCAAAGCAGGTGTACATAAATGTTTATATTGGACAATCATTAGGCTGTAGTTTCCATAACTTTATTTTAGCAATAGCTAAATATGAGCTTTGTGCTAGTGTTCTAATTGTGGTTATTTTTTCAGTTTGTAGAATGGAATGGTTGTGATCTTTCATCATTCTAACATGAATTGGTTCTGGTCAGTGGCTGAACTAAATAATAATAATAACAGAGCTGGAAGGGACCTTGAGGTCTCCTAGTCCAACCCCCTGCCCAGGCAGGAAACCCTGCACCACTTCAGACAAATAGTTATCCAACATCTTCTTAAAAATTTCCAGTGTTGGAACATTCACAACTTCTGGAGGCAAGTTGTTCCACTTATTAATTGTTCTAACTGTCAGGAAATTTCTCCTTAGTTCTAAGTTGCTTCTCTCCTTGATTAGTTTCCAAAGATTTTGCCTTGCCTTGCTTTGCTTTTGCTACTGAGCACTTCATTTTTATGGTAGCTAGTTCTCTTATAGTCAAGGCTATGGTTTTCCCAGTTGCAATGTATGGCTGTGAAAGTCGGACTGTAAGGAAGACTGAGTGTCAAAGAATTGAGGGCTTTGAACTCTGGTGCTGGAGAAGACTCCTGCAAGTCCCTTGGACTGCTAGGTGAACAAACCGGTCAGTCCTAGAGGAGATCAATCCTGACTGCTCTTTAGAAGGCCAGATCCTGAAGATGAAACTCAAATACATTTCCTAACAGTGAGAACAATCAACCAGTGGAAAAGTTCACCTTCAAAAGTCAAGGCTTCGAAGAAGAGACTGGACAATGATTTGTCTGACATGGTATAGGGCAGTGGTTCTCAATCTTTATAGTGCTGCGACCCCTTTAATACAATTCCCCACGATGTGGCGACCCCAACCGTAAAATGCGCCTCAGGAGCTGCAGAAGGGGGAAAAAAGCGGCAAACTGTTTTTTTGAATTTATCGCTGCCTGAAGTCGTATTGGCTAGCAATCTGAACTGCTTGCGATTGCCCTGAGGATGGAGGCATTAAAGCGGAGACTCCTCCCCTATTAAGTTTATTGCGCCTGAAGCCAGATTAGGCTAGCGATTGGGAGTGATTGCAGCTGGCTTGAGAGGGAGACATCAGAGCAAAGATTTCTCTCTTTTTTAATTCATTGCGCCTGAAGCCGAATTCAGCTAGCGATTTGAAGAGCCTGCAGCTGGCTTGTGGAGTCAACCATTGGAGCGCGATTCTTCGACTTGCAAGTATACTTCCCATATTTCCGATGGTCTTAGGCGACCCCTGGCAAATCGTCATTTGACCCCCAACGGGGTCGTGACCCACAGGTTGAGAACCGCTGGTATAGGGTCTCCTGCTTGAGCAGGATGTTGGACTAGAAAACCTCCAAGGTTCCTTCCAATTCTGATGTTCTGTGTATGATATTAGGAAGAGAATAATCCATTCAGAATGTTTGGGTTCACCCAATGGACCTAAAGAAGATTTCTAGCACAGGGGTATCAAACTCAAGGCCCATGAGCTGGATCTGTCCCATAGGGTGATGAGATCTGGTCCACAGGGCCACCCTGGAAACAGTGAAGGACCAGCCCATGGTGCCTCTGCCAGCAAAAACAGAGCTCAGGAAGGCCCCATGCGGCCCTGCCAAATTCCATTTTCGCTGGCAGAGGATTGCAGAAGGCTGTCCCAGTTGAAAATGGAGCTTGATCTGGAATCTGTTTTTGCTGGCAGAGCACTCGGGCCACCACAGGGCCCCCCCGACATGAGTGACGTCAAGCTGGCCACACCCACCCTGGTCACGCCCACCCAAGCTCCCCAAAGTCAAACACAACCCTGATGCGGCCCTCAATGAAATTGAGTCTGATACCCCTGTTCTAGCACAGGGGTCTCCAACCTTGGCAACTTTAAGCCTGGAGGACTTCAATTCCCAGAATACCCCAGCCAGCAGGCTGGGGTATTCTGGGAGTTGAAGTCCACCAGGTTGAAAGTTGCCAAGGTTGGAGACCCCTGTTCTAGCATGTTTAAAGAATCTGGAGACATCAGATGAGATGGAATATGAAATAGCAAATAGCACCTAGAGTTCTATACCGCTTCGCAGTACTTTACAGCCCTCTCTAGGCGGTTTACAGAGTCAGCCTATCGCCCCCAACAAACTGGTCATCATTTTACCAACCTCGGAAGGATGGAAGGCTGAGTCAACCTTGAGCCGGTGTAGGATCGAACTCCTGGCAATGGGCAGAGTTAGGCTGCAATACTGCTTTCTAATCACTGCGCTGCCACAGTACAAATGGGACATACCAGATGACTCAATACCTGGGCGCTACCTTCCACATTCTGTTATAGTTTGGTTTATCTTTCAACTCCTTTAATAAACTTGTCTTGATATTTAAATAGGCTTTTTAAAAAAAGAACTTATATTTATTCTGCGGGAGATGAGCTGACTGACTTAAGCTTTGCTATATTTGGAAAGTTACTTCCCCGCATTTTGTCAACCCCTGTCTTTGCTTCTTTGTTTGACTGTTTCCCTTGTTTTCAGTGTTTTGCAGAAGGAAGCAACTTCCTACCGTGAGACTTTGGCAAAAATGTTAAAAGACACTCGCTGTATTTATTTCATAAGCTGGAGAGAGAGAGAGAGAAAGAGAGAGAGAGAGAGGGCCAATCAATACTCAGAGCTTAAATGATGAAAGGATTGAAACGATGCCAATCTTTTTTAGGATAAATCAGGAGAAGTCAAAGATGAAGTCAGGAAGATAAATAAAAGATGAGTAAATCTCTCTCTTAAAAAAAAAATTGTGATTGTAACCTAATTTTACTTGTTCTCGTGAATATGCTCATTAAATTGCTGTTCCTGAAGGAATTTCAGAAGCAGAAAAGTTTCTCTGCAACAGCAGTATGTATTACCTCAGTCATAACATAACTTTTGCCTTACCTGGCTTATTTCAGTAATATATTCAACTCAGTGGTGAAATCTGAACCTGTTTACTACCGGTTTGTTGGCTTCTGGCTTCACGCGCGCATGCGCAGTGCGCATCATGCACCAAATGCAAGGGGCGCGTACGTGCGCAGTGCACGCCAAAAGGACGCATGGGGTAAGTAGAACAGTGCGCAGGGGGGCGATCAGCTGTGGCACACTATCTTTTTTTTTTACTTTTAAAAGCATTTTTTTTACAACCTAATAGGTTGTTAAAAATGCTTTTAAAAGTAAAGAAAAAAAAGGCTCTGACAATTGCGCGGCTCAACTGGGATCGTCAGAGCCTCTTTTTTTTACCTTTTAAAAGCATTTTTTAAAAGAAGCGGCAAGCAGGGAAGCAGGCAACAGGGCATTGGGTGGGCATGGGCGTGGGTGGGGCAGGGATTTTTGTTATCGGTTCTCTGAACCACCCATTGCCATCGCTACCAGATCGGCTGATCCGGTCCAAACCGGGAGCATTTCATCCCTGCTTTTATGGCAGGACACAATCCAGAATGAATAGACCAGTTGGACAATATCCATGCTTTTAGTCTTCTCAACCACTACAAAGGAGGTTAGAAGGCCATTGTTTCCTTCCACTACTTTCCTTTTTAAATAAACTATAGATAGTTGGGAAGGGGTATGTGCTCCCTCTCATCATTTCCACCCTTTGTCACAACTCCTTATGGATGCAGACTGGGAGAAAGTACAAAGCAAACCAGTCATAGAGATAGAGTGCCTAGAGCAACTGTGTTTTCACAGGGCTTCTCTAGGACTTTGTCTCTGTTGACAAAGATTCAGGGACAGCTACATATGAAGTTAGTAGCTTCTATGGGATCAGCAAGATATTCAATTAGCCCCAAATAAGCCCTTTTCTGCCTGGATGGGGGCAGGGATTTTTGCTACCAGTTCTCCGAACCACCCACCACCATTGCTACTGGATCAGCCGATTCGGTCCGAACTGGGAGCATTTCACCCCTGATTCAACTTATAGTTGGGAAAATATAAAACAGCTTCTGTTGAAAACTTCCCTACCACCCTGAGATATTGACAATTCAGGGAGCATCTTCAAAAGGGTCTAATAAGGATGGAACATATTCTATGGCTCTGCAATGGTGCCCAGAGGGCTAGGAGAGGACAGCAGTATAAAAATCTCATGAAAAAAGATGTGATAAACCACTGGCAAGCTGAATAGAACTCTGAAGACTGAAAACTTTTCTTTCCAACTCCATGGTATTCTTTGGTTTTTTTGGGGGGGGGGCATACAGTTAGTCCTTGATTGATGCCCACAACCGAACACAAAGTTTCCATCCCTAAGTAAGACCGTTGTTAAGTGAGTTTTGCCCCTCCCCCTTTCATGACCTTTCTTGCCACAGGTTGTTAAGGGAATCACTGCAGTTGTGAAGTTACTCACCCGGTTGTTAAATGAATCTGGCTTCCCCGTTGAGTTTGCTTGTCAGAAGGTCGCAAAAGGGGATTGTGGGACCCACCCTGGGACTCTGCAACAGTCATAAGTACATGCCAAGTGGCCGAATTTTGATCACGTGACCATGGGGATGCTGCAATGGTCGTAAATTGTGAAAAATGGTAACTTTTTTTTAGTGCTGTTGTAACTGTTGTGTTGTAACACAAGGGCTATCAATAGATTTAAACTCAATGTAATTCGCTCTAATCTTGATTGTAGGGAATATGACTTCTGCAATAGAGTAGAATATCTCTGGAACACAGTCTACCTGATCCTGTTGTTAGTCTCTCTAATCCCCATACCTTTTACCTTAAACTGTCTACCATGGACTTTTCATGTTTCTTAAGAGGTCCCTAAGGGGGCGTGCATAAGCGCACCAGCGTGCCTACCATCCCTGTCCTACTGTTCCCAATTATATGTAATCATTCTGTGTGTTTATGGCTATGTTTTGCCAATTTACATCCCTTTTTTGTGCCAATTTTTTTCATGTGTCCATGTCTATGTCTATACTGTTACTTGTTTCCTTGTACTTGTTGACAAATAAAATCAATCAATCAATTAATCAATCAATAAAATAAACTTTGAACGGTGTTTAGCTAGCTAAATGAATGGTTTGTCAATCAAGGTCAATATAAATCAAGGGTCAATATAAAAAGGTCAATCAAGGTCAATATAAATCAAGGTCAATATAAAAAGGGTCAATATAAAAGGGATGAAAAACGATACTGCCCTAGGTCTATACTATAGGCCACGCAACCAAACAGAGGAAGTAGATGAACTTTTTGCTAGTCAGCTAACTAAGGTATGTAGGAAACACATAATGGGGGATTTTAACTACCCTGACATCAACTGGGAGACAAACTCTGCACCAGGCGGAAGATCCAACAGGTTCCTAACAAACCTAGCAGACAACTTTGTTTCCCAAAAAGTAGAGAAGGCAACAAGTGGATCAGCCATACTGGACTTAATTCTCACTAACAGAGATGAAATGATAGAAGGTGTTGAAGCTACAGGAACCTTGGGGGCAAGTGACCACGCAATATTGGAATTCAACATTAAGCAAACACAAGTAGTAGAACAAAGTCAAACTAGAGTCTTGGACTTTAAGAGAGCTAATTTCAACTTAGAGAGAGCTTGAGAAGGATTCCATGGATAAGAATCTTCAGGGGGAAAACAACTCAAGAAGCTTGGGAAATTTTGAAAAGTGAGATTATAAAAACACAGTCTAACACAATACCAATGAAGAAGAAAAATAATAGATCTCAAAAGAATCCAGCATGGATGCATAAAGAACTATCAGACAAATTGAAAGACAAAAAGGACAAATATAAAAAGTAGAAAGAGAGGCAAATAACTAAGGCAGAATATCAGCAACAGCCCGAGCCTGTAAAGATGAAGTGAGGAAAGCTAAGGCTCACAATGAACAAAGGCTAGCGACAAAAGTAAAAATAACAAAAAGCTTCTTCCAACATGTTAAAAACAAGAAAAAGTCAAGGAAACAATTGGCCCATTGCTGGGAGAAAGTGGCAAGAAGATGACAAGCAACAGGAGAAAGCAGATCTACTTAACTCATATTTTGCATCTGTCTTTACACAAAAGGAAAAACAATCCAACCTATCAAAACAGCACTACAAAAACAGATTAGAAACACAAGTTAAAATAGGGAAGAAAATGGTAAGTGAACACCTGTCTACCCTAGACGAGTTCAAATCACCAGGACCGGATGGATTACACCCCAAGGTTCTGAAGGAACTGGCAGACGGATCTCAGAACCACTGAACTATATCTTTCAAAGATCCTGGAGCACAGGAGCTGCCAGAGGACTGGAAAAGAGCTGATGTAGTTCCCATCTTCAAAAAGGAAAAAACAGATCCAGGAAACTACAGACCTATCAGTCTGACCTCAATACCGGGAAGATTCTGGAAAAGATAATCAACAACGAATCACCGAACACCTAGAAGCAAACAAAGTAATAACCAAAAGCCAACATGGGTTTGTCAGAAACAGATCATGCCAGACTAATCTTATCGCATTCTTTGACAAAATGACAAAATTAGTAGACCAGAGGAATGCTGTCGATATAATTTACTTGGACTTCAGTAAAGCATTTGATAAAGTAGACCATAACCTACTACTAGATAAAGTAGAAAAATGTGGGTTAGACAGCACCACCACCAGATGGATTCGTAACTGGCTGACCAACCGCACTCAACATGTAGTCCTCAACGGAACTACATCCACATGGAGGGAAGTATGCAGTGGAGTACCCCAAGGCTCTGTTTTAGGCCCAGTACTCTTCAACATCTTCATCAATGACTTGGACGAGGGGATAAATGGGGAACTCATCAAATTTGCAGATGACACCAAGCTGGCAGGAATAGCCAACACTCCAGAAGATAGGCTCAAGTTACAGAAAGATCTTGACAGACTTGAACATTGGGCGCTATCTAACAAAA
This sequence comes from Ahaetulla prasina, assembly GCF_028640845.1. Lineage (NCBI taxonomy): Eukaryota > Metazoa > Chordata > Lepidosauria > Squamata > Colubridae > Ahaetulla > Ahaetulla prasina. The sequence goes on from NC_080548.1 coordinate 17,232,827, forward strand.
TGAAATTCAACAGTGAAAAAAGTAAGGTTCTACATTTAGGCAAAAAAAACAAAATGCACAGGTACCGTATATGTGGTACCTTGCTCAATAGTAGTACCTGTGAGAGGGATCTTGGAGTCCTAGTGGATAACCATTTAGATATGAGCCAGCAGTGTGCAGCTGCTGCTAAAAAAGCCAACACAGTTCTGGGCTGCATAAACAGAGGGATAGAATCAAGATCACGTGAAGTGTTAATACCACTTTATAATGCCTTGGTAAGGCCACACTTGGAATACTGCATTCAGTTTTGGTCGCCATGATGTAAAAAAGATGCTGAGACTCTAGAAAGAGTGCAGAGAAGAGCAACAAAGATGATTAGGGGACTGGAGGCTAAAACATATGAAGAACGATTGCAGGAACTGGGTATGTCTAGTTTAATGAAAAGAAGGACTAGGGGAGACATGATAGCAGTGTTCCAATATCTCAGGGGCTGCCACAGAGAAGTGGGAGTCGGGCTGTTCTCCAAAGCACCTGAGGGTAGAACAAGAAGCAATGGGTGGAAACTGATCAAGGAAAGAAGCAACTTAGAACTAAGGAGAAATTTCCTGACAGTTAGAACAATTAATAAGTGGAACGACTTGCCTGCAGAAGTTGTGAATGCTCCAACACTGGAAATTTTTAAGAAAATGTTGGATAACCATCTGACTGAGATGGTGTAGGGTTTCCTGCCTGGGCAGGGGGTTGGACTAGAAGGCCTCCAAGGTCCCTTCCAACTCTGTTGTTGTTGTTGTTGTTATTATTATTATTATTATTATTATTATTATTAAGGACTACTTGCATTTCTCTTCATTTTCTGTCTCCATCATAGGGATAGAGATATTGGGCATAATTTGCATACAAACCAGGCAACCTCTCTGGTCCCCTGTCTTACAGGTGGTCCTCGAGTTACAAGCATTCATTTAGTGACCGGACTTAAAACAGCATTGAAAAAAGTGATGTATGACTGTTTTTCATATTTACAACCATTGCAGCATCCCCATGGTTGTGTGATCAAAATTCAGACGGTTGCTAGTGGTTCATCTTTATTAGTTGCAGTGTCCCAGGGTCACGTGATCCCCTTTAGTGACCTTCTGAGAAGCAAAGTCAATGGGGAAGCCCAATTCACTTACTAACCATGTTACTTAACAACCGCAGTGATTCAACTGCGACAAGAAAGATCTTAAAATGGGCAATACTCACTTAACAACTGTTTGGCCTAGCAACTGAAATTTCAGGCTCAGTTGTGGTCGTAAGCCAAGAACTATTTGTATCATGACTCATTCGTAATATTTATTAGATGTGTTATATTTTTATCCCATCTCTAATAATTTGTAAGTAGCTCAAGGCAGTGAACATATCCGATATTCCTTCCTCAGCCTATTTTCCCCATAACAACAATTCTGTGAGGTGAGTTGGCTGGAGACAGAGTGACTGACCCAAAGTTACCCTGCCAGCTTTCATGCCTAAGGCAGAACTAGAACTCACAGTCTCCTGGCAGTTGGCCCAAAGTCACCCAGATGGCTTTCATGCCTCAGGTAGGACTAGAACTCACAGTCTCCTGGTGACTGGCCCAAAGTCAAACTGCCAACTTTCGTGCCTCAGGCGGGACTAGAACTTACAATCTCTTGGCAATTGATCCAAAGTCACTCAACTAGTGTTCATGCCTAAGGAAGGACTAGAATGAACTGGTTTCTAGGTCAGCACCTTCACCACTCTACTAACTGGACCTTTTCCTCTCCAGCTGAATTCATGATAAATTAAAACAATATAACCTGGAACACTAAGTAGCTGTAGTTGTCCTTCCCTCTTGACAGAAGATCCATCTTAGCCCTAAAGAAAACTAGGATGAGAGCATGTATTCATTTCAGGATTGACAGGTTACTCATCTTTCCAAGGTTAGAATACTTTCATCATGTACCTTTATCAGTTTGTCAGTTTCTTAAAAAAATAAGAAGACATAAGCATCCTTTTGTACATTTCCCTTAACTGCACATGGAACACCTTCTTTCTAATGTAAAGAATCTTTGACTGCATCTTTTCCGAACATAAAAGGTAAAGGTAAAGACTCCCTTGCACATATGTGCTAGTTGTTCCCGACTCTAGGGAGCGGTGCTCATCTCCGTTTCAAAGCCAAAGAGCCAGCACTGTCCAAAGACGTCTCCGTGGTCATGTGGCCAGCATGACTAAATACCAAAGGCGCACGGAACGCTGTTACCTTCCCACCAAAGGTAGTCCCTATTTTTCTACTTTTTTACGTGCTTTCGAACTGCTAGGTTGGCAGAAGCTGAGACAAGTAACGGGAGCTCACCCCATTATGCAGCACTCGGGATTCGAACCACTGAACTGCCGACCTTTCGATTGACAAACTCAGTGTCTTAGCCACTGACCCACTGCATCCCTTCTTTCCCTACATACATATGCTTTATAGACTGGTTTTCTGTAAGAAAATGCGGTTTTTGAATGTCTCAATTTCTCTCTTGATTGCATTTGTTAGCTCAGCCATTTTTGACTGGAACATGCCATTGTAAACTTTGGGAAATTGTGCATATTTCAAAGTCTAGCCCAGTTCAGTTCATAGATAGGATTGTGATGGGGATAAGCTTTAGATTAGTCCTCTTCTAGGCAGATGGTTTGTCCCCCATCCCATGGAGATAGAACAAAAGTTTCTAGACAGGGGTGAAATTCAAAAAAATTTCCTACTGGTTCTGGGGCATGGCTTGGTGGGCGTGGCAGGGGAAGGATACTGCAAATATTCATTCTCTCCCCACTCCAGGGGAAGGATATTGCAAAATCTCCATTCCCACCCCACTCCAGGGGGAAGGATATTGCAAAATCTCCATTCCCACCCCACTCCTGGGGCCAGCCAGAAGTGGTATTTGCCGGTTCTCCGAACTACTCAAAATCTCTGCTGCTGGTTCTCCAGAACCTGTTAGAACCTGCTGAATTTCACCCCTGCTTCTAGAATCCTTTGGCTAAGGCTTTCAGCAATCAACGTTCAATTGCCACTTGGATATAATAATATAATATAATATAATATAATATAACAACAGAGTTGGAAGGGACCTTGGAGGCCTTCTAGTCCAACCCCCTGCCCAGGCAGGAAACCCTACACCATCTCAGTCAGATGGTTATCCAACATTTTCTTAAAAATTTCCAGTGTTGGAGCATTCACAACTTCTGCAGGCAAGTCGTTCCACTTATTAATTGTTCTAACTGTCAGGAAATTTCTCCTTAGTTCTAAGTTGCTTCTTTCCTTGATCAGTTTCCACCCATTGCTTCTTGTTCTATCCTCAGGTGCTTTGGAGAACAGCCCGACTCCCACTTCTCTGTGGCAGCCCCTGAGATATTATTGGAACACTGCTATCATGTCTCCCCTAGTCCTTCTTTTTATTAAACTAGACATACCCAGTTCCTGCAACCGTTCTTCATATGTTTTAGCCTCCAGTCCCCTAATCATCTTTGTTGCTCTTCTCTGCACTCTTTCTAGTGTCTCAACATCTTTTTTACATCGTGGCGACCAAAACTGGATGCATTAATAGTATGACACACCCACTAGCACTAGAAGGTAATTAGTTTATATCCACAATGATATGCGGGAGAGGGCACTGTTGAATCACAGGCTGTCAATTCCAACCGTTGTGTAGGGATCAAGCCATCATCATCATCAATAATAATAATAATAATAATAATAATAATAATAATAATAATAATAATAATAACAACAACAACAATAACAATAACAATAACAATAATAATAATAATAATATTTGCATACTCTGAATCTTATTTCACTTAATCTTTTGTTTCACTGCAAGCTGTACACTTTTGGAGGGTTTGTGGCTAGAAGAGAATGAAAATAACTTTAAAACGGGGATGTCCAACATTGGCAATTCTAAAACTTCAATTCTGGGAGTTGAATTCTGGAAGTTGAAGTCCGTAAGTCTTAAACTTGCCAAGGTTGGACACCCCTGCTTTAGGTCCTTGTTGTTAGACCCTTTTTAATTTGCCTTTCAGATTTCATAGAAGAAAAGATGGTCCCTATTTCTCCCACGAGTGTGTGTGTGTGAGAGAGAGAGAGAGAGAGAGAGAGAGAAAGAAAGAGAGAGAGAGAGAGAGAGCATGTGCGCCTGTGACCGACTTCTGGGGAAAGATAGATAAGCACATTGCTCCAAACACAGCTAATTTATGCGTTTCAATTGCTTCCTGAGCTAAGAAAATTAGTGCTGGGAAGCACCAGGGCATTCTCAGTTAAGAAGCACAGGGAGATAAGAGTCTATGAATAGCAAGGATAAAAGAGATTACATGCATATAAACATAGATATCATGCTATTGCCTTTCAGGGTAAGCAACAGTTATATAAAGCAGAGCAAAACAGTAAGACACAGTAAACCAAAAAATGTAAAGGCGTGAGATAAGGGAAAATGAAAGGAAGACATCAAAATCTAATCTACGCCCACACCATTCTCTCTCCTTTCACATCTTAAAGTCTTTGCAAGCCATTCTTGCTTTCCCCATGTCTCCCCCCACACACATTTCTTGACTATTCAGAATGACAGAATAACAGAGTTGGAAGGGACCTTGGAGGTCTTCTAGTCCAACCCCCTGCTTAGGCAGGAAACCCTACCCCACTTCAGACAAATGGGTATCCAATATCTTCTTAAAAATCTCCAGTGTTGGATCATTCACAACTTCTGCAAGCAAGTTGTTCCACTGATTCATTGTTCTAACTGTCAGGAAATTTCTCCTTAGTTCCAAGTTGCTTCTCTCCTTGATTAGTTTCCACCCATTGCTTCTTGTCCTGCCTTCAAGTGCTTTGGGGAATAGGTTGACCCCCCTCTTCTTTGCGGCATCCCCTGAGATATTGGAACACTGCATTCACTTTGTTGCAGGCAGGAACAGGAACAGGATGACTGAGAGAGGGCAAGCAGTGGACACGAGGAGCAACGGAGCTCAGGCAATGAGCAAGGACCGCCCTCTCCTGAGCCCTGAGCACGGAGAGTGGAGAGAAGGTGGAACAGTGCAGGCCGACCCGATAAAGTGGGAGGAGAGCGCCCTGCCCCTCTGCACAAGGCACACCTGGGGACTGAGATTTAAGGAGACGTTGTGGGGAGGGGCATTTGTTGGGAACAAACGGTGAATTTGTAGAGTTTGGTGTGCCGGTACAAATATTTGGAGTTTGCAGGACTGCTAGCTTCTTCCTTCCTTCGTGGACTCAGATCCTGACTTCATCAACTCAGTACCTTGTTCCTTACTTTGTGGACTCATTGTTTGTTCCTGATTTTGTGGACTCATTTCCCTGTTCCTTTGTTTTGCTTGACTGGGTGCAGCCAGAGGCTGCTGTGTGTGTGTTTGTGTGCATGTGCTTTGCTCTGGGACTTGTCAAGAATGTGGGATGTTTGGTGGTGCTCTGACCCAGCCTTAGAAGAAACAAGAAACAGACTCCTTGTCATGAAAAAATCCTCTTTATTTACCTCTTGTGAATTAATTGCATTCACCCACCGAAAAGTCCAGGCAATAGTCCTTCAAGGAGTTAACTGCAGTAACAGACCTTATCAGTTCCTTGTGATTATTGCAAGGCCGTGAGCTCCCAGCCAAAAGGCTGCAAATTAAATTCTGGCAAGCAATCTTTGTGCCATGAAACACAATGAGCAAAATCTTCAGAAATACAAACTGTTGTCTCCTACGATAACCATTCCCCTTTCCTTCTATTTATTCCGCAGTCAGGGAGAGCCATTCAGCGTCCATGTGTGCTTTGCTTCCTGAGTCAACTCCTTGTCCTCCGTTGCTCACCTCTTCTAACTGCTCTGTGCATATGTGCATCTGGAACAGGCTCCAGCTGTTTTTCCTCCTCATTCATATCAGCCTCCAAAGGCAGCTGCTTCTCTGGTGGCTGGGAAATGTCAGATGGCCCTGACTCTATCTCTGTGTCCGACACAGAGCATCCATCAGAGCTTTCCCCAGACTCCAGCACTGGCCCAAGTTCCTCCCCAACCTCCTCATCGTCTGAGTTGGCCGCCAGCTCTGCTGGCAGCCGGCGGGCCACAACAGGAGGCAAATTTGAAGCATTAAAGGGGAGTTTAAACTCTCAGCTGGCTGTGTGACCTTCGTGCCTTGTCCTGGGTCATCACAATACAGCGAAACTGCAATGGACTTTTTTTTCACACTGGTTACTCAATTTTGATCCATATTTATTTGGCATCCATGCCTTAAAGCAAAAGGAAACTTTTGTATTTACTCCTGACACAGCCAACTCTCACTTCTTTGTAATTAAGTGGGTAGAAGCACATTCTTATACACAGCCGTATTTCCTTCCTTCAACAGACATTCATTTCTTGCAACAAACCACAGATTAGTTGCTATGATTCTGCTAGCATTTGCACCTCTTGAAATATCCCCATCCAAGGTACGCAAACTCATTTTCGTGCGCTAATTAATTACTTTTAAATGCGAGGATGACAAATATGTGATTAGTCCAATTAAATCGGCAGAGCTGTTGTTGTGAGGATCATGCAAAAGACTCATAGAAGCATATTGTTTACACTCACCCGAGCTCTTGAATGAAAAGAAGGATATAAATCTAATAAGTAAAGTAAATCATCTTGTAGATAAGGCTATTGGGAGCATCTTTACTCCATATTCCACCAGAGCGGGGAGGCATCCCATCCCTTAGGGAACAGAGGTGGTTCAGACCGGTTCGGGCAAACCGATAGTGGCAACTTGCAGGTGGCACCCCTGTCCACCCTCCCAGGCGCAATCCTGTCCTATACAGCTGTGTTTTTGATGCCGCACACATGTGTGGATGGCGCATGAGCAAATTGCCATGTTGTTTGACATCACACGCATGTGCACATGAGTGAAACGAGCATGTGTGCGTGCTCACATTTCCGGTGTTGGGTGGACCGGTTGCTACAGTATGTGAATGCCACCTCTGCTTGGGAAATACAGCTGGTGGGACCCATGAAAAGGGCCTTCTCCATGGTGGCTCCCTCTCTCTGGAACATCATTCCCCCAGATATTAGAATGGCCCCCACTCTAATACTCTTCTGGAAGGTGCTGAAGACCTGGTTCTGCCAGTGGGCCTGGGGAACGCAGAGCGGGATGGAGCCCATTAAATGGCTCGTGTGATGTGTTGTTGCCGGGGTAGGGGGTGCGGGTTATTATATTATTTTATTAATTTATGATATAAATATTCTCTTTTATTAGTTTTATTGTTTTATATATGAGGTTTTTATATTTCTGTAAGCCTGATGGCGCGGTGGTTAGAGTGCAGTACTGCTGGCTAGTTCTGCTGACTGCCAGCTGCCTACAATTTGGAAGTTCAAATCTCACCAGATTCAAGGTTGACTCAGCCTTCCATCCTTGTGCGTGTGTGTCTGTGTGTCTGTGTGTATGTAGCAGGTGTATATGTCTGTTTGTATGTATACACTTTTGAGAGCAGGTAACAGAATTTCATTTTTAATGTGTGCCAGTGTGTCCATAGTAAAAAAAAATGACAATAAAGGTTATCTATCTAATATTCCAAGTGTGGTCTTACCAAGGCATTATAAAGTAGTATTAACATTGTCAGGCAGAATGGTCAAAAATGAAGTCGGATAGGAGCCAAATGCAGCTTTCCACAGAAATGCCCAAAGCTTTCATGGTCAGTATTCCCAGACCAAATAATGAAGTTGAGCTGATGTTAAATCTTTAGCTATAAGGAGCCTTTCTATCTCTGCTCCAGGATAGACAGTAGTTGAGCCTCGGGAGTAAAATTTCGGTAGGTCTTGAAAAGCTATAGGCTTCTTTAGAGCTGAACTGCAAAATTTAATTCATCAAAGCTACAAAGCTGCCTCCAAACCTTAAATGGTGGCCCTTGGGACTGTCAAAAATTCTTAACGAATGGTATTTTAATGTGCCAGGAAAAATATTTAAACGAATTACCACAGAACAATCACATTTACTATACTGAGCTTAATCAAATGCAAATTGAAGTGAAATTATATTTTGTTTTTGCCCTGGTCCCATTCATCATTTTTTGGAGTGTAGCCCAATGGGATCCTATGCCATGTCACTCAAATACCCTATGCAGCCTTTAATCAAGGAAAAGTCACACAGCTGTGATTTTATATGAATTGATATCATCCGAGAAGCTTGTTTTGTCTTAACATTTGTGGAAAATTTAGTTTCTTCTACCTTTAGGTTATTTACCACAACAAAATTTTAAAGAAGTGGAGCAAAACAGCAATGGGGAAAATGAAGCTTCAAGATATGGCCAACTTTATGAGTAGAATTCTTGGTTTGTTTCTACTTGAGCGATGTAGCTTCTTATGATTAAAAAAACACAACTACAATGTCTTCAATAATATCATTATGGGTTTATTGGATCGCCCAGAATAATGTTTACAAAGATTACAAAAAAACATGTTTATATGTAGTAAAAAAAGGAAAGAAAGGACGGGTGATTTATGGTCTTGATGTAAAAAGTTTGAAGTTCTTTAAGTCACATGATTTGGTCTTGTTCTGTTCTAACTTTGTTTTGGAAATATTCTAAACCAGACACAAACACTTCCCTTCCTAACCTCCCTTAGAAGAACTAGGAAATGCCTACAGTACTTTGACCCTCTGTGTGCAGTTGGAACAACAGAAAGAAAATATTGCAGCATTTTGTGACTCAAAACCTGGTCACAAAATCTGATCACGTCTCCAGGTTTATCCTGGAGCAAATCACTTGGAGTCCACATCCAATTCTCACCATGTACATTAAATAAAGATGCTTCATTGATTTTATTTTGCAACACTCATTTTGATTGCTTGGGGGAAAGGGAAAAGAAGAAATGGAAACGGCAAGAAAGGAAGAGTGCTGGACTTCTATTCTTTTGGAGATCTTACCTATCTTTCCTTTTTGGCTGCTGATTCAGTTCTATAGAGGAATTATTGAGTCTGTCATTTGCACCTCTATAACTGTCTGGTTCGGTTCTGCAACCCAACAAGAAAAACACAGACTTCAGAGGATAATTAGAACTGCAGAAAAAATAATTGCTACCAACCTGCCTTCCATTGAGGACCTGTATACTGCATGAATCAAGAAGAGGGCCGTGAAAATCTTTACAGACCCCTCGCATCCTGGACATAAACTGTTTCAACTACTACCCTCAAAACGACGCTATAGAGCACTGCACACCAGAACAACTAGACACAAGAACAGTTTTTCCCCGAAGGCCATCACTCTGCTAAACAAATAATTCCATCAACACTGTCAAACTATTTACTAAATCTGCACTACTATTAATCTTCTCAGTTCCCATCACTAATCTCTTTCCATTTATGACTGTATGACTATAACTTGTTGCTGGCAATCCTTATGGTTTATATTGATATATTGACCATCAATTGTGTTGTAAATGTTGTACCTTGATGAACGTATCTTTTCTTTTATGTACACTGAGAGCATATGCACCAAGACAAATTCCTTGTGTGTCCAATCACACTTGGCCAATAAAAATTCTATTCTATTCTATTCAATTTCAGCAGGTGTTATCCAAACCAGAGCCAAAAACCTGCTTTTTCAATACAAAAATTGCAGTTCTCAGGATTTGTAAAGAGTTGAAGACCTGGATATGTTCCAGGACCTGGGGTGGGGAGGTTAAATGGCCTCTTTAAAGGTTCCTATTGATTGTTCTGCTTGATGGTTGGACAACCATTTGTCTGAAATGGTCTAGGATTTGGACTAGAAGACCTCCCTTCCAACTGTTATTCTATTCTATTCTATTCTATTCTATTCTATTCTATTCTATTCTATTCTATTCTATTCTATTCTATTCTATTCTATTCTTTGCAGATTTTTATTTCTAAAACTCCTAATTGCTGTTTTTTTCATTGTTTTACACATTATTAGCAATCTATAAGGGACACTGTGGCTCAGTGGCTAAGATGCTGAGCTTGTCATTCGAAAGATTGGCAGTTCAGCGGTTCGAATCCCTAGTGTTGTGTGACAGCTTCTCGTCCCAGCTTCTGCCAACCTAGCAGTTCAGAAGCATGTAAAAAATGCAAGTAGAAAAAATAGGGACCACCTTTGGTGGGAAGGTAACAGCGTTCCGTGCACCTTTGGCGTTTAGTCATGCCAGCAACATGACCACGGAGACGTCTTCGGACAGCGCTGGCTCCTTGGCTTTGAAATGGAGATGAGCACCGCCCCCTAGAGTTGGGGACGACTAGCACATATGTGCGAGGGGAACCTTTACCTTTAGCTGTCTCGAGTTGCCATATAAATCAATTAAAAAATAAATAAAAAATTGAATTCTGCTGTCAGTCCCCAGTCTATTACTGCTACCGGTACATGCAGGAGATTAAGCAAACTCACTTTCACCAAAGTTCTTTCCAAGTTTGTATTTGGGAGGGAGGGGAGAAGGGGGGGAAAATGTGGGGGACAAAATTCTGAACATCCAAGAAACATTTAACAGCCTCTGATGCCAGCAACTCCCCCAATACCTTCAAATATCCATAACCCTTGGAAGCAATGAAAATTCAAATCCATAATCGTGGAAAAATTGTGTTGAAAGGTCATATCCATCTGACTGTTCCATTACAGATTATTTTCCTATTATTTTTATTGCACTATGATTAACAAACAATATCAAGCAACAAAGAAAATATATATAGAAAATACAGAAACTACAGAAAAAGGAACTACTAAAGTATAAAGGAACTGGAACTACACATACCGTATATGTATATGTACTCCTCCACTTACGACCACAATTGAGCCCAAAACTTATGTTGCTAAGCGAGACAGCTATTAAGTGAGTTTTGCCCCATTTTATGATCTTTCTTGCCACCGTTGTTAAGTGAACCACTGCAGTTCTTTTTTTTTTTTTAGGGCAAAATTTTTTATTTTCCATAATAATTCCCACAATTTGACCAGTGTACAATACAATCACTTATCCAACAATCAATCCTATACTCAAATTATACTCAATCAGGGCTGCTCGACCGCCACTCCCTCCCTTAATCCTTTCTTCCCTTCTCATCCTTCTTCGACTTTCCCCACCATCCTTCTCCTCGCTTTCCTACTTCCCCACCTCTTTCCCACTTCTCACTACCATCCTTTCTAACCCTCTATCTTCTCCTTCTTCTTCTCTTCCTATCCTTTCTTCTCCCTCCCTTCTTTCCTACCTACCCACCTGCCTACCTACTTTCTTCCTTCTTTACTCCTCTTTCCTTACCCTTTCCCTTCGGGAGTGGTTACCGAGCAGTCCCGACTTTACACCATTCCAACTTGTTTAATTCTACCATTATTCCTGTACAATCAATCAATTTATAGTCTTCCCCTTCCCACCCCCCCATTTCCCCCCCCCCCGAGACTTCCCAGAACAGAATACAGGGTATTGTAACTAACAAACATAATCTAAAATATAACATAAAACATATTCCATTTCACACCATCACACTATCAATTCCCTTCTTTCTTAAAGAACCACTGCAGTTCTTAAGTTAGTAACACTGGTTGTTAAGTGAATCTGGCTTCCCTATGGACTTTACTTGTCACAGAGTCGCCAAAGGGGATCACATGACTCAGGCACAATGCAATTGTCATAAATACGAGTCAGCAGCCAAATGTCTGAATTTTGATTATGTGATCCCACGGGTGCTGAACCGTTTGGAGGTCTGTATAATATCCTTCCTTATACATGGTGGGATTCAAAAATGTTTACTACTGGTTCTGTGGGCGTTGCTTGGTGGGCGTGGAATGGCTTGGAGGGCATGGCAGGGAAAGAATACTGCAAAATCCCTATTCATAACATAACATAACATAACAACAGAGTTGGAAGGGACCTTGGAGGCCTTCTAGTCCAACCCCCTGCCTAGGCAGGAACGCTACACCATCTCAGTCAGATGGTTATCCAACATTTTCTTAAAAATTTCCAGTGTTGGAGCATTCACAACTTCTGAAGGCAAGTCGTTCCACTTATTAATTGTTCTAACTGTCAGGAAATTTCTCCTTAGTTCTAAGTTGCTTCTTTCTTTGATCAGTTTCCACCCATTGCTTCTTGTTCTACCCTCAGGTGCTTTGGAGAACAGCCCGACTCCCTCTTCTTTGTGGCAGCCCCTGAGATATTGGAACACAGCTATCATGTCTCCCCTAGTCCTTCTTTTTATTAAACTAGACATACCCAGTTCCTGCAACCGTTCTTCATATGTTTTAGCCTCCAGTCCTCTAATCATCTTTGTTGCTCTTCTCTGCACTCTTTCTAGAGTCTCAACATCTTTTTTACATCGTGGAGACCAAAACTGGATGCAATATTCCAAGTGTGGCCTTACCAAGGCATTATAAAGTGGCACTAATACTTCACATGATCTTGATTTTATCCCTCTGTTTATGCAGCCCAGAACTGTGTTGGCTTTTTTAGCAGCTGCTGCACACTGCTGGCTCATATCTAAATGGTTATCCACTAGGACTCCAAGATCCCTCTCACAGGTACTACTATTGAGCAAGGTACCACATATACGGTACCGGTGCATTTTGTTTTTTTTTGCCTAAATGTAGAATCTTACTTTTTTCACTGTTGAATTTCATTTTGTTAGATAGCGCCCAATGTTCAAGTCTGTCAAGATCTTTCTGTAACTTGAGCCTGTCTTCTGGAGTGTTGGCTATTCCTGCCAGCTTGGTGTCATCTGCAAATTTGATGAGTTCCCCATCTATCCCCTCGTCCAAGTCATATTCCCACCCCACTCAGAGGTGGTATTTGCCAGTTCTCCAAACTACTCAAAATTTCCACTACCGGTTCTCCAGAACTGGTCAGAACTTCTGAATACCACCTCTGTTATACATGTATTTATTATCATTATTTTTGTTTGAAAACAGAACAGTTCTTTTTCTTTCTTTTTGCTAATATTTGAAAGCTTGTTCTGGAATTTCTGTTAGGAGGTATTATTTATTTATTTATTTATTTATTATTCAAATTTTTATACCACCCTTCTCCGAAGACTCAGGGCGGTTTACAGCAAATAAAAGGACAATAATCCCAAAAACATTTTAAAATACAGTCACTAGTTTAAAAATCTAATTTAACCGCTGTATAATTAAAAATATTAGATAAGAAAATTTACAAAAGATAAAAACCCCGGTTAAAAGCCCGCTAAAACCCCCCAGTATAAAATCGATCAGGCCAGCCCCGCTTGGTGAAAACAGAAAGTCTTGAGCTCGCGTTTAAAGATCCGAAGATCAGGGAGAAGACGGAGTCCCACCGGCAGCTCATTCCACAAGGCCGGGGCCCCCACAGAGAACGCTCTTCCCCTGGGGGCCGCCAGCCGACATTGGTTGGCCGACGGTACCCTAAGGAGGCCCTCCCTGTGAGAGCGCACTGGACGCACCGGATGATGGAAGGTAACTGGCGGCAGCAGGCAGTCCCATAAATATCCCGGTATTGAAATAGAAAGTTGAGCCTTGCAAATATTTTAATTTTTACCATTGCAGTTTGCCCTAAAATGTTAACATGTTTTGAAATCCAGTTTCATTTCCTTATTTAATTTCTTTCATGTTGGCATGTGATTATTAGTAATAACTGGATTAACATTCTTAATTAATAATAATAATTAATAGTTTAATAATAGCAATACCTAAATATTCTCAAGATTTATCTACTATTGGTATCCCCAAAATTTTGGGTGCTTGTGCAGAAAACATTAGATATGATTTCTGAAAATTACTGATAGTCCTGATACCTTTGCAAATTCTTTTAATTCCTTAATATAGTTAGCTGACTGGTGAGCATGGGAACTAATTAAAAGTGATTTTAAGTAAGTGAACCTATTAAAAGTGATTATAAGTAAAAAATATTCAAATGGATCAGTCTGATTTTATTCCAAATTGAAATACATTTTTCTTTATAAGGAAATTATTAAATATTATACAAATTAATACATCTTTACTAGCCACGTGTTCTTTAGATATATTTAAAATCTTTGATTCTCTGAAACTACAATTTTTAACAGAAATATTAAGTAAAATTAAATTTGGGAGTGGCTTTGGTACGATGATTGAATATATATATGGGCCACTTAAAGCCCAGATGAAACTTAACTGTTTTGATTCAGATTTTATCACAATTTTAAGAAGAACCAAACAGGGTTACTCTTTGTCCTCATTATTATTCAACCTAGCTAGCAATAGATCCAGCAATCAGATTTATGAGATAAAAATTGGAGGACTTCTCTTTTAAATCTTTTAAAGTTGTGAATGCTCCAACATTGGAAATTTATAAGAAAATGTTGGATAACCATTTGTCTGAGATGGTGTAGGGTTTCCTGCCTGGGCAGGGGGTTGGACTAGAAGGCCTCCAAGGTCCCTTCCAACTCTGTTGTTGTTGTTGTTATTATTATTATTATCTATGTGCAGATGATACGGTTTTGATGCTCTCAGATGTTACACTACTGATAAAAGCAGGTGAAATTAATGCTCCACTGAAAATGGAACTGAAAACAGTAAGAAATCTCCATCTGGGGGCTAAACCAGAAAGAAAGTTAATAAGTTTTTGGCCAGCGAATGTGCAGATTGTTTATGACTTCGATTCAGATGATACTTTATAGGGTGGGTGTATTTTCCTCCTAGGAATACATGCTGATACCAATTGCACTGAAAGCTGGGGCTAAGTGTCCTTGTGGGCTGATTGCTGTGTTCTGATTGTGATGGCCCCAAATCAATCAATATTGTTTTAAAATCTGGCAATGCCTTGATGTGCTGTTGTGCTAAATTCTCCTAAGTTCCCCATTCAGCGTGTTGTAGCACTTAAGCTACTGTGCTGCAAAAATCTATGCTGCGCATCCTTTCCTTTCCTTGCCTTGCCTTTTGCTTTTTCTCCGTTTCTTTTCTTTTCTTTTCCCTTTCCTTTTCTTCTTTCTTCCTTTTTCTTCTTTCTTTCCTATTCCCTTTCCTTTTTTCTTTCCTTTTCTTCTTATCTTTTCCCTTCCCTTCCTTCTTTCTTTTCTGTTCTTTTCTGTTGTTTTATTTCCTTCTTCCCTTTTCTTTTATTTTCCCTTCCCTTCTTTCTTTTCTTCTTTTCTTTTCCCTTTCCTTTCCTTTTTCCTCTCCTCTTTTCTTTTTCTTTTCTTTTCTCTTGTTAAGATTCCTAGAAAGCAAGAGTTTCATAGGAGCTACTCAAGGCCAGCGTTTGCAAACATGCTTAATTTGGTTCCTGAGTTAACCATATCCTGTGCTTTCCCAATTTGCTGAACTGTAAATGAACCTGCATTTATGCAGATCCTAAAGCACCAAAGAATGAACAAGGCCATCTCTAACTAAGCTAAACCTGAGTAAATGCAATTAGACCCTTAACTACCATGGTAAATGGTAGACAAAGCACTTTCTGTAATAAATGCTGATCATTAACTTCTCACCGTCCTACAGCTTGGCTTTCGTGTCTGTTTAGCAGAAGACAGACTTGAGAACAAATGAGTTTCTTGCTTGCTTTTCCTGACTTTAGCAGATGAGCAGGGTACTTCTCATCCAAGCTATTGCAATGCATATTTTGAAAATCAACTGGAAATTATAATGTGTGTAAACTGAGATGTTTTCTGGTCTAGACAGTTCTGGTTACTACAATATTAAAAAAAAAAAAAAGATGCTAAGACCCTAGAAAGTACCAGAGAAGAGTAATAAAGATGATAAAAGATCTGGAGATTAAATCGTATGATGAACATTTAAGGGAGATTGGTATGTCTAGCCCAGAGGTCAGCAACCCACGGCTCTGGAGCCGCATGTGGCTCTTTTATCCCTCTGCTGCAGTTCCCTGTCACTGGTCAGCTCCACAATTGATAGGGCTTTCAGTTAGGACAGGTAGAGGAAAAAGGATGCTGCGCTAGGAGGACACTCTTTCGTGGGGGAACTGGACTTCCGTTTGGGAGAGGAAAAAGTATGCCACACTGGGAGGATACTCTATGGTGGGGAAACCGGACTTATGGTTGGCTCCAGAATTGAACGGGGGCTTCCGGTTAGGATCTTTGTGGCTCTTTGAGTGTTTAAGGTTGCTGACCCCTGGTCTAGCCTATTGAAGAGAAGGATTGGGAGGGACATGTTAACTGTCTTCTAGTATTTGAAGGGCTTTCACAGAGAAGTGGGGACTGACTTATTCTACAAAGCACCAAAGGGCAGGACAAGAAGCAATGGGTGGAAGCTTGTTAAAGAAAGATCCTACCTAGAGATAAGGATAAATTTTCTAACAGAACAATTAATCAGTGGAATAGCTTGCCTACTGGAGTTGTGGGTGCTCCATCATTGGAGGTTTTCAAAAATAGATGTCAACTCTGCTGCCTCAAAATTGCCATGAAGCCTGAGAAAGAAGGGGAGGGGGGAGAGGAGATAGCCCAGCTTACAGTTAAAACAAAAAGTTTTCCTGTGGGAACCAAGGTCATCATAACAGGTGGCTAGTGAAGGAGGAGAGGAGCCTGCCAGCTGCATTCATTGGGCCATGTGACTGATGACACTGGGGAGTGGGGGACTGAACAGTTTCATTATTTTAATTAGGTGAAAACCACGGGAACCTTCAGAGTTGGTTTTTGCCGGCTGTGCCAATATGATGTCTCCAATAAACATGTTCTTAGAGGAATCTACTTGCCTCGGAGTTCTGCTTTCAACGGATGTCTTACTCGAAACACTGACATAACACTAGACAACCATTTGACCAGGATGGTATAAGATGTCCTGCCTTGAGCAGGGGGTTGAAAACCTCTGAGGTCACTTCCAGCCAGTGGTGAAATGTAAAATTTGTTACTACCGGTTCTGTGGGCATGGCTTGGTGCGGGTGGTGGTGGTAATGTGACTGGGTGGGCGTGGCCACCTTTTTTTTTTTAACTTTTGAAAGCATTTTTTCAGCTGAAGAGGTTGTAGAAAAAATGTTTTTAAAAGGTTCTGACAATCCCAGCTGAGCCGCGCGATCATCAGAGGCTTTTTAACTTTTAAAAGCATTTTTTCGGCTGAAGAAAAAATGCTTTTAAAAGTAAAAAAAAACGAAAACCTCTGATGATCGCGCAGCTCAGCTAGGCATGTGGGGGGGGAGGCAGGGATTTTTGCTACCGGTTCTCTGAACCACCTGCTGCCATCGCTACCAGATCAGGTGATCTGGTCCAAACCGGGAGCATTTCACCCCTGCTTCCAGCCTATGATACTACCTATATTCTATGTTATCTGGAAAGAAAAAACATTGGTACTAGATTAGGCTTGACCTTCACAACTTTAAGTTGCCTATATCAGTGATGGAAAACCTTTTCGGCACTGAGTGCCCAAATCGGAATGTGCATGTATGTGCGCACCCTGGAAACCTGAAGACCAGCTAGCTGGTGTGCATGCGTCTTTTTTGGATGTTTTCTGGGCCGTTTTTCAGGCCGTTTTTCAAGCCATTTTCCAGGCTGTTTTCTGGTGCTCCAGCGCCAGTGAAGACCAGATGCCCGGTGCGCTGGAAACCAGAAGAGCCACTGGCAGTGGCACGTGCCCACAGAGAGGGTTCTGTTGCCATAGGTTCACCATCCTGGGCCTGTATATTTTATCCTGGGGAGGAGACAGTCTGACTCATTGTCCTAAGGCAGGGGTCTGCAAACTTGGCTCTTTTAAGACTTGTGGACTTCAACTCCCAGAGTTCCTCAGCCAACTTTGCTGTCTGAGGAACTCTGGGAGTTGAAGTCCACAAGCCTTAAAAGAGCCAAGTTTGCAGACCCCTGTCCTAAGGGAACCAGGGCCTCACAGGATGAAAACAGAGGGCATTCTTTGTGGCGGTACCCAAGGTCAGAATGGTACCTTCCCCAAAGAGATTCGCCTAAGATTCCCCTTGCTCCCTGTGTATTTAAGAAGGTTTATTGATGACTGGTTGATGGCTTGTTTCCTTTTCCAGTGTTTATTTAGGCTGGCTTGTTTTTTAAAGTTTGCCCATAGCTTTTCATTATTTTATGTGATTGCTTTATTATTGCTGCTATCTGCTGTGTGATTTTGATGAACCGCCAAATATAAATAGAATTATACTGAGAAGCAGCAGCTGCTTTCTGAACCAAGCACAGACTCTAATCTGCTTTCTAAAGCTGCTCCACTTAGAACAGGTCAAAGAAATCAAGAGTCACGGGTAGAAGACTAATTATTGTCACGCTACTGTTTCTTTAGCAAACAAACTACCTGAAAGCAATACAATACAAAGATGCAAATTTGGAAGTCTGATTCATTGGACATCCTGAGCTACGTACCTTGTGGTACCGCAACCCCGTTTTCATGCACAGTTATAGAAACCCCCAGTCATTGGCAGCTTGTCATACATTTCTGGATTTGGCCTTTTGCTGTTTAATGAAATGGAGTTTTCTGCCTAAGTGTTTTCCATCGCTGATTACTAAGATGCCAATTCATTAACGCAAGCAAGAAAGTGAGAGTGCGCACATCAGCAAGGGAGAAAAAATACAATGGAAGATTTAGATCTGTACATGATTGGCATACTTAGTCTATTTATATCATGAGACCAATCCAAAAAGTTGCTCTTGGTTTTGATTTTTTTTTTTTTTTTGAAGCCAATGGGAGTGTAATTCAAGATGCAGGGAATTATCACATGCTCTGCTTTGAATGAACACAAGTAGTCCTCGATTTACAACAATTCATTCAGTGACGGTTCAAAGTTACAATGGCGCCGGAAAAAAATGACTTGTGACTGTTTTTCACACTTACGACCATTGCAGCATCCCCATAATCACGCGATCAAAATTCAGATGCTCGGCAACTGACTCAAATTTATATCGGTTGCAGAGTCTCAGGGTCATTTGGTCACCATTTGCAAACTGGTAAACGGAGAAGCCAAATTCGCTTAACAACTGAGTCACTAATTTAACAACTGCGGTAATTCACTTAACAATGGTGACAAGATGGGTCTAAAATGAGGAAAAAATGACTCACTCAGCAACAGAAATGTTGGACTCAATTGCGATTTTAAGTCAAGAATTCTCTATATCGGGGTCTCCAACCTTGGCAACTTTAAGCCTGGCGGACTTCAACTCCCAGAAAAGCTGGCTGGGGAATTCTGGGAGTTGAAGTCCGCCAGGCTTAAAGTTGCCAAGGTTGGAGACCCCTGCTCTATATGCAGAAAGATGTAGAGCCTTAATGAGAATTCAGAGTGGCTAAGTGAGTATGAATAAACCAGTTGGCCACAGCGTGATAGGTTCTAGAATTATGAATAATATGAAGCCAGCAAAGACGGGAAACTAATAAAATAGGATATCTCAATCATTCTAACCTGCTGAAAGTGACATGCTTGGCCAAACCAAGCATTCCAAGAGACACGCAGCTTACCTGTGGAATTCATTATCGTAGAATATTGTGACACTTTAAAAAATGGATAGGAAAAGCAGGGGTGTCACACTTGATTTCATTGAAGGCTGCGTCAGGGTTGTGTTTGACCTCATGAGGCTGGGGTGGGCGTGGTGAGGGTGGGCATGGTTAGCTCAATGTCATTCCTGTCAGGGGTGCCTGTGGTGGCCCGAGCGCTCTGCCAGCGAAAACAGGCTCCTGAGCTCCGTTTTCAGCTGCCGCGGCCTCCTACAACCCTCTGCCAGTGAACCCTCATGCAGCCCTCCTGAACTCCCTTTTCACTGGCAGAAGGTTGCAGGAGGCCGTGGCTGCCAAAAACGGAGCTTGGAAGCCCATTTTCTCTGGCAGAAGCCCTGCTGGTCGGTCCTTCACTGTTTCCAGGGCAGCCCCATGGGCCAGATCTAAGTACTGTATTTTTCGGAGTATAAGATGTACCAGAGTATAAGACACACCTTAGTTTTTGGGGAGGAAAATAAGAAAAAAACTGATTGGCAGGTGGATTGGCCTCCCGGAATACCCGCAATCAGCTGTTCCCAGACATGAATTTTAGCCACAGGTTCCTTGGTTGTGAGCTCTGTGCTTTGCTTTTTTCTGGGGTTTTTTCTGCCTCTGAAACTCTGTTTCAGAAAAAAAAAATTCTGCCTCTGAAAGCCTCCAAAACAGAACTTCAGGGGAAAAAAGCCCCTGAAGCTCTGTTTGTTAGCTTCTTTTCTGAAGCTCTATTTTGGGGGCATCTTTTCTGAAGCTTCTTTCAGCCTCTGAAACCTCAGTTTGAGAAGCTGGTGGGGCTACATTTGGAGTATAAGACACACCCATATTTTCACTCTCTTTTTGGGGGGAAAAAGGTGCGTCTTATACTCCAAAAATACGGTACCTCATGGGCCGGATCCAGCTTCTGGCGCCTTGAGTTTGACAACCCTGAGGTAAAGTAATGTACCTGTCACTGTACCTGTCACACTGTTCTTTATGGCAATCAGAAACCAGCTTATGCTGGTTGTTCCCAATGGTCATCTAACTTCTCTCAATCCATGAACAGTTTATAAAATCTCAAAAAGTCACTAGATGAAGTATTATTTTTAGAACTGGTACCTCAGCCTGGTGTTGGTTTGTTTGTTTTTTAAAATTGTTCTCTTCCTCATCATTTTTCCTTGTCTGGCCATTCTGGAAAGAGTCCCAACTCATTGAAAGCTGAAACTTTCATGATTTTTATGATTTATGATTTTTATGACATTTTATGATTCCGGGTCTAAGTCCCCGTCTTAGCAACCAAACAAATTTGGTTAGGGTTAGGGTTGTGCAGCAGTCTGGCTTGAAGGCAAAATATGACTGCGCTGTGCAATTCTAAAAGTAGACACATTTTGTTAGTTCCTGACGGGTGCTACGTGCACATCCAGGCATGCTACAAATCTTATTTTGCCTTTCAAATCAATTGTTCCACGCTGGAATCTGTGCATGTTTCTGTGGCTGACTTCAGAACATGGTAGTTTTATCAGGAGGGGGGGAAAAACAATTTGTAAGATAATTGGGTTCCAAATTAACTATGAAGATCAACATTAGCAGTTTAGCTTGGAAAAGAAAACGACAACGCGATTTGTTAATCTCTTGGCATTTCACAGCCAAATGAACAAATCAAGGTTTGTAAATTTTTATAAACTGCATTTTTATAAACTAACGGCACAGCAGTTAGAGTAATGTGGTTAATAATTTAGGCAAACTCTTGCATAGACATTCAGCAAGGCTACCAGTTCCGGTTTGCAACAATCCAGATGACAGCCTAGGTTCTAGCCTTGATGCTCTGAATTGGGTTGCTTTCTTGCAGATGTTTCAGTACCAAACTAGATAACATCATCATTGTTAGGAGGGAGCAGGGTTTGCTCTTATTTTATATAATAGTGTATTGCTGTGTCAGTGTAGGTGGGAATGGACTTGGTGGTTCCTAGGCTGTTATGTGATAGATCATCTGAGTTGGTAGCTCCTTGATTGGAGTATTGTTTACTTCTTGTATTCCAATCTAACACCAATGAAACAATAGCCTAATCAAGGAACCACTAGTTCAGTAATGAAACATCTGCAAGAAAACAATCAAGTTCAGAGAGCACCAAGGACCACAAAGTTCAACCCTGAGCTGCAATCTTTTTTTCTTCTGCGTCTCTTTGAAGCTATCTAATTGTCATCCAGATTTCTGCAGAAAACTTCCCTCTTCTGAAATAGCAAAGCCCTACCAGGAGATGCTCGTATTTGGTCTTAATCAAGGAGATGCAGGTTGCAAATCTTGAAATCCATTATACCAAATCTGTTAAAAATGACATCGATAGTTATGTATGGTTTTGCACTTCACGACCAATTTGCACAAAGAGGGTTTTTCCCCAGAATATTTGATATTGCGGCTCCCATTCACAGAAAACGGCATCAAGCTATCAGACCTCATAAGCCTAGGACAAAATTGGAAATTGTATAAAGGTTCAAAAACAGCAAGGGAATTTTCTGGTGAGGGTTTGCAAATAACAGTTGGAATATTTTTGTTCAGTCAACCTAAATGTTCTTTGTGATTGTTCCGAGCTATTATACTTAGGTAAACTACTTTTGTGTTCTATTGACTTCAGTCAATTATTGGGAAGCGAAATGAGAAAATATAACGGGGGGGTCGGAGGGGAGAAATATTGGTAGACACAAATTACACTCTTGCGGTATTCTACTCCAGAAACAAATTTCTGATATCCTGAGCCCAAAATACAATTTCTTTGGCATGCCAAGTTTCTAGTCTCCGGAGTTGAGGGGCACTGCATATTAGTGATGACTTTGCTACTGCTTTGTCTTTGTCAAGTACAGAAAGAAGGCAGGAAACTGTTGATGGGTTTTTGAATTGCTTGCATGAAAGCAAACCATTTCTCTGCTTTGCATGACTCAGAAACAATAAAGGAAGAAGAGGTAAAAAAAAAAAAACCCACCTTGGCACTCTTTCCTCAAATTAATGTGTGAATGCTGACTCACACAGCCTCCAAAATGAGCAGCCCAGTTCACAAAATGGGGCCTGTTTGTTTGCATAATATGCCATTGGAAACAAAACGATGCTATGAGAGGTCAGTTCTTCGCTTGGCTAGATCTAACCAGAAGTTACAGCATTTGAGTTAAAAATAAATAATAAAAGAGGCGGAAGGAGGGAAGTGGAAATGCAATTCTTAAGCAACTTTCTCGTCATAATTCTAGGCACAAAAATAAAGAGGCTGTAACTCTGTGAAGAATTCCCAGGTTTAAATCCAGCCTTTCTAATTGTCAGGATTAAAAATATTTCTCTGTTGGGATGAATGGCTGGAATGCAGGTTCATTAGACCTAAACCAAAGTGATTGCAGAAGTATTTAATGATCCCATCAGGGCTATGAATTTATTTGATAAGAGTCCATGTCACCGTTATCTGTTCTAATAGCACTATTACCTCCACCAGAGATATATGAGGTATCTTGGAAATTTCTCCGTACAATAAAAAATGACCTTTCATAAGCTAAGTTATGAAATATTCCCCAACCAAATATCTTTCAGTTAAGAGGGACTACATTTTCCATAATTTTGAGGCAAGCTAAAATTCTTGGACTTGTAGTCCAACATATTTGAAGGAAGCTATGCTGAGGACAACATTGGAAATTGTATAAAGGTTCAAAAACAGCAAGGGAATTTTCTGGTGAGGGTTTGCAAATAACAGTTGGAATATTTTTGTTCAGTCAACCTAAATGTTCTTTGTGATTGTTCCGAGCTATTATACTTAGGTAAACTACTTTTGTGTTCTATTGACTTCAGTCAATTATTGGGAAGCGAAATGAGAAAATATAACGGGGGGGTCGGAGGGGAGAAATATTGGTAGACACAAATTACACTCTTGCGGTATTCTACTCCAGAAACAAATTTCTGATATCCTGAGCCCAAAATACAATTTCTTTGGCATGCCAAGTTTCTAGTCTCCGGAGTTGAGGGGCACTGCATATTAGTGATGACTTTGCTACTGCTTTGTCTTTGTCAAGTACAGAAAGAAGGCAGGAAACTGTTGATGGGTTTTTGAATTGCTTGCATGAAAGCAAACCATTTCTCTGCTTTGCATGACTCAGAAACAATAAAGGAAGAAGAGGTAAAAAAAAACAACCCCACCTTGGCACTCTTTCCTCAAATTAATGTGTGAATGCTGACTCACACAGCCTCCAAAATGAGCAGCCCAGTTCACAAAATGGGGCCTGTTTGTTTGCATAATATGCCATTGGAAACAAAACGATGCTGTGAGAGGTCAGTTCTTCGCTTGGCTAGATCTAACCAGAAGTTACAGCATTTGAGTTAAAAATAAATAATAAAAGAGGCGGAAGGAGGGAAGTGGAAATGCAATTCTTAAGCAACTTTCTCATCACAATTCTAGGCACAAAAATAAAGAGGCTGTAACTCTGTGAAGAATTCCCAGGTTTAAATCCAGCCTTTCTAATTGTCAGGATTAAAAATATTTCTCTGTTGGGATGAATGGCTGGAATGCAGGTTCATTAGACCTAAACCAAAGTGATTGCAGAAGTATTTAATGATCCCATCAGGGCTATGAATTTATTTGATAAGAGTCCATGTCACCGTTATCTGTTCTAATAGCACTATTACCTCCACCAGAGATATATGAGGTATCTTGGAAATTTCTCCGTACAATAAAAAATGACCTTTCATAAGCTAAGTTATGAAATATTCCCCAACCAAATATCTTTCAGTTATGAGGGACTACATTTTCCATAATTTTGAGGCAGGCTAAAATTCTTGGACTTGTAGTCCAACATATTTGAAGGAAGCTATGCTGAGGACAACATACTAATGAAGCACACATTATTTGAGACATGTTGATGCTTATGTTCACGATCTCTGTTTGTGTGACATGTTGAACTTGTCTTGCATTTCTAGAAGAATTGGTATCTCCCATACAGGCACATTCATGTCTCTCTTGATAGATGAATTGAAAGAAAACGATATTTTTCTTCTTCACAAACTGAGAGTGAATGTATCTTAGGGTTTAGTCTGCTTGGTCAAGATACTCCTATTTGAAAAATCATTGCATTTTTGTAGCTGTTGTTTGAATCTCCCCCTTCATTCATACAGAGCCATATATAAAATTCATAGTGGGCAGAATGTTTAGCACTGTAAAATCTACGTTGTTCCGGAAATGTATCAGCCATGGCAATTTTCTAAAACCACAAAAATAGCAACATAAAATGCACCTTCATTTTGCAGTTAAAAATGCATGCAGTGAAGCACATCATTTCTTGAGTCACAAAACCCACATTTTTAATGTTCCATTTCTATCCTAACCTCCACACGATAGTGCATTGCTGAATGCACAGATATAGCTCTATATTTCCTTCATCAACTTCAAATAGTCACTCTATTTCCATTCAATGCAGAACCAGCATTTTTTTTAATCTTGGTTATTAAGTCATTTAGCATGCAAGTGACTTTTCTTTCACTCTTTCACACAGACTACATTACATTACAAGTTTATGTCACAAGTTCATGCTGCACACAGTTCTCCCAATCCCCCTACACATCTACTTCATGCCTTCTTTCTTTCCAATGACCTTTGTGGCATCCAGCCAAGCCACATAGGCGTAAAACTTCCTCTCATCTAGTCAAAGAACAAGCTGGGCTTGATATTTTGGAACCTTTTTTCTTACCTGACAATGCCGTACATTACCAGGATATTCCCCAAAAGTCCCACCACACATACGACGGAATACAGGGCGGTGATAGCAATAGCTATGATGATTGAAGTAGTATTTTTCATTGGCAATTGATTTGTGGCATTAGAAGTTGTGAGAGAACTTGAGCTAAAGTCCTGCAAGGTGCTGTTGTAAAATATTTCAGCACCCGGGATGGTGGACAGCTCCATGATACCAGGTGGCTCCAGAGTCCCGTTTGTGGTAGGACAAAAAGGATCAGAAGGCTTGCAGTCCAAAGACTTCGTGGGAGCTGTCCCGTTTTGGTGGTGCTGAAAACAACGAGTTCTTCTCCTTTTGGATAGGCTCACTCTTTCCCTTGCAAAGCACATTCAAATAAACCCAAAACTTCAAAGCAGAGAGTAAGGGGGTACTGGGCAGCCAAGGCAGAAGTAGGAGCTCTCAAAAGCAGTTGCACTAGCCGGTGGAATCTGACATCTATTCTAGCAGTTCTTCTGTATATACCCAGCAACACACTGCCTCCCTCCTTTATCTGCTGCCAAGCAGCTGAGCACAGGAAACTGAATTCGCAAGCTCTCCTAATGATGGTGATTTCTTATTTTAAAAAGAGATTGGGTGGGGGGAATCTGACATCTCTCTTGGACATTGGAAACAATGTACAAGATGCAGATTAAAGGAAGGGAACAGTCAATCACAGTCTTTAAGGGTTGTTATGGAGAAAAATCTTCCCATTGCTCAGTCCCATCGTTTAAATGCTGTCTCCTTGGCTAATGTGTTTTTAGGGAGTTATTGATGCTATTATGGAAGTGCTTCTCTGCACACACATGCACACAATATTGTTGCCGATGGAGACAGCTATTAGAGATTGTTAATTGTGTTTAAAGGAGGTAAGAGATGGGAAGACAGAGGGAGAGAGAAAGGTTCCAATAATTGATCATGGCATAACCCAATAACATCGGATATCTTTCATTTTCTTTCCCCTTTCTTTTTTCCAGCCTACCTATGGATCAAGGATACATAGTTAACCTAATGAGCTGCGAATCAAAGATACATGCCCTGTTTTCCCCCAAATAAGACATCCCCTGATAATAAGCCCAATCGGGCTTTTGAGCCCATGGCAATAAGGTCAAGAGCTTATTTTAGGGTTCAAAAAAATATAAGGCTGGGTCTTGTTTTGGGGAAAACACAGTAGGTAACCTGTTCCTACAAAAGTGGAGATCCTGCTAGCATCACCTCACAGATATCGAGATCACAAACAACTCAAAAGGCATCGTTCACCTCGGTCACAATTCTTTGATTCTGAAGACATGACAAAGCTTTAGCTGAAGTAGCATGGTTGCTTCTTGAGAAATGGTAGGAAAAGTTTGTAATTCAGCACCATTCTTGCAACCCCAGGAAAGGTAGGGAATGATCCTGCCCTTACTGAAGTCTTGGAGAGCTGATGTTACTCCCTGGATCAGCTTACTTTTAACATTATATGCAGTATAGGACTTTCTAAATGATGACTTGTTTAACAACCGGTAGTTACTGTATTTGCAGTAACGGTCGTTACTTTCATTTTCATTAAGAGACAAGTTCCTGTTTTGTTCCTACTGACTTGAATTTATGAGGACTTTCTTTGCGAAAGGAATTGTTACTGGAAATGATCGGGCTTCTACGAGTAGCTTCATGTTGTGATGGTGATGTAATGTGCCTTACTGAAGTGGAGACACAATGTGGCTTGCCTCAACTCATAATCTCTCCCAGCAAAGCCAGGGGAACAAGGAAAGCCTTGTAGCCACATTGTCTTCTGAAGAAGCGGTTTGAGCCGGTTCTCCTTTGAACCTTTATTGAAGTGAAGCACACCTTGAAGCCATTTTCAAGGCCTTGAAGCCATTTTCAAGATCCTCTTCCACTGAAGTTAAAAAGGACAAAGCAAAGTTAGGGTGACAGAATGAGAATGTCAGTGTTCCAGAAAAACCCAATTCCAATTAAAAACTCCAATGCAAGCATTTTCTCAAAGTCCCATTTATTAGAGTAGGCACATCTGGGAAAACCCAAATCTGAAAGTTCCAGGTTTTCCCTGAGTAAATCAAAAACCCCAAAACCATCCCCTCACTCATCAGTCCATCACATGGTCCAAGTACCATCTGTCCCATCTCGAGACATCATTCCAACCACTCCTTCTCCAGATGCAGGATTGTCCTGACCTTGACCGAAAGGAAGAATGCTATTTTGTCTAAATACATTCCCTCTTCTAAATCCCCCCCTACTACTTTCCCACACACAAGAAGGTGGCAGCGTGGAAGCTTCCAGTCTAATATGGCTTCCAAAGCTGACAAAGCATCCTTCACCTGCTTGGTTTCTGATAAACAGGAGATTTGTGCCTGACAAACCCCATCAAAGCCATCATTTTATGAGAAGGCATGTCTATGGTGTGGTAGTGTCCATAACATGTTCCCCAAATTCCAACTTGGTCTATTGAACCTAAACTATTTTGCTTCCTGACATAAATTATGCGGTGGAGTGTTTTCAGAGGGGCAAGACTGAACTCTGGGCTGAAGGCGACAAGGAATGCAATAATTTAGGACAAGCTAATAGTCAGGGCTGCAAAACTAAAGAGAAGGAAGCAACAAACGATGTTGCACATTAACATGTGAGAAGACTTTGTCTTACATAATTATTTTCCTGCCCCTTTCTGGCATTATTAGATTGTGAATCAGTTAAACACATCAGACTAAGCTATAGTTCTAACTACAGTCTTTGGAGCATAAGCCCTTATTGACATCCATGGTTCAAGGCCAGGCAAAAAGCACGATCTGTTTCATGAACAGTATCCAAAAACCCTTGGCACAAATGTACAAAGCCCACAAGGCTCGGGCCATACAGGGCTGGAGCAACATGTGATTTAATGGTCGCCACGATGTAAAAAAGATGTGGAGACTCTAGAAAGGGTGCAGAGATGAGCAACAAAGATGATTAGGGGATTGGAGGCTAAAACACATGAAGAACGGTTGCAGGAACTCGGTATGTCTAATTTAATCAAAAGAAGGACTAGAGGAGACATAATAGCAGTCTTCCAATATCTCAGGGGTTGCCACAAAGAAGAGAGAGTCAAGCTACTCTCCAAAGCACCTGAGGGCAGGACAAGAAGCAATGGGGGGAAACTCATCAAGGAGAGAAGCAACTTAGAACTAAGGAGAAATTTCCTGACAGTTAAAACAATTAATCAGTGGAACAACTTGCCTCCAGAAGTTGTGAATACTCCAACACTGGAAGTTTTTAAGAAGAGGTTGGATAACCATTTGTCTGAAGTGGTGTAATGTTTCCTGCCTAAGCAGGGGGTTGGACTAGAAGACCTTCAAGGTCCCTTCCTCTGTTATTCTATTCTATTCTAATTTCCAGGAGCTCCTCTCTCTTCCTAAATATAGCTGGGGCTAATCAGCTCTGACCCCTAGAACGAGGCTACTCTCAGGTAGACATACATAAATCAGCCATCAATAGATAAATAGAGATAAACTACATTTACACATCATTCAAAAGAGCCAATACAAAACCTAGGAGGAAACAAAAGAACTATAACTCCACCACCCCCCTAGCAGCCCACATGCAGATGATCAGAGATGAGCACCAGACAAACAATCAGGCAGGAAACAATACTCTAATCAAGGAACCACAAGAAGAACATTACACCTCCACCAAAACTGGCTACTGCATAAAAACAGGCAGCAAACCTCACATTTACTCCCACTGATGTTACCAACTTCGGTGAGGAAACATCTGCAAGCAAAAAAAACCAAACTCAGAGGCTCTAGAGGCTTGTAAGTATTTTAGAACATTGTACTGAAGGCATAAAGCTTTGTCAGGAGACTAGGAATACGGGGAAATTGGAGGAAAGGTTTACACTGAGTGGGCAGCCAGTGACACCCCAGAGCAGTCTTTCTCAACCTCGACAACTCTAAGATGGCTGGCTGGGGAATTCTGGGAGTTAAAGGCCACACAGCTTAGAGGTTGAGTAACACTACCCCACCCGAGAGGATGCTAAATGCAACTGTCAACATCGCTCGTCAATGTTCAGGCATTATCTTGAGTACCAGAGGTTTCCTACCTCTGGCTTACATGCCTGCCTAACCTAATCAGCTTTTATTTCTATCCAGATAAATTCCTACCTTTTCTTCATGTCATGTTCTGCTTTCCAGAAATGCTCAGCTGGCACTTCTATTTATTCCTGCCCCAAATCAAATAAGAGCCTTTCAGACTCTTGTTTTTTAATATATACTTTCTGTTTTATATCTTTTAACTTTATATATACTGTATATATATATATATATATAGCTTGAAATAGATCTATATTAGTCTAGTTTCCCTTTATTTCTTTATCAGCAAAACACAAATTGGGTACAAAATAGTTTGTTGTGAAAGCGATTGCCTGAGGGCTCCTGGATTGGAGTTGAAAGGTGTTGTCACCAAGGCCCAAGTAGTGATTACTAAACACAATTCAGTCCTCAACAAACTTATTTTATTAAAACATCTCTGTCTCCGATGCAGAGCCCTCCTCCGGGCCTTCCCCTGACTCCAGGAATGGCCCATTGCCCTCCCCAGCCTCCTCACTGTCCAACTCTGTTGCAGGTCCGTGGTGGTTCTCCATTCCCAGCAGATGATAAACAGAAGTTTTAACTTCCACTGATGGAGGCTTTTCTTTTCTGGCACTTTTAAGAAGTTTAAACTTTCCTAGCTCATGACAATCTAGAATTCTCATGATCCTTGACTCTATGGCAGTCATTACACTATCACTTTGTCCCCATGGCAATCCACAGGCAGTAATAACTCCAAGAACATCTCATTCATTCTTCCATTGATTGGAAGTTTAGGTCTCTCCAATCATAAAATCCAGGGATGTTCAAATAATAATAATAATAATATCAGAGTTGGAAGGAACCTTGGAGGTCTTCTAGTCCAACCCCCTGCCCAGGCAGGAAACCCTACGCATTTCAGACAAATGACTATCCAACATTTTCTTAAAAATTTCCAGTGTTGGAGCATTCACAACTTCTGCAGGCAAGTTGTTCCACTGATTAATTGTTCTAACTGTCAGGAAATTTCTCCTTAGTTCTAGGTTGTTTCTCTCCTTGATTAGTTTCCACCCATTGCTTCTTGTTCTACCCTCAGGTGCTTTGGAGAATAGTTTGACTCCCTCTTCTTTGTGGCAACCCCTGAGATATTGGAACACTGCTATCATGTCTCCCCTAGTCCTTCTTTTCATTAAACTAGGCATACCGAGTTCCTGCAACTGTTCTTCATATGTTTTAGCCTCCAGTCCCCTAATCATCTTCGAAATATTCTCTTTCATTCCAAAATCCATTGCATTTGGAACAGGAGACAATTGTGGCCAAAGGGAACTCTTAGATCTTGTTTACTCATTTACTTTTGCTTTCTCATTCTGGCCAAGTTATATAACTGAACACGTCTTCTTACCTAAGAGGAGCACGAAAGATCTTTACTTATTAGCCCAGAGACCACCATCGCAATATTAAATAAGATAAAAGCAGTCAACAAATAGGAGAGAAAATGCTTTCCTTCCCTCCTTCTCATTCTTCAGCGTATCCTTGGGGTCTTCCCCTCTGCTTACAGAAGCAAACCTATTTAAGCTACCAATATGATCGTCAGAGACAGTCAAAGACAAACTAAAATAAAATGAAGTCGAAACTCTAAAACCAATTTATGTGAAGCTGTTAATTATATTGCAAAGTCAGGCACAAAACTATCCTCTGCTTTCATTTAAACAAAGAACAAGGCATGATTGTTCTCCTGTGTGTTTGATTCCTCAATAAAAGAAACCTCTGACTATTTACTTGTCTCCTCATAATTCTCTTGTCTTCCACCCAGGGATAGGCTTCAAAATTTTTAGCAAGGGGTTCTTTGTCTGGTTGCGGGTGAACGTGGCCATGGTGGGCGTGGCCTAGTCAGCCTCCTGCACCACAGTGGTAGGAGGGAGCTTTTTGTCCTCCCCGGGCTCCGAAGGCTTTCCTTGAGCCTCTGGGAGGACAAAAACAGCCTCCCAAGGCCCTCTGGAGGCCGGAAATGGGCTTGTTTCTGGCCTTTCTGAACTTCCGGTAGGCCTGTTTTTGCCCGCTCTGAGCCTCTGCGCGTGCCCTGTTTACCTGCATCCAAAAGAGGCCATGTGAGGACTTCTGGGAAGGGCAGGGTGGGCAGGGCATGGCCAGCCAGGAGTGGGATTTGGGTATAGTGACCAGACGTCCCGCTTTTGGCGGGACAGTGCTGCTTTTTAATAATTTGTCCCGCGTCCTGCGGCAATTCCAAAAAGTCCCGATTTTGTTTTTGTTTCACCCATTCTGAAAATGGGAGGCGGCAACGCAAGAGGAGGAGGCAGAGAAGGGGGAGTGGCGGAGAAGGGGGCGCGAGAAGGAGGAGAGACCCCGCTTGACTTCACCCGAGAGGAAGAGGAGAGCGGAGAGGAGAGCCGAGGAGAGCCGAGCCTGCCTGGAAGAGCGGAGAAGCAGCAGCCGCTCCTCCTCCTTCAGGCAGGTGGCAAGACTCAGTGCGCATGTGCAGCCCCCCCTCTCCCCCGGTCAATGGTGTCCCGCTTTGCCATCGCTGAAATCTGGTCACTTTAGATTTGTGGGGGTTCTCCAAACTGCACAGAATCTTAGCTAGAGGTTCTCCTGAACCCCTGCAAGCCCCCAGCAGCCCACCCCTGCTTCCACCTTTCCACCTCTCCAAGTTTTGTAGTAGTTATCCAACTGATGCTTCACTCTCTCACAAGGGGCTCTGGATTGTGTTGGAAAGAGAGAAAAAAGAGGGAGGATAAAATTCTATAGTTTAAGACAGGGGTCTCCAACCTTGGTCCCTTTAAGACTTGTGGACTTCAACTCCCAGAGTCCCCCAGCCAGCAAGTCTTAAAGGGACCAAGGTTGGAGACCCCTGGTTTAAGAGCTCCACTGAAGAGCTCCACTGAAACTCTTGAATTGAAATCTCTTCCTGTGTAGGAATCCGATTTAAGACTTTCTGGACAGATACAGTACATAACTATCTTCTGTTTGAACAGACAGCTTTGAAACTTCTAGAAACTTAAATCACTTCATCACTTAGGTATGAGCCAGCGGTGAGCGGCAGCAGCCAAAAAAGCCAACGAGATCCTAGGTTGCATTAACAGAGGGATAGAATCGAGATTAAGTCAACTATTACTACCATTTTATAAAGCTTTAGTAAGAGCCTACTTTGAGTACTGCATCCGGTTTTGGTCACCATATTATGAAAAAGATGTTGAGACTCTAGAAAGAGTGAAGAGAAGAGCAACAAAGATGATTCATAGGAAGATTAATACTAATAGGACGATTTTCAAAAATATTCTGCAGGAAACTGTCTTCCAGTAATTCAAATCCAATATTCTGTGCATTGAAATGAGCAGGTTTTGACTTTCTTCTTCATTATATTTTGTGAGATACCTGAACAGGGCTATCCTATTTGGCTTGAATGTCTCTTCTCAAAGCCAAACATTCCCCATTCCTTCATAGTTTTCTGTGTTTCCTCTTCTTCTCCCATTAGAGGTAATAGTTTGATCAACATTTTCAAAAAGCCTCTGAAGTCCACGCTTCGGGACGTCTAATTCCCTACCTCAATTTCATTTTGATTGGAAGCTGCTCTCCACAGACTCATCAGGGAATCTTTCCCAGTTCCCAGGAGCGAAGACCTGAACTTGGGACTGTGGGAGTTGCAAATGTTATGCAGCACAAAAGAATTACATTATCACTTTTTTTCCCCCTCTCAAAATCATGGCGTGAAAACAAAGCAGTCTGATGAGAGAAAAACTTGGCTTGTTTAATTGCTTCCAAGTTGGGTGAAAATATTCCACAACAATGTTAATATGAAGACGAGAATATGGACCAAGAGAATGATCAGTGCCATCTCCTTATCACTGTTGTTTGGAGAGATTCCAATCCTGTGTTAATCAGAGCTCAATATTTCTATTTTCAACCAAAAATAATCAGAGTTGCAGGATCCAATCTGGGTCATTCGCCGGGACCAGAGCAATGGTGAAATGTGCTTGAAGTCTGCTACCATTTTGCTGCTGCACGCGCATGTGCAGTATGTGCCAAACGCACGCTTCGCATGCAGGGGCACTGCAGGCGCTACTGTGCAGTGCTGAAAAAGGAGGCTTAAGAAGCCTTTTCCAAGGTAAGTAGAACAGCCGGGAGGGAGGGGGTAACTGCTGTGCCACGCGATTTATATTCGCTAGAAAGCAGGGTTTCTGTTGTGCCTCGCCCGCCCTCCTCTCCGCAGCCGGGCCTCTCCCATCTCCTGCTATCTGAGCCAGAGTCTGATAATGAAGAAGAACAGCCTGGCATGCCTCCAGCCCCCAGCCCTTGCACCATGCCCGGACAGAATGAGCGAACAAACCTCTCTACTACAGCGTGTGAGCATGAAGCCAGCCACGTGCTAGAATTGCCAGCAGCAGACCAGGAGGACGGAAAGACACAGTGGACGGATCCCCGCTTCCGGAGAATGGAGAGGCGACATCAGCAAAAGAAAGGGAGGGGCAGGCCTGGATAAGTGCTGAGTCATGGAGCCACACTCCATGGCCTATATAAAGGATCTGCTTTTTGGCATTCCTTGAGTCAAGCAAAGTCTCATCTGGTTGCTGAAGTCACACCTTGGATTCCTGCCTGTCCTGAGAATTCTGCAGGAATTTGGCAAAGCTGCAGAGGCTTTGTGGCCATGCTTGATACAGACTTCCCAGACCCGTCCGTCGGAGGAGGAGTGGGACACGACAGTTTCCTGCTTTCTAGTGAATATAAATCACACGGCACAGCTGATCGTCGGAAATACTGATTCGTCAAACTGGTAGCATTTTTTTAGTACCAGTTCGCTCAAATTGGTAGCTTTTATTACTACCGGTTCAGGCGAACCGGTCCGAACCGGTAGCATTTCACCCCTAGACTAGAGGTTTAGTTTTCTGAGCTTTCGGACTCATGCTGGAGCCCATCCGAAAGACTAAATTTCTGGTCCCAGTGATCCAGCCAGATTGGATCCTGCAACATTAACCTGGGACCCGTACATTTGCCTTTCATTCATAAAACAATCAGAGCCTTACATTTCCTTAATGGATAATGATAATTCATGGACTAAATGCAAGTTTATTAGCTCGATGAAGTGCTGTGTTTCAAGTGTTAAGAACATGCCCACTTGAGTGAGAAATAATGGACAGAGAGAAATGGGATGAATAAAATACAATTATCTCCTATCGGCTTTGTGACCTGACAACCTCTGTGACTGCCACAATTAAAAAGGCACGTGTTACTGGTCTTTCAGCATTTATATCTCTTCCTGTCATAAAGATACGTAGCTGCTACCCAGAGGCCTGCTTCTTCTATCTGATAGTTGTTCCCAATGGAGAAAAAGCCTATGCCATAATAAATATCTTACCTTTCAAACAGCTATATCAATTTGTGTATGTGTTTGCCGTCTCAGAGAAACACAGCTGGTTTTCGGGTTTTTTTGCAAAAAGTTCCAAAGTTAATAAGGGGTGTGTGTGTGTGTGTTTTGTAAATATAATCCCTTTTTTCCCCCCACAAAGTGGATGTGCGCTTTATATATTGCATTTTCTGTAGGAGTCCTATGTAGTCGTCTGTGCCAAATCGGCCCCCCGTGCCAACAAAGGCTGCAATTCTACAAATTGTCAACATGCCAATGTGCCAATTGTCCGTATGCCTCTGTGTATTTTCTCAGTAGTTAAGGTAATACAGTATGCAATCTCACTCCCAGGTACTGAAAAATTCAATTGGATCCCTGTGAGGAAGCACGTTTAGGACTGTGCTGCCAAAAATAGTAGTTACTGATATGGCTGTTCAGAAAATAATTTTTAAGTGTGATCAGTAGGTGTTTTTTTTGACCAGTGGGACCGGTCTATCAGGGCAACCTGGTCTACCCAATTATGGGAAGCAGTCAGAGGTCGTATTCAGCAGGTTCTGACCAGTTCTGGAGAACCGGTAGTGGAAATTTTGAGTAGTTCGGAGAACCAGTAAATACAACCTCTGACTGGCCCCGCCCTCCCGAGTCCCAGCTAATTGGGAGGAAATGGGGATTTTACAGAATCCTTCCCCTGCCACTCCCACCAAGCCATGCCCACAGAACCGGTAGTAAAAAAAATTGAATTCCGCCACTGGAAGCAGTATGTTCCGTCCCATAATTGGGTAGACCAGGTTGCCCTGATAGACAGGTCCCACCAGAGAAAAAACAATCTTTCCCCTGGTATAGCCAACAAAGCGAGGAGAACCCTTGGCTTAAAGGTTACTACATCTACCTAATATGTAAGCAGCCTGGGTTCGAATCCCAGAAGGGTATGGCTGGCTGATGAGAGCTAAATAGCTTGAAATAGATCTATACTAGTCTCCCTTTATTTCTTTGTCGGTAAAACATAAATTTATGATCAATAGGCAATTACCACAGCCTGTACTTCTTCATAAGGGGCTGTGAGACACCTTGGAAGAGAGGAGGAAGAGCCACAGTCTAGATAATAACAATAACGAAGAAAGAAAATAACAAGAGATATCTCAGCCCATAGAAAGAATGGAGGTGTGGGAAGTACTAATAAAGGAAAATATTTGTAGCTCCAGAGGTGGGCTTCAAAAAGTTTAGCAAGTTGGAATGGTGTAAAGTCGGGACTGCTCGGTAACCACTCCCGAAGGGAAAGGGTAAGGAAAGAGGAGTAAAGAAGGAAGAAAGTAGGTAGGTAGGTGGGTAGGGAGAAGAAGGAAGGGAGAAGAAAGGATAGGAGGAGGAGAAGAAGGAGATAGAGGGTTAGAAAGGATGGTAGTGAGAAGTGGGAAAGAGGAGGAAGTAGGAAAGCGAGGAGAAGGTGGTGGGGAAGTTAAAGAAGGATGAGAAGGGAAGAAAAGGAGTAAAGGGGGGAGTGGCAGTCGAGCAGCCCTGACTGAGTATAATTTGAGTATAGGACTGATTGTTGGATAAGTGATTGTATTGTACACTGGTCAAATTGTGGGAATTATTATGGAAAAATAAAAAATTTTTGCAAAAAAAAAAAAAAAAAAGTTTAGCAAGGGGTTCTCTGCCTGGTTGCTGGGTGTGCATGGCCATGGTGGGTGTGGCCTAGTCAGCATCCTGTACCACGGGGGGGGGGGGGTTGCCCTCTTTGGGCTCTGGAGGCTTTCCTCGAGCCTCCAAGAAGGCGAAAACAACCTCCCCAGGCTCTGGAGGCCCTCTGGAGGCCAGAAATGGGCCTGTTTCTGGCCTTTCTGAACTTCCAGTAGGCCCGTTTTTCACCCTTACCGAGCCTCCATGCGCGCCCTGCACTTATCTGCATCCAAAACGGGCTGCGTGGGGACTTCTGGGAAGAGCAGGGTGGGCGGGGCGGGGCCAGCCAGGAGTGGGATTTGGGGGTTCTCCGAACTGCACAGAATCTTAGCTGGAGGTTTTCCCGAACTCCTGTGAACCCCCAGCAGCCCCACCCCTGTATAGCTCAAGATTGACATGAGGGCTCCTTGGTGCTCTCTGAACTTGCTTGTTTTCTTACAGACGTTTCATGACCCAAGCTAGATAACATCATCAGTGCTGGGAAGTATCTTCAGAAGGGATCTTCCCTAGTTCTCTGGAAAATAGAAGCAAGAAAGAGGAGAACTGCTTGCAAGATTGATGTCAATTCTTTGAGATAGTCCAGAAGAAACCAAAACCACAAGTACTAAGATTATCTTTATTGTAAGATTACACTAATAGAATGTTGTAAGCTCTGAAAACACAGCGTAAGTGGCTAAGACATAAGTGGCTAAGACACTGAGCCTGTCGGTCGGCTGTTCAGTGGTTCGAATCCCTAGTACAGGTCTCCTGCATGAGCAGAGGTTTGGACTTGATGACCTCCAAGGTCCCTTCCAACTCTGTTACTAACCTTCTGTCCTTTATGTGTTTTTCCAGTGAGACTGGTCTATCAGAGCAACCTGGTCTACCCAAATATGGGACAGAGCATAATGTTTCCACTATTTCTTTGTCGATAAATTTAAATTTCTCTACTTTATCTTTACTTTCCAGAGAACTAGAATGAATCCCTTCTGCCATGCTTTCCACACTCCCATTCTTTCTGTGGGCTAAAATAGCTTTTGCCTGACCATTGCCTCTTTTTCCTGTCTCCCAAGATTATTCTCACAGCCCATTACATTCCTGTTGTTTATTAATGTCTTGGTGTATAATCCCCCAATTAATCAAGCTGTGGGTATATTTCAATTCCTCACTCAAGATAATTTTGCATGCATCTGCAGAACTAGATTTGCAGACCGCAAAAGCCTACACTGCCATAAATTTGTTAGGTATTACAGAATCACAAAACTCTGTAGTTTTAGCTGCTGTGAATTCATGTGTCTCTATACCAGTGGTAGTCAACCTGGTCCCTACCGCCCACTAGTGGGCGTTCCAGCTTTCATGGTGGGCAGTAAGGGATTTGTCCGATACTGAAGCACATTCCTTTTTTTTTAATTTAATTGACTTTTTAAAAAATTTTCATAGCATTATTTAAAAACATTTTCATTAGGTTTTCATAAAATTCCGTGACAATTTAAATTTCTGAAAATATACTATTTGTATTGCCCGCGCATAAGTTTAGTTCATGTTACATAAGTGAAACTAAATGGCGCTATAGTGCGACCGCAAACAAAAGAGCCTCGTTCCAAAATAGCTCATGCATCTCCCCACACACCACCCAGCTGTAACAGACAAGCAGAGCTGGGAGCTGGTGCCCCCCCAACCCAATCCATGATGCGCAAGAGGCATGCACAGACGACGATACACGGCGCATTACTGTGGAACCAGTGGGTGGTTAGAAAATTTTATAACTAACAGAGATACAAAAGTGGGCGGTAGGTATAAAAAGGCTGACTACCCCTGTTCTATACATTGCAAAGTATATAGTATGTAGCTGGGCTACAACACCTCAGGAAACTATTAGATGGCAGCAAAGGGTTACAAAAAAAATCACCCTTTGCTTCCATCTAATGGTCATCTGATTTTAATGTCCAGATAAGCTGCACTTATTGTTATGGGGCAGTAACAGAGCATTCCCTTTGGTTGAGGAAGATGTTTGTCCAAATAAAAGCTTGCTATGACCTTCATATATACAGTTAATGCCTCACGGACTTTGTACCTATCTATTTCACCATCTGTTCCTCTTCTCCAACCAGAAAAAAGTTTCTAAGGTAGTCTGTTGGTCATATAAACCAGGGATCTCCAACGAAGCTGGCTGAGGAATTCTGGAAGTTGAAGTCCACAGATGTTCAGTCACCTTCCCCACTTCGGAGTAACGAGGCCAGATTCGGGGGCTGGAGTCACAACAACAAGTCTTAAAGTTGCCAAGGTTGGTGACCCCTGATATAATCTGTTTCACACTCAAGAACTAGAAATCTATATTTCACATATCAACTTATAAAACAGAACGCAATGAAAGCAGAAACCTTTCCAATCGGTAACCTTGCACAGCTGCCAAATCTGCATCAGGTCCCAGGAGAACTCAAAACAAAGCTCAGTGACTCTGCGTACTTCTTTCTTCTACTGTGAAGAAGAAACTTCTACTTCCTCACTACAGCTCCCTAGAGAAAGCTTTATCTCCTTTCCTTTCTCCCTCCTTCCTAACATCCCTTTCCTTCTGAAACAAACCTTTTTGTAGAACCTTGGAGACAAGACAGAGCCATCCATTGATGGTGCCAGAAGAAAGGATCATTCTCAAGATAGAAACACATCACTTGTCCTTTACAAGATGTCCTCTACATTGTCCTCTACAAGATGTCCTCTACAAGATGTCCTCCACATTGTCCTCTGCAAGATGTCCTCTACGTTGTCCTCTACTACAAGATGTCTTTCACATTGTCCTCTACAAGATGTAACAGCATCATGTAAAGACCAGAATCATGCATCAAAATGCAAAAGCTGCAAGAACTGCTCTTCCAATAAAACTACTTCCCTTTACAAATAGAACTCTTGACCACAGTATGGCTTTGCATTGTTGTCTTCTACTCTGTATCCACAGTCTAGTTTATACCCTTGCAGTTCCCTGGTGTCCTCCCACCTCAATCTTAAAAGTTGTCTTTTTCAAAGGCAACTGGACTTTTTCCCCCTTGAAGATGTTTCATTTCTCATCCAAGAAGCTTCTTCAATTCTGACTGAATGGTGGAGGATGGAAGGATTTGTATTCCTTGCAGTCATCTGGTCATTAGCATTCTTTCTGAGAGTCATTGAGGCCACTGGGAGGTTTAATCTGTGCTCTCAGGGTCACCCAAATGGGTGTGGAACCTTCTTGGAACCGCTGAAAGGACTGTGCTGTAAACAGGACATAGGTGGTGTCATATCCTCCCCACCTCTGTTGAGAGAGGGCTGTCCAGTGTTAATGTAGATGGCTTCTTTGATCCCTCTTTCAAACCACTGGTCCTCTCTGTCCAGAATGTGGGCTTTGCTGTCTTCAAAAGTGTGACCTTTGTCTAGTGGTGAAATTCAATTTTTTTTTACTACCGGTTCTGTGGGTGTGGCTTGGTGGGCGTGGCAGGGGAAGGATACAGCAAAATCTCCATTCCCTCTCCACTCCAGGGGAAGGATACTGCAAAATCTCCATTCCCACCCCACTCCAGGGGAAGGATACTGCAAAATCTCCATTCCCACCCCACTCCAGGGGAAGAATACTGCAAAATCTCCATTCCCTCTCCACTCCAGGGGAAGGATACTGCAAAATCTCCATTCCCTCTCCACTCCAGGGGAAGGATACTGCAAAATCTCCATTCCCACCCCACTCCAGGGGAAGAATACTGCAAAATCTCTATTCCCTCTCCACTCCAGGGGAAGGATGCTGCAAAATCTCCATTCCCACCCCACTCCAGGGGAAGAATACTGCAAAATCTCCATTCCCACCCCACTCCAGGGGAAGAATACTGCAAAGTCTCCATTCCCACCCCACTCCAGGGGAAGAATACTGCAAAATCTCCATTCCCTCTCCACTCCAGGGGAAGGATGCTGCAAAATCTCCATTCCCTCTCCACTCCAGGGGAAGGATGCTGCAAAATCTCCATTCCCTCTTCACTCCAGGGGAAGGATGCTGCAAAATCTCCATTCCCACTCCACTCCAGGAAAAGGATACTGCAAAATCTCCATTCCCACCTCACTCCATGGGAAGGATACTGTAAAATCTCCATTCCCACCCCACTCCAGGGGAAGGATGCTGCAAAATCTCCATTCCCACTCCACTCCAGGAAAAGGATACTGCAAAATCTCCATTCCCACCTCACTCCAGGGGAAGGATACTGTAAAATCTCCATTCTCACCCCACTCCAGGAGAAGGATACTGCAAAATCTCCATTCCCACCCCACTCCTGGGGCCAGCCAGAGGTGGTATTTTCCGGTTCTCCGAACTACTCAAAATTTCTGCTACCGGTTCTCCAGAACCTGCTGAATTTCACCCCTGCCTTTGTCTTTCAAGTGTAGATGGATTGCTGAATCTTGTCCCGATGGGTTTGGTCTCCTTTCTTGTGTCTTATGTTTGTGAAGTGGTTGTTTTGTTTCTCCAATGTACAGATGTGTACATGCATTATATTCCCACCCCAATGCTAACCAAGAGTTCATCGCTACTAGAGTCTTGTGATCAGCCAAGGTTGCTAAGTGCTCTCCAGTGCAAAAAAAAAAAAAGGGGGAGACTATCTTGATGTAATCATTGTATAACCATATTAGGATTAAATGTGTTTGTGGCATCCTTTGAGTGGTGTGAAATCAACGCTTGCACATGCTAATGAAGACAAGACACAAGGATGCAGATAAACTGGGGGGAAAGATGAATGTCCCGCCCACGCACAGTTCGTGCTAAAAATCTGTACACATGGATACATTTTGTGCTAATAATAATTGACTTGCCATCTTAAGCTCGAAATCCTCTATGCACAGTAGATCTTGTCCCTGATAACGAGGAGAACATTTTAGTTCTTGGGAGTTACGAGTCAGGAGCCAGGCAGTGGTGCTACCCCGCCTCCCACACTAAGTAAGGATTATGTTATTGTTACGCTGCTATCTCTTCTGGAGGACTCCAGAATCATATGCAAAAAAGGAAACCATGCCCAAGCCTTTTCCACTAAAACAATTTGATAAAAACAATCAACAAGAAAAGCGAACCCCTTCTTCAGCCGAAAAATGCTTTTAAAAGTTTAAAAAAAAAGCCGCTGAAGATTGTGCGGCTCAGCTGGGATCATCAGAGGAGGGTTTTAAAAGCATTTTTTTCTACAACTTCTTCGGCCGAAGTGGTTGTAGAAAAAATGCTTTTAAAAGAAAAGAAAGCTTCTAACGATCCCAGCTGGTTGCCTGATCGTCAGAGGCTTTTTTTTTTCTTTTAAAGGGAAAAAAATTCTTTTAAAAGAAAAGAAAAGCTTCTGACGATCAGGCAACTCAGCTGGGATCATCAGAGCTTTTTAAAAGCATTTTTTACAACCTCTTCGGCCGAAGAGATTGTAGAAAAAATGCTTTTAAAAGTAAAAAAAAAAAAAGTTGGCCACGTCCACCCAGTCACATTAACCCCCACCCCACCTCACCAAGCCAGGCCCACAGTAACAAATTTTACATTTCACCACTGGGGAGATGGAAGGATTGGTGCGTGCAGACCTGGTGCCCCTTACCTCTAAGTAGAAATGATCCTTGGCTCCATTTGATAGAAAGGTATGATTTTATTAGAAGCCAAGTGCAGTAATGCACAGTCAGAACTGAGAATCATGCACCAAAATCCATAAGCTACATTTTTCCTTCCTCCCATTGCTGACCCCCTCCCCCCCCCATTATCAATCAGGTTCAAGGAAGAAGTTTTCAGAACAGTCACTTTGAGCTTAGGTTGGGATGCTGCTGCCTTCTTTTCCCAGCCAGGTGACCTTGAAGCAGCATCTCAGTGAGATATAGAAGTTACTTTCCCATCCACCTGCCCAGAGTTCATAGCAGACTGTCACCATATGGTAGCGAAGCGCAAGCGTGCATATGGTGGCAGCTGACAGGTACTGACAGTTGAGACTGGATGGTGGGGAGATGGGAGAATGGTGGGGAGATGGAAAGATAGGTTCAGAACCTATCCTTCCATCTCCTCACCATACAGGCTCCACTTGTTCTGACCTAGGCTTCCTTAAACAGCAGGAAGCAGAGTCTTGGTCCTGGCTAAACCTCTTTTATCTACACAATCGTGAATTACTTTCATTATTTTACAAGAAGAGTTCTCCATTCCTCTGAAAACAACAAAATACCTTATCCCACCAGACTTGAAATCCTAGGCTTAGAAAACTTGGAACTCCGTCGCCTTCGACAAGACCTAAGTTTCACTCACAGAATCATCTATTGTAATGTCCTTCCTGTCAAAGACTACTTCAGCTTTAATTGCAATAATAACCAATAGATTTAAACTTAATGTTAACCGCTTTAATCTAGATTGCAGAAAATATGACTTCTGTAACAGAATCATCAGTGCTTGGAATACTTTACCTGACTCTGTGGTCTCTTCCCATAATCCTAAAAGCTTTAACCAAAAACTTTCAACTATGGACCTCACCCCATTCCTAAGAGGACCATAAGGGGAGTGAATAAGCGCACAAACGTGCCTACCGTTCCTGTCCTATTGTTTTTCTTTTCTTCTTCCTATATATATATATGCTTATACCTCCTAACATTTACTCATATATATGTTTATATACTATATAATCTTTTTGTATGATGTTGTGACAAAATAAATAAATAAATAAATAAACAGTCAGCAAGGCTTGTCCAAACAGTTTTTCAAAGGAATAGTTATCACATACTTTATCTCTCTTGGCAAGCAGCCAGGTAACTTGTTTTCAAACGAGGCAAACAAGGCAAAAGGCAAAACTTGGCAGAGTCTCACAGAGTCACTGACCGAACGAATTGTTTCCTACAAAATCCCATTCCCTGTTCACTCCTCTTTTGTTTCCTATGGGAGGGGCCCATCACCTCCAAGGTGTGGCTTTACTCCCAAGTCAACCCTGCTTTCTGAGTTGTTCTTGTCTTCTGGCAGCTCTGCACATGTACTCATTGGGAACAGGCTCCAGCTGTTCCTCTGCCTCACTGCTATCTAGCTCCCTCTCTGCCTCTGATGCAAAGCCCTCGTCTGAGCTTTCCCCAGTCCCCAGCACTGGCCCAAGTTCCTCCCCAACATCCTCACTGTCTGACTCTGCTGCCAGCTCTGTTGGCTGCTGGCAGGCCACAACACCACTGTCAGTACCTATCCTTCCAACCCCCCTGCCCCCAAATAAAAACTGATGAGGTTTCTTGGATGAGAAACAGAACATTTTCTTCTTCTTCCTTAAGGAAAAACAGTCCAGTTGCCTTTTGAAAAAAGCACCTGTGAGACAACTGGGTGACTGGGAATCTCCACAGACATTTAACCCTCCCTTCTTCTGGCCCTTTTGATTTAAGTTCAAGTGGGTCTTCGATAAGAAGCTTTACTGACCATGGAATTTCTTCAAGAGACCCCCACCAGATTGCTTTCTGAGAGCAGCAATTCATCTAGAAAACATCTGAAGCAGAAAAGCAACCAGGAAGCATGTCTATCAGATGGAAGCGGAGTGAAGAAAGTGCTAACAGAAAATAGGGCAATGGCTGGGAAACTAAATTAATTATTTGTATTTCTGGCCACCGTAGATAATGTAGGGCGAAAGACATTTATTCCTGGATTGTTTTTTTCCCAACAAAATGATTTTTTTTCACACCTAAAGAACAGTGTAAACTGGCTGAGGAATTCTGGGAGTTGAAGTCCACAAGTCTGAAAGTTGCCAAGGTTGGAGACCCCTGGTGTAAGACACAAAG
This sequence comes from Ahaetulla prasina, assembly GCF_028640845.1. NCBI lineage: Eukaryota > Metazoa > Chordata > Lepidosauria > Squamata > Colubridae > Ahaetulla > Ahaetulla prasina. The sequence goes on from NC_080548.1 coordinate 17,276,658, forward strand.
TTCTACCCTGTTTCCAGTGGTGGGATTCAAGTAATTTAACAACCGGTTCTCTGCTCTAATAATTTCTTCCAACAACCAGTTTGCCAAACTGCTCAGTAAGTTAACAACCGGTTCTCCCGAAGTGGTGCAAACTGGCTGAATCCCACCACTGCCTGTTTTCCCCAAAATAAGACATCTCCTGATAATAAGCCCAATCGGGCTTTTGAACGCATGGCAATAAGGCCAAGCGCTTATTTCAGGGTTCAAAAAAATACAAGACAGGGTCTTATTTTCAGGGAAACACGGTAGGATTTCTCAAGAAATTGAAAGCAAAAAAAAGGTAAAATCAGGTCACTGAATTCCCCAAAAATGTCCTTAGCCTTCAGGTGTGGCATTTATTTATTTATTTTATTTATTGTTTATATTTATATACCGCCCTATCTCCCAAAGGACTCAGGGCGGTTTACAGGCATTTAAAAAGACAAAAAATACAATAAATACAATTCTAAAAACAATTAAAAAACTTATTCAAAAGCCTTAATTAAAAATATAAAAATTAAAACCCAAGATAAAACCCACAAACTAAAATCTAACTCAGTCCTGCGCAGTTAAATAGATATGTTTTAAGCTCGCGGCGGAAGGTCCGAAGGTCCGAAAGCTGACGAAGTCCTGGGGGCAGTTCATTCCAGAGGTGGGAGCCCCACAGAGAAGGCCCTTCCTGGGCGTCGCCAGGCAACATTGCCTCGCTGACGGCACCCTGAGAGTCCCTCTCTGTGAGAGCGCACGGGTCGGTGAGAGGTATTCGGTAGCAGCAGGCGGTCCGTAGATAACCCGGCCCTATGCCATGGGCGCTTTAAAGGTGGTCACCAAAACCTTGAAGCGCACCGGAAGGCCACAGGCAGCCAGTGCAGTCTGCGCAGGATGGGTGTTATCACGGGAGCCACGAGGGCTCCATCTATCACCAGCGCAGCCGCATTCTGGACTAACTGCAGCCTCGGATGCCCTTCAAGGGAGCCCCATGTAGAGAGCATTGCAGTAATCCAGGCGAGGCGTCACGAGTGCGTGGGTGACCGTGCATAGGGCATCCCGGTCCAGAAAGGCGCAACTGGCGTACCAGGCGAACCTGGTAGAACGCTCTCCTGGAGCGGCCGTCAAATGATCTTCTAGAGACAGCCGTTCATCCAGGAGGGCGCCTAAGTTGCGAACCCTCTCCATCGGGGCCACTGACTCGCCACCGATGGTCAGCCGCGGATTTAGCTGACTGTACCGGGATGCCGCATCCACAGCCACTCTGTCTTGGCGGGATTGAGCTTGAGCCTGTTTCTCCCCATCCAGACCCGTCGGCCTCCAGACACGGGACAGCACTTGATAACCGTTGGGGTGGTCCGGTGTAGAAAAGTACAGCTGGGTGTCATCCGCATACAGCTGGTACTTCACACGAAACCACTGATGATCTCACCCAGCGGCTTCATGTAGATGTTAAACAGTAGGCGAGAGGATCGACCCTGCGGCACCCACAAGTGAGGCGCCTCGGGGCCGACCTCTGCCCCTGTCAACACCGACTGCGACCGGTCGGAGAGATAGGAGGAGAACCACCGATAAACGGTGCCTCCCACTCCCAATCCCTCCAACCGGCGCAGCAGGATACCATGGTCGATGGTATCGAAAGCCGCTGAGAGGTCTAATAGGACCAGGGCAGAGGAACAACCCCTATCCCTGGCCCTCCAGAGATCATCCACCAACGCGACCAATGGCTGATTCTTTAATTTTGTTGGCTTACTTGGAAGTGTACAGGAGTAAAACTCTCATAACGGGATGTAAAATTGCTGCCTCACCATGCACAGCTCACGGGGTGGCGAAAGGCCGCCTTGACAACCATTGCATAAGATGTAGCTCATAGTTGGAAAACTTCAAATTCGCTCCTTTGGGAGGAAACTTTCCTCTTAGTGCTAGAAGGGAACGCTGTTAGCTATTCAGATGTTTGAACTTCCGTTTGTTTGTTTATAAATATGTTTTTCTCTCTTCGATTTCCCCCACCCCCCTCAAAACTTCCTTCAGCTAATTTATAATTGAGAAGGTTCTGGAGCCAGCCTTGCTGGCTGTTTTCATGGGGGCACCTGGCAACAATCTCGCCTGTTTTACCTGTGAAATGGAAACAGTAGTTTCTATTGTTGCTGGTGAAGTTTGCAAATGAGAGTTTCATCCTCTGCATTTTTCACAGCTTGCAAGAATTCTTTTTGGGGGTCAGCTGGGATCATTGACTCTCAAAATGATTGTCGTCCAGAGTTCCTTGCTTGGCGTGATCAGTGGTGGGTTGCTCCTGGTTTGCCCTGGTTCTGGCGAACTAGTAATGGCAGCAGTGGGAGGCTCCACCCACCCACCCAGACGCCATCAAAAATGCTCTGCTCATGTGCAAAAGCTTCTGTGCATGCACAGAAGCGCCACACGCTTGCAAAGCAAGCGCACGCACACACACGCTACCAATAGCAAACTGGTAGTGCCAGGATTTGAAACCCGCTACTGGGTGTGATGCTATACTGTCTGCTGAAGATTGGAAGTTGCTAATTTGGCTTCTGCTTTAAACCTTCACCAAACTAGGGCCAACGTAGACAATAGAGCTGTTTTTCTCAACCTTAACCTGTGGTTAAGAGCCAACCGTTTGGCAGTTCGATCCTGATGGGCTCAAGGTTGACTCAGCCTTCCATCTTTCTAAAGTCAGTAAAATGAAGACCCAGATTGTTGGGGGCAAGATGCTGACTCTGTAAATCGCTTAGAGAGGGTTGTAGAGCACTGTGAAGTGTATATAAGTCTAAGTGCTATTGCTATTAACCTGTGTGGACTTCAACTCCCAGAATTCTCCAGCCAGCATGCCGAAGTAGTTTGCCATTGCCTTCCTCCCAGGGCTGATGTCAGGTGCAAGAAGTCAGGAACCAAGATAGAGTTCAAAAATACTACAAGTTTATTTTATGCTACCTACACACAAGAATCTGATCTACTAACAAGTCAAGGTGAATTGGCATCAAATAAAAGTCAGTGGACTTCAATGGGGGTTGGACTTAGGCCTTTACTTTGTAGACTCTAAACTGATGATGTGTTTGACTCTGCCTTCTGGCTCAGCCTGATCATCTCCTAAATGATCCAAGGTCACCTGGTTGATTTTGGGCCTAAAGCAGGCTTAAACCCACTGGTGAAATCTGAACCGGTTTGCTACCAGTTCGCTGGCCACACATGGGCACTGTGCATGCATGCATGGACACCAAATGTGTGCTGCGTGCGCATGCGTACTGCACACCAAAAGGAGGCTTGGGAAGATAAGTAGAACAGTGAGGGGGGGATCAGCTGTGCTGCACAATTTAGCTTCGCTAGAAAGCAGGATTTCTGCTTTCTAGGAAAGCTAAACCGCGCAGCACAGCTGATCATCAGAAATACCGATTCGGAGGAACCGGTAGTTTTTTAAGCTACTGGTTCAACCGAACCGGTAGCTTTTTTAAACTACCGGTTGCCTGAATCACGGTGGACCGGTAGCATTTCACCCCTGATTAAACCTCAGTTTCCAGTCTGGTGCGATAATCACTACCCTAAACTGGCTCTTCTTTTAGACTTAAAAAAAACTTTGAAATATTACCTCTCAGTTCTGGATTGATCTCTATCATTAATCCAGATTTTTGGAAAAGGCCTTTGTTGACAAAGCATTTTCATATCACTGGAACGATTAAGTGTGCAGCTATTATTTGCCATGGTATAATACCTAGGAAATAATTTATTGTCCTTGATGGAAAAGACTTAAAATGCAAGAGGAAAGGATGATTTAATACCTCTGTGGAACACTGCAGTTTTGTAGGATATTTTAGATACTCATCCCGGCCCGAAAGATAGTGAAATGTTTATACTTTGCAAATTATCACTTTTGTCCTTTAATATTTCATCCACAACAGAAGCATATCCCAAGACAGTAAATCCTGCATCACCCGAATACAGAATGTGGCTTAAGCATTGTATAGGTCAGCAAAAAGGCACATTCCAGATGTTTTAGACTAAAACCCAAGCCAGGATAGCCAACTGTTAGGGATTTAGGGAATTGTATTCCCAAGATATTTCAAGGACATAAGATTGCTAATATAGCCTTATAGGACAAAACTAATAGTCTACGACATGCTACATCTGTCAAGATTCAGGCCATGAGGCCAATTATCCAGAGTGAGCTGGAAATCAGAAACCAGAAATCAGGGTTCCTCAGGAAGAACACGGCTTGAAACCGTATAGTTATTGTATTCCAGGAAATGGTAGCTTATAATAGACGGTAGACAGCTTCTGAGCAAGTCAGAATGGTAATTAAGAATTTATATCCAGTCAGATATTAAACCTTTCATGCTTTCCCACAGTGCCTTCCTCTTTAACAGCAATGCCTTGGATTTCCTCTTATCTCTAGCCTGCAAGGAGTCCTTTGATGAAGGATGCTTCCTTACGTTTGTGCTTTTCTGATCTCCCATTCAAATGAAATTTTCAAAGGAGGCTGCGCTTGTCCAGCTACTGACGGTATGTTGACAAGTCAAACTTACCGAACAATCAGCTTTATAGGGCAGAACAAGAGATGAAATGAAAACACAATACCGGAGATCTTCAAACCAAACAACAAAGCCTATAGAAATTAGACCTCTAAGGTTCCTTCCTGCCTAAGAAAAAGAACCAATGGTCAGCCAAGGCAACCATCTGGATGTTGATATAGAGATGATAACAGAATAACAGAGTTGGAAGGGACCTTGGAGGTCTTCTGCTCCAAGAAGGAGCTCTATACCATTTCAGACAAATGGTTGTCCAATCTCTTCTTTAAAAAACCCCAGTTTGGATCACCCACAACTTCTGAAGGCAAGCCATTCCACTGGTTAATTGTTCTAACTGTCAGGAAATTTCTCCTTAGTTCTAGGTTGCTTCTCTCCTTGATTTGATGCTTCTCTTCTTTACTATTTTTTTTAGTGATCTTTTGAAGACTGTGGAGCCCTTCTAGCTATGCACAAAGTTTTGCAACTCTACATTAACCTAATAATAGTATTGGGCTAATATGGATTTTGGAGTTCGTCTACGCAATGAATGGATTTTACATGTCTCCCACTCTGATTCTAGGCAACTCATAATAGGAAGTAAAACCTACAATAACATATATTCAGCAAAACAAAGCATGTAATGTGATCGCTAAATTCAAGCAAACTATAATATACTAGATTCAGCTGTTTCCAGTAGAACTGGAAGGGCCGGATAGCTCAGGCTGGTAAGGCCTGTTATTAAGAACACAGAAGCCTGCAATTACTGCAGGTTCAAGCCCGGCCCAAGGTTGACTCAGCCTTCCATCCTTTATAAGGTAGGTAAAATGAGGACCCAGATTGTTGGGGGGGCAATAAGTTGACTTTGTAAAAATATACAAATAGAATGAGACTATTGCCTTATACACTGTAAGCCGCCCTGAGTCTTCAGAGAAGGGCGGGGTATAAATGTAAACCAAAAAAAAAACAAAAACTGTACATTCCATTCTGAAGACTTGTTGGGAAAAAATAAAAACTTAACTTTTTTCAACAGGGAGGAGACTATTCTAAATCGGAGGGAGTTTACTGGACTGCTACCAAATGGGATGCTATCAGGAAGGCTCCTTTCTGGACTTCCTTTCCCTTGATACTCAAGAAGGAGGAACAGAGATAACTGCTGGTTGAAAGGGGGGTCAAAAAAGCCATGTATGTCAACTCGTAAAGCATTCCTGCACAATCTCATAGTTCCATTTTTTTCTTTCTTTGAATAGGACTGGGACATGCGGGTGAGAGTCTCAGCTAGAAAGTCAAACCCATTGAAATATTGAGCCCAGAGGACTTGTTTGGGCGATAGTTTTTGCGGGGTCCTAAGGGCCTCCAGATTTTTATGGTTGGTCCAGACATCAAACAGCCTCTGCCCCCGCTTCCAGCAGGTGGCACCAGGTTAGCAGTGCCCATTTCACCGCGAAAGCCTCTTTTTCCCCATGCAGCCCATCACCTCTCTGTGTCCGTGAGCTTGCAGGAGGTGTGGGTGCAGTGCTGTAGGTTTCCTTGGCTATTTCTTTGGAGTAGCACTGCTCCCACTGGCACATGGCTGGTGTCTGCTTGGATGACGAACAGTTGTTCGGGGTCAGGATGCTTCAGCTCGAGGCTCATGAATTAGGGCATCAGTCGGAACCCTGACACCATATATGTCAAAATTGAACAGCCTTCTTTCAATAGAGAGGGAAGGTACAACATCATCTATCTCCAGTCTAAAAACACAGTTGTTGTGCCTCGCCCACCCCCCTCTCCACAGCCGGGCCCCTCTCATCTCCTGTTATCTCAGCCAGAGACTGATAGTGCAGACAAAGGGCCTGGCATGCCTCCAGCCCCCAGTCCTGGCACCATGCCCGGGCAGACGGAGCAAATAAACCCTCCCCACAGCGTGTGAGCATGAGGAGCATGAAGCCAGTCACGAGCTAGAATTGCCGGGTGGACAGATCCACGCTTCCAGAGAATGGAGAGGCGACGTCAACAAAAGGAAGGGAGGGGCAGGCCTGGATAAGTGCAGAGTCATGGAGCCACACCCCATGGCCTATATAAAGGATCTGCTTTCTGGCATTCTTTGAGTCAGGCAAAGTCTAATCTGATTGCTGAAGTCACACCTTGGATTCCTGCCTGCCCTGAGAACTCTGACAGGACTTTGGCAAAGCTGCAGAGGCTTTGTGGCCACACTTGAGACAGACTTTCCAGACCCGGCCATCAGAGGAGGAGTGGGACACGACAACAGTCCTTTCAACAGTTCCAAGAAGGCTCCACACCCATTTGCACCACTCTGTTCACCCTGATGACACAGGTGAACCTCCAGGTGGCCTTCAAGACTTACTAAAAAAATGCAATTGACCAGCTGTCTGCAAGGAGTGTAAATTCTTCCATTCCCCACCATCCAGTCAGAGCTGAAGAAGCTTCTTGGATGAGAAGCGAAACATCTTCAAAGAAAAAACAGAAAGTCCAGTTGCCTCTGAAAAAAAGCACCTTTGGGACAACCATGACCTGGATGACTGAAAATCTCTTTGGACATCAAGAAAGAGGAATTAGGTATTGTTAGGTATAATACCAGAAAAGTATGATAAGTTGTATTTATTTGTATTTAATATTACACGTTTTGACAGCCGCAAGGATCGTATTTGCACAGTATTGGAGAAATGAGGAAACTCCAAGAGAAGATGTAATGTAAAAAAAAAAAATTAGATTATGCAGAAATGGATAGACTGACATTAAAGATAAAAGAAAAAGAAGATATAGACTATTTTCGAACGGGGACATTTTGTAAATGATTGGATAATAGAGATAGAAAGTAGGAACGGGGAAAGTATTACTATGGAAGTAAATTGCAAATATTATCTGGGTCAATACACTATTTACAAAGTACTCATGTATGTTAAATGAAAATGTAAAAATAAACTAGAAAGAGAGAGAGAGAGAGAAAAAGAAAGAAAGGAAGGAAGGAAGGAAGGAAGGAAGGAAGGAAGGAAGGAAGGAAGGAAGGAATTCTCAACATGTCTTCTTAGTCTCTGGGAACTAAGGAAGGAACTAAGGAAGGCTCTGCCTGGATCAGATAGTGCTGAAGATAGTGGGGAAGACCAGTGTTATAAAGCAACTTTTGATAACCAGCACCCTGAATTCAACCTGGAAATGTAGAGGTAACAAAGGAGCATCCCATGTTTGGGGTTCCTCTGCCATCCCAGCGTAAATCAGTCTGCAAATGGGCGGCTGCCTTCTGAGCCTAGTTGTAGTTTCTTAATTATCTGCAAGAATAATTGTGTAGAGGGAAGTGTAGTGATCAAAGCGCAAGATGATAGACGTTCCTGGCATCAGAACTTCCAGATCCAGAATTGCAACTGGTGTTACAGATGGAGCTCAGCAGTGGTGGAAAGCTGCCAGTTTAACAATCGTTTGGTGAGTGCACACTTCATACAAGCACGCTTCACACACGCACATGTCTAAGGCATTTGCGCATAGCACTGAAAATAGAGCATTTAGAAGCTCAGCTGCTTACCTTCCAAGTCAGCAATGCAGGGGTGAAATCTAAAAATTTTCCCTACCAGTTCTGTGGGTGTGGCTTAATTGGTGGGCGTGGAGGTGACTGGGTGGGCGTGGCCAATGACAATAAATAATAAAAATAATAAACAAAGTACACAAAACAATAAGAGGTATCAAAAACCAACTTTCACACTTTACACACACACAACACAACACAACTGACTCACACACAATGTAAAAGCAGCTGCACCTCACCCAAAATGGCCCCTGCAACAAGCAGGAACCTCACACAGCCACAAAAAGCTCAAAAACCAACTTTCACACTTTACATACACACAACACAACACAACTGACTCTCTCTCACACACACACAAAATGACACATACAGCTTTGTGAGATTTTGTGTGTTTGTGTAGTTAGAGTGAAATATTTTATTTTATTATTTTATTTTATTTATATTTTTAGATAAAAGCAGCTAAATTTAAAACTTCCTTAACTTTAAATTTCTGTCTAAAAAAAAAACTCCTTAAAAAAAATCCCAATTAACTATTTTTTTAAACTTCCCCCCACACAGTTACTTACCCAATTGAAGGGACAAGGCAGGCAGATTGAGTTGCTCACTGATGAGATGGATTGCAGGTAGGCAGATTGAGTTGCTAGCTGATGCAATTGATTGCGGCAGCCGAAGCAAGGCAGGAAAAGCGAGCGAGCCCAAAAGATGTAGCAAGCTGCCAGTTTGCTACCAGTTCTCTGACCTACCTACACCCATCTCTACCAGATCACCCGATCCAGTCCGAACCGGGAGCATTTCACCCCTGCAGCAACAGTAAGTAGAACAATGAGGAGGGGGGAAATCAGCTGTGCTGCGCGATTGAGATGAGTTCCAAAGCAGAAAATAAAGGGCAGGATAGAGTGGGGGTGGAGGGTCGGGGCCAACTGATCGTCGGTGCTACCGGTTCGCCTGAACCGGTCTGAACCGGCTTAATTCCACCTCTGGAGCTGAGCAAAGCTTCCGAAGTTTAGAAGGTTGGAGAGCTGCTCTTTCAAAGGAAGAGCAACCCTATCCAGAGTTAAAGATGGAGAACTCCTGGAACCTAAGACCTTCTGAACAAACACTACCTTGGTCTTTCCGGGGTTGCAACCCTGTTCTCTTTACCAAACAGGTCTTTCTTTCAGACTCCGTATCTTTTCCCCCCACACCCCCTTCTTCTCTTGCCTTCAACATGCGCAGAAAGAGCAACTATTCTCAGAAGCCTCTTCAAGAAAATACTCTCTGGGCGATGCTGTGGAGTTGCCTACAGCAATCAAAGGGCATTCAGCGGGCAGTAGCTTCAAGGATGCCAAGTGTCAGCCTCCACTTCTATATTGATTGATTGCTACGGCTGCCATTGTAAGTGGGGGAGGGGGGATCTGTCTTGGTTGTTGGGGGGAGGGAAGTGAGCTGGTGGAGATGTCTTGTAACAGGGAGTGAACTGGAGAAACTTTCCCTCAGCGTTTTCTCTGCAGCTGGGAGGCGTGCTGATATCCAGTCAAGGTCAACCGCCTGGGCATACCAGAAGGATGGGGCCTTCTGAAGCTGCACCCCACATGACCCCCTGGGGGAATGTGGATTGGATAATCCTGACTGGACCCTTGAGGGGGAGGGTTTGGGGGATGTTTCATATATGTGATTTTCGTGCCTATTGCCTCAGACCTGGCTTTTCTTTGATTGCATTCAGTTCATACTCAGTAAAAGTACCTTTCTCTATGGAAATGGAGTCGGGGTTTTTCTTTCTTGAGTACTGAAAGGAGACATATCTGACACAAAGCCTCGAAGCTGCTACCTGGATTTTTTTTCCTTAAAAAAAAAATCATTTTGCAGGATCTGATATCCTGCTTGTAATCACCTCTGCTATCCTCACCCCTGTCTCCAAAGGTAGCATTTGCATTCTGATAACTAGTTCATCCCAGCACAGCAATGGGAGAGCAAGGGAGAAAATAAGCACCATGCCGACTTTGTTGTCAGCAAACACAAAAAATTAAAAATTAGGCTGCCTCGGTCAAGTTGGCTGGATTTCAGTTTCCAGCGCAATGTAAAGGAATTGCATTTTAATGCAGCTCCATCTTTCAGGGGAAAAAAAAACACCAAACTTCTTTCCCTGTCATAGGCTGAAGTTTATGGTACCAAAAAGAAAAGAAAAGAAAAGAAAAAATATGTCACTCTAAAGCTGTAGGATAAAGCCCAGAATCCCCTTTGCTTTGGAAATAATCTCATTGCTCCATATGGGCTGTTTAATGCGATTCTTTGGGTCCGCAGGGAGGGGTTATAAATAGCAGGAGGCCAGCAAAACAAGAAAATCTGGATATGTAATATAAATCATCAAAGCTGATTTAGGCACAGTAGAAAGAAATCCGAGGAAAACAAGGAAGGGAACGAGGGGTAGCTGAGAGCATCATCCCTCAATTCAGTGGCCTCTCTGTATATCCGATTGAATTTTTTGACATCCATGGTCATTCACAGTGATGGGAATTAGAGTCCACCATGTCTCAAGGGCAGCTAAAAAAAATCAATTTGAAATGGGAGGTGGGGAGGATGAGAAGGGAAAGGATGGGAAGGAAGGAAGGAAGGAAGGAAGGAAGGAAGGAAGGAAGGAAGGAAGGAAGGAAGGAAGGAAGGAAGGAATGAAGGAAGGAAGGACAGGGCAAAGGCAGGATAGGATAGGATCAGATAGGAAAGGAAAGGAAAGGAAAGGAAAGGAAAGGAGGGGGGAGGAAGGGAGGAAGGAGAGCAGGGCAAAGGATAGGATAGGATAGGATAGGATAGGATAGGATGGATGGGATGGGATGGGATGGGATAGGATAGGATGGGATGGGATGGGATGGGAAGGAAGGAAGGAAGGAAGGAAGGAAGAAGGAAAGGAAAGGAAAGGAAAGGAAAGGAAAGGAAAGGAAAGGAAAGGAAAGGAGGGAGAGAGCAGGGCAGGAAAAGAAGGAAGGAGGGATGGAAAGGAGGAGGGAAGGGAGGAAGGAAGGAGAGCAGGACAAAGGATAGGACAGGATAGGATAGGATGGGATGGGCTGGAAAGGAAAGGAAAGAAGGGGAAGGGAGGGGAGGGGAAGGGAGGGGAAGGGAAGGGCAGGAAAGGAAAGGAAAGGAAAGGGAGGGAGGGAGGGAGGAAGGGGAGCAGGGCAAAGGATAGGATAGGATAGGATGGGATGGGATGGGATGGGATGGGATGGGATGGGATGGGATGGGATGGGATGGGATGGGATGGGATAGGGAAGGGAAGGGAAGGGAAGGGAAGGGAAGGGAAGGGAAGGGAAGGGAAGGGAAGAAGGATGAAAGAGAGGGAGGGAGGGAAAGAGGGAGGAAGGAAGGAATCTTTAAGTCAGTTGCTAGATGACTTAAATGAACATGAAGTACTTCATAATACTTGGATTCTTGGTATTCCCTGAGTTTGGTTATTTCTCTGTAGATATTTGATTACCAACCATAACCAGGCAATTCCAGCCTCCTGGGCTCTGGCGATGTTACCTAACTTAGCAATGAAGTCTCTGCAGAAAAACAAGCAAGCTCAGAGAACACCAAGATATATATTCTCTACTGTTGGAGCTTCTAAGTCAAAGGATGAGCTTGCAGCTGACCTCCCAGCAGAATTTATGGACTGGCTTTTCTTCTCCTTTTCATATTCCTGTTCTCATTCTGCTTCTGCAACAAAAGTTGACTAGAGTAAATAGCTATTAAAAATGTGTCATGTAGCCTGTAGTATTAAAAAAACAGCCAAATCATTTTTGTTTTTCACAAATGGAATTAATCATTCACTTTGCTGGCACTGGGTATTGATCCTAGCCATACAAAATGAACATAATGACTATCTCATTTACAACGTCTTAGTCATTATTCTCTCTTCAAAGTCCAGCTAAAACAATTCCATTCTAGGTTTTTGTCTTTTAGAAAAAGATATAAAGCTCTATTTTGGTTTGCGTTCATAAAACACATTTTTCCTTTCTTTCCTGGCTCTTTCTACATCTTGCTGAGCATCAAAAAAAAAAAAATTACCAGGAATATAATTATAAATATAGGACTGAAGTTCAAATCAGAACATTGTGTATGTGTGTGTGTCTGCCTCAGGGGGCAACATGGCAAAGCTTGGCCTCCTTTTGGGCCGGGCTCTCGGCTGCTGCCTCTAATCTGCAGTTTAATCATGGCCTTTCTCCCTGCCTCTGCAGCTAGGATCTCCTGTGTGCTTCCCTCCCTCCCTGCGCGCATCGGAACACCCGCTGCTGGTATCAACCCTCAGCCAGCTCTCCCTCCCCTGCCTGCTAACCTTCCGTAGTGGCTGGTGCAGAGTCCAGAAGGCAAGCTGACCAGAGTTTTCGGTGCTCCCCCAGCCAACCACCGCTTCTGAAAAGCAGCTGGCAAAGATGCCTCTGAAAAGGCTTCTTTGCCAGCTGCTTTCTCCACAGGCTGCCGAAAAGAACCGGCGGAAAAAGCTGCTGCCATTGTCGCCATGTTCTTCATGCATGTGTATCCCATTGGACTTGCAAGGCGATGGGATGCGCATGCGCGAAAAACATGGCAGCGACGAACATGGCAGCCGGGGCGAGCGAGCGGAGACTGATTCGGGGGGCGTGGCCAGCTGGTCATCGTTAACACTTCGGTGACCTTGGCCATATTTTCGCTAACGGTTCGCACGAACTGGTGCGAATCGGTAGTAACCCACCACTGCTGCAGTGGCATTTTTCTTCCTCCCGGAGGCTCAAGGAAAGCCTCTGGAGCCCGGGGAGGGCAAAAACACACCTCTCCACTGTGGTGCAGGAAGCCCACCATGGCCATTCCCAACCAGGCAGAGAACCCCTTGTTAAAATTTTTGAAGCACACCCCTGGATGAAATTCATAGAACGTCCTCTTCCTCGAAGTATTTCTCCATGTTGTGACAAGTTATAAATCCAAGAGACTGGATGGAATCGCAAAGAGTTTTCTGCATTTTTAAACAGGGATTCTGTCAACTCATTCTCATAAGTACACACCTACTTTTGTGGAGCTACATATCTAAATTTGATTCATAAAACAAGTCATAAATAAATATGGAGAGTTACAGTAACCGAGCACATCGAAGTAATTGGCACCCGATCTAGCATTTATTTACCTTATTTTTTGGAGTATAAGACACACCTTTTCCCCCCCAAAAAAGAGAGTGAAAATCTGGCTGCATCTTATACTCCGAATGTAGCCCCCCACAGCTTCTCAAATGGAGGTTTCAGAGGCTGAAAGAAGCTTCAGAAAAAAAGGCTCCAAACAGAGCTTCAGGAAAAAAAGCCTCCAAACGGAGCTTCAGAAAAAAAGCCCCCAAACACAGCTTCAGAAAAAAAGCCTCCAAACGGAGCTTTAGGGAAAAAAGCCTCCAAACGGAGCTTCAGAAAAAAAAGCCTCTGAAAGGAAGTTTCAGAAAAAAAGCCTCTGAAACAGAGCTTCAGAAAAAAAAGTCTCCAAAATGAAGGCTTTCTGTTTTGGAGGCTTTCAGAGGCAGAAAAAAAAGTTTTTTCTGAGGAGTTTCAGAAGCTGGAAAAAAAAAAGCAAGGCACAGAGCTCACAACCAAGGAACCTGTTGCTAAAATTCACCTCTGGGAACAGCTGATTGAGGGTATTCCGGAAGGCCCATCCACCTGCCAATCAGCTTTTTTCTTATTTTTCTCCCCAAAAACTAAGGTATGTCTCATACTCCGAAAAATATGGTATTTATTTTTATTTTTGAAAAGGTCATTGCTGTTGGAAAGGAGCAAAAATGCTTTCAGTCAAGCCACAGCAGAGGAATCAAACAAAACCTTGCCTGAAACACAAATCCTGAGCTAGCGATAACAGAAGAGCAATGGGGGAATGTGTTTTCAGTTCAGCCCTTTGCTCTCCAGCATTTCATTGACCCAAAGGCTGCCAAAGATGTTGTAAAGAGGAACATTTATTTTAAAGGTCAAGTGAGGTGAGGCACCACGCAGCAGTGATAATTCAGGAAGAGGAGAAAAGCTCTTCTCGCTTCTTGTCATTGCGGCTTAGAGATTTGCAGGACCAACAATGACAATAAGCACCTCTGGCAGTTTGCGAGCAGACCGTGGAACTCCTAGACAAATTCCGCCCCAGCTCTGTGCTTTGACTTGAACCATCACACCTCCATTCCAGAAACAAGCTGCCTCCCACACTATTCCGACATACGAGTGGAGTTGCGGTTGGTAGCTGCCTCTTTGTCATACATGGATACTCGCACATACCTCTTGCTTATACACCCTGTTTCCCCGAAAATAAGAGCCAACTGGAAAATAAGTCTTTAGCGTGATTTTTCAGGATGCTCGTAATATAAGCCCCACTCCCAAAATAAGCCCCAGTTAAGATCGTCTAACCAGAAAATAAGCCCTAATGCGTCTTTTCGCCCTGAGTCCTTTGGGAGAAGGGCGGTATACAAATTTAAATAATAAATAAATAATAAATTTGGAGCAAAAATTAATAAAAGCAAAGGTGGGTTTCAGTAGGTTCTGACCAGTTCTGGAAAACCGGTAGCAGAAATTTTGACTAGTTTAGAGAACCGGTAGTAAAAATTCTGACTGGCCCTGCGCCCATCTATTCTCTGCCTCCCGAGTCCCAGCTGATCGGGAGGAAATGGGGATTTTGCAGTAACCTTCCCCTGGAGTGGGGTGGGAATGGGGATTTTAATGCATCCTTCCCCTGCCACGTCCACCAAGCCATGCCACGCCCACTAAGCCACACCCACAGAACCGGTAGTAAAAAATTTTGAAGCTCACCACTGAATATAAGACCCGGTCTTATTTTTGGGGAAACACAGTAATTACCTGCAGCTGACTGAGTTCAGCCCGACTGCAGAGGGGAGGTCAATCACGTTGTTCACCCTTATATGTCTGCTTTTAAAATAATGTTTACAAGGACTCTCTCTCTGCACATGATGTAAAGCAGGCGGAAACTTTAAACGTCTTACGCAGTTGTGGACCGAACAATCATGGATGTTTCCAAGGTGAGACCAAGGGCAGGAAGAGGCCCATGTTGGCCCATGCAGGTAGGTATGATGTCCTACCTACCTGCAGATGTTATGGCCTGATTACATAATCTTGTCATTTGTGGGCTGATGCCATGGCACTACGGTGATTGTTTTGATGGCTTGGTGACTGGGTTGGCGATATGACTGCAAAGATTGTTAACCATTCTGTTGGTAGCCAGCATAGCCTTTTTTTGATCCACCCAAATTATAAGTCTGAGATTGTGTACTAGGTGCTACACGGGATTGTTTTAAGGCTTTTGCTTCCTATCTTGAAAACTGATCTAATGTTTCCTTTTCCCCTGCCCCTTCATGATTTGGATCAAACGTGGACAAAGACCAAATCTGAAAATCTTTTCTTCCTTCCTTCTTTCCTTCAGTCCTTCCTTCCTTCCTTCCTTCCTTCCTTCCTTCCTTCCTTCCTTCCTTCCTTCCTTCCTTCCTTCCTTCCATCTATCCATCCATCCATCCATCCATCCATCTCCCTTCCCTCCCAGGGCCACCAAAAGCTGCAAAAGTAGTATTTGAATTAACCTTGAATTAAAGTCATGCTTTGAGAGAAAAGTACAGTATTTGAAAATTGCCCTAATCAATCAACACTCTGAGATTTGAACCTGTAATTTTTCTTGACAAATTTCTCTTCTTGATAAATGCTGAAACAATGAAGTTTCTCAATAATCTCGATAGAAAACCTTTGTCATTGTGTGCCTTAAGTCAATTGTCAAGTCTGCTCCAAGTCAAAGCAATTCACTAAGAAAGCTTCTACAGACTCTGATCTATTTTTGCCTGCTTTTAAACTTTTAACATCTGGGGAACATGTCCCTTAATGTTTGTTTATTCTGAAAAATACCCTCTATACATGGATAGCAAGCTGTCCATAGAAAAAGTGCATTAGTTCATCACACACATGGGATTTATTTAGGTTGGATGCCAGGTGGTCTACACCAAAGGGGGGGTCCTAGTTATTCATTCAGAATCTTCATTCTCCATCTGGTGATAAATAATTTGCCTCCAAGAAAGAATACCTTCTTTAAAACATTTAAATTATTTGGTGAGTGTAAAGCAATCTGGACTACCCCAACAACAGCTTTTTTCCCATTGTCAAAGAGACTGAATATATTCAGTCTATTAAAATAATAAAACAATCTTATTTTTAAGAACACAGTTGTTTTATTGATTTCTTTCTTGAGGTTTGGGCTGAAGGACAGTGTGATATAAAACAGAATAAATGGAATAAATGGCTTCTATTTGGCAGTCCTTATAATAGTGATGATAAGGTTATAATAGTGATTATAGGGGACATGGTGGCTCAGTGGCTAAGATGCTGAGCTTGTCGATCAGGTCAGTAGTTCGACGGTTTGAATCCCAAGTGCCGCATAACAGGGTGAGTTCCCGTTACTTATCCCAGCTTCTGCCAACCTAGCAGTTCGAAAGCACGTAAAAAATGCAAGTAGAAAAATAGGGACCACCTTTGGTGGGAAGGTAACAGCGTTCTGTGCGCCTTTGGTGTTTAGTCACGCCGGTCACATAACCATGGAGATGTCTTTGTACAGCGCTGGCTCTTCGGCTTTGAAACGGAGATGAGCACCGCCCCCTAGAGCCGGGAATGACTAGCACATATGTGCAAGGGGAACCTTTATCTTTTACCTTTACCAATAATAGTGATAGCCCTTCTAAAGTAAAATGAAACAACCATTTCTTTTTCCTGGTTTCTTTATTTGGTTGAAAAATATCAAACGCTTCTTAGTCATAATTTATTTTGATTGTTGATCAGAACTCTTCCCCCAGTAAAAAAAAAAAAGGAATAAAAATCAACAACGTGACTACAAATCATGATTATAGCATTATTCATAAGCAAACTACTTTATTGTTGCCCAACCTTTGGCATTTCACAATCATTCACAATGTCTCACAATGATAACAATAACAAAGCAGAGCAAAATATCAATTCCCAGAGTATTAATTTGAGGAGGTACAATTCTCCTACATTTTATCTCTATTCAGAAGAGGAATTATGAGATCTACGGTATATGATGTTCACAGTGAAAAGAGCAGCCAAACTCTGAGTGTGTGTGTGTGTGTGTGTGTGTGTGTGTGTGTGTGTGTGTAGAATCAGGATTGCAGCATAAACAATTTTTTGAAGCTTATACAGAAGAATCTGTCCAACTAATAGTCAGCACTAAATTGACGTTAGATAAGGGTCAATAGAATTCACCTGAACTGGACATAGGCCATTTACAGTAGTGGCCAAAATTGTAGAAACCTTTTGGGAAAAGTGTATTTTTGAGCTTTGATGGCTAGTAACACCACTTTTTTGGGGGGAGTTTCAAGATAATCATATTCCACTGCTGGTATGGCCTGGAAATAGTCCAGATCTTAAGCCAATTGAAAATCTATGGAGCCGACTAAAGAAACTTGTTAGTCAGAAGCGACCCAGCAATAAAACCCAGTTAACCCAATCTTGACTTCACATTATAACAGCTGCAGAACTGAAAGACTTGGTTCACTCCATGGGAAGACGTTGTAAGGCAGTAATTCATGCTAAAGGTTACCCAACTAAGTATTAACTGATGTGATGATTTTTGTATATCTCATTTTTTCTATGATGATAATTTTTATATATCTCATTTTTTTACGTTTCACTTTTCTTCTTTATACTGTAACTGCTATTCTAATCGCAAATCCTTCATAAAAGTTATTGAATTACATTCTTGCTTAAATTATCTTTCCATTGATATATAATTTTATGGTACTATTCCCCCCCCCCAAAAAAAGGTGGTGTTATTAGCTAGTTTTAGAAAATATACTTTTCTCAAAACAATTTTGGCCACTACTGTATGGCAATGTAAGGATTCTAAACTGATGACACATTTCACTCCATCCTCTAGCTCTACCTGCTCTTCTCCTACATCGTGTCATTGAATCATGTCCTTCAACTCACAAAAAGAGATCCCTTCAGACTTGGAGATGTTACCAGATTTTCCAAGGTCATTAAAAGTAGGATGTTGAGTAGGGGTCAAAGAGAAAATGCTTCATATGAGGCACATGTATGAACCTCCATGTATTTTGTAGAAATGAAGAACTCATCACTCTCCAACCTACATAAAGCCTAGCTATAATCGAGTCTTTGGAATAGGCTGGGTCAAATACTTGCTATTTCATTTCTGCCTTTGTGCCATTAAATCTCAAACATTTTCTTGAAATTAGTGAAGATCTTCCCGGATTCTTTTTTTTTTTCCTAGGCCAAAATAGAATTGTCTTGGAAAACAAAAGCAACTAAGGCCCAGACTGAGCAGCTGCTTCTAAAGAAATTCCTAGTTGAAAAAGATAACAATGCTTGGATTGAAAGGACCACTTTGCTGACCTCTCAAAGCACTTCACATTGTCTATCTAGGACAGTTTTCACATTTTGCCTCTTCATGATGACAGGCCTGCTTGAAAAACATGAACGTCAAACTTGGAATTCAAGCATCAACATACAACCAAAGATTGAATTTACATTTGCTGAACTCAGTCTCCTTTATATGAAAGCCATCTGTCAGCAACGTCAAAGACTGTTATGTTGTTATGTCTCTACCTTCCAATTTTCAGAAGGTTTTTTCCCTCTGCCAAAATAATTTTTCTGTTCCACAGCTTCATTCTCAGAATGCCACAGAAGTTGTGGAGTTAACTCTTTGAGTACTGCATTTTTCGGAATATAAGATGCACCTTAGTTTTTGGGGAGGAAAATAAGAAAAAAGCTGATTGGCAGGTGGATCAGCCTCTGGGAATACCCCCAATCAGCTGTTCCCAGAGGTGAATTTTAGCCACAGGTTCCTTGGTTGTGAGCTCTGTGCCTTGGGTTTTTGTTGTTGTTTTTTTGTGGGTTTTTTTTCTGCCTCTGAAAGCCTCCGAAACCGCTTCAGAAAAAAAGCCTCTGAAGCTCTGTTTGGGGGCTTCTTTTCTGAAGCTTCTTTCTTGAAGCTTCATTTCTGATGCTTTTTTCAGCCTCTAAAACCTCCGTTTGAGAAGTTGGATGGGGCTACATTCAGAGTATAAGACACACCCAGATTTTCATCCTCTTTTGGGAGGGAAAAAGGTGCGGTCTTATACTCCAAAAAATGCGGTAGTTCAAGTAGATGGACAACTTGACTTTTAGAAACACCTTTGTCTTGCTAACTGGTCCAGGAGACCAATTGCTGTAGGTTGTAAGTTTCAGGTCATTAGATGACAATGGTTTAAACTTTATCAAGAAGAGGTTTCTACTCCCGGTTCTAGTTTGCAAGTCTGGTGCCTACAGAGCAGTCCTCCTGTCTCGCAGCAAACAGATATTTGAGACAAGATGTCTCAACGGGCATGTCAAGATACCTCAAGGAACAAGATTCCAAGAAATAACAGGGAGAAGGTTGCATGGCTGAGCTGCCCAGAAATAGAATGGTCAGATACACAACATTTGTTTCTTCTTCCTTTTCTTCCACCTTGCTCCATTAGTCTCCAACCTGACTTCACAGATTTCAAAATCACTTGGAGGAAAGTTAAAACCTGTTGCTGGGTTCACCATATAGTAAAGAGCTGTTGTCACTATCCTGGTCTCCTGCCTCGTTATTGCCCGAATCTAACACATATACATATACATATACATATACATATACATATACATATATATGTTTTCTGAGGTTTTTGCAGGTGTTTGTATGTACGTCTTTGGTTATTCGGGTTTTCTCCTGCGTAAAATTGGAAGTGTCTTGGAGCTTCTTAGAAGCAAGAAGCTGAAAAAACACCAGCCTGAAGATGACAAATGAGACTTCGTTGAAACGTCGCCAAGACACTTCCAATTTTACACGGGAGAAAACCCGAATAACCAAAGACCTACATACATACATATACATATACATATACATATACATATACATATACATACACATACACATACACATACACATACACATTTTTTTTTTTTATTTATTTGCATTTATATCCTGCCCTTCTCCGAAGACTCAGGGCGGCTTACACTATGTCAAGCAATAATCTTCATCCATTTGTATATTATATACAAAGTCAACGTATTGCCCCCAACAAACTGGGTCCTCATTTTACCTACCTTATAAAGGATGGAAGGCTGAGTCAACCTTGAGGCTGAGTCAACTTATACATGTACATATACATATACGTATACATACACACACACACACACACACACACACACACATATATATATGTTTGTATGTGTGTGTGTGTGTATGTATGTTCCAGCATAATTCTGGAACGCCTCGAGTAATTTCAACCAAACTTGGTACACAGATGAGTAACTCTCTGGAAAAAAAAAGTGGAAGACATCCAAGGCCCCTGACAACTCTGTTATTCTATTAAGTGACAAAAAGCACATCCATACAAACCAGACCTTCTTGGCCATCTTATTATTGGGTTAGGTCTCCGAACCACGACAATTTCACAATATTTTTCATGGTGGTGATTCCCCATTAAAATTGATCTAATGTTTCAACTTGAATAAAAGGTAAAGGTAAAGGTTTCCCTTGCACATATGTGCTAGTCGTTCCCAAATCTAGGGGGCGGTGCTCATTGCCGTTTCAAAGCTAAAGAGCCAGCGCTGTCCAAAGACGTCTCCGTTGTCATGTGACCGGCATGACTAAATGCCAAAGGCGCACAGAACGCTGTTTCCTTCCCACCAAAGATGGTCCCTATTTTTCTACTTGCATTTTTTACATGCTTTCGAACTGCTAGGTTGGCAGAAGCTGGGACAAGTAACGGGAGCTCACCCCATTACACGGCAGCACTAGGGATTTGAACTGCTGAACTGTTGACCTTTCGATCGACAAGCTTAGTGTCTTAGCCACTGAGCCACCGTGTCCCTACATTCTAGAGGATCCTTCAGACTCCTGGTCAGTTAGAAGGAGGGAAGGCCGGGAGAAATAGAGGGTGCTGTCCATGGTCTTGAAGCTTCTCCTAGCTGCTGGTCCTTGATCTAAAAAAAAACACCTTCCTAGAATACTGGAGAGATTAGTGTGTACAATGAAAGACAAGGCAGTTTTGACCATCGCACTTGCTAAATCCTGCAAAGGCAAAGATCTCAGCATCTCCCAACAAGAATGTCATCAAAATTCACATCTCCTCTGAAACAAGGAGAGGCTAATTAGCTTTCATCAAACTGAATGAGAACTAATAGTTGAAAACCACAAGAGAATTTGTCTACCTCCCATTCATTTCTCCTTCACACTAAACTTAGCAGACGGAATGGAAATATTTCTGGTGGTGGTTTTGATGGTTAACTACTTACGGCCAATTCTGATTTTTATCTAGAAGGCATATAATAGCATTCATAAAGCGACCTTTTGATCGACAAGCTCAGCGTCTTAGCCACTAAGCCACCACATCCCCCACCTCAAGTTGAATGAGAATGTTTAATTCCTTTTGGGGTGGGAAGTAGTCTGTGTGTTCAAGAATGAGGAACATGGAAACCCCAGTTCCCATCTGCAATCAGAATGGCCAATTGCCAGGTAACATGGGTGCTGTAATATCTACCTGTGCTTTAGAACAGGGGTCTTCAAACTTGGTCCCTTTAAGACTTGTGGACTTCAACTCCCAGAGCTCCTCAGCCAGCTTTGCTGGCTGAGGGACTCTGGGAGTTGAAGTCCACAAATCTTAAAGGGACCAAGATTGGAGACCCCTGCTTTAGAAAATCTTCTGTGTCTTACTGAATTCAAGCAGCATAGGAAAGCTATGCATTTTGTACTCATCTTTTTTCTCTTCCTTTCCCCCACCCCTTTTTAATCGATGTTTCATTAATTTTGATGTTGTTGTTGTTTTTATCTATTTTTTGTACTATATAACAGTCAGTCTAAGCCCGTAATAAAGCTTATGTTAATGCTGGCCTGCAACATATTTGTTTTGAAAGCCAGCATAAGTATTTTATTTTAAATCTGGTCTTAACTTCTGTTTAACTCGCATATGAGGGAAATGATCAGAGCATATGAGCATTTGGTTCATAGCTGCGTGACTGAAGCAGACAAAATCTCATTTGTTTGGTCAGTTTAGACCAGGGGTCTCCAACCTTTCGGACCTCAGGGACCACTAAATTCATAATTTTAAATCTCACAGACCACTAATATGATCTGCCTAATGACCAGCTGGGTGGGCGTGGCTAGTTAGTCATGTGACTGGATGGGCGTGGTCAACTCGATGTCACTCACATTAAGGGGCGCCTCACCGGCCTCTACTCGCCCCTCCCCTCCCAGCCCTGCCTTGCCTGCCCACCCGGGCTCCTTAGGGCCCCAACAGGAAGCAGTTGTTTGAGCTAAGGAGCCACCACGAGAAAGAGTTGGCAAAACAGCTGGCTCAGTTCAAATTGGATCTGACCAAGAAGGAGGCTCAGCAGAAGCACCTCACTGAGGACTAGGAGCATAGGCTTTCCAAGCAGAGGGGAGACCTGCGGGAGTGCAAGGCCAGGTACCGGCACCTGGAGGCTCAGCAAGCTGAGAGGGTCAGCCAATTCCAGGCCATGATGCAGCCCCACTGGAACAAGGCCCTCTGGCTCTTTGCCACCAGCGTTGCTTCCCTCCAGCCTTCCCCCAAAGCCCCAACCCAAGTCGGAATTTCTGCCCCCCTCTGACCCACACAAAAAGACCCCATAGGGGGAGATTCTCTGCAGCAAAACAAACGTTCATTTCATGTTTCTGTCCCAGGGGCTTTAGTTTGAGGACCCCTGATTTAGTGCAATATAAAAAATGCAAATAATATTTCGGCGGACCACCAAAATGTTCTCACGGACCACCAGTGGTCCACGGACCACCTGTTGGTAACCGCTGGTTTAGACAACCCTGATCAAATTAAGACAATTGAGGAGGGTTGGTCCATCACAAGATGCTGTCTGCCTCAAAGGGTAACCGCAGAAATACATTACGTTTTATATAAAAATAGTCCTTGACAGTTTGTACAACGACCATTCCAAGTCAATGGAACAAATGATTGTCTGTTGTGGGTGCTCCATTACTGGAAGTTTTCAAAAATAGACTGGACAATTATTTGACCAGGATGGTATACAGTCTCCTGTCTTAAGCAGGAGGTTGGATTAGAAGACCTCTGTGGTCCCTTCCAGCTCTAGGAGTCTATGTTCTATGAAAAAAATGGTTATGACCAGTCCTCGCACATATGGCTGTCACAGCATCTCTACGGTCATGTAATTAAAATTTGGCTGCTTGGCAACCAATTTGTATTTACAACAGGTGTAGCATCCCGGGGTTAGACTGTTGGTGACTTTCTCAGCTGGCTTCCAACAAGCAACAATGGGGGAGGGAAGCAGGCTCCACTTAACGATTGTAGCAAAAAGGTCATTAATTCTGGCCCAAATCACTTAATGCCCACATTGCTTAGCAACGGAAAGCCCAAACCCAATTGTGGTTGTAAGTCAAGGAGTACCTGTAGGTAAATATATCTACATGTACGAAATGACTGCTAAAAATACCAAGCTGCAAGTCAAAGAGCAGCCTCTAGTGGTCATGTGGCTGGGAACAGCTTCTCTTCAGAAGGATCTTCTAAGACAGCCTTCCTAAGAGTTGAAAAGTTTGCCATGGTGTGTACCAGAGGTGGGTTTTAGCAGATTCTGACCAGTTCGGGAGAACCGGTAGCGGAAATTTTGAGTAGTTCAGAGAACCGGCAAATACTGACTGGCCCCCTTCCCATCTATTCTCTGCCTCCCGAGTCCCAGCTGAAAATGGGGACTTTGCAGTAATCTTCCCCTGGAGTTGGGAGGGAATGGAGATTTTACAGTAAACTTCCCCTGACACACCCACCAAGCCACACCCACCAAGCCACACCCACAGAACCAGAAGTAAAAAAATTTGAAACCCACCACTGGTGTGTACGACATAACGTCTACAGTCTTAAACAGGGTCCCTCTAGCCCAAGGTATGTCAACAAAAATAGAATGAAGAGAAGAGAAGAGAAGAGAAGAGAAGTTTTTCAAGTTATACAATGTCCTCCAGATGTGTATGGGTTAAAGTTCCCAATCTTAGACAGCTTCCCTCCAAGGTATGACAAGAAGAACAGAACAGAACAGAATAGGGTAGGGTAGGGTAGGAGGAGAGGAGAGATAGGATAGCGGTAGGGGTAGGGGTAGGGGTAGGAATAGAATAGAATAGAATAGAATAGAATAGAATAGAATAGAATAGAATAGAATAGAATAGAATTCTTTATTGGCCAAGTGTGATTGGATACACAAGGAACAGAAGGCCCCAATCCAGTGGTGAAATCCAATTTTTTTTACTATCGGTTCTGTGGAGTGGCTTCGTGGGTGTGACAGGGGAAGGATACTGCAAAATCTCCATTCCCACCCTACTTTGGGGCCAGCCAGAGGTGGTATTTGCCGGTTCTCTGAACTACTCAAAATTTCTGCTACCGGTTCTCCAGAACCTGGCAGGACCTGCTGGATTTCACCCCTGCCCCAATCTCAGAGTCTTCCTGATGGGTAAATGTCAACTCCCATGTTTCTTAGCAGAGGCCCTGCTAGCTCAGGAATTCTGGGTGCTGGAATTGAAAACATCTAAGTTGTGGAAGCTGAATATGGACTTTTCAGTTTGATGATCCCTGCTTGAGCCTTGTTCTTCTCTGTGAAAAGAGCAGCCTTTCCCCCCCAAAGACTAAAGAGGTAGTGAATACCCAGATTGCAACAGCAGACAGCAAACCTGCATTACTCCTTGCCTTTCTTTTCCAGGACAACCCCAGCCCTATTATGAGTCAGTCTTTCTTTCTTTCTTTCTTTCTTTCTTTCTTTCTTTCTTTCTTTCTTTCTTCTTTCTTTCTTTCTTTCTTTCTCTCTCTCTCTCTCTCTCCTTCTTCCCTCCCTCCCTCTTTTTCTTTCAGTCTTTCTCTTTCTTTCTTTTCTTCCTCTCCTTCCTTCCTTCCTTTCTCTCTCTTCCCTTTCTTCCTCCCTCCATCCATCCCTCCCTCTTTCTTTCTTTCTTTCTCTCTCTCCTTCCTTCCTTCCTTCCTTCTTCTTTCCTTCTCTCTCTTTTTCTCATATTTAGAACGGCTGCAGTGTCCCGGGGTCACATGATCACCTTTTACAACCTTCAGACGAGCAAAGTGAATGTGAAAACCAGAGTCACTTAACAGCCACAGTGATTCACTTAACAAATGTGGCAAGAAAAGGCGTAAAATGGGGGCAAAACTCGCTTAGCAACAGGCTCAACTGTGGCCATAAATTGAGGACTACCTGTATGTTTTTGTGAGTAGCTATCAGGTGAACCTGGGAGCATGGGTAACACTTGCTGGCAGGGTCCATTCCTCCAAGCAGCTCACCTTGACGTATTTGGTGCTTCCATTCCCCAGTCTTTTTCTCTCTTCTCCCAAGTTACAACCTGTTCCTTGGCAATCAAATCCACCAGCTACTTCCCTGCTGTGCCCAGTGAGTTTTCAGCTATAGCCAAGAACATTTTCCCCATCAGACTCAGGGTAACATGGCAACTGAGAAACCACTACTTCCCAGACTCATCCGTCTGCTGGCAGAGAGACCTGGGATGGTGGGGGAGGGTTGACTAGAAGGATGGAACTCAAAGGGTTAAAAATTCATACGGGTTTGCCAGAAACAGCAAAGAAAAAAAAAAAGCTTTTGAATGTGGCTGGGCTTTCTTTTCCCTACACAATCTGAAAGCAAATTAAATCAGAGCCAAGTTAACCTGAAGCGATTCGGCGTTCTGTTAAGTTTTTATATTTCTGGCATACCTGGAGCCACGATTCTGGTGCTGCGAGGCTAATGGAATAGGAGGCTTTGATGGGCTACATTTTGTTTTGTCTTGCTTCTGTGGAACCTCTCAGGAAAAGCAGAATTAAATAGCTGAATTATGGATTTATTTTTATTTATTTTGCTGCATTTCTAGGCCGACATACTCTAGATAGTGATTAATATTAGAGGTTGTATTTTATTTAACTACAGTAAGCCAGTGGTTTTCTCCTTTCCCTTCCCTCTTCCTTTCTTCCTTCCTTCCTTTCCTTTTTTCCTTCCTTCCTTCCTTTCCTTTCCTTTCCTTTCCTTTCCTTTCCTTTCTTTCTTTCTTTCTTTCTTTCTTTCTCTTTCTCTTTCTCCTTCTCCTTCTCCTTCTCCTTCTTCTTCTTCTTCTCTCCCTCCTCTTCCTCCTCCTCCTCCTTTCTTCTTTCTTTCTTCTTCAGAAATAAAGCAAGAATTCTATGGTGGGTTTTTCACCAGGATTAACATCTGTCTTGTGTCCTTTGCAAATCTTCACCATGCCTGATCCCCCGCATCAGAACTGTGTATGTTGTGAAAGATTTCCCAATTATCACAAATATGTTACTTCTTCTCTCAGCTTCTTTTTCCCCTAATAAAATGTTTGAAATTCAGCATAGATAGCATTTTATTAATTCAGGCAAAGACAAAGAGGATTAATCGACGGCTATCATAAAAAGCTCCATCAGCTAGACTAGAGTATAATAAATCTGAAAGTGGGAAAATGGAAAGGGTGGAATATATAATTTTTTAAAAAACCTTTGTATTTGGGAAAAGTTCACATGCAAATGTTAAAACCAGTAAATTTTGGCCTGATAATATTTCAACCAGAAAGCCACAAAACTTTCAGCTTTATGAGCAGTCGTTCCTCAAGAGTAACAGCACATTATCTTCAGAGTTATGTTAGGAAAATCCTGACAGCTATTTACAGTCGAGGTATGCATGCATTTCAGAACAAATGAAAAATGAATCCCAAAAATTCATTTGCATTCAATCCAAACACAAATGTCAGTAGGAATGAAGAGCTAAGAATGGATCCGTCTGTAATCCATTGACCCTTTATTGGAGGAGGTAGACGCAGTGGGTGGTCATTGGCTGATTTCTTTCGGAAGCTGCAATTTTTAGTTTTCTGATAAATGTGAGCCAGAAAAAGAAAATGTGGGGGGGAACCAGGTGAGAAAAGGATTGTGTAACTCTACTCATAATGGAAGACAATTAGACTGGAGAGAAAATTATTAGAAACAAAATGAAAAAAAAAATCAAAGTATTTTTGAAAGCATCAAAAGGCAAGAAATAATGGATGGAAACAAACCAAGGAGAAAAGCAATCTAGAACTAAGGAGAAAATTCCTAACATTCTTAGAGCAATCAACCAATGGAATAGGTTGCCTTGAGGAGTTGCAGGTGCACCATCATTGGAGGCTTTCAAGAGAGAGAGAGAGACAGAGACAGAGACAGAGAGACAGAGACAGAGACAGAGACAGAGACAGAGAGAGAGAGAGAGAGAGACAGAGACAGACAGAGACAGACAGACAAAGACAGACAGAGAGACAGAGACAGAAAGAGACACAGAGACAGAGAGACAGAGACAGACAGAGACAGAAAGAGACAGAGAGACAGAGACAGAGACAGAGACAGAGACAGCGAGAGAGAGAGAGATTAGTCAACATTTGTCTGAAATGGTGATGGTGAATCTTTTCAGCATAGAGTGCTGAAAAGGGAGTGCGGGGTGGCGTGTGCAGCACCAAGTGCCCAAAAGGGAGCACTTCGCATGCATGTGTGCTCGTCACAGCTGCGACCAGGAAGATGAGCTGCCCAGGGGGCATGCACGCACCGGATAAGGTACTTTCAGTTTCTGATGCGCACATACACGCCAGCAAGCAAGTCTTCCGTTACTGCCACACATGCGCACATGCCAATCAGCTGGCTGGCATGCATGCTCATGCTGGAAAATGGAAGACCAGTTCTTCCAGTTTCTGGCACTGCCGCACATACAAAGGCCAGCTGATCGTCGCGTGTGCATGTGTGCCAGAAACCCGGAAGAGGAATGGTTGACATCGCGCGTGCCAGGTGAAATGGCTCCGTGTGTCACTTTGGGCACGCGTGTCATAGGTTCACCATCATGGGTATAGGGTCTCCTGCTTCAGCAGAGAGTTGGACTAAAAGACCTCCAAGGTCCCTTCCAATTCTATTATTCTATGTTCAAAGAATTATTATTGCATTTTCATTCATTCATTCATTTAATTGTTTATTCACGCAATCATTTTCCCATAGCTGCTAATTGAACCCAATGACTCTGGCAACAAATACATGTAATAAATAAATAAAAATAAATGCTAAAATTCTAACACAATTAAAATGATTTTAAAAATTAACACAGTAAAACCAGTATCCCCTCCCCCCCAAAAAAAATTACAAACAGCCGCTAAGATATTATCCACAGTGCGAAGTTTTCTGGGTAGACTATTGAGTTACTTGTGATCTTTTAATCACAAATGTCCCAACATATGAAAAAAATAGACAGTAAAATAATAAAATTCAATGAATGAATAGTGTGGGGGCAAATAAAAAACTTTTGCGCCAACCTAGAAAACACTAGAGAAGAGAGAGAGAGAGAGATCCTGTATTGCTTTCTGTTTAGGAGGTCCCAAGAGATAAGTGGGACCATTTCCAGTTTTGATGAGAAGTTGCTTACCAGTCTAGTGGTTCCTGCTTTCACCTGATGAATACAGAATAAGAGAGGTGGAAGGGACCTTGAAGGTCTTCTAATCCAACCCCCTGCTCAAGCAGAGACCCTATATAATTCCAGTCAAATGGCTGTCCAATTTCTTTTTAAAAATCTCCAGTGATGGAGCACCTACAACTTCTGGAGGCAAGTCATTCCACTGATTAATTGTTCCCACTGTTGGGAAAGTTCTCCTTATTTTAGCTTGGATCTCTCCTTGATGAGTTTCATTCCAATACTTCTTGTCCTGCCTTTTTGGAGAACAGGTTGACTCCTTCTTCTCTGTTAAAGGTAACGGTAAAGGTTCCCCTTGCATATATGCGCTAGTCATTCCTGACTCTAGGGGGCGGTGCTCATCTCCGTTTCAAAGCTGAAGCGCCAGCGCTGTCCGAAGACGTCTCCATGGTCATGTGACCGGCATGACTCAAAGCCAAAGGCGCATGGAACGCTGTTACCTTCCCACCAAAGGTGGTCCCTATTTTTCTACTGGCATTTTTATGTGCTTTTGAACTGCTAGGTTGGCCGAAGCTGGGGCAAGTAATGGGAGCTTGCCCCGTTACGCGGCACTAGGGATTCGAAACGCTGAACTGCTGACCTTTCAACTGACAAGCTCAGCATCTTAGCCACTGAGCCACCGTGACCCATCTTCTCTGTTACAGCCCTTCAATTATTGGGGTTAACAAATGGGACTATCCTAATTTGAGATAACTTTAGCCATAGCAATCTGCTAGACTCTCAAGTATACTTCTGCACGCTTCCTTTCCTTTAATTCTTCCCCCTCCCTCTTTTCCTACCCAAAGCACTGTCAGGTTTTAGAGATTTCCCTCTGACAGAAAGTAATTCTTTTTCAAGGTTCAGCTCAGAGAGCGAGAGTTTTCTTAACATGATTTACTGAAATGAAACAGAGAAGAATTCCAGTAACTCTTTCCCATTTACAAACAATTTATCTCAGAAGAAGTCAGTAAAGAGTCCTTTCCACCTAATGGCCCTTCTGTGAACTGGAGAGGAGAAATTTTTTTTTTCATCGACCATGGATGAATGTTCAGGTATCTATTATTATTATTTTTTTTAAAGTCTCATTAAAAATCCTTCCTTGAAATGGTTACAAGGACATTCAATGCAATTTCATGGGTTGATTATGCAGCAATTTTCTTTCTTTCTTTTTTTCTAGCCCTTTCCACATTGCCAGGTTCTCCACCTACTCTCAAATGGTCAGAAAATCTCTATATATAAAAGCCAAATGCTACTGACTCACCTCAAAAACTCCAGAACAGTAAAGCCTACAAACCTGAAATTTGGCACGTATGTTCCACTTGGCTTTTAGGTGCTCGCTAAGAAAGGATTTTTCGAAATGACCATCAGATCATTAGTATTTCATATACAGTATTTTATTCACACGATCTGATGCTAAGGACTTAGACGTTCTACTCCCCCTCCCCACCTGAAAGGAACTCTGTCCCAACTACCAGTTGCCTTATATTCACACGCTCATCAGTCTGCAGGCTGGGATATTCTACTCCCCTTCCCCCTCTGTTCCAACTGCCAGTTGCCTTATATTAACACACTCTGCGCCAGATAGCAAGGCATTTCCACTGTGCCAAACCAATATTCTATTATTTTTTGATAACCACCTCCATTTATACCTCGTCCCACTTGCGTTGTTATGTTTTCTGGATGGAATGAAACAGATATTCATTTTTCAGACAAGAGTTCAGTGCCTTTCTTTCTTGCTTTTCACAGTTCAGTGGATGGAAGTGAATGTATCTGCTGAGCTAAGTATTCTTCTATTATTTTTTGATAGCAGGATAAGTAGATGTCTGACTGGGGCAGAGCTCTTTCCACATTTTGTAAGCTTCTAAAAGCAAGCTCTTGACACAACTCTATTGTCCGTGCCATATTCTGTATTCTGCCAAGAATGGTGGTGGGGGGGACCCTTAGCACTTTCTATCCACTGAGATATTAAAAACTGTCCGAGAAGTCACCGTGGTAAAAATTTATGTTGCCTGCACTGGATGGCCTTCTCTTAGTAGCCCTCTGACTTCTGCTGCATCCAATTTTTATTAATTTTATCAAAATATAAATTACAAAAGAAAATAAAAAGTAATGGAAATTATAATTATAATTTATTTGAATTTATATCCCGCCCATCTCCGAAGACTCAAGGCGGCTTACACAGTGTTAAGCAATAGTCTTCATCCATTTGTATATTATATACAAAGTCAACTTTTATTGCCCCCAACAATCTGGGTCCTCATTTTACCTACCTTAGCTCAGGAAACTCAGGGGAAGGAAAAAGGGAAGAAGAGAAAGCGTGGGGCAGAAAGGGAAAAAGGGGGAGAAAAAAAGGCATTGACTTTCAACTCTTTAGGGCACAGTAGAAGATAATAACAGCAAAACCTCAAATTTGGATTTACCGACAAAGAAATAAATTGTCAGTAAATTTAAATTTAACATAAATAATAATAACAATAACAACAACAACAACAACAACAACAACAACAACAACAATAATAATAATAATAATAATAATAATAATAATAATAATAATAATAATAATAATAATAATAATAATAATAATAATAATATTTTAATTTGTATACCGCCCTTCTCCCGAAGGACTCAGGGCGGTTTACAGCCAAGATAAAATACAATGAAAAAACACATGCAATACTAAAAACAGACATTAAAAAACTTATTAAATTTGGCCCAATTTTAAAATACAGTCAAACCCTATAAAATTAATAAAAATTAAAACCCATAAAATCAACTAAAAATTAAAATTCAAGCCAGTCCTGCGTGACGGAATAAATATGTCTTAAGTTCGCAGCGAAAGGTCCGAAGGTCTGGTATTTGTCACAATCCAGGGGGAAGTTCGTTCCACAGGGTGGGAGCCCCCACAGAGAAGGCCCTTCCCCTGGGGGCCGCCAGCCGACATTGCTTGGCTGACGGCACCCTAAGGAGTCCCTCTCTGTGTGAGCGCACAGGTCGATGGGAGGTACAAGATGGCAGTAGACGGTCCCGTAAGTATCCCGGTCCTAAGCCATGGAGCGCTTTAAAGGTGGTAACCAATACCTTGAAACGCACCCGGGAGACAACAGGTAGCCAGTGCAGTCTGCGCAGGATGACAAAAATAATTTGTCACGAAAGTGACAGCCTGTGGAGGCTCCTGGACTGGGGCTGAAAGGTGAAAGTGGAAGCAATATTAGATTAACAGAGTTGGATGGGACCTTGTAGGTCATCTAGTCCAGAGGTCTCTAACCTTGGCAACCTTAAGATTTGTGGACTTCAACTCCCAGAATTTCTCAACCAGCATTGCATAGCTGGAGAATTCTGGGAGTTGAAGTCCACAAGTCTTAAAATGGCCAAGGTTGGAAACCCCTGTAAAATCTCCATTCCCATCCCACTCCAGGGGAAGGATACTGCAAAATCCCCATTTCCTCCCAATCAACTGGGACTCGGGAGGCAGAGAGTATATGGGTGCAGGGCCAGTCAGAGGTGGTATTTACCGGTTCTCCGAACTACTCAGAATCTCCACTACCAGTTCTCCAGAACTGGTCAGAACCTGCTGAAACCCACCTCTGGTTTAAGTGCAACATTAAGACTTAATTAGACCTAACCTGCACCCTTTCCCTGAAAAAAATTAAAACCAGGAGTAGCTTTAGTATCAAATTTGGATGAAGCATTCTGAAAAATGCTCTTGGAGCTGTAAAAGGACTCCCAGTTTTATACTGACCATCAAGTGTACACATAGCTGGACGGCACTTATTCCAGAGCAATAGCTCTCCCATACTAATTGGCTGGTTAAGGGCCACAGTTCTTTGTCAGGATAATGGAGATGGATAAGAGGGTTTCAAATGAAACAATAAATAGATCTGGAAGATTCCTGCACTCATTTGCAGCAAAAAAATAAAAGGTTGGATATGAACCGAGACTGTGCCCCTGTGGATAAGGGGCTATTGAAATTGGACTCCTCACTCAGACAGAGAGTTGGACTGGAAGACCTCCAAGGTCCATCCTGGCCCTCTCATCCTATGAAACTCCAACTCTATAGCTCAAAAGGGAACAATTTGAGGCAATTGATACAAATCCTTGTAAAAACTAGGGCACATTTTTGGCAGGACTTATTACAACCTCAGCTTATTATTAAGTAACTCTAACTTTGCCATACTTGCTTCTTGACCTGACCTTCAAAGTACTGGCATCTCGATTCTAGGAAATGTTTTATTGTATTATATTAGACTAGCGGACTCTTGAAAGCTTGGCTAGATTTCAATCTCATCTGTCCTAAATAAAACTAAGGTGAGGTTCTTTTGAGTCTTTTTTTGCTCATGTGTCCCTCTTTCTCAGGATTGTATAATGTTGTTGTTTTTTGCAACACACACACACACACACACACAGCTCAACTCAACATTCATTAACATGGTAGTTACAATCAAGGATGTTCTAATGGAGAATGTTTTGTCTAAACCAGGGGTCCCCAACCTTTCAGACCTCAGGGACCACTAAATTCATAATTTTAAATCCCATGGACCACTAATATGATCTGCCTAATGACTGGGTGGGTGGGTGTGGCAAGGTGGCCACGTGACTGAGTGGGCATGGCCAACTCGATGTCACTCACGTCGAGGGGTGCCTTGCTGGCCTCTACTCACTACTCCTTGCCTGCCCACCCGGGTTCCTTAGGGCCCCAGTAGGAGCTAAGAACTAAACACCCACCACGAGAAAGAGTTGGCAAAACAGCTGGCTTAGTTTAAATTGGATCTGACCAAGAAGGAGGCTCAGCAGAAGCACCTCAATTAGGACTACGAGCATAAGCTTTCCAAGCAGAGGAAAGACCTGCGGGAGTGCAAGGCCAGGTACCGGCACCTGGAGGCTCAGCGGGCTGAGATGGTCAGCCAGTCCCAGGCCAAGATGTAATTCCACTGGAACAAGGCCCTCTGGCTCTTTGCCACCAGCGGCTCTTCCTTCCAGCCTTTGCCCAAAACTCCACATCAGGAGGCTGAAGCAGACCCCAAGTCGGAATTTCTCTCCCCCTCCGACCCACACAAAAAGGCCCCAAAGGGGGAGACTCTCTGTAGCAACACAAACATTCATTGCACGTATTCGTCTCAGGGGCTGTAGTTTGAGGACCCCTGATTTAGCAATATAAAAAAATCCAAATAATTTTTTTGCAAACCATCAAAAGACCACCAGTGGTCCACAGACCACTAGTTGGTGACCGCTGGTCTAAGCAATGGGTCAAACTAAGGAAACTTTGGTGTCATTTTGTATGACACCAAAGTATAATTCTCTGAAAGAAGACTCTGAAAACTCTTCACCTTTTGGCTGCTGGAATCACTCCAAGACATCTAGGCCAATATCACTCCCCAGCTACGTGTTCAATCCACATTAACAAAGTCTGTCAAGCATTGAAGCTACCATTGTTAGAAGTGAAAATGCCATAAGGGCAAGCTCCTGTCAGTAAATCATCAGCTTCACTCAGTCTTTTTTTTTTTTAAGTTTTATTTTCATTTTCCAACAACCTATTCAATATACAGTCTCTTATTCAACATTAGTCATTAACTTTCATTTGTTACTTATTCGGACCTGCCCAGCTACCACTTCCTTCCTTAACAAACCTTTCCTCCTCCCTTCTCTACTTTCCTCTACTTTCTTCATCCTTCCTCTCCTTCACTTTTCTACATCCTCTCCTCCTTCCCTACTCTTCTCTTCCACCCTTTCTAACCCTCTCCCCATTCTTCTTCCTCTCCTTTCCCCCTTTTCTACCTCTCTCTTTCCTACCTACTTTCTTCCTTCACTCACTCCTCTCCCTTTCCATTCCCTTCTGAAATGGCAGCTGAGCAGCCCCGCTTTCATTTCAAATTATTTCTATTTCTTAATTACATATCTTCAATCATTCCTTTACATTGATCCTTCATCTCCCCTTCCCTCCCTCCCTCCCACCCCCACCCCGAGACTTCCCAGAACAAAGTACAGGGTATAAAATTAACAATCATAAATTAAAATACAACATAAGTCAAATCCATAGTCACTCCTCTCTCTAAGACCTTAACTCCCCTTCCAGAAACAAAAAAGTATATTCTTCTTCCAGTCCATTATATATCAGTCCAATTAAATTAGTATTTCCAGTTCATCAATAAAATACTTAGTTTTTAATATCCAATCTTCATCAATTAACACCAAATATATATCAATCCATTCCACTCCTGAAGTCTTCAGAATCTTATAGTTTTTAATATCCAATCTTCATCGATCAAGACCAAAACGATATTCCATCTTCCAGTATTCATCAGAAATTCTTCTATAATATACCTTTCTTCCTTTAACAGTGTCCCAAATATAATTCATATTTCCAGCTTAAATTCTTAAATTTTTATCCAATCTCCAAAAATAAACAATATTCTATCTTCTCATATCTTTAATATCACTTACATAAATCAAATAACATTGCAAATATTAATATTTCTTCAATTTACCTTACTTCTATCAAATAACATTATTAAAATTATAACTTATATCCAAAATATATCAATCATAAAGCTTCACTCAGTCTTGATGGAAGGATATTTATAGACAAGGGGATCAACTTGTCTTCCAAAGCACCAGAAGGCAAGACAAGAAGCAATGGACGGAAACTAATCAAGGAGAGAATCAACCTGGAATTAAGGAGAAACTTCCTAACAGTGAGAACAATTAACCAGTGGAACAGCTTTGCCTTCAGAAGTTGTGGAGGCTTCATCACTTGAGGTCTTTTAGACAGCCACTTGTCTGAAATGGTATAGTATAGATGATATAAATGATCTGGTTGCTTGAGCAGGGGGTCGGACTGGAAGATCTCCAAGGTCCAGGAGTGAAATCCAGCAGGTTCTGATAGGTTCTGGAGAACTGGTAGCGGAAATTTTGAGCAGTTCGGAGATATATACCACCTCTGGCTGGCCCCAGAGTGAGGTGGGAATGGAGATTTTGCAATATCCTTCCCCTGGAGTGGGGTGGGAATGGAGATTTTGCAGTATCCTTCCCCTGCCACGCCCACCAAGCCACACCATGCCCACCAAGCCACGCCCACCAATTAAGGACCGCCCACAGAACCGGTAGGGAAAATTTTTAGATTTCACCCCTGTGGCAAACCCCGAATCTAAAAGAATCAAACGAAGAAGAAATGTGTTTAACATCATCGAATCTAAAAGAATCAAAAGAAGAAATGTGTTTAACATCATTTCAATTTCCAGAGTCATTCTTACCAACAGAAATTGCAATCCAATGAAAAGACATCAGCGTAAATCAACCTAAATAAATCCTGTCAATCAAAATAAGATTAATTCTCTGCATAAATCAATCTAAGCAAATCCCATCCATCAGAATAAACTAAATCCTCAGCCTAAATCAATCTAAACAAATCCCATCCATCAGAACAGAACAAATTCTCAGCCCAGATCAATCCAAATGAATCCCATCAATCAGAATAAAAAATTCTTCAATTTCAAAATGCATTTCCTCCACTTAAAATGCATTTCTAGAGGCATGGCAACACCAACCTCTTATAGCAAAAGCAGTAAAAAAAAGGTTGGATTGCACAGACAAATAGAATGTGTTTCAGTAGAAGAAATTGAAGTTGCCTACAAATTGTGGTATGTTAGAGCAATATTTTGTGTGTGTGTATGTGTGTGTGTGTTGACTTTTGACAACTGACATTTCCTCATTTGCCATGAGGTGTTGCTGACAATTCATTTGGAAACAGCTGGATCTGACCGAGAAGGAGGCTCAGCAGAAGCACCTCACTGAGGACTAGGAGCATAGGCTTTCCAAGCAGAGGGAAGACCTGTGGGAGTGCAAGGCCAGGTACTGGCGTCTGGAGGCTCAGTGGGCTGAGATGGTCAGCCAGTTCCAGGCCATGATGCTTTCCCATTGGAACGAAGCCCTCTAGCTCTTTGCCACCAGTGGCTTTTCCCTCCAGCCTTTGCCCCAAACCCTGCACCAGGAGGCTGAAGCAGACCCCAAGTCAGAATTTCTGCCCTCCTTCGACCCGCACAAAAAGACCCAGAAGGGAGAGACTCTCTGCAGCAATGCAAACATTCATAGCAGGTATCCGTTCCAGGGTCCATAGTTTGAGGACCCCTGATTTAATGCAATATAAAAAAATGTGAATAATTTTTCTGCGGACCGCCAAAATATACCTGCGGACCACCAGTGGTCCATGGACCTCCAGTTGGTGACCGCTGCTTTGCAGAATAGTTTTGACTCCATCTTCTTTATGGCAACCCCTTTGATAGTGGAACACTGCTATCATGTCACCCCTTAGTCCTTCTTTTCAAGTGTTATTTTGGTGGAATATAAATAATAATAATAATAACAACAGAGTTGGAAGGGACCTTGGAGGCTTTCTAGTCCAACCCCCTGCCCAGGCAGGAAATCCTACATCATCTCAGACAGATGGTTATCCAACATCTTCTTAAAAACTTCCAGTGTTGGAGTATTCATAACTTCTGGAGGCAAGTTGTTCCATTGATTAATTGTTCTAACTGTCAGGAAAGTTTTCCTTAGTTCTAAAGTTGCTTCTCTCCTTGATCAATTTCCATCCATTGCTTCTTGTTCTACCCTCAGGTGCTTTGGAGAATAGCTTGACTCCCTTTTCTTTGTGACAACTCCTGAGATATCGGAACACTGCTATCATGTCTCCCCTAGTCCTTTTTTTTATTAAACTAGACATACCCAGTTCCTGCAACCATTCTTCATATGTTTTAGCCTCCAGTCCCCTAATCATCTTTGTTGCTCTTCTCTGCACTCTTTCTACAGTCTCAGCAAATGAAATAAATAAATATAAAAAATATAAAAAACATGAATAAAAGCTTAGATTAAATGTTGAATTAAAAACAGGTTAAAACTTACAAGCAAAAATAAAAACCGGGTTAAAAATTCAGAAAGCTAGGAGGTTAACAAGACGGCGGCTGTTTCCCATCCCCAGAATTGCATCATATTTTGAAATATTTGATTCATTCAACTTGGTAGTGAAATGTGACTTGCTAACCTCAGTTCGAATCGAATATTTATTGCGGTCACAGACCAGCCTAGCTAAATTCAATTGCTGTTACCTCATGCCTTCCACCGACCCGTACGCTCTCACAGAGAGGGACTTCTCAGGGTGCTGTCCACCAAACAGTGCCGGCTGGCGGCCCCCAGGGGAAGAGCCTTCTCTTCCTACCCTCTGGAACGAACTTCCCCCGGGTTTACGCCAAATACCTGACCTTCGGACCTTCCGCTGAGAACTGAAAACACACTTATTTATTTGTGCGGGGCTGGCTTAAATTTTATTAGTTTTTTAAATTTTTATCATGAATTTTAAGGGGTTTTAGTTTAATATATTTTAAATTTTTAGGCCAATTATGTAATAAGTTTTTAAATTCGTTTTAAATTGTATATTGCACTGTTTATTTTACTTTGGCTGTACACCGCCCTGAGTCCTTCGGGAGAAGGGCGGTATAAAAATCGAATAAATAATAATAATAATAATAATAATAATAATAATAATAATAATAATAATAATAATCCTTGCGTAACATTTTAAAAAATAAAGAAATATTTGTAAGAAGGAATCAGCAGGTATCTGTGTTTTTGACAACGAAACGCCTTAATAATCTCTTCTCTTGCAGTACAGGTAGTCCTCGACTCACAACCACAACTGAGCCCAAAATTTCTGTTGCTAAGTGAAACATTTGTTCAGTGAATTTTGCCCATTTTATGGACTTTCTCGCCACAGTCGCTAAGTGAATCACTGCAGTTGTTCAGTTAGCAACACGGTTGTTGAGTGAATCTGGCTTCTCCATTGACTTTGCTTGTCAGAAGGTCGCAAAAGGGGATCCCATGACCCTGAGACAGTGCAACCGTTATAAATATGAACCAGTTGCCAACCATCCTAATTCTGACCACGTGACCATGGGGATGCTGCAGTGGTTGTAAGTGTGAAAAACAGGCATAAGTCGCTTTTTTCAGTGCCGTTGTAACCTCGAATGGTCATTTAAAAAATTGTTGTAAGTCAAGGACTACATGAAAGGGAGAGTTGGCTTGATGTTAGCCTTCCAAGTAATGCACCCATAGAAAGCAGAACTCTGAGGCAGCCATTTCCTCAAAGAACAATTTATTGGATATATCATATTGACACAATTGGTGAAAGCCGATTCTAAAGTTCCCGTGGCTTTCACCTAATTAAAAAGTAAAAGTTTCCCCTTTGTCCCGAGTCATTGGTCACGCTGTCCAATCAAGATGCTGGCCGGTTGCTTGGTGACTTCACTCCTTCTCTGGCCAGCCACCTGAGAGAATGTCCTTGGTTCCCACAGGAAAACTTAATTGTTTTGGCTACAAAACCCCCGGGGATGGGGCTGCTGGGGGTTCACAGGGGTTCGGGAGAACCTCTAGCTAAGATTTTGTGCAGTTCGGAGAACCCCCATATCCCACTCCTGGCTGGCCTTGCCCTGCCAACCCCACCCTTCCGTTCCCAGGAGTCTCCACGTGGCCTGTTTTGGATGCAGGTAAGTGCAGGGCGCGCACAGAGGCTTGGGGAGGCCGAGGCCTACGGAGGGCTTCCAGAGCCTGGGGAGGCCATTTTCCCCCTCCTGGAGTCTCGAGGAAACCCTCCGGAGTCCAGGGAGGGCAAAAACACCCTCCTGCCATGGTGCAGGAAGGCAACTACGCCATACCCATCATGGTCACGCCCATCCAGCAATCGGGCAGAGAACCCCTTACTAAACTTTTTGAAGCCCACCCCTGAAAACCCCATCTAGCTATTTCCCACCTCCCTCTGTTGTGTGGCAACCCTGAAGCCCCCCCAAAAAAGGCCTCAGTCAGGTTCACCTCAGGACTGACATACTGATTTTCTTCAGAAGGCTGCAAGGATACCCCAAACTTGGCAAAGAGAAATTAATTGCAAACAGTTTCAAACAACCACCAGGCCGACTGATGCCTTTAAGATTGAAAGATGACCGAGAGGGACATTTTCAACACACAGGTCAGCTGAAGTGGAGCGTGTAACCACAGGCCGCACCAAATCTCCCTTCCCTTTTGACCCACCAGCTCAATTTTGCGCAGCCTACATTTGTTACATGCATTTGATGGACAGAATTTTAAAAGTGCAGCGCAAGACATCGCTTATATTCCTGCCGTCAGCGGTTAAACAAAAACCAGAACAATTCAGTCAATCTCTTTATTTTTTCAAATAATAATAATAATACAATTATATCTGAAGAGTTGCTGTGCTTGGAAAAGATCTGAGGGGGGAGGGAAGAATCAGATGTTGGACCAGCAGAAATAGAGATGCATCCATTCATATTTGTTATGAAACCTGCAGGTATAACCTTCTCAAAAATAAAAATCAGGATTTGTGGAAAATATGATAGGGGAAGGTAACTGCGCATCGGGTTATGGAGAGGTTTAGTCTTCAGTAAAAACAGTTTTCAAATAAAAGTGATTTAAAGGAAAACCGTTTCAGGTAAAATAATGTCCTCCCATCAAGCCTACAGGTAACCATGCTGAAACCAATGAGAAGTGACAGAAAAGTCATGGGTGCCTGAAATGTGAGGCTATTCCACACAGCTGTTATATTTCCCAGAGGAATTCCAGAGCACCAACAGAAATGTGTTTCCAGAAAAAACACAAAAGCTTTACAGGATCCATTCCAACCCAAATGATGCTTGCGCCAACATTTTCTCCCTATAATGCCAATCAAAATGTAACTGTACAACTCAGAGCCTGGTGCAGGTTATGTCACGGTTTGGCAGGGTTAACATCGGGCAAATACCTGTGTTGCTAAGCACCCAGCCCCTCTGTTGCTAAGCACTCAGCCCCCCTGTTCCTTGCTGCACAGCCAATGCAGGGTTACAAGGAAGGCATGGGCCAGGAGACCAGAATTGGGTACTAAGCTGATGTCTCTGAAGGTATAAAAGGACACCATACCTTCCCCAAGGTGTGGCCTTTCACTGCATGTCCTTTGTCTGTATGTAGTGGTATGGTCTATCCAGCTCTTCTTTGTACAAATTAAAGCTGATATTTTTCTAAGCCTCTTCTTGGGTCTCTCTCTTTGGCATTCTGGTGACCCAATTACATTTTGGGTCCTTATCCATCCATCCATCCATCCATCCATCCATCCATCCATCCATCCATTGGAAAATAGACTGCAAGTATCAGCATGAATAGCTCCAAAGGGAGATGGTCCCAGCTTTAACCTTTTTATATACACAGAAATAGTAGAACAGAGACCAGGTGATACTTCCTCTATTCTGCACCATTAGAGAAGCAATTTGTTGGATGTGGATGATGAATCCAATTTAGCACCTGTACGGGAGACCTGGCAAACTCCGGGGCTGTAGCTTTGGAGATCTGACTTTTGAGAAATTAAAACAACAACTCTGAAAGGTAAAAATAATGCAACTCCATATTATTGCCAAGAAAACTGCCTAGATGTGCCAAGAAGCCACCAGATTGAAACTCAACTTCAAGAAAACTTTACTTTTCTTATAGCGTTTGGATTTCAGCAGTGTAACTTGAAAATATTTCTATTCAGAGTTTGGGGTGGATTGTGGGCACATCCATATGACAGGGCATCTCATTAGCAGGTTGTGCTCCTATCTCTGTGGTTTGATCCTGCCAAGTTTGTGTGGTGCCCTGGGGAACAATGACTCATATCCCTGTGAATATTCCGATGGATGAAGAAATGGAGCTTGACATCAATACCCTCCAGCTAGCTAGCTAGCTAGCTGGAAATTCTTCCTAATTCGGCACTCCTTCAACGAAGTGAAAATAAATCAAGCATTGATAGAGATGCAAATGTCCTTTGTAACTCAGGTGGAAGACTTTCCTGTCAACTGCTCCCTGGTGTTTTTCAGCGGCGAGGATGGGAAGCGTACCTGTGACTTTCTGCATTTGATAAAATTAATTCTCTTACGTGCAGATTTGCACAACAAGTTGAATCAAGTCCTTATGAGGAGCAGCTGTCGGGAGCAAAAATGGTTGATCTCCTTCCTCTGTTTGGAGAGGTTTTCTGGGACACTCTAATTTCCAGTCCTTCAGTTGTGACAACAATATCTCCGCTCATTCAAATCATGCTAGCTTATTATTCTCTGTTCTTCAAAAATAGATGCAAAGATTCAAACAACCATCAAACCATTAGCAAACATGCAATATTGTACTTTTGATCATCTTCACGTCGGGAAAATAAATTTGTGCTCATCCTGTTTTGCTCAAAGACTTTTCATCATTTGAATTCTTAGGCAACAAAACAAATTAATTTACTGCTGTTTTTTTTTAATGTTATCCTCTTCCTTGGCAATTTAGCAAACCCTGCAAGATCAAACTCACAAGATTAATTTCTTTCCTTCATTGCCATTTACTGCATTCATGTACTAGCTTTAATCACTTCGTTTATGGAAATACCTTGCTTTATTTGATATTCAGTTTAAGGATGAATGCAGCTGTTGGAAGAAATATCTATCTGGTTCAGTTCCAATCCGGGAGAAAGATACTGGAAACATGGAGGCTGATTGGAAAGATGGTTGAAAGATGAAACAGAACCACATGGGTTTGTGATCCTGGTGAAGCTGACCACATGGAGTGGAGAGTAAGGGGTTTTTATACTTTCTCTTGGGCTTTGAACTTGAGCTTTCTGTTCCTGTGCAAGAACATATATTATATTGGCTGTTGTCAGACTCCCATGGTGCCAAGTACAAATCCTTCCCCTGGAGTGGAGTGGGAATAGGGATTTTGCAGTATCCTTCCCCTGCCATGCCCACCAAGCCATGCCCATCAAGCCACGCCCACAGAACAGGTAGCATGAAAAAAATGAATTCCACCACTGCTTTATTCCCACTGGTCTACCTAGTCTATAGAGATGAAAAATCTTCATGCATTGAACATCCTTCTCCTTTGGGCAAATTGACTGATTACTAGAAGCTCCAGAGGAACATTGGTTATCCTATCCACAATGTATTACAGAAACATACAGATCACACTTCTCAGAGTGTTTCAGATTATTAACAAATACAAGTAAAGCCAACTAAGTCAGATGGAGCTAGAATAAGTCTCTGGCTCTGTATTTATCTGTCTCTCTTTCGCTCCTGTTACCGTATTTTTCAGAGTATAAGGCGCACCTTTTTCCCCAAAAAAGGAGGGTGAAAATCTGGGTGCATCTTATACTCCTAATGCAGCCCTGCCCAGCTTCTCAAATGAAGGTTTCAGAGGCTGAAAAAAACATCAGAAATGAAGCTTCAGAAAAGAAGCCCCCAAACAGAGCTGTAGAGGCTTTTTTTCTGAAGGTGTTTTGGAGGCTTTCAGAGGCAGAAAAAAAAGCAAAAAAAAAGCAAGGCACAGAGCTCACAACCAAGGAACCTGTTACTAAAATTCACCTCTGGGAACAGCTGATTGGGGATATTCCAGGAAGCCGATCCACCCGCAATCAGCTTTTTTCTTATTTTCCTCCCCAAAAACTAAAGTGCGTCTTATACTCTGAAAAATATGGTACTTCACAAGTGGAGCTGTAGCATTATGGACAAGATGGACCTTTGATCTGATCCAAACTGAATGTAGTCACACAACAAACCTAACCTAGTTCCTGAATTAATTGGTTTTCTGGGTTTCTGTTATAAAGGCAGTAATCAACTAATCAAATGGAATTAATCTGTTCTATTAGATAAGCTGAAACAAAAAAACAAAAAACAAAAAAAAATGAAGGTTAAAATTATCCAAACTTAGCATGCGGGAAGGTTATACCCAGGAGGTTTCCAACTGACTTGATTAAATGTACAAGGTAAACACAGTCAATAGCAGTTTGAATGTTTTTAGAAATCAAATGAGTAAATCTAATCCAACCTTCAATCATCCATAGCTGTACAGGCAACCTGTCCTGAATATGACAAGCAAAATGACAGAAGACATAAGAAGGTCTTAATTGTTTATTGAGAATGCCTCTCCATCTCTTTACTCTTTGTATTGGGGTATTTCGGATCCGGATTGTTTTTCTCTGTTGAAGAAATAGCAGAAAGGATGGTGGCATGCACAAAGAGTTCCATTATTTGAGTGGCTGCCAGAAAGAAGAAGGAGTCAAGCTATTCTCCAAAGCACCTGAAGGCAAGACAAGAAGCAATGGATGGAAACTAATCAAGGAAAGAACCAACCTAGAACTAAGGAACTATTTCCTGACAGTTGGAACAATTAATCAGTGGAACGACTTGCCCTCCAGAAGTTATGGGTGCTCCAACACTGGAGGCTTTTAAGAAGAGTCTGGACAGCCACTTGTCTGAAATGGTGTAGGGTTTCTTGTTTGAGAGGAGGTTGGACTAGAAGACCTCAAAGGTCCCTTCCAACTCTGTTATTCTGTTATCCTTCTGTTATTCTGTTAAAGCAAAGACTTCTTTAAGCTAACAGGTAAGTTTATTTATTTATTTATTTTTATTTATTTTATTGAATTTTTATACCGCCCTTCTCCCGAAGGACTCATGGCGGTGTACAGCCAAGTAAAAATCACAGTATAAACATTAAAATAAATTAAAACAAACATATTATAAATGGCCAAATTTAAAACAGTTTAAAACATTAAAAATAAATAACCCCAATAAAATTTTAGGCCAGTCCCGCTTGAATAAATAGGTGCGTTTTCAGCTCACGGCGAAAGGTCCGAAGATCAGGCACTTGATGTAAACCAGGGGGAAGCTAGTTCCAGAGCGTAGGAGCTCCAACAGAGAAGGCCCTGCCCCTGGGGGCCGCCAGCCGACATTGTTTGGCGGACGGCACCCTGAGAAGGCCCTCTCTGTGAGAGCGTACGGGTCGGTGGGAGGCAAAAGGTAACAGCAGGCGGTCTCGTAAGTACCCGGGTCCTAAACCATGGAGCGCTTTAAAGGTGGTAACCAGAATCTTAAAGTGCACCCGAAAGACCACAGGGAGCCAGTGCAAACTGCGCAGGAATGGTGTTACATGGGAGCAACGAGTTGCTCCCACTACTACCCACGCAGCTGCGTTCTGGACTAGCTGCAGCCTCCGGGTGCACTTCAAGGGCAGCCCCATGTAGAGAGCATTGCAATAATCCAAGC
Organism: Ahaetulla prasina; assembly: GCF_028640845.1. Lineage (NCBI taxonomy): Eukaryota > Metazoa > Chordata > Lepidosauria > Squamata > Colubridae > Ahaetulla > Ahaetulla prasina. The sequence goes on from NC_080548.1 coordinate 17,321,224, forward strand.
AGGAAGTGACAAGGGCATGAGTGACCGTGCATAAGGCATCCCGGTCAAGGAAGGGGCGCAACTGGTGCACCAATCGTACTTGGTGGAAGGCCCTCTTGGAGACGGCCGCCAAATGATCGTCAAACGACAGCCGCTCATCCTTGCAATAATGACCTCCAGGTTTGATGAGCACACCTGAAACCATGACTGGTAGCTATTTACCCAATGGAAGGCTGATCTTTTGATTAATTAATTTGTGCCCTTGATAATTATTTTCATAGCATAAGCCTACTTAGCTTTACTACCGGTTTGCAGTGGGGCCACATGTGCGCGCATGCTCAGAAGCTTGCTGATGACGTCCAGGTCAGTGGGCGGAGCCTCCCACTGGTTTTACTACCGGTTCTTACAAACCGATCCAAACCAGGGGCAACCTACCACTGAGTAGAGTTATATCTCTTGAATCTAGCTGTATCAGAAAGATTTGCCTGGAATTGTGGCCCTGTTGCGAACTGGTAGTAAAGCTAAGTAGAAGCCATCCCAGACTCCACTGAAACAATTCCAGTCTAATTTGAATGCTCCTACAGCAGGGGTCTCCAACCTTGACAACTTTCAGACTTGTGGACTTCAACTCCCAGAATTCCTCAGCCAGCTTTGCTTACTGTCCACAGCAAGTCCACAGTTGAAGTCCACAAGTCTGAAAGTTGCCAAGGTTGGAGACCAGTCCTAGAGCATTGTTAATGCTTGGAGATTTGTAGAGAAAGTAAGGTTCTACATTTAGGCAAGCAAAACAAAAGGCACAGGTACAATATATGTGGTACCTCGCTCAATAGTAGTAACTGTGAGAGGGATTTTTGAGTCCTAGTGGACAACCATTTATATATGAGCCAGCACCTGCCAAAAAAGCCAACACAGTTCTGGGCTGCATAAACAGAGGGATAGAATCAAGAACACGTGAAGTGTTAATACCAATTTATAATGCTTTCGTAAGACCACACTTGGAATACTGCATCCAGTTTTGGTCACCACGATGTAAAAAAGATGTAGAGACTCTAGAAAGAGTGCAAAAAAGAGCAACAAAGATGATTAGGGGACTGGAGGCTAAAACATATGAAGAATGGTTGCAGGAATTGGCTATGTCTAGTTTAATGAAAAAAAGAACTAGGGGAGACATGACAGCAGTGTTCCAATATCTCAGGGGTTGTCACAAAGAAGAGGGAATCAAGCTATTCTCCAAAGCACCTTGAGGGCAGGACAAGAAGCAATGGGTGGAAACTAATCAAGGAGAGAAGCAACTTAAAACTAAGGAGAAATTTCCTGACAGAACTATTAATCAGTGGAACAACTTGCCTCCAAAAGTTGTGAATGCTTCAATACTGGAAATTTTAAAGAAGATGTTGAATAACCGTTTGTCTGAAGTGGTGTAGGGTTTCCTGCCTAAGCAGGGGGTTGGACTAGAAGACCTCCAAGGTCCCTTCCAACTCTGTTATTCTGTTATTCTGAAATAAAACACCAATAGTCCATGTGCAAAAATGGAAACCTTCAGTTCTGCAGCTGTGCTGGACCAGTTGCATATTTGATTTAAGTATTTCTCCTTGAGATTTCTATATAAGGCAAGCTTACTCTGAACCATCAAAATGAAGACTACCTTCTCCATCTAAAGAAGTATCTTCATCTAAGTTGGAGGAAAGCTGAAATAAAAACCAGTAAGAAAAGGGAAGATTTGAATGAAATATTTAAAGTGTGGGATTTGATAATGGTTCTCCTGATGTGCTGGCACAGTTTTCGGAATTTCCCAGGCCTAAACCTAATCCTGCTGAAACAACAAACATCTCTCAGCAGTAAAATGGTTTTTAGTAACTTAGAAAAGCAATAGAGAATAGAAAGCAGGAAGTTGTGACATGCAGATGCTTCTCTGCGTCACACAAGCACCATAAAGATTTATTTGTTTTATTATTTATTTATTTTTCGAGTAAATATTAGATAATATATATAACTATAAGCATGAATTGAATACATAAAATGAATACAATTAAAGGAAACATTAGGACAGGGACGGAAGGCACGGTGGTGCTCTTATGCACACCCCTTACAGACCTCTTAGGAATGGGGTGGGGTCAACAGTAGACAGTCTAAGTTTAAAATTTGGGGGGGTTTGGGATGAAACCGCAGAGTCAGGTAATGCATTCCAGGCATTGACCGCTCTGTTGCTGAAGTCGTATTTTCTGCAATCGAGTTTGGTGCGGTTTACCTTAAGTTTGTATCTATTGTGTGCTCATGTATTGTTGTGGTTGAAGCTGAAGTAGTCATTGACAGGCAGGACATTTACATTTATTTAGGACATTTAGGTAGGACAGGTAGGCACTTACAATAATTTGGGGCTGGAGAATCAATTTTACCCATCCATATGAATCACAGACAACATGGCTGTTTGGGCTCAGTTGTGGGAGACCTACTTTCAAATCCCCATTTACCAGTTAAATCATTATTTCTGAGCAAAATCTCTCTCACAGGACTGTGTGAATAGAGAATTTGTTCAGTATCTTGAGCTCTTCAGAAGAAGAAAAACTAGGGCATGAGTGCACATGATAAAAAGCACAGGTATGAACTACGTCCTCTTCTTACATCTTCAAAGTACTGTTAAGCTCTCTCCAGATTTGAGAATAGAAGAAGAGCCTCTTAATTAGACCGGGGTTAATAATAATCCAGTATTTTCTTTTGGTCAGCCAGATGCTTTGGGATATTCAGAAACAGGAGATATGCCATGATTTGGACTTTAGGCATCTTTTATAGCTGAAATTGCCCATCACAGACTTCAAACTCAGACTTTAGACAGGAATTGAAATCAAATCAACTTTTTAATATTAAAATAAAATTGACGGAACTCATCTCTTTCTCTCTCTCTCTCTCTCTCTCTCTCCTATTAAGCTGGCTAAGCAAATATAGGGTATATGCTGTCAGAGCTGTCCAGTTGATCAAGGTAGATTTTCAAAATCCTTTTTATTCCATTGTTTGGAAGTAAAAAGTAAAAAGGTCTTCGTTCTCTCCAAAAAGGAGATACATTCCTTCTGATCTTCCAAATATCCAGAGGATGAAATATGTCTGACTCCTTCTTGCCTTCAAATATTGGGATGGAAATAACAAGACATTCACTGATCAGTAACTTTTTTGAAGAAAAGAAAAGCTCAGATATAAACTGGATATTTCCTCTCCTTCCATGCACTCATGTCTGTCAGTTTGAATATAGCCAAATAGCCTACTTGGCTACATTCATCCTTTCACCCTGGCCCAACTATATCTATATATATAAAAGCAAAAAACACTCACGTAGCATCATGAAATCTCCAGAACCATAAAGCCTACAAACTTGAAATTTGGCACGTATGTTCCTCTTGGCTTCTAGGTGCTCACTTAGAAAGGACTTTTCAAAACGACCATCAGATCATTAGTATTTCTCATATTATTATTAACACGCTCTAATGCCAAGGAGTTAGATGTTCTACTCTCCCTCCCCACCTGAAAATAACTCTGTTCCAACTGCCACTTGGGTGTGGCCAGCACATGACTCATCTGGCCTGCAGGCTGGGAGTTTGCAGAGGATCAATGGGGCCAGCCTGAAGGAGAGAAGGGAATAAGATAGGAGAGTCCTTTGTGGGGCAAGCCTGAGGGAGAGAAGGGGATAAGATAGGAGAGGTCTCTGTGGGGCAAACCTGAGAGAGAGAAGGGGATAAGATAGGAGAGGCCTCTGTAGGGCAAGCCTGAGGGAGAGAAGGAAGTAAGATAGGAGAGGCCTCTGTGGGGCAAGCCTGAGGGAGAGAAGGAGATAGGAGAGGATCAATGGGGCCAGCCTGAGGGAGAGAAAGGGATAAGATCAGAGAGGCCTAATTTGCAAGCTGTAAGTGTCGCTTTATCAAGCCTGATCACATAGTTTCTTAGCGGAGCACAGGTATTCAGCTATTATCCCATATTTCACCCCTTCTCTTCTCTTGCAGTTCTTCTTTGGAGGCATATTATGATCCTGAAACTTCAAAACTACTCACCCTCCGCAGAATTTGTCCTATATGATTAATGCAACTCTTCTTTAAAGCTTCCCAAAGGCTTTGTAATAACCAGGTCTTATGCTAATGAATTCCACAGGTTAATTATGAGTGGCAAGAAGAAATGCATTCTTTTTCCTCTTTTGAATCTTTTTGGGAGGAAAGTTCCAGTTCTAAATCTCTGGGATCGGATCGCGCAGCTTAATGTTCAAAGTATGAAGAATCTAATTATACCATTGGTAGAAAGGGCGGGGACAGGTGTCAATTTATATAACAAAAGTAGATGGGGCTTGTGAAGCTTGCAATTTTGCTCTCTCTGAGAGCAATTTTTTTTGCCATCCAGACCAATGCAGCGTGGAAAAAACAAGGCAGCAACAATGACGTAGACTTCAGTAAGGTATCTTTAATGCTAGTCTAGAGATAAATCATAGCAGCTGCAAGAGGAATGCCCAACCGTCTTTTATATCAGCTATGGTGGCACAATGGTTAGAATGCAGAATTGCAAGTGAATTCTGCCGACTGGCAGCAGTTCGATTCTCACCGGCTCAAGGTTGACTCAGCCTTCCATCCTTCCGAGGTAGGTAAAATGAGGACCCAGATTGTTGGGAGCAATTGTTGTGGTCTGCCAGCAGCCTACGGAGCTGGCAACAGAGTCGGACAGCGATGAGGCTGAGGTGAGGCCAGGGCCATCGGGGAGTGAGATGCAGACTCCAGAGCCTCCAGAGACTGATAGTAGTGAGGCAGAGGAACAGGAGGAGCCTGTTCCTAATGCACACATGAGAAGAGCTGCCAGAAGGCAAGAGCAGCTCAAGCAAAAAGGACAACTCGGGAGAAGGGCCAAGAGATGATTGGCCCCTCCCATAAGGCTTAAAACAGATCAGCAATGGTGTTTGGGCTTTGCCGGAAAACAACATTGGTAGCTTCATCTTCTTGCATTTATTTTTGTATTGGTGACTTCTGAACGTTTGCCAAGAAAGGCCTTTGGCAGTTTGCCTAATTGGACCAAAGTTTGCAATAGGACTGAGGAATTTGTGTTGGGAGGAATTTGCTTTAATTTAGAGAAACTACGCTGGGAATGAAGTAATTCTCAGCTGTTTGAATAAAGTTTGTTTGTTTTTTCATGGACTCAGTTTCTTACTAGCTACTTGGGCCTGGATCACAACAGCAATATGCTTACTCCGTAAACTGCTTAGAGAGGCCTGTAAAGCATTGTGAAGTGTACAAGTCAAAGTGCTATTGCTATAGTGCCATGATGGTGAATCTATGGCACGCATGCCAGAAGTGGCACGCAGCGCCATCTCTCCGGGCACCAGAGCCATTGCCCATTGCTCTTCCAGGTTCCAATGCACCGGCCAGCTGGTCTTCATGCTCATGGGAGTGCTGGAAACAAGAAGAGCAGCTGCCGGGCACCCATACGTGCACTGGGCAGCTACTCTTCCAATTTCTGGCATGCGCATGCACATCAGCCATCTCGTCCTCCGATTTCGAGCATGCATGTGCACGCGAAGACCAGCTAGCCAGTGCACATGCACAGGCCAGAAATCGGAAGACCAGGTGGCCAGCGTGTATGTGCGCGCTGGAAACTGGAAGAGCAGCCACCCGTCTTGCACATGCACACCAGGCAGCTGCTCTTCCGGTTTCCAGCACATATTCGTAAATGTGCGCTCCCGTTTCAGCACTCGGTACCATAAAGGTTCGGCAACACTGCTATAGTGAGTGCACTAAGATTATGGCATCTGGGCCGGGGTGAAATGCTCCCGGTTCGGACCGGATTGCCCGATCCGGTAGCGATGGCGTGCGGGTGGTTCAGAAAATCAGTAGCAAAAATCCCTGCCCCCCTCATGCCCAGCTGAGCTGCATGATCATCAGAGGTGTTTTTTTTTTTTACTTTTAAATCCATTTTTTCTTTGGCTGAAAAAATGCTTTTAAAAGTAAAAAAAAAGCCTCTGATGATCGCGCGACTCAGCTGGGATCAACAGAGGCTTTTAAAAGCATTTTTTCTACAACCTCTTTGGCCTAAGAGGTTGTTAAAAATGCTTTTAAAAGCTTCTGACGATCCCAGCTTAGTTGCCTGATCGTCAGAGGCTTTTAAAAGCATTTTTTGCAACGTCTTTGGCCGAAGAGGTTGTAGAAAAAAAGCTTTTAAAAGTAAAAAAAAAGTTGGCCTCGCCCACCCAGTCACATTACACCGCCCCCACCAAGCCACGCCCACAGAAGCAGTAGTAACAAATTTTACATTTCACTGCTAATTTGGGCCTATTACTTCCTGGCAAATACATAGAAGGGAAAGAAATGGAAGCAGTGACAGATTTAATTTTCCTGGCCTCCAAGATCCCTGCAGACAGTGACTGCAGCCATGACATTAAAAGAAGCTTGCTCCTTGGGAGGAAAGCAATGGTAAACTTAGACAGCATATTTAAAAAGCAGAGAGATCACCTGGCCGACAAATGTCGGTATAGTCAAAGCTACGTTTTTTCCCAGTAGCAATGTATAGCTGTGAGAGTTGGGCCTAAAGAAGGATGAAACCCCAAAGAATGGATTCTCTCAAATTGTGGGGTTGGAAGAGACTCTTGAGAATCTCCTGAACTGCAGCGAGATTGGATCAGTCAATCCTAAAGGAAATCCACCCTGACTGTTTTTTTTTTATTTATTTATTTTATTTGCATTTATATCCCGCCCTCAGGGCGGCTTACACTATGTCAAGCAATAGTCTTCATCCATTTGTATATTATATACAAAGTCAACTTATTGTCCCCAACAATCTGGGTCCTCATTTTACCTACCTTATAAAGGATGGAAGGCTGAGTCAACCTTGGGCCTGGTGGGACTTGAACCTGCAGTAATTGCAAGCAGCTGCTGTTAATAACAGACTGCATTAGTCTGTTGAGCCACCAGAGGTTCTTTGGAAAGGCAGACCCTGAGGCTGAAGCTCAAACACTTTGGCCATCTAATGAGAATAATAAATAAAATAACTCTCTAGTGTCATTACTTTAGCTTCTCATTTTGCTAAGAAGCATATAACCAACTATGCGAATCATTCCCCTAATCAAACAGAGGTTGGTCAATGAGATTACAGTATTAAATATAAAATTATGTAAATTATTAGTGCCATAAAGGTGCCATTAGTGCCATAAAGAGTACTGTAAGGGATATCTATCTATCTATCCATCCATCATTTATCATCTTTCTATCATCTATCTATCTGACTATCTATCTATCTATCTATCTATCTATCTATCTATCTATCTATTCATCCATCCATCCATTATCTATCATAATCTATCTATCATCTATTATCTATCTATTTGACTCTATCTATCTATCCATTCATCTATCATCTATCATCATTTATCTATCATCTATCATCCATCCATCATCTATTATCTATCCATCTATCCATCTATCATCTATCATCTATCATCATTTATCTATCATTATCATCCATTCATCTATCCGTCTATCCGTCTATCATCTATCTCTATCTCTATCATCTATCATCTATCTCTATCATCTTTCTATCTATTCATCCATCCATCCATTATTTATCATAATTACTATTATCTATCTATTTGACTCTATCTATCCATCCATCCATCCATCATCTATCCATCATCTATCTCTATCATCTATCCATCTATCATCTATCATCATTTATCTATCATCTATCATCCATCCATCTATCATCTATCATCTATCTCTATCATCTATCATCTATCTATCTATCTATCTATCCATCCATCCATCCATCCATCCATCCATCATCTATCATCACCTATATCTATCATCTACCATATATCTATCCTATCAATCCATCCATCCATCCGTCCATCATCTATCATCTACCATCTATCTATCTATCTATCTATCTATCTATCTATCTATCTATCTATCTTCTTTTTGACAGCCAGTTGCTTAGGAAAAGAGGGTAAAAAGGTTTCAAGGGTCTCCTTATGGTGGACTTTTCCTGATTCACTTGTCACTGAACCATAAACCAACTGCACAGGTTGGGTTGGCATAAGGCAAGTTGGCACGTTTGCGACTTGCCTTTCAAATCCTGCCGTACCACTTCTGCTGAAGGCTTTCTTTCTCCTTCTGACCAGCTGAGCCCCCTCCTGCGTCATCTGAATGGGTAGAGACGCTAAAGCAAGCAAATAAAGCACTTATTCCAAGGAGGCTTCAAACTGCTGACAGCAGAAAGCGGTTGCTGAAGAGGCTGACTTCCAGCCCTGCTCTCGAATTTAATGTGCCCCCTGTGATCACCACCTGAGTCAAGGGAGATCTTAGCTGTGATTGCATTCTGCTGTTTTGGGCATCTCAACAAATGAGGCAGAACTCTCAAGCTCAAATCTTTCTCTTGTTTCTTCTTCTCTCCAATAATCAACCTTGCCAGTCAAGGCTAACGTTGCTTCTATTCTGCTGGAATTATTATGGGCGCAAAACCTGAACCAATTATGTGTGTGTGTGTGTGTGTGTGTGCGTTTATAATAAAATATGAAAGCGAGAATGAGAGAGAGAATGCTACAGTGGAAAATGAGGGAGACTTTAGTATTCCTGGGGATAGAATTGGTGGAAGGTCAAAGCAAAAAGCACTGATGGGAATGAACGGGTGCATTGACTTTATTAGAAGATAAAGCCCGATTGGATTAAACTTATAAGCAAGCAAGATATTATATGGAATGATGAAGATTCCATTTTTCTCCTTTCTACAAGGAGCTCTTCATGTGTCTTATTTTGAAATGCCCACCTAGGTGCCTTATCCAGTCAACTTTGCAGGACTGAACATAGTTAACATTTGAATGAGTAATCATCAAGAAATCTAACACCTATAGATTGAAGAGAAAAAAAAAGATCCAGGTTGCAATGGTGAGTTATTTCCACACTTTTGCAAGGAAAGTGTTACATGGCCCTTACGACTTCTTCTTGTCACAGAAGATGATTCATTAAGTGTGAATCAGGAGAAATTCCTTCTCTTGTTTTACCATGCAACTGTCTTCAGTCAGTTTTATTCATCAGGGGGGTGAGTGGGTTAGGTTTATCAGTTCCTTCCATAGTTCAAGGAACTTCCTTCCCTCCCTCTTTTATGTATTTATGTTATTTATATTGCACCAATCTCAAACACATGACTCCGGACCGCTTTCAAGATGAAAACAAACACAAATCTACCAGACATAACTCCCTGGTGCCCACGGATAAACCAGGACCCGTTCACCATCAGTAATAACAGAACGCAACTTCTTACCTGCCTCAAATGTCTGGGAGATACAGTGAGGTCTTCAACACCTTATGAAAAGCTAGCAGCCCTCGGGATGTCCCTAAGGCAGGTGTATAATGAAAATGCAGCATTCCTTTTCAAATTAGTAAGCAATGCAGTTGGTTCCATCCTGTAAAAAAAACCATATCAAACTGCAAGAGGAAAAAACTAGTAACACATTCATCTCCAAGGTGTGTTAGAACAATGCAAGGCCCCCGCCTTCAATACACATTTACAGATAGTCCTCAATTTATGACCTCAATTGTGCCCAATATTTCTGTTATTAAGTGAGTTTTGCCCCATTGTATGACCTTTCTTGCCACAGTTGTTAAGTGAATGACTGCAGTTGATAAGTTAGTAATCTGGTTGTTAAGTGAATAGCAATAGCACTTAGACTTATATACCGCTTCACAGTGCTTTACAGCCCTCTAAGTGGTTTACACAGTCAGCCTATTGCCCCCAACAATCTAGGTCCTCATTTTACCGACCTTGGAAGGATGGAAGGCTGAGTCAACCTTGAGCCTGGTGAGATTTGAACTGCCAAATTGCAGGCAGCCAGCAATTAGCAGAAGTAGCCTGCAGTACTGCACTCTAACTACTGCGCCCACCGTGGCTGAGAATCTGGCTTCCCCATTGACTTTGCTTGTCAGAAAGTCGCAAAAGGCAATCACATGACCTGGGGACACAGCAACAATGATAAATACGAACCAATGGCCAAGCATCTGAATTTTAATGACACAATCATGGAGGAGGCTGCAAAAGTCGTAACTGTGAAAAACAATCATGTCGCTTTTTCAGTGTCATTGTAACTTTGAACGGTCATTAAACGAACCGGTGTAAGTCGAAGACTACCTCTATAGGCTGTATGTGCTGAATTGGGCATACATGAATTAGGTGACCATGATGCCAAGCAATGTATATATGAGTCCCATTCCAATCTTTGTGCGCGTGTGTGAAAGGAAGGGATGTCAGTAGGAAAACAGAAACCAGCAATGAAGGCTGTTTTCAAAAGAAAACAGTCAAAAGAAGGATAAACCAGGGATGAAATGCTCCCGGTTCGGACCGGATCAGCCAATCCGGTAGCAATGGCAGTGGTTGGTTTGGAGAACCGGTAGCAAAAATCCCGGGTCCCCCTGCCAATGCCCATCCAATCGCCTGGTTGCCAAGTTGTCTGCTTGCCCGCTTCTTTTAAAAAATGCTTTTAAAAGTTTTTAAAAAAAGCTCTGACAACCACAGCTGAGACACGCGATCGTCAGAGCCTTTTTTTTTTAACTTTTAAAAGCATTTTTTTACAACCTATTCAGCTAAAGAGGTTGTCTAAAAATGCTTCTAAAAGGTTAAAAAAAAACCTCTGATGATCACAGCTGAGCTGCGCGATAAAGCCTTTTTTTTTACTTTCAAAAGCATTTTTACAACCTATTCGGCCAAATGGGTTGTAATAAAATGTTTTTAAAAGCAAAAAAAAGAAAGATCACGCACCACAGCTGATCACACCTCCACACACACACCCCGCACATGCTGTTCTATTTACCCCATGCCTTCTTTTGGTGTGCACTGTGCGTGCGCACCTTGCCTTTGGTGAGTGGTGCGTACTGTGCATTGGGAAGCATTGGGGAATTATATTATCTGATGCAGCTCAGAAAGCAACCGAGACACGGAACTGCATCTCCTGAGGTTTGTTTCTTTGAATTGAAACCTTCCAGCTCAGTTCAGGAGAAGCATCATTGATCGCGTGAACGATAACGATGACATAACACCTTCACTGCCCTCAAAGACTACAGATCCAGGAGACTGGTGATGGTTATGCTAATCTAATCTTTTCGCAATATACACTCAGAAATGACATTTCATTTATGCGTCTAACATACGTTGTTTCCACAAGGAATTTCTTAAATAGATTTTTTTTTTCATTCTGCACACTCCTGATTCTGTGAAATAGCTATATATTTCTCTATTTCTCCTTGCCAAGACAAGAGACGCTGATGAAATTGTCACATGTTGTTGAATAAATTGTCCGTGAAACTCTTGATGTTATATTAGAGATTAGAGAATGGACTTGCAATATTATTTGCAAGCCATTCTCTAACCCAGTGGTCACCAACTTTTTTGACCTCAAGGACCACTAAATTCATAATTTTCAATCCCGCGGACCACTCATATGATCTGCCTAATGACCGACTGGGTGGGCGTGGCTAAGTGGTCATGTGACTGGGTGGGCATGGCCAACTCCATGACATTTATGTCAAGGGGCACCTCGCCAGCCTCTACTCGCCCCTCCCTTCCCAGCCACTCCTCATCTGCCCGCTCGGGCTCCTTAGGTAGCAGTTGTTGGAGCTAAGCAGCCACCATGAGAAAGAATCCATAGTTTGAGGACTCCTGATTTAGTGCAATATAAAAAATGCAAGTAATTTTTCTGAGGACCACCAAAATTTTCTCGCGGGCCATCAGTGGTCCACGGACCAGCAGTTGGTGACCGCTGCTCTAACCTACACGTTTTTCATCTGGTCTGAGAAAGCATACAAGATGTCAAACTGGATTAGAAAGAGAAGGGGGCTAAAATTAGACTCCCTCCTTCCCTTCATCCTTACCTCTTTCTCTAGGGTTCATAAAAGCGGGCTATTTTTGCCCCCTTGGCTTCCAGAGTCTTGGAGGAATGAATGGATTTTATGCAAAGCTTTTGCTTTTAGACATGAAACATTCCAGATCCCACACAGAAGCCAAAAACTGTGTAACTGCAGTGAAAATAAAAATGAAGCAAGCAGCAGAAGATAGCAATATGACCAAGTTCTTTAAAAAAAAAAGGAAATATGTGTTTTTGTAATATTGCTGATGATTGATCATAAATAAAGAAAAGGAACATGCAACTTCATTACATATACTAAATGAAGTAATGTATGTTCAGATCAGAATTATCTACCTATCTATCTATCTATCTATCCATCCATCCATCCATCCATCCATCCATCCATCCATCCATCCATCCATCCATCCATCTATCCAGCCAGCCAGCCATCTAGCCATCTAGCCATATATCTATCCATCTATCTGTCTGTCTGTCTATCCATCCATTTATCCAGCCAGCCAGCCATCTAGCCATCTAGCCATATATCTATCCATCTATCTGTCTGTCTGTCTATCCATCCATCCATCCATCTATCCAGCCAGCCAGCCAGCCATCTAGCTATCTATCTATCCATCTGTCTGTCTGTCTGTCTATCTGTCTATCTATCTATCTATCTATTTATCTATCTATCTATCTATCTATCTATCTATCTATCTATCTATCATCATCTATCTATCTATCTATCTAGCCAGCCAGCCAGCCAGCTAACCCCACTGAAAGGTATCAAGTAAGATGCAGACTATGTAAAGGATTTTCCCAGTCCTCCTTGATTATATGGCGAAACTATAGTTACTAAATATTGTTACCAATGAATAACAGTAGACAGTGTTGAACTTAACAAAATATAAATTGATCTAGAAGATTAAGATTAGAATTGTGTTCAATTTGGGAATATCCTAACCCATCTAAAAACTACATCTGTTTGGAGAAGATAAAAATAAGTAAAATGTAATCATCCTTCCTCTTGCTCCTCCTTCTCTGAATCATCTAACAAGGTTGGGATTTAAATTTGGAACACCTAAAAAAGAAACTAAAGGAAGAATCAAGAATAAATTCTGCAAATCAATATCATCAAAGCAAAACTGAACATATTTTTAGCAGCGTCAAATGCTATCTAGGTACATTACTGTTATACAAAAGAAAAGGGTCTAGATCAGTATTTCTCAACCTTGGCAACTTGAAGATGTGTGGACTTCAAATCCCAGAATTCCCCAGCCAGCAATTGCACATAGACACATTGATGGAATACTGTGGGAGAAAATAATATAATATTGTGATTTACAAATTAAGGTTGACGGACCATTTGGGGGGTGGGTGGAGATTGGTTATTATAGCTCTGGTGGCTCAACAGACTAAGTCTGTCTGTTATTAACACAGCTGCTTGCAATTACTGCAAGTTCAAGTCCCACCAGGCCCAAGGTTGACTCAGCCTTCCATCCTTTATAAGGTAGGTAAAATGAGGACCCAGATTGTTGGGGGCAATAAAAGTTGACTTTGTATATAAATATACAAATAGGATGAAGACTATTGCTTAACACATTGTAAGCCGATCTGAGTCTTCGGAGAAGGGCAGGATATAAATTCAAATTAAAAAAAATAGCTACTGCAATTGTAGCTTTTCGTGCACTGCCTGAAGAATTCATGAAATATTTGGACCTGTTAAACTTGCTGGACTTTATATGATTAAATACTTGCAAAATATAACTTTACTTGGTATAGCATGCATTTTACAGAGAGATGCAACTTAGAACCAAAGCAAAATTTCCTGACAGTGAGAACAATTAATCAGTGGAATGGCTTACCTCCTAAAGTTGTGGCTACTCCTTTTTAAGAAGAGATCGGACAGCCATTTGTCTGGAATAGCATAGGGCTGTGATGGCGAACCTATGGCACGTGTGCCACAGGTGGCACGCAGAGCCCTCTCTGCAGGCACACCAGCCATCGCCTCAGCTCAGCTTCACTGCGCATTTGCATGCACCTCCCGCCGTTGATCTTCGGATCTCTGCCACGCAGATGCGGGGGGCATTCAGGGGACGCGTGTGCACAGGCACGGAGGGGAGGGGCACATGCGCAGGGACAGGATACATGCATCTATCATCCAAAAAGACCTTGATCATCTAACCACTTGGTCTAAAACTTGGCAACTCCAGATCTCAACCAGCAAATGCTCAGTCTTACATATTGGAAAAAAGAACCCGAACACTAAGTACATACTAGATGGACATTACCTTACAGATGACCCCCACCCCGTTAAAGACCTTGGAGTTTTCATGTCAAATGATCTAAGTGCCAAAGCCCACTGCAACTACATAGCAAAAAAAGCTCTAAGAGTTGTAAACCTAATCCTGCGTAGCTTCTTTTCCAAAAACACCACACTACTAACCAGAGCATATAAAACATTTGCTAGACCAATTCTAGAATACAGCTCGCCTGTTTGGAACCCTCACCACATCTCTGACATCAATACAATTGAGCGAGTCCAGAAATATTTTACAAGAAGAGTTCTCCACTCCTCTGAAAACAAAAAAATACCTTATCCCACCAGACTTGAAATCCTAGGCTTAGAAAACTTGGAACTCCGTCGCCTTCGACAAGACCTAAGTTTAACTCATAGAATCATCTATTGTAATGTCCTTCCTGTTAAAGACTACTTCAGCTTTAATTGCAACAATACAAGAGCAACCAACAGATTTAAACTTAATGTTAACCGCTTTAATCTAGATTGCAGAAAATATGACTTCTGTAACAGAATCATCAGTGCTTGGAATACTTTACCTGACTCTGTGGTCTCTTCCCATAATCCTAAAAGCTTCAACCAAAAACTTTCTACTATTGACCTCACCCCATTCCTAAGAGGACCATAAGGGGCGTGCATAAGCGCACAAAAGTGCCTACCGTTCCTGTCCTAATGTTTTTTCTTCTTCTTCCTATATATATATTGGTGCTTATACCTCCTAATATTTACTCATATATATGTTTATATACTATATAATCCTTTTTATATGATGTTGTGACAAAAATAAATAAATAAATAAATAAAAATAAAATAAAATAAACATGCAAGGGGACGCACGCATTGCATTTCGGGGGGGGGTTCGCATGCACGTGCCCCCTGCGCCCTGTTTTGAGCCTGAAAGTCCACCTGCCCCAACCTGGAAGCTAAAATGGGGAGGGGGGCACAAGCGTGGGGGAGGTGCACATATGCATGGGTGGGGCACATGTGCAGGGGTGCTCACATTGCATTTTGGGGGTTTGGGCACGCATGCGTGCATTTACATGCACTTTGGGCACTCAGCACCAAAAGGGTAAACCATCCCTGGCATAGGGTCTCCTGCTTGAGCAGGGGTTGGACTAGAAAACCTTCAAAGGCCCTCCCAGCCCTAGGATTCTACGTTCTACAGTAATACCTGTAAAGTCATCGACCAATTGATGTCAACACCCTGTCTATCAGATGGGGATATTCATTTGGACAAATAGAATAATCATATATATTATTTTGTAACGTTGGCAGCAAATTAAGGGAAAACCTTCATTTATCTCATGCTTGTGATGAGGCCTCTACTGAAAAATGAAATTATTCACTAATGCTTCATATCAGATTTACTGTTTGCTTCCAGACAAGCAATCAGTGCACATTTCTCCCCCACCCCTTAAGCAGCTTCATAATTAACACTCTCATCTCCCCTCTGTTTCCATCATGATTTACATTTTCAGTCACTTCTGGAGCTCTTGGGTGCTTTCGTATACTCACTGCCTGAAGGAGGGGGAAAATGTTATTCTTTCCCAGTCCCTCCCTTCCTCTCTTGCCCCCGCCATGCAAAGTGGGAATTTAGAGTTTGAACAATTCCTGATGATAACTGTTTATCTCAACCGATCAATCAGTATACGGAGTGTTGGTTTCGCCTCGCCAGCCCCCATCATTATACATCTTCTCTACAGTGATATCTCCCACAAATATCCCTCTTCACGAATTTGCAGGAATTGTTGTGGTCTGCCAGCAGCCTGTGGAGCTGGCAACCGAGTCAGACAGCGAGTAGGCTGGGGAAGGCCTGGATGAGGGCTCTGCCTCAGAGGCTGAGGTGGGGCCAAGGCCATCAGGGAGTGAGGTGCGGACTCCGGAGCCTCCAGAGACTGACAGTAGTGAGGCAGAGGAACAGGAGGAGCCTGTTCCTAATGCACGCATGAGAAGAGTTGCCAGAAGGCAAGAGCAGCTCAAGCAAGAGGATGACTCAAGAATAGGGCCAAGAGATGATTGGCCTCTCCCATAAAGGGAGGGGCCAATACCTGTCTCTTAAAACATTGGCCCCTCCCTGTCTCTTAAAACAGACCAGCAATGGTGTTTGGGCTCTTTGTTGGAAAACAATGTTGATAACTTTGTCTTGTTGCATTTATTTTGTATTGGTGTCTTCTGAACGTTTGCCAAGAAAGGCGTTTGGCAGTTTGCCTAATTGGACCAAGGTTTGCGATAGGACTGAGGAATTTGTGTTGGGAGGAATTTGCTTTAATTTAGTTGAACTACGCTGGGAATGAAGTAATTCCCTGCTGTTTGAATAAAGTTTGTTTGTTTTTTCATGGACTGAGTTTCCTACTACCTACTTCAGCCTGGGTCACAATTGATTGCTATTGTCATCAATCGGATGACATTCAGCACTGCCACCGAGTATTTTGTTCTGACCCTCAACTCAAACATCCGGCTGGGTTTTAATGGCCTCTTGGAAAAAGACTAGTTAGTCATCATTGGGTACAAACAAAGAAAGTGGTATGTTTATTAATGCTTGTTTGTTCGAATCGGGAAGCTGAGAGCTGTACGAGAAGTAAACCTCCATAAGGGCCTCTATAGAAGGTATTCATTTCTCTAAATCTTGATGCAAATAGAAAGTGAATAGAGCAATAGAGAAGTGCTATCAAGTGTAAGTGAAAAGAACGCCATAAACTCAACCCTTGGGAAATTTGCCATGTTCTAAATACTATCTTACAACCTTCCTTGTTTTCACTTCCATTCAAAAATTGTGAAAGGGTCCAAGGGTCATTCAATCCAACATTAAATTTCACACAATGGTCACATTCTACCTCACCTTAATCTACCTCATGGAGTACCTCGAGTTATGACCACAATTGAGCCCAACATGTCTGTTGCTAAACAAGGCAACAAGGTTGCATGAGTTGTGCCCCATTTTATGACCTTTTTGCCATAGCAATAGCACTTAGACTTATCTACTGCTTCACGGTGCTTTCCAGCCCTTTCTAAGCGGTTTACAGAGTCAGCCTATGGCCCCCAACAATCTAGCTCCTCATTTTACCCATCTCGGAAGGATGGAAGGCTGAGTCAACCTGGAGCCTGGTGAGATTCGAACTGCCAAATTGCAGGCAGCCGGCAGTCAACAGAACTAACTTGGAGTACTGCATTCTAACCACTGCACCACCATGGCTTTTTTTTTTTTTTTTTGCATTTATATCCCGCCCTTCTCCAAAGACTCAGGGCGGCTTACACTATGTTAGCAATAGTCTTCATCCTATTTGTATATTTATATACAAAGTCAACTTATTGCCCCCAACAATCTGGGTCCTCATTTTACCTACCTTATAAAGGATGGAAGGCTGAGTCAACCTTGGGCCTGGTGGGACTTGAACCTGCAGTAATTGCAAGCAGACTGTCTTAGCAGTCTGAGCCACCAGAGGCCCTTCATGGTTCTTAAGCGAATCGCCAGAGTTGTTAAATGAACCGTGCAGTCGTTAAGGGAATCTGGCTTCCCCAATTGACTTTGCTTGTCAGAAGCTCCCTCGAAAGGTTGCAATTGACAAAGCAGTTGTTAAATGAGTCACGTCCCATTATATAACCTTTTTGAAAGGTCCTGCAAGTGAATGCCAGTCTAAACAGAATAGAGTCTGTATACCCTTAGAGATTCAAACGTACAGTGAATGTTAGGCAGTTTTTCTTTTATTTCTTTTAGGACTTTCCCCCCCACTAATTGCAGTAAGCTAATTGTTAGATTGCAAACTCTATTAATTTAATTGACTAGAGCTTTAAAAATGGTGTGCTTGTAGCAATTAAAGAAAACAGCTAACTGGACAAGGGCAGAAGGAAGGAGAAAAGTAACAGCCAGAATGAGCTGATTCCTGAATTTGACCCTATTGGATAAATTGGCTTTAATGCCAGGAGATTTTGGTAGCCAAATTAGCAGGGGAAGCAAAAACACAAATGGTGCTTTCTCTAGAACCGTGATGGCGAGCCTATGGCATGCGTGCCACAGCTGGCACGCAGCGCCCTCTCTGCGGGCACGCGAGTCATTGTCCAGCTCAGCTTCACCACACATGTGCGCACCTCCCACCGGCCAGCTGATTTTCGGGATTCACAGGGGGCAGGGGGCATGCGGGAGATGCATGCGCAAGGGGGATCACGCATGCAAGCGTGAGGGGGGCAGGTGAGCAGAGCGTGGGGTGTGCAGCATGCCCCACACAGCCTGTTTTTGGGCCCAGGAGGCTGCAGGGATGCCTGCTAGGCCAAAAACAGGGGGGTCGAGGGTCGTGCGCGCATGCATGGGGGGTGGGAGGAGTGGAGGGGTGCTTACGTGCAAATGCAGCCCAGTTTTAAATAATAAATTTAAATAATAAATAATAAATAATAAATAAAATTTAAATAATAAATAAATAGTTTTGGGCCTAGGAGGCTGCAGGAAGGCCTGCTAGCCCAAAAATGGAGGCGGGGGGAGGTCGTGCATACATGCTCAGGGGGCGGGGGAGCAGTGGGGATCATGCGTGCATGCGCACTGCATTATGGGTGTTGGCATGCACATGCACACTTTCGGCACACAATGAGAAAAAGTTTAGCCATCACTGTTCTAGAATAAACCACATGAAAATAATTTTGGCTGTCTTGGTTCTTATTCTTTTCTTCCTTGGAAGCTGGACCAACCTCTCCTTTAATAACAGGAAAATCAAACTGCTATATTAAATGTATATAAATCTCAACTGATGCAGGACAACATGTTCAGATTTAAAAAGAGATTCGAATGTAATCCGCATTGCTTGCTTACTCTTGTTTTTTAAAAAAACTATTCTTTTAAAATTGAATTGCAGCAAGGAACAAACATAATCGCTAATGAAAGGAACAGAATACAATCTCGCTTTTTGCCATAAAAAAAAAAAAGCATTTACTTGCAGTTAGTGTACTGCGTGAACTCTGTCGCGGGGCTTTGAAAATTGTGATTCATCGTTTATCTTGAGCAGGCATTCAATGAAAATGGTTCAACAGACAAAAATGCATTGACATGTGAATCCAATCGCTATGTTATATAAAGGAAAATGTCATTTCTGATAGAATAAAACAGAAGATCAGAGCTGGATGCTGTATTAAGATGTTCCTTTGAGACTCAGCTCAAGAGGCTGCTACAAGGTGTGGGTTGTTGTTTTTTTTACAGAAAACTCTATACAATAGATAAATAGATTTATCTTTTAAGTTGATGTTTGCCCTATCCATTCATTCAAGAATCAAGGCAGCAGCGTACATGCCTTTCTTTCCTCTGATTTTTGCATTCCTGTTGCCAGCTAATTTCGATTTTGCCATTCAAATTTTTTTTTTTATTTGAATTTATATCCCGCCCTTCTCCAAAGACTCAGGGTGGCTTACATTGTGTTAAGCAATAGTCTCATCCATTTGTATATTATATACAAAGTCAACTTTTATTGCTCCCAACAATCTGGGTCCTCATTTTACCTACCTTATGAAGGATGGAAGGCTGAGTCAATCTTGGGCCTGGTGGGACTTGAACTTGCAGTAATTGCAAGCAGCTGTGTTAATAACAGACTGCATTAGTCTGTTGAGCCACCAGAGGCTCAAAATTTGACCAGATATCAAAGAGGGTATTCACAGGAGAAGATGCTGGGGCAGTAACAATTGATGATATGAATTTATGAATGAAAAACCAAGATTTACAGCATCAGAGAGATTTTTGCTGCAATTCTGAGCCGGAATAATAGGGAGGGAGTTCAGCTTGGAACTGAACCAGATGGATATTTCTTCCCACAAAAACAACCAAACTCAGAGAGCACCATGGGCCCTCAAGGGTGGACTTCTATGGCTGCTCATCTTAAGAAACACAACTCTGGCAACTCTCATGCTTAATCGTACAAAACCCCACGACAACCATGTAAACAAAAAAAAGAAAAACCGCAAAAACCTGGCCACCACTTTCAAGGGAGCCAACCACCATCTTCATGCTCCAACCTCACCCTATCCCAGTGCTTGGGAGAAGCACTTACTGGATGTGATCTTTTTTGAGGACTGAGTTTTGTGTACGCTTACAGGGCTTGCCGTCTCCAACAAGAGCTCCCCAAAATTCAGCCTGAAACCTTGGGGGAATCTTCTAGGCTGCATCAACAGAGGGATAGAATCAAGACCACGTGAAATGTTAATACCACTTTATAATGCCTTGGTAAGGCCACACTTGGAATACTGCATCCAGTTTTGGTCGCCATGATGTAAAAAAGATGTGGAGACTCTAGAAAGAGTGCAGAGAAGAGCAACCAAGACAGTGGTGGGTTTCAAAAAAATTTATTACCGGTTCTGTGGGTGTGGCTTGGTGGGCATGGCAGGGGAAGGTTACTGCAAAATCCCCATTCCCTCCCCACTCCATGGGAAGAATACTGTAAAATCCCCATTCCCTCCCCAATCCAGCGGAAAGTTACTGCGAAATCCCCATTTTCTCCACACTCCATGGGAAGGTTACTGAAAAATCCCCATTTCCTCCCGATCAGCTGGGACTTGGGAGGCAGAGAATAGATTGGCAGGGCCAGTCAGAATTTTTACTACCGGTTCTCCAGAACTGGTCAGAACCTGCTGAAACCCACCTCTGAAGCAAGATGATTAGGGGACTGGAGGCTTAAACATATGAAGAACTGTTGCAGGAACTGGGTATGTCTAGTTTAATGAAAAGAAGGATTAGGGGAGACATGATAGCAATGTTGCAATATCTCAGGGGTTGCCAAAAGAAGAGGGAGTCAAGCTATTCTCCAAAGCACCTGAGGTAGGACAAGAAGCAATGGGTAGAAACTAATCAAGGAGAGAAGCAACTTAGAACTAAGAAGAAATTTCCTGACAGTTAGAACAATTAATCAGCGGAACAACTTGCCTCCAGAAATTGTGAATGCTCCAACACTGGAAGTTTTTAAGAAGAGCTTGGATAACCATTTGTCTGAAGTGATGTAGGGATTCCTGCCTAAGCGGGGGGGGGGGGGGTTGGACTAGAAGACCGAAGTGGTTGTAGAAAAAATGCTTTTAAAAGATTTTTTTTTTAAAAGGTGGCCACGCCCACCCAGTCACATTACCCACCACCACCAAGCCACGCCCACAGAACCAGTAGTAACAAATTTTACATTTCACCCCTGTTTTAGACCTTCGAAGTCTTTCACAGTTTGGGGTGTGGGTCTTAAGGGAACTTGATGTCTCTGCACCATGCTTGGAGTTTCAGCCTTATTGGATTTCTACATTTTTTGAGACAGCAGGTGCTTACTAAGGAAAGCAGGAAAATTCCCAGACTGAACCTATTCTATAAAATACGCATTTACATTCAAGAACAGTGAGCCCTCTGTTAAAAGTTGCTCTCGATTTGGCTTGGCAAGTTTGAGAACCTCTGTGACAGGGGTCTCCAACCTTGGTCCCTTTAAGACTTGTGGACTTCAACTCCCAGAGTTCCTCAGCCGGCTTTGCTGGCTGAGGGACTCTGGGAGTGGAAGTCCACAAGTCTTAAAGGGACCAAGGTTGGAGACCCCTGCTCTGTGACACGTAGATTAAAATTGAATTATTAAAAAAAAAGTGACCATGTTCATTTCTTGCTCAACTCTGAGCCCAATGAAATCTTCTGTTTTATTCATCCAGGGGAGCAGACAGAGGCTCATTTTTCATTTCAGGAGGCTGTGGTCCTGTAAAGTTTGAAGATCGGTGCCTCAAAAAACAGTTTTGCTAACAGCTTTCATCAAAGGTGCACATTTTTTAGCCAAGGAGCCATTCTGCAAAAAAAAAGAAAGAAAAGAAAAGAAAAGAAAAAAATGAAGACAGCCTACAAATCTTTTCTCCCTTTACAGAGAGGTCTCATAAAGAAGAAATGTTGAAAGATTTTCACCGAAAGGCAGCATCTGAATGGGCAAGGGTTACCGAGTCGCCATGGAAACAACCAAACTAAGTTGGTTGGCTATTGAATTTGGCAGTGCGAGGAAGACGACTTATCTCCTCGTCCAACACACACACACATACACACACACCCCCGCTTGAGCAAAGAAATCCTAGGGCACTTCAGACAAATGGTTGTCCAATCTCTTCTTAAAAACCTCCAGTGATAAAACACCCACAACTGCTGGAGGCAAGCCGTTCCACTGATCAATTGTTCTCACTGGCAGGAATTTTTCTTCTTAATTCCAGGTTGCTTCTTTCCTTGATTAGTTTCCATCCATTGTTCTGCCTTCTAATGCTTTGGAAAATAGGTTGACACACACACACTCCCCTCTTCTTTGGGGCAGCCCCTTAGATATTGGAACATTGCTATCATGCCCACCTCTAGTCCTTCTCTCTGTTAAACTATTTCTAGTTCCCACAACTGTTCATTGCAGGGTTTAGCCTTCAGCCCCCTAACCATCTTTGTTACTATTCTCTGCACTATGATTGAAATAATCCATGACTTAGTATGATGTATGAATGCAGGCTATCTGCCTTATTATTTGATCTGCCTGAGGGAACAAGCTTATTCTCGCTTCCCCCCCTCCCCAAATTCCTAATAGTTAAAAGGCTATGTATCAGTTCATTCCTCTCTATGTGTTTTTTGGGTGGGGTGGGAAGAGGGAAAGATAGACAGAGACAGAGAGGGAGGGAAAGGGAAGGAGAGAGAGAGAGACAGAGGCAGAGACAAGGGCAGGGGCAGAGAGGGAGGGAGGAAGGGAGAGAGAGACAGAGAGACACAGAGGTGGAGACAGAGACAGGGAGGGAGGGAGGGAGGGAGGGAGGGAGAGAAACAGAGACAGAGAGAGGCAGAGACAGAGACAGGGAGGGAGGGAGGGAGGAGGGAGAGAAGAGAGAGAGAGGCAGAGACAGAGACAGAGAGGGAGGGAGGGAGGAGGAGAGAGACAGAGGCAGAGACAGGGGCAGGGGCAGAGAGGGAAGGAGGAAGGGAGAGAGAGACAGAGAGACACAGAGGCAGAGGCAGAGACAGGGAGGGAGGGAGGGAGGGAGGGAGGGAGAGAGACAGAGACAGACAGAGGCAGAGACAGAGAGGGGGGGGGAGGGAGGGAGAGAGAGGCAGAGACAGGGAGGGAGGGAGGGAGAGAAAGATAGAGAGGCAGAGACAGAGACAGAGAGGGAGGGAGGGAGGGGGAGGGAGGGAGAGAGAGACAGAGGCAGAGCAGAGACAGAGACAGAGAAGGAGGGAGGGAGAGGCAGAGGCAGAGATGGAGGGAGGAAGGAAGGGAGAGAGACAGACAGACCTAGAGAGGCAGAGGCAGAGACAGAGACAAAGCGGGAGGGCGGCAGAGACAGAGGGAGGGAGGGAGACAGAGAGAAATGTGGGTAGGGAGGAAGACAAAAGACACAGATCTTGTAAGCCTTTGTGTCTTCCTTCATTTGCTCTTCTCACTTCTAGCCTCAGGAATGCCAGTCATCTCCTATTTGAATCCTTATACAGTTTTTCCCTGCTCAACTACACAGCAGATTGAAAATGTATTTTCTTTGAAGTGCTGGAGGCAATTCATTGAGTCCACTACTTCCCACAGCTGCCACTACACATGATCGCAGAGGTGCCTCCAAGGTAGTTTTATCAACAGTCTTGCTTCTCTGCTCCTTGCTAGTTACTTATTGGTTCATTCCAGGCCAGACTCCTTCATCATGGCTAAGACCTAGTATGTTGCCATTGTCTGGACACATCGCTGTCTTTGTCCCTGGGATGGCAGGAGTAAGGTTTATGGATCTGGAGTAGGGAGAAACGGTAAAGGTAAAGGTTCCCCTCACACATATGTGCTAGTTCAGTGATGGCTAACCTTTTTGCAATCTCATGCCAAAAGCTGGGGAAGCATGGGGGGGGTCTCACACATGCATGACCACACCCATAATTCTATGCGCCCCCCTCCCCCCCGCACGTGCACTCCAGACCTTATACTTCTGTTTCCAGCCTCCAGAGGGCCTCCACGGAGTGAAGAAGGCCATTTTTGCCCTCCCCAGGCTCCTAGAAAGGCTCTGAAGCCTGGGGAGAGTGAAAAAAGGGCCTTCCGGTTCCACCAGAAGTTAGCAAATGTGTCATTTCCAGCCTCCGGAGGGCCTCCAGGGGGTGGGGAAGGCCGTTTTTGCCCTCCCAAGGCTCCTAGAAAGGTTCTGGAGCCTGGGGAGAGCAAAACACAGGCCTTGCCTGGAGGCCCTCCAGAGGCCAGAAACAACCTGTTTCCTGATTTCTGGTGGGCCCAGAAGGCCCGAAAATCAGTAGGTCGGCATGTGCATGCGTGCCAGAACTGAGCTCACGTGCCCACCAATATGGCTACACGTGCCACTTGTGGCACACGTGCCACAGTTTCGCCATCACAGTGCTAGTTGTTCCTGACTCTAGGGGGCGATGCTCATCGTTTCAAAGCCAAAGAGCCAGCACTGTCCAAAGACGTCTCCGTGGTCATGTGGCCGGCATGACTCAACACCAAAGGCGCACAGATCACTGTTACCTTCCCACCAAAGGTGGTCCCTATTTTTCTACTTGCATTTTTTACATGCTTTCAAACTGCTAGGTTGGCAGAAGCTGGGATAAGTAACGGGAGCTCACCCCATTAGGCAGCACTAGGGATTCGAACCACTGAACTGCCGACCTTTCAATCGACGAGCTCAGCATCTTAGCCACTAAGTCACCACGTCTCTTTTTGGTTAAGATTAGAGGCCAGGAAATCCAGAGAGATGTCCACTCTTAGCATGGAAACTCATTTGGTAAGTTTTATTTATTTATTTATTAAATTTTTATACCGCCCTTCTCCCGAAGGACTCAGGGCGGTTCACAGTCAAATAAAACAACAATGAATAAATACAGAATAAAATCAATAATTAAAAAACTTATTAAATATGGCCCCAAATTAAAATGCATTTAGAACAATAAAACCCACTTTAAAATTTAAAACCGAATAATAAAAACTTCTAAAAAGTCTATGCCAGTCCTGCGCGAATAAATAGATACGTCTTCAGCTCACAGCGGAAGGTCCGAAGGTCCGGCAGTTGACGAAGTCCTGGGGGAAGTTCGTTCCAGAGGGTGGGAGCCCCCACAGAGAAGGCCCTTCCCCTGGGGGCCGCCAGCCGACATTGCTTGGCTGACGGTACCCTGAGGAGTCCCTCTCTGTGAGAGCGCACGGGTCGGTGGGAGGCAAACGGTGGCAGTAGGTGGTCTCAGAAGTTTTGAGACGTTATTATCTCTCAGCTCAAACTACCCCATGGTCATTATGGGAATAAAGTAAAAAAGTGACCTAAAAGAACTCTGTCACCTTGAGCTCCTGGAGGGAAGCAGGGAATGTACAATATGGATGGATGCATGGATGGATATTTTTCTTCTCCGGTGTAATAATTTTCTTGCATGATCCAATCTGGGTCATTCACTGGGACCAGAGGTTTAGTCTTCCGAGCTTTCAGACTGGCGCTGGTGTGAGAAATGGAATTACTCCTGTAAAAAATATAGCCTAAGTTACTCCATATTGTACTCTTCCTATGACTTAAGTTAACCTGAGTTATTTTAGCCATGGAAGACACTTAACAAAGGGAAGTATGTATGACGCCTGTTCTGAGGAAACCAGCCATAAAATGATGTTTGAATCCTTTGAGTTGGGTCAGGCTGACCCAAGTGACATTAAGAAAAGGAAGAAACCATGTTCCACTTAATTGTTTCGGTAAAGGGCATAAGGGAAGTATATTCCCCAGGGGACTTTTCAGAGGAGGAAGATGGTGCTGAATAAGCAAAAATGTTATGTAACATCCGAAAAACAATGATAAGGGGGGGGGCATTTTAATTGCCTTGTTGATTGTTTGAAAATGTATTTAAACCATGTATTCGGAGCTGTCAGATGTTCTGCTTTTTATTGCTGATACAGTTCTACAGAGGAATTATTGAGCCTGTCATCTGCACCTCTATAACTGCCTGGTTTGGTTCTGCAACCCAACAATAAACTTAACCCAACAATAAACTTAAAGACTCAAGATCCATCCCACCACTAAAAGATTCTAACAACAAAGAATGCAATGACGAAACAGTCAAAGCAAACCTCTTCAACATTTTCTTTGGCTCAGTTTTTGTTAACTCCGATAACACATATCCAACATTCCACAAACGAACCAGCAATGACTATGATGATTTAACTCATATAGATTTCACAGAAGACAACGTTGGTAAAGCTCTTCACAACTTAAAACCATTGCTTTCTATTGGACCCGATGGACTATGTGCATATTCCTTAAAAAAACTTTCCATTAATATAGCTGAACCCCTAAGTATTATCTTTGATAAAGCTTTCACTACCAGTTCTCTTCCCAAACTTTGGTCACTAGCCACAGTCATCCCCATCTTCAAAAAAGGAGACCCCAGCTTAGTCGAAAACTACAGACCGATCTCCCTTTGCTGCGTCACCTGCAAAGTCATGGAATCTATCATCAACCAATCCATTACCTCACACTTAGAAACTAACAACCTACTCTCCAACAAACAATTTGGTTTCAGGAAAAAGTTATCATGTAACTTACAACTTCTCCACTGCAAAAACATATGGACTTCAAATCTAGATCAAGGCAAATCAATAGATGCAATCTACATAGACTTCTGCAAAGCTTTTGACTCAGTAGTACACGATAAACTTCTCCTTAAACTAACATCCTATGGCATCTCAGGACCCCTCCACAAATGGATATCTACTTTTCTGTCTAACAGACAACAAGTGGTCAAAATTGGCAATGCTTTATCAAATCCTGTTCCTGTCAAGAGTGGCGTTCCTCAAGGCAGCGTCCTTGGACCAACACTCTTTATTCTATACATTAATGATCTTTGTGACCATATCTCAAGTAATTGTGTTCTCTTTGCTGACGATGTCAAACTATTTAACACCACAGTCAACACTTCTTTCATTCAAAACGACCTTGACCATCTAACCGCTTGGTCTAAAAATTGGCAACTCCAAATTTCAACCAGCAAATGCTCAGTCTTACATATAGGAAAAAAGAACCCTAAAACTAAGTACATACTAGATGGACATTACCTTACAGACGACCCCCATCCCGTTAAAGACCTTGGAGTTTTCATGTCAAATGATCTAAGTGCCAAAGCCCACTGCAACTACATAGCAAAAAAAGCTCTAAGAGTTGTAAACCTAATTTTGTGTAGCTTCTTTTCCAAAAACACCACACTACTAACCAGAGCATATAAAACATTTGCTAGACCAATTCTAGAATACAGCTCACCTGTTTGGAACCCTCACCACATCTCTGACATCAATACAATTGAACGTGTCCAGAAATATTTTACAAGAAGAGTTCTCCATTCCTCTGAAAACAACAAAATACCTTATCCCACCAGACTTGAAATCCTAGGCTTAGAAAACTTGGAACTCCGTCGCCTTCGACAAGACCTAAGTTTAACTCACAGAATCATCTATTGTAATGTCCTTCCTGTCAAAGACTACTTCAGCTTTAATTGCAATAATACAAGGGCAACCAACAGATTTAAACTTAATGTAAACCGCTTTAATCTAGATTGCAGAAAATATGACTTCTGCAACAGAATCATCAGTGCTTGGAATACTTTACCTGACTCTGTGGTCTCTTCCCATAATCCTAAAAACTTTAACCAAAAACTTTCTACTGTTGACCTCACCCCATTCCTAAGAGGACCATAAGGGGTGTGCATAAGCACACAAACGTGCCTACCGTTCCGGTCCTATTGTTTTCTTTTCTTCTTCCTATATATGTTTATATGTGTATATACTATATAATCTTTTTGTATGATGTTGTGACAAAATAAATAAATAAATAAATAAAGACAGACACAGACTTCAGAGGATAATTAGAACTGCAGAAAAAACCATTACTATGAAACTGCCTTCCATTGAGGACCTGTATACTGTCAAAAAGAAGGCTGTAAAAGTATTTACAGACCCCTCACATCCTGGACATAAACTGTTTCAACTCCTACCCTCAAAATGACGCTATAGAGCACCACACCAGAACAATTAGGCACAAGAACAGTTTCTTCTTGAATGCCATCACTCTGCTAAACTAATAATTCCCTCAACACTGTCAAACTATTACTAAGTCTGCACTACTATTAATCTTCTCATCGTTCCCATCACCCATCTCCTTCCACTGTATGACTGTAACTTTGTTGCTTGTATCCTTACGATTTATATTGATATTGTTTCCTGATTGCTTATTTGTAGCCTATGACTATCATTAACTGTTGTACCTTATGATTCTTGATGAAGGTATCTTTTCTTTTATGTACACTGAGAGCATATGCACCAAGACAAATCCCTTGTGTGTCCAATCACACTTGGCCAATAGAAAATTATATTCTATTATGAGGTTTGCCTTTTTTTATATATCTCACAATTGGCGCCCATCCTCAGGGAACTTCTCTCTACCAATAATTTTCTTGAATGTGGAATTCCTCACGGGTGGAGGATGAGCCCAATGAGGTGGGATAAGGGAGAAGAATCAAAATTGCAAAAGAGCTCCTGTCCTAGGCCCAAATCTTTATATATGCTGCAAACGACATTTCCAAGAAAGGTTGGATGATACTGTAACATGAGGGTTTTTTTTCCTGAATGGCTGCCAGGAGACAAAACTTTGGAACTCTTGTATAGGTAACTATAGAAAAAGACTACCATAAATTCTTATTAGTCTAACCTTTACTGTAATCCAAAATGCAATTATTGCTACAGCTCCTCCATATTGTTTGTGACGTGACTGAAGTTTCACATACATTATACAAAGCTGGTATGTTTTAAAAGATGCTCAGGTTTTAGATCTTTTGAATCTTTGACATTGATAAGACTGGGCCTGAAATTCAATGTGCAGAAAAGTTAGGTTTTACGCTTAGGCAGCAAAAACCAAATGTATAGGTACATGGCTCGTGGCTCCCACATAACACCTCTCCTGCACAGACTGCACTGGCTGCCTGTGGCCTTCCAGGTGCGCTTCAAGGTTTTGGTAATGATCTTCAAAGCGCTCCATGGCATAGGGCCGGGTTACTTACGGGACCGTCTGCTGCCACCAATTGCCTCTCACCGACCCGTGCGCTCTCACAGAGAGGGACTCCTCAGGGTGCCGTCGGCCAGGCAGTGCCGACTGGCGACACCCAGGGGAAGGGCCTTTTCTGTGGGGGCTCCCACCCTCTGGAACGAGCTTCCCCCTGGACTTCGCCAACTTCCTGACCTTCGAACCTTCCGCCGCGAGCTTAAGACACATCTATTTATTTGCGCAGGACTGGACTAGAATTTTTAAATTTTAAATCTGGTTTTAATGGGGTTTTATTATTTATATTTCTATTTTTAAATATTTGGCCTATTTAATAAGTTTTTTAAATTAATGTTTTATTCTGTATATATTTATGTTTTATTTGGCTGTGAACCGCCCTGAGTCCCTAGGGAGATAGGGCGGTATAAAAGTACAAATAAATAAATAAATAAATAAATAAATAAATAAATAAATAAATAAATAAATAAATAAATAAATACAGAATAGCTGAAACCTGGCTCAGTAGCAGTAACTATGAAAGGGATCTTGGAATCCTAGTGGAACAATCGCTTAAATAGGAGCCAGCAGTGTGTGCAGCAACAGTCAAAACCACCAATGCAGTCCTAGGTTGCATTGTTTGCAGGATAGAATCAAAATCACATGAACTGTGCTTTATAAAGCCTTAGTAAGGCCACACTTGCAATATTGCATCCAGTTTTGGTCCCCACATTACAAAAAAGGTGTTGTGATTCTTGAAAGAGTACAGAGAAGAGCAACAAAGATGATTAAAGGCCTAGAGCCAGGATGGCGAACCTATGGCACGCATGCCACAGGTGGCACACACAGAGCAATGTCTGTGGGCACATGAGCTATCACCCTAGGTCAGTCCCACCACATATGTGCACGCGCCTCCCGCCAGCCAGCTGAATTTTGGGTCTCTGCCATGCATAGGGGGACGCGTGCGCATGCGTGGGGGTCTGGGGGCTGCGTGCGCATGCATGGGGTGGGGATCTGCGTGCACGTGCGCTGTGGGGTGGGGGGCGGCTTGTCCGCCGCGCCCCATTTTTTGTTCCAGGAGGCTTCAGGGAGGCCTCTTAGGCCCAAAATGGGGTGCGGGGGGGTCATGTGCACATGTGCAGGGGACAGGGAGTGCGGGGGGTCACGCACGCATGCGCAGGGGGCAGAGCGCACAGGGGTCATTGCATTATGGGTGTGGGCATGCACGCATGCGCTGTTGCACACGCACGTGCACTTTTGGCACCCGAGGAAAAAACAGTTTAGAGTCAGTGGTGGGTTGCTCCCGGTTCAGTCCGGTTCTATAGAACCGGTAGTAAAACTGGCGGGAGGCTCCGCCCTCCCACCACGACGTCATGATGGCTGATCTGCGCATGCGCAGAAGTGACTATCCTTACACAGTTCCCATTGCGAACCGGTAGTAAAGGTAAGCAGAACCCACCCCTGCCTAGAGTCCATTTGAAGAACGGTTGCAGGATTTGGGTGTGTCTAGTCTAGTGAAAAGTAGGATTGGGGTATATTTAATTGAATGGAAAAAATGGATTGATTATATACAAAATAGATATCAGATTAAGAGATATTAGACTGCCTTTGAATAATTAGGATGTCTTATTTTAGAATGTTATGGGGGAGGTTAGGAAATGAAAAGACTTGGATGAGGCTAATTGGGTTAGAAGGAAAAATCTTAGTCTATGATTGATTTATGTGTAATAATACCTTATGATTGACCCGGGAAGCCGGGGGTGGGTGGGAGATGGGGTGAGGGAGGGGGGAAGGGGGTTTTGAGGGGGGGAGGGGGGGAAAGGGGGAAAAATACATTGTAAGCCGCCCTGAGTCTTCGGAGAAGGGCGGGGTATAAATGTAAACAAAAAAAAAAAAAAAAAATTAGGACCGTAATAGCTCAGGCTGTAAGAAGCCTGTTATTAGAACACAGCAGCCTGCAATTACTGCAGGTTCAAGCCCGGCCCAAGGTTGACTCAGCCTTCCATCCTTTATAAGGTAGGTAAAATGAGGACCCAGATTGTTGGGGGGGCAATAAGTTGACTTTGTAAATATACAAATAGAATGAGACTATTGCCTTATACACTGTAAGCCACCCTGAGTCTTCGGAGAAGGGCGGGATATAAATGTAAATTTAAAAAAAAATGTTTGCTTGTTTTCTAAAACTTTTTCAATAAAAAAAAAAAGAAGGATTGGGGTGACATGATAGCAGCGTTCCAATATTTGAGTTGATGTCACAAAGGAAAGGTGGGGTTAACCTCTTCTCCAAAGGACCAGAAGGCAAAACAAGAAAGAATGAATGGAAACTAAGCAAGGAGAGAACTAACCTAGAAATAAGGAAAAAATTTCCAGACAGTGAAAACAACTGATCAGTGGAACAGCTTGCCTTCAGAAGTTATGGGTACTCCATCACTGGAGACTATTAAGAAGAGACCAGATAGTCGCTTGTCTGAAATGGTATAGGTCTCCTGCATGATCAGGGGGATGGATCAGAAGACCTTTCAAGGGTCTTTCCAACTGTTTTTATTCTGTTATTATTTTTTCTTGGAAGATGTCAGGTGGAAAAAGCTTGGTCAACAAACACACTTACATTGCTAATTTGGAGACATGTACAGTTAACCTAGAGAACGTAACTTGTGGTTTGATGTACAAGACAGAAAGCTATCATGTTATATTCACCATACAAATCAGGATTCTCAAAACTCCAAAATTGTAATTCCAGATATGGACTGTAGAAAGTTAGCACCCACCCCTCTGCTAGGAAAATGAGATATTTTAGGAAATATTAAAAGGGCAGAATATTTCCCCTAAAAGGGAGGCAGAAACTCAGCCCCCCTCTCACCTTTGTCAATGGGCCATTGAGGCCTTCTACATAACAAAGATCTACCTCCTTCAGGCAGAGCCATAATAGGAATACCAAAGCCCCTTTCATTACAGCATCACCCAGCAAGGCTCAACCAAGCCTGGGACTCAAAAGCACAGCCTACAAAGTTACCCCTGCATGGCCCCATGGGACCAATCAGAATACAAGCTCAAATTCAAAAGCCCAGAGAGGGTATAAAACCCAGGCACTCTCAGCATCTCTTGCCTTTTTGCCCCAGGACCTCAAACCATGTGGTCCCGTCCACCATTAAAAACCAACTTTCCAAGCCGTCTCCATGTTTCCAGTGTCTTTCTTCCCCACTTGGAACTGAACCAGTGGTGAAAAGTAAAATTTCTTACAAAATTTGTGGGGGTGGCTTGGTGTGGGTGGTAATGTGACTGGGTGGACGTGGCCAACTTTTTTTTTTTTTACTTTTAAAAGCATTTTTTCTACAACCTCTTAAGCCAAAAAATTGCTATTAAAAGGCTCCTCTGATGATCCCAGCTGAGCTGTATGATCATCAGAGGCTTTTTTTTTTTACTCTTAAAAGCAGTTTTTCTGCAGTTTTTCGGCAGAAGAAAAAATGCTTTTAAAAGTAAAAAAAAAAACCTTTGATGATCGCACTGCTCAGCTGGGCATGGTAGGGGGGCAAGGATTTTTGCTACCAATTCTCCGAACCACCAGCCACCAGGTTGTAGAAAAAATGCTTTTAAAAGGCTCCTCTGACGATCCCAGCTGAGCTGTATGATCATCAGAGGCTTTTTTTTTTACTCTTAAAAGCAGTTTTTCGGCAGAAGAAAAAATGCTTTTAAAAGTAAAAAAAAAAAACCTTTGATGATCGCACTTCTCAGCTGGGCATGGGGGGGGGCAAGGATTTTTGCTACCAATTCTCCGAACCACCCGCCGCCATCGCTACTGGATCGGGTGATCCGATCCGAACCGGGAGCACTTCATCCCTGAACTGAACCCAGATGGACATTCCTTCCAACAGGACAACAGTGATACAAAGTTTGATTGCAGAGTTAAACATAACAGGGGCTAAAAACAAGAACACAGACTCATTAATTCAGTTTCTTAGTTTAGCACATGGCACAAGCTTGGCCAGCATGTGTTAAACGGCAAGGCAAATGCATGAAAAATCTTTTAAGCTTTTGGCTTATTAACACCACTGCTCTGAAGATGTCAGCATGAGCTTCACTGCTTTGATTTTAAGTGACGGTTTGGTTGATTGATGCTTCTGGAGTTTTTGCCAACCCTGGACTAGCATTTCACAGCTACCTGATAAAGAATGGAAAGAAGTATTTAAACGTTTAGATGCTGACGAGCAATTCTCTAGTTCATTTACTACTGAGTTATATTGCTAACGTTCTGTTATCTCAGCAAACCTTTGAATGAAAGGACCTATAAATTGCTCCATGATGAAGTTCCTTGCCTGTAATTACAAAGAAACCTCAAAAACCAGGGGAATTGATGAGATCCACTTTATTTACTTGATTTGGGGAGGAAGAGAAGTTGATGCCAGAGAACTTCTTCAAAGTATACTTTCATATTTCAAGAGAATATTTGCAGCTCCGGGTTGAACTGTAGGGTCCTTGGTGTTCTCTGAGCTTGGTTGTTTTCTTTTTTCTTTTTTTAGATAGTTTTCTTCATTTTATATCACAACTGCGATCTTTACAGCGCTCCAGTATCAGTATATCTCCTAAGGTAAAGGTAAAGGTAAAGGTTCCCCTCACACATATGTGCTAGTCGTTCCCGACTCTAGGAGGCGGTGCTCATCTCCATTTCAAAGTTAAAGAGCCAGCACTGTCTGAAGACGTCTCCATGGTCACGTGGCTGGCATGACTAAACACCAAAGATGCACGGAATGCTGTTACCTTCCCACCAAAGGTGGTCCCTGTTTTTCTACTTGCATTTTTTACGTGCTTTCAAACTGCTAGGTTGGCAGAAGCTGGGACAAGTAACGGGAGCTCACCCCATTACGCGGCACTAGGGATCTGATCCGCTGAACCACCAACCTTTTTTTTTTATTGAAAAAGTTTTACAAAATTTTTTTCCCCCTTTCCCCTCCCCTTTCCCCTCCCCTCCCTTCCCAAACCCCCCTCCCCGCCAACCTTTTGATCGACAAACTCAGTGTCTTAGCCACTGAGTCACCCTGTCCTTTTATCTCCCAGGACATGCAATATGTACTTAGGAGTATATCTCCTAAGTACATAAATTATTTTTGTTATTCTTCCTTTCCTTTTGTGTACATATCTAATCTATACAATGCATCCATATTGCAATTACATACCTATATATATTACCCTTTATTGTCACATCTTAATTTACTTTTACATTCTTATTCTTTGTTTCTATTCTCTAACCAGTTATATACCATGTGTCCCAAATCAAATAGTATTCCGTTTCACCTCCTTTTATTTCCATTGTTAGCCTGTCCATCTCCACACATTCTAACATTTTTTTATCACCATTTCATCAGAGCGAGTACTATCGTTTTTCCAATATTGTGTGTAGATGATTTTAGCTGCTGTTATTATGTGTAATATGATATACTGAGTTTTTTTACTATAATTCCCCCTTAATATACCCAATAAGAATAATTCTGGTATTAGATCTATTTGTTGTTTAGTAATGTCCTCTAGCCAATTTCTTATCTTTTGACCAGTATTTCCTTGCATCTGGGCATAGCCACCACATGTGGTAATATGTTCCTTGCAAGCTTGGTTGCTTTTTTTTTTTTTTTTTTTTATTTTGTCACAACATCATACAAAAAGATTATATAGTATATAAACATATATATGAGTAAATATTAGGAGGTATAAGCATATATATATATAGGAAGAAGAAAAGAAAAACAATAGGACAGGAACGGTAGGCACGTTTGTGCACTTATGCACACCCCTTATGGTCCTCTTAGGAATGGGGTGAGGTCAATAGTAGAAAGTTTTTAGTTAAAGCTTTTAGGATTATGGGAAGAGACCACAGAGTCAGGTAAAGTGTTCCAAGCACTGATGATTCTGTTACAGAAGTCATATTTTCTGCAATCTAAATTAAAGCGGTTAACATTAAGTTTAAATCTATTGGTTGCTCTTGTATTATTGCAATTAAAGCTGAAGTAGTCTTTAACAGGAAGGACATTACAATAGATGATTCTGTGAGTTAAACTTAGGTCTTGTCGAAGGCAACGGAGTTCCAAGTTTTCTAAGCCTAGGATTTCAAGTCTGGTGGGATAAGGTATTTTGTTGTTTTCAGAGGAATGGAGAACTCTTCTTGTAAAATATTTCTGGACACGTTCAATTGTATTGATGTCAGAAATGTGGCGAGGGTTCCAAACAAGAACCTTTCTTACAGACATTTCATTACCCAACTAAGTAACATTATCAGCACTGATGTCTGCAAGAAACAGCCAAGCTCAGAGAACATTAAGAACCCCACTTTGTCTCTTACAATGGTTCCCAGCCATTATATTGTCACTGAATGCTGATAAGTCAACGATCTGGTCACTGAATAAGTTAACAACTATCTAGCTTTTGAGGACCACCATACAAGTCATTGGTCAGCAATGGTACATCTGTGTTCATGTGACTCCTACGGAAGGAATCCATGGGACACCCCCCCCATCAAATCAAATTAATTTATATTGTTAAATGCTGTTTCAAATGATTAAAAATCTTATGAGGTCCCCAAATTTCATACATGTTGATGTCAGTCTTAAATTTGGTGAAACTTTAGGCAAGAATACCAAAATCTCATCAGAAGGGATGACATCATCAAATTTTGACCACGGAAATGAAAATATTTCATCTTACGTTATTTTTATCCGCTACCAGAAATCATCTGCATTGGTCCACAGATCCATTGTTTTCAGATCAATGTTTATTAAAATCATTATTCAAGGTTATAGGAAAGAAAAATAATGTCCATGCATTCACATTTCAGTAAAATGTATATTGAGTTAAAATAATCAGTATGCCTGTAAAACTGGCAGTTCCTGGAGTCCTGAGGGGATTTGTTAATGAGAAACAAAACTTTCTGTCTCCACTTCATGTCACCCTTATATCTGAGACATTATTTTAAAAAATGCTTTCCCCCGCCAATTACAAATAAAGGTAATTATTTCAATGTATCTTTTAAAAAGCATCTTCCTCCAGAGTACACAGCTTTAAATGAGCTTCTAAATAGCCAAAAACTACATTAGAATAATTGAGAAATCCAACAATTGGGAAATGCAAAGGCTAGGGATAAATTCTAATTTGCACCGAACTCTAATTTACAGAATAACAGAATAACAGCATTGGAAGAAACTTTGAAGGTCTTCTAGTTACACACACACACACAGAGAGAGAGAGAGAGAGAGAAACACACACACACACAAGGCTCTCTGCTCAGGCAGGAAACTCTATATCATTTCCAATCTCTTTTTAAAAGCGCCTATGTTGAAGCACCCACAACTTCTGGAGAAAAGCTGTTCCACTAATTGTTCCCATTGTCTGGAAATTTCTCCTTAGTTCTAGGTTCCTTCTCTCCTTGATTAGTTTCCATCCACTGTTTCTTGTTCTGTCTCCTGGTGCTTTGGAAAATAAGTTGATCCTCTCTTCTTAGTGGCAGCTCCTCAAATATTGGAACAGTGCTATCGTGTCAATCTTAGTCCTTGGTTCTTCTTTTCATTAAACTAGACATACCCAACTCCTGCAACTGTTCTTCATAAGTTTCAGCCTCCAGTTGCCTGATCATCTTTGTTGCTCTTCTCTGAGCTCTTTCTAGAGTCTCCACATCTTTTTTTGTATTGTGGCAACCAAAACTGGATGCAAAATTCCATGTGTGATCTTACCAAGGTGTTATAAATTGGCATTCTCTCCCTCTCCCCCCCCCCCACCCATTAAGCTGGCTAAGCAAATACAGGTGAAACTCAAAAAAATAGAATATCATGCAAAAGTTCATTTATTTCAGTAATGCAACTTAAAAGGTGAAATTAATATGAGATAGACTCATTACATGCAAAGCGAAATAGTTCATGCCTTGATTTGTTATAATTTTGATGATTATGGCTGAACTTTTGCACAATATTCTAATTTTTTGAGTTTCACCTGTATAGGATAGTGCTGTTCAGTTAATCAAGGTAGATTTTCAAAATCCTCTTTATTCCACTGTTCGGAAGTAAAAAGTAAAAAAACTCTTTATTCTCTCCAAAAAGGAGAGGCATTCCTTCTGACCTTCCAAATATGTCTGACTCCTTCTTTCCTTCAAATACTGAGATGAAGATAACAAGACATTCACCAATCAGTGTCTTTTCCAGAAGGAAAAATGGCTCAGATATCAACTGGATATTTCCTCTCCTTCCATGCACTCATGTCTGTCAGTTTGAATATAGCCAAATAACCTACTTGGCTACATTCATCTTTTAACCCTGGCCCAGCTAGTGCCAAATGCCCACACTAACTCTACAGTGATCTAATGTGTTTGCCTGCGGTTCAAACGAGTTTTCCACTTCTCACTTTTCCACTAAGACATGCATAAGAATTCCCAACGATTTAAGCCCTCTATAGCAAGAACAGTGGTGGGTTGCTACCAGTTCGCCACGGATTGGGCGAACCGATAGCGGCGACAGAAGGCTCCACCTACCTGCCTGGACATTTCTGTGCATGCACAGAAGCATCGTGCGCAAGCGCACCCACAAACAAACCGGTAGCAACAGGTTTTGAAACTCACCCCTGTGCAAGAAGTACTTGGGTTCCCCTTTCCATCCAGGTAACTGTGCTCTTTTTCTGGAGACTCCATTCCATTCCTGTTCCCAGCACCTAGTTTTCCATCTCACCCAAGATGTAGTTAGCGTTTTTTTTACACAAACTGAACATTTTCATTAGGCTGCTTTTGAAAGAAAAGAAGGGGGGGAAAAGATCCAAAAGGAAATAAAAAGAAGTTCAAGTAGCTCAAGGGCTCATTCACTCAAAGTTCAAGAGATTGCCTGATTAACCAGGATGGAGGCAAAGAGCTGTGCGCCCGCCTCCATCTGCGCATTTCTCCTTTCCCCCCGGCAACCTGAACTGCTCGTGCAGCGTTCGGAGAGTAGCCAGCGATGACACATATGCAAAATGACAAATGAGTCGCGTGGCATTTCTTAGGGAAAAAGGGAGCTTTGGCCATGTCACATTAGACGATGAACGCATACTGAAGAAAGTCAACCTCGTGCCCCAGTATGAACCTTCTCACTCTCACATTTTAGGGGCTGGAGGTTAAGACGTTGAGTCAGCATTCCCAGTAACGCGCCCATCGAAAGCAGAACTCCGAGGCAGGTAGATTCCAGTGGTGGGATTCAGCCAGTTCTGGCTGGATTGCGCAAATCGGTAGAGGCGACTGAGGGAGGCTCCCCCCACCCGCCCGGATGTAATGCACGACTACTGCGCATGCACAGAAGGCCACGCGCATGCACAGGTGGCACGTGGACGCCCTCACATTTGCAAACCGGTAGGGAAGGTAAATGAATCTCACCCCTGGTAGATTCCTCAAAGAACATGTTTATTGGATGCATCATATTGGCACAGCTGATGAAAACCAACTCTACAAGTTTCTGCGGTTTTCACCTAATTAAAAGAGCAAAAGATTCCTCTTCCCAGATGTCACCGGTCACATTGTTCAATGAATATAGATGGCAGTCTGCTTGGTCCCTCCTCTCCTTCTTCAGCAGCCACCTGTTGAGATGACCTTGGTTCCCACAGGAAAACCTTTTGTTTTGACTGTTGCCTGGTCTTCCCCCCTCCCTTCCCCCTATCAGTTTTCATGGCAACTAAAGAGGCAGCAAAAGATGGCTTCAGCCAGGTTCATTTCAGAGTTGACACTTTGGATGGCCACTGATCTAAGTGCCTTCAAGGAGCTTCCCTCGAACCTTTAAAATTTAGTCAAATGGATGAAATAAGAGCACCACTACAACATCTGTGTGAGAAGCTGTTCGTTCCTTATGCGCTTGCATTATTTTCCCCCACTATCCAAGTGCAACCCCCCCCTTTCCCACAAATATTCAATTTCCACACTCTCAAATGGTTTAAGGCAGGGGTCTCCAACCTTGGCAACTTTATGACTCGTGGACTTCAACTCCCAGAATTCCTCAGCCAGCTTTGCTTCTGGGAGTTTCTGGGAATTCTGGGAGTTGAAGTCCACGAGTCATAAAGTTGTCAAGGTTGGAGACCCTCGTTTAAGGAGCCTGCAATAGATTACAGGTAATCCTTGACTTACAGTCAGAATTGGGACAGGAATTTCTGTTGCTAAGCAAGACGGTTATGAGAATCATGGCCGACGTCTATTTCTATATCGATATCTCTACAGGTAGCCCTCAACTTACAGCAATTCACTTAGTGACCCGTTCGAAGTTACAACAGCACTGAAACAAGTAATGACCATTTTTCACACTCATGATCATTGCAGCATCCCCATGGTCACGGGATTTACATTTGGATGCTTGACAGCTGACTCATATTTATAGCAGTTGTAGTGTCCGGAGGGCATGGGATCACCTTTTGCAAACTTCCGACAAGGAAAACCAGTGGGGAAACCAGATTCAATTAACAACCGTGTTACTAATTTAACAACTGCAGTGATTCACTTAACAAATGTGGCAAGAAAAGTCATAAAATGGGGCAAAACTCACCTAACAAATTTCTCATTTAGCAACATAGATTTTGGGCTCAGTTGTGGTCGTAAGATGAGGGATAGGTAGATGATAGATAGGTAGATAGGTAGGTAGGTAGGTAGGTAGGTAGGTAGGTAGGTAGGTAAGTAGGTAGGTAGGTAGGTAGATAGATAGATAGACAGACAGACAGACAGACAGACAGACAGAGACAGACAGAGATAGAGATAGAGATAGAGAGACAGAGACAGAGACAGAGACAGAGACAGAGAGACAGAGAGAGAGAGAGAAAGACAGAGAGAGAGAGAGACAGAGACAGAGACAGAGAGAGAAATAGAGAGAGACAGTTAGAAAGAGATAGAAAGAGACACAGAGAGAGATATAGAGATAGAGATAGAGATAGAGATAGATAGAGATAGAGACAGACAGAGACAGAGACAGAGACAGACAGACAGACAGACAGAGGCAGAGGCAGAGATAGAGACAGACAGAGACAGAGGTAGAGACAGGCAGGCAGACAGACAGAGACAGAGACAGAGACAGAGACAGACAGACAGAGACAGAGGTAGAGACAGGCAGGCAGACAGACAGAAACAGAGACAGACAGAGACAGACAGACTGACAGACAGACAGAGATAGAAACAGACAGGCAGACAGAGAGAGAGAGAGAGAGACAGACAGACAGACAGACAGACAGAAAATAGAGATAGAGATAGACAGACAGAGACAGAGACAGAGACAGCGACAGAGATAGACATAGAGATAGAAATAGAAATAGAAATAGAAATAGAAATAGAAATAGATATCTCATATCTACCTAGCCATCTATTCATCCATTGCATGAACCCACTCAGTGCTTTTAATTAAATATATATGGAATGGCAATTTATTCCTCCTAGGCGAAACCTGCTGCAGTGATTAATTACCTTTTTCTTTTTTAAAAAATGTGAAGGAAACGGGGAGACAGGGACTTCCATTTTTAAAGTCCTTGAATCAATTGATCTTTCCCTGAATCAGACCTAATCTATTTTTAATGTCATTGATTCCAAATGTAGCTCTGTCCCTTTCCTAACGAACCCTGATATCCTACCACTTTTAACTGCCTGAATCAATTAGGACGGGTCCTTCATAAATTTCTTCCTCTGGGGGCAGCTGTCTGTCTTGTCTGATTGTTTCCTAGGAAGCATCTCTTCTCCTCCTCCCCCAAGGTCACTCGCACATTCCATCTGCATGCTATGGGTAAACTTTGGCAATAAAAAGGTGTAAGATTGCAGAAAATATGGCTTCAGCAACAGAGTGGTCAATGCCTGGAATGCACTACCTGACTTGTAGTTTCTTCCCCAAACCCCCACAACTTTAAGCTTAAACTGTCTACTGTTGACCTCACCCCATTCCTAAGAGGTCTGTAAGGGCCGTGCCTACCATCCCTGTCCTAATATTCCTTTTCTACTTACTCTTTTCACGTATCCAAATGATGTTTATACTTTTACCTGTTATCTTATATATGATTGACAAATAAAATAAATAAATAAAATAAAATAAATAAGATGGGCTTAGTATTTTTTTCCCCTCCTGCCGCATTGGTGTCAGAGAATTCAGTTCTTACACTATTTTAGCACCAGTACTAAACTAGTCAACAAAGCTGCATACTGCCCAAAAAAGTATTCCTTTTTTTTTTTAACCGCTTCTAGAGCGCCTCTGAGTTTTCCACTTTTTGAAGCAGGAAAAGCTGAAAAGCAAAAAAAAAAAAAAACACGTAAAACAACATTAATGCAAAAAGGGAAGCAGAAGCAAAACATGTAGACTTGTCCTACTTTTTAAAAAATCCTGGGGAGGGGGGGGTGAGGAAGGAGAATTTGGTATGTGGGACTTCCCTGTAGGAAGTTAGCACCCACCCCCCTCCTAGGAAAATTAGATATTTTAGGAAATATTAAAAGGGCAGAATATTTCCTCTAAAAGGGAGGCAGAAACTCAGCCCTCTCTTTTGTCAATGGGCCATTCAGACCTGGGCCAGTCTATTCTACAAAACAAAGATCTACCTCCTTCAGGCAGAGCCATAGTAAGAATTGCCCAAAGCCCTTTCATTACATCATCACCCAGCAAGATTCAACCAAACTTAACATACAGACAACCTAAAAAGCTAGCTATGTCTTCTGACAGCAACCAATCAGGATACTCTTCCTGGGCCACAGGAAGTTCAAAGCCAGAGAGGTATAAAACCCAGGGACTCTCAGCATCTCTTTCCTTTTTGCCCCTTTTGTCCAATTAGCCACCATGTTTCCAGTGTCTTTCTCCACACTTACAACTGAACCCAGATGGACATTTCTTCCGACACCCCCATGCACCAAATGGCCCCACCCACTCTACAATCACCTTCTTCCTTACAAATCCTCAAGACCTATGAGAGCCTTTGATATCTGATTTTTAAGCCTGGAATCACAACAGCTAGCTCTCTCTCTCTCTCTCTCACTCTCACTCTCTCTCTCTCTCTCACTCTCTTGCTCGCTCTCTCGCTCTCTCTCCCCCACGCGCACACACAAATCCTTTGATATCTGATTATAGACTAGTCTGAGTAAATTATTCCACTGCAGAACAAAAAAGGTATTCTGTAAATCAATACATAATAATGAAGGCCGTAATTCCTATCTTGTCTGTCAACTCACCTATAAATCTTTGATTATTATTTTTTTTAATTTTTAAAGGGAGACTGGGGGAAGGAGGAAAGAAATCGCAGCCAATGAATGTTAGATAACTGCCGTTCGGATGAATTAGCCTGTTTCACATCAAGA
This sequence comes from Ahaetulla prasina, assembly GCF_028640845.1. Taxonomy (NCBI): domain Eukaryota; kingdom Metazoa; phylum Chordata; class Lepidosauria; order Squamata; family Colubridae; genus Ahaetulla; species Ahaetulla prasina. The sequence continues at coordinate 17,363,617 of NC_080548.1, forward strand.
GTTTCCACCTCCCCTATATATTACAAAAGCACTGGTAAACGGTTCCCTGCTCTGCTTACACCCAGCAGAGACATTTGCTTGATTTAATACAGGAAGAAGAGTGAAGGGAGAGGGGGAACACAAAATTAGAAAAGTCTAGATATGTGCGGAGAGGGTGAAAGCAAATATTTCAAATACATTCTCTTTTTTTTTATTAAGTCGGAGTTTTTACCGAAGCATAAAGTAGAAGGGAGGACAACTAAGCCAGTGGTAGGATCCCGCCGGTTTAACAACTGGTTCGGTGATCGCACGCTTGCGCAGTTTTACGAAAACTTATTTTCTGGGTTACTGCTGGGGAGTAACACAGCTGAGGCCCGGCAATCCACTCTGCCACGCAAATCAACTGAGAAGATATAGGTCACTAAAGCGCAGGGGCAGGCAGGCGGGCCCACCTGATCGTCGGAGCAAATCAGTTCATTCCCAGCTGATCATCAGAGTTACCGGTTCACACGAACTGGTCTGAACCAGTAGAATCCCATCCCTGTATTAAGCTCCCCCCACAAACGTTGCAAATTTAAAATTCTTGGGATTCCGCATCATTGACCATGCTAGTTGTGGCTACTGGGAGATGCAATTCAGCCGCAATCAGATCAGTGTTTATCAGTCTCAGCAACTGTAAGACCTGAGAAATTCTGGGACTTGAAGGCCACACATCTTAAACTTGCTGAGATTGATAGAGGGGAAGGAAGGAAGGAAAGGAAAGGAAAATCAACAATGGACTTTTGGTAGGACTACTGGTTCTGGACAGCAAACATCCAGACTGGATGATGCCCTCTCAAAGAGGCCTTGCTCCAAATCTCACCTTGTCACCTTTATTTGTTCAACCTTCTTCTTGGACAGAGTATTTCAATTTGAATGACAAACCTTCTTCTTCAACTGGGAAGTCCAAGATTAAATGTTTTGAAGCATCTTTCTAGAAAACTTCAGATATTAGCTGTTTTCCTAGATAGATAGATAGATAGATAGATAGATAGATAGATAGATAGATAGATAGATAGATAGATAGATAGATAGATAGATAGATAGATAGATAGATAGATAGATAGATAGATAGATAGATAGATTGTGATAGGGCATTTGATGGGGACTTGGCCAAGATTACCTTTGGGTAAAATGCTGTATTTTTTTTTCAAACTTGCTATCTTTGGGGTCTGAAAAACTGTTAACTGTCATCAAGCTAAGCCAGTTTTATGGTTGCTTAACAAGGTCATCAGCAAAGGCTACTACATGCTCATCCTGGTCAGTTTTAACCAGTGGTGGGATTCAGCCAGTTCGCACCACTTCGGGAGAACTGGTTGTTAACTTTCTGAGCAGTTTGGTGAACTGGTTGTTGGAAGAAATCATTAGGGCAGAGAACCGGTTGTTAAATTATTTGAATCCCACCATTGGTTTTAACCCTGCTTTCTGTGACTCTGCAGAAACAAAGCCTATTAGATCAGTATATAATTCAATGCAGTGTGCAAATTCAGAAACCGGGTTATCTCAATAATTGGAGGGTATGTTGTGTGAACCCAACTCTGGTGTTCCAGCATACCATCCCTTCCCCTTTTATTGGACCAAACCTGTATTTCCAGGTGTGTAAGGCTTGTTGTGAATATGAAGAATGCCTTAAAGCAGCGGTCTCCAACCTTAGCAACTTTAAGACTTGTGGACTTCAACTCCCAGAATTCCTCAGCCAGCTTTGCTGGCTGAGGGATTCTGGGAGTTGAAGTCCACAAGTCTTAAAGTTGCCAAGGTTGGAGACCCCTGCCTTAATGGAAAGATGCATTATCAAGGCGACAATTAGATAATTGAGCCTTAACCCCAGGACCTGAAAGTGGATTATGAGAAACGCTTCAGACAGCCCACCCTTGAATTCACATGAAGAAAACTGTGGGTGCCCCAACGCTGGAGGTTTTTAAGAAAAGATTGGAACTGCCCAAAGAATTAAGAATATAGAAGCACAAAATGATATAGCTCTCCTTAGTAGAAACGGCTGAGCAAATGCAAACATACTTTTCAAGTCTTTGAAGTTACAACTGCCAAAACACCTTAGGGAGATATTTACCCAAGCCAGATCCCAACAGCTTGACACAATGGTCAGATAAGGGAGATTCCATTCTATACCCTACAATGAACATCTCTGCATTTGTGAAGCGGCAGAGGTAGAAGACCTGGCTCACATCCTATTTGACTGTTGCTTGTATAAGGGGGTGAGAGACAGGTACTTTGGTCCATATACCAAACGAAGGATCCAATGGGATCCCCACCTCAAAACAACTCACTTTATGTGCGGCCAGAACCTGAAAATAACATTTAACACAGGAAAATGGTTCGGTTGAGATCTACCTACGTGGGACTGATTGGGGTAGATTGCAAGGGTGACAACAAAATATAATTTTGTGCCATTTTACTCTATTTTATATATCTATGTATCAAATTATATTGTATCTAATCCTATAACTATTGTATTTTATCCTACTTTTGTTTTAAGCTGTTTGTATAAGATTTTAATGGTGATATGTGTTTGCACCTTGTGCTTTGATATGACCTGTAGGCTAATCAATAAAGCTAACTAACTTACACTGTCAAGAAGAGATGGGACAACCATTTGTCTGAAATCAAATATAGCGTTCCTGCTTGAGCAGGGGGTTGACTAGAAAACCTCCAAAGCCCCTCCTAACTGTGTTATTCTGTTATTATTCTGTTAAAATTCCTTCTGTACCGGAGACAAATTCCTTGAATCTAATCACACTTGGCCAAATAAAGCATTGCATTGCATTCACTTCAGTTCAATTCAATGAAAGTAAATAAGGGGAGTACATTCAGGCCTAAAAGACTCTCTTCCTAGAGCTGTTCTAATACAGGTAATCCTCAATTTACAACCACAATTGAGCCCAGAATTTCTGTTGCTAAGTGGCCAAATTTGTTAAGTGGGTTTTGTCCCATTTTACAATTTTTCTGGCCACATTTGTTAAGTGAATCACTGTAGCTGTTAAATAAGTAACAGGGCTGTTAATCTGGCTTCCCTGTTGACTTTACTTGTCAAGACGGTCACAGAAGATGATCACATGACACAAACTCCTGGACCAGGAGTCAGCAACCTGCGGCTCTGGAGCCGCATGTGGCTCTTTCATCCCTCTGTTGTGGCTCCGTCACCAGTCAGCTCCACAATTGATAGGGCTTTCAGTTAGGATAGGTAGAGGAAAAAGGATGCTGCACTAGGAGGAGACCATGATAGGGGAACCGGACTTCCGGTTGGCTCCAGAAATGAGCGGGGGGGCTTCCGGTTAGGGCCTTTGTGGCTCTTTGAATGTTTAAGGTTTTTTTTTTGTTTTTTTTTGTTTTTTTTGTTTACATTTATATCCCGCCCTTCTCCGAAGACTCAGGGCGGCTTACAATGTATAAGGCAATAGTCTCATTCTATTTGTATATTTTGCCAACCTCTGCCCCGGTTGCCGACCTCTGCCCAGGACACTGTAAGCATCCTAAATAGGAGTCAGTTGCTGAACGCCTGAATGTAAATTGAGTGATCATGGGGATGCTGCAGCAGTCATAAGTGTAAAAAATGGTCCTAAGTGACATTTTTCGGTAACGTTGTAACTTCGAATGGTCACTAAATGAACTGTTGTAAGTCAAGAACTACCTGTAAAAGTAGTTTTAGGTCTACCGATTCTTAGTCTGCTCTACCTTATAGGGCTGACAGAGCTGCAACTTCTAAAATACGCCAGTACAAGCAGTCTCGACACAGCTGGGAGTAGCGGCGTCCTGGAGGCAGCTACTACCACCTCCTGAGAGCCAATTATTAAATTTTCTGGAATTTTGCGAGCCTGCCGAGAGCTGAGCCGAGCCACAATGCCTGGCACGCCGATCAGCTGTTTGGTGGCTAGCAGCGCAGCAGCGGCAATTGAGCCGAGAGCATCGATGAGGACTGGAGGCCCTGTTTGGAAGGTACCAGGTTGGGGAAAGCTTTTCTCTGGAATAAAACATCTCAACTGATTCAGTAATTCTAAATCAAATGCGGATGTTCCCTGGAGCTGCTTGCTCTTCTGGTGAAAGGCTGCTAGCCCAGAGTTCATTTAGCCTCACAATTCACGTTGATTGATTGATTTTCTTTTCTGTGCTGCTGTGCATTTCCACCACTTTCCCTCCTCTTTACTTTCCTCGTCTTACTCAAAAAAAGGCACACCAGGAAGGGCAGATCCCACCGTAGGAAGGGGACACACACATACACACATATACACATACACAAACACACACACACACAACCCCGGTGGTTTCTCCCTCCCGTTTAGCAGGCAAGCTCTGTTTCAGAGCTCCATCAAAACAAACCTTTGGCAGGAAGGTATTTCAAGAATGCAACCAGCTCACGACCCTCCTCAGCAGATTATTCCTGCCATCCTCAGAAACTGGTCTGGCTGGAAATTATTTTTACTACCTTGCTTTCCGATTAATCCTTTCTCTGGCTCTGCCCTTCTAGTGCCTCAGTGCTCAGAAGCGCACTTGCTTTTCCTTCCAAACAGCCCCACCTTTTATTTCCCAACGCAGTTTTTATCTCCGTTGTAAATCAGACAGCTGCAAGGATAAACAGTTGGGAGTTTATGCTAATAGGGTTCTGATGATAATCAACCGTTCTCTGGCGGCAACCGAAATGGAAGGGCAGGAATCTCTACTGTTCCAGCCCTGCCCTTTGAGAAGCCACATCTACCTCCTTAGAAGACCTTAATGATGCCTCCAAGTAGATTCCATAACCAGGTCTCCTGAGACTTCTCGCTTTTCTGCTAAATACTATTTGATGGTAACGTTCCGGCTAAAAATGCAATCGTACCACACAAACAACTCCAGATATGAAAGAAAACACTAATAAAAATCTCATCATCGCCGCAGATCAGGAAGGATAATTTCCACGGTACCTGTGGAATTGATGACGCACAGAGAGACATGTGTCCTCCAGAGCAAAGCACCACTTCATAAAGCCGCAACTTCCCTATTGCTTTGTTGGAAGAAAAATCCATCTGGTTCAGTTCCAAGTGGGGGAGAAAGACACTGAAAACATGCAGGCTGATTGGAAAGATGGTTTATGGATGGAGTTTTGAGGTCCTGGGCAGCTGACCACATGGAATGTAGAGTGAGAGTTAGTTATACCTTCTCTTGGGTCTTGCCCTTGAGCTTCCTGTTCCTGTGGCAAGTGCATGTATTCTATTGGTTGCTGTAGGGATCATAGCTAACCTTTTAGGTTATCTGAGTTATATTTGATTGAAGCCTGGACTCTCTGAGATGATGTAATGAGGAGGTTTGTGTCCTGGAAGGGTGTTGGGCCATTCCTGTTGTGTCTTAATGATTTTAAAGGTTTGGATCTTGAGTGAGGGCTAATCCCATCAACCTGAGGCTGAAGGTCTTTTGTCTTGTAGATAGGCTGGCCCAGTTCTGCAGGGGCTATTAAGAAAAGTGGGGGCTGCTTTCCAAGAGCATGTTTCTCCTTTAGGGAAATACAATATTCTGCCTTTTTAATATTTCTCAAAACATTTCATTCTTCTAGGAGAGGGGTGGGTGGGTGCTAACTTTCTACAGCTTCTACTAGTGAAGCAGCCATCTTGTTCTTCAGAAGAGCCTCCTCCAGTTTAACCTAATGTACAATACATGTCCAATTCCGGCACAGAAGTGTCTCATGGAGAATGAAGTTGCCAGAGGAGACATTAAGGAGGCATTTCCATTTTGGAAGTAGCAACAGCTGACTTAAAAGGACAGCAGGGAGTTTCAGAAGGAAACTTGTAGTCTTGTGATCTGAGAAAGGGATACATTCAGGGATGAAATGCTACCGATTCAGACCGGTTTTGGAGAACCGGTAGTAATAAAAGCTACCAGTTCGGGTGATCCAGTAGTAAAAAAATGCTACCGTTTAAGACGAACTGGTATTTCCGATGATCAGCTGTGCCGCCCGATTTATATTCTCTAGAAAGCAGGAAATTCTGCTTTCTAGTAAATATAAATTGTGCGGCACAGCTCTTCCCCCCACCCCGTTCTACTTACCTTCTTAAGCCTCCTTTTTCAGCACTGCACGGTAGTTTGGTGTGCACTACGCATGCGCGAGTGCAGCAAACCGGTAGCAGACTTCAGAGCATTTCACCGCAGGATACATCTTGTCTTCTATAGGCCATAGGACAGAGGTTTCCAACCTTGGCAACTTTTAAGACCTGTGGCCTTCAACTCCAAGAATTCCCCAGCTAGCCATGAGTTGAAGTCCACAAGTCTTAAAATTGACAAGGTTGGACAACCCTGCCTTAGAACGCCAGCCTATTATCAATACATTAATTAGAGCTTCCAGCACACGCAATTTACAGAAAAGTGGTTTTATTTATGAATCACTGAACACCAAAAGATGAAGGTGCCTAATCATTTTATATAATTGGTGCTATTTAATGAAACTTTCATTTCAGATGCATTCCTTTTTTTAAAAAAAATTGAACATCAATAGGCTTTTTGCCCAGACTAGCTATGAGGCAGAGATGCTCCCCCTCCCCAACTGAAATAAGATGTGGTAGAGTTTATCCATCCTAATTTACATATCCTTTCTGTGCCATCTTTTCTCATCTCTGAAATTTCTGGATGGCTAAATATTAATTTTATTATATTATGCAAAATATTTTTGAAAGCTTCTAGTTTATTTTTAGTCAGCCTGATGAATCTTGCAAAGATCCAATTAGCTCCTTGTGACATGAAACCATCCCCCTCCTTCTTTTCCCATCTCTTATCATTTCTCTGCGTTGGTAGCAAACTAGATATTACAACTAGTCCTTGACTTAAGATCGAAGTGACAACCAACCCCCCCAAAAATGGGGTCTTTATGACCCAGATTTGAAGTTTTGACAGTCAGGACCCCTCTGCAGTCCCATGACTGAACATATTTGCACAAGGATGGGCTTCAAAAATTTTAGCAAGGGGTTCCCTGCCTGGTTGCTGAGTGGGCGTGGCCATGGTGGGCGTGGCCATGTCGGACTCCTGAACCATGGCGGCGGGGCTTTTTTGCCCTCCCAGAGCTCAGAAGCTTTCCTCGAGCCTTCAGGAGGGCAAAAACAGCCTCCCCAAGCTCCGGAGGCCCTCTGGAGGACAGAAACGGAGCTGTTTCTGGCCTTCCCAAATTTCCAGTAGGCCCATTTTTCACCCTCCCTGAGCCTCTATGCATGCCCTGCACTACCTGCATCCAAAACGGGCCGCGTGGGGACTCCTGGGAGGGGCAGGGCCAGTGGTGGGATTCATGTAATTTAACAACCGGTTCTCTGCCCTAATGATTTCTTTCAACAACCAGTTTGCCAAACTGCTCAGAAAATTAACAACCGGTTCTCCCGAAGTGGTGCGAACTGGCTGAATCCCACCACTGGGCAGGGCCATCCGTGAATGGGATTTGGGGGTTCTCCGAACCACACAGAATCTTAGCTAGAGATTCTCCCGAACCCCTGCAAACCCCCAGCAGCCCACCCCTGTATTTGCAGTGTCTCAGAGTCACATGATCACATTTATCGAAAAGCGGCACTTACCTTTAGCTTTCAGCAAAACCACAGTTATCACACCCACTGTGAATCATTGGTTTATTTAACAGCCATAATATCTGCTTAATGACTGCCATGGCTGCTTTACAAGTGTGGCATTCATTGAACAATCGTGACCAATTCCTTTTCTGTACTTTATGACATATGACTGTAATGGGCAGGCTTCATTACATCATATGGTAAGGAGTAGCAGTATTGTGGCCAAACCACAGAAGGCCTTATACCATGATGGCAAACCTGTGGCACGCGGAGCCATATCGGTGGGCACACGAGCTCAGCTCCGGTGCGCATGCATGCACCAGCCAATTTTCAGGCCTTCTGGGCCCACCGGAAGTAGGGAAACATGCTGTTTCTGGCCTCTGGAGGGCCAGAAAGGCCGTTTTTGCCCTCCCCAGGCTCCTAGAGAGGCTCTGGAGCCCAGGAAGAACAAAAAGCGGGCCTACTGGACCATCACATGCCAAAAGCATGGGGAGAGGGGGGGGGGTCACACGCGCATGCTTGGGGGGCATAGAATTATGGGTGTGGGAACGCACATGCGTGACCTCCCCTGCACTCCCCCCGCTTTTGGCACGTGCTGGCAAAAAGGTTAGCCATTACTGCCTTATAGGATCACAGAAGCCATTTTTGTTTGTATGGGTTATATTGATTATTGTTAGAAAACAATATTTGTAGCTCAGGGTTGAACTGTGGGGTATTTGGTGCTCTCTAGGTTTCATTGTTTTCTTGCAGCCATTTCATTACCCAACAAGATAGCACCATCAACTTCACACTGATTTATACTAAAAATCAAAATTGAAGCATCTGCTGCCTCTGCGGGCCGGCCAATAATTTTGTTTTTGCAGAATAGCTTGGGGTAGTAGCAGTGGTGAAATCTTCCCCAGTTTGCCACCGGTTTGCTGCCCACGCATGCGTGGTGAGCGCCAAATGTGCCATCAGAAAGCAATTCAGCAGGACAAGTGGCCACCTTGCCCTCACAGTCAAGGTCACCTAATTGACAGGTAGAGATGGAATCTTTTGAATTATTTGCTGCCGCTTTTTCACAGTTAGTTGAATTGGTGACGGCCTTCCCCCCGCCCCGCCCCCAAATAAGTGGCTTTCCCCTTCACCTAAATATTCCTGATATTCATTTGCACTTACAGGTAGTCCTCGACTTACAAGATTCAGCCGGTTCGGGAAAACCGGATGCTAATTTTACATCTGGTTCACTGAACCAGTAGTTGCAAGGATGGCTGGTCTTACCCCTCCCAGAAGTCTCCACACAGCCCATTTTGGATGCCAGGTAAGTGCAGGGCCCACACAGAGGCTCTGGGAGGGTAAAAAATGGGCCTCCTGGAAATTCCAGAAGTCTAGAAACAGGCTTTCGGAGGGCCTCCAGAGCCTGGGAGAGGCTGTTTTTGCCCTCCTGGAGGCTCGAGGAAAGCCTCCAGAGCCTGGGGGGGGAAACACACACACACACACACACACACACTGGTGTGGTGCAGGAGGCCAAGTAGGCCATGCCCCCATGGCCATCCTCACCCAGCAACTGGGCAAAGAACCGGTTGCTAAAAATTTTAAATCCCATCCCTGCTTACAACCACTTGTTTAGTGCCCATTCAATGTTATATCACCACTGGAAAAAAGTGATTTACAGCCAGCCCTTGCACTTAAAAATTGTCACAGCTTTCCCATAATCAAAATTCGGATGCTTCGCAACTTATAACCATTGCAGTGCCCCTGGGGTCATGTGATTGCCATTGCTGACCTTCCCAGCTGGCTTCTGACAAGCAAAGTCAATGGGAGAACCCAGATTCTCTTAAGGACCATGTGAATCTGGTCAAGCTGTTTTCCAAAGTACCCGAAGCCCAGACAAGGAATAATGGATGGAAGCTGGTCAAGGAGAGATTCAACCTGGAAATAAGGAGAAATTTTCTGACAGTGAGAACAATCAACCCATGGAAGAGAAGTTGCCTTCGGAGGCTGTGGGAGCTTCATCACTGGAGGCTTTCACGAAGAGACTGGACTGCCATCTGTCAGAAATGGTGTAGAGCCTCGTGCTTGAGCGGGGAGTTGGACTAGATGATCTACAAGGTCCCTTCCAACTCTGTTAATCTATTTATCTGAATCTCTTACAACTACAGCTTTTCCACTTTAAAACCAGAGCAAAAAGGGTCATAAAATCAGGTATGACTCACTGACCAATCATCTTGCTTAGCCATGGAAATTCGGATCCCAAACGTGGTCATATGTCAAGACTAGGTGATTGTAGCAAATTTCCAAAGCATAGTACCAAAAGTGCAGGAGAAGGATAAGAAAGTTCAATTATGTTATTAGTTGAAAATTACTAGGGTCGCTTGCTAACAGTAAAGCTGCAGAACAGCCAAAGAAGAATCAAGGAATGAGAACAATCCCTGCCAACTGTTTATTACATGAATAAATTCTGTTTCATTCTTGCTAAACTTTTCTTGTTTTTAATTTTTTTGCAGGTTAAAAACAAAATCCAACCAGTTCAGTTTAATCCAGAATTGATTTTTTTTTTAAATCAAGCTGCTCCATATGATTGTTATGATCCCTGGGTATGCTCAGCTCATTTCCTAGCCTACCTGGGCTGCAGGAACCCACTCCTCACGAACACCCAGGAAAATGTTTTTGCAGGACAGTACGGCAGAGCGAAGATGGTTAAAAATCCCCCACTTGGGATTGCTGTAGTTTAGCAACATCTGGGTGACCGCGGCATCATCATCTTCTTTTAATGACCCCACAACGCTTTGTGAGGTGGAGTCTAGGCAACTGAATGGAGCCGAGTGTTTACTGGCTGGATGCCCTTCCTGTCGCCAATGCGGAGTTTTATTCAGCAGATATAATCTCATTGTGGCCACAGCATCCTATGTATTATTGTTGCATAGTATGCCTCTGCATACACCAAGAGTCAATGATCCTAGCAATTGCTGCCTGGACGTGCCCCTGTGGGAGGTTTTTTGGCAAGATTTCGATGTAAAAAAGATGCTGAGACTCTAGAAAGAGTGCAGAGAAGAGAAACAAAGATGATTAGGGGACTGGAGGCTAAAACCTATGAAGAACGGTTGCAGGAACTGGGTATGTCTAGTTTAATGAAAAGAAGGACTAGGGGAGACATGATAGCAGTGTTCCAATATCTCAGGGGCTGCCACAGAGAAGTGGGAGTTGGGCTGTTCTCCAAAGCACCTGAGGGTAGAACAAGAAGCAATGGGTGGAAACTGATCAAGGAAAGAAGCAACTTAGAACTAAGGAGAAATTTCCTGACAGTTAGAACAATTAATAAGTGGAACGACTTGCCTGCAGAAGTTGTGAATGCTCCAACACTGGAAATTTTTAAGAAAATGTTGGATAACCATCTGTCTGAGATGATGTAGGGTTTCCTGCCTGGGCAGGGGGTTGGACTAGAAGGCCTCCAAGGTCCCTTTCAACTCTGTTGTTATTGTTATTGTTATTGTTGAAAGTGCTTTGTCACTTTCTCTTTCCCAGGGCCAAGAAAGAATGACTGGCTCAAGGCGGCTCAAGGCGAGACTAGAACTCAGGGTCTCCCGATTTGGTGCTTTAACCCAGGGTCTCCAACGTTGGTCCCTTTAAGACTTGTGGACTTCAACTCCCAGAGTCCCTCAGCCAGCAAAGCTGGCTGAGGGACTCTGGGAGTTGAAGTCCACAAGTCTTAAAGGGACCAAGGTTGGAGACTCCTCCTTTAACCACAAAGACCAAAAACTGGCTCTTTGCCAGTTTGTGTTTATGGTTAAATCATCTGGATCTTTTTTTAGAGGGAAGGCAGACCAATGGGAAGCAGGAAGACTGACTCCTGGGAGTTAGGCACAGGCTGTCAAAACCACAAAAAGCCAACTCAACTAACTGAAACTTCCGACCACTTAAAACCATTCGTTTAGTGACCGTTCAAAGTTACAACAGCACTGAAAAGAAAGGACAGGGACCATTTTCCCCCACCATTTAGTAATGGTTGCAGCCAGCAGTGGGTTTCAGGGTTTCACATCTTCTTACCACCGGTTTGCTCCGCACGCACACGCCAGAGGTGGGTTTCAGCAAGTTCTGACCCGTTCTGGAGAACCGGTGGTGGAAATTTTGAGTAGTTCGGAGAACCGGCAAACACCACCTCTGGCTGGTCCCAGAGTGGGGGTGGGAATGAAGATTTTGCAGTAACCTTCCCCAGGAGCGGGGAAGGAATGGGGATTTTGAAGTATCCTTCCCCCAGGAGCGGGGAAAGAATGGGGATTTTGAAGTATCCTTCCCCCAGGAGTGGGGAAGGAATGGGGATTTTGAAGTATCCTTCCCTGGGGATTTTGAAGTATCCTTCCCCCAGGAAGCGGGGAAGGAATGGGGATTTTGAAGTATCCTTCCCCCAGGAGCGGGGAAGGAATGGGGATTTTGAAGTATCCTTCCCCCAGGAGCGGGGAAGGAATGGGGATTTTGAAGTATCCTTCCCCCAGGAGCGGGGAAGGAATGGGGATTTTGAAGTATCCTTCCCCCAGGAGCAGGGAAGGAATGGGGATTTTGAAGTATTCTTCCCCTGCCACGCCCAAGCCACACCCACTGAACCGGTAGTAAAAAAATTTGAAACCCACCACTGGCGCATGCTTGGTTCACATGCGTGCCTTCTGCGCATGTGCCTGGTGTTCCGTGCATGCACTTTCCTCGCAAACATGCCTTCCGTGCATGTGCCCGGCCTCAAAAACGTGGATAAATAGGACGGCATTACACCGGGATGGGTGGGCAGACCCACCGTCGCCACTACCAGTTCGCCTGAACTGGTACAAAACCGGCTGAATACCCAATCTAGTTGCAGCATCTCTGGGGCCACATGATCAAAATTCAGGCGCCTGGCAACTGACAATCACATTGCTGATGGTTGCCGTGTCCCGGGGTCACGTGATCCCCTTTTGTGACTTTCTAACAAGCCAAGTCAATGGGGAAGCCAGATTCACCTAACAACCATGTTACTAACTTGACTGTAGTTCACTTAACAACTGTGGCAAGAAAGGTCACAACATGGAGCAAAGGTCGCTTAAAAACTGCCTTGCTTTTTGTGTGTGTGTGTGTTGAATTTATGTGTTGCTGACAAAGAAACAAACAAACCTTATTTCTTTGTCGGTAAAACATAAATTCAACACAAAAATAGTTTGTCGCGAAAGCCGACTCTCCGTGAAGGCTCCTGGATTGGGGCTGAAAGGTGAAAGTGGAGCAGTAAAACACTTAACTGTCTTGCTTAACCACAGAAATGTTGGAATTCAGTTGTGGTCGTAAGTCGAGGGCTACCTGTATTAAGAAGTTATTCCAAAGAACTATATTTTCCAAGAAGATGATCAAGCTCCTGGTTTCAAGCCATTTTCTTGCCATCCTAATTTTGAACATCAGGAGATACCCAAAGACAGGTCTCTAAGGCAACCATTCCATCTGGCTGACTGATTTAGTTTGCAATGAGATGCTGTCACGCTGCAGGAATTATTTTCCTGCCCTGTTAATCTCTCGGGCAGCTTGGCCTCCGGGCGAAGAGCCTCAGGGCACCTGAAAAAGCTAACAAATCTTTTTATTTATTTATTTTGTCACACAGTATATATAAGCATAAGCATGAAATAACTATACAATATATTAGCATATATATAAGCATGAGTATGTAATAACTATGTTAATTGGATATAACGAAAGGAAACAATAGGATAGGAACAGTAGGCACGCTGGTGCTCTTATGCACGCCCCTTACGGACCTCTTAGGAATGGGTGAGGTCAATAGTAGACAGTTTTTGGTTGACGCTTTGGGGATTTTGGGAAGAGACCACAGAGTCTGGTAGTGTATTCCAAGTATTAATAACTCTGTTACTGAAGTCATATTTTCTGCAATCAAGATTGGAGCAGTTAACATTAACAATCTCCTTGCACTTATGCAGGTTAAAATTACCACTATATGTAGAATAAAATGCAAAATATTTCAGGGTAAATACTGCATTTAAGGCAGGCTTCGGCTGCTTCTGCCTGGCCCTTTGTAATGATGGGGTTTATGGTTTGATGACCTGCTTTGAGAAGAAGTGAACTGATTTACTGCAACTTCTTTCGTTTGATTCCCTGACTGAATCTCATTAGGCTTGAAGACTAAAATGAAAGAAATGAAAGAATAAAGAATTCTAAGGGAGAATAAAGTCTAGCGGCTGCCTTCACATTTTAACTAGCTCAGATAGGTTCTCAAGACTGCATTGTCCAGTGTGGTAAGTTGGATGAAGGCGAGACAAGCTTGCTTTGTTCCTTAGTGTAGCACGTTGTGCAAATCCAATTAGGTGGCCCTTAATGTACTGTGTCACCCTAGAAAATGGAGCTGATTTTGTAAACAGGTTGTAAAAGTACAGGCCAGGATAGAATCAGCTACCCTAATTTTCTAGAGAAAAGAACGACTAGGGGTGACGTAATAGCAGTATTCCAATATTTGAGGGTCTGCCATAAAGAAGAGGGGGTCAACTTATTTTCCAAAGCACCAGAGGGCAGGACAAGCAACAATGGATGTAAACTAATCAAGGAGAGAAGCAACATGGAATTAAGGTGAAACTTCCTAACAGTGAGAACAATTAACCAATGGAACAGAAGTTGAAGGCGCTGATCCAGTTCTACAGAGGAACTATTGAGTCTGTCATCTGCACCTCTATAACTGTCTGGTTTGGTTCTGCAACCCAACAAGACAGACACAGACTTCAGAGGATAATTAGAACTGCAGAAAAAACAGTGGCTACCAACTTGCCTTCCACTGAGGGCCTGTATACTGCACGAGTCAAAAAGAGGGCTGTGAAAATATTTACAGATCCCTCAAATCCTGGACATAAACTGTTTCAACTCCTACCCTCAAAACGATGCTACAGAGCACTGCACACCAGAACAACTAGACACAAGAACAATTTCTTCCCGAACGCCATCACTCTGCTAAACTAATAATTCCCTCAACACTGTCAAACTATTTATTAAGTCTGCACTATTAATCTTCTCATCGTTCCCATCACCCATCTCCTTCCACTTATGACTGTATGACTGCAACCTTGTTGCTTGTATACTTACGATTTATATTGCTATTGTTTCCTGATTGCTTATTTGTACCCTATGACTATCATTAGAATTCTTGATGAAGGTATCTTGTCTTTTTATGTACATTGAGAGCATATGCACCAAGACAAATTCCTTGTGTGTCCGCTCACACTTGGCCAATAAAAAATCTATTTTATTCTATTCATCACTAGAGGTTTTTAAGAAGAGACTGGACAGCCACTTGTCTCAAATGGTACTATAGGATCTCCTGCTTGAGCAGGGGGTTGGACTAGATGACCTCCAAGGTCCCTGATTGACTGATTGATAAGCTTGCAGGAGAAAGAATACCACAATGGCCCCAATGCGTTTAAGTTAGTCTGTTATTAATGAAGCTATGCCATCAACTCAAGTGTCAATTCCTGGTGGCCATGTAGATTTTCTCCACAATTATCTGTCCCTAACCTGCTCCTTCAGGTTTTCCAATGGTGAGTAACTACTAAGTCCACCCATTTTGCTGGGGGTCACCTCCTTCTTCTCTTCCCATCAGCTTTCCCGGCATTACAGCCTTCCCCAGAGAGCTGGGTTTTCGCATAATGGATCTGAAGTATGATCCTTTGAGCCCAGTTGCTTGTGCCTGGAGTAAGATGCTCTCTGTTACCAATAAAGGAGAATATTTGTAGCTCAGGGCTGAAATGAGGGGTCCTTGGTGCTCTCTGAACTTGCTTGTTTTCTTGCAGACGTTTCATTACCCAAACTAGGTAACATCATCAGTGCTACGTTAGTTTGGGTAATGCCTGCAAGAAAACAAGCAAGCTCTGAGAGCATGAAGGCCCCCTCAATTCTGTGTTGATTTGTATCGGTTGATTTTTGTTGTTGTTGTTAATTTGCCAGAAATGACTCATAACAAAACATCAAATTTGATAAACCATTGCATTATCCAAAAAAAGTTTGATACATAAATAAATTAACGCTAGCCCTTGCATACGTGCACGTGACAAAAGGTATTTACTATTGCCCTTCTACAATGCACCAGATGCCTAATTTCAACCTCTACGGTTGCCCAACTCTGTATAAAAACATTTCCCTTAAAACACCCAATTAAATTCCACCAAGTAGATGGAACCTTGATTGGTGGCGTTCCAGCGACCCAAGTCACACAACTGGTTCGCTTAGAAATTGGAGCCCATCATGAACTTATAAGATTCATAGTAATTCCCAAGATGTCAGAATCCATCATCCTGGGTTTAGCTTGGCTGGACAAATGGGAACCCACAATCAAATGGGAGGATGGATTCAGGAAAATTATATGGACTTTCATATGGTACAATGTGGGAATTCTCCGGAAACAGAAGAAATGTTGCTGCCTGCAATATTCTTCCTTCCATTCCCCTCCCCCCCCATCCAGTCAAGAGGCTGAAGAAGCTTCTTGGATGAGAAGCGAAAGGCCTTCAAAGAAAAACCAGGAAGTCCAGTTGCCTCTTGAAAAAAGCACCTTTGGGACAACCAGGACCTGGATGACCCGAGAATCTCCATAGACATTTGTGATCTACAAAGTTAAATAAGTAGCAGGCAATGGAGAAACGGGGGGGGGGGAGAGGAGACTCTTCCGATGCTCAGCTACGAGACAAACGGAGAACTTGGCTTTATGGGGGTCGGCGGGTGCGAGGCAGATATATCCCCCCTACCCACCCCCAACTACGTATTCTCCTGCTCCCTTGGGCGAAATCGGCCCCCACGCCAACGTGCAGCGGCTCTCTTTCGCCCTCTAGCGGCCAAAACTGGGAAAGCTCCCTATGACGTACTGTAGGGAATGGCCAAACGGGGTTCCCGGGAGGGGGGGGAGGTCTCTGGATGGGCGCAGGTAAAGCCTAACTGCTGGCCGGCGTCTGGGGCGGAGAGAATATGGGGCGAATAACGCGCTGCTTCGCGAATCGGCGGGTTAAAGGCATTTCGCGCAACGCTTGCGTAAGGGAGCGGGACTTAACATTCTTCGTGCAAAACGGAAGGTGCCGCTTGCGAACTTTTGCAGATCATCTGCGCAGGGTTAATAGCGTGCGCTCTCTACGTTCGAACTTTTTCCATTTAAAATTCATGGTGGAGAGGTGGAGAGGCGGGCGCCGTAATAGGTCGCTGCGGGTTAATCTAACAGGAAACGAGCGGTTCCAAAATGTGAAAAGTACAAATAAAATCGAAGCAAGGATTCAAATTGAAAAAACATGAAACATGTAAGGTTCTACATTTAGGCAAGTGCACAGGTGCAGTGTATCATGTGGTACCTTGCTCAAAAGCAGTAACTGTGAGAGAGCTCTTGAAGTCCTAGTGGGCAATCCCTTAAATAGGAGCCAGCCCTGTGCTGCAGCTGCCAAAAAAGCCAATACAGCTGCATAAACAGAGATAGAATCAAGATCAGGTGATGTGTTAATACCACTTTATAATGCCTTGGTAAGGCCACACTTGGAATACTGTATCCAGTTTTGGTCACCATGATGTAAAAAAGATTTTGAGATTCTAGAAAGAGTGCAAAGAAGTGCAACGAAGATGATTAGGAGACTGGAGGCTAAAACATATAGAGAATGGTTGCTGGAATTGGGTATGTCTAGCTTAATGAAAAGGAGGACTAGGGGAGACATGATAGCAGTCTTCCAATATCTCAGGGGCTGCTACAAAGAAGAGGGGATCAAGCTATTCTCCAAAGCACCTGAGGACAGGACAAGAAGCAATGGGTGGAAACTCATCAAGGAGAGAAACAACTTAGAACTAAGGAGAAATTACCTGACAGTTAGAACAATTAATAAATGGAACAACTTGCCTCCAGAAGTTGTGAATGCTCCAACACTGGAAGTTTTTAAGAAGAGATTGGATAACCATTTGTCTGATATGTGTAGGGTTTCCTGCTTAAGCAGGGGGTTGGACTAGAAGACCTCCAAGGTCCCTTCCAATTCTGTTATTCTATTCTAATAGCCCTCCATCATTGAGTTTTTCAGGGCTTCAGCTGAACTGGGCTACCATACAGATTGTCCTTGACTTAGAACAGTTCAGTTAGTGACTGTTACAACAGCACTGAAAAAAGTGAGTTATGACAATGTTTCACACAAGTCTTACCTTTCAGGGAGTCTGCAGAGAAATCCTCCTTTGACTTCACGTTGGCCAGCTCATATGGATGTTCCATCTTGATGGAGTTTCTTCCAGGTAAAGAAGCAATAAAGGTGCTGGACCAGAAACGGGGAAGGCATAAACTCTTAAGCCTCCCTTAAACACGAGAACCAGCTGGGTGACGTTGGGCCAATCCGTCCCTCTCAACCCAACCCACCTCACAAAACTGTAATTGTGGGGAAAATAAATGGGAGGAGCATTGTGTGTGCCACCTTCAGTTTTGCAAATCAGGATGCGAGTCTGACCCAGTGTTTGTCAACCTTGCCAGCTTTAGATGTGTGGACTTCAACTCCCAGAATTCCCCAGCCAGTCATGAGATGAAAATTAGAGTAGTTATATTTGCTACAGGGGTGTCAAAACTGGTGGCCCGTGGGCCAGATGCGTCACGTGCAGGCCATGCCCATCCCAGCTCCACGAAGGGGGAAAATGTCACAAAACATCACACGACGGCAACGTGACAGTGAGTTTGACACCCATGCCTTAATACTATTAAAGTACCCTGATTAATTAAAAGGAGCATCTGTTAAACAGGCAGATCAAAGGAGAGCAACACACTTGTAAAACATAAGAGCCACAGTAGCGAGCGTCAAATAATTTGCATTAACAAAACCAGGTCCAGGTTCCTCTGCAGGAAGCGAAGAATGAAATGAAGAAAGCTCATGAGAAGGTACCCTTGGTTGGTCAAGATTTTCAGAAATAGACCCAGCAAATCCAAGCTGTACCTTCCCCACAACCCATGTGCCTCTGCTCACAGATCACATTATTGCTGTACTGTTAGAGCATCAACAGCTTTCTGTTGTTGTCAGCAGTTGCATCTTTGACAAGGACCAAACTCAGCTTGATGTTCTTAGACAGAGAGACACCAACCCGATTTATTAAGTTATGTGCCATGAAGTTGTTTCCAACTCCTAATGACCACATAGTTTTTTTTCTCTCTATGATGAGAGATAGGATGGGATGGGATGGGATAGGGATAGGGATAGGATAGGATTAACATAGTTGAAAGGGACCTTGGAGGTCTTCTTGTCCTCCAACGATGGAGGACTATTCTTCAGTCTTCCAACTTCTTCAGTCTTCCAACGATGCCACCCCCACCATCATTTTAACCAGGTCTGTCCAATCATCATTTTAACCAGGTCTGTCCACTTCACCCTCTTCTTCTTTTTCCTTCCACCTTTCTCAGCATTAAAACCTTTTCCAGAGAGCTGGATCTTCACGTAATTGCTGGAGCAAGGACAGATGGTGTTAAGTTATGACACATTGCACCCATGGAGGCTCATTTGACAAACTACTAGGAGACAAGGGGCCTTGAAGAACAGAATGAGCAAGCTAGGAGGAATACAAATTTTGTCCTTCATCAATGGTGTTAAATTGAGAAACAGGCTCAAGCTCAATCCCTCCAAGACGGAGTGGCTGTGGATGCCGGCACCCCGGTACAGTCAGTGCAGCTGCGGCTGACTGTTGGGGGCGAATCATTGGCCCCGGTGGAGAGGGTGCGCAACTTGGGCGTTCTCCTGGGTGGGCGGTTGTCTTTTGAAGATCACTTGACGACCGTCTCCAGGAGAGCTTTTTATCAGGTCCACCTGATTCGCCAGTTGCGACCCTTCCTTGACCGGGATGCCCTATGCACGGTCACTCATGCTCTTGTTACCTCTCGCTTGGATTACTGCAATGCTCTCTACATGGGGCTCCCCTTGAAGAGCACCCGGAGGCTCCAGTTGGTTTGGAATGCAGCTGTGCGGGTGACAGAGGGAGCCGCACGTGGCTCCCATGTAACACCACTCCTGCGCAGGCTGCATTGGCTACCTGTGGTTTTTTGGGATAACCATGACTGAGACTCTCCATAGACATTTACTGCAAGAAAAGCTGACCTGATTTCTGTGTATAGGCTAAGCATTAAATCTTTGAACTGCAACTCAACGTATGATCTTCATTCTTTGCGCCTGTCATTAATCTACTCAACTAAAGTGGGAAGCCACCCCACTCCAAGAGGAATGAAATATTTTGAGGAATATTAAAAAAAAGGTAGGACAAAATGTTTCCCCTAAAAGAGAAATAAAAAATCTTAAGGGAGACAGAAATTCAGAGTCCCAGCTCCCTCCCGCCAGCAGATATTTTGTGCCCATTGAGAAAGATTGGGCCAGCCTATCTCCAAAACAAAAGACCTTCAACTCCAGGGTGACGGGATTAAGACATGACCCTTCAGGACATAATAGGATTAACCCACTACCATCTAGCAGTAGAGTTCACCACATTGCAAAATCTCCTGAGGACATTGCGTCACCCTCCAAACTTCAACCAAACTTAGCTCAAACACTGAGGATTTGTACTTTGCCTATAGAGCCAGCTATGACCCCTACACAACTCCTACTTGGCCCCAGGGGAGTCTGACAACAGCCAATAGAATACATGTTCTTGCACAGGAACAGGAAGCTCAAATACAGACCCCAGAGAGGGTATAAAAACCACCCGCTCTCAGCTCCATGGGGTCAGCTGCCCAGAACCATGGGCTTGGTGGTTCTGTTCATCATTAAATCTTCTTTCCAATCAGCCTCCAGCCTCCATTTTGTCTCCAATGCCTTTCTCCCAGCTTGGAACTGAACCAGATAGATATTTCTTCCAACAGTTCACCTTATCTTGGTGTCAGATAAGGATCAACAGAATCCAAGAGGGGTTGGGCTCGGACCCTTTGTAGTAATGTAATGACTCCTCCCCTCTAGCTCAGCCTGCTATTCTCCTACAATCACTCGCTTGTCCTGTTCGTTGTGGCTCAACCATAGAATATCTGTTTTTCATAGAAAAGGTTCCCACTTCAGTCCCTCAGCATTTCAGCTGTTGAGAAATGCCTGAAACCTTAGGAGCTAAAGATGCCAAATACTATATTTTGTGGACTATAAGATGCACTCCCCCCCCAAAAAAATGGGTAGAAATGTCTATGCATCTTATTGACTGAATATGGGCCTGCTTTTGGCCTCCCAAACTCTCCGTGTGTCCCATTTTTGCCCTCCCCAGCCCCCAGAAGCACTCTGCAGGCAAAAAATGGGCCCATATTCATATTTTGGCCTGCAAAGTCCTTCTGTGGTCCAGGGAGGGTGAAAACAGGACATGCAGAGGCCAAAAACGTTTTTTTTTCTTGTTTTCCTCTTTGAAATCTAGGTGCGCCTTATAGTCTGAAAAATACTGTAACTTCTGTTTGATATTGATAGGGATCCAATCACTTTCCTTTGTTCTAAAGGGCTTTGAAAAGTTTTGGAGTGGAGCAGTAGTGAGGCACACAAATGGTTAATTGCTTATCAGATCTGATTCCACTGTAACTTAAGCCAAAAAGTTACTTATATACATTTGCATGCAGCATTTAATTAGTTCTCAATACCCAGGGGTTTGTTTTCATGTCTGTCCCTCTGGCTTTAGCTTTATCTTCGGTTTCTTCCAAATTAAAATGGCATTCTCAGCTGTAACATCGCATCAACCTACTTGAAAACAGAAGCAAACCATTTTGTGGTTAATTATTAATCGGTGATTAATCCTCCATCAGTGGAATGGCTTGCCTCCACCAGAAGTCGTGGGTGCTCCAACACCGGGAGGCTTTTAAGAAGAGATTGGACAACCGTTGGGTTGGGAAATGGTATATAGGGCGATCCTTCTCAATCACCATGTACCTCCTCTGAATACCTTTCATGGCCACAGACCATGGCCATGAACCACCAAAAATTTAAGTTTTAAATCATAACATTTCTTCAAGCTTTTGTGAATCCCCTGGGACCACATCACACACGCACCCTAGGGTCCAGGAACCAGTGGTTTCCTGTTTGAGCAGGGGATTGGACTAGAAGATCTTGTTGTGTCTCGCCCGCTCCCCCTGCCGCAGCCGGGCCCCTCTTATCTCCTGCCGGACGCTGATAGTTCGGAAGAATGTCCTGGCATGCCTCCAGGCCCCAGCCCTGGCACCATGCCCGGACAGGCCGAGCAAGACAAAGGGCCTGACGTGCCTTCAGCCCCCAGTCCTGGTACCATGCCCAGGCAAACGGAGCAACTAAACCCCTCCCCCACAGCATGTGAGCCTGAAGAATGTGAAGCCAATCATGAGCTCAGATTACCAACAGCTGGAGGCTGGAGAGATCCTCGCTTCCGGAGAATTGAGAGGCGACGTCAGCAAAAAGAAGGGAGGGGCAGGCCTGGATAAGTGCTGAGTCATGGAGCCACACCCCATGGCCTATATAAAGGATCTGCGTTCTGGCATTCTCTGAGTCAGGCAAAGTCTACCTTATCTTGCTGAAGTCACTTCCTGGTCTCCTGCCTGCCTTGAGAACTCTGATAGGACTTTGGCAGAGCTGCAGAGGCACGCTTGATACGGACTTCCCCAACCCAGCCGTCAGCGGAGGAGTGGGACACGACAGACCTCCAATGTCCTTTCCACTTCTGTCGTTCTGTTGTGGTCCCTGACTGCAGAACCACAGATATCATAGCACCTCATGTTTGGAAGACACCCCTGTTCCGATTGGAGTAACTGGTGTAAGAATTCCCATGCCCCAGAATGGACAGAGCCACAAATGACAGGCGAGAATTCAATTTACTTCTTTCCATTCGGGTATCTGCTTTGGACAATTCTAGTACTTGCTCTACACGGCACAAAGTCATTTGAAAATAAAGAGAAGAATTACAAGTAACAAAAGAGGAAATTCCTCATCATGCAATAGCTGTACACATTTCGTTTACTAGTTCTGTTCCTCCTAGGCAGAGGCGGAACCTGAGCAAACTCTGACATCCCAAACAACCTAGCAGGATTCGTTTGAAAATCCAGGGTAATTTAATATAAAAACTGTTAAGGGGGAAAATTATCTGCCATTTTGAACGATTTTACATCCCCAACCCATCTACTAGGGCTGCTTCTCACACCTAGCTCCTTTCCCACAAAAAAATGTCCATCTTACCCCCATTTAACTGCCCTCCAGAAACATGGACCCAGAATAGCCATGCAAACTAGGTCAATTCTACAAGCCCACATAGCAACTGAATGCCCAAGGTGGAGAAGTGTATGAAACTAGCCACAGATCCATTCTCAAAGCCATGAAAGGAGGATTCATAACTGCCTTGGATCCAATGAGTGACATCCTTTTCTAAAATAGGTATCGCAAGAACAGTCGCCTATTCAAAACTAGCTTCTCAAGGTACTTGGATGACCCTGAATCTATCATGGGTTAATTTGTTATTGCTTGATTCTGTCTTTACAAGGAACAGGAAGGGGCTAGGAAGCATACTTTACGTGCAGATTCAACCTGTAACAATCACCTCCTATAAGGGATTCCGAGAAGGCAGCTTTGGGAGAATTTGGGGTGACAGTGCCAACACCAAAGGATCAAAGCTTTGATTTAGCCTCTGTGAAAGTCACAGGATAGGAAACAAAACAAAACGGGCAGCTGAGAGCAGAGAGTCAAAAAATCGGGAGAGAAAATACCTGATGGTCTTTCCATTAAAGGTCTCTTCCTTGACATCAGGTGAATTCTCTTGCCCCCCAAAAAATACATTCCAAGTTCAGCCAAATAAATAAAATAGGGGTTCTGGGCTCACTGTTGAGCTAAAACAATGGATGGAAATGCCAAGAGGATCAACCAATCCAGCCAATTAAAGGTTGTACCTCTATGAAACTTCTACTAGGATCAGGGGTGTCAAACTCAATGTCATTGAGGGCCGCATCAGGGTTGTGTTTGACCTTGGGGGGGGGGGGGCAGGGGGTGTGTGGCCAGGGTGGGCGTGGCCAGCTCAATGTCACTCATGTTGGGTGCTCTGCCAGCGAAAACGGGCTTCCAAGCTCTGTTTCCGGCTGCGACGGCCTCCTGCAACCCTCTGCCAGCGAAAATGGAGCTCAGGAGGGACGCATGCAACCCTGGCAGAGGGTTGCAGGAGGCCATTGTAGCCGGAAACAGAGCTCGGGAGCCCATTTTCGCTGGCAGAGGCACTGCGGGCCAGTCCCTCACTGTTTCCAGGGTGGCTCCGCAGGCTCGATCTAAGCACCCCATGGGCTGAATCTGGCCCGCAGGCCTTGAGTTTGACACCCCTGTACTAGATGCTACCTCTATCTGTAGTTTTTGACTCCTAATTACAGAGTCAGAACTGAATGCATCCCGTTTTTCTTTCCTCCCTTGCCGATATGGTAGTTGATTTTAAACATTACTTTCAATTTGCCTCAACAAACTACACTTTGTGATTCAAATAAGCTGTTGATCGCCGAGCTGGGCCTTCCGAACCCATGTACTCATCATGACGTCATAAACTTTCTCCGCTTTGGAGACTTCGCTGGATGTTGCCCACGCATGCACTGCCAAACCAATCTTTGCAGCCTTAAGAATGGAAAATTTTTACATTTCCCCAAACAAAAGCAGGGAACAACCCACCATCTGTTGGCCTCCTTCTATGCTCAAGTGTTAATGTCTGTCTTTGCATAATATAACTGCAGAACACACACAGCCCTCTCATTGAGGGCACCAATATATCACCTGAATGAGTTTGAAGATAGGATTCCATTTTAAGAAAGTCATTCAAACCGACCTCGTTTGTTTTTTTGTTTTTTTAAAGAGGTATCTGATGGGGTGAGGGTTGAAACTTCAGCATTTCAACCTTTGCAGGCTGTTTTTCTTTCCCTGCTTTTATTTCATCGGTTGGACAGTTCAAAGGTTCTCTTATCTCTCTGGCTGCAACAGGTACAACATCTTCGTGGCGCTGGCGCATGGGTGCAAAGAGCATCAGCAGAACTGTGAAAACAAAACGTTTTCTCTTTAATAATGCAGGAAATTGCAATCCAGATGTTTTGCCACTCTGCACCAGAATACTAAATTCGGCGTCAGCAGTTTTAACATAAATTGGGCATAACCCAAGCTCCTTATGAGATACCGAAGGTGTGGAACCATCACACATAAGGAAACATAGCACCAATAGAAGAGAATATTTGTAGCTCGGGATTCAACTATGAGATCCTTGGAGCTCTCTTTATGTCCCAAAGGTGCTTTTATTTTATTTTCAAGACGCAACTGGACTTTTGGGTTTTTCTTTGAAGATGTTTCACTTCTCATTCAAGAAGTTTCTTCAGCTCTGACTGGATGATGGGGAACAAAAAGATTTATACTCCTTGCAGACAGCTGGTCATTTGCATTCTTTCAGCGAGTTGTTCAAGCCACCTGGAGGTTAATCTGTGTCGTCAGGGTCACCTGCGTAGTGCAAATCAGTGTGGAGACTTCTTGGAACAGTCTTCAAAGAAAAACCAGAAAATCCAATTGCCTCTAGGGACAAAATAGCACCTTTGGGAGAACCATGATCTGGATGACTAAAAGTCTTCATAGAGTCTAGACCAGTGATGGTTAACCTTTTTGGTGCCGAGTGCCCAAAGTGTGCACACGCGTGCGCGACTGCACGCAGGTGTGCCCCAATCCCCAAATTGCAATGCGAGCACCCCACGCATGCACGCATTCCCCATGCATGGCACGCGTCCCCCATGCATGTGTCCTGCATCTCCACGCATACACTCCGCCCCGTACATGCGCCCCCCGCACCCCATTTTGGCTTCAAGGTTGGTGGAGGCAGCTTTCTAGGCCCAACACTGGGTGTGGGGGGCTTCACTCAACGCCACTGTGCCCCGAAGGAGGGACTTGGCTGGAGAGGGAAAAAGGAGGGAAATGAGGGGATAGGATAGCAGAGGTTTCTGTCAGGCAAGCCTGAGGGAAATAAGGGAATAGGACAGCAGAGGTTTCTGTGGGTAAGCCTGAGGGAAATAAGGGGATAGGATAGCAGAGGTTTCTGTGGGCAAGCCTGAGGGAAATGAGGGGATAGGATAGCAGAGGTTTCTGTGGGCAATCCTGAGGGAAATGAGGGGATAGGATAGCAGAGGTTTCTGTGGGCAATCCTGAGGGAAATGAGGGGATAGGATAGCAGAGGTTTCTGTGGGCAATCCTGAGGGAAATGAGGGGATAGGATAGCAGAGGTTTCTGTGGGCAATCCTGAGGGAAATGAGGGGATAGGATAGCAGAGGTTTCTGTGGGCAATCCTGAGGGAAATGAGGGGATAGGATAGCAGAAGTTTCTGTGGGCAAGCCTGAGGAAAATGAGGGGATAGGATAGCAGAGGTTTCTGTGGGTAAGCCTGAGGGAAATGAGGGGATAGGATAGCAGAGGTTTCTGTGGGCAAGCCTGAGGAAATAAGGGGATAGGACAGCAGAGGTTTCTGTGGGCAAGCCTGAGGGAAATGAGGGGAAAGGATAGCAGAGGTTTCTGTGGGCAAGCCTGAGGGAAATGAGAGAATAGGATAGAAGAGCTTTCCGTGGGGCAAGCCTGAGGGAGAGAAGGGGGTAGGATAGAGGAGGCTTCTGTGGGGCAAGCAGAGGAATCCATGAAGAAGCAGAGGCGGTGGAAGGAGAGCTCAGCAGGCAATTCAAGAGTGGGAGAGAGGAGAGAGAGACAAAGGAAGAAGGGCTGACCAGGCATATGAATATCATTTCATCACGTGACCCTCCAGCTTGGAAAAGACTAACCATCACCCCACCACGTGACCTGCCTGCTGAGAGCAGATTGACCACCATGACCCTACATGATCCAGGCCAGTAGAGGTGCCTGAGCGTGGGACCAGTGTGGACCAGTGGCCATACCAAAAAGGGCCAGAAGAACCTGGACTCCAGCAGCCCTGACGGGGGGAATGCTGCAAAGGTAACCATAGATTTTCTGAGCAATGGTTCAAAGAGCACCAAAGACCTCAAAGACGTAATGAAATTATGGGCTTGTGTGATGCATCTCTTGGTGCCTCCTTCAAAGAGCTGCCAGTTTGTCTGAGATTATACACTAACACAAGATGCTTCAGAAGGGATGTGGGTGTGCTGCCAATTCCCGAGATATTTTGCTGGGATCGCACAGCTACTGCATACCCCATGGAAAGCTTCCAATTTCTGGAAGACCATACTACCTCCAAAGTGACACTTCGCATTTTGCACAATGCAGACACAAAAGAACAGAAGTTGCACTGCATTGACAAAGATGAATTACCTAATTTTTAAACCTCTGATCTATCAAA
Source organism: Ahaetulla prasina (assembly GCF_028640845.1). NCBI lineage: Eukaryota > Metazoa > Chordata > Lepidosauria > Squamata > Colubridae > Ahaetulla > Ahaetulla prasina. The sequence goes on from NC_080548.1 coordinate 17,390,408, forward strand.
TCTCTGGGCAATGTATGCAAAAAATGACTCTGGGCAATGTAGCAAAAAAAGCATTTGTGTGTGTGTGTGTGTGTGTGTGTGTGTGTGTGTGTGTATGTGTATATGTATATGTATATATGTAGGTCTTTGGTTATTCAGGTTTTCTCCCGTGTAAAATTGGAAGTGTCTTGGCGACATTTTGACGAAGTCTCATTTGTCATCTTCAGGCTGGTGTTTACAGCTTTGTGCTTCTAGGAGCACGAAGCTATAAACACCAGCCTGAAGATGACGAATGAGACTTTGTCAAAATGTCGCCAAGACACTTCCAATTTTACGTGGGAGAAAACCCGAATAACCAAAGACCTACATATAAACACCCGCAAAAACCTCAAAAAATATATATATTTATTTGCTTTGTTTTGCTACAGTACATCGCCATGGCACTGGTCCGTGGCATGCCATAAACCAGTCCATACAAACAAGCGAAGCCCCATCCATGGGATGCAGGCAGCACACAAAACCACACACTCCTCCGGTCCATGGAAAAACCTCTCTCCAAGGAACCAATCCTTGGTCCCCCAAAAGTTGGAGGCTTCTGGCTTAAAGCATTTACTAGCAACAATACAAACCTTCCAGCGATTGCCACACTCATTACAGAGCACGAAAGTCGTCATGGGCTCATCGGCGCTCCGGGTTTGCACCTGATTGTAGGTGCAGTTCTTTTTCTTGCACTTTCCGCACTGGAAGAGGTCGGTGGCAGTACCTCCTGTCTTTGCCATCTGATGCTCTCGGATTGCTTCTTGGGTCATGGCACTTCTCAGCTCCTTCAGTTCATCACTAGCCATTTCCTGCAACAAACAACAGTGTTCACTGTACCAACTTGCAGCGGTGCCCATTTAGTCAGGCAGGTTTCGTCCGAGTTAAGTCTTTGTTTGCCCTGTTCGGTTCCAAAGCTAGTGGGAGCATGAGCACACAATGCTCAATTGAGTTTAAACCTTGTTTAGGAGGGGGGTTTTTTGGGGGGGGAATGACTTTGTTTGATAGGCGAACTTGGTTAGTGAATGGGTTATGCAATCCAGAAAATGCTTACTTTAAAAAAGATTAAAAGCAGGGTATGGACAAGGCCACAAATTGTTGAGCTCTTAATTTGTGGGTTACAGTGGAGAGATTAAAAGACTTAAATCAAATGGGCAGCAGGAAAGACCAATGGCTGAGTTAACCCATAATGTAACCTGTTTGGTTTTAGCTTTAAACAGTTTGCCAAACTAACGGTTGTAAGTCAAGGACTACCGATATACTATACAGGTAGTCCTCGACTTACAACTTTTCATTTAGTGACCGTTCAAAGTTACAACAGCCTTGAAAAAAGTGACTGATGACCATTTTTCATACTTAATGACCTTTGCAGCATCCCCATGGTCATGTGACCATCAAAATTCAGATGATTGGCAACGGATTCATATGTATGATGGCTGCAGTGTTCCAAGGGTCATTTTGCGACTTTGACAAGCAAAGTCAATGGGGAAGCCAGATTCATTTAACAACTGTGGCAAGAAAGGTCGTAAAACGGGGCAAAACTCACTTGACAAACGTTTCACTTACCAAAAGAAAAGTCAATTGCGGTCATAAGTCAAGGACTGCCTGTACAGGGTTATGTTATGCTGTGCTATGCTAATCTATTTAGTCAAATGACCAGCATAAAACTTGCATGAACCCAGATATGCAATAATTGTCATGTATCATTAAAATAGCTGCTATAGTTACATTTAAAAATGCCATTGAAGACTGACCAATAAATTCAGGTAATCAAGCTTAACGAACAGATAGCTTTAAAATCTGATGCACCAGATCTCGGATACAACAGACTTTGCGCACAATAAAGCCAATCATTGTGACAATATCCAGCTTTCGCATATCGACACCATCATTCATGTGAAGTAAACTGCCCTGGGGACATCTTCTCTCATTTAAACGGCCTTTCCACCCCTCACAACTGATTTGTTAAATTCAAGTTTTATTTGTATTACACGGGCCTGAAAAAACAACAACACGGCCGCCTCTTTCTACTGACCTCTGCCGTCATTTTTGCAATGAGGGCCGGCGGGATGCTTCCACACAGCACATTGCGCCGCAAACCAGGATTCTTGGGGTCCTTCAGGTTGCTAATTCTGCTCCTCACTCGGTTCCGGTATTTCATATCTGTGCTTTTCAGTTCTTGGTAGATATGTGGCAGCATTAAGGAATGATGTTTGTTTTAGTCTGGATTAGTTTGGTCTAATGATTAAAACCCCAGGCAAAAAAAACCAGGAGACTGTGAGTTCTAGTCTTCCTTTAGGCATGACTTTGAGCCAATCCACAGGAGATGGAGAGTGATAATCTTGCCTCAGGCATGAAAGCAAGCTGGGGGGACTTTAGGCTAATCACCAGGAGATGATGAGTTCTAGTACTGCCTTAGGCATGCAAGCTGGCTGGGTGACTTTGGGCCAATCCCCAGGAAATAGTGAGTTATAGTCCCACTTTAGACATGAAAGTAAGCTGGCTGAGTGAGTTTGGGGCACTGCCCCTCTTTCAGCCCAACCCACCTCACAGGGTTGCTGTTGTGGAGAGAAGGAGGAAACAGTATTAAGTATATTCTCTTGTGTTACTGAAGAAGTAGTAGTAGTAATAAAGGAAAGATAAAAACTGAATAAATATGTGGAAAATGAAGAGAACATGAAGAAAATTGCATCTCTAGGAATTCTTGCAGTTGGTTCTGCCTTCTCATTCCACCTTTCTCCTCCAAAAATTTCCCTCCAAAAATTTCCCTTGAAGATACTGATTTTTTGTTTGTTTGTTTTTTGGTATTCCTGCAAACCCGGGATCTCGCCGATTCCTCCATCTCCCATACAGACAGAACAATCCTGCCCAGGGGTGGGCTTCAAAATTTTTAGCAAGGGGTTCTCTGCCCAGTTGCTGGGTGGGCGTGGCCATGGTGGATGTGGCCTAGTCAGCCTCCTGCACCACAGCAGGAGGGGCATTTTTGCCCTCCCCAGGCTCCAGAGGCTTTTCTCGAGCCTCCGGGAGGGCGAAAACGGCCTTCCCAGACTCTGGAGGCCCTCTGTTTTCAGCCTTCTTGGTGGCTCAGGCTGTAAGAAGCCTGTTATTAAAACACAGCTGCCTGCAATTACTGCAGGTTCTAGTCCCACCAGGTCCAAGGTTGACTCAGCCTTCCATCCTTTATAAGGTAGGTAAAATGAGGACCCAGATTGTTGGGGGGGGGGCAATAAGTTGACTTTGTAAATATACAAATAGAATGAGACTATTGCCTTACACACTGTAAGCCGCCCTGAGTCTTCGGAGAAGGGCGGGATATAAATGTAAACAACAACAACAAAAAACTTCCGGTAGGCCCATTTTTAACCCTCCCTGAGCCTCCATGCATGTTCTGCACTTAACTGCATCCAAAACAGGCCATGTGGGGACTCCTGGAAGGGGAGGGGAGGGGTGGGCAGGGCCAGCCAGGAGTGGGATTTGGAGGTTCTCCAAACTGCACAGAATCTTAGAGGTTCTCCCGAACCCCTGCGAACCCTCAGCAGCCATCCCTGATCCTGCCTACAGCAGAGACTGAGGATTGCCATTAGTCCTAAAAGCTAGTTATAGCCTTATATATTTCTCATTGATCTCATTTTTAACAAAGCCTATTTCCAGAAGAGCACACTTTCTGTCCGAAGCAGTAAGCAATTACAGTAGTTCCCATACAAAATTTGAACCCCTTCTTTTTTAGCCTCCTAACCTTTTAGAAAAAAAATGTTCAAGAAAGCATCTCCTGAATTTATACAATTCAAAGGACTGGAGTTTTTGTTTTTACCCATCAAGGCAACATCTGTCCAATATTAGCATAAACTTTTCCCACTCTGATGCATTCCCTACCCGTACTAATAACCAGCAGACCCGAATATCCAAAAGATATGATCTTCAATCTCAGCTGCCATCTTATCACAGTTGACTGCAAATTCTTTGTAATCGTCTTGGACGGAGATGAAGAAGAGAAAGAAATGAAAACGGGGACGGAAGAAAAAAATAATCATTCAGCACAACCAGATGAAATTCAGTTTTGCGTCCAACCAAAAAACCTGAACTCCTATACTTTAGATCAGGGGTGTCCATCCTTGGCAACGTTAAGACATGTGGACTTCAACTCCCAGAATTCCCCAGCCAGCATGGGAGTTGAAGTCCACGTCTTAAAGATGCTAAATTTGAACTAACCCCTGAGTTAGTTTAAAAAATAAATGCGTAACATAATTAACTAGTGTAAGGGCAACAATAAAAAATTATAATTTCCTTATAGAATGCCTATTAATATCAATAATGCAGCAAACGGTATTAGCAGCAGAAAATAATTGTTTACTTCTGAATGTGAATATTTTTAACTGTAGATTGTTGTTTCCATTATATTTATTTGAACCAGGAGCATTTGCAGGTTCTGATGCTTTCATTAAAGTGATAAGCAACGTGCCATGTTCCTTCCATGCCCACATTTGATATTGTGACACCGCCCCCAAAAAGGGCAGAGTGATGCTCTTTTCATCATTTGCCTCCTTGGCTCTCCCTGCAAATGCCTCTGATTTGGAATCACTTTTTATCTTATGGTTGCTCTTCATTTTATCTTATTTTACAGACTGCTTTTACAGACATTTTCTGCTGCTGCTTGGTGTGGTACGGTAAGTAAAATTGATTCTGTTGGCATTATCAATCATCTCTATATCAGTATCAATTTTGTGCCATGATGGCACAGTGGTTAGAATGCAGTATTGCAGGCTGATTCTGCCCACTGCCAGGAGTTCGATCCTGACTGGCTCAAGGTTGGCTCAGCCGTCCATCCTTCTGAGGTCAATAAAATGAGGACCCAGATTGTTGGGGGCAATAGGCTGACTCTGAAACAGCTTAAAGAGGGCTGTAAAAGCACTATGAAGCGGTATATAAGTCTAAGTGCTTTTGCTATTTCTATATCAATAACTGTGGAAATGCATTTGTAGTTATGTAATCTAATCCAGGAGTCTCCAACTTTGGCAACTTTAAGACTTGTAGACTTCAACTCCCAGAATTCTGGGAGTTGAAGTCCACAAGTCTTAAAGTTGCCAAGGTTGGAGACCCTTGATCTAATCAATACTCATGCACTTCAGAAATCACGGTTTGATCGCTTCTCCTCTTCTGAATTTTCTCAATCTTTTTGCCATACAGCAGAGTGGAAGCTGGAGATAAAAACATCTGAACCAGAGCTCCAGGTCAGACTGTAAACTCTCTTTAGATCCCCTTGACTTTCATCCTAAGTCAATTTCTTAAATCCCCCCACCACCACCCGGATGTTTTTCTTTCTCACCATCCATTTTCAGGGCTGCAGAGACCATCTCAATACACTTGTCCCTAATGGAGTCTCCAGTCAAATAGCACGAGGGCAAGAAGATAGAAGTTCCAAATGTTGGCGTGACAGGGCTGGCAGGCATCCTGGGCACTTCAGTTCGAGATCTGTCATTTGACCTGAGCAGGACATCAAGTGAGATTGAAATGAAAAATGCTAATTTATGACCACTTCAATACAGCCTCTAACCCAAGACAAAAGGCCATTTGGGATCACCAAAGTCAAGAGCAATCAAATTACTTTGCAACCCAAGCCAAACCATACTACTCACCTCTTCCTACCCTAGCTGCAAAAATCCAACAGAAGGGATTAGAAAGCTAACTGTTTGCTTTGTTTTCTTGAAACTCGGGTTGAGCAAGCTGGATTCCCACGTTCTAATCTGGACTGTGCTACTTACACTTTCAGCCAGGGCTGAAGTGATTAATCGGCATGTACATACAACATGATTAACCAGTTAGGAATAAAAGATTTTAAGATACGTATTTGTACAAATATTGTGAGCTTGGTTAACATGCATTTCAGTTCAACCTTTGGTGCTTAGCTTACAGATCCAGCCTGACAGGTTGTCCTGGTAAACCGGGGGTGAAATGTAAAATTTGTTACTAAAGGTTCTGTGGGCATGGCTTGGTGGCGGTGGGGATAATGTGACTGGGTGGGCATGGCCAATTTTTTTCTTCTTTTAAAAGCATTTTTTCTACAACCTCTCCGGCCAATGATCAGGCAACTCAGTTGGGATCGCCAGAGGAGCCTTTTAAAAGCTTTTAAAGGGTTTGGACGATCCCAGCTGAATTGCCTGATCGCCAGAACCTTTTAAAAGCATTTTTTTACAACCTCTTCAGCTTCTAGAAGAAAAAATGCTTTTAAAAGTGAAAAACAAAAGCCTCTGATGATCACGCGACTCAGCTGGGAATGGAGGGGTGGGCCAGGGATTTTTGCTACCGGTTCTCCAAATCACACGCCACCATCGCTACCAGATCGGGTGATCCGGTCTGAACTAGGAGCATTTCCCCTCTCTGGTAAACCCAACAAAAGGGTTAAACCAGGGGTGTCAAACTCAAGGCCCGGAGGCAGGATCCGGCCCATGGGGTGCTTAGATCTGCCCCATGGGGCCTCTCTGGAAATAGTGAGGGACTGGCCCACGATGCCTTTGCCGGTGAAAATGGAACTCCGTTTTCACTGGCAGAAGGTTGCAGGAAGCCATTGCAGCTGAAAACAGAGCTCTGGAGTCTGTTTTTGCTGGCAAAGCACTCGGGCCACCACAGCCGTCCCCGACACAAATGACATTGAGCTAGCCACACCCACCATGCCCCTCCCCAAGGTCAAATGCAACCCTGATGCGACCCTCAATGAAATCAAGTTTGACACCCCTGGGTTAAACGAATCTCTGGATTACAAGCTTTGTGTGCATGCAGCCAACTTAATTCAAAGCCAATACTGCATGACATGAAAGCTATTTCTTTTGTCTCTCACACACAATAGTAGTACATGCCATGGAAAACTTGTGCAAAATTCACAAGAAGCAGAAATGAAGGCTACACAAGAAGTCACATGCCAAAAGCTTTTAGAGAAGGACAATCCTCTATTTGAACATGTGCTCTTTTTAAAAAGCTGCCAATTCATATTTTGGCCTATGGGAAAACACCTATAAGGGGGAGCAGCCAGGGGTCTTTAAGGAGCTTATCCAACATAAAAAAATCTGCCCATCAAACTGAAGAGGCACTCAGATTGCTCGTTCACACGATGAGATATTTCACGTTCCTATTTAAGTATTGGTATTTTTTTTCAAACATGCATCTTTACCAGAATTGGGCACCTCATACCCTGCAAATATCTTAGCCTGAAATTCTCATGCTCTATGACTGAGATAGTGGAAGTTGTAGTCAAATTGCCTATCCCTTATACAAACTACATGTGTAGCCTTTTCGGTCCACCCTAAAGCGCCACTTATTTTTTTGGTTCTGCTATCCATTCTTATATGCGTCAAGGTTTGGCTATCCTTCTCCAGGTAGCTAGTTTATTCTGTTTTTCCTTTGAACACCCCCAGCCAAACAATACCTTTCGTCTTTGCTATCCTCTTTGTTCTTATGAGATCCAGGAGGTGAGGCTGCTGGGTTGGAGCTGGTAGAGGTTCTCCTAGAGTGGATACAAAGAGGTGCATCGTAACAATTTCAGCTCAGATCCTGGTAATTCAAAGCACAATTTTAGGTCCTTTTGAAAACAAAGAAGCAGCATAAATTATCTCCATGCCAACATGTGTGATCTTATCTCCTCTAAGGTTAGGAGTAGAAGAAGAGTTATTTCCCCGGTTCATCAGTGGAAGACTTGCCTCCAGAAGCTGTGGATGCTCCAACACTGGAAGTTTTTAAGAAGAGATTGGACAACCATTTGTCTGAAATAGTAGAGGGTTTCATGCCTGAGGAGGGGGTTGGAACTAGAAGATCTGCAAGGTCCCAGGTCTCTTCCTACTCTGTATCGTGCTAGATCAGTAGAACCAATGTAAAACGATCAGTAGTAGAATTAGCACAAGGGCTGGATTAGCTTACCTGTCCACCGACAGTCTCTTGGGAGAGGAAGTAGAGGAACTAGAAGTAGAGCTGGAAGATCTTGAATCTTTGGAGTCCCTCCTTTATAAGGGGGAAAAAGGGGGATGAAGAATGTTGGCAAAGATGCATACATCATTAGACCTCCTTGCCATAAAATTGAATCTAACTCAACTTAGGACTGCAATGACTTACAACAGAAATCCCGGTCCCAATTGTGGTCATAACTCAAGAACGACCTGATTCCTGTCGGTCAGAAAGTGCTTTGCGTGTGACAGTCCTATTTAACACTCTGAAAGCTCAGGATGTTGTGGGTCGGGGTGAAATGCAACTGGTTCAGACCGGTTCGCCCGAACCAGTAGTGATAAATGCTACGGTTCAGGCGAACTGGTAGTGAAAAAAATGCTACCGGTTCAGGCGAACCAGTACTTCCAATGATCAGCTGTGCCTAGAGAGCAGGACATCCTTTCTATCAAAATCACGTGGCACAGCTCTTTCCCCCTCTCGCTGTTCTACTTACCTTTGCAAACTCAGAAAAGGCTTCTAAATCCTCCTTTTTCAGTGCTGCGTGGTAGTCACAAACATGTATGCACAAAACAAACAGTAGCGAAGCAAACCGGTAGCAAAGTGAACCGGTTGCAGACTTCAGAGCATTTCACCCCTGGTGTGGGTTATACTGCATTAAAAAAAACCACTAATTCTGACTACAGCGGATGGGGAAGGCAGATGGCCAAGTATATAGATTGCAACATACTTACTGCATAAAGGGCCGTTCCCTTTTGTAGAAAGCTGCACTGCAATTACAAACTCATTTATAATGCAATATTTGCATACACAAAACAGCAAAAGTCGCTGTTGCTATTGTAGTGGTGGCGGTGGGGGGAGGGGTGCTCCTGCGGTCCCCTTAAGAATGGGTCTCCTTTTTTCCTTTCTAATTCTTCATGTCTCTGCATCTTTAAGCACTTTAAGTGAAGAGTAAGAGTTCTCTCCAGAGCCCTGAAAACGTACCTCTCTTTTTTGAGCTCCAAGTGTGACTTTTGGGAAGTAGAAGCCTCTTTGGGGTCTCTGCATGGTGAGAACAAATGTTAAGACCGTGTTACATCTTGGCTGGACAATACTCAGAGGTGACTTTTTTTGATGCCATAATAAATGACTGGTTGTCCCAGCTCTGCAATTCACAATCGTAAGTCATTGCTCAAGTCAGTTTTCTCTAGACAAAAACGTGATAATCACACAATATCCTTCTTCCAATGACAAAAAAACCAAAACAAATACTCACTAAAGCATAAGAAAAAGGACACTTATGGATATATCATTTACCCATCTTAAAAAATAAAAACAGAGGACATATGGATATATCATTTACCCATCTTAAAAAATAAAAACAGAGGACATATGGATATATCATTTACCCATCTTAAAAAATAAAAACAGAGGACATATGGATATATCATTGGTTCAGGTTTTCTTAGGCCTCACAGCCAGAAGAACTTGATTTGACTTTTTTCAGTGCTACATGACAGACATGATTCCCTGAATTAAGTTTCTATTCCGCCTAACCTTCTCTGAGTTAGATGCATAGTATTGCTCTCCCTGATTTGGGCCCCTCGCCTTCCCTGAGATAAGCTTCTAGTTTTGCATTCCTTAAGTTGAGTTTCTATTCAGGTAAAACGCATGATTTCCTGAAAAACACGTGGTATTTTGCTAATACGTATACTCTAAACGCTTGCTGATTGGTATAGCTAAGTTTCTATATGTTAATTCCCTCATTGCTGTAATTACCCCTCCCTGCTAAAACTGCATAATAAAAGAGACTGTTGCGATCTAAGGGGATCTTTTTTACAACAGCTTTTTCTACAACCCTTTCTTCGTACTCTCTCATTTTGAAGAACTCCTGGTGTGGTGTCTTTTATTCGGCTGCTTTCGTCCTTGCGAGGACCCCCTAAATTGTCTCAACGAGGGTTGAGACCCGTTCCTGCGGGAACCCAGGACAACATTAACAGGGAACCTAGGGCGACAAATAATTGTTGCAGACCAACAGCAACATCTGGGGGCTCGTCCGGACCTGTTGTGTTGTCCAGAGGCGTGATCGTTGTCTAGCGGTGCGTCACCTTCACCCTCATAGCTTACCCGTCCGGGACGCGACACGTGCACACGTAAGTTATGGGCTCCTCGAACTCGAAAGTCTCATCATTGCATAGGAATGAGCTTTACTCTCTGGTGAAGAAGGCTAATTGTTTGCAAAAAGTTAATGGCACCACTGTCTATCCTCTTTCTAAGAAATCTCTTACCTCTTTTCTATCCTATGTTCATGAAAAGTGCCCTGCCTACCCGGAGGAAGGGTCTCTTAAGAAGGCCACCTGGACCCGCTTGGGAAAATTCCTCCATGACCACCCTCGAGCTCCGCCTGATATTCTAGTGACTTGGCGGGCCATTACGGCTGCTCTTGGCACCCTCTATCCTAATTCTCCTTCTACTGATTCGGCTGCTCTGCTCTCTTCTACTACGGCCGAATCCCTGCCAAAAGTTTCTCTCCCTCCGTATGAATCTTCTTCTGTCTCTGTAGCTGCCTCTGCTCCCCCTGCGGACACAGCTCTTTCTCCTTCTGCAGCGTCTCCCCCCCCTCCGGAGGATACAGACATAGCTGCAGGTACTCTCTCTGCCTTGGTTGCTCTTTCTTCTCTTTCTCTAAGAACTGAACCCCCGATATCGGCTTACCCTTTAAACCTCAATCCACCAGGAGGAGGACAGCCGATACATGATAACATCAATGTACGGGTGCTTAAAAATTTAAAAGAAGCTGTTACTTCCTATGACATTCACTCTCCTTCAGTTCCTATGTCTGCTCATTCCTTTCCCTCCTCCTCCCTTTCCCCCCACTCTGAACCTTCAAAGCATATTGAGCTAGAAAGCGTATTGTACCAAATGCCTGTTTCTTCCATCCCTGCTTTGAAAACTGCCTCCTTTCCCCTGCCTGCCTCCCTTCCCCCAGAGCACCCCTCCCTTTCCCCCATGGGTGATCAGCAACTGATTTGGTTTAATTGCTTCTCTATATCTGGAAACAATCTGGAAAAGAATTTGCTCACAGCGACTACATGGGAAACATTGGGAACCTTTTTCCATGAAAGTCCAAGAGCCCCTGTAAAAATTTTGTCCATCTGGCACATGATCCTTGAATGCCTCATTTTACTTGCAGACTTCACTTAGATCAAAAATGACTTAAAAGGATCCACAATCACAGTCATGATTTAAACTGCTGAGTTTTCTCAGACAAGTTCCCCAGGTCTGTAAATGTTGTTTGATGATGTGTGTGCTTGTGTATGTATGTATGTGATCATTTTCAGACCTGCATAAGAATTGTAGAGATAATTGTGATGCTTGATTTGCATGGAATGTGTGTATGTGCAAAACTCATTGAGAAGGTGTGAAATTTCTGTGTTGTCTTTTGGATTTGCAAGAAATGTATGCATGTGTGAGAAATTGTCTCTGCATGTGTGCATGTGTGTGTGTGTGTGTGTATCTGTCTGCATAAATTCCGTATGCAAGCAGCCAGGTACTTTTGGAAAAATAAAAAAATGTATTTTTCCTTTTGCAAGCAAGTGAGTTACTTTTGAACATTTTTTTTTCTCTTCATATGCATGAGAATGTCTTTCCAGTGAGTTACTTTTAACTTTTTTTCTCTGCCCGCTGGCTTATCTTAACTACCCCCCCCCTTTGTACCTTGCTGTGCCAGGGAAAAGGGTGGGCTACGGGGGAAAACCATTCACCCCCACTCCATTTTTTTTTCTTCTCTCTCTTCTTTCTTGTCTGAGAAGGGAGGGACAATTAGGCTCTCTGGAAGCATTGCTTTTGCAAAGAGCTATGTAAAAACTATGCAGATGTATTTTCTTTTTAACCATGAAAACAATTTTGATTTTAATCTTCAACCCTGAAAACACTTTTGATTTTAATTTTTAATCATGCATACAATTTTGATTTTGCTTTTAATTTTCATTTTTTAACTTTTTGAGGTTTAAACTGCCTGATTAAACCTATACCTTTATAAATGTTTTCAAAGCACTGAGTTGACTAAAAACTGTTTCCTTTAGTTTTGTATTTTTGCAGCTGTTCACATACATCATTAGAGTTGGAAGGGACCCTTGGAGGTCTTCTAGTCCAACCCCCTGCCCAGGCAGGAAACCCTACAGCATTTCAGACACATGGCTATCTTCTTATGTATGGATGCATTTTTTTTTAAGCGTAAATCTGTTTTTTGGAAAATGCACTCAGGTTTTCCACATAAACAGACTCACCCTAAAGCTTCCGCCATGTTTTTCTTTTTTGAATCAGACTCAGTGTGACCCTTATTTGCTGTTTGTATTGTTTCTTTTTCTCTTTTAGCAGCACAATATGTGCCCTGTTTTAGGAACTATTTCAGAGATGAGTTAGAAAGTTATAGGATGTGATAAGTTAGAAGGTTACAGAATATGAAGAGAGAGTTAAGAGGAAGTTTTCATACTAGTGCTGAAAAAGTATGAGTAAAGTAAGACGGATGGTGATTTTGCTAATAATGTGGTTTGTTTTTGGAAGTTTTTGATAGCATGGATTTGTTAGTGACCAACTTCCACACATGAATAAAAAGGGTGGGAGTTGGGTTTTTATTGATTGATTGTCTTTTTCTCTGTCTTCCACATAGTATGTTACTCAAATAGTAAAAACTATTTTTCAATCTTACTTGTCCCCTTCTCTTGATTCTAATCACTTCTCTTTTCACAACTTTACAGTCTCTCATTTACAAACGTACACATCCCTATTTTGTTATGTAGCAGACGCTGCGGCCTCTGCCTCCTCTCTTTTGACACTTTCTCCTGTCTCTCCTTGGGACAGTCACTCCTATTTTCATCAAAACAAAAAGGCGCTCATGAAACAATTTGGCTTCACGGCTGCTGAGGCATCTGATCATACATCAATGCCCTACTTGCAGCCGCCAAGGTAACTCTCTTCCGATGGGGGTCAACCCCAGAGGAACAGTGGCCAGTCAACTTTGGCAAATGGATGTTACTCAATATCCATCCTTTGCTCCATGGAAATTCTTGCATGTCTCAGTGGATACCTTCTCAGGCTTCATTCATGGCCATCCCTCAAAGGGGAGAAGCCACTAAACATGTAATCAATTATTTTATTCGGACCTTTGCATCGCTGGGATGCCCCAAAGAAATTTGGAATTCCATACAACAGCCAAGGTCAAGCTCTGGTAGAATGCGCCAACCAGACATTAAAAACAGCTCTTGACCGGTACACCAAACAACAGGGGAAAAATGCCCCTGGCCTCCCAGCAGTGCAATATACCTTGAATCGTTGTTTATATGTGTTGAATTTTTTAAACTTAACTGGACAACCGCTCGCGACCGCTGCAGAGCGACATTTTTCCCCTCCCCCATCTGCAGGTCTACCCAAACCACAGGTATACCGTGATTTACCTGACCTGACATGGAGAGGGCCTGCTGATCTCATCACCTGGGGTCGAGGTTACGCAGCTGTCCAGCTACCGGACCGAGTGCTTTGGGTTCCAGCCAGACACACCAGACCGTATTTGGTTAAAGACAGTTCTCTTCAGCCATCCCTCAACTAGAAAGAATGCTGTGGTTACCTGTTGCCTTTCTACTACTGAACATTGCCTTCTACACCCCTAACTGTGCGCAATGGACACACCCCTAGACGTCCTGAACTCCACTTCATCCATAGCGGTGCCGGGATCCTGGTTTCCTGACCTGTACTTTGACTATGGTATAATGATGGACACCACCATTAGCCACAAATGGACAAAAATCTCTAACCTCCCTCTCAGACTTTTTCTAAAAGAAGGGGGGTCTGTGTGTAGCTTTGAAAGAAGAATGTTGTTTTTACACTGAAAGTTCTGGTGTTGTGCTTGACTCTATGGCAGAATTAAATACCCGATTGAAAGATAGAGAAAAAGAGCGTTCTCAATCCCATACGTGGTATCAGGGAATGTTTAATCTCTCTCCCTGGTTGACCACCCTCCTCTCTGCCCTAGTTGGTCCTCTGATTTTGTTGCTCCTTGCATGTACAATTGGCCCATGTGTCATGGGGAGAGTTTTAGCATTTTTGAAACAACGACTAAACAGTATTGGAGATGATGTCCTCTTGCTAAGAAACACTGTTGAAAATGAATATAAACAACCTCTTTTAGAATTAGCCTCTGAGGCTGATGAAGACACTGAATCGGGAACCATTCCTTTGGAAAAGCGTACTGACTCCCTGCGGGGTCTCCCGGAGGGGGGATCCACTGGGGATGTCATAGCTTTAGAGGAATTTTACCCATCTTAAAAAATAAAAACAGAGGACATATGGATATATCATTTACCCATCTTAAAAAATAAAAACAGAGGACATATGGATATATCATTGGTTCAGGTTTTCTTAGGCCTCACAGCCAGAAGAACTTGATTTGACTTTTTTCAGTGCTACATGACAGACATGATTCCCTGAATTAAGTTTCTATTCCGCCTAACCTTCTCTGAGTTAGATGCATAGTATTGCTCTCCCTGATTTGGGCCCCTCGCCTTCCCTGAGATAAGCTTCTAGTTTTGCATTCCTTAAGTTGAGTTTCTATTCAGGTAAAACGCATGATTTCCTGAAAAACACGTGGTATTTTGCTAATACGTATACTCTAAACGCTTGCTGATTGGTATAGCTAAGTTTCTATATGTTAATTCCCTCATTGCTGTAATTACCCCTCCCTGCTAAAACTGCATAATAAAAGAGACTGTTGCGATCTAAGGGGATCTTTTTTACAACAGCTTTTTCTACAACCCTTTCTTCGTACTCTCTCATTTTGAAGAACTCCTGGTGTGGTGTCTTTTATTCGGCTGCTTTCGTCCTTGCGAGGACCCCCTAAATTGTCTCAACGAGGGTTGAGACCCGTTCCTGCGGGAACCCAGGACAACATTAACAGGGAACCTAGGGCGACAAATAATTGTTGCAGACCAACAGCAACAGACACTCAAACTGAAAAGATACTCCACGACTTGTAACCGGTCACCTAGCAACTATATGAAGTTACAACAGACTTTCCTGGGGGTACTTATAATCAGGTTCCAAATTTCCGATACACTCTTGCAGTTATGTGACCATATTTCAACCAGAGGTGGAATTCAGCTACTTTAGATCGGTTCGGGTGAACTAGTAGCACTGACGATTAGTTAGCCCCACACATCTGCCCCCGCTCTATCCTGTCCTTTATTTCCTGCTTTGTAGCTCATCTCAATCACACGGCACAGCTGATTTCTCACCCACCCCCCTCACTGTTCTACGTTCCATTGTTGACTTGGAAGGTAAGCAGCTGAGCTTCTAAATGCTCCATTTTCAGCGCTGGGCACAAGCGCCTTATACCCACTCATGCGTACTCACCAAACCGATTTGGTGAGTGCATTCCACCACTGATTTTGACAGTTCAGCAGTTACCCCACAGTCACATGATCAGGTTAAGATTGACTCGTAACACACCTCAACTCGCAGCTTGACAAGAGAGACAAGGGGAGATGGGAGGGGGAACACTTGGGATCTATTGGGAGCTGGGAAGGAGGCGAGGAATTTATGTGAGCCGTCTGCAATCTGAGAAAATCCCTTTCAAGGCTGTGCTGTAGGAACCCTCCAAAGGTGCAGTTTTTCCAAAACAAAATGAACATGCTGGATTTATTTATTATTTATTTATTTATTTATTATTTAGATTTTTATACCGCCCTTCTCCCAAAGGACTCAGGGCGGTGTACAGCCAGATTAAAAAACAGTACAATATACAAATTAAAACAAAAATTAAAATAACATATTCTATAAATGGCCGAAAATTTAAAACCGTCAAATTTGACCCATAAAATTCATAAAATACCCCAATTAAAATTATTAAAATTCAAAAGTTTAAAAAATTAAGCCAGTCCCGCTTGGATAAACAAGTGCGTTTTCAATTCACGGCGAAAGGTCCGAAGGTCAGGTAATTGATGCAAACCAGGGGGAAGTTCGTTCCAGAGGGTAGGTGCTCCGACAGAGAAGGCCCTTCCCCTGGGGGCCGCCAGCCGACATTGCTTGGCAGACGGCACCCTGAGAAGACCCTCTCTGTGTGAGCGTATGGGTCGGTGGGAGGCATAAGGTAACAGCAGGCGGTCCCGTACGTACCCGGGCCCTAAGCCATGGAGCGCTTTAAAGGTGGTAACCAACACCCTGAAGCGCACCCGAAAGACCACAGGTAGCCAGTGCAGACTGCGCAGGAGCGGTGTTACACGAGAGCAACGTGTGGCTCCCTCAATCACCTGCGCAGCTGCATTCTGAACTAACTGAAGCCTCCGAGTGCACTTCAGGGGTAGCCCCATGTAGAGAGCATTGCAATAATCCAGACGAGACGGGATTGCTGGACAAGGGACAAGGGTTGGCCCAGATGGGGAAAAGGGGAAATTAATTATGCTGGCTTTCATGCACAAACCTTAGAGCGAGCTTCGCTTCTTCTGTGCCTGTTTGGTTCTATCAGTAAAGTGATGCTCTTGGTTAAAAAAGAATGTCCCAGGATTTTTTTCTTTTGCTGCGTAGGTCAATGGAATAGTTGACACAGGTTTTGCAATGGTTTTGCCAAAAACCAGCATTTGCTCCCGGTTTTTGGCAAAACTGGCCATAGTGAACACTTGGTTAATGACCACGGTGTTCGCTTAATGACTGCTGCAAAAGAAAAGGTCACAAAATCAGGTCAGATACGTGGGTGAGCCATTTTACAACCGGGATCCATTGCGATCATAAGTCAAGGACTATTTACCGTGTTTCCCCAAAAATACAACCTATTCAAAAAGTAAGCCCTAGTTTTTACACATGTGCTCAATATAAGCCCTACCCCACCCCAAAATAAGCCCTAATTAAGACTCCGCCCACTCCAGGGTGCACAGGTAAAAATTAAGGTAGGGTGGAGCTGTCCTACCTTTGGATATTTGCAGCCAGGCCTCGCACCCCTCGGCGCATTTCTTTTGCTGCAGCCGGCAAGTCTTTCCTGAATGCTTCTGTAGCTAATAACAAAGTTCCGGATCGATCCAGAGCTCTGTTATCGGCTACAGGGGCTTTCAGGAAAGACTTGCTGGCCTTGCTAGACAAAGAAGTTTCTGAAGGCCTCTGATAGCAAAAAAAGAAGCTGGGGGCAACATGTGCAAGTGAGGTAAGTCAGTGGACGACATTCCAGGGGTGAAATCCAGCAGGGTCTGGAGAACCGGTAGTGGAAATTTTGAGCAGTTCAGAGAACCAGCAAATACCACCTCTGGCTGGCCCCAGGAGTGGGGTGGGAATGGGGATTTTGCAGTATCCTTCCCCCAGGAGTGGGGAGGGCATGGGGATTTTGCAGTATCCTTCCCCCAGGAGTGGGGTGGAAATGGGGATTTTGCAATATCCTTCCCCCTGGAGTGGGGAGGGAATGAGGATTTTGCAGTATCCTTCCCCTGGAGTGGGAAGGAAATGGGGATTTTGCAGTATCCTTCCCCCTGGAGTGGGGTGGGAATGGGGATTTTGCAGTATCCTTCCCCCTGGAGTGGGAAGGGAATGGGGATTTTGCAGTATCCTTCCCCCAGGAGTGCGGTGGGAATGGGGATTTTGCAGTATCCTTCCCCCTGGAGTGGGAAGGGAATGGGGATTTTGCAGTATCCTTCCCCCAGGAGTGCAGTGGGAATGGGGATTTTGCAGTATCCTTCCCCCTGGAGTGGGGAGGGAATGAGGATTTTGCAGTATCCTTCCCCTGGAGTAGGGAGGGAATGAGGATTTTGCAGTATCCTTCCCCTGGAGTGGGGAGGGAATGAGGATTTTGCAGTATCCTTCCCCTGGAGTGGGGAGGGAATGGGGATTTTGCAGTATCCTTTCCCTGCCATGCCCACCAACCCATGCCCACAGAACCGGTAGTAAAAAAAAAATTGGATTTCACCACTGCGACATCTTCACCCACCCACCCCCCGAAAATAAAACCTGATGCCTTTTTTGGTGGCAAAAAAATAAATAAGACAGGGTCTTATTTTCGGGAAAACACGGTAATATTTCTATTTCTTGCTTTGCTTTCTCCAACATGGTTCCCAGGGTGAAGCAGATTTGAGAGGTTATGCAAACAGTCAATTGGCAGGCTTCTTGTTTCGAGGCAAAAGCCCGTCTCTCTCCCCACTGGATTACAACAAGGCTGTTGGAACAAAAATCACAACATCTCCACCCATATAGACACGAGGATTAATTGGTTCTAAGCGGAAAAACATTCAGTTCCTGAAATTGCTTCCCTGTCAGTCTTGCTTGGAAAAACTGTTTGTCGGTTCGAGGCAGCTGCCAAAGAATCTGAAAATAAACAGGATTACAACTGGGATACCCTGGAGGATTTCTCAACCAAACTTGTGGGAGTTTGTGTTAACTTTACAAAGAATCTGTCCTGTCCTGTCCTTTCATCCTGGGGAAGGAGGCTGAAGATTTTCTACCCAACTTCCCCATCCAAGCAGAAACAATGACAAATAGTCCTCAACTTAGGACCACATTAAGCCCAAAAGTTCTGTTTGCTAAGCAAGACAATTGTTAAGAGGGTTTTTGTCCCCTTTTAAACACCTCCCTCGCTAGAGTTGTTAAGTGAATCCCCTCTGCAGTTGTTAAATTAGGAACATGGTTGTTAAGTGAATCAGGTTTCCCCATTGTGTCAGTTTTGGAAGGCAATTTTCTTTTTGCTTCTGAACTGCCACATATTTTAGCTGGGGAAGTTGGGAGGGGTTGTTGTTGGAGCAGTAGAAAGCTAGTCATAACAACATTCCGTATTCAAGGACTTTTGCCTGCATCTGATGTACACTGCCTGAAGATTGTATCCAATTGAGTGTGAAGCGTTGATTGGACAATGTGATGAACTTGTGGGTGTGGGACAGGACTGTGAACTGTCAACTGGGTGTGGAAAACCTGAAAGCTTTCAGTTTCGGGTTTTCCCAGCTGTGCCAACATGACATCTCTAATAAACTGGAACTTTGAGGAACCTCAAGCCTCAGAGCTTTATTTCATTGGGGGTGTTCCTTGGAACCCTGACACATTGACTTTGCCTTGTCAGAAGGTCACAAAAAGGGATCATGTGACCCCAGAATATCGCAACCGTCATAAATATGAATTGCTTTCCAAGAGTCTGAATTTTTAATCACATGCCCATGGAGATCTGCAACGGTCGTAAACATGAAAAACGGTCAGAAGTCACTTTCTTCAGTGCCAGGGTAACCTTGAATGGTCACTAAACAAATTGTTGTAAGTCGAGGACTACCTGTATTTAAAATAAAGGGATGTTGCAAAAGAATTCCTAATGTTGTGGATGTCACAAAGGGGGAATCACGTGACGCCTCAGGACATTGCAACCGTCATAAATATGAGTCAATCGTGCTATGTGTCTTAATTTTAATCCCCTGGCCATGGGGATGGCTGCAATGGTCGTAAATACGAAAAACCGTCCTAAGTCACCTTTTTTTTTTCCAGTGCCATTGTGACTTTGAATGGTCACTAAATGAACTGTTGTTAAGTCGAGGACTACCTATATTTTCTCTGTGTTTCCCTTCTTTTAAAATAGCCTCTCCCCCAGGGGTGAAATGTAAAATTTGTTACTATCGGTTCTGTGGGCGTGGCTTGGTGGTGGTGGGGGTAATGTGACTGGGTGGGCGTGGCCAACTTTTAAAAGCATTTTTTTTTTTGCCTTTAAAAGAAAAAAAGTCTTTGACAATCAGGCAACTCAGCTGGGATCGCCAGAGGAGCCTTTAAAAGCATTTTTTCTACAACCTCTTCGGCCACAGAGGTTGTAAAAAAAATGCTTTTAAAAGCCTCTGACTATCCCAGCTGAGCCGCGCGATCATCAGCGGCTTTTTTTTTTACTTTTAAAAGCATTTTTTCGGCCGAAGAAAAAATGCTTTTAAAAGTTTTTTAAAAAGCCTCTGATGATCACGCGGCTCAGCTGGGCATGGGAGGGGGGGCAGGGATTTTTGCTACCAGTTCTCCGAACCACCCGCCACCATTGCTACCGGATCAGACGATCCGGTCCGAACCGGGGACATTTCACCCCTGTTCTCCCTTACCACCACCTAACTTTTCCCTCCTTTAGAAAACTCATTTAAACCGTGCTGTCTAATAGACCGCCTGGGATGCAAAGGTTGTCACAGAGATTGAGAGCAGAGAGCAGACCCTTATTATGAATTCTGATTTCTTTTTTAACAAGAGTTTATGAAGATCTGTTATGTTTTACGGTTTTGGCCTTCTTGTGAACCCCCCCTGGGGTCTCTCCGGAATGCAACCGTTTATACAAATTGCAAATAAATAAAAGATGAGCCTGCCTTTGCTTCGCAATCAGCTTGGAGACCTCCTGAGAGGTTAAATGGATATTGACTAAGGTTTTTAGCTTTTCCTGCAGTAGCAACCCCTTTGTTTTGATTAAGCACCACAACCCGAGTCCTAATAAAGCAGGCTGAGTCGCAGGATGCATTCTAAGGAAGGACTGGGCAAACATCTCCCCTCGTCACCATCAGGCGTGGGGGCGTGGGGGGGCGTTGAGAGGACAAGCAAGTAAACTGTCCTGATGACGTCACAATGGTAGCCCTGCAACTTCTCTACAAGGGCGGCGTTCGCATCGTGACATCACAGCCTGTGTGATGTCGTTTTTCCAACCCCTTCTAGCCTGGGTTTTAAGAGGCGATGCCTCAAAATCTACACAAAATGTGATTGACTAAAGCAATTAAATAAATTGCATTTTGGGCTATCCTGTGTGTAGCCTGTTGGCCACCCGGTGTCATGTCCCACTCCTCCGCTGACGGCCGGGTCAGGGAAATCCGAATCAGGCTTGCCTCTGCAGCTCTGCCCAAAGTCCTAGCAAAGTCCTCAGAGCAGGCAGGAGACCAGAAAGTGACTTCAGCAAGATAAGTTCGACTTTGCCTGACTCAGAGACTGCCAGAAAGCAGATCCTTTATATAGGCCATGGGGTGTGGCTCCATGACTCAGCACTCATTAAGGCCTGCCCCTCCCTTTCTTCTGTTGCCTCCGCCTATCCAATCTTCTGATGCGAGGGTCACTCCAATCAGCTGTTGGAAGTAAACTTTCCTCAGGCTCACATGCTGTGGAGGAGGGGGAGGGGTCTAGCTGCTCCGTTTGCCTGGGCATGGAGCCAGGGCTGGGGCCGGGGGATGCTCCCTCCTCTGCAGCCTGCTTGGGCATGGAGCCAGGGCTGGGACCGGGAGGTGCCCCCTCCTCTGCAGCTTGTCTGGGCATGGAGCCAGGACTGGGGCCGGGAGGCATACATTCCTCCGTGTTCGGGAGCAGATAAGCAGACCCCGGCTGCGGTGAGAGCGGACAAGACACAACACCCGGTCCCTCCAGCAGTAGAATTACAGCATCAAGGCAACCTGAGAGCTCTGAGGGGGAAGAGGGAATGGAGCTGGCAGAGAGCAGACAGAGACAGAGCCTGGGTCATCCGTCAGCCCTCAGAGGGAGAGTCAACAGCCCTCAGATCTGGAGGTGGCTGATGAGGAAGAGGAGGAACAGCTGGGTCCAGGGGTGAAATGCTCCCGGTTCAGAGTGGATCGCCCAATTTGGTAGCGATGGTGGCGGGTGGTTCAGAGAACCGGTAGCAAAAATCCCTTCCCCCCCATGCCCAGCTGAGCCGCGCGATCATCAGAGGTTGTTGTTTTTTTTTACTTTTAAAAGCATTTTTTCTTCGGCCAAAAAAATGCTTTTAAAAGTAAAAAAAAAAAGAAAAAAGCCTTGATCGCATGGCTCAGCTGGGCATGGCAGGAGGGGGGCAGGGATTTTTGCTACCGGTTCTCTGAACCACCCGCCGCCATCACTACCGGATTGGGCGATCCAGTCCGAACTGGGAGCATTTCACCCCTGCATTAAACCTTCTTTCCAATCAGCCTCCATTTTTCCAGTATCTTTTTCCCAGCTTGGAACAGAGCCAGAGGGATATTTCTTCCCACAACAGTTACAGCTTTCTCGTCTTTCTGATGCCAACTTGACACCAAAGATCTATGTGCCCTCTTTATAAAGAGGAGACCTCAGAACAAATACCCAGAGTTTCTGAAGTTTGGCTTTTCATCCTTGTGAGGCATGCATTGTCTCTGCAAGTCTTTCTTTTTTTTTCTCAACATGGAAAGATGCGATGAAAACTGCATGTGAATAAGGCAAAATAAGTAAGCCTGCTGAGTTTGACCCTGTGGCTCCCGAGGACGTGGACAGGTTGTTGGGGAGGCTTCACGGCACGACATGTTTACTGGACCCGTGCCCTTCCTGGCTGGTACTGGCCACTCAGGCGGTGACACGAGGCTGGCTCCAGAGGATTATCAACGCTTCTTTGTTGGATGGGGTTTTCCCTGCCGCCTTGAAAGAGGCGGTGGTGAGACCCCTCCTTAAGAAGCCCTCTTTGGACCCAGCTATTTTGGGTAATTATCGTCCAGTCTCCAACCTTCGCTTTGTTGCGAAGGTTGTAGAGAGTGCCATGGCGCGACAGCTGCCCCAACACCTGGATGAAGATGTCTATCTAGACCCGTTCCAGTCCGGCTTCCGACCCGGATACAGCACGGAGACAGCTTTGGTCGCATTGGTGGATGATCTCTGGAGGGCCAGGGACGGGATATTCCTCTGCCCTGGTCCTATTAGACCTCTCAGCGGCGTTCGATACCATCGATCATGGTATCCTGCTGCGCCGGTTGGGGGGGATTGGGAGTGGGAGGCACCGTATATCGGTGGTTCTCCTCCTATCTCTCCGACCGGTCGCAGACGGTGTTGACAGGGGGCAGAGGTCGACCGCGAGGGCCTCACTTGTGGGGTCCCACAGGGTCGATTCTCTCGCCTGCTGTTCAACATCTACATGAAGCCGTTGGGTGAGATCATCAGTGGTTTGGGTGAGATACCAGCAGTACGCTGACGACACTCAGCTGTACTTTTCCACCCGGACCACCCCAATGAAGTTGTTGAAGTGCTGTCCCGGTGTTTGGAGGCTGTACGGGTCTGGATGGGGAGAAACAGGCTCAAGCTTAATCCTCCAAGGCGGAGTGGCTGTGGATGCCGGCACCCGATTCAGTCAGCTGCAGCCGCGCTGGCTGTTGGAGGCAGTTACTGGCCCCAAAGGATAGGGTGCGCAACTTGGGTGTCCTTCTGGATGATCGGCTGTCGTTTGAAGACCATTTGACGGCCGTCTCCAGGAGGGCCTTCCACCAGGTTCGCCTGGTTCGGCAGTTGCGCCCCTTCCTTGATCGGGATGCCTTATGCACAGTCACTCATGCGCTCGTTACCTCTCGCTTGGATTACTGTAATGCTCTCTACATGGGGCTCCCCCTGAAGTGCGCTCGGAGGCTTCAGTTAGTCCAGAATGCAGCTGCGCGAGTGATAAGAGGAGCTACACGTAGCTCCCATGTAACACCGCTCCTGCGCAGACTGCACTGGCTGCCTGTGGCCTTCGGGTGCACTTTAAGGTGTTGGTTATGACCTTTAAAGCGCTCCATGGCTTAGGACCTGGGTACTTACGGGACCGCCTGCTGTTACCATACGCCTCCCACCGACCCGTACGCTCCCACAGAGAGGGACTTCTCAGGGTGCCGTCCGCCAAACAATGTCGGCTGGCGGCCCCCAGGGGAAGGGCCTTCTCTGTGGGGCTCCACACTCTGGAGCAGGCTTCCCCCGGGTTTACGCCAAATACCTGACCTTCGGACATTTCGTCGCGAACTCAAGACTCACCTTTTTATCCGCGCGGGGCTGGCTTAAATTGGGATTTTAATCTTAAATTTATTAAGTTTAAACGGGGTTTTAGTATGGTAAATTTTAATCATTGGGCTAATTTAAATAAGTTTTTTAAATCGTATTTTAAATCTGTATATTGTATTGTCGGTTTTTTATTATGCCTGTACACCGCCCTGAGTCCTTCGGGAGAAGGGCGGTATAAAAATCAAATAAAATAAATAAATAAATAAATAAAATAATGATAAAGTACCTGGAAGGTAAGGGAGGGGAGGGGAGGGGGGAGAGACTTCCCCCCAAAACTGAATGGGGAGTTTAAACTTTTATGAGGTTACGAGTCAAGTGAAATTGCTTTAAAAAGGAGGCAATAAAACATACAAAATAAACCAGAGAGCTGTGGCATTTTTTTTTTAATCTTTTAAGCTCATATTTACAGAAGATCCTACATTTTGCTTAGAAAGGGCAATCTATATTATTTATGAGTTTTGGTAGTGATGCAGCTGAGAGATGAACACATCCCGTAAGCAAGAAATGTACTCTTAATTTTGAAGGGAGCTGTGGGCCAGCAATGTTTTTAATACAACTGCTATATTCATTGAGGACCTATGAACGCCGCGTCTCTCTGCGTCAATAAAGCGCCACGCTTCAACAGATTGTTTCTGCTATGGTCGGAGAAGAAGGAGGAGATTAAACGCTCGTGGGGATGTTATCACCTAGCACAGCATAGGCACAAAAAGCTGTTGTATGCTGCTTTTATTAAAGGACAGGTAACTACATACATGGCCAACAGCAGAAGGCAGCAGAGGGCAACCCTACCTGATAAGAAAAAAGCTAAGCAGGGACAAATGTGGCTAGGATTTGGATGAGTTATACTGGGGCTAAAAGATAGACCAGCAATTCTCAAAGTGTATCCTTGATGGTATTCCATGAGAGAGAGGGAGGGAGGGAGGGAGGGAGGGAGGGAGGGAGGAGGAGGAGGAAGGAAGGAAGGAAGGAAGGAAGGAAGGAAGGAAGGAAGGAAGGAAGGAAGGAAGAAAAGGAGGGAGGGAGGAAAGAAAGGAGGGAAGGAGGGAGGGAGGGGGGGAGGGAGGAGGAGGAGGAAGGAAGGAAGGAGGGAGGGAGGGAGGAGGAGGAAAGAAAGGAGGAGGAAGGAAGGAAGGAAGGAAGAAAGGAGGGAGGGAGGAAAGAAAAGGAGGGAAGGGAGGGAGGGAAGGAGGAAAGAAAAGGAGGGAGGGAAGGAAGGAAGGAAAGAAAGAAAAGGAAGAAGGAAGGAAGGGAGGGAGGGAGGGAGGGAGGGAGGAAAGAAAAGGAGGGAGGGAAGGAAGGAAGGAAAGAAAGAAAAGGAAGAAGGAAGGAAGGAAGGAAGGAAGGAAGGAAGGAAGGAAGGAAGGAAGGCAGGCAGTTGAACACTGTCAATATTCTATTATTAGAGCTTTGTCTCTTCATCATGGGTTCTGGGAATTCTTTCCTTATCTAACAGTGGCCACATACAGCTTAATATGCTATTTAATTAAAGGATAAAATGATGTACAAATGCAGAGGTGTCGATTTATGCAAACAGCCATCATTGAATTAAAAAGGCACAAAATTAATCTGGAGGAGAAAAATGAAATATTGAGGGAGAAAGAACAAGAGAAGAACCATTGAAATCTGCATCTTGTGCCGATCTATTACAGAACTGAGGAATATTCAGTAAATTGGCCTCTTTTTACTCAACTAGATATCCATCTAAGCAGCAGATGTGCTGAGGACTTTATTTAATAAACTTGGGAGGAACTTCCCAAAGCCATCAGCTCAGTGCACCTCTGTCATCTTTCAAACGGTGAGTTAGCTAGAGTCCAGGGACAAAAACTGACTCACCAGCACTGAAGTGGAAAGTGAAATTAAAGAAGCTCTCTGGCAAAATAAAACTGGCATTTCACCAAGGACAAACCAGATCAAGGGAGAGAGACATTTTTCATCTTAAGGAACCTAGAAAAGGGCTCCTTTCCCAAGATAAGAATGGCGCTAAAGGCCTAATCATATTCTTTAATTCAAAAAGCTGGTAATTACTTTTTAAGCTGTAAACCAGAAGGAGATAATCTTTTACAGACTGGAAGCTGCGTTTTGTAAAAAAAATACATTATTTGCAGCTCTAAAGATGCATATCTTTAACATTGTAATGTTATTGGACGAGCAGAAATATTTTGGCCCTTTGGGGAGGATTTGAGGAAAGTTAACTGTGTCCATGGTGCTGATAAATTTTAGTAATCCCAAATCAATTAGGGGGATGGTGGTATTAAGGAAAATAGTCTTTGGCCTTGCAATTTCTACCAAATGTAAGGAAAGTTGGTAGAAAGGGAAATTCTTACTTTCTCTCCCCACAGAAGCCTGCAAGTAGGGAAGAAAAAGTCTTTGACCATCCAGTAAGGAATCAAGATACAGGTTCCAAAACAAATAATCATGGCTACCTGTACTATTCATGGTTACTTCATCCAGGTTTGGTCACCACACTATAAAAAAAGATGTGGCGACTCTAGAAAGAGTGCAGAGGTGAGCAACCAAGATGATTAGGGGACTGGAGGCTAAAACATATGAAGAACGGTTACAGGAACTGGGCATGGCTAGCCTAGTGAAGAGAAGAGAACAATCAGCCAATGGGACAACTTGCCTTCTAAAGTCGTGGGAGCTTCATCACTGGAAGCTTTCAAGGAGAGATTAGACTGCCATTTGTCAGAAATGGTGTAGGGTCTCCTGCTTGGGCGGGCAGTTGGACTAAATGACCTACAAAGTCTCTTCTAACTCTGTTAACCTGTATAATCTGTTAAGAGTATGAACCAAAAGAACAGTGGGAGACATACCAACCTGCCTTCCATTGAGGACCTGTGTATTGCATGAATCAAAAAGAGGGCTGTGAAAATATTTACAGATCCCTCAAATCGTGGACATAAACTGTTTCAACTCCTACCCTCAAAACGACGCTATAGAGCATTGCACACCAGAACAACTAGACACAAGAAGAGTTTTTTCCTGAACGCCGTCACTTTGCTAAACAAATAATTCCCTCAACACTGTCAAACTATTTACTAAATCTGCACTACTATTAATCTTCTCATCGTTCCCATCACCCATCTCTTTCCACTTATGACTGTAACTTTGTTGCTTGTATCCTTATGATTTATACTGATATTGTTTCCTGATTGCTTATTTGTAGCCTATGACTATCATTAAGTGTTGGATCATTTTAAGTGTTAAATTTGTACCTTATGACTATCATTAAGTGTTGTAAGTGTTGTACCTTGATGAAGGTATCTTTTCTTTTATGTACACTGAGAGCATATGCATCAAAGACAAATTCCTTGTGTGTCCGATCACACCTGGCCAATAAAAATTCTATTCTATTCTATTCTATTCTATTCTATTCTATTCTATTCTATTCTATTCTATTCTATTCTATTCCAATCCATTCCATTCCATTCTATTTTACCCCTGCAAACGAAGATATGCACATATTTATGTATTTCAGAAAGGAAGGGAAAATGATGCACGCACACATATCTGTAAGTAATAATGTAACAGAACCCAGGTTCCTTCCTGCTCTCCTGTTCTCTGCAGAGAACAATGATCTTAGTTAGAAAAAAAACCAAACATTTGCATCTTGAGGTTCAGGGATTGCTATAGGAATGTTCTGATAAAATTTAACACAGGTCACTTATGAGCTGCAAGGACACATTCCTCGTGTCTTCATTTGTCTATTAAACAGTCCCATTCATCTGAAAGCTCGATTTCCCCACCACCCGCTCCCCCATCAAACCAGGTATATCTCATTCCTTTCACATCTTTTAAAATCATTACATTTCCAATTATACAGCATACCTGTCTGATTTGGAGATCAAGGAAGAACTGCTCTTCAGCATGACTTCATGTGAGCTGGATTGATTCAATTTCCTAGAAAAGAAAACAAGAGGTCTGAGCAAGGAACAACTGTGAACTTATGGAAGAGGTCTGAGTGTGGGGATCGAACCATTTTTGCTCTTGAACTTGAAAAATGCACACTTCTCTTCCGGGAACCTCTGTGAGGCCACAGCCTTTCAAGTTTTTCTCCCAAGGTTATAACAATAACTTATTGATCAAAACCAGACAGTGTGCTTTCCATCTGAATTCAGATAAAACTCAAGGTTTGCGAAGGTTCTTTGTAATTTTGTACACTTGAAACTGTAAATCAACAAACAAACAAAAATCTCCTGTCTGTTCCACCACCAACCCTGGACAAATGACCCTCACCCATTTTTTTTAAAAAAATGTTGATTATGCAATGCTCTGCTTTCTGCAATTCCTAATCAACTATAATTTTCATTTAATAATAAAGTCGCCACTTACCGACAAAAAAATTTACCCAGCTCTGCTTTGAAGTAAGACAAAGGCAAATATGGAGCTATTTTTTTTTATTAAAACTGTAAGATCTAGCAGTCAGATGCAAAAGATAAATCACATTTAGCAAACCCTCCAGTCCCCTTCTTCAACACACACACACACATACACACACACACATTTTAGGGTCCATTTCACCACGCTCTGAACCTAGAAATTCGATTTATGCACCAGAACTGAGCTGTAGATTTTAAGTATTTCTCAAAACACTCCGTTTTTCTCATGTTTTCTTTCTTTTATTGGTTTCAACTGTCTGACGCTGGTGGAAAAATATGTTGTGGTCAGAACAATCAAACAATTAAGAGGTTTATGATTCATTATGAATTACTCGGAAATCTACTTGTAAACATTAGAATTCTTCTGGTTTCAAAAGGCTTTTCTTGGCTCAGAAGGGGATGGCTGCCCCCCCCCACCTCCCCATTGCATACAACCCAGAAAAAGAGGGGGCCGCCCCATTTGTGTTCCCACCCACTCTGAATCAAATCCAAAGCACTGCTCATCCCTATTAAATGCCTTCTCTTCAACTCTTTCTATTCCAAGCCTTGATTTGGGGAGTTCCTCCATCTCCAAAGATGTCGCTTCTCCAGGCTGTGCAGTCCAGATACACTATAGCAGGGCAGTGGTGGGATTCAGCCAGTTCGCACCACTTCTGGAGAACCTGTTGTGTCTACGCCCCCCAAGCCGGACCCCCTGCCAGAAAATGACTTGGAAAGTGAGGGGGAAGGGCCATCAGGACTTACCTCGGGAGCACCGGCTTCCCTGGCTCAGCTCCAGGAGCCAGAGGCAGGCCAGGTGGAGGAGATAAGGAGGCCTCCATCCCCTGACTCTTCCCCCCCCCAGGCCACGCCTCCAGACCCAGGTGATGGCAATCAGGCCTGGCTGGACCCTAGGTTTCGTAGGCAGGAGAGGCGGGAACAACAGAAGCAGGGGTGGGGCAGGCCTAGGAAGTGCTGAGTCATGGAGCCACACCCCACAGGATATAAAACCAGCGAGGGCTGCTTTGTCTCTTTGTAGCAGGCAAATCAACTGCTTAACTAGAGCTGAAGTACTGTTTGTTCCTGGGTGATTCATCGGCATCAAGGGAGGTAACAGAGTCACTTGACAGACGCTCGCTAGTCTGCTGCCAGAGCTGATAGTGCTGGCTAATTAAGCCATCGCTCGGACAGAGGCGAGGGGGGACAGAACAGAACCGGTTGATAACTTTCTGAGCAGTTTGGCAAACTGGTTGTTGGAACAAATCATTAGGGCAGAGAACCGGTTGTTAAATTACTTGAATCCTATCACTGTAGCAGGGGTGTCAAAATTTAAGGCCTCACGGGCCGGATCCAGCCTGTGGGGTGCTTAAATCTGGCCCACGGGGCCGGCCTGGAAATAGCAAAGGACTGGCCTGCGGTGCATCTGGCAGCAAAAACGGGGTGCAGGGCAGTGGTGGGCTTCAAATTTCTTTACTACCAGTTCTATGGGTGTGGCTTGTTGGACGTGGCATGGCTTGGTGGGTGTGGCATGGGAAGGATACTGTAAAATCTCCATTCCCACCCCAATCCAGGGGAAGGTTACTGCAAAATCCCCATTTCCTCCCAATCAGCTGGGACTTGGGGGGCAGAGAATAGATGGGGGTGGGACCAGTCAGAATTTTTACTGCCGGTTTTGTGGGTATGGCTTGGTGGGCGTGGCATGGTTTGGTGGGCGTGGCATGGCATGGCATGGGAAGGACATTCTAAAATCTCCATTCCCACCCTGCTCCAGGGAAGGATACTGTAAAATCTCCATTCCCACCCCACTCCAGGGGAAGGTTACTGCAAAATCCCCATTTCCTCCCAATCAGCTGGGACTTGGGAGGCAAAGAATATAGATGGGGGTAGGGCCAGTCAGAATTTTTACTACCAGTTCTCCGAACTACCCAAAATTTCCGTTAACAGTTCTCCAGAATTGGTCAGAACCTGCTGAAACCTACCTCTGGTGTGTGTGGGGGGCTGCCCCCACATCCCTTTTTGGCTGGCAAAGTGCTGCAGGAGGCTGTCCAGGGTGAAAACGGGCCGCATGGGGGCTGTGTGTGCCCCTCCTGCACATTTTGGGCCGAAAAAGTGCTGTAGGAGCCCGTCAAGGCCATCCCCCCCACCCCCGGCCAGCCCGCAGAGGAGAACTACAATGCTGATCTGGCCCTCACAGAAATCCAATTTGACACCCCTGCACTATATATAGCAAGTCTTTCTCATCCTCAACAACATTAAGATATGTGGACTAAAACTCTCAGAAAGCATGCTGGGTGGGGAATTCTGGGAGTTGAGGTCCACACTTTAACATTGCTGAGGTTGAAAAACACTGCATTAGAGAATGTATATGCTGTAAAAACATACTTCTTTTGGGAACTGCAGATTTTGATATCAGAATAGTTAGTTAGTTTACTTTATTGATTAGCCCTTTGGGCCATATCAAAGTCCAGAGTTCCAGAAGCAAATTATTACAAAAAATCTGATAAAAATTTAAATTTAAAGTCAAGTGCCTGAATTCTGATCAAGTGACCAGGAGGCAGGGGATCTGCAATGGTTGTTAAGTATGAAGACCAGTTGTAAGTCACATTTCTCGGGGCCATTGTAACTTTGAACAGTTGCTAGAACAGATGGTTGTAAGTTAAGGAGTTCCTATGTAAATGAAGACTCAATTCATCCAGGCTAAAAGTATTTAAAAAGGTTAAATCAAGGCAACTGGACCAAAGTTTATAAAATGGAGATTTTATTACTCATCCAAGGAACTTCTTCAGTCAAAACGACAACTTAGCCTGGATGATTGAGTTTTCATTTACCTGTTGCAGGGGTCTGCAAACTTGGCTGTTTTAAGACTTATGAACTTCAACTTCCTGGAAGTTGAAGTCCACAAGTTTTAAAACAGCCAAGTTTGCAGACCCTTGACCTATTGCAAGACATTTTGGGGAGACACCCCTGCAGTTGGTATGGGCCAGAGTTGGTACATTCCAATGACTCTCTCACTCTGCCTAACCAAATTTTTTATTTTGACTAAAGAAGTTACTTGGATGTGTAATGAAACGACTCCATTTAATAAACTTTGGTCCAGTTACCCTGATTTAACCTTGTTAGTTACTCAAGGACTACCTGCAGCCAATTCTGCTCTCTCAAGTTTACCCAGCATGGTATTTGCAAAACACCGTCATCTTAGCTATCATGTTTTTTGGACTATAAGATGCACCAGAGTATAAGACGTACCAAGATTTCGAAGAGGTAAACAAGAAAAAAAAAGTTTTTGCCCTCCCCGGCCTCCAGGAGCACTCTGCAGGCCTCCCAAACCCTCTGCGCATCCTGTTTTTCACAAAAATGGGACGCGCAGAGGGTTTGGGAGGCCTGCAGAGTGCTCCTGAGGGCTGGGGAGGGCAAAAAGGTGACACGTGGAGGGTTTGGGAGGCCAAAAACGGCCCTGTTTTTTTGCAAAAACAGGGACACAGAGGGTTTGGGAGCCTGCAGAGTACTCCTGGGGGGGGGCTGAGGAGGGCAAAAACGCCCTCGTTTTGCAAAAATGGGCCAGGCTTTGGCCTCCCAAACCCCTCACGCATTGCATTTTTATCCTCCCCAGCCCACAGGAGCACTCTGCAGGCCTCCGAAACCCCCTGTGCATCCCGTTTTTGTGAAAAATGGGCCTGTTTTGGGCAAAAACAGGATGCACGAGGGCCAAAAATGGCTGCATTCGGTGTATAAGACGCACCAATATTTCCACCCTCTTTTAGGGGGGAAAAAGTGTGTCTTATACTCCGAAAAGTATGGTATTTGTTGCAATGCTGACAGATTGGTGCAAACAGCTTGAATATGCTAATACCTGTCTTTCTGCTTTCCATCAGGACTTTTGCAGACTTCCATGGAGTTGGAAAGCGCCCCTTCAGCTTTCCAGCCGGAGACAGCTACGTCTTTCTCTTTCTTCCCTTTCTGTGTCCCAGATGACTCTAAAAGAAAAAAAATCCAGGTAGGATTGTAGCCAATGGAACAGCGTAAGGACCCCACTCGGTCACTGGGAAAAGCACCATAGCCACTCAGCCCTTGGCATTCTCATTTTGGTTGGACTGATGGGGATCAAAAGCATTAAAGTCAATTTCTTCTCAAGAAAAAGGATTGCAATCCAGGGGGAAAGCATTTGAATCCCTTATACCAGGGGTGTCAAACTCAAGGCCCGCAGGCCAGATCTGGCCCGCAGGGTGCTTAAATCTGGCCCATGGAGCCAGCCTGGAAATAGCAAAGGACTAGCCTGCGGTGCCTCTAACAGCAAAAATAAGGCAAGTGTGTGTGTTTGTTTCTGTGTGTGTGTGTGTGTGTGTGTGTGTGTGTGCAGCCCCCACACGGCCCATTTTTGGCCTGAACCAGCCTCCTGAAGCGCTTTGCTGCAGTGGTGAAATCCAATTTTTTTTACTACCGGTTCTGTGGGCGTGGCTTGGTGGGCATGGTGTGGCTTGGTGGGCGTGGCTTGGTGGGCATGGCAGGGGAAGGATACTGCAAAATCTCCATTCCCACCCCCTCCAGGGGAACAATACTGAAAAATCCCCATTCCCACCGAACTCCTGGGGGAAGGATATTGCAAAATCCCCATTCCCACCCCACTCCAGGGGAAGGTTATTGCAAAATCCCCACTCCCGCCCCACTCCTGGGGGAAGGATATTGCAAAATCTCCATTCCCACTCTACTCTGGCGCCAGCCAGAGGTGGCATTTGCCGGTTCTCCGAACTACTCAAAATTTCCGGTTCTCCAGAACCTGTCAGAACTTGCTGGATTTGACCAAAACAGGGTGTGGTAGGGCCATGTGCGGCTCCTGCACAGCCCGTTTTCAGACTGGACAGACTCCTGAAGCACTTTGCCGGCCCAAACCATCCAGGCCACACCCCATTTTGACCAGCAAAGTGCTGCAGGAGCTTGTCCAAGCCAAAAACCAGTCACAAAAATGCCCCCCTCCCCTCTCCCCAGCCAGCCCGCGGCGGAGAATTGCAATGCTGATCCAGCCCTTGAAGAAAATCCAGTTTGACACCCCTGCCTTATACCAAGTTGTGCCATCACAAATCATTCTATTTGTCAATGGGGGGAAAAAAGTGGAATTAAGGGCAAATGCCGCTGATTTCTAAATCCCTTCTTTTATACAATGATTACATTTATTCCTAATTTGTACTATTTTTGCCCCTAAACGTTTGCAGTTAACAACCCCACAGCAGGCAGGGATGCAATACACTGAAAAACTAAGTTTGCAATAAATCAGGTTGAAATTTAAAAATAAGTTACACTATTTTTCACAATTACTGTAGACAGATAATCTTTAAAAATAGGTCATCGCTAGTTTAAAAATTTCATGATAACCATTGAGGCAAACAAGAGAAAATGGGGCAGATGAAAGCAACTGCCCAGATCAATTAAACTGGAAAGCGATTTTGTAATCCAGGATGCCAGTCCATCATTCTGAGTGGTACGGTGGCCTAGAGGTGGAGCTCTCGCCTCACAATCAGGAGGTTGTGAGTTCAATCCTAGGTAGAGGCAGATATTTCTCTCTCTGGGCACAGTGATAATTTATCTGCTGAACAAAGCTCCGCATTGGCAACAGGAAAGGCATCTGGCCAGTAAACATTCAGCTCAATTCAGTTGCCCAGACTCCACGGGATTATGGGAATTTGCCAAGGGATTATGGGGTTGTTAAAAGAAGATGAAAGATGATGCCAGTCCATCATTTCCTTTGTATCTGAGAGTTCCCCCAGATCTGATGGTTGCTATTTCTGATCATCTACCAAAAAGAGCAGCTGGTTTCTTACCTAATAACCTCTTCCAGTTTTTGATAAGGAGTTTAGCCAGTGCCACCACTTCCTTGTCTGAGCAATGCTTACGCACTGTGTTGACAGCCACACCAATTTTGGTCGTCTGAAATGATGGAAAGAATGATTTTTTTTTTAATTACTGGAATCCATACTTTGTGGGGAGAAGGATCTCAGTATCCCCATTTTCAAATCGTCATCGTAAGGGATGTCAAGATAGGGAAGTGTTGTGGTCCGCCAGCAGCCTGCGGAACTTGCAACGGAGTCAGACAGCGATGAGGCTGAGGAAGAACATGAGCCAGTCCTGGAGGCTAGGGAAGGCCTGGATGAGGGCTCTGCGTCAGAGGCAGAGATGGGGTCAGGGCAGTCTGGGAGTAATGTGTGGACTCCGAAGCCTCCAGAGGCTGACAGTAGTGAGGCAGAGGAACAGGAGGAGCCTGTTCCTAATGCACGCATGAGAAGAGCTGCCAGAAGGCAAGAGCAGCTAAAGCTAAGAGGACGACTCGGGAGTAGGGCCAAGAGATGATTGGTCCTTCCCATAAGGCTTAAAAGACCAGCAACGGCTTTTGGGCTCTTTGTTGGAAAACAACATTGATAGAATTACTCTTTGTCTTGCTGCATTTATTTCTTGTCGGCATCTTCTGCTTCTGAACTTTTGCCAAGAAAAGCCTTTGGCAGTTTGCCTAATTAGACCAAGGTTGGCGATAAGACTGAAGACTTGTGTTAGGAAGAATTTGTTTTGATTTAGCTTGGACGATGCTGAGAATGAGTTAATTCTCAGCTGTTCTAATACAGTCTGTTTGTTTTTTGAACTCAGTGCGTCTACTACTACCTACTTGGGCCTGGGTCACAGCAGGAAGGCCTTTCTCTGCTCAAAGCGCTTCCTTTCCTCAATTCTTCCTCACCACCAATGAAAACGATGGGAAATCATGCATCCAATTTATTTATTTACTAGGTCCATTTACAACACCTCTCCATTGTCAAATAATAAATGGCAATGCATTAAAAAGATTCACATGTGTTGGGGGTTAGCGGATTATCAAAATCCACACAACTGGTTGCAAGTATTACAAAAAAGAAAGATGAGGCTCATTTTGACATTTTGCAGATTCTGGTCTTTCCCAGCAAGTAGTCCCGATGGAAACCAAGCAAAAAGAAAATGATAAAACCGTTTAACAAAACCACATCAGGTAATAAGGGGGGAGAACACCATAAATACCAAGGTGGTGAGACAAATTCTTAAAACTCCAGGAGCAATTTGGTGTCACAATTTGGGAGCTGTGATCTTCAAGGGTAAACTGGACTTAAAATGTATTCAAATTATCTTCAGCTTTCCCAACCATGCATCAGACCAGGATATCCAAGTGATCTCAAAGGCTGGCTTACTGGATGGCTTTGGTTCTCTTGTTCTCTCTCAGCCTCCCTCTCAGGGCTGTTGAGAAGATAAAGTGGATACTAGGAATGAGGAAATCCATCTGAATTTGCCTCTGCAGTTCCTGGAGGAAAACTGAAATTAAGCTAATACAGGCTGACAACAGCCCTTTGCAAGAGATGTCAGCTGGTTCTGCTCTCAGTAATTTGCACTATCCTTACCATGACCATATTATCTAGATAATATATCTAGATAGCCTCGAATTACCCCATCTAGGTTCCGACCTATGCTTAGTTCGTAAGATTATTTACCAAAATGTCCTACCTGTAAATGAGTACTTTAATTTCAACCGTAATAACACAAGGGCTATCAATAGATTCAAACTCAATGTAATTCGCTCTCATCTTAATTGTAGGAAATATGACTTCTGCAATAGAGTAGTGAATGTCTGGAACACTCTACCTGATCCTGTTGTTAGTCTCTCTAATCCCCATCTCTTTTACCTTGAACTGTCTACTGTGGACCTTTTGTGTTTCTTAAGAGGTCCCTAAGGGGGTGTGCATAAGCGCACCAGCGTGCCTACCATCCCTGTCCTAGTGTTCCCAATTATATTTAATCATGCTATGAGTTTATGGCTATGTTTTGCCTATTTATATCCTTTTTTGGTGCCAGTTTGTCAAGTGTCCATGTCTACGTTTATCCTGTTACTTGTTTCCTTGTACTTGTTGTAAATCAATAAAAATAAATATTAAGCATGTGACATTGTGCTTAGTGATCACGCAGGATTGACTTAACGATGGCAACTGTCGATAACCATCACAGTAACATGACGCCTTGCTTTACAACCGTATTGCTTAACAACAGAGTTGCTGGTCCCAGTAACCATCGTTAGGTGAAGACTGCCTGTTTTAGAGCTGAAGCTACAAGGATGCTTGGAGTTAACAGGCCTGCTAAATGGGTTCAAATCGACATTTCTCAAGAGAGCAAAGCAAACCCAGCCTTACCTGCAGCAGTTCAATGCTCATAGCGCAGCTGTTCAGTTTCTTCAAGAGGTCCAGAGCTCCTTCCTAAGAGGAAGGGTAGAAAGAGTCCAGAAGGCATCATTTAGACTTCATTTTCTGTTTTTCTTTCTTTTTCTTCCTTTAAATCAGCGGTTCTCAACCTGTGGGTCGCAACCCCGTTGGGGATCGAATAACGATTTGCCAGGGGTCACCTAAGACCATCGGAAATATGGGAAGTATACTTGTGAGTCGAAGAATCACGCTCCAATGGTTGACTCCACAAGCCAGCTGCAGGCTCTTCAAATCGCTAGCCGAATTCGGCTTCAGGCGCAATGAATTAAAAAAGAGATAAATCTTTGCTCTGATGTCTCCCTCTCAAGTCAGCTGCAATCACTCCCAATCGCTAGCCTAATCTGGCTTCAGGCGCGATAAACTTAATAGGGGAGGAGTCTCCGCGTTAATGCCTCCGTCCTCAAGGCAATCGCAAGCAGTTCAGATCGCTAGCCAATATGGCTTCAGGCGCGATAAATTCAAAACGAAAATAATTTTACGGTTGGGGTCGCCACATCGTGGGGAACTGTATTAAAGGGGTCGTAGCACTATAAAGGTTGAGAACCACTGCTTTAAATGTTCCAAGAGAGCAAAACTTGTACCAGCTTCTGAAGCACAAAGAGGCTGCAAATGCTCTCGTGAAAACGCCTTCCCCCGTCGAGTTGCAGCCGGTCACAAAACATTCACTTTTTATTTATTTCATTTTCAGCCCACCTTTATTACTTTATAAGGAACCCAAGGTGGAGAACATACATAATACTCCCCCTTCTTCCTATTTCCCCCCAAAACAACCCTGTGAGGTGGGTTGGGCTGAGAGAGAGAGAGAGTGACTGGCGCAGTCCACCCAGCTAAGGTGGAACTAGAATTCACAGACTCCTGTTTCTCTTGATCTTTTAGCCCCCTAATTCCTTCACAACTCTTTCATTTCTTTAAGTATTTCCTAAGATTTTTCTGTTTGGCTTCTCTAAGACTTTACTGCAGATAAAATATGAGGCAGGAGGCTTGGAAATTAAATCGGAACATGCCAGTTTCTCAATCGTAAGTTTCTCTTCATTAAAACAATTAAAACATCATTGCTAATTGGGGCATTGGACAAGATAGATCGCAAACAAGACGTCAGAAGACACTGATAGGGTGATCTTCGGGCAACAGATATTCCCAACTGGATTTGTTAGTTACAGACAATGGGAATCCAAAGGAAGTTTTTTTCTTTCTTTCTCTAATTTCTGACACTAATAAGAACAGATCCATAAAACAGATCAGCATTTCTCAAGTTTGGCAGTTTGAAGATGCACGGACTTTCAACGCCCAGCATTCCCCAGCCAGCTTTCTGGGAAGTTGAAGTCTACAGATCTTCAAGCTACCATGGTTGAGAAAAACTGAAACGAACAATCTGGAAAGAAATTTTCTTGCAGGCGTTTCATTACCCAAACTAGTGCAGTAAGTGCATTTAGGATGTTACTTGGTTTAGATAATGAAAAGTCTGCAAGAAAACCACCAAGCTCAGAGAGCACCAAAGAACCCTGGGGCGCAAATACTCTCCTTTATTGATACTCCATCCTGTTACGAAAAACCATAAGTAAAAGACGTGGTTAAAAGCACTGCATATATCTTGATATCTTTTCCAAGCCAGCTAATAACCTCTGTTTCAGCAATATCATCCCCCACCTCAATGCTTTCAAAGGCCAAAAATAAATCCAATATATAACTTTGCCATCTGTCTCTTGCATAGATTCAATTCCCTGCAATTGCCAATCTTCTATTCGTTTTGAAAGCTAGGGCAGAGCAGAAAAGTGGGCGTTAGAGGAGGAGAGAGAAAAAGAGAAAGAGTGATAAAACATATGCTTTTGTTGTATTCATGCTGTGATGTATGAATATCAGAAACGAAAAGGACATTACACTGGGCCATTTCCATCATGTTCGTCAGTTCTAAGATAAAGGTAAAGGTTCCCTTTGCACATACGTGCTAATCGTTCCCAACTCTAGTGGGTGGTGTTCACCTCTGTTTCAAAGCTGAAGAGCCAGCGCTGTCCGAAGATGTCTCCATGGTCATGTGGCCGACATGACTCAACACCAAAGGTGCACGGAACGGTGTTACCTTCCCTCCAAAGGTGGTCCCTATTTTTCTACTTGCATGTTTTACGTGCTT
Source organism: Ahaetulla prasina (assembly GCF_028640845.1). Classification (NCBI taxonomy): domain Eukaryota; kingdom Metazoa; phylum Chordata; class Lepidosauria; order Squamata; family Colubridae; genus Ahaetulla; species Ahaetulla prasina. The sequence goes on from NC_080548.1 coordinate 17,428,828, forward strand.
TCGAACTGCTAGGTTGGCAGAAGCTGGGACAAGGAACGGGCACTCACACTTTTACGCGGCACGAGGGATTCGAAACGTTGAACCGCTGACCTTTCGATTGACAAGCTCAGTGTCTTAGCCATTGAGCCACCACGTCCCTGGTCAGTTCTAGAGATAGGCAAAATTTCCTCAGCTAAAGGCCACACTTTATTTATTCCTACATACCTCTGTATGCCACCTGCTCCACATTTCTAGATAGCTCACAATAAAGCCATTAAAGCATCAAGAGACAAAATATTTAATACATTGTGCGCTTGCCAACTCTATCTCCTTGGTGTCCAATGCTAGACACCAGGAAATTCCATGGCTGAAAACTGGTTTGGGAAGTCACAAAAATAGCCTGGAAGAAAGCAATGGCACATTATTTGCATATTATTGCCAACGAAACAATATGCATGTGTTCATGACGTAATCAAGAGCCAAGCTTAACTTGACGAGAGTTTACTTTTCTTTTTTTTAAAAAAAAGCAAAATAATAATAATAATAATAATAACAACAACAACAACAATAACAGAGTTGGAAGGGACCTTGGAGGTCTTCTAGTCCAACCCCCTGCCCAGGCAGGTAACCCTACACCATTTCAGATAAATGGTTATCCAACATTTTCTTAAAAATTTCCAGTGTTGGAGCACTTCTGGAGGCAAGTTGTTCCACTGATTAATTGTTCTAACTGTCAGGTAATTTCTCCTTAGTTCTAAGTTGCTTCTCTCCTTGATTAGTTTCCACCCATTGCTTCTTGTCCTGCCCTCAGATGCTTTGGAGAATAGTTTGACTCCCTCTTCTTTGTGGCAACCCCTGAGATATTGGAACACTATCATGTCTTCCCTAGTCCTTCTTTTCATTAAACTAGACATACTGAGTTCCTGCAACCGTTCTTCATATGTTTTAGCCTCCAGTCCCCTAATCATCTTTGTTGCTCTTCTCTTCTCAGTTGCTTTAACATCTGTAGTCATGAAAACCTTTGAAAGGCTAGTGCTTTCCTACTTGAAAACCATCACGGATCCGCTGTTAGACCCCTTGCAATTTGCATACCGAGCAAATAGATCAACAGATGATAGAATAGAATAGAATAGAATAGAATTTTATTGGCCAAGTGTGATTGGACACACAAGGAATTTGTCTTGGTGCATATGCTCTCAGTGTACATAAAAGAAAAGATACGTTCATCAAGGTACAACATTTACAACACAATTGATGATCAATATATCAATATAAATCATAAGGATTGCCAGCAACAAGTTATAGCATACAAACCTGATGCTGTTAATATGGCTCTGCATTACATCCTACAACATCTTGAGTCTCCAAAGACCTATGCAAGGGTCCTTTTTGTAGACTTTAGTTCAGCATTCAATACCATCATTCCAGACATTCTTCTAACTACCGGAACAGACTTGTAAGTGGATCACAAGCTTCCTAACAAAACAGGAAGCAGCAGGTGAAGCTAAGCAAGTTCACATCAAATACCTGTACAATTAGCACAGGGGCCCCCCAAGGCTGTGTGCTCTCCCCACTTCTCTTCTCTCTGTATACCAATGACTGCATCTCCAATGATCCATCTGTTAAGCTACTGAAGTTCACAGATGACACAACAGTGATTGGTCTCATTCGAGACAATGACGAATCCGCATATAGACGAGAGGTTGAACGACTAGCCTTGTGGTGCAACCAAAACAATCTGGAACTGAACACACTCAAAACCGTAGAAATGGTGGTAGACTTTAGGAGAAACCCTTCCATACTTCCACCTCTCACAATACTAGACAACACAGTATCAACAGTAGAAACCTTCAAATTTCTAGGTTCTATCATATCGCAAGGTCTAAAATGGACAGCTAACATCAAAAACATCATTAAAAAAGGACAACAAAGAATGTTCTTTCTGCGCCAACTCAGTAAGCTCAAACTGCCCAAGGAGCTGCTGATTCAGTTCTACAGAGGAATTATTGAGTCTGTCATTTGCACCTCTATAACTGTCTGGTTCGGTTCTGCAACCCAACAAGAAAAACACAGACTTCAGAGGATAATTAGAACTGCAGAAAAAATAATTGCTACCAACCTGCCTTCCATTGAGGACCTGTATACTGCACGAATCAAGAAGAGGGCCGTGAAAATATTTACAGACCCCTCGCATCCTGGACATAAACTGTTTCAACTCCTACCCTCAAAACGACACTATAGAGCACTGCACACCAGAACAACTAGACACAAGAACAGTTTTTTCCCGAAGGCCATCACTCTGCTAAACAAATAATTCCATCAACACTGTCAGACTATTTACTGAATCTGCACTACTATTAATCTTCTCATAGTTCCCATCACCAATCTCTTTCCATTTATGACTGTATGACTATAACTTGTTGCTGGCAATCCTTATGATTTATATTGATATACTGACCGTCAATTGTGTTGTAAATGTTGTACCTTGATGAACGTATCTTTTCTTTTATGTACACTGAGAGCATATGCACCAAGACAAATTCCTTGTGTGTCCAATCACACTTGGCCAATAAAAAATTCTATTCTAAAAAAAAAAATTCTATTCTATTCACATCTTTTTTACATCGTGGCGACCAAACCTGAATGCAGGATTCCAAGTGTGGCCTTACCAAGGCATTATAAAGTGCTATTAACACTTCACGTGTTCTTGATTCTATCCCTCTGTTTATGCAGCCCAGAACTGTGTTGGCTTTTTTGGCAGCTGCTGCAAATAGAATGAGAAACATTGACAACACTGCAATTGGGACATGTTTCAAAAATGAGAGTCGTGTTTACTTCACTGTCATCCTTATCCCCTTTGCTTATCATATTTATTCCAGAAACATATTGAAGCTCAACGCTGAAAGCTTGCAGGCCTTTTCAAGGTCCACTGACTGTTGCTTAATTCTAAAGAAAATTAGTGCCCTGTCCACCTAGGCTGGCCTCCCCTAAATCAAAATTTCTAATCCTGTTCCAGCACAGGACTTCCACTGTGGGAAGAACACTACCAGCTGTCCACCTTTATAGTTGAAGGAGATCCAGGAAAATAAGATTAAAGAAGTTGTTTGTAGTCCACCCAAGCTAGAACAAAGTTTGCAAGGGAAGTCAAACATTAACCCGAAGGTGTATTCTTGCTCGAGAGTGCTCAGCGCATTTCATGCTTGCATTTCTGGGATTTAAAGGGCTAAAGTCTCTGATTTTAACCAAATTCACTATTTCTGCTGGCATGAAAGGACAAAATATACCTTTCCGCTTAAATAGGTTTCTGGAATAAATACGATAAACCAAAAGGGATAAGGATGACAGTGAAGCAAACACGATTCTCATTTTTGAAACATGTCCCAATTAAGTACCTAGCCTTTTCACCCTTTTTTAAAATCAGGGGGTCCTTATCAATGGTGAAATGTAAAATTTGTTACTACCGGTTCTGTGGGCGTGGCTTGGTAGGGGGGGATAATGTGACTGGGTGGGCATGACCAATTTTTTTTTTTTACTTTTAAAAGCATTTTTTCTACAACCTCTTTGGCTGAAGAGGTTGTAAAAAAATGCTTTTAAAAGCCTCTGGCGATCAGGCAACTCAGCTGGCATCACCAGAAGAGCCTTTTAAAAGCATTTTTTCTACAACCCCTTCAGCCGAAGAGGTTGTAAAAAAATGCTTTTAAAAGCCTCTGACGATCCCAGTTGATCCGCACGATCATCAGAGACTTTTTTTTTACTTTTAAAAGCATTTTTTCAGCCGAAGAAAAAATGCTTTTAAAAGTAAAAAACAAACAAACCTGATGATCATGTGGCTCAGCTGGGCATGGGGGGGAGGGGGGGGGCAGGGATTTTTGCTACCGGTTCTCCAAACCACTCGCTGCCATTGCTACCGGATCAGGGAGCATTTCACCCCTGGTCCTTATCCAAAACATGGTAGCTGATAGAAGCAGCCCCCATGTAAGGTTTATAAAATATTGCAGGCGGACAACTTCTGTTCTGCACTTGCCAAAGTGTCAATTAGTCTCTTTTTCTGCTTTCAGATTCAAGACATGACTTTTTAATTGAACCTGTGAAAATGCTCAGTGTGAGCATTTAAAAGTTAGACGTCTTCCCAGTTTAATCTAGTATATGAATTATATAGTTCATCTGAACTTCTGAACATCATCTTGTTTGTTTTGTTAGGTCTGGATAGGTTCCAGAGGCCAAAGAACACACAAGGGGGGCCCCACAAAATTACACAGACCACATCACATATGTACCGGTAGGTAAAAGTTGATTTCTGGGGAGAAGCTGGGATTTGTTTTTTTAAGTGTCATTTGTGAATTTATTCTTTTTTCATATGAAAAATGGAATAAATTGTCTTGCATTCTCAACAGTCATGCTGTTGTGTCTCGCCCGCTTTCACCGCAGCCGGGGCCTTCTTATCTGCTTCCGAACGCTGAGGAATGTCCTAGTATGCCTCCCTGCCCCAGCCCTGGCTCCATGCCCAGACAGGCTGAGGAGGAAGAAGTACCTCCAGCCCCCAGCTCTGGCTCCATGCCCAGGCAAACGGAGCAACTAGACCCCTCCCCCTCCCCCACAGCATGTGAGCCTGAGGAAGGTCAATTGCCAACAGCTACAGACTGGAGTGACCCTCTCTTCAGAAGAATTGATAGGCGGCGGCGTCAGAAGGAAGGGAGGGGCAGGCCTGGATAAGTGCTGAGTCATGGAGCCACACCCCATGGCCTATATAAAGGATCTGCTTTCTGGCATTCTCTGAGTCAGGCAAAGTCTAACATATCTTGCTGAAGTCACTTTCTGGTCTCCTGCCTGCCTTGAGAACTTTGCTAGGACTTTGGCAGAGCTGCAGAGGCACACCTGATTCGGATTTCCCTGACCCGGCCATCAGCGGAGGAGTGGGACACGACACATGGCTAGTGGGACTTCTGAGAGACTAAAAAGGGAAGGTGGGCATCAGATACAGTTCTTAAGCGACAGTTGGCTTACCCCTAGGTTAGGCAGTACAACAACAATATTACTGTCAGCAACGAAGTAACCACATTCTCTATGAATAGAGGTTGGCCAGTTATAGAAGAGCGAGTCACTTTGGTAGAGGTCAGGGCACCAGGCTAGGAAGCATGAGACCAAGAGTTCAAGTCCCACCTTAGTCATGAAAGCCGGCTGGATGTCTTTGGACCAGTCACTCTCTCTCAGCTCAACTCACCTCACGTGGTTGTTGTTGTTGTTGTTGTTGTGGGGAACATAGGAAGAGGAAGGCGTGCTGTGGATATCTTCACCGCCTTGAGTTATTTGTAAAAATAATAAAGGCAGGATATGAAATAAATTTTAAAAAAATATCAATATCAGCAAAAAAGTAACCAAGACCCACTATGAATAGAGAGGCTGGGAAGTTGTAAGAGTAGGGCCTGGAATGGATTTGTTGAACCAAGTTGAATCCAATGCCAGTGGAAAAGTCTACACAGAGCCAAGGTTTGGCAAATAAACATTTGATGAAGCTGAAACATGTACTATTGGAACAAAAGCAGGACTACCTCCTCCTACCTGGTGGCTCAAAGCAAAACAGATTTTCATAGCTTAATTATACAACGCTAACATCTTGTTCCCTTCTCAACCTCCAAGGACTTTTAGTGGAGACCTTGAATGTGACCAACAAATAAATCTAGATTAATATCATAATTGCTACTTGCCTCCAGAAGTCGTGGGTGCTCCAACACTGCAGGTTTTTAAGAAGAGGCTGGACAGCCATTTGTCTGAAATGGTATAGGGTTTCCTGCTTGAGCAGGGGGTTGGACTAGAAGATCTCCAAGGTGCCCTTCCACCTCTATTAATTATGTTAAAGGAGAAGGCCTCCTCCTGCTTCACCCAAGCCTGGTGCCTTCCAAAATTTTAGGCTGAGTGGTGTCATGTTCGGTTTACAAAAAATAGGGGGGGGATGGCGGGCCACTCCACCTTACTGAAATCAGATAGTACACAGGCCCCCCCTTCCCTCCTCTTCCTCCTCCTCCTCCTCCTCCTCCTCTGTGGTATTTCTACTTCTCCCAGACTATCCCTGCCTTAGGAGCCCTGCCCCAAGATCAAATTTAAGAGCTCTAGCCTTTGCCAAGCACCTGTTCCCCCTCCCCCCCCCAAAAAAAAGCCTTCCCTTCCGCTCTCAGGAGGCTCTTGGTTGGTCTGAAAGTTAGCTGCAAACTCCGATGCGAGTTCTGCTTGGTTACACCCGGGGGGGAAGAAAAAGCTGGAATTGAAAAGTAAGTAGAGGAGGCCCAGAGAGTGAACGGCGGCTACTGACCCAGCCAAGGTTACATGAAATGCACGTAACCCCACCACTTCCCCTTCCCTTCCTCCCCTCTTGCGTTCCCCAAGACGCCCGCCTCTTCCTCGCCTTTGCAGCGAACGAGCAACCGAAAGCAACTCGAAAACAACAACTTGCACCAACTCCCAAAGCCTGCAAAAGGCGGTTCTGTGTTAAGCAAGAGCCGAAAGGAGCCAGCCAGCCAGCCAAAGCGCAACGTTAAGAAACCCAACACGCAAATGTTGGTTGGTTGGTTGGTTGGTTTTTTCCCAATCTTACCGTGTTCTTCCTAGACACCATCTTATCCAACTTTTTGGCCGTCCGGATCAGCTCCTCCGCTCGCCCCATGGCTTCTTCGGCCGGTCTAAAACGGGCGTCCGTCAGTCCACACGCTCTCGCTCTCCGCCCCAGGTCCGGAGAGATACGTGTTGTTTATTGTATACGTCTGGATGAAAACTACAGCTCGGGGATGGGAAGGGAGGGGGGATGACCCGCGCCCGGTGGGTCTGTTTTCATTGACACTTCTTAAGCAGGGTGTTCGGTTGGTTGAGTTTCGGGAAGAAAGGGAAAGTGCTTATGGCGTTAAAAAAAGGAGAGGGGGGGGAAGAAGAAAAGAAAGGAAAAGTTTGTTTGTTTTTGCGCTAACTAAAGTTAACTAACTAACAAGTTGGACCAAGGGAAGAGAAAGCAAGAGGGGAAAAAGGGGGAGTGGCGACCCAGGGGCTTATAACCGACTGCCATGCAGTCGAAATATAGCACCCTGGGACGAGCTAAATATAGGAACCGCGCGGATCAAGTGGCGGAAAAAGCCCAGGCAGGACGGAGATGGGCGGCGTTCGAGACCACGTGCGAACTGGGATGGGCTGAGCTCCGCGGGGTGGGGTTTAAAGCAGGTGATGGGGGTGGGGAGGGAGATCTTTCGGAGCGGCCTCCCAAGGATCCGCTTCTGGGTTCGAAGGAGGCGAGAAGGGCCCTCGCAGCTTGCCTTTTTTTTTTTTTTTTTTTACGACGCTCTTCTTCGCGCCCGCCTTTCTCAACTTTGGGCCGTGTGAAAGATGGGTGGATTTCAACTCCCAGGCAGCTCAAGCAAAGCAAAGAAGTCCGGCCAGGGGTCGCCAACCTTGCCAACTTTAAGACTTGTGGACTTCAACTCTCAGAATTGCTGGCTCTGCAATTTATTTATTTATTTATTTATTTATTTATTTTTGTCACAACAATATATGTAGGTATCATACAAAAAGATTATATGGTAAATAAACACATATATGGGTAAATAGGGGCGTGGTGGCTCAAGGCTGTAAGAAGCCTGTTATTAAAACCAGCTGCCTGCAATTACTGCAGGTTCAAGCCCCACCAGGTCCAAGGTTGACTCAGCCTTCCATCCTTTATATAAGGTAGGTAAAATGAGGACCCAGATTGTTGGGGGGGCAATAAGTTGACTTTGTAAATATACAAATAGAATGAGACTATTGCCTTACACACTGTAAGCCGCCCTGAGTCTTCGGAGAAGGGCGGGATATAAATGTAAACAAAAAAATAAATAAATAAATATAAGGAGGTATAAGTATATATGTATATAGGAAGGAGAAAAGAAAAAAAACAATAGGACAGGAACGATAGGCACGTTTGTGCGCTTATGCACGCCCCTTATGGTCCTCTTAGGAATGGGGTGAGGTCAATAGTAGAAAGTTTTTGGATAAAACTTTTAGGATTATGGGAAGAGACCACAGAGTCAGGTAAAGTGTTCCAAGCACTGATGACTCTGTTACAGAAGTCATCTTTTCTGCAATCTAGATTAAAGCGGTTGACATTAAGTTTAAATCTATTAGTTGCTCTAGTATTATTGCAATTAAAGCTGAAGTAGTCTTTAACAGGAAGGACATTCAACCCAACTCTGCTGGCTGAGGGATTCTGGGAGTTGAAGTCTACAAGTCTTAAAGTTGCCAAGGTTGGAGACGCCTGAGTCCATCTGCCTTGGGGAATCCTGGGAGATGAAGTCCACCCCACCCATCTTCAAGTGGCCAAGATTGAGAAAACGCTGTCCTGAAGGGTAAAGCCTTCCCTTAATGCCTTGATAAGGCCACACTTGGAATCCTACATCCAAGTTTTGGTTGCCGCAACGTAAAAAAAAATATATATGTGGAGACTCTAGAAAGAGTGCGAAGAAGAGCAACAAAGATGATTACGGGACTGGAGGCTGAAACATTTGAAGAATGGTTGCAGGAACTGGGTATGTCTAGTTTAAGGAATAGGGGAGACATGATAGCAGTCTTCCAATATCTCAGGGACTGTCACAAAGAAGAGGGAGTCAAACCAGTGGTGAAATCCAGCAGGTTCTGACAGGTTATGGAGAACCGGTAGTGGAAATTTTGAGCAGTTCAGAGAACCTGCAAGTACCACCTCTGGCTGGCCCCGAAGTGGGGTGGGAATGAAGATTTTGCGATATCCTTCCCCTAGGACTGGGGAGGGAATGGAGATTTTTTTTTTTTAATTTACATTTATATCCCGCCCTTCTCCAAAGACTCAGGGCGGCTTACAGTGTGTAAGGCAATAGTCTCATTCTATTTGTATATTTACAAAGTCAACTTATTGCCCCCCCCAACAATCTGGGTCCTCATTTTACCTACCTTATAAAGGATGGAAGGCTGAGTCAACCTTGGACCTGGTGGGATTAGAACCTGCAGTAATTGCAGGCAGCTGTGTTTTAATAACAGGCTTCTTACAGCCTGAGCCACACCGCGGCCCTTGCAGGGGAAGGATACCTTTTGCAGTATCCTTCCCCTGCCATGCCCACCAAGCCTCACCCACAGAACTGGTAGTAAAAAAATTTGGATTTCACCGAGTCAAACTATTCTCCAAAGCACCTGAGGGCAGGACAAGAAGCAATGGTGGAAACTAATCAAGGAGAGAAGTAACTTATAACTAAGGAGAAATTTCCTGACAATGAAAACAATCAGTGGAACAACTTGCCTCCAGAAGTTGCAAATGCTCCAACACTGGAAGTTTTTAAGAAGATGTTGGATAACCATTTGTCTGAAGTAGTGCAGGGTTTCCTGCCTAAGCAGGGGGTTGGGCTAGAAGACCTCCAAGGTCCCTTCCAACTCTGTTATTCTTTTCTATTCTGTTCTGTTTTGTTTTGTTTTGTTTTTTAATTTGAATGTATATCCCGCCCTTCTCCGAAGACTCAGGGCGGCTTACATTGTGTTAAGCAATAGTCTCATCCATTGTATATTATATACAAAGTCAACTTTTATTGCCCCCAACAATCTGGGTCCTCATTTTACCTACCTTATAAAGGATGGAAGGCTGAGTCAACCTTGGGCCTGGTGGAACTTGAACTTGCAGTAATTGCAAGCAGCTGTGTTAATAACAGACAGACTTAGTCTGTTGAGCCACCAGACTAAGTCTGTTGACTTATGACCACAATCAGGAGCAGAATGTCTGTTGTTATGTTAAATAAAGCAGTTGTTAAGTGAGTTGCCCCCAATTTTATGATTTTTTTTGCCATGGTTGTTAAACAAATCACTGCAGTTGTTAAGTGGATCATATTCCCCTCCCCCCACTGACTGTGCATGTTGGAAATGATGATCACATGACCTTGGGATGCTGCAACCATTCATGGGGTCATGTGATTACACATGCTGGTTGCCAATTTTGATCATGTTACTTCAGGAATGCTGCAATGGTCATACATACCAAGGCAGGATCTATGCTGTTTCAGCCCCTTTTATCTTTTGAACCAAATGTTCTTCATCATATGTTTCTTCTACGTTATCCCTGAATTGACTGTGTTTAAATGCGTATAAAAATTCAGTGGCAACTTTTGGCTTGGCTCCAAAGGACTAACTTAAAGTCACTAGCATTTATCATTCAGAAAAAAAATCTATTTTCTATTCAAGGTGACCTTCAAGCTCTCATTCAATGGAATGGGTCTCACACACACACACACCCCTATCCCTCTCCCAAATCAGAAATAATATTCCCTTGCCCCATTTTGGAAATTAAAAGTTATATATCCTGCTGTAGTATCGAGGGATCAAGAACTGTGGCTTGCAAGGTTTTTTGTTGGTTTGGTTTGGTTTCAGGAGCGTTGGCTAAAAGTTGTGTTACGGAACCTTAGAAAAGAAGTTGGCACCCAGTTGGCAGCAATGGGTTGTTGATACACTTTGACTGACAACATTTGAATTAGATATTTGAGGAATGGGGGCGGGGGGGGAGGGGAAGAGAGAGAAAGAGGAAGTAAAGGCAGTTTCAGACAATATTGTTCAAAGTTTGTCAAGGGAGTCAGTCTGTTTATAACCTGATTGGACACACACTGTTCTCTTTAATTATTAAAATTGAAAGTACATTGTTTGGTTTAACATTCCAATTTATTATTTTGATTTCTTTTTTCTAACCAATCATATAATTTATTCCACATTTTGTTAACCTAATTAAGTTAAAAGTAGGAAGTGTAAACCACTGAATTGTGATAACCGGATAAGGACGGATTGGTAAATAGATACCAATGTAAATATAGCATGTAGAGCAGGGGTGTCCAAACTTGGCCCTTTGGAGAGTGGTGGACTTCAACTCCCAGAATTCCCCAGCCAGCATGAGCTATAAATTTAAGCAAGTTGCTAGTTGGAGAATTCTGGGAGTTGAAGTCCACCACTTTTCAAGGGGCCAAGTTTGGACATCCCTGATGTAGAGGATCAATTAAATAAGAACAGAGAATATATATTTATGTCGATACGGCAAGCTGTAAAATAATATATGATGTAATATTATGTCTGTTATGTGTTTTTAATGTGTTTTTGTTTTTTGTTGTATTTTTCTTTATTTTGTTTTTAAAAGTTAAAAGTTTAATAATTATTTTTAAAAAAAAAAGAAAAGAAAGTACATTGTTTGGTTAACCGTGCAGCACATGTGTATACAGATAGTCCTCGACGTGACAACAGTTCACTTAGTGACTCTTCGAAGTTACAACGGCACTGAAAAAAAGTGACTTAGGACCATTTTTCATACTTATGACCTTTGCAGCATCCCCAAGGTCACAAGATTTACATTTGGCTGCTTGACAACTGGTTCATATTTATGACGGTTGCGCTGTCCCAGGAGGGCATTTGATCCCCTTTTGCGACCAATGGGGAAACAGCTTCACTTGAACAACTGTGCTACTAATTTAACAACGGCAGTGATTCACTTAAGAAATGTGGCAAGAAAAGTCGTAAAAGGGGACTTAACAAACGTTTCACTTAGGAACATAAATTATGGGCCCGATTGTGGTCGTAACTTGAGGTCTATCTGTACATTTTTGTTTTAAAAATTCCCCTTGCACATACATGTTAGTCGTTCCCGACTCCAGGGGGCGGTGCTCATCTCCATTTCAAAGCCGAAGAGCCAGCGCTGTCCGAAGACGTCTCCGTGGTCATGTGACCGGCATGACTCAATGCCAAAGACGCAGGGAACGCTGTTACCTTCCCACCAAAGGTGGTCCCTATTTGTCTACTTGCATTTTTTATGTGCTTTCGAACTGCTAGGTTGGCAGAAGCTGGGACAAGGAACGGGAGCTCACCACGTTACGCGGCAGTTGGGATTCGAACCTCTGAACTGCCGATCTTTCAATCGACAAGCTCAGCGTCTTAGCCACTGAGCCACTGCATCATCACTATTAAAAAAAAAAGCTGCGATCATGAAGCATCTTTGACTTTTGGTCACTGTAGAGCAGGGGTGTCAAATTCAAGGCCCGGGGGAGGCGAGGCGGATCTGGCACACAGGGTACTTAGATCTGGCCCTTGGGGCCACCCTGGAAACAGTGAAGGACCGGCCCACAGTGCTACTGCCAGCAAAAACGGGCTCCTGAGCTCCATTATTGGCTGTGACGGCCTCCTGCAACCCTCTGTTAGTGAAAATGGAGCTCCGTTTTCACTGGCAGAAGATTGCAGGAGGCCGTGGCAGCCAAAAACGGAGCTTGTCGGCCTGTTTTAGCTGGCAGGGCTCTCGGGCCGCCACAGGCGCCCCTGACAGGAGTGACGTTGAGCTGGCCATGTCCACCCTGGCCCCCCCGAGGTCAAATGCAACCAGAGATGAGTTTCAACAGGTTCTGACCAATCCTGGAGAACCATTAGCGGAAATTTTGAGTAGTTCGGAGAACCGGTAAATACCACCTCTAACTGGCCCCGCCCCTATCTATTCTCTGCCTCCCAAGTCCCAGCTGATCAGGAGGAAATGGGGATTTTGCAGTATTCTTCCCCTGGAGTGGGGAGGGAATGGAGATTTTACAATATCCTTCCCCTGCCATGCCCACCAAGCCATGCTACACATACCAAGCCACACCCACAGAACTGGTAGTAAAAAAAAAATTGAATCCCACCACTGAACACAACCCTGATGTGGCCCTCAATGAAATCAAGTTTGACACCCCCGGTGCAGAGATACACTTTTGATCTCCCTTGGACAACAGCCTGTAACTCTTTTGAGGACCCTCTTTGATTCCACCTATTTGTCTTTCTTGTCTTCCTCCCTTCCCTTGCCAGACATAATCCTTTTTAGCCTTGTATCCATTTGCAGGATAGACTCGGAGTTTATACGCTTCATCAGTTCAAGAGCCAATCAATCCACGGTACTTTCAGTAATCAGCTCTGCATTCATTTGAGGGTATCTCTACGTCTCTTCATTTTTCCGTGGTCCTCGGCTTTACACTACCACTGAAAATTGTTATCTTTTTCTCATTGAAGTGCCCTTATTCTTCATGATCTTGGCTCATTTCTGTGTGTTTCCACTCCAGCCTAGAATTAATCTCCTTCTAACTTCTCCAGCCCAGTGACTTTTATCTGTTGTCCTATCTTCACCAAAACATGAAAAAGTATTTTTGTAATGTTTTAAAACGTTAAAATATAAGGGGAAGCTTCCCCACCTCATACCACAAAACTTTGGCCTCATGCTTCCAGCGATACCATCACTTCTCAGGAAATGGCCCTGGGGTGCTCGGAGGCTTTATTTTAGGGGAAAATTGGGGCCTCTTGTCAGTAAGGCAGAATTGGGATCACACAGTAAGTTCCAAATAAGATGGTTTATTGCTCGTGCTATACAAAACAATGTAGTCAGTTAAGAGTCAGCACTAAATTGGGGATAGATGAGAGTCAATAGAATTGGTCAGGGGTGAAATGTAAAATTTGTTACTACCAGTTCTGTGGGCGTGGCTTGGTGGGGGGGTAATGTCACTGGGTAGGCGTGGCCAACTTTTTTTTTTTACTTTTAAAAGCATTTTTCTCTCCTCGTTCAAAGAGGTTGTAGAAAAAATGCTTTTAAAAGGCTCTGATGATCAGGCAATTCAGCTGGGATCTCCAGAGGAGCCTTTTAAAAGCTTTTAAAGGGTTCTGACTCCTACCTCTATGGCTCCTAAGCTTCTGAAAATTCAGAACATTCCCTCTAGTTCTATAGCCTGAGAGGGAGATTGTCTGATTGGTTCACCCAATTCCACCCTTTATCACAATGTTTCTCAACCATGGCAGTTTGAAGATAACAATAGCAACAGCACTTTGACTTACATACCGCTTCACAATGCTTTTACAGCCCTCTCTAAGTGGTTTACAGAGTCAGCATATTGCCCCCAACAATCTGGGTCCTCATTTCATTGAGCCTGGCGAGTTTTGAACTGCCAAATTGCAGGCAGCCGGCAGTCAGCAGAAGTAGCCTGAAGTACTGCATTCCAACCACTGTGGCTCTTGATGTATGGACTTCAACTCCCAGAATGTAGGAGAAGATGATGCAGAGCCTGGGGGTGGAGTCAGGACTCCACCCTTACATTCCACTAAGCGATCCAGGTCCAGCCTCCCTTGAATTTGGTTAACTCTTATCTAGTGCCAATTTAGTGAGATTAATGTCAGGCCAGGACCACACATTATGTTCCAGTTAAGATGATTTATTGCTAATGCCTAAACACAAGAATCTAATCAACTTAATGTCAACACTAACTTGGTGCAAAATAAGTGTTAACGGATGTGGGGGGAGCTGGTCTTAAATTGCTGGTGTGACCACAACCACTCCAGACTGATTGCTCTCTTGACTCCGCCTCCAACATCTGCCTCTTTTTCTCCTGCTCAGAATTCTCCAACCAGCATGCTAGGAATTGAAGTCCAGATGTCTTCAAGATTTATCAGGTTAAATGCCAACTTTAACAGGTACCCAGGCTGCTAAGCTAGGTCTTGCTAGGGATATGCTGTGTTTCAGATGCAAAGGTAGAAAAATGCCATGGGGAGATGGAGGTGGAGAAAGAGAAGGTGTCAGGACTTCCTTAATTCAAACATGTCCATTCCTGAGATCTCACGCTGCTCATGTGAACCTATGCAAGATGCACCTTCTTTAAGGAGGAATCTATTCTCAAAACACCTTTTCAACTTCACATCTGTTGGGGAAAAAATATCCATCTGGTTCAGATCCAAGCTGGGAGAAAGATATTGGAAACATGGAGGCTTGATTGGAAAAGGTTTAATGATGAAGCAGAAGCACATAGGTGGTTCTGGTGCAGTTGATCACATGGAGTTGAGAGTGGGGGGTATTTATACCTTCTCTTAGGCTTTGCACTTGAGCTTCCTGTCCCTGTGCAAGAGCATGTATTCTATTGGTTGCTGTCAGATTCCCATGGAGCCATGTACTAATTGTGGGAGTTTGCCTGAGCTAAGTTTGATTGAAGTTTGAACTCTTGGGGGTGGTGCAATTGAGATGATGCAATGAAGGGGCTTTGGGCAATTCCTATTCTGGCTGAGGGTTAGGGTTAGGGTTAGGGCTAATCCTACCTTTGTTGGATCTTGGGTGAGGGTATTTGCTTATGAATAGAGCTAGCTATCTCTTTATCTCTTTTAAGTGCTGACACCTTCTGAGAGCTATTAAGAAAGGTCGGGACTGCTTTCCAAAAGCATGTTTCTCCATTTCTCATCCAGGGAAATATAATATTCTGCCTTTTTAAAATATTTCTCAAAATATTTCATTCTTCTTGGAGAGGGGTGGGTGCTGACTTTCTACACATCCCATGTGCTGAATGGGGGGATGGTGACTTAGCACAAAGGGTTTATTGGTTTGTTGAGCAGACTGTGTGAATCCAGACAGGGTCTTCATTTAGTAACCCGGAGTTAGGCAGGTTCTGAGATCCTTCAGCTGGAAGAAATGACTTGGGGTCTTTTGAATGCAAAACAAACCACATACAGTGGAATTAGGGAGAACCTCTTCCCAAAAGGTAATTTGGATATTTCCCCAGAGGTCTTGATGGTTTTTTTAAATTTAATTTTATTTGAATTTATATCTCGCCCTTCTCCGAAGACTCAGGGCGGCTTACATTGTGTTAAGCAATAGTCTTCATCCATTTGTATATTATACAAAGTCAACTTATTGCCCCCCCCAACAATCTGGGTCCTCATTTTACCTACCTTATAAAGGATGGAAGGCTGAGTCAACCTTGGGCCTGGTGGGTCTTGAACTTGCAGTAATTGCAAGCAGCTGTGTTAATAACAGACTGCTTAGTCTGTTGAGCCACCAGAGGCTCAACCTGTTCATCCTAGACATCTCTACACAGGTGGGATTCAGCCGGTTCTGGAGAACTGGTAGTGGCGACTGCAGAAGGCTCCACCCACCCACCTGGACGTAATGCACACGTAATGTGAACCAGTAGGGAAGGTAAATGAATCCCACCTCTGCATCTCTAGCACATGATGCACAAATGCTATTAGCTGCACCCTAAAAGTATAAAACAAACACATTTTCCATGCAGAATTGAGAAATTAGAAATCTTGACTTCAAACAGCTGCTTTTGTTCCAAAACAGAGGTATTTAAATGCAATTCATTCAAATAGCAAAATAGAGCAAACATCCATGATTAAAACTGAGTTCTGATCATTATCCAGAAAACTCGAATCTCGTGATTTATTTTTTTTAGGAAAAAATTGGGACGGTAGCTGTTACTTGCTTATATTTCTCTTGAGTTTTCTACAGAACCCAGCTTAAAACACAAGCATTTTGAATAAATCTATGATAATGGACCACATAGCACTGCCACACTATACATTTTTAAAAACTTTATTAGAAACCGAGGACGGAAAAGGTATTTTTTGTTATGAGACATTCAGTAATAAAAAAAGAAGAAACAATATCGTGTCTTTTTTTAAAATGCATTATTACCACAAAGAGGCTATTTGTTGTAATTTCATTTTGCAACGAGAGACAATTGGGTCCAGCAAACTAGTCATAGTACCAAAAGATCTTTTTCAAGAACATTGATATCCTTTCAAGTTTCTAGTCTGAATATATCTTGCGATATACACGAAGGAAATGAGACACCCTCATTTTTAAGCATTTGCAACTAGTAAATGTAGAGGTGACAGCCCACTGCTGAATCATATCAGAAAGAAGACAGTCCTAATTGTATTAAGGCTGTATAAAAATCTTCCTTTTAATTTCTAAGTATTTTTGCCTGCTGAAAAGGCTTGTTTCTTTGTAGAAAAGTTGTCATTCATTCATTCATTCGTTTTTTTTATTATTATTAATTTTTTATGCCACCCAACTCCCCTCCAGGGTGACTCTAATCACGGGAGCAAAAATATCAGGACGAATCCGGGTATCACCATTGCTGATTAACAAATCTTATTAAAACACAGGATTAAATGAGTGCACTTTAGTTCATTAATGATGATGCTTTTTAATAAACTCTGTTAGCCAGAAAAAGTGCTACCATTTTCCTTCTTTTTCTTTTGTTTTTCTTTTGTTTCTCATGCAGTATTCTTGGGAATTTCTTTTGAAGTTCTTGGGTACATTTGAGAAGTGAGCGAGAGTGCAACTATTGTTGAAACTGTTTCTTATAATATGGCTTCCTATCATCCTGTAGGCAAAAATATCAAAAATCCGGGTATCACCATTGCTGATTAACAAATCTTATTAAAACACAGGATTAAATGAGTGCACTTTAGTTCATTAATGATGATGCTTTTTAATAAACTCTGTTAGCCAGAAAAAGTGCTACCGTTTTCCTTCTTTTTCTTTTGTTTTTCTTTTGTTTCTCAGGCAGTATTCTTGGGAATTTCTTTTGAAGTTCTTGGGTACATTTGAGAAGTGAGCGAGAGTGCAACTATTGTTGAAACTGTTTCTTATAATATGGCTTCCTATCATCCTGTAGGCTTCCTGGCTGCTCACTCTTCTCAAATCTGGGGGGGGGGGGGGAGGATTCTTTCCTGATGTCCTTCCTTGGGGCTGAATGGAAGTGTGGCGTCAGCAGCGGGAATGAAATGATATAGACCAGTGGTGGGTTGCTACTGGTTCGTCCCAGTAGCGGCAGTGGGAGGCTCCGGCCACCTGCCCAGATGTCTCTGTGCAGAAGCTTCTGTGCATGTGCAGAAACGTCATGTGTGCGCATGAGTGCACACGCACTCATGAGCGAACCAGTAGCAATTGAAATTGAAACCCACTACTGATGTAGACCAGTGGCTCTCAATCTATTCTTCACCATGGACCCCCTTTAAAAACCTTTTGTGGCCATGGACCACCAAGACTTAATTCAAGATTTAAATTATAAAATTGCTTCAAGTCTTTGCAGACCCTCTGTGACATTGCAGCCCCCCCCCCAGGAATCCACAAACCACAGGTTGAAAATCACTGATGTAGGAGATGAGGCCAAGGGGCAGGGTCGAATGCATCATCAGTCATGAGTCCCCACAAAAGATCTAAATCCAGCCCACCTTGAATACCTTCTACTCTTATCTCCCACTAATTTCCCTCGGCTGTTGATAGTTCAGGTTCTTGTAGACAGCTTAGGCTTGCAATCAATCTTTTTACCTATAACAACGGTCCAGGTCTCTTAATTTTCCTGGCGCTTGACAAATAATTCTCCATGACAGGTAGTGTGTGGATGCAAACACACACAGCACTGCTGTGACACTGAACAAATTACATACGCCACCAAGGAAGAATTTGAGAAGTCCCTTCACCTTTGAAAGCACGTTTTCTTTCCAGAAAATCCTACTAGATATCTTTCAGATATTTTTCTTGTGACTAGTAAGAAAATCTCTGCAAAAGTGATGGGCAATCTTAAAAGGATGAGCCCAAGAGCTGTTTTGTGGCGCATTATTCTTAGATGCAGTTTGTTAATCTGCAGTTTTACTAATAAAGTGCTTTTTTTAAAAAAGGAAATCTCTGACTCAAGTTTGTCTCCCGATGACATCATAGGCTTGTCTATATTGTTTTCTCACAACAAGATAGAAGTGGTTTGCCATTAACTTTTTCCAGGACACTTTCCCCCCAAATTCACATCTAGCTAACAACCCTGGAGGTCTCCCATTCAAGTATTAACCTGGCCTGACTCTGCTTAGCTTCCAAGCCCAGACAAGATGAATCATGTGTCATGATCTGCTAAGATGAAACTGTTTAGTTAACCACATATTTTAATGAGTTGAC
Source organism: Ahaetulla prasina (assembly GCF_028640845.1). Lineage (NCBI taxonomy): Eukaryota > Metazoa > Chordata > Lepidosauria > Squamata > Colubridae > Ahaetulla > Ahaetulla prasina. The sequence goes on from NC_080548.1 coordinate 17,447,537, forward strand.
ACTGGCAAACTATTGGCCTCCAGGTATAAGGGATTAAAAGAAGCTAAATTCTCTCCATTCTTACTTAAATCTTTGACCACATTTAATTTATGCTAAATTAAAGATGATGGATCTAAATCCCTAAACACTGGGAGACTAAAATGTCTCTGATCTAAACAGATGTAATTTTGGACAACCTTATCTGGGAAAAGCAATGAATATAGGAAGGTTCATTTTTTGATTCATAGAGCCACAGAATTGCACTTTTGTCTCCAGGAATATTTATCTGGGAATAAGAATCATCCAGGATCCAAGCACAAGGAGATAACAGAATAACATCTGACATTTCCTCATTTGCCATAAGATGTTGCTGACAATTCATTTGGAAATCGTCTCTTTAAAAAAAAAAAAGATAATGAAATAGATCCAGAGCATAGAACAATAGAATTGGTAGGGTCTTTGGAGGTCTTGTAGTCCAACCCCCTGCTCAAGCAGGAGACCCTATACCATTCCAGACAAATGGCTGTCCATACTCTTCTTGAAAATCTCCAGTGATGGAGCACCTCCAACTTCTGAAGGCAAGGCATTCCACTGATTAACTATTCCCACCGTTAGTAAATTTCTCCTTAGTTCTAGGTTGCTTCTCTCCCTCGTTAGTTTCAGTAATGAAATGTGAAGCGGTTTGCTACCGGTTTGCTGGCTTTGCATATGCGCCGTGCGCACACATGCGCAGTGCGCATGAAAAGGAAGCTTGGAAAGGTAAGTAGAACAGCAGTGGGGGGAAATCAGCCGTGGCGCACGAGCTTGGGAACCTTTTAAAAAACTTTTTTAAAGCATTTTTTACTACCAGTTTTCCGGAACCAGTAATAAAAAAGGCTTTAAAAAGGTTTTAAAAAAGGTTTCGACGATCACAGCTGTGACGTGAGATTGTCAGAACTTTTGTTTTCTTTTTAAAAGCATTTTTAACTACTGGTTCTGTGGAGAACGGGTAATAAAAAAAACTTTTTAAAGTAAAAAAAAAAAGTTCCAACGATTGTGCATCGCTTAGCTGATCTTTGGAACTTTTTTTAAAAGTTTTTTTACTTTTACTATGAACCAGTAGCAGTTTTATTACCAGTTCAGGCAAACTGGCTTGAACCGTAGCATTTCACCCCTGGTCAGTTCGCATCCATTGTTTCTTGTCTTGCCTTCTGGTGCATTAGAAAATACATTGACACCCCTCCATCCCTCTTCCTATGGCAGCCCCTGAAATATTCAATATGTCCTATTGTGGACTGCAGTTTCATCACAGCATTTGGAGCTAAAATGGCATTTCATGCTTGAGTCTATTTAGCGATGCTTTTTTTCCTTTAAAATTGCTGCTGAAGATAGTCGGAAGTTATTTCAGAGCAAAACTAATGCTATTTGAAAAATGAGCTGCTACCCCAGACTGTTCTGTAGAACAGAGGAAATCTGATAAAACGGTTAATATGGGGCTTTCATTTTCAAGACAGATGCATGCTTTCAAATGTGCCATGCTCTTGTCAAAGGTTTCGTCCCTGAGATTTCATTAGCATGTTAGCTGGAGACAAGAAAATAACCGAATGTACAAATTCTATAATAAGCAGGGACGCTGATCTCAAGATAGCGAGAGCCAATGCTGCTCGCAGAAGTCACAGACTCCAAATATGGAGGAACGTCTAATGCCATCAAACCAGAGGTGGGCTTCAGCAGGTTCTGACCAGTTCTGGAGAACCGGTAGCGGACATTTTGAGTAGTTTGGAGAACCGGTAGTAAAAATTCTGACTGGCCCAACCCCCATCTATTCTCTGCCTCCCAAGTCCCAGCTGATCGGGAGGAAATGGGGATTTTACAGTATCCTTCTCCTGCCACACCCACCAAGCCACACCCACCATGCCATGCCACGCCCACTAAGCCACACCCACAGCACCGGTAGTAAATAAATTTGAAACCCACCACTGCATCAAACGTCACAACAAGGCCATTTGACACTGTCACAACTCTAATCCGGGCTACACAATAGAGTTAGGTATAGATAGACTTCGACTTACGACCATAATGGAGCCCAAAATTTCCATTGCTAAGTGAGAAATCGTTGACTGACTTTTGACCACCCTTCTTGCCACAGTTGTTAAGGAATGGCCGCAGTCGTTAACAACATGGTTGTTAAATGAATCTGGTTTGACCATCTGACTTGGTCAGAAGGTTGCAAATCACAGGACTCCAGGATTCTGCAACTGTCATAAATATGAGTCGATTGCCAAGTATCTGAATATTGATCGCATGACCACGGCGATGTTGCAATGGTTGTTAAGCATGAAAGGGGGGGCATCAGTCACATTTTCCAGTGCTGTTGTAACTTCAAACGGTCACTAAATGAAGTGTTGTAAATTGAGGACTATCTGTATAGCTATCATTCCTATAAGCAAAAGTCTCCTGCATCAAGAATGTTGTCCGTAATTAGCATTTCCTTCTCATATTCTCATTCCTCTTTCCTTACAGAGGATTTACGTTTAAAAAAACAAACGAAAATTTTAGGTTAATAAACTGAAAATCCAAAGCCAAGGCTTTGTTACATATACCTTTGTACATTGACCGACCTCTTTGCCTTTCGGCGTTAAAATCTTTCTTCATAATTCCTTCTACCTGTTACTAGTATCCACAAGTCCATTTCTCTAGGTCAGAGGTCTTCAAACTTGGCAGCTTTAAGACTTGTGGACTTCAACTCCCAGAATTCTCCAGCCAGCTATGCTGGAGAATTCTGGGAGTTGAAGTCCACAAGTCTTAAAGCTGCCAAGTTTGAAGACCTCCTGCTCTAGGTTTTTATTTATTTATTTATTTTGCCTGACTATGTATCTGAACTGCTGGACTTTTCTATATTGTGATTAATCCTGCACGAACAAGAAAAATGGCAATGCCTCTCATTCATAGGACTCGAAGAAAATGGGGATTAAGTGGCATTGTTCTTAAGACACACTTTTCATCGGTCTAATTTTCTATCCAGTCCATTTAACAATGTTCCTGATTATTGTTTGTTCAGGGAAAATGAAAAAACTCCGGTTGTTACCTTGGCTAAACAAAAATAAATAAAATAAAACCATGTTTGTTGAGATCAGGTTGTACCGCAAAATTCAGCCTCTTACTGTTTTAAAACACAGCAAACATTCGCTTTGTGTCACTGTGTTTTTCTCTCTATCTGACTCTCTCTCTCTTTTTTTTAATTTTGCAAATTTTAAATAAGCCTAGAGACGGGCGGATTTTGCAAAAGACCTGGCATTGAAAGGTTTGCACAATGGTGAATTGGGTGGGGGGGGCGCTATATGTAGTTTTAAAAGTCTGACTCTTTAAAACTGGTCAAACCAGACTGGGAAAATCCGAGCGATGAAGAGATTTAACCTCTTAAGGAATTTTTCATAACCACATAGGCACTTTGCATGATATTTGGTTAACATCTAAAGCTTGGAGGCAGCTTCAGAAGTAACATTTGAAGGGACACACATCTGTTTTCATTAGAGGGGGTCCTCAACTTACAACAGTTTCATTTAGTGACCGTTCAAAGTTGCAACAGCCTTGGAAAAAAGTGACTTAGGACCATTTTTTACCCAACCGTGGCAGCATCCCCAGGTCACATGATCAAAATTCAGACTGTGGCCGCTGACTTGCACTTATGACAGCTGCAGTGTCCAGGTTCATATGATCCCGTTTTGTGACCACCTGACAAGCGAAGTCAATGGGGAAGCCATCTGACAACCGTGTTACTAGCTTAAAAACTGCAATGATTCACTTAACCACTGTGGTAAGCAAGGTCATAAATTGGAGCAAAACTCACTTAACAACTTTCTCATTTAGCAACAAAAATTTTGGGCTCCATTGTAGTTGTAAGTCGAGGACTACCTGTATTATACTTATTTTAAATAACAAGACTTTTTTTAAAAAAAAAAGTCGAAGTCTTACTTTAGCAATAGTACTAGAAAGGTAAATTTGGATGATCACAGCTGGATTTCCTCTGTTGGATTTTTTTCCACTTAGCCAAAACTCTCATGCCCTCCATTTGAGCTCAGCAAGAGGTAGAGAAAACTGCAAGTTATATTTGGCATTTGAGGAAAAAGGTTGAATTCCAATGAAGTGAGCTGCATTTCACTCCCAGTGGATGCAGAGAGTATTTGTCAGGACTCAACCCGTAAGTTTCATGGAAATCTACATTCAGTTTATTTAATCTAGATCTGACCGTGATGAAGCTTCAGATAGCAGTACTTTTTTCTTCTAAATCAGCAAGTCCATTGAAATGTTTCCAAATTTCTATCTATTGAAAACTGAGGTTTTTTATCAGCTCTTCGTGTCAGAAGCCCCTTCAAATTACAGACGTATAATGTTCAACACTGAGCAGATAAAATAATAGCTGAGGACTACAAGCAAGCATGACGGTGCTGCCTCAAATATTTTTCTGCAGATTTCTTAAATGGCCCCTTGTCCCTTTCAGACAATTAGTTCTTGCCTGCAGTATTTTTAAAACAACTTTGCACAGCAGGGATTTCTACCCATCAAAGTGAGGTTTTTCTTTTTAATGAAGTTGTTTAGAGCAGGGGTCTCCAACCTTGGCAACTTTAAGACTTGTGGACTTCAACTCCCAGAATTCCTCAGCCAGAATTCCTCCAACTTCTGGTTTAGAAGGTTGGAGACCCCTGGTTTAGAGAAAAATTGTTTAGAGGTGTCCTAGAAGGGAGACAGATTCTGAGAAAATAAGGTGGTGATACTCTGCTGAGGGGAGATCCCTTCGACTTGAGTTAACGACGACGTCAACCAGACTGAGGCAAAATCCAGAATCTTCTATTGCAGAGAGTCATATAGTCTGCAATAGAGGAATCATTTCCCCATGAACAAAACACAAAGGTGACTCATACGATTGGAGCAAGGATTACTGACCAACCCCCAAGGCTTCCCAAACAATCTTCAGCATTGGTTCCTTGCAATTTCCACCCCACCACCCCGAAAACTACTTTCTAAATACTCCTGCTCCCTCATGGTTGTTGACATGGAAACTGAGACTGATATTAAATCAAGTGGTGCACTGAAGAACTTGGATCCGTTCCTCAACGGCTCAAAGTGGGCACAGGACGATCTGAATGAGACCCAATGGCAAAAATAGATGATTTCGTAGTAGACCCTCTATGCTACACGATGAGTGTCACATACTACCCTCCGCAATTGAAGGGACAAAAAGTGGTCCATCAAGTCACATTGACATATATGTGTCCTTTCTCCATGGCCCCTCCCCATTTCTGTCTACCAAAAAAAAAAAAAGAGTCTCAAAAGCCAGATTCCACCATCTCTTCCTAGCAACGTTATCATGGAACTGAATAAGGAAGTGACATCCCATGAAGACCAGGGCATCCATGGAGATCCGGCAAGGTTCCACCCCTTGTCCGTCTCCAGAGCAGTCCATGCTGCCTCATCTTTTCAGAGAAGACCAACCTGGGTCCACTCAGTCTTGCAACGGCTGGACAAAGTTGGAAGGAAAGACACCTGTCCTTGTGCCATCACCTTCAATGAATCCAACCTGGAAAGAAAACATTGCATGAGAACGAGAAACTACGGATAAACAGTAGCAGCACATTAGGCTCTGGTCCCAGGTTCTTCCCATAGGAAAAAATGACAAGAACTAGTTGTGTACAAGTAATCCTGCTTTATTAGATCTGGTGAGATTCAAATAATTTAACAAGCAGTTCTCTGCCCTAATGACCGGTTGGGTGGACATGGACATGTGGGTATAGCCAGGGGGTGTGACAGGCAGCACTCGGATCTCCTGCATACATACCCCCGGGAGTAAAAAGGGCCACGGGAGGGAGGGAACGTGCTGCCCCACCCCACCCCCGCAGCCTGTTTTGGGCCTAGGAGGCGTCCCCGCACTTACCTGGGAGCAAAAATGGGGCACGTGGGGACTCCTGGAAGGGGTGGTGTGGGGAGGGAAGGAGCAGAGCCAGCCAGCAATTTAGCTACCGGTTTGCCCGAACCGGCTGAATCCCACCACTGAATCTGCAGCTACCTAAGAGGTCTGCTCGCTCTTTTCAAAGAGAATTGTACATCTCACTTCTCAGTTGCTCGGGGAGGTTTTGTTTTGCCCTCTTCAATTCATGTATTATTGAGTTCACCTTTTCCAAGCTGGCACTTTCTAGTTACATTGGGAGTTCTAGTCCCGACACATCTGGAAGGCACCAAATTAGGATTGGTGGATCAAACCCTAATGGAAAGTTTGAAGAGTGAAAAAGCTGGCAGGCTTTTGTTTTCATTTGCCTACAAGTAAAATAATGGCTCTAACACAGAGCCCTAAATTAGAATTTCACAATCGGGAAAGTTGGAGCGTTGTTGTCGGTTGCTCTGAGTAAATCAAACAAGGAAACCCACCTTACGGAAAAGCTAAAACTCTTTTTTTTATTGAGACTGGCTATTGCAGCACAATCTTGCAAGTCTGATTGTGCTCAACCACCTCAATCTTCTTCTAATTTATTGAATATGGGATAAGCCTTTCTGAGCAACTTCTAAATTTTCTCTGGCTGTTTGGACTGTTCTGGACTCAACAATGGTTTCATCCAGGGGTGAAATCCAAAATTTTCCCTACCGGTTCTGCAGCCATGGCTTGGTGGGCATGGCAAGGAAAGGATACTGCAAAATCTCCATTCCCACCCCACTCTGGGGCCAGCCAGAGGTAGTATTTGCCGGTTCTCTGAACGACTCAAAATTTCTGCTACCGGTCCTCCAGAACCTGTCAGAACCTGCTGGATTTCACCCCTGGTTTTATCCCCTTTTGACTAGCCAAAATCTTGTGCATCTATCCATCGAGGTCATTTTCCTTGCTCTTTTCTGCATGTTGAAATTTTAGCTCTCGTTTCTCCCAAAGTGGCTCTTTAAAGTTACTGATCTAAAGATAAAATCAAATTCTGAGATATTAAATCAAGGGCTGCATGTAAGCAGAAGATAGATTTTGGAGGGGAAGATGGAACAAAAATCATAATCTAGACCAGAGATTTCCAACCTTGGCAACTTTAAGCCTGGCGGATTTCAACTCCCAGAAAGAAACCAGGCTTAAAGTTGCCAAGTTTGGAGATCCCTGATCTAGATGAAAATGTGAGTGTCCTTTGCAAGAACGCTTCCCAAAAGGTTTCTCTTAAAGGATAACCTTCTCCTTCTCTTCTGAAGCTAAGAGGAAAATTGTATTTCTACTCTAATTCGGTGAGGAAAAGCAGCAATACTGACCCAATTTTGTTCGTCCTCTTCCCGTGTTACTACGATGACTTCGCCCTTGGAGAAAGTCAACTCGCGGGCCTTGTCCCCTTTGCAGTCAGCCAAGGCCTTGACTCGTTTTAACCGTCCTTTGGCCTATGAAGGGCAGAAAAGTTGTTATCAGTTTTATGATAAGATCCCTTGCTTCCCCAGATGGCTTTTATGCAGGGGTGGGGCTGCTGGGGGTTCGGAAGAACCTAGCTAAGATTCTATGCAGTTCGGAGAACCCCCAAATCCCACTCCTGGCTGGCCCCACCCACCCCACCCTGCCCCTCCCAGGGGTCCCCACGCCAGTGTGGGTTTCAAAAATTTTTACTACCATTCTGTGGGTATGGCTTGGTGGGCGTGGCATGGCTTGGTGGGCGTGGCAGGGGAAGGATACTGTAAAATCTCCATTCCCACCACACTCCAGAGAAAGGATACTGCAAAATCCCCATTCCCTCCCCAATCCAGGGGAAGGATACTGCAAAATCCCCATTTCCTCCCGATCAGCTGGGACTTGGGAGGCAGAGAATAGATGGGGGGTGGGACAAGTCAGAATTTTTACTACCGGTTATCCGAACTACTCAAAATTTCCACTACCGGTTCTCCAGAACTGGTCAGAACCTGCTGAAATCCCACCTCTGCCCCAAACGGCCTGTTTTGGATGCACGTAAGGGCAGGACATGCATGGAGACTTGGGGAGGGCGAAAAACTGGCCTACCAGAAGTTCGGGGAGGACCTCCGGAGCCTGGGGAGGTCGTTTTCACCCTCCCAGAGGCTCAAGAAAAGCCTCTGGAGGCCAAGGAGGGCAAAAATGCCCCCTCACCCTGCCGTAGTATAGAAGGCCGACCACCATGGCCACACCCACCCAGCAACCGGGCAGAGAAACCTTTAGCTAAAATTTTTGAAGCCCACCCCTGCTTTTATGCCTGAAGAGGCAGAGAGGTGACAGCGGGTGCTAGGCGCAAACAAATTTGCAGGATAGCAGCATGGGGTCTTCTCTGCCCTAATGAACCTTCAACAAGTCTCTCTAAGTTGCTTTGATCATAGGGCACCACTTGGGCAATGTATGGACTTTAATTCCCGGAATTCTCCAGCTGGCATTAGTCGTCGCTGAAAATTCTGGGAGAAGTCCAAAGCTTTGGGCCCAGGTTGAGGAAAGTTGCAAGAAAAGTCAGACCCAATTCCTAGAGACTTAATGGGTATGTTGTTCACATCACTCTGGCAGTGGCGGTCCTTACATCCCTTCAGGATGCAATACAGGCAGCCCTCGACTTAGAACAGTTCATTCAGCGACTGTTCAAAGTTACAACGGCACCGAAAAAAAGTGACTTACGACCATTTTTCACCCTTGACCACCTTTGTAGCCTCCTCACGATCCTCTGATCAAAATTCAGGTGGTTAGCAACGGATTCATACTTATGACCGTTGCTGGGTCCCAAGGTCACGTGATCACCTTTTGCAAACTTCTGACAAGCAAAAATCAACGGGGAAACCAGATTTGCTTAACAACCGGGTTACTAACATATCAACCGGGGTGATTCACTTAACAGCTGTGGCAAGAAAGATCGTAAAACGGGGCAAAATTCACTTAACAAACATCTTACTTAACAACAAGCTGTAAAGGTTGGGGATCACTATACTAAGGAATTTGGTAAACATCTCTGAACTGATGACTCAACAGGTCAAGATCACAAGCTATCTCCTTGTTACTGTAAGTCTGATTTTTTTTTTAAAAACTGGCTCCCATTTATTTATTTTTTGTCTTTGTCTCCTCTTTGATAATCTTGGCTATAGGGACACTCATATATTTTATATGCATAGACATAAATGAACAACAACCATTTTAGCTGGAGCAGTCATTGCTTTAAAAATGGAAAATTGACACATACGCATATGTGTCATAATTGACAGGGCAGCCTTTCAGATCCTGGAACCGTAACACAAATGGGCATTCAAAGCCAATTGCTGTCGCTTGCCAACACAGTATTACTCTATGCCCGCTGGAGTCTACAAAACACACGGCAGATCCATCACTGCCTCTTGGCAGGGGTTCTTATTTTGAAACTTGGGAGGAAAAGGCCAACCACGTTCCCCTGCCCCCCCCCCCCCGGCTTTCTAAGATTGCTGCCATCAGCTCTAAGGCTGAAATGGGATACCCATCTATAACTGAGCCCAGATGGTTGCCTAGGGATACCAGGGATGCCATGCTAATGCCTGGGTAGAAAGGAGACCCCCAACTCCAGACTCCTCAAACTATATATATATATACATATATATATATATATATATATATATATATATATATATATAAAACCCACGACCTCTTGGTGTCTCTCCACAACTCACTGGTGCAAATCTTCGTGGCGTTGGCACAGGCAGAGGTGACGGCCCTGGCATCGCAGTTTTGCATAAAGACGCTTCTTCCAGGCAACCGGGGCCCTGCGGGGAAAGGGGGCTGCTGGAAAATTTACCCACCGAGCTGCTACTAATCCGTCGATAGGACCTGGTGCTCTCTGAGCTGTAGGGGAAAAGAAGTTGTCTCAGAAATCATTCCTGGTGGTGGGGAGTGTTTTCTCGTGGGACTGTCCAAAGTGATACCTGTTTGGCATGAGAAAGAGACTTCCTAAGGCAGGGGTGTCAAACTCAATTTCACTGAGGGCCTCATCAGGTTATGCTTGACCTCAGGGGGCAGGGAGCGGGGGGGTGGGGGACGGCGGTATGGCCATCTCAACGTCACTTGTGTCGGGGGTGCCTGTGGTGGCCCAAGTGCTCTACCAGCAAAAACAGGCTCCTGAGCTCCGTTTTTGGCTGCAACAGCCTCCTGCAACCCTCTGCCAATGAAAACGGACCTCAGGAGTGTTGTGCACAGCCCATTTGCTGGCTGAGGAATTCTGGGAGTTGAAGTCCACAAGTCTTAAAATTGTCAAGGTTGGAGACCCCTGCTACAGAAGGCTTCATGCGCCATGCTGGAAAAATAGCTGGGATCCAAATACAGAGAACTAGAAATTATGGTTTGCTTACTCATAGTATATTCAATAAACTCCAGTTGCCTGGCTCCTTACTTGCTAAGCCACTAATGATGGTTTAGAAGTTGCAGTGGCCGGGTTCTTATGAGGCTAAACCATTAAATGGTTGAATGCTTTGCCTTAATCAGAGACAACAGAAGGAACCCAAGTCGTCCTATAGGTTTTAGCTGTATAGGCAATGGAAGCTGCTGATAATAATAGCAATAGCAATAGCACTTAAGACCTATCTACCACTCCATAATGCTTTACAGCACTCTCTGAGAAGTTTACAATCAGTAGTGAGTTCCTCTTACCTTCGCTACCGGTTCATAACCGGGAGCACGCTCGCACACAGCGCTTTTGCGCATGCGCAAAGCATCAGTGATGGTGTCCAGGCCGGTGGGCGGAGCCCCCGCCACCACCACTACTGGTTCGCCCGAAGTGAGGCAAAACGGTAGAAACCCACCACCACTGTTTACAATGTCAGCTACTGCCCCCAATAACCTGGATCCTCATTTTACTGACCTCGGAAGGATGGAAGGCTGAGTCAACCTTGAGCTACGTAGTTAGGATCGAACTCCTGGCTGTGGGCAGAGTTATCCTCCATTCTAACCACTGTGCCACCAGGGCGCTCAACTTACTAAGCTGCTCAACTTACACAACAGATCCATTTTCATTTTATTAATGTTGATGTATATGGCCACCCTTCTCATGGACAGCATGCCACCAGCTGGTCTGATAGCTTCTGTTCTCACCTGAATTTGACTGGGGCTGTTTGTCCTGGTTCAGGAGAGGTTCCAGGGGAAGGCTGCAGAGCTGTCATCTGAGTAGGCTCTGATCTGCGCCGTTGGGAGGCACCCCCGACGTCAGAGCAGGTCTCCCAATAGGCTGTGCCTTTGACTTCCATAGAGTTACGGAAGTTGGGCGACTGCCAGAATGGGCCACCCTCCAACACGCCGGGGATGCTGGAAACAGATGAGTTCCAAATGTCAGGGCTTTCTGGCGAATGGGGTAGTGATTCAGAGGCATCTGGGAAGCAAAGGAAACAATCACTCACAGGAGCAGAAGCTCTAAATCAGAGATGTCCAACCTTGGCAACATTAAGACCTGAGGACTTCAATTCCCAGAATTCCGTAACTAGCCATGCTGGCTGGGAAATTCTGGGAGTTGGAAGTCCTTCAAAGATCAATCAGAATAGAGCTGGAGGTCTTCTAGCCCAACCCCCTGCTCAAGCAGGAGACCCTATACCATTTGAGACAAGTGACTGTCCAGTCTCTTCTTTAAAAAACCCAGTGATGAAGCATCCCACATCATCTGAAGGCAAGCTGTTCCACTGGTTAATTGTCCTCACTGTTAGGAAGTGTCTCCTTAATTCCAAGTTGCTTCCAGGGGTGGGGCTGCTGGGGATTCGCAGGAGTTCGAGAGAACCTCTAGCTAAGATTCTCTGCAGTTTGAAGACCCCCAAATCCCACTCCTGGCTGGCCCCTCCCACCTCTCCCCTCCCCTCCCCGGAGTCTTGGATGCAGGTAAGTGCAGGGCATGCATGGAGGCTCGGGGAGGGTGAAAAATGGGCATACCAGAAGTTTGGGAAGGCCAGGAAAAAAACAGGCCCATTTCCAACCTCCAGGGGGCCTCCAGAGCCTGGGGAGGCTGTTTTTGCCCTCCCAGAGGCTTGAGGAAAACCTCCAGAGCCTGGGGAGGGCAAAATCGCCCCCCCACCCTTGGTGCAAGAGGCCGACTAGGCCATGGCCACCATGGCCACGCTCACCCAGCAACCAGGCAGAGAACCCCTTGCTAAAATTTTGGAAGCCCATGCCTGGATTTGCTTCTTGATTAGTGTCAAGGGCGGACATCCCTGCTCTAAATACTTGCATTATCCTGGCGAATGAACCCAGCCCTTTGAAGAGTAATAGGGAATTTGTTGCCCATCAAGATCTCAAGTCTTCTCACTTTGCATCGCTGGTCATTTTGGCTCCAGTTCTTAGGCACTCTAGTTCAACCACAACTTCAGGGTCATTACATTTCTCAGCCCTGTGTTGTGTCTCGTCCGATCTCACCACCACAGCCGGGGTCTGCTTATCTGCTTCCGAACGCTGAAGAATGTCCTAGCATGCCTCCCGGCCCCAGCCCTGGCTCCATGCCCAGACAGGCTGAGGAGGGGACATCTCCCGGCCCCAGCCCTGGCTCCATGCCCAGACAGGCTGAAGAAGAGCAAGTATCTCCAGCCCCCAGCTCTGGCTCCATGCCCAGGCAAACGGAGCAACTAGACCCCTCCCCCTCCTCCACAGCATGTGAGCCTGAGGAAGGTCAATTACCAACAGCTGCCGACTGGAGTGACCCTCGCGTCAGAAGACTTGATAGGCGGAGGCAACAGAAGGAAGGGAGGGGCAGGCCTGGATAAGTGCTGAGTCATGGAGCCACACCCCATGGCCTATATAAAGGATCTGCTTTCTGGCAATCTCTGAGTCAGGCAAAGTCGAACATATCTTGCTGAAGTCACTTACTGGTCTCCTGCCTGCTCTGAGGACTTTGCTAGGACTTTGGCAGAGCTGCAGAGGCACACCTGATTCGGATTTCCCTGACCCGGCCGTCAGCGGAGGAGTGGGACACGACACCCTGAAGATATCAGTCCACATTCTTAATACATATTGTAAGAAATCATTGCGTACACAATCCCGAAGGACACTGCAAGCATCCTGCTTGAACGGATGGGGCGGCAGTGCAAAGTTTCACCCACGAAAAGGACTTTGACATTTGCCCTGGTTGGCTTGCCAACATTTTTGCTTCACCTGGTTTTGGTTTGCTGCTCCCTTTAGGAGGCTTTTTGAGCGGCAGTGGCGGTGGGGTCTTCTCATTGGTTGAGTTTCGTTGACCAGGCTGAGAAGGGATCACAATGGTCTCGTAGGTCTTGTTGCTGATATCCATGCCAGAGCAGCCCCAGCGATTTGGAGAGAAGAGAATGGGCTGGCCGGTGGTTGGAGATGGTGAAGACCCAAAAGATCGGTGCAGTGGGCTAATCTATCAGACAAAGCAGCAGATGTCATCAGCACCTGGAACCTTCTGTCACCTACCCTGTAGATCTTCTGCTTTTCCTTCCTCCATCCCCAGCTCTCTTATACTATCCAACCAGGGGTGGGGCTGCTGGGGATTCACAGGGGTTCAGAAAGAACCTCTAGGTAAGATTGTGTGCAGTTCGGAGAACCCCCAAATCCCACTCCTGGCTGGCCTCGCTCATCCCTCCCCTCCCAGAAGTCCCCACGTGCCCATGGATGTAGGTAAGTGCAGGGCATGTGCAAAGGCTCGGGGGGTGGGAGGGGAATGGGTCTACCGGAAGTTTGGGAAGGCCAGAAACAGACCCGTTTCTGGCCTCCAGAGGGGCCTCTAGATCCTAGGAAGGCCATTTTTGCCCTCCCGGTGGCTCAAGGAAAGCCTCCGGAGCCTGGGGAAGGAAAAAACACACCCACCCACCCACCTACCATGGTGCAGGAAGCCTACTAGGCCACGCCCACCATGACCACACCCACCCAGCAACCGGGCAAAGAACCCCTTGCTAAAATTTTTGAAACCCACCCCTGCATCCAACCCTTCCCTAAAGAATTGAATCCAAGAATTCTATGGGACTTGATACCCTCCATGCTACTAAGACTGAAACTGAGGAAACAAATAAGATCGTCGGAACAGGGCAAACATGAAGGGTGGTGGGATATAAGCAAGCAGAGACCAGAGAAACAAAGCTAAGAAGAATCTGGTGGGATCAGGCGAAAGATCCATCAAATTCTAATCCAAGATCTTATTTTTCATTGTGACCAACTGGCCTAGGCACAACCCAGGAAAAATACGAAGCCAAATGTGTGTCCTCTGAACTGGAGCTTGCAGAAGGTTGGGTGGAAGTAAGGAGACAAAAGAAACACAGAGAGTTAGATGAGAAGATGGGGATACTTATTACTGAAGCAACCCTCAGTCTGGCTATGTTCTCACAACATGCTAAAGGAGGCCAGAAAAGCTTTAGCAAATGCATTTGTACAGTATACTGAGCTTCTTTAGGGGGAATCTTGGTGGCTTAGCATGTGATGAAAAATCAAGCCTATTTGGTCAATTTATAGTTCAGTAGAAAATGGATTATAGGGACGTGGTGGCTCAGTGGCTAAGACGCTGAGCTTGTCAACCAAAAAGTCGGCAGTTCAGCGGTTCGAATCCTGAGTGCTGCGTAACGGGGTGAGCTCCCGTTACTTGTCCCAGCTTCTGCCAACCTAGCAGTTCGAAAGCATGTAAAAAATACAAGTAGAAAAATAGGGACCGCCTTTGGCGGGAAGGTAACAGCATTCAGTGCGCCTTTGGTGTTTAGTCATGCTGGCCACGACCATAGAGACGTCTTCGGACAGCGCTGGCTCTTTGGCTTTGATCAGCACCGTCCCCTAGAGTCGGGAACGACTAGCACAGATGTGCGAGGGGAACCTTTACCTTTTAGAAAATGGATTAATTCAATCACCAGTTTAGGATCATTGGGGGAATGTAGCCAAGGTTTTGAAGACCCCTATAAAATCCTTCCTTGTACACCTTAAGGTCAACTAATCTTTCGGTGTTCCATTTCATAGCCAACTAGGGGAAGCTGAAGGAAGGTATAGACAAAGCTTTAATATCACTGCCATGTTTCTTGATAGAAAGGCAAACTGACACAGGACTGTACCACCTGGAACATTATATGACAGGACACAACAACAAATGGAATTGCTATCCCAGCACCTTTTCATCCAGCTCGTCTTCACTGTCATACGAGAACTCCTGAGAAGTTTCCCAGTCGTAGTCCACGTGCATCTGCATAGCCAATTTCCCAGCCTGGGCCTGCTCCAGCTAACACAAAAGGATAAAAAGAACATCCTTGGTCAGTTCAACATCTAAGAGCTTCTCCTATTCCTTCAAAGGTTATGATGTCCTTCTCTAGGCTGACACCGTGCCTGTCACGCAGAGAGAATCCTCTGCCTTAGACAGCAGTCTGAGAAAAGCTCACCTCCCTTTTGGAGCTCCCATCCAGGGTCTGATTCCCCCCAAATCTTGTTCTAACAAGGTAATGGCCTTCAGAATGGTTGCTCTCTCCAACATCTCAGTCTACGTACTCCTCAAACTGAGACCTTCCTGCTATAGAAAAGTTGTCAATACAGCTTGGCCAGTGATGGGCTGCTGCCGGTCTAACAACCGGTTGGGTGATCGCGTGCTTTGCGTGCTTGCACAGTTGTACAAATACTAACCTTCTGTGTTACCACTTGGGAGTAACACAGCTGAGGTGTGGCAATCGTCGGAGAGAACTGGTTCACTCCCAGCTGATCATCGGAGCTACTGGTTCACCCGAATCGGTCCGTACCAGTAGAATCCCACCCCTGAGCCTGGCTGATCAAGAAGGATGATCTTCTTGATCAACCCTGATCAAGAAGGATGGCCATTGTGAAGTAACATTATCTGGGAAGCACAATTCTCCCACCTACAGTCTAAGGCCCCCTTACCTCCACCTACCAAGTCTTTGCACTCAGCATTCTTGAATCTTCTTGCCATGTCTAGAGGCGTTTCACCAGCTGCATTTACTGGAGGAGAACCAAAAGGACACATCAATCTGAATCCGGAGATTTTCAAACAATGTGCTACGCACAAACAGCGAGGACGGGTGCACCATCATTTTGTATGGCGTGTGGATACTTGCACCGCATAGGGATAATCACATAAAGCTTATTATCTATTTTAATGGAAATAGGATGGTATGACATTCATCAAAGCCCAGTCACCCAACCTTCCTGCACCAAATTATTCACCTAATCAAAGAAAGCATTTCTTTTTAAAGAATCCCCAAACTTTTCCGTGGAAAAAGCTTTTCTGAATCCAAGATGTTGCCAAAGGATGATATTCTCAGCCAGCCATTGACAGGAACTGACCAGACAGCTATATTTTATTTTTATTCCACTACTGGCAATGGGCTCCAGTATTCTATCATGCTGAGAACAGGAGGCAGGTTGGGGGTCATAAAACTAGCTTGACACATATCCTCCAAGAAAGCAAGAATAAACAAGAAGCTCAAGAGGAAAATGTATGAGGGTTGTTTCCAGCCATCTGGCCACCCAAGGTGGTTGCTTCATTCTGCCTTATGGTAGCATCGGCTACAGACTCCCTTGCAGTAAGACTCTGAAGTTACCAATCCTTCTCCCTCCATTTCCAACCAGGTGGGCATCCTACCTGCCTTTGTAGAAGCTTTCCCTTTCAGTAACAACTTGATGCAATTGGGCTGATTATATTGGACTCCGTAATGTAAGGCTGTGTTCCCATCCGCAGTGGGTCGGTCCAGATTTCCCCTAAGTACAGATAGATAGCAAAGTGGCAAATTTCAAGTCTGTTTGTTTTTTAATCAGTAAAGCATGGAAAACCTCAGTTCTTAAAAAGGACATAAGACACATGCTTTCAATTTGCACAACCGCACAAGGGACACATTTGTACTTCCAAAGTGACCTGCAAACAGCAACACAGCTTTGTTTGAACAGCCAACCCCTTTTCTCCCCGGTTCTGCCAGTGCAATCTTCCCAATAAATATTACAATTTATACTTCTAAAGATTGCAAATAAATTTGCAGATGGGTTGAGGGGATGAGAAGGAATTAAAATGGGCAGCATCTATTGCAAACTGCGTCAGAAGTCTAAATAAGTCGAGATGCTTGCTGCTTTGAAAGCATTTATTTTATTTTTATTTATTTATTTGTCAATCATATATAAGATAACAGGTAAAAGTATAAACATAATTTGGATATACATGAAAAGAGTAAATAAAAAAGAATATTAGGACAGGGGCGTTAGGTACACAGGTGCACTTATGCACGCCCTTTACAGACCTCTTAGGAATGGGGTGAGGTCAACAGTAGACAGTTTAAGCTTAAAGTTCTGGGGGTTTGGGGAAGAAACCACAGTCTCAGGTAGTGCATTCCACGCATTGACCACTCTGTTGCTGAAGTCGTATTTTCTACTATCGAGTTTGGAACGGTTTACCTTGAGTTTGTATCTATTATTTGCTTGCGTATTGTTGTGGTTGAAGCTGAAGTAGTCATTGACAGGCAGGACATTGTGGTAGATAATTTTATGTACTATGCTTAGGTCAGACCGAAGTCGGCGTAGTTCTAAATTGTCTAAGCCCAAAATGTGGAGTCTGGTGGCATAAGGTATTTTATTGTGGGTAGAGGAGTGGAGGACTCTTCTTGTGAAATATCTCTGGACTCTCTCAATTGTATTTATGTTCGATATGCAGTGCGGGTTCTAGACAGATGAGCTATATTCAAGGCTAGTGAGTTTCATTCTTACTCTCCCCTCAACACAAATCTAACCATACCAGGAGTAGAAGAAGACTTCCCAGAAGAGGCCCCGGAATCCAGTAACAAAGGTCCTTCATACTAAAACTTACCCATTCTGAATAATGAAATCCACCAATGGAAGGGAAGTTTTGTTGGCATAGCGTACTGCCCAATGCAAGGCTGGTTCACCTTGTTCCTATTAGAAGAAGAAGAAGCAACATTTTGCAAAACTTTTTTATGATAGAAGTCAAATAAAAATTAAAATTAAAAAATGAACCACAAAGACATCTGAATTACATTACACCAAGCAATAGCAAAAGCACTTAGACTTATATACTGCTCCATAGTGTTTTACAACACTCTCTGGGCAGTTGACAATATCAGCATATTGCTCCCAACAATCTGGGTCCTCATTTTACCGATCCTGGAAGGATGGAAGGCTTAGTCAACCTTGAGCCAGGGCTGAAATGCTCCCGGTTCGGACTGGATCACCTGATCGGAGGGTGGTTCGGAGTAGCAAAAATCCCTGCCCATCCCATGCCCAGCTGAGCCGCACAATCATCAGAGGGTTGTTTTTTTTACTTTTAAAAGCATTTTTCTTTGGCTAAAAAAATGCTTTTAAACGTAGAAAAAAAAAAGCCTCTGATGATCGTGCAGCTTAGCTGCGATCATCTGAACCTTTTAAAAGCATTTTTTTACAGCCTCTTCCGCCAAAGAGGTTGTAGAAAAAATGCTTTTAAAGGGTTCTGGCGATCAAGCAACTCAGCTGGGATCGTTAGAACCCTTTAAAAGCATTTTTTCTATAACCTCTTCGGCCGAAGAGGTTGTAAACAAAATGCTTTTAAAAGGCTCCTCTGGCGATCCCAGCTGAGTTGCCTGATCATCAGAGGCTTTTAAAAGCATTTTTTCTGCAACCTCTTCAGCCGAAGAGGTTGAAGAAAAAATGCTTTTAAAAGAAAAAAAAGTTGGCCATGCCCACCCAATCACATTACCCCCACCACCACCAAGCGACACCCACAGAACCGGTAGTAACAAATTTTACATTTCACCCCAGCCTTGAGCCCATCAGGATCAAACTCCAGACTGTGGGCAGAGTTAGTCTGCAATACTGCACTTTAACCATCGAGCCACCACCAGGGCTCCTTAATATCCTAAGTTATATTAAAGGATGCCTCATAGGTGTCAGATGTGGGCTTCCATTATAAGAGATTCAACCTATAATTGTTAATTCTTTTGTCAAGAATACCTATGCCACGGTAGCCATTAGCAAGCTAAAACCACAAAATATATATTTTTTTGACAACAGCCATTATTATATAACAGAAGGTCATTCTCAAAGTAGCCACGTTTTTGCCAACTTCTGTTTCTTGGGGCTCACTTTGTCCTACTTACCTGACCTTCAGGACTGATGAGAGGTTTGGACAGATCGTGGCCTTCAGCAAAAGCCTGGAGCAGTGCCAAGAGATCCCTGCTTCGGATAGCTTCCCAGACTCGGTAAGGATCTTCTTTGGTAGCTTTATGGACATACTTGCGTTCCATATACTTAGCCATGATGAATTCCTTCCTGGTATTCCTGCATTTGGGAAGAGAAAAAGTTCTCCAAAAGTGATTTTTTTAAAAAAGACCTTAGAGCAGGGGTGAGGAAGGAGGGCCCTTTTATGATTTCTGGACTTCCGACTTCCAGAATTGCAAAATATCATTGCAAAAAAGGCATTAAGAGTTGTCAATCTTATTTTGCAAAGTTTTCTCTCTCGGAACGCTATACCCCAAACTAGGGCATATAAAACCTTTGCCAGACCTATACTTGAATACTGCTCACCTGCCTGGAACCCTCACTGTATTTCAGACATCAATACATTAGAGAAGGTCCAGAGATATTTTACTAGAAGAATACTCAAATCTTCTGCTGGAAATACAATTCCCTATACCACCAGGCTTGAAATTTTAGGTCTGGATAGCCTCGAACTACGCCGTCTACGTTCCGACCTATGCAGGGTCATGGGGGGGGGCCTGCAAATCACGTGGGGGTCAGAGCTGGCTCCATTTGAGTAATTGCCGGAATGTTATTCCTAATAAATGACTCGATTTCTTTTGAAACTTGGCTCAAGGCTCATGAATTAATTAGGACATCTTTCAGAAACTTCACAATAGCCGTATCACTCACATATCGCTGCTCGAGGAAGGTTTGGGGCTGTTCTGCATTGGCAAGGTGGCTTCCATGATGTCATTAAACTTGGCGTTTCCAATGCTGACTGCCAGCTGTGAGTGAGACAAGAACCACTGCGTCACTGGCAGGAAGGGCAACCATCATATCATATCAAGAGCATCCACAAGCTATGTTGGACTAGCCAGTAAGGTAAAAATGAAGGCAAGAGGGTTGAGAAAGAAAACTTGACGTGCTATTTTCTACCCATCTCCCTTTACTAACTAAATGAGTCTGTAATCTGCACCTCTATAACTGTCTGGTTTGGTTCTGCAACCCAACCAGACAGACACAGAGGATAATTAGAACTGCAGAAAAAACAATTATTACCAACCTGCCTTCCATTGAGGACCTGTATACTGCACGAGTCAAAAAGAGGGCTGTGAAAATATTTACAGACTCCTCGTATCCTGGACATAAACTGTTTCAACTCCTACCCTCAAACCCATGCTATAAAGCACTGCACACCGGAACAATTAAACACAAGTACAGTATTTTCCCAAACACATCACCCTGCTAAACAAAGAATTCCCTCAACAATAGTTCACTTAGTGAACTATTCACTAAGTCTGCATTACTATTATTGTTAGTCTTCTCATCGTTCCTATCACCCATCTCCTCCCACTTATGACTGCATGACTGTAACTTTGTTGCTTGTACCCTTACGATTTATATTGATATTGTTTCCTAGTACAATTTGATTGCTTATTTGTACCCTATGACTATCATCAAGTGTTGTACCTAATGATTCTTGATGAATGTATCTTTTCATGTACACTGAGAGCCTATGCACCAAAGACAAATTCCTTGTATGTCCAATCACACTTGGCCAATAAAAAATTCTATTCTATTCTATTCTATTCTATTCTATGATTATCATTAAGTGTTGTACCTTATGATTCTTGATGAATGTATCTTTTCATGTACACTGAGAGCATATGCACCAAAGACAAATTCCTTGTGTGTCCAATCACACTTGGCCAATAAAAAATTCTATTCTATTCTATTCTATTCTATTCTATTCTATTCTACTCTATTCTATTCTATTCTATTCTATTCTATTATTATCATTAAGTGTTGTACCTTATGATTCTTGATGAACGTATCTTTTCTTTTATGTACACTAAGAGCTTATTCCTTGTGTGTCCAATCACACTTGGCCAATAAAAAAATTCTATTCTATTCTATTCTATTCTATTCTATGACTATCATTAAGTGTTGTACCTTATGATTCTTGATGAAGGCATCTTTTCTTTTCATGTACACTGAGAGCATATGCCCCAAAGACAAATTCCTTGTGTGTCCAATCACACTTGGCCAGTAAAGATTCTATTCTATTCTATTCTATTCTATTCTATTCTATTCTATTCTATTCTATTCTATTCTATTCTAATTCTATTCTATGCCAGTGCCAGTGCCAGTGCCTGTGCCTGTGCCTGTGCCTGTGCCTGTGCCTGTGCCTGTGCCTGTGCCTATTCTATTCTATTCTATTCTATTCTATTCTATTCTATTCTATTCTATTCTATTCTATTCTATTCTATTCTATATAAAGTTTGGCTAGTGTGCAAAATAGAAGAATATCATTATTACGGTTTGTCACACAGTCTGCCAGATTGGATTTGGCATTTTTGTCTGCCTTTCGAGTTCTTCCCAAGGACTTGGGATAGGTTATTATTATGGTCTCTTCTTGCACTGTCAGCCAGATGTTCAGACTGGATTTGGCATGTTGGTCTATGTGTCGATTTCTTTCCAAGGACCTGGGGCAGGCAGAGGTGGATGCTTGATAATGTCACAGGTATCATCGCAGGATATTAGCTATTCCAAGTAAAGCCACCTTAAATTATCATCATCATGGTTAGCCTGCATAGTCAGCCGGATATTTAGACTGGATTTGGTATTTTGTCCACCTGTTATTATTATTTCGGACTTTTCTCGGGAGGTCAAAGTGAGATAAGCTGGCTTGAAAGAGGGTGACCAGTTCAAAGCCAGTTTCCATGGTTGAGGAGCCTTCTATCGCTTGCTTTAGTTCAAGGCTTTACTGCTACACCACCCCGTCTCTCATCACGAATATTCCACTCAACTCCGCTAGTTTTAAAACCTGTTCTCAACTTTATAAATAGGTCTCTAACCTCTGCAAGAAGACGTCTACAATGAAACGCCTGCAAGAAAATAACCAAGCTTAGAGAGCACCAAGTACCCTCCTATCTGGTCTCTGCTAGATGTGGCTTTCTCACAATGTACCAATGAGTTTAAAGGTTCCCCTCGCACATATGTGCTAGTTGTTCCTGACTCTAGGGGGCGGTGTTCATCTCCGTTTCAAAGCCGAAGAGCCAGCGCTGTCCGAAGACGTCTCCATGGTCACATGGCTGGCATGACTCAACGCCAAAGGCACACGGAACGCTGTTACCTTCCCACCAAAGGTGGTCCCTATTTTTCTACTTGCATTTTTTTTACGTGCTTTCGAACTGCTAGGTTGGCAGAAGCCGGGACAAGTAAACGGGAGCTCACTCCATTATGTGGCACTAGGGATTCGAACCTCTGAACTACCGACCTTCTGATCAACAAGCTCAGCGTTTTAGCCACTGAGCCACTGCATCCCCCCCACCAGTAAGTTTAGGATGCCCCAAAACCTGGTGGTGAAGAAGCCCCTTTGGCCCTAACATGAAAAAGAAGACGCTGGAGTCAAAGAATAGCAGAAAGGACATGTTTGCTCTAACCTGAGAGTGTTGTGCCTCGCCCGCCCTTCTCTCCGCAGCCGGGCCCCTCCCATCTCCTGCTATCTCAGCCAGAGACTGATAGTGAAGAAGAATGGCCTGGCATGCCTCCAGCCCCCAGCCCTGGCACCATGCCCGGACAGACTGAGCAAACAAACCTCCCTCCTATAGCATGTGAGCATGAAGCCAGCCACGAGCTAGAATTGCCGGCAGCTGAGCAGGAAGACGAAAAGTGGACAGATCCCTGCTTCCAGAGAATGGAGAGGCAACGTCTGCAAAAGGAAGGGAGGGGCAGGCCTGGATAAGTGCTGAGTCGTGGAGCCACACCCCATGGCCTATATAAAGGATCTGCTTTTTGGCATTCCTTGACTCAGGCAAAGTCTCATCTGGTTGCTGAAGTCACACCTTGGATTCCTGCCTGCCCTGAGAACTCTGACAGGAATTTGGCAAAGCTGCAGAGGCTTCGTGGCCACGCTTGATACAGACTTCCCAGACCCGGCCGTCAGAGGAGGAGTGGGACACGACAGAGAGTTAGCACTTACCAACAATTCCGACGTGCTGAGCACATCTAGGGTCAAAGATTGGATGCGGGAATAGTGCACCCCTAATTCACGGTGAATCCCTGAGCATTCGATACATGTCAAGATTCCAAGGTTGGTGGAGAGCCAGGTGGGATCTGCAAGATAGCAACCCAGGGAGAAGCTTTAACATACATACCATGACAGGTCCTTCCCCAACTCATTCTACTCATTCTGCAAACAGACCTTTCTTGCCCAGCTCAATGAAAGACAAAACATGCCCCAGTTCTTGACTGCAGATGGGATGCTCTTCACGGCCTACAGAGACGTTCTGAAATTCGTACTCAGGGCCATTAAGCCGGCTGCAACAGTTGCAGTCTGGCATGCTCTTCGTCTGGATTCTACAGTTGTGCCATTTTCCATTCTCTCTTCCCTGCCCTTCACTAGACTGAGCATTTCTGCCTACTGATTTCCGAGTGTTTCGTGAATCAAATCGCATTAGGCCAGGGGTATCAAACTTGATTTCATGGAGGGCCACATCAGGGTTGTGTTTGACCTTGGAGAGGAGGCGGGGGGGGGGCATGGCCAGCATGATGTCACTCATGTTGGGGGGGCGCCTGTGGCGGCCCAAATACTCAGCCAGCGAAAAGGAGCTCCCAAGGTCTGTTTTTGGCTGCGTCGGCCTCCTGCAACCCTCTGCCAGCGGAAACAGAGCCTGGGAGGGCCACGTGTGCCTTCCCAAGCTCCATTTTTGCTGGCAGAGACACCGCGGTCCTTCCATGTTTCCAGGGTGGCCCACGGGCTAGATATAAGCATCACATAGGCTGGATCCGGCCCGCAGGCCTTGAGTTTGAAACCCCTGCATTAGGTGGGAAAGTTCATCCTGCTCGCTCGATCCAATTCAATCTCAATCAGTGTCCCCTAAATCAGGGTTCCCCGACCCCCAGGCCATGGGGCTTTGCTTGTTTGCATGGCATGCCAGCAACCAGGGTGTACAAACAAGCAAAGCCCCATCCACGGGATGCAGGCAGCACACAAAACCACATCCCCTCCAGTCCACGCAAAAACCTTTCTCCATGGAACTGGTCCCTGGTACCTGAAAGGTTGGAGGCCACTGCCCTCAATGTATAGGCAGTCCTTGACTTGCAACCATTCATTTAGTGACCATTCAAAGATACAATGACACTGAAAAAAGGGACTTATGATCGGTTTTCCCCACTTATGAAGATTGCAGCATTCCCCACGTTCATGTGACCAAAATTCGGGCACTTGCCAACTGACATGTGTTTATGACAGTGGCACAGTCATGCGATCACCATTTGTAATCTCCCCAGCTGGCTTGCGATAAGTAGGCAGTGGGGGAAGCCGGGTTTACTTAATGGCCGCACGACTCACTTAACAATGGAAGTGATTCACTTAACAACTCTGAGGGAAAAAGGTATAAAATAGGGCACAACTCCACTTCACTTAGCAATGGAAATTTGGGGCTTGATCTGTGGTGAGATGCAGCCGGTTTGCACCGGTTCGGCTGTATCGGTTGTTAAATTCATATCCACCGCCTGCTATCAAAGTGGGGTGCTGTGCTGCGCGGCAATGGAGAAACAGGCAACGGAGTGGCCGGCACAAGGGAAGGAGAAGGCCGCTTTCCTTCTTTCTTCTCCCTGTTCCTCCTCCTTCCCTCGCGCTGGCCACTCCGTTGCCTGTTTCTCCATTGCAGCACAGCACCCAGGATCCACTTTGATAGTGGGGGGAGGGATAGCGGGGGGAGGGTTAACAACCGGTTTGCCCAGGTTTAGGTTGGCCATCACGGGAGGCTCATCCCGCATGTGCGGCGGAGCTGGAGGATGGTGATGGACCAAGGCATCCCATGACAACCAACCTGACCATGGGCGAACTGGTTGTTAAATTATTTGAATATCACCACTGGGCTCAATTGAGGTCGTAAGTCAAGGACTACTTCTAAGTGCTTGAGCACATGGGAGCCCTTGCATGAAAAAGCTGCTGAAACCAGGGGTGAAATTCAGCTGGTTCTATCCGGCTTGGGCAAACCGGTAGCAGCGGCGGGAGGCTCCGCCCACCAGCCCGGACATCATCATGTCTCATTTTTGACCCTCTGCGCATACGCAGAAGGCGCTGTGCATTCGTGGAGGAGGCGCACACGCTCACATTTGCAAACCGGTAGCGAAGGTAAGTGTATTTCACCCCTGGCTGAAACCTACCTGGGGCTCCACAATCACAGCACCATCGATTTCCTGGCATGTTTTTCACTTCATCGATGATGAGCTTGGTGAGTTCTTGCAATCCGCTGTCAGCCACGCTTCCAGATGAAGACACGGAGCCTCCGGGGTCCCCCTTGAAAGCATTGCTAAGCGCTTCGTCCTTACTGTTCTGGAGCACCGACACCCACCTGGGGGAATGGGAGAAAGCATCAACCAGCAAGCAACCGATTGAACGAAGGAATTCAGCATATAGGATGTTGACGGTTTAATCCAAAGGCCAGAATTCACTATTAAAACTTTTTTATTAGTTTATCAAAGTATAAATGACAAAGTAAAAAAAACATGGAAAAGTAAGAAGAGAGGAAGGGAAAAAGAGGGGGGTGATATAGTATAATGGGAGAAAAAAGGAAAAAAAGGCGCCCAATTTCCGAGTCTCTTTGGGACAGTCAAAGGTAACAACATTAAAACTACAATGTTTTGCTTTTACACAGCTATATGTACAAACCCTTTCTATAACAATAAGCCTTTCTAATTTACAAAAAAAAGATTCAAAGTTTCATATATTTTTTTCTCATTGCAAACAAAAAATCCGGAAGCGATTTCAAACTAGAGACAAAATCAAATATAATCTCTTATTTGGATAAAAGAAACATTTTAACCATCTCAGCTTCCCTTCCTATGGGGAATAATATATCATTCATTCCAAGATCCTTCTCACAGCTATTGCTATATAAGCCTGTTGGATAAACTCCTCTAGCTGCTAATGTCTGTGCTAGATTACTCGTACTCCACCTTTACAGGAGCCTCTGCTATTGATAATCCCTTCCTGCAGCAACTTTATCAAGATGTTTCACGTCTCCATCTGCCTTCACTACCCTCTTGCTTGCTCAATGAGTCTGCAAATTTGGCAGAAAGGAACCGTTGATTCTCTTTTAGCATCCAGGTCTGAATTTATTACACAAATATAATACAGGTAGTCCTCGAGTTACGACCACAACTGAGCCCAAAATTCATGTGGCTAAGTGGAACGTTTGCTAAGTGAATTTTGCCCTATTTTACGACTTTTCTTGCCACAGTTGTTAAGTGGGTTTCCTTGTCAGAAGGTTGCCAAAGCCAATCGCATGACCCTGGGACACTGCAACCGTCATAAGTGTGAGTCAGTTGCCAAGCGCCTGAATTTTGATCATGTGACCATGGAAATGCTGCAACCAGTTGTAAGTGTGAAAAGCGGTCATAAGTCACCTTTTTCAGTGCTGTTGTAACTTTGAACGGTCACTAAATGAACCGTTGTAAGTCAAAGACTACCTGTAGACATAAATAAAGTAGAGGACCTAAGGCATTCTGCCCTAATCCAAACTTCACTCCTCCAGTAATATGTCTTAAGTTCATGGTTTTCCTGTACAAAATGCAACAGGAAATAGAGAAACCCTCAAACTTACACTATACAGTCTTGCTCTTCTTCGGCTTGGAAGTGATATGTTCTATTGTCTGCAAAAGAAAAAAGAAAGAAAGAAATAATAAGAGAATCCCTTGAAGATAAGAAATGGATAAGTAACAGTGGTGGCAGTTTATAAAAAAACAAAACCCTAATGTTTATCGTTAGTGGGAGAAGCTGGAGAGAGTGCAGAGATAACATAATGAAAACAAATATTAGCTACGCAAGGAAGGCCTCTGGTGGCTCAGCAGACTAAGTCTGTCTGTTATTAACACAGCTGCTTGCAATTACTGCAGGTTCAAGCCCCACCAGGCCCAAGGTTGACTCAGCCTTTCATCCTTTATAAGGTAGGTAAAATGAGGACCCAGATTGTTGGGGGCAATAAAGTTGACTTTGTATATAATATACAAATGGATGAAGACTATTGCTTAACACAGTGTAAGCCACCCTGAGTCTTTGGAGAAGGGCGGGATATAAATTCAAATTAAAAAAAAGTTTGTACTGTTATTTTCAGCTTTTTCTACACACACACACACAGAGTGGTGCATGGGTGTTAGCCATGTCCTCTTCCCCAACTGCA
Organism: Ahaetulla prasina; assembly: GCF_028640845.1. NCBI lineage: Eukaryota > Metazoa > Chordata > Lepidosauria > Squamata > Colubridae > Ahaetulla > Ahaetulla prasina. The sequence continues at coordinate 17,474,771 of NC_080548.1, forward strand.
ACTGCATCCAGCCCAAAATTATATTGTAAAAATTCAACAGCAAAATTGAATTATTATTTTGGGTAACATTATTTTGTATATGCCTTAAATAAGAATGATTATAGGACTGGGAGAGATCTCCACGGATCAAAAACCCTTGCTTATTTATCCTAAAATATTTCTGAATCATGCATCAAATCGAAATTTTGGAAATTTTGTCTCTGAATTTCAGTAATGCCATTTTAGGCTCGCCTAGGCATGGTCCGAAACCTTGTCCAAGGGATTCATACCTGGTAGAAAAATTAACTATATCCGGACAGGGGCTTATTAATACAACAGGGTTCCCTGTGACACTCTATAGACTTTGAGGAAGCAGAACATAAAGACTGTTGTCATTATTTTATGTTTGATGTTGAAAAAAGTTCTTGAGAAGACCATAGACAGCCAAAAAAACCCAAATAAACCATAGAACAATCCAGAATTGTATCTCAAGGCATAATTAACTGGGCTTCAATATAATAATTATATAAATGTTTATCATGTTTTGGACACATGAAGACCTAACTCTCTGCAGCAGTCCATAAAGCTAAGAAAAGTGGAAGGAAAAAGAAGGCATGAACAACCAGCAGCAGGTGGATGGATTCAATTGAATCAATGATGAGGTCACCCTTGGAAAAAGGGGGGGGGGAAATCTATCTACATGATTGCTAAGAGTTAACACCAACATAACATAACATAACATAACATAACATAACATAACATAACATAACATAACATAACATAACATAACATAACATAACATAACATAACATAACATAACATAACATAACATAACAGAGTTGGAAGGGACCTTGGAGGTCTTCTAGTCCAACCCCCTGCCCAGGCAGGAAACTCTACACCATTTCAGACAAATGGCTATCCAATATTTTCTTTAAAATTTCTAGTGTTGGAGCATTCACAACTTCTGCAGGCAAGCTGTTCCACTTATTGATTGTTCTAACTGTCAGGAAATTTCTCCTTAGTTCTAAGTTGCTTCTTTCCTTGATCAATTTCCACCCATTGCTTCTTGTTCTATCCTCAGGTGCTTTGGAGAACAGTTTTACTCCCTCTTCTTTGTGGCAACCCCTGAGATATTGGAAGACTGCTATCATGTCCCCCTTAGTCCTTCTTTTCATTAAACTAGACATACCGAGCTCCTGCAACCGTTCTTCATATGTTTTAGCCTCCAGTCCCCTAATCATCACATAAGGGTGTGTAACTATTATAATCATATCAAACAGGAGCCTTTGAACTGAAGAGTCAAAAGACATTGTACTGACTCTATTGTTCGCCCATGACTTAACTGAAGGATGGAGCAAATTCTTATCAAATGTTCACAAATAGGAATAATTAACATGTCCCGTAAGGCAGAATGTTATCAAAAACAAAGTTCTACATCTCAAGAAAGCATATAATGTGTTATGCACTGCAGGTGTCTCCAAAAGAGGCAAGATGATGGATGGTAGCATGTTTGAAGTTATGTTCCTTTTGTGCATGGGTCAACACATGTACCAAAGAGTGGATCTTAACTCTGTCTCATCCATAAACTTGCTTCTTTTTGAAATGTTCTTCTTGGAAATGTTGATAGTTAGATAAGTTGTAAGCTAAGAATGGGTTGGCAGTGCAATGCAACTGCAAAAAAAAAGGGGGGGAGGTGATTTTAGGCACTATTAACAGCGCCCTAGTTTTCAAGTCATGAGAATTAATTATTCCACTAGTCCCAGGGGTGTCAAATTCAATTTCATTGAGGGACACATCAGGGCTGGGGTTAACCTTGGGGGGCTGGGTGGGCGTAGCCGACTGGATGGGTGTGGCCAACTGGGTGGGCATGGCCAGCCTCATGCCATTCCCCAAACTGCTGGCATGTTTCCTCTTCGCACTGGGTAGACTGGGCCGAAGCTACACTGGCCCAATCTTTCCTCCTTGCACTGGGTAGACCAGGCTGAAGCTATATTGGTCTGATCTTTCCTCTTGGCACTGGGTAGATCAGGACAGCCCCGCGGGTCAGATCCGACCACATCATGGGCCGAATTTGGCCCACGGACCTTGAGTTTGACACCCCTGCACTAGTCAGACACACAGAGCAAAATTCATGAGCAGTGCAGAGTTACTCCTACGTAGAGACTTGCATAACATAGAGACCTGGAGAAGACTCTTTCCTAGTCCCTTGGATTGCAAGACGATCAAACCGGTCAGTCCTAGAGGAGATCAACCCTGACTGCTCTTTAGAAGGCCAGATCCTGAAGATGAAACTCAAATACTTTGGCCATCTAATGAGAAGGAAGGACTCACTGGAGAAGAGCCGAATGCTGGGAAAGATTGAGGGCAAAAGAAGAAGGGGACGGCAGAGAATGAGGTGGCTGGATGGAGTCACTGAAGCAGTTGGTGTGAGCTTAAATAGACTCCAGAGGATGGTAGAGGACAGGAGGCCTGGAGGAACGTTATCCACGGGGTCACAATGGTTCGGACACAACTTCATAACTAACAGCAACAGAGACTTGCATATGTTTCACTGTAGAAAAAAACCCACAACTCTACATTTCGTAGCTATGATGAGTGGGCAGTGATGATAACAATTTCTTTTCACTTTAATCTAGTTCTCACTGCTTCAAGTAACTATCTCCAACCAATTTTAAACTTAACATGAAAGAAATGTGAGGAAAAGCATTTTGTCCTCAGCTAATCCGGCGCAAGGTATTTAAAGAGGACAGCACAGCCCAAGTAGTGTACATACTACAGATAAAATGTTTACTTACGTGTCACAAGATCAAAGGATTTCTTATCCTCTGGATGCGGCCTCACTTGGCAGGTCAAGAGATTTAACTTTACTGGAGGACGGTTTATCTGTTCAAGAGAAGTTGGGATAATGAACCGGAATCTCCGACAAATACAAATATTACAGGTAGTCCTCAACTTACAACCTCAGCTGAAGCCAAAATTTCTGTTGCTAAGCGAGACACTTGTTCAGTGAATTTTGCTCCATTTCATGGCCTTCCTTGCCATAGTTGTTAAGTGAATCACTGCAGTCGTTAATTTAGTAACACGGTTGTTAAGTGAATCTGGCTTCCCCATTGACTTTGCTTGTCAGACGGTCACGAAAGTGGATCACGTGACTCCGGGACACTTCAACCGTCATAAATACGAGTCAGTTGACAAGTGTCTAGATTTTGACCATGTGACCATGGGGGATGCTGCAACAGTCGTAAGTGTGAAAAACGGTCATAGGTGACTTTTTTCAATGCCGTTGTAACCTCGAGCAGTCACTATATGGACTGTTGTAATTCAAGGATTACCTATATTTCCTAATTCTTTCATCACGTTCTCAGATTGAGTAATAATAGAGAAATATTACTGATAAATCAAATTACTGACATTTTCTCTCATTCTGCATTACAGGTATTTATTTGCTGTGCAGCGCAGAAGAACGCAACCGGATGTAAAGCAGATGATATAATCTGATTAAGACTGAAAGTTGAAAAAGCCTGGAATTATGCGGAAATTCACCAGATTTCTCCACAAATTAGTTTCTTAAGACCTGCCTGTAAAATTTGCTGTCATGTAGGAATCTCAGTGGATTTGTGTGCAATTTACGAGGTTTTTTAAATAGCCACCTGTATTTTTCTATTCCACTTTTTATTCCATTTCTCTATAAATTTTACACGCTCACTTTCAATATTCATGAATGGCTGATTTCCCCGCCCTAAAAGTTTTGTAGCCAAGGCAAGATAGTCAACGTTGTTCCTTTGTCACCATCTCTGCAGGGAAATCTACTTTGCAGGGACCCAGCCTTTCAGTGTCGAAGACAGCCATGATGAATTACATCTTTAAATCATGTGAGAAGACCTGGGGCTTACCAGAGCAGCACATACTACAAAAAATAGTACCTTGCACTCTCCTTGGAAAGCACAATCAAATAACATACTGGACTTCTTCCATGCCATTCCGATTGGCTAAGGTTCAGGCAATAGGTTTAATCAGGTCAGTATAAACAGAGGTGTGCAAAGATCCTCAATCCGGGAACAGAAAGTTCTGGAGAATTCTAGAATGTTCTGTTTATTTCCAGAACACACTAGAACCTCTTTCAGAACTATGCTGTGCTGGGGATGATCTGTGGAATATCCAGAAGGAAATGGAATTTCCATCTGGACAATAGCAATAGCACTTAGATTCATATACTGCTTCACAGTGCTTTCCAGCCCTCTCTAAGCGGTTTACACAGTCAGCCTATTGCTCCCAACAATCTGGGTCCTCATTTTACTGACCCCGGAAGGATGGAAGGCTGAGTCAACCTTGAGCCTGGTGAGATTTGAACTGTCGAATTGCAGGCAGCCGGCAGGCAGCAGAAGTAGCCTGCAGGACTCCACTCTAACCACTGCGCCACTGTGGCTCAAGCCTATCAGCTATGTTCATACAAAGCATTTTGCTCTATTAGTTCTTTTGTCCAGTCTTAGCACCTTCTTTGTATCCATCCTGCTCAGTTAATGCGTGGTTCGATGTACTGTGCAAAACCAAAACATGGACAACATCAGAACCAGGTTAAGCATATGAAGAGACTACTTTGAACATTCCCCCAATGGAGTAGCAACACAAAGCAATTTTAATGTGGAATTTTTCAGCGAAGGAATTCCTCCCTCTATGCCACTTACTGTGCTGTGAGAAATAGTGAGACATCCGTATTTCACCCCACACTTTCTCTTCTGCCACACCTTCCGAATTCTAGGAAAAGCAAAGAGGAAGGACAATATGAACACAATATTGAGAATTAGCCTGTGTCAGAGTTACACATTAGCCTGTGTTATTGTAGATCCGGGGTTGCCACCCTTTGGTAGCAGTGCATCCATGGGTAGGCTGCTGGGGGTTCGCAGGGGTTCGGGAGAACCTCTAGTAAGATTTTGTGCAGTTCGGAAAACCCCCAAATCCCATTCCTGGCTGGCCTTGCTCATCCTGCCCCTCCCAGGGCTCCCCACGCGGCCCGTTTTGGATGCAGGTAAGTGCAGGGTATGCACAGAGGCTTGGGGAGGGCAAAAAATGGGCCTCCCGGAAGTTCAGGAAGGCCGGAAATGGGCCTGTTTCGAGCCTCCAGAGGGCCTCCGGAGCCTGGAGAGGCTATTTTCGCCCTCCCGGAGGCTCAAGGAAAGCCTCCGGAGCCCGGGGAGGGCAAAAGCGATCCCTCCCCGCTGTGGTGCTTTTGAAAGGTACTTATTTCCACCCACCCCACCCTGTGATGCAGCACAAAGCACTTACCCGTCACTTTTCTTATATAAGAAGCCAGACTTCTCAGTCCCGTATTGTTTATTGCCTTGATGCTGATGGATGCTGTACCCACTGCCAGAATTCTTTCTATTGAGGTTCTCCTGAATGCAAGAGAAATAAATTATGGGTTATGGGTGCTCTGGCAAGATGGCTGCCAGTGGCTCGCAAATAGCAAGATGGTAAACAGCCCTGGTTTACCATCTTGCTATTTTCTCAGGGGTGGCCTGCTGGGGGCTCACAGGGGTTCGGGAGAACCTCTAGCTAAGATTCTGTGCAGTTTGGAGAACCCCCAAATCCCATATCTGGCTGGCCCCACTCACCCCTGCCAGGAGTCCTCACACAGCCTGTTTTGGATGCAGGTAAGTGCAGGGCACGCGTGGAGGCTCGGGGAGGGTGAAAAATGGGCCTACCAGAAGTTTGGGAAGGCCGGAAATGGCCCATAGAGGGCCTCCAGAGTCTGGGGGAGGCCGTTTTTGTCCTCCCGGAGGCTTGAGGAAAGCCTCCGGAGCCCAGGGAGGGCAAAAACGTCCCCCACCCCTCAACCATGGTGCAGGAGGCCAACTAGGCCACGCCCACCATGGCCACGTCCAACAAGCAACTGGGCAGAGAACCCCTTGCTAAAATTTTTGAAGCCCACCCCTGTATTTGCCCCATCCTTTAGCCCAGTGTTTCTCAACATTAACAACTTTTAAGATTTCTAGACTTCAACTCCCAGAATTCCCCGGGCTAGTGTGCTGTCTGGAGAATTCTAGGAGTTGGAAGTCCATAAATCTTAAAAGTTGATAGGGTTGAAAAATACTGCTTTAACCTCACCTTCATAAATGCTCTCAATTATTCTGGCTTCTTGCTATCCATTATGGAATGTCAGGTACTCCAAAAACCCTTGGGATATATACAGTACGCAATTACTTATTTAATTGTCAAATTTATATGGCTGCTCGTCCGATGAAAAAGTGATTTTGGGTGACTTATAATAAATTTTTAAAAAACAAATATATAAGAACTTTTTTAAAAAATTAAAAACAAAAGGCCAAGAGAAAACAGGAGATCTTAATAACAATGGAGTCACCTCACAGACCATCTCACTGGTCCCCTGGAGATCCCAAGCCGGATGGCATAACCAGGTTTTGAGGGACTTCCAAGAATATCAGCAAGGATGGAGCCAACCTCACTTCAGGGGCAGAGGGATGACCCTTAAGGCAAACACCACAACAGAGCAGGCCTATCTTGTGGAACCCACCAAATGTAGCCTCCTAGAGTGCCCCACGTCTGATGGGATGGACTGATATAATTAGGGAGAAGAGTCCCTCAAATAACAGAGCCCACCCCATGAAGGTCCCAACCAGCACTTTGATTTGATCCTGGGAACATTTCTTTTGTTTATTTTCAGGGCAAAAGTTTTTATTTTTCCATAATAATTCCCACAATTTGACCAGTGTACAATACAATCACTTATCCAACAATCGATCCTATACTCAAATTATACTCAATCAGGGCTGCTCGACCGCCACTCCCTCCCTTAATCCTTTCTACCCTTCTCATCCTTCTTCTTTTGTTTATTTTCTAAGAAAGCTAATAGAACTTATTTTGAGTCCAAGTGGCCTCCTTCTAGATAAAAAATAAAGCTGGAAGTTGGCAAATAACGTCCTTTATTTTTTTTAAAAAAAAAATACATGTATTTTTAAACCATCTCTAACATGCCATGGGGCTAAGAGCTGGTAGGGACCAAGACAGAAGTCCGTACATCTATTGGTACCCACCAGGTGCCACTCAACAGTTCCTAGGGTATTTCATGGCATCTCATGATGCTGCTACTGTTTAAAATCCTTTTTGAAACTATCTGATGGCTTCCTTCCACACACTGGCAAGCCAAAGCAAGCTATTAAAATCCAATCTGCCAGACTGACCTGTTTGAGCTGAAAAAAGATAGCAAATTAAAAATATTCTTGGAAAGGCTTGCAGCCTGTTAATTAGTGTTGTTGAAAGAGCATATAAATCAGGAGTGATGGGGGAGCAGTTGGATTCCAAACAATCTAAAAACGTGGTTTTTTTTTCAAACTTGGCGTGGGCTTCAATTCCCAGAATTCTCTAGCCAGCTGAGTTCTTTGCTGAGCTGCCGGAGGAATGCTGGGAGTTGAAGTCCAGACATCTTAAAGTTGCCAAGTTTGAAAAATATTTAAGCTAAAAGAGAGATCAGCAACTTTTCAGCAACTAATCAACACACTTAACTTTCTGCTGTGTAGACCAGCACTTACCGTATTTTTCAGAGTATAAGACACACCGTTTTCCCCCCAAAAAGAGGGTGAAAATCTGGGTGTGTCTTATACTCCAAATGTAGTCCCGCCCAGCTTCCCAAACGGAGGTTTCAGAGGCTGAAAAAAGCATCAGAAACGAAGCTTCAGAAAAGAAGAACCCAAACAGAGTTTTAGAGGATTTTTTTCTGAAACTGTTTTGGAGGCTTTCAGAGGCAGGAAAAAATGTTTTTTCCTGAAACGGAGTTTCAGAAATTTCAGAGGCAGAAAAAAAAAGGCAAAAAAAAAAAAAAAAGGCAAGACACAGAGCTCACAACCAAGGAACCTGTGGCTAAAATTCACCTCTGGGAACAGCTGATTGGGGGTATTCCAGAGGCGGATCCACCTGCCAATCAGCTTTTTTCTTATTTTCCTCCCCAAAAACTAAGGTGCGTCTTATACTCTGAAAAATACTGTAAATGTTGAAAGGAAGGATACGGGAAATTACTTTGTTTTTTAGCTATTGTATTACATCCTTTTCTTTAGTCATATATATCCACAAACGTCACATATATCCAACCGCTCCTGCGTTCAGGTAGTCCTCAGCTTACGACCACAATTGAGCCCAAAATATCTGTTGCTAAGCGAGACAGTAGCTATGCGGGTTGCCCCATTTTGCAACCTTTCTTGCCACTATTTTGAAGTGAACCGCTGCAGTTATTGAATTAGCAAGACAGTTATTAAGTGAATCTGGATTTCCCATTGACTTTGCTTATTGGAAGGTCACAAAAGGTGGATCACATGATCCCAGGGCACTGCAAACATCATAAATATGAACCAGTTGATAAGCATCCAAAATTTGATCACGTGACCTTGGGGTGTGTGTGCTGCAACAGTCGATAAATGTGAAAAACGGTCGTAAGTTCCTTTTTTCAGTGCTATTGTAACTTTGAATGGTCACTGAACAACCTTGGTTGTAAGTTGAGGACTACCTGGGTAGGTGTTTGCACATCATCATCTCCATTTAATGACCCCATAATCCCTTGTGGGGTGGAGTCTGGGCAACTGAATGGAGCTAGCAGAGTGTTTTAATGGCCGGATGCCCTTCCAGTCACCAATGCAGAGTTTTGTTCAGCAGATATATCCCGTATGCCCAGAGAGAGAAATATCTGCCTCTACCTAGGATCAAACTCACAGCCTCCTGATCGTGAGGCGAGAGCTCCACCTCTAGGCCACTGCACCACTCTGTTTGCACATACAGGGAGCCAAAAAATAGGCAATGCAATCAAACTGCAGCTAAATGCACTCTGATTTGATAGAATACATGAATATATACAGTGCAATGCCCAGACAGTCCTTCAAAATGTGTGAACAAACTTTTGCGAAAAAGCAAATCATTGCATCCATTGTAATTTGTCATAGACCCCTGGGAATCCCTGATTAAGCCCACACACCCTCATTTCACCCTCTCCCCACCTTCCCAAAGGACCCTTGAAGCTTTACCCCTTTGTTCTCCAGCTGCAGGATCCCTCGGAGGGAATCACGGATCTGAGTGAGCTGTTTTACCTCTTCTTCCTTAGCCTGACGAAGCTAAAATAAGATCAGAAATTGCTAAGGACAAGCAAGTTGGAGCTATCCTATCGCTCTAACACAGGGGTCTCAGGCCTTAGAAGGGCCCAACTTACTTTAATATAGGCTCAGTCCATTTGAGGGAACAGAAACTCGTTTGCAGGACAGAAAATAGTAAGATTTCTTCCTAATTTCCTCTATGGAAACCTAGAGATTTTTATGCAAGCAGCACCATCTACACAGATGTGTAGATTAAATCACTGTTTCCCCCCCTCGTGTCCTTTTCCCCAGATTCTCATCGCTGCCAGCCACCATCCTTAATTCCTCAGAATGAAAAGTCAGGTAGAGAGAACTGTTCATCGTCCAGGTCTCCTTCTGTTCGAGGAAACAAAAATTGCTCTGGGGTTTTATTTCAAAAGAGAAAAAAAAAAACAATCCCAAAGCAATTATCCTGCGGGAATACAGGATGGGGCTTGTTTAGTGGCAATTTCGGCAAGGGAATCGTGTGGCTCTCCTGCTTTCTAATGAAGAGTCTTTCCTCCCCAACATTCGTGCAGTCTTTTTGGCTTGGAGGAAATCCCAAGAGGAGACAGGAGGCAGGAGAACACTTCCGTTGTACTTTTGGAGTTGCAATGCCCCTTTTAAAAGAAAAGCGTCTTGCCTTCGGGGGGGAAAAAATCCCTGGATAATTTCTTGTTCTCCAGACAAAAATGCAGAGAAATCATCTGCACAAGCGTCTCCACTGGGTACCTTAGCAGAGGATTTCAAGAACTCCTTTGCAGTCAGCTGAACCTAGAAGAGTACCATATTTTTTGGAGTATAAGATGCACCTTTTTCCCCCAAAAAAGAGGGTGAAAATCTGGGTGCGTCTTATACTCCGAATGCAGCCCCGCCCAGCTTCTCAAACGGAGGTTTCAGAGGCTGGAAAAAAAGCATCAGAAACGGAGCTTCAGAAAAAAAGCCCCCAAATAGAGCTTCAGAGGCTTTTTTTCTGAAGCTCTGTTTCGGAGGCTTTCAGAAGCAGAAAAAAGTTTTTTCTGAAATAGAGTTTCAGAGACAGAAAAAAAAAGCAATAAAAAAAGCAAGGCACAGAGCTCACAACCAAGGAATCTGTTGCTAAAATTCACCTCAGGGAACAGCTGATTGGGGGTATTCCGGGAGGCCAATCCACCTGCCAATCAGCTTTTTTCTTATTTTCCTCCCCCAAAACTAAGGTGCGCCTTATACTCCGGTGCGTCTTATACTCCGGAAAATATGGTATTTCTCAGTCTTGGCAAGTTGAAGATGCATGGACTTCTCACATTCAAGGGACAGGCGGAAAAGGACAGACACTAAGTTCTGAAGTGGGATTTGAAAGAAAGCAAAGGCTACGCTTTGCAGAGGGAAAGTACCATGCATGGAGAGGAAACCCAGAAGAGAAATGAAAGGGTGAGCATGGTATTGAATGGGTCAGGTTAAGCACGGGGAAAAAAATATGCAGGTAGTCCTGGACTTATGACCACAGTTGACCCCAACTTTTCCGTTGCTAAGCAAGACAATTGTTAAAGGAGTTTTGCCCTACTTTATAGCAATAGCACTTAGACTTACGTATATACCACTTTATAGTGCTTTACAGCCCTGTCTAAGCGGTTTACATAGTCAGCTTATTGCTCCCAACAATCTGGGTCCTCCTTTTACCGACCTCGGAAGGATGGAAGGCTGAGTCAACCTTGAGCCCGGTGAGATTCGAACTGCCAAATTGCAGGCAGTCGGCAGTCAGCAGAAGTAGCCTGCAGTACTGCACGCTAACCACTGCGCCACCACGGCTCATAATAAAGAATAAAGATTCAGCTGGAGTCACACATCAGATGAAGCCCAATTTAAATCAATAACATGCTTCATGTGATACGAGTGTAACCACTAAGTTAGTAAACCAATTGTTAAGTGAATAGCAATAGCACTTAGACTTATATACCGCTTCACAGTGCTTTCCAGCCCTCTCTAAGCGGTTTACACAGTCAGTTTATTGCTCCCAACAATCTGGGTCCTCATTTTACCCACCTCGGAAGGATGGAAGTCTGAGTCAACCTTGAGCCTGGTGAGATTTGAACTGCCAAATTGCAGGCAGCCGGCAGGCAGCAGAAGGAGCCTGCAGTTTCCCACCAAGTTGTTAAGTGAATCACTTCAGTTAGTAACAGGGTTACTACATTCCAGTAGAGAGACGTTCCTGGAGGATGGGGTCCAGCACAAATCCGAAAGCTCAGAAGACTACAGCTCTGGTTCCGGTGACTGACCCAGATTAAATCCTAGTAACAAGGTTGTTAAAGTAAATATGGCTTCCCCATTGACTTTGCTTGTCAGAAAAGGTAATCACATGACCCTGGGCTATTGCAACCATCATACATACAAGCCAGTGGCCAAGGTCCAAATTTTGATCATGTGACCACAGGGAATGCTGCAATAGTCGTGTGAAAAACGGGTCATAAGTCACTTTTTTTCAGCGCCACTGTAACTTCGAACAGTCACTAAACGAATGGTTGTAAGTCAAGGACTACCTGGGCTCACTGAAGAACCCAATCCTTTTCCTAGCTAGGAAAGCAATCCTTGTAAATCCAGAGCTGAAAATTAGTTCACAGCCCTGTGGAAATCCAGTGACAACTTACTGCATGTAAGGAGGCGGCTAGTTTTTCGATGAATGGGTAGAGGTTCTGAGATGCCTTCCAGCCATCTTGGAAGAAACTGGAAACATTTTGAAATCAGTGGAGAAATATTGAAAAGCCAAGGATAGGGAAGAAAAAGAAAAAAAAACAGGGAGAGGTTAGCTCAATTTGCTGCCACAGAATAGCAATAGCAATAGCACTTAAGCCTTACATACAGTTTCACAGTGCTTTACAGCCCTCTCTAAGCGGTTTACAGAGTCAGCTTCTTGCCCCTAACAATCTGGGTCCTCATTTTACCCACCTCAGAAGGATGGAAGGCTGAGTCAACCTTGAGCCTGGTGAGATTCGAACTGCCAAACTGCAGTCAGCCGGCAGTTAGCAGGAGCCTGTAGTACTGCACTCTAACCACTGCGCCACCATAGCTCCAGGTGTTTGACCACATGTGAAACAGACATGTTTCAACTTCTACCCTTAGAACTGTTGTGTCTTGTCCGCTCTCACCGCAGCCGGGGTCTGCTTATCTGCTCCCGAACACGGAGGAATGTATGCCTCCCGGCCCCAGTCCTGGCTCCATGCCCAGACAAGCTGAAGAGGAGGGGGCACCTCCCGGTCCCAGCCCTGGCTCCATGCCCAAGCAGGCTGCAGAGGAGGGAGCATCCCCCGGCCCCAGCCCTGGCTCCATGCCCAGGCAAACGGAGCAGCTAGACGCCTCCCCCTCCTCCACAGCATGTGAGCCTGAGGAAAGTTTACTTCCAACAGCTGATTGGAGTGACCCTCGCATCAGAAGATTGGATAGGCGGAGGCGACAGAAGGAAGGGAGGGGCAGGCCTTAATGAGTGCTGAGTCATGGAGCCACACCCCATGGCCTATATAAAGGATCTGCTTTCTGGCAGTCTCTGAGTCAGGCAAAGTCGAACTTATCTTGCTGAAGTCACTTACTGGTCTCCTGCCTGCTCTGAGGACTTTGCTAGGACTTTGGGCAGAGCTGCAGAGGCAAGCCTGATTCGGATTTCCCTGACCCGGCCCTCAGCGGAGGAGTGGGACACAACAAGAACACTGCTACAGAGTAATGGCTCCCAACCTTTTGGTCACCAGGAATCGGTTCCACAGAGAGAAGCTTTTCCGTGGACCGGAGGAGACGTGGATTTTCATGCCACTGCATCCCATGGATGGGGCTTTGCTTTCTTGCGCGGCCTGGTTTTTAGCCTGCTGTGGCCCTGTACCTGTTTATGGACCAGGGGTTGGGGACCCCCTGCTATAGAGCATTACATGTCAAAACAGCCAGACACAAAGACAGTTCTCCCTCCCCCACCTCCCCACATGCCATCACTCTGCCGAACGCCTAATTCCTACAACACTGTCATGCCTAAGGATATCTAACCACAAAGTAGGGCTGTATTGCTATTATCCTTTCTTATCTTTTTCAACGTCTCATCTTTCTAACTACCTTCTCCTATTGGTATCTTATAATTTATAATTTGTTGTTTGCACCTTACGATTGTATCTTATAATTTATGATCGATGACTTATCACTTTGTTGTTTGCATGGATGCCGAGAGTTTATGCACCGGAGACAAATTCTTTGTGTATTCAATCACACTTTTGCCAATAAAGAATATTCCTATTCCTTGAAACGGGCTCAAGGACTTGAGCTCTGCTCAAGAAGCCCACCCAAAGGAGTAATGCTGACACGCCATCATAAACTGCAGACCCAACGCTGTAGCAAACTCAGAGGTGGGTTTCAGCAGGTTCTGACCAGTTCTGGAGAACTGGTAGTGGAAATTTTGAGTAGTTTGGAGAACCGGTAGTAAAAATTCTGACTGGTCCCGCCCCCATCTATTCTCTGCTTCCCAAGTCCCAGCTGATCTGGAGGAAATGGGGATTTTGCAGTAACATTCCCCTGGAGTGGGGACGGAATGGAGATTTTACAGTATCCTTCCCCTGGAGTCGGGTGGTAATGGAGATTTTGCAGTAACCTTTCCCTGGATTGGGGAGGGAATGGATTTTACAGTATCCTTCCCCTGCCACGCCCACCAAGGCACACCCACCAAGCCATGCTACGCCCACCAAGCCACATCCACAGAACCAGTAGTAACATTTTTTGAAACCTACCACCGAGCGAACTTACTTATGTTGCGCATGATAAAACTTGATGAGGCTCTGCAGAAAATCTGGCCCTTGCTTCGTTTGGCATTCGTTGGCTTTCAGAAGATACTGGGCAAGAAAAAAAGGAGATGAGAACAACAGGTTACGGTCTAACGATAACAGCTTTTTCAAAATGTCAATACTTTTATTAGTAAAAGAGATACCGTATGAGCCAACCTATTTGTTTGCTTATTTACCCTCTTAGTTAGAACATAGAATAATAGGATTAGAAGGGACCTTGAAGGTCTTCTAGTCCAGCCCCCTGCTCAAGTGGACAAATGGCTGTCCAGTCTTTTCTTGAGAACCTCCAATGATGGAGGCAAGGCGTTCCACTAATTGTCCTCACTGTCAGGAAATTTCTCCTCAGTTCTAGCTTGGATCTCCCTTTCATGATCTTCCACTCAGTACTTCTTGTCCTGTCCTCAGGTGTTTTGGAGAATAGATTGACCCCAAGGGCGGTATTCACTTACCTACCTGTTCACCAATGTGTGTGTTGTGACCCAGGTTCCTGGACCCAGACTCCTGGACTCGGATGATTCAGAAAATGAGGGAGAAGACCTGGCAAGCCCTGCTTCTCTTGAGCCCTCTCCCTCCCTGGCACCCACTCAGAGGGAGGGGCCGGCGGGGCCTGATTCTCCCGGGCTTTCTTCTGATTTGGCAACGCCCCAAGAACAGTTTTGGAGGGACGCAAGGTTACGAAGGCTTGATCGGCGTGCGCAGCAGCGGAAGAGTTGGGACAAAGCCAAGTCATAATTGTCATGCAGTGACATCTGCAGAGACTATAAATAGGAGGCGGGACTTCCTGGTTTTTGTCTCGGACAAAACAATGAATTTGGCAAGCTAATTCATGGAGGGAAGAATATATTCGTGAGTAATTCTGGCCTTATCTATAATTTCCTCGTTATCTCCAGAAACTTGGCAGGCCCGTGGGTAGGCGTGGCCAGGACATGTATCTATGTAAATAAAAGGAAAAAAGGAAGGCCTCTGACGGACTCTTTGCTGGGAGTATTGGGGAAGGAAACAGAACATTTTGTCCAAGACCTGACTAAAACATCTTCCACCAAAGATGGATCAGCAGCAGGTACAGCAGCAGTTAGAGCAGCTACAGCGGCTAATCAACAGCTCCAGCAGCAAGTGGCTCACTTGGCAGGCCAACTTGCTGCCAGGAATGTGCCTGCAGCCCCCATCCTCCCACTCCTCCTCCTCGTCGCAGTGCCCGATAACCGTGCGGATAAGTTTTCTGGGCAGCCTGAGATGTTCCCGACCTTCTTGGGACAGTGCCAGCTCTACATGGCTATGAGGCCAGAGGATTTCCCAGATGACCGGGCTAAGGTGGCCTTCGTGATTAACCTTCTTTCCGGCTCGGCTGCTCGATGGGCCACGCCCTCTTGCTCCAGGACAGCCCCTGCTGGCGGACCAACAGCGTTTTGGCAGCACCTCGCACCATGTATGAGGACCCGTTCGAATGCTGGCGGCAACCAGGCGCCTTAAGGAACTCCGTCAAGGGAAACGCCCCTGCAGGAGTACATCGCGAATTTCGTCTTTTGTGCCAGGACTCTGACTGGAATGATGCAGCGCTGGTGGGCGCGTTCAGGAGGGACTCTCAGAGGAATTGCAAGGCGAGCTGGCCCGCGTGGGCGCCGCGGACCCTCGACAACTTGGTGCCTTTGTCTCCGCCTCGATGCCCGTCTGCAGCGGCGACCGTCCCGTCGCACCCCGGGACCCTCCGTCGACATCTGCACCCCACTTCCTGCACCACCAGCACCCAGGGTCGCCCCACGTTTTGTAACCGCTGCGGAAGAGCCCATGGAGTTGGGGCGGCCAGACCTCGCCTAACAGCCCAGGAGGCGGAACCGGGCGCCAAGGGGATTGTGCCTGTACTGTGGGGAGCCCGCCACTTCGCCGCTTCTTGCCCCAGAAAGCGAAGTGGGGCACGCACGCCGGTCCCGAATCACAGCGTGACCAATCGGAAGCGGGCAGGCCCGACCTCGGGAAACCCTAGGTCGGGCACGTACTAAGCCCCACTGGGCGTTGCGGAAGTAGACTCTGGGCCCCCTCGGCATCTGATTCTGGACACACGGATATGGTTGGGGAACCAGTCGGACGGGCTCCAGGCGCATGCGCTGGTGGACTCAGGGGCCACAACAAACTTTATGGACCAGGCCTTTGTGACCCAGTTTGCGGTCCCGTGGTTCCGTGGACCCTCCGATGCGGGTAGAGACAATTGATGGGCGAGAACTGGTGTCCGGCCCCATTAAATTCGCCACCCAGCCTTTGCGCCTGGCTATTGGGGACCATGAGGAGGCGATCCAGTTTTATGTCACGGCGGACCTTCATTTTCCCTTGGTCCTTGGGTTGGCCTGGCGGACCCACGATCCTCAGGTGGCCTGGTCGCGAACGCCATCTCTTTCCCGAGTCTGCAGTGCGTCGATCACATCCGCCACACCTGTGCCGGCCAGAACGTCCCCACCGCTGCCATCACCTTGCCTCCTGAGCTGGCGGACTTCGCCGGCGTGTTCAGCGAGAAGGAGGCGGACCGACTACCCGCATCGGCCCCTCGATTGCCCGTGGACCTTCTGCCCAACGCACCACTGCCTGTGGGACGCCTGTATTCCATGTCGGGCCGAGTTGGCGCCCTCAGGGACTTCCTGGACAAAAACCTGGCCCGAGGGTTCATCCGGCCTTCAAAGTCCCCTCTCTCGGCCCCGGTCCTCTTTGTGAAGAAGAAGACAGGGGACTTGCGCCTATGCTGTGATTACCGCCGGCTAAACGCCATTACGGTGCGGAATCGCTACCCCCTGCCGCTCATCCCGGAGCTACTGGAAAGGTTGCGGGAGGCCACGATCTTCACCAAGCTCGATCTCCGGGGGGCCTACAACCTGGTGCGGATACGAGAAGGAGACGAATGGAAGACGGCATTCGGCACCCGATACGGACACTACGAATACACTGTCATGCCATTTGGGTTGACCAATGCTCCCGCCGTTTTTCAGCACTTCATGAACGACGTGTTCCGAGACATGTTGGATCGGTTCGTGGTTATCTACCTCGACGACATCCTGATTTACTCCCGGTCCAGGGAAAGCCACCTTCGACACGTCAGTCTGGTTCTGCAACGCTTGCGGGAGCAACAACTCAATGCGAAACTGGAGAAATGCGTCTTCTTCCGGACTTCCATAGAATTCCTCGGGCATATCATCTCGCCCGAGGGCATAGCCATGGACCCATGTAAAGTAGAAGCTTTGTGTAGCTGGGAAGCCCCTCGTCGGGTGAAGGATGTTCAGCGCCTACTGGGCTTCGCCAACTACTACCGGACCTTCATCCCGGGCTTCGCCACACTGACAGCTCCACTTACCCAGCTCCTCAGGAAGAAGGTTGCATTCCGGTGGGGTCCCCCGCAGCAAGAAGCATTCACAGCCCTCAAGAAAGCCTTCGTCACGGAACCCGTCCTGAGGCATCCCGACCCGCTCCGGCCTTTTGTGGTGGAAGCGGACGCGTCAATGTGGCTCTGGGAGCGGTGCTGCTACAGGCTCCGGCGAATGGCGGCACACTTTTCCTGCGCTTACTACTCCGGAAACTCAACCCTTCCGAGCGCAACTACACTATCTGGGAAAAGAGTTGCTGGCTATCAAGGCTGCATTCGAGGCTTGGCGACACCATCTGGAGGGCCCGACATCAGGTGGAGGTCGAGCGGACCATCGGAATCTCGAGCACCTCACCACAGCTCGGAAGTTGAACCAGCGGCAGATCCGGTGGTCGTTGTTTTGCCGGTTCAACTTCCGCGTGACCTACATTCCCAGCGGTCACAACCGGAGGGCGGATGCCCTGTCCGCAAGCCAGAGTACCTCTGCGCCAAGGACCCCCTTCCTCCACGGACAGTGCTGCGGCAGAAGCCTTGGCGCAGCACGGAGCCAGTGGACTTGCGGGCCCAGGTGCGAGGCGCAGCGCCAGGACGCCTGGTCGCAGCAAAGGAGAGCGGAGGTGGGCCCCACGTCTCCTTGGACCTTGGAGGAGGACTTACTCAAGTTTGGGCGATTATATGTGCCCACAGGACCACTCCGAGCCCTCGTCATGACCCAGTGCCACGACAACCCTGCAGCAGGACATTTTGGGTTCTTCAAGACCCTCCACCTGGTGACACGGACCTTTTGGTGGCCCCCAGTGCGGCATGATATACATGCCTACGTGACATCCTGCCTACCCTGCCGGCAAGCCAAGACCGCCACGGGGCCCCTCCCGGCTCCTCCAGCCCTTGCCGACACCCGACAGACCCTGGGGCGATCTCTATGGATTTCCTGACAGACCTGCCGCCGTCCTCTGGGTTCACCACGGTGCTGGTGGTGGTGGACATGCTCACCAAGATGGCACACTTCATCCCATGCCGCGGACTGCCCACAGCCGCAAAAACGGCCCGTCTCTTTCTGCAGCACATCTTCCGCCTCCATGGTCTACCGGACAGGGTGGTTTCGGACCGCGGAGTTCAGTTCACAGCCCGCTTCTGGAAGAGCCTGATGGCCGCGTTGGAGGTGCAGGTATGTCTGTCGTCATCGCACCATCCGGAGACCGGCGGGGGTACAGAGAAGGTCATCGGTATACTGGAACAGTATCTCCGTTGCTTCATCAACCAGCAACAGGACAACTGGGCTGACTACCTGTCCCTGGCGGAGTTTGCTTTTAACAACTCTCAGCACACCTCTACTCAGATGACCCCGTTCTTTGCCAATGTGGGGTACCATCCGCGGCTCTTCCCTCTGGCACCACCGGACTCTCCTGTTCCCGAAACGCAGACCTTCCTGACGGAATTGCATGCGGTCCAACAGTTGGTACGTCAGCAGCTGAATCGGGCAAAGGAGGACTACAAACGGTCCGCCGACCGCTCCCGACGGGCAACGCCCCCGCTGGCAGTTGGAGACCGGGTGTGGCTCTCCACCAAACACCTCCCGTCCGACCGCCCGGTAAAGAAGTTGGACCACCGATTCATCGGCCCGTTCCCTGTCGAGGCAGTCATCAACCCGGTAGCCTACCGACTGACCCTGCCACGATCCATGCGGATCCACCCCGTTTTTCACCGGTCCCTTCTGGTTCCTGAGGCCACACGGAGTCCCCTTCGGTGCCCAACAGCACCCGTCACTGTCGCTGAGGACGGATCTGAGGAATACGAAGTCCACAGCGTACGAGACTCTCGCTGGCTAAAGGGTCGTTTCCAATATTTGATCGCGTGGAAGGGATACGGGACTGATTTCTCCTGGGTAGATGCCTCCGACGTTCATGCCCCTGACCTGGTGCAGGCCTTCCATGAGCAGAACCCAGCCCGACCGCATCCCGATCGTCAGCCCCGGGGGAAGGGCCCTGCGGTGAGGGATAGTGTTGTGACCCAGGTTCCTGGACCCAGACTCCTGGACTCGGATGATTCAGAAAATGAGGGAGAAGACCTGGCAAGCCCTGCTTCTCTTGAGCCCTCTCCCTCCCTGGCACCCACTCAGAGTGAGGGGCCGGCAAGGCCTGATTCTCCCGGGCTTTCTTCTGATTTGGCTACGCCCCAAGAACAGTTTTGGAGGGACGCAAGGTTACGAAGGCTTGATCGGCGTGCGCAGCAGCGGAAGAGTTGGGACAAAGCCAAGTCATAATTGTCATGCAGTGACATCTGCAGAGACTATAAATAGGAGGCGGGACTTCCTGGTTTTTTGTCTCGGACAAAACAATGAATTTGGCGCAAGCTAATTCATGGAGGGAAGAATATATTCGTGAGTAATTCTGGCCTTATCTATAATTTCCTCGTTATCTCCAGAAACTTGGCAGGCCCGTGGGTAGACGTGGCCAGGACATGTATCTATGTAAATAAAAGGGAAAAAAAGGAAGGCCTCTGACGGACTCTTTGCTGGGAGTATTGGGGGAAGGGAAACAGAACAGTGTGTGTGTGTGTGCAAGCACTCGCTCCTCTCGCATGACCTTCTGCGCACGTGTTTTCCGAAAACACGGAAAAATGAGACGTCATAATGTCCACGTGTGTGGGCGGGACATCCTGCAGTCGCCCCTACCTGTTCACCCAAACCGGATAGAACCGGCTGAATACCATCACTGGTTGACACCCCCCCTTCTCTTTGACAGTTCGTCAAGTACTGGAAGACTGCTATCATATCACCTGTTGTCCTTCTCGTCATTAGAGAAGTATTCTAAGTATTCTCGTCATTTGTAACTTACATTACTACAATAGCCATACTGTAATAGCCATACTGACTAGACCAGGGGTCTTCAACCTTGGCAACTTTAAGCCTGGTGGACTTCAATTCCCAGAATTCTGGGAGTTGAAGTCCACCAGGCTTAAAGTTGCCAAGGTTGAAGACCCCTGGACTAGACATAATGACAACAACTTCTTCAAAATGCCAATATGCAGTAAGTAAAAGAGATACTGAGCCAACCCGTTTGTTCTTTATTCATCATCTAGTCAACTGAAGCCAATGTGTATATTATATAAGGGAAGAAAGGTAGGTAACATTAGCATATTGATAAAAAAAGATTGAATTAGAAGCCTGACATTCATACAAGAGGAAAGGGCTTTGACTCTCTTTGTCAAAATTATTATGTCCCTCTCTCTTTCTCTCAACCCAACGCACAGGCCTCTCCTTTTGAGAGAAAAATGGATAAAGAGAATATTAGGTATTGTAAGTAAGAGAGCTCAGAAGGAAAGTGTCACACATATAATAACTGACCGATGAGCCATTTCTGGCCTCCAGAGGTCCTCTGGAGCAGGGGTCTCCAACATTGGTCCCTTTAAAAATAATTGCTACCAACCTGCCTTCCATTGAGGACCTGTATACTGCACGAATCAAGAAGAGGGCCGTGAAAATATTTGCAGATCCCTCGCATCCTGGACATAGTAAACTGTTTCAACTTCTACCCTCAAAATGACGCTATAGTGCACTGCACACCAGAACAACTAGACACAAGAACAGTTTTTTCCCGAAGGCCATCACTCTGCTAAACAAATAATTCCATCAACACTGTCAGACTATTTACTGAATCTGCACTACTATTAATCGTCTCATAGTTCCCATCACCAATCTCTTTCCACTTATGACTGTATGACTATAACTTGTTGCTGGCAATCCTTATGATTTATATTGATATATTGACCATCATTTGTGTTGTAAATGTTGTACCTTGATGAAGGTATCTTTTCTTTTATGTACACTGAGAGCATATGCACCAAGACAAATTCCTTGTGTGTCCAATCACACTTGGCCAATAAAATTCTATTCTATTCTTAAGACTTGTGGACTTCAACTCCCAGAGTTCCTCAGCCAGCTTTGTTGGCTGAGGGACTCTGGGAGTTGAAGTCCACAAGTCTTAAAGGGACCAAGGTTGGAGACCCCGGCTCTGGAGCCTGAAGGGGCCGTTTTCACCCTCCCGGAGGCTTGAAGAAAGCCTCTGGAGCCTCCCCCACCCACCGCCATAGTGCAGGAGGCCAACTAGGCCACGCCCACCCAGCAACCGGGCAGAGAACTCCTTTCTAAAGTTTTTGAAGGCCACCCCTGTGTACAATCCTCTCTGCAGCAATCTGCAGCCCTTGGCTTCCCATGCTTCAGTTAAATCCTAAAGGAAAACATGGAGAGACGGACTTTCACCTGGAGGTGTTTTAAGATTGAAAACTTTTAAGTAACTAGGGAGATTTCAGAGCATGGAGTTGTCTTGTAACAAAAATGGCATCCATGGAAGCTTCCTCACTGCCTCCACGATTACCGAACCTTAAAACCACCAACAAGACAAATTAAAAAGCAAACCTGAACATTAATGTTTCGATCCCTTGGTGCTTGCAGCTTTCCCTCCCCCACCACCCAGAATGCTCGGCATTCAACGCATCAAAATTGCCATACGGTCTTTCACAAAATTGGATATTTTTTTTTCCCCACAGTAAAATACATTCTCACGGACATGTGTAGAGAATCCATGTCCCATCTGGTCGGTTGAAAGTCTTGCCAAGCCTTGTGAGCAATTTTAAGAGTCGGACACTATCCGTTGTGCTTCCCCCAACCACCACAAACAACCACCCCTTCCCTCTTTAGAATTCAACCAAATTCTTTCAGCTGGGGGAAGATTTCACAGTGACACAATGAAGAAAGAAAGAAAAAACAGCATTTAGCAAAGCTAGATGCCACCAAATGTTGCAATGGAGGTCTCGCAAAAAAACCTTACAAGCAAGACTCCGTAAGGTCCCAGAGGGAGGGAAGTGTTGGGTTTTGAAAACCGCTTTCTGTACAGCACAGCTTTACAAGCTAAGACAGCCACAATATTTATGTCTTTCACGGTCTTCCTGCCAAGAGTGTGACTAAATAGGAGTCCAGAGAATTGGAGATTCAGAAATATTAGAGCCAGGATAAGCCAAGCAAAAGGCCAAGGGAAGGGGAGGTGTGTTTGGGAAAAACATGACTTATTAGCACGGACATTCAACAGCTCTCATCTGCATTCTACTGTAGCATTTCTCTGGAGAAAGGCCACTACAGTATAATTTTGTTTAAATCTAAACATATGTGACTGAGTTCTTGGGGATTTAAAGCTGGGTATATGTGTGCATGCATACAGTTTCCTTGGTTTGCAAAAGCAATCGGGGGCCAGGCCAACTTCATCCATATTGCCCCAGATATGGCCTTATTTTATTACTTATTTATTAGTACTGACATTAATGCTAAGCAGAGAACTTTGTCTGCATTTCTTTAAACCAGCTGCATCCAATCCATGGCCCAGGGACCGCATGCAGCCCTGGACAGCTAGTAACGCGGCCCCACAAGATTGTAAACTTTCAACATTTATGGTTTGATTTATATACATGAACTATATTATGTATTTCATATGTGGCCCAAGACAATTCCTCTTCAGCCAATGAAACCCAGACAAGCCATTCCATTCCCTCCCTCTCCCTCTCTCTTTCTCATCCTTTCGTTTTTCTTTTTGGCTCCCTTGTCTTTTTCTCTTTTCCTCCTTGTCTCCCCCCCCACACACACTTTCTCTTTCCTCCCTCTCTTCCTCTCCCTCTTTTCTCTCTTTTTCTCTGTCTCTGCTGTCTTCTTCTCCCCACCCTCTTTGCCCTTCTCCCCTTTCTCTGTCACTAAATTCTGGTGGAGCCACAACTGCAGATCCTCCAGGGCAGAAAGAGGGCCTGGCATGATCTGGTGGGGAAGAGAGGCACCATCGTTCTACCCTCTTTACATATCGGTTCCTCAGGGAACTTCCTTGACTATCGGAAAGTATGCATACATATAGAGCAGTGGTTCTCAACCATTATAGTGCTGCGACCCCTTTAATACAATTCCCCACGATGTGGCGACCCCTTTAATACAATTCCCCATGATGTGGCGACCCCAACCATAAAATTATTTTCGTTTTGAATTTATCGCGCCTGAAGCCGTATTGGCTACCGATCTGAACTGCTTGCGATTGCCTTGTGGACAAAGGCATTAAAGCAGAGACTCCTCCCCTATTAAGTTTATCGCGCCTGAAGCCAGATTAGGCTAACAATTGGGAGTGATTGCAGCTGGCTTGAGAGGGAGACATCAGAGCAAAAATTTCTCTCTTTTTTAATTCATCGCTCCTGAAGCCGAATTCGGCTAGTGATTTGAAGAGCCTGCAGCTGGCTTGTGGAGTCAACCACTGGAGCGTGATTCTTCGACTCGCAAATATACTTCCCATATTTCCGATGGTCTTAGGCGACCCCTGGCAAATCGTCATTCAACCCCTAATGGGGTCCCGACCCACAGGTTGAGAACCGCTGATATAGAGTAACCCAAAGCACACATTCCGGTAGAGAGAAGTTTCCCTGTGGATGGGCTCTTAGCACAAGTCCAAAACTCAGAAGACTAAACCTGTGGTCCCAGTGACCAACTCTGATTGGATCCTGCAATTTGGCTTCCAAAAGTAAGAATTGAATCTCAAGGGCAAACATCACAAAGGAACTCCCTGAGGCTGCTTCCTTATTGGTGCTATATAATCCATGATTTACAATGAGTTTCTTGGTGACCGTTAAATTACAAGGGACCCAGAAAAAGGTGCTTACAACACAGGGTCAAAGTTTTACCACCACTCCCATGCATCATCTTATGACATTTTGAGTCCTCGGCACCCAGCCCACATTTATGGCTGTAAATAGTGTTATGTGTGGTCACGTGACTGAGATTTATTATGGTTTCTGGCCAAAAAAAGCCCATTGCAGATAATGGTTCAATAAACAACTGTAGCATTCGCTTAACAACCATTGTGATATCTTTAATGACCACCACCACCCAAGAAATGTGGTAAAATTGACCTGATTTTACCAATTTTTGGGTGGGGGGGCAGTCATTAGTGATCGGCATTACTTAATGACCATAATCCCAGGCTCAATTATGGTCATAAGTCAAGGACTATCTGTAGTTTTCAGAGAGGCTAGGTTGGAGAAAATAGAAAAATTGAATTCAGAGCGATCTCTCAATTTGGAAGAGAATTTCAAAAGGCCGTTGGCGCCCAACCTTTAGCATATATACTACCTTTCAGTATATGGTTTTTGTGTACATGTGTGTGTGTGTGTGTGTGTGTGTGCCCATTGTTGACTCCTGGCAACTGCTTTTCTTAGGAAAAGCAACTGCCTTTCACAACTCCTAACGACTGCTTTTCTTAAGAAAGACAACTGCTTTTTGCAACACCGAGTGACTGCTTTTTGCAAGATTTTCAGACGTGGTTTACCACTGTCTGCTTTCCAGGTTCTAAGAGCATGACTGACCTAAAGTCACTCACCTAGGATCATGCTTAAAACGGTCTAGTTTTTACTACCAGTTCTGTAGGCGTGGCTTCTATTCTATAAGAGAGGGGCATAAAAACTTTAATAAACACCAACGAACAAATAAAACCACTTTTCCTGTTGTTTACAGAACTAATTTTAAATCTGGCCTTAAAGCAGGCGGGTCTAACCCATGGCCCCATGATATATTAAACATTTATATAAAAAGTAAGTCGGTTATTTATGCCATTATATATTTTATAGGCGGCCCAAAACAATTCCCTTTTCCCTCAATGCAGGCCAAAAAAGTTGGACAAGGCTTTGGTTGAACAGGAGGTGGCAGCATGCAACCAACCATATCTCAACTGAGCAGGTCAGGCCCAGTTATGATCTTGAGAAAGTCACCCAAAGAAAATCAAGACTTCAGACTAAGGCTGAAAAATGTGCAGAAAAAGCCAATGATAAACCAGGGGTCTGCAAACTTGGCTCTTTTAAGACTTGTGGACTTCATCTCTGGGAGTTGAGCTCTGGGGGTTGAAGTCCACAAGTCTTAAAAGAGCCAAGTTTGCAGACTCCTGTGATAAACCATCTCTGTATTACTGCCCAGGAATATGTGTCTATGAAGGTATTAAAAGTTAGGGAGATTTTACCTCATTTTTTCCAACCTACCATCTACCTCAGATGTGCTGGAACTACATGTCCTAGAATCCATAACCAACGTGCCCAATGACTGGGAACTTTGGGAAATGTAGTTCTAACCTATTTAGCATGTGCTATATGAAAGAAGGCTGATATATACCCTTCTCCTTTATGGTTGGACTTAGACTCCATTAGAGTTCATGTATGACTTCCCATTGGACTGCCTCTCCCGTCTGCAAAATCCAGTTGCCTTTATATGAGTTAATCAGATCCAGGGGTAAAATGTACTTACCTTTCCTACCGGCGCGCTAATGCATGCACGCCATCATCTGCACATGCACAAAGCCTTCTGCGCATGCGCAGAGGGTCAGAACCTGAACATGATGACATCCCGGTTTGGGGTGGGCAGAGCCTGCCACTGCTGGAACTACCGGTTCGCCGAACCACCCACCGCCGGTATTACCGGCTTGCACGAGCCGGATAGAGACAGCTGCATTTCACCCCTGGTCAGATGTAATCATGTGGGAGAAAGAGCCAGTTCAGTGCAGTGGTTAAGGCAACAGACTAGAAACCAGGAGACTAGGAATTCTAGACCCATCTTGGGCATGAAGTCAGCTGAGTGACCTTGGGTCAATCCCAATCTCTCAGCCCTAGAAAGGAGGCAATGGCAAAACCATCTCTGAAAAACCTTGCGAAGAAAATTGCAGGGAAGTGTCCAGGCAGTCTCCAAGAATCAGACACGACTGAACAGAAGAAGAAGAAAAATCATCGGGGGGGGGGGAGGCTGGTGTGTTTGGGGAACTTTTTGCAAATGTGGGTTAGGCTGGGAATTCTGGAGATGGTTACCCAATCGCATCTGAAGAATTAAGTGGCTGGGTAAAGCGGATAACATGAACAAAACAATTCAAGGTTGAACTTTTAATCCTCTGATTTCTACAGGCAAAGCACTCTGGAGGGATTAGCCTTATGATAAGATCACTCGCTTTCCCAGATTTGCTGAACTACAACTTCCAGGTGCTGATAAATTACAGTAGGTTAGGGAAAAAACTGTTTCCAACACCAGACTCCAAGAGAGATGTCGATTTCCATCAAGTTCCTCTGTCTGCCCTCCTAAGATGCGAGAGAATCCTTGAGCGCTTCCATGTGCTGTTATTTATTTAACAGTGAAGCTATTCAAAGAGATGACTCACCCTCTGGCCCAGCCCCAATCCTTCCACAGAACCCAGAAGAAGGAAAACACACACACACACACACAAATGGAAATCACCACTGCCTGGCATCCCAAAACTCTTTAACCCTATCCAACTCCTGCAACTCTTCCACAACTCAGCCATTCTTCTCTCTTACTTCTATACAGAGTTGGATCGCTTCCCTTGAGTACCTCTTTAAAGCCAAAATATCCATTAAATCCAGTGGTGGGTTTCAAAATTTTTTTACTACCGGTTCTGTGGGTGTGGCTTGGTGGGCGTGGCACTGCTTGGTGGGCGTGGCAGGGAAAGGATACTGTAAAATCTCCATTCCTTCTCCAATCCAGGGGAAGGTTACTACAAAATCCCCATTCCCTCCCGATCAACTGGGACTTGGGAGGCAGAGAATAGATGGGGGCACGGCCAATCAGAATTTTTACTACCGGTTCTCTGAGTTACTCAAAGTTTCCGCTACCGGTTCTCCAGAACTGGTCAGAACCTGCTGAAACCCACCTCTGATTAAATCTCTATCTGGCAAACAGTATTGCTATGAGAGGTTTGGATGGAGGAACCGTCCCCCTTTCTCTGATGAACGCAATAAACCTATATCGTGAAAACACATCTTAAAAACTGCATTCAACTATTTCTCACTAGCTGCGCTGATAAAGGTAAAGGTAAAAGTTTCCCCTGTCCAGTCGTGCCTGACTTTAGTGGGTCGGTGGTCATCTCCATTTCTTAGCCAAGGGAGCCAGCATTGTCCTAAGATGCTTCCGTGGTCATGTGGCCAGCATGAGTATGCACTGAGGTGCAAAGAATGTGGTTACCTTCCTACCGAAGTGGTGCCTATTTATCTACTTGCTTTCAAACTGTTAAAGAGTTCAAAAGGAGCCGGAGCAAGTAGCAGGAGCTCACCCAGTCATGCGCAGCACTTGGGTCTCGAACCCAGGCTGTCAGCTTTCCAGCTGACAAGCTCAGCATCTTTAATGCCTCCAATTTGCTCTGATACTCATGTTAATAAGCTCTTCTCACATGAAGAACTACCACTAAACAAATTAGTCTTGCTAAAGGCTCAGAATTGTGCTAACCCTGCAAAAGAGGCTGTTTCTCCTCCCCCCCACCCCGGCGCGCCCTGTGGTTAAAACTACTGTTTTGCATTTCCCACAATGCACCAGAGCCATGCTAAATTAAAGGCATTCTGGGAAATGGAAATTTGCCACTCCCCACAGCAAGACGTTCTGGAAACTTCCCACAAGATGGTAGGTTTGAATGTGGCAGATGCTGACGTGGGAATATTAGAAGACTTAACATGAGAGAGAAACTCCTTTCAGATGGAAAGCATGTTTTTCTATCTTCAGAGATAGCGAGATCTTGTGGCACCTACGTCTTTCTTTTGAAAGCATTTTTATGTCCATTGGTTGTCATCAGCGAGTGCAAAATGTTTTAAATTCCAAACACCCTACTAACCAATCACCCTGCTTCATAGTTAAAAGTCTGCGTGCAAAATAGGGTGTTTTCAACTATTCTGGAGGAGTTTTAAGCTGAATTTATAGCATTTCGAACTTGAAACTCCTCTAAAAACTATCAAAATTGTCATGTTCGTGTTTGAAATCAGCTATTTCTGACCCAGATTTTTTTTTTCCAATTCAGGTCCCTTCTAATTAAAAGGAGACAGCAAAAATTCTAGCACATTTTTTTTGACGGTTCTCAGAAGGTCAGTGGACAATTCTTAAAAGCTGTTCTAATTTTAAGTGTCTACATAACTCCAAAATAATTATTTTTCTTCTTCTTCACCCATTAACTAATGTACAGTTTTTACTGCTTTAAGTATTTCAAAATCACTTTCCAACTTGCCTCAGAGAACAGCGGCGTATTAAAAATAAAAGACATAGTAATTTAGATTTTCCTTTTTCCCTTTCTTCTGTTGTTTCTCTGTGACAGGCCCTCAAGTACTGGAAGACTACTATCATGTCACCCCTCGACTAGACATAACTAATTCCTCAATCATTTACCATAAGGCTTATCCTCTAAAGCAGGGGTGTCAAATTCGATTTCATTGAGGGAAGCATCAGGGTTGTGTTTGACCTGGGGGGGGACCGGGGGGGGGAGCTCGACCTATAGGGGGTGCCTGTGGTGGCCCAAGTGCTCTGCCAGCACAAACAGGCTCCCGAGCTCCGTTTTCAGCTGCCACGTCATCCTGCAACCCTCTGCCAGTGAAAATGGAGCTCAGGAGGGGGCACAGCCCCTGCTCGGGGGCGGGGGTTGGACTAGATGACCTACAAGGTTCCTTCCAACTCTGTTAATCTGATGTATGACAAGTCTTTTTTCACAATAACTGTAGCTATTTACCTTAAGGAGTCTATCTTGCGTGCAATAGCTCGGGCAGCAAGCCTGAACAAGTCTGAACGCATAGGCCTGAGCAAGGTTTTGTAAACCACCAGGAAGTAGCCTTAATGTGCACAGTATACAAAACACTCAGCCTATTTCAACACGGGGGGGGGGAGGAGGGAGGGGGAGACAGAGAGAGAGAGAGAGAGAGAGAGAGAGCGGGGTGGGGGAAGCCCTTTGGCCTAAGTCAAAGTTGTTTTTTTGGCGATACTACAGATCAGGTGCTCCCTGTAAGTACACACAAGTCATCTTGCTCTGCAAAGCAAACAGGATTTGCAGAATGCAATTAAAAAAAAAAAAGACATTTGCGACAGAGAAAAGGGAGTGACTCAAGCAGTGTTGGTTGTGAGATCCAAGAAGAGACCCAATCATCTAAATGTTGGATTGGTTATTCAATCAAAAGAGTGAATACACTTTTGGGAAACTGTGACTTCATGCAACAGATTGGAAGGAGGCCAGGAGCAAGCGAGGAGAGTATGCGCCGCAACCCCAAAATGTTTCCAGCTGTTTGGATAGTATCCAACCAAGGACGCCAATTTGCCATTAGCCTGATTTCATCTCCACCCTTTGTCTCCCATCTCCATTAAGCTCTTTGGCTAAATACTGTCCCAGCTAGAAAATGTTATGGACACGTCCAGAGAGCAGCACCTTCCACCGTGGCCAAGACTGCCTACCAGCTAGAAGTCAATGGCCGGCGACCATGCAGGCGTCCAAAACAGAGACGGCAAGACACATTCGACAAAGATATGCAAGCCGCAGGAACTGCACCCTGGAGATGCAGCTGACCGTGCAAAGTGGTGTTCAACGATCTGAAAAGCAGACCCTGCACCTGCAGGAATACGCTAGGAGTGGGGGGGAGGAGGAGAGAGAGAGAGAGAGAGAGAGAGAGAGAGAGAGCGGGGTGGGGGTGGGGGAAGCCCTTTGGCCTAAGTCAAAGTTGTTTTTTTGGCGATACTACAGATCAGGTGCTCCCTGTAAGTACACACAAGTCATCTTGCTCTGCAAAGCAAACAGGATTTGCAGAATGCAATTAAAAAAAAAAAAGACATTTGCGACAGAGAAAAGGGAGTGACTCAAGCAGTGTTGGTTGTGAGATCCAAGAAGAGACCCAATCATCTAAATGTTGGATTGGTTATTCAATCAAAAGAGTGAATACACTTTTGGGAAACTGTGACTTCATGCAACAGATTGGAAGGAGGCCAGGAGCAAGCAAGGAGAGTATGCGCCGCAACCCCAAAATGTTTCCAGCTGTTTGGATAGCATCCAACCAAGGAGGCCAATTTGCCATTAGCCTGATTTCATCTCCACCCTTTGTCTCCCATCTCCATTAAGCTCTTGGCTAAATACTGTCCCAGCTAGAAAATGTTATGGACACGTCCAGAGAGCAGCACCTTCCACCGTGGCCAAGACTGCCTACCAGCTAGAAGTCAATGGCCGGCAACCATGCAGGCGTCCAAAACAGAGACGGCAAGACACATTCGACAAAGATATGCAAGCCGCGGGAACTGCACCCTGGAGATGCAGCTGACCGTGCAAAGTGGTGTTCATTGATCTGAAAAGCAGACCCTGCACCTGCAGGAATACGCTAGGAGGAGGAGGGGGGGGAGGAGGAAGAGGAAGAAGAAGAAGGAGGAGGAGAAGGAGGAGGAGGAAAGTCTCAGCTAGAAAACGTTTGCCAAAAGGGCACCAAGGAAGGTTCTAAGTCTTTGCAGCTTGAAATGTGATAATCCAGATGAGTAGATTGGACTCCTTCGAAACACACGTACACCTTGCAGTCCAATTCAACTGGGGACAAAGAGTAAGCATATCATGTAACCCCCAAGAACAGAACTTGCCTTTGGTAGCCTTCCCAAAGTTTTTAACTGGGACAGAAAGTCCAGTTTGATGTAACATGCCAGAGTGAAGGCCAACAAGAACTGGATCATAGTACAGGGATAGGGCAGGGTTGGGCAGCTACGGCAGCTGTGACCTGTGGACTTCAATCAGGGCTGGGCTTCAAAAATATTAGCAAGGGGTTCTCTGTGTGGTTGCTGGGTGGGCGTGGCCATGGTGGCCGTGGCCTAGTCAGCCTCCTGCACCATGGCGGGGGGACGGGACCCTTCCTTTAGCTTTTTTTTAAGATATCTTTTTTGTTTGTTAAGAGTTTTGTTTTATTTATTTTTTTAGCCAGAGGGCCTCCGGAGCCCGGGGAGATTGTTTTCAATCTTGAGGAACGCCTCTGGAGCTCGAGAAGGGCAAAAAGCCCCACCCACCCCCCGCCGTGGTACAGTAGGCCCACTAGGCCACGTCCACCATGGCCACACCCACCCAGCAACCGGGCAGAGAACCCCTTGCTAAATTTTTTGAAGCCCACCCCTGCATATTGCCCCCAACAATCTGGGTCCTCATTTTACGAACCTCAGAAGGATGGAAGACTGAGTCAACTTTGAGCCGATCGGGATTGAACTCCTGGTACTGAGCAGAGTCAGCCTGCAATACTGCATTCTAACCACTGCGCCACCATGTCTGAGCCACCCAAAAAATCACTGCGGGGTCACCAAAGTGTTAACAAGCTCCCTGTTGACTGTAAGCATGCAGATGGGTTGTCTTTTCAGATACAACGAAGTTATTTGCTGGGCCAAAAATTCTTTTCCGCTCATGAAAGTGGAATTACTTACTACTTATGAGTAGAAGAAGCCGTTTCCTACCTCACACATCTGCAGCTGGAAAGTGCGGCGTTCCTTCTGCAGGTCCTCCGTGATTTCGGCGGCCGAAGGTTCTGTCTGGATGACTCCAGATATCTTGGCTCTCTCCTTCTCCTTTTCCAGCTTAGCTCTAAGGCAACAGAGAAACCCGGCGGCAACAGGGAAAGACAGAGTTGGAATCATTTGCAATCGTACGAATGGTGTGCGGGGAATTCTACAGGTGTATGAGGCTGCAATCTGTCTGGAACTTGCGGTCATATTTTAATACAGATTGCAATGCAAGGAAATGCCTTGAGGTCTGGATCACGCCGTGATCTACTCGGCTCAATCCGGGTCACAAGACGAACTGGCAGCTGCTAATCACGTGGCGGCCTTTTGTCAAAGATGCTAAGATCACGCTGAGGCGTTTCACCTCAACTGCAGGGAGTCCTCAACTTACGACCACAACTGAGCCCAAAAATTTATCTTGTCAAACGAGATGTTTGTTAAGTGAGTTTTGCCCCATTTTATGACCTTTCTTGACACCAATTTTTATAGTATAGTATAGCCTTTATTGTCATTGTACATCACGCATACAACGAAATTGGTTTTAAGTCAGGGGTCTCCAAGCTTGGCAACTTTAAGCCTGGCGGACTTCAACTCCCAGAATTCCCCAGCCAGCTTTGCTGGCTGGGGGGTTCTGGGAGTTGAAGTCCGCCAGGCTTAAAGTTGCCAAGCTTGGAGACCCCTGTTTTAAGTGAATCCCTGCAGTTGATAAGTTAGTAACCTGGTTGTAAAGTGAATCTGGGCTTTCCCAGAAGGTCCCAAAAAGAGGAATCATGTGATCTTGGAACGCAGCAACCGTCATAAGTATGAACCAGTTGCCCCGCTTTTGATCACATGATCATGGGGATGCTGTCAAGGTCGGAAACTGTGAAAAACGGCCGTAAGTCAGTTTTTTCATTGTTATTGTAACTTTGAACAGTCACTAAATGAACTGTTGTTAAGTCGAGGACTGCCTGTATCTATCCCAGGGTTTACACAGATATTTTTTCCCAGCTCATTTTCAAGATCCCAGGTTCAGTCTGCAAACGATACTCTCAATTTGGGCTGCGCACCCTGCCTTTGGGTTCAAAGAGAAAAAGCCCGTTTGGTGAATACCCTTTTATGGGCATTCTCCTAGACCAGGGGTCTGCAAACTTGGCTCTTTTAAGACTTGTGGACTTCAACTCCCAGAGTTCCTCAGCCAGCTTGGCAATTTTAAGACTTGTGGACTTCAATTCCCAGAATTCCTCTGCAGGAGTTCTGGGAGTTGAAGTCCACAAGTCTTAAAGTTGCCAAGTTTGGAAACTCCCCTCCGCCCCCCCCAGGCCCATCAACCACTCCTTACAGCAGTTGCTTCTTTTCTGAGGATTGCATGGCTGCTTTCTGGAATAGCAGTGCCATCCTGAGAAAATACGGGGCATTTGTTAGGCCTATAAAGTACCTGTCTACAACTTCTTCAATACCTGTCTCCAGGAATTGCCCTGCAGCTGCAAAAGACAACAAAGCATTCCCAGAAAAAAAAAGTGGCTGCTTTAAGAAGTGATTGACAGGCATTAGGTGAGCGTCCAAGTGTTCTTCCAAACATGTCATTTTATCACTATGGCCAGGAAAATACTGGATAGCCCAGAGGCAACGTTGTAAAGGACACTCTGGTTGGCTGGCTGACCCAAATCCCACAACCTCCCTTCTGGCTTGTCCACAACAAAACACTTTTGTTTAGGAGAAGATGGAAGAATAAATCCACTCCTGCCAGAGGCAATAGGGGTTGGTTACTCACACTTTGGTCTCGTAATCCTTCCAAGCCTTTTCAATTTGCTTCTTGGAATCCTGCCCAGGGAAAGAGAAGAAAGGAGAAGGAATCAGCAAGGGAGTCACTCGAGGGTAAGAACATGCAGACACAAGCACCCATGTCATTTGGCCAAAGTTCCTCCTGCCCACCCCCCAACCCCCAAAAAACCCTGCAAACACATATTGATCCCTGCATTGATGATATTTGGACCATCCCCATGGGGACTGGAGGCTGGAAATCTGGGTTTCTCATGCACCTTCATAGCAATGAGCCACGGTGGCGCAGTGGTTAGAGTGCAGTACTGCAGGCTCCTTCTGCTGACTGCCAGCTTCTTGCAATTTGGCAGTTCGATTCTCGCCAGGCTCAGGGCTGACCCAGCCTTCCATCCTTCTGAGTTAGGTAAAATGAGGATCCAGATTGTTGGGGGGGCAATAGGCTGACTCTGTAAACCGCTTAGAGAGGGCTGTAAAGCACCGTAAAGTCTATGTGCTAGTGCTAATAGCAATAGTGCTATAAGTCTACGTGCTAGTGCTAATAGCAATAATGCTATAAGTCTACGTGCTAGTGCTAATAGCAATAGCGTTTTAGGCTTATTTATTGCCCCATAGCGCTGTCCAGCACTTTCTGGGTGGTTTAAAAAGTACAAGCATCATTTGCATATTGTCCCCCAATAATCTGGGTCCTTGTTTTATTGGCCTTGGAAGGATGGGAAGGATGAGTCCACCTTGAGTCCCATCGAACTTCAGAGTTTGCCTGCAATACTGCATTTTAACCAGGGCGCCAGCAGGGCGCCTTCATCGTTTTAGGAATCGCCAGGGTACCTTTCAACATTGCATCCATCAGGGCACTTTTGTCATTTTAGGAACCCAATGTTATTGGCCCATGGAGAAGATAGGTTTAGGAGCCCTATGGCCAGGTGTGTTGTCCAAAGAAGTATGATATTGGAGATAATAATAATAAACTTTATTATGGTCATAGACCAGCAATAGACAAGAATCATCATTGTTTACAATAGTGTTAAAAGATAGTACTAATAATAATAGTGGATAGTAACATTCATGGTAATAAAATATATGATCTCAAACAGTTTGGCTCATGTCCTTGTTTACATAATTGAACAGCGGATAAGTATGTGTGTAAATATAGTTTCTCTAAAAATTGTTAGAGATATTTACAAAAAATTGATGCAAGTACACTTCTTTAATTCTGTAGCCGAATTTTTCCTTGTGGTCATTGCAGCAGCACAGAATTCTGCTATTGCAGGCGTGGTAACTGGATTTGAGTCCCGAAGGAGATAGTCTACATAAAAATTATCTACTCTGCCTGGTAATCTCTCTAATAAGGGAAGAATATACATTGACCTTTAAACTCTGTATAACTCACAGTACAACAAAACATGTGTCATATATCTTCGACTTCTCCTTCACCACATATACGTACTCGTTCCGCTATTGGGGGTGATATTGGAGATAGAAGAAAAATATATTGGGAAAAGTCTAATAAAGTAAAAATCTATTTATTTTTTTTGCAGGGGAAATAGAAGTTTAAAAAGAAAAATAAGCTCTTGATTAACATTCTAGCATCAATGCTTGTTGCATTCCTCAGAACACCAAAAAGTGAGATTATCTTCAATTAGGCGTTCCTCTGGAAGCAACTTGCATGTTTTTCTCTATTGCAATCCCCCCTCCCCGCCAATATGGTATCCATCCATGGGTGATACCATAGCTGGTTCTGGAGAACCGACAGCGGAAATTTTGAGCAGTTCGGAGAACCAGCAAATACCACCTCTGGCTGGTCCCAAAGTGGGGTGGGAATGGAGTTTTTGCAATATCCTTCCCCCAGGAGTGGGGTGGGAATGGAGATTTTGCAGTATCCTTCCCCAAGGAGTGGGGTGGGAATGGAGATTTTGCAGTATCCTTCCCCTGCCACACCCACCAAGCCATGCCCACTAAGCCACACCACACGCACCAAGCCACACCCACAGAACCGGTAGTAAAAAAAAATCGATTTCAGCACTGAATCCACCATAGCATTTATCCTAATTTTTAATTGCAGGAATATTTTTAATTGCACCTAATTAGCAAGCAACCCTTAATGCCAGCAGCCATCATATCCTGATACTTCTATTCTTCTTTTAAAACCCAATAGGCTGCCTTTATCACAACGAACAGCAGTGAATTCTGCAATTTAATTATGAACTGAGTAAAAAGTATTTCTTTTAATGGTTGCAAGTCTTTCTGACATCTGCCAACAGACCACTGGACAAGAGGTGGTCATTCATGCATTGCCCAATACTTGCTCTTAAGTAGTGAGGTAAGCAACTTTTTTAGATCTACTACTTCCCACCCAGCCTGCTTTACTTAACGCATTGTGATCTGTTAAGTCCTACTGATTGGCAGCCCCCTAAAAAAAAAACTCCACAGCTACTAAAGAATCGGTTCCTTAGAAACAGCACGCAGGGAACCATTTGATGTAAAGAAATGGCCTGTAGCAATGGGGAAAAAATATTTCCCTCTGCCAGAAAATCAACACCACAGAAAGGGCCCGCAAAGAAAACAGAAAACTGAGTGAGCCTGTTTTATGGAACAAAGCGGGTTTTCCTGTTTAGCCAGTTTACAATGGATTAGGCATGGGGCAGAAAGCAGAGAAACACAGCAAGAAAAGGAAAAAAACAAGCAGAAATGGTGCTTGATTTTAACCGCGTGCACATGCATTGACAGCCATCGTTCGAACCGTACAGAATCATGGTCTGTCGATAGAGCCGGTATGCTATGCAACTGCAGAAGCTTGAAATGAAATAATGGAATGAAAAAAGCAAGTTACCAATATGAGATGATTCTGAAGAGTCTGGAAAATCTCAGAATGGAATGGGAAATTAACAAAAGCAAGCAGAGCATTTTCTATGGCCATGAAATGAGCCTCTATTCTTGGCCTATCTTACGCTGCAAGAGCTGTTGTAAGCATTTTGGCTAGCAGGAAAAGAAAAAAAAAACCAAGCTTTCCACAAACAAATAAACATACAGAGACAAATCATGCAAATAGGCTGAGAAATTTATATCTGTTCCTGCAAAGGTACCGTTTTCTAAAATAAAAGTCACGGATCCATTCCACCCAAATTCCAGTTAAAGAAATAAACTTGCAATCTGCCGATATTTCCAAAGCCATAGTATGGAATGAGGTCTCTAAAAATAAGCAGTCCCCACCGTTACTATGGCCACCTGCAACCTGCTTCTGAATGTAAGCACATAAATTAAAACATAAATAAATAATCATGCATGGAGGCAAAGCCCATAGTTTCTCCCACAGAACTGCAGGAAAGAGCAAGTCTTATTACACACGATATGATAGTTTTGCATAATTCAGCTCAATAATTCATAATTTACTGTGCTTTAATTTCCCAAGGTTTTTTTTTTAAATGACCTTCGTTTTTCATATCAGAGGAACTGATAAAGTATCTGAATAGCATTTTTTTTTAATCAAGCTAAGTTGGGAATGACTAGCACATATGTGGGAGGGGAACCTTTACCTTTATAGCAATAGCATTTAGGTTTATATACCACCCCATAGCACTTTACAGCACTCTATGGACTCTTTACGATGTCAGCATCTTGCCCCCAACAATATGGGTCCTCATTTTATGGACCTTGGAAGGATAAAAGGCTGAGTCAACCTTGGGCCCCAGCAGGATCAAACTCCAAGCTGTGGGCAGAGTCAGCCTGCAATACTGCCTCCTATCCATTGCGCCATCTGAGCTCTCTCAAATATTTGTCTGCCCATCCCAAATCCAAGCCTGCATTTCTTCCGCAGGTAAATGATTCCCAATGCCTTAAGAGAAAAAAATAAACCTTACCAGCCGGGTGTCCTTCAGCTGCCCTTTCAACAGGTTGTCCAGAGGAAAGGAGACTATGTTGTTCAGATTCTGCACCTGGAATAAGAGGAGACTCACTTATACACCTCAAAACAAAGAAAAAGCAATCTTAAATTATTATCAAATCTTCCCAGGCTCATCAGTAATTTGTTATGTCCAGAGCTGGCTACTGGGGGTTCGCAGAACTTCTAGCTAAGATTCTGTGCAGTTCAGGGAACCCCCAAATCTCACTCCTGGCTGGTCCCGCCCACTCCTCCACACCCCTCCCAGGAGTATCCATGCGGCCCGTTTTGGATGCAGGTAAGTGCAGTGTACACGTGGAGGCTCGGGGAGAGGGAAAAACAGGCCTACCGGAAGTTCAGGAAGGTTGGAAATGCGTCCATTTCCAGCCTCCAGAGAGCCTCTGGAGCCTGGGGAGACTGTTTTCACCCTCCCAGAGCAGTGGTGGGTTTCAAATTTTTTTACAACCGGTTCTGTGGGCGTGGCTTGGTGGGCGTGGCTTGGTGAGCGTGCCAGGGGAAGGATATTGTAAAATCTCCATTCCCATCCTACTCTGGGGAAAGTTCACTGCAAAAGTGAACTTTATTTTGTGCATAAGAGCACAAAAGTGCCTACCGTTCCTGTCCTATTGTTCCCTTTCATTATATCAAATTAACATAATTGTTGCATATTTTTGCTTATTTATATGTTTTTCTTTTATGATGTGTTGTTGTTTTATGTCGATGTTTGTGTATACTGTTGTGACAAAATGAAATTTTTAAAAAAATCCCCATTTCCTCCCCATCAGCTGGGACTTGGGAGACAGAGAATAGATGGGAGCGGGGCCAGTCAGAATTTTTACTACAGTTCTCTGAACTACTTAAAATTTCTGCTACCAGTTCTCCAGAACTGGTCAGAACCTGCTGAAACCCACCTCTGTCCCAGAGTCTCGAGGAAAGCCTCCAGAGCCAGGGAGGGCAAAAACACCGCCCCGCCATGGTGCAGGCATGCCCACCATGGCTACGCCCACCCGGCAACCAGGCAGAAAACCCCTTGCTAAAATTTTTGAAGCCCACCCCTGGTTATGTCCAATTTACAAACGGTTGAAAATAATGCCAGATGGGAGAGAGAGAGAAAAAAAAATCCTGTTAAGTTCAAAACAGCATTAAAAGCTAAAGCCAGATGAACAGCCAGAGAAGTCCATTGAGAAGCCCTTCTCAAACTGCTTTGTATTTAAAATCATAACAGTGAAATTGTTCATACTGATCGTAATGATGGAAACATCACGCAAACACTGCAGGCAGTCTTCAATTTACAACCGTTCCTTCAGTGACTGCTTCAAGTCACGATGGCGTTGAAAAAAAAAAAAGATTTACGACCTGTCCTTGTAATGTATCTTTAAGAGTTTTGGAGGGAAATTAGAGCGGGAAATAGCACGTTGCTGATTGGCCGCTGCCTCCGACTGAACTGTATATAAAGAGGGGTTTTTCTGTTGTTCGCTGCTGGGTTCACTATAAACTAAAGAGCTGTTGTCACTCATCTGGTCTCCTGCCTCGTTATTGCCCGAATCTAACACTGGCGACGAAGGTGGGATCTCGAGGCAAAAGAGCGCCAGGAAAGAGCTGAGCTAACCAGGAATACGCGAACCCAGCAAAATAAGGGCGGATAGCAGCGATGTCCAGCTACACACCGCCAGCGCCATTCGACCCAGCCAAAGAAAAATGGGGGTCATACATGGCTCGTTTGAGTGTTTCCTCGAAGCAAATGAACTCAGGGGTCTCCGACAACAGGAAGAGCGTGCTTCCTAAGCCACTGCGGTTCGGAAGTTTTCGACACCGCAGAGTCGCTGAGCCAACGCCGGTACAGTCGGTACCGTGGCAAACCCTGCAGACCGCCTTCGGGCTCACTACGCACCGCGCCCTCAAAATTTGTTCAAAGGTTCGAATTGCGGCAGCGGATGCAACGAGAGGCGAATCGATTCGCGTGTACATGGCAGCGCTGAGAAAAGCCGCCAACCATTGCGAATATCGAGACTTGGAAGGCGCATTACTCGACCAACTCATTTGCGGGGTCAGAGACATCCGATTGCGGCGGCTGCTGTCCAGAAGCAACCTAACACTGGCAGTCGCCTTGGGCGAGCCAGGGCTCATGAGATGTCCACCCAAGCGGCAGAAACCCTGCAACGCCGATCGCGCGACCGGGGACTGAAACAACCCGGTCCACAATGAGGAAGTCCAGGCCGAGGAGGAAGGCGAGGAAGAGGAAGAAGTCTTCCACACCGGGAGGCCAGAGAAAGAAGACCGGGCGAATCGCGAGTTGCGGGGACAACACAAGCGACAAGACTGCAAGTTTAAGGATGCGACTTGTCGGTGCGAAGGAAGGGCACATAGCGCAGGCCTGTCGGCGCCCCAACCTTCCGCCAAAATTCAAACCGACCAATCAGAGCGCTGGAACGAAGAGGCCCGTGATTGGTCGATTCAAAAAGCGCGAAACTTAATCAGACTGCCGTGAGAGTGGGCCAAGCAGCCACACGCCTTGAAAAAGATTTACGACCTGTCCTTGTAATGTATCTTTAAGAGTTTTGGAGGAAATTAGAGCGGAAATAGCACGTTGCTGATTGGCTGTTGCCTCCGACTGAACTGTATATAAAGAGGGGTTTTCTGTTGTTGCTGGGTTCACTATAAACTAAAGAGCTGTTGTCACTCATCTGGTCTCCTGCCTCGTTATTGCCCGAATCTAACACTGGCGGCGAAGGTGGGATCTCGAGGCAAAGAGCGCCAGGAAAGAGCTGAGCTAACCAGGAACGAACCCAGCAAAATAAGGCGGATAGCAGCGATGTCCAGCTACACACCGCCAGCGCCATTCGACCCAGCCAAAGAAAAATGGGGTCATACATGGCTCGTTTGAGTGTTTCCTCGAAGCAAATGAACTCAGGGGTCTCCGACAACAGGAAGAGAGCATTCCTAAGCCACTGCGGTTCGGAAGTTTTCGACACCGCAGAGTCGCTGAGCCAACGCCGGTACAGTCGGTACCGTGGCAAACCCTGCAGACCGCCTGGGCTCCACGACCACGACGCCTCAAAATTTGTTCAAAGGTTGCGCAACGGATGCAACGAGAGGCGAATCGATTCGCGTGTACATGGCAGCGCTGAGAAAAGCCGCCAACCATTGCAAATATCGAGACTTGGAAGGCGCATTACTCGACCAACTCATTTGCGGGTCAGAGACATCCGATTGCGGCGGCTGCTGTCCAGAAGCAACCTAACACTGGCAGTCGCCTTGGGCGAGCCAGGGCTCATGAGATGTCCACCCAAGCGGCAGAAACCCTGCAAACGCCGATCACGCCGGGACTGGGCGAAAACAACCCGGTCCACAATGAGGAAGTCCAGGCCGAGGAGGAAGGCGAGGAAGAGGAAGAAGTCTTCCACCGGGAGGCCAGAGAAAGAAGACCGGGCGAATCGCGAGTTGCGGGGACAACACAAGCGACAAGACTGCAAGTTTAAGGATGCGACTTGTCGGTGCGAAGGAAGGGCACATAGCGCAGGCCTGTCGGCGCCCCAACCTTCCGCCAAAATTCAAACCGACCAATCAGAGCGCGGAACGCGAAGAGGCCCGTGATTGGTCGATTCAAAAAGCGCGAAACTTAATCAGACTGCCGTGAGAGTGGGCCAAGCAGCCACACGCCTTGAAAAAGATTTTACTAAAACGCACATTGAAGGGGTGCCGTGCGAATGGAAGTGGACACGGTTCATCGATCACGATCATGTCCTGGGACACTCTCGTGAAACGTTTGCCAGCCATCGCGAAGCGCAAGCTGCAACCACAGAAACTAAGGGTACAAGATTACCAAGGAAATCGCATCCCCGTCCGAGGGGTAACGTCTGTCCAAGTCAAATATGGACAGCACAACAAGACCCTGCCCATCACCGTGGTCGACGGAACCTTGCCGAGCTTGTTGGGACTGGACTGGTTCCGGGCATTGGGCATGGGAGTGACCGGAGTCTTCCGAAATGACGTCGACCTAAAAGACGAACTAATGAAGGAGTTCGGGGACGTCTTCAAAGACTGTTTGGGCAAGTACAAGGGGACCCCGATCTCCTTTAACCTTGACCCACAGGTTGCCCCTATCCAGTTAAAGGCTAGGAGGGTTCCGTTCGCCCTAAAGCCCAAAATTGACCGGGAACTGGACAAACTAGTAAGCCAGGGAATACTAGTGCCAGTTGACCATGCAAAGTGGGAGACACCCATAGTCACCCCAATCAAACCGGACGGGTCGGTCCGGATTTGTGCTGACTACAAGGCAACGCTTAATAAAGCATTGCAAAAGAGTGCCTACCCCGTCCCAGTAGTACAACACTTACTGCACTCTTTGGGGCAAGGCCAGGTCTTCGCAAAGCTAGATTTGGCCCAAGCCTATCAACAGTTACCCGTAGATAGCAACACGGCCGAAGCACAAACGATAGTAACGCACAGGGGTGCTTTTAAATGCACCCGGTTACAGTTTGGGGTTAGTGTGGCTCCAGGGTTATTTCAGAACCTAATGGGCGGCTATTGCAGGGACTCCCGGTGGTACCGAACTTTGATGACGTACTGGTATCCGCCGACAATCTAGAAGAATTAGGGGTACGGCTGAGAAAAGTTCTGGGCATTTTCCGGTCCGCCGGTCTCAAAGTCAAACTGAATAAATGCCAGATCGGGGTAGGATCCGTGGAATTCCTGGGCTACGGATAGACAAGGAAGGAATCCACCCACTGAGAGCAAGGTTAGGGCAATCAGGAAGGCCCCAGCTCCCCAAAACAAAACGGAGTTACAGGCATTCTTAGGTCTGGTCAACTTTTACGCGGTATTTTTAAAAATAAAGCGACCATAGCCGAACCGCTACACAAATTACTAACGAAGACAGCTGTGTGGTCTTGGGGAAAGGCGGAAGCTAGGGCATTCAAGCAGTAAAAACCTTCTGTCTAGCGATAGCCTACTGATTCAATACAATGGCACGCTGCCATTGGTGTTAGTTGTGATGCATCTCCCTACGGGTGGGGCTGTGCTCAGCCACAGGTTGCCAAATGGCACAGAAGCCCCTATAGCATTTTACTCCCGAACAATGTCATCGGCTGAAAGAAACTATAGTCAGCTAGATAGAAGCCTTGGCCATAGTTTCCGGGTAAAGAAGTTCCATGAATATGTATTTGGCGTGACTTGAAATCGTCACAGACCATAGACCCTACTAGGTCTGTTGGCAGGCGACCGCCCAACGCCCGTGGCACTTTCGCCTAGACTGACCCGATGGACTATCTTTCTGGCTGCGTATTCTTACAAATTGTTGCATCGGCCAGGAAAGAGTTAGGGCATGCAGGCGCTTTGAGCAGATGCCCACTACCAGAGACTATCGAAGACCCCACTCCGGGCACACCCGTCCTGCTAATTGACTCTTTGGACTCTGGTCCAGTCACTTCCAAGGAGGTGGCTCGGGCTTCTTACAAGGACATTACAATAAGAACTGTAATTGGTTGGGTGCAAAGAGGATGGCCTGTTGTGCCGGGCGAGCGGTTTAAGGAATATGTAAAGAAAGCGGGAGTTGTCAGCTCAAGGAGGGTGTCTGCTCTGGGGGATAGAGTGGTGATCCCGGAGAAATTGCGGAAAAAGTTTTGGAACTCCTGCACGAGGCCACCCTGGGATCGTGAGAATGAAGGGTTTAGCAAGGAGCTATGTGTGGTGGCCCTTGATGGACACGGAGATTAGTGACAG
Organism: Ahaetulla prasina; assembly: GCF_028640845.1. Lineage (NCBI taxonomy): Eukaryota > Metazoa > Chordata > Lepidosauria > Squamata > Colubridae > Ahaetulla > Ahaetulla prasina. Next base: position 17,517,672 of record NC_080548.1, read on the forward strand.
GGTAGGAAAATGCCAAGCCTGCCAGGAGTCCAGACCACTACCACCAACGGCCCCAACTCGGGAGTGGGAGAAACCCCAGGGCCCATGGTCTAGGATCCACATCGATTTTGCGGCCCTTCCATGGGCAAACATTCCTAGTGGTAGTCGATGCCTATTCCAAATGGCTGGAAATCATTCTTATGAGATCCATGACAGCCGAGGCCGTAATCTCAGTCCTCGGCGCCTATTTGTAACCCACGGGTTACCCGACACCCTAGTTTCCGACAACGGCCCTCAATTCACAGCGACCCTGTTTGAGGGTACTTGGCAGAAGAGGGCATCCGGCATGTCCTCTCGGCGCCGTTCCACCCTGCGACGAGCGGCCTTGCAGAGCGTTTCGTCGGAGTGCAAAGGAAGCATTGTCCAGAATCAGGCCAGGCGATTGGCAATTAAAATTGACACCTTCCTAGCAGTACAACACAGAACCCCCTGTGTAGCAACTGGCCGCAGCCCAGCAGAGCTACTGATGGGCAGGAAGCTTAGGTGCCCATTAGACCGGTTAAACCCAAACTACACCCCAGACGGGTACAAAGGGACAAACGGTAAAACAAGAGAAATGACAGTGGGAAGTCCAGTATGGGCACACAATTACGGAGAAGGCCCAAATTGGGTAAAGGGGACAATCCTTGAAACAACCGGACCCAAATCGTATCGGGTAGAGATAGAGGATGGCCGGGTTTGGAAGCGCCACATAGACCAATTAAGAAAAAGAACAACCAAAAGTCCAGAAACAGGCCCTGACTATCCAATGTTTGAATACACAGCTGACTCAAACCCGGGGCAAACGTGGGACTTATCTGAGTTCGATGAGGTCCAGCGACACCAACCGGTCCCTCCTGAAGAAAGCAGGGACGATTCTGCAAATAATCCAGGGCCGGATGGCCTAGAGGAGGAGCTGAGAGGAACAAACAGTCCCTCCAGCCAGCTCGACTCACTCCCAGAGAGTGAATTGCGCAGGTCTGAAAGAGTTAGGAGACGCCCAGTCTACTTGCGTGACTACATAGAGAAATAAGATGCTAATTTGATGCAAATAGGGGTAAAATGTTTTCTGGGAGGGAAGGAGTGTAATGTATCTTTAAGAGTTTTGGAGGGAAATTAGAGCGGGAAATAGCACGTTGCTGAGGCCGACTAGGCCAAACCCACCAGGGGCACACCAACCCAGCAACCAGGCAGAGAACCCCTTGCTAAAAATTTTGAAGCCCACCCCTGGTGCCGTTGTAACTTGGAACAGTCATTGAAAGAAAGGCTGTAAGTTGAGGACTACCTGGACATGATATCACGGAGCCTTCCAACCAGGAAGTTCCGGCAGCTTCACATGTAACTAGATAAATAACAGCAGCCTTTTCCAACCTTACGAGCTGCAGATGTGCTTCAGGTGCAAATTTCCATCATCTTCTTCCAGCAAAGCCAACAATCCTGCTGGCTAAGGATGCTAACATCCATAGTTCTCTACCTTAAGGAGAAAAAGTCTCCCCAACTCAGGATGGAGGAGATTATTAGAGGACCTCTTTATGCCTAACCAAATTCATGTGTGCGGAAGGACGAACTTCCCACAACTTACAGGAATGACTGAATCATTCAAGATCAGTTAAAAAGATGTGAGGTTCATATCTGAGGCAGACACAACCCTCCATTTTTGAAGCCAGCCATCACGGACCGTAAACCATAATTATGGCTTAGCATAACATGAGTATTCCAGCCATGGAGGATTCTTCGACAAGTCATGCTTCAAACAAACCATAGCCGGTTTACACATCAACACACTAAGCCAATATTTGGGTTTTCAAGAGAGAATCTGCAAACCCAGCCATTCAAGGTGGCAAGGCATGACAAAATGCACCCTCTAGTCATAAAATCATGGAGGTTGGAAGGGACCATGGAGGTCTTCTACTCCAAATTAACAAGGATTTATTCCAGGTAAAAGGTAAAGATTCCCCCGCACATATGTGCTAGTCGTTCCCGACTCTAGGGGGCGGTGCTCATCTCCGTTTCAAACCTGAAGAGCCAGCACTGTCCAAAGACCTCTCCGTAGTCATGTGGCCGGCATGACTAAATGCCAAAGGCACACGGAACGCTGTTACCTTCCCACCAAAGGGGGTCCCTATTTTTCTACTTGCATTTTTTATGTGCTTTCAAACTGCTAGGTTGGCAGAAGCTGGGACAAGTAACGGGAGCACACCCCATTACGCGGCACTCGGGATTCGAACCGCTGAACTGCCAACCTTACAATCGACAAGCTTAGCATCTTAGCCACTGAGCCACCATGTCCCATTATTTAACATAACATAACATCAGAGTTGGAAGGGACCTTGGAGGCCTTCTAGTCCAACCCCCTGCCCAGGCAGGAAACCCTATACCATCTCAGTCAGATGGTTATCCAACATTTTCTTAAAAATTTCCAGTGTTGGAGCATTCACAACTTCTGAAGGCAAGTCGTTCCACTTATTAATTGTTCTAACTGTCAGGAAATTTCTCCTTAGTTCTAAGTTGCTTCTTTCTTTGATCAGTTTCCACCCATTGCTTCTTGTTCTACCCTCAGGTGCTTTGGTGAACAGCCTGACTCCCTCTTCTTTGTGGCAGCCCCTAAGATATTGGAACACAGCTATCATGTCTCCCCTAGTCCTTCTTTTTGTTAAACTAGACATACCCAGTTCCTGCAACCGTTCTTCATATGTTTTATCCTCCAGTCCCCTAATCATCTTTGTTGCTCTTCTCTGCACTCTTTCTAGAGTCTCAACATCTTTTTTACATCGTGGCGACCAAAACTGGATGCAATATTCCAAGTGTGGCCTTACCAAGGCATTATAAAGTGGCACTAACACTTCACGTGATCTTGATTCTATCCCTCTGTTTATGCAGCCCAGAACTGTGTTGGCTTTTTTAACAGCTGCTGCACACTGCTGGCTCATATCTAAATGGTTATCCACTAGGACTCCAAGATCCCTCTCACAGGTACTACTATTGAGCAAGGTACCACATATACGGTACTGGTGCATTTTGTTTTTGGCCTAAATGTAGAACCTTACTTTTTTCACTGTTGAATTTCATTTTGTTAGATAGCGCCCAATGTTCAAGTCTGTCAAGATCTTTCTGTAACTTGAGCCTATCTTCTGGAGTGTTGGCTATTCCTGCCAGCTTGGTGTCATCTGCAAATTTGATGAGTTCCCCATCTATCCCTCGTCCAAGTCATTGATGAAGATGTTGAAGAGTACTGGGCCTAAAACAGAGCCTTGGGGTACTCCACTGCATACTTCCCTCCATGTGGATGTAGTTCCGTTGAGGACTACACATTGAGTGCGGTTGGTCAGCCAATTACGAATCCATCTGGTGGTGGTGCTGTCTAACCCACATTTTTCTACTTTATCTAGTAGTAGGTTATGGTCTACTTTATCAAATGCTTTACTGAAGTCCAAGTAAATTATATCAACAGCATTCCTCTGGTCTACTAATTTTGTCATTTTGTCAAAGAATGCGATAAGATTAGTCTGGCATGATCTGTTTTTGACAAACCCATGTTGGCTTTTGGTTATTACTTTGTTTGCTTCTAGGTGTTCGGTGATTCGTTGCTTGATTATCTTTTCCAGAATCTTCCCCGGTATTGAGGTCAGACTGATAGGTCTGTAGTTTCCTGGATCTGTTTTTTTGAAGATGGGAACTACATCAGCTCTTTTCCAGTCCTCTGGCAGCTCCCCTGTGCTCCAGGATCTTTGAAAGATATAGTTCAGTGGTTCTGAGATCACGTCTGCCAGTTCCTTCAGAACCTTGGGGTGTAATCCATCCGGTCCTGGTGATTTGAACTCGTCTAGGGTAGACAGGTGTTCACTTACCATTTTCTTCCCTATTTTAACTTGTGTTTCTAATCTGTTTTTTGTAGTGCTGTTTTTGATAGGTTGGATTGTTTTTTCCTTTTGTGTAAAGACAGATGCAAAATATGAGTTAAGTAGATCTGCTTTCAGCCTGTTGCTTGTCATCTTCTTGCCACTTTCTCCCAGCAATGGGCCAATTGTTTCCTTGCCTTTTTTCTTTTTTTAAACTTGTTGGAAGAAGCTTTTTTTGTTATTTTTTACTTTTGTCGCTAGCCTTTGTTCATTGTGAGCCTTAGCTTTCCTCACTTCATCTTTACAGGCTCGGGCTATTTGCTGATATTCTGCCTTAGTTATTTGCCCCTCTTTCCACTTTTTATATTTGTCCTTTTTGTCTTTCAATTTGTCATAATAAAGGACAACCTGAATAGATTTCGACAAAGCTTTTTTTGTGTGTGTGAATTTCAATGTGCAAAAGATGAGATACGGGCCGTATGCTATAACAGCTTCCCTTCCCTCAATGGCTAGAGAGAGGCCTTTCCCCAATTCCAGGATTTTTAGGACGGCCTCAGAAGAATGTTGGCAGTTGAACCCTGCCACAAACCACCTTTCCTGTTCAGCCATGCAGGCAGGCAGTCAGTCAGCCAGCCCTTCCCCAAAGGCCACATTCTAAAACTGGGGTGGAGATTCCCAAAGCTCCAAATCAAAAGAGGCCAAAAGACAGAGAAATCCTTTCGGTTCAGCCAGAAGTCTGAAAAAGCTGGAAGACGAAACCACATGGCAGCATTCAAGTTTCCCAACTAACCTCCATTGGAAAGATTGGGTTTGGAAGAGGAGAGGAATTGGAGGAGGGGGGGGCAAAGCCACCATCATCTGAGCCCAGATGGCTGCCCCCCCCCCATTTTAATTTTTTTTTAAAAGCGCCACCCACAGGCTTGAAATAAACAGAAGCTGTGGGATAGTTTTGATCAGGTACAGATGCGCTGGAGATGCTGCTAGGAAGCCTAAAACTGCCTTTTCTTTTCTTTTTTTTTTAAAAAGTTTTTTATTTTATAGACAAACAAACATTTAGTACATCAACCATTCCTTCCGTGTGACATCTCAGTGTTTTCTTCATGGCTCCATTTTTTTTTTGTTTCTTTTTTCTTCACTTCAATTTAATCTATTACCATTTTTTCACAAGCACAGTATTCTAATTATACCTTTCTTTACATAATTACCGGTTGCTTATCTGTAGTTTTTCTAACCAATGGTAAAATCTATCCCATATCTTAAAATATTCTGAATCCTCTCTTTCTTTGATCATCAAAGTTAATCTATTCATTTCTGCACAGTCTAATTTTTTTTTAATAATTTCTCCTTCCAGGGGTATTTTCTCTGTTTTCCAATTTTGCGCAAAAACAATTCTTGCTGCTGTTATTACATGCATAATCAAATGAATGTTTTCCTCACTGATTTTCTCTGGTAGGATACCCAATAAGAACAGCTCTGGTTTTAAGTCAATGTGTTGTTGGGTCATTTCTTCTAACCATCCCTTTATTTGATTCCAATAACTTTTAGCTTCTGGATATGTCCACCTCATATGATAATAAGATCCTGGTAACTGATGACATTTCCAGCATTTAGCTGATTTATCTTTAAATATTTTTGCCGGGGAAAACTGGCTTTTCTATTGAGCAAGGAAAATGTGGGAAATGAGTATCCAAGGGGCTTCACCCGTGTCATGAAAATGACACATATTCTATAACAGTGGTCTCCAACCTTGGTTCCTTTAAGACTTGTGGACTTCAACTCCCAGCCACCAAAGCTGGCTGAGAACTCTGCGAGTTGAAGTCCCCAAGTCTTAAAGGGATCAAGGTTGGAGACCACTGTTATAGAATATGTGCCACCCCGAAGTCATAACATGCAGCTCTCAGTTTACAATTTGGACCAGAATTTCTGCTGTTAACCAAGATGGTTCTTAGGTGGTGCTGCGCCTAATTTTACAACCCTTTATTTTCCCCACGGCTGTTAAGCGAACCACAATTGTTGTTAAGTGAATGAGGTGGTTGTTAATCAAAGTCCCCCATTGGCTTTGCTTGTCAAAAGCCAGCTGGGAAGGTCTCAGATGGCAATCACAAGACCCCGGGATGTTGCAACCATCATTAATACACGCTGGTTCCTGAATCACGTGACCTGGAAAAGCTGTGATGATCTAAGTGTGAAAAAAATGGTCAGCAATCACTTTTTTTCAGAGCCATTCAAGGGTGGGGCTGCTGGGGGTTTGCAGAGGTTTGGGAGAACCTCTAGCTAAGATTCTGTGCAGTTTGGAGAACCCTCAAATCCCACTCCTGGCTGGCCCCGCCCACCCCACCCCACCCCACCCCTCCCAGGAGTCTCCATGCAGCCCATTTTGGATGCAGGTAAGCCCGGAGGCTCAGGAAGAGTGAAAAACGGGCCTACCAGAATTTCAGGAAAACTGGAAATGGACCCATTTGCAGCCTCCGGAGAACCTCCGGAGCCTGGAGAGGCCATTTTTGCCCTCCCAGAGGCTCAAGGAAAGCCTCCAGAGCCTGGGGAGGGGAAAAACGCCCCCCCACCAGCCGTGGTGCAGGAGGCCGACTAGGCCAAACCCACCAGGGGCACACCAACCCAGCAACCAGGCAGTGAACCCCTTGCTAAAATTTTTGAAGCCCACCCCTGGTGCCGTTGTAACTTGGAACAGTCATTGAATGAATGGCTGTAAGTTGAGGACTATCTGGACATGATATCACGGAGCCTTCCAACCAGGAAGCTCCGGCAGCTTCACATGTAACTAGATAAATAACAGCAGCCTTTTCCAACCTTACGAGCTGCAGATATGCTTCAGGTGCGAATTTCCATCATCTTCTTCCAGCAAAGCCAACAATCCTGCTGGCTAAGGATGCTAACATCCATAGTTCTCTACCTTAAGGAGAAAAAGTCTCCCCAATTCAGGATGGAGGAGATTAGTAGACCTCTTTATGCCTAACCAAATTCATGTGTGCGGAAGGATGAACTTCCCACAACTTACAGGAATGACTGAATCATTCAAGATCAGTTAAAAAGATGTGAGGTTCATATCTGAGGCAGACACAACCCTCCATTTTTGAAGCCAGCCATCACGGACCGTAAACCATAATTATGGCTTAGCATAACATGAGTATTCCAGCCATGGAGGATTCTTCGACAAGTCATGCTTCAAACAAACCATAGCCGGTTTACACATCAACACACTAAGCCAATATTTGGGTTTTTGAGAGAGAATCTGCAAAGCCAGCCATTCAAGGTGGCAAGGCATGACAAAATGTACCCTCTAGTCATAAAATCATGGAGGTTGGAAGGGACCATGGAGGTCTACTCCAAATTAACAAGGATTTATTCCAGGTAAAAGGTAAAGATTCCCCCGCACATATGTGCTAGTCGTTCCCGACTCTAGGGGGCGGTGCTCATCTCCGTTTCAAACCTGAAGAGCCAGCACTGTCCAAAGATCTCTCCGTAGTCATGTGGCCGGCATGACTAAATGCCAAAGGCACACGGAATGCTGTTACCTTCCCACCAAAGGGGGTCCCTATTTTTCTACTTGCATTTTTTACGTGCTTTCAAACTGCTAGGTTGGCAGAAGCTGGGACAAGTAACGGGAGCACACCCCGTTACACGGCACTCGGGATTCGAACCGCTGAACTGCCAACCTTACAATCGACAAGCTCAGCATCTTAGCCACTGAGCCACCGTGTCCCATTATTTATTCTAGAAACCAATGTTAATTAAACCATGGCTTACAGCATAGCATGAGACCCGTTTAAGTCTTCTTCCCAAAATACTGACGGGTGAGACATAGAGGTAGTAGAGAAGACGACTTCTCCTATTTCTTGCAAGTCTTTCGAAAACCTAAATACTTTGTCATGTAGGATTAGTGTCGGAGTTAGTCATTTAATTTGTCTGGTTGTTTAAAGCATGAAGGGGTTTTTAGTTCCCAGGGCTCTCTCTTCCCCTTTTAAAATCCATTTGTTCTCGGGCTACCAGGTAGCTGTGAATTTGAGTGATTGGATTTTGTTAGTTTTGTTAGAGACCCCTTCTGCCTGCCTGCCTGCTCTCCTCTTCCGTTATCCTCTTCCTTAGTTGCACCGATGGGCAGCGTGTGTTGCATGAAAGCACCCACTGGCAGCCAGCCAGCATTGCCTCAGCTGCACACCATTGCAAAAGAAATAATTTGTTGAAATATGTGGAGGAGAATGTCTACGAAGATCTGGAGTAGGAAGACAGCAGGCTCCAATGTCTGCCTCGTGCCCATGAAACTAGAAATCTGGTCATTTCAAATTATTATTTCTCTTAAAAAGATTTGCAGTTGCTTTTTTGCCTTGATCAGCTGTCTAGCACAGGGGTCTCCAACCTTGGTCCCTTTAAGACTTGTGGACTACAACTCCCAGAGTTCCTCAGCCAGCTTTGCTGGCTGAGGTACTCTGGGAGTTGAAGTCCACAAATCTTAAAGGGACCAAGGTTGGAGACCCCTGGTCTAGCAGGCTCTCATCTTTGATCTAGAGGTCCTCTGGGGGTCCGGATGGATTTCTGGATCACAGGAATCCAGAAGCTGCTTTGCAGAGTTGAGAGAATATTTACTTAATAAATAAATTTAAAAGAGTAAACCCAGAGCAAAGCGACCTCTTCTCCAACCTGCCTCTGTGGTGCTTGGCTGTGGGGAAGTATGAATAACAGAATGACAGAGTTGGAAGGGACCTTGGAGGTCTTCTAGTCCAACCCCCTGCTCAGGCAGGAAACCATTTCAGACAAATGGTTGCCCAATCTCTTCTTAAAAACTTCCAGCAGTGGTTAGAATGAAGGACTGCAGGGTCACTCACTGCTCACTCCAGGAGTTCGATTCTGAGCGGCTCAAAGTTGGCTCAGCCTTTTGTCCTTCCGAGGTTGGTAAAATGAGGAGCCAGATTGTTGGGGGCAATATGCTGACTCTGTAAACCGCTTAGAGAGGGCTGAAAACCACTGTGAAGCAGTATATAAGTAAGTGCTATTGCTGTTCACAATTTCTGGTGGCAGGCTGTTCCACTGATTAATTAATTTTGAACAGTTACTAAACGAATGTTTGTAAATCAAGGACTACCTCTACTGTTTTATATTTTAACATGTTGTTGTACATTGCCCAGAATCCAACTTTGAGGGAGATGGACAGTGCAGAAATGTGAAAAATACATGAATGAATAAAAATCCAGATCAATGTTTCCCCAGCCATTGTATCCATGTTTTTCTAGCAGCATGATGTTCCTACTTCCCACTGCCATCCCAGCACCCAGCCCTGATTTTGAGAAATATTTAAGTCTGTTGTTCCAAATATGTTTGTTTTTTTTTTTTTTTAAAGAGGCAACTGGACTTTTTTTACCAGAAAGTCAGGAGTGGGCTGCTGGTAGTTCTCAGGGGTTCGGTAGAACCTCTAGCTAAGATTCTGTGCAGCTCAGAGAACTCCTAGCTGGCCCCGTCCACCCCCTCCCCTCCCCGGAGTCTCCACACAGCCCGTTTTGAATACAGGTAAGTGCAGGGCGCGCGCAGAGGCTGGGGGAGGGCAAAAAATGGGCCTACCGGAAGTTCAGGAATGCCAGAAAAGGACCTCCGGAGCCTGGGGAGGCTGGTTTTTTTTTTATTTGAATTTATATCCCGCCCTTCTCCGAAGACTCAGGGCAGCTTACATTGTGTTAAGCAATAGTCTTCATCCATTTGTATATTATATACAAAGTCAACTTTTATTGCCCCCAACAATCTGGGTCCTCATTTTACCTACCTTATAAAGGATGGAAGGCTGAGTCAACCTTGGGCCTGGTGGGACTTGAACTTGCAGTAATTGCAAGCAGCTGTGTTAATAACAGACTGCTTAGTCTGTTGAGCCACCCGTTTTCACCCTCCCGGAGGCTTGAGGAAAGCCTCTGGAGCCTGGGAAGGGCAAAAACGCCCCCCTCTGCTATGATGTAGGAGGCCAACTAGGCCACGCCCGCTATGGCCATGCCCACCCAGCAACCGGGCAGAGAACCCCTTGCTAAAATTTTTGAAGGCCACCCCTGTGGAAAGTCCAGTTACCTCTTGAAAAAGCACCTTTGGCACAATCACGACCTGGATGACTGAGAATCTCCATCGACATTTAAGTCTGTTCCTGCAGATTTCTTTTCAGGCTAAAAGGCCCAGCTGTTGATGTGCAATTGCATTCTCTTTTCTCTCTTGTAATATATCTTTATTAGACATTTTACAAAAAAATACATAAACAGGGAAGAAAGAAAAGAACAAAAAAAACAAAACTAGGGATAAAAGAATAGGCTACACATGAATCAACAAGGGATTTACAAATGTCATCGAGACTATAATTTTCTAGCATGCTACGAATGGTTGTGAATAACTGGATGTTATGTCATTTTAAAAGCTTGACAACCACTATTAAGCTATAAGCAAAGCATAAATACCAGGAACCAGGGTCAGCGCAGTAGAAATCAGGAGAGCGTAAACTGCAATAAATCGTGTCGTGCTACTAAAAGATGATTATTTGGGATGTTTTATGAAATTAAAATACAGACTTCATGCGGAGAGAAACCCAAATGTTGGACAGGGTACAAATCCAAATGGAATTTCAATTCCATTCCTGTGCAATTTCCTCAATTCCCAAACCTCAGGCTTGGAAAATTTTCTTCCCTCCTTAGCAAAAAATCCCAGAGAAAGTTACTACAGGGGGGCTGAATTTGATAGGCTTAGTATCAGGGGTGAAATGCTCCCGGTTCGGAACAGATTGCCCGATCCAGTAGCGATGGCAGTGGGTGGTTCGGAGAACCAGTAGCAAAAATCCCTGCCCCCCCCTCCCCCCGTTGCCCGGCTGAGATTTTTGTTTTTTTTTACTTTTAAAAGCATTTTTTCTTCAGCTGACAAAATGCTTTTAAAAGTAAAAAAAAAAGCCTCTGATGATCGCGCAGTTCAGCTGGGATTGTCAGAACCCTTTAAAAGCATTTTTTCTACAACCTCTTCCGCCGAAGAGGTCGTAAAAAAATGCTTTTAAAAGTAAAAAAAAAGTTGGCCAAGCCCAGCCAGTCACATTACCACCACTACCACCAAGCCACACCCACAGAACCAGTAGTAACAGATTTTACATTTCACCACTGCTTAGCATAACTTGTCATCTTCACCTCCAGATTTGCAACAGGGAAGGGCTGGGGACTTTTGACCTCAGACCGTTCCCCTTGGTGCCCATGGCTGCTACCCAGGCTGCTTAAAGGTTTCTCCAGAGCAGTGTTTCTCAATATCTTGGCAACTTCAAGAGGTTGGGACTTCAACTCCCAGAATTCCCCAGCCACCATGCTGGCTGGGGAATTTTGGGAGTTGAAGTCCAGACCTCTTAAAATTGCCCAGACTGAGAAATACCTGATGGGCTGTCTGCTAAAATAAAGCCAGGTCATGACACACACTTGAAAGTAAATCAGGAAGCCTGTAATTGTGGAATCTGTCTGACAAGAACAAAGAATGCTTATTCACAAGAAATATGCACGTGTAAAGCTTGTAACAATTCTGGGTAGTTAAAAAGCTGATAAAAATAACAAAGAGTTAGGCAACTTACAGACCTCAGCTAAAAGTTTGAAATAGAGATGGTCTGCAGCAAATAAAATGTGTGTTAGATAACTCCTGGGGCATTCATTAGCCAAGGCTTAGGAACAGGGACAGCCAGAGACCAATAGAGCAAATTGTAGAATTATTGCTAAAATGTTTATTAGATGATATTTCTTATTATCCCGCCTTGTCCCGCCTTCTTCTTTACTGAAAATGTATAAAGCTTTCTTAATCCTTTGTTCTTGGCTCTCTTGGGATTTTGGCCAGCAGCCCTTTTCCTTGGGGTACCTTGTGTCTGGCCTCCTTCATTGGCCTCGGCACTAGGCTCAGACCCGAATTGGGGACAACACACCGCTCCAGAGAGTTAGCAACAGAATGCACGCAAGGGTTTTCTGACGCAGGAAAGGCTCAACAAATGCTAAATCGTCCCTGGTTACTGAGATGGGGGTGGGGGCTGCACTTAACCCAAACAAACCCCAGAGACTTTCAGCTGTAGAGCAAAGCTCCTCTTATCTTACTCCACACCCTCCCGTTGAACAGACCACCTTGAAACAGCTCCTCTGTGATCCCTCGCTGGCAGCCTTTCAGCTCAGGGAATTGGCCGCCCGCCAGGCAGGAAAACATGCGTTTGGGATAACAGCAGCCAAGCTAACATAGGAAACAGTTGCCCACAATGAGGCCGGCTTTTTGTGGCTGCCTGGGCCGTAATCAACCATCATGATTGCCTTCTATAGAGACGTTTTTGTCTCGACTGATGCTCACTACTTTGAACTGGGGAAGTCGAGCCCAGGGGACCTCCGACTCAAATTTGAATCTTAAAAAAAAAGGTGGGGTGGGAAATCAGCAAACAACCAGCCAGGAACAATCCAGGCCCAATACTGCTCCTTACCAGGTTTTTCAAAAGCGCCGTCACTTCCCGGGTGAAAACAGCCAGGTTGAGGAAGCCCGTGGAAAGTTCGTGGTTGTTCTGAGAAAGGTGGTTATTGCCAAAGTTCTCCAGAGTTTCACTGTATTGTTCCTCGTTCTCCACATGAGCTGAGGAAATAAACAGGAGAGGGGGGGGAAATAAAGGTGAGGATGGAAGATCTCTGGAGGTCTGAGATTCTCCTCCGCATCAGCATGAACATGAATTAGAATAGATAGAATAGAATAGAATAGAATTTTTTATTGGCCAAGTGTGATTGGACACACAAGGAATTTGTCTTGGTGCATATGCTCTCAGTGTACATAAAAGAAAAGATACGTTCATCAAGGTACAACATTTACAACACAAATGATGGTCAATATATCAATATAAATCATAAGGATGGCCAGCAACAAAGTTACAGTCATACAGTCATAAGTGGAAAGAGATTGGTGATGGGAACTATGAGAAGATTAATAGTAGTGCAGATTTAGTAAATAGTTTGACAGTGTTGAGGGAATTATTTGTTTAGCAGAGTGATGGCCTTCGGGAAAAAACTGTTCTTGTTTCTTATTGTTCTGATGTGCAGTGCTCTATAGCGTCATTTTGAGGGTAGGAGTTGAAGCAGTTTATGTCCTGGATGTGAGGGATCTGTAAATATTTTCACGGCCCTCTTCTTGATTCGTGCAGTATACAGGTCCTCAATGGAAGGCACGTTGGTAGCAATTATTTTTTCTGCAGTTCTAATTCTCCTCTGAAGTCTGTGTCTTGTTGGGTTGCAGAACCGAACCAGACAGTTATAGAGGTGCAAATGACAGACTCAATAATTCCTCTGTAGAACTGAATCAGCAGCTCCTTGGGCAGTTTGAGCTTACTGAGTTGGCGCAGAAAGAACATTCTTTGTTGTCCTTTTTTGATGATGTTTTTGATGTTAGCTTAAAATTAAATGAATCGGAACAGAAGAACCAATCCATCTTTTTTTTTTATCCCTGTGGATTCACTGCTCTTTTTAAAAGGGCAAAAAAGGAAACAAATGACAATGCGTAAATTGCTTGATCACTTTTGCACGAGTGGCTTGTTGGAATTCTTGCAAGTGATTCTAGACAAGTGATCTGATAAAGCGATCCCTTAGTATTTTTAAAGGGTGGCTCAGTGGCTAAAAAGCTGAGCTTGTTGATCGAAAGGTCACCAGTTCATCAGTTCGAATCCCTTGTGCCGCGTAACAGGGTGAGCTCCCGTTACTTGTCCCAGCTTCTGCCAACCTAGCAGTTCGAAAGCATGTAAAAAATGCAAGTAGAAAAATAGGGACCACCTTTGGTGGGAAGGTAACAGCGTTCCATGCGCCTTTGGTGTTGAGTCATGCCGGCCACATGACTACAGAGAGGTCTTTGGACAGTGCTGGCTCTTCGGCTTTGAAACGGAAATGAGCACCACCCCCTAGAGTTGGGAACAACTAGCACATATGTGCGAGGGGAAACTTTATCTTTACCTAGTATTTTAAAACAAGACATACAAACTATAAGTAGTCCTTGATTTAGAACAGTTCGTTTTCTGACAAAAATGTGGAAAATGTGATTTTTTCACAGTTACGACCATTGCAGCATCCCCATGATCATGTGATCAAAATTCAGACGCTTGGCCACTGCTTCATAATTATGACCGTTGCTGTGTCTCAAGGTCATGGGAATCTCCTTTTGCAATCTGCTGACAAACAAATTCGACGGGGAAGCCAGATTCACTTAACAACCGTGGCAAGGAAGGTCATAAAACAGGGCAAAACTCATTTAACAAATGTCTTACTTAACAGCAGAAATTTGGGGCTCGAATTGTGGCCGTAAGACGAGGACAACCTGTAGTTGGATCCAGCGGTGGGATTCAAATATTTTTACTACTGGTTCTGTGGGCATGGCTTTGTGGTCATGTGACTGGGTAGGCATGGCTCTGTGGTCATGTGACTGGGTGGGTGTGGCCAACTCGACGTCACTCATGTCAAGGGGCACTTTGCCCAGCCCCTCCCCTCCCAGCCACTCCTTGTCACCCCCGGCCTCAATGTATCTATAGTTCTGTAAAAATGTTGTTCACCTTTTTTGACTTTATTACCTGCACCTACATACTTTAGATGAACTTTCATGGACCACTGAAAGGAAGAAATGGCTCACATGCTTTGCCCAAGAGTGTGATAGGCAGGTCACAAGACAGGGTTTTGAGGGGCTGCCACAAAGAAGGGGTGGCCAGGGGTGAAATCTAAAAATTTTCCCTACCGGTTCTGTGGGTGTGGCTTAATTGGTGGGCGTGGCTTGGTGGTCAGATGACTGGGTGGGCGTGGCCAATAACAATAAATAATAAAAAAATAAAAAATATATAAAAAACAATAAGAGGTATCAAAAACCAACTTTCACATTTTATACACACACAGCACAACACAACACAACTGAATCACAGACAATGTAAAAGCAGCTGCATTTCACACTTCACACAGCCACAAAAAGCTCAAAAACCAACTTTCACTTTACACACACACAACTCACTCACACACACACACACACACAAAATGCCACATACAGCTTTCTGAGATTTTGTGTGTTTGTGTAGTTAGAGTGAAACACTACAGAAACATACCAAATCTTAGAAAGCTGCACAAATATTTTATTTTATTTTATTATTTTATTTTATTTTATTGTGGACTTCAAATCCCAGAGTTCCTCAGCCAGCAAAGCAGAAAGACAAAGCAAGCTTTTTTTTTTTCTTCAGTAGCTGAAGAAAGCATGGCGTTGCCAGCCCGAAAGAGCAGTAATTATAGGTAAGTGAGGAGGGGGAATTGGCTGGGCATGGGTTGGGGATCTTGTAAGTGGGGGCTGTTAAAAAGTGAGTTTAAAAGCCTGTGAGGATCAGGAAACTCCTATGGGATCGCCAGAGGAGGCTTTTAAAATCTCGGTTTTTTTCTTCTTTTTTTTCCCCTTCGGCTGAAGAGGGCTTTTTTAAAAAACTTTTAAAGGTTTTTGATGATCTCTGCTCAGCCCCGCGATCATCAGAGGTTTTTTTTTTTTACTTTTAAAGGCATGTTTCGGCTGAAGAAAAACTTTTAAAAGTAAAAAAAAAAACCTCTGCTGATGGTGCGACTCAGCAGAGGCAGGGGGGGCGGGGCCAGGGATTTTTGCCACCGGTCTTCTGAACCAGCAGCTGCCATCGCTACCTAATTGGGCGAGCCGGTGCGAACCGGGAGCATTTCACCCCTGGGGTGGCAATGTATTTTCCAAAGCACCAAGAAGGCAAAACAAGAAGCAATGGATACAAACTAAACAAAGAGAGAAGCAACCTAAAACTAAGGAGAAACTTCCTGACAGTGAGAACAATTAACCAGTGGAACAGCTTGCCTCCAGAAGTTCTGGGTGCTCCAACACTGGAGGTTTTCGAGAAGAGATTAGATAACCATTTGTCTGAAATGGTATAGGGAGGGTCTGAAAATAAGAGACGCCGAATCAACTCCCTGGTTTGCGGTATCGACTTTGAGGAGTGAATCACAGCAGACCAACATTGTAAGGCCCTGAAGGGAGGCTAAGGTATCGCAGGCTACCTAGGAATTCAACCTCCAGCTTAACAAGTAACCCGAGGAAACAAGCAGACATTCTTGGCTGCTGAGGAGGAAATCAGCTGTCAAGGAATGTTTATAAACGGTGTAGCCACTGCAGGAAAAGCAGAAAAGTTTGAGACGTCTAGGGAGAGGAGGCAATAAGCAAAAAAGAAAAGGATCAAGAGAAGTTTGTGAGAGGAAAACACGAGAAGGGAGGTCTATTGGCTGCACCTAAACATCAGGGTCAGTCTACATTTAATGACAATACAGGTAGTCCTCGACTTATAACAGCTCATTTAGAGACCATTCAAAGTTACAACGGCAATGAAAAAAAGTGACTTAGGACCATTTTTCACACTTACGGCCTTTGTAGCATCTCCATGATCATGTGATCAAAATTCAGATGCTTGGAAACTGCTTCATACTTACGATCATAGCAGTGTTCCAAGGTCATGTGATCGTCTTTTAAGACCTTCTGACAAGCAAATCAATGGGGGAAACCAGATTCACTTAACAACCATATTAGTAACTTAAGAACTATAGTGATTCACTTAACAACGGTGGCAAGAAAAGTTGCAACACGGAGCAAAACTCATTTAACAAATGTCTCACTTTGACACTTAGAGGGTATGGTCGTAAATCAAGGACTGCTTGTATATAGATCAGTGTTTTTCAAAGCTGATAACTTTAAGATGGGTGAACCTCAACTCCCAAAAGCCCCCAATGGAGAATTCTGGGAGTTGATATCTACATCTCTTAAGCCAAGTATGAAAAACGCTGATTTAATCAGTGAGAGACTCCAAGTAGTTCTTGACTTGGAACGTAATTCAGCCTTGAATTATTAACCTTAGTCATGGCAGTTGTTAAGCAAGTATTACTTAACTACATCCCATTTTACAGTCTTTTTTTTGTAGCAGTCATTAAGCGAACAAAGTAATTGTTAAATGAGTCCATTTTCCCCAATGGGCATTTTCTTTTTGCCAGAAAAAAAGAACTAAATACCAAAAAAAAAAAGCACACACCAAAAATCACTATCGTGTGAACTCAGGATGCTGTAAATGTGAGGTTTTACTTTAGAGATTCTTGAGGGTATGAGATTATTATATTTATTATCCTCCTTGGGGAGGGTGGGGGCAGTTTTTGCCTAGGTCTTGAAGATGGCTTGGCTCAGTGTTTTTTCAACTTTGGCAATGTTCAGATGTGTGGACTTCAACTCCCAGAATTCCCCAGCCAGCATAGGGCTCCCAGTTGAAGTCCATACAGCTAAAAGCTGCCAAGGTTGAGCCACGCTAACTTTGGTGCATACAGCTTAACATACAGCTGCTTTCGAGCCTGTATCTACAAAACCAGATGGCACATCACAAAACCACATCCCTCCCTCGGGTGATCAGCCAGATGGACTCCTAGGCTGATGCACCAGCTGATAAAGAGCATTAACTTACTGAGCCCAGAAACATGAATCGCTTTCACGTATTTCCTGATCCGCTGAAGAATGGCTTGGTCTCCATCCAAACTCTGAAATACAAAAAGGGGAAAAATTGCAAAAGCTTTTATATGTTAGGTTAATGTAGCTAATTTAAGCCCCTTTTCAACAACAAAAAAAGTGATGTCTGTGCAGAACTGTATGTTACAAGTATTCATTTAAACAGTGGAGGAGTTTACACACAAAATGAACTCTTGAACCATCCTAGCTGGTTAACCCAAGAGTGTGTCTCTGTCACCATCTCCTTGCCAACTGCATCCTGGACATAAACAACGCTATAGAGCACTGCATACCAGAACAACTAGACACAAGGACAGTTTTTTCCCGAACGCCATCACTCTGCTAAACAAATAATTCCCTCAACACTGTCAAACTATTCACTGTCTGCACTACTATTAATCTTCTAATCATTCCCATCACCCGTCTCCTTCCACTTATGACTGTTGCTTGTATCCTTACGATTTATATTGACTGTTTCCCTAATATGATTTGATTGCTTATTTGTACCCTATGACTATCATTAAGTGTTGTACCTTATGATTTTTGATGAATGTATCTTTTCTTTTTATGTACACTTAGAGCCTATGCACCAAAGACAAATTCCTTGTGTGTCCAACCACACTCGGCCAATAAAGAATTCTAAATTTACATTAACTTAGCCAGGATGGTTGAATGTATGATCTTACATCAGCTGCAAAAGATCATGGCCAGAAAGGGGCTGTTTTTTGCCCAACTTCAACCTCTCTGAGGCCTTCTCCTTGACCACAGTAGAAAACTCGGTGCTAGGCTAGGTAAACATTTAAAGACAACTTTTTCACAGTATTATTTCTAACCCTGACGCAAGAACCCCATCTGGCCTCATTGCTTGTAATACTGTTTACCCATCCTACTTTTTGGCATGAGACGGGATATCCACCTCAAAACAAAATAGCAGATGATTGCCTGGCTTAAATTTATGGCGTGAATCAATGAATCAAAACTGCAAGGACAGATCTTAGAATTATTCTAGGACCAACTTCAATCTCAGAACAAGAGAAGGCAAGGAAAGATATCCATAAGATTAAAATCTAACCTAAAAAGGTAATTATAGTATGGCAAAATAACCAAAGGAACAGCCTTCCCATCGAACTGGACCATGTGGGCATTGTGTTTTATCTCAACGGAACTTAATTTTTCATATCACACATCTCACCAACCACTCTCATACAAATACATGTCCACCAGGGGTGAAATCCAGCAGGTTCTGACAGGTTCTAGAGAACCGGCAGTGGAAATTTTGAGTAGTTTGGAGAACCGGCAAATACCATCTTTGACTGGCCCCAGAGTGGGGAGGGAATGGAGATTTTGCAGTATCCTTCCCCTGCCATGCCCACCAAGCCACACCCACCAAGCCACACCATGCCCACAGAACTGGTAGTAAAAAAAATTGGCTTTCACCACTGATGTCCACCCTCTTTCTCTAAGGACATTTCTCTGTTTATCGATATCCTGTTATTGTGCAGATAGTCCTCAACTTACAACCACTTGTTCAGTGACCATTCAACAGCACTCAAAAAGGTTGACTTGCAACTGTAGTTCGCACTAAAGGACCATTAAAACATTCCCCACAAATCATGTGATCAATATTAGGGAACTTGGCAACCAATGTATGTATTTATAATGGTTGCAGCTTCCTGGAGTTATGTGATCATCATTTGCGATCTTCCCAGCTGGCTTCCGACAAGCAAAGTCAAGGGGGGGAAGCTAGATTCGCCTAACGACCACATGATTCACTTACGATAACTTCAGCGATTCACAGCGATAGGGCCTCTGTGGCTCAGATTGGTAAGACAGTCTGTTATTAACACAGCTGCCTGCAATTACTGCAGGTTCTAGTCCCACCAGGCCCAAGGTTGACTCAGCCTTCCATCCTTTATAAGGTAGGTAAAATGAGGACCCAGATTGTTGGGGGCAATAAGTTGACTTTGTATACAAATAGGATGAAGACTATTGCTAACATAGTGTAAGCCGCCCTGAGTCTTCGGAGAAGGGCGGGATATAAATGCAAATTTAAAAAAAAAAAAAAAGAACCCTGTCAGGAAAAATCATAAAATTGGGCATGGCTTAACAACTGTTTTGCTTAGCAACTGAAATTGCTGGTCTCAACTGTGGTCATAACTCGAGGACTATTGGTATGTATCCTAACCTTTAAAAACTGATAGGGTTTTTGCACCATTGCTCTAAACCAGGGGTCTCCAACCTTAGCAACTTTTAAGAAATGTGGACTTCAATTTCCAGAATTCTGGGAGTTGAAGTCCACAATTCTTGCAGCTGCCAAGATTGGAGACCCCTGCTCTAAACAACAATAGGCACAACTATACAAGTGATAGGAAAAAGAGGGAAAAGGCTTGAATCAGCAAAGAGTTAATTGCCGTTTGGCAAAGCTTCAGTCACGATAACAGTGCTGGAAAATACTTGAGGAGTGTAATCGTTGGCAGGAGGGATAATCATTGTTTAGGGTCAAACAAGGGATAACATTTGCAGTAATGAATAAGAGAAGACGGTTTCCCCACTGTTGGGAAAGTCAGCTTGGAGAGAGAACTTGTACAGTATCGATTCTTCGAAACTTCCCGTAGGCCTGTTTTTCGACCTCCCCAAGCCTCCGCAGACGCCCTGCACTTACATGCATGCAAAACGGGCCACGTGGGGACTCCTGGGAGGGGTGGGGCAGGGTGGGCGGGGCCAGCCAGGAGTGGGATTTGGAGGTTCTCCAAACTGCACAGAATCTTAGCTAGAGGTTCTCCCGAACCCCTGTGAACCTCAAGCAGCCCCACCCCTGGATTAGACTTAATTTATGTGCTTCTGCACAAGCATTTACTCCAGTGCTTCTCCATGCTGGCTGGGGAATTCTGGGAGATGAAGTCCATACAACTTAAAGATGCCACGGTGGAGAAACACCGATCTATTCCAACTAGCAGGGTCTCCGGCAAAGGAACCCTTCCCCATCTGCTGCCGATTCTCTTTTTTGCCTGGAGCTGAACCGGGGGAATTCACGACCTGTAAAAGGTCAGAGAGAGGCTGTGATTTGGACCCCAAACTACCTGAGTCAGCCTCCAGTTTCTCCTGTACCTCACATGACAGGAGTTCAGCTGGGTAAGGCAGACCCGAGAGCAGAAGTCTTGGCATGCCTGATCTTGTTAGAGGACTGCAGGAGGATCCAAGGGAGGGGTGTTTCCCCCAGGTGGATCATGTGCACAACGGAGACAGGCTGTCGGTTGAGGTATTATTATCCAGCAGTGCAAGATCTATGAAGAGGACTCAGACTGGAAAGAAGGGATCACATCATTGCAACACAGTGCAAAGCTTGCAATGCGATTTCTATCATCCTGTTAGGGGAGAATATCTGTTGTTCTCGACTTACAAACTTTTGATTAGCAATCATTTGAAGTTATAATGCCAATGAAAAAAAGTGACCTACAACCAAGCCTCACACTTATGACTGTAGCACAGGGCTGAAACGCTCCCGGTTCGGACCAGATCAGCCGATCTGGTAGCAATGGCGGTAAGTGGTTCGGAGAACCGGTATCAAAAATCCCTGCCTTCCCCCATGCCCAGCTGAGTCACGTAATCATCAGAGCCTTTTTTTTTTAACTTTTAAAAGAATTTTTTTACAACCTCTTCGGCCGAAGAGTTTGTTAAAAAATGCTTTTAAAGGGTTAAAACAAAAACTCCCAGCTGAGGTGCCTGATTGTCAGAGGCTTTTTTTTTTACTTTTAAAACCATTTTTAAAAGATAAAAAAGCTGAAGCCTGCTAGGCAAAAAATGGGGGGGTTTAGGCAAAAAATGAGGGGGGTGAGGAGGTTCATTTGAGAGAGAGAGAAAGAGAGGGAGAGAGAGAGAGAGAGAGAGAAAGAAAGAAAGAAAGAAAGAAAGAAAGAAAGAAAGAAAGAAAGAAAGAAAGAAAGAAAGAAAGGAAGGAAGAAAGAAAGAGGGAGGGAGGGAGAAAAAGGAGAGGAAGGAAGGACTACAAACCTGGCACTAGACGCAGCTTCAGGGGATAATCCTGGGCTGGAAGGGACCTGGAGGTCATCTAGTCCAACCCTGCTCCAGCAGGACATTGTTAGTGAGTTCCTGTCTTTTGATCCCCCAGACACATAGTCACGCCCACCCAGTCACATGACCCCCACCACCAAGCCACGCCCACAGAACCGGTAGGAAAGAAATTTAGATTTCACCACTGCCATAGCAGCATCCCCATGGTCACATGATCAAAATTCAGGCGCTTGGCAACCAGCATGTGTTCATGATGGCTGCAGATTCCTAGCGTCACAAGCAAAGTCAATCAGGGAAACCAGATTCGCTTAATGATTCTGTGATTTATCTTTGACAACTGTGGCAGAAAAACGTTGCACAATTGGCCACAAGCCCCTTGCTTAGCAATGGAAATTCTGGTCTCGGTTGTGGTTGTAAGTCAAAGGCTATCTGGAATCTCCTTAATGCTTTCAATTTTTCAAATATCTTTTCCAATCTGGGCACGCCTGTAAACTCTGTGCCTCCGTCAAGCAATCCTAAAGGGTTTCCCGACAGAACAATTAATCAGTGGAACGGCTTGTCTCCAGAAGTTGTGGGTGCTCCAACACTGGAAGTTTTTAAGAAGAGGTTGGACAACCATTTGTCTGGAAGGGTATAGAGCCATGATGACGGGTAGCCATATCAGTGGGCATGCGAGCTCAGCTCTGATTTTCGGGTCTTCTGGGCCCACCAGAAGTAGGGAACCAGGCTGTTTCCTGCCTCCGGAGGGCCTGGGCAGGTGGGGAAGGCCCGTTTTTCTCTCGCACCTGGCTCCAGAGCCTCTCTAGGAGTCTGGGGAGGGCGAAAACGGCCTTCCCCTCCCCCGGGAAGTCCTCCAAATGCCAGAAACAGCCCATTTGGTGGGACCAGAAGTTGTCAAATGAGCTGTTTTTGGCCTCCGGAGGACCTCCAGCGGGGGGTGTGGAAGGCCGTTTTCACCTTCCCCAGACTCCTAGAGAGGCCCTGGAGCCAGGTGAGAAAGGAAAATGGGCCTACCGGGCCATCACGTGCCAGGAGCGGGCGGGGAAGGGAGGTCGCATGCACATGCGTGGGGGTGGGGCACATAGAATTATGGGTGTGGGCGCGCACCGTGTGACCCCCCTGTCCCCCCCCTTCCTGGCACACGATGGCAAAAAGGTTAGCCATCACTGGTATAGGGCTTCCTGCCTGAGCAGGGACTTGGACTAGAAGACCTCCAAGGTCCCTTCCAACTCTATTCTGTTATTCTGTTTCTCAACATGCTGGCTGGGGAATTCTGGGAGCTGAAGTCCACACATCTTCAAGCTGCCAGGACTGAGACACACTGTTCCCGGGGTCCCCAACCTTAACAACTTTAAGACTTGTGGACTTCAGCTCCCAGAATTCCTCAGCCATGGCTGAGGAATTCTGGGAGCTGAAGTCCACAAGTCTTAAAGCTTTTAAGGTTGGAGACCCCTGCGACTGGTCTATTCGGTTGTTCTCTTTTCGTGAACAATGGCTTGCACAAGTTTACAAACAAAGGGGGCTAAGGTAAAACAGGCTAATATAGCAAGATCAGGGGACTGCTTCTGCTTGACAGTCTTACTGTAATCATCAATGATTCGAAAGAGATCTCACTTATATGAGAATTGGGGTGTACAGTACACGGTGTATTTTGAGCGTCTTAGGGACTTTTTCATTGTTGTTTTGGATGCTCCTGCCAACAGAAAACAAGCTAAACAGCTGGCCTGATAATCCACTGTGGTGGAGAATCTCTGGGCACCCGTCCCCAGACAAATGACTCAGCCCAAGAGATGAGATGCAGAATAAAAGAGAAACATAGAGTTTCTTCTGAAAGAGAGGAGGGATATCAGCTCTGCAGCTGGAGATGTCCTTACAAAAACCCCTTCTATTCAATTCTATTAGACCTAGCGATCTCTCTGTGCAAGGATCCCATTTACACTTAGCTTTCCAGAAAAGGCCTTGAACCCATTCGAAATGGACTTTGCCAGCCAGCGAGAATCACAGTAAGCTTCAAAAATAGGGTCTCTTTGGCAGCGTCTCTCTCTCTCTCTCTCTCTCTCTATTGCGTAATGGACACTAGTCAGTCAATGGGTCCATTCTCCATCTTGTCAACTCAATACAGCGAGTACCAGTTAGTACAGCACACAAGCCGCCAATTGGCAAGGAAACCTGGCCCAAGAATGACAGCAATATAATCTAAATTTAGGAGGAGCGTAATACATACTTACAAATAAACAAAAGGAAATCCTTGGGGACCAAGACAGAGACTGGCACAGGCTACTCAATAGTGGGCAGTCTGGGTAGCTGCCATGCCGAGGAGCCCATAAACGGAAATAAGGTCAATCCAGGATTATAAACCTCAGCTCCTTTCCAAGAATTACGAGATGCCAAGAATTTAGCTTGCCATCTACACGCTGTCCGGTCACTGGTTTTTCATCTCCAGGAATTTGAATCATCACAAGGAAAAGTAAACAGAGAAACTGCACTTTCAGGCTGATTCAAAATATACCACCTTACTCAACTTGGCAACGTATCTCTAGAGTCAGTTTGATGGAAGGCACCAGCTAGAAACTGAGAGGCTGTGAGTTCCCAGACACATTGCCTCACAGGAAGTAGTAGTTGTTAGTTATGAAGTCGGGTCCGACCTATCGTGACCCCATGGACAATGTTCCTCCAGGCCTTCCTGTCCTCTACCATCCTCTGGAGTCCATTTAAGCTCAAGCCGACTGCTTCAGTGACTCCATCCAGCCACCTCGTTCTCTGCCGTCCCCTTCTTCTTTTGCCCTCAATCTTTCCCAGCATTAGGCTCTTCTCCAGTGAGTCCTTCCTTCTCATTAGTTGGCCAAAGGATTTGAGTTTCATCTTCAGGATCTGGCCTTCTAAAGAACAGTCAGGGTTGATCTCCTCTAGGACTGACCGGTTGGATCGCCTGCAGTCCAAGGGACTCGCAGGAGTCTTCTCCAGCACCAGATTTCAAAGGCCTCAATTCTTTGGCGCTCAGCCTTTCGGATGGTCCAACTTTCACAGCCATACTCTTCACAGGAAAAGTTAAGGCATAGATGGAATTCTCCTTCAACCCTCAGTAAGCACCCACTTTCCTCCAAAAACTCCAGATTCCCCAAATGTTGAGATCAGGTACAACTATACAACTATCTTGACAGACTTGAACATTGGGCACTATCTAACAAAATGAAATTCAATAGTGAAAAAAGTAAGGTTCAACATTTAGGCCAAAAAAACAAACTGCACAGGTACCAGATATGTGGTACCTTGCTCAATAATAGTAACTGTGAGAGGGATCTTGGAGTCCTAGTGCACAACCATTTAGATATGAGCCAGCAGTGTGCAGCAGCTGCCAAAAAAGCCAACACAGTTCTGGGCTGCATAAACAGAGGGATAGAATCAAGATCACGTGAAGTGTTAATACCACTTTATAATGCCTTGGTAAGGCCACACTTGGAATATTGCATCCAGTTTTGGTCCCCATGATGTAAAAAGGATGTTGAGACTCTAGAAAGAGTGCAGAGCATCTGAGGGAAAATTTTTATAAAATGTTTTATAGATGGCATCTAGATCCTAAAAAATTATCGTGTATGTATCCAGATATGCAAGCAAAATGTTGGAGATGTAATTGTGATGACGCTACATATTTTCACATTTGGTGGACTTTTAAGGACATAAAGGCCTTTTGGATAAAAATTTGGTGGATTTTACAAAATGTTTTGAAAAAGAAGATAAAGTTCCTGCCGCAATTTTTCTTGTTGGGAATTATTACGGATTGTACAGTAATTGAGACTAAATTGATTTTAAACCTAATAACAGCAGCAAGACTACTAATAGGACAATACTGGAAGAAAAAAGAAGTACCTACAATAGAAGAATGGATATTGAAGGTTGCCAATTTGGCTGAGATGGCGAAGATATCAGCCTTTTTGAAAGACAATACGCAAGAAAGATACTTAAAGGAATGGAAAAAATGGATTGACTATATTCAACGTAGATATCAGACTAAGAGTTATCAGACTGTTTTGAATGATTATGATGTATTATTCTTGATTGTTTTGGGGAAGTTAGGAATTGATGATTGTAGGGTATAATTAAGTTGGGATGAAAATTTTTAGCATATGTTTGTTTTATTTTAACTATACCTTGTGCCCGTTCCGGGAAGTCGGGGGTTGTGAAGGGAGGGGAGAGGAGGGGGGGGAAAGGGGGGGGGAAATTTTGTAAAACTTTTTGAATAAAAAAAAAAAAGAAAGAGTGCAGAGCAACAAAGATGATTAGGGGACTGGAGGCTAAAACATATGAAGAACGGTTGCAGGAACTGGGTATGTCTAGTTTAATGAAAAGAAGGACTAGGGGAGACATGATAGCAGTGTTCCAATATCTCAGGGGTTGCCACAAAGAAGAGGGAGTCAAACTATTCTCCAAAGCACCTGAGGGTAGAACAAGAAGCAATGGGTGGAAACTAATCAAGGAGAGAAGCAACCTAGAACTAAGGAGAAATTTCCTGACAGTTAGAACAATTAATCAGTGGAACAACTTGCCTGCAGAAGTTGTAAATGCTCCAACACTGGAAATTTTTAAGAAAATGTTGGATAGCCATTTGTCTCAAATGGTGTAGGGTTTCCTGCCTGGGCAGGGGGTTGGAAAAGAAGACCTCCAAGGTCCCTTCCACCTCTGATATTATTATTATTATTATTATTATTATTATTATTATTATTGTTGTTGTTGTTGTTGTTGTTGTTGTTGTTGTTGTTGTTGTTGTTGTTGTTGTTGTTGTTGTTGTTGTTGTTGTTGTTGTTATTATTATTATTATTATTATTATTATTATTATTATTATTATTATTATTATTATTATTATTATTCTCAGTGTGCCTAGGAATTGGCATCTGGACATTTCATGCAAATCGGGACCTCTTTTGGGGTCCTTCATTTTGTCTTTGGTAGGAAATGGAGACTGGCGTAAAAATGGCTCTTTTTCATTGCTTTTACCACCATCGCTACCCTGTTTAAAAAAAAACCTAATGACTATACAATACTTTGGATCAAAGGAACACAAGGATGTGGACAGCTGCCCAAGAGAAGAAAGGAAAGAGATTCAAATAGAGTCTGACGATTGCTAGTAAAACTTGATAGCCCAGAAAGTTATGAGATCTTCTAACTTTATTGTTGGGGGAGGGAGGGGACACAGAGAGAGGAGACCTGGTAAATTTCCTAAACACTCTTCAGTCTTGGAATGTACAAGCGTCTAGGATAAGAGCCTCACCTTCAAACAAATCTAAGTTTAACCAAACTAGGCCAATAGAAATTGCTTTTTTTTTTTAAAGTTCTAGTTCCTGCATTACAAATGTTATTACCGTAAGTCATTCTGCAAAAGTGGATTTCCAAGAGGGATCCAAGTTAGGTTAATGTTTTTTTTTCATCTATTGATCATTTTTACGATTGGTGTCAAATGGCTTACATCAGAGATGTCTAACCTTGGCAGCTTAAAGATCTGTGGATTTCAACTCCTCGAATGGCTGGCTGGGTAATTCTGGTAAATTGAAGTCCACAGATCTTAAAGCAGTCAAGGTTGGATACCCCTGGCCTATAGAGCTATTGCATGGATCAAACTATTAGAAAGCACAGCCTACATTAGAAGTCCTGATGACCCACAAGCACCAGACAACAGCCATTATCAAATTGATCCAGTGGTGGGATTCAAATAATTTAATAACCGGTTCTCTGCCCTAATGACCAGTTGGGTGTGCGTGGCCATAGTGGGCGTGGCCGAAGGGTGTAACAGGCAGTACTTATCCTCCTGCACCCCCTGGGAGCAAAAATGGGCTGCAGGGGAGCCAAACCACACACACACCCCGCATCCCAGTTTAGGCCTAGTAGGCTTCCCTGCAGTTACCTGGAGTCAAAACGGGGCGCGTGGGGATTCCTGGAAGGGGCAAGGACGGGAGGGGTGGGGCCACACAGCAATTTAATAACTGGTTCATCCGAACCAGTCTAAACCGAGCTCAGGTTCCATGCAGGTAAGACAGAGTGTTTCATTCTGAAAAAGAGTCTTTTGACTGTCCCCAAATCTTCCTCTAGTTTTGAATCAACACGATGAATAGGAGCTTCCATGATAAACAGAAATAATACCTCCTCCTTCTAATCCAATCTACTCTTTATTATGGCTATCAGGCCAACAGGAACAAAAAGAAAAAAGAAAAAAAATGGAAGACATGTAAGAGAAGGAAAATTAATGCAGATTTTCCAACTCCAAGCAGAAATGCAGAATAAACACAGAAATGCAAAATTATAGTTTTAACTTATAATAAAGGAAATGCATATTTAATTATACACATCTTAACTGCACCCAGAATTGTATTTGCCTAAAATTGGAAAAGTGATGAGATCCTTACGGATGAGAACGTGATTAGGAAAATATTAGAATATGCAGAAATGAACAGATTAACGCTTGCTATAAAGGAGGAAAAACAAACTGAATATTATATGACATGGGAGCTATTTTATGGATGGATGGAGAATAAACACAGAAGTGAGAAATAAATGGAGATCAGTGAAATAAACAACATATGTTAAGGTAGAGATGTAAACAATATGATGATGATTATTAATATGATTAAGATTATATCTAATATAATATTATATTTCCAGTAGAAGATATGTTAAGAGGAAGAAATTTATAGAGTTATAATGCTGATTATTGTAAAATTAGAGAATTATTATCAAGGTAACGAATACTGTAAATTTTGACTGTAACAGCACAGAGACATTTGTACCCAGATGACACACTGTTTAATGGAAGATGACATGTTCAAGTTAAAAAATAAAAAAAAACTTATTAAAATAAAAGAAAGAAAGAAATGCAAAATTGTACAACCGCAAAGGCCCCAACTGAACAATGGTCAGGCTGAACAAAGTCACATGCTTTGCCAAGAAATTCTCTCCTGGTACATAATGTTAGTACATGGGCAATGTTTGTAGTACATTGAGAGCTGCCCAGAGTTGCTGTGGACTCCAGCGGTGCCAAAATAAAATTAAATAAATGTTCATTCAGAATGCCAAATGCCTGCTAAGCTTGCAGAAATTGTGGACTCTAACCAGCCAAAGCAAAATGTCTATAGAGGTTCTGAGTCATCCAGGTCATGGTTGTACCAAAGGTGCTTTTTCAAGAGGCAACCGAACTTTCTGGTTTTTTTTCTTTGAAGACGTTTCGCTTCTCATCCGGAGCTGAAGAAGCTCCTTGGATGAGAAGTGAAACGTCTTCAAAGAAAACCCAAAAAGTCCGTTGCCCCTTAAGAAAGGCACCTTTGGGACAGCGAAAGCAAAGAATCTGTGTAGACAGTTTTCCCTCTGCTTCAAACTGCCCCCTTCCCCTTAAAACACTGGCCTATGAAAAAAATGTTAATTGTTTTTTTTTTGATGCAGGGGAGATGGTAAGAAACAGCCTTCGCCCAGTCTCCTGAATATTCAACCATCTACACACAAAGACTCCTATTTCCAAGCCAGAGACAGCGGGGTGAGACAATGGAGAGAAGGATGATTAATTCACGGTACAGCCAAGCATTACAAACTTGAGAGCGTCTGTATTGCAAACTCCATACAAATCTAAATCACATGATAATTTAGAGCAAGGGTTCCCCAACCCAACCAAGTGGTCTGTGGACCAGCACCGGTTGTGGCATACCCGCAACTGGGTGTTGTGGTCCGCCAGCAGCCTGCAGAGCTGGCAACAGAGTCAGACAGCGATGAGGCTGAGGTGGGGGCAGGGCCATCAGGGAGTGAGGTGCGGACTCTGGAGCCTCCAAAGACTGATAGTAGTGAGGCAGAGGAACAAGAAGAGCCTGTTCCTAATGCACGCATGAGAAGAGCTGCCAGAAGGCAAGAGCAGCTCAAGCAAAGAGGACGACTCGGGAGTAGGGCCAAAAGATGATTGGCCCCTCCCATAAGGCTTAAAAGACCAGCAACGGCGTTTGGGCTTTGACGAAAAACAACTTCAATAGCTTCGTCTTCTTGCATTTATTTTTGTATCAGTGACTTCTGAATGTTTGTCAAGAAAGGCCTTTGGCAGTTTGCCTAATTGGACCAAGGTTGGCGATGGGACTGAGGAATTTGTGTTGGGAGGAATTTGCTTTAATTTACTACGGTAGGAATGAGTTAATTCTCAGCTGTTCGAATAAAGTTTGTTTTTTCATTGACTGAGTTTCGTACTACCTACTTGGGCCTGGGTCACAACACCGGGCCATGCAAACAAGCCAAGCCCCATCTCCGGGATACTGGCAGCATGCAAAACCATGCCCCCACCAGTCTGTGGAAAAACTTCTCATCACGGAACTGGTCCCTGGTGCCCAGAAAGTTGGGGGCCACTAATTTAGCAACTTGCTTTTTCAGTGTTATTTACTTATTTGCAATTCCTGAAGTATCCAGAAACTGTGGTATTAAAATGGGGAAACTTTCTTTTCAAAGAGCCAGAGGGTGTAAGGCATTGGATCAGTTTAACCACAACTGAGTAATTAAATAAAAACACACAAATCCTAGAAAAAAACCAGGTCATCTGGAATCTTGCAAAACTACTGCTCTCGATGGCATTGGGTGACAGAATAAATATTTACTCCAAAAGTCAGTAAGTTTATCTGGCTCCAGGACAGGTAGATTAAGGGCACCCTCTCAATGTCAAATAGGGAGACTCTGAGCCTTAAAAAGCTTTGTTCTAAACGCCAAACAACTACAAAAGAATGTGAAATAGATTTAGCTGCTTCCTTTTCTTTTCCTTAGCTCAAGTTCCTGATTTCCTCAGCTTACCATTTCCGACTCCTTTTCTGTGCTCTGCATAATGCTGCATACTCTAAAATGGAATGGTGCGATCGGAATACATATATGTGGCGAAGTCTGTGATATAAGACTTTTGATATGACTATTTTTATTCCCATAGTACTGCATAGGGCAGGGGTGTTAAACTAGATTTCATTGAGGGCCATATCTGGGTTGTGTTTGAACTCGGTGGGCCGGAGTGGGTATGGCCAGGATGGCCGTGGCCAGCTTGATTTGTGTCAGGGGTGCCTCAGGTGGTACGAGTGCTCTGCCAGCGAAAACAGGCTCCCAATCTCTGTTTTCAGCTGGGACGGCCTTGTTGTGGTCCGCCAGCAGCCTGCAGAGCTGGCAACGGAGTCGGACAGCAATGAGGCTGAGGAAGAACATAGGCCAGTCCTAGAGGCTGGGGAAGGCCTGGATGAGGGCTCTGCATAGGAGGCTGAGGTGAGGCCAGGGCCATCAGGGAGTGAGATGCGGACTCCAGAGCCTCCAGAGGCTGACAGTAGTGAGGCAGAGGAACAGGAGGAGCCTGTTCCTAACGCACCCATGAGAAGAACTGCCAGAAGGCAAGAGCAGCTCAAGCAAAGAGGACGACTCGGGAGTAGGGCCAAGAGATGATTGGCCCCTCCCATAAGGCTTAAAAGACCAGCAACGGCATTTGGGCTCTTTGCCGGAAAACAACGTTGATAGCTTCATCTTGTTGCATTTGTTTTGTATCGGTGTCTTCTGAACTTTTGCCAAGAAAGGCCTTTGGCAGTTTGCCTAATTGGACCAAGGTTGGTGATAGGACTGAGGAATTGTGTTGGGAAGAATTTGCTTTAGTTTAGCTGAACTACTCTGAGAATGAGTTAATTCTCAGCTGTTATAATAAAGTTATTTGTTTTTACACTGACTGAGTTTCCTACTACCTACTTGGGCCTGGGTCACAACAGGCCTCCTGCAACCCTCTGCCAGCAAAAATGGAGCTTGGGAGGGCTGACCCAAGCTCCATTTTTGCTGGCAGAGGGTTGCAGGAGGCCATCCCAGCTGAAAACAGAAATCGAGAGCCCATTTTCACTGGCAGAGGCACCATGGGCCAGTCCTTCGCTGTTTTCAGTGTGGCCCCATGGACCAGATCTAAGCACCCCGTGGTCTGGATCCGGCCTGCAGGCCTTGAGTTTGACATCCCTGGCATAGGGAAAAAAATTGCTTTTATGCAGATGCTCCTGATATGAAGGAAAAGACACCCTTGCTTCTAAATACAGGCAGTCCTCAACTTACAAACACAATTGAGGACAAAATTTCTGTTGCTAAGCAAGACATTTGTTAAGGGAATTTTGCCCCGAGTTTACAACTTTTCTCGCCACCGCTGCCAAAGGAATCACTGCAAGATGTTAAGTTAGTAAGACAGTTAGTAAGACAGTTGTTGAGTGAATCTGGTTTCCCCACTGACTTTGGCTTGTCAGGAGGTCGCAAAAAAGGGATCCCAGGACCCCAGAATATTGCAACCGTCATAAATATGAATCGGTTTCCAAGAGTCTGAATTTTTAACCCATGGAGATCTGCAACGGTCGTAAATATGAAAAACGGTCAGAAGTCACTTTCTTCAGTGCCAGTGTAACCTCGAAGGGCCGTGATAGCTCAGGCAGTAGAGAAGCCTGTTATTAGAACACAGAGCCTGCAATTACTGCAGGTTCGAGCCCGGCCCAAGGTTGACTCAGCCTTCCACCCTTTATAAGGTAGGTAAAATGAGGACCCAGATTGTTGGGGGGGCAATAAGTTGACTTTGTAAAAAAATATACAAATAGAATGAGACTATTGCCTTATACATTGTAAGCTGCCCTGAGTCTTCGGAGAAGGGCGGGGTATAAATGTAAACAAAAAAAACAACAAAAAAAGAATGGTCACTAAACAAATTGTTGTAAGGCGACGACTACCTGTATTTAAAATAAAGGGATGCTGCAAAAGAATTCACAGAGATCCTAATGTCGTGATTTCCTTGGCATCTGGCCCTATCTCAAGAAAATATCCACATCTCCTGAAATGAACGACACAGTCTATGACAAGAGTATGCTATTATGCAAGAACCGATCGCTAGGTGCCCTTCAGATACTCTGTGTCAGGGTTCCAAGTAACACCCCCAACGAAAGAAGACTACAAGTTCCTCAAAGTTCCATTTCATTAGAGATGTCATATTGGCACATCTGGGAAAACCCGAATCTGAAAGCTTCCAGGTTTTCCACACCCAAAGGAAAATCCAAGTCCCTGCCCAGCACCCGCATGTCCATCACATGCCCAATCCAAGCACCGTCGCAACTGGAGATGTCTCCCAGTCACACCCCTCCAGGTGCAGGGCAGGTGCTCCTTGACTCTAAGAGAAAGGAATGTTATTATGACTACATATCTCCCCTGCTCCATACAATCCCCGACCTCTCCCAGTTTCCCGCAGCACTAAATGTGACAGGCCCGAAGATCCAATGCAAAAGATGGGCTTCCAGGCCTGACACTCTGAACTACAGCTCCCATAATCCTTCGCCATAGCTCATGTAGCCTGGGCAGGAGTGGGCTTCAAAAATTTTAGCAAGGGGTTCTCTGCCTGGTTGCTAGATGGGCGTGGCCATAGTGAGGCTTTTTTCAAGCCTCTGGGAGGGTGAAAATGGCCTCCCCAGGCTCCACAGGCCCTCTGGAAGCCAGAAACGGGCCCGTTTTCCAGTCTTCCTCAACTTCCAGTAGGCCTGTTTTCCGCCCTCCCCCAGCAGGCCCTGCACTTACCTGCATCCGAAACAGGTCGCATGGGGACTCCTGGGAGGGGAGGGGTGGGCGGGGCCAGGGAGGAGTGGAATTTGGGGGTTCTCCAAACTGCACAGAATCTTAGTTAGAGGTTCTCCCAAACCCCTGCAAACCCACAGCAGCCCCACCCGTGAGCCTGGGGCAGATGAGAGCTGAATCTATTATTTTCAAAGAGACTCCCTAGCCCAGGGGTCTACAAACTTGGCTCTTTTAAGAGTTGTGGACTTCAACTCCCAGAGTTCTGGGAGTTGAAGTCCACAAGCCTTAAAAGAGCCTTAAAAGAGCCAAGTTTGCAGACCCCTGCCCTAGCCAGAACATAATTGTCTGCCTAGTTTAAGCTGCCAGCAAGACTCTGCTGCCTTGGGTAAGTAACAGGATCTGGCGGGGAGAACATCATGCAGATGTTTTAACTCTTGTTCTGTCTACAGGATCCTCTCTCCACAAATGTCAACTCCGCTCACCTTATCTTCAATTTTTTTATTTTTTTTAAATTGCAAGGACAGTACTTTATTTGAGGTTACAGCAGGTGAGGCACTACAAGAGAAACACGTGCAGGGAACTGATACGTAAAGAGGGTAGAACGATGGTGCCTCTCTTCCCCACCAGATCATGCCATGCCCTCTTTCTGCCCTGGAGGATCTGCAGTTGTGGCTCCACCAGAATTTAGTGACAGAGAAAAGGGAGAAGGGCAGAGAGGGAGGGCGGGGGTGGAGGGGAAGAAGACAGCGGAGACAAAGAAAAAGAGAAAAAAGAGGGATAGGAAAAGAGGGAGGAAAGAAAAAAGGGGGGGGGAGAGACAAGGAGGAAAAGAGAAAAAGACAAGGGAGCCAAAAAGAAAAATGAAAGGATGAGAAAGAGAGAGAGGGAGGGAATGGAATGGGGATAGGATAGGAATAAGAATAGGAATAGGAATGGGAATGGGAATGGGAATAGAATATAAAAAAAAATGGAATGGAATGGAATGGAATGGAATGGAATGGAATGGAATAGAATAGAATAGAATAGAATAGAATAGAATAGAATAGAATAGAATAGAATAGAATAGAATAGAGGAGAGTAGATAGGATAGAGTAGGTAGGGTAGGGTAGGGTAGGGTAGGGTAGGGTAGGATAGGATAGGATAGGTAGGGTAAGGGAGAGTAAAGTACCTTGACCTTGAGAGTAAAGTACCTTGAGCTCGTCAATCAGAAAGGTCGGCAGTTTGGCGGTTCGAATCCCTACTACAGGTCTCCTGCATGAGCAGAGGGTTGGACTAGATGACATCCAAGGTCCCTTCCAACTCTGTTACTGTTACACCCGTAATTTATTCAGAGTAGAGTAGAGTAGACATGGGAAGGGAGGGGAGGGGAGGGGAGGGGAGAGGACAGGACAGGACATAATAGAATTTATTATTGGCCAAGTGTGATTGGATACACAAGGAATTTGTCTCTGGTGCATAACTTGTGTCGCTACAAGAGATGGAAACAAGCTTGTATCTGTAATCGGATAACAAGAAGGATAACCAACAGGGTGATGTGAGAGGATTACATTGGATTTTGATTGGAGGTTTTAAGAATTCTCAATCCCTAAATTGGCTTTCCCCAGACTGCTGCTTAAATCAATGTGTTTCAGTTAGAGGTACTATATTGAGCAGGCGTATACTTGCAATCTGTGAAAAATCGGCACTGTGATCCAGAGGATCCCCGGTTTACAAGAGATTAACTTAAATTCTTACCAAGAGCCTTATGATTTACAGTTTTGGTGGTTAGACAGAATAGATTATAGAAAGAAGAGAGTTAGGTTCTAACCAGAGCACGGGTCTCCAACCTTGGCAACTTTAAGACTTGTGGACTTCAACTCCCAGAATTCCCCAGCCAGCCATTCAACTCCCATGCTGGCTGAAGAACTCTGGGAGTTGAAGTCCACAAATCTTAAAGTTGCCAAGGTTGGAGACCCCTGAACCAGAGATAAGAGATACATTTCTGTAGAGAAGATCAGAAACTACTTCGTTGTATTTATTTTTCTACAGTTTTTACTGTTTTTTCTTTTCCTGAAATTTTAGCTTTGTTTTTTCCTTTGTATTAGTTTTATCTTCCTTTTTAAAAAATATTTTAATAAAAATTATTAAAGTCCTTATATATAATTTCCATTACCCAATGAAACAAGAATGTTAAAAAGTTATATTTATGCAGTTACTTACCAAGCACATCTAAATTATATTAAAGTAACCAAAGTATCTTTACAATCCCATATAAGGCATGTCACAACTTTTGAGCACCCCTAACGTTCGGAAACTGAAAGCTGAAAATTTTGACACGCCCTACCAAGCAAGGCAGTTGTTAAGAGAGTAGCACTCAATTTTACTATGATTTTCCCATGATTGTTAACTGAATCACTGCAGTTATTAAGTAACTCACTCGGTCGCTAAGCAAATCCAGCTTCCCCCATTGACTTTGCTTGTTGGAAGTCAACTGGAAAGGTCTTATGTGAAAATCACATGATCCCGGGATGCTAAAAACCATTCTAAATACCTGCCAATTGCCAAGTGCCCGAATTTTAATCACATGACCGCAGAGATGCTACAATGGGCTTAAGTGTGAGGACCAGTTGTAAGTCACTTTTTTCAGTGTCGTTGTATCTTTGATCTCTGAACAAATGGTTGTAAGTCAAGGACTCCCTCCATGTGTATATGGATATATGCATACCGTATTTTTTGGAGTATAAGAGACACCTTTTTACGCAGCTTCTCAAATGGAGGTTTCAGAGGCTGAAAGAAGCTTCAGAAAAGCTTCAGAAAAATAGAGCTTCAGAGGCTTTTTTTCTGAAGTTCTGTTTTGGAGGCTTTCAGAGGCAGAAAAAAAAAGCAAAAAAAAAAAAGAGCAAGGAACAGAGCTCACAACCAAGAAACCTGTTGCTAAAATTCACCACTTGGAACAGGTGATTGGGGGTAATCCTGGAGGCCGATCCACCTGCCAATCAGCTTTTGTCTTATTTTCCTCCCCAAAAACCAAGGTGCATCTTATACTCCGGTGCGTCTTATACTCCGAAAAATATGGGTAAATTCTTACCGGATGCAATTTTTCCTCCTGGTTAGAAACATTAAAGATATACAGTAGGGATGTCAAACTCAACGCCCGTGGGCCAGATCCGGCCCATGGGGTGCTTAGATCTGGCCCACGGGACCACCCTGGAAACAGCTGGCCCATGTTGCCTCTGCCAGCAAAAACGGGCTCCCAATCTCCATTTTCAGCTGGGACGGCCTCCTGAAACCCTCTGCCAGTCCAAATGGAGCTTGGGAGGGCCGCACGCATCCTCCCGAGCTCCGTTTTCACTGGCAGAGGGTTGCAGGAGGATGTCCCACCTGAAAATGGAGATTGGGAGCCCATTTTCACTGGCAGAGCACTTGGGCGCCCCTGGCACGAGCGACGTTAAGCTGACCACGCCCACCCTGGCCACGCTCACCCACCCACCCACCCCGAGGTCAAATACAACCCTGATGTGGCCCTCAATGAAATCGAGTTTAATAACCCTAATATACAGCCTTCCTTTTTATTCCATGGGGTGTAACAAACTAAGCCCTTTGACAGATGGAAGAATGCCATTCTATCAATGAACCTAAAACCAGAGTCCAGCAGCAGCAACTCCTGGAATTCAACCGCAGCTGTGACTGTTTCTAACACCAGAAGGAATTCGGTTCTTCCACCAGCCTCTTCCCGCTCTTGCCTAAACTTAATACCCATAATTTAAAATAAACATTTGCAGCAAGCGCATGTCAAGATACTGCCACAATTTCAAACAGACCGGATGTTTAGCACTCAATTATTGCTAGAATGAAAAAGGAGAAGGGGAAATGCCACAGGGACCGTTTATCGAAGATGCCAAAACAGATGTTTCAAATTAAATCGAAGATTAAATGCTTGAGCACATTTATTGATTACACTCGTATTCTACTTTTTCTTCTAGGAGCTCCAAGGGAGAGGGAAATCTGTGATGCTGCCATTTCCCTATTTTTTTTTTTCCTTACAAACTGATCTTCCTAATCTCAGGTGCACTTGGATAAAAGGAATTAAGATCCAGTTCTGATGCATCCCCCTCCCCTCAATCAAAACTCAGCTGGGGTGAGGAAAGTGACTTTATCAATGAAATTTTGCTCAAAGGTTTTTATAAAATGTTTTATAGATGGCATTTAGATCCTAAAAAACTGGCATGTATGTATCCGAATATGCAAGCTAAATGTTGGAGATGTGACTGTGAGGATGCTACTTATTATCATGTATGGTGGACATGTAAGAAAATCAAAGCATTTTGGATAAAAATCTGGTGGATTATGCAGAATATTTTGAAAAAGAAGATAAAATTTACTCCACAGTTGTTCCTATTGGGCATGACTACGGAATGTACGGTAATAGAGACTAAATTGATTTTAAACTTAATAACAGCTGCAAGACTCTTTGTTGCGCAATATTGGAAGAAAGAAGATTTACCTACAATTGAAGAATGGATACTTAAAGTATCGAACTTAGCAGAAATGGCTAAAATTTCTGCGTATTTGAAAGATTATTCTCAAGAAAGATATATATTGGAATGGAGAAGTTGGATTGACTATATTCAAAATAACTATCAGACTAAAAAGTATCAAATAGCTTATGAGTGAATCTAGGAATTGTATATTAATGAATTAGTTTAAATGGGAAAGGGGAGTTAAGGGTGCAAAAGGAGAGGAGAGACTATGGGTTATGGTTTTTGTTGTATTTTAGTTTATGATTGTTAGACTTTATACCCTGTATTTTGTTCTGGGATGTCTGGGGGGGGGGGAGGGAAGGGGAAGGGGGGGGGGGAAATAATTGGTAAAAAAATTTTTTTTTTTTGTAAAACTTTTTCAATTAAAAAAAAAAAGAAATTTTGCTCAAAGGAGAAGGTACATCCTGACATTCTCACCAATGCAATGCAACTGTTTTGCATTCATTAAGTGGTCAAGAAGTAACAGAATAGTAGAATGGGAAGGGACCTTGGAGGTCTTCTAGTCCAACCCTCTGCTCAAGCAGGAAACCCTGCCTATACCAATTCCAGATAGGTGGCTGTCCAGTCTCTTCTTAAAAACCTCCAGTGATGGAGCACCCACATCTTCTGAATGCAAAGCTGTTCCACTAGTTAATTGTTCTCACTGTTAGGACGTTTCTCATTAATTCTAGGTGGGTTCTCTCCTTGATTAGTTTTGATTCATATTTATTTTCCTTGTCATTGCCTCCTGGTGCTTTTGAAAATAGGTTGACTCCCTCTTCTTCTTTGTGGCAGCCCTTCAAATATTGGAACACTACAGTGGTGAAATCTAAATTTTTTTTACTACAGGTTCTGTGGCCGTGGCTTGGTGGCCGTGGCAGGGGAAGGGGAAGGATACTGCA
Source organism: Ahaetulla prasina (assembly GCF_028640845.1). Taxonomy (NCBI): domain Eukaryota; kingdom Metazoa; phylum Chordata; class Lepidosauria; order Squamata; family Colubridae; genus Ahaetulla; species Ahaetulla prasina. Next base: position 17,556,045 of record NC_080548.1, read on the forward strand.
AAATCTCCATTCCTACCCCACTCCAGAGGAAGGATACTGCAAAATCCCCATTCCCTCCCCACTCCTGGGGGAAGAATATTGCAAAGCCTACATTCCCACCCCACTCTGGGGCCAGCCAGAGATGGTATTTGCCGGTTCCCTGAACTACTCAAAATTTCCACTACCGGTTCTCTGAACTGCTCAAACTCTCCACTACTGGTTCTCCAGAACCTGCTGGATTTCACCCCTGGAACACTGCTACTGGTATCATGTCACCTCCTAGTTCTTCTTTTTATTAGACTAGACCAAGGGTGTTAAACTCAAGACCCGCGGGCCGGATTCAGCCTGAGGGGGTGCTTAGATCTGTCTCACGGAGCCACCCAGGAAACAGCAAAGGACCGGCCCACAGTGCCTCTGCACATGGCCCTCCTGAGCTCTGTTTTCGCTAGCAGAGGGTTGCAGGAGGCCCTCACAGCTGGAACCGGATCTCGGGAGCCCGTTTTTACTGGCAGAGCCCTCGGGCCACCACAGGTGCCCCCAACATGAGTGATGTCAAGCTGGCCAGCCCCCCCCCCCGCCCCGGTCAAACACAACCCTGATGTGGCCCTCAATGAAATTGAGTTTGATACCCCTAGACTAGACATACCCAATTCCTGCAACTGTTCTTCGTATGTTTTTTGCCTCCAGGGGTGGATAAAGGCCTTGCCTTCCATTACACAGCCCTTTCTCAATCTGTCTGCAATCTCCTGGCCTTCCCTCTTTGCATTACATCCCAGAGAAAGGACACGCCAAGGGAATTCCTCCCACGAGACCTTTTCAGACTGGGAAGTAGAAGCAGCCAGGGAGGTTGTAGAGTGACAGATGCATCCTAGGGCAGAGCCACATTTCCAGTTTATCCCAAAGGAAGGTACCGCCCACACTCCCCATTCTTGGAAGGCCAATATTTATTTATTTTATTTATTTATTTTATTTATTTATTTTTTATTTATTTATTTATTTGTCGTAACAATATATACAAGCATTGCATAAGGGGTTATATAATATATGAACGTATATATGAGGAGAAACGAGGTACTATAAACATATATATACATAGGGGAAGAAACAATAGGACAGGCACGTTTGTGCTCTTATGCACGCCCCTTAGAGTCCTCTTAGGAAAGTGGTGAGGTCAACCGTGGACAGTTTTTGAGTAAAGCCTTTGGGGTTATGAGAAGAAACCACAGAGTCAGGTAATGCATTCCAAGCATATACAATTCTGCTACAGAAATCGTGTTTTCTGCAATCTAAACTGGAGCGGTTGACATTGAGTTTAAATCTGTTGGTAGCTCTTGTGATATTGTTATTGAAACTAAAAAAGTCATTGACAGGAAGGACATTACAACGGATGATTTTATATGCTAAACCCAGATCCTGTCGAAGGCAACGAAGTTCCAAGTTTTCAAGACCTAGGATATCAAGTCTGGTGGAATAAGGTATTTTATTGGTTTCGGAGGAGTGGAGAATTCTTCTCGTAAAATACCTTTGGACACGTTCAACTGTGTTGATGTCAGATATATGGTATGGGTTCCAGACAGGAGAGCAGTAATCAAGATATGTATGTAATCAATATGTATGAAGTTATCCTCAATCCACCCTCAACTTTGGGCTGCTCTCTCTCTCTCTCTCTCAGCCCAATCTACTCGGCAAGGTTGTTATTGTGGGAAAAGCAAGAGGAGGAAGGAGTGCTAGCTACGGTACTTTCCCCACCTTGATTTATTAACACAGTAAAGATGGAATAATATAAATAAACTTCTATTGTGAATAAACTCCTGCACCGTTTGGTTTGCCTGCTGCAATTCAGTCCTGTATAAGCAAAGCTTGCCACTCCAATCGGCAAGTCTGCCTATGATGCAAACTTCTCCCTCCTCCTCCTCCACAATATCATTGATGAGACAAATGCGACATGGAGACATTTTTGGGGTTTGTTTTAACAAAGTCAGAGCACTTTCTTTTCCAGCCCATAAAAAAGAGAAAAAAATGGTAAAACTATGGCTTCTTTGTCTTTCTTTCTCTCCTTTCTCTTTCTCTCTCTTTCTTTCTTTTTCTCTTTCTCTTTCTCTCCCCTCTCAACTATCCATTCCCCCCCCCATTCAGTTCACAAAGGGTAAAATAGACAATTCCACCCACCAGAGACTATAGTAAACACTCTCTATACAGAACATCAAGCCATCAGTATGATGAAAGCCAGAAAAAAAAGGTTGAAATCTGGAAATGGATTTACTAAGGCAGGGGTCTGCAAACTTGGCTCTTTTAAGACTTGTGGACTACAACTCCCATGGTCGCATGGTCAAAATACGGACGCTTGGCAACTGACTCATATTTATGACGGTTGCAGTGTCCCGGAGTCATATCATCAGTTTTTGCGATCTTCTGATACGCAAAGTCAATGGGGAACCCAGATTCACTTAACAACCGTGTTACTAACTTAACAACTGCAGTGATTCGCTTAACAACCTTCCTGGCAAGAAAGGTCATAAAATGGGACGAAACACACTTAACAAATGTCTTGCTTAGCAACAGAAATTCTGGGTTCAATGGTGATCCTAAGTCAAGGGCTACTTGGTACAATACCATTGCCACTCCAACCAGCTACTAAATTCAGAAACACCAACAAAAGAAATGTGATAGAAATTCTCAACCAGCTGGAGAAAATGATACAGAGTCCTCTTTTGCGGAGAGAGAAAAATGCCCCAAAAGTGGGAATTCTTATTTCAGCATTCTGTAAGCTGCAAAAGAATTGAAGGAAGAAATAATATGAACTTCGTAGTAAGAAGAAGAGTAAGCCATCTCCTCTGCTGAGTCTAAGAAGCTTCATCAATGCTGTTATGTGCTACACAGACAAAGAAAACCTACCATGGCTAACTTGCTGGAAATAGAAAGAGGGAACGAGGGAGAGGTAAGGAGAACAGACTGGATCAAATCAATTACAGCAAAGTACAAGTTGCAGCTGGGAATAATAACTCAAGTGGCAATTGATCTCTCATCCGTGCTGCTACCAGGAGTCAAATTTGATTCATTGGAATCTGCCTGATTATGACATCGCTTCTTCCACCGACCTACCACATAATTATGCCTTGGCAAGCCTTTCTTTCTCTTTCTCTCCCTCTCAACTATCCATTCCCCCCCCCATTCAGTTCACAAAGGGGAAAATAGACAATTCCACCCACCAGAGACTATAGTAAACACTCTCTATACAGAACATCAAGCCATCAGTATGATGAAAGCCAGAAAAAAAAGGTTGAAATCTGGAAATGGATTTACTAAGGCAGGGGTCTGCAAACTTGGCTCTTTTAAGACTTGTGGACTACAACTCCCATGGTCGCATGGTCAAAATGCGGACGCGTGGCAACTGACTCATATTTATGACGGTTGCAGTGTCCCGGAGTCATGTCATCAGTTTTTGCGATCTTCTGATACGCAAAGTCAATGGGGGACCCAGATTCACTTAACAGACGTGTTACTAACTTAACAACTGCAGTGATTCGCTTAACAACCTTCCTGGCAAGAAAGGTCATAAAATGGGACGAAACACACTTAACAAATGTCTTGCTTAGCAACAGAAATTCTGGGTTCAATGGTGATCCTAAGTCAAGGGCTACTTGGTACAATACCATTGCCACTCCAACCAGCTACTAAATTCAGAAACGCCAACAAAAGAAATGTGATAGAAATTCTCAACCAGCTGGAGAAAATGATACAGAGTCCTCTTTTGCGGAGAGAGAAAAATGCCCCAAAAGTGGGAATTCTTATTTCAGCATTCTGTAAGCTGCAAAAGAATTGAAGGAAGAAATAATATGAACTTCGTAGTAAGAAGAAGAGTAAACCATCTCCTCTGCTGAGTCTAAGAAGCTTCATCAATGCTGTTATGTGCTACACAGACAAAGAAAACCTACGATGGCTAACTTGCTGGAAATAGAAAGAGGGAACGAGGGAGAGGTAAGGAGAACAGACTGGATCAAATCAATTACAGCAAATTACAAGTTGCAGCTGGGAATAATAACTCAAGTGGCAATTGATCTCTCATCCGTGCTGCTACCAGGAGTCAAATTTGATTCATTGGAATCTGCCTGATTATGACATCGCTTCTTCCACCGACCTACCACATAATTATGCCTTGGCAAGCCTTTCTTTCTCTCTTGTCCCTGGGATATGACCCTTTTCTCACCTCCAAGCTAGCAGTGGATTTCTAATATTCTAACCACCGGTTCACCCCATGTGTGCACGCTTGCTTTGTGCACGTGCACACTTCTGCACGTGTCCGGCCTTCCACGTAAGCGCTTTGCTTGCTCGCGCACCTTCCCCGCATGTGCCTGACCTTGAAAACGTACCTCAATAGGACAGCATAGAGCCGGGGCGGGGAAGTGCGCCTCCCCACAATCTCCGCTACTGGTTCGCCCAAACTGATATGAACCGGCTGAATATCATCTCTGCTCCAAGCCATTAGTGAAACTCCCTTAAACTTAAGAGTCACCTTCCGGCGAGATGGGCAGCAAACAAATTTAATAAATTTAATGAACCAGTGTTACAACTATACTTTGCCACCAATTCCATCATCCCCTAATGGTAGCTTCAAATGTGCATAAAATCACTTAAGCCTGTGTCACCCATTACCTTGGAGGGAGTTAAGGTGACCTCAGGGAATTGGGAACAGAGACAAGAAGAGGGCAGAATCATCATCAAAACCGGGAATAGCAAATGTCACGCTGGTGTGGTCTGCAGTGGATTTGATGCATGTAGCCTTGACCAATTCCAGAAAAACCAGAGGAAAACATACTGCAGTTGCACCAGGATTCTTGGACCTTTTGTGAAGGACCAGTAATGAAAGCCCATTTGGTCTAGTGGCTAAGGCAGTGGTGGCTTCAGCCGATTCGGGCCAGTTAGTTAAATTGCTGGCTGGCCCCACCCTTTCCCTCCTCGCCCTTTCCAGCAGTCCCCCCTGGATCCCGTTTGTGCTCCCAGGAGGCTGCAGGGAGGCCTACTAGGGCCAAAGCGGGGTGTGGGGGGAAGGTGTCACGTTCCCCCCACCCAGGCCCATTTTTGCTCCCAGGAGGCTGCAGGAAGGCCTAGTAGGCCCAAAATGGGGCATGGGGGAGGGCGGCACGTTTCCCCCCCCAGCCACAGTCTGTTTTTGCTCCCAGGGTGGTGCAGGAGGCCGAGTGCTGCCTGTCACACCCCCTGGCCACGCCTACCATGGCCACGCCCACCAGCCAGTCTTTAGGGCAGAGAACCGGTTGTTAAATTATTTGAACCCCACCACTGGGTTAAGGTACCCAAAGTAGAAAGCAGGAGACCCTGAGTTCAAGTCCCACCTTAGCCATGAAAGCCAGCTGGGTGACTTTGGGTCAGTCATTCTCTCTCAGCCCAACCCACCTCACAAGGCTGCTGTTGTGGGGGAAAGTAGGAGGAGCCAGGTGTGTTGGATAGGTTTCCCACTTTGAGTTATTTGTAAAAACAAACAAAATAAATGCAGTGGATGACACAAGCATCAGTGGTGGGTTTCAAATTTTTTACTACCGGTTCTGTGGGTGTGGCATGGCTTGGTGGGTGTGGCTTGGTGGGCATGGCAGGGCAAGGATACTGTAAAATCTCCATTCCCTCCCCACTCCAGGGGAAGGTTACTGTAAAATCTCCATTCCCACCCCACTCCAGGGGAAGGTTACTGCAAAAATCCCCATTTCCTCCCGATTAGCTGGGACTTGGGAGGCACAGAATAGATGGGGGCGGGGCCAGTCAGAATTTTTACTACTGGTTCTCCAAACTACTCAAAATTTCCACTGTCGGTTTTCCAGAACCGGTCAGAACCTGCTGAAACCCACCTCTGACAAGTATGTCTCAAGCATATCTCCATTTGTGGGTCTTTTGAAGTCCCTTCAGACTTATTTCACTTTCACAAAGGAAAATTGGAAAAATTTGGGAAAAGCTAAATTCTATGAAAACACGCTATCCCTATATAAAGAACTTGTGACCTTACCTGAAACAAGGATTTAGTTATAGGTAGCTAAATAAGACATAACAGGCTACAAACCACTTAATAAGCCCACGGCCTGGTCTACAACAGCAAAACAAACTACATCACTATGCAGAGTGAGGTGTAAATCCTGCAAGACAGATGAATTGCACACACACCTTTCACAGGTTTGTTAGTTTGGCCCCAGGCAGGTCTGGGTTTCCTGACATCCAATTTCTATAAAGCTGAGCATTAAAGAGGGCCTCAATATACATTACAATTACAGCAACCAGATTTCTTTTTTTTTTAGCAAAGTCTTTTCCAGCAACGTAACTGGGAGCTGTAACATTTAAAATCTAATGAGCTTAGGGGATATTAGAGGAAGAAAAACTGCTTTAATATGCTTCATAGATTTTTTTTTTAAAAAGTACATAGAGGGGAGTTGTCCAACCTTGGCAACTTTAAACCTGTTGGGGAATTCTGGGAGTTGAATTCTACAAGCCTTAAAGTTGCCAATGTTGGACGCCCTTAGTGTAGAGCCTTCTTTATTTTCCTTGACTGGAAGCACTATATCCAAACACCAGATTGCTTTACTTCTAGAGAATATATATTATTATATATGCTTGACTTGGTGGCTCAGTGGCTAAGACATTGAGCTTGTTGATCAGAAAGTTCAGGCGGTTCGAATCCCTGGTACAGGTCTCCTGTATGAACAGGGGGTTGGACTAGATGACCTCCAAGGTCCCTTCCAACTCTGTTACTGTTACAATCCTCTCAGTTATTTGCCCTCAGAAAGGGGAATCCAACCTCCCTTAACTCAGCTGTGATGCCTTGCAGCTGGGACAGGTGCTGTGTGGGGCTTTCTACACCCCATGCAAAGCAGGATTTCTGACTTCCAGATGTGAAGCTCTTCCCTTAGACTTGGCTGGGCTTGGGATGAAAGATATTAAAAAGTTGGGGGCGGATGGAAGTTTTAAGACAGCTTAAAAAAAATATAAAAGGCCGTGGAAAATTGTTGGTAAGAACTTTGCTCCTGTTTTAACTTGGTCGGAACTCCTTCCTCCCTCCCTAGAGAAAGCTGCCCCACAGTAAACTTCACCGACTTTCTGGAATTAAGCCAATGTTCCAGGTTTGTACGACAGCACTGAACCAGGCACATAAACCAGCTAAATGGGATGGGGGGGGGGGTCGAGCCAACCCGCTAAGCCAACAATTGTGGCTAAGATTGTTTATAGCTCAAGAAGGCGGTCGGTAGTCTCTTTATTTATTTAATTTATTTATTTAGTTTATCAAACATGTACAAGAAAACATAAACATGGATGTGAACACATGAACATGTATAAACATAGATATGAACACAGGAAATGAGTACATGGGGACAGTAGGACAGGGATGGTAGACTATATATATATATATATTTGTTTTCTGAGGTTTTCGCGGGTGTTTGTATGTAGGTCTTTGGTTATTCGGGTTTTCTCCCACATAAAATTAGAACTGTCTTGGCGACGTTTCGACGAAGTCTCATTTGTCATCTTCAGGCTTCAGCTTCATGCTCCTAGAAGCATGAAGCTGAAACCTGAAGATGACGAATGAGACTTCGTCGAAACATCGCCAAGACACTTCTAATTTTACGCGGGAGAAAACCCGAATAACCAAAGACCTACATATATATATAATATTATTTCACTTTCACAAAGGAGAATTGGAAAAATTTGGGAAAAGCTAAATTCTATGACCACACGCTATCCTCCATATAAAGAATTTGTGACTAGATTATCACCTTACCTGAAACAAGGATTTAGCTACAGGTAGCTAAATAAGACATAAGAGGCTACATATATATATACCAGAAACAAAGATTTAGCTAAAAAGGTAGCTAAATAAGACATAACAGGCTACATATACATATACATATGTATACATGTATGTATGTATTTGCAGGTGAGCAGTTCTGGGGATGCCTAGCCTTAATTCGGCTTTTTAGCTCTCTGCCACTTAACTGGAAAATTTTATATATATATATATATGTATATATATCAAATTTTCCAGTTAAGTGGCAGAGAGCTAAACAGCCGAATGACGGCAAGGCGGCCCCAGAACTGCTCACCTGCAAATACCTGCCCCACTGAAACAAAGGGAAGGTGGCTTCCTTCCGGGTAAACAGGCTGGGGCATTAAAAAAAAAACCAACAACACACCGCAGCGGGTCAGGTGCGCGCCATCCATCGCCAGCACTGCGCCGCGTCTCCCTTCCCGGCGCAAAAAAGGAAAGTTTCGTTTCGTTTCGTTTTGTTTCGCAAACCAGAGAAAGTGAACTTTCTCTCTCCTGCCTCGGCCGGAGCAGCCTCTTCCTTCCCTTTCTCGCGTCCGTCTCCGCAGCCCACCCATCCCATCCCATCCCATCCCACGACTCACCTCTTCCAGCGCCCCCACTGCGCCCCGGCACTTCTGCATCTTGGCGGCGAAGCCGGAGGCCAGCGGCGAGCTGAGATCCTCCGAAGTGACGGCCACGAACTCCGAGACGCTGAGCTGTTCGGGCATGTTGGGGAGAAGGTGCGGGGTGGGAGGAGGGGATGGAGGACGGTCGCCTGGGCGATGGGAGGAGGAGGAGGTTGTGCTGCGCCCCGAAGGAAAGAAAGGGGAGGCGGGAGAAAAGTCACCCAAAGTTGGGGAAGGGGCGAAGGAGCCACCAGAGCATGAAAAGGGCTCGGTCGGTGGGGTTTCTTTGGGAGCTGGTGGGGAGGGGGAGAGGAGTCTCCCTGGGCGCGAGGAGCGTTCCACAAAAAAAAAGAAGAAGAAGAAGGGTAAGAACTACGAAGCCGCCGCCCCCCCCCCCGCCTCTGTTGGGTCTGAGCAAGTTGAGGAGACCCTCCCCACAGCGGCTCGGCGTCGCTTCACATCCCTCGCTCTGACTGGCTCCGCTCGGCTCCGCTCCGGTGTACGAATGGACACGAGGCGCCTGCCTTCCAGCGCCTTTGCAAGTTGACTCCCCCCCCCGCCCCACTTCTCCCTCCCTCGGAAGACTTTCCTAAGCGGTCACGTGGGCAAGATGGTTACGCCGCCCGAGCCGGAGAGCGCAGCTTTTTTTTTTTTGGACCCCAGCCCGTTAAAGGCAAAGCGCCTCCGGTTCCTGAGGCCCTTTTTTTGTTTGTTTGTTTGTTTTCTCTCTCTCTCCCGCCTCCCCCCCCCCGCTCCACGTCTTTTATGCCCTCCCTAGAATGGAGCCTCTCGCTCGAAACAGCGGCGGAGGAACTGCCAGCTCTTTTTGGTGTTTGGTGCTTGCAAAACTATATTTAGAATAGAATAGAATTAGACTAGTATAGAATAGAATAGACTAAGAATAGAATAGAATTAGACTAGTATAGAATAGAATAGACTAAGAATAGAATAGAATTAGAGTAGAATAGAATTAGAATTGTTCCCTTTCATTATATCAAATTAATATAGTTGCTGCATACTTTTGCTTATATATTATGCTTGTGTATACTATTGTGACAGAATAAAAAAAAGGATAGAATAGAATTAAAATAGAATAAGAATAGTATAGAATAGTATAGAATAGAATAAGAATAGAATAGAATTAGAGTAGAATAGAATTAGAATTTAGAATAGAATAGAATAGAATTAGAATAGTATAGAATAGAAAAGTGTAGAATAAGAATAGAATAGAATTAGAATAGAACAGAACAGAAAAGAACAGAAAAGAATAGAATAGAATAGAATTAGAATTAGAATTTAGAATTTAGAATTTAGAATAGAATAGAATTTTTTATTGGCCAAGTGTGATTGGACGCACAAGGAATTTCCACTTTGAAAATCCCAAAGGTGCTTCCCCACTCCACACCCCACCCCACCCCACAAGGCAACTGGCCAGAAAGTCCCAAAGCACCTTGAACTGTCTGGTTTGGTTCAGCAACCCAACAAGACAGACACAGACTTCAGAGGTTCATTAGAACTGCATTAAAAAAACCCAATTCTATTCTAATTCTATTCTATTCTATAAAAAACAATGGCTACAAACCTGCCTTCCATTGAGGACCTGTATATGTACAAGTCAAAAAGAGGGCTGTGAAAATATTTACAGACCCCTCACATCCTGGACATAAATTGTTTCAACTCCAACCCTCAAAAGGATTCTATAGAGCACTGCACACCAGAACAACTAAACACAAGAACAGTTTTTCCACAAATACCATCACTCTGCTAAACAAATAATTCCCTCAACACTGTCAAACTATTTATTAAATCTGCACTACTATTAATCTTCTCATCGTTCCCATCACCCATCTCCTTTTACTTATGACTGTATGACCGTAACTTTGTTGCTTGTATCCGTACGATTTATACTGATACTGTTTCCTGATTGCTTATTTGTACCCTATGACTTATCATTAAGTGTTGTACCTTAGAATTCTTGATGAATGTATCTTTTCTTTTATGTACACTGAGAGCATATGCACCAAGACAAATTCCTTTTGTGTCCAATCACACTTGGCCAATAAAAAAATTCTATTCTACTCAAAGCACCTTTGGGACTATCATGACCTGGATGACTAAGAATCTCCATAAACGAAATTCCACTTTGAAAAGCATCTTGAAAAGCGTGGGAAAAGCGAGGGGAAGGGGGCAGCTTAAAAGGGAAAGCTTCGAGGCTTTCACTTCCAAGGAGCGAATCTTGCATGGGAGGAGAGGACATGCACGATGGTTGGACCAGAGTAATCCACCCAGCAATGGATGGGCAGGATGAATGGAGCCCACCATTATACGTTGCCCAGTGAAAAAAAATTGTTAAGTCGGTTTTGCCCCATTTTATGACTTTTCTTGCCACGGTTGTTAAGTGAACGGTTTCAGTTGTTAAATGAGTAACACCATGGTTAAAGGGACTATGGGTTCCCCATTGACTTTGCCTGTTAGAAAGTTTGCAAAACATTCCCCTCCTCCCGGGATGCTGTGATCATCATAAATGTGAAAAAAGTGGTCCCAGGTCACTTTTTTCACTGCCGTTGTAACTTTGAACGGTCATTAAGTGGACGGTTGTAAGTTGAGGATTCCCTTACTCTCTTTGGGGGTATCCATTTCTGGCTTTTCCAGCAACTGCGTTTAGCTCTCTGTTCATTGCTGCAGAAAATTTCCTTCAACGACTCTTGTGATCAATTTTTTTTTCCCAAGGAGTATTTTTCAAGGTCATTTCCGCACTTGTGATTTAATAGGATCTGCAGATGATGCCCAGGCCATGAGATTCCACAGGTGAAGTGCTATAAAGTCTGTTTATGATGGTTATATGGATATAAACAAACGTCTAGAGGACTCAAGAAGATGCTCTCCAAGAGAAGTTGGATTAATCTGTTGCAGCAAAAACAGCCGAATGTCTGGTGGCCGTTTAGAAGCGAATAAAAGAACTGCAGCACTGATCCTCAGGGACTGCGCATTTTCACCCTTGAATTGAACGTGGACGGGTGGTGGCTGTGTAATTTAAGCCAATTTCTGGAAGATGTTGCTGGGAACAAGATGCAAATTGCCTTGTTTGTTCATGCCTAAATCCTAGGGAGTTCAATGGGTTTATTCCCACATACTCGTATGTGGGTTGTACCACATCAGCTGAACCAGGGGTGAAATCCAGCAGGTACTGACAGGTTCTGGAGAACCGATAGCAGAAATTTTGAGCAATTCGGAGAACCGGCAAATACCACCTCTGGCTGGCCCCAGAGTGGGGTGGGAATGGAGATTTTGTAATATCCTTCCCCCAGGAGTGGAGAAGGAATGGGGATTTTGCAGTATCCTTCCCCTGCCACGCCCACCACGGCATGCCCACCAAGCCACACCCACACCCACCAAGCCATGACCAGAGAACTGGTAGTAAAAAAATTTGAATTTCACCACTGAGCTGAACCCTATCCTTCAAAAGCAAAACTCTCTGATTTGGCTATCTCTTCAATGTCTAATACAGGTGTTTCTCAACCTTGGCAACTTTAAAAAGTTGCGGGCGTCAACATGCTGGCTTGGGGAATTCTGGGAGTTGAAGTCCGCACATCTTAAAAGTTGCCAAGATTCAGAATTATTGAGGTGTCCAGTTCCTCCCATCTCCACTTTAAAGAGGTCATTGGCTCATCTAACATTTTGGTTGAAAAGACGGAGACCATCTGATACAAGACCCCCAGCCAGGCGGGAATCCACAGTAGCATCTTCAACAGATGGTCATCTAGCTATTGCTCATCCCCAGCAGAGACTACATTCCCACCTTCTGTTCCCTTGTTGGATTGTTAGGAAATCATTTCTGAAGTCCAAACAAGAGTTGGTAGAGGAGAACAAGGAGAAATGTTGACATCTTGCAAAGAGATCCTACAGGAAGGGGAGAGAGAGACCCACAATAGGCACAGTAGTGGCCAAAATTGTGGAAACCTTTTGGGAAAAGTGTATTTTTGAGGTTTGATGTCTAAACACCACTTTTTTTTTTTTTTGAGTTTCAAGATAATCCTATTCCACTGCTGGAATGGAAAGATGTTGTAAAGCTGTAATTCATGCTAAAGATTACCCAATGAAGTATTAACCGACATGGGGATAATTTTTGTATATCTCATTTTTTCTATGGTTATAATTTTTGTATATCTCATTTTTTCTAGGTGTTTCACTTTTCTTCTTTATACTGTAGCTGCTTTTCTAATAGCAAATCCTTCATAAAAGTTGATTAAATTATCTTTCCATTGATATATAATGTATGGTACTACTCCAAAAAAAAAAAAAAGTAGTGTTATTAGCTAGTTTTAGAAAATACACTTTTCCCAAAAGGGTTTCCACAATTTTGGTCATTACTATAGGTTATCTGACTAAACCTCACAGGCCATAGCAGCTGCCTTTGTAAAACATATACAGGTAGTCCTTGACTTGCAATCTTTCATTTAGTGACCATTCAAAGTTATAACAGCACTGAAAAGAGTAACATGAACATTTTTCACTCTTATGACATTGCAGCATCCCCATGGTCACGTGATCAAAATTCGGACTCTTGACAACTGACTCATATTTATGAAGGTTGCAGTGTCCCCTGGTCATTATCATCATTTTGTGACCTTGTGACAAGCAAAGTCAATGGGGAAGCCAGAGTCGCTCTACAACCGTTTTACTAACTTAACAACCAAGGATAGGGCTGGCTCATGTGGTTAGGACTCTGGGTTGACAATCAGCAAGCTTGTGTTTGAGACCCGGGTGCTGCTGTGACAGGGCGAGCTCTCTTCATTCACTTCAGCTCCTGCCAACTTAGCAGATAAAAAGTGAGTGACCGCAAGTAAATAGATAGGTACCACGTCAGTGGGCACATTAATAAGGATTTGAAAAGAGCCCTCAACTGGGCATCCCGTGGGCAATGATAATGTCACCGGCTAAGTCCTTCGGGAGATAGGGCGGTATACAAATACGATTAATAAATAAATAATTCTTTCAAGACAGAACTGCTTCGGTGCTTCTGACATGAATACATACATGCACCTAACAGCTGCAGTGATTCACTTAACCTCTGTGGCAAGAAAGATCATAAAATGGGGAAAACACTTGACAACTGTCTCACTCAGCAAAAGAAATTTTGGACTGAATTGTATTCATCAATTGAGGGTTATCTGTTAAGGAACTTGCAAAATACATTGAACTGCAGGAAAGAATCAGGGAATGCTATGATGGCTGTTTGACCCAAGCCTCAAATTCAAAAGACAGCCTCCAATGCAGGCACTTGGGTGGTATTTTTAAAAATTAAAAAAATATATATTCAGATCATGTCTCGCTGAAAAGCTGAACTTCTGGCAAGCCTGCCTTTCTTCTCTGTCTCCATCCCTCCCCACCCCATCCCCCCCAGCGTCTGCCCTGAATGTAATCCAAACACGCTGGCTACACTCAAGAAATTGAATTGCAAACTAGCTCACCAACTTCTAGCCTGTTAGTTATTTAATGCAAGCCGGGTCATTTACTTTGGAGCAAACCAACCAGGGATAAAATGCTACCGGTTCGCACCGGTTCAGACGAACCGGTAGTGATAAAAGCTACCAATTCGGGCGAACTGGTAGTAAAAAAAAAGCTACCAGTTTGTCCGAACCGGTATTTCCAATGATCAGCTGTGCCGCACAATTTATATATAGGAAATCCTGCTTTCTAGCAAATCTAAATCGCGTGGCACAGCTGTTCCCCTCTCACTGTTCTACTTACCTTGTTAAGCTTCCTTTTTCCACATGAAGCTCGCGTTTGGCACACTGTGCATGCACACGTAGCGGGCAGCGAACTGGTAGCAATCCGTGGAGGATTTTACCACTGAAACCAACACATGGGGTAAGTCCCAAAGGTGCTTTTTCAAGAGGACTTTCTGGATTTTCTTTCAAGATGTTTCGCTTCTCATCCAAGAAGCTGGATGAGAAGCGAAAAATCTTCCAAAAAAACTCCAAGAAAGTCCAGTTGCCTCTTGAAAAAGCATCTTTGGGACAACCATGACTTGGATGACTGAGAATCTCCCTAGACATCTAGGGTAAAGTTATCCTAGCATAAGCAGTGGGTATCGGGAAGGTATTTTCCAGCCTCAATTTAATTTTGGGCAAGGAAATAAATCATTTGGTCAATAGGTGATCATATTGATGAAATCTCTATGGAGATTCTCAGTCATCCAGATCAAAGTTGTCCCAAGGGGCTTTTTCAAGAGCTGAAGAAGCTTCTCAGATGAGAAGCAAAACACCTTCAAAGAAAAACCAGAAAGTCCAGTTGCCTCTTGAAGAAGCCCCTTTGGGACATTGATCCAATCAATCAATCAATCAATCCCAGAGATTTCAAACAGAACTCATCAAAACTTTTTTTGGAAGAAAAAAGAAGTACCTACAATAGGAGAATGGATATTGAAAGTTGCCAATTTGGCTGAGATGGCAAAAATCTCAGCCTTTTTGAAAGAGAATACGGAAGAAAGATATTTAAGTGAATGGAAAAAATGGATTGACTATATTCAAAACAGATATCAGACTAAGAGTTATCAGACTGCCTTTGAATGATTAGGATGTATTATTTTTGATTGTTTTGGGGGAAGTTAGGAATTGATGAGAATTGAAGGATTATAATTTAGTTAGGAAGGAAAAATTTTTAGTATATGTTTGCTTTATTTTTACTATACCTTGTGTTTGTTCTGGGAAGTCGGGGGGCGGGGTTGGGAAGGGAGGGGGGAGAGGGGAAAGGGGGGGGAATTTTGTAAAACTTTTTCAATTAAAAAAAATAAAATAAAAAGAACCCATCAAAATGAAGTGCACAGAGATTCTGTCCTTTAAGCTTTACAAAATTTCCAAAAATTATATAAGGTTAGATCTACCACCAAAGCAAGGGTGAAATTCAGCCGGTTCTATCCAGATCAGGCGAACCGATAGCGGAGGAGGATCCGCTCACCTGTGCGGACATCACGCCATCCCATTTTTCTGATGATTTGAGCCTCTGCGCATGCGCAGAAGGCTTTGGGCATGCGCAGATACCGGCGCGTGCAAAGTTCGCACATTTGCGAACCGGTAGGGAAGGCAAGTGATTTTCACCCCTGCACCAAAGGCAAACTGAGTGTCAAAGAGATTCTGCTCTACGCAAACAAGGAAATGCTGGCTGGCTTTTGCAATATTGAGATTGTTAAAATATATCCGGCTACATACTTTCTTTATGAAACTTGCAATAATACTTGCCTTCTTTCCCAAGCTAAATAAAATGTCTTGGACTCTGCTGGGCAGGTATCTAATAATAAGTTCTATTTTACATCCATGTCTCCTTCCGAATTATTGGTGGAATCTGGGGGTCCCAGTTTTGAGGGGAGGGGCAAGGCAAGGGCTATGATACCCAGATCCATTGGCAGGCAGGTTCTATCTATATCAGTGATGGCGAACCTTTTCGTCACCGAGTGCCAAAAAGGCCGCACGGAAACGTTGCACGCATGTGCGCGCATGTCCTTGTTGACCCTGCGCTCCGGAAAAGCCAGACTTTTGGGATCTGGCATGCATAAAAACCCGACAATCAGCTGGCCGGCGCACATGCGCACACCGGTTTTCAGCACTGCTGTGTGTCAGGACAGCTGCGCATGCGTGCCAGAAACCCAGAAGACAAACAGGCAAGGCCACGGGTGCCAGGAGACATGGCTTCGCGTGCCACTTTGAGCACGCATGCCATAGGTTCGCCATCACAGATCTATATTATCAAATGTGGGATGGGGAAAAATTGTTATTTAAATGAGAATTAAACACAGTTAACATTGTCATTCTCCAGACACGTAATTACTCTAATTTAAATTGTTATGAAACATATTTCACCTTGTTCTCTTCCTGTCATGCTAAACAATTTCAGAAGAACTTTGGAGGCTCTGTATTCTCAGGTTTTTGAGGTTCTCACCAGCAATTCTGGAGCCAAGGATTGTGTGTGTGTGTGTTTGTGTGTCTAAGAGGCAAATTTGGATTAGTCCTCTGTTTCGTTGCCAGCTGTTCAGGGGAAAAACACCTGGGCTGATTGCTTCTGTCAATAATGGCTGCCAATGGGAGAAATCAGCAGCTGATAAGAGTTCAAGGTAAAACATAAAGCAATGATTCTTGCAAACAAGGCATGGCTGACAGCATAATGATATATATATTTCTTCAAGTTGAGTTTTTCTTGATAACTACAAGGACACACCCAGGCAGTTTGCCTGACAACAATTGGAAAGCAACTTGCCGTTCCCTACTTCCTGTTACAGGTAGTCCTTGACGTACGACCACTACCGAGCCCAACATTTCTGTTGCTAAGCAAGACAGTCAAGTGAGTTTCGCCTCCATTTTACGATCTTTCTTGGCACAAGTGAATCCCGGCAACTGTTACGTTAGTAACACAATTGTTAAGTGAATCTGCTTCCCCGTTGACTTTGCTTGCCAGAAGTGATCACGACCACCCCCACCCCCGTCATAAATATGAGTCACTTGCCAAACATCTGAATTTTGATCATGTGACCATAGAGCAGTGGTGAAATGTAAAATGTGTTACTACCAGTTCTGTGGGTGTGGCTTGGTGGGGAGTAATGTGACTGTGTGGGCATGGCCAACTTTTTTTTTTTTTTTACTTTTAAAAGCATTTTTTCTACAATCTCTTCGGCCAAAGAGGTTGTAGAAAAAATGCTTTTAAAAGGCTCTGACGATCCCAGCTGAGCCACGCGATCATCAGAGGCTTTTTTTTACTTTTAAAAGCATTTTTTCAGCCGAAGAAATAAACAACAACAACAACAAAACTCTAATGATTGTGCAGCTCAGCTGGGCATGGGGGGAGGGCAGGGATTTTTGCTACCGGTTCTCCAAACTATCTGCCACCATCGCTACCGGATCAATCGATCCGGTCCAAATCGGGAGCATTTCACCCCTGCCATAGGGATACTATTGTAATGGTTATTAGTGTGAAAAATGATCATAAATCACTTTTTTTCAGTGCCATTGTCACTTCGAACGGTCCCTAAACGAACTGTTGCTAAGTTGAGGACTACCTGTACTTGATTTCCTAGTTTGGTGTATAGCCTAAATATTTCCTGGTGGTCTCCCTTCTAAATGCTAACCATACTGCCTCTGTTGAGGTGGGCTTTCAGTGAAACAGAAATAAATCCAGGAGATGCCAAATGCATTCTGTTTTTAAATCCGTAGGGGTAGCAATAGCTCAGGGGTGTCAACCTCAAGCCCCACGGACCAGATTCGGCCCAAAGGGTGCTTAAATCTGGCCCATGGGACCAGCCTGGAAATAACAAAGGAGCAGCCCATGGTGCCTCCGGCAGCCAAAAAAGGGCCGCGGTGTGGCTCAGGCTGTAAGAAGCCTGTTATTAAAACACAGCTGCCTGCAATTACTGCAGGTTCTAGTCCCACCAGGTCCAAGGTTGACTCAGCCTTCCATCCTTTATAAGGTAGGTAAAATGAGGACCCAGATTGTTGGGGGGGGCAATAAGTTGACTTTGTAAATATACAAATAGAATGAGACTATTGCCTTACACACTGTAAGCCGCCCTGAGTCTTCGAAGAAGGGCGGGATATAAATGTAAACAAAAACAAAACAAAACAGGGTGCCATTTTCAGCCTGGACATCCTCCTGCAGCACATTGCTGGCCAAAATGGGATGCAGGCCTGCAGGGGGCCCACACGAGCCCCCCTGCATCCTGCTTTCGCCAGCAACGTGCTGCAGGAAGACGTCCCAGCCAAAAACGGGGCACAGTGGCCTCATGTGGCCCCACGTGCTCCGTTTTGGCCAGCAAAGTGCTGCATGAGGCCATCCGTCCCGTCTGCCCCCTGCCATCCGGCCCGCAGAGGACAACTACAATGCTGATCCGGCTCTCGAAGAAATCCAGTTTGACACTCCTGGCAATAGTTTTACAATTCATAAACGTTTTGGGATGAAGGGTTTCCTCTTCAGATCTATTCCTGGAACCTGTGGCTGGTCAAGTAGGACCGTGATAGGATGGAAGCATCTCCGCGGAGTCATCTTAAGCAAGTTCACCCGTCTATTTTGGAAATTCCCAGATCTGCGCTGCTCGCATTGTCATTTCCTGCCGAGACTTTGGGCTGGGAGCAATTCTCCACAGATCCTTGCATTTGGCCCCCAGCCACCATCCCAGGACTGGCTCTGAACGGCAGAGCGAGCGAAGCAGCCAGATTTGAGAATTCTTTGCTTTTCCCCTGCTCCCCCCCCCACCCCTTGCATGTTGAAACCATCTGGAAAACTCAAAATGCTTCCGTCTGTTTTGGTTAACCCTAACGAAAGCAATCCCCCAGCGATGGGAGTTCAGATGTGGTTTCCTCCATGGACCGAGAGTTGTTTTTTGACATTCCACTCCATCTGACCAAAATTCCCGTCAACTTCTTTGCTCTGGTCTGGTGTCATTGTGCCCAGCTTTCCTTGGAGAGAGAGAGCCTCTCATCCTTCGCTTCCTGGGACCATTCCAGAAAGGTTCCTGGATGGAGTGTTGCAACAAGAAGGGGATGTCTGTGTGGATGTTGCAAGGCTAAAGCAGTGGTGAAATATAAAATTTGTTACTTTTAAAAGCATTTTTAAAAGCGCAAAAACATGCTTTTAAAAGGCTCTGACGATCCCAGCTGAGCCGCATGATCATCAGAGCCTTTTTTTTTTACTTTTAAAGCATTTTTTTCGGCTGAAGAAAAAATGCTTTTAAAAATTAAAAAAAAAAACCTCTGATGATCGCATGGCTCAGCTGGGCATGTGGGGGGGGAAGCAGGGATTTTTCCTACTGGTTCTCCGAATCACCCACCGCCATCGCTACTGGATCGGGAGATTCGGTCTGAACCGGGAGCATTTCACCCCTGGGCTAAAGGTTTGGACAACCCCCAAATCCCAGGTAGGTCCGCATGGCTGGGTCTCTCCTTAACTGCCTAGACATGGACTTCTGAGCCAGTGGTGGTATTTAGCCAGTTCTATCCGGTTCGGGCAAACTGGTAGCAGCGGCTGCAGGAGGCTCCGCCCACCCACCTGGATATCATCACATCCTGTTTTTGATGCTCTGCATGTGTGCAAAAAGCTCACATTTGCAAACCGGTAGCAAATGTAAGTGAATACCATCCTTCCCCTGAGTAGAAGAATGTGAAAGGATGGATACAAAAGGACATTTGATTTTGGGACCCATGACAGGCAGTCCTCAACTTACGACCACAAGTGCTATTGCTAAGTGAGACATTTGTTAAGTGAGTTTTGCCCCATTTTACCACCTTTCTTGCCACGGTTGTTAAGTGAATCACGGCAGTTGGCATGTTAGTAGCATGATTGTTAAGTGAACCTGGCTCCCCCCCCCCATTGATTTTGCTTGTCAAAAGGTCGCAAAAGGGGATCCTGTGACCTTGGGACACAGCAATGGTCATAAGTATGAACCAGTTGTCCAAGCATCCAAATTTTGATCACGTGATCAAAGGGAATGCTGCAATGGTCGTAACTGTGAAAAACGGTCACAAGCCGTGGTGGGATTCAGCCAGTTCGCACCACTTCGGGAGACCCGGTTGTTAACTTTCTGAGCAGTTTGGCAAACTGTTTGTTGGAAGAAATTATTAGGGCAGAGAACCAGTTGTTAAATTACTTGAATCCTCACCACTGGTCACAAGTCACTTTTTTTTTTTTAATTTGAATTTATATCCCGCCCTTCTCCGAAGACTCAGGGCGGCTTACATTGTATTAAGCAATAGTCTCATCCATTTGTATATTATATACAAAGTCAACTTTTATTGCCCCAACCATCTTTTTTGAGTGCCGTTGTAATTTTGAACGGTCGCTTAATGAACTGTTGTAAGTCGAGGACTACCTCTATCTGTGGATTGTGTGTAGGAATGCAACCAGCACAATTGTGTGGCGTGCTTTGTTCTCCCCTCAACTGTCCTGAGATTTCCTGTCAGCTCATCTGCCATGTCATTTTCCTCCCCAGTCCCTTGCAGGCCCTGCCCTCGTTTTGCAATGGGACGGTGACAGGGCACTGTTGCAATCGGTGTTGCTTTGTGAGCAAAGACTGGTTCGACATGGCTGCAGTTCAACATCAACGCCTGCAACTGGAAGAAGAATTGCTTCCTTGCTTTGCTGTTTCTCTCCTCCGCGTTTTCATTTTCTCCTTATGACTGTAACCTTATAGCTTGTATCTTTACGATTTATATTGTTTTTAGTTCCCTAGTATGATTTTGATTGCTTATTTAGTATCCTATGACCGGGATGGCGAACCTATGGCATGGGTGGCAGAGGTGGCACACACAGCCCTCTCTGTGGGCACGCGCACCGTCACCAGCTGCTCTTCTGGTTTCTGGTGCAGACATGCACGCCGGCCAGCTGGTCTTCGCGGGTGCTAGAGCAATGAATGGTTTGAAAACAGCCCGATAACCAGCCAAAACCAGCTAAAAAACGGGCTCTTTTTCAGGCCATTTTCAGGCCATTTTTGGACCGAAAACGGTCTGAGAAAAGTGCAAAAATGGCTAAAAAAACAGGCATGCGCCTGCCAGCGAGCTAATCTTCGGGTTTCCAACACTCAGTGCACACAAGTGTGGGTTCACCCTGGTTCAGGAGAACTGGTAGCGGCAGCAGCAGGATGCTCTACCCACCTGCCCGGACGCCTCTGCACATGTGCAGAAGTTTCTGTGCATGCACAGAAGCATCGCGAGCACAAGCGCATACGCACCCACGAGCAAACCGGTAGGAAACAAAATTGAAACCCACTACTGGTGCGCACATGCACAATGTTCTGGTTTGGGCCGAAAAGGTTTATTTATTTATTTATTTTATTTATTTAAATTTTTATACCGCCCTTCTCCCGAAGGACTCAGGGCGGTGTACAGCCAAGGTTAAAAACAATTAAATATACAAAATTAAAATATCAATTAAAATACATATTCAATAATGGCCAAATTAAAACCATCAAATTGACCCAGACATAAAATACCCCATATAAAATTACTAAAAATTAAAAATTTGAAAATTTAAAAATCAAGCCAGTCCCGCTTGGATAAATAAATAAGTTTTTAATTCACGGTGAAAGGTCCGAAGGTCAGATAGTTGGCGCAAACCGGGGGGAAGTTCGTTCCAGAGGGTAGGTGCTCCAACAGATGGATTCATCATCAATGATGGTTCACCATCATTGTCCTACGACTATCACTAAGTGTTGTATCTTACGATTCATGATGAATGTATTTTTTATGTTCACTAAGAGCTTATGCACCGAAGACAAATTCCTTGTGTGTCCCATCAAACTTGGTCAATGATTTGCTTAACAACTGTGGCAAGAAAGGCAAGAAAGGTCATAAAATAATCATCATCAGAGGGTTTTTTGTTTTTTTTTACTTTTAAAAGCATTTTTTCTTCAGCCAAAAAAATGCTTTTAAAAGTTTAAAAGCCTCTGATGATCACGCAGCTCAGCTGGGCTCGTCAGAACCCTTTAAAGAAGCATTTTTTTCTACAACCTCTTCAGCCGAAGAGGTTGTTAAAAAAATGCTTTTAAAAGATTCTGGCGATTAGGCAACTCAGCTGGGATCGTCAGAACCCTTTAAAAGCTTTTAAAAGGCTCCTCTGACAATCCCACCTGAGTTGCCTGATCATCAGAGGCTTTTAAAAGCATTTTTTACAACCTCTTCGGTCGAAAAAATGCTTTTAAAAGTTAAAAAAAAAGGTGGCCACACCCACCCAGTCACATTACCCCCCCATGCTACGTCCACAGAACCGGTAGTAACAAATTTTACATTTCACAACTGAGTAAGACCCTTGCTGTGCATTGTTACCCCATTCCAAATTCCGTGTGGCTCTCCTAATTTCTCATTCTCAACTTTGACCTTTGGGAAGGTGGTGGGGAGAGAGAAGGCTTCTTGGTGGGATCAGATCACAGCCAGAGTTTTACCTCATCTCTTCATTCCGTGGTGGGTGGGAAAGAGAAAGAGCAGATCTCAACCTTTTCATCTTCTGGCATGGTTAACAGAACATAATCCTCACAGTTTCTCTCCTTCGCTGCTGCTAGTTTCCAGGAAAGACACTTTATCTAAACTCACTAATTTTTTGCAGATGGATGAGATATTAGTCAGGGAAAGGAAGCGGGGAAAGTCTAAATTCCGGGAAGGCAGCGAGGCACTCAGGATAAATTTACAGTAATTATAAGGACTACTTAGCCACCCATCCAGTCCAAAAATCATCATAAATTCTACTACAATCAAAAATGGGAAAGTGTAGGGAAAGGAAGGAAGAAAGGGAGGGAGGGAGGGAAGAAAGGAAGGAAGGAAGGGAGGAAGGAAAGGAAGGAAGGAAGGAAAGGAAGGAGGGAAGGGAGGGAAGGAAGGAAGGGAGGGAGGGAGGGAGGGAAGAAAGGAAGGAAAGGAAGGGGGGAAGGAAGGAAGGGAGAAAGGGAGGGAAAGAGGGAAGGAGGAAGGAAAGGAAGGAAAGGAAAGAAAGAAAGAAAGGAAAGGAAGGAAGGAAAGGAAGGAGGAAAGGAAGGGAAGGAAGGAAGGAAAGAAAGGGAGAAGGAAAGGAAGGAAGGGGGGAAAGTGGAAGGAGAGAGGGAGAGGGAGAAGGGGATGTTCTCTAAAAGTAGAGAGGATTTACTTTACTTTTTAATGAAAACCACAAATAAATGTAAGCAAATTTAAAAGTCAGCATTCTACAAATGGAATGGGTTAATTCAATGTTTTTCAAAGTTGGCAACTTGTGGATACATGGATGTCAACTCCCACTTTGACATTCTTTTGTAAGGACCCTGAAAACAAGGTTTTGACACTGAGCTTGGGGCAGTGGTGGGATTCAGATAATTTAACATCTGGTTCTCTGTCCTAATGACCAGCTGGGTAGTCCTGGCTGAGTGGTCATATAACTGGGTGGCTGTGGTCAACTCGGCATCACTCACATCGAGAGGCATCTCACCTCGCCCAGCCTCTCCTCGCCATGTCTGGCCCGCCTCACCCCTTCCCTCCCAGCCACTTCTTCTCACGCCCAGCTACTCGCCCCACTGCCCAGCTGGGTGAGTGGCTGGGTGGCTGGGCGAGCAAGTGGGCGGTGAGGCGATGAATGGCTAGGAGGGGCAAGGCATGGCCAGGCGTGGCCAGGCACGCTATTCAGCCAGTTCACCGAACTGCACAAAAAGTTAGCTACCAGTTCTACTGAACCTGCGCAAACCGGCTGAATCCCACCACTGGCTTGGGGTCCCCAGGGTGGGATAGAACCCATCAAATGTCTCATTTGATTGTTGTTGCTGGAGCGGAGTTGGGAGTGGGAGGGGCTGATTGGTTTTTTGGTGGTTGTGATGGTTGTTTTGTATGTAGCTGAAGCCACCCAGTCACCAAGTGAATTAGGCAGCCATGTAAATTTTCACAATTAAATAAACAAACGCACATTATAGTTATATTTTTATTCTGCCTTTGCCAATCAAATAAAAACATTGTTTTGCAGAAACAGGGGATTCAGCAAGCATAAGAGATTGGAGCCTTCCATATCCAACTCCATTAAGAAAGCCAAGAAGGGTCCTATCAAAACTGCATTTTTTAAAAAAAACACCTCACTTTCATATGGACTGCCATTCTGGATTCTATATGCTGCAACAAGAAGCTGACATGTGACTAAGCCAGGGCTCTCCAAGAGCCATTTGGACCCATTTCCCACAGAAAAGAAAACACCGGGAGCCACAAAACCCTTCCTGTGCCTGACTATTTCTTGACTGGCCACAACACTGGCATATGTAGCTGAATTAAATGTTCTGTTTTCTTCTGAAACTTTTCTTTTCTTGGATTTATCCGTGGTTGGCCTACCGGGGGATTGAAAACCTCAATAAAGTGCGTGCTGGTGAGTGTTGCACATTGGCGGTTGTGACGCATATTTTGAGTGTCGGGGAGCCACAGCAGAGACGTGAAAGAGCCACATGCTCCAGAGTGCAGGTTCCTGACCCCTGGAATAAGCAAAGGGAACTGTCTCTCCAATCATCTTTTATTAACCAAAATGTTTTAGGACTCCCTGTTGGCCCTGCAGGCATTCTTAAGGAATTTAAACAATGAGGGCTGTAGTCCCAAGTTTGTCTACTTACTGCCTAGGAAACAAAGCCAGGTGTGGGCTACAAACATGTGCTTGTTTCCTAATAAATGGGTGTCTGTCGATTTTTCACAGGTAACTCCTCCTATGGTATTGTTGTGACCAAGGCCCAGGTAGTGATTACCAAACACAATTCAGTCCTGAATGAACTTATTTTATTAGAACAGCTGAGAATTAATTCATTCTCAGCTTAGTCCAAAACAAATTCTTCATAAACAGTCCTTCAGCTTTATCACCAACCTTTGGCAACCTGCCAAAGGCTTTTCTTGGCAAAACCCCCACATAGCTGACAAGAAGCAATGGAATCAACATTGCTTTTCCACAAAGAACCCTACGGCTCGTTGCTGCTCTTTTAAGCCTTACAGGAGTGGCCAATCATCTTCTGGGCTTACTCCCGAGTTGTCCTTTTTGCTTTAGCTGCTCTTGCCTTCTGGCAGCTCTTCTCATGCATGCACTAGGAACAGGCTCCTCCTGTTCCTCTGCCTCTCTGCTGTCCGCCTTTGGAGGCTCCAGAGTCCACGCATCACTCCCAGATGGCCCTGGCCCCATCTCTGCCTCCAACGCAGAGCCCTCATTCAGGCCTTCCCCTGACTCCAGGACTGGCACATTGTTCTCCCCAGCCTCCTCACTGCCCGACTCCGGACCACAACAGGTATGCATTTTCTAAGAGCATCCACAACCAGGATGGTCAGATGTGGCCACTGGCTCATAAGAAAGCCAATTGGTCTTTGGGTCAAATAACTTAAGCCTAATAACCACCACAATACAAGTAGTTCTCAATGTACTGTCCTGATTTGTGCCCAGAATTATAGTCCTCAGTCATGCCATTTGTTAAGGTCACCACATTGACTGCACCCAATTTTCTGATCTTTTTTGTGTGTCAGTTAAGTGAATCTGAAAGCCGTTAAGTGGACACAGCAGTTGTAAAGCAGATGCTATGGTCATTAACTGAATCCATTACCTAAAGTAGACAGACTTTTTTTTTTGCTGGAAACCGGAAGTAAACTCTGGTTTCCAGCAAAAATAAATAAATAAATAATAAATTGCAGTCATGTAACCATAGGATAAGGGACATGGTGGCTCAGTAGCTAAGACTCTGAGTTTGTCAATAGAAAGGTCAGCGGTTCAGCGGCTCGTGTCCCTAGTGTTGCTAACGGGGTGAGCTCCTGTTACTTGTCCCAGCTTCTGCCAACCTAGCAGTTCGAAACCATGTAAAAAAATGCAAGTAGAAAAATAGGGACCACTTTGGTGGGGGGATAACAGCATTCTGTGCACCTTTCGCGTTGAGTCATGCCAGCCACATGACCACGGAGACTTCTTCGGACAGCGCTGGCTCTTCGGTTTTGAAACAGCACCACCTTCTAGAGTCGGGAACGACTAGAACATGTGTGAGGGGAACCTTTACCTTTTACCTTAACCATAAGATGCTGCAAACATCCATAAATATGGACCAGTTGCTGAGCACACCAAAAGGCAATCACCTGACCTGGGGGCAGGGTG
Source organism: Ahaetulla prasina (assembly GCF_028640845.1). NCBI lineage: Eukaryota > Metazoa > Chordata > Lepidosauria > Squamata > Colubridae > Ahaetulla > Ahaetulla prasina. Next base: position 17,582,037 of record NC_080548.1, read on the forward strand.
GAATAATGTCCGAACTTCAAATCCAAGTGATAAGTAATCTGTGGAGGTCTGTTGTAACTTCCAAGTCACTAAGTAACCAGTTGTTAAGTCGAGGACTACTTGCAAAGCAAGGGTGAAATCCACTTACCTTCCTTACTGGTTTGGAAGAGTACATGCTTCGCTCATGTGCGTCACATGCACGCACAGACCTTCTGCGTATGCGCAAAACTTCTATGCATGCGCAGAAGGTAAAAAACACCCAGGTGGGTAGGCTTTACTCCTCCATTGCTACCGGATCACCGAATCACCATCCACGATCACTCCTGGATCACTAGATCCAGTTAGAACTGGGAGCATTTCACCCTTGTTGTAAAGTAGAAGAGCAACATACAGGTCACAATTCAGGATTAGTTTGTAAAGTTTGGGTATTTCAACCTGGATTACTGATGTCAAAATGCAGCATTCTCCCCATTGTATCAGATGTTTTGGCCGGGCTGGGAATGATTAAAAGCCTAGAATCATCCCATAGGAATAAAGGCCACTGTGTCTCAGTTCAGCGCTGAAATCCCAAATACAGCATCTTCTCCAACCAATGCTTCCTCCAACCTTTGGATGCATTCATTGAAAAGGAGCCCACAATCTCTCCAGGTCACTAGTTCCACTGCCAAAGTGCTCTGGCTGTTCAATTTTTTTCCAACTTTTTATTGGAAGTTGCTTTGTTAACTTAAAATCCATTATTCAGCCTCCTGCCTCCTGCGATGATAGGAAACAGACCTTCGCTTTTGTTTTGAGAGATCTGCTAGACTTCAACATTTAGCAAAACTGTCTTTGTAGCAGCTCTAAAATGCTTTCTCCTTCAGCCTCCTCTGATCACTTTTGCTAATTTGACAGCTGTATGCAGGTAGTCCTCGACTTAAAGATAAAGGTTCCCCTCACACATATGTGCTAGTCGTTCCTGACTCTAGGGGGCAGTGCTCATTTCCATTTCAAAGCCAAAGAGCCAGCGCTGTCCAAAGACGTATCCGTGGTCATGTGGCCGGCATGACTCAACGCCAAAGGCGCACGGAACGCTGTTACCTTCCCACCAAAGGTGATGTCGTGTCCCACTCCTCCTCTGACGGCCGGGTCGGGGAAGTCCGTATCAAGCGTGCCTCTGCAGCTCTGCCAAAGTCCTATCAGAGTCCTCAGGGCAGGCAGGAATCCAAGATGTGACTTCAGCAATCCAAATTAGACTTTGCCTGACTCAGAGAATGCCAGAAAGCAGATCCTTTATAAAGGCCATGGGGTGTGGCTCCATGACTCAGCACTTATCCAGGCCTGCCCCTCCCTTCCTTTTGGTGACGTCGCCTCTCCATTCTCCGGAACCGTGGATCTATCCATTGCATCGTTTCATCTCCAGCTGTTGGTAATCCCAGCTCGTGGCTGGCTTCAGGCGCACATGCTATCGGAGGGAGGTTTGTTTGTTTGGTTTGTCCGGGCATGGTGCCAGGGCTGGGGGCTGGAGGCATGCCAGGACATTCTTCAGCACTATCAGCGTCTGGCAGGAGATAAGAGGGGCCCGGCTGCGGTGGGGGGAGCGAGCGAGGCACAACAGGTGGTCTCTATTTTTCTACTTGTATTTTTTTACGTGCTTTCGAACTGCTAGGTTGGCAGAAGCTGGGACAAGTAACAGGAGCTCACCCCATTACACAGCACTCGGGATTCGAACTGCCGACCTTTCGATCACACGCTCAGCGTCTTAGCCACCGTGTCCCTATTAGTCCTTGACTTATGACCATAATTAAGTCTGGAATTAGTCTTGTCTTTATGCTAGATGATTAACAGGTCTGTGTGACTAGACCTGAACTTATCACATTTTGAGTTTGTTAAGAGAATCCATTATACCCTAATGAGCAAAAAAAAAATTTTGGGCTAGAAACCAGAATTAAATGCTTGAAATGTGACAAAAACATTGAACATTGCAATCACGTGACCACAGGATGCTGCAATGACCATAAAGGCGAGCCAAGTTTGTCAAATTCCCCAAATGTGATTGTGTGACCATGGTGTACAGCTATGTGGCTGTTGTAACTTTGAAATCGGGTCATTACATATCTTTTGAGGGTTCCGTTGTAACTTTGAACAGTCACTAAAGAAGCAGACGTAAATTAAGGGCTATCCGTAATGGCAGGTCGTATTAATGTATCTCTAAATTTTTCCAAAAGATTCTGTTTAACAGGGAGACTATTACGGTTAATCAATTTACTAATTGCCTCAATTGTTAAAGCAACTGTGGGAGACATTAATTAATATACATAAAAGATTAGTAAGATCAATGGCTTTCCTACCCTTCATCTCCTTCGTTTGAGTTAATGATGAGTAGGAAAGCAAAATATGAATACATAAATCATGTTGCCAAAGGAATGTCAAGATCAAACAAGGAAATCTATTTAAATAAGTAAACAGGCCCCAAAGACAGCATTTTAGGGAAATCTATGAGTTTCCGGGAAAAACAGCAGGCGGAAGATAAATCTCTGCATTAGCTCACTGAAGATGAAATTATAGCAATCCAGAACAATAGAGAACAGAATAGAAAGAAAATATAGTGATTTGTTTTGCAGGAATAATTTATTTTCCTTGACTGGAAGCACTACATCCAAACACCAGATTGCTTTACCTCTAGAGAATATATATTATTATATATTCCTGACTAGGTGGCTGATTGGCTAAGACACTGAGCTTGTCAATCAGAAAGGTTGGCAGTTCGAATTCCTAGTACAGGTCTCCTGCGTGAGCAGGGGGTTGGACCAGATGACCTCCAAGGTCCCTTTGTTAGTTATAACAAATATACCTATCACTCCTTTCTCCTATTTTCCAGTGTTTTCCCGAAAATAAGAGACTGTCTTATATTTTTTGAAACCTGAAATAAGTACTTGGCCTTATTTTTGGGGAGGTCTTATTGAGGTGCAAGGAGCAAGATGGGGCTCCTCTTGCCGTCTTACCCAATTTCCAGCTGTCTCCCTAACCCTAACCAGAAGAAATGGCGGGGACCGGCTGCACGTGTTTAAATAATTTCGGGGAGGGCTTATTATCAGGGGATCTTATTTGTGGGGAAACAGGGTATATACATATATATATATAACATACCTATTACTCCTTTCTCCTATTATATATGTGTGTCTGTAATACGTATAATATATATGTGTGTGTGTGTGTATACATATATGTATACATATATGTATATGTAGGTCCTTGGCTATTCGGGTTCTCTCCCGCGTAAAATTGGAAGTGTCTTGGCGACGTTTCGACGAAGTCTCATTCGTCATCTTCAGGCTTCAGCTTCGTGCTTCTGGGAGCAATGTGAACCGAAGCTGAAGCCTGAAGATGACGAATGAGACTTCGTCGAAACGTCGCCAAGACACTTCCAATTTTACGCGGGAGAGAACCCGAATAGCTAAGGACCTACATGCAAACACCCGCAAAAACCTCAGAAAACAAATATATGTATATGTATGTATGTGGAAAATAAGAGTAATAGGTATGTCTGTTGCCCCAAGTTATTTGTAAAAAAAAAAAAAAAAGAACCCATAAAGGTGATAGATAAAAGTATTGCATGAACTCAACCAATTCAATGACCCATAATTAAACCCTACCTTAGTATCATAGAGTCAATCCATCTTCTGGTTATCTTTCCAGATGTCTTAGCTCTGGAAACGAGTCTTCTATTTGCAGCCCATTTTTTCCACAATACTTTCAACACTGGCTCAAACACAACTTCTCCACTTCCCTCTTCCCTTCAACTGTTCTTCTATTTGATGGGCATCATTTTCCATACTCTTCCCTTCTCCCAGGGAACATTTTGAACACAGCCTCAAAGTTGCTGTAGGGAATCCTGAATAAACTCCAGTTGCAAAAGCTATGCAATGCCTATGAATCTTCTCCATTCTACTGTATTATCATTTCTCCAGCAGTGTCTGAAGCCTGTTCTATTAAATCACAAGGAAATTTCTAGTGTGGATTTTTTTTTTCCTTATCAGGAAGTGCAGGTAGTCCTCAAATTTATGGGAATTGGGCCTGTAATTTTGGTCATAAATTCTTTGTGGCCCTAAAGTGGACCACCGTGTGACCATTGTTAAAGCCATGGTCATTATGCCAATCCCAGGATATCCAGTGGGTGTTTTTTGCTGTTTTGTTGGAAAATGGGAAAATACATCACAAATTGTGTTCACATGACCATGGGACCTTGCTACCAGTTGCAAATGTGACGATATGACTGAAGGGTGTGCGTGTGTGTGTCTTTGTTTGGCAGTTGAAGCTTTTGAGGTTGGGTCACAGGTAGCTTTTCTGAAGTCTGTCCTAAGTTTGGTCATTGACTGGTCGTTAAACGAGGACTACCAGTCATAGCAACTGCATCTTTCACCATCCCAGCTGAATAAATTCAGAGAAACTAGATAAAATTCAGAAGCCTCCTCAGAGAAGAAATTAAGGAAACCAAAACCCCCTCTCCCAATTTCTGAAGAATTAATCTCTTGCAAGAAACATTACAGACCCTCCAACTTCCTGCTTTTTTAATAGTTAATGGTGGCAATTTAATTTTATCATTGCACATTTTGCGAGTTTTCTTAATTGTAGGTTAGTCCTTGCATTGACCGCAACTGAGCAACCAAATCTCCGTTGCTAAGGCAAGCATTCGTTAAATGAGTTTCGCCCATTTTATGACCTTTTGTGTCATAACGTTTGTGTATACGTAAATCACTGCAGTCGTTAACCAAATCATGTGGGTAAGTGAATCTGGCGTCCCATATTTATGTTGTTTGTCAGGTCGCAAAAGGGGGATCACATGAGTTCGTTGCTACCTACTTGGGTCTGGGTCACAACACCTGCGATAATCAAAAATCTGAGTCATTGCTAACCGGTCTGAATTTTGATCATGGGGAATGCTGCAACGGTTGTGAAAAATGATCGTAAGTCACTTTTTCCCAGTGCTAACTTTGTAACTTTGAACGGTGACTAAAAGAAAGGATGTCAACCTAGCACTTCCTGTAATTAAGGTCCTTGAGTGGCGCAGGCTGCTAAACAGCCTGTTATTAACAACAGCTGCCTGCAATTATTGCAGGTTCAAGTCCCACCAGGCCCAAGGTTGACTCAGCCTTCCATCCTTTATAACAGGGGTGTCCAAACTTGGTCCCTTTAAGACTTTTGGACTTCAACTCCCAGAGTTCCTCAGCCAGCTTTGCTGGCTGAGGAACTCTGGGAGTTGAAGTCCAAAAGTCTTAAAGGGACCAAGTTTGGACACCCCTGCTTTATAAGGTAAGTAAAATGAGGACCCAGATTGTTGGGGGCAATAAGTTGACTTTGTATATAATATACAAATGGATGAAGACTATTGCTTAACATAGTGTAAGCCGCCCTGAGTCTTCGGAGAAGGGCGGGATATAAATGTAAATAAATAAATAAAAAAATTAAAATTAAAAAAAGCAAAAAAGGAGCCACACATAAAGAGCTGACCATGAGTCCCACTTTGGTTCAAACATTTTATTTCCTTCTTCTTCTTCTTGTCATTGCTGCTCACAAAAGAAAAATAATAAAACACATCATCAAGTGCCTCAAGGTTATTTTTTTGTTTTAAGTCACACACATCTCCATCCACAAGGCCAAGCCAAACATCACAAAAAGCCTTAGAACACTTTTTTTTTTTTAAATACTCTGGTTTTCAAACAACGCAAATAAAACCCACACGTGGCCCAACGAGCGTCAAAAGATGGTTCCTGTTATAAATACAGTGCAACAATTATATACAACTTTTACAATTTTTAAGACGAAACCCAGCAAGTGTTCGCTGGGCCAAAGGTATTGGTAAGAATTTTAAAAGGTGGCTTGCACAAGAAATCCCTCCCGTGCGTAGAATTAAGACTGGAGCTGAGCCGCAATTCATTAAGCATATGCTCAACCCCTATTAAAACCTGGTGTGAGAAAACACCCAAAAAACCCTCTGCTAAACAAACAGCGACATGATGAACTAATTACTCTATAAGCCTAGCTCAAAAAACAGCATTCTGCAAACTTCCGGTATTGTGAACGGTTCTTCAAATTCATTGCTCTACGTACAAATAATTTCACTGATGAAGAAATCCATTAAGACGGCTGTCTTCCAAAAGCTTATCAAATAGTAAAAAAACACATAGCCCTTTGCTCAAAGAAGGGAACATTGGCACCACCACCCCCTCCCCCCCAACACACACACTTCTAACACTATATGTGCGCCCAGAATTTAACGAAGATGAGCTAGACAAAGCCAATAAGTCAATAACTGTAGCAGGGACCAGCACCTAGCAATGGAACTGCTCCAGTGGTGACATCCGAACCGGTCTGTTACCGGTTCTCTGGCCGTGCATGCTGCATGTGCCCCAAATGTGTGCTGTGCACACCAAAATGAGGGCTGGGAAGATAAGTAGAACAGTGGGGGTGGGGATCAGCTGTGCCGCGCAATTTAGGTTTGCTAAGTTTCCTGCTTTATAGCAAAGCTAAACTGCGCGGCACAGCCAATCGTTGGAAATACCAATTCAGAGGAACCGGTATCCATTTCAATTACCGGTTTAACCGAACCAGTAGCTTCTTCTTCTTTACTACCGGTTCACCTGAACCAGTAGTTTTTATCACTGCCAATTTACCCGAACCGGAGTGAACCAGTAGCATTTCACCCCTGAACTGCTCCCCTATCCAAACAACCGCTTCTCTTTTTAAGCAGGGGTGGCACGGAATGGGACAACTCACCACGGCCAACTCACCACACCTAACACAACATAGCCAACTCGCCACAGGACAACTCTTAAAAAATTCAATTTAATTTAATAAATATTTTAATTTTTGCCATTTGCATTTCATTTTGTCCCTTCTTTAATGATCCTTTCTTTAATGATTCTGTGCCACTATTTCTTCGATATTACTGTAACTCTTGTCCCACAGCAAGTCGGCCATGGCGAGCTGCCGTAGACCGGGCGGCAGAGTTGTGCACCGAGGAAGAAAATAGCATCTGGACAAAGAAGTGTGCTAAGGCTCACTCTTGGGTAGTGCAAGGCATCTGTGTCAAGAGGTATAATGTGTGCAATTCTAATGCGATCTTCAGCCTGGCCAGTGTTGCTATAGCCACCTGGGGCAAAGCTGCGCCACGATGCGCCCAGATTTGGCGCCTTCTGCTCCCTCGTTTCCTGCTTGAGCAAGAAAACTGAGGGTGAGTGTAGCCAGCAAACCGACACCAGGGGCTCTAAAAAATAAGGCAGTGAGAAGCTTTCTGTGAACTACCGTCACTGACGTCGTGAACGTGGACCCATTTCCTTGCAACCAAGATAAAAATAAAATCACTACGCTTTGCACGAGCAAAGTGCAAAGCTAATTTGGAACACAGGGTGCAATTCAGATTTTAAGAGCTCAGCTAAGGGAAAAGCGTATAGGCTGAGGATTCCTCCCCCCTCCCCATAAGACAGGTGCCCCAAAACACTATTCAGAACCTGATATTCACTTTCCAGATGATGCAATCTTTTGAATTTCTTTCTCTTGCATCCCCACGTTCACCCACCATGTGCCTGCACAAACACACATTCAGGCCTCCGGTTATTCACTGCTAATTCCGACTGAGACAAGATCTTTCACCTACCGCAAGCAAAGGAATTAATATTTTGAGCAGCCCAACTATAACCCTTCGCATGCAGAAGAAACAAGCATGTCAAAAAAAAAAAGGCTAGGCTGATGTTTCATCCTGGAATCTAAATATCCTTTGCGTTAGGTTAAGATCTTCTGACTTCCTGAACAGATACAGCCCAGATACAGGGTCCCAACGTGGCAGTAAGCCAGCTCTATGCGATGATGTGGTTAAGGCCCCTTTGAAGCTAGGCTGAATTTGTTCCAAGGAATTCAGTCACAGAAGTTGTGAAGAAAATTTAAAAAAAAAAATCAAGGGTGGGTCCAAACCGTGCCAGATTGGTGGCTTAAGGATTAGTAAAGCTCCAGACTTTAAACCACAGGAGGATCCCTGGATCCCAGGTCATCTTGTTGTCTATTTAGCATCTGGTCTCCCTCTACGCCAAGGATGTCCAACCGTGGCAACTCCCAGAATACCTCAGGCCAGCATGGCTGGCTGGGGAATTCTGGGAGTTGAAGTCCACAGATCTTCAAGTTGTCACGGTTGGACACCCCTACTCTACCTGTTGATGAGAGCGGATGCTCCTGGGCAGCACGGTCCTCTCCAAAGCTCAGCAATTTTGGATCAGAAAACAACCCAAGTGACATTCTAGTTCCCTGAGAAAAGATGCATTTACTACAGATGGACTTGTGTCACTCTAAGGCAGCTAGAAATGACAATTATGAGACAATTACTGGAAAAGATTTCCCTGCCTGTTGATTTTTCTCCCCCTCCCTGCCACCATTCTACTTAAGGAAGAGATGCGTAATCTTTAAAATCTCTTCCTTTTTTTTGAAAGAAAAATAAAGTACAGGTCAGGAGCCATTTCACCTTTCATAGAAATGAACTAATTTTGAAATAGGAAGCTCCTTCCACCCAGCAGCAGCAAACCCAAAAGGAAACCCACTGCAATTTTGTTTAGAGCTGCAGGTATGTGACCTTACAGGAGGGGAACTCAGATCGCCTGAGCTCTTGAATAATCAATGTATTCTGGTAGACAACCAAATCTGGTTATCTGATAGAAAGTGATCTGTTGCGGTCAAATCCGATGTCACCGATACTAGGAAGCTATGTTCTGGCAAAAATAAACAGGTACTGCTGAGATGCCAGTGTTAGCCTCAGAAGCAAAGGATTTATAAGAGTCTGCAAACGTTCAGATTGCAGGCGAATAATGTGCAACTCCACCGCTAGTATAATCAGTGGTGGGATTCAGCCGGTTCGGATGAACCAGTTGTTAAAATTGCTGGTTGGCCCCACCCCTCCCGAGACCCCACAAGCCCCATTTTCGCTCGCAGGAGGCCTACTAGGCCCAAAATGGGGCACAGGGGGGGTGGAGCCCCCCCCCCGCAGCCTGTTTTCAGTCCCAGGAGGCTGCAGGGAGGCCTACTAGAACTAAAATGATGCAATGGGTATGGGTGGGTGCGCAGTGCCCTGCCCCGGTGGCCCATTTTTGCTCCCAGGGTGGCACTGCACACCCACCCACCCCCGCTGGCCATTTTTGCTTCCGAGTGCTGCCTGTCACCCACCCCTGGCCCCACCCACCATGGCCACACCTACCCACCCAGTCCTTAGGGCAGAGAACCGTTTGTTAAAATTATCTGAATCCCACCACTGAGTATAATGTTCCCCTGTAACATCAGATCTGCTTCCTATATTGTGAGTCAGAGGCTACATTATTCTACTTATTAGAATACATAAAATAGCTGATGGGTCACCATTATTTTTTTGACCGAAAAACACACACTTCAGAATTAAGGCTACGGTCAAGGGACCGCTGAAAAACCTCGGACCCACCGAGATCCAGATCTTGGAGAAGTGGATCAGTTGGCCTGACTTTGAGTTGAACACTTGGACGCAACCAAGAATGAAAGTTGGGCAATCACAAATGGTCCAATTAGGAAATGAACACAGCCAACTCAAAAGACCAAACTTTTCTGGGGAAGGGGAAAAGTGTATTTGCATGGATTTAAAAATGTCCCTTTTAAGCTACATATTGGGAAAGAACGTGGCTGCCTTCTTAGACCTCAGCTTTTAGCAGAAAAAGAAATCAAACGCCCTCTTGGTTTTATCCATCGCTTGAGGTGCAACCAAGCAATGTGCTTAATCTTTTTTTTTTCTTTCTTCTTGGAAAACTCCCGCTCTCCCTCACCAGCTGGGCTGACGAGAAAACCTCAAACATGTGGAGGATGCTGTATGGCCTCCGAGATGGATTTAAAAGCATTTGCAAGGCATGTGAAGTTAGCTTCAAACCAGGGCATGCTGAGATTTTCCAAAATTCAGCTAGGGTACTAAACTATGGAAGAAGCTACCCAAGTTCACCTTGCGCCGAGTAGCCTCGGAGACAGGTTTGGTTGACCCAGGCTCACTTAGAAGGAGAACAACCTTGGCATCAGGAGAAGCTGGCCTACCCCCCCCCCCATCCAGAAAGATGGATCATAATATTTATTGGGAAGCTCATATCAAGAAGACAGCTACTTTCGACTTCCTGCTTCTGGCCAGGAATCCTGCAAATCATTTCCTGTTCCAGGAGATTTACTTTTGGACAACTACCTAACTACCGTATTTTTTGGAGTACAAGATGCACCTAAATTTAGAAGAGGAAAACAACAAAAAAAGGGTTTTGGCCATGGGTGCCCCTTTTTTGGCCCTTTTCCAGCTTTTTTTTTCTGCCCGTTTTCAAGGCTTTTTTCTGCCCAATTTTCTGGGCTTTTTCTGGCCCGTTTTCTAGGCTTTTTCCAGACAATTTTTGAGGCTTTTTCCAGCTTGTTTTTTCCTGAAAAAATGGGTCAAAAGCCTCAAAAATGGGCCCAAAAAAGGCTGAAAAAAGGCCCAAAATGGGGTGTGCAGAGGCCCCCCCCACAAAAATGGCCGGCAGGTGGGCGGGGCTTTGGTAATATTTGGTTTATAAGACGCACAGACATTTTCATACCCTTTTGGGAGACAAAAAAGTGCATTATAGTCCAAAAAATACGGTACATCTGGGATGCCTGGGTTGGGGATCAGGGGTCCAGAAGGAAAATAACAAATTTGGGGCTTCTCTGGCACGCTAAGTCACGTTGGCACCCTTACGAAGGAAAGATTTGCAAGTCCTTCTCAGGGGATGAGCGGTGCCCTAGAGGGAGGCCTTCCGCCCGTTGAGACGTGTGGGGTTCCGCTGAGAAAATATACAACTGAATTAAGACTTCCTGGTTCCTCCGAGGCGTTGGCAATTGTGCGTGCAATTTCTCTTTCTGGAAGAAAGAGTGAAAAACGAGTCCAAAATCTGACCCTCGGCCCTTCTTAAAAAAAGAAAGAAAGAAAGAAAGATAAAACGCTAGAAAGGAGGGAAAAAGGGGAGGCTTCCCCATAGCAGCATATGGGGTGCTTTACTGCACTGGGACCCATTCAAAATCCTTTGGGAAAGCCTTGAATGGGCCAGGATTTTTTAAATGGAGGGACAACGAAGTGGAAGAGGCAAGCTTGCGAGTTGTGTCCTTTGGACAAAATGCTAAAAAAAAAAAAAAAAAAAAAAAAAAGACGCTAAGAGCGAGCCGAAAGCTTCGGAATCTGCGTCTCCTGTGTGTGCGCAGGGCAGGTTATTGGTAGCACCGTAGGAAGGGCCCCGGGAAGCTCTGGGTTCAATTTTTCAGCAAATCCGCCAAGTCATAGGCATCAAACAAGTCACTTACACCCTCGCCCTCCTCCAGTCCCCATAGATAATCCTCTTGGTCGAGGGGAGGGGAAAAACTGACAAAGGGGCCTGGGTCGCCGTAGGCTGTAGAAGGGAGCTGGTCCTCTGTCTGCTGCAGGAGGTGCTGAGGGGGTTCCAGGAGACCATCCTCCCCCTCCATCAGGCAGTCCGGCACCTCCGTCTTCACCAATTCCACTGTGGAAACAAGAAGGAAGTCAAGGCACAATGTGAGCATCGCAGCAAAGACGGCAGGGCCAAGATTTTGTATATGTGTGTGTACGCGTGCATGTGTGTGTATTTATTTATTTATTTTATCGTGTTAATTTGTTTATTTAATTCTGTATTTATTTATTTTGTCATGTTCATGTAGTGTGTATTGGAGGCGGTGACTCTTTGAGAGCTTTTATGCAACGAAATTTCATTTTAATGCATGCCGATTAGCGTTCATTCAAAGTGACAATAAAGTTATGATTCTATTCTAAGAGCTGGCACCCCTGGGCACCAAGTAACAGAATAACAGGGCTGGAAGGGACCTTGGAGGTCTTCTAGTCCAATCCCCTGCTTAAGCAGGAAACCGTATGCTATTTCAGACAAATGGTTATCCAATCTCTTCTTAAAAGCCTCCAGTGTTGGGAGCACCCACAACTTTTGAAGGCAAGCCGTTCCACTGATTAATTGTTCTGTCAGGAAAGTTCTTTTTAGTTCTAGGTTGCTTCTCTCCTTGATTAGGTTCCATCCATGTGTCTTGACCTGCCTTCAGATATTTTGGAGAAAGGTTGACCCCACCTTCTTCTCTGTGGCAGCCCTGCGAATATTGGAACTCTTCTAAGTGAGGCCGAGGTCTCAAGATGGAACCCAACTATTGAACTCCGGAAGCTACCAGGATCCACCCGCATCCTTAATGTGGATGCCGTTTTGCCCACCTTTTTCAAAGGAGCAGGGGCCAGATGAGAAAGTGGGTTCTCACTCTCCCCCACCCCATTCCCTCCCCCTTTGGGGCCCAGAAAAGGAAAGAGCAGGCAGGACGAGAAGAAGCAACCGCTTGGACTAGAGCTGCAACTGCAACCCAACAAGTCAGACACAGACTTCAGAGGATAATTAGAACTGTAGAAAAAATAATGGCTACCAATCTGCCTTCCATTGAGGACCTGTATACTGCACGAGTCAAAAACAGGGCTGTGAAAATATCTACAGACCCTCACATCCTGGACATAAACTGTTTCAACTCCTACCCTCAGAACGACGCTATAGAGCACTGCACACCAGAACAATTAGACACAGGAACAGTTTTTCCCTGAATGCCATCACTCTGCTAAACAAATAATTCCCTCAACACTGTCAAACTAGTTACTAAGTCCGCACTACTATTAATCTTCTCATCTTTCCTATCACCCATCTCCTCCCACTTATGACTGCATTAACTTTGCTGCTTGTATCCTTACAATTTATATTGATTGTTTCCTGATTGCTTATTTGTACCCTATGACTATCATTAAGTGTTGTATCTTATGATTTTTGACAAATGTATCTTGTCCTTTTATGTACACTGAGAGCATAGGCACCAAAGACAAATTCCTTGTGTGTCCAATCACACTTGGCCAATAAAGAATTCAATTCAATTCAATTCTATTCTATTCTGAGTTACAGAAGACCAGAGAGACTATCATGGCCCTTATCCTTTTCCTAGAAATAACCTGGTCTCACACGAGCTTCCACAACTAGGTGCAAGATACGGCCACAACAGACTTTGGTGACTGTGCCTTATGATGGGATTCCCTCTCTAAATAAATTTGACTGGGTACTTACTTTTAGGTATTTCCAATGATTAGTAATGGGCAGAAGGCTGATTACAGCTTCTTAGCAGGCTATGCAAAGTCTTTCCCAGAAGACCAAGGTGATCGTCCCTTCAGAGCTTCCAACATTACCTTTCACCGTTGTGGGTTTAGTAACCTCCTGGGGTGCTGGAAGAGGAAAACAACTCTCCTTGGCAGGACTTTCTTCCAGAATTTCTTCCGGGCACAGGTAGACCTCAATGGGGCCATTGGTACTCCTTAGGTGGAGCTGGACATTCTCCTGGAGGAGGAGGAACAAATCAAGAAAGAGCATGACTCACTACCCTCAAGCCCCAAGGGCACCTGTCTGGGAACAAACAATTACAGGTAGTCCTCAATTTATGACCATAATGGAGCTGGCCCATTATGGTCATAAAATGAGTCACTCACATGACCTTGATTTTGCAACCTTGTGGCGGCCATTAAGTGAACCAGTTGTTTTCTACAGGACCAGTTTCGCCCAAAAACCAGATGTAAATGCTGATCACTTAGATGATTTAGCAACAGAACCGGTGTCATGGTCAGATCATTTTCTTCTTCGCCTGGACTTTCGAACCGCCACCCACCATCGCAGGGAGACGGAACCAATACGTTGGTTCCGTCCCAGGCGTCTGATGGACCCTGAGAGGTTCCTGACGGAGCTTGGGCCATTTCCTGAGGATCTGGCCCACGGCACGGCTGAAGAACTAGTTGTGGCCTGGGAACAGGCCGCGGCTGGAGCTTTGGACCGTGTCGTGCCTTTGCGGCCTCTGACCCGGCGCAGATCTCAGCCGGCCCCTTGGTTCTCCGAGGGGCTGAGGGAGATGAAACGCCGGAGAAGACGCCTAGAGAGTACCTGGAGGTCCAGTCGTTCTGAGGCTGATCGGACACTAGTTAGGTCTTATTCTAGGACCTACCTAGTGGCAATGAGGGAGGCGAGGCGTTCTTACGCCTCCACCCTCATTGCGTCGGCAGATATCCGCCCGGCCGCCCTGTTTCGGGTGACCCGCTCTCTCCTTCATCAGGAGGTGCGGGATGACCCTTTGCAGGGACATGTCGAGGAGTTTAGTGGTTATCTATACGATAAAATCGCTCAGCTCCGGGATGGTCTGGATCGAAATTGGGATGATCCAAGTGAGAGGGCGGAGTCACGTCTTGTCGAGATTGTTTGGGATGAGTTTGATCTTGTGACTCCCAAGGACGTGGACAGGCTGTTGGGGAGGCTCCACGCCACTACATCTTTACTGGACCCGTGCCCTTCCTGGTTGGTGCTGGCCACACAGGAGGTGACACGAGGCTGACTTTGTTGGAAGGGGTTTTCCCTGCCGCCTTGAAAGAGGCGGTGGTGAGACCCCTCCTCAAGAAGCCTTCCCTGGACCCAGCTATTTTGGGTAATTATCGTCCGGTCTCCAACCTTTGCTTTGTTGCGAAGGTTGTAGAGAGTGTTGTGGCGCGGCAGCTACCCCAATACCTGGATGAAGCTGTCTATCTAGACCCGTTCCAGTCCGGCTTCCGACCCGGATACAGCACGGAGACAGCTTTGGTCGTGTTGGTGGATGATCTCTGGAGGGCCAGAGACAGGGGTTATTCCTCTGCCCTGGTCCTGGTTAGATCTCTCAGCGGCTTTTGATATCATCAACCATGGTATCTTGCTGCGCCGGTTGGGGGGATTGGGAGTGGGAGGCACCGTTTATCGGTGGTTCTCCTCCTATCTCTCTGACCGGTTGCAGACGGTGTTGACAGAGGGGCAGAGGTCGGTCGCGAGACGCCTCACTTGTGGGGTGCTGCAGGGGTCAACTCTCTCACCCCTCCTGTTCAACATCTATATGAAGCCACTGGGTGAGATCATCAGTGGCTTTGGGGTGAGATACCAGCTGTACGCTGATGATACTCAGCTGTACTTCTCCACCCCGGGCCACCCCAACGAAGCTGTTGAAGTGCTGTCCCGGTGTTTGGAAGCCGTACGGGTCTGGATGGGGAGGAACAGGCTCAAGCTCAATCCCTCCAAGCCGGAATGGCTGTGGATGCCGGCACCCCGATTCAGTCAGCTGCAGCTGACTGTTGGAGGCGAGTTATTGGCCCCAAAGGAAAGGGTGCGCAACTTGGGTGTTCTCCTGGATGAACGGCTGTCGTTTGAAGATCATTTGACGGCCGTCTCCAGGAGGGCTTTTCACCAGGTTCGCCTGGTTCGCCAGTTGCGCCCCTTCCTTGATCGGGATGCCTTATGCACAGTCACTCATGCTCTTGTCACCTCTCGCTTGGATTATTGCAATGCTCTCTAAATGGGGCTCCCCTTGAAGTGCACCCGGAGGCTTCAGTTAGTCCAGAATTTATTTATTTATTATTTATTTATTATTTAAATTTTTATACCGCCCTTCTCCCGAAGGACTCAGGGCGGTTTACAGCCAGATAAAATAAACAGTACTATTACAAAATAAATACTATTAAAATACCACTAAAAAACTTATTCAATTTGGCCGCAATTAAAATTTAGCAAATAATAAAACCCATTAAAAACCCATTAAAAACCCATTTAAAACCCCTTAAAAACCCACGAATTTAAAAACTAATCCAGTCCTGCGCAGATGAATAAATGTGTTTTAAGCTCGCGACGGAAGGTTCGGAGGTCCGGAAGTTGACGAAGTCCTGGGGGGAGTTCGTTCCAGAGGGTGGGAGCCCCCACAGAGAAGGCCCTCCCCCTGGGTGCCGCCAGACGACACTGTCTCGCTGACGGCACCCTGAGGAGTCCCTCTCTGTGAGAGCGCACGGGTCGGTGAGAGGTATCCGGTAGCAGTAGGCGGTCCCGTAAGTAACCCGGCCCTATGCCATGGAGCGCTTTGAAGATGTTCACCAAAACCTTGAAGCGCACCGGAAGGCCACAGGCAGCCAGTGCAGTCTGCGAGGATAGGTGTCACACGGGAGCCACGAGGGCTCCTCTATCACCCGCGCAGCTGCATTCTGACTAACTGAAGCCTCCGGATGCCCTTCAAGGGAGCCCCATGTAGAGAGCATTGCAGTAATCCAGGCGAGACGTCACGAGGGCGTGAGTGACCGTGCACAGGGCATCCCGGTTCAGAAAGGCGCAACTGGCGCACCAGGCGAACCTGGTAAAAGCTCTCCTGGAGACGGCCGTCAAGTGATCTTCAAAAGACAGCCGCTCATCCAGGAGGACGCCCAAGTTGCGCACCTGCTCCATCGGGGCCAATGACTCGCCCCGACAGTCAGCAAGACTCAGCTGACTGTACCGAGATGCCGCATCCACAGCCACTCTGTCTTGGAGGATTGAGCCTGAGCCTGTTTCTCCCCATCCAGACCCAGACGGCTTCCAAGCACCGGGACAACACTTCGATAGCTTCGCTGGGGTGGCCGGTGTGGAAAAGTACAGCTGGGTGTCATCAGCGACAGCTGGTACTCACACCAAGCCACTGATGATCTCACCCAGCGGCTTCATATAGATGTTGAACAGAAGGCGAGAGGATCGACCCCGCGGCACCCCACAAGTGAGGTGTCTCGAGCCGACCTCTGCCCCTGTCAACACCGTCTGCGACCGATCGGAGAGATAGGAGGAGAACCACCGATAAACGGTGCCTCCCACTCCCAATCCCTCCAACCGCGCAGCAGGATACCATGGTCGATGGTATCAAAAGCCGCTGAGAGGTCTAATAGGACCAGGGCAGAGGAGCATCCTCATCCCTGGCCCTCCAGAGATCATCCACCAACGCGACCAAAGCCGCCTCAGTGCTGTAACCGGGCCGGAAGCCAGACTGGAACGGGTCTAGATAGACAGTTTCATCCAGGTGCAAGGGAAACTGATATGCCACCATACTCTCTACAACCTTCGCCAAGAAGGGAAGGTTGAGACCGGACGATAATTACCTAAAACAGCCGGGTCCAGGAAGGCTTCTTGAGGAGGGGTCTCACCACCGCCTCTTTCAAGGCGGTCGGAAAGACTCCTCCACCAAGGAAGCGCCAGAATAGCCTGGAGCCAGCCTCGTGTCACCTCCTGAGTGGCCAGTACCAGCCAGGAGGGGCACGGGTCCAGTAAACATGTGGTGGCATTCAACCTCCCCAGCAACCTGTCCATGTCCTCGGGAGCGACAGGGTCAAACTCATCCCATAAAATGTCCCCAAGACCACCCTCAGCCGTCTCACCCACGTCACTGCAATCTTGGTCTAGGCCCTCCCGAAGCTGAACGATTTTAACGAATGCAGCTGCGCGGGTGATAGAGGGAGCTCCACGTAGCTCCCATGTAACACCGCTCCTGCGCAGACTGCACTGGCTGCCTGTGGTCTTTCGGGTGCACTTTAAGGTTCTGGTTACTACCTTTAAAGCGCTTCATGGCTTAGGGCCTGGGTACTTACAGGACCGCCTACTGTTACCTCATACCTCCCACCGACCCGTACGCTCACAGAGAGGGACTTCTCAGGGTGCCGTCCGCCAAACAATGTCGGCTGGCGGCCCCCAGGGGAAGATCCTTCTCTGTGGGGGCTCCTACCCTCTGGAACGAACTTCCCCCTGGTTTGCGCCAAATTTCTGACCTTCGGACCTTTTGCCGCGAATTGAAAACGCATTCATTTACTCGCGCGGGGCTGGCTTAAATTTTGTTGTATTTTTAAATTTATATTCCATATTTCTAAATTTTATATGAATTTTAATGGGTTTTTAGAATTTTAAATGTTTTAAAGTTTTCGGCCAATTGTGTAATAAGTTTTTTAATTTTGTTTTAATTGTATATTGTATTGTTTGTTTTTACTCTGGCTGTACACCGCCCTGAGTCCTTCGGGAGAAGGGCGGTATAGAAATCTAATAAATAATAATAATAATAATAATAATAATAATAATAATAATAATAATAATAATAATAATAAAAACGGTCATAAAACAGTCAGGTGACTGTGTCAGCGTTCCAGAAAACACCCTCGCCAAGTAAAAACTCCGAAGTACGCATCTTTCAAAGTTCTTTTACTAGGATAGGTAAACTGGCACATCTGGGAAAATCAGAATCTGAGAGATCCGGGTTTTCCCTCAGTAAATCAAAACCCCAAAAGCACCCCGATTCCTCTGCCGATCACATGCTCTAATCACCGATCATCCCATCTCGATACATCACTCCGATCACTCCTCGAGATGCAGGACCGGTCTGACCTTGATCGGCAGGAAGAATGTTATTGTGTCTAATGAGCCCCTCTACTAACCCCCCCTCCTACTTTCCCACATATGAGAAAGTGACAGCATGGAAGCTTCCGGCCTAGTATAGCTTCCAAAGCTGACAGACTGTGGAATGCTGCAAACTGTGAATGCGGGCTAGTTGCCGACAAACCCAAAATGTGGTCATGTGACCTGGTCGGGGGGGGGGGTGTGGTGTCGCTGGAACTAGGTTGTAAGTACCCCTTGGGGGGGGGTCTGTCATTGCTTGGTGCCGTCACTAAGCAACCAGCTGTAAAGTAAGGACTACCTGCAGCAACAGATGGAGCAGCCGCCAAAATGAAGAATGACGAGTTACCACTCCTACCTCACAAACCTCAGGCACTTCAAGGCGCGTTTCAGGGGGGGCTCTCACCACAATCACCGTCTGCTCGTTAAAATTGCTGATGGCTCGGATATCCTGATAGGTGACATAGGCTAACGTAGAGACACAGAGGGAAGTTAAAGAAAACACTGCAAAGAAACAGCAAACTCTGAATTCTGATGGGCAAATATGGCAGCTTGTGGACTTCAACTCCCAGATTTCCTCAGCCAGCATAGGTGTTGTGCCTCGCCCGCCCTCCTCTCCACAACCGGGCCCCTTCCATCTCCTGCTATCTGAGCCAGAGTCTGATAATGAAGAAGAACGGCCTGGCATGCCTCCAGCCCCCAGCCCTGGCACCATGCCCAGACAGAATGAGCAAACAAACCTCCCTCCTACAGCGTGTGAGCACGAAGCCAGCCACGTGCTAGAATTGCCGGCAGCAGACCAGGAGGACGGAAAGACACAGGAAAGACACACGGATCCCCGCTTCCGGAGAATGGAGAGGCGACGTCAGCAAAAGGAAGGGAGGGGCAGGCCTGGATAAGTGCTGAGTCATGGAGCCACACCCCATGGCCTATATAAAGGATCTGCTTTTTGGCATTCCCTGAGTCAAGCAAAGTCTCATCTGGTTGCTGAAGTCACATCTTGGATTCCTGCCTGCCCTGAGAACTCTGACAGGAATTTGGCAAAGCTGCAGAGGCTTCGTGGCTACGCTTGCTACAGACTTCCCAGACCCGGCCGTCGGAGGAGGAGTGGGTCATGACAATAGGGCCTAAAACAGTGATGGCTAACTTTTTCTGGACCGAGCGCCCAAAGCGGGCCCACATGTGTGAATACGCATGCCTGTGCCTGAACCCCCAAAATGACCCCACATGTACTCTGCCCTCCTATGCATACAAGCGTGGCCCCCTGCAGGTGCCCTGCCTCTGCCCCGCCACTTGCGCATGCGTGGCAGAGACCTGAAGACCAGCTGGCATACATGAACCGAGGCGATGGCTCGCATGCCCACAGAGGATGCTGCGTGCCATAGGTTCGCCATCACGGGCCTAGAGACTTCAATTCCCAGAATTCCTGAGCTAGCTATACTGGCTCAGGAATTCTAGGAGTTGAAGTCCATAGGCCCTAAAATTGCCATAGCTGCAGCAGTGGGTTTCTACCGGTTCAGCCCGGTTCGGTCGAGCCAATAGCGGCGATAGTGAGCTGAGAACGAACCAGTTCTCTCTGACGGTTAGCTTGGCCCTCCCGCCCGTGTTATACATACCTTATATTAGGTTGTTTTTAGCCCAGCTGAAAGGCGTGGCAAACCATCTCAGCTGTTCCGTAATACACTGCACTTGTGCGAAGCGACCCAATGGTAACACCGTTTGAAACCCACCACTGCATAGTTGCCCAGCCTGGTCTAGGCCAAGGAGGGAAATCAAAAGATTTTGAAATGGCTCTTCCAATCTTATCTGTATTCCAGGTTTGTTCTGACTGTTTCCTGAATTTCAATCAGCCCCATTTGGGTTTGAACATACATCTCTGTCTCAAAAGTGGGTTGTTTCGAACACAGGGCATTCACCATGCTCAAAAACACCTCAGAATACTTCTGGAAAGGTTGAAAGGAGTTCCATCTCTCAAAAATTGGGGGGGAAATTGGGTTGAAGGGGTAAAATGAGTGTAATTAGGAATCCTTCTGCTCTTTCACCTTCCCAACCCCCAAATTAAAACAAAATAAAGCCAAGCCCTTTTGCTTTTATCCTTGTTAGAGGTATCTTGGGCATCATAAGGGAAATTTAGTCTAGTGCCGTGATGGTGAACCTAGGGCACGCGTGCCACAGGTGGCACGCAGAGTCTTTTCTGCGGGCACGCCAGTCGTTGCCCCAGCCCAGCTCCACTGTACAAGCGCGCACCTCCCGTCGGCCAGCTGGTCTTCGGGTCTCTGCCACGCACGCACGAGGACGGGGCCTTCCCCGATCTCCGCAAGTGCTTCTCCATGGCAGGAATGCAGGAGAAAGCTAGGACGCCATGGGGGTAGAAACTGCAAAGATCAGGGAAGGCACAGAAGGCAGGAGAAAGCTAGGAGAAACTGGAGATCGTGGAAGGCAGCTAGGACGCGATGGAGGTAGAAACTGTGGCGATCACGAAACCCCTCCACGCCCCGTTTTGGGCCTGAAAAGCCTCCTGCATCAACCTGGAAGCCAAAACGTGGACCCAGGGTGCATGCACAGGGGGGAGGGGGCACATGCGCAGGGAACATGCGTGCATGTGTGAGGCACACACGCGGGGGGCGCTCACATTGCATTTTGGGGACTGTGGCACACGTGCGTGAATTCATGCGCACGCGTGCATGCTTTGGGTACTCGGCACCAAAAAGATTAACCATCACTGGTCTAGCGGTTAACATATCAAGTTAGAAACCAGGAGACTGTGAATTCTAATTCTGCCTTGACATGAAAGCAAGCTGGATGTTTTTGGCCCTATCACCAGGAGACTGGGAATTCTAGTCCCACCTTAGGCAAGAAAAGTCAACTGGGTGACCCTGAGCCAGTCACTCTTCCTTAGCCCAACCCACCACAGGGTTGTTGCTGTTGTGGAAAAAACAGGAGGAAGGGTTATTGTGTATGTACACCCACCTTCAGCTATTTATAAAAACATTAAAGGCAGACTATAAATAAATAAAGGAGGGAGATAGAGTCGGCTCTTGGCTGCAGCCTGCAGTCCTGGAGCTTACCGTGAGAAGCCAATCAGGTCATTATGGATTACAGTACTGGCCAAAATTACGGAAACACTTTTGGGAAAAGTGTATTTTTGAGGTTTGATGGCTAATAACACCACTTTTTTTTTTTTTTTGGAGTTTCAAGATAATCCTATTCATGGCCTGGGAATAGCCCAGACCTTAACCCAATTAAAAATCTATGGAGCCGACTAAAGAAACATGTTAGTCAGAAGCGATCCAGCAATAAAACCCAGTTAATAGAAGCAATCATTCAATCTTGGTTTCACATTATCACAGCTGCAGAACTAAAAGACTTGGTTCACTCCATGGGAAGATGTTGTAAGGTCGTAATTCATGCTAAAGGTTACCCAGCAAAGTATTAACTGACCATGGTGATCATTTTTGTACATCTCGTTTTTTCTACGTGTTTTGCTTTTCTTCTTTATACTGTAACTGCTATTCTAATAGCAAATCCTTCATAAATTATTGCATTACATTCTTGATGTTTCAACTCCTACTCTCAAAATAACGCTAGAGCACTGCACACCCCAAGAACATTTTTTCCCCAAACGCCATAACTCTGCTAAAGAAATAATTCCCTCAACATTGTCAAACTATTCACTAAATCTGCACTACTATTATCTTCTCATTGTTCCCACCACCCATCTCCTTCCACTGATGATTCTATGACTGTAACTTTGTTGTTTGTATCCTTACGATTTATATTGATATTGTTTCCTGATTACTTATTTGTACCCTATGACTATCATTAAGCGTTTTACCTTATGATTCTTGATGAACGTTATCTTTTCTTTTATGTACACTGAGAGGATATGCACCAGTGATGAAATCCAATTTTTTTTACTACCAGTTCTGTGGGCGTGGCTTGGTAGGTGTGGCTGGGTAAGGATACTTCAAAATCTCCATTCCCACCCCATTCTGGGGCCAGCAAGAGGTGGCATTTGCCAGTTCTCCGAACTACTCAAAATTTCCGCTACCGGTTCTCCAGAACCTGTCAGAACCTGCTGGATTCCACCCGATATGCACCAAAGACAAATTCCTTCTGTGTCCAATCACACTTGATCAATAAAAAATTCTATTCTATTCTATTCTATTCTGTTCTATTCTATTCTATTGATTAAATTATCTTTCTATTGATATATAATTCTATGGTACTACTCCCCCCCCCCAAAAAATGGTGTTATTAGCTAGTTTTAGAAAATACACTTTCCCCAAAAAAGGTTTCCACAATTTTGGCCACTACTGTATATTTAAAGAGGATAACAGCACACCTTGACTTAGGTGATGAGGGGGGAACCCCAAGAATGGCTCTGCATGGAGCCTGCTGGATTCTGAACCTTTGTCCCCTGGTCTTCAACACAGTGTGGACCAGGAATGATTTTGATTCTCCTGGAAGCCTCTCTTTGTTCTCCGGTCATTGTCCTCTTCACCCACCCAACTCTCAAAAGGATATCTTTGGTTGGTCTCATCTTCTGTCAGATGCTTTAACTGCAGAGAAGATTCCTGGATCAGCTTGTCCAAAACTTTCTCGTTCTTTGAAAGTTCAGCCAGTTCTTGCCGCAAGACATGTTGTTTCGTGGCCACCGAAGAATCTTCAAAGAGTCCCGTTCCCCTGGACAGCATATTAATAATAGATCAGATAAGTCCCATTTGCAAAAGCAGAGCTCAAGTTTTCACTTTGAGCTCTCTTCTCTTCCTTTTTTTTCCCTTGGGGTATTATACATCCTGATGCATTGTGGTTATTTCAACACAGATTTCAATGCATCCCATCCCTATTTATGGGATGGGATGAAAAACTATGAATATTCTATTATTTAGAAAGCTTTAAAGTACTGAAAAGAAAAGGGAGAAAAGTAAAAAAAAATCCTGTCAGTATACAATGGCAACTTAGATGTCGGTCTTACAAACGTAAGATGATTTCGCTTTTCATCCAAAGTTAAGTAGAACGTGGTAAAAAAAATTGCTTTGAACTCTTGGCGGGAGGGAGATTCAGAAGGTTTTTAAGGGAAAAAAAATAAAAGAGGCACAGAGACACTGATCCCAAACACGAGTGAACACAAAGGGGCTCAAACCAAAGCAGATGGGGAAACAGACTTAAGGAGATTGAGATAAAATGTGGAAATTAAGGAAACCGGTTTGAAAATGTGACTCTGCTGATAAAGAAAAGCAGAAGGCATTAAGAAGCGAGCAGAGCAAAATCTGGGAAAATGCCGCCTCCTTATAGAGACAGCCAGAGAAACTGTAAACATTCAAAGTAATTCTCAAAGGAAAACAGCATCTCTCTTTAAGAAAAGTGATATCCAATTGGGCCTTGGGATGGGGTTAAAAAGGGACGTGGTGGCTCAGTGGCTACGACGCTGAGCTTGCCGATCGAAAGGTCGGCAGCTCAGCGGTTCGAATCCCTAGTGCCACGTAACGGGGTGAGTTCCTGTTCCTTGTCCCAGCTTCTGCCAACTAGCAGTTCGAAAGCATGTAAAAAAATGCAAGTAGAAAAAAATAGGGACCACCTTCGGTGGGAAGATAACAGCGTTCCGTGCGCCTTTGGCGTTGAGTCATGCCGGCCACATGACCACGGAGACGTCTTTGGACAGCGCTGGCTTTCGGCTTTGAAATGGAGATGAGCACTGCCCCCTAGAGTCGGGAACGACTAGCACAGATGTGCGAGGGGAACCTTTACCTTAAACCTACATGGGATCGGAGTTGCATGGCAGATACGAAATCTTTCTGCCCTGTGCAGAGTAGAAAGATCTCCAGAGGTTGTGAGCTATCCCAATCACTTGAGAAGAGATAAACAGGTAGTCCTTGACTTAGACTTAGCCCCCTAGAGTCGGAACGACTAGCACATACGTGCGAGGGGCAACTTTACCTTTACGGGGTTAAAAGAGCAAAACTAATTTGTCGATTCTGCAGAAAAAAGCACTCTTTAACTGCACTGCAGGTTTCATTTAGTGACCATTCGAAGTTACAGCAGCACTGAAAAGTGACTTATGATCGTTTTTCACACTTACATGGCTGTTGCAGCATCCCCATGATCAAAATCTAGATGCTTGACAACTGGCTCACATTTATAACGGTTGCCATGTCGCAGGGTCACGTGATCCCCTTTGGCGACCTTCTGTCAATCAAAGTCAATGGGGGAAAGCCAGATCCACTTAACAAGGGAAATTTGAAATTTGGAACAGGGGAGCCCCCGTTTGCAAAACTCTTCCTCCAAACCCATTTCCTTTCCTTGTGCACTATGTCTTTTAGATTGCAAGCCTCGTAAGGTCTTCTTATTGGCCTTCTCAGCTACCCCAGCAGCCAGCTTGGATAGAGGGAGAAAACTGCTCAATCTGGATGATTAGATAAAAAGTGCTCGGCTGCAGATCCAGGTAAAATTGGAGGGAGCTCAGTAAGACTTCAGACGATGTCAGTTGGCACAGCAATCCCACAGGAAAATGTAAAGTGCGACTGAAATGCTTAGGGGAGGCACTTCCTTCAGTCTCGGTTGTCGTTGTTAACCGAATCCCACGGTTAGTCTTTCGCCGAGGCAACTTCCTGCCAGCTTCCTGCAACCCAAGTCACTGGGGAAGCTGGCAGGAAGTCGAAAGTCCCAAGCTTGCAAGCAGGTAAGTGGCTGCCATTGGGTAGGGGAGGAGGGAAGGAAGAGGGTACTGGGGAAGTGTGCAAAGGTGTGAGGATGGTAATAATAATAATAATAATAATAATAATAATAATAATAATAATAATAATAATAATAATAATAATAATAATAATAATAATAATAGAGTTGGAAGAGACCTTGGAGGTCTTCTAGTCCAACCCCCTGCCCAGGCAGGAAACACTATACCACTTGACAAATGGTTCTCCAACATCTTAAAAACCTCCAGTGTTGGAGCATTTACAACTTTTGCAGGCAAGTTGTTCCCCTGATTAATTGTTCTCACTGTCAGGAAATTTCTCCTTAGTTCTAAGTTGCTTCTCTCCTTGATTAGTTTCCACCCATTGTTTCTTGTCCTGCCCTCAGGTGCTTTGGAGAATAGTTTGACTCCCTCTTCTTTGTGGCAACCCCTGAGATATTGGAACACTGCTAGCATGTTTCCCCTAGTCCTCCTTTTCATTAAACTAGACATACCCAGTTCCTGCAACCGTTCTTCATATGTTTTAGCCTCCAGTCCTCTAATCATCTTTGTTGCTCTTTGGTACATGACAGGTGTGGCATGGAGAGGATGCATACAGGTATCAGGTTGGAGAGGGTCCAAGGTCCATGAAAGGCCCAGTGCAGATTGTGGAGAGGGTCCATGGGGTGTGAGGAAGGTGTTGTGAGGTTTGGGGAGTGTGGGTAGGAGTGCATAAGTAGTCAGCACAACATCAAGTGCAGAGGGGCTGTGGGAGGGCACCTGGGTGAAAAATAAACTTACCCCAGGGACTTGAAACTTATCTGCAGCTTCCTACTGGATTTTGCTTATTGGAAGCTGCTAGGGAAGGTTGCAAACTGATCCCGTGAACACAGGATGATCATATGGGCAAACTGGTTGCCAAGCACTTAGATCGCAATCATGTGAACATGGAGATGCTGGGGTAGCCAAAAACTCCACCATTTGTTCCAGCTCTGTCAGAACTTCAACCAGCCAATAAATTAATGGTCATAGTCGAAGATTACCATTCTCTCCAATGAAGAAATCCAGTTAAAGAAACACCTGCCAGATAGACTCTTTTCAAGCACAGGCTGGATAAGCAGCTGTTTTCCCAGCCTGGTTATACACCCGATGTCTGGAACGCAATCTTTTCCTAAGGGAATGCTAGAATTTTGGGAACTGAAGCTTCCCCATCTGGAGATCTTCTAGTTGGGGAAGGGTGACTTACAGCCAACTAATGACGTTCCTGTTCCACATTTGCTCGCGATATCCAACCCAATCTAGATTAGCCATTCTCTCCAGACCTCTCTGCACCTGAAGTCTTTTCCAACCAACTTACATCCACTGGATATTGTTCTTGGATTTCTTGCGGATGAGCTGAATCCCTTCCAGGACGTTGGTGATATCGTAGATACGTCGTTTTTGCACCTCCAGCACCTCAGCAGCGCGGTTCAAATCCAGGACCCCGTCTTCCGATTCACTGAGCAAGTGGATAAACTTCTTGGTCAGCAAGCCAAGGGATGTGTCGTAGCGAGTCTTCTCCCCAGGAGACTTGGGGGCTAGAAGACAAAGAAAACTCATGCATCGCAATCATACTAACGTGGGTTCAAGATTATAGAACCTATTCCATGTTGAATGGTATTCTGTATCTCCTATCTCCGTGGTGGCGAACCTATGGGACCTATGGGAACCTATTCTGATGGCACACGAGCTGTCACCCAGGTTCAGCTCCGCTGCGCATGTGCGCGCACCTCCCGCCAGCCAGCTGCTCTTCTGGTCTCTGCCGCGCATGCATGGGGCGCGTGCGGGTGGTCACGCATGAATATGTAGGGGTGGGGCGTATGCAGGGGCTCGTGTGCATGTGGGGGTGGGGCGCATGCACATACGGGGTGGTGGGCCTCATGCACGGGGGCTGCGCGTGCATTGCATTTTGGGGGGTTTCGCCACGCGCACGCACTTTGGGCACTCAGTCTGGAAAAGCTTCGTCATTACTGTCCTATCTCCTCCTAGATTCTATCAATGGTTAGAAACCACTGGGGCGGGGGAGAAGCGGGACGCACGTCTTACCTGTCCAGACCCACCTGCCACTCCCAAATTACATCCCTAAAGGGGGTAGGTGGCTAAGCGAGGGGCTGGAGCCCTATCATGCCCAGTGGGGAAGGGGAGAGAAGTGACAGCAAGGGGAGCTCCACGCGTCTCGCTTCTCCCCCACCCCACCATCCCTCTCGATAAAGAGATGGCGGGGAAGGGAAGCAGCCAGGCTGCTGTAGCCATTGGGGTGGGGTGGGCCGCAAGACGCGCGTCTTACCTGTCCAGCACCGTCACGTTCCTCACTGTTCTGTCCAGGGAAACACATAAAACTTCTCGCGAGTTCAATCAAAGTCGAACTCACGAGACGTTGTTGTTTTTTAACGCTTTTCCCTGGACACGAGCGGCGAGGAATGCAATGGTACTGGATAGGTAAGACAGGTGTCCTGCTTCTCCCTCACCCCACCTGCTGGAAACGAGTCTTTGTGCCGCCTCCTCGTAGAGCAGGACTCTGCAAGGCTTGTGCCGTTGCATGCAGGAACGGCAGCATTCCCGCGAGGTTCGACATACCGGCACAGCCGTGAGCGGCAGGACACTAGCTGTGCCGGTATGATGAAGCTCGCAGCAGTGCTGCAGTTCGTGCATGCGACGGCACAAACCTTGCAGAGTCCTGCTCCACGTGGAAGCAGCGGCGGTGAGACGTGTCAGGCGCGAAGAACAGGGAGGGTGGGGGCCACGGCAGTGGCAGGACATCCAGTCCTACGCTTGCTGCCTCCTGCACCCTCAAAATAATAAGACCCCCCTGATAATAAGGCCTAGCCCTTATTTGGGCGGGGGATTCAAAAGAAAATAAGACCCTGTCTTATTTTCGGAGAAACACAGTATACAATGTACAGCTGCCTTTTTTTGCTCAGAAAGGCTCAGAGTGCCTCCCAAACATCTAGGTGGCCATGTACAAATGAAGTCAAGTTATCCTGGCCACTGCCTTTCCTGCAAATTTAAGTTTCTGCTTGAATTTTTGTTGAAACTCTCTTCCTCATTTCAATGCCTTCAAAACGTGCTAGAATACAACCCCCATTCCAGGCAGGCAGATAATCTTGACAAGGTATGATGGAATTATAATTGCATATTATATTGCATTATATAATTGCAGAAAAATAAATTTAAAAACAAATAACATTTTTTTTAATTTTTAAAATAAAATTTGTAGAAGAGATGGAAAAAGGAAGTTTATGAAATAGGAAATCTTTTCAGCACCTAGGCTAAAAAAATAGTGTTCTATTGCCCTCTAGTGGCCAAAAGGGCTTCAGTGCAGCCACCCTTGCTATTAAATCCAGGTTAGGTTAGATCTAGGCTCCCAAAATAACCCTACGGTGTTATGTAATGTTTCTTTAGGATATAACATTATTCCCAGAAG
Organism: Ahaetulla prasina; assembly: GCF_028640845.1. Taxonomy (NCBI): domain Eukaryota; kingdom Metazoa; phylum Chordata; class Lepidosauria; order Squamata; family Colubridae; genus Ahaetulla; species Ahaetulla prasina. The sequence goes on from NC_080548.1 coordinate 17,610,445, forward strand.
GAAAAACAAAAGACAGCTTCCTTTACTGGAAAATGGATACAAAATTCTGTTCTTGTGGGTAAAATCCAAACACTTTATGATTAAAAAAAATAATAATAAAAACTGAGCTAAGCAGGTCACGCTGAACAAAAACTTGATCCCGAAGCAGATTTCTCACTTTGCACTGGAATCTGCCCCCGCCCCATTTCAAGCTACTGTATTTTTCGGAGTATAAGATGCTCTGGACTATAAGACGCACCCACCTTTCTGGGGGGAGGAAAACAAGCAAAAGAAAGCCAGCAATTTGTCTCCTTGTCGCAAACAGTCTGTTTCAGTTTCAGTGGTCGGGAAGCTGATCCCAGCTGCTTGTACTAATCAGGCTGTGCTGAAGCTTAAACGGGCTGTTTGCTGCAAGGAGGCAAATTGCTGGAAGGCAGAGGCCAAAGGGGGGGAGGGGGGGGGCTACATTCGGTGTATAAGACGCACACAAATTTTCACCCTCTTTTAGAGGGGGAAAAGTGCATCTTATACTCAGAAAAATACAGTAATCACCAATGAGGGCTAGAAACTTAAGACAGCGACTCTAGACTCAGCAAGTGCATCCTTTCGTTCCCGTTCCAATATTTCCTTATCCAATGCCTCTTACTTTTGGGACTAGGGATGTGTGCGAGCGCCGTTCCTTTGCCTTTTGGTGTTCGGAATTCTGGGATGCGCTGCTGGGCGGTTCCTTCCAGATCCAGTTTTCTCTTGGCCTAAGAAAAGGAGAAACGGAGACTGCCACGGTTAGCTTTGTGGGGAAAAACCACACATGAGCACACCAACTTGGCTGCAGACATCTGCAATATGGCCTTTCCATTTCTTGTCAATCCGCGACATGTTGCGACATTTCATTACCTAGCCTCCAATATCTAATCTGCTTTTCTCATGTAATAAAGCAAGAGTGCCGTGTCCATTTCTGGGTTGTAGTATCTGTTTGCATCCCCCATTCGAGGGGCTATTTAGTAAATTAAACTCTGCAGAAAAAAATTGGCATGCACGTATATTCCGAAGCACCCCAAGGGGTTCAACACAGATTCCCCCCCACCCAAAAAAATGAAAATGTATTGCTATGCTAAAGTCTTGTAGTAATCTGTTCCAGCGTGACGACCTCCAGATGTGTTGGACTACAATTCCCATGCTTTCCCCCATCAGGAGACCCAATGGGGAAAGCGAGTCGAAGGCCAGCATATCCATTCCCTCTGCTTTCTAACGTACACATGAAATTCCTAGAGTGATATCATCTGGAATGAATGTACAAACGTATTTCCTGCATGGATGTTGGCTGAATGGTCCTGTTTCAATTTTGGTTTCCCCTGCCCCCTGCCAACGTTTTCACAAAGTATGTTTTTCATTATTACATTTTTTGCTGCGTTTTTCTTGTTCCCATAACGGCAAGCAAGCTTCAGTCTGCTCTCATGGGGTTTAGTAAAGAGGCAAATGAAATAAAATGCAAGCAGTCCTCGACTTATAACGGTTCACTTAGCGTAGGATCCAATCTGGATCGGTTACCGGGCCCAGAGGTTTAGTCTTCCGAGTCATGTGGAGACTATCCTCGGGAAACTCCTCTCTACCAAAATATGTGCCTTGTGCTGCCAGGTCCTCAGCTCCTAAGTGCTTGATAAGCTGGTGGTAAACCGGCAAGGCTTGCTAAAATGTACCCGAACAGTTCTCCAATATGCTGGAAGTGCAAAAAGTATACAGAATGTATGACCATTTATGGTGGACATGTCCATCTGCAAAAAAATATTGGGCCAAAATCAGAAAATGGCTGGATGAAATAACTGACCAACACATAGACTGGAAACCAGAGACCTTTTTGCTGGGAATACACAATAGGAAACATAGTAAAGAAATAAGGTATCTAATTCTACACATAGAATAGAATAGAATAGAATAGAATAGAATAGAATAGAATAGAATAGAATAGAATAGAATTTTATTGGCCAAGTGTGATTGGACACACAAGGAATTTGTCTTGGTGCATATGCTCTCAGTGTATAAAAGAAAAGATACGTTCATCAAGGTACAACATTTACAACACAATTGATGGTCAATATATCAATATAAATCATAAGGATTGCCAGCAACAAAGTTATAGTCATACAGTCATAAGTGGAAAGAGATTGGTGATGGGAACTATGAGAAGATTAATAGTAGTGCAGATTCAGTAAATAGTTTGACAGTGTTGATGGAATTATTTGTTTAGCAGAGTGATGGCCTTCGGGAAAAAACTGTTCTTGTGTCTAGTTGTTCTGGTGTGCAGTGCTCTATAAGAATATCTTATGCACAGAACTGGAAAAATGAGAACATACCATCGCCGGAGAAAGTGAAAAGGAAAATTCTGGACTGTGCCGCGATGGATAAATTAACAAAGGAGATAAAAGAAAAGGAAGATACGGAATATTATATAATATGGAATAAATTGTATAATTGGATAGAAATTAGAAATAGTAAATGACGAAAAAGGGGAAAAAGTCACAAAAAGAAAAAAAAAAGATAGTGCATGAAAGAAAATGTATTGTTATAATGATAGGTATGATGGCATATATACAGAAATAAGGGATAATGGGACAAAAAGATAAGTATAATTAACGAAAACGAGAGGGAAACATGTAAATAATAGAGGATTACCAATATGAAGCTGATGTAAAGAAGGAGTATATGTTTTATGTTAGTGTTTGTTATATCTTGTTTTTTTAAAAAATAAACAATATTTGGTTAGGATAAGCTGGTGGTAAATCAGAACTCCTGTTGACAGATAAGGGGCCCGTTTCCCAGCCTTCAATCATTTCCGTGGCTATTTTTGTACCTGCTCGGCCAACAATCTTAGTAGCTGCAAAATTGAAGGTATGTCTTTATTCATTGCAATGTTTGTGTAGTGACCATTTTAAATTACAACAGCACTGAAAAAAAGTGACTTATGACCCTTTTTTCACACTTAACGACCGTTGCAGCCCATACACACCCCATGGTCACGGGAACAAAATTCAGACAACGGACTCCTATTTATGATGGTTGCAGTGTCCCGGGGTCCTGGGAACCTCCTTTTTGCAAACTTGTGACAAGCAAAGTCGACGGGGAAACCGGATTTTACAGAACCACTGTGCCACTAACTTTTAACAACTGCAGTGGTTCGCTTAACAACCGTGGCAAGAAAGGTTGTAAAATAGGGGCAAAACTCACTTGGCGACTGTTTCCCTTGGCAACAGAAATATTGGGCTCCGTTGTCACCGTGAGTCGAGCGCTACCTGAAAATATGAAAAATGGGCAAGCCAGGTATCCTCCATATGCAGGTGGCATTCTTTTCTTTTCCCAACACACTTAAGCACACTGAAAATCTAGATGCCCAAAGGCTTTCCCTAAGAGAAATACACAGAACTCTGTGTGTATGTGTGTGTGTGTATGTGTGTGTAGAAATGAAGGAAAGAGACTTATGTGAAACATGAAGATAGCCGGAAGACAGCTGTAACTAAACAAAGGACCAAGTCACGAAAAGCCAAATACCAGTTCAATGCAAGAGCTCTAGTTGCAACCAGGAACGAGCAGTCGAATAGCAGTTGAGTAAAAGAACAGGGACGCGGTGGCTCAGTGGTTCAGATGCTGAGCATGTCGTCTGAAAGGTTGGCAGTTCAGCGGTTCGAATCCCGAGTGCCGCCTAACGGGGTGAGCTCCTGTGACTTGTCTCAGCTTCTGCTAACCTAAGCAGTTTCAAAGCACGTAAAAAATAAAAATAGAAAAACAGGGACCATCTTTGGTGGGAAGGGAACAGCGTTCCGTGAGCCTTTGGTGTTTAGTCATGCCGGCCACATGACCACGGAGACGTCTTCGGACAGCTTTGAAATGGAGATGAGCACCGTCCCCTAGAGTTGGGAACGACTAGCACATGTGTGAGGAGAACCTTTACCTTTTTAAAACAAGAATGGGCAGATAGTCACTCATACTACTCACTAGGAATGGATGGTAGAAAGCCAACAGGACACCAGAAGCTGGTGCTCTCCCAAGCAGCCTGCCAGCCTCCCTTTTTAAAAAATAAAATAAAATAAAAATTGAAATAATAATGAAACCAAAGTCAAGGGTCCATGGTTCTATTTTCCATCCTCTCTCGCACTTAGAGGAACAAAAGGGAAGCCCCTAAAATGTTGCCTCCCACCCTAACTCTCCTTTCCTTCTCTTCTATCTTCCTTAAGAAAAAAGGAAAGGATTCAGTGTAGCCTTTTTCGAACAATTTGCTACCAAAACTGGCAAACGGCCAGGACAACATGAATCTGTGGCTGATATCGGAGGAAGTGGAAGACTGGGGTTTCAAGCAGGGGTGAAATGTAAAATTTATTACTACCAGTTCTATGGGCGTGGCTTGAGGGAGATAATGTGACTGGGTAGGCGTGGCCAAGTTTTTTTTTTTTACTTTTAAAAGCCTTTTTTCTACAACCTCTTCGGCCGAAGAGGTTGTAGAAAAAATGCTTTTAAAGGGTTCTGACGATCCCAGCTGAGTTGCCTGATTGCCAGAACCCTTTAAAAGAATTTTTTAACAGCATTTTCTGCCAAAGATGTTGAGAAAAAAAATGCTTTTAAAAGGTTCAGACAATCCCAGCTGAGCCATGAGATCGTCAGAGGGTTGTTTTTTTTTACTTTTAAAAAACATTTTTTTGGCCGAAGAAAAAATGCTTTTAAAAGTTAAAAAAAACCAACCTCTGATGATCGTGCAACTCAGATGGGCATGGGGGGAGGCAGGGGTGTTTGCTACCAGTTCCCCGAACCACCCGCCGCCATCACTATTGGATCAGGCGATCTGGTCCAAACTGGGAGCATTTCACCCTGGTTTCAAGGGACCCAGCCTGCACCAAGACACAATTCGGTTTTTATTGCCTGATTATTTTGGGAAGAAGACACCAGGTTCCAAAGAAAGACTTTTTAGGCCAGGGCTGTCCAACCTTGGCAATTTTTAAGACCTCTGGAACTTCCAACTCCCAGAATCCCCCAGCCGATTGTATGTCACTTTTTCCAGAGTCACTGTAACTTCAAACCGTCACTAAATGAAGTGTTATTAAAGTTGAGGACTGCCTGTAGCGGAACTGGATGGAACATCTTTAGGAATGATCTCTTTAGTGTGTTATAAACCAAAGGAATCTTTACCAACAGATAAATCATAAACAACCATAAACATATGGAAAGCACCTACCTCCTGGCCAAGACTCTATGTATGTGCATTTCAAACAGCCCTGAGAAGGCGTAATGTTCAATAGCAGGCACCTGCCAGGTGGTTTACCACCTACTTGTTATTATTTGAAGATGCAACAGAGCAGCTGGTGACAGTTCTCTGAAGCCACCCCAAAGCAAAGCAAGAATCTCTAGAAGTCCGAGAGGTAAGAGGCGTTCAAGTTATGCAAACGTTTTTGTTCCTTCCATAAAATGCAAAATTAAGCAGACCTTTGCAAGAATTGGTGCTAGATAAAGGCAAGAGTTCCCCTCGCACATATGTGCTAGTCGTTCCCGACTCTAGCGGGCGGTGCTCATCTCCGTTTCAAAGCCAAAGAGCCAGCGCTGTCCGAAGACGTCTCCGTGGTCATGTGGCCGGCATGACTCAACACCAAAGGCGCACGGAACGCTATCACCTTCTCATCAAAGGTGGTCCCTATTTTTCTACTTGCATTTTTTTTACGTGCTTTCCAACTGCTAGGTTGGCAGAAGCTGGGACAAGTCATGGGAGCTCACCCCGTTATGCGGCACTTGGGATTCGAACCGCTGACCTTTCGATCGACAAGCTCAGCATCTTAGCCACTGAGCCACCGCGTCCCTCTTTGGTGCTAGATACAGGTCACCAAATGCTGCTTCTGCTGTGCAGATTAGCTTTCCCTTTTGATTTTTCAAGCGTCAAAGCGTACCTTTGGCCAGTTCAACAACAAGGTCTTAAGTGTAAATGTTTGCTGATTGCAGCAACTTTAAAACAGGAATTTGTCCTTCATGTTCAAGGCTGGTTTGCTGGTTGGGGAATTCTGGGAGTTGAAGTCCACACATCTTAAAGTTGCTGAGCTGGAGAAACATTGTTGGGTCTAAGGTAGTGTTTCTCAACCTCGGCAACTAGAAGACCTGTGGACTTCAATTCCCAGAATTCCCCAGTCAGCTTGTGGGAACTGAAGTCCAAAGGTCTTGAAGCCGCCATGGTTCAAGCAATGCTAGCTGGGGAATTCTGGGAGTTGAAGTCCACCGTCCTCAAGTCGCCATGGTTCACACTATGCTGGCTGGGGAATTCTGGGAGTTGAAGTCCAAAGGTCTTCAAGTCACCAAAGTTAAGAAATGCTGGTCTAAGGGTTTATAGGCCCCAACACTTCAGAGTTAAACCTGCAACCATGCCAAAGATCCATCAAGCCCCTTTCTTCACCACTAGAGAGATAGAGACACTAACTAACCTTCCACCTGATCTAGAAAGCCTTCAACTGTTGGACCAAAGAAAGAAGAGAAGAGCCATCTCTTGCATCTTTTCCAGTGGATGCTAGAGCAAAATAAGACGGAAAAAAGAACCATCGGAAAAAAAATATATACGACTTTTTTTTAAAAAAAGCAGCTTGTTCTATGGCTTCCTGCCCACTTCCTGCCACTCAGCCTGACAGCTCCCACAGCAGCTGCTATTCCCCACAAGTGCTTCCTTTCGGATACTGGATCGCTTGGTGGTGACAGAAAACTAGGCCGCTGGTCCTCCAGGGAATCAGGCAACCAAGGCGAGGACCCCGGCACAGCAGCCCCCAATTCACAGGACGCTCTTTACTCTAAATACCATATTTTTCCAAGTATAAGATGCACTTTTCACCCCCTAAAAGAGGGTAGAAATGTCGGTACATCTTTTACATCAAACAGAGCCATTTTTGGCCTCTCGAAACCCCTCCCCGCACATCCCGGTTTTGCAAAAAACAGGCGAGTTTTTTGCAAAAACAGGGTGCGCAGAGTTTTTGGGAGGCCTGAAGAGTGCTCCTGGGGACCAGGGAGGGCAAAAACTTTTTTCTTCTTCTTTACGTCTTTGAAACCTTGGTGCGTCTTATAGTCCAAAAAATACGGTAAACGCCAGAAACACTAGATTTTCAGAAATAGGGCTAGTCTGTTTCTGTATCTTTTCCCAAGAGAGACCAAGAACACATACAGGTATCCTCAACTGACAACTGTTCATTTAGCCACAATTCAAAGCTACAACAGCCTTGAAAAATGACTCATGATCAGTCCCTCGTACTTATGACTGTCACATCTCCAAGGCCATGAATATGATCATGATTTGGGCACCTGTGCATTTACAAATGGCCGCTTTGACCCATGACTATCATTTTTGTCACCTTCCCAGCCGATTTCTGACGAGCAAAGTCAATGGGAAAGGCAACAGGGAGGTTTGCAAGTCGCATGTCTTATTGTACAACATGGCAAAAAAAAAAAAAAGTTGTAAAAATCGGAATGGTCACATCATGCCTCGTTTAACGTCTGCAATGCTTAATGATGAATTTTCCAGTCCCTTTTTAGTCGTTAAGACGAAGACTGCAGGATATGAAAAAAGAATCCTACACAATTTGATTTTGTCCCAAAGGTGCTTTTTTTCAAAAGGCAAATGGACTTTCCTGCTTTTTTCCTTGAAGATGTTTCTAAGTTCTTAGTTCTAAGTTGCTTCTCTCCTTGATTAGTTTCCCCCCATTGCTTCTTGTCCTGTCCTCAGGTGCTTTGGAGAATAGCTTGACTCCCTCTTCTTTGTGACAGCCCCTGAGATATTGGAACACTGCTAGCATGTCTCTCCTAGTCCTTCTTTTCATCAAACTAGACATACCCAATTCCTGCAACCGGTCTTCATGTTTTAGCCTCCAGTCCCCTAATCATCTTTGTTGCTCCTCTGCACTCTTTCTAGAGTCTTCACATCTTTTTTACATCGTGACGACCAAAATTGGATACAGTATTCCAAGTGTGGCCTTACCAAGGCATTATAAAGTGGTATTAACACTTCATGTGATCTTGAGTCTATCCCTCTGTTTATGCAGCTGTAGAACTGTGTTGGCTGTTTCGGCAGCTGCTGCACACTGCTGGCTCATATTTAAGTGATTGTCCACTAAGACTCCAAGATCCCTCTCACAGTCACCATTATTGAGCAAGGTACCACATATACTGTACCTGTGCATTTTGTTTTTCTTGCCTAAATGTAGAACCTTACTTTTTTCACCATTGAGTTTCATTTTGTTGGATAGCGCCCAATGTTCAAGTCTGTCAAGATCCTTCTGTATCTTAAGCCTATCTTTCGGCGTGTTGGCCATGCCTGCTAGCTTGGTTTTGTCTGCAAATTTGATGAGTTCCCCATCTATCCCCTTGTCCAAATCACTGATGAAGATGTTGAAAAGTACGGGCCTAAAACAGAGCCCTGGGGTACTCCACTGCATACTTCCCTCCATGTAAATGCAGTTCCATTGAGGACTACACATTGAGTGTGGTTGGTCATCCAGTTACAAATCCATCTGGTGGTGATGCTGTCTAACCCAGGGGTCTCCAACCTTGGCAACTTTAAGACTTGTGGACTTCAACAACCAAGTTTGTCAAGAAAAGCCTTTGGCAGTTTGCTTAATTAGACCAAGGTTGGTAATAAGACTGAAGAATTGTGTTATGAAGAATTTGTTTTGATTTAGTTTGGACCAGGGGTCTCCAACCTTGGCAAATTTAAGACTTGTGGCTGAAGAATTCTGGGAGTTGAAGTTCACAAGTCTTAAAGTTGCTAACATTGGAGATCCCTGGTCTAACCCACATTTTTCTACTTTATTAGTAGGTTATGGTCTACTTTGTCAAATGCCTTACTGAAGTCCAAGTAAATTATATCGACAGCATTCCTCTGCTCCACTAGTAATCCAGGAACGATTCCCTTGTTAAGAACCTGACTATAAAAAGTTATCTGCTAGCACAGTTTTTCAACCTTTGCAACTTTAAGATAAGCAATCCCAGAATTGAAGTCCACATTATCTTAAAGTTGCTCATTGTGAGAAAGTCTGTGTTACAATAATCCCAGGAAAAGTTAAGAAGGAAATCCTGTTGAGGCAAACACAGTTTTAGTTTTCAAAGCGGAGTGACAAGCAGAGCTGGCTGAAACACAGGCAGCCCTTGACTTGCAACAGTTCATTTAGTGACAGTTGGAAGTTACAACGGCACTGAAAAGTGACTTATGACCGTGTTTCACACTTACAACCAAGATAGCATCCCCGTGGTCACATGATTTACATTCGGATGCTTGATAAATGATTCACATTTATGACAGTTGCAGTGTCCCAGGGTCACATGATCCCCTTTTGTGACCTTCTGACAAGCAGTCAATGGGGAAGCCGGATTCACATAACAACCGTGTGACTAATTTAACAAGTGTGGATTCACTTAACAACGGTGGCAAGAAAAGTCATAAAATGGGGCAGGACTCACTTAACAAATTTCTGTGGTCTTAAGTTGAGGACTATCTGTACAGTGTTTCTCAATCATGGCAACTTGAAGACCTGAGGACTTCCAACTCCCAGAATTCCCCAGCAAGTTGACTTGAGGAATTCTGGGAGTTGAAGTCCACAGGTCTTCAAGTTGCTGTGACTGAGAAACATTTCTCTATGATGTAGAAATTTTGAAAGGGAATTTTGAATACTAATTCCAACGTCTGGATAATTTCATAAATAAATTGACAGAACTGCAGAATCTCTTCTCCAACTTTCGCCTCGATTTTGTTGTTCAAAAAGATACAGGAACAAGCCTGAACAGGTAGTCCTTGACTTACCACCCCAGTTGGGGCCAGAATTTTCTGGTCTGCAAAGCAAGGTGGCTAAGTAAGTCGCACCTGATTTTATGGACTTTTTTTTTTTTGGGCCAGGACTGTTAAGCAAATCATTGCAGTTGTTAAATGCATCACCCAGTTGTTAAGCAAATTCGTCTTCCTCCGTTGATTTTGCTTGTCACATGACCCCTGGAAGATCACATGATCCCAGGATGCTGCAACCGTCGTGAACAAGCACAGGTTGCCAAGCCCTCAACTTCTGATCACATGACTTACAATGATAGTAAGTACCAGGACCAGCCTTATTAGTTACTTTTTTCAGTGCCGTTGTGACCCAAGGCCCAAGTAGGTAGTAGGAAACTCAGTCAGTGTAAAAACAAACAAACTTTATTAGAACAGCTGAGAAATAACTCATTCTCAGCATAGTCCAACTAAATTAAAGTAAATTCCTCAGTCCTATCACCAACCTTGGTCCAATTAGGCAAACTGCCAAAGGCCTTTCTTGGCAAACGTTCAGAAAACGGCGATACGAAACAAATGCAACAAGACAAAGCTATCAACGTTGTTTTCCAGCAAAGAGCCCAAATGCCGTTGCTGCTCTTTTAAGCCTTATGGGAGGGGCCAATCATCTTTTGGCCTTAGTCCCAAATTGTCCACTTAGCTTCGAATCTTCTTCCGATGCAATTCCACCTGCCATCAAAACCCTCGTTTCTAAATTACGTAGGTCCCTAAATTTTAAATAAAGCCCGAGAATGGACTTGGAGGATGGAGAGACACCATTCAAGTTTACAACACAGGCTCACTCCGTGAAACAGGAAATGCGGACTCCATCACCACCTGTCCTCAATCCAGACCGTGTTTTTGGCATCCATGCGGTTAAAAGCAACCACATGGGAAACACCTGCCAAACCGTCACCACAATCAGTCAGATCTGTGACACCTCATCTGATGTTGCCTCTACAATATCTTGTGTCTTTTTTCCTCTTGTTGTGACCCAGGCCCAAGTAGCTAGTAGTAGACGCACTCAGTTCAAAAAACAAACACTTTATTAGAACAGCTGAGAATTAACTCATTCTCAGCGTCGTCCAAACCAGGGGTCTCCAACCTTGGCAACTTTAAGATTTGTAGACTTCAACTCCCAGAGTTCCTCAGCCAGCTTTGCTAGCTGAGGAACTCTGGGAATTGAAGTCTACAAGTCTTAAAGTTGCCAAGGTTGGAGACCCCTGGTCCAAACTAAATCAAAGCAAATTCTTCATAACACAATTCTTCAGTCTTATCACCAACCTTGGTTTAATTAGGCAAACTGCCAAAGGCTTTTCTTGGCAAAAGTTCAAAAGCAGAAGACGCTGACAAGAAATAAATACAGCAAGACAAGGAGCAAGGCTATCAATGTTGTTTTCTGACAAAGAGCCAAATGCCGTTGCTGGTCTTTTGAGCCTTATGGGAGGGGCCAATCATCTCTTGGCCCTACTCCCGAGTCGTTCTCTTTGCTTTAGCTGCTCTTGCCTTCTGGCAGCTCTTCTCAGGCATGCATTAGGAACAGGCTCCTCCTGTTCCTCTACCTCACTACTATCAGCCTCTGGAGGCTCCAGAGTCCACACATCACTCCCTGATTTCCCTGGCCCCATCTCTGCCTCCGATGCAGAGCCCTCATCCAGGCCTTCCCCAGCCTCCAGGACTGGCCCATGTTCTTCCTCAGCCTCATCACCGTCCAAGTCCCCTGCCAGCTCCGCAGGCTGCTGGCGGACCACAACACCTCTTTTCATTTTGGCAACGGAGCAAATGACAGAAGACGACTCCCCGGAGACTCAATTTCTCTACCCTTCCCCAAAGGCTCAATTGGGAGTCAGTCACCAAAAGAGGATGGCCAGAGTAGGTGCCCTCAAGGTCAGCTTTGCTGGACTGAGGAATTCTGGGAGTTGAAGTCCACAGTTGCCAAAGTTGGAGATCCCTGACCTTGAGGGCACCACCTACCCAGGGAAAGGGGGTCAAGCGGTCAAGGAAAGATGGCAGGGATCCTCCCCCCCAGTTCAGAACTAGGATCCCTAGACTCTATATTCCTCGGGTGCAGGAATTGGGTATGGCTAGTCTAATGAAAAGAACGACTAGGGGAGACATGATAGCAGCGTTCCAATATCTCAGGGGTTGCCACAAAGAAGAGGGGTGCGGGGGGTCAACCTATTTTCCAAAGCACCAGAAGGCAAGACAAGAAACCATGGATGGAAATTAATCAAGAACATACCAACCTAGAACTAAGGAGAAACTTCCTAACAGAACAATTAATCAGTGGAAGGGCTTGCCTTCAGAAGTTGTGGGTGCTCCATCATTGGAGGCTTTTAAGAAGAGATTGGACAACTGCTTGTCTGAAATGATAAGGGGGTTGAACTAAGGAGACCTCCAAGGACCCTTGCAACTGGGTAATTTTGTTCTCTCCCTTTCTCTCACCTCCCTTCTTCCTGGAAAGTTTATTCACAAGGTTGAGACGTTAGGAACCAGACAGTGTTGATAAACCGCGGCAGCTTGGCTCGCATCTAAGTTCCAACCACAATAGGGCTTCAGGGAACCCCCATTGCTGTGACTTAGGAATCATGGTTTACGCCTTAGCTTTTCTTGAAAACCTCCAGCGATGGAGGCAATCACAACTCCAAGAGGCAAGCTGCTCCACTGATTAATGTCCCTGTTCTGACTGGATAATGGTACTTTTATCCAGGTTTGGGTAATTTACCCAGGTTCTGAAAGCCCTGAGCTGGTGCCTCTCACACCACTGAAAAGGAGAAACAGGATTCCTGCATTCTCCCCCCTTTTTTTTTTTCAAAAGCAGGAGATCTAAAGCCCCTGAAAAAGCCCAGATATAACACCATCCACGTTTCTGAGATCCCTATGATAGGTAACTTTGCACTGGTCACATCCTCAAATGCAAGACAAAGATTCCGCTTTTAAACTACCGTATTTTTCAGACTATGACACTCCGGACTATAAGATGCACCTTGTCGTGTCCCACTCCTCCGCTGACGGCCGGGTCAGGGAAATCCGAATCAGGCTTGCCTCTGCAGCTCTACCCAAAGTCCTAGCAAAGTCCTCAGAGCAGGCAGGAGACCAGAAAGTGACTTCAGCAAGATAAGTTCGACTTTGCCTGACTCAGAGACTGCCAGAAAGCAGATCCTTTATATAGGCCATGGGGTGTGGCTCCATGACTCAGCACTCATTAAGGCCTGCCCTCCCTTCCTTCTGTTGCCTCCGCCTATCCAGTCTTCTGATGCGAGGGTCACTCCAATCAGCAGCTGTTGGAAATAAACTTTCCTCAGGCTCACATGCTGTGGAGGAGGGGGAGGGGTCTAGCTGCTCCGTTTGCCTGGGCATGGAGCCAGGGCTGGAGCCGGGGGGTGCTCCCTCCTCTGCAGCCTGCTTGGGCATGGAGCCAGGGCTGGGACCGGGAGGTGCCCCCTCCTCTTCAGCTTGTCTGGGCATGGAGCCAGGACTGGGGCCGGGAGGCATACATTCCTCTGTGTTCGGGAGCAGATAAGAAGGCCCCGGCTGCTGTGAGAGCGGGTAAGACACAACACACCTAGCTTTTGAGGAGGAAAACAAGGGGGAAAAAATCTGCCTGCCTCCCAGCACCCATCCGGTATTCATCCAGCCTGTTCATCGTGGCCCATTCGCCGCCATGGCCTGTTCACCGCTGCCCGTTCGCTGTCACCGCCCATTCGCCACTGCAGCCCATTCTGGAACATCTGATTGGCACCGCACCACACCGCACCAATCCCCCCTCCCCCCACCGCAATATTCGGAGTGTAAGACACAGACATTACTACCCACTTTTTGGGGGGGGGGCAGTGCGTCTTATACTCTGAAAAATACAGTAACTCTACACAGAAACTTCCAGTTCACCTAGTTCCTCTGCAGTAAAAACCCAGGAAAAATATTTATTGTTGCATTGCTAAGTTGCGCCTTCGCAATTCATGGACCATAGCCCACCAGGCTCCCCTGCCCTCCCGTCTCCCAGTTTGCCCAAATTCATGTCCATTGTATTGCTGACACTATCTAACCCTCATGCACCCTCATAGGGCCTCTGGTGGCTCAACAGGCTAATGCAGCCTGTTATTAACAGCAACTGCCTGCAATATTGCAGGTTCAAGTCCCACCAGGCCCAAGGTTGACTCAGCCTTCCATCCTTTATAAGGTAGGTAAAATGAGGACCCAGATTGTTGGGGGGCAATAAGTTGACTTTGTATATAGTATACAAATGGATGAAGACTATTGCCTGACATAGTGTAAGCCGCCCTGAGTCTTCGGAGAAGGGCGGGATATAAATGCAAATAAATAAAAAAAAAATAATGCTCTTCTTTTGCCTTCCATCTTTCCCAACCTCAGAGTCCTCTCTTCTCATTAGGTGGCCAAAGTATTTGACTTTCAGCTTCAGTGTCCGTCCTTCCAAAGAACAGTCAGGGTTGATCTCCTTTAGGATCGACTGATTTGATCTCCCTGCCGTCCAAAGGGAACCTCTCAAGTAGCCCTTCTCCAGTTTCCTCTTTGTCGTATTTTTTTCCCACTTGCCTTCTAATGCAGCGTTTCTCAACCCTGCAGCTTTGGGAGGGATGGACTTCAACTCCCAGCATTCCCAAGCCAGCAAGCATGCTGGCTGAAGAATCCTGGGAGTTGAAGTCCGTGCATCTTAAGTTTGGCTGGGGGATTCTGGGAGTTGAAGTCCACTCTTCTTAAAGAGTTGCTGAGGTTGAGAGACTGTTTTGGGGTATCCTTTGCAAGGAAGCTTACGATTACCAGCAATTAAAAGCAAGAATCCATGGAACGGATTGACTTCAGAAGTTGTGTGCATTCCATCACTGGAGGTTTACAAGAAGAGATTGGGCAATTCTTTGTCTCCTGCTTGAGCTAGGGGTTGGACTAGAAGACCTCCAGGGTCCCTTCCAACTCTTGTTATTCTGAATCTTCTCCAACGCCACAATTTGAAAGCAAGGGGAAAAAAAAGGGGAAAAAAAGGGGGGGGAACCTTTCTTCTCCACCCCCACCCCAATTCCCTTCGTCTGCAAGAGGGGAGGCCAAGCTTTTGAAAACTCTCCAGCCTCCACAGCATGTGCCCAAGACAACAGTTGCCAACCCCTCCCGGCCCCCCATCTCCTGCCGCCTGCAAGCGAAGAGAAGCCGTGCATTCACACACTCGCGCACACACACACACCCCTGGGTGCCAGGATTGTAGGAGAAAAGGGGGACAAAAGGAAGTATTCGGAACAGTCCCTGGAGCAGCTGTTTTGTCTGGCCCAATGTAGCGTGATCATGTCACTCCCTCCACCGCAGGCGAGATTAGCCTCTTGACAGCTGGCCAGCCAAGCTGCTGCCTTGATAATGGGACCGTGAGGGGGGGGGGCCGCAGGAAGCCCTCCCTTTTCATCCCCTTCGCTTTCCAGACCCATTTGGCAAGGCCAAGAAGAAGGGGGTAGGAGCCAGGGAGAATGGGCAGCCCCCTCCCCAAGGCTGAAGGCGGCGGGCAAACCGAGTTGCGGGGAAGGAGGCCTTTTCTGATCGAAAATACATTTATGCGCATTAATTTTACTTGCAAGCGGTTCAGAGGATTTGGGGAGGGGGCACAGGAAAGTGAAAAACTGTCTGGGCTCTCTGTTGCAACAATGGCATTATTAAAGAGACGATTTTTCTAACATAGCCTTAACCGGAGGGGTGGGAGGCTGGGGGATTGCTATTCTCCTGTAATCCCTTGGGAATGGGGTAGAATCCCCCCCCCCAAGGCCATGTGGGGAGGGGAGGGGGAAAAGAGAGCTGAGAATCATTCCAGATCTTCCATTAATTAAATATCCCCAGAGTAAATCTGTTAATTCCAGCAGCTAGAACGTCCCAGGAAGGCTGTGATTAAGTGAAAGTTCAAAAAACGTGGCATTTGATTTAGGGGAAATTTGTAAGCCGGGTACGTTTAGTGCAACCCATTTAATCCGAGATGAGTTTGTGCCCAGTTGCCCTTGGGGTTTTAGACACGAATTGTTGCGTCCATTCGAGGAAAGCTCAAAAGAGAAATGGTTCATTTTGAAGAGCTTACAGGTCGCCCTCGACTTACAACCATCATAGGGACTAGAATTTCTGTTGCTAAGCAAGGCAGTTGTTAAGTGAGTCATGTCTGATTTTATGACCCTTTTTTTGCCACTGTTAATAGCAATAGCACTTAGACTTATATACCACTTTACAGCCCTCTTTAAACGGTTTACAGACTCAGCATATTTTCCCCAACAACAATTTGGGTCCACATTTTACCAACCTCAGAAGGCTGGAAGGCTGAGTCAACCGTTAGCCGGTGAGAATCGAACTTCAGACTGTAGGCAGAGTTTGCACGCAATACTGCATTCTAACCACTGCGCCACCACATCTCTTAAGTGAATCACTGCTGGTCTTAAGTGAACAGCAATAGGACTTAAGACTTATATACCGCTTCACAGTGCTTTACAGCTCTAAGCCGTTTACAGAGTCAACCTATTGCCCCCAGCCATCTTGGTCAAGGATCAAATTCTGGCCGTAGGCAGAGTTTGCCTGCAAAACTGCATTCTAACCACTGCGCTCCCATGGATCATTAAGCGAATCCGGCTTCCCACATTGGCTTTTCTGATCGGAAGCCAGCTGGGAAGATCACAAAAGGTAGTGGATATTTTTGTGGCTTAGCACGTCGAGCGACTTTAGCCCGCTTGATGTGTTCATGGTTCAGTTCACCTAGCAAAGCCAGAAAACGCTTGCGTGACCAGATTGAACAGGTTGTATGAAGACAACCTCTGTGTGAGTGTATTTAAAGAAATTCTGGGGAGTGGTCTGCAGACAGGTCTTCTCTCACTCCCAACTTTGCTGTACAGACACGTCTTGCCCTTAACTCAACCTCTCTCATTCCTCTAAAATGAAGACACACACCCTTCCTCAGGGTGTGGGGACACGTCTGCTGAATTATCACACAACACCGCATGGACGATGCACACCCTCTGTGCCTCTTTCTCACACAAACCTAGCCAAGGACAGTCTCCCTCAAGAGCAAGACCAAAGACTGGCCACCATGTTGTCATTCTTTCCGTCTCCTTTTGGGACTAACGTCAACACAGGGAGTCACCCACTGCACCCAGCACGCCAGAAAAGTCTGTTGATGGGGCAACAATTGCCCCAAAGATGACAAACGGTTGAACCACTCAGGGGAGTGTCAAAAAAATTAGTCCTTGGGCTACATAGATTTGACATAGTTATCAGCCCGTTCTCTCTTGGGAAAGATGGGTGATCCATCGTGTGACTTGAAAAGCTCATAGGATCGAGTGATTAGATTATCTTGATCTGGTTGTGGCTCAGTTGTGTATGAAGGCTGCTGAACGATCTAGGAAGAAGAATTTGAGGCCATTAATATGCTTCGTCTTCTCAGAAGCTTCTGGCACCACCAATTCTAAAAATCTTAGGGAGGAACGTGGGATTCAGCCAATTGTATTATTATTATTATTATTATTATTATTATTATTATTATTATTATTATTATTATTATTATTATTATTATTATTAATTGTATCTATAATTGTATCCATCTTACCTCAAGCTAACACTGGACGGCTTACAATCATAAATATTGTAATATTTATGTAATATTTCTGCCTGCAGAAGAGGTTGGGTGACTTAACATCTAGTGTTCCCCCAAGAGTCCCTCATATGTATAGTGACCAGACATCCCGCTTTTGGGGGGATAGTCCCGCTTTTTAATAATTTGTCCCGCGGCCCGCGGCAATTCCAAAAAGTCCTGATTTTTTTTTTGTTTCACTCCCATTCTGAAAATGGGAGGCGGCAACGCAAGAGGAGGCGGAGAAGGGGGCGCGAGAGGGAGGAGAGACGCCGCTTGACTTCACCCGAGAGGAAGAGAAGAGCGGAGAGGAGAGCTGAGCCTGGCAGGTGGCAAGACTCAGCGCGCATGCGCAGCCCCCCCCCCCGTCAATGGTGTCCCGCTTTGCCATTGCTGAAATCTGGTCACTTTACTCATGCTTTGCCCTTTAGCCCTTCCATGAAGCTGCCCAGTGAAATCATACGGAGATTTGTGGTCCAGCCATTCATCTCAAGCTTTTTTCTTCCCCTTCTTGCTCTGTTTTCTGTATTTCATCCAAGCACAGATTATCTCCTTCTTTTCAGCAATAGGCTGAAGGAGAAGGGGCCAGCTCTGACTCCTTTACGACCTGTGGACTTCAACTCCCAGAATTCCTGAAATGTTATGGCAGTCCCGTTGTCAGGTGACCACAATTTTCAACTTTTCTTCTTTTTTTTGGGTGGGGGGGGCAGCTGCTGGTATTTCTGGTTTTCGGCAAGAAACACCCATTAAATAAAAATGGGTTTGCTTAATGACCTTAACAACTGCCGCCTTTATTTAACAACTGTCACAAAAATTGCCCAAAAATTGAATCTGGCCCTATGGGGATCTGTTTAACAACCGCAATGACTAACGGCCGTAATTCCAGGCTCATTTACTCGGGTGGTAAGACCGAGAACTGCCTGTAGCTATCCTGGCTGGAGATAACAAAATCTTAAATGAATCCAGGGAAATTACGGACCACAAGGTCATCCAGAAAAGGTTATGCTCAGGTCCAGGGCATTTTGTGGGCACTAGATTGAAGGAGTTTGTCATGATCTTGGTGGGAGATTCTTTTTCAACTTTCCAGTTTAGTTTACAGCCCTGGGATTTTTGGCTGATCTTCCACCTCAGTATTAACCCGGAATGACCCCGCATAGCTTTTCAAGGGATGCTCAGCCATTAATTCTACAAGATTAACGGACCAATTACACTTGCAGGCAAGATAAGACAAAGATCCGAAAGCAATTCCCCTCAGCACACTGTGTTTTTAGTGGATTTACAACTCTATTATGTCACCAACCTTTTATAAGAAGCATTCCTTCCAATGACTGAAAGAATGAGTGGGGGGGGGGGGGGTGTAGTCTTTTTCAAGATTATAAATGCTTGCAGGATTTTATTTTATTTTTTTACCCTTTTGATTAAATGCCTCGAGTAACTTTTGGATTATTAAATGTAGCCATAAATTCAACTCGTTAAAACTTCTAACTCAACTCTATTTTTTATGCACGCATGCAGAAGCACCTATCAATAAAGAGCAGAAGAACAGGAATTGAGTTTTTGGAAAAAAGCAAAGCACAGACTTACTAAGTGGCATAAAAATATCTTTTTCTTAAAAGAAAAAAAAAACGATTTGCACCCTCTCTTCCTAAAATGCTATTTTAGAACAACAAAAACAACTTCAGGGAATTGAATCTTAACATTGTCCTTTTCTGCAGGATTTGAACTTTCCTGATCATCATTATCAATAAGAGATTTATATCCCATTGTATCCCACCGTTATTTTTTACAACCCAAAGCATTGTACATCACACTCCCTGCCTGCTGTTTTCCTCACATTGCCAGTCCTGTCAGTGCTGAGCTGCCCAAACTCATCCAGCAGCTTTTAAGCCTCAAGAGAGGATAACAAGCAGTCCTCACCATACAACCGTTTGTTTAGTGTCCGTTTGACATTAGGATGGCACTGAGGAAAAGAACTTATGGCCAGTTTTCACACTTTGTGGCATCTTCATGGCCCTGCGATTGGGATACAGGCGCTTGGCCTCAGGGTCACATGATTGGCATTTGCAACCTCCCAAGATGGTTTCCCCAGTTAATAGGTGAAGCTGGATTCACTCAATGACACTGCGATTCACTTAACGACAGCAGCGATTCACGTGATAACCGTTGAAAAAAAAAAAAGGTTGTAAAATTGGGCACGACTCACTTAAGAACCATGTTATTTAGCAATGGAAATTCTGGTCCCAATACTGAAGGTACAGCGAGGCACGTCTGTATCTCATAGACCAGGGGTGTCAAACTCAAGGCCCACCCATGGGGTGCTTAAATCTTGCACGGTGGCCGGCCTGAAAATAGCAAAAGACTGGCCCACAGTGCCTCTGGCAGTCAAAATGGGCCTCACGGCCCATTTTTGACCTGGACGGACTCTTTCAGTACTTTGCCGGACAAAACAAGGTGTAGGGAGCCATTTTGGAAAGCAAAGTGTTGCAAGAGGTCGCCAAAGCCAAACAGGCCGCGGGGGGGAGGGGCTGCATGCCCTCCCACACCCTATTTTGGCCACCAGGAGGCCATCTAGGCTCATGATGGCGAACCTATGGCACATGTGCCACCGGAGCCATATCTGTGGGCACGCGAGTGTTGCCCTAGCTCAGCTCCAGTGCGCATGTGTGCACCAGCCAGCTAATTTTCGGGCCTTCTGGGGACACTGGAAGTCGGGATACAGGCTGTTTCCAGCCTCTAAAGGGCCTCCGGGGGGTGGGGGGTGGGAGAGGCCGTTTTTGCCTTTCCCAGGCTCCTAAAAACCCTCTGGAGCCTGGGGAGGGTGAAAAACGGGCCTACCGGGCCCAGCATGCCATCGTGTGCCAAAAGCGTGGGGAAGATGGGAGCCGTGCATGCATGCAGAGGTAGGGGGGCATTGGATTATGGGCATGGGCACATGTGTGCACGACCCTCCCGCACGACCCCCACTTTTGGCACACGACTGCAGCCTGCGGAGAATGACAATGCTGATCCGGCCCTCAAAGAAATCCAGTTTGATAACCCCTGTCATAGACGTGAGACCCTCACTACACCTCTTTAGACACACAAACAAACACAGGGTTTACTTTGGCTTTGAACCCTATCCCATTTTAATAGGGAAGATCTCCATCCGCTGAAAGTTGCACATCCCTGATCTTGCGGTTAAGATTCTTCACCCAATGGTGCACGTTTTCATAAGAAAAGTCCTTGAAACCACATGACTTAAGAGCACCGATCCTGACCACAAAAAAACCCCAAAAACAGCCTGAGAGCTGCTGAGTCATGATAAGGGAGGCCTCTGCCGTGCCCGGAATGAAGACTCGGCTACAAGGATGGCAGAAGAATGGTTCAAGATGTCCTTAGATGGTTTCTACCACCATCACTCATTATCCCACCCAGTGAAGAATCTCCTGGCCAGCCCACAGCTTCCTCTTGCAGAGACCGATAAGTCACAGTCTCTCGGAAAAAGCCAGCTCCTCTTATGCAACCCGTGTGTTGCAAACCAAAAGCCAGAAAATGGGGGTTTTTTTTATATTGTGGGCTCCATCATGTGCTACAAGGATGGCCTCAAGGCAAGGAAAAATAGACAAAATTTTTCAAGTAGATCAGTTGGGTAGAAGATCACAGGAATGAGCTCATTATATTATACATCAGGGGTCTCCAACCTTGTCAACTTTTAAGACTTGTGGACTTCAACTCCCAGAATCCCTCAGCCTGGGAGAACTCCCTCAGTTCTGGGAGTTGGTCCACAAGTCTTAAAGTTGACAAAGTTGGAGACCCCTGTTATACATTATGCCCTCTATTTACCACAGTTTATTTAGTGGTTGTTATGAAAGGACAACAGCACTGAAAAGTGACTTATAAATACTTTGCATACTTGCAATTGTTGCAGCATCAGGTGGCCAATTCAGTTATGACCAAGGGGGGGGGTGTCATATGATCCCCTTTTGCGATCTTCTGACAAGAAATGGGGATTCACTTAACAATCATGCTACTAATTTAACAACGTTTATATCCCTCCTTTATTATCTTAATAAATAACTCAAGGCAGCAAACACACATAGTACTGCTTCCTCCTCCTCTTTTCCTCCTCCTCTTGTGAGGCGAGGGGAGCTGAGAGAAAGAGACTGGTTCAAAGTCAACCAGTCAGCATTCATGGCTAAGGCAGGACTAGAACTCACAGTCTCCTAGTGATTGGCCCAAAGTTGGCATTCATACCTAAGGCAGGACTAGAATTCAGTCTTCCGACGATTGGCTCAAAGTCACCCAATCAGCTTTCAGGCCTAAGGCAGGCCTAGAACTCACAATCTCCTGGTGATTGCCCCCAAATCTCCCAGTTGGCGTTCCTGTCTAGGGTGGGATTAGAGCTCACAGGCTCCTGGTTTTTAGCCTGGTGTCTTAACCACTAGACCAAACTGGGTCTCTTACCTTATGTATACATTCTTATTTGTCACCACTGGGAATTAAGGGGAAAAAATGGAGATGGAAGCTGCAAGGTGGGAACCCCATACAGCTAAAATATGGCCCTTGGGAGGCATAGCCATGGTCAACTACAGATGCCCACGCTTCCAAATCTTCTCCCCAGCTTGCCATCCAACTGCTCAGTGAGATGGGGAAGGGAGAGAGACACATGGCAGTATGACCTAAGTTTTCAAGACCATTTATTTATTGATTGATTGATTGATTTATTTGATTTCTATACCGCCCTTCTCCCGAAGGACTCAGGGCGGTGTACAGGCAAGTTGTGCATTGTGCTCTCCCAGCCCGGCCAAGGTGCAGATGTTTGATTCAGGGACCTACTAACAATCTGATCCAATCTCTAAACTGAATCCACTTCCCCGAAGTGGGTAATTAACTCAGACGAGATTAGTGAACCGAACGGCCTTTTGTACAAAGGCAGAAAAGCGTTTCCTCCTTGAATTAAAAACAACGGTCGAAACTGGGTCAACTTAATCTGAAACTTCAGTTAGGAAATCAGAAGCCATCTACTGTACTTTAATCTCTTAATCAAGACAACAATCTGTCACAAATCTACACACCTTAGAAGATATAACCTGAGGTCTACTGGCATCGCCAAGAATTGAAACCTCTTGATCTTTGTGATCTCCCGAGTCATGGTGGGGTGTGTGTGTATTAATTTTGGTCACGTCTAGAGCCAGCTCCAGTACCTTCATGGATCATCGATGGTTTTGGAGTCCAGGCTGAGAACTACAGGGGGATCCTCAACTTACAACTACAATTGGGTCCAAAATTTCTGTTGCTGAGAGTCGTTAAGTGAGTTTTGACCCACATTGTACCCAGTTAAGTGAATCTGAGTTCCCCATTGACTTTGTTTGCCAGGTCGCAAAAGGTGTTCACATGACCCCGGGCCACTGCAACTGTCATAAATATGAGTCAGTTGCAATCCAATCTGAATTCTGATCATGCGCCTATGGGGAAGCGGCAATGGCTGTTCAGGGTGAGAAATGGTCATAAGTCACTTTTTTCAGTGTCATTAATTTCAAAGTCACTAAATGAACTGTTGTAAGTTGAGGACTACCTGCACTGGCCTAAATCCAAAGACATTGCTGCAATAACAACCCATGGTAGAGCCTGGTGTTTGCCTTGGGCATGCCAAAGTTCCGTTTATTTACTTTTTAAACAAATAAATGGTTGCTTTGTATAAAAAGTCAATGAGCTGGACAGTTTGTTAACATAAAAGAAATGTTGGGGTCCTTTGAGTTTGGTT
The DNA here is from genome assembly GCF_028640845.1 of Ahaetulla prasina. Classification (NCBI taxonomy): domain Eukaryota; kingdom Metazoa; phylum Chordata; class Lepidosauria; order Squamata; family Colubridae; genus Ahaetulla; species Ahaetulla prasina. The sequence goes on from NC_080548.1 coordinate 17,633,560, forward strand.
GTTTTCTTGCACATTTTTCAATATTCAAACTAGGTGACATCATCATCATTCCTGCTGATGTTGCCAAATTTGAGTAACAAACCTGCAAGAAAACAACCAAGCTCTGATTCATCGTGTTGATTCATAACGAAAGAGTCAAAACTAGAGAAACACCAAGGATTCTTCCTTTCAACCCTGATCTACAAATATTTTTTTCTATTGATAAAAAAGATGTCTTGAAGCAGACCAGTACCATATCAAATACTTTGCCCTAACAGTAAGGTAAAGGTAAAGGTCCCCCTTGCACATATGTGTTAGTCGTTCCTGACTCTAGGGGATGGTGCTCATCTCCGTTTCAAAGCTGAAGAGCCAGCGCTGTCCGAAGACGTCTCCGTGGTCATTTGGCCGGCACGACTAAACCCCAAGTCACCACGTCCCTGCCCTAACAGTACTAAGACCTAATTTTGCAGAAAAAGGAAAAATGATTCCCTGAGGATTCGACCCTGCTAGTTGTAACCAACTATAGAGGTAGTGCTCATCTGTTTCATGTTGAGTTAGCACTGTCCAAAGGTGTTGACATGGGGCCAGCATGATCTGGCGGAGCAGTTATATTCCCAGCAAAGTGGTACCTATTTATCTACTTGCATTGGCATGCTTTCAAACTGCTAGGTGGACAGGACTAGGCAGACAGGAACTCGTCCCATCACATGATGCTCGGGTCATGAACCCGGGCTGTCGGCTTTCCAGCTGGCAAGCCCAGCATCTTAAAAGCCATCGCTCCACCCATTTTGCTGACCTGCACATTAAATCCCACTTAATTAATCTCCTTAAGTCCCCAACCTGAACCCTTTCACAGTGGCGCAGTGGTTAGAGTGCAGCAGTGCAGGCTACTTCTGCTAATTGCTGGCTGCCTGCAATTTGGCAGTTCAAATCTCACCAGGCTCAAGGTTGACTCAGACTTCCATCCTTCCGAAGTGGGTAAAATGAGGACCCAGCTTGTTGGGGGGGGATGGGCAATATGCTGACTCTGTAAACTGCTTAGAGGGCTGTAAAGCATTGTGAAGCGGTATATAAGTCTAAGTGCTATTGCTATTTTCAGGTGAACTAAGAATTGCAACATCCAGAATTCAGATGCGGTGGTACCTCAGTACTCCTTGTTAATAGATTCAGGGATACGCGATGACTACCAAACACAATGAGTATCAAACAAAACTTTCCCATGAGTAATCATGTAATAAGTCAAAAGGCAGCCAACATTGACAAATTCTAGCTTGTGTGTCAAGTACCAAACAAACGAGGAGTACCAGGACAAATCTTTCACGTCCAAATGCATCGAGTACCAAACTTTCAAAGCAGTTGAGCACCAAGGTACCACTGTATTCTCTTAAGGAAGGCTGGAGAAGAAATTTAATGGCATGATGGCCACACGGAAGGTGCGTCTACTGTGAGATATCTGAAAAACAACTTCGCAGCTGCGAGCAGATGATGCATTCTGCCACCTGGAACTCCTGTCAGATCATCTGAGCCTTGTGTTTTCCGAATTCCTCTGCAACGTTCTTCTGAAGACAGGACTCCCCAGGGGACCATGGTGTTGGGCCATTTATCTAAGCAGTGCCTGCATATATGCAAAACACACGGCTTGGGGAATGACTGACAAACAGCCAGCGAGTCACTTCAAAGAAAAGAGACAAAAAAACAGAGACTGCCCGTAAGGCTGAGTGTACCCTCCTCCAAACCACATCCATCCTGCCACCAACTCTTTTTTTGCAAGCCAAGTCAAGTGACTTGCATTTCAAACACTGACCAGTTTCCTGCAAGAATTCTATACGGCCGACGCCTGTGAGTCAGGATGACCAAGTACAGTCCAGAATGAAAGGAAGTGGAGTCCAAGTGCAAAATGCATCCATAAAACAAGATTCACTGTCTTCTAGTTCTAACCGCTGAGCATCTTCCTTTTCTTGAGTATGCTCTAGTGCCGTGATGGCGAACCTATGGCACGCGTGCCACAGGTGGCACATGTAGCCATATCAGTGGGCACGCGAGCTCAGCTCTGGTGCGCATACATGTGCCAGCCTGCTGATTTTCAGGCCTTCTGGGCCCACCAGAAGTAGGGAAACAAGCTGTTTACTTGTGGACTTCAACTCATAGAATTCTGGGAGTTGAGGTCCACAAGTCATAAAAGGGCCATTGTTCCCCACTCCTGTTCTACATACATGAACCAAAAGGTGGTATTCAGCTGGTTTAGACCGGTTCAGGCAAACCGGTAGCGGAAATCGCGAGTGGGCCTGCCCATTCGCCCCAGCTCTATATTGTCCTATAGAGAGAGACTGTAAATAAGAGAGACTGGAAATACACCATTCAAATAGAGCAGGGGTCTCCAACCTTGGCAACTTTAAGCCTGGCGGATTTCAACTCCCAGAATTCTGAGAGTTGAAGTCCGCCAGGCTTAAAGTTGCCAAGGTTGGAGACCCCTGAGATAATGCTTAGGCATTAAAAGAGAAGGTCAACTTTTCCCAATCTATTCACGATAAGCCAGCTTTCTCTAATTTTCCTCCAATATATTGGAACTACAATTTCCAAAACTAATTAACATAGATGTGGGAACTGTAGTCCAGGCATACCCAGAGGTACGCTGAAAAACAGCAGCTTCATACTATATCCATAAACCAACATGGTTGGCTGGGCTCACATAATGAGTCAAGCCACAAACAAACTCCCTTAAAATTGCATGCAATTGAGCAAACCCGGTGATAGGATTCAAGTTGTTTTGTTGACTTGCTAAGAGTTTCCAGATTATAAACTCCAAAATCTTAGGGCATGAAGCTAAAGGAGATAATCTTCAGTTTCATTATTACCTTGTCGAACTGGGAAACTTCTCAAAGGGCAATTTAAGGCACTGACTAACCCATAAGAAAGGAAAAAAGGGTAGTAGTTATGCCGCAAGAGAAAAAAACTCTGACCGGTTGGGCGAAAATGGCATGAAATCCACATTAGACCCACATGGAGCTGTTCAGTCAACCAGGAATTTCAAAAACCAGAAAGAGAAACTAGAGGAAAAGTGAGGGTTATGTCTACCCTGACAGGAGGGCAACTAACCGAAAGTTCACACCTGTTGGGAGGCATCAAATGTCAATTAAGCCCACTGGCCAAAGCACTCAGATGATGTTCCAGAGGCTGCCTGTGACAGTTGGAGAATTCATTTAGAGACACTCCATCAGAAACATTCCTCTATAGCCATGATGGCGAACCTATGGCACGAGTGCTGCAGGTGGCACCCAGAGCCATATAGGTGGGCACGTGAATGTCACCCTAGCTCAGCTCCAGAGCGCACGCGCACACCGGCCAGCTGATTTTCGGGCCTTCTGGGCCCACAGAAAGTCAGGAAACAGGCTGTTTCCAGCCTCCGGAGGGCCTCTGGGAGGCGGGGGGAAGGCTGTTTTCTGCCTCTGGAGGGCCTGGGGTGGGGGTGGGGTGGGGAAAGCCCATTTTTCTCTTACCTGGCTCCAGAGTATCTGGAGGCTGGGTACAGCAAAAGTCACTTCCTGTCCAACCGGAAGTTGGCAAACAGGCCATTTCTGGCCACCAGAGGGCCTCCGGAGGGGATGGGAAGGTCATTTTCTCCCTCCCCAAACTCATAGAGAGGCTTTGGAATCAGGTGAGAGAGAAAAACAGAACTACTAAAACATAACATGCAAGGAGCAGGGGGAGGGTCACATGCGCATGTGCGGTGACGGGGCACATAGAATTATGGGTATAGGCCCTCCCCCTCCTGGCACGTGATGGCAAAAAAGTTAGCCATCACTGCTCTATAGTAAGGGTCTCCAACATTGGCAACTTTAAGCCTGGAAGACTTCAACTCATAGAATTCTGGGAGTTGAAGTCCGCCAGGCTTAAAGTTGCCAAGGTTGAGACCCCTGAGATATTGGAACACTGCTATCATGTCACCCTAGTCCTTTTCATTAAACAGTGTAAGTCACCCACATGGAATAACCCAACACAGCAAAATACAAAATGAACTGGCTGCCCATTTAACATCTTAGGCATCAGTGAATTGAAATGGACTGACGTCGGATTCAATCAGAAGATCATGCCTGAGATATGGAAAACCAAGAAGGAACCACATTGTTTCATAGTCAGGAAGGGCACAGCAAACATGCTCCTTGGATATCATACAGTCAATAATCAAATATCAATTAAACTTTACAGGCAATCCTTTCATTATCTTGGGACATTTCTCCAGCATAATGTTCTAAACCTGATGCAGGAGAGAAAGTTATGTTAAGTTCAAGAGAAAGTTTATGGTCAAGTTCAAATCAACAGAACATGCATTGTTTGTGGTTGGGAAACTGGAATGCCAAAGCTGGAATCATAAAGAGGAAAGCCTAGTTGGGATTATATTCTGGGAAACAGAAATGAAACAGGAGAACAACTTATTAGTTTTGGTTCCTCCAATAATATATTTGCTGCTAGACTTTGAGCCATCAATGCTCTATAGTAAGGGTCTCCAACATTGGCAACTTTAAGCCTGGAAGACTTCAACTCCCAGAATTCTGAGAGTTGAAGTCCGCCAGGCTTAAAGTTGCCAAGGTTGAGACCCCTGAGATATTGGAACACTGCTATCATGTCACCCTAGTCCTTTTCATTAAACAGTGTAAGTCACCCACATGGAATAACCCAACACAGCAAAATACAAAATGAACTGGCTGCCCATTTAACATCTTAGGCATCAGTGAATTGAAATGGACTGACGTCGGATTCAATCAGAAGATCATGCCTGAGATATGGAAAACCAAGAAGGAACCACATTGTTTCATAGTCAGGAAGGGCACAGCAAACATGCTCCTTGGATATCATACAGTCAATAATCAAATATCAATTAAACTTTACAGGCAATCCTTTCATTATCTTGGGACATTTCTCCAGCATAATGTTCTAAACCTGATGCAGGAGAGAAAGTTATGTTAAGTTCAAGAGAAAGTTTTATGGTCAAGTTCAAATCAACAGAACATGCATTGTTTGTGGTTGGGAAACTGGAATGCCAAAGCTGGAATCATAAAGAGGAAAGCCTAGTTGGGATTATATTCTGGGAAACAGAAATGAAACAGGAGAACAACTTATTAGTTTTGGTTCCTCCAATAATATATTTGCTGCTAGACTTTGAGCCATCAAAATGACACTTATTTACATGGACATAAACAGAGCGCACAGAAATAAAGTATATTATTGGTCTCAGGAAATAGAAGAACTCGGTTATAGCTGTGGGAGGGAACAGATGGATCAGATCACAAACCACTCTTGTGCAAGTTCCAAGCTCAAGTGGTAACAAAACAGCAGTTTCCACCATAAGATCTTGAGCCACTTTAAAGAATGTGAGGGATCACTTTGAAATCCTAAACTTCATTGATAAGGAACCAAAGGACCCGTGGAATGAAATCAAAGAAGTTATTAAGGACAAATGAGTTGTGTGGGGGGGGTCCTTGCTTCTTCTTTTTTGGGTGGGGGGGCTGTTTTTCCTTTCCCAGGCCCCTAGAAAGCCTCTGGAGCCTGGGGAGAGCGAAAAATGGGCCTTCCGGTCACACCGTGCCACCGCATGCCAAAAGCGGAAGGAGCGGGGGGGGGGGTGTTGCATGAACATAGGGAGCATTGAATTATGGGTGTGGGCAAGCATGCACGCAACACACCCCCCCCATGCTTTCCACGCTTTTGACATGCGACGGCAAAAAGGTTAGCCATCAATGCTCTATAGTAAGGGTCTCCAACATTGGCAACTTTAAGCCTGGAAGACTTCAACTCCCAGAATTCTGACGAAGAATTCTGACGATTAAAAGGCTCTGGAGATCCCAGATGAGTTGCCTGATCGTCAGAAGCTTTTTTTAAAAAAAAAGACCTTTTTTTTTGCCTTTAAAAGGAAAAAAAGCCTCTGATGATCAGGCAACTCTGCTGGGATCGCCAGAGGAGCCTTTTAAAAGCATTTTTTCTACAAACCTCCTTGGCCGAAGAGGTTGTTAAAAAATGCTTTTAAAAGCCTCTGATGATTCCAGCTGAGCCGCGCGATCACCAGAGGTTTTTTTTTTTTTTTTACTTTTAAAAGCATTTTTTTGGCTGAAGAAAAAATGCTTTTAAAAGTAAAAAAAAAAACCTCTGATGATCACGCGGCTCAGCTGGGCATGGGAAGGAGGCAGGGATTTTTGTTACCAGTTCTCTGAACCACCCGCCACCATCACTACCAGATCAGGCGATCCGGTCCGAACCGGGAGCATTTCACCCCTGGACCCCACCAGTGCTAGGTCTATCAGTGTTAACATCATCCTCATCCTCACCTACTACTGGCCATACTGGTCAGAAGTATGAAAAACAGCCATAAGTCACATTTTTTCAGCACCATGGTAACTTTGGTAACTTTGAATGATGATGGCCAAAGGAGTTGTTGTAAGCCAAGGACTACCTGTATAGTCCTAGTACCTGCCACAGCAATATACCTAGAAACAAGCTGGAGCAGAGGATTACTTCGGTGACTATGGCAAAAAGCCTCGTTTCACCCTACCTTGGAGAATGAACTATTCCTGCATTTAATCAAGAAAACCACACGGATAAAACAAGACAAAAGGTCGCCAAAGGGGAATCACGTGACCCCCCCCTGGACACTGCAGTGGTCATAAATGTGGGTCAGTTCCCAAGTGTCTGAGTTTTGATCATGTGACCCCGGGGATGCCACAATGGTCATTAAGTGCAACAAATGGTCGTTAAGTCGCTTTTGTTCAGTGCTGCTGTAACTTCGAAGGGTCACTAAATAAACTGTCGCACGTCGGGGACAACCTATGCAGTGGGGACATGGGAGTGTAGAACAGAACAGAATAACAGAGTTAGAAGGGACTTTGAAGGTCTTCTAGTCCAACCCCCTGCTCATGCAGGAAACCCTATATCTTTTCAAACAAATGGTTGTCCAATCTCTTCTTAAAAAGTTCCAGTGTTGGAGCATTCACAACTTCTGGAGGCAAGTTGTTCCACTGATTAACTGTCATGGAATTTCTCCTTAGTTCTAGGCTGTTTCGCTCCTTGATTAGTTTCCATCCATTGTTTCTTGCCCTTCCTTCAGGGGCTTTGGAGTATAGGCTGACTCCGTCTTCTTTGTGGCAACCCCTGAGATATTGGAACACTGCTATCATGTCACCCTAGTCCTTTTCATTAAACAGTGTAAGTCACCCACATGGAATAACCCAACACAGCAAAATACAAAATGAACTGGCTGCCCATTTAACATCTTAGGCATCAGTGAATTGAAATGGACTGACGTCGGATTCAATCAGAAGATCATGCCTGAGATATGGAAAACCAAGAAGGAACCACATTGTTTCATAGTCAGGAAGGGCACAGCAAACATGCTCCTTGGATATCATACAGTCAATAATCAAATATCAATTAAACTTTACAGGCAATCCTTTCATTATCTTGGGACATTTCTCCAGCATAATGTTCTAAACCTGATGCAGGAGAGAAAGTTATGTTAAGTTCAAGAGAAAGTTTTATGGTCAAGTTCAAATCAACAGAACATGCATTGTTTGTGGTTGGGAAACTGGAATGCCAAAGCTGGAATCATAAAGAGGAAAGCCTAGTTGGGATTATATTCTGGGAAACAGAAATGAAACAGAACAACTTATTAGTTTTGGTTCCTCCAATAATATATTTGCTGCTAGACTTTGAGCCATCAAAATGACACTTATTTACATGGACATAAACAGAGCGCACAGAAATAAAGTATATTATTGGTCTCAGGAAATAGAAGAACTCGGTTATAGCTGTGGGAGGGAACAGATGGATCAGATCACAAACCACTCTTGTGCAAGTTCCAAGCTCAAGTGGTAACAAAACAGCAGTTTCCACCATAAGATCTTGAGCCACTTTAAAGAATGTGAGGGATCACTTTGAAATCCTAAACTTCATTGATAAGGAACCAAAGGACCCGTGGAATGAAATCAAAGAAGTTATTAAGGACAAATGTGAAAAGAGACTTCCAAAGACCAGGAAAGTGAAGAAAACCAACTGGATGTCAGAACAGGACATTTTCAAGTCAAGGGAAAACAAAGCAAAGTTCTTAGGAAGATAATATGATAATTCTTTGATGATTTCAGAAAGCTGTTAGAAGACAAGAAACAGCCCGACAACAATATCTGTACAGGCAGAGAAGATAGAAGCAGATGCAGAACAACAAGGGGGGGAAAAAAGAAAACTAAGTTATGTAAGCAAAGTTCTTATGAAGGATTTTAACAAAGAATTGTAGAAAGCTGTTAGGAGACAAGAAACAATATTACAACAATGTCTGCACATTAATGTACAGACACTAAAGATAGAAACAGCAACAGAAAAACAAGAAAAGTCTTCAAAAAAAAAAAAAACAAAAAAAACCCCAACCTTTTTTTTCTATCCAAAAAGTGGTTCCAACCTGGTTTGCTAAAGGACGCCAGCGGACGGAATTTATTTTTTAAAAAAATCAAATGAAAATGGAAAGAGCATATGGGAATTCCACAAAGTAGATATGCGAACTTCCAAGATACTTTAGAAAATATTCGCCTACCTTCTAACAACCTCTATGGTTGGAAGATGAAGTTAGAGTAACACTCTAGTGCAGGGGTCTCCAACCTTGGCAACTTTAAGCCTGGCAGACTTTAACTCCCAGAATTAACTCCCACCAAAGCTGGCTGGGGAATTCTGGGAGTTGAAGTCCGCCAGGTTCAAAGTTGCCAAGGTTGGTGACCCCCACTCTAGTGATCACCAGACTGAAAGACTAGAGGAACTGATGGCAAATCTATGGAAATACAGCAACCAAAGGGATTCTTAAATGGCTCGAACCAAGTTATACTGGCAAATCTGAAGAATGACAGGACTTAACAGGTTGTAAGACATTTGTCAACATAGCAGTACCAAAAGAAAACGATCACACAATATCCTTCATGCCACATGCTAGTTGTTGTGACCCAGGCCCAAGAAGGTAGTAGGAAACTCAGTCAGTGTAAAAACAAACAAACTTTATTAAAACAGCTGAGAATTAACTCATTCTCAGCGTAGTCCAACTAAATTAAAGCAAATTCCTCCCAACACAAATTCCTCAGTCCTATCGCCAACCTTGGTCCAATTAGGCAAACTGCCAAAGGCCTTTCTTGGCAAAAGTTCAGAAGACACCGATACGAAATAAATGCAACAAGACAAAACTATCAACGTTGTTTCCCGGCAAAGCTCAAACGCTGGTGCTGGTCTGTTTTAAGCCTTATGGGAGGGGCCAATCATCTCTTGGCCCTACTCCCGAGTCGTCCTTTTTGCTTGAGCTGCTCTTGCCTTCTGGCAGCTCTTCTCATGGGTGCATTAAGAACAGGCTCCTCCTGTTCCTCTGCCTCACTACTTTCAGCCTCTGGAGGCTCTAGAATCCGCACATCACTCCCCAATGGCCCTGGCCCCATCTCTGATGCAGAGCCCTCATCCGGGCCTTCCCCAGCCTCCAGGACTGGTCCATGCTCTTCCTCAGCCTCATCGCTGTCTGACTCCGTTGCCAGCTCCGCAGGCTGCTGGCCGACCACAACACTAGTAAAATTATGCTTGTTGTTAGTTGCAAAGTCGTGCCCGACCCATCACAACCCCATGGACAATGTTCCTCCAGGCCTTCCCGTCCTCTACCATCCTCTGGAATCCATTTAAGCTCACACCGATTGCTTCAGGGACTCCATCCAGCCACCTCATTCTCTGCCGTCCCCTTCTTCTTTTGCCCTCAATCTTTCCCAGCATTAGGCCCTTCTCCAGTGAGTCCTTCCTTCTCATTAGGTGGCCGAAGTATTTGAGTTAAATAATGCTTAGGGTAACCCAATGCTAATTAGAACCCTATTTGGAAAGGAAGTTAATATGAAATAATAGAAAATACTTGGAGCTCAGGGTTTTCAATTTTGGCAGTGGTTTGCTCTCCAAGCTTGTTTCAATTTAGTTTCTGAACGTTTCATTGCCCGACGAAGTAATATCATCAGCAGGGTTTTCACCGCCCTGAGTCCTTCGGGAGAAGGGCGGTATACAAATTAAAATATTCATTCATTCATTCTTATCCTACTCTCCTTAGCTTATAAATGGTCATGTGATTGGTTGTTCGTTTGGAGCTGTATTTAAAAACAGGAAGACTAGATCAGGAATGTCAAACTTGATTTCATTGAGGGCCACATCAGGGTTGTGTTTGACCTCAGAGGGCATGGAGTGGGCGTGGCCATGGCCAGCTCATCGGGGGCACCTGTGGTGGCCAAGTGATATGGCAGGACTTCCCTGAGACCCTCCCTCACTCTCATTATAATCTCCTTCCTTCCTTCTCTTCTTTTTCCTTCCCACTTTGTACCTTTGTACCTTAGAATGCTTGATGAAGGTATCTTTTCTTTTATGTACATTGACAGCATGTGCACCAAGACAAATTCCTTGTGTGTCCAATCACACTTGGCCATTAAAATATCTATTCTATTCTTCATTCCCCTTTCCTCCTTCCCCTCTTTACCTTTTCTTCCTTGCTCTCTTCCCAATTTTCCTTCTTTTTCTTTCCCTTTCCTCTTTCCCTTCTTGCAATGCTCAAATGCAAAAGGGGAAACATTTCTTGTTTTGTTTTGATAGCCCAGGCCAACTCTGCAGGCCAGATCTTAGCACCCCACGGGCCAGATCCGGCCCACGGGCCTTGAGTTTGACACCCCTGTACTAGATGCTTAAACTGCTTTTGGAAAAGGCCCAGGAAGAAGACACATTGCTGATACATGCTGAGATGCCAAAGGATACCCAAAAGTGAACGGATGCTTCACTGCCCGTAGAAAACTTTTGATTTGGTGACCACGTTAAGTTGTGCAATTTCCTTAGAAAATGGACATGCCAGAACATGTCATCGTCCTTGTGCAAAACCTCTACACAGGACAGGAAGTTATAATCCAGACAAAACATGGTGAAGCAGACTGGTCCCAGATTGGCAAGGATGCTACAAAGTTGTATGGACTTCTCTTATTTGTTCAACCTACATGCACAGTATATACTAGTGATGGCTAATTTTTTCCAGACCGAGTGCCCAAAGCGCGCATACACACACTCAAATATGCATCTGCATGCACGCCCCGAACCCCCAAAATGCAATGTGCATGTGCGCCCCGTGCATGCCCCCCCATGCTTGGATTATTGTAATGCTCTCTACATGGGGCTCCCCTTGAGGTGCACCCAGAGGCTTCAGTTAGTCCAGAATGCAGCTGCGTGGGTGATAGAGGGAGCTTCACGTAGCTCCCGTGTAACACCACTCCTGCGCAGACTGCACTGGCTACCTGTGGTCTTTCGGGTGCACTTTAAGGTTTTGGTTACTACCTTTAAAGCGCTCCATGGCTTAGAGTCTGGGTACTTACGGGACCGCCTGCTGTTACCTTATGCCTCCCACCGACCTGTACGCTCACACAGAGGGACTTCTCAGGGTGCCATCCGCCAAACAATGTCGGCTGGCGGCCCCCAGGGGAAGATCCTTCTCTGTGGGGGCTCCTACCCTCTGGAACGAACTTCCCCCGGGTTTACGCCAAATACCTGACCTTCGGACCTTCCGTCGCGAATTGAAAACACATTTATTTATTCGCGCAGGGCTGGCTTAAATTTTATTGGTTTTAAATTTTTATAATTTTTATTATTAATTTCTTAATGGGTTTTTAGTTTTATATGCTTCAAAGTTTTTAGGCCAATTATGTAATAAGTTTTTTAATTTGTCTTTTAATTTGTATATTGTACTGTTTGTTTTACCTTGGCTGTACACCGCCCTGAGTCCTTCGGGAGAAGGGCGGTATAGAAATTGAATAAATAATAATAATAATAATAATAATAATAATAATAATAATAATAATAATAATAATAATAATAATAATGCATGCGCAGCCCCTGCATGTGCCCCCCAATCATGCATGAGGGCCTCCACACACACACACACGCCCCCCGCACATGCGCGGCAGAGACCCAAAGACCACCTGGCCAGTGGGAGGCGCACACACTTGCACAGTGGAGCTGAACTAGGGTGACAGCTCACGTGCCCACAAAGAAGGTGCTGCGCGCCATAGGTTCACCATCACGGGTATATACTGAAGGAGGCACGGTTGGAAGAAGAGAAGGGTGCTTTTAAAACTGGAGGAAGAAGTATGGATAACCTGTGCTATACTAATGATGCCACACCGATAGCTAATAATGGAAATGCTCCATCAAGGCTGAAGTCCCCATTCAGAAAAACCTGGCCTCTGTTCAGGCAGCCAACACCATAGCTCTGCCTGGTTCACACAACATCTTAAAGATATGGGACTTAACTGCATTTGGTTTAGCATGGTTCAGTCTTGGATGTACAGTAGTACCTTGGTACTCGTTAATTTGTTCCAGGAGGTACCATGAGTACCAGAAAGGAGTATTCAAAATTTTCTCATATGGAATAATGTAGTTGAGTCACAAGGCAGCCAATCGCGATTTCTAGCTTGTGCATCAAATACCAAAACAACAACAACAAAGATTGACTAGATGGCTCAGTGGCTAAGATGCTGAGCTTGTCGATCAGAAAGGTCAGCAGTTCGGAGGTTCGAATCCCAAGGTCTTCTGCGTGAGCAGGGGGGGTTGGACTAGATGACCTCCAAGGTCCCTTCCAACTGTTAGTTACCTGTTACAACGAGTACTGGGACAAACTTGTCACATCAAAATGCATTGAGTACCAAATTTGATGAGTTTCAGAGCCACTGAGTATCACGGCACCACTACATAACTTGAGTTCTGTAAACTCAGTCGCAATGGTTTGCAAACCACGGTTTTTGCTTAGCAAAGCGAACTCACAAGGTTTCACTATGCCAAGCCAAGTAGCGCGAATCACGAGTCTAGGTGTCCTTCAAATGTTGAAAAATAAAGTGAATAAATCACAGTAGGCTATGTTTGTACATCTGAAGTCAAAATCAAGGTAACAGCATAGTTGCTTGATACGATATGTAAGTCTAGAATGGATTAAATTGCTTCCTCTAGGATCGTGATGGCAAACCGGTGGCATGTGTGCCACAGGTGGCACATAGAGCCCTCTCTGGGCACGCACGCCATCAACCCAGCTCAGCCAGCTGGTTGTCAGGTTTCCAAGGCAAGCCAGCCAACTGGTCGTTGGGTTTCCGGTGTTCTGGGGTGCCCGCATGCGCACAGGTGGGTGCAGACCTTCCGGTTTGGGCACTCTTTGCCTAAAAGGTTTGCCATCGCTGCTCTAGGAGTCACTGCTTTGTATTGGTTTTCTCCCAAGTCACGTCCCTTGGTATCCTTCAGATCAACCACTTAGGTAGAAACCCACACATTACATTCTTTTAAGGCAGGGGTGTCCAAACTTGGCCACTTTAAGACTTGTGGACTTCAACTCCCAGAATCCCTCAGCCAGAATTCTGGGAGTTGAAGTCCACAAGTCTTAAAAGTTGCCAAGTTTGAACACCCCTGTTCTAAGGTAGTGTTGTGACCCAGGCCCAAGTAGGTAGTAATAAACTTAGTCCGTGGAAAAACAAACTTTATTCGAACAGCTGGGAATTACTTCATTCCCAGCGTCGATCAACTCAAAGTAAAACAAATGCCTCCCAACACAAATTCCTCAGTTATCTCACAAACCTTAGTCCAATTAGGCAAACTGCCAAAGGCCCTTCCTGGCAAACATCCAGAAGCCACAAAAACAAAGGCGTATACGAAGCAGAAGACGAAGCAGAAGACGCAGCTACAATGTTGTTTTCCAGCAAAGCTGAAACGCCGTTGCTGGTCTGTTTTAAGCCTTATGGGTGGGGCCAATCATCTCTTGGCCCTACTCCCGAGTCATCCTCTTTGCTTGAGCTGCTCTTGCCTTTTGGCAGCTCTTCTCATGCATGCATTAGGAACAGGCTCCTCCTGTTCCTCTGCCTCACTACTATCAATCTCTGGAGGCTCTGGAGTCCGCACATCACTCCCCGATGGCCCTGGCCCCACCTCAGTCTCATCACTGTCCGACTCCGTTGCCAGTTCCGCAGGCTGCTGACGGACCACAACAGGTAAAGAGTATTTACTCTCAAAAGAACTGTGAGAGATTGGCTATCCTGCCAGCTCTGACTGGACTCAAAACCTCTACAACATGGACAATAGTCAAATACGATGGAAGCTGAAATACAAAGGATCATCGTATTTTATCCCTACTTTAAATAAGTTTCGCCATCCATTTTCTAGGATTATGCATCCAGAGATCTTATGACTCTAAACCTCCAGTCAGCAGTACTACGTCCTTGAAAATAAGTTGGAAATTCATTAGAAAGCAACTGTCATTATAAGTTACATGTAAGCTTTCTTAGAACCTGAAAAGCAGAAGGTAGTTCACCAAGATCTTGGCCTCCTCCATCATCTGTTCTGGTCAGCTTAATACTAATAGCTTTAGCAGCACTAGGTGAACTGCATTCCATGTTGATGTTCTTATGTCCCAGTGCAGCTTCATTCCAAAACACAGTAAAAATGTCAGGGCAACCTGTCCTTTATCACTTGGCAAATCCAGGCTGTTTAGTTTGAAAGCAGGCAGTCCCTGCTATTTGCCCAGTTATTTTAGGGTATTAGCAACCTCCTCAATTTTGAATTGCGTATAGTCAAGGCTATGGTTTTCCCAGTTGGAATGTATGGCTGTGAAAGTTGGACCATAAGAAAGGCTGAGCGCCAAAGAATTGAGGCCTTTGAACTCTGGTGCTGGAGAAGACTCCTGCAAGTCCCTTGGACTGCAAGGCGACCCAACCGGTCAGTCCTAGAGATCAACCCTGACTGCTCTTTAGAAGGCCAGATCCTGAAGATGAAACTCAAATACTTTGGCCACCTAAGAAGAAGGAAGGACTCACTGGAGAAGAGCCTAATGCTGGGGAAGATTGAGGGCAAAAGAAGAAGGGGACGACAGAGAACGAGGTGGCTGGATGGAGTCACTGAAGCAGTCAGCGTGAGCTTAAATAGATTCCAGAGCAGGGGTCTCCAACCTTGGTCCCTTTAAGGCTTGTGGACTTCAACTCCCAGAGTTCCTCAGCCAGCTTTGCTGGCTGAGGGACTCTGGGAGTTGAAATCCACAAGCCTTAAAGGGACCAAGGTTGGAGACCCCTGCTCCAGAGGATGGTAGAGGAAAGGAAGGCCTGGAGGAACGTTGTCCATCGGGTTGCAATGGGTCAGACAAGACTTCGTAACTAACAACAAACGATTCTGAATAAACTGGGGAGAAATATTTGGAAAACTAGAGAATCTGAGCCCCCCTGTCCTTTGTCTTTCATTTTCCTTTCCTTAAACCAAGCTCAAGATTCCTGCATCCTGGAGCCACCCTCGCCATCCCATAATGCCATTTCAAGAAGCAGCATCGACCTCTGCTAAAGGCCTAGGTGTGACTTTCAACTCATGGACAATCCAAGAAGGTTTTTTTAAAAAAACTTTGTAGGATGGGTGAGTCCACAGGTAAAGTTTGGATCCATTTCTTCATATGTTCTCCTCCAGGTGTGATGGATGCCACTGTGGGCTTAATATTCTTCTTCTCCTTTGTATTTAGAAAGAAGCTTCCTTCCCTGGTCTTTCCATATGTAATAGAGAGATCAGGGAAGGAAGTATATATACATATGCATACATATACATACATACATACATACATACATACATACATACATACATAGATATATATATATACATATACATACATACATATATATATATATATATATAATTTGTACAACAAAAAGGAGAAGCAAAGACCAGGGGAAGTTAAGACAGCCTTGAGAATCACATCTTTTTGAGTATTTTTACCGGACGCTTCCCCATCTCTCTCTTCTCCTCTCCCCCCCCACCCCATCAGCATCAACCCAGAAAGGACAAGTGAATGCCCCCCCCCTCTCCAAACTCAAATTTGGTGGTCCAGACTGTGCAACTATTTCGGTAAGGCACTGAACTTGCCTTACCACAAGAGCGGTCTTCACCCAACATCTTAAGCCATGCTGAGTTTCTCTCCGCCCCCCCCCCCAAAAACCGAACCCCAAAGGAGAGGTCTGTCTTTCTGTGTTCTTTTTTTAACAACTTTCATAGCTGGTTTCCAGCCAAGCTTTGTGCCATGAAACAAGCCAGCTCAGTAGACTGGAGGTCAACCTTAGGGCCGATGGGGTTTGAAGCATCATGCCGAGCAAGTGACTTTTAACTGGTGGTTTGGGAGCATGCCAAGCTTGGATGGGGTGACCCCAGGTGATCACCCCCAAATCAACTAAACTACATCAGGGCTTATAGTACACCTTGGGTGAGCCCCAGGCCCACGTTTGTGGATCTGGCCAGGTAGGCATAACAAAGAGTTTCCCACGGACTCCCCCCCCAACTCAAATCCCCCTCCCAAGACACAAGAATTAATGAGTTATCAAACGGGGGTGGGGGAGAGAGAAAAAAAGAAGAGAAATTACCGGCAGTTTTCCCGTGGAGGCGGATCGCATGGCTTTGATCTCAGGTCCATGGGGGGTGGCATAAAGGCAACCGCCTCGAGGCAACGGAGCGACCACCGCCGTTTGGGGGTACACCTGAGCGAAATAGGCTGCGGGGAGAGCCCGCACCGGAGGGCCGGCGAGATCGGCCGCCGCCACCAGCTCCGCGGGGCCGCCGACGACCACGCTTTTCTTTTGTGACTGGGGGGGGACGAGGGAAGGCGCCCCTCGGCCGGGGGCGGAAGGCCCAGCTTTGGGGATCCTCAGCATGGCCTTCCTCCGCGAGGCCAGGCGGCACCAGGAAGCCCTTACAACTCCCGCCACGCGTGTCGGGACCGACCTGGGAAGAAGGTACAATGGAGAAAGTCCTCCTAGCCATTTAAAACTGCCATCGGTGGGGTGGGGGGGAAACCCACCCAGGATCGGGCCCCTAGGGTCCTTTGGAAAGAGGGGAGCGGAAGGAACAAAAAAAGAGAGAGAGAAGGGGGGGAGTCCAAAGCGAAGGTTTGCAAGCGCAGCGTGGGAAGATTCGTTCACACAGTCCGGGGTCTCTTCATCCACGCGGGTTTCTTGTTTTCTTTGGACCAGTCAGCCATCGGGGAGGGATGTGGGGGAGTCACTGGTTCTTTCCTCTGCCCTCCTCCGCCGCCTTCTCTAAGCGGGCGCGTTGTGCGCGGGCCCCCCCAAATCCGAAGCACCCCGAGATTCGCGCCGGCTTTTTCCAGAGGGGACTTTCCCGGGAGTTGTTGGGCTGCAAAGTTGCAGGCTCGGCCAGGCTCATGCCCGCCACCCGCGCCTCTTTTGCCCACACACACAAAAATGAAGAATAATAATAATAATTAAAAAATAAAGCTTTTGTGGCGGGGTGGGGTGAAGGGAGGGGAGAGCCAGAGGAAACGCAGCGTCGGATTGAAAAAGAAAAAAAACTCCGGGGAGGATTTTGGTTTTTTGGGGGTTTTTTTGCAAAATGCCCGGGGTTGCGGGGTGGGTGGGCGAAAGGGAAGGATTTCCTGCCCTCCGATCTCCGCTCCTACGGTCTATAAGCTGGCAGGGCTGCGAGGCATTTGGAAGCCCCACCACCAACCGGGCAGGGATCGAGCACCGGCCCGGGCCCTGAATCCGACGGGGGCCCCGCTAGCGCCTTGCATGGGCTTCTTCCGACTTGCAGTGCTCCAGAGGATTCCCGGCTGGGCTGCTGCGACTTTCCCGGCCGTGGCCAAAGCTGCCGGGGCCAAGGATGGATCTGGATTGGGACAAGAAAGGACCCGATGGCTGCCCAGCCCTTTCTCTTTCCGTTCCTCCTTCACTCGCTCTTTTTTTTTTTTTTTTTTAAGCGCCAAACTACGTGCCGCGAAATTCGGATCTCCCGCGGAAAAGGCCGCGCTCCCATTGGCCGGCGCAACGCCCGCGCGACCCCGCCCACCGGATTTGATACATTTTGTACCGCGAGGAGTAAGACCGGAGGTTCGGCTCTTAAAGGGGAAGAGCGGCGTGGCCCCGGCGCTCCACGAGGCGCCAATGGGTCTCCGCCTTCCTTGCCCCCCGCCCCTCGGGGGGGCGTGGGCGGAGCCAGGCAAATACTGACCCTGGGTTGGCCTTCCTCGCACGCCTTTCGGCTCCGTGGCTTAAAGCAACAACCCGGTGGAGGGTGGGGGGGGAAGCCGAGGAGAGCCTGGCTTGGGCAGGTCCTTCGGGCGGTAACCCGGGGCCGGAGATGGCGTTGGGGTTGGCAGCGGGCGGTTCCGGCTGCGGGTTGTCCAGGTCTTGCTGGCTTCGTCCTTTCTTGCGAAACGGGGCTAGCTGAGCCTGTGGTCAACCTTGTGGTCTTGGAACAAAGAAGGAGAGGCGGCGTGGGGCAGGCAGTCCTTCCATGCATTCACGCGGCTCTCGCTAAAAGGCAGAAATCTTGACTTAATGTAAACAGTCTGTAGAGATTCTCGGTCATTCAAGGTCTAATGGATGTTCCATAGGTGCTTTTTATTTTCTTCAGAGGTGGGTTTCAGCAGGTTCTGACCGGTTCTGGAGAACCGGTAGTGGAAATTTTGAGTAGTTGGGAGAACCGGTAAGAAAAATTCTGACTGGCCCTGCCCCACATCTGTTCTCTGCCTCCCGAGTCCTAGTTGATTGGGAGGGAATGGGGATTTTGCAGTATCCTTCCCCTGGAGCGGGGTGGGAATGAAGATTTTACAGTATATTTCCCCTGGAGTGGGGTGGGAATGGGGGTTTTACAGTAGCCTTCCCCTGGAGTGGGGGGGAAAATGGGGATTTTACAGTAGCCTTCCTCTGGAGTGGGGCGGGAATGGGAATTTTGCAGTATCCTTCCCCTGGAGTGGGGTGGGAATGAAGATTTTACAGTATATTTCCCCTGGAGTGGGGAGGGAATGGAGATTTTACAATAGCCTTCCCCTGGACAGGGTGGGAATGGAGATTTTACAGTAGCCTTCCCCTTGTGGGGGGTGGGAATGGAGATTTTACAGTATCTTTCCCCTGGAGGGGGGTAGGAATGGAGATTTTACAGTAGCCTTCCCCTGGAGGGGGGTAGGAATGGAGATTTTACAGTAGTGCTTTTTTTCAAAAGGCAACTGGACTTCTGTTTTTTTCTTCTGAAGACATTTCGCTTCTCATCCAAGAAGCTTCTTCAGCTCTTGACTGGTCCAGTTGCCTCCTGAAAAAAAGCACCTTTGGGACAACCATGACCTGGATGACTGAGAATCTCTACACAGACTTTTAGCTGTGCAGTTTGGGATGAACACATTTTGAATGGTGTGGGAGGATTATGAACGGATTTCCAGAGGGACTGCAAACTACAGAAACCATTAGCGCTACTTAGGTGACCCTGAGGACTGAGATAAACCTCCAAGTACTTCAAAGACCCTCTAAAAGAATGCAAATGACCAGCTGCCTTCAAGGAGTATAAATCCTTCCATTCCTCATCATCCAGTCAGAGGTGAAGAAGCTTCTTGGATGAGAAGCAAAACGTCTTCAAAAGAAAAAAACAAGAGTTGCCTCCTGAAAAAGCACCTTTGGAACTAACTAAATGTAGGTTAGAAATAACTTGACCTCGTGTGAATGCACTTATTTGCTCTTTGGTTTTCCATTTCGGGGTACGGTGAGTTTCAGCCTAAAGTCATGCTGATAAATTGCTGGCCCCCTATAATTGCTATTATTTGCTGTATCCTTTTCGTAGCATGTATTCAATGGAGACCGAGGGGACAGTTCCTTAAGCTGTACATTTGGCTGTGTTCACACAACACATTCATCCTGGTTACTTTATTAACCAATTTAGAGAACAGGGTAAGTTAGAACTGGTGGATGGATAACGTATCATTTTCAACTCACAGGGACTACACAGAGTTAAGGCAAAAAGGATGTAAAGGTAAAAGTTTCCCTCGCACATACGTGCTAGTCGTTCCCGACTCTAGGGGGCGGTGCTCATCTCTATTTCAAAGCCGAAGAGCCAGCACTGTCTGAAGACGTCTCTGTGGTCATGTGGCCAACATGACTCAACGCCAAAGGCGCACAGAACGCTGTTACCTTCCCACCAAAGGCGGCCCCTATTTTTCTACTTGCATTTTTTATGGGCTTTTGAACTGCTAGATTGCCAGAAGCTGAGACAAGTAATGGGAGCTCACCTCATTATGCGGCACTAAGGATTCGAACCACTGAACTGCCGACCTTTCGATCGACAAGCTCAGCGTCTTACCCACTAAACCACCGCATCCCCAAAAAGGATGTATCAACGTTAAAAAGTACATTGTAATACCAAATGTGTATGGCGATTCTCAATCATCCAGGTCATGGATCTTCCAAAGGTGCTTTTTTCCAAAGGCAACTGGACTTTCTTGGGTTTTTGTTTGTTTGTTTTTTTAGAAAACATTTCGGTTCTCATCCAAGAAGCTTCTTCAGTTGTCAGAAAAAGCTGAACTGAAGAAGCTTCTTGGATGGGAACCAATGCCACTACTTTCACTATTAAGTGTACTGTCTGAATAGTTTTGTCTCAACAAACATGCCACCAAAATCCACTTTTATCACTGCAAGCGCTTGAAAAGAGGAGCCTCTTTGCAATGGGAAGAGGACTGACGTGTGAGATTGAAATGTATTTAAATTTACAGCCGCCCACCGCATATATGTGACTGGGCTGTTAACATCGGGATAAAACCATAATTTTTTTAAAAAAATCTTTCAGTTGCATGGAATAGCTGCCAAGAATATTCACAACATTCAAATCAGTCTTGAGATGGGCCCATCCACATGGCCATATTAAACATCGGAAGAGAGTCTGCTTAGGACAGCAGTTCTCAACCTGTGGGTCGTGACCCCATTGGGGGTTGAATGACAATTTGCCAGGGATCGCCTAAAACCATCGGAAATATGGGAAGTATACTTGCGAGTCGAAGAATCACGCTCCAATGGTTGACTCCAGAAGCCAGCTGCAGGCTCTTCAAATCTTTAGCCGAATTCGGCTTCAGGCGCGATGAATTAAAAAAGAGAGAAATCTTTGCTCTGATGTCTCCCTCTCAAGCCAGCTGCAATCACTCCCAATCGCTAGCCTAATCTGGCTTCTGGCGTGATAAACTTAATAGGGGAGGAGTCTCCGCTTTAATGCCTCCGTCCTCAAGGCAATCGCAAGCAGTTCAGATCGCTAGCCAATACGGCTTCAGGCGCGATAAATTCAAAACGAAAATAATTTTATGTTTGGGGTCGCCACATCGTGGGGAATTGTATTAAAGGGGTCGCAGCACTATAAAAGTTGAGAACCACTGGCTTAGGACCAGCATAGATCCAACAAGGTTTCTTCCTTCTGCTACTAAACTCTGACCCAGCTAGGTTTTTACAGTTTTACTTTATCGTGAGTAATCCACATTTGGGCTTGCATAATTGTTACACCGTAAATGATAATTTGAAAACTTACAATGTCTAGCTTCATATAAAATACCATGCTGACTTTAAACAAACTGTATTACGACTTGGTGCAAATGTGTAAACCTAGGCTAAAAGGAACCAGGAATTTAGAGATGATACAGAACAGCTCCTGGGCCCAATTATTTTCTCCGTGAATTTCTCCAAAGCCCTTTTTGCATGCCTTCCTGCAGCCTATATTAGGTCTATCCGTTCCATGACCTTAAATGTGGATGTGGTAAAGGTAAAGGTTCCCCTTGCACATATGTGCTAGTTGTTCCTGACTCTAGGGGGCGGTGCTCATTTCCGTTTCAAAGCTGAAGAGTCAGCGCTGTCAGAAGACATCTCGTGTCATGTGGCCAGCATGACTCAACACCAAAGGCGCACGGAACACTGTTACCTTCCCACCAAAGGTGGTCTCTATTTTTCTACTCACATTTTTTACATGCTTTCGAACTGCTAGGTTGGCAGAAGCTGGGACAAGTAATGGGAGCTCACCCCGTTGCGCGGCACTAGGGATTCGAACTGTTGAACTGCCAACCTTTCGATTGACAAGCTCAGCGTCTTAGCCACTGAGCCACCGCATCCCGCTATGTGGATGTGGATGTACTGATAAACCTCTGGATGATGTGGAATAGCATTAGGAGAACCAGTTTGGGCTAGTGGTTAAGATACCAGACTAGAAATCTGGAGACCCAGATCCAGCCTATGGGCCTTGAGTTTGACACCCCTGCTCTAGAGCAGGGGTCTGCAAACTTGGCTCCTTTAAGACTTGTGGACTTCAAAGCTGGCTGAGGAATTCTGGGAGTTGAAGTCCACAAGTCTTAAAGGAGCCAAGTTTGCAGACCCCTGCCCTAGAACAAAGAAGCAATTTTCCCTGTTAAACCTCATCCAGCAGTTCCATAATTGGAAAAGGGCATTGGATGCCATTGAAAGCAAAACTGTGTGGCCACTTTTAGAAGCAGAGCTTGGAGGGGTCTACAGTGCACATGTGACACACATAAAAAAAATAGGCATGGCTGCCATCTTGACTTTTATTAGCACAAGCTGCCGTTGTGTGTGTGTACATGTTGTTTTGCAAAACCCTGCAAAAGGATTGCTTTTCAATTTAGCCCCAGGCACCAACCTCCAGAAATTAGCCAATTTTGATAACTCTGCTGGTTGCTAAAGATGGTGCAGGAGCAGGCTGGGAATTCTGAGTGTTGTAGTCCACACATCTTCAAAGTTGCCAAGTTTGAGAAACTGATGTTGTAAATAACCTGGGAAACATCGCAGGCTAAAATGGCATTGCTGCCCTCTGCTGGTTATTTATGGATTAGTATATAGAACAGTATTGTCCCAAAGGTGCTTATTCAAGAGGCAATTGGACTACCTGGTTTTCCTTTGAAGATGTTTGTCTTCTCATCCAAGAAGTTTCTTCAGCTCTGACTGGCCTTAAAGCCTATCTAAAAGAATGCAAATGACCAACTGGCTGCAAGGAGTATAAAACCTTCCATTCCTCACCATCCAGTCAGAGCTGAGGAAGCTTCTTCGATGAGAAGTGAAACGTCTTCAAAGAAAAACAAAGAAAGTCCAGTTGCCTCTTGAAAAAGCACCTTTGGGACAACCATGACCTGGATAACTGAGAATTTCCACAGACTGAGAACAGTATTGTTTGCATCAAAAGCAGCAGTCTAATGTCTCTCTGTCTATAATATCTATCTACGGTTATCTATCTGTCTGCCTGTTGTGGCCCACCGGCAGCCAGTGGGGCTGACAGCAGAGTCGGACAGTGAGGATGTTGGGGAGGAACTTGGGACAGTCCTGGGGAAAGCTCGGACGAGGGCTCTGCATCGGAGGCAGAGAGGGAGTTAGACAGCAGTGAGGCAGAGGAACAGCTGGAGCCCGTTCCCAGTGTGCGCATGCGCAGAGCTGCCAGAAGACAAGAACAACTCAGAAAGCAGGGTCGACTTGGGAGTAAAGCCACACCTTGGAAGTAATTGGCCCCTTCCGTAGGAAACAAAAGAGGAGCAAACAGGGAGTGGGCTTTTGCAGGAAACAATTCGTTCGTTCTGTGACTCTCAGGGACTCTGTGCCAAGTTTTGCCTTGTACTGCGTTTGGAAACTAGTTACGTGGCAGCTTGTCAGGCAAGAGAAGGTCTGTGTTGATGAATAGTCCTTTGAAAAACTGTTTGGACAGGCCTTGCTGACTGTGAAATGAAAGGAATTCACAGTCGTTTAAATAAAAGAGGTTTTGCTGGGACAAAGACTCTGCTTCCTGCTTTTTAAGGGAGCCTAGGTCAGAACACTATCTACCAGTTTCTCTCTCTCTCTCTCTCTCTCTCTCTCTCTCTCTCTCTCTCTTCTCTCAAGACAGAACAGGGTATGTTTACATTATTACCCCATCTCTGTTAGCTGTCAGTTGTACCCACACAGATTTAATTGTAGCAAGCTAGACCAGGGGTCTCCAACCTTGGCAACTTTAAGCCTGGAGGACTCCAACTCCCAGAATTCCCCAGCCAGCAAAGCTGGCTGGGGAATTCTGGGAGTTGGAGTCCTCCAGGCTTAAAGTTGCCAAGGTTGGAGACTACTGAGCTAGCCTGTTAACCATTTTTAAGCACAGTTTTATGAGTAAGTCACAATAGAGTGTGTTTCCATCCACCCACAAGGCAAAACCAAACAAAATACTGTATGGCTTTGCAAGAGCACCGGGTCTGAGCTAAGAAATCCAAAGGATTACTGCATTCAAAGAGAATGGAGTGTTGTCCTGAGACTAAGTAACCCAGATATGAAAGACCTAGCTCAACGCATGTGTTAACCGAGCTAAAGTGCTGGTTTGAACTCAGAGGAGTGTAACCTAAGATCCCCGTCACATATGGCCTCCACAGAGCTTGGCCATCGCTTCCCATGACTGCCAAAAGCCGTCACCAAATTGCCATTTTAAAGTGAGAGAAAGGGAAAATCATTAAAAGCATAATCAGGGAAAAATTAAAAAGTTTTAAGTTGTTGTGATGCCTGGTCTATCTGTAATCCAAATATAAATCCACCACAAGAGGAGGATAGCGTGGGGGAAAACCTAAAAAACCAGCAAAGGAGGAAAAAAATGGGGAAAAAAATACACCTTTATCATCCAAATCCACCTCTCGTGTTAGCTTCTTTTCTTCAGGTTCTTTCTACCTTAATCCCAATTGCCTCAGAAAGGTGAAGTAAGAGGACAAAAAAAAAGTGGGGGGGGGAACAATTTAAAAAAAACAACACATAAAAGTTATCCAAATCAACCCAACCTTGGCCACTTGAAGATAGGAGGACTTCAACTCCCAGAATTCCCCAGCCAGAATGCACCAATCCTTCAGACATTATCCAAATTTGACTCCTCTCCCTGGTCCCCAAAATGATGCAAGAAGTGGCTGGGGACTTCTGGGAGTTGAAGTCTACTTATCTTAAAAGTTGCCAGCATTGAGAAACACTGATTTGGACTCACACAGTGACAAGTAAATGGAACTTTCACTTTTGTCCTGTTCTCCCGCTATCTGGCACATCACACCAAAGCCAAAGATAGTTTCCAGCCAATGAAATGCTTCAGCTATGGAATCCCATAATTACTCCATGTATATTCAGATTTCCAGTGCACCTACCATTTATTGGTCTTCCATGAGCTCTCTCAAAAGAGGTTAATCTGTCCCCTTTCTTGGTTCCCCCATTTTTTCAGTACCCGACTAAATATTGTCTTTGATGCCTTTGAAGATTGTCTATTGGGTGTTTTTTTTTAATCAATAATTTATAAGCATCTACTTAGGTTTAGCCTTTGTTTTTAGAATGCTGCTGCTACTGTCTTTATTAAATAATAGATTAGATTAGAAGTTACGTAATTTCAATTTGTTTAATTCTGTTTTTATAATAAATATATCTTTAGCTGTTAAGGCCATTTGCAAGTTAGTTCAGATAAATCAGACCAAAGCAATTCAATGAACCTGAAATAATACAATAAATCAAGATCTTCGTTAAAGATGTATCTCTTCTCGAACTCCAGTTTTTCCAGGACGCTGTAGGTAATAAGAAATAAATTACATTCGTTGAGAAGTTTATATAATCTTAAACGGATCCACAGACTAATACATTTAATAATCTAATTTCATTCAATGAAATAATCTAAATGACCTCACTTGTAAATAGCTACAGAAATATATTTCCTAATATCAAGTCGCCATGATTTGAGTTCTCCAGGAAAGCTCCAACTAAACGAGATACCCATTTTTGAGTAATCCTATTTTAAAGTCAGTTAAGCTGGTTGCACTAGGTCTAGATGCCACCTAATTAAAGAGGAGTGAAAATTTCAGATGAGATCATTGAAAAAATGCCTTCAATAACTTACATGTAAGTTGATGCCCATGAACCAGGATGTGACTTGGGAACCTCTCCCAAATTGATGATTTTAAGAAAGAAAATCAACCTTATTTGAACAATATTCTTAATAGAATAGAATTCTTTATTGGCCAGGTGTGATTGGACACACAAGGAATTTGTCTTTGATGCATAGGCTCTCAGTGTACATAAAAACAAAAGATACATTCATCCCGAATCAAAAAGTACAACACTTAATGATAGGGTACAAATAATCAAATCATACTAGGAAATCTAGCTGTTGACTTACTGTGTTGATGTTTGCATAACATCATGAATCATGAACTTCGCTGGAAATCCTGTGTTAACATAAGTCATAAACCCAGCCAAGATTAAAATTAACCAGGCTTCACATATGGACAAATAAAATTGTTAGGACTTTGATCATATTTGCAAAGATATCTTGGTTGTTGGGAACTTTAGTGATGTGCTGACTAAGGACCGCAATGGAGCCCCCAATTTCTGTTGCTAAGTGATAACAGTTGTTACAAGTGAGTCTTGCCCCATTTTGCAACCTTTCTTGCCCCAGTTGTTAAGTGAATCACTGCAGTGGATAAATTAGCAACCCGGTTGTTAAGTGAATCTGGCTTCCCCATTGACTTTGCTCATCAGAAGATTGCAAAAGGGGATTAAGTGACCCCAGGATACTGCAACCGTCATAAATATGAATCCTTTGCCAAGCATCTGAAGTTTGATCGTGTGACCAGGGGGATGCAACAATGGTCATAAGTGTGAAAAATAGTCATAAGTCACTTTTCTCAGCACCACTGAAACTTTGAATGGTCATTAAACAAACTGTTGTAAGGCAAGGACTGCCTGTATCTACAGGCACATACTGTACGCAGACACACCAATGTACACAACTAAGTATAAAGCTTTTAAGCTTTTAAGTCAATGTCTAAATTATAACAGAACAAAGCTATTTGTTGTTTCCATTTCTTGGTTTCTGACACATAGACTTCAATAAGCTGAGCCTGAATTGGCCCTGCCAGTTCCATGCTAATATCAATACTGGCAGGCAAAGTTGCCAAAAATTGTAAAAGTGAGAAAATACCTTTGCAAAACGAAATAATTAGGAAAATAATGGAATGTGCTGAAATGAGTAAATTGACATTTGAAATAAGAGAACAGGAAGAAAAGCAATACTATAAGATATGGGATATATTTTATCAATGGCTAGAAGGGAAGAGATATTAGTAAAGATTGGAGAAAAAATACTATTAACTGAAATATTAATATGAATGGTGTAGAACGATAGAATTAATGATGTTACCAGATAAAATGTTCACCAGCGGATATGCATATGGAATGAGAAAAATAAAGGTTATAGCCATTGGTTAATTTAAAGTTCTGGATACAAGAGGGTGACGATATAAATTTAGATAAATTAAGGATATTTGTAAATTGTGAAGGCACAAGAGATTTGTAACCACCCCGCCGATACACAATATTGGGATTGGAAATGTTTTCATGTTTGTGTCTTGTTTTAAAAGAAAATTTAAAAAAATGTATATAAAAAAAAGTACTGGCAGGCAAAGAAATTCCCACATGTTTTTTTCTAGAAGCTCTTGTTCAGTTAGGTGGAAGAGAATCTAACTATCTATGGAAGAGAAATTTCTCAAAAAACTAAAGATAATTTTTTGAGCAATCCTCAATCATGGATGAATCTTAGATTTAACTAGATACAAGGGATGTGGTGGCTCAGTGGCTAAGGCGCTGAGCTTGTCGAGCGAAAGGTCGGCAGCTCAGCGGTTCGAATCCCTAGTGCTGCTGCGTAACGGGGTGAGCTCCCGTTACTTGTCCCAGCTTTTGCCAACCTAGCAGTTTGAAAGCACGTAAAAAATGCAAGTAGAAAAATAGGGGCCACCTTTGGTGGGAAGGTAACAGCGTTCCCTGTGCCTTTGGCTTTGAGTCATGCCGGCCACATGACCACGGAGACGTCTTCAGACAGCGCTGGCTCTTCGGCTTTGAAACGGAGATGAGCACTGCCCCCTAGAGCTGGGAACGACTAGCACATATGTGCGAGGGGAACCTTTACCTTTTAACAAGCTATTAGGTGATCTTTAACAAGCTATTAGGTGATCCTATTCTGTTTAGATAAAATATTAATATTATTTTCCATTTGCAGGGAATTTGGAAACTGAACATGATTATGCCCAATAGCACGAGTAAAGATTCTGGAAAATCAGACCATTGTTCAAGCTAGAGTTGTTGGTCTGCCTCTGTAGCAGCTGATTTCCATGGTTTGCCTAAAGCAGGTCAATAGAGACCTTGAACTGCATCTGTAGAACACCTTGCAATTTGTTAAGAGTTAACTTTGGTGAGTGGTTTTGCATATTATGCAAATTTAGGCCTTTGATGAGCTTGGGCTTCATGCTTGACTGTGACTATGAAAATGGGAAGGTTGGATCAATCCCATCATTGGTATGTCATGCAAACACAGTCATGTCCTACCTGAACATGGCTATTGTACAGAAGTTAGTACAATGCCTAGGATCTTTGTGTGTGTGTGTAGTGTATGTGTGTGTATATGTGTGTATGTATACACACACATACATTCAGGTAAGAGAAAGCTAAAGCACCACGGACTGGTCCTTTGCTGTTTCCAGGCAAACATGGCTATTGTACAGAAGTCAGTATAATGGCTAGGATCTTTGTGTGTGTGTGTAGTGTATGTGTGTGTATATGTGTGTATGTATACACACACATACATTCAGGTAAGAGAAAGCTAAAGCACCACGGACTGGTCCTTTGCTGTTTCCAGGGTGGCCCCGCGGGCAAGATCTAAGTACCCCCAGGGCCAGATCTGACCTGCGGGCCTTGAGTTTGACACCCCTGGCCTAGAGCAAACGGTCTCTGAGCCTTCAAAATGTCGCTGTACTACAATTCCCAGCATCCTTCATTGTCAGCCCTGCAGGGATGTTCAGTGCTGATTTCTCCAGCTGTGTTTTAAAGCTTTACCTGGGTCACTCAGTGCTTCTGGTCTGGATTGCTTCTTAGCTGGTGGGGAGCGAGAAGAGAGGGAAAAACAGAAAAGACAAATCATTTGACCACTCTGACTTTGAATGACATTACATTTTATATAAATGTCCGGAGACTTACCGTTTCTTGTCTTCACTACTTCCAGACTGGAGGGGGCGGGGCGGGAATCAGAAAGTACAACGTTAGTGGGAAATAGGATTTTAGGTAGCATCAACTATGTTTGCGGTACCCTTCTAACATCTTACCGTGCTGCCTGGATACTTCTGGATTTGATCTGTAGAATCTCTAGAGGGAGGAGGCTAGAGAGTGAAGAAAGAACAGAAATTTGTGGCCAATTCTGACTTGGAATAAAATCAATATATTTCCTACAGAGAGCCAGTTTGCTATAGTGGTTAGTGGTCAGGCTAGAAACAGTAGGGGCGGGGGGGACTGTGAGTTCTAGGCCTACTTTAGGCACAAAGTGTTGTGGCCCACTGGCAGCAGATTCAGACAGTGAGGAGGTTGGGGAGGAACATGGGCCAGTCCTGGAGTCTGGGGAAGGCTCGAACAAAGGTTCTGCATCAGAGGCAGAGAGGGGGCCAGGGCCGTCTGCCAGTTATCAGCTGCCTTCGGAGTCAGACATCAGCGGGGCAGAAGAACAGCTGGAGCCTGTTCCCAGTGTGCCCATGCGCAGAGTTGCCAGATGAAGGGAACAGCTAAAGAACAAGGGTCGACTCAGGAGTAAAGCCACAGGTGGACAATAAATGGCTCCTCCCAGAGGGAATAAAAGACGAGCGAAAGGGGAGTGGAGTTTGCAGGAGACAATTAAGTTCGCTTAATTGGTTGTGACTCTCAGAGACTCCTTGCCAAGTTTTAAAGATATCGGCCTGGCAGCTCTCCAAGCCAGATAAGGTCTGTGACTGTAAATTCTCCCTTGAAAGATTTTGCTGAAGGTGAACTAGAGGAATTCTCAGTAACTTAATAAAAAGGGGTTTTTGTCAGGACAAGGAGTCTGCTTCATGCTTTTGGGAAGCCTAGGTCAGAACACACAAAGCCCAATCCAGGTGTAGTGACTCACCGCGCTCGTTCCATTGTTTATTCCAGAATCTGTTTCAGTCTAAAGAAGGACAGACAAAAGAAGACAATACAAATCAGGTGATGGTTCTGACCTGGAGGACAATCAGGGGTATCCAATCTTGGGGACTTTTTAAGACTTGTGCACTTCCAATTCCCACAGTTCCCCAGACTGCTAATGACCAGATGATTGCAAGGAAGTACAATCCTTCTATCACCCCCCTGACTATCCTGTCAGTATCTATCCTTCCATTTCCCCCCACCCCCCACCATCCAATTATAACTGATGAAGCTTCTTGGATAAGAAGGGAAACATCTTCCTCATATTTCTCAATTAAAAAAAAACCCCAGTCTAGTTGCCTTTTGAGAGAAGAAAAAAAGCACCTTTCAGACAACTATGATCTGGATTATTGAGAAGCTCCATACACCAGGAATGTCAAACTCAAGGTCCAAGGACCAGATATTGCCCACAGAGTGCTTAGATCTGGCTGGCAGGGCTGCCATGGAAACAGCAAAGGACTGGCCAGCGGTGCCTCTGCTAGCGAAAATAGGCTCCTGAGCTCCGTTTTCAGCTGCGACAGCTTCCTGCAACCCTCTAAGGTTGCAGGAAGCTGTCGCAGCCGAAAACGGAGCTCAGGAGCCTATTTTCACTGGTAGAGCACTCGGTCCACCACAGGCTGCCCCCCGACACATGTGACGTCAAGCTGGCCATACCCATCATAGCCACACCCACCATGCCCCCCCCAAGGTCAAACACAACCATGATGTGGCCCTCAATGAAATCGAGTTTGACAACTCCTGCCGTAGACCATTGGAAGAAGACGTCTGAAAGAAGTATGGGCAGCTTGTAGCCTACAGGTGAATCTTAAATCCACCCATCTCCCAGAGCCTTCAAGACAACCTAGAGATGGCAGTGCTGAAATTTAACGGCTCAGTTTTAAACATGAATATGGATATGCCTTGGTTTTAGGGATTACTTGTAAAATGGCAAAAATCACCCACAAACCCCTGCTTCCACACAGCCACAAAGGTGGCCCCCGTGTCTGATGACTACCTCCTAATGTCAGAGGATGTAAACGCTGCGATAGCGCAGTGGTTAGAATGCAGTATTGCAGGCTAATTCTGCCGACTGCTAGAGGTTTGATCCTGATACAGTCCCGGTACAAGGTTGACTCAGCCTTCCATCCTTCCGAGGTGGGTAAAATGAGGACCCACATTGTTGGGGGGCAATAGGCTGACTTTATAAACCGCTTAGAGAGGGCTGTAAAGCATTGTGAAGCGGTATATAAGTCTAAGGGCTTTTGCTAATGGTATGTTCTGCAATGTTTACAGAAAAAAATGAGTCCCCATTTTTTAAAAAAAACAACAACACTCCTCTTTAGTTCTCTCATACAATCTTACCAAGTCTGACTGCAGGGTGGTATCTCTGTGAGTAATTCCTCCAGGCTAGCAGAGAGAAAGATGAGGGAAAATAGTGAGTAGGGAAACTGAGTTGTCGGAGAATACCTGTCGCACTCTAATCATGTTACAGTTTCTCTTTGTCAACGCTTTCACTACCTCAGGTGTGGAAGAGAGAACTGCGATTATGACCAATAATTGGAGATGGGTCCTTGGTTTTCTCTGAGCTTGGTTGCTGCAAATGTTTCTATTACTTTTTAGGTGTTTTATTACTAAACTGTTCTGGGTCAGAACAGTTTAGTAATAAAACACCTAAAAAGTAATAGAAACATGACAAACATAACATAACATAACATAACAACAGAGTTGGAAGGGACCTTGGAGGCCTTCTAGTCCAACCCCCTGCCCAGGCAGGAACCCTACACCATCTCAGTCAGATGGTTATCCAACATTTTCTTAAAAATTTCCAGTGTTGGAGCATTCACAACTTCTGCAGGCGTTCCACTTATTAATTGTTCTAACTGTCAGGAAATTTCTCCTTAGTTCTAAGTTGCTTCTTTCTTTGATCAGTTTCCACCCATTGCTTCTTGTTCTACCCTCAGGTGCTTTGGAGAACAGCCCGACTCCCTCTTCTTTGTGGCAACCCCTGAGATATTGGAACACTGCTATCATGTCTCCCCTAGTCCTTCTTTTCATTAAACTAGACATACCCAGTTCCTGCAACCGTTCTTCATATGTTCCCTCGGAAGTGAACTCAAAAATTCCTTTATTAGGAGCGCCAGCATCCCAGGCAAAAAATTTCTCTCTTAGGCTGACAAGTCCATCTGGCTGGAAGATGAATAGTTGTCTGCCACATCTATTTGTCTCCACCCCCTGCCTTTTGTCCCCAGGGCTAGGGTGGGGCTTCGTTAGCAGTGGTGGCTCTTCCTTCCCATGGATCAGCTCATGGATTTCCACTGCTCTCCTCTCCTCTGCCTTTTGCTGAGTGCCAAAGCGTTGTTGCTTTCAAATTGTGGCATTGGAGAAGACTCTTGGAGAGTCCCTGGGACTGCAAGGAGATCAAACCAGTCAATGCTAAAGGAAATCAATCATGACTGTTATTTGGAAGATGTTGTGGTCCGCCAGCAGCCTGCGGAGCTGGCAACCGAGTCGGACGGTGATGAGGCTGAGGAAGAACATGAGCCAGTCCTGGAGGCTGGGGAAGGCCCGGATGAGGGCTCTGCATCAGAGGCAGAGGTGGGAGCCAGGGCCATCTGGGAGTAATGTGTGGACTTCAGAGCCTCCAGAAGCTGACAGTAGTGGGGCAGAGGAATAGAAGGAGCCTGTTCCTAATGCACACATGAGAAGAGCTGCCAGAAGGCAAGAGCAGCTAAAACAAAGAGGATGACTCAGGAGTAGGGCCAAGAGATGAGTGGCCCCTCCCATAAGGCTTAAAAGACCAGCAACAGTGTTTGGGCTCTTTGCCGGAAAACAACGTTGATAGCCTTGTCTTGCTGTATTTATTTTTGTCGGTGTCTTCTGCTTTTGAACTTTTGCCAAGAAAAGCCTTTGGCAGTTTGCCTAATTAGACCAAGGTTGGTGATAAGGCTGAAGAATTGTGTTAGGAAGAATTTGTTTTGATTTAGTTTGGACTACGCTGAGAATGAGTTAATTCTCAGCTGTTCTAATAAAGTTTGTTTGTTTTTAAACTGACTGAGCTTACTACTACCTACATGGGCCTGGGTCACAACAGAAGGACAGATACAGAACCTCAAATATTCTGGCCACCAAATGAGAAGAGAGAATTCACTGGAAAAGATCCTGATGTTGGGAAAGATTGAAGGCAAAAGAAGAAGGGGATGGCAGAGGATGAGATGGTTAAGATAGCATCATCGATGCAACAAACGTGGATTCGAGCAAACTCCGGCAGACAGTAGAGGACAAAAGGGGACCTGGTGTGCTATGGCCCATGAGGTCATGAAGAGTTGGACACAACTTATAAAGATTGAACAATAAAGATTTTGTATGTGTGTGGATATGCACAGTACCTACGGATGGACATATATACGCCCAGATATATTGCTATTATCTCCTTACCAAAGTTATTCGACGAATCTGAAACTTTTCTGGTTGGCTTCCTGATTGCTACAAAACAAAGAAAAAAGATCAAACATCGCAATAGAACCACAGGTAGTCCTCGACATACAAACATTCATTTAGCAGCCATTCAAAGTTACGCTAGCATTGACAAAAGTGCTATTCCAGCTGGTCCTCACCCTTAGAAACATCGCAGAATCCCCACGGCCACCTGATGAAAATTTGGCCCACTTGGCAACCAGCAGTTCAAATGTCCCAGGGTTGTGTGAATGCCATTTGCAACCTTCCCAGTTGGCTTGGGACAAATGAAGTCCATGGGGAAGCTGAGTTCATCTTAACAACCGCATAATTCATGTAACAACGGCTATTATTAGCTTGCGCCAAAGGTAGGTCATAAAATAAGGGACAACTCACTTAATGACCCTGTTGCTTAGCAATATAAATTCTGGTCCCGGCCTTTTGGATAAGAATTTGGTGGATTATTCAAAATGTACTGAAGAAGAAGATAAAGTTCCTGCCACAATTTTTCCTTTTGGGAATTATAACGGATTGTACAGGGATTGAGTCTAAACTGATTCTGAATTTAATAACAGCAGCAAGACTGTTGATTGGACAATACTGGAAGAAAGAAGAGATACCTACAATAGAAGAATGGATACTGAAAGTCATTAATTTGGCTGAGATGGCTAAAATCTCAGCTTTTTTAAAAGACAATACGCAGGAAAGATATTTAATTGAATGGAAAAAATGGATTGATTATCTACAAAACAGATTTCAGATTAAGAAATATCAGATTGCCTTTGAATAATTAGGAAGTTATTTTATGTAATGGGGAGGGGGTTGGGAGATGAAAAGCTTTGGATGAGGTCAATTGGATTGGAAGGGAAAATTTTATTCTATGTTTGGTTTATGTATAACAATACCTTGTGATTGACCCGGGAAGCCGGGGGGGGGAAGGGAGGGGGGAAGGGGGTTTTCTGGGAGGGAGGGGGAAAAAAAGGGGGGGAAATGTTTTTGTTTTTTTTAAACTTTTTCAATAAAAAAAAAAAAATTCTGGTCCCAATTGTGGGTCGTACGTTGAGGACTACCTGCATAGCTGTGTTAAAATTTGTGTAGTGGCCAACTTGCTATACTTAAGTTTTAATCTTGGGTACATTTTTAGTGTGTTAACGCACTGTGCGGACCAATAAAGCAAGTTTCAAACTGAGTTAAGTGCGCTCTATAAATTCAGATATTAAGAGTAGAAAGAGGAGAGAAAAAGAGAAAAGGATGTTCAAATCCAAGTGTCTATGGTTATGTCGTTATCAAGAAAGCATCCTCCATATTGTAGAACTCCATTACCCATATCCTCCATACCACCATTTTTTTAAAATTTGCATTTATATCCCGCCCTTCTCCGAAGACTCAGGGCGGCTTACACTATGTTAGCAATAGTCTTCATCCTATTTGTATATTTATATACAAAGTCAACTTATTGCCCCCAACAATCTGGGTCCTCATTTTACCTACCTTATAAAGGGATGGAAGGCTGAGTCAACCTTGGGCCTGGTGGGACTAGAACCTGCAGTAATTGCAGGCAGCTGTGTTAATAACAGACTGTCTTTACCAGTCTGAGCCACAGAGGCCCTTTTATCCATATCCATAGAACTAAGGAAGTTGGGACTTATCATCCAACACATCTAAGAACATACCGGCTTGGGATGGCAGACGCAAAGTAGAAATTTTCTCCTTTGCTCCTCCTTCTCTGTCCACTGTATACAGTGGTACCTTGGTACCCAACTGCTTTGAAACTCATCAAATTTGATACTGCGTTTTGACACCAAAATGTTGTCCCACTACTCATTCTTCATTTGGTACTCGACACATAAGCTAAAACTTGACAGAGGCAACTGCCTTGTCACTCAATACATTATGCCTTATGGGAAAAATTTGTTTTGGTACAAATCATTTGAATACCGAATGAATACGAAATTGTTTTTGGTATTCATGACACTTCCCAGAACCAATTAGTTTAGTTTACTTTACTTGTCATGGTACAATGAAATTAAATGCCGTCTTCAGTGTACATTATAACTATAAAAATAAAACACAAACATAAATCCTTTTACATTCTATATAATTGAAATTGAAAACCCGATATTGCCCTATACCATAGAATTCAATATGGTTACTGCCCTGGGATAGAAGCTGCTTTTCAGCCTATTTGTCCAGATGGTAATAGTTCAAAAAAAGGGTGCCCAGGATGAGATGGATCTTTAAGAATGTTTTGAACTTTCTTAAGGCAGCGGGAGCTATAAAGCTCTTCCAAAGGGGGGAGAGGACAACCAATGATCCTCTGGGCAATGACATTGACCCTCTGGAGTGCTGTCCTATCTGCCACTGTGCAGTTGGCAAATCATACACAAGTGCAATAAGTTAAAACACTCTCTATGTTGCAGCGGTAGAAGGTCACCAGCAGTTTTTCATTCAGTTGCTGTTTCCTGAGAAATTTCAGATAGTATAATCTCTGCTGGGCCCTTTTGACCAGTGCTGCAATGTGAGCGCCTCAGGTCAGCTCCTCTTTTATGATAACACCCAGAAACTTAAAACTGGCCACTTGCTCCACTCGGTCTCCATTGATAAGCAAGGGCTGGATGTCTGATCTGTTCCTTCTATAGTCCACTATGAGCTCCTTGGTCTTATTGGTGTTAAGGACCAAGTTATTGTCTCCACACCATGAAAGCAACACTCAGTGTTCTCAAGTTGGAGTCAAGGAAACTCAACAAGTTGAAAAATCCTTGCGCCAACATGAACATGCATGGAACATCTATTTTGGGAGACTATATTATTTCCTCTGAATCTAAGCATGGTACAGTTCTCCCCCACAATGACTGAAAGAAGAGCCACCCCATGAAACTCTTACCAAGCTCTTCAGTTGTTTGTCGAATCTTGCTGGCTAAAGGAAGAAACAGTGAAAAGGAAGTTGACGAGTGGCAAAGAAGAATGGTACAAATGAGACTTTTCTAGAAGGGCTGGCTTTAATCCAGGGCTTGGATACTACTTCCTATTTCCTCTCTTTCCTAGGTTTACATGCACACTTTCTAAAATCCTCCTTCGATCCATCCATCCATAGCAATAGCTATAGCACTTAGACTTATATACTGTAGTGCTTTTACAGCCCTCTCTAAGCGGTTTACAGAGTCAGCCTATTGCCCCCAACAATCCAACCTTGGAAGGGTGGAAGGCTGAGTCAACCTTGAGCTGGTGAGATTCGATCTACTGAACTGCAGCTAGCAGTCAGCTGAAGTAGCCTGCAGTATTGCACTCTAACCACTGCGCCACCTCAGCTCTAGTCCATCCCTCCCTCCCTCCCTCCCTCCCTCCTTTCATTTTAAAAAGTACATGTCTCACATTTGTATGTTGTGACTCCAAGTGACTTAACTAAGTCTAAAATTCAGTCAAAAATAGCAGCAGCAACCAACCAAACATCCATTCATTTTTTGGGGGAGAAGGAATGGCAAAACCTGGGGGAGGGATGGAAAAGAGGGCTTAGCCTAGAATCCCTATGTAGCCACAAACAAACGAAGCTCAACCCCCCCTTACCTAACTCTAACCAAATGCTGACTGTTAGTTGAGAAGATTCTTGAACATAGGCCTTAAAGCAATAAATCAGATTCATTGAATCTTCATTCTTTCGCGCCCGACATTTATCCATTGTCTGCCTTCAGATGTAGAAAAATGGACAGTTTCTAATCCGTCTTGTCACTATGTTTTATTGGGCTTTTTGCTGACCAATAGGAGAAAAGCAGAAATAGCCCAAAAGTCAGTCCAATATTCTTACCAAAGTTTGTCGGCGGCCTGATGTTTCAGATTCATCCAGCTGCAAGGCAGGAAAACCAGAGAACACAAGATATGAGGACTTAATGTGAATGTATTATCCTTTCCCCTTTCAGTTCTAATGCTCTCCAGGTACAGCTTCATGAACAGGACCTGGATGAGACCTTATGCTCACTAGGCATGTACAGAGTCTCAAGAGTCCCATCTCCTTTTGCAACCCACAAAAGCTCCTTCTGACCATAGTCGTTCATCATTCCCACCATTTTCAGGCAGAAAATACTACATCTGTAACACAAGCGCTGCATTGCATTCAATATAGTTTTAAAAAGAGGGGGGGAATATTCCCCCTCATCCCCCCCAAAAAAAACCCTACAAGTGTGTTATTCATTTTGAATTATTTCCTCACCCTTTGTGGGCCTTGCCACAGGCATCCTGTAAAAGCCAACATATGAACTTCATAGTAGAATAACAGAGTTGGAAGGGACCTTGGAGGTCTTCTAGTCCAACCCCCTGATTAAGCAGGATACCCTACACCACTTCAGACAAATGGTTGTCCAAGCTCTTCTTTAAAACCTCCAGTGTTGGAGCACCCACAACTTCTGGAGGCCAGTTGTTCCACTGATCAATTGTTCCAACTGTCAAGAAATTTCTCCTTAGTCCTAAGTTGCTTTTCTCCTTGATTAGTTTCCACCTATTGCTTCTTGTCCTGCCCTCAGGTGCTTTGGAGAATAGCTTGACCCTCTCTCTACTGACCACTTAAGTATGAAGTAAGGTCCACGGAAGTCAATTTGTGACATACCCAGTTCTAGCAATCATTCTTTATCTGTTTTAGCCTTCAGTCCCCTAATCATGTTTGTTGCTCTTCTCTGCATTCTTTCTAGAGCAGGGGTCACCAACTGGTGGTTCGCGAGAAAAATCTGGTCATCCGCAGAAAAAGTATTTGCATTTTTTATATTGCACTAAATCAGGGGTCCTCAAACTACGGACCAGATACATGCAATGAATGTTTGTGTTGCTGCAGACAGTGTCCCCCTTCGGAGTCTTCTTGTGCAGGTTGGGGGGGGGAATTCCCACTTGGGGTCTGCTTCAGCCTCCTGGTGTGGGGCTTTGGGTGAAGGCTGGAGGGAAGCGCCACTGGTGGCAAAGAGCCGGAGGGACTTGTTCCATTGGGACTGCATCATGGCCTGGAACTAGCTGACCATATCAGCCTGCTGAGCCTCCAGGCGCTGGTATCTCGCCTTGCACTCCCGCAGGTCTTCCCTCTGCTTGGGTAGGAGCTCCTACTCTTTGGAACGAACTTCCCCCTGGTTTACGACAATTGCCTGATCTTCGGACCTTTCGCCGTGAGCTGAAAACGCATCTATTCATTCAAGCGGGACTGGCTTAAAAATTTTATTTCATTTTAATTGGGGTTATTTATCAATTTTAGGGTTTTAAATTGATTGTTTTTAAATTTTGGCCATTAATGCATATGCTTGTTTTAAGTTTTGTTTTAATGTGTATATTGTGTGGTTTTATCATTTGGCTGTACACCGCCCTGAGTCCTTCGGGAGAAGGGCGGTATAAAAATCTAATAAAACTAAAACTAACTAAACTTGGAAAGCCTATGCTCGTAGTCCTCAGTGAGGTGCTTCTGCTGAGCTTCCTTCTTGGTCAGATCCAATTTGAACTGAGCCAGCTGTTCTGCCAACTCTTTCTCATGGTGGCGGCTTAGCTCCAGCAACTGCTTCCTGTTGGGGCCCTAAGGAGCCCGGGCAGGCAGGGGAGGAGTAGCGAGCAGAGGCTTGGCAAGGCGCCCCTTGACATGAGTGACATCGAGTTGGCCATGCCCACCCAGTCACATGACCACCTATCCACATATGGTCATTAGGCAGATTATATAAGTAGTCCATGGGATTTAAAATTATGAATTTAGTGGTCCCTGAGGTCCGAAAATTTGGTGACCCCTGGCCTAGTACACAATTTAGCCTGTGTCAATGTGAAGTGACCCCAGGGCACTCAAGCCCACTCTTCTACTCACTGTGGCTAGTCGTAAGGCTCTCATGGCTGCTGATTTTACTTCTCCTTTCTGGTACTCTCTATCAATTAAGTGTGACTGTCCAAGAAAGACACCCAAGAAAGAAAAAGATGAGCAAGGAATCCAGGAGGATGCGAGTGATGCATACATGAAAAGTATAATTGCATTTTATTCTGAAACCACAGTGGTTGTGTTCACACAGCATATTGAGCTCCTAGAAACAACAGGTGGTATACAGGTGGTCCTCGACTAAGAGCAGTTCACTTAGCGACCGTTCAAAGTCACTGGGGGAAAAAAAGTGATTTATGACCGTTTTTCACAGTTACGACCTTTGCAGCATTCCCCATGGTCAGGTGATCATGATTCAGACGCTTGGCAATTGCCTCATATTTATGACGGTTGCCGGTGTCCCAAAATCACACGATCGCCTTTTGCGACCTTCTGACCGTCAAAGCCAGTGGAGAAGCCAGATTCACTCAAGAACCGGGTTACTCGCTTATCAACTGCAGTGAGTCACTGTGACAACTGTGGCAAGAACAGTCGTAAAACGGGTCAAAAAGTCACTTAATGTCTCAGTTGACAACAAGAAATTTTGGGCTCAATTGAGTCGAGGATGACCTGTACTTGCTCCCCCCACAACATCGTCATTCAAGACCCAGGGTTGAAACCATACCTTCTCCAGGTTTATCAGAGTTGAGAGAACATCGCCAGTCTTTGCAAAAATGGTGTGGTTGGCAATCATCGTTTCTGAAATGTTTGCCCCACGGATGTTTCGTAGAACGATCTCCTGCTCGTGATCGACGTTGAATTTGAGGGACCTCACCTCCTGGACTATGCTGTGGAGATCAAAAGTCCAAAAATCAAGTAAACCTGGGGATGATTTCCATGAATTACATTGGCACCAAGTAATATGAACCCTGACCAGGGCTTTGACCACCATGAAAGCTGGAACGCCCACTAGTGGGCAGTAGGGACCAGGTTGACTACCATTGGGCTAGAGTATAGACCAGTGGTGTCAAACTCAAAGCCCGCGGGCCGGAACTGGCCTGCAGGATGTTTAGATTAGGCCCGCGAAGAAACAACAAAGGACTAGCCCGCGGTGCCTCTGCCAGTGAAAACAGAGCTCAGGAGAGCTGCGGGTGGAGGGTTGCAGGAAACCATCACAACCTAAAATGGAGCTTGGGTGGGCTGCAGGTGGCCACCCCGAGCTCCATTTTTGCTGGGTTGCAGGAGGCCGTCGCAGCTGAAAATGGAGCTCGGGAGTTAGTTTTCTCTGGCAGAGCCCTTGGGCCACCACAGGTGCCCCCAACAGAAGTGACGTCAAGCTGGCCATGCCCATCCTGGCCACGCCTACTCCGGCCCTCCGAGGTTAAACACAACCCTGATGTAGCCCTCAATGAAATCAAGTTTGACACCCCTGGTATAGACAATCTTATTCCTCTCCTATGACTCATTTCCTACGACCATCTAATTAACATCTCAGTTCCATTTCCGTTACAAGGAACAACTCTCATGTCAGTTGGACTCAACAGTGGGTGTGACAGAGCGTGTCCTCCTTATAATGTGAAGGGGTCTACAAAATAGATAGAACTTGGTTGACAGAAGTGAATCTTAACCAGAATGACTCTTGCTCAGTTAACTGGATGTTGTGGTCTGCCAGCGGTCTCCGGAGCTGGTAACAGAGTCGGACGGTGAGGAGGTTGGGGAGGAACATGGGCCAGTCCTGGAGTCTGGGGAAGGCTTGGACGAGGGCTCTGCATCAGAGGTAGAGAAAGGACCATCTGGGAGGAACGTGCTGCCTCCACAGCCTTCAGAGTTGGACCTCAGTGAGGCAGAGGAACAGAGGGAGCCTGTTCCCAGTGTGCACATGCGCAGAGCTGCCAGAAGGCAGGAACAGTTAAAACAAAAGGGACAACTCGGGAGTAAGACTTGGAGATGATTGGCCCCTCCCATAAGACTTAAAAGAGGAGCAAAGGCATGTGGGCCTTTGCAGGAAGCAATGTTGTTAATTCTGTTCAGTTTAAAGTCTGAAGCTCTGTTTGATTCTGGATTCCATGTGGTTTTGTCTTTGGCAGCGTGTCAAGGGAGATAAAGGTGGGTGATTATCCTAAAGGACATATCCCAAAGGACTTTTTACAACTATTTGGGACTCATCTGTGAATGAACTGAATTCACAGCAGTTGAAATAAAAGAGGTTTTTGGGACTACTCGTGTGTTTTACTGACTCAGGAAGCCTAGGTCAGAACACCAGAGTTCATGGCAAGAAGAACGCAGCAAGCTTGCTCAGCAGAATATACACATAGGGAGCTGGCCATGGTCCTGTTCTCTTTGGAGAA
The DNA here is from genome assembly GCF_028640845.1 of Ahaetulla prasina. NCBI lineage: Eukaryota > Metazoa > Chordata > Lepidosauria > Squamata > Colubridae > Ahaetulla > Ahaetulla prasina. Next base: position 17,674,956 of record NC_080548.1, read on the forward strand.
AGCTCAGGTGCTTGTTGAACTTCCCTGGGATTCCTCTTCCTCCACCCACTACATAAGAGAAGATTTATTCCCACTCATGCTGGCACAGGAGGCACATTGTGGGTCCTGTCAAAAAGGGAGACCCCAGCCTAGTCAAAAATTACAGACCAATCTCTTTATGCTATGTCACCTGCAAAGTCATGGAATCAATCATCAACCAATCCATTACCCTCCACCTAGAAACAAACAACCTACTCTCTAATAAACAATTTGGTTTCAGAAAAAAATTATCCTGTAATTTACAACTTCTTCACTGCAAAAACATTTGGACTACAAATCTTGATCAGGGCAAAGCAATAGATGCCATTTACATAGACTTCTGTAAAACCTTTGATTCAGTGGTGAAATCCAAATTTTTTTACTACTGGTTCTGTGGGCATGGCTTGGTGGGCTTGGTGTGGCTTGGTGGGTGTGGCTTGGTGGGTATGGCAGGGGAAGGGAACTGCAAAATCCCCATTCCCTCCCCACTCTGATGCCAGCCAGAGGTGGTATTTGCCGGTTCTCCAAACTACTCAAAATTTCTGCTACCAGTTCTCTAAACTGCTCAAAATTTTCATACCAGTTCTCCAGAACCTGTCAGAACCTGCTGCATTTCACCCCTGCTTTGATTCAGTGGTACATGACAAACTACTTCTAAAACTAAAATCCTATGGCATCTCCGGACCCCTCCGTAATTGGATAACCGTGTTCCTGTCAAACAAGACAACAAGTGATCAAAATAGGGAGCGCCCTATCAAATCCTGCACCTGTTAATAGCAGAGTCCCCCAAGGTAGCATTCTAGGACCAACACTCTTCATACCATAAATGACCTTTGTGATTATAAGTAACTGCGTTCTCTTCGCTGATGATATAAAACTATTTAACACCACCAACAATGCTGCTACCCTTCAAAAAGTCCTTGACTTTGTGTCAGAATGGTCAAAAAATTGGCAACTCCAAATCTCAACCAACAAATGCTCTGTCTTACACATTGGCAAAAGGAATCAGAACACAAAATACAAGCTGAGTGGACATGATCTTGTAGATGATCCTCACTCTGTGAAGGACCTTGGAGTACTCATATCAAATGATCTAAGTGCCAAAGCCCACTGTAACAACATCACCAAAAAGGCATTAAGGGTTAACCTAATCTTGCATAGCTTCTTCTCCGGTAATATTACACTATTACCTGTATTTGTTCTGAACATTCAAGGGAACTAAAATGCAAAATTTAAGGATTAAAAACCAATGTTAAATCTAGTTTAGTGAAATATGGGTTATCATCCTACACTTATTTTTCTGCCATTCCTTCCTTTCATGTACTAGGCAACAATGAAGGAAGGAAGGAAGGAAGGAAGGAAGGAAGGAAGGAAGGAAGGAAGGAAGGAAGGAAGGAAGGAAGGAAGGAAGGAAGGAAGGAAGGAAGGAAGGAAGGAATTTTAGATAGAAAAGGACATTAAGTGCCTAGTACAATTATATATATTTGGAAGTGATTATTACTGTTTTTTTTCCAATTCATATCCCAATTTCCTGCCCAGAAATGAGGCTAATGAGGGCTAATGGTAAAAATAGTAAATAAAATTAAATATAAAATCTGGATTAATATATAAACTAAACTCCGTGCTGTGATTAACTAAATATAATTACTGCATTCACAGGTCATGATTCCACCCAGATCTTGATGTAGCAATCAAATTGTGGTATGATTAAGCCGTAGGTAACTTGCTAACCAGCTATACTAGAATAGCCTCTGTTCCAAGGTGAAAAAAAGCCGAGGAACGGTAGGACTTACTTGTCCAGTTCATCCCTGATCATCTGATACTCCTTTAAGTTCTCGTGGATCGCTTCCAGGACGAGGCAGAGATCTTCACAAGTCGTCTCATTCAAGCCGCCCAAATTGCCAAGGCTGAGCAATTCCTGGTGGTGGACCATGGGTGTTGCCTGCATTACTTCCTTTATATGCACCGCTTCTGACTGGGATGCGGGGAAGTCATCATCGGTGCCATCCTGCTCAAAAATCCATATGATTAGGCAGCCCTCTCAACTCACTCAAATATCATAAGCGTCGAGGTTTGACGTTACAAGCTCACTTCAAATCCGGCGAAGCCTCCAAGGGAAGGGAAATTAGTTTTCAACTGCTGCTTCTCTTGATACGCAGTCATCGATTGCTCCAAGTTGGTCGTCACCACAGCCACCAGCAGATTCGCAAAGATGAAGGCCCCAAAGGTGATGAAGATAAAGAAGTAGAGGGCCCCACCTATCTCCAAGGCCAGGCCTTCAGTTCTGCCAAGGAAAGAAGAGATGCAGACATTAAAGGAGCCATTTGGCAGAGGCACTGCAGGCCGATCCTTCGCTGTTTCCAAGGCAACCCTGCAGGCCAGATTTAAGCACCATGCAAGCCAGAACAGGACTGCGAGCCTTGAGTGACATCCCTAGTTTAGTCTTCTGCTTAAGCAAGGAGTTGGACTAGAAGGCCTCTAAAGTCCCTTCCAACCCTATTATTCTATGTTCTAAATCCAGTTTAACTTTTCCAAGGACTGCGCAGCAGCTGCAAAGTGTAGTCATGTGATCCAGAAAAAGATGGATTAAAGAGCTGTGGAAGTAGCTGTGTGAGAATTTATTTCACATACCAATTGTGGCTCAATATAATCTTAGGTAAGGAAGTGCTAAGCCAGATATGAACACTGAGTCCTGTGGGGCAGTTTCAAGGGCTACTTGAGTCATGGTTAACTTCACTTTCACTTAGCCACTTTATCCTTGTGTTCATCTGGTTAGCATTGATATCTGAAGTGATGATTTCAACAAATGCTTCTGTTTCATTTGATCTTTCGACACAAGTGTTCCGAGTTGGGACCAAGATCTATTTTGTAATTCATTTCTCCAACCTGTAGGAGGTTGTCTAAGTAGGAATATATAGTTACAGAGCCCCCATTGTGTCATTAATGACCTCCACAAAAAGTGTCATAAAATCAAAACCTATCACACATGCCTTGACTTATGACTGCAACAATTTATGACCAGATCAATTACATGCATAAGAATGAGGACCACCTCTAATGTGTGAAAATATGATGATGATGATGATCACGATCATGATAGATAGAAAGAAAGAAAGAAAGAAAGAAAGAAAGAAAGAAAGAAAGAAGGAAAGAAAGAAGGAAGGAAGGAAGGAAGGAAGGAAGGAAGGATGAGAAGGAAGATAGAAGATAGATAGATAGATAGATAGATAGATAGACAGAGATAGATAGAGATAGATAGATAGAGATAGAGAGATAGAGATAGAGAGATAGAGATAGATAGATAGAGATAGATAGATAGATAGATAGATAGATAGATAGATAGAGATAGATAGATAGATATAGATAGATAGATAGATAGATAGATAGATATAGATAGATAGATAGATAGATACAGAGAGAGAGAGAGAGAGAGAGAGAGAGAGAGAGAGAGAGATAGATAGATAGATAGATAGATAGATAGATAGATAGATAGATAGATAGATAGATAGATAGATAGATGTAGAAAAATGTTTTACTCACTCAAAGTCATTATAAATATTAATCCATCCATCCTGGGTGATGCAGATGAAAAGAGAATACAGAGCCGTTCCCAGGTTCCCAAAATGCTTTGGAACAAGGGTGCCAAAGAGAGTCACTCCAAACACAGAGAAGACCTGCAAATATACACAGTGAGAATGGTGCAAAAATATCCATTTTCTGGGACACAGTTTCCCTCTTGAATTTGAAAATTTAGGCCCTCAGAGTTCTGGTGACATCTCCAAGTTTGACACAGAGAAGTCAAATGTTCCTGCACGGAGAATTCAAAACTATCTTTTTCTGATCATTTAAATAAAATAAAAAACATGGGGAAATAAAGAAACCAACCCATGAAGCTGAAGGAAATGGAATCGATAAGATCTTAGTTCAGAATAATAACAGAAAATAACAGAGTTGGAAGGGACCTTTGAGATCTTCTAATACAACCCCTGCTCAGGTAGGAAACCCTATACCATTTCAGAAAAAATATGTCTAATCCAGGGGTGAAATGCTCCCGGTTCGGACCAGATCGCCCGATCTAGTAGCGATGGCAGTAGGTGGTTTGGAGAATCGGTAGCAAAAATTTTTTCGGCCGAAAAAATGCTTTTAAAAGTAAAAAAAAAATCCTCTGATGATCGCAAGGCTCAGCTGGGATCGTCAGAGGCTTTTAAAAGCATTTTTTAAAACCTCTTCAGTTGAAGAGGTTGTAAAAAAATGCTTTTAAAAGTTAAAAAAAAAGTTGGCCACACCCACCCAGTCACATTACCCCCCAAGCCACGCCCACAGAACCTGTAGTAACAAATTTTACATTTCACCACTGGTCTAATCTCTTTTTAAAAACTTCCAGTGTTGGAGCATCCACAACTTCCGGAGACAAGTTGTTCCACTGATTAATTGTTCTAACTGTCAGGAAATTTCTCCTTAGCTCTAAATTGCTTCTCTCCTTGATTAGTTTCCATCCATTGCTTCTTGTCCTGCCTTCAGGTACTTTCAAGAATAGGTTGACTCCTTCTTCTTTAAGGCAACCCCTTAGATATTAAAACATTGCTATCATGCCACCCCTAGTCCTTCTTTTCATTATCAGTTCATTTCCAGACAAAAGAATTTAACGTAGGGTGCGGAGAGGAGATCTGAGGAAGGCATCTTACCAGCATGATGGCAAAAAGTAGGATCATGATATTTGCCATGTCAGGAATGGACTGCAGGATCACCTGTATCATCCGGGCCAAACCACTAACCAAGCTACACACCTGTATCAGCCTCATGACTCTGGAAAGAAAAATGGAAATGGTGTCAATGTACATTTATATAAAGTTGATAACTCCAAGGAATGTCTTGCCTTAAGTCATTCTTTCCCAATCCAATGCCCTCTGGATATTCTGGATTTCAACTCCCATTGTTACAGCAAGCACAACCAACGACCGTATTTCAGAAGCCAACCACCAAATTCAAACAGGTTACCAGGTCAACATTAGGGAAACACAGGCGCTAGTTTAAGAGAAAATGTGGCATTAATATTTCATCTAATCTGGGCTGCCCAATAGACCAGGGGTCTCCAACCTTGGCAACTTTAAGACTTGTGGACTTGCAGGAACTGGGTATGTCTAGTCTCAGACAATGTCGGCTGGCGACCCCCAGGGGGAGGGCCTTCTCTGTGGGGGCCCCAGCCCTCTGGAATGAACTACCTCCAACATTGCGCCAACTCTCTGACTTCCAAGCCTTCCGGCGTGAGCTGAAGACTTTTATTTCATCGAGCAGGACTAGCCTAATAGTTTTTAATAGTTTTAATTAGTTTTTAATGGGTTTTAGCAACTTTTTATATATCTCGGCCAATTTAAAATTAGTTTTTTAAAATTGTTCTTAACTTTTGTATTATTGTTTTTACTTGGCTGTAAACCGCCCTGAGTCCTTCAGGAGAAGGGCGGTATAAAAGTTGAAATAATAAATGAATGAATGAATGAATGAATGAATGAATGAATGAATGAATGAATGAAAAGAAGGACTAGGGGAGACATGATAGCAGTGTTCCAATATCTCAGGGGCTGCCACAAAGAAGAGGGAGTCAAGCTATTCTCCAAAGCACCTGAAGGCAGGACAAGAAGCAATGGGTGGAAACTAATCAAGGAGAGAAGCAACTTAGAACTAAGGAGAAATTTCCTGACAGTTAGAACAATCAATAAGTGGAACAACTTGCCTGCAGAAGTTGTGAATGCTCCAACACTGGAAATTTTTAAGAAAATGTTGGATAGCCATTTGTCTGAGATGGTGTAGGGTTTCCTGCCTGGGCAGGGGGTTGGACTAGAAGACCTCCAAGGTCCCTTCCAACTCTGTTGTTATGTTATGTTATGTTATGTTATGTTATGTTATGTTATGTTATGTTATGTTTTATGTTATGTTATGTTATGTTATGTTATGTTATGTTATGTTATGTTATGTTATGTTATGTTATGTTATGTTATGTTATGTTATGTTATGTTATGTTATGTTATGTTATGTTATGTTATGTTATGTTATGTTATGTTATGTTATGTTATGTTATGTTATGACTTCAACTCCCAGAATTCCTCAACTAGTTTTACTCTGGAAGCTGAAGTCCACAAGTCTTAAAGTTGCCAAGGTTGGAGACCCCTGCAATAGACCCTTCACTGAAATTCGCACTCTCACATACTGTATTATACTGTACAGCAGGAACTGGAAGTTGACAAAATCTTAATTATAAGGAGTTCTTGACTCACTGCCACAACTGACCCCCCAAATTTCTGTTATTAAGTGAGACACTTAAGTGAGTTGCCCCATTGTACGACCTTTCTTGACGCAGGTGTTAAGTGAATCACTGCAGTTGATAAATTAGTAATCCGGTTGTTAAGTGAATTTGGCTTGCCCATGGTCTTTGCTTGTCAGAAGGTGGCAAAAGGTGATCACATGACCTTGGGACACAACAATGGTCATAATTATGAAGCAGTGGCCAAGCATCTGAATTTTGATCACATGATCATGGGGATGCTGCAAAGGTCATAACTGTGAAAAATGGTCCTAAGTCATTTTTTTCAGTGCCGTTGTAACTTTGAACGGTCACTAAGTGAACTATTGTAAATCGAGGACTACCTGTAAATGTTTTGGAACAGGAAAACTATCTTAGATCAGATTGTTGGTCCATCTAGTGCAGGGTTCTGCAAACTTGGCTCTTTTTAAGACTTGTGGACTTCAACTCCAAGCCAAGCAAAGCTGGCTGAGGAACTCTGGGAGTTGAAGTCCACAAGTCTTAAAAGAGCCAAGTTTGCAGAACCCTGATCTAGTGGAACTATGTGGTACTTTTAATCTCGTGTCCCAATCTTGTCACACTCAGCATAGAAGAGTGGCAATTAGCCCTTGTTTATTATTTACCTGTTGTATTAAAACATTTGCAGGGTCATATGAAAAAGAAATACAATATTTAATTATTCACATAGTTAAAGCAGCACGAATAGTTTACGCACAGAACTGGAAAAATAACAATATACCATCAGAAGACAATGTAATTTAGAAAAATTCATGAAATGTGCAGAAATGGATAAGCTTATGAAGGAGATAGAAGAAAAAGAGGAAACAGAATATTACCTAGTCTGGGAGAGATGGTATAAATGGTTGGAGGAAAAGGGGAACAAAATTGTGGAAAGGAAATTGGGTACACGTGTATAAAATAATCAGAATAATATAATATATTATAGTGATATATATATGATATATTAGAAATATATGTATAAAAGATACATTAGGATAAGCAAAAGAAAATGTATGTATTGATCACCGACGCAAAACTCTTGAAAAGAAGAAAGTGTTAATATTTCTTTTTTTAAAAAACTGTTTAATAAAAATTATTTAAAAAAAAAACATTTGCAGGAGTTTGTAGCTTCTTGACAAAGTTTAGCTTCTAGAATCGAGACCAGTGATGGCTAACCTTTTTGCCATCACGTGCCAGGAGGCGGGGGGGCAGGGGGGGTGCGCGCATGCCCACGCCCTAAATTAGTTTCCACCCATTGCTTCTTGTCCTACCCTCAGGTGCTTTGGAGAAGAGTTCGACTCCCCCTTCTTTGTGGCAACTCCTGAGATATTGGAACACTGCTATCATCTCTCCCCTAGTCCTTCTTTTCATCAGACTAGACATACCGAGTTCCTGCAACCGTTCTTCATATGTTTTAGCCTCCAGTCCCCTAATCATCTTTGTTGCTCTTCTCTGCACTCTTTCTAGAGTCTCAATATCTTTTTTACATCGTGACATTTAAAGACACTATTTGTCTTCATGTCTATCCTTGTGAATTTCCCAGATATATTGAGTTGGCCATTGGATGACACAGAACAAGGACTAAACCAATCATTGGCCTCATCCAGTAGAGATCATCTTACCTTTTTATTTTAGGTCCTTACCTGACCATTCGAAAAAGTGTCTCATTCTCCAATGCAGGAATGATCAAACCAATGCATAGGTACAACACAATAGAAAAGTTGATGATATTCCAGCCATCCTGTTTAGGGGAGAGAACAAGTCCTTGAGAGACAAGGAAGTGAAGATTAGGTACTGTGTTTCCCCAAAAATAAGACATCCCCTGATAGTAAGCCCAATCGGGCTTTTGAGCGCATGCACTAAAAAAGCCCTTCCAAAATAAGCCCTCCCCAAAAATAAGCCCTCCCCCCCAAAATGTTTAAACACATATGCAGCTGGTCCCAGCCATTTCCTCTGGTTAGGGCTAGGGAGACAAAGCTGGAAATCAGGTAAGACGGCAAGAGGAGCCCTGTCTTCCTCCACATGCCGCAAAATAATAAGACTTCCCCAAAAATAAGGCCAAGTGCTTATTTCAGGGTTCAAAAAAATATAAGACAAGCTCTTATTTTCAGGGAAACACTGTATATGGAAGGATGAAGCTTCTCCAAATTCTTTAGTTGGGGAGTAAGGCAAATTTAGGAATTTCAGATCCAAATTAGAAGGAAAGCAGAAGTAATCCAACATCAGGGATCTAGACAGAACTTCCTGAGAAGACCTCAGGGAGTTGATCCATTCCGTGCTTATCCCCAGGAGGCTAGTAAATATGGAGAATTTTCTTTCTCTGCACTGAGACTCCACACATCAGTCATATGTGGGTTACACCACAGCAACCATATATGCCATCAGCACAATTTTCAACAAGGGAGAGGGACATTACAAGTAGTCCTCAACTTACAGTCATTGTTTAGTGACCATTACAATGGCGTTAACAAAAAGGGGCTTAGGACTATTTTTCAGTCTTACATCCGTTGCAGCATCCCCATGGTCACATGATCAAAATGCAGAATATCAATAGCACTTAGACTTATATACCGCTTTATAGTGCTTTACAGCCCTCTCTAAGTGGTTTTACAGCCTATTGCCCCCCAACAATCTGGGTCCTCATTTTACCCACCTTGGAAGGCTAGGAGGCTGAGTCAACTTTGAGCCTGGTGAGATCTGAACGGCCAAATTGCAGGCAGCTGGTAGTCAGCAGAAGTAGCCTGCAGTACTGCACTCTAACCACTGTGCCACCGAGGCTCAGAAGCTTGGCAACTGACCCTTATTTATGGCGGTTGCAGTATCCAGGGGTCATGTGATCCCCTTCTGAGATCTTCTGACAAGCTGTCGTGTCCCACTCCTCCGCTGACGGCCGGGTCAGGGAAATCCGAATCAGGCTTGCCTCTGCAGCTCTGCCCAAAGTCCTAGCAAAGTCCTCAGAGCAGGCAGGAGACCAGTAAGTGACTTCAGCAAGATAAGTTCGACTTTGCCTGACTCAGAGACTGCCAGAAAGCAGATCCTTTATATAGGCCATGGGGTGTGGCTCCATGACTCAGCACTCATTAAGGCCTGTCCCTCCCTTCCTTCTGTTGCCTCCGCCTATCCAATCTTCTGATGCGAGGGTCACTCCAATCAGCTGTTGTTGGAAGTAAACTTTCCTCAGGCTCACATGCTGTGGAGGAGGGGGAGGGGTCTAGTTGCTCCGTTTGCCTGGGCATGGAGCCAGGGCTGGGGCCGGGGGATGCTCCCTCCTCTGCAGCCTGCTTGGGCATGGAGCCAGGGCTGGGACCGGGAGGTGCCCCCTCCCCTGCAGCTTGTCTGGGCATGGAGCCAGGACTGGGGTCGGGAGGCATACATTCCTCCGTGCAGATAAGCAGACCCCGGCTGCGGTGAGAGCGGACAAGACACAACACAAGCAGAGTCAATGGCGAAACCAGTTTCACTTAACAACCGTGTCTCTAGCTTACCAACTGCAATGTTTCACTTAGCAACTGTAGCAAGGCAAGTCATACAACGGGGCAAAACTGGATGAACGTATGTTTCCCTTAGCAACAGTAAGGTTGGGCTCCATTTTGGTCGTAAGTCAAAGACTACCTGTACGTATCTGTTTGCACCAAGTTTCAATGCCTGAATGAAGTTTCTTTGGACCAAAATTTTAAGACACAACAACACTTGGCCCACTCACCTTCCAGTACAAAGCGAATCCATAGTACCAGTTGAGGATGACCTCACAGATCAGGAAAGACAACACAATCGTATCAATGGCATTGAATAAGCCAAAGTATTTCTATGCAAGGAAAAAAATAGCAAAAAGAGATTTGCATGCCAACATTTTTTCCCCTTAAAGTTCTCATACTTGGCCTTTAATGCTTAGGTATTGGCCTCTTTTGCATGATAATGCTTACCTCTGCATGCATGCTAATGAGTCCAGGAAAGAACAGTGAGCCGATTACTTATTTAATTGCTAAATTTATTATTTATTATTATGCCTCCCATCTTGCCATCAGGCTACTCTGGGCAAGGGTTTAGGACAGAGATCTTCAAACTTGGCAGTGTTGTGTCCTCCTTGCCTCTGTCTGAACGATGGCTTCATTAGCCGGCTCTTATCAGCTCTGGCAGCAAAAGAATCAGCGTCTGCCAAGAGCCCTCAATAGCTGCCAAGACTCTGGTGAGTCACAACCTTCAGCTCTAGTCAATCCGTGGATTTGCCTGATGCAAAGAGACACACCAGCTCTTGCTGCCTTTTATATTCTGTGGGGTGTGGCTCCATGACTCAGCACTTCCCAGGCCTGCCCTTCCCCTGTTTCTGTCATTCCCTTCTCTCCTGCCTACGAAACCTGGGATTGAGCCAAGCCTGATTGCTGTCAGCTGGGTCTGCAGGCGTGGCCTGGGGGTGGAAAGAGTCAGGAGAAGGAGGCCTCGTTATCTCTTTCACTTGGCCTGCTTCTGGCTCCTGGAGCTGATCCAGGGAGGCCGGTGCTTCCGAGGTAAGTCCTGACGGCCCTTCTCCCTCACTGCCCAGATCACTTTCTGGCAGCAGGCCCGGCTCTGAGTCACTTTCTGGCAGCTGGCCTGGCTCCAAGGCACTTTCGGGCATGGGGACAGGTTCGGGGGCGGGAGCCACAACAGGCAGCTTTAAGACTTGTGGACTTCAACTCCCAGAATTCTCCAGCCAGCTATGAGAATTCTGGGAGTTGAAGTCCACAAGTCTTAAAGCTGCCAAGTTTGTGGACCCCTGGTTTAGGATAATTCAGCATGGCCAGCTCAGCCCAGCCTGATCACCACTACCAAGTCGCTCCACACGACCAACTCACCACAGGGAAAACTCGCCATGGGTAGCCGAAGGGAGAGCCAGGTTGCCAGGTGAGTGAGCAGGTGGGCAGAACACAGAGTGGCAATGGCGGCGGCTAGGGCCTACCTATTTTCACACCCACTGCCACTGCCATGTTGAGCTCTGGGCTGCCTGTGGCAGCCATGACAATAACAGCCAAGAGCAGAAATTCTTTTGAGAGCCTCCCTTGGCTCACTGATTGTACTGAAGCATAATGCCAAATGGACCCATCGTGTGTATGAGTAGCCCTCAACTTACAACCAGTTGTTTAAGTGATCATTTGAAGTCAATCAGTGGAACAACTTGCCTCCAGAAGCTGTAAATGCTTCAACACTTCAAGTTATTAAGAAGAGACTGGACAATCATTTGTCTGAAATGGTGTAGGGTTTCCTGCCTAAGCAGGGGGTTGGACTAGAAGACCTCCAAGGTCCCTTCCAACTCAAGTCAACTCTCCTCTCCTCTCCTCTCCTCTCCTCTCCTCTCTTCTCTTCTCTATTGGTGGGTTGTCCCCATGGCCAGATGGAGTTGTCCTGCGATAACTTGGCAGTGCTGGCATAACTGTTCTAATCTCTACCCTCAAAATGACACTATAAAGCACTGCACACCAGAACAAATAAACACAAGAACAGTTTTTCCCCAAACACCATCACTCTGCTAAACAAATAATTTCAAACTCGCAGCGCTGAGTGCAGGGGTGAAATCCAGCAAGCTTTTCTGACAGGTTCTAGAGAACCAGTAGTGGAAATTGTATTTCGGAGAACTGGCAAATACCACCTCTGGCTGGCCCCAGAGTGGGGTGGGAATAGAGATTTTGCAGTATCCTTCCCCTGGAGTGGGGTGGGAATGGAGATTTTACGGTATCCTTCCCTTGCCACGGCCACCAAGCCACGCCCACAGAACCGGTAGGGGAAAATTTTAGTTGTCACCATTGGCTGAGTGTGATCTTTTGCTATCTAATTTCTGTATCATTCATGGCCCCCCAAAATGAGGCTGGGGGAGGAGGGCTGTTTATTCAGCCCAGGGATCATCAGAAGACCCAGGGCATTCCCCGGAGAAACACGGGGTCTTCTCCCACCCCCACATTTTAGCAGGAAGCAGTTCTCCTGCCAGGCACGGTATACCAACGTCTTCTAGCACTGGCTCCGTTCGGAGAGCAATGACGATGGCGTTGCCAATTACAACGGTCGCTAACAGAATCTTGAAAGCGGAATGGTGCAGGAACCTGCCCATGCAGGTTTTTGAGATAAATTCTTCCACGTCCCAGTCATCCTGTTGAAGAAAGAGTGGTGGGGTTCTCCGATTATTATTTATTTCGCATACGATGAAAACACAACATAAAAGAACTAAATATCTGTACACAGTCCATGTAATTATAAGCAAACTGGGGGGTATGCCCAAGGATGGGTTTCAAAATTTTTAGCAAGAGCTTCTCTGCCCGGTTGCTGGGTGGGCGTGGCCTTGGTGGGCGTGGCCTAGTCAACCTCCTACATCATGGAGGAGGGGAGGGCATTTTTGCCCTCCCTGGACTCCGGAGGCTTTCCTTGAGCCTCGGGGTGGGGGGGACAAAAACGGCCTCCCCAGGCTCTGGAGGCCCTCTGGAGGCTGGAAACGGGGCCATTTCTAGCCTTCCCAAACTTTTGGTAGGCCCGTTTTTCGCCCTACCTGAGCCTCCATGCGCCCCCTGCACTTACCTTCATCCAAAACGGGCAGCATTGGGGGCTCCTGGGAGGGATGGAATGGGATGGGTGGGGCGGGGCCAGCCAGGAGTGGGATTTGGGGGTTCTCCAAACTGCACAGAATCTTAGCCTGGGCTCCTTAGGGCCTCAACAGGAAGCAGTTCCTGGAGCTAAGCAGCCACCATGAGAAAGAGTTGGCAAAACAGCTGACTCAGTTCAAATTGGATCTGACCGAGAAGGAGGCTCAGCAGAAGCACCTCACTGAGGACTAGGAGCATAGCTTTCCAAGCAGAGGGAAGACCTGCAGGAATGCAAGGCCAGGTACAGGCACCTGGAGGCTCAGGGGGCTGAGATGGTCAGTCAATTCCAGGCCATGGGGCAGTCCCATTGGAACAAGATCCCCCGGCTCTTCGCCACCACAAGCACTTCCCTCCAGCCTTCGCCCAAAGACCCGCACCAGGAGGCCAAAGCAGACCCCAAGTCGGAATTTCTGCCCCCCCCTCCAGCCCACACAAAAAGACCCCGGAGGAGGAGATTCTCTGCAGCAACACAAGCGTTCATTGCACATATCTGACCAAGGGGGCATAGTTTGAGGACCCCTGATTTAGTGTAATATAAAAAATGCAAATAATTTTTCTGCGGACCACCAAAATTTTCTCGCGGACCACCAGTGGTCCACGGACCATCAGTTGGTGACCGCTGGCCTGGGTGAAAGCTACCCTCCTGAGCCCCTGCAGAAAACAGACCCCTTTAGTCTTAGTGTCACTTGTCTCTTTTCTCCCTCTGCAATTTCCCCATGTTGGTTTTCCATTACCGTGAATCCCTTTCCCAAATCCTGTTTTCATCACCAAGAAAGAAGGTGTGGTGTCTCGCTCACTTTCCCCGCAGCAGGGTCCATCTGATCTCCTGCCGAACGCTGAGGAATGTCCTGGCATGCCTCCAGGCCCCAGCCCTGGCACCATGCCCAGACAGGCCGAGCAAGACGAAGGGCCTGACGTGCCTCCAGCCCCCAGCCCTGGCTCCATGCCCAGGCACACGGAGCAACTAGACCCCACAGCATGTGAGCCTGAGGTATGTGAATTGCCAACAGCTGGAGCCTGGAGAGATCCTTGCTTCAGGAGAATTGATAGGCGGCGTCAGCAAAAGGAAGGGAGGGGCAGGCCTGGATAAGTGCTGAGTCATGGAGCCACACCCCATGGCCTATATAAAGGATCTGCTTTCTGGCATTCTCTGAGTCAGGCAAAGTCTACCTTTTGCTGAAGTCACTTCCTGGTCTCCTGCCTGCCTTGAGAACTTTGCTAGGACTTTGGCAGAGCTGCAGAGGCACGCCTGATACGGACTTCTCCGACCCGGCCGTCAGCGGAGGAGTGGGACACGACAGAAGGTGAAGAGAGCCCTTCTGTCAAAGCCACAGGGGAAAAGCAGCATACCTGTGCCCGGGTGATTTCTTTGTAGCTAATCAGAGGTGTTTCAAATTCAGTAAGGGAACTCTTCCGATAATACTGATCGCTGGCCTGTGGAAAAGGAAACATCCACTGTTATCTGTCCACATGCTGCAGCACATTCTAAAAATTAGAGGTGCAGTGATGGGGAGGGTGGAAATTTGGACCATTATTTCTTGGGATCAGTCGCTAAATATCTTAAAGCGAGCTAGTTTGGTCTAGTGCAGGAGTGTCAAATTCAAGGCCCAGGGGCCAGATACGGCCCACGGGCTGCTTAGATCTGGCCTGCGGAGCCATACTAGAAACACGCAAAGGACCGGCCCACAGTGCCTCTGCCAGCAAAAATAGAGCTTGGGAGGACCTTGCTCAGACTGTGCCCAATTTCAGCCACGACGGCCTCCTATAACCCCCTGCCAGTGAAAACGGAGCCTGGGGAAGTCATATGCGGCCTCCCCAAGCTCCATTTTTTTTTTTTGGCAGAGCACTGCAGGAGGCCATTGTGGCCTAAAACAGAGCCTTGATGGTTGACGTCGAGCTGGCCATGCCCACCCTGGCCACGCCTTCCGGGCACATACATACTCGCCCCCCCCCCCGGTCAAACACAACCCTGATGCTGCTCTCAATTAAATCAAGCTTGACACCCCTGGTCTAGTGGTGCCAGGCTAGAAATCAGGTGCCCTTGAGTTCTAGTTCTATACTAGACAACATAGCATCAACAGTAGAAACCTTCAAATTTCTAGGTTCTACCATATCGCAAGATCTAAAACGGTCATCTAACATCAAAAACATCATCAAAAAAGCACAACAAAGAATGTTCTTTCTGCGCCAACTCAGAAAGCTCAAACTGCCCAAGGAGCTGCTGATCCAATTCTACAGAGGAATTATTGAGTCTGTCATCTGCACCTCTAGAACTGCCTGGTTTGGTTCTGCAACCCAACAAGACAGACACAGACTTCAGAGGATCATTAGAACTGCAGAAAAAACAATTGCTACCAATCTGCCTTCCATTGAGGACCTGGATACTGCACAAGTCAAAAAGAGGGCTGTGAAAATATTTACAGACCCCTTGCATCCTGGACATAAACTGTTTTAACTCCTACCCTCGAAAAGATGATGCTATAGAGCACTGCACACCACAACAACTAGACACAAGGACAGTTCCTTCGAGAATGCCATCACTCTGCTAAACAAATAATTCCCTCAACACTGTCAAACTATTTACTAAATCTGCACTACTATTAATCTTCTTGTTATTCCCATCACCCATCTCCTCCCACTTAGGACTGTATGACTATAACTTTGTTGTTTGCATCCTTACAATTTATATTGATATTGTTTCCTGATTTTTTATTTGTAGCCTATAACTATCATTAAGTGTGGTAAGGGTTGTACCTTGATGAAGGCATCTTTTCTTTTATTTACACTGAGAGCATATGCACCAAGACAAATTCCTTGTGTGTCCAATCACACTTGGCCAATAAAAAATTCATTCATTCATTCATTCATTCATTCATTCATTCATTCATTCATTCATTCTATCTATCTATCTATCTATCTATCTATCTATCTATCTATCTATCTATCTATCTATCTATCAGTTCCCCCTTAGCCATGAAAATCAGCTGGCTGACCTTGGGCCAGTCTCTCTCTCTCTCTCTCTCTCAACCCAATCCACCTCACAGGGTGGCTGTTTTGGGGAAAACAAGAAGAGGAAGGTGTGTTGGATATGTTAACCGCCTTGAGTTATTTGTAAAAATAATATCGGTGGGATACAAATAAATAAACAGTGTTAGATGGCAGACTATGGACCATTTAGAAGTGGGGTTTCCCCAAACTCTTTGGCTCATCCACCACTTCATGAAGTTTCAAATTGTTGCTGTCACCCAAGGAAGGAGAGGATGAATCCATCCACCACCATCAGCCCAATTGAGAATTCAAAAACCAGTCTCTAACCAGTGAGGCCTTATAACTGTTCTCCATCCTTTTCTGCAAGTCCACCACTGTCACTTGAACATCCTACTCCTGTAGAACCTGGTAAGTGTGACCTCACAGACATCAGAGCTCCCTTCTATGCTGGTGAGCCGGCAACAGGGCAAAAGAGAGAAGGCAGCAGGTCAGCGGTGAAATGCTACCAGTTCGGACCAGTTCTGATGAACTGGTAGTAAAAAAAATGCTACAGGTTCGGGCAAACCGGTATTTCCAACGATCAGCTGGGTGACAATCAGCTGTGATGTGTGATTTATATTAGCTAGAATTGTCAGATTTCCTGCTTTCAATCTAATTTAAATCGCGTGGCACAGCAGATTTCACACCCCCTCGCTGTTCTACTTACCTTTGCAGATTCAGAAGGCTTCAAAATGTCCCTTTTTTAACACTGCGTGGGGGCTTCTCAGGCATGCATGCGCACAAAATGCGCATGTGCACCAGGGGTGAAATGCTCCAGGTTCGGACCGGATCGCCCAATCTGGTAGTGATGGTGACGATGGTTCAGAGAACCGGTAGCAAAAATCCCTGCCCCCACCCCACCCCAGCTGAGCTGCACAGTCATCAGAGATTGTTGGGTGTTTTTTACTTTTAAAGCATTTTTTCTTTGGCCGAAAAAATGCTTTTAAAAGTTTTTTAAAAAGCCTCTGATGATCGCGCAGCTCAGCTGGGATTGTCAGAACCCTTTAAAAGCATTTTTTCTACAACCTCTTCAGCCGAGGTAGACCCCTGCTATAGATGACAACCAATAGCTTGAATTGCAATTCTGAAGCCAAGGTGTCATGGGGGCCTCTTCAAATCCTTTCCCGACTCCCAAGTATTTCACAAATAAAGGGAAAAATCTATATTCCATCAGAGATCAGCTTCTTATAGTACTCACCACTCTGAAGAAAACAATTATAGCAAGAAACAAAGCATATGTAGACTAATAAAGAAAAGGTTCATCAGTCTTTTTCCAAACTCATAAAGGTTAAGGTAAAGGTTCCCCTTGCACATCTGTGCTAGTTGTTCCCGACTCTAAGGGGCGGTGCTCATCTCCGTTTCAAAGCCGAAGAGCCAGCACTGTCCGAAGACGTCTCCGTGGTCATGTGGCCGGCATGACCAAACACCAAAGGCACACGGAACGCTGTTCCCTTCCCACCAAAGGTGGTCCCTATTTTTCTTTTTTTTTTTTTTTTATTCAAAAAGTTTTACAAAAAATTTTTTTTCCCCCTTTCCCCTCCCCTCCCTTCGCAACCCCTCCCCGACTTCCCGGAACGAGCACAAGGTATAGTTAAAAATAAAACAAACATATGCTAAAAATTTTTCATCCCAACTTAATTGTACCCCTACAATCATCAATTCCTAACTTCCCCCAAAAGCAATCAAAAATAATACATCATAATCATTCAAAACAGTCTGATAACTCTTAGTCTGATATCTACGTTGAATATAGTCAATCCATTTTTCCATTCCTTTAAGTATCTTTCTTGCGTATTGTCTTTCAAAAGGCTGATATCTTCGCCATCTCAGCCAAATTGGCAACTTTCAATATCCATTCTTCTATTGTTGGTACTTCTTTTTCTTCCAATATTGTCCTATTAGTAATCTTGCTGCAGTTATTAGATTTAAAATCAATTTAGTCTCAATTACTGTACAATCCGTAATAATTCCCAACAAGAAAAATTGCGGCAGGAACTTTATCTTCTTTTCAGAACATTTTGTAAAATCCACCAAATTTTTATCCAAAAGGCCTTTATGTCCTTACAAGTCCACCAAATGTGAAAATATGTAGCGTCATCACAATTACATCTCCAACATTTTGCTTGCATTTCTGGATACATACACGATAATTTTTAGGATCTAGATGCCATCTATAAAACATTTTATAAAAATTTTCCTCAGATTCTGTGCTCATGAATTTAACATTTCTAACCCAAATTTTTCCCACGTTTCCAATAATATTGGCTCCTGAAAATTTTGTGCCCACTTTATCATACAGTCCTTTACCAAGTCCCTTTCAGAATCTATTTCAAGTAACACATTATACAATCTCTTTATATGCTCCTGAGACTGCTTTCTAATTTGCTTTACCAAATTTCCCTCGTTCTGCTCTATACCAATTTTCTGCTCTCCTTCCATCTAGCACGTAGTTGCTCATATTGAAACCAAGTATAATTTTTCCTTCCTCTCTTAATACTTGCAGAGATTTTAACTGCAAATTACCTCTTTCAGTATACAAAAGATCTTTATATGTAATCATTTCCTGATTCTGTTCTATGTTTATATTTTCTACTGTATGTCTAGGACTTGCCCATATAGGAACCTTATAATTTAGTTTATAAGAGTATTTTTCCAAACACGCAGAAGGGCATTTCTTAGCACATGATTTTTAAAGGCCTTATCCACTTTTTGTCATAAATTAAATATGCATGCCATCCATATAACAAATCATAACCTTCTATATTCAAAATTCTGTCCTCTGTTAAATTAAACCAATCACTTATTGCAGAGAGAGCAGCTGCTTCATAATATAATTTAAAATTAGGCATTTTAAACCTCCCTTTCCGAGAATCTTGAATTATTTTCATTTTAACCCTAGCTTTTTACCTTCCCATATAAATTTGTTAATTCCCTTCTGCCATTCCTCAAGATTCTTATCTTTCTTAATTATTGGTATCATCTGAAAGAGGAATAAAAATCTAGGTAAAACATTCATTTTAATAGCAGCAATTCTCCCCAGCAAAGATAATTGCAATTTTTCCAAACAATCAACTCCTTCTGAACTTTTGCCATAAAACCTCATAGTTATTCTTATACAATTTCACATTTGATGACGTAATATAAACCCTAAATACTTAACCTTCTTTACAATTTCAAATCCTGTTACTTCCTCTAGTTTTTCTTTCTGTTGTCTGGCCATATTTTTATTATCACTTTTGTCTTTTCTGATTTACCTTAAACCCTGAGACATTCCCATATTGATCAATTATTTCCAACAAAGATTTACTAGAATTTATAGGGTTTGTTAAAGTAATCACCAAATCATCTGCAAAAGCTCTTAACTTATATTCATACTGTCTAACTCTGATTCCTCTATCTCCTTTACTTCTCGTATTTTATCCAATAATGGTTCTAGAGTTAAAATAAACAATAATGGTGATAAAGGACATCCCTGTCTTGTTCCTTTCGCAATCTTAAAAGGTTCTGTTAAGCTACCATTGATTATAATCTGTGCTGTTTGCTCTCCATAAATTGCCCTAATTATTCTTAAAAAACCATCTCCAAATTGCATCTTTTCTATTAATTTAAATAAAAAATCCCAATGCAATCGATCAAAAGCTTTCTCTGCATCGAGAAAAATAAATGCTGCTGGAATAAAATTTTTCTTTTCTAAGTACTCCAGTAAATTAACAATCTGCCTAACATTATTCCTCATCTGTCTCCCTTTTATAAATCCAGATTGATCATTATGAATTCTTCGCTGCAGAATCAACATTAATCTATTAGCTATTATTTTAACAAAATCTTATAATCATTATTTAAAAGTGAGATTGGCCTATAATTCCCAGGTTTAGAACAATCCTGTTCCTCTTTGGTATCAATGAAATAAAAGAGGTTCTCCATGAGGGGAATTCTCCTAGTTGTATCTGATTAAATAATTCCTTAAGTGGACCTAACATCTCATCCTGTAAATTCCTATAATAACTAACTGTAAGCCCATCCGTACCAGGAGTTTTCCCCATTTTAATTGTTTAATTACCAAAATAATTTCTTCCGAGGTTATAGGCCGATTCAATTCATCCGTTTGTTCTAAAGTTAAATTTTAACCTTATATTCCTTCAAATAATTATCAATATCCCTATTCAATATATTATCTTTAAGATATAAATTTGTATAATATTCTAAAAAGCTTTTTAATTTTATCCTGTTGATATCTCTTTACCTTTGTATTCTATTTTTCTATAGTACGTTGTTTTGTCTTTTCCTTAAAGTGTATGCTAACCACCTACCAGGTCTATTTGCATTACAAAAGTATTATGTTTGGCATATTGTATATTTGTTGCCACCTGATCAGCCATTATCATATTAAATTGATTCTGTAGTAACTTTATTGCATCTTTAAGTTTTTGATCATGTGGATTATGTATTAATAATTGTTGTTTCTTATAAATTTCCTCTTCTAAATACCTACGCTGTCTTTGTTGCTTATTTCTCTGTCTATTATTAAGATATATTAATACACCTCTCATAAAAGCTTTACTGCAGTCCCAAACCATTTCTATCGATGTTTCATTATTCAAATTATAATCAAAAAATTCTTTCATCTGCTTTTTACATTGATTTACATTATCCTGATATCTAAACAAATTTTCATTTAATCTCCAAGTTCTTCTACCCTCTTTTCCATATTGCAATTCCATCCAAACAGGACTATGATCAGACAAACATCTTGGAAATATCTTAGTTTTCTTCACCCTAAAAAGCAAATCATTAGAAATTAAAATAAAATCAATACGTGAGAAGGATTGATGCCTATCAGAGAAAAAAGTATAGTCTCTTTCCTCCAAATTCCGCAGTCTCCATACATCTCTTAACTCAAAATCTTCTATCATATCAAAAAAGGATTTAGGCAGCTTTGCATGTGCAGGTATCTTCTTGGAAGAAATTCTCTTGTCCTTTCGTGTATCTATTACTCCATTCCAATCTCCCAATATAATACACGATTTATAATCCCATAGAATCAACTTATCATATAACATTCTATAAAATTTTTCTTGTTGCTGATTGGGTGCATATATACCAAGCAAGAGAGTCCTTTTTGTTTCTATTGTAAGTTCAATAGCAATATATCTTCCGTGAATATCTGCCTCTATTAACTTGGCTGGTATATCTTTTCTCAAATAAACCACTATGCCATGTTTTTTCTCCAAAGCTGAAGCAACAAAATGTTTACCTAACTTTGAGTTTATTAGGTACTTTTGATCTGATAATTTAATATGCTTTCTTGTAAGCAAATAACATCATTTTAAATTGTTTCAAATAATGAAATATTTTTCTTCTTCTGAGCTGAGTTCAAACCATTGACATTCCAAGTCAAGATTTTATTTGCCATTACTGGGCTGCTGAAGCCTTTGAGCAATCAACTGAAGATCGTCCTCCGTATCTTCGGTCGTGCTCCTCCCACCGCTTCTGTAGCAGAATCCTGAACTTTACTTTGAGTTTGTTGCTCCTTTTCTTTACGCTTAAGGGCTCCCCTCGTCAGTCTTTGTTCTTGTGGTTGTTCCTCTGATGGTAACATCACTGGAATCACCTCAGCTTCCACACCCATTTGAGTCTCTTGAATTCTTTTTTCTATTATTTCTATTTCAAATTTCAGCACTGTAGAAA
This sequence comes from Ahaetulla prasina, assembly GCF_028640845.1. NCBI lineage: Eukaryota > Metazoa > Chordata > Lepidosauria > Squamata > Colubridae > Ahaetulla > Ahaetulla prasina. Next base: position 17,696,592 of record NC_080548.1, read on the forward strand.
GAAAATCTTTGGCCTTAAGCACTGTGTCAATACGATATCTCCTTCCTTGATAATACACTGTCAAGCCAACTGGAACCTCCCATCTAAATTGAATCTGGTATTTCTTAAGTTCTTGTGTAAAAAATGTAAAGTCCTTTCTATCCCTTAACATCTTGGGAGGAATCTCTTTCAAAACCTTCAACTCCTGTTCCCCTATTTTCAAGTTTTTCTGAAAAGCAACTTGCAAAATTTGATTCCTCACTGTTCTTTTCAAAAAATAAACCACAATGTCTCTAGGAAGTTTCTTTTGCCTAGCAATCCAAGAATTAACTCTATAAATTTTGTCAATTTGATAAGCAACCTCTTGTGGATCAAGTTCAATAAATTCAGCCAGAGCTTCTGATAAAATTTTTTAAATCTTCCCCTTTCTCCTCATTCAAACCTCTAATTCTCAGAGCTCCTTCCATCATTCTATACTGCATCACCACCACTTGATCTTCATTTTATCCAATTTGATTTGCATTCCCCCCATTCTATTTTCTATTTGTTGATTTGACTGAACAATTTCTTGCACCTCCTCCTCCACCACCTCCAGTCTTTTGCCAAACCTTGAAAAGCCATCAAGATATCTTCTCTTATTTTTTATTATTCTCTTTATTTCTTCTCTTATTTTCTCATTATTATCCATAATCTCCTTAAACCTTTCTTCAGACACTTTCCTTGCTCTTTAATCAGATCTTCTAAAGCTGGTTCAGAACCCTTCTGCCCCCAGTCTTAGGTGGTTTAGTAGCCATTTCAGTTTTAAAATTCACAAAATATAAGTCTAGAAACTTCTCTTTTCCCTTTAAGTATAGGAGAGCTCAGTTCACTTCATTAAAATCCACACATAACATTTCTTATCTTCTTAGTTGCACAGACTGTTTAAATTCCATTCGTCACTTTCACTCCCGTTCAGGCGCCATCTTTAAGAGTCAATTAAAACAAAGGAAAAATTTTTCTCTTTTTAGAAGGTAGAAGTCAGGAAATCAAAAATACTTGCAATCCAATAATTGTCCGCTGGCACTCATTCCGTCTGCTTAAAGAGATCCATAAAGATAAGACAATTAGCAGAGATGGACACTTTCTTCTTTTCCTGCTTTTGCAGACACGCACTGAAGTCGGAGATGGCAGGAATATTTATGGGACCCGTCGACCCTTGAGCTCTGCTTAATTAAAACAAAGCCTCTGGGGAGGTCTACCAACATTTCCTGCTGCTCTTATCTTCCCCTTTCATCCAGGGAAAAAGATTAAAGCCGGCTTTTCCTGGCTTTACGATGTTCAGTGCGGAGCCCCTTTAATTAGGGCTCAGCGAAGAGGTGGAGCCACCCGGAAGTCGTGGTCCCTATTTTTCTACTTGCCTTTTTTACGTGCTTTCGAACTGCTAGGTTGGCAGAACCTGGGACAAGTAATGTGAGCTCACCCGTTCAAACCACTGAACTGCCGACCTTTCAATTAACAAGCTTGGCATCTTAGCCACTGAGCCACCACATCCCTTTTTTCCCCCCAAACTCATATCCCCCTTCAAAAAAAAGCAAGCTGAACTACAAACATATATTTCAAATAAGAAAAATGACTCATAGACCAGCTCATGTACGCCTAGCTTTCTTATCATCCTTATTATAAGCATCTTCACATGAAAACCTTACCTACTTACCGCCTAAGAGCCTCTTAGGTAAAGCTTTATTCCTAAAGATAATTAGTGCAGAAATAGCTTTCTGGAGGTGTTTTTTTTTTACCCCGCCAGTTCCACCTGGTGCTTAACTCACTTCAATCAACTTGAAATGCTGACCAAAATTATAGCTACAAATTACTAAATGTATTCCATTATAAATCAGTAATATAATGTCACCCGTGTTTACTGTGCAAAGAGCTGTGATGCAAAAAGAAGAAAGATTTCTGGAAAGGAATATCTTAAATGTATTTATTTTTACACAGATACAGCAGGTTTTTCCTTCGAGAGCTCCAGGTGCCAACATTTCGTTCTTCCAATTTTTCTCCTCAATAATCCTTGAGAGAGGTTGGCATGTATCATGCACCCACAGGGGGTGTCAGAAAAGTCAAGATGGTACTCACAATCTTATGACCAAAGTCCCAACCCTTTTTGTGTGTGTGTGTGTGTGTGTGTGTGTGGCACAATGCACATAAAGGAGGGGGGCTTTGATTATTTGATCATGCTGCCATCTTGGCATTGTAGACGGGGCATATTCTAAATTTAACTTCATATCAGGGGTGCCTATTCCAGCAGACTTGGAATAGATGGTATAACTGGTTGGAGAAAGAATCTAAAATTAAATGTATAAACGTAAGAGAAGATACTACAGAGGAACGAAATAGTTAATGTATAATAAGGTAAAGATAAAGGTTCCCCTCGCACATATGCGCTAGTTGTTCCTGACTTTAGGGGGCGGTGCTCATCTCCATTTTAAAGCTGAAGAGCCAGTGCTGTCCGAAGACGTCTCTGTAGTCATGTGGCTGGCATGACTCAATGCCAAAGGTGCACGGAACACTGTTACCTTCCCACCAAAGGTGGTCCCTATTTTTTCTATTTTTGCATTTTTTACGTGCTTTCGAACTGCTAGGTTGGCAGAAGCTGGGACAAGTAACGGGAGCTCACCCCGTTACACGGCAGCACTAGGGATTTGAACTGCTGAACTGCCAACCTTTCGATCGACAAGTTCAACATCTTAGCCCCTGAGCCACCGTGTCCCTTTTAATGTATAATTAAATTGTAGTGAGTATAGGAATTAGCAAGTAATATATAAAATGTATGTATATAGTTGGTTAAAAGATAAAATAGATATTACCAAAGATGCCGATATCGGAAAGCTGTAAAAATGTTACAAAGATGTTAAAGATGTAAATGCTGAATAAAAATTATTTTAAAAAAAAAGATGCCAGGGCAGACTTGCTTATTCACATGTTGGCTAACGTAGCAGGCATGGTCCACTGTAAAACACCCATTACCCAGAAAAATAAGTAATTTCCCAGGAGTTTTACTGTTAACAAGCTGAACAAAATTTGCATCTTGAAATAGCCCAAGCATCAATGGTTGGAAAAGAAATTATGATAAAGAAGACTTTAGTTTCTAATAAGTTAAAAATTATTGATTATAAATGAATTGATACAAATGAATGATATAATTCTTTTGAAATGATGGATAAAATAGGATGATAAGAAATATTGTTCCAGAAATTAATTGATTAAATTATCTGATTATAGTTAGATGATAAAATGGATGATTAAATAAGCTAATGATAGATAATTGTTTTTGCACAAAAAAATGTAATCCACGCACCGACACATTGTACTGAAATTTGAATGAAAGATGTTTTTATGTTTGTATGTCTTTAAAAAATTGTCTACATTAAAAATGTCTACAAAATTTGTCTACATTAAAAATGTCTACAAAAAAGTTTGTATGTCTTTAAAAATTCCTCCCCCCCCCCCCCAAAAAAAAAAAAAAAAGAAATAGCCCAAGCGTGCTTCCCAAACCTGGAGAAATTACTCCAAATTGAGTAAAAGCATTTTTTTCTTTGCCCGTGTTAGCTGCACACAAACTCATTACACAATCATAAAAAAAAAAAGAATATTTCAAGAAAGAGTTTCTGATCAGCAATTTGGGAGAAAGGAGCGTTTGTCCCTTCTGCAATCAGATGAAGCTGCACAGATGCCTTTTGACCACACAGGGGTGGTAGGGAACTAAGAAACAGGATGGGTGCTACTTTCCTAGAAAATGGCTGGGCCTTCCCAGGTTAGAATAGAATAGAATAGAATAGAATTTTTATTGGCCAAGTGTGATTGGACACACAAGGAATTTGTCTTGGTGCATATGCTCTCAGTGTACATAAAAGAAAAGATACGTTCATCAAGGTACAACATTTACAACACAATTGATGGTCAATATATCAATATAAATCATAAGGATTGCCAGCAACAAGTTATAGTCATACAGTCATAAGTGGAAAGAGATGGGTGATGGGAACGATGAGAAGATTAATAGTAGTGCAGATTCAGTAAATAGTCTGACAGTGTTGAGGGAATTATTTGTTTAGCAGAGTGATGGCCTTCGGGAAAAAACTGTACTTGCGTCTAGTTGTTCTGGTGTGCAGTGCTCTATAGCGTCGTTTTGAGGGTAGGAGTTGAAACAGTTTATGTCCAGGATGCGAGGGGTCTGTAAATATTTTCACGGCCCTCTTCTTGATTCGTGCAGTATACAGGTCCTCAATGGAAGGCAGGTTGGCAGCCATTGTTTAGCTGAAGCCAAAGCCCATGATATGGCCAGCTGGGAATCCTACAATCTGCAAAAGAAGGACCTGCCTATTTCAATTTCACCGAGTAGAACTCTCCAGAAGAGCTGAGATGATCCCTCCCCAGCAGTGGTAGGTTTCAAAAAATTTTACTACCAGTTCTGTGGGTGTGGCTTGGTGGCAGAAGTGGGTTTCAGCAGGTTCTGACCAGTTCTGGAGAACCGGGAGCGGAAATTTTGAGTAGTTTAGAGAACCGGTAGTAAAAATTCTGACTGGTCCCGCCCCCATCTATTCTCTGCCTCCCGAGTCCTAGTTGATAGGGAGGAAATGGGGATTTTGCAGTATCCTTCACCTGGAGTGGGGAGGGAATGGAGATTTTAAAGGACCTTCCCCCGCCACGCCCACCAAGCCACACTCACAGAACCGCTAGTAAAAATTTTTGAAACCCACCACTGCTTCGTGGGTGTGGCTTGGTAGGCATGGCAGGGGAAGGATACTGTAAAATCTCCATTCCCTCCCCAGTCCAGGGGAAGGATACTGCAAAATCTCCATTCCCATCCCACTCTGGGGCCAGCCAGAGGTGGCATTTGCCGGTTCTCCGAACTGCTCAAAATTTCGGCTACCGGTTCTCCAGAATCTGTCCGAACCTGCTGGATTTCACTCCTGGAACAGACCAGGATGTTGTTGCCTAAGATTGTTTATGGGGTATAGGTAGTTTTCAACTTACAATCACAATTGAGCCCAATATCTCTGTTGCTAAGTAACATATTTGTTAAGTGATTTTTTTCCTCCCATTTTACAACCTTTCTTGCCAAAGTTGTTAAGTGAATCACTGACGTTGTTAAGTTAGGGACATAGTTGTTAAGTGAATCTGGCTTCCCCATTGGCTTTGCTTGTCAGGAGGTCACAAAAAGGGATCACGTGACCCTGGGACACCGCGACCATCATAAATACAAGTCAGTTGCCAAGCATCTAAATTTTGATCACGTGACTATGGGAATGATGCAATGGTCGTTAAGTGTGAAAAACGGTCATTGACACTCTTTTCAGTGCCGTTGTAACTTTGAATGGAAACTAAATGAACCGTTGTAAGTCGAGGACTACCTGTATATACATAGATTGCTTCATTTGAAAGGAGAAGACCTGCTGCAATTCTTTTAATGCAATCTTAAGCTTCTTTTTCAAAAACATTACTCATCTTGGCTCCTAGACTCTAGGCCTGTCATGGCGAACCTACGGTAGCCATATCAGTGGGCACGCGAGCTCAGCTCTGGCACGCATGCTTGTGCTGGCCAGCTGATTTTCGGGCCTTCTGGGCCCACCCGAAATAGGGAAACAGGGGATGGTGGGGAAGGCCCGTTTTTCTCTCTCACTTGGCTCCAGAGCCTCTCTATGAGTCTGGGGAGGGCGAAAATGACCTTTTCCACGCACATCCAGACCTCTCTAGGAGTCTCTGGAGACTGGAGACAGCAAAAAAGTCACTTCCTGTCTAACCAGAAGTTGAGAAACGAGCCGTTTCTGGCCTCCGAAGGGCCTCTAGTGGGGTGGGGAAGGCCCTTTTTGCTCTCCCCAGACTCATAGAGAGGCTCTGGAGCCAGGTGAGAGAGAAAAATGGGCCTACCAGGCCATTGCGTGACAGGAGCGGGGGCGAGTCACATGCGCATGCATGGGGGTGGGGCGCATAAAATTATGGTTGTGGGCATGTGTGCATGTGACCCACCCCCACCCCTCCTGGCACGTGATGGTAAAAAGGTTAGCCATCACTGCTCTAGGCTCTATGGGTGCACTATTTCCATTCCATATTACTAGCAAGGAAGGCTGATAGCTACTAAGAAAATTACTTTTTATTAGGTGGGTTGTTCCTATTTGTTCTGCCAGCAATCCATTAACATTCTCCTTAAAAAAAAAAAAAACTTCTGATATGAGACGGACTATAAATACATGCCATACCCTGTGCCCGAGTCAAGAATGTGCCTGCGCATATTCATAGATCCTCTCTAATGTTCATGGAATGCCCGGGTCTTCTCAGCATGCTGGTAAGGCACTCTTTGAAACAGGTGTTCAATCCGGGGGAAAAAATCAGCGCGAGTGATCTGATCACAGAATTTAATTGAAGAAGAGGGGCCTGTGAGGGACACAGCTCAGTGGAAAAACAACAGGCTTTGCATGTAAAAAGCTGCAGGTTCAATCTCTGGTTTGGCTGAACAAGGGGGGATGCTGTCTAAAATGCGGCAAACGCACGCACGCAGTGCACCCAGAGAGCAAGAGTCGAGCAGCCAAGATGAGAGAGAGAGTGACAGAAGAGTCTCTGGGTGTCTCGGTGTTTGTAGCATCCAGGAGTACATCAGTAAGAGGGCGCCCGAAGTTGAGCTGTTGAGAAAATGCCCATGTGGGAGGAAGAGCCAAGCCTAAGAAGTGTCATAGCAGGACAAGACCAGTGGTGGTATTCAGCTGGTTCAGACCGGTTCACCTGAACCGGTAGCAGAGATCGTGGGTGGGCCCACTCACCCGTCTCCAAGTTGTACTATTTAGGCACATTTTGAAGGCCAGTCTCATGCATGGAAGGCATGCAAGTGAGCAAAGCACATGAGTGAAAGGCTGACGCATGCGCGGAGAGCACGCAGACAGGCGAAGCAAGCATGTACACATGTGGTGAAGCAGTGGTAAAGGTAAGTGAAACCCACCCCTGGACAAGACCCTGGATGGGAGTGTTGCAATATTTAAGGGGTTACCATAAGGAAGAAAGAGACAACCTATTCTCCAAAGCATCTGAAGGCAGGACAAAGAGCAATGGATGGAAACTAATCGAGAAAAAAAGCCACTTAGAATTAAGGAAAAATTTCCTGACAGTGAGAATAATCAGTGGAACAACTTGCCTACAGAAGTTGTGAGTGCTCCAACATTGGAGGTTTTTAAGAAGAGATTGGACAGCCATTTGTCTAAAATGGTATAGGCTTTCCTCAGGGGGGAAATCTACTTACCTTCTTTACCGGCTTGGAAGTGTGCGTGCGCATATCACATGCACACGCAGACCTTCTGTGCATGCGCAAAACCTACTGCGCATGGACAGAAGGTAAAAAACACACTACTTCCTGGTTAAAACCAGGAAGTAATGACACCTGGGCAGGTGGGCGGAGCATTGCTTCGCCATCGCTACCAGATTGCCGAACTACCAGCCGCGATCACTACCGGATTGAGCGATCCGGTCTGATCCAGTAGCATTTCACCCCTGGCTTTCCTGCTTGAGCAGTGGGTTAGACTTGATTTCATTGAGGGCCGCATCAGGGTTGTGTTTGATCTCAGAGGTGGGTGTGGCCAGGGTGGGTGTGGCCAGCTCAACATCACTCGTGTCAGGGGCGCCTGGGGCGGCCCAAGCATTCTGCCAGTGAAAACAGCGAAAACAGACGTACTGCAGGCCGGTCCTTCACTGTTTTCAAGGCGGCCCCACTGGCCAGGTCTAAGCATCCTGTGGGCCAGCTTTGCTGGCTGAGGAACTCTAGGAGTTGAAGTCCACAAGTCTTAAAGTTGCCAAGGTTGGAAACCCCTGCACTAGAAGATCTCCAAGATCTCTTCCAACTCTTTTGTTCTATTCTGTTATTCAGGTGAGTTGAGTTTATTCAGCACCCAAAACTACTTCAAATAGTCAAAGCTTAGCACATTAGGTAATAAAACACTCCCCACCCCCCAAAAAATAGGAAGCAGCTGCATTTGTACAACACCTCTACCCTGTAGCTCAGTTTTATTCCATCCAGTCTGTAAAGCTGCAGATGTCAGCATATCATACCTGTTGTTAACCTTTCTAACACATTAGCAATGTTACTGTAATGATCCCTAATTCCGTTTTCACCAACCAGGTGGCTTGCAGCTGGAGAGGATTACCACCCCCATCTTCCCCAGCCAGGAGGGACACCTACAGGGACTGTAGTTAGATAAACCCAGTTGAGGAAAAGGCAGCTTTGTATGTTACAATTTTAATGGTTTATTTAAAAAAAAATGCTCAGGGATTTGTGGTTGGTTCCCATTAATGCATTCTGAGACGCACTGCTTAGGGAGCCATCTGGTTTCCTGCAATTACTATCAGCAAAATGCTGTTTAAATTTTTTCTGGTTTAACTACATTGGGGCAGAACATCAAAATACTGAATACTGAATATTGGGGAACTGCACTGACACACAAAACTGGATTCAAACCAGTAGTGAAATCTGAACCGGTTTACTACCAGTTTGCTGGCTGCGCATGCGAGGTGTGCGCAGTGCACACCAAAAGGAGGCATGGGGTAAGTAGAACAGCGTGTGTGTGTGCGGGGGGAGGTGATTAGCTATGGTGCGCAATCTTATTTTTACTTTTAAAAGCATTTTTTAAAACATGCTTTTAAAAGTTAAAAAAAGGCTCTGATGATCGCGTGGCTCAGCTGTGATGGTCAGAGTCTTTTCTTTTTTACTTTTAAAAGCATTTCTTTACAACCTATTTGGCCAACAGAACAGAGTTGGAAGGAACCTTGGAGGATCTTCCAGCCCAAACCCTTGTTTAGTGACTTATGACCATTTTTCACACAACAGTTGTAGCATCCCCACTGTCACATAATCAGAATTCGGACGCTTGGCCTCTAGCATGTATTTATGAGAATTAGAACGTCCTGGGGGGGTGTGTTAAGTGATCCCATCTTGCGACCTTCTGACAAGCAAAGTCAATGGGGAAGCCCCTTGGCAACCGTGTGACTAACTTAACAACTGCAGTGATTCGTTTAACAACTGAGGCAAGAAAGGTTGTAAAACGGCGCCAAATTCACTCAACCACTGTCTTGCTTAGCAATTGAAATTTGGGGTTGAATGGTGGACACAAGTCGGGGACGACCTGCATGGGCCATACTGAGGGATGATGGGAGTCGTCATCCTTGGGAAGTGAATAGTTTGGTCACTTCTGCCTTCCAAGGCTGGGGAGTTCTGGTTGATTTGGCACTTTTCCCTTTCTACTGCAGAAATTAAATCAGAGTTACCTAAAGTGGCCTAAATAAGAGGTGGGGGGGAATCACATAACCCTTTCCAATTCAAAGAAAAAGAATCCGGAGAACTAAAATTCCCCAAGAAACTTTTGGGTTGCCTTAGTGCCGCCATGTAGCCAGCAATAAATGGGTAGAGGAATGTCCTAAATTTATCTTTCTCCCACCTTCAAATGGGAGATCTGTGATAAGCCCTTCCCTCTCTCCTAAAAAAAAAAAAAAATCAAATGAAAGGATATTGTCCGAAGGACAAAGAGAGGCATCAATAGTCTTTCGTACTGAGCTGAAAATTCAGGCCAACGCTTTGTCTGAACATCTGTGAATCCTTGAAGAGGGCACAAAGGACTCAGCGCACCCCTGTCCTCGCATTTCTCTGAACATCCTGGGAAATTTCTTTCAGCATTTTCATTGTCAGCGGTGTGAATGGGGTGAAGCTGGGCAGAAGGACAATAGTTGAGGATATCCTATCTCCAAGCTCATTTGGGAGCATCAGGATTTCCCCCCATCGGCTTGTTCAGGTCACGGAAGAAAGGCCCTGATGATGTTACCTAGTTTGGGTTATGAAACATCCGCAAGAAAAACAACCAAGCTCAGAGAGCACCCAGGACCCCTCATGTCAACCCTGCGCTTCAAATATCCCCCTTTGTAAGAAAGAACTTCTGCCTCCTGAGCTAACAGCAGTGAGCTCAACAGAATCACAGAGTTAGAAGCGGGCTTGGAGGTTTTCTAGTCCAGCTTCCTGCTCAAGCAGGAAACCCTGTACCATTTCAGACCAATGGTTGTCCAATCTCTTCTTTAACAACTTCTATTATTGGAGCATTCGCAACTTCTGGAGGCAAGTTGTTCCACTGATTAATTGTTCTAACTATCAGGAAATTTCTCCTTAGTTCTAAGTTGCTTCTCTCCTTGATTAGTTTCCACCCATTGCTTCTTGTCCTGCCCTCAGGTGCTTTGGAGAATAGCTTGACTCTCTCTTCTTTGGGGCAGCCTCTGAGATATTGGAACACAGCTATCATGTCTCCCCTAGTCCTTCTTTTCATTAAATTTGTTGCTGTTAGTTGCCAAGTCATGTCTGACCCATCGCAACCCCATGGAAAACTTTCCTCCAGGCCTTCCTGTCCTCTACATCCCCCGGAGACCATTTAAGCTTTAGTGAAGCCATCCAGTCACCTCATTCTCTGCTGTCCCATTCTTCTTTTGCCCTCAATCCTTCCCAGCATTCGGCTCTTCTCCAGTGAGTCCTTCCTTCTCATTAGGTGGCCAAAGGATTCCTCTTCAGGATCTGGCCTTCTGAAGAGCAGTCAGGATTGATCTCCTCTAGGACTGACTGGTTGGATTGCTTTGCAGTCCAAGGGACTCGCAGGAGTCTTCTCCAGCACCAGAGTTCAAAGGCCTCAATTCTTTGGCGCTCAGCCTTCCTTATGGTCCAACTTTCACAGCCATACATTGCAACTGGGAAAACCACAGCCTTGACTATATGCACTTTTGTTGGCAAAGTGATGTCTCTGCTTTTTAGTATGCTATCTAGTTTTTTTTGCCTTTTGGTACTGTCCATGGGGTTTTCACGGCAAAAATACTGGAGTCGGTTGCCATTTCCTTCTCCAGTGGATCATGTTTTGTCAGAGCTCTCTGCTATGACCTGTCCATCTTGGGTAGCCTTGCATGGCATAGCTCATAGCTTCGTTGCGCTGCGCAAGCCCCTTTGCCATGACAAGGCAGTGATCCATGAAAGGATTCATTAAACTAAAGATAAAGGTAAAGGTTCCCCTCGCACATAAGTGCTAGTCGTTCCCAACTCTAGGAGGCGGTGCTCATCTCCATTTCAAAGCCAAAGAGCCAGCGCTGTCCGAAGACATATCCGTGGTCATGTGGCCGGCATGACTCAACGCCAAAGGCGCACGGAACGCTGTTGCCTTCCCACCAAAGGTGGTCCCTATTTTTCTACTTGCATTTTTTACATGCTTTCGAACTGCTAGGTTGGCAGAAGCTGGGACAAGTAACAAGTAACGGAGCTCACCCCGTTATGCGGCATTTGGGATTCGAACCGCTGAACTGCTGACCTTTCGATCGACAAGCTCAGCGTCTTAGTCACTGAGCCACCGTGTCCTAAACTAGACATATCCAATTCTAGCAACTGTTCTTTATGTTTTGGCCTCCGGTCCCCTAATCACCTTTGTTCCTCTTCTCTGGTCTCTCTAGTACTTTATATGTTTTAGCCTCAAGTCTGCATCTGTGTCACCACATTGTAGAAGATCAACAGGGCAAGCTTCCCAGATATCCCCAGGAATGTTTCACTCCCCAGTGCCTTTATCAGATCCAACCTTTTGAGACAGTCCATCCCTCCTCCTTCTGCTTGCTCAAAATTTCAGAGCTAGCCTGGTGGGATTTTTGCCCCTGGGAAAGGAAATGCAGCTGGGGCGGGTGGGGGGGGGATGAGGAGGAGTGATGTTGAGGAGATGGGGTGGGAGAAGAAGAAAAAGTGGAATGCTTTTCAAAAGTAACTTTTGCAACCCATTTTCAAGCGAGCAGGAAGAAACAGCCAGCCTGTTAACTTGGGTGGCACAGCCCTCTGCAGCTGGGACACTACCCAGACTTATAATTATCTCTAATTCCTCCCCTGCTGCTGCCACTGTGTTAACGATGCCCGCAGCTGCATGCTGAAGGGGCAATTAATTGCCTGGTCCATGTAACCGTGGTTACGGGAGGGATCCAGCGGGTGGGTAAAAAAACGGAAGGCAATTGATCTAAAACTGGGCCGGAGGATGGCTGGCTGCAGAATGGATTTGAAATCGCAAAGGAAGCTGCAGCTAGTAGCTTGTGCTATAACTTATTTGTTTATTATTTGTGGGTGGCCACCATATGGTAGATTCTCTTACGGTAAGGCAACAGGGGAATGGGGCTGAGATTATATAGGTCAGCAGCCGGCAACCTATTGGGCACCAGGGACTGGTTTTGTGGACAGAGGATTCTCTGTAGATTAGAAGAGGTGTGGTTTCGCATGCTGCCTGCATCCGACGGATGCTTGTTTGCCCGGATCGGTTTCTGGCATGCCATGGCCTAGTGCCAATCCACAGACCAGGGGTTCGGAACTCGTGATATAGGTGTATACCCCCCCGACACACACACACAGGTGCAGAAGTTACATAGCTTTTTAACCAGACTCCTGAATTCCACTGATCATAACCAGATGTGAAAAAGTGGTTTTAGAAAACTAACAACAATGTTGGCTTGCTGAATTATGTCATGCAAGCCATTCCAATGTTTTAAGGTCTGATGTATGGGGTTGTCCCTAAACCTAATTCACAGGGGCTAATTCACTATAGCCAGGTTAAGCAAACCACCGATTGCCAGGTTCAGGGTATTATTTCACTGTGATTTTTAACTTTCCTTCATGCAAAAGCATCTTAGCTTTTTGCCACGTTGTTTCCCCCCCCCTCAACTGTTTAATTCAACACTGTTTTTTCCTTTATCTATCCAGGAGTTGAATTTGGAAAATAAAGCAAGGGATTAGGTTACAGAGGTGGGTTTCAGCAGGTTCAGACCAGTTCCAGAGAACCGGTAGCAGAAATTTTGAGTAGTTTGGAGAACCAATAAATACCACCTCTGACTGGCCCCGCCCCCATTTATTCTCTGCCTCCTGAGTCCCAGCTGATTGGGGAGGAAATGAGGATTTTGCAGTATCCTTCCCCTGGATTAGGGAGGAAATGGGGATTTTGCAGTATCCTTCCCCTGGAGTGGGGTGGGAATGGAGATTTTACAGTATCCTTCCCCTGGAGTGGGGGGGATTGGAGATTTTACAGTATCCTTCCCCTGCTACACCCACCAAGACATGCCATGCCCACCAAGACATGCCCACAGAACCGGTAGTAAAAAAAAATTTGAAACTCACCACTGTTAGATTAGTAGTAGTACATGGGCGATAAATGGCTGGGTTGTTTTATAGGAATAGGAATATTCTTTATTGGCCAAGAGTGATTGGACACACAAGGAATTGGTCTCTGGGGCACAAGCTCACAAGGTACACACAAACAAGACAGTAAGTCATAGATCATAAATTATAAGATGCAAACCTTTTTATGCCCATTTTACAGATGGTCAGCTCAAGACCCAATGAAACGACTACGTTACCTTTTACTGTAAAACAGTCACCTTAAGGGGTATTTCCGAAGGAAGTGGCCTCTACATCCTATCCCCCAGAACGCCATTAATAAAGTTAAATAACAACAGCCAATGTCCCGTTCCAAAATATCGATCTAGGGGTCATTATTCGTTTCATCCAGTAGATGGTGACAAAGAGTTACACTTCATTCAGATGCAAAGATCCAAGGGGCCAAACTAGATTAGCATTTTGCAGTTAGTTGACCTGGGAAGTTGGGCCCTTCAGTTCCAGGTCACTGATTAATACATACAGAGGGTGTTCCAGGTGTTATCGAGAGAGAAATTTTGTATAGAAACTGGTCAAGAAACGTAAAGCTCTTGAGGTTTTATTCAGAGGGTGTGTCAGGCCTGGAAACCAGGGGTTAATCCAGGGGTGTCCAACAGTGGTGGGATTCTACCAGTTCTACTTGGTTCAGCCGAACTGGTAGCGGCAGCAGGAGGAGGCTCCACCCACCCGCCCGGACATCATCATAGACTCTCTGTACATCTGCAGAGGTGGCGCATGCGAGCGCTCACATTTCCGAACCAATAGTGAAGGTAAGTGAATATCACTACGGGTGTCCATCCAACCTTGGCAACTTTTAAAGATTTGTGGACTTCAATTCCCAGAATTCTCTAGCCAGCCCTACTCCTCCCACTGCTGATTGGGGAATTCTGGGAGTTGAAGTCCAGAAGTTGCCAAGTTTGGAGAGTTAGGACCAGAAAGATGGGCAGAAAAAATAATGCTGGATAAAGAAAGAGATGGGGGAAAAAAAATCATCAGGGATCTCAAACTCGCTGCCCACGGGCTGGATGCGTCACACGCTGGCCATGCACACGCCCAGTTTAGGGAAAGGGAGGGAAGTCGCGATACGTCACGTGACGCCGCCATGACGACACGAGTTTGACACCCCTCTTTAGATCAACGAATGGCTGCAAAGTGATGCGACAGATTATGTTATCGGAATAGATGGAGCTAAGATTTTCATCCCAAATTTTGATAAGGGCGGGGGGGATTGAGGGAAAGATGAAAATACCTATTTCTTCTTCTTTTTTAATTGTACGTAGGGAGAGGAAGGTGGTTTCCTGCTCGGGTGGTTTTAAATAGTGTCATAGGCCTTAGTTTTCCACCTTAAAGGCTCACCCAAAATCCTGAAGCAAGGGGGAAAAGGATCGTCCCTCCACCTACTCGTAAGAGAAAGTTGCACACCTTAGAATTTCCCCAGTCCCTATTCCAAATGTTGCATTTAAATTGCCAATTTCACATTAGAATGACCTTTCAGTTTTACTGAAAGGAAGTCTCATCGCCTGAAAAGTTACTCCTGAGGTATAGCCCACGTGAAGTTCTCAGTTTAGGTCAGAGGTCTTCAAACTTGGCAGCTTGAAGACTTGTGGACTTCAACTCAGTGGTGAAATCCAAATTTTTTTACTACTGGTTCTGTGAGCGTGGCTTGGTGGGTGTGGTGTGGCTTGGTGGGCATGGCAGGGGAAGGATACTGCAAAATCTCCCTTCCCACCCCACTCCTGGGGGAAGGATATTGCAAAATCGCCATTCCCACCCCACTCTGGGGCCAGCCAGAGGTGGCATTTGCCGGTTCTCTGTACTACTCAAAATTTCCGCTACCGGTTCTCTGAACCGCTCAAAATTTCTGCTACTGGTTCTCCAGAACCTGTCAGAACCTGCTAGATTTCACCCCTTTTTCAACTCCCAGAATTCTCCAGCCACTATAGTTTTGAAGACCTCTGGTTTAGGTGCTATTATCTTGGTTCCTGAAATAGCTCTTTTTTGGGGGGGGTCTCTGAACAGTTTACCACCAAGTGTAAATGGGCGCTAGATTCATAGAGGTAGTCCTCCACTTATAGCCATTTGTTTAACGACCGTTCAAAGCTACAACAGCGCCGGAAAAAACGTAACACAACCATTGTAACATCCCCATGGTCACATGTTCAAAACGTGAGTGTTTTATTCCTGTAATTATGATGGCTGCACATATCTGCAGTGTTGCAGGGATGCAATTGTCATTGACTGATCTTTGTGATTCATTTTAATTTGACTTTCACAACTGATGCAAAAACGATGGTAGAATCAGGTGAAACTCACTTAACAATGGAAATTCGGATCCCAGTTGTGGTCGTAAATCAAGGACTACCGGTACAAGAAAACTTCTACTTAGACTGATAGCCTGAGCTGGTATGACAGCATTCTATGACCTTCAACCTGGCTAATAAGGGCCCTTCCCTTCTACTTATCTTCAGAAACTTTGTTTTTAACTGCGCTCGCTTTGGGAAATATGGTGAATTACTGGTAGTCCTTGACTTACAACAGTTCATTTAGTGACTGAAGTTACAATGGCACTGAAAAAAAGGGACTTATGGCCATTTTTCACACTTGCGACCACTGCAGCACCCCCAACGGTCACGTGATCGAGATTCAGACGCTTGGCAACTGGTTTCATATTTATGACGGTTGCCATGTTCCAGGGGACACGTGATCCCCTCTTGAGATCTTCTGATAAGCAAGTCAATTGGGAAGTCAGATTCACTTAACAACCGGCGATTCACTTAATTGTGGCAAGAAAGGTCATAAAATGGAGGAAAATTCATGTCTTGCTTAGCAACAGAAATTCTGGGCTCAGTTCTGGTCCTAAATTAAGGACTACCTCTAAGGGTAAACACCAAGGATCGGAGGAGTTACTAGCATCATTCTCTTGCTCTCCAATTATTATCAATACCCCAGCATTCCCCGATATTACTATAACAAACTTATATTTGAGACCTAATGAAGTACATTAGCTGAATCTTATTTTCTAAATGTTTCTTTCTTTCTTTTTTTTTTCTATTAGCATAATACAAGTAAGCAGTTCAATCCCAGCTGGTTCACACACTAGGCTAAAATAGGGTTGGCTACTTTGTGACTCAGTGGTTCACAACATGCTGAGCTTGCTCTTCCTTTCTCTCTTTTCTTTCTGGTGGCACAATTCATTGTGTGGCTCAAGACATCTGGTGGGTAGGCTACGGCGTTATCCTAAGCCCCAAATACTGAAACTTTCAAACTGGGATGAAACCAGTCTTTTCCAAAAACTCTCTTCTGTTGGCTGTACACATACACACCTACATAGAATAGAATTATTTTATTGGCCAAGTGTGATTGGACACACAAGGAATTTGTCTTGGTGCATATGCTCTCAGTGTACATAAAAGAAAAGATATCTTGATCGAGGTACAACGCTTACAACACTTAATGATAGTCATAGAATAGAATAGAATAGAATAGAATAGAATAGAATAGAATAGAATAGAATAGAATAGAATAGAATTTTTTATTGTCCAAATGTGATTGGAGAAACAAGGAATTTGTCTTGGTGCATGCGCTCTCAGTGTACATAAAAGAAAAGATCATTAAGAATTTTAAGGTACAACACTTAATGATAGTCATAGGCTACAAATAAGCAACCAGGAAACTATATATATATATGTGTGTTTTCTGAGGTTTTCACGGGTGTTTGTATATAGGTCTTTGGTTGTTTGGGTTTTCTCCCGTGTAAAATTGGAAGTGTCTTGGCTTGGAAGTGCCAAGACACTTCGAATTTTACACGGGAGAAAACCCGAACAACCAAAGACATACATACGTGCAAAGAGACAATTGAAAGAAAACCCATTTTCTGTTCAAGGTTGACTCAGCCTTCCAATCTTCCGAGGTGGGTAAAATGAGGACCCAGATATGCTGACTCTGTAAGCCCCTTAGAGACGGCTGTAAAGCACTGTGAAACGGTATGTAAGTTTGACTCCTATTGCTACCCCTAGTTAATAAAAGGTAGTTCTTGACTTACAACCACAATGGAGCCCAAATAAACTTAGCACTTATGTTGCTCAGTGAGAAATGTGTTCAGTGAGTTTTGCCCCGTTTTATGACTTTTCTGGCCACGTTCGTTAAGCGAATCACTGCAGGTGTTAAATTAGTAACCCGGTTGTTAAGTGAATCTGGTTTCCCCATTGACTTTGCTTGTCAGAAGGTCGCAAAAGGGCAAAAAGCCTGACCCCGGGACACTGCAACCGTCGTAAATGTGAATCAATTGTCAAGCATCCAAATATAAATCACACGGCCACGGGGACGCTGCAAAGGTCATTAAGTATGAAACATGATTCGTAAGTCACTTTTTTCCCAGGGGCGTTGTAACCTTTGAACGGTCACTAAGTGAACTGTTGTAAGTCAAGGACTTCCTGTACCAGAGGAATAGCTTACATTCCCAGAATCAAACCCCCACCTCCTTGTTTTTATCCTCACAATCCCAGAAAGTTTTAAAGGGAAGAAAAATTGCCCCCCCTCACCCCGAGAGCTGCGCAACTCAGGATTTGAACTCAAGACCCAGCCCATGCAAACCAGAGCAACCACTCCATTCAAATGCTTTAAAATAGCTCATCCCCACATCCCCTTCAAAGGCCCCTCTTCGAGCAACTGTTGGGAGTAGCAAGCCAAAAAAGAAACACGCAACAAAGGACCAGCCCACCCACCTATTTATTTACACACACAATCAATCCCTCGCCTTTCACTACTAGAGAGATGCTGGACTGGGAAAATGCTCTTTATTGGAAGTTCATCTTCTGCAGCTGTCAGAAGAAGGAGCCTCTCTCTTGCCAAGGGTGAAGAGGGGGAAAACAACGGTAATCGCCACCCTGTTTAACATACATCTTTCCCCCCCCCCCCACTTCCTCCTCCTCCTCTCTTCGATCTTCTTGGAAATGATTTTAAATCACTTAAGGGCTGGGCTCAGTCGCATTTCCCCTCTTCTCTCCCTGCTCTTCCCCCTTCAGCACGTTTTTTTTTAAAACAGCGATTCAATTAAACAGACCCCGATGCACGTGGAAACTGCACCCAGTCCCGGATGGTGTATGTGGGAAGCCCCCAGTCCCGGATGGCATATGGGGGTTGAGGAATGATTTCAGTCCCTCTCTCGGCTCAGCATCAAGAGGGAGGACTAAAACAGGGAGGGGAAAAGATGCCCCCCCCCCACAAAGAAGAGGCGCCTTTCCATCTCCCCCTCCCCAAATAAGCCAGCAAAAAGAAATGATGATTCCTTGTGTGTGTGTGTGTTGTTTTTTTTAAAAGGCAAAGCCTTAGCTAGGGATTCTGCCTTTCACGAATAATTGATGCCCTTTGTAATGAGGCTATTAAAGGGCTAGGAGAGAAGGGGAAAGCGGGTGGGATGGGGAGGGTGGTGGTGGTGGAAGGCTTGGCTGAGCCTTGTTTGCAGACGTGTGAACGCGAGAGGGAGAGAGAGAGCGAGAGAAAGGGAGAGAGAGAGAGAGAGAGCGAAGCGCATTGAAAAGTTGGAAACCGAGAGGCTGAGAGCGGCGGCAGGCAGGGCGGGGCGGTGGAAGGAGTAGAGACGGAGAGCTCAGACAGGCTGGCGCCAGCAAACACCTGCAACAGCTAAGAGGAACACAATGGCAAACACAGGTGGGGGAGTGCTGTCAAACGCGGCCTCTCCCCACTGTTAATCACGGCTGATTGCATCAGTTTCTACCGGCTGCCAAGACCCACCAGCAGCGCCGGCTAGAATTGTTCTCTGTGTCAGGATATATTTTTTTTGGATTTTTTTTTTTGCTAATTTAAAGCAATTTTGCATTAATTCCTCTCTCTCTCTCTCTTCCTTCTTCCCCTCGTGTGTGTGTGTGTGTGTACACGTATGGGTGAGAGCTTTCCAGCTCAAAAGGAGGGGGGAGGAGGGGGGGAACAGGTGGGAGCAGGCTTCAGCGTAAGAGTCTTGGGTTCTGCGCTGGGGAAGAATAAAAGGCGAAAAGGAAGAAGGGCAGGGATGGGTGATGGGTTCCTGCCCTCCTTTCTAGTCTAGCCCCTTCTGGTGGAATTGGGGCCAAGGGAAAGGAGGAGGAGAAAGAAGAGGAAGAAATGGAGGAGGAGGAGAAAGAAGGAGAAGAGGAGGAAGAAGAAGAGGAGAAGAGAAAGAGAGGAAGAAGAGGAAGAAAAGGAGAAAGAAGAGGAACAAGAGGAGGAGAAAGAGGAAGTGGAGGAGGAGGAGGAAGAAGAGGAAGAGAAGAAAAAAGAGGAGGAGGAGGAGAAAAGAGGAAGAAGAAGAGGGGGGGGAATCGATGGAATCAGGTGGATTTGAGGTATTTCCCCCCCCCCCATCCGGAAGTGCTTCCACCTAGAGTCACATAAAAGTGAGGGGTGGGCTACATAAATCGGGGAAATAAATGCTCGGACAATGCCAATGTGTCAGTAACCAGGTTTACCACCTCCCCCTCAATGAAGTCTGTTCTTTTGTTAAAAAGGAATAAAAGTCCATCTTTAAACCAGCATTGGCCTCGCCACCATATTGAATTCCCACAATGCCCTGTGTGGGAAGCCCCCCCCCTTCCTAGAAGAATGAAATATTTTGGGAAATATTAAAAAAGGCAGAATATTATATTTCCCTAAAGGAGAAATGGAGAACTTTCTGCTTTTTCCCTAAAGCAGAAAGCAGCCCCCCCCCCCTCTTTCTTAATAGCCCACAGCAGATGCCAGCACTTAAGGAGAAAGAGGAAAGCCAACTATCTAGATGGCTCTATTCATAAGCAAAGCAAATACCGCAGGCAGTAAATCCATTCACGACAGGATGTTTCAAAACTCCTTGCAGCAAAGTTTGCCAGCTAACAAGAGCACAGTGATAGGATTTGAAGCAGCCCCTCACCCAAGATCCAACATGGGACGAAAGCAGGGGTGAAATCTAGCAGGTTCTGACCGGTTCTAGAGAACCGGTAGGGGAAATTTTGAGCAGTTCGGAGAACTGGTAGTGGAAATTTTGAGTAGTTCAGAGAACTGGCAAATACCCTCTGGCTGGCCCCAGAGTGGGGTGGGAATGGAGATTTTGCAATATCCTTCCCCCAGGAGTGAGGAGGGAATGGGGATTTTGCAGTATCCTTCCCCTGGATGGGATAGGAATGGAGATTTTGCAGTATCCTTCCCCTGCCACACCCACCAAGCCGCAGAACCGGTAGTAAAAAATTTTTTGGATTTCATCACTGGACGAAAGCCATGAGCCACAATAGGAATTGCCCAACACCCTTTCAAAACACAAGCCCCTTCATTGTCCCACCCCCAGAACAATTCAAACTTCAAAGTCACAGAAACCTTTAAAGAGCCATTCACTCATTCAACCAGTTGTTCAGCTGACCCAGAACCACGAACCCTGGTGGTTCTGTTCATCAATAAACCAACTTTCCAATCAGCCTCCGTGTTGTGTCCAGCTTCTTTCTACCAGCTTGCAACTGGGCCAGATTTTTCTTCCAACACCTCTTTAGAGCAGCTTCTCATTGTACCTAGGGGAAAGTAAAACACAATGTTGTAGCTTTAGGAATAGTTGTAGTGTTAGGAGTACAGTATTCAGTGCTGACATAAGGCAGCTCAGTGGAGGGGAAAAGAGGGTGTAGACTTAAACTTAGTTTGCTCAGATGTCTCTTTAAGCATGGCCAATGCCTTGCTTTAAGTGAGCAACCAGATGATTATTCCTGCTAAATTCATCAGGATCAACAATTTCACCCCAGCTTTGAAATATCCTAAATGGGAAGCATTTAGCAATCTTTTTAAATAACACTAATTTTAAACGCGATAGCGTTGCGCTTTTCACTGATTAATCCCAAACTCTTAAAATCGCTTGTTTTGAAATTCTTTGGGGAAGAATTGAGAAGGTTATGGTACCTCAGAGTTTTATCTGGGTTTCCTTGACATTCTAACAGACTGGAATGAGTGGGCAAACCTCCTAGAAAATCCTTGCCTGCTACTGCTGATCTTTCCTGGCAATTGCTGAGTTCGCACAACAACACATTAACCCATGATTAGCTTTGTTGAATTGACTCAATTGCCTAGATTTGTGCGGAAACACCGAATCGCAACTCTACAGATGGAGTGGGATCATTGCAAGAAGACTGAGCTGGGTAACTAGCCAGACACAGCTTAGCCTATCAAGTGAACCCAACCAAACTAAGAATCAGAAGCTGCGTTTCCTACAATTAGTGGTTTTTGTTTGCTTAGTTCAGTGATCTAGCCTGCAGAGGAGCAGCCTTACCTTAGCTGCTAAGTTTCCAAGCCAACCATAACAAGTTTTCCTTTGCAATTCAGATTTTACAGGGCCACGCTGCTCGCCACTTAATAATTGCCCCAAATACACACGTGGTTGGAAAAAAA
Source organism: Ahaetulla prasina (assembly GCF_028640845.1). Lineage (NCBI taxonomy): Eukaryota > Metazoa > Chordata > Lepidosauria > Squamata > Colubridae > Ahaetulla > Ahaetulla prasina. Next base: position 17,718,175 of record NC_080548.1, read on the forward strand.
TGACTAAAAAGCATATTGATTTTAAGCCAGAAATCCTTCTGTTGGGAATTATACCGGAGATATATACTAGAGATATAAAATATTTGATTGTGAATATTATTTACAGCAGCTAGGATTGTATTTGCAAAAATTTGGAAAAATGAAAAGTTACCTTTGCAAGGTGAAATAATTAGAAAAATGTTGGAATGTGCGGAGATGACTAAATTAACATTTAAAATTAGAGAACAAGAAGATAAACAATATTATAAAATATGGGATTTATTCTATAATTGGTTAAATGGAAAAGAGATGTTAGGAAAAATGAGTATAAGATATATGTATGGAAGAGATGATTATTTTGTGAATGCACAGGAAGATAAGTTAACATCCTTACAGCATGTTATAATGGCATTGATTTGATGAGGTTTTTTTATTTTATGTTTAAAAATAAATAAAAAATTTCAAAAAACAAAATTGCCCCAAGATCCTCATATGATGAATGACCTTGGTTTCAATTTGGAAATGAATGGGGATATTTGTCTATCAGGGACAAATTTGTCCTGTGGGAATTAGTTCAAAGTTACAATAGCAACACTGTAAAAAGTGACTTGCAATCAGTCCTTGTGCTTACACCAGTCATAGCATCTCCACATGATTAAAAATTGGGATACATGTACAACAGGTAAGTCCTTGACTTGTCTGAAGTGATGTAGGGTTTCCTGCCTAAGCAGAGGGTTGGACTAGAAGACCTCCAAGGTCCTTTCCAACTCTGTTATTCTATTCTATTCTACTTACGACCACAATTGAGCCCAACATTTCTGTTGTTAAGTGAAACAAATGTTTGTTAAGTGAGTTTTGCTCCATTTTACAACCTTTCCTGACACAGTTGTTAAGTGAATCACTGCAGTGGATAAGTTGAGTAACTCAGTTGTTGAGTGAATCTGGCTTCCCCATCGACTTTGCTCGTCCGAAGGTCACAAAAGGGGATCACATGACCCGGTGGCACAGCAACGGTCATAAATATGAACCACCCGCCAAGCACGTGAATTTGGATCACGTGATCATCGGGAAAGTGTGAAAAATGGTTATAAGTCACCCTTTTTTCAGTGTCGTCGTAACTTTGAATGGTCCACTAGATGAACTGTTGTAAATCAAGGTACTACCTGTATTTACAATGGTTGCAGCCAGGGGTGGAATGTAAAATTTGTTCTGTGTTCTGTGTTCTGTGGGCATGGCTTGGTGTGTGGGGGGTAATGTGACTTGGTGGGCGTGGCCAACTTTTTTTTAAAGAAAAACTTTTAAAAGCATTTTTTCTACAACCTCTTCAGCCGAAGAGGTTGTGGAAAAAATGCTTTTAAAAGGTTCTGACGGTCCCAGCTGAGCCGCGCGATCATCAGAGGGTTTTTTTTTTACTTTTAAAAGCATTTTTCCGGCTGAAGAAAAAATGCTTTTAAAAGTAAAAAAAAAAACCCTCTGATGATCACGCGGCTCAGCTGGGCATGGGGGGTGGTGGTAGGGATTTTTGCTACCGGTTCTCCGAACCACCCGCCATCATCGCTACCGGATCGCGTGATCCGGTCCGAACCGGGAACATTTCACCCCTAGTTGCAGCATCCCAGGGACATGTGCGATCACCATTTATGACCTTCCTAGCTGGCTTCCAGCAAGCAAAAGTCAAGGGTGGAAACCAGATTTGCTTAAGGACTCTATGATTCACTTAACTGGAATGGGAATTCTGGCCCCAACTGTGGCTGTAAGTCAAGGACTATCTATAAATACTGTATGTTGTGTCAACAAGCGCCCAACAGGGCCTTCTGCTGCATGGTCATTGCAGAAGAGAACTTACTAGCAGGCAGGGCCATCCAGTTCCTTGGCCCGTTCCATAAATCAGTGCAATGTTACAAGTGAAAATAACATGAATCTTGAGACTGGACTCTTTCAAGGCTCAGAGTCCTGAGTTAATTGCTGGGATGCTGCCTAGGAACACATGGCCTTCAGATGGCAAAACTGTGCGGGCACCAGCCAAATCTTGACTCTTCAGATTCGTCACCCCAATTGTCTCTTCTCACACAGCTCACCAAACTCTGATGCACTTGGTTTCCAACATAGTATGTAACGTACGAGGCTTGGCATTGTAGAAAGTTAGCACCCACCCTTCTCCTAGAATATTATAAAGGCAGAATATTATATTTCTCTGGATGAACTGCAGAAAAAATAATTGTTACCAACCTGCCTTCCATTGAGGACCTGTATACTGCACGAATCAAGAAGAGGGCCGTGAAAATATTTGCAGATCCCTCGCATCCTGGACATAAACTGTTTCAATTCCTACCCTCAAAACGACGCTATAGAGCACTGCACACCAGAAAAACTAGACACAAGAACAGTTTTTTCCCGAAGGCCATCACTCTGCTAAACAAATAATTCCCTCAACACTGTCAGACTATTTACTGAATCTGCACTACTATTAATCGTTTCATAGTTCCCATCACCAATCTCTTTCCACTTATGACTGTATGACTATAACTTGTTGCTGGCAATCCTTATGATTTATATTGATATATTGATCATCAATTGTGTTGTAAATGTTGTACCTTGATGAACGTACCTTTTCTTTTATGTACACTGAGAGCATATGCACCAAGACAAATTCCTTGTGTGTCCAATCACACTTGGCCAATAAAAAATTCTATTCTATTCTATTCTATTCTATTCTATTCTATTCTATTCTATTCTATTCTATTCTATTCTATGAGAAATGGAGAAACGTGTTTTTTTTTAAGGCAGGATACAGACTCACTCTTAATAGCCCCCACCCTCCTCAATAGCCCACACCAGCTGTCAACACTTAAGGGACAAAGAGATGGCTAGGTCTATCCATAAGCAAATACTCTCACCCAAGATCCAAGAAAGGTAGGATTAGCCCTCAGCCATAATAGGAATTGCCCCAAACCTTCTTCATTACATCATCACCCAGCAAGATTCAACCAAGTCTGGGACTCAAGACAATGTACAAAGTTACCCCTTCATGGTCCCATTGGAGTCTGACAACCAATCAGGGTACCTGCCCTTACACAGGAACAGGAAACTCTAAGGTGGAGCGCAAGAGTATAAATCTCTCTCTCTCACCTATTTGCTTGATTGCCCAGGACCTCAAACCATGTGATTCTGCCCACCATGAAAACCATCTTTCTAGCTTACATGTTTCCAATGCCTTTCTCCCCACTTGGAACTGAACCCAATGGACATTTCTTCCAACAGCGCGATGTGCAATCTAAGCCACTAAGATAGTTCAGCAAAACGTATTTTTAAAACGTTTTGGTTTCTATTCCGTTCTTTCTGCAGTTTATTCCGCTTGTTCTCTTTCTTGCTTAGGGGAACACAACTGTATATAGTCAGTGAAGGAACCAGGAGGCTTGTCCTCGGCTCACCTGATCAACTGCAGAGATACAATCCAAGATTTAAATTCCCCTCTCCTGGTCCAAGCCAAGTGATTTTATACGGCAGGGGTCTCCAACTGTGGCAACTTTAAGACTTGTGGACTTCAACTCCCAGAGTTCTGGGATTTTTTTCTGGGAGTTGAAGTCCACAAGTCTTAAAGTTGCCAAGGTTGGAGACCCCTGTTATAGGGTGTGATTAAAAAGGCCAAAATGGCAACACAACAATGCAATTGAACGTGAGCCTCCATCTCTTTGTCCCAAGCACCATATTAACCTTTTTTGACCACACCTTGCAAATCCCTGCTTGCATCCAAGCGTAGACAATTCCCAAGCCTGTTGTCTCCTTCTTGATGAATTGATGAATTAAATGATTGATGAATTGCTTCTTATTCCCAACATCCAGGCTTAGCTAGTCAACCCCTATCAAAACCATCCAGTTGGAGAATGTTGCTCTAATCCAGTGTTTCTCAACCTCAGCCCTTTTAAGATGTGTGGACTTCAACTCCCAGAATTGCCCAGACAGCTGTGCCGCTGAATTCTGGGAGCTGAAGTCCACAGGTCTTAAAAGTTGCCCAGGCTGAGAAAGTCTGCGGTCGAAATGACATGGAAAGCATCTGGCACAACCTTTGACTGCCCAAACCTCACTCTCACGTTTTAAAGGTAAGTCTTGGTTTGTGTCTGAGCTGGGGAAGAAAGGAAGCACACCAGGGGTGGGCTTCAAAATTTTTAGCAAGGGGGTTCTCTGCTGGGTGGGCGTGGCCTAGTCAGCCTCCTGCACGGGGGGGGGGCGTTTTTGCCATCCCTGGGCTCCAGAGGTTTTTTTCGAGCCTCCGGGAGGGTGAAAAACGGCCTTTCGAGAGTCCAGAGGCCCCCTAGAAGGCTTGTTTCGGCCTTCCCGAACTTCTGGTAGGCCCATTTTTCGCCCTCCCCCAGCCTCCCCACGTGTCCTGCACTTACCTGCATTCAAAACAGGCTGCATGAGGACTCCTGGCATAAAATGATTAGTAATTTTAATTGGGTTTTAATTGGGTTTTTCATGTTTTTTTATGGTTTTAATGTGTATTTTAATTAATCGGCCAAATTGAATAGGTTTTTTTAATGGTTTTTTTAACTGTATATTAACTGTATATTGTATGCTTTATTGTGTTTTTACCTGGCTGGAAACTGCCCTGAGTCCTTCGAGAGAAGGGCGGTATAGAAATTAAATTATTCTTATTCTTATTCTTCTTATTCTTATTCCTGGGAGGGGAGGGGCAGGTTGGGCGGGGCCAGCCAGGAGTGCGATTTGGGGGTGCACAGAATCTTAGCTAAAGGTTCTCCCCAACCCCTGCGAATCCCCAGCAGCCCCACCCCGAAGCATACTTTCTCTGCCGCCAAAGAGGACAGGAATCTACAAAACTCCACGTATCATTTCCCAAAGGAGGCAGAGGATCTTCCTGCTCAGCGCTTCCACTTTGGACTGGGATCTGAATCCCACTTCTCTATTTCCACAGTGCAGGAAATAACAAGACATTCGGTTTCCTCTTTATTTCCTGGGGAGTTGCAAGTCTTGAACTAGCCCTGAGATGCATGCTAAAGCGCTTTGCCACTTTAGAATCTCTGCTCAATGGCGCAAGAACATGGGAGAAGCGTGACAAGTTATTACATCCCCTCGTTCCAGTTGGAGGAAATAAATGTCTATGCTGGGGGCACAGTGTGAGTGTCTGTCTCCATATACTGGCACTAGTAATGCTGGTGGCAAAGCAGGAGCCGTTTTTGTGCACCAGAGCAATACTTACTATTATTATTATTTTTTTAAAGCAGGGCGAAAGACATTAAAACAACTTTTTGGGAGTGTTCCCTGCCACTCTCTGTAGGTTTGGAAGTTCTTCGCTCATTTGGACCGACGAAAATCACTCCAGGAAGAAAACAAGAGAAAGAGAGCAAAGCATGTCCAGGATAATCGACTTTTAATATCCAAAACATGCTATTATATTATTAGATCAAACCTAAAGCAGGGGTGAAATCCAGCAGGTTCTGAAAGGTTCTGGAGAACCGGTAGAAAACATTTTGAGGAGTTCAGAGAACTGGCAAATTCCACCTCTGGCTGGTCCCAGAGTGGGGTGGGAATGGAGATTTTGCAATAACCTTCCCCCAGGAGTGGGGAGGGAATGGGGATTTTGCAGTATCCTTTCCCCAGGAGGAGGGTGGGAATGGGGATTTTGCAGTATCCTTCCTCCAGGAGGAGGGTGGGAATGGGGATTTTGCAGTATCCTTCCCCTGGAGTGGGGTGGGAATGGGGATTTTGCAGTATCCTTCCCCTGCCACGCCCAACAAGCCACGCTCACAGAACGGGTAGTAAAAGAAAATTGAATTCTACCACTGATCTAAAGGGAACAACAACAACAACAAAAAGACAGAGACATCACAAATGACAGTGAAAACTGACACCCAAGCCAGAAGTATCTAAAAAGGTTATATCATGGCAACTGGACCTTGCCGATAAAGGTCTGCATGACCAAAGCTATGGTTTGCCCAGTAGTCATATATGGCTGTGAGAGCTGGGCAGTAAGGAAGTCTGAACACTGAAGAATTGATGCTTTCGAATGTGGTGGGGGTGGGGGTTGGAGAAGGCTCTTGAGAGTTCCTTGGACTGCAAAGAGATCAAACCTGACTGTTCTTTTGCAGGTGACAAGAGAAATACTTCTCTTCCTGGGACTATAGGAATGGAGAATCTGCAACCTTTTGACCTTAACGGACTCCCTACGTCAGCAGACTCAAGTCATGACGGCCACCCTAGTAATGGAAATTGGGAAGACAACATACAATCTTGTCTGCTCTAAACACTTTCCTGTGATCTTAGATTACTTGGCTAAAGGGAGGCTGAATAGAAAGAGGGTCCATTTATTGATGAACAGGACCACACGGGTTGTGGTTCTGGTGCAGCTGACCACATGGAGTTGAGAGTAGGGGGCTATTTATACCTTCTCTTGGGCTTTGCACTTGAGCTTCCTGTTCCTGTGCAAGAACATTTATTCTATTGGCTGTTGGCAGACTCCCATGGTGCCATGTACAAATCCTAGGACTTTGTCTGAGCTAAGCTTGGTTGAAGTTTGGGCTGCTGATGCAGTGAAGGGGCTTGTTGGGCAATTCCTGTTGTGGCTGAGGACTAACCCTACTAGCATGGTTCAGACCTTGCTGCAGGGATTAATGGAAGGGAGTCCTCAACTTATGACCACAATTGAGCCCAAAATTTATGTCCTTAAGTGAGAAGTTTGTTAAGTGAGTTCTGCCCCCGTTTTATGACTTTCCTTGTCACACATATAAGGCATCCCTAGTATAGGGTTAGTCCATGTTATAGTCCAGGGATCTCCAACCTTGGTCCCTTTAAGACTTGTGGACTTCAACTCCCAGACTCTGGGAGTTGAAGTCCACAAGTCTTAAAGGGACCAAGGTTGGAGACCCCTGTTATAGTCCAGTGATGGCTAACCTTTTTGCCCATGCATGCCAGGTGGGACTGGAAGTTGGCAAATGGGCCATTTTTGGCCTCTGGGGAAGGGGGAGGCTGTTTTCTCCCTCCCCAGACTCCTAGAAAGGCTCTGGGGGCTGAGAAGAGCAAAAAAAAGGGCCTTCCCCACCACCCGCTGAGGCCCTCCGGAGGCAGGAAACAGCCTGTTTCTGTACTTCTGGTGGGTCCAGAAGGCCCGAAAATCACTGGCGTGTGCCGGAGCTGAGCTCACGTGCCCACCAATATGGCTATGTGTGCCACCCGTGGCACGCGTGCCATAGGTTTGCCATCATGGTTATAGTCCATCTCCCTAAATAATAAAATAAATAAAATAAATAAAGCCATGCTTTATCTAGGGGTTCCTTGGTGCTCTCTGAGCTCTCTTCTGTTCTTAACCTACAGTAGTGGCCAAAATTGTGGAAACCTTTTGGGAAAAGTGTATTTTCTAAAACTAGCTAATAACATCACTTTTTTTTGTTAGTAGTAGCATGATAAAATTATATATTAAAGATAATTTAATCAAGAATGTAATGCAATAACTTTTAGGAAGGATTTGCTATTAGAAGAACAGTTACAGTATAAAGAAGAAAGTGAAACATGTAGAAAAAACGAGATATACAAAAATTATCACCATAGAAAAAATGAGATATACAAAAATTATCAACTTGCCAGTGAATACTTTGTTGGGTAACCTTTAGCATGAATTACGGCCTTAAAACGGTCTTCCCATGGAGTGAACCAAGTCTTTGAGTTCCGCAGCTGTTATAATGTGAAAACAAGATTGAATGATTGCTTCTATTAACTGGGTTTTATTGCTGGGTCGCTTCTGACTAACATGTTTCTTTAGTCGGCTCCATAGATTTTCAATTGGATTAAGGTCTAGGCTATTCCCAGGCCATTCCAGCAGTGGAATATGATTATTTTGAAACTCCAAAAGAAAGTGGTGTTATTAGCCATCAAACCTCAAAAATACACTTTTCACAAAAGATTTCCACAATTTTGGCCACTACCGTACATATCTAGGAGTAATCTTCACTGAACTCCATTGGATTTTCTTCTGGTGACTTGTAGAAGATTACAAGATTACTCAGTTAACAAAAACAGTTTTGCAGCATCTGCAAGATCGAAGAAAGCATTTGTTTTAGCAGAAGCATGAAGTCATGTCAGTGGTGAAATCCAATTTCTTTACTACCAGTTCTGTGGGCGTGGCTTGGTGGGCATGGCTTGGTGGGCATAGCAGGGTAAGGATTCTGCAAAATTCCCATTCCCACCCCACTCCTGGGGGAAGGATATTGCAAAATCTCCATTCCCATCCCATTCTGGGGCCAGCCAGAGGTAGGTATTTGCCAGTTCTCCCAACTACTCAAAATTTCCGCTACTAGTTCTCCGAACTGCTTAAAATTTCCGCTACCAGTTCTCTTAACTGCTTAAAATTTCCGCTACCGGTTCTCCAGAACCTGTCAGAACCTGGTGGATTTCACCCCTGGGTCATATGATTTGAAGCATATTCATACATGGTTGAAATGACTGGAAAAAGTCTAGGTTGGCTCTTCATGATAAAATGGTTTGACCTTGGTTTATGGAAATAATCACAACCAGCTGAGTATATTTACCACATGCTGCATTAAACCCCGAAAAATTCTGACTTAACTATGCTGTGTTATTCTGATGTATCAAGAAATGCCATAGTCCACTTGACTAAAATAGTTGCTTCTCTACCATTTTCTAGACAAAGAAAGTTGAGATTGATTTTTTCCAGCGTACAAAAGCTGTCTTGTGGAGTCCTCTAGCACAGGAGTCACCAACCTTTCAGATCTCAGGGACCACTAAATTCATAATTTTAAATCCCGTGGACCACTAATATGATCTGCCTAAAGACCGGCTGGGTGGGCGTGGCTGGGTGGGCATGGCCAACTCGATGTCACTCATGTCGAGGGTTGCCTCGCCAGCCTTTACTCGCCCCTCCCAACCACTCCTCGCCTGCCCACCAGGCTCCTTAGGACCCCAACAGGAAGCAGTTGTTGGAGCTAAGCAGCCACCATGAGAAAGACTTGGCAAAACAGCTGGCTCAGTTCAAATTGGATCTGACAGAGAAGGAGGCTCAGCAGAAGCACCTCATTGAGGACTATGAGCATTTCCAAGGAGAGAGAAGACCTACAGGAGTGCAAGGCCAGGTAGCAATGCCTGGAAGCTCAGCGGGCTGAGATGGTCAGTCAGTTCCAGGCCATAATGCAGTCCCACTGGAACAAGGCCCTCCTTGCCACCAGCGGCACTTCCTTCCAGCCTTCGCCCAAAGCCCCACACCAGGAGGATGAAGCAGACCCCAAATTAGAATTTCTCCCCCCCACCGACCTGCACAAGAAGACCCTGAAGGGGGAGACCCTCTGCAGTAACAAAAGCGTCCATTGCATGTATCCAGTCCAGGAGGCATAGTTTAAGGACCCTTGATTTAGTGCAATATAAAAAATGCAAATAATTTTTCTGTGGACCACCAAAATTTTCTCGTGGACCACCAGTGGTCCACGGACTACCAGTTGGTGACCACTGCTCTAGCAATCTTTTCCACAGAGATACTGATATTCTGTTCTTCTTATTTCCCTCCCCACCCCCAATACTTTTTAAACCCAACAGGATGCTCCAGGCTGACTTGTGACATCTATAAAGAATTGTTTCACAACAAGCACAAAACAGCTGTGCAGCTGGGTGTGTGTAGGTGGCTGAGTTCACGCTTGCTATTCTCTGCTTAGCTTCTGGGAATAGGGCTTATTAATTATATAGGTCTCTTTTTACAGCCCTTATCTCTGCTTCTCCCTTTCTGAGCTAGGTCAGTGCTTCCATGTGACATCCAGGGGTATGGGGAGTCGAGAGGCAGGGATTTGTGCAAGGAAACCTGGAGAATGAGTTGCTGAAGAGTGAACCGAGCCCCAAGTTAGGATCCCTAAGAATCCCTCATCTAAAAGGCCATGATTGGAATTCTGAGAAGGTCTTCTTGCAGCTACCTGGATGGTGTTCATGGAAAAGACAAAATTCCTTTGAGAAATTTGCTGGATGATGACCAAAGAAAACATGGACCAGAGTCCAGCACAAACGAAGAATGAAAGACAATAACTGGCTCACTAACACAGCAAGCTGTTTATTCTTTTTTTAAATTTAAGTGTATATGATCATCCACTAGATCTGTGATGGCCAACCTATGGCATGTGTGCCAGAGGCGGCACGCAGTGCCCTCTCTGATGGCCCTGGCCACCAAAAACTGCTGAACTCTCTGCATCCCTTATCATTGTTCATGCTGGGTGAAGCTCAGTGGTGGGTTTCAAAATTTTTTACAGCGGTTCTGTGGGCGTGGCTTGGTGGGCGTGGCATGGCTTGGTGGGTGTGGCAGGGGAAGGATACTGTAAAATCCCCATTTCCTCCCAATCAGCTGGGACTCGGGAGGCAGAGAATAGGTGGGGATGGGGCCAGTCAGAATTTTTACTATCGGTTCTCCAAACTACTCAAAATTTCCGCTACTGGTTCTCCGGAACTGGTCAGAACTTGCTGAAACCCACCTGTGGTGAGGCTATTAGAGCCTGGAATCCAACATTGGGAAGATCAATGGTTCCTTCCATGATTATTGTGCCACCAACAATGAAGATCCAGTGTTGGATGAGAAACAAGCATCCATCCAAATACCTCCGATTGTCTTTTTCTGGGCCGTCTGCAGCCAGTTTTTGACTTGAGGACTGAGTCTTGATTTGAAAACTTTCTTGAGCAATGCTTAATCAAGCAAGGCACCCTCATTGGCTAACTAGATACAGTGGCATCAGCGTGGCACAAGACTGTCTTTTAAATTTCCCCCAAATCCCCTGAAACGATCCTTACACCAGGGATATCATGGTAAACAAATATGGCCACTTGACTCTGCAAGGTACTGCTGCTGAGAGCGCCAGTTAGAAAGGGAAAACAGAAGGACAGGCATCAGAAATGGGGCCACCCAAGGTGGAATTGCCTGGCAGGTACCCAAGGATGCCAGGTGTTAGAGCTGGCAATGCTTTAAATGGACATAGATATAGGAGGTGCCAGGTGAAGTGACAGCAAACATGGTGAAATGGCATGACTCTTTTTTTTTCCATATCTTCCCATGGGACATTGGGCTGTATTAGGCAGGAAGTCCTGCTGCTGTAGGTGTTGTCGATGAATGCGTAATAATACACAGCTTACCAGCTACATAATCATATATTGGTGGTAGTAATCTTTCAGCCCTGCTAATGACAGACACGACAACAATCCTGTTGGGATTTAAAAAACAATTGGTTAATATTTAGCGGTTTGATTTATACTCTACCTTTTACTCTCAGTGGCTAACAACAACCAGCATCTAGTATCTAATTTTTTTTAAAAAAAGAATTCACTTTAACATTCTTTAACACTTAAGAGGCTGGCATAAGAGAGAGATACCTGTACAGATTTTCTAAGCAATCAGGAAGTAAGGCGCTAAATGTCCTTCCCAAACAAATCCAATCAGAAAGGCTGGGCAAGCTTTTAATGAGAGGTTGAGGGATCATTAGAGCATGCAAGTCAATATCAACAACCTTAACTGGGTTTGTAGCAGCGGTGAAATGCTCCCGGATCGGACCGGATTGCATTATCCGGTAGCGATCATGGCCGGTAGTTCAGCGATCCGGTAGCGATGGTGGAGCAAAGCTCCACCCACCCACCCGGGTGTCGTTACTTCCTGCTTTTAAAAGGTTAAAAAAAGGCTCTAATGATCACATGCCACAGCTGTGATCCTCATAACCTTTTTTTTTACTTTTTAAAAGCACTTTTTTGCAACCTATTCGCCCAAATATATATAAATTTTGTAAGTAAGTAAACAAACAAACAAACAAACAAACAAACTGTTTAATGAATCCCTAATACTGTACTGTATAAAAGCTACTCAGAGGAATCAGTGCCCAGTGTAAGAACAACAAATAATAAAAAATATATAACTTTTAGTTGTGTTGAGACATTGCTTCCAAGATAATCTATTAGAGGCCAGATAGCAGGTAGGAGGGAGAGAGACAGAGAGACAGAGAAAGAGAGAGAGAAAGAGGCAGAGAGAGACAGAGAGAGACAGAGAGAGAGACAGAGAGAAAGAGAGAGAGACAGAGACACAGAGGGAGAGGGAGAGAGACAAAGAGAGAGATAGAGACAGAGAGACAGACAGGCAGACAGAGACAGACAGAGAGAGAGAGACAGAGAGACACAGAGGGAGAGAGAGAGAGAGAGAGAGACAGAAAGTGAGAAAGAGACAGAGACAGAGACAGAGAAAGAAAGAGAGACAGAGAGAGAGAGACAGAGAGAGAGAAAGAGAGAGAGACAGAGACACAGAGGAGAGAGACAGAGAGAAAGAGAGACAAAGACAGAGAGAAAGAGACAGACAGACAGAGAGAGAGACAGAGACAGAGACAGAGAGAAAGACAGAGACACAGAGGGAGAGAGACACAGAGAGAGAGAGAGACTGAGACAGAGAGACAGGCAGACAGAGAGAGAGAGCGACAGAGAGACAGAGAGACACAGAGAGAGAGAGAGAGAGAGAGAGAAAGACAGACAGACAGACAGAGACCAGAGAGAGAGAGAGAGAGACAAAGAGAGAGAGAAAGACAGAGAGACACAGAGACACACACACACACACACACACACACACACACAGACAGACAGACAGAGAGAGAGACAGAGACAGAGAGAGAATACACACACACAAATAGGTTGAGGGTAAACCAAAATAGTGTGGATGATTGATTCCTCCCCCCTTTGTTCTGACTCCCTCTCATTCTCTCACCCTCATTCCTCCAAACAGCAGGTTGCAGAGATGAGGCAGATAACATTTCAACCAGTGGTCTGAACTGATCTCTTGCAGAGATATTTTGGAATTAAACCAAGAGCTATACAGGGCTTCAAAACGGCAAACTTGACTTACTCCTGGGCCGAAGAGCAGGATGAACAAAAGTTTTATTTATTCAGATATGTAGGTCTGAGACTGTTATTTCTTAAGAGGGATACAGGAGAGGCCTAACAACCGGTTCGACTGAATAAATAAACCACACACTAACAAGAAAGAGGGGTGGGGGGAGAAGTAAACCCATAAGAATATTTATGACACTCCAAAATAAGTGAAGACACTAATTTCCCTTTGCAGATTAAAGGGTACTGGGTGCAAAACGAAGGTGTAAATGATTTTCCTGTTAATGCTCCCATTTTTTGCAAAAAAAAATAAGAACCAGCTGCCTTAATGTGCTGCAGGCAGCTTGGCGAGGATATAGGATATGGAGAAATGGAGTTAAATCTGTAAGAAACCACCCACTTGGACCCTTCATGGCTCCTCATCCATAACGCTGTGCAAAATAAAGCACAGCGAAAGGCATTTGTTGTTTCCAAGCTGCCTCAGAGGCACAAGATCAAGGTAACCCGCTCTGTGGCTGTATCTTCACCACCACACATGTGAGGCAGGCTGGGCCTCTTCTCTGCGTCATCCCTGATGCCTGTTGCACTCGCATCTCACACACCCAAGCACCTTGCTTCCTCCTGGCCCACATTTTTTGTCCACCCACACTGTGGGGAGGGGGCTGTCCCATAAGGCTGGTAGGGCTGACAGATACTTACCCACCCCCACCCTGTTTCTTTCCACACAAAGATTGGATTTGCTCAACTAGGCCTCATGGAATGATTCGGCGGCTTTTCTGGACGGGTGTTTGTTTTGCTTGCATATTTATTAAATTTGTTTGCCACTCATCTCATGGCTTACAATATTAGGAATGGTAAAACCCTATGTGTAATATGTATGTATGTACATATGTATGTATGTTTTCTGAGGTTTTCGCGGGTGTTTGTATGTAGGTCTTTGGTTATTCGGGTTTTCTCCCGCGTAAAATTGGAAGTGTCTTGGCGACGTTTCGACGAAGTCTCATTCGTCATCTTCAGGCTGGTGTTATCAGCTTCGTGCTTCTAGGAGCAATGTTCATTCATATATGCATATACGCTCAATGTACATTCATATACGCTGTCTCCGACATATTTTTGGCATCACCTGGCAGGACAAAATTCCAAATAGCGCAGTATTGGAAGGTGCTAGAATTCAGCTTGGAAGCTAAAGTCGCAGCATGGTCTTCTCCAATTCGAAGAGACATTTGTTCAGTAGACTGAGGCAAAGAGACAGTCCCGGAACCAGCAAAATCCGGGGGCTGGGCAGGGGACAGAATGTATCTGCCCTCAGTATGGAAGGGATTACCACTCTCCAATTGGCTTTTTTAGTCACACGAGATGCTGTTTTAGGATCTCTTTCCAGATGTTTGTATATATAGGGGCACCATGGTTCAACGATTAAAGACACTAAGCTTGTCATCTGGAGAGCTGACAGCTGGGTTTGAGACCTGAGTTCCTCTCAGCAAGATGAACTCCTGTTACTTGCTCCAGCTCCTGCCAACCCAGCAGTTCAAAAGCATGCAGATGCGAGTAGATAAATAGGTACCACTTCGGTGGGAAGGTAACATTGTTCCATGTGCCTTTGGCATATAGTCATGCTGACTGCATGACCGTAGAAGCGTTTTTCAGACAACACTGGCTTCCTTGGCCAAGAAATGAAGATAAGCACCATGCCCTAAACTCAGACATGACTGACAGGGAAACCTTTTCCAAATATAGTATGCATCAGGGGTGAAATCCAGCAGGTTCTGACAGGTTCTGGAGAACCGGTAGCGGAAATTTTGAGCAGTTCGGAGAACCAGCAAATGCCACCTCTGGCTGGCCCCAGAGTGGGGTGGGAATGGAGATTTTGCAATATCCTTCCCCCAGGAGTGGAGAGGGAATGGAGATTTTGCAGTAACCTTCCCCTGCCATGCCCACCAAGCCACGCCCACCAAGCCATGCCCACAGAACCGGGAGTAAAAAAAAAATTGGATTTCACCGTTGGTATGTATGTATATATCAAGATGAACACGAATTGAACTGTACCAGCTGTACAGATCTGGTTCGGAACACTGTGTGAATGTGCAGCCAGCAATGAGATGATAGTCTTCCCCAGATGGGCTGTCCTTCAGATATAGGGAATCCAGTTCTTTGAATTCTCTACACCAATGATGGTGAACCTACGGCACACGTGCCATGGGGGGCACACGTAGCCATGTTGATGGGCATGTGAGCTCAGCTCCGGGATGCGCCAGCTGATTTTCGGGCCTTCTGGGCCCACCAGGAGTAGAGAAACAGGCTGTTTCCTGCCTCCAGAGGGCCTCGGGGGGGTGAGGTGGGGAAGGCTCGATTTTTGCTCTCCCCAGCCTCCAGAGCCTTTCTAGGAGTTTGTGCAGGACGAAAATGGCCTTCCCCACCCCCACCCCCGAGGTCGAAAATGGCCTGTTTGCCAACTTCTGGTCCCACCGGAAGTTGGCAAATGGCCCACTTACAGCCTCCGGAAGGCTGTTTTTGCCCTCCCCATACTCCTAGAAAGGCTCTGGAGCCTGGTGAGAGAGAAAAACAGGCCTACTGGGCCATTGCATGCCAGGAGCGGGGGTTGCGGGGGGCGGCGCGTGCATGCGTGGGGGTGGGGCACATAGAATTATGGGTGTGGGCATACACGTACACCACACACACCCCTTCTCCTGGCCCGCATTGGCAAAAAGGTTAGCCATCACTGCTCTACACTAACTGGGAAATACCGGGAGTACAATATTTGTGGAGGCACTAGGTCGGGGAAGTCATCTATACCAGAGGTTAAGGTGATTTAGAAGTCACTGTGGGTGGCCTTAGTCTCCTAGATAATGGCAGGTTCCTCTGTGGGAGGAGGGTTGTTCCAGGACCAGCCATTCTGGTTCTGACAGGGGACCAGTCAAGACTTCGAGGTTCTAGTTCCAACCAGGCATTTGTGTCGCTGACTCACCTTCACGTAAGCCTGGAAACTGAAGCAACACAGAAACAGTCAAGGAGATACCTTCAGCCAAACCACATTCCTTCAGAGCAAGAGGCATTTTTGGGATTAGACCAGTGGTTCACCCAGCAGGGCCACCCTGCTAGACTTGTCTTCTACCTTTTCCTTCTGGACCCAGGAAGAGAGCAGGGAAGATAAGCGGAGGTTGCCCTTCCTTCTCCTTAGCCTTCAGGGTCTTGAGCAATCGTTTCGGCGTGAGAGAGACCACATCTCGACTGGTGGGTGGGTATGAAGCAGGGGTGGGCTGCTGGCGGTTCGGAGGGGTTCAGGAGAACCTCTAGCTAAGATTCTGTGCAGTTTGGAGAACCCCCAAATCCCACTTCTGGCTGGCCCCTCCCACTCCTCCCCTCCCCTCCCCTCCCAGGAGTCCCCACACAGCCCGTTTTGGATACAGGTAGGTACAGGGTTCCTGCGGAGGCTCAGGGAGCATGAAAAACAGGCCTACTGGAAGTTTGGGATGGCCGGAAATGGGCCTATTTCTGGCCTCCAGAGGCCCTCCGGAGCCTGGGGAGGCCATTTTCGCTCTCCCAGAGGCTCAAGGAAAGCCTCCAGAACCCAGGGAGGGCAAAAATGTCCCCCACCCCGTGGTGCAGGAGGCTGGCTAGACCATGCCCACCCAACAACCAGGCAGAGAACCCCTTGCTAAAATTTTTGAAGCCCACCGCTGGTATGAAGAAAGGGGTGGGCAAGACAAGAGCCCAAGGTGGATGGATCAGCCTTTCATTTCTCTCTGCCCAACAATAGTCGATGGGATATCACTCTTGCCAAAGGTCAGAAGAATTGCCCGCCAAGGACTTCAGAAACTAAACTATGGGTGGTACACAGTGGTGAAATCTGAACCAGTTTGCTATCGGTTCTCTGGCTGTGCATGCGCAGTGCGCACCATGTACCAAATGTGAGGTGTGCGCACGCGAGCAGTACACACCAAAAGGAGGCATGGGGTAAGTAGAACAGCCCACGGGGGGTGTGTGTGTGTGTGACCAGCTATGGCGTATGATCTTTTTTTTTTTTTACTTTTAAAAGCATTTTTTACAACCTATTCCTACCATTCGGGTGGGAAAAGTGAGCGAGCGGGAAAGAAGCGGGCAAGCGGGCGACCAGGCAATTGGGTGGGCATGGGCAGGGCAGGGATTTTTGCTACCAGTTCTCCAAATCACCCGCCGCCATCGGTACCGGATCAGTGGGAGCATTTCACCCCTGTGGATACATGTCTGCGGGGCTGCAGATTACTTATCGCTGCTTACCCCTAGTAGTCAGTTGAAGAGAGGTAAGCCAAGAGGGCCAGGCGATTCTAGAAGTCAGCAGGGCAGCTCCTGCTGGAACATGCAGGTCTTGCTGCCTTCTCAGCACCTGATGATGCTGGCCTTGCTCCAGGGAGAAGGATTCTCACATGAATATTCCTTGTAAGTTAGATCTCCAGGTGCAGAAAGAGACTTAGTGGGGGGGGGGGGGAAAGATGAGTTATGGGCTTAGGAAAGGTCAGTTCTATTGCCCATTGCGGTTCTTGGCCCGACTTCCAGATAGGCATTTTTGACTGGATTTTTTTTTTTTTGGTGAGGAAATAATGGTTTGTTAGCCATGTAGATAGGATCAGTCCCTCATTCTACTTTTAAAAACAAATCAGGCCAGTTCTCTCTCTCTCCTTCTCTCCCTCTTTCTCTCTCTCTTACGCATACACCTGTGATAAACATCTGTCCTATCCTTTCTTCTTCTAAATGACTCAGAAACTTGATTGCTCATGGAAGAAACTACTGTATTGTGTTTAGGGTTAAGTCCCTCCTACACGGGAGCTGTCTTTGCCATTATGGTGGGGTTCACGCCTGTCTCTTAAACCAGGGGTCTCCAACCTTGGTCCCTTTAATACTTGCTGGCTGAGGGACTCTGGGAGTTGAAGTCCACAAGTCTTAAAGGGACCAAGGTTGGAGACCCCTGTCTTAAACCATAAGGGGATTTATTTGGTTTTCATTCAGATAATTTATGAACGAAGCTGTTGTGACCCAGGCCCAAGTAGGTAATAGGAAACTCAGTTTAAAAACAAACTTTATTAGAACAGCTGAGAATTAAACTCGTTCTCAGCATAGTCCAAACTAAATCAAAGCAAATTCTTCCCAACACAATTCCTCAGTCCTATCACCAACCTTGGTCTTAATTAGGCAAACTGCCAAAGGCCTTTCCTGGCAAAAGTTCAAAAGCAGAAGATGCCCATAAGAAACAAATGCAGCAAGACAAGGATTTAAGGCTATCAATGTTGTTTTCCAGCAAAGAGCCCAAACGCTGTTGCTGGTCTTTTAAGCCTTATGGGAGGGGATTATCTCTTGGCCTTACTCCTGAGGCATCCTCTTTGCTTGAGCTGCTCTTATCTTCTGGCAGCTCTTCTCATGCGTGCATTAGGAACAGGCTCCTCCTGTTCTTCTGCCTCACTACTGTCAGCCTCTGGAGGCTCTCGAGTCCACACCTCACTCCCTGTTGTGTCTTGTCCGCTCTCACTGCAGCCAGGGTCTGCTTATCTGCTCCCGAACACGGAGGAATGTATGCCTCCCGGCCCCAGTTCTGGCTCCATGCCCAGACAAGCTGCAGAGGAGGGGGCACCTCCCGGTCCCAGCCCTGGCTCCATGCCCAAGCAGGCTGCAGAGGAGGAGCATCCCCAGCCCAGCCCTGGCTCCATGCCCAGGCAAACGGAGCAGCTAGACCCTCCTCCTCCACAGCATGTGAGCCTGAGGAAAGTTTACTTCAACAACAGCTGATTGGAGTGACCTCGCATCAGAAGATTGGATAGGCGGAGGCAACAGAAGGAAGGGAGGGGCAGGCCTTAATGAGTGCTGAGTCATGGAGCCACACCCCATGGCCTATATAAAGGATCTGCTTTCTGGCAGTCTCTGAGTCAGACAAAGTCGAACTTATCTTGCTGAAGTCACTTACTGGTCTCCTGCCTGCTCTGAGGACTTTGCTAGGACTTTGGGCAGAGCTGCAGAGGCAAGCCTGATTCGGATTTCCCTGACCCGGCCGTCAGCGGAGGAGTGGGACACTCCCTGATGGCTTTGGCCCCACCTCTGCCTCTGACGCAGAGCTCTCATCCGGGCCTTCCCCAGCCTCCAGGACTGGCCCCTGTTCTTCCTCAGCCTCATCGGTGTCTGATTCTGTTGCCAGCTCCGCAGGCTGCTGGCGGACCACTACAGAAGCCTTTGTAATGTAAAAACTATGGTTTATCTCTAGGGGGAGGCTACTTATGGCTATAATTCAGTGGTAGTGAACCTATGGCACATGTGCCACAGGTAGCACACACAGTCCTCTCTATGGGCACGCATGCCATCGCCAGGGGTAGGTTCTACTTACCTTTACTACCAGTTCACAACGGGAGCACACATGCGCGCTTGCTTCACTCTCATGCATGTGCGCTTCTGCGCATGCACAGAAGCTTCTGCGCATGCACAGATCACCCATGATGATGTTGTGGGTAGAGCCTCCCACCAGGTTTTATTACCAGTTCCATAGAACCAGACTGAACCAGGAACAACCCAGCACTGGCCATCGCCCCAGCTCTGTTTTGGGTTTCTGCTGTGCATGCATGTGCGCCTCTTACTGGCCAGCTGGTCTTTGGGTCTCTGCTGCACATGTGGCTTGCAGTTTGGGCGGGGTGCGGGCACATGGACAGGGTGCGCGCACATGCATGGGGTGCATGTGTGCATGCGTCCACGCCTTGCAGTTTGGGCATGGGCACGGGCTTGCACTTCGAGCACTCGGTGCCTAAAAGGTTCACCATCACTGCTATAGTTCAAGATGCATCCTCAACCATCGTATTACGTAACCTGTTGCCTAAGTTCAAAATTCTTCTCCAGAATATTGGCTCAGAGATGCCTGGTGAAAGAAACACCTATACCCTATAATGGTGTTTCTCAACCTCTGAAGCTTTAAGATATTGTGGAATTCAACCCCCAGAATTTCCCAGCCAGCACAGCTGTCTGGGGAATTCTGGGAGCTGAAGTCCGCACATCGTAATGCTCCTGAGGTTGAGAAACTCTGCCCTATATAGCCTGCTACTTGGGAGGGAGATGAGAAGGCATCAGAAGGTCTTTTTTTTTTTTTAGAGAGGTCAACAAGAAAATGAAAATTTCTCCCACTTTCAGCATGTCCATGCCTCAATGTCCATGAAGTTTCCAACATATTAACCCTAAGAAAATTAACATACCTGCCGGAAAAAAAAATGGTCCTATCTCTTGGCCTTCAAATGGACAGTGCTTATAGTTTGTTCCACAAATTATGTTTCAAATCACCTGTAGGATCAGATGGTGCTGTGATGGTGAACCTATGGCATGTGTGCCAGAGGTGGCATGCAAAGCCCTCTCTGTGGGCACGGGCACCTTTGACAGCTGTTCTTCTGGTTTCTGCACGCACATGCGCTGGCTGGTCTTCGCAGGCACCGGAGAACTGGAAAATGGCCAAAAAAATATGGCCCACAGCAGGCCATTTTTTAGCTGTTTTCTGGACGTTTTTTGGGCCGTTTTTGGCCTGAAAACAGCCTCCAAAACAGCCTGAAAATGGCCCCCAAAACAGCCTGAAAACGGCCTGAAAAATGACCAAAACTGGCCAAAAAACCAGGCAGGTGCGCAGGCTGGCCAGCTGGTTTTTGGGTTTCCGCTGCTCCAGCACATGTGACCAGCTGGCCAGCACATGCATTCACACCAGTCAGCTGGTCTGATTCCAGTGCTCTAGTGCACCAAAGACCAGCTGGCCGGCGCGCATGCATGTGCTGGAAACCAGAAGACCAGCTGGCCGGCACACACATGCACGCCAGCCAGCTGGTCTTTGGGTTTCCGGAGCTCCGGCATGTGCACATGCACGCACATGCATGCGCGTTCCAGTTTGGGCACTTGGTACCAAAATGGTTCACCATCACTAATGTATTGGGTGAACCCATCAAATTTTGAAGCAGTAGCTATCTTGAATTGCTTCTATCTGGTCCGCAGGAGCCAGTTTGATCTAGGGAAGTGATGGCTAACCTTTTTGCCATCAGGTGCCAAAAGTGGGGGGAGCGCAGGGAGTAGCGCATGTGTGTGCCCACACCCATAATTCAGTGCACCTCGCCCCGCTGGATCCTCTTGCACTCCCCCCACTTTTGGCATGTGATGGCACAGTGGGCCCGGTATGCCTGTTTTTCGTCCTCCACAGGCTCCAGAGGCTTTCTAGGAGCCTGGGGAGGGCGAAAAGGGCCTTCCCCCCCTCCAGAGGCCCTCCAGAGGCTGGAAACAGCCTGTTTCCCGACTTCTGGTGGGACCGGAAGGCCCGTTTTTCGCCCTCCCCAGGCTCCAGAGGCTTTCTAGGAGCCTGGGAAGGGCAAAAATGGCCTTCCTAACCCCCTGAGGCCTGCCAGAGGCCAGAAAATCAGCTGGCCGGTGCACGCATGCACGCTGAAGCTAAGCTAGGGCAACACTTGTGTGCCCACAGATATGGCTCCGTGTGCCACCTGTGGCACGCATGCCATAGGTTCACCATCTGGATCTAGGGGTTTAAGACACCAGGCTAGAAAGCTGGATACCCATAAGTTAAAGTCCCACCTTAGCCAATGAAAGACACCTGGGTGACCTTGGGCCAGTCATTCTCTCTCAGTCTGACCCATCTCACAGGTTTGCTGTTGTAGGGAAAACAGGAGGAAGGTGTGCTGGATATGTTTGCCACCTGGAGTTATTTGTAAAGTAATAAAAGGCAGGATACATATAAATAAAAATAAATACAAGATCATCGCCATTGACCTCATCCTGTCCTGCTGGTGTTATTTGAACGGACGACTTGAACCCTCATCGCGTTTTCTGTAAAGTAGCTTGTCCTGAGGAGAAACACAGCTGAATCATACCGATGAACGAAAAATGCCAAATTTGAATTGTGAATCACCTCAGGAAGAGTCATCTTCATATTTGCTAACTATCCTCCTTTGCCAAGGGACAGGCCCCACTTTCTGCCCCAGCTTAATCATAGTCCACTTTTGTCATGAGGAGGGAATTTCTTGAACAAAACATAAAATGTTCAAGATGTGCTAGCTTTCCCCCCCCCCCTCCCTTCTGGGCGAGCAAAATGTTTAAAAGCAGGTCGAGAACTGTGGGTTCTGAAGATCCCGCCTAAAAAGCCTAAGAGACAGCGTTTTAAGTGAATCGACTGCGGCGGAGATCTCATCGCATTACGTCATAACGTAGTTTCCTTTTTGCTTAGAATTCTGTATCCATTCAGGCAGCATCGCTTATTCAAAGAACCCTACTTTATGGTATGGGAATTCCACTGCAGCCCTGTTTCAAAAACAACACAAAACAACTCGACAATGATTAGATGTGCCTCAGAGTTGCTGCCTACAACATTTTTTCTGCAGCTGTAATCTCAAAGAGCCACGTGACCTGAAGGAGGATCATCTATGAGTTGTGTGACCTTATGTGAAGGCCTCCCATATGTCCATCCCTCCTTGTGAAGGTTTCCCTCCATTTGAAAGATTTCCTTATCAAGATCTGCTCTACATTTAGCATTTGATAACAAAGTGCGTACTGTCAAGGCTACGGTTTTCCCAGTTGTAATGTATGACTGTGAAAGTTGGACCATAAGAACGGCTGAGTGCCAAAGAATTGAGGCCTTTGAACTCTGGTGCTGAAGAAGACTCCTGCAAGTCCCTTGGACTGCAAAGCGATTCAAGCGGTCAGTCCTAGAGGAGATCAACCCTGACTGCTCTTTAGAAGGCCAGATCCTGAAGATGAAACTCAAATACTTTGGCCACCTAAGGAGAAGGAAGGACTCACTGGAGAAGAGCCGAATGCTGGGGAAGATTGAGGGCAAAAGAAGAAGGGGATGGCAGAGAATGAGGTGGCTGGATGGAGTCACTGAAGCAGTCGGCGTGAGCTTAAATCGTCTCCAAAGGATGGTAGAGGACAGGAAGGCCTGGAGGAATGTTGTCCATGGGGGTCACGGTGGGTCGGACACGACTTCGCAACTAACAACAACAAAAAAAAAAAAAAAGGGAGACAATTCACAAGATACTTGGTGGTTGTCCAGAATGAGTAGCCTATATTTCTCTTTGAAGTAGTGTTTCTTAACTTTGGTCATTTCTGATTGTGAGGACTTAGCATCCCATGTCCAGAATTCCCCAGCCAGCATGACCACTGCTGAGAATTCTAGGAGATGATTAACACATCTAGAAGTAGGAAGACATTCTGTTATAAAATATAGATGTATAAATTAGCATATGAAAATGTTATCTAGATCTACACTTTCTTTTCTTATAGGGAATGCTCTGGGTTTTCATTCCTGGGGTACCTCAAGCCACGTGTAAACTTGTAGCAGTTTGACGGTTCAAATCCCTAGTAGAGGTCTCCTGAATGAGCAGGGGGCTGGACTAGATGACCTCCAAGGTCCCTTCCAACTCTGTTACTTTTACTAGAGAAGGTGGCAACTTCTACTTAGGCAAAATCGACATTTACTGATCTTAGAAAAAAAATGGAATAGAAAGGGAGTTTCCTTAATCTCAGATGATGAAATAAATCAATCACCCCTTAGTTAGGTTCATGTAATATGCTAAGCCATAAAGCTTGATTTACAAGACACCGATCATACGGCTTGCTATGATATGTGAAGTTTCTGGGCTTGAGCCAAAGGATGGCGGAAATGCACCATAATTCTGGGTGAGGAATAGAATAGAATAGAATAGAATTTTTTATTGGCCAAGTATGATTGGACACACAAGGAATTTGTCTTGGTGCATATGCTCTCAGTGTACATAAAAGAAAAGATACGTTCATCAAGGTACAACATTTACAACACAATTGATGGTCAATATATCAATATAAATCATAAGGATTGCCAGCAACAAGTTATAATCATACAGTCATAAATGGAAAGAGATTGGTGATGGAAACTATGAGAAGATTAATAGTAGTGCAGATTCAGTAAATAGTCTGACAGTGTTGATGAAATTATTTGTTTAGCAGAGTGATGGCCTTCGGGAAAAAACTGTTCTTGTGTCTAGTTGTTCTGGTGTGCAGTGCTCTATAGCGTCGTTTTGAGGGTAGTGGTTGAAACAGTTTATGTCCAGGATGCGAAGGGTCTGTAAATATTTTCGCGGCCCTCTTCTTGATTCGTGCAGTATACAGGTCCTCAATGGAAGGCAGGTTGGTAGCAATTATTTTTTCTGCAGTTCTAATTATCCTCTGAAGTCTGTGTTTTTCTTGTTGGGTTGCAGAACCGAACCAGACAGTTATAGAGGTGCAAATGATAGACGATTCAGTCCTTCATGGACTTCAAGGAAGTTGGTTGCGCTATTCTCTCCAAACGGGGGGGGGGGGGTAGGGAACGCATGCCATCTTCTTGTGGCATGCCCTTTGCTTCTGGGGGTGGGCTGCTGGAGAGATTAGGTTTTCTCCATTCACCTGTTACAAGCAGAGATTGGAGGCGAATGTTCCCTCTCAACCCCAGCAGGCATCCGACTGATGACAGGAAGACAAGAGTTCAAAGTTACAAACATCTGCGCCCGGGAAACAAATGACGATGTTCACGCCTCCGTTTGGGGGAAGTGTGGGTGGAACTGTCTGCCTCCACCACTGAACCAAGCCAGGATGTTTGCTAGATAAAATAGTATGTATAATATTTTATAGTCACTTGATAAGTGAGTCGGGTTTATTTATAATAAACTCAGGGACTTTTTTATTTTATAAAATAAATAGCCCTCAAGGCTTGTTTCTGTATAAGTTCCAGGCGTACCCAAGGCCAGCTTTGCCCAACTGTCTCTTAACTACTACATCTAAGCTGCAAAACGTGGATAATCAATTGGGGGCAGCAAGGAAACAAAATATATTCTATCCATGCTGCCACCTGGTCAGCATCTACAGTTCTGCAATTTTAAAACTTTGTACCCTCAAGATACCTGTTGAGTGGAGAGGACTCTATTCTCTTCTCCAATGGCTTAAGATTCTCTGACCACCTTTCTTTAAGCTACCGATACCTATTTTATCACAGTCCTATCCCCTTCCGTATGAATATATAGCAGTTTTGCAAACTTGTAGCATTGCAAGCTTATTAACCATCTTTTCTTGAAGGTATAGAATTGTTATTTGGCTGCACAAGAATCAGTATTTTTTTCCCAGCTTGTCTCAACTAAGGATTGAAAAATTAAGCCAACCGGATCTAGCTGAGGTCGAAGGGAAAGAAGGATCTGAACGGACTCCTGATGTTCTTTAAGGACAATCCCAATTGTGTTCCAAGCCCAAGAATGGTTTCACGATATTTCCCAAATTCCCAAAGTGTAAATGTACTTCTTGAATTAAAAAAATATAAAGCAATGGATTAGTTGATGGGTTAATTGAATAATCGGCTTCCTCAATAGGTCAATTTTCATAACACGCTTAAATCTGGTTGCTGAATTAATCCAGTTTTCTAAATTACACAACTCAGGAATTAATTTATCGACGTAATTTGGCCCCACACAATACATTAATCTATTTAAAATCACTGAAGTTAAAACTGTGTGAATACAGCTGCTAGGATTGAAACTGGTCTGTCTAAGGATATTGTTTTGACTATAACAACCAGATACTAATTACATGTGACAAGGAGGCTGGCTTTTAATTTCATGCAACCTCCTAAGAGAAACCCCAAACAGACCACAATATGGTTGTCTGCTGTTACTGTTACAAACTAGTTTTGAGCACTCCAGTGAAGCTAAAGTAGGAAGCAGCTAGGTTCCATGGTGACTATTAACTGAACGTTAGCAGAGCAGAGATTCAAAGGAAGGGACTAAGCAAAGATTGTCAGCAAAGCTGGTTAACATATCTGACCTTTACCCTGTGATACTAGAGAACTGGCAGTACATCAAAACATAAATAACAGCTTGAGGATTTGGAGAGAGAGAGAAAAAAGGACAACTTAACTGCATAAATCATATGCCTCCAGACAGCAACTTTAAACATTTTGCCTGTTAAACATTTTGCCTGGCTTCGTTGTGCAGTTTCATGCCTGAAACTGCTGTGAATGCTGGAAGAGATATTATCATATTGGCTGGTGTCTGTAGGCCAGCGTTTCTTAATCTTGGCCACTTTAAAGGCCTGTGGACTTCAACTCCCAGGATTCCCCAACCAGCCCTGCTTTAATTCTGTCCTTCTTGTCTTAAAGTCCCAGCATAATTCTATTACACTGCAACTTCTCATGCCTTCTCTCTTTTCTCCTTAATAGCGTATCTCCCTAGGACAATATTTTTCAACCACAGCAGCTTTTAAGATGCGAGGACTTCAACTCCCAGAATTCCCCAGCCAACTCTTGCAAGGCTAAGGGATTCTGGGCGTTGAAGTCCACTTTTGAGTCTTAAAAGTGGCGAGAGATACTGCTGTCAATCAATCCGTTATATTGGCAGATGTGAGGCTGGAGGTGTTCAGCTTTCTTTTCCTCTCCTAACATTGCCAAAGATCTCTTTGCAACTATTGTATGCATAAATTAAGGGACACGGTGGCTCAGGGACTATGATCAAAAGATCAGCAGCTTGGCGGGGCGGTTCGAATCCCTAGTGCTGCCATGTAAGAATCCCTAGTGCTGCCGTGTAACGGGGTGAGCTCCCGTGACTTGTCCCAGCTTCTGCCAACCTAGCAGTTCGAAAGCACGTAAAAAATGCAAGTAGAAAAATAGGGACCACCTTTGGTGGGGAGGTAACAGCATTCCGTGCGCCTTTGGCGTTGAGTCATGCCGGCCACATGACCACGGAGACATCTTCGGACAGCGCTGGCTCTTCGGCTTTGAAACGGAGATGAGCACCGCCCCCTAGAGTTGGCAATGACTAGCACATATGTGCGAGGGGAACCTTTACCTTTTTATGCATAAATTCTTTCCTTGCACAAACGGCTTTCTGGGAATGCCTACACATCACACTTCAGTATTCCCATTATAAAAACAACCAACATAGCCTTGGATAGTTTCGTATTGCAGAGTAAAAAGTTTATCCTCTAAACCAGGGGTCTCCAACCTTGGTCCCTTTAAGACTTGTGGACTTCAACTCCCAGAGTCCCTCAGCCAGCAAGTCTTAAAGGGACCAAGGTTGGAGACCCCTGCTCTAAACCAGGGTCTCCAAACGCTGGCAACTTTTAAGACTTCAACTCCCAGAGTTCCCCAGCCAACATGAGAATAACTCTTGAGTGCAGAGGTCCACATGTCTTGCAAAGTGCTCTAAATCAATTTGGGGGCAAATTTAAAAATAGAAACAATATGGCATCGTTGCTGTGTTTCTACCATTCTCCAAGATGTTTTTAACCCAACCAGGATCTGTAGGTCACTTTCACCAGAGGGCATATTTTAGGATCCTTGGCAACTGGTTTATTGCACCAAAACTATTTGCGCTCAATGGCTCTTTATAGTTGGTTTTAACAAGTCCTGGCCAAACACCAAAAGTAAATGGAAATTATTAGATGTCTTTGGGCACCTTCAACTTATTTTTGCAGCCTAATATATGCAGAACCCTTCAACTACTGTAGTAGGTACTCAAATAATTGATGTTTAAGAGAAGTAATGCTACGCACTGCCTGTGTAAAAGCTCCTTTCACTGAGTAAACCATAATCATCTGGGTTCCCGTAACTTTATCCTAGGTGCACCTGCTCTAAATGCTACTCAGTAGGCAACATCCTGTCATCAGCCTCGGCCGTCCTATTGCACCATCAACTTTTAAGCATCGTATAAGCGTATTCCTGCTCTAAGCTTACCAGAGGATGAAGAAGAAGAAGAAGAAGAAAAAAAAGAACCAGAAAGTATATGCATGGTGGCATTACCATTTAAGAAAGACCTGTTGAATATTAGCACACTTCGTAATACAACTTCATAACACAACATTTTAAATGCAATGGCTACTTCTCTACCTATATATGGCCCAGTTCATGGATCATATTACACAACATTGATTTATTAACATTTATACCTCTCCTTTTCTCTGGAAGCTTACGTATCCAGGTTCTGGGTACTGACCTATTTCAAACTGTATATAGATAAGTCCTCAACCTACAACAGTTTGTTTAGTGACTGAACAGGTACAACAGCACTGAAAAAAGTGAACTGCACTTATGATCATTGCAGCATCTCCTCCCCTCCTCACGTGAATAAAATTCGGGATGCTTGGCAACTGACTCATATTTAGGACCGTTGCAGTGTCCCAGGGTTATGGGACCCCACTTTTGCGACCTTCTGACAATGGAGAAACTAGATTCACTTAACAACCATATTAACTAATTTAACAACTGCAGTTGATTTACTTAACAAATGGGGCAAGAAAAGAAGTGAGAAACAAAAATTTCTCACTTAACATAAATAATGGGCTCCCATTGGGGTCATAAGTTGAGGACTACCGGTACAAATCTGCAAGATGGGTTAAGGTCCAGTCAGTGACTAACCGAAGACTGAAAAACTACACCGTAGTGAAGCCAAATCTCCAAGCGAGTTTAGCATTATATAGGTTTGTTTCACTACAGTCCAGCAAAGCTGGGTTGCAGATCATACCATAAACTTTTCTCCCCCGAGAAACAAGGAGCCGAATTCGCTCCCATACCAGGCCAAACAGAAGCTGTTTTATGGCTAGCAGAATGCATGCAAGTTTCCATACCCAAATTTGTCACACAGCACTTCTAACTTCTGTGGGTATAATCTGCCTTCCATTATCAACACAGGATAGAGTTGTGGGGTGGGGTGGGGTGGGGTAGGGGATCTTAATAATATAAATCCCCTGCTCAACTTCTAAATCCAGATAGATTTGTTGCTCAATATAGGTTGACAAATTTTCAGCACTTTCCCTGGAGAGATTAGGCCATTTTCTAATATTAAAGCAGTAGCAGTATTATTTGCCAACTTAAGTTTGTAAGAAGCTCTGTTTAGCAATCAGGAATTTTAGACTAATACCCTAAATAACACAAAGTGTTCCTCCTTGCTAAACATCTTCTTTGCTAAAGCCTATTTCTTTTACTGCAATCAGCAAGCAGAAACTGATCTAAATCTTTTTCTCAAATTGGCTGCCTCATGGTTTTAAGGCCAATATTTTAAATGTGGGGGTTAAATTAGGTTTTTAAAAAAAATAATTGCCAGTGAAATTATAATTATTCCAGGAAGTTACAATTTACAGCGATTATGGGTCTTTGGAAGAGCTTTTTTCTTCAGCATCCAGAACTAAATAATTGTCCCACATTAAAATAGTGACTTAAACATGTGATCTGAACTATATTTGGACGTGTCCATGCATATTAAGTTAGCCTCGCCTCCCTCCCAGACAAAAAAAAAAAATCTGTAAAAATTTCCAAGGAATTAAAAAAAAAGTTTAAAATTTATTAAGAAACTTTTATAAAAAGTTTTTTTGGTTGTTTTTTTTTTTTTTACAAAGCAAGTACAATTCTCGGAAACAGAAATTCACCTTCCTGCCAAAAAAAAGGTACATATGTCATCTCTATTATAGAGTTCAACAATTTAACTCATGAGGCTCAACCAACCTCCAGCGAGTTCAGTTTTCATAGTCTTAATAACATCCCTTCCCGCCCTCCCCAAACTGAAGTTAAAAAACTATAATCCAAAATATACAAACAAGCTGCGTTATCTGCATTATTATTATTTTTTTGCTTCATTTCTTTTTTTTTTAAAAAAAAGAGCAAAAAACAGCTCTCTCTTAATAGAACTCTTTAACACCAAAGCATTGCAAAACTGTGGCAGAATGAAGTCCACAAATTCTTTTTAAGCTCTTTTCAACCCAAACAATGTGCAGTACAAATCTGATGGCTCAAAGAGGGTTCTCCCCCCTTTCTTCTTCTATCTTTTGTCAAAAAAACTGCTTTAGGATACCAAGTTCCTTCTTGTGCAATGCAGCAATCCAATGAGTAATTTGACAATAAAAGGCAAGTTGCTTCTCTCCCCCCTCCCACAGCACCCCCAACTCCTCCTGGCCTGCAGTTTCTTCTTGTTTTCAGGCTGATGGAAGACAAAAGTAACACAAAAGTACGGTTTGTTTGTTTTTTTAAAAGTTGTTATTGGAAGCCCCAGTCCAGAAATCTGCCTTGGGTGATCTGTTCCACAGTTTATCTGGAAGATAAAAGGCAGCGGGGGAAGGGAAGTCCAGTCCATTAAGGGGATGATTCCCAGTTTCGGAACAAGCCGGTTTCTTTCTCCAGTCAAGGTCTTTTATTATTTTTTTCCTCCTTCTTTCTTTTTCTTCTCTCTCCCCCTTTTCTTTCGCTGGAGAGAACCCAGTGTCAGGATCCCACACCTGCAGCCTGAATGGGTGGGGGGGGGAAAGAAAAAAGCGCTTGTCAGTTTGAGCAACAGATCAGAGGCAGGTCTGCAGACAGCCTGGCGCCTGCAAGGAAACTTTTTATGTACCTCCAGCTGATAAGGAATCAGCCAAGCTGGGGGCTGGCTAATTGGCACCAAAACAACCAAAAGGAAAGGGAGGGGAGAGAAAGGGAAGGGAAGGGAGGCAGGAGGGGGAAAAAGGCGAGAGCCACAGGCTCTTCTCTTTCGGAACTCTCAGCAGATGGATCTAACATTACAGATTCCAGAGGGGAACCACTGTAGAGCTGTGTCTTCTTGACTACCAAAAGGGGAGGAGGAGAGAGAGAGAGGAGTGCCTCTTGATTCACTCATTTCAACAGGGCTGTTTAAGCAGCTGCAGAGACTTAAAGCTATTAAAAGAATGACATTGTAAAAATAATGACTCCATTTACAGGCAAAAAAAAAAAAAGAGAAAAGGGGGAAAAAAAACACTAGCCCAAGCTGCTGCAGAATTGGCAGCGGGAACAAGGGGCATAATAGTCGCATTCTCTTAGCAATGAGAGGAGTCATATAAGGCTACTGTGGGTAACCTAGTTTTCTAAGCCAGCAAAGCCCTTAAAACAAGCCTTCGCTCCTTTTGTTGGCTTTTCCAAGAGGTTTTGGTGGCTAAAAGGGAGGAATATGGAGTAGGGGTTGAGAGGGTAGATAGATAGGTGGTCTAACTCAAGTTGGCCTTACCTGTTTAAGCCTTTAGTGGTGGCAAAGGGTTCGTTCCTCCTTCGAGCACAGTTCCGATGCAAGTTCAGCTGCCTTTGGAGAAGAGAAGAAACCGGGTTGACTATAAACTTTTAAATATAGTACCAGGTTCTTTGAAGGATCAATGTCCAGATCTGTAGGCATTATTTCTTTTTATTTCTCCATTACTTACCCCCCCCACACCCTCTGCCAACAAGCACGGATTCGCTACAGGCTTTTGCAATGGGATCTCTACTGGATCAACCCACCGGTTGAATTGGAACCAAGATTTCCAAACCCTATTTTTTACTCACAATTAACCCATTTTGAAGGACTGGTAAAAAGATCCTGCAAAAGGAGGGTGATACAGGCCAGTTTGTTTGAAAACCCCTCTAGGTTTATTTTATTTTATTTTATTTTCCACCAAGGAAAAACACAAGCAGCTCTATAAAATGAGTCTTAGTCTCAAAAGTAACTCTGGGACTTCAGGTCTATTTCCAATTGTGTAAATCTTTGGCTTTTTGCTGAAGATTTGAGACTCAGGATAACGCCAGATTTGTGGTTCTTGTAACCTCCCCAGCGGGGGGGGGGGATCTACTTTCTCTAAGGCCATTTTTTTTCAAATCCAGTTTTGGATGGATTGCGCGAGTGGCTCCCTCATTTCCACGCCTCCCCACCCAAGACGCTCAGTTAAAAACTCATAATAGTACTTAACAAAAATTCAAGAAAACGGACTCGGCGGACGCTCAAATTTAGGCGAGCAGGAGAAGTCCTCAGCGCCTTCCCATCCCACACCCTCGCCTAAATAAGTTTCTTACAGCTTTTTGTTCCAGGACAAGCCCGGGATAATGACCCTCCCGTCTCCTCCACCAAGGAAGCGGCTCATGGATGGCCCAGTGGCGCGCATGGGGACCGGCCCAAAGGGGGCTGCCAGAAGCCGTTTGCGCCGTCATCTGGCGCCGTCAGTGAACCCCACATTAACAGTACTACTTTTCCATCCTCCCGAGGACGATGGGTGTTGTAGTTCTCAGAGCAAGTCAGATGGGTAGGGGGGAAAAATCGGGGGATGTAGTGTCCGGGGCACGTTTACCCTTAAGGCACAAAAAGCCCCCCCCCCGCTCCCTTACGTTGCGCGGCTCTTTCCCACTCACCTACCACCCCTTTGTAGGATCCTTAAAACTTACTTTTAGGGAGAGCAGCGAAGCCTCGGCCGAGGGATCCTGCCCCTTCTTCGCCTGCTCCTCCAACACGATCTGGAGATCGAAGATGTAATCGATGACGTGTTGCAAGATCTCCACCTGGCTGACTTTACTGCCTTGCGGAATGCCCGGCACCAACTCCCGCAGCTTGGAGTAGCAATCGTTCATGTCGTAGAGGATGCTCATGGGTTCTTCCAACGCCGGGCTCTTGTTGCTGCTGCCCCGGCCGATGGCGAGGCTCTGATCCGACACGCAACACACGGCGGCTTCGTAGCAGCTCCTGACCGACCGCACCGGGCTGATCGCTTTCATGTTGGATGGGAGGGTGGGGAGGACCGGGGGTGCGGGGGGGGAAAGGTGAAAACGGGAGGGAGGGTTTCCAGTCGATTCAATGAAGACAGGCCACGGGGCCAACGAGCCGGAGATAGAGAGAGAAAAAAAAGCTTTTTTTTTTTTCCCCGCCCGAGATCTTCTCCTACTCCGGATCCGTTCGTAAGACACTTTTGCCCCGGCAAAGCTCCAAGCGCTTGACAGTGGCGCTTTTTGTCTTTAGCGGCCGCCGGCTCCTCCTCTTTATGCAAATGAGGCCGGAGCGCCCGCCCTCCTCCTTCCTCCCTCCCCCCCCCCACTCCGATGACAGCGAAAAGCTTGGAATGGAACGTTCGCAAGACGGCTTTCAACAGCCGTAACAGGTTTCTATTGGCTCCGGCGGACATAGCGAAGGACATCAAAGGAATGAGGAAGCTCCGATGGGGCGAAGAAGGGCGGGGCCAGCCGCTTCCCTCCCTCCCTCCCTCCCCCTCCCCACGCCGCTTCCATTCAGTGAAGTCCAGCTCTGGTTCAAAAGATACGTCGATCGCATCTCCCCCCCCCCACTTTCCCTTTTGCATTAAAATAATGATCAAGCGGGTGGGGAATGGAGCAGAGAGGGGCGCCAGAATACTTCGAACCATACAAAACGGTCCGATTTCTCTCTCCCCCCCCTTCTTTTCTGCCTTCCTCTTTTTTTCCGCCTAAGGCTTTCATCCGTTTTAAAAGCTAGAACGTTTCCCAAGGTTTTTACATCTCTCTCTCTCTCTCTCTGCTCCCCCCCCCCGCCACTCCGCCCGCTTCCCATCATTGGGTTGGTTGGGGGGGGGGGGAGGCAAAACTTGTACGGACTTAGTGCCGCCTTGTTCCTCAATTTGCTACTCATATGACCTCCAGACTTTCTGGCGTCAGGAATTATCTTGTGACCAAGTTTAAAAAAAAAAAGAAAGAAAGAAAGGAGAAAAAAAAAGGAAAAGAAAGAAAATTAATTGCGGGGGAAAGCTTGAGGTTTATGATGGAGAAAACAGATTGGGTCCCCAAGTAGAAAAAGAGTGGAAACAGGAGTTTCTTGTGGTGGGAGAGAGCAGTGAAAGTGGGAATTGTACACCCCCAAAAAATCTTTTTATTGGACAAATAAGTGCCCAAGGGGAGGAGGAATGACAAAGATACTTTAAGCTTTTAGCAACCAGCTTTTGTTATCCTTGGGCGGGAGGGGAGTGATAACTATATAGTATATATATTTGTATATAGTATACAAATGGATGAAGACTATTGCCTGACATAGTGTAAGCCGTCCTGAGTCTTCGGAGAAGGGCGGGATATAAATGCAAATTAAAAAAAAAACTATACAATGAACTGGGAAATAAACTGACCCCAAATAATCTGACACATATAGTCAATCTAATAGTCTTGCCTATATTTCTAAATAATATGCAAGCCTCCTTTCTGTGACACCCCACGGCATGCTCCGATCCCCCCACTTGCTTCCAAATATGCAGATGACTTTTGTTTAATTAGGAATGCTAACACCTCACACACGTCCAGTGGCCAAATATTTTCACCAAGTTATGCAACTGTTTTGTTGTCCGATTATTATTTTTCTCAGGGTGATTTGAACAAGTCATTTAATCAGTCAATCGGAATAGAGCTGGAAGGGACCTTGGAGGTCTTCTAGTCCAACCTCCTGCTCAAGCAGGAGACCCTATGCCATTTCAGACAAGTGACTGTCCAGTCCCTTCTTAAAAACCTCCAGCGATGAAGCACGCACAACTTGCGAAGGCAAGCTGTTCCACGGGTTGATTGTCCTCTCCGTTAGGAAGTTTCTCCTCAAATTCCAGGTTGCTTCTCTCCTTGATTAGTTTCCATCCACTGTTTCTTGTCGTACTTTCTGGCGTTTTGGAAACTTCTTTATGGCAGCCCCTCAAAAATTGGAATACTAAATCCTGGCCTATTGTGATTCTACTGTTTTTAACCAAAGCTAAGTCAGCCTACTGCTTGCAAGATGACTTGAGTGTCACAAAAGTGAACCATTCTCATGGCAAAAAAAAGAAAAGAAAACAAACAATAGCAACTTGGCAAGCTAATGCTGGACATCTTTTAAGTCATCTGTCAGCCAAATGGATATCAAGTAGTTCATATTCACACCCCACTGTCCTCCAGCTAAATAGGATTTTAATTTCCATAAAGCCCAGGAGCTACTGTGGTTGTCCCAAAGGTGCTTTTTCTAGAGGCAACTGGACTTTCTGGTTTTTCTTTTGAAGACATTTCGTTTCTCATCCAAGAATTGTGCAGGTATTGGGATCAAGGCGAGCCCTGGTGAACATCTGATTCTTCTTTTTCTCCCTCTGCAGGAAAAAGATATGCTGAAGAAGCTTCTTGGATAAGAAGCAAAACGTCTTCAAAGAAAAACCAGAAAGTCCAGTTGCCTTTTGAAAAAGCACCTTTGGGACCTGATTTTAAAAGTGTCAAAATTTGTCCTTTTCCCTACTCTTCCCTTATGATAGGGAATTTAGAGATGTCATCCGTGACACACGAGATGGAAGTCTTCACCACTCTTAATACTCAACTTGCATTTGCAGGCCCATTATCTGGATGGGAAAAATGAGGCTAAATTTGCAGGATATTTTTCAGGATATTTGGAAACTTGTTTGCCCGGACAGGTAGTCCTCAACTACAACGGTTCATTTAGTGACCATTCAAAGTTACAACGTCTCTGAAAAAAAGGTGACTTCTTCATACATATTACCATTGCAACATCCCCCCATGGTCACAAGATCAAAATTTGGAGACTTGCCAATTGATTCATAGTTATGTCCCAGACTCATATGATCGTCTTTTGTGACCTTCTGACCAGTAAAGTCAATGGGGAAGCCAGATTTACTTAACAGCGTATTACTAATTTAACAACCACAGTGGATTCACTTAACAACTGTGGCAAGGAGGTCGTAAAATGGAGCCAAACCCATTTCATTGCCTCGCTGAGCAGCTAGCAAATGTTTGGGCTCAATTGTGGTTGTATGTCGATGGCCACCTATAAAGGTAGAGGAACCAGGCTTGTAGAAGTGATGTTTGGGCTTCAATCTTGCAAGCCAAGACCAAGAATGAAGCTGTCTTGTGTTGCCATAGGACTGCAGTTACAGAATTCCCCTCACCTTTACTCCTTATTCATAGCAAAAAAATAAAAATAAAGTTGAGTTGCTTAATATATAAGCACACAGTAACCTATCATGAATAGAATGGAATGGAATGGAATGGAATGGAATGGAATGAAATGGAACGGGAGGCGATGGGGATGGGGATAGGAATAGGAATAGGAATAGGAATAGGAATAGGAATAGGAATAGGAATAGGAATAGGAATAGGGGTGACTCGGTGGCTAAGACACTGAGCTTGTCGATCGAAAGATCAGCAGTTCAGCGGTTCGAATCCCAAGTGCTGCGTAATGGGGTGAGCTCCTGTTCCTTGTCCCAGTTTCTGCCAACCTAGCAGTTCGAAAGCACGTAAAAAATGCAAGTAGAAAAAATAGGGACCATCTTTGGTGGGAGGGTAACAGTGTTGCGTGCGCCTTTGGCGTTTAGTCATGCCGGCCACATGACCACCACGGAGACGTCTTCAGACAGCTCTTTGGCTTTGAAACAGAGATGAGCACTGCCCCCTAGAATCGGGAACGACTAGCACATATGTGCGAGGGGAACCTTTACCTTTAGGATATAATTCTTTATCATCATGTTAATCGTACACTTATCAGCATACATTAAAATGAAATTTCATTGCATTCAGCTCTCAAAAGATAACTATTATGCACATACCCACATACATATATACGGCACAGAGAGACATCACAGTCTAGTTCAAACATATACATATACAAGGTGGGGGGGGAAGAATCCTGCACATTTACAAGACGGATAGTATGAGGAACAAAACCGTTACAGAATCTAAGGCAGGGGTCTCCAACCTTGGCAACTTTAAGCCTGGAGGATTTCAACTGGAGGTTCAACTTTATACTAAGGCACCCCTTTCCCCACCCCTACACAATATGTGTGAATGCAGATGGGTTTGTATCTCACCTGCTTGAACATGACGCTAGAATGTAATTAGTCGTCAATTTAGCAATCCATAAAGTTTGATTATTGGACCTCTCACCCCATTTGATTATTTGGAAATGAAATAAAAAGAATAAGGCTGCCTTCCTATTTACTCGGGAGTAAATTCCATTCAGTTTAATGAAGTTTGCTGCCAAATTCGAAAGTGTGGGTTAGCATGCACAAAGCTTGCAAGGTCTTGTTTTGGTGCTACAAACAAAACAACATGGCATATAGATTAAATAAATACACAATTACACAGCATTTGCATAGGCCAATTGATTCTTTGCGGTAATTATCCAGTCTCAAGTTTAATCTTGGAATAACTGGGTAGATTATTCCTGCCCTTTCCAGGAAGAATGTATCCAGCTATCTACCCTCTATTGATTCTCACCTCTACCACAATTTCTCTAAATACAACTACTTTCTGAACCTTACTTTATGGTCTGTTTCTGTTGCTCTCTTCCAGGAGGAGGTTTCAAAGTATTTCTAGCAAGATTACCAAATTTTGTAACAGCTTCGTTCCCAATGCCATCCGTCTGGTAAAATCACAAGCTTCTTTTTTCTCACCATTTACACGTATACATCTGAATTAGACGGTGTTGTTTCTCTGTGTCGTAGAATATATGTGGGTATATGCATATTTGTTTGTTTGTTTCTTTCTGGGCCAATTCAGAAATCTCAAACTGCCCAAAGAGCTGCTGATTTAGTTCTACAGAGGAATTATTGAATCTGTCATCTGCACCTCCATAACTGTCTGGTTTGGTTCTGCAACCCAACAAGACAGACACAGACTTCAGAGAATAATTAGAACTTCAGAAAAAACAATGGCTACCAACCTGCCTTCCATTGAGGATACTGCACCAGTCAAAAAGACGGCTGTGAAAATATCTACAGACCCCTCGCATCCTGGATATAAACTGTTTCAACTCCTACCTTCAAAATGATGCTATAGGGCACTGCACACCAGAACAACTAGACACAAGGACAGTTTTTTCTCCAATGCCTTTACTTTGCCAAATAAATAATTCCCTTAACACTGTCAAACTAGTTACTAAGTCTGCATTACTATTAATCCTCTCACCGTTCCTATCACCCATCTCCTCCCACTTATGATTATAACCATGCTGCTTGTATCTTTCAATTTATATTGTTTTTATTTGTTTCCTAGTTCGATTTGATACCTTATTAGTAACCTTGACTATCACTAAGTGTTGTATCTTTTGTATTCTTGATGAATGTATTTTATTCTCCTTATGTACACTGAGAGCATATACACCAAAGACAAATTCCTTGTGTGTCTAATCACACATGGCCAATAAAGAATTCTATTCTATTCTATTCTATTCTATTCTATTCTATTCTATTCTATTCTATTCTATTCTATTCTATTTATATAGTGTATATTGGAAGTGGTGACCCTTTGAGAGCTGTATATGATGAAATTTCATTTTAATGTATGCCAATTAGTGTACATTTAAAGTGATAATAAAGTTATTTTGTTCCGTCTGTTGTGTTCTATTTTATTCTATTACTTAGGTGTGTACTGTCTCTTTTTCATTCTCTTACCACACCGTGATATCATCTTTTTCCAGGTTGTCCCCCCCCCCCCATTTACATTTCTCAGTTTTAAAAATCAACTTTTGTTTTTTGGATGTTTTGATATACTGGGGAGGGGGAGACACATCAGCTTCCTTAAACAATTCCAGTCCACGTTACTGATGGTGGTGGGGAGTTTTTTAAGAACACTGAGTTTGCATGCTTGTTATTCAAACCAGTTGAATGGTTTAAATTTGAGTAACTGCTCCATTCTTCCTTCCATTCCTTTCTTTGGCCTGGCCAATTTTCACTGTTAAGCAGAAAGGCAACGGACTAGATTGACCTCGGGGTAACCTCCATTCTTTTGCAAGGGAGGGAAAAAAAAAACCACCACCCAACTTCCAGTTTTGTAACTCTCTCTCGCTAGGTTCACTTTGAACAAAATCACTTTCTGCGGCTTCTCAACTTTGTGAGAACCAAAAAACATCTTTTATGCAAATCGATGTAGAAATCAACCAGCCCATCCTGACAGATAGTCCTCGACTTACGACAGTCCCTTTAGTGACCGTTCCAAGTTACAACAGCACTGAAAAAAAATTGGCTTAGGGCCAATTTTTCGCACTTATGACCACTGCAGCGTCCCCATGATCACGTGACCAAAATTCACATGCTTGTTGCAGTGTCCCAGAGTCACGTGATTCCTCCTTCGGCGACCTTCGGACAAGCAAAGTCAATGGGGGAGCCAGATTCACTTAACAAACCGTGTTACTTAACTTAACAACTGCAGTGGCTCAAAATTATCAGTTGTGGCAAGAAAAGTTGCAAAATGGGGCAAAAGTCACTTAACAAATGTGTTTCATTTAACGACAAAAATGTTGGGCTCACGTTTGGTCCTAAGTCGAGTTTGGTCCTGGAAGGTACGTACAGTATCACTGGATTTCAACGAGGCTGGCTGCAAAATTGTAAGCGGCAGAGATTCCAAGGTGATCTTCTCCAACTAGGCACCCCAACCACACTGGACCCTAAGATTGCTCCCTCCATCTTCCATTCTCCAACTATGAATATATAAAGGTAAAGGTTCCCCTGGCACATATGTGCTAGTCGTTCCCAACTCTAGGGGGCGGTGCTCATCTCCGTTTCAAAGCCAAAGAGCCAGCGCTGTCTGAAGACGTCTTCGTGGTCATGTGGCCGGCATGACTCAACACCAAAGGAGCACGGGACACTGCTACGTTCCCGCCAAAGGTGGTCCCTATTTTTCTGTGCTTTCGAACTGCTAGGTTGGCAGAAGCTGGGACAAGTAACGGGAGCTCACCCCGTTATGCGGCACTAGGGATTCGAACCACTGAACTGCCAACCTTTCGATCAACAAGCTCTGCATCTTAACCACTGAGCCACCACATCCCTTTGTGAATATCTATCTATCTATCTATCGAGAGCGAGAGATGGTGGCTCAGTGGCTAAGACGCTAGGCTTGTCAATCATAGACACACATACAAATACATATACATACATACATACATACATTCATATATAAATCAATTATCCCTAATATGAACGGGGCAATTCTTATAAATGGAACCGGAATGCTAGCTTTGAGAAATGCGCAGTCCGGTCCTAAATGCATTTGCTATCCTTTGGATCCAAGAATGTGTGAAGGCCCACCTCGGGAAACCTTGACTGCGCAACGGCGCAGATACAGCTCTGGATGCGCCTCCAGGGTTAAATCTGGCCCTTTTTTTGGGTGTGGGTGGTGGGTGGGTGGGTGGAGGAGGCTCATCCAGTCCTGCAAAGCAACTCAAGGCCGGCTGCAGCGCCTATCCTCCCTCCCTCCCACCCCACCCCCAGTGTCCAGGAGCCCCTTTTCGTTCAGTGAGTCTGCACCCCCCCTCAGCGCATCCCTGCGTTTTGTTTTTTTTTGTTCCCACTCTCTTCTTCCCCCCCCCCCACATCCCAGTCCTGCAAGCGGGTTTTTTTTTCTTTCCCCTCTTTTTCTTTCTTTCTTTCTTTTTTTTTTTTTTATGAAAGGATGTCATTAAGGCTTTTGTTTGAACTGTTTTTGTTTAAGTACTTTTCTCACAATCCTATTTTTTGTTGAGGAATCTGCTCCCTTTGCCCAGCTGTGTCTCTGCCCCTCCAGCTGTGTTGATCTAACTCGCAGCTCCAGACAGCCTGGCGCCAGCTTTGCGAACGTCATACATTCACACAGGGATGCGTGGCCAAGGCAACCTTTCCGCCGGCTCAGGCACCGAGCCCTTCCTTTTTTTCCCCGGGTGGCCAATGAGGAGAGGGCGGAGGCGTGGCCTGGAGGCTCGGAGGGGGCGTGGCTTAGGGGAGGAAGAGGGAGTCCTGGACCCAAAAGTTTGGGAAGAGGCGTTTTTCTTTGCAAAGGCGCCTTTTCTCTCCCTGCCGCCCCCCCCTTTTTTTGCTGCTAAACTGGGCAGTTCGTTGAATTTTTAACCCAAAAGCATGGAAGGTGATTTCTTTGCTTTTTAAAAAAAATATTATTATTATTTTTTACTTTATTCATTAAACAATCCTTATGATTTATATTGATATATTGATCATCAATTATGTTGTAAATGTTGTACCTTGATGAACGTATCTTTTCTTTTATGTACACTGAGAGCATATGCACCAAGACAAATTCCTTGTGTGTCCAATCACACTTGGCCAATAAAAATTCTATTCTATTCTATTCTACATGAAACTCAGTCAACTGAACATTCAGAAATACATCACAAATACCATTGACTAGTGCTAATGGTTGATACGGGTTGCTGCTAGCGTCCTAGGTATCAGCCAAGTACCACTTCCTCCTCCTCCTCCTCCTCCTCATTATTATTATTATTATTATTGAATCAAACTCCATTCCAGAGGCTCCCCTCCCTCCCCAAAAATAAAAATAATCAGGAACAGAATCGGAGAATCGTTTATCACAAGCAAATTCGGGCCAGTTG
Source organism: Ahaetulla prasina (assembly GCF_028640845.1). Classification (NCBI taxonomy): domain Eukaryota; kingdom Metazoa; phylum Chordata; class Lepidosauria; order Squamata; family Colubridae; genus Ahaetulla; species Ahaetulla prasina. The sequence goes on from NC_080548.1 coordinate 17,759,085, forward strand.
CTAATCTAATATGAATTTTCTTTTTTTTGGGGGGGGGAGGGCTTTCAAAGTGATAACCAATAGCCCTCCTTGTGCCCTCGAGGGCAGAGATATTGAATACAAGCGTCAGATTCCCAGGAAAGGCCTGGTATTGTTTTTGTTTTTTTTAAAAAAGATCCAATTCATCCCAAAACTCTTGTTTTTGCAAACAAGCGGGTCCAACCGGTGAATGAAATACGTACATAATGCAACGTTTTCTGGGACACACATACAATCTGGCTTTTATTTCTCCATCCTTCTTTATCCGGCTTCATTCGCCAAAGGATTTTCTGATTTTTTTTTAATTCTGGTAGTTTATTCTCCATCAATTTATGTTCCTTTGTTGCTTTTCTTGGCTGCCTGGACAATTTGCCCCTAATCCCCTTTGTTCCTGCCCATAAGGTTGGGTTTTTTTCTTTTTTCTTTTGCTTTAAAATAGTCTGTGCTGTTGTTCTTTTTTGAGAATTTGGTGATGATCCGTATTATTTTGGTCATTTGGTTTGGGGGGGAAACCCCACCTTAAAAAAAAACCCCACCTCATAAAGCTACCAGCCAGAATAAAACTTGAGTTTTTGTTTTAAAGTCCTTTAAAACTGAATGCCTTAACTGCAAACTTGGGGAGGAAAAAGCCCCCAAAGATTTAAGATTTTTAGTGATCATGGGTACAAGAAGTGGCAAAACAGGAATACTGTATATTCAAAGCAGAACTTCAATGGAGGGGCTTTCTATAACCGCTTTTTAAATGTTACCAAAATGTGATTTTGGAAGATCGATTTGGAGTCAAACATTAGGTGGTGCAAGAATTAAAATAAAGGCAGCAAAGTGGAAATGCATTTTCTTGAGTAAATGTTGATCATACCAGGCTAACCTCAAACTCTTGGGAAAGAATGCTAGCTTTGGGGGAGGCAGGAGGGAATATCTGCTGTTTCCAGGATCTGGGATTCCTGGCAGTTTTGCAATCAAAGAAATGATGCCATTAGACAAGTGAGAAATGGTTCCAGCCCCAGCAAGTTCTAAATGAGGAAATTCTTGAGAGTTCATTATTTTTCTCCCCAAATCAAATGCTTAGTGTTATTGTTGTTTTTTTAAAAAATCTCCGCTTTGAATGTTTGCTGGTTCTTTTAAATCAGGATGGAAATGAGGGAGAAGAGATTAAAATGACTTGGCCAGATAATTTTATTCTCTTTGTTGTGAATAGGTTTTGCACTGAAGAATAGGTTTCCTTTAAACCAGTTAGTTCTCCTTCACTTTCCTTCACCACAAACCCCACTTAAATACCTTTTGTGGCCAAGGACCACTAAGACTTAACTCATAACTTAACTTAACTTAACCACTAAGACTTAACTTAAACCATAACATTTCTTCAAGCCTTGGTGGACCCCCTGGGATAACATCATGCCCCTCCCATGGACCTGTGGTCCCAAGTCAAGGACCACTTTTAAACCATGGTTTGTTCTACCTTTTGGCTTGCATGGGCTGCATTGATTGAAGTGGTCTTTGGGCCACATATAAAATATATAATATTATGTATATAAATAACAATCTTCTGTTATTTTTGTATATTTTTATGTCTCATGTGAACGCATTACTATTAAATCTTCTCATCGTTCCTTCCTATTGCCCATCTCCTCCTACTTATGACTGTATGACTCTAACTTCGTTGCTTGTATCCTTATGATTTATATTGATTGTTTCCTAGTATGACTTGATTGCTTATTTGTACCCTATGACTATCATTAAGTCTTGTGCCTTATGATTCTTGATGAATGTATCTTGCCTTTTTATGTACCCTGAGAGCATATGCACCAAAGGCAAATTCCTTGTGTGCCCAATCACACTTGGCCAATAAAAAAATCTAATTCTAATTCTATTAGTTGACCAGGGCTGCAAGCGGGCCGCCGTTTAGACACACCTGATTTAAATCATGCCTGAATTTTGCACAAACTTCCCAAAATGATGTTGGCCCATTAATTTCGCACCCAACAGATTGGGCAGTATCCAAAGTATTTAAAAATCGATTCTGGCTATCATCCATGCCATACCAAACACGGGCAAGATGATACCATCCCACGCCTAGCTAGGCAAAATTATAATTTCCATAACAGTTGTGGCAAATCTAAATTGAAGAAGATTTCAATTCAAGTCAGGAAGAAGCCTGACTATAGTTAAAAGATTTTTTTCTGGATGGCTTTAAGCATTGGGAAGATTTTTTTTTTTCTCTGCAAGCTGGCACCTCCTTCCTTAGGAAGTAAGGTTCATTAAGCTCAGGGCTGTGTTAGCATGTTTGGGTTCGCGGACCGAGCCCTTATCTTTCATCCAAAGAATATTAAAGAGTATATGTCACTCCTGTATTTTAAGTGGGGTTCTCAAAGAAGCTTCCCTCTTTCGGAGAAAGAATGGGAGAAAAATGACTTTTTAGGGAATTGGTGCAGATCAAAGCATTGTCCAGCATTCTGTTCCCACAGTGGTAAATTAAACCAGCTGCTTGTGGGAAATTCAAAGCACTGCTATGCGTCCCTCCCTCTCTCCCTCCCTCCCTCCCCGCAGCCCCCATTTACTAGTCGGTGCCTGCACTGAAAGACACGGGCTCTGATACTGAGGGTGATCAATATTGCGATTGTGCAGGCTTCAAAAAAGATTCAGAAAAGAGCTTTCTCACAAGTCAGTGCATCGCCTCTGTTACTCATTAAAGGGATCTGTTTTTTTGTTTTTTTTTAAGCCTTCTTTGCATGCCTAAAATCCTATCGGTGGTGTTGCTTTAAGGGTTGTACTAATTTTGGCTTCCTTTAAGGAGGGGAGAGATTAATAGAATTGTTGGGGGATCTGTCTTCTTGGTCAATGGATGAAGCTGGAGCCTTGTTTCCATTCCCCCCCCCCCCCGCTGCCCTTCCAAGGCAATTGTGAATCAGAATTCAGTCTCCTTTCCGCCACTAAGCAGGAAATTGAGTCTAGTTATCTCACCTTTGCCTTGTCATTCCTGGGAAATTCAGAGTGCAGGTAGTCCTCAATTTACAACCATCCGTTTAGAGACGGTTTGAATTTAACCATGGCACTGAAAAAAGGGACACGACCGTTTTTCACACATACGACTGTTGCAACATCCCCTCCTCCTCTAATTGCGTGGTCGAAATTTAGGGTGCATGGCAACTGGCGTATATTTACCACGGTTGCACTTTCCCAGGGTCACGTGATCACTATTTGTAATCTTCCCAGCTGGTTCCAACAAGCAACGTCAATGGCGGGGGGGGGGGAGGGTGATGAAGCCAGATTCACTTAATGAATGCACGATTCACTTAGCAACTACGGCAAAAGGGTGGTAAATTGGGGCAAGTCTCGCCTAACACTCGCCTCACGTAACAATTGAAATTTTTGACTGGGTTGTAGTCATAAGACTACTTGGGTACTCTCTAGTGTTTTTCAAACCTGGGATACTTTAATATGTGTGAATTTAGCCACACTTCTTGAAGTGACCTAGTTTGGAAAATATTGCTTTAGGTCAGGGGTCTCCAACCTTGGCAACTTTAAGCCTTGGTGGACTTCAACTCCCAGAATTTTGCTGGCTGGGGGATTCTGGGAGTTGAAGTCTGCCAAGGCTTAAAGTTGCCAAGGTTGGAGACCCCTGCTCAGGTGCTCCAAGATTTCTGAAGTCAAGTGGAGCCCGAATGGGCTATGCCCTTGAACCTTGCATGAAATTCTGTGAAGCAACTAATCTGCGCAGCCTGAATTAATAATATAGATGGGAATTTAGATCCTCTTCAGTGTGCATGCAATTCCATGCTCAAAAACCAACATACAAATCAATATCTAAATATTAGAAGATAATTGCACGTGGGAGGTGGGGGGAAATAGTGCACAATTTTGAGTTTATTACAGAAAACTGAGTTGGTGGGAAAGCGTCTGCAACAATCAATAAACCAACCGCTGAATTGATCTAGATTGGAAGTAAATCAATTTTGATGGTCTCCCTAATGGATGACAAACCTAGATCTAAATATATGTACAGATAGTCCTCAACCTACGACCACAATTGAGCCCAACATTTCTATTGTTAGAGTGAGATATTTGTTAACTGAGCTTTGCCTCATGTTGCGACATTTCTTGCCACGGTTGTTAAGTGAACCACAGCAGTTGATAAGTTAGCAACCCGGTTGTTAAATGAATCTGGCAACCCTATTGACTTTGCTTGTCAGAAGGTTGCGGAAGGGGATCACATGACCCTGGGATGCGGCAACGGTCATAAGTATGAACCAGTGGCCAAGCATTTGAATTTTGATCACATGGGCAATGGGGATGCTGCAAAGGTCGTAACTATGACCAATGGTCGTAAATCGCATTTTTCAGTGCCATTGTAACTTTGAACGGTCACTAAATGAATTGTTGTAAGTCAAGGACTACCTGTCATTGGTTGTTGATTGCTAGTTGTTGGGGCAATTTTCTTATAAACCTGATTTTAACGATGGAAGGTTTTGTCAACAGCAACTTTATTAAAGTCCTTCTTAGCTGGATCAAAACTGACACTCCTTACTAGCACTGATGATGTTACCTGGTTGGGTAATGAATGCAAGAAAACAAGCAAGTTCATAGAGCACCAAGGACCCTGATCAAAGCTTACTAAAAAGTTCCTGTTCAAATCTGAAAAATGGTCAAATCCAAAAAGGGAGATCCTACAGAAAAGAAAGTTACTGTGCAAATGTGGTTTTTAAGTTGTGTTCACGTCGCGCCCTTAACTCGATTCTCAACATCCATCCATTTTGAATGATTATTTATTTTTTTTATTTATTTATTTATTTATTTGATTTTTATACCGCCCTTCTCCCGAAGGACTCAGGGCGGTGTACAGGCAGAATAAAACAAACAATACAAAATACAATTAAAATGCAATTTAAAAAACTTATTTAAATTAGCCTGACAATTTAAAAATTTACCATACACTAAAAAACCCCATTTAAAATTAATAAAATTTGACATTTAAAATTCAATTTAAGCCAGCCCCGCGTGGATAAAAAGGTGTGTCTTCAGTTCGCGGCGAAAAGTCCGAAGGTCAGGTATTTGGCGTAAACCTGGGGGAAGCTCGTTCCAGAGTGTGGGAGCCCCCACAGAGAAGGCCCTTCCCCTGGGGGCCGCCAGCCGACATTGTTTGGCGGACGGCACCCTGAGAAGTCCCTCTCTGTGAGAGCGTACGGGTCGGTGGGAGGCATGTGGTAACAGCAGACGGTCCCGTAGGTACCCAGGCCCTAAGCCATGGAGCGCTTTAAAGGTCGTAACCAACACCTTAAAGTGCACTCGAAAGGCCACAGGTAGCCAGTGCAGTCTGCGCAGGAGCGGTGTTACATGGGAGCTACGCGTAATTTAGTACACTGAAACCGAAACCCACCCAAAGGTCAAGATTCACACAATATACGAAGCCACAAATGATTGTAATTATCACCATCCCCACCCCCGCCAAGGTTAAAGGCAGCTTAGCCATTGTGCAAATACATCTGATTAATTTACTTTTCCCAGTTGTGTAATCGTGGCCTTAGATGGCCTCACAGCTTGGCTCTGGAAGGGGGTTGATGGAGATGAAAGGAGGAAGAGGAGAAGGAGAAAGAAACGTGACTTGTAGCAATAAAGACAAGTACGCCACTGGAATTAGAGCCTCAGCCATCTCAAAGGAAAAGCATTGACATCAACTTCAGGCCTATATACCTTTTATTCAATAGAAAAGAAAACATTTGCCAGGGATCGTGTGCAAAATTCTTGTTAATCAATTTAGCAGGTGGTAGGGCAGAGTCAATATCATCAATAACTCCACGCTTGGAGATTACAACCAATAACCTGAAATTGAATGTTGTACCGCTGTACGATAACCCTTGACTTATGACCGGTCACTTAGCAATTGTTTGAAGTAAAAATGGACCCCTCCCAAAAAGGGTACTTAGGACATTGGTTCAAAATTCTGAAAGTTATCGTCACTGGTCAAAAGATCACATTTTGGGATCTTGGCAACTAGCCTGCCTTTATGGCTGTTGGTTTTGTGACCATGGTTTACTACTTCTTTCTGGTGGAAACTGAAGCGCTGAAGAAGCTTCTTGGATGAGAAGCAAAACGTCTTCAAAAAAAAAAAACAAACAAACCCAGAAAGTTCAGTCACCTCTTGAAAAAGCACCTTTGGGATGCTGGAAACTGACTTGACTTCATGTTTTTAGCAAAAGATGACAAATTGCAGACTGCAAAAAGCAGGTTGGCTTAACAACTGTGGCGTTTGCTTAACAACTGCAGCATTCACTTAAGCCAGGGGTGTCAAATTCAGGACAAGTCCTGTGATGTACCGCAGCTTTTTCCCCCTTCACTAAACCAGGGGTGGGCATGGCCAGCGCGTGACACACCTGGCACGCGGGCCACAAGTTGGACACCCCTGGCTTAGGGACTGCCACAAAAAATTTGTAAGATCAGGTTGGTCGCGTAGGCCTTGACTGACGACCATCATGCGTATGACAAAAAGTCCAAGTTCCATTACGATCGTAATTCGAGGATTGCTTGTATACAGTCTGGAACGTGAACGTGGTTTCAAAAAGTTTGTGCTCAGATTAGTGGTGGGTTTCAAATTTTTTTACTACGGTTCTTGGGTATGGCTTGGTCGGCGTGGCATGGCTTGGTGGGCGTGGCAGGGGAAGGATACTACAAAATCCCCATTCCCCCCACCCCCGGATCAGCTGGGACTCTGGAGGCAGAGAATAGATGGGGGCGGGGCCAGTCAGAATTTTTACTACCGGTTCTCCGAACTACTCAAAATTTCCGCTACCGGTTCTTCAGAACTGGTCAGAACCTGCTGAAACCCACCTCTGGCTCAGATGTCTTCAGCAGATCCACATTTGGCCTGCAGAACCAGTGATTCTCTACCGTTCATTTATGCCCTGGGTTCCTCAAAGGAAATCGACTCCATTTTGCATTCAATTCTTTCTTTTCAAAAACTGATCACTCGGAGCAGAAGGGATCCCTGTATGACCGTTATCTAGTTTGCACATTGATTTGCATGAAATCAGGAACAAAATCTAGCCGTGTGGGACACTATTAGATGCAAATCAAAGATCTGTAGTATAATTCTCTACAGTATTAAGAAGATGCAGAATAGTACAGACTCTGAATTTTGTGAAGGAAATGACTGTTGTTGCTGTAATTTTTTTTTAACACAGTAGACCTATTTATAATAATAATAATAACAGAGTTGGAAGGACCTTGGAGGTCTTCTAGTCCAACCCCCTGCCCAAGCAGGAAACCCTACACCACTTCAGACAAATGGTTTTCCAACCTCTTCTTAAAAACTTCCAGTGTTGGAGTATTCACAACTTCTGGAGGCAAGTTGTTCCACTGATTAATTGTTCTAACTGTCAGGAAATTTATCCTTAGTTCTAAGTTGCTTCTCTCCTTGATTAGTTTCCACCCATTGCTTCTTGTCCTGCCCTCAGGTGCTTTGGAGTATCGCTCGACTCCCTCTTCTTTTTGACAGCCCCTGAGATATTGGAACACTGCTATCATGTCTCCCCTAGTCCTTCTTTTCATTAAACTAGACATACCCAGTTCCTGCAACCGTTCTTCATATGTTTTAGCCTCCAGTCCCCTAATCATCTTGGTTGCTCTCGAATCTGCCTCAGATTAGATCTGGGCAGACACTGCAATTGAGGAAACACAAATATGGATGGATACATACCTCTCCAATATTTATAGGACCCAAATTGATTATGGGGTGCCATTAAAAAGGTATCCAACAATGCCTTGAATTGTCCGATGCAACATCACTTCAGAAGTTTAATTCTGGGAAATTAAATTTGCAACTTCAAAGCCTCCCCTTTGCAAAGAAAATGGCTGGCAGGACCCCAGCACCTTTGCAAAGATACATTTATTAACTCCTTCTTTGGGGGTGAGTGGGGATTGTAGATTTGGTGTTCCTTCTCTTTTGGGGAGGTGAAAAAAGAACTCCTTTCCTGCATAATATCCAGCTCTCGATAATGCCTGGCGGAGTAATTTCCTGTAATAGAATCTTAATATTCTGACAGGGGAGTATGATGGGTGAGAAAGTTTTTTTTTATATTGACACCACAAAAATATTTATATTTCCAATCATGATAAGGTACCCGAAAATTAGTCATTAAGCAGTGCAGTTGGTAAGTGAAGCATCACGGGACTGCACCCAAGTTTACAAACTTTTTTTTGCTTTCAGTCGTTAAGCGAGACATCACAAGAAAATGACTTTCCCTGCTGGCCTTCCTCGTGGATGTCGCGTGTCAGAAACTGGCTGGGGAGTCGGAAAGGTGATTGCATGACTGCAGGATGCTGCAACAAAGCGATTGCCAAGCACCTGGTTCCATTCCCTCCCCACTCCTGGGGGAAGGATATTGCAAAATCCCCATTCTCTCCCTACCCCTGGGGAAAGGATATTGCAAAATCTCCATTCCCTCCCCACTCTGGGGCCAGCCAGAGATGGTATTTGCCAGTTCTCCAAACTACTCAAAATTTCTGCTACTGGTTCTCCAGAACCTGTCATAACCTGCTGAATTTCACCCCTGCCTGGTTTGTGGCCTGGTGTGGCTGTGGCCTGGTCATAAGTGTGAACACCAATTGTAAGTCACTTTTTTCAGTGTCATCAAAATTTCAAACGAGCGCTAAAACGAAGGGCTTGCAAGTGAAGGACTCCCTGTAACAGAAAGATAAATTAGGCCACTGTTATCCAGGGCTGAGATGATGATCAAACAGCTCGGAGTGTTGTTGGCACTGTTTTCTTATGTGTTCAGAGTTCAGTCACTTCCCTATAGAAAATAAAATCCCCCAGTGGGCGGATCATTATTTCTTGCATTGCATTTTTCCCCAGATTTGGCAATTTGGGATTTCAGCTCGCAGAATTTTCAGCAATAGCTATGCTGTGTTGGGTTAACGATTTTCTATCTTCACTGTGAGTTGTATTGTGTTGAGGGGGTGTGTGTGCAAATTTTGAGGGTGGGTTTCAAATTTTTTTACTACCAGTTCTGTGGGTGTGGCTTGGTGGGCGTGGCATGGCATGGCTTGGTGGCTGTAGCAGGGGAAGGATACTGTAAAATCTCCATTCCCTCCCCAATCTAAGGGAAGGTTACTGCAAAATCCCCATTTCCTCCTGATCAGCTGGGACTCAGGAGGCAGAGAATAGATGGGGGGCGGGGCCAGTCAGAATTTTTACTACCGGTTCTCTGAACTACTCAAAATTTCCGCTACTGGTTCTCCAGAACTGGTCAAAACCTGCTGAAGCCCACCTCTGGTGGGGGGGGGGGCTGCACTGAGGGAGCTCAACCAGTCTCATTGTACATATGTTGTGCACTGACAATAAAGATTTGAAATTTGCTGGCTGGGGAATTCTGCAAGGGGACATCTGCCAATCTGGAAGTTGCCGTGGCTGGGAAGCCCTTCTCCAGTGCCAGGTCTAGATAAAGGTTCCTAAACACCATCAACACTTAGGCTTTGGCCAACATAGGTAGTCCTCAACTTATGACCACAATTGAGCCCAGGATTTCTGTTGCTAAATGAGACAGTTAAGTGAGTTTTGCCCCATTTTACAACTTCGCTTGCCACGGTTGTTAAGCGAATCACTGCAATTGTTAAGTGAATGTGACTTCCCCACTGACCTGGCTTGTCAGGAGGTCACAAAAGGGGATCACCTGACCCCAGAGGTCCCTGCAACTGTCATAAATACTAGTCAGTTGCTCAGCATCCGGATTTTGGTCACATGACGGTGGGGATGCTGCCACGGTCGTAAGCTTGTGATAAGTCACTTTTTTTCAGTGCCGTTCTAACTTCAAACCCTCACTTAACAAATGGTTGTAACTCAAGGACTATCTGTGGACAATCTGTCATTGGATTAGTAGATATAGTTCACACTTTCAGTAACCTATTTCAGAATTTACTGGCTGTGAAATCCCCACGAAGCAGAGAGTTACACAGGAGCATCGCTTCAGGCATAGCTGGAAGAGGAAAAAGTTTGAAACGCACAGGTGGCTGAAGCTTATGAATTGATTCTTTGTCTGAAAATTGAGGTGTAAACAAGCACGTTCCAATTTTCATCTATGAGATACAGAAGAGTGTATGATTGTGGGCTTTTTTTTGTTGTTGTTTACATTTATACCCCGCCCTTCTCCGAAGACTCAGGGCGGCTTACAATGTATAGGGCAATAGTCTCATTCTATTTGTATATATTTACAAAGTCAACTTATTGCCCCCCCAACAATCTGGGTCCTCATTTTACCTACCTTATAAAGGATGGAAGGCTGAGTCAACCTTGGGCCGGGCTCGAACCTGCAGTAATTGCAGGCTTTGTGTTCTTAATAACAGGCCTTACCAGGCAGAGCTAAACCGGCCCTTAGAGCCGGTTTAGCTCTGGCAGGCAGGCAGAGCTAAACCGGCTTGAAATCCCAGTGCCTCTCGGTAGAATAAGCTCTTCATCAGTGTTTTTTCAAACTTGACCACGGAAACTTGAATTTCCGTGTGAAATTCACCTCTCAGATTTGCCCCAGATGGGTACTAGCTGGGGGATTCTGGGAATTAGAGTCCAAAGCTCTTAAAGCAGCCCAGTTTGAAAAAAATGTTCTACATTATCTGAAACCAGATAAGGCAGTGATAGTTAGCCATTTTTCCCTCGGGTGCCGAAAGCGCAAGCGCGTGTGCCCACATAATGCAATGTCCCCCACACACACCCTGCCCCATGCGCATACATGCCCAATCCCCCCATGCTCCCCACCCCCCACCCCCATGCCACATTTTGGGCCTAGCAGGCTTCCCTGACTTCCAGTAGGCCCATTTTTTGCCCTCCGGAGACTCTGGAGGCTTTTCCGAAGCCTCCAGGAAGGCGAAAACGGTATCCCCCGGCCCTCTGGAGGCCAGAAACGGCTCGTTTCCAGACTTCTGGTAGGCCCGTTTTTTGCCCTCCCAGAGCCTCCGTGTGAGCCTCCTGTACTTATTTGGCATCCAAAATGGGTTGTGTGGAGACTCCTGTGGGGGGACGGGCGGGTATGGGCATGCGTACATGCACAGCAAAGACCCAAAAATCAGCTGGCTGGCAGGAGACGTGCGCGCATGCGCGGTAGAGCTGACCTAGGGTGACGGCTCATATGCCTGCATGAAATAGCTCTGTGTGCCACCTGTGGCACCTGTGCCACAGGTTCGCCATCATGGAGATAAGGTGACTTCCACGAGGAGATTTCTCATTAAAATTAACTCAGTGAGATGTATCTTCCCTGCTTTTTTTGGCTCAGGTCTGGAATACTTGCTTGCAGGCAATCTCACAATCCTTTATTTCTGGGAACACTGTCGTTCTCACCTAAGAGTTCAGCTGCAAGATTCAGAGGTCATCCGCACTAGAGATTATTCATGCTGACTGACATCACCTCCAATGACGACAGATGCTCAGGGAGTTGTGCTGTGTGAACATCAGAACAAAAAGGTAAGGTACTTCCCAGTAGTCGTTACTCAATGAAACCCAGAAGTTATGTATTGCTATACAGGTAGTCCTTATGCCCATAATTGGGAACAGAATTTCCATTGGTAAGCAAGATAGTTAAGTGAGTTGAGATTTTACAGGCTTTTTAAAAAACCACATTCTTTAAGCAAATCACTGGAATTATTTAATGAACTACATGTTCATAAAGTGAATTTGGCATCCCCCATTGATTTAATTTGTCAGAAGCCAGCTGGAAAAGTTGCCAATTGTGATCACATGTCCCCGTCAGGGGTGAAATGCTCCCAGTTTGGGCCGGATCGACCGATCTGGTAATGATGGAGGTGGGTGGTTTGGAGAACCGGTAGCCAGAATCCCTGCCGCTGCCCCCCCTGGCCCCCCCCCTGTGCCCACTTGCCATTTGATGCTTCTTTCCGGCTCACTTGCTTTTCCCGCCCAAATGGTAGGAATAGGTTGTAAAAAAAAATGCTTTTAAAAGTAAAAAAAAAAAGATCATGCGCCATAGCTGATCACACCCACACCCACGCACTGTTCTACTCACCCCATGCCTCCTTTTGGCGTGCACTGCGCATGCGCACACCTCGTATTTGGCGCGTAGTAAACCGGTTCAGATTTTATCACTGGTTCCCGTGATGCCGCAACTCTTGTAAATACATGCCAATTGCTAAATGTCCAAATACTGACCACATGACCGTGGGGTTGCAACAGTCATAAGTGTGAATCCCGATTGTACGTCACTTTTTTCAATGCTGAAAAAACTTTTTTTTTTGTTCAATTGGTCGCTCAATGAATATGTTATAAGCGAAGGACCAACCGTACTTCAAATCTATCATCCTGGATGGCAAACTTCGATCAATGTAACCTGTTTGAGGTCACTGAAGTGGTGGCTTTCGGTGTACCTGGTGGCAATACGTTCCATAATTCAACAGTGTCTGGGTGAAGAAGTACTTCTTGTCAATGACCTGTCAGCTCAGCTGAAACGGATTAGCAAAAGATTCAAAACTTCTCTTTGCTTATTTAGATTGATTGTATTGTACCCGGTGCAATAAAAGCTTATTCCGGAAGAAGGAAGGACACGCTGCCCTTTGTCTTGCCTTCTCCCCAGTAGGAGTGAGCTAGGTCATAAGTAAACACTTAGTGGAAGATCTGGAAAACTCAAGACTCATGTTGTTGACAATGCCACCTTTGTCCATGGGAAATAACTTACTAAACAAACCAAAGTCTATAACGTGATTGTCATTTCCTGGTTGTGCCTGGAGAAATCTTGTCAAAAGATTTGTCCTTCAAAGCATTGGCTTGGCTTCGTTTGACACACCCAGTGTTCTTTGGAAGGACTGGAGATTCCCTGAGGTTTACTCTCCTCGTGCCTTTTGCTGGCAGATCTCCATTTATTTCAACGTCATTCTTTCCCGTTTTATACCGGTTTGATCGGTACGGGGGATCAGGTCATTTTTGTCCCTCTTTATAATGTCTTCCTTCTTCTTAAGTTCTTCCTGACTTCTCCTGTCATTTACCCCTTGACAACTCAACCACCTGCCTGGTTAGCTTCCTTGTCATCAGACTGCCACTGTGTTGACTCCGCAAGAAAGCCGGAAGGCAAACTAAACAAGATAGCTGAGACAATTGGGATAGGGATTAAAAGCTCCAATGCCAGATGGCAAACTAACCATATCCTCCTCCCTGTGACCTGTTGCAGTGCAAACACCCTGTGGCACCAAGCAATGTTTGAAGGGCTAAATGATGGGTTCTCCCTTCAGCTGTTTAGGGAAGGACACCTTTAGGCTGCAATTCCAGTCACCCTTGGAAGGACATCCCAGAATGTCGCAAGGATAAATTAAAGCCAAGATGGACACCTTACCTAGCCTCCTTAGAGTTTCCAAGAAAACATGTTGGCATGTTCATCAGTTTTTTAAAAAAAAACAGTTGACAAAGTAGGGAAATATGCCATTGACAATGCTGGAGAATTGGATTTACTAGACCAAGGGGTCCCCTATCACCGATCCGCAGCCCAGCGCCAGTTCTGAAGCCCATTTGGAACTGGGCAAGCACATGTGTGAGAAGCTAGATTTGTGAAAATGGCAAGTATGCATATGAAACCATCCTCTCTCACCCCCAACCTGCTGCCACCGCTGCCACCTCCGCCAGTCGGCCAAGCTGAAAAAATTGGGGACTACTATACTACACCATTGGGATGCGGTGTTCGAATCCCTAGCACCATGTAACGGGGTGAGCTCCTGTTACTTCTCCCAGCTTCTGCCAACCTAGCAGTTCGAAAGCACGTAAAAAAATGCAAGTAGAAAAATAGGGACCACCTTTGGTGGGAAAGGAACAGCACTCCGTGCGCCTTTGGCATTGAGTCATGCTGGCCACATGACCACGGAGACGTCTTCGGACAGCGCTGGCTCTTCAGCTTTGAAACGGAGATGAGCACCGCCCCCTAGAGTTGGGAACGACTAGCACACATGTGCGAGGGAACCTTTACCTTTTTATACTAGACCACTTTCTTGGCAAGCATAATTTCCTTCCCATTGGTGGTAGGAAAAGAACATATCAAAAACCGGGAAAGATTAAAGAGAGAAAGAAGCCCTCCGCTGCTCTTCCTTTTTCAGCCCCTTGGTACAAACTCAGCAGGACTTTGCAACAGACCACCTGCTCCTGAGGATCAGCCATGTATCTGCCAAGGAATCCATGTGGATGTGTTCTCTGCCAGGGTTGAGCAGGTTTCAAGCCAGTTGCATCTAGTCTGCTTTTTAGTCTGGTTGGCATTGAAATTTACTTGGTAAGCTCAAGGATGGGCAATGAAGAGTTTCCCAAACCACCATTTTGAACGGTACATATGGTGGACAAAGAATGACAGTCACAAGGGCTGGTCAAGTGTTAATCTTACATGAGTCACGGTGGCGCAGTGGTTAGAGTGCAGTACTGCAGGCTCCTTCTGCTGACTGCTGGCTGTCTGCAATTTGGCAGCTCAAATCTTACCAGGTTTAAGGTTGACTCAGCCTTCCATCCTTCCAAGGTGGGTAAAATGAGGATCCAAATTGTTGGGGGCAATACGCTGACTCTGTAAGCCGCTTAAAGAGGGCTGTAAAAGCACTGTAAAGCAGTATATAAGTCTAAGTGCTAATCTATCTTTCCCTAACCAAGTCCAGTCTGTTGGCCTCTAATTTTACCTGGCTGTAAAGTCCAGAAATCCATGAGTAGCATTGCTGCACTAGCTGCTAACAGGAAGCTGGTGTAGATGTCCATTCCAAGAATTTGAGATGAGTAACCAAACCAAGCCACCTGTGATGATCCAGGGTGTGGCACAAAAGCAACACAACTCAACTAAAACTCCCCTTTATTGCTCCAACTGTGCCCCCAGATGTTCCCACATTCACTACAAGTCCTGGAGCAAAGCTCTCACATGCACCTTCAGAAGCCTCTTGCTGCAAGTAGTCCAGTAAGCCAGGTTAACCAAACAGCAACCTGGGCCAGGAGTCCAATAAGCCAGGTTATGGAAAGCAAAGCTCTCACATGCACCTTCAGAAGCCTCTGGCTGCAAGTAGTCCAGTAAGCCAGGTTAACCAAACAGCAACCAGGGCCCTGAGTCCAATAAGCCAGGTTAACTAAACAGTAACCAGAGCAAGAAGTTCAGCAAAGCAGGCAAATTGGCAAGCCCTACAAGACAAGAGTATAGCAATCTCCAAGTTTTGGGAAGTGCACAGGAGGCTCCACAGATTCAATGCTTGTTCCTGACAAATGCCCAATGGGCCACCCATTTCTTTTAATATATAAACTACTTCTGGTTCTGCCTTCCGTGTTCTTTTTCCGAAAACTAGTTTTACAAGGGGGAAGTTTACTTGTAGGCATGGCTAACCCACTAAGACTCATCATCACCCACTGACGTATTACAGATCTTCCTCTAAAGCAAAGATCTCCAAACCTTGGCGACTTTAAGACTTGTGGACTTCCAACTCCAGAGTTCTGGGAGTTGAAATCCACGAGTCTTAAAGTCGCCAAGGTTGGAGACCTCTGCTCTAAAGCACAACTTGGTGTGTCTCCAGTTTCAAAGATGTGATGCTGCACTTGTGCACAATGAGGGTGGAGAGGGTCGCATGCACATGTGTGTGGGGGTGCAGCCCCCGGCCCATTTTTGGTCCTAGAAGATTTCAGGGAGGCCTTCTAGCACCAAAATGGAGGTCATGTGTACATGCGCAAGGGGCGTGGGAAAACGTAGAGGGTCACACATGCATGTAGTGGGGAGGCAGTGGTGGGTTGCTACCGGTCTCCCCAGTTCGCAAGAACCGGTAGTAAACATTTTGAGTACTTCGGAGAACCGGTAGCAAAAATTCTGCCTAGCCCTGCCCATATTCTATTGCTGCCTCCCGACTCCCAGCTGATTGGCTGGAAGGAAAAAACTCTGGGCTCGCTTGATGAAGAAGAAGAAAAAAACGCAAGACACCGTCGCTTTAAATTGAGAAGCCAAGAAGCCTCCCAACTGATCGGTTACAATGAAAAAATCAGGACTCGCTTCTCAGCCAGATCACTTGGCAAAGAAGAAGGGGGAGGGGAAATGCTGTTGCTTTAAATTGACAGAGCTGGAAGCTCGTTTCTGGGTCAGCTGAACAACAAATTGGATAAGTGGAGGAATTCTTATATGGTTCAAAGTTTTTGAAGTTCTGGGGTTTGTGCAACATGGGGCTTTGTGTTTCTAAAAAGGTTTGGGCGATTTCCATTGTGAAGTATCCTGTCTTGAATGAGTTTTCTGCCTGCTTGTAAATGGAGCCGAACTTCCGGCTTCCACTTCTAAGCACCGGTAGCTGTTTTCTGCTTACAAAGTTTCCTTTATGCAGCTGGCAGGAATGTGGAATTCCAGGCAGGTTCCTTGTTAACAGCTTAATTATTTCTTAATTATCTAGTAATATTTTATTTGGGAAATGAAGAAGGGGGAGTTTGATTCCTTCCCAGAACAGATTAGTGGGGTGGGGAGGGAATGGGGATTTTGAAGTAACCTTCCCCTGGAGTGGGGAGGGAATGGAGATTTTAGGCTTGCTGTCAAACATCAGCCATAATACTAATGACTGTTTTGAACAATATGCAGGTAGTATTAAATGAATAACTATTTTATATGTGAAATTATGACTGAAACCTATATAGGTTCACACTGTCAGGAAGTTTGTCCTTAGTTTTAGGTTGCTTCTCTCTTTGATGAGTTTCCATCCACTGCTTCTTGTTTTGCCTTCTGGTGCTTTGGAAAATACTTTGCCCCCCTCCCTTCTTTCTAGCAGCCCCTTAAAAGCCTGTTGCCTATCACACTCTTGGGCAAAGCATATGAGCCATTTCCTCCTTTCAGTGGTCCATGAAAGTGCATCTATAGCAGAGGTCTCTAACCTCGGCCACTTTAAGACTTTAAGACAGCAAAGGCTGAGGAATTCTGGGAGTTGAAGTCCACAAGTCTCAAAGTGGCCAAGTTTGGAGACCCCTGATCTATAGTATGTAGATAATAAAGTTGGAAAAAAGATGAAAAAACATTTTTACAGAACTATAGATACATTGAGGCTGGGTGTGACAAGGAATGGCTGGGAGGGGAGGGGCCAGGCAAGGTACTCCTTGACGCGAGTGACATTGAGTTGGCCACGCCTACCCAGTCACATGACCATCAAGCCACACCCACTCTCACATGACCATCAAGCCATGCCCACAAAATAAGCCACACCCACAGAACCGGTAGTAAAAAAATTTAGAACCCATTCCTGGGGGGAGGGGCCTGCGGGGAGGCAGTGCATTATGGGTGTCGGTATGCGCGTGCTTGCTTTCGGCACCTGAGGTAAAAAAGGTTCACCCTCATCGATATACACTACTTTAAACAGTGCTAGTGTTGTACAGTAATTTCTGACCACCATGTTCGAGTATGTCAACTTTGGGGCCTTTGGTGGCTTAACAGACTAATGCAGTCTGTTATTAACAGCAGCTGCTTGCAATTACTGCAGTTTCAAGTCCCACCAGGCCCAAGGTTGACTCAGCCTTCCATCTTTTATAAGGTAGGTAAAATGAGGACCCAGATTGTTGGGGGCAATAAGTTGACTTCGTATATAATATACAAATGGATGAAGACTATTGCTTGATATAGTGTAAGCCGCCCTGAGTCTTCGGAGAAGGGCGGGATATAAATGCAAATAAAAAAAAAACAAAAAAAAACTTATCTATCATTCTAATGCCTACATTCTAATACATACATAATGTCTCTTTTCATGTCCACCTAGCCTGATTCTTCCACATTCCAGCTTCTACCTCATGTTTCTAACCATTGATAGAAACTATCCCACGTAGCACAGTATTCTGTATCTCCTTTATCTTTTATTTTCAGCGTTAGTCTGTCCATTTCCGCACAGACTCCTACCTTCCTTATTTGTGGCTGAATAAGATTAAGTGATGTTCGTTTTCCTGTTTTCTTGGATTTCGTCTGTTTATTTTATTTATTTTTGATTGTGGTTAGACTGTTACGGGAATTTTAACGGTGGTTGTGTTGTACACTGCCCCAGATTCCAAGTTTGTGAGACAGGCAGCTATATAAATCTGCTAAATGAATAAAAATAAAATAAAAATGATATCTGTCCTTGACCCCAAGAATGTGCTCAGTCTAATCTCTGAAAGCCATAATCCCTTTCAACAACTTTCTCCATCACTGAATGGCTCCTATCGAGAATTATCCCCTCTTCTGCTGCCTAGCAAATGAAGAGACATGGGTCCTAGGCATCCAAGATTTTAAATTTTTTACTAAAAATGGACCAGTCACACGTTTTTTGTTTGTTTTTTAATGGGCAAATTATTTTTTCCCCCCATAATAATTCCCACAATTTGACCAGTGTACAATACAATCACTTATACAACAATCGATCCTATACTCAAATTATGCTCAATCCGGGCTACTCGACCGCCACTCCCTCCCTTAATCCTTTCTACCCTTCTCATCCTTCTTCGACTTTCCCCACCATCCTTCTCCTCGCTTTCCTACTTCCCCTCCTCTTTCCCACTTCTCACTACCATCCTTTCTAACCCTCTATCTTCTCCTCCTTCTTCTCCTCCTATCCTTTCTTCTCCCTCCCTTCTTTCCTACCTACCTACTTACTTTCTTCCTTCTTTACTCCTCTTTCCTTACCCTTTCCCTTCGGGAGTGGTTACCGAGCAGCCCCGACTTTACACCATTCCAACTTGTTTAATTCTACCCTTATTTCTGTACAATGGCAATCAATCAACTTATAATCTTCACACGTTTTTTAAAATATATTTTTTTATCCGGCCTTTTAACTATTTTTTTTTCATAAGCAATTCCAAACAGCAAAAATAACCAATATTCCTTTATCCTCCTATTTTTCCTGCAACAACAACTTTGTGAGGTGGGTTGGGTTGAGATCGAGAGTGATTGGCCCAAAGTTACCCAGCTGGCTTTCGTGGATAAGGTGGAACTAGAACTCCCAGTCACCTGGTTTCTAGCCTGGTGCCTTGATCACTAGACCAAACTGGCTTGCTTTAGACTATACAGTGACTGTTCCCAGGAAGTAAGAATCCCAGTTACCTCACCCCAAATTTTAGAATGTGCATGTAAACATATAATACAGACAGTCCTTGACTTATGACCATAATGGAACCCAACATTTCTATTGTTAAATATGAGTGAATTTTGCTCTATTTCGCGACCTTTCATACCACCTTTAAGTGAATCATTGCAGCTGATAAGTTAGTAACCTGGTTGTTAAGTGACTTTGGTTTTCCCATTGACTTTGCTTGTCAGAAGGTCACAAAAGTGGATCACATGACACTGCAGCTGTCATAAATACAAGTCAGTTGCCAAGCCATCTGAATTTCAATCACATGAACAAGGGGATGCTGCAAAGATCATAAAACTGTGAAAAAAAACGGTCTTAAGAAGTCACATTTTTTGGTGCCATGGTAATTTTGAATGGTCACTAAATGGACTGTTGTAAAGTCGAGAGGTTCTTTTCCCCAGGTGAGTGATGAGTGTTATCATGAAAGTTCCTGTAATGGATTCAAAGCCCCTGCGATTAACTGCAAATAGCTGGCAGCCAAGATTTCCAAGATATCTCAGGGGTTGCCACAAAGAAGAGGGAGTCAAGCTATTCTCCAAAGCAGGGGTCTCCAGCTTTGCCAACTTTAATACTTGTGGACTTCAACTCCCAGAGTTCCTCAACCAGCTTTGCTCCAAAGGACCTGAAGGCAGGACAAGAAACCATGGGTGGAAACCAATCAAGGAGAGAAGCAACTTAGAACTAAGGAGAAATTTCCTGACAGTTAGAACAATTAATCAGTGGAATGACTTGCCTCCAGCAGTTGTGAATGCTCCAACACTGGAAGTTTTTAAGAAGAGCTTGGATAACCATTTGTCTGAAGTGATGTAGGGATTCCTGCCTAAGCAGGGGGTTGGACTAGAAGACCTCCAAGGTCCCTTCCAACTCTGTTATTCTATTCTATTCTCCTTCTGTAGTAAGCACATCACTGACTTCTATAAAACAGTGTATCTCCATTGGACTGCAAGATAGCCACCATAGTGACTTAAAACTTCTCAAAAAGAGGAATTTGAAAGAGATGTAAGATTCAAGAAACCAGCATAGAATAAAATAGAATTCTTTATTGGCCAAGTATGATTGGACACAGAAGGAATTTGTCTTCGGTGCAGATGCTCTCAGTGTACGTAAAAAGACAACATACATTCATCATGTATGGTACAACACTTAAAGATAGTCATAGGGTACAAATAAGCAATCAAATCATATTAGGAAACAGTCAATATAAACCATAAGAATAAATATCATCATACATATGAAGAAACATTGATAGCTGGAAATCTCACACCCGCAGCTCAGCATTGAACCAGAGTCCTTCTGTCTGGTTCCCCCCTCCTCCCTCCTCCCTCCTCCCTCCTCCCCTCCCCTCCTTTCTTTAGGGGTGGCTCAGCTCTCTTTCTGATGAGTATTCCCATCCTTGTCACACAGCTGCATCCACTCTTATTATTATCTCCCCTGGGCCCAAAACGATGGCCAAGGCTACCCTGTCTCTGGGAAACCCAGAGCCAGCCTCCGGGAATGTCAGATCTTTTCCCAGAGAGAGTTTTAAGCAGATTGTTTAGAGAGGGGATTAACCCTTCACAAAACACTGGTGGGGTGGGGTGGGGGAACGCAAGGCTGGGTGGAGGGACAAACATAGTGAGATTTTTAGATGCCGCAAGCTTCCCCCCTTTCCTTTCCCAGTGGGCCTGTGTTTGATGGAAGGAGACCTAAAAGCAGTTCCAGGAGCTGGTGCCCTCTAGGCGATGGTCAGTGGTCTGAAATTTAAGGTTCTTTCTTGGGGTTGGGGAGCTAAGAACACCTGGCTCTTGGGGGCTCCTTTAAAGGCAAGCCCTCACAGAGTGCCAATCTGTTTTCATACGCTGTTTCTGCACCAGCCAGTTCTCTAGTGTTTTGTTTATGTGCGTTTATAGCGGCTGGCATAAGTGATTGCCTCCAGATTTTTTTTTCTTGCTCTTCCCATCACCCTTTACGTTATATATTTTAATTTATTTATTTTGTCGAGTACATATTAGATAATATCTATAAGTATAAGCATGAATTGAGCACATAAAATGAATACAATTAAAGGGAACATTAGGACAGGGACGGTAGGCACGCTGGTGCTCTTATGCACGCCCCTATTATTATTTTTTTAATTTTATTTTTAATTTATTTATTTAGTTAGTTATATAGTGGAAAGCTATCCTGGTTTTCTTTGTACACAGAGAATGTGACATGGCCTTCCCTCATAGCTTCTTCTGGTGATGAATTCTGTTCCTTCCTTCCTTCCTTCCTTCCTTCCTTCCTTCCTTCCTTCCTTCCTTCCTTCCTTCCTTTCTTTTTTTTCTTTTGTCACAACAGTATACACAAATATAACATATAAGCAAAAGTATGCAACAACTATATTAATTTGATATAATGAAAGGGAACAATAGGATAGGAACGGTAGGCACTTTTGTGCTTTTATGCACGCCCCTTATAGTCCTCTTAGGAATGGGGTGAGGTCAATAGTAGACAGTTTTTGGCTGAAGTTTTTGGGATTTTGAGAAGAGACCACAGAGTCAGGTAGTGCGTTCCAAGCGTTAACAACTCTGTTACAGAAGTCATATTTTCTGCAATCAAGATTGAAGCGGTTAACTTCTTTCCTTCCTTCTTTCTTCCCTTCCTCCCCTTTTCCTTTTTTTCTTCTTTTCTTCCTTCCTTCCTTCCTCCCTTCCTCCCCTTTTCCCTCCCTCCCTCCCTCCCTCCCTCCCTCGGATTTATTGAGTCTGTATTTCAATAACTGTCTGGTTTGATACAGCAACCAAACAAGACAGGTACAGACTTCAACAGATAGGACCGCAGAAAAAACAATTGCAACCAGCCTGCCTTCCATTAAGGACCTGTCTATTGCAGGTGGACTGAGAAATTATCTACAGGACATAAACTGTTTCAGCCCCTCCTCTCGAGACTCCGCTGTAGGGCGTTGCATGCCAAAACAGCTAGACAGAGAGACAGGTTTTTTTTTCCTCGTGCCATCACTCTGCTGAACACCTAATCCCCACAGTATTGCTTTATGTCTAAGCATATTTCCCAAGTTGTATGGCTGTAGTATTTTATTATTATCCTTCTCATCTTCTCTACTACCCCCCCTTATTGCTATCATATTATGATTATTATTACTCTGTTGCTTTGCATGTACATTGAGAGTTTCTACATTGGAGAGAAGTTCCTGGTGTGTCTAATCACACTTGGTCAAATAAAGCTGTTCTATTCCTGTTCCTGTTCCTGTTCCTGTTCCTGTTCCTGTTCCTGTTCCTATTCCTAGCCTAGCCTAGCCTTTATTGTTGTTGTTAGTTGTGAAGTTGTGTCTGACCCATCGCAACCTCATGGACAATGTTCCTCCAGGCCTTTCTGTCATCTACCAACCTCTAGAGTCCATTGAAGCTCACGCCGACAGCTTCAGTGACTCCATCCAGCCACCTCGTTCTCTGTCGTCCCCTTCTTCTTTTGCCCTCAATCTTTCCCAGCATTAGGCTCTTCTCCAGTGAGTCCTTCCTTCTCATTAAGTGGCCAGAGTATTTGAGTTTCATCTTCAGGATCTGGCCTTCTAAAGAGCAGTCAGGGTTGATCTCCTCTAGGACTGACCGGTTTGTTCGCCTTGCAGTCCAAGGGACTTGCAGGAGTCTTCTCCAGCACCATAGTTCAAAGGCCTCAATTCTTTGGCGCTCAGTCTTTCTTATGGTCCAACTTTCACAGCCATACATTGCAACTGGGAAAACCATAGCCTTGACTATACGCACCTTGGTTGGCAGGGTGATGTCTCTGCTTAGCTTAGCCTAGTTTAGCCTAATTTCTTCCTCATTCCCTTTGGTCATTACCTACCTACCTTCCTTCCTTCCTTCCTTCCTTCCTTCCTTCCTTCCTTCCTTCCTTCCTTCCTTCCTTCCTTCCTTCTTTCCTTCCTTTTATTGGCTAAAGCAAACTCTGATATTGCCAAACAATGTGGTTGAATTATAATTCACAGCAATCCCAATCTATATGACTGGCAGGTGCCACTTTCCATTTCTGAAACATGGCTAAGAGACCTGAATCTCAGTCTACTCAACCATATGTCGTTTTCTTGACTTTGCATTAGTTGCTATTTCTTGCGAAGATGAAATGAAAAAAGGGACCTCTTTCTTTCCATGCTCTATGGCAGAATCTGTTAGCTTTGAAGGATTCTATGAACCCTGCGATCATCAACACCAATGAGTAAATATTTATAAAAATAATAAAAGATGGAAAATAAATACTCGATTGCAAACTCGGTTGCAGAACAGAACAGAACAGAACAGAAGAGAACAGAATAGAATTCTTATTGGCCAAGTGTGGTTGGACACACAAGGAATTTGTCTTTGGTGCATATGCTCTCAGTGTACATAAAAGAAAAGATACCTTCACAAAGAATTCTAAGGTACAACACTTAATGATAGTCATGGAATGGAATGGAATGGATTAGAATGGATTAGAATAGAATAGAATATAATTTTTTATTGGCCAAGTGTGATTGGACACACAAGGAATTTGTCTTGGTGCATATGCTCTCAGTGTACATAAAAGAAAAGATACCTTCATCAAAAATCATAAGGTACAACACTTAATGATAGAATAGAATAGAATAGAATAGAAGAGAAGAGAAGAGAAGAGAAGAGAAGAGAAGAGAAGAGAAGAGAAGAGAAGAGAAGAGAAGAGAAGAGAATTCTTTATTGGCCAAGTGTGATTGGACACACAGGAATTTGTCTTGGTGCATATGCTCTCAGTGTACATAAAATAAAAGATACACTCATCAAGGTACAATACTTACAACACTTAATGATGATCATAGGGTACAAATTTAACACTTAATGGTACAACACTTAATGATAGTCATAGGCTACAAATAAGCAACCAGGAAACAATCAATAGCAGTATAAATCGAAAATACAACTTCAGCAATAGAGCGGTCAGCACCTGGAATGCTCTCCCTGACTCCATCGTTACTTCCTCAAACCCCTGTAGCTTTAACCTTAAACTGTCTACCATGGACCTCACCCCATTCCTAAGGGGTCTGTAAAGGGGCGTGCATAAACGCACCAGTGTGCCTACCGTCCCTGTCCTACTGTCCCCATTTATTTGTACTCATTTCATGTGCTCACGTCCAGTCAAGTCATGCCGGCCACATGACCATAGAGACGTCTTCGGACAGCGCTGGCTCTTCGGCTTTGAAACAGAGATCAGCACCGCCCCCTAGAGTCGGGAACGACTAGCAAATATGTGCGAGGGGAACCTTTACCTTAAGAAAGGGTGAGCTTAAGAAGAACACATATATCAGTGCCAGTGGGCAACTGCCTGTGAAGACCGTGACTGGGAGAAATTCCTACAAGCAAAGAGGCAACAATGGCCGCTTCTTAGTTGCGCCTCAAGATCCAAGAGTCTCTGCAAAGCCTCTTTTAGCAAACTGACTGCCTGTGACTCTTGAACAGGGCACAGCCACCCTTCTCGGAGATGGACACTCTAAGTATGGGAGTTGCTGTTCAATACATCTCAGCTTAGTGGGAAATCTAGACAAAAAGTTGGGCTCAATATATGTGGAAATTGCTGAAATAGGAAACACCTTCCTCCTTCTCCTCCTCCCTTCCTTTTCCTCCTCCCTTCCTTCTCCTCCTCCCTTCCTTCTCCTTCTTCCTTCCTTCTCCTTCTCCTCCTCCCTTCCTTCTCCTTCTCCTCCTTCTGCTCCTTCCTTCCTTCCTTCCTTCTCCTTCTCCTTCTCCTTCTCCTCCCTTCCTTCTCCTTCTCCTTCTCCTCCTCCCTTCCTTCTCCTCCTTCCTTCCTTCCTCCTCCTTCTGCTCCTTCCTTCCTTCTCCTTCTCCTCCCTTCCTTCTCCTTCTCCTCCTCCCTTCCTCTTCCTCCTCCCTTCCTTCTCCTTCTCCTCCTCCCTTCCTTCTCCTTCTCCTCCTTCTGCTCCTTCCTTCCTTCCTTCCTTCTCCTCCTCCCTTCCTTCTCCTCCTCCCTTCCTTCTCCTTCTTCCTTCCTTCTCCTTCTCCTCCTTCTGCTCCTTCCTTCCTTCCTTCTCCTTCTCCTCCCTTCCTTCTCCTTCTCCTCCTCCCTTCCTCTTCCTCCTCCCTTCCTTCTCCTTCTCCTCCTCCCTTCCTTCTCCTTCTCCTCCTTCTGCTCCTTCCTTCCTTCCTTCTCCTTCTCCTTCTCCTCCCTTCCTTCTCCTTCTCCTCCTCCCTTCCTCTTCCTCCTCCCTTCCTTCTCATTCTTCTTTCCTCCTCCTCCTCCTTCTCCCCCTTCCTTCTCCTTCTCCTCCTCCCTTCCTTCTCCTTCTCCTCCTCCTTGATTTGGGGATGAGTTTGCTGGTTTATTTTTTCTCCTAAGTACCCTGCCTCCAAAGGAAGACACAGCCTTATCTTCTTGTGGCAGTCAGGAATCCATCAGGATGAGGCATGGTGTTTGAGCAGATTAATGTAAGCCATCACACTTCTCCTACTACTGATAATGCTCTCCTGACCTTGTTGCCAGTCAGTGAGATGTCACCCTGTATATCAGAGAAGCTGGTTTATGTTGCAAGCAGTTCACATGAAGAGCACATGATGTTTGGTCTAATCTGGAGGTCACGAAAGCAGAAATGACAGTAGCCAGGCCCGGTAAACACCAATAGGACTGTAACTTCAATTAGTTCAGATAATTGGGATCTAATTGAGGATTATCTGTTTCTAGAGGTGGTTTTCCATGACAGGATTACACAATTTATCAGTAGACACAATACATTCCCAAACCTTGGTCTGATGTCCCATCTGCCTCTTTTTAAAAAATGTTAAATGGGGGGGATCCTGTACACTGCAAAACAAACCACCAGAATCTAGCGTTATCTCTGTTTTTTAGAGACAATTGACATTCTTTAGAAAATTAAAATGGTGAAAGACTTCAGCTCACTACTTTGGAAAATGATCTATCTGTGCAGGTACTAAAACAAAAGAAATCTGGGATGGTAGAATCATAGGATTAGAAGGTAAAACTTAGAGGTTTTCAATCCCAGCTTGTTCTGCAAAATTCTCTATCACCGCATTCCACCAGCTGGCCACGCAGTCTCTGTTTAAGAAGATTCTACAATCCTTCAAGATGCCATCATTCCATTGTCCAACGATTCTCACTCTTAGGAATTGAAGTCCAGTGAAAATCGTCTTCTTTGCCATTGTTTCTAAGAACATCTAGGAACAATTCTGCCATGTCTTCTATATTGGGTCTTCTATATTGGGAACATTGGGTGCTATCTAGCAAAATGAAATTCAGTGATGAAAAAAGTAAGGTTCTACATTTAGGCAAGGAAAACAAAATGCACAGGTACAGTATATGTGGTCCCTTGCTCAATAGGAGTAACTGTGAGAGGGATCTTGGAGTCCTAGTGGACAACTGTTTAAATATGAGCCAGCCGTGTGCAGCAGCTGCCAAAAAAGCCAACACGGTTCTAGGCTGCATAAACAGAGGGATAGAATCAAGATCACCTGAAGTGTTAATACCACTTTATAATGCCTTGGTAAGGCCACACTTGGAATGCTGCATTCAGTTTTAGTCTCCATGATGTAAAAAGATGTTGAGACTCTAGAAAGAGAACTGGAACTCGGTATGACTAGTTTAATGAAAAGAAGGACTGGGGGAGACATGATAGCAGTGTTCCAGTATCTCAGGGGCTGCCACAAAGAAGAGAGAATCGAGCTATTCTCCAAAGCACCTGAGGGTAGGACAAGAAGCAATGGGTGAAAACTAATCAAGAAGAGAAGCAACTTAGAACTAAGGAGAAATTTCCTGACAGAACAATTAATCAGTGGAACAACTTGCCTCCAGAAGTTGTGAATGCTTCAACACTGGAAGTTTTTAAGAAGATGTTGGATAACCATTTATCTGAAGTGGTGTAGGGTTTCCTGCCTAAGCAGGGGGTTGGACTAGAAGAGCTCTAAGGTCCATTCCAACTCTGTTATTCTATTCTACTCTATATTACATTCCTTCCAATACCTGAAGACAATTATCCCATCCCTCTCCAAACTTCTCTTCTCCATTTCTTTCCCAAAGTTTTCCTTCCAGTTGAAGTCCCAGTTCTCCCAGTTTAAAAAAAATATTCGACTGAAGAAAAAAATGCTTTTAAATGTAAAAAAAGAAAAAAAAAACCCTCTGATGATCGCGCGGCTCAGCTGGGCATGGGGGGTGGGCAGGGATTTTTGCTACCGGTTCTCAGAACCACCCGCCACCATTGCTACCGGATCGGATGATCCGGTCCGAGCCGGGAGCATTTCATCCCTGGACTTATTCCTATCAAACAGAGCACATGGCCACCTTCGGTCAAAGTCTAGATTGCCCCACTGAGTTATAATCCTCTTCTCCAGTTCCTTCCCACTTCCTTGGAAGCCCCCTGGCCGATTCTGGTTTTCAAGCAGGTCATGGGAATCCCTGCAGCTCCAGCTGGAGCATTTTTTTCTAAAACTGACTGTGACTCAAGACTTGAGTGAGATTGTACAATTTGCCCCCCAGGGATTAGAGGACAAACAGTTGCTGTCCGTCCATAGAAAAGGCCCAGTGGCAGGAGCGTCTTGGTCTAATTCTGTCTGCAGGGTGTGGTCAGAAAAGTCAAGATGTGCGAAGGACATTAAAAATAGGTTGTCATGCACTAGAGAAATCAGGAGGTCTAGGCAATTCAAACCAGCATAAAGATTTATGGCAAACTGAAGCTCTCTCTACAAGAATATGAACTACTAACAGTTCAAGAAAATTAGCGATAGATAAAAAAGAGTCAAAGGAATTCAAGGTGGGATGGACTTAGACAAGGGTGGGCTTCAAAAATTTTAGCAAGGGGTTCTCTGCCTGGTTGCTGGGTGGCCATGGCCTAGTTGGCCTTCTGCACCACGGTGAGGGGGCATTTTTGCCCTCCCTGGGCTTAGGAGGCATTTCTTGAGCCTCTGGGAGGGCAAAAACAGCCTCTCCAGGCTCCAGAGGTCCTCCCGAACTTCTGGTGGGCCCATTTTTTTGTCCTCCCCCAGCCTCTGCACGCGCCCTGCACTTACCTGCATCCAAAATGGGCAGTTTGGGGACTCCTGGGAGGGGCAGAGTGGGGTGGGAGGGCCCAGCCAAGAGTGGGATTTGGGGGTTCTCTGAACTGCACAGAATCTTAGAGGTTCTCTGGAACCCCTGTGAACCCCAAGCAGCCCCACCCCTGAACCTAGATCTCTTGCGGGCACGAAGGGACTCATGGCTGTTGATGTGTTTGACTCCCTCCCTCGCTCAGGCTCATCCTGGTCATCTCCTATGCATTTTGTGGCTGCCATCTTGACTTCGGACTTTTCCACCTAATGGACTTTGCTTGTCAGAAGCCAGGTGGGAAGCTCACACATTGCAATTACCTTAGCATAAGGCTCTGCAACTGTTATAAACATGAGCCGATCGTCCCAAAGGTGCTTTTTTTCAGGAGGCAACTGGACTTCCTTGTTTTTTTCTTTGAAGACGTTTTGCTTCTCATCCAAGAAGCTTCTTCAGCTCTGACTGGATGGTGGGGAATGGACGGATTCCTTGCAGACAGCTGGTCATTTGCATGATCCTTTTAGAGGGTCGTTGAAGCACTTGGAGGCTTTAACTTGGAGGTTTTGACTATTTTATTATTTTTTATTATTATTATTTATTTGCATTTATATCCCGCCCTTCTCCGAAGACTCAGGGCGGCTTACACTATGTTAGCAATAGTCTTCATTCTATTTGTATATTTATATACAAAGTCAACTTATTGCCCCCAACAATCTGGGTCCTCATTTTACCTACCTTATACCTTATATTTTAACTATCTAACTTTTATTTTTTTTAAAAGAAACTACTTTTAACTGTGAAGCAATTGCCAAGTACCCGAATTGCGATTGATCATGAATTCGTGAAACAATTGCAATGTTGAAGAGTTGCACGTCACTTTTTCCGAGGCTGTTATGACGTCAAGCCATTGTTAAATGAATGTTTATAGCATGGTGAAATTCAAAACTTTTCCCTACTGGTTCTGTGGGCGTGGCTTGGTGGTCATGTGACTGGGTGGGGTGTGGCCTGGTGGTCATCTGACCAGAAAAACCAACTATCACACTTTACACAAAAATAACACAAAAGCTACACAACTGACTCACACACAATGCAAAAGCAGCTGGACTTTAGACAAAATGGCCCCTGCAACAAGCAGGGAACCTCACAGAGTCACAGAAAGCTCAAAAACAAACTAGCACAATTTACACCATGACAATCAGCTTTGCCGTGCGATCCTCGGAATTTTTTTTTTACTTTTTAAAACATTTTTTTACTACCGGTTCAGGCAAACCAGTAGCATTTTCACCCTTGGTTTATAGGTTGTGGACTACCTGTACCTTAATAATTCATAGTTAGGGCTTGGATGATTAAGTTTCCAGGAGTCTTCGCCTGAATCTAACTGTAGTTTATCCATGCATAATACTGTAATTAATAATATCGTATCTATCTTGGTGTTATTCAGACTGTAGGCTGGTAGAAACTAGTATTTAATGTGAAGAACTTTGGAATTCCTTGACACCAGGAAATTACATTGGCAAAGTATTAACAGCAAGATTTAAAAAAACCAACACAGTTATCAGCAATAGCTGGGCATGGGGGGTGGGCAGGGATTTTTGCTACCGGTTCTCAGAATCACCCGCCGCCATTGCTACCGGATCGGATGATCCGGTCCGAGCCGGGAGCATTTCATCCCTGGACTTATTCCTATCAAACAGAGCACATGGCCACCTTCGGTCAAAGTCTAGATTGCCCCACTGAGTTATAATCCTCTTCTCCAGTTCCTTCCCACTTCCTTGGAAAGCCCCCTGGCCGATTCTGGTTTTCAAGCAGGTCATGGGAATCCCTGCAGCTCCAGCTGGAGCATTTTTTTCTAAAACTGACTGTGACTCAAAACTTGAGTGAGATTGTACAATTTGCCCCCCAGGGATTAGAGGACAAACAGTTGCTGTCCGTCCATAGAAAAGGCCCAGTGGCAGGAGCATCTTGGTCTAATTCTGTCTGCAGGGTGTGGTCAGAAAAGTCAAGATGTGCGAAGGACATTAAAAATAGGTTGTCATGCACTAGAGAAATCAGGAGGTCCAGGCAATTCAAACCAGCATAAAGATTTATGGCAAACTGAAGCTCTCTCTACAAGAATACGAACTACTAACAGTTCAAGAAAATTAGCGATAGATAAAAAAGAGTCAAAGGAATTCAAGGTGGGATGGACATAGACAAGGGTGGGCTTCAAAAATTTTAGCAAGGGGTTCTCTGCCTGGTTGCTGGGTGGCCGTGGCCTAGTTGGCCTCCTGCACCACGGCGAAAAAAAAAGTGACTTATGACCATTTTTCACTCGTACGACCGTTGCAAAATCCCCATGGTCACGTGATCAAAATTCAGACACTTGGCAACTGGCATGTATTTATGATGGGTGCAGTCAACGTAACCATTGCCAGAAGAAAGATCATAAAATGGGGAAAACTGTCTCTCTTAATAACAGGAATGTTGGCCTCAATTTGTGGTTGTATGTCAAGGACTACTGTGATTGGTGATCCTTCTTATCCAAGAAGCTTCTTCAGTTGTTGACTCAATGGTGGAGAATTCAGTCAGAACTGAAGGAGCTTCTTGGATGAGAAGCGAAACGCCTTCAAGGAAAAACGAAGAAAACCCAGTTGCCTTTGGAAAATTTGGATGCCTTCGGATGACTGAAAATGACAGACAATATTAGGATCAGGGGTGGTATTCACTTACCTTCCCTACTGGTTTGCAAATGTGCGCACACCCGCCATCTTCCACACATGTGCGAGGCCTTCTGCGCATGCACAGAGCCTCAGAAACGTGGGAAAATGGGATGTCTTGATGTCCGTGCGGGGTGGGTGGAACATCCAGCAGTTGCCCCTACCGATTCTCCCGAACCGGATGGAACCACCTAAATGCCACCACTGATTAGGATGCATGAAAGGAGTAAGGAAGAGGTTCATATGTATAATCTGTACCAAGCTACTCAAAATTCTTTTTAAAAAACAAAACACAAAAATCCAACTCTGTCTGATTAGGAACATTTAATGTTGCAGATGTATTAGCAAAACTGAGTTTATTTTCTACAGCCGAAACTTCAGGCCCAAAACTTCCAAGGTTACACACACACACTCATATTGGAATGTTTGATTTTAAAGAATCATAAACCAGCTCTAAAACATTTAGGCTGAGTAAGACTTTTCGCTGCACCAGATAACTATTAATAGATGCCTCCCACTATTCCTTTATCCGTGAGCACCAGCGCATCCTTTCCACGGTTAAACTTTAATTTTGTAAACTTGAGAGATAATTTAGGATCGAGATTCTTAATAAGCTTTCCGATGAACTCTGAAGAGGAATTTCTGCCTATGAAATAGTTTTCTGATCTCACTTTTGCATCTACAAGGCAGGTCTTAAGAAGAAGAAAAAAAACACCAGCAAGTCTTTTTTAACCAGTGGTAACCAAGGGGAAATAATAGCAATAATAATGTTACTCTTGCTAGCGCTGTGGTTACCGCAGTAGCATTTTCCAGAGAACAGTTAAAGAGCAAAGCCATTTGCAGCCACAATGCAAAATACAAACAGCCGGGCAGAAAAAAATGTAGAATATCTTTATATTGTTTTATATATAGAATAGAATAGAATAGAATAGAATAGAATAGAATAGAATAGAATAGAATAGAATAGAATAGAATTTTTATTGGCCAAGTGTGATTGGACACACAAGGAATTTGTCTTTGGTGCATATGCTCTCAGTGTACATAAAAGAAAAGATACATTCGTCACAAATCATAAGGTACAACACTTAATGATAGTCATAGGGTACAAATAAGCAATCAAGTCATACTAGGAAACAATCAATATAAATCATAAGGATATAAGCAACAAAGTTACAGTTATGCAGTTCTTCTTCTTCATTCAAGATCTGAGCCCGAGAACCAAACTTTGGTTCCTTGGGGCTGCATGCAGATCCATGGTGAAATCCATTTTTTTAAATTACTGGTTCTGTGGGCGTGGCTTGGGTGGGTGTGACTTGGTGGGCATAGCAGGGGAAGGATACTGTAAAATCTCCACTCTCTCCCCACTCCAGGAGAAGGTTACTTCAAAATCCCCATTGCCTCCCCACTCCAGGGGAAGGATACTGCAAAATCCCCATTCCCACCCCACTCCAGGGGGAAGCATATTGCAAAATCCCCATTCCCTCCCCACTCCTGGGGCCAACCAGAGGCGCAATTTGCCGGTTCTCTGAACTACTCAAAATGTCCGCTACCGGTTCTCCAGAACCTGCTGGATTGCACCCCCGACGCAGATCATCACAGGGCCCCGAACCCCCCCAAACAGTTTTCTCTGCGCAAACTTTGGTTCCTTTGTGGGCTAAGGTTACCCAATGGGGGTGCATGCAGATAATCTCGAGGTGAGAGTGGTGGGGTGGGGGCAAACCCCCAAACGGCTTCTTTCAGTATGCGGCGTGGACGCCTTCCCATGTGCGCGGCTTTGCGCACAATCCGGACTATTGTCTTTTGTTCCCACAGGTCTGCCACAGGTATTCTGCTTGCGCGGCCCAGGGTGAACTTTCAGTCCCTCTCGCGCTGTCTCGCCTTGGAAAGAGCTCTTCTTCCTTGGCAGCCTTCCCAAAGTGAAAGGTTAACAGCCTTCTTTCAAGAGGTGGCCTTTCTGGCCCCCCCACAGCCAGCCCCCCCCCACAGCGCCCCCCATCCCCCTCCTCTGCACAGATAGGCTGTGTGTTGCTAGACAATCCCCTCCCCGCCGCCGCCCGCGAAGGCTCCGAGATGCCAACATTGTCAAGCCGAATCCAGGTGCTGAGCTTGTAAGGCCGTGCAAAACAATACCAGCATCTCTCTCGCCTGCGACTGGGGCTTTTTTTTTCTTTTTTTCTTTTTCAGGCTGGCGTCAGCGAGTCTGCCTCGCTCTCGGGACTCGGCATAATTAGCGAGCAGCGAGCCAGGCGAGACCCTCGCCCGCAGCTTTCACTGAAGCCTTTGCGCCCAGCGATCCGCCTCTCCACCAACCCCCCACCCGGGCCGGGCTCTTGCCCTCCCGCCCCCCCCAACAAAAGAAGCATTATTTTGTAACAACAGATTAAAGAGATTGAAGTGTGTGGGGGGGGGGAGGAACCATCTCTGCGGGGTGGGATGCTGGGCAGAGGAGGGGGGGTGTCTTTAAAGAATAGAATAGAATTTTTTATTGGCCAAGTGTGGTGGGACACACAAGGAATTGGTCTTTGGTGCATATGCTCTGAGTGTACATAAAAGAAAAGACACCTTCGTCAAGAATCATAAGGTACAACACTTTATGATAGGAATGGAATGGAATAGAATTTTTTATTGGCCAAGTGTGATCAGACACACAAGGAATTTGTCTTGGTGCATATGCTCTGAGTGTACATAAAAGAAAAGTTAGGTGCATCAAGAATCATAAGGTACAACACTTAATGATAGGATAGGAACGGAATGGAATAGAATAGAATTTTTTATTGGCCAAGTGTGATCAGACACACAATGAATTTGTGTTGGTGCATATGCTCTCAGTATACATAAAAGAAAATATACCTTCATCAAGGTACAACACTTAATGATAGTCTAGGGTACAAATAAGCAATCAGGAAACAATATCAATATAAATCATAAGGCTACAAGCAACAAAGTTACAGTCATACAGTCATAAGTGGAAGGAGATGGGTGATGGGAACGATGAGAATAGTAGTAATAATAGTAATAGTAATGTAGCCTTAGTGAATAGTTTGACAGTGTTGAGGGAATTATTTGTTTAGCAGAGTGATGGCGTTCGGGAAGAAACTGTCCTTGTGTCTAGTTGAAAACAGGATAGAAGTTGAAACAGTTTATGTCCAGGATGCGAGGGGTCTGTAAATATTTTCACAGCCCTCTTTTTGACTCGTGCAATATGCAGGTCCTCAATGGAAGGCAGGTTGGTAGCCATTGTTTTTTCTGCAGTTCTAATTGTCCTTTGAAGTCTGTCTTGTTGGGTTGCAGAGCCAAATCAGACAGTTATAGAGGTACAGCTGAATCAGGAGGGCCTTTGGAAGCAGGAGGAGTGGTCCAGCCCGTGTTTCTTGAAATGTGTAAGAAATGTGCAGGGAAAGAGGTTGTGTGCGTGTCCCCTATACATTTATTTTATTTTTATTTTATTTTATTAAATTTTTATATCGCCCTTCTCCCGAAGGACTCAGGGCGGTATATAGCCAGAATAAAATACAAGATATATACAATTAAAACGCAATTAAAATATAGCAATTACTAAACGGCTGATAGTTAAAATGAATTTAAAATTTAAAATATTAATAAAACCCCAATATAAAACCAAACTATTATGCCAGTCCCACTTGAATGAATAAATATGTTTTTAGCTCACGACGGAAGGTCGGAAGATCAGGCACTTGACGTAGGCCAGGGGGGAGTTCATTCCAGAGCGTCGATGCTCCCACAGAGAAGGCCCTACTCCTGGGGGCCACCAGCCGACATTGTTTGGCGGACGGCACCATGAGGAGACCCTCTCTGTGAGAGCGTACGGGTCGGTGGGAGGCATAGGGTAACAGCAAGCGGTCTCGTAAGTACCCGGGTCCTAAGCCATGGAGCGCTTTAAAGGTGGTAACCAGAATCTTGAAGCGCACCCGAAAGACCACAGGAAGCCAGTGCAGACTACGGAGCATTCTGGACTAACTGCAGCCTCCGGGTGCACCTCAAGGGCAGCCCCATGTAGAGAGCATTGCAGTAATCCAGCTGAGACGTAACCAGAGCGTGAGTGACTGTACATAAGGCATCCCGGTCAAGGAAGGGACGCAACTGGCGGACCAAGCGAACTTGGTAAAAGGCTCTCCTGGAGACGGCCGCCAGATATTCATCAAATATGAAAAATAAAAATAAAAGGACAGCCGTCCATCCAGGAGGACGCCCAAGTTGTGAACCACCTCCTTTGGGGCCACTAACTCGCCCCCAACAGTCAGCTGCGGATGCAGCTGACTGTACCGGGGTGCCGGCATCCACAGCCACTCCGTCTTGGAGGGATTGAGCTTGAGTCTGTTTCTCCCCATCCAGACCCGTACAGCTTCCAGGCACCGGGACAGCACTTCGACCGCTTCGTTGGGGTGGTCCGGGGTGGAAAAGTACAGCTGAGTATCATCAGGCTTGGGGAAGGGAGCCTGCCTATAAGCAGGTAGGTTGTTGGGATTCTCCACTGGGGTCTGGAAGGGGCTTTAACTAAAACATACAAAGAACAATTGCAGGAACTGGGCAGACCATGTCTAGAGAAAAGAAGGGCCAGGGGTGGCATGATAGCAGAAGGGCTACTACCACAAGGGAAAGGAGGCCAACCTGTTTACGAAAGCACCTGTAGGCAGGACAAGAAAGGATGGATGGAAACTAACCAAGGAGAGAAGTAACTTAGAACTAAGGAGAAAAGTCCTAAACAGCCAAAACTATCAACCGGTGGAACAAACTGCTTTCAGAAGTTATGAGTGCTCCATCACTGGAGGTTTTCAAGAAGAAATTGGGCAGCCATTTGTCCAGAATGATATAGAGTCTCCTGCCTGAGCAGGGGGTTGGACTAAATGACCTCCAAAGTTCCTTCCAACTCTTGTTATTATTATTTTTTAACTGTTTATTGCACTCTCATATCACTTTCCTAATCCTGATGCCCAGCAGGCATTCTTGTACCTGCAGAAGACCTTCAGGCACTATATATAAATGCAGGGATGAGAGAGGAATGGGAACCCAGTAGGTGGATCAACCACCTCTGGTTGACCTTGAATGATCTTCAAAGAAAGACATCCAGGTGAGCCATGGACCAACCTTTCTCAAGCTTAGCAACTTTAAAAGACATGTGGACTTCAACTTCCAGAATTCTGCTTCCACCTATCTTAAGAGTTGCTAACCTTGAGAAACATCAATAGACAGAAGATCAATGGGGAACCCGAGAAGTAAAATATGAAGTAAAATTTGGGCTGGGAAGTCCCAAAACCATTCCACAACGTGGTTGTGGCAATCCCCTTCAGCCTTGTTTCTAAACAAACTACCCCATGGGCTCGTCCCACAGTTGAACTGGACTCAAGGGAGACTACTAATATCTTACTAGTATCTATCTCTTCCCACTTATTACTATAACCACATTGCTTGTATCTTTCAATTTATATCGTTTTTATTTGTTTCCTAGTACGATTTGATAGCTTATTAGTAACCTTGACTATCACTAAGTGTTGTCTCTTTTTATTCTTGATGAATGTATTTTATTCTCCTTATGTATATTGAGAGCATATACACCAAAGACAAATTCCTTGTGTGTCCAATCACACTTGGCCAATAAAGATTTCTATTCTATTCTATTCTATTTTACTTTGGAAACAAGTAACTGCATAAAAGCCTGTACAGATTCTCAGTCATCTAGGTCATGGTTGTCCCAAGGGTGCTTTTTTCAGGAGGCAACTGGACTTTTTTGTTTTTTTCTTTGAAGAGGTTTCGCTTTTCATCCAAGAAGCTTCTTCAGCTTTGGCAGGATAGTGGTGAATGGAAGGATTTATATTCCTTGCAGACAGCTGCATCCTTTTAGAAGGTCCTTGAAGCACTTGGAGGTTTATCTGTGTCCTCAGGGTCAGCTGAGGAGTGCTCCTGGTTCCTGTAGTCTGCAATTTTTTCCTCTGGAAATCCCTTCCGACTCCCACACCATTCCAAGGGTGTTCATCCCAAATTGTATAGCTAAAAGTCTGTAGAGATTCTCAGTCATCCAGGCCACGGGAGTAAACTGTGTATTTATTTATTTATTTATTTATTTATTTATTTATTTATTTATTTATTTATTTATTTATTTATTTATTTATTTTGTCACACAGTATATATAAGCATAAGCATGAAATAACTATACAATATATAAGCATATATATAAGCATAAGTATGTAATAACTATATCAATTGGATATAACGAAAGGAAACAATAGGACAGGAACGGTAGGCACGCTTGTGCTCTTATGCACGCCCCTTACAAACCTCTTAGAAATGGGGTGAGGTCAATAGTAGACAGTTTTTGGTTGAAGCTTTGGGGATTTGGGGAAGAGACCACAGAGTCAGGTATTGAAGAGACCACAGAGTCAGGTATTGAGCCACTTGAAAATTCTGGGAGTTGAGGTCCATATATTTCAGAGTTGCTAAAGTTGAGAAACG
This sequence comes from Ahaetulla prasina, assembly GCF_028640845.1. NCBI lineage: Eukaryota > Metazoa > Chordata > Lepidosauria > Squamata > Colubridae > Ahaetulla > Ahaetulla prasina. Next base: position 17,796,338 of record NC_080548.1, read on the forward strand.
CTATTCAGGTAGTCCTCGACGTACAACCGTTCATTTAGTTACTATTCAAAGTTACGAGGGCACTGAAAAAAGCAGAAGAAGCTTCTTTGGATGAGAAGCGAAATGTCTTCAAAGAAAAACAAGAAAGTCCAGTTGTCTCCTGAAAAAAGCACCTTTGGACCATTTAGTTTTTATTTCTCCCCAGCTGAATGCAGACATGTCAACCACCTGACTTTGTCTAGCTATGCTCATTCTTCCCTTCCAGTGAATTTAGGAGGGTTTGCTTTAGGTCACAGCATGATTCTACAACATTTCCCCCACCCACGTCAGTTTTCAGCAGGGCTGAATTGTGCGGTGGGGCAAAACAGCATAGGGTTAGGCATGTTTTCAGTTGTCGCTTGAGAGAAGTTCCAGGTGAAGGTATTCTTTTTCCCGAATCTGTGGCTTGTATGATGTCAGAATGTCAGAGGTCTGAACCTGGCGTGTATGTGCAACAGAAGGAGCCTTAGAAGTAATAGAAATGAATAAGGATGGGCTAGCTATCCTTATGTAAACAGACACGTACAATTTTATTGATTTTTTTTTTTACAAAGTTCAAAGCTACAAAACATAGAAAAAAGAATGTAAGAGAAAAAATAGACAAGATAGGAAAATAGAAGAGAAAAAGGAAGGAAGGAAGGAAGGAAGGAAGGAAGGAAGGAAGGAAGGAAGGAAGGAAGGAAGGAAGGAAGGAAGGAAGGAAGGAAGGAAGGAAGGAAGGAAAGGATTTCTAATATTCTTTAAAGCAATTAAAAAGGTAAGGTAAAGGTTCCCCTCGCACATACGTGCTAGTCGTTCCCGACTCTAGGGGGTGGTACTCATCTCCATTTCAAAGCCAAAGTGCCAGCGCTGTCCAAAGACATCTCTGTGGTCATGTGGCCGGCATGACTCAACGGCAAAGGCACACGGAAGGCTATTACCTTCCCACCAAAAGTGGCCCCTGTTTTTCTACTTGCATTTTTTACCTGCTTTCAAACTGCTAGGTTGGCAGAAGCTGGGACAAGTAACGGGAGCTCACCCCGTTACGCGGCACTAGGGATTTGAAACGCTGAATTGCCAACCTTTTGATCGACAGCGTTTTAGCCACTAAGCCACCTCATCCCTTTTTTTAAAGCAATTACAACATAGTTAATTGTATTGTCTCCTTTCTAAATTGCTCAAAGGGGTAGCTAGTTTTTAAAAGGACTCCTTTTCAAAAGCCCTTACTGATAATCAATTAGTGTATCAAGCTGTTCAGCATAATAAGAATCTTGACGTATTTATTTTCTTCCAACAACAGTCCCTTCCTTTGCTCCCAGGAGTGTAGCCCAAGTCAGGATTTTATACCTCTTTGGACCATTGGGTCAAATACTTTTTTTTTTTTTTAAAGTTAGCTCTCTCCTTCTTCCTCTGTGCTGGAGGCCCAGCCCATCTCTGCAGCCGAAATCAGAAACAGCAGCTTTCCAAAAAGGCCCAGGCAGAAGAATCAAGAGGAAAAGGAAGGAACGTCAGCAGCTGCAGGACAATCTGGCTTTTTATAACCAAAAACTCTCAACCGCCTGAGAGTTCGAACGCGGAGTTCCTCAAGGGCCAAGCCACAAGGGTGTCAGATGGGGCAGGATGTGAAGCACTGTGTGCCGCAGATTGCTGGCGCCAGGGAGGTGATTCACCGCACGCCTGCATCTCAAGGTTCAGATTGGATGTCAGGCTGCATCAAGGCATTTTGGAAGGGGAAAAAAAAAATGCATTTCAACAAAGGGAACCTTATCGTCAAGTCGGGATATACAGAGGCAGATAGGTCCTTTCATACACATGATTTTTTTTTTAAAAAAAAGAAGAACATTGTATACAGCCTTGTTCTCCTTGGTTAGCCAAAGAAGACAAGGGAGAAGGAGAGATGGGGAGCGGAGAGGGGGAAGAGGAGGAGGAGGAGGAGGAAAGGATGCTGAGCAAATGTTAGCAGCTGGTGGCCAATTTTTTCCCCAGTGTCTGTTTTTTGGGACACCCTGACAGCTGTTTCCTGTAGCCTGCTATCTCATGGGCTCATCTTGAAGGGATGTGGTACCGGCACCCCCCACCCCATTCCAGTCCTCCTGCACGGTCTGTTTCCTGTACCGGGACACTAGCCTGCGCCTTCTTTCTCACGACCTGCTCGGAGGTCAGCTGGACTCCTCAAAAGGGCTCCGCTAAACCAGCCCAGAAACACGCAGAGTAAAAATAATCCTCCCTCCCTGTTGCACCCCTCCCAGGACTTCTCTGGTTTTGGCTATCTTGCTGACCTGAATGCTTGCACAACAAGACGGCCCGCTGCACACCTACATTTACATCCCGTCTTCATGGGAGACCTAGATAGCAGGGAAGAGTTCCAGAAAGTTTTACTAGATGAGCAAGGATGTTTGGAAGTCACGGTACCTTTAATGCAGTCGTCACCAACTGGTGGTCCGCGAGAAAATTTTGGTGGTCTGCCGAAAAATTATTTGTATTTTTTATATTGTACTAAATCAGGGGTCCTCAAACTATGGTCCCTGGGACGGATACATGCAATGAATGTGTTGCTGCAGAGAGTCTCCCCCTCTGGGGTCTTTTTGTGTGGGTCGGAGGGGGGCAGAAATTCCGACTTGGGGTCTGCTTCAGCCTCCTGCTGTGGGGCTTTGGGCAAAAGCTGGAGGGAAGTGCCACTAGTGAAGAACCAGAGGGCCTTGTTCTAGTGGGACTGCATCATGGTCTGGAACTGGCTGACCATCTCAGCCCTCTGAGCCTCCAGGCGCCGTTTCCTGGCCTTGCACTCCTGCAAGTCTTCCCTCTGCTTGGAAAGCCTATGCTCCTAGTCCTTAGTGAGGTGCTTCTGCTGAGCCTCCTTCTTGGTCAAATCCAATTTGAACTGAGCCAGCTGTTTTGCCAACTCTTTCTCATGGTGGCTGCTTAGCTCCAGCAGCTGCTTCCTGATGGGGCTTTAAGGAGCCCAAGTGGGCAGGCAAGGAGTGGCTGGGAGGGGGGGAGCGAGTAGAGGCCGGCAAGATGCCCCTTGATGTGAGTGACATCAAGTTGGCCACACCCACCCAGTTACATGACCACCTAGCCATGCCCACCCAGCCGATCATTAGGCAGATCATATTAGTGGTCCACGGGATTTAAAATTATGAATTAAAATTTAAAATTTAATTAAAATTAAATTTAATTTTAAAAAATTAATTAATTAAAAAAATTAATTAAAATTAAAATTTAAAATTAAAATTTTGTTGTGACAAAATAAATAAATAAATAAATAAATAAATAAATAAAAGTTAGTGGTCCCTGAGGTCTGAAAGGTTGGTGAACCCTGCTTTAATGTACAGCAGAGATCTCCAAACTTTAAGAAGCCCACAACTTTAAGACTTGTGGGCTTCAATTCCCAAGATTCCCCAGGCAGCTGCGGCTTGCTGGCTAGGGAATTCTGGGAGTTAAAGTTCCACAAGTCTTAAAAGTTTGGAGATCCCTGATTTACAATCTTGAAACAAAGTCTACCACAAGTATTTCGATGTGCCAAAGGCTGCCAATCACCTTACATCTGTCTTTACCGATTTCCAATTTGTTTCCAGGAGAAATTCAAAAGGCTGGTTTTGAATCTTGAGGTAGTCCTTGACTTACAATTATTCGTTTACTGGCTGTTCACAGTTTACAACAGCACTGAAAAAAGATGACAGTGATCAAAGTTCACACTTACAACCGTTGCAGCATCCCCATGATGATCAAAATTCAGACACTTGGCAACTGGCATGTATTTATGATTGCTGATCAGCTGATCACCATTTGTAACCTTTGCGGCCAGCTTGTGACAAGCAAACACAATGGGGGAAGCCAGATTCACTTAACAACCACATAATTCACTTAAGAACGGCAGTGATTTACTTTGCCACCATGACAAAAGGATGGTAAAATTGGGTGTGATTCACTGAACAATTACCTGGTTTAATAACAGAAATTGTGGTCTCAGTTTTGGTTCTAACTCGAGGAATGCCTGTAAGAAGGAATTTCCTGACACTGAGAACTATTAAGGAATTTATTTTATTTTATTTATTTTTTTATTTTATTTGAATTTATATCCCGCCCTTCTCCGAAGACTCAGGGTGGCTTACACTATGTCAAGCAATAGTCTTCATCCATTTGTATATTATATACAAAGTCAACTTTTATTGCCTCCAACAATCTGGGTCCTCATTTTACCTACCTTATAAAGGATGGAAGGCTGAGTCAACCTTGGGCCTGGTGGGATTTGAACTTGCAGTAATTGCAAGCAGCTGTGTTAATAACAGACTGCTTAGTCTGTTGAGCCACCAGAGGAATGGTGGAATAGCTTGCCTCTCAGTGTGGTGGGTGCTCCATTGCTGGAGTTTTTCAAGAAAGGATTAGACAGCCAGTTGTCTGAGATGGCGTGAAGAGTCCTGCCTTGGACAGAAGCTAGGATTACAAGATCTCCAAGAAGTGGTGAAATCTGAACCGATTTGCTGGCTGCGCATGTGTGCCATGCACCAAATGTGTGCTTCACGTGCGCATGCGCAGTGCGCACCACGCACCAAATGTGAGGTGCATGTGCAGTGCACGCCAAAAGGAGATATGGGGTAAGTAGAACAGCACGCGGGGGTGGTGGTGGTGATGAGCTGTGGCGCGCAATCTTTTTTTTTTTTACTTTTAAAAGCATTTTTTAACAACCTATTCAGTAAAAAAATGCTTTTAAAAGTAACAAACAAGGCTCTGATGATCGCACGGCTCAGCTGTGAGCATCAGAGCCTTTTTTTTTTTACTTTTAAAAACATTTTTTACAACTTATTCCTACCGTTCGGCTGGGAAAAGCAAGCGAGCTGGAAAGAAGCAGCAAGCAGACAAGCGGGTGACCGGATGGGCATGGGTGGGTGGGGGAGGGATTTTTGTTACCAGTTCTCTGAACCACCTGCCGCCATTGCTACCAAATCGACTTAGCCGGTCCGAACCGGGAGCATTTTACCCCTGCCTCCAAGGTCCCTTCTAACCCTATTAATATAGGATAATTCTTTTTGGTCAACTAATGGCTGAAAAGTTGATTGGTCAACTGATTGCTTTAATTCCTTAAAGGTATGAGTCAAACAGAAACAGATGCAATCCACCAACTGTTTGATGGAAAAAAGATATGAAAAATATGGGTTGCGGCACATGAGCTAACCAGAGCCTTGCCAGTGAGAGGAAATGTTTTACATCAGTGATTTTCAACTTTGGCAACCTTAAGAGGGCCGGACTTCAACTCCTCAAATTCTCCAGCCAGCTAGGTGGGTGACTTATGGGCCAATCACTCTCTCTCAGCCCCCCACGCCTCATAGGGTTGTTGTGCAAAAAATAGGAGGAGAAAAGAGATTTAGGTATGTTCACTGCCTTGTTTTATTCATAAAAATAATAAAAGTGGGATTTTAAAAAAAATCTTTAAAAAAATCATAACCAGTACATTTCTCTTACTGATTGTGAAGACAGCCCAACTAAACACTCAGGGGGTCCCGTGTATATTTTTTTAAAGAGGAAAATCCTGTTTCTTATGCAGGTGCAATATAGGAATGTGTGGGTGGATGTATGAGAGAGAGAGAGAAAGAGAGCAACCTCAAAATCCACATCCCATTAGCTTGCCTAGCCTTGCCCCATATGCTGTGCTCAGTCCTTACCAGCACAAAGCCGATGAATAGCCCTGCAGGTTGAGGGCCATCTGCACAGGAAAAGAGAAAAAGTGGCATGCCCATTTTTAGAAAGAAAGAAAAAATGAAGAGACTGGAGAAAGTAAAGAATGGTGTGTACCATTTAGGCTGCTCCAAGCAACTCTTAAATATACTGATTTCTGAATACACACGGTGAATGACAGTAACCGTTTTGCAAATACCGTATTTTTCGGACAATAAGATGCACCAGTGTATGAGACAGATCAAGGTTTCGAAGAGGTAAGCAAGGGAAAAAAAAGTTTTTGCCCTCCCTGGCCCCCAGGAGCACTTTGCAGGTCTCCCAAAGCCTCTGTGCGCCCTGTTTTTGCGAAAAACAAACCCATTTTTCACAAAAACAGGACACGTGAGGCATGGCTTCAGGAAGCCAAAAATGGCTGTATTTGATGTATAAGATCCACGAACATTTCCACCCTCTATTGGGGGGAATAACTGTGTCATACTCCGAAAAGTACGGTATTCATTGTGGATCAGCAAATAGCATTTCCAGGGTCAAATCTGGTCTCTGAAAGATGGCAAGGGAGAGGATATGGACAGAAAATACAGGGAGGATGATTTTGATTAGGTTTAAGGAACTGAAGAAGATCTTCAAGCAGTGGGCAGGCCCAGGTCATCTTCTTTCAAAGCACCAGAAGGCAAGACAAGAAGCAATGGATTGAAACTAACTAAGGAGAGAAGTCTGGAGAAGACTCCTGCGAGTCCCTTGGACTGCAAGGCGATCAAACTGGTTGGTCCTAGAGGAGATCAACCCTGACTGCTCTTTAGAAGGCCAGATCCTGAAGAGGAAACTCAAATACTTTGGCCACCTAAGCAGAAGGAAGGACTCACTGGAGAAGAGCCCAATGCTGGGAAAGATTGAGGGCAAAAGAAGAACGGGACGACAGAGAACGAGGCGGCTGGATGGAGTCACTGAAGCAGTAGGTGTGAGCTTAAATGGACTCCAGAGGATGGTAGATGACAGGTAGGCCTGGAGGAACGTTGTCCATGGGGTTGCAATGGGTCGGACACGACTTCGCAATTAACAACAACAAAGGAAAGAAGCAACCTAGAACTAAGGAGAAATTTCCTAATAATAAAAATAATTGGCCAGTGGAATGGCTTGCCTCCAGAAGCTGTGGGTGCTCCATTACTGGAGGCTTCTAAGAAGAGACTTGGACAGCCATTTGTCTAAAATTGTATAAGGTCTCCTGCTTGAGCAGGGGGTTGAATAAGAAGATATCCAAGGTCCCTTCCAGCTCTGTTATTCTGTTCTGTTAACTGTTCTGTTCTGTTCATTACCTCCCACAGTTAAGAGCTTTGGAAAAAGGGGCTACCTCTTCACTCTGGTATCACTTTAAGGAGTTTTCTTTGTCTACAGCAGGGGTCTTCAACCTTGGCAACTTTAAGACTTGTGGACCAGTGATGGGTTTCAAAATTTATTACTACCAGTTCTCCGAACTACTCAAAATTTCCACTACCGGTTCTGTGGGTGTGGCTTGGTGGGTATGGCAGGAAGTATATTGCAAAATCTCCATTCCCACCCCACTGGGGCCAGCCAGGGTGGTGTTTTCTGGTTCTCCGAACTACTCAAAATTTCCACTACCAGTTCTGTGGGTGTGGCTTGGTGGGTGTGGCATGGCTTGGTGGGTGTGACAGGGGAAGGTTACTGCAAAATCCCCATTTCTTCCCTATTAGTTGGGACTCAGGAGGCAGAGAATAGATGGGGGCAGAATTTTTACTACTGGTTCTCCGAACTACTCAAAATTTCCACTACCGGTTCTCCGAACTACTCAAAATTTCTTACTACCGGTTCTGTGGGTGTGGCATGGCTTGGTGGGCGTGACAGGGGAAGGTTATTGCAAAATCCCCATTTCTTCCCAATCAGCTGGGACTCGGGAGGCAGAGAATAGATGGGGGTGGGGCCAATCAGAATTTTTACTACCGGTTCTCTGAACTACTCAAAATTTCCGCTACCGGTTCTCCAGAACTGCTCAAACTTTCTGCTACTGGTTCTCCGAACTGCTCAAACTTTCTGCTACTGGTTCTCCGAACTGCTCAAACTTTCTGCTACTGGTTCTCCGAACTGCTCAAACTTTCTGCTACTGGTTCTCCAGAACCTGTCAGTACCTGCTGGATTTCACCCCTGAGCTTTTAAAAACATATTTCTCCTTTTCTCATCCAGGAAAATATAATATTTTGCCTTTTTTAAATATTTCCTAGAATATTTCTTTCTTCTAAGAGGGGTGGATGCTAACTTTCTGCTCTGTCTTGACCCAGTCTTTCTGAATGGAATACCAAATCTGCATTTCTAAAATGCCCTCCTCAGTTTTTGTTTGGGGGCAGGGAAACTGGGGCTGGTTTCTGCCTCTCTGAAGATTTTTCCTATTTCTCATTTAGGGGAAATATTCTGCCCTTTTAATATTTCCTAAAATATCTCATTTTCTAGGAGAGGGGTGGGTGCTAACTTCCTACAATTATATCAGCACTTCGAATGTGTTGTTTAGTGTTCATGCAGTAAACACCGTTTCTAGATCTTACTGTGTTACCCTTGTGGTTAGTGGCCACCAGCTACCAATGGTTGCAGATACTGGTTATAGCTAGTCTAGTAAAGAGAAGGAGTTGGGGTGACATCAGTGGTGAAATCCAATTTTTTTTTACTACCGGTTCTGTGGGTGTGGCGTGGCTTGGTGGGTATGGCAGGGGAAGTATATTGCAAAATCTCCATTCCCACCCCACTCGGGGGCCAGCCAGGGTGGTGTTTTCTGGTTCTCCGAACTGCTCAAACTTTCTGCTACTGGTTCTCCAGAACCTGTCAGTACCTGCTGGATTTCACCCCTGAGCTTTTAAAAACATATTTCTCCTTTTCTCATCCAGGAAAATATAATATTTTGCCTTTTTTAATATTTCCTAGAATATTTCTTTCTTCTAAGAGGGGTGGATGCTAACTTTCTGCTCTGTCTTGACCCAGTCTTTCTGAATGGAAGACCAAATCTGCGTTTCTAAAAGCTGCCCTCCTCAGTTTCTGTTTGGGGGCAGGGAAACTGGGGCTGGTTTCTGCCTCCCTGAAGATTTTTCCTATTTCTCATTTAGGGGAAATATTCTATCCTGCCTTTTTTTTCTAATATTTCCCAAAATATTTCATTCTTCTAGGAGGGGATGGCGGATTCCAACAATATCGTGCTTCCAGGCTTCCAATATTAGAGGGGCTGTCACAAAAAATCTATTCTCCCGTAGGAAGTTAGCACCTACCCCCCTCCTAGAAGAATGAAATATCTTAGAAAATATTAAAAAGGGCAGAATATTATATTTCCCTGGATTAGAAATGGAGAAACATGTTTTAAGGACAAAGCAGCTCCCTGCAACTTCCTGCCACCCCACACCTTTGTCAATGGGCCATTAAGGCCTCAGCCAAGCTCACTCATTCCTCCCACCTTTGTCAATAGGCCAGAGGCAGAAACTCATTCTCCCCACCTTTGTCAATGGACCATCATCTGCAACACAATTGGACCCATCTAGCAACAGAAACTCACCACATGCACCTGGGAAGATTACATCAGCCAGCATGGCTAGCTAAGACCTCCACCCCCTGGGAGTCTCACAACCAATCAGGATACTCTTCCTGTGCTCCAGAAAGTTCAAAGCTCAGAAAAAGCATAAAGCCAGGGAGCACACAGGATCTCACCCCTTTTCTGTTCAGGAACTCAAGCCATGTGAGCCTCACCACCATTAAATAAACCATCTTTCCAAGCAGTCTCCATGTTTCCAGTGTCTTTATCCCCACTTGGAACAGAACCCAGATGGATGTTTCTTCCAATACTCCAAAGCACTTGAGGGCAGGACAAGAAGTAACTGATGGAAACTTCTCAAAGAAAGATCCAACCTTGAACTATGAAGGAATTTCCTGACAGTGAGAACAATTAATCAGTGTTTATGCTCAGTTGTGGTCATATGTTGAGGACTCTCTGTACTGCCTTTCTTGGAGCCCATAAAAAGTTTGCAAAACACCTCGCAAAGCTTTTAAATTTTTATGAGGACTTCACTGGACAGGATAGAGATAGTCCTTGCCTTACGACCACAATTGAGTCCATTTCTATTGTTAAGGGAGACATTTGTTAAATTTGCCCCATTTTGCGACTTTTCTTGCCACAGCTAAGTGAATCACTGCAGCTGTTAAGTTAATAACACGGTTGTTAAGTGAATCTGGCTTCCCCATTGACTTTGCTTGTCTGAAGATCTCAAGGGAGGATCCCACGATCCCCTGGGACATTGCAACCGTCATAAATATGAACCAGTTGCCAAGCGTCTGAATCTTGATCACATGACCATGAGGATGCTGCAATGGTTGTAAGTGTGGAAAATGGTCGTAAGTCACTTTTTTTCAATAACTTTGAATGGTCACTAACGATGGTTGTAAGTCGAGGACTACCTGTATTCAGGAAAATTATTTTCAGGTTTTGGTCCCAGAAGGCTTCAGGGAGATCTGCCAGGCCCAAAACGGACCCCGGGGTTGTGTGGTGGCCCCCCACCTCTGCAGCCCGTTTTTGGGCCCAGAAGGCTTCAGGGAGGTTTGCCAGGCCCAAAACGGGCTGCAGGGGGTTGCACACACATGCGTTGGGGGGTGAGGGGAGCGCAGGGGGTTGCACGCACATGTGCGAGGGTGGAGGAGCGGGGGGGGTCACACGTGCATGCGTGGGGGGCAGGGCGTGCTGGTGGTCATTGCATTATGGGTGTGGGCACGTGTGACACCCCCCCCCCCGCAGTCCCCCCGCTTTTGGCACGTGACAGCAAAAAGGTTAGCCATCATTGTTCTAGAACAAGCTGAAAAAATCAGGCACCTTTTAAACAGTTCTGGTGTTTCATTTAAATGCCCGTGGTCATATTTACTTAGGTACTTTGAAAAAAATGACCCCACTTTTCCCCAATCTGCTATGTTCCACACATGTGGAGACTGGAACTCCATCATTTTTAACCATGGGAGTTGTAGTCTTAAGCAGTGGTGAAATTGACATTTTTTTACTACCGGTTCTGTGGGTGTGGCTTGGTGGGTGTGCTGTGGCTTGATGGGTGTGGCTTAGTGGGCGTGGCAGGGGAAGGATACTGCAAAATCTCCATTCCCTCCCCACTCCTGGGGAAGGATACTGCAAAATCTCCATTCCCACCCCACTCTGGGGCCAGCCAGAGGTGGCATTTGCTGGTTCTCCGAACTGCTCAAAATTTCCGCTACCGGTTCTCCAGAACCTGTCAGAACCCGCTGGATTTCAACCCTGGTCTTAAGACAACTGGAGAATATCAAAGTGGAAAGTCTGGATAACGTTGTCTCCCAAGGCTCCTGTTTCAAAATTTTAATGTGGCTCCTGGATCTGATGGCCCAAAATCATTCAAGAGACTTGCTTGTGTATGCAGCACTGGAAAAAACAACAACAGGCAAAGAAGTTTGGGAAGAAACCGTAGCAATCAGTCAGGAGAGACAAGATAGGAGGCTACCTTGTTTTCAAATTGCAATCATTTTGATTGCTTTGAAGAGTGACTGTGGCTTGAATGCTGATTTCTCTCTCTCTCTCTCTTTTTTTGCATATCTTGAACCTGCAGTGGGTAGAATTTGACACCTTTATCTGAGTCTCTATCAGGTTCTAATAACCTGTTTTTTATTTTTAGATATAAAGCACAAGCCATCTCAAAAAAAAAAAAAAAAAAGGAAACCATTTTTCCACTCTCATCTGCATGTTACACTTTGGCTTCCTGCTGTGGTAGCTTGCTCTGAAGGTGCTAAAAATGTCCAGGGTGAGATCAAGAGTGAAGGCTTCAAAACTTAAAGGAAGTTTGGAAATTTAGCTAAAAATACTTTCTTTTCTTTTTTCTTTTTTCTAACTAACCCAAGGAACTTTTCTTGCCTAAGTCCTAACTGACAAAGCTCACGTTTTTAACATAACTTGTACAGGAGAACCTCCTGCTGGAATCGTAAGTGTTCTGATGCTCTCTGGACTTCAGATCAGAGGTCGGTTTCACATTTTCTTCAAACTGGTTCGCCGCATGTTTGCACACGCTTGCTTCGTTCGTTCGTGCGAGCGCCTTCCGCGCATGAGCTTTGCTCGGGTGTGCGCTTTCCGTACATGCACCCTGTTGTGACCCAGGCCCAAGTATGTAGTAGGACATTCAGTGTGTGAAAAAAACAAACAAACTTTATTCGAACAGCTGAGAATTACTTCATTCCCAGCATAGTTCAACTAATTTAAAACAAATTCCTCCCAACACAAATTCCTCAGTCCTATTGCAAACTTTGGTCCAATTAGGCAAACTGCCAAAGGCCTTTCTTGGCAAACGTTCAGAAGTCACAGATACAAAAAAAAATACAAGAAGACGAAGCTATCAACATTGTTTTCTGGCAAAGCCCAAACGCTGTTGCTGGTCTGTTTTAAGCCTTATGGGAGGGGCCAATCATCTTGGCCTACTTCCGAGTTGTCTTTTTTGCTTGAAGCTGCTCTTGCCTTCTGGCAGCTCTTCTCATGCGTGCATTAGAAACAGGCTCCTCCTGTTCCTCTGCCTCACTACTTGTCGTGTCCCACTCCTCCGCTGACGGCTGGGTCCGGGAAATCCGAATCAGGCGTGCCTCTGCAGCTCTGCCCAAAGTCCTAGCAAAGTCCTCAGAGCAGGCAGGAGACCAGTAAGTGACTTCAGCAAGATAAGTTTGACTTTTGCCTGACTCAGAGACTGCCAGAAAGTAGATCCTTTATATAGGCCATGGGGTGTGGCTCCATGACTCAGCACTCATTAAGGCCTGCCCCTCCCTTCCCTCTGTAGCCTCCGCCTCTCCAATCTTCTGATGCGAGGGTCACACCAATCAGCTGTTGGTAATAAACCCTCCTCAGGCTCACCTGCTGTGGAGGAGGGGGAGGGGTCTAGCTGCTCCGTTTGCCTGGGCATGGAGTCAGGGCTGGGGCAGGGAGATTCTCCTTCTGCAGTTTGTGTGGGCATGGAGCCAGGACTGGGACCGGGAGGCATACATTCCTCAGTGTGCGGGAGCAGGTAAGAAGGCCCCGGCTGCTCTGAGGGCGGGCAAGACACAACACTACTATCAACCTCTGGAGGCTCTGGAGTCCGCACCTCACTCTCTGATGGCCCTGGCCTCACTATCTCACTATCTCACTATCCTCGCTATCCGGCTCCGTTGCCAGCTCTGCAGGTTGCTGGTGGACACAACACACCCAGCCTCAAAAACATGGCTAAATAGGATGGTATTACGCCAGGGCGGGTGGGCGAGCCCACCTGCAGTCGCCGCTACCGGTTCACCCAAACTGGCTAAATACCACCACTGCTACAGATACAGGTAGTCCTTGACATATGACCACAATTGAACCTGAAATCCCTGTTGTTAAGTGAGATCCCTGTTGAGTTTTTGCCCCATTTTAAGGCCTTTCATGCCATAGTTGTTAAGCAAATCACTTCAGTCATGAAGTTAGTAACATGGTCGTTAAGTGAAACTGGCTTCCCCATTGGCTTTGCTTGTCAGAAGGTCGCAAAAGGGGATCCCAGGATCTGGTGAACATCCCAAATATGAATCAATTGTGTCTGAATTTGGATCACGTGACCACGCAGATGCTGCAACAGTCGTCAGTATAAAAAAGACTGAGTCATAAGTCACTTTTTTCAGTGCTGTTGTAACTTTGAACGGTGACTAAATGAACTGTTGTAAGTCAAGGACTACCTGTATTTGCCAATATCTATGCTGGCTAGGGACGATGGAAAATGAGGTCTGAAACATCTGGAAGCATTAAGTTTTTAAAGCACCTGAAGGCAGGACAAGAAGCAATGGGTGGAAACTAATCAAGGAGAGAAGCAACTTAGAACTAAGGAGAAATCTCCTGACAATGAGAACAATTAATCAGTGGAACAACTTGCCTCCGGAAGTTGTGAATACTCCAACACTGGAAGTTTTTAAGAAGATGTTGGATAACCATTTGCCTGAAATGGTATAGGGCCGTGATGTCAAACCTATGGCACGCGTGCCAGAGGTGGCACACAGAGATCTCTCTGCTGGCACATGCGCCGTCACCCCAGGTCAGATCTCCATGGCGTTTCTTTCGTGAGCTTCTGTTTCCCTGCAAATGAAAAACAGAAGCTCATGAAAGAAAAAGATTTTACCTCTTGCCACGCTGCCAGCGTTGGGATGCCCCGCCTCTTGCCAGCCAGCTGGTCTTCGGGTCTCTGTTTGCACACGCTCATATGCATGTCCGTGCATGGGCGTGTTCGTGCATGCCCCCGTTTGCACGCGCGCACCTTTCAGTTTGGGCATGTGCATGCGCAGTTTGGGCACTCGGTGTCTAAATGGTTCACCATCATTGGTATAGCGTCTCCTGCCTCAGCAGGGGGCTGGACTAGAAGACCTCCAAAGTCCCTTCCAACTCTTGTTATTCTCTTAAGTTGCTCTTCCCTGGTCCATTTCCACATATATTTGCCCTGCTTTTCTTTCAAAGAACTCAAGGTGATTATGATCAAGGTCCAGGGCCACCAGGTGCAGTTTATGATCTTAGGTGAGAATTCAAAACACACCTTTTCTGCAAGTCTTAACTCTTACACTACTTTGGAGAATTAGGAGAGCATACAGGTAATCCTTGAATTACAACCCCAGTGGGGACAAGAATGTCTATTGCTCAGCAAGATGGTTGTTAGGTGACCCATGCTCGATTTTACGACCACTTTTGGCACAGTTGTTAAGTGAATCATAGCATTAAGTGAATGTGCATTCTCCCATACACTCCCCATGGATTTTCTTTATAAGAAGACAGCTGGGAAAGTTGCAAATGACAATTGCATGACCCCAGGGTGTTGCAACGGTCATAAATACCATGACAGTCGCCAAGCACCCATATTTTAATTGTGTGACCATGGATGTGCTGTGACTGTCATAAGTGCAAGGACTGGTCGTAAGTCACAGTTGTGATTTTAAACGGTTGGCGGCTGAACGGCTGTAAGTTGAGGGCTATCTCTAATATTCACAGAATTGAATGAAGACGGCTCAGGTCAAGGTTCAAATCCACACTGAGACTGACCCTGAAGGAGCCTTGGAATAGCAATCCAGCCTGTCTAACAGGATGTTGGGGGTGGGGGGTGGGGGGTGGGGTGTAAAAAAATGAAGGCAATCCTGTTTGTGGCCTTGAACAGTCTTGGAAGGAAAGATGAGAACACAACGGTCAGATAAACTCAACCACTCCCCATATTTAGTCAGAATAGAGCTGGAAGGGACCTTGCAGGTCTTCTAGTCCCACCCCCTGCTCAAGCAGGAGGCCCTATTCCATTTCAGACAAATGGTTGTCCAATCTCTTCTTTAAAACCTCCAGTGTTGCAGTGTTGGAAGAAATATCCATCTGGGTTCAGTTCCAAGTGGGGACAAAGACACTGGAAACATGGAGACTGCTTGGAAAGATGGTTTAATGGTGGTCAGGATCACATGGCTTGAGTTCCTGAACAGAAAAGGGGTGAGATCCTGTGTGCTCCCTGGCTTTATGCTTTTTCTGAGCTTTGAACTTTCTGGGGCACAGGAAGAGTATCCTGATTGGTTGTCAAACTCCCAGGTGGTCTAGGGGTCTTAGTTAACATTGTAGGTTGTCCCTCAAGCTTGCCTGAGCCTTGCCATGTGGTGAGTTTCTGTTCTATTGTGTTGCAAATGATGGTCCATTGACAAAGGTGGGGAGAATGAGTTTCTACCTCTGACCCATTGACAAAGGTGGGGGGAAATGAGTGAGCTTGGTTGAGGCTTTAATGGCCCATTGACAAAGGTGGGGGGTGGCAGGAAGTTGCAGGGAGCTGCTTTGTCTTTAAAACATGTTTCTCCATTTTCTCATCCAGGGAAATATATTCTGCCTTTTTAAATATTTTCTAAAATATTTCATTCTTCTAGGAGGGGGGTGGGTGCTAAATTCCTACAGCAGCATCCACAACTTCTGGAGGCAAGTTGTTCCACTGGTTAATTATTCCTACTGTCAGGAAACTTCTCCTTAGTTCTAGGTTGTGTCTCTGAAGGGAAGGTCCATGTGGGCTGAGACTGATGGACAAGGCAGTGTGCTAGGCTCTGCACGCTCTGGCCTGGTCTTTCTGCTGTGGGCATGCTCACGTTTTTAGTCAATCAATCAATCAATCAATCAGAATAGAGCTGGAAAGGACCTTGGAGGTCTTCTAGTCCAACCCCCCGCTCAAGCAGGAGGCCCTATACCTGTGATGGTGAACCTATGGCTGTTGTAACTTTGAACGGTCACTAGACGAACTGTTGTAAGTCAAGGACTACCTGTAGAAAACTGTGATTTCAGTCCTTCTTATAGCTACTTTGGTACTAATACTCCTCAACTGTTGGAAGAAATATCCATCTGGCTTCAGTTCCAAGTGGGGACAAAGACACTGGAAACATGGAGGCTGCTTGGAAAGATGGTTTAATGGTGGTCAGGATCACATGGCTTGAGTTCCTGAACAAAAATGGGCTGAGATCCTGTGTGCTCCCTGGTTTTATGCTTTTTCTGAGCTTTGAACTTTCTGGGGCACAGGAAGAGTACCCTGATTGGTTGTCAGACTCCCAGGGGGTGGGGGTCTTAGCTAGCCTTGCTGGCTGATGTAATCTTCCCAGGTGCCATGTGGTGAGTTTCTGTTCTAGATGGGTTCTATTATGATGCAGATGATGGCCCATTAGCAAAGGTGTGGAGTGGCAGGAAGTTGCAGGGAGCTGCTTTGTCTTTAAAACATGTTTCTCCATTTTCTCATCCAGGGAAATATAATATTCTGCCTTTTTAAATATTTTCTAAAATATTTCATTCTTCTAGGAGGGGGGTGGGTGCTAAATTCCTACACAACTTACAACAATCTGTTTAATGACCATTTGAAGTTACGACGGCCCTGAAAAAAGTGACTTATGACTCTTTTTCAGACTTATGACCGTTGCAGCATCCCTGTGGTCATGTGATCAAAATTCGGATGCTTGGCAACCGGTTCCTATTCATGATGGGCTGCCGTGTCCCAGGGTCATGTGATCCCCTTTGGCGATCTTCCGACAAGCAAAGTCAAGGGGGAAGCCAGATTCACTTAACAACTACGTTACCAACTTAACAACTGCATTGATTCACTTAACAACTGTTATAAAATGGGGGTGGGGAACCTCACTTAACAAATGTCTCACTTAGCAACATAAATCTTGGGCTCAATTGTAGTTGTAAGTTAAGGATTACCTGTAGTTATTTATCCTTGCAGTCTGGCTTTCCACAATGGAAGCACTGCTGCACCCAAATATTGTAAATTTTGGGGGGGAAATTGTGATGTATAAAGATATTTTAAATGAGAAAGAGGGATTAAAAACTAAACCAGAATTACAAAACCAACGGGTGAACCTTTGCATGGCGGCCACATTTGCAAATATCCTTCCATTCTTTCGGTTCAGACTTCATCCGCCACCCTGCCCTGCTTACACATTGTCTCTTTCTCCCTAAAAGGTAAAGGTAAAGGTTCCCCTCGCACATACGTGCTAGTCATTCCTGACCCTAGGGGGCGGTGCTCATCTCCGTTTCAAAGCTGAAGAGCCAGCGCTGTCCGAAGACGTCTCCATGGTCATGTGGCCGGCATGACTAAATGCCATAGGCACACGGAACGCTGTTACCTTCCCACCAAAGGTGGTCCCTATTTTTCTATGTGCATTTTTTATGTGCTTTCAAACTGCTAGGTTGGCAGAAGCTGGGACAAGTAACGGGAGCTCACCCCTTTACGCGGCACCAGGGATTTGAACCGCTGAACTGCCGATCTTTCGATAGACAAGCTCAGCGTCTTACCCACTAAGCCACCGCGTCCCTTCTTCTTTCTCCCTACGCTTTCTCAACAACAACAAAAAAGAATTATTCCTCACAAATCAAATCAAAAATGTAACCGAGTAGAAGTTCCTGAATAAATCGGGCAGTTGAGCATAGCTTTGTGCATAGATGCCTCCCGACTTCCTTGATTTATGTGCCTTCTGAATCCTGAACTGAACCAAAGGAGGAGGAGCATTTACCTCCCCCACCCCCCGTCTCCCCCCATCCTCCATGACATAGTTTCCATTCCAGAATAATAACCCATCACAGGTGAACTAACCTCAGGACGGAAACTGTAGTTGTGGGTTGTGGGTTGATTATTCTTTTGTCACACAGATGGTTGGTTAAGTGGTCAGATTGTTGAGGGGATCTGGTAGGTTAAATCTGAAAGGCTTAGGAAAGAGACACCGTTTCCCAGTCTGAGAAAGATGCCCTCACCCTTAAACTGGGGAAGGGAGAAAACAACCAGGAAGACAACAAAGTTTGTTTGTTTGTTTGTTTGTTTACATTTATACCCCGCCCTTCTCCGAAGACTCAGGGCGGCTTACAGTGTATAAGGCAATAGTCTCATTCTATTTGTATATTTTTACAAAGTCAACTTATTGCCCCCCCAACAATCTGGGTCCTCATTTTACCTACCTTATAAAGGATGGAAGGCTGAGTCAACCTTGGGCCGGGCTTGAACCTGCAGTAATTGCAGGCTGCTGTGTGAATTCAAGTGAATTCAAGATGACATCGACTATGTGTCAGATTGGTCTAACAAGTGGCAACTTCAAATCTCAACCAACAAATGCTCTGTCTTACACATTGGCAAAAGAAATCAAAACATAAAATACAAATTAGATGGACACGACCTTGTAGATGATCCTCACTCTGTCAAGGACCGTGGAGTACTCATTTCTAAAGATCTAAGTGCCAGAGCCCACTGTAACAACATTGCCAAGAGTTGTTAATCTAATCTTGCGTAGCTTCTCTGGTAATATTGTACTACTAACTAGAGCGTACAAAACATTTGCTAGACCAACCCGCACTGCATATTGGACATAAATACAATCGAAAGAGTCCAGAGATATTTCACAAGAAGAGTCCTCCACTCCTCTGCTCTCAATAAAATACCTTATGCCACCAGACTCCAAATTTTGGGCTTAGACAATTTAGAACTATGCAGACTTCAGTCTGACCTAAGCATAGTACATAAAATTATCTACCACAATGTCCTACCTGACAATGACTACTTCAGCGTCAACCACAATACATGAGCAAATAATAGATACAAACTCAAAGTAAACCACTCCAAACTCAATTGCAGAAAATACAACTTCAGTAACAGAGGGGTCAATGCCTGGAATGCACTACCTGACTTTGTAGTTTCTTACCCAAACCCCCAAAACTTTAAGCTTAAACTGTCTACTGTTGACCTCACCCGATTCCTAAGAGGTCTGTAAGAGGCGTGCATAAGTGCACCCGCGTGCCTACCATCCCTGTCCTAATATTCCTTTTTTTATTTATTCTTTTCACGTTTATATTCAGTGTATTTCTGAATCTTTGATCTGTTGACTTGTAGGAAGGTCCTCCTTTGTCCTTGTCCCTTGTTATTATGCAAAATATCATTGTTTCAAACACTTATAGCTTATAGGTCATGCATAAATTTCTTGGGACTAAGAAGACCAAATTGTAATAGTCTGAAGTGCAGAATTGAGGAGGAGGAGAATGCAAAGAATGAGGTCATAGGGAGACCAGAAACAAAAAGTACAGACACTGATAATTGCTTCATTAACAAATTCCTTACTAAGCTAGCGTGGAGATCTCACAGCTTCTACATTCTTCGCCTGTTGCCAGACTGGCCAGCTTCATTATCAGCGCTGGTCCAGCAAGGATCAGTAAAGTTGAAAGTCGACAAAACTTTAACCGACCCACCCGGAATAGAATACAATAGAATCAGTGGTGGGATTCAGCCAGTTCGCACCACTTCGGGAGAACCGGTTGTTAACTTTCTGAGCAGTTTGGCAAACTGGTTGTTGGAAGAAATCATTAGGGCAGAGAACCGGTTGTTAACTTTCTGAGCAGTTTGGCAAACTGGTTGTTGGAAGAAATCATTAGGGCAGAGAACTGGTTGTTAAATTACTTGAATCCCACCACTGAATAGAATAGAATAGAATGGAATAGAATAGAATAGAATAGAATAGAATAGAATAGAATAGAATAGAATTTTTATTGGCCAAGTGTGATTGGACACACAAGGAATTTGTCTTGGTGCAGATGCTCTCAGTGTACATAAAAGAAAATATACCTTCATCAAAAGGGAGAAGCAGGCAGGAGAGTTGGCAGGATATAGTATAATAAATCTCTGGTGGCTCAACAGGCTAATGCAGCCTGTTATTAACAGCAACTGCCTGCAATATTGCAGGTTCAAGTCCCACCAGGCCCAAGGTTGACTCAGCCTTCCATCCTTTATAAGGTAGGTAAAATGAGGACCCAGATTGTTGGGGGGCAATAAGTTGACTTTGTATATAGTATACAAATGGATGAAGACTATTGCTTGACATAGTGTAAGCCGCCCTGAGTCTTCAGAGAAAGGCGGGATATAAATGCAAATAAAAATAAAAAAATCGAGATGTCAGTCAATTATCCCCCATGAAGACAGGAAGAGCTTTGATCATATCACTGTGGCCACCATTGAACATAGAATCTTAGGGCTGGAAGGGACCTAGGAGTTCTTCTAGTCTTCTAGTCCAGGGGTCTCCAACCTTGTCAACTTTAAGACTTGTTGAAAAGGTTGGAGACCCCTGTTCTAGCCCAAGCCCCTGCTCAAAGCAAGAGACCCTATGCCTATACCCTTGATGGCGAACCTATGGCAAGCATGCCAGAGGTGGCATGCAGCGCCCTCTCTGTGGGCACGTGAGCTGTCACCCCAGTTCAGCTCCGCCATGCATGTACACGTGCCTCCTGCTGGCCAGCTGGTCTTCGGGTCTCTGCAATGCATGTGCAGGGGTGGGTGCATCCTGGGGGGCTGGGGCACCTGGGGGGGGCACATGTAGGGGGGTGCGTGCACGTGCTGAATACCACCTCTGCACCTTAGCTATGAAAGCCGGCTGCATGACCTTGGGCCAGTCACTCGTGCTCAGCCCAACCCACCTCACAGGATTGTCGTTCTGGGGAAAAGAGGAAGTGGAACTCGCATGGGCTATGTTCGCCATCTTGAGTTATTTGTGCAAATAATAAAGGTGGGATATGAATAAATGAATAAACGAATAAATACTAATACAGTAATAGTTGCCCCGTTCTTTCTCTCCCCCTATACATGCATGCGGGTCCCCTTTGAATAAGCCTATTAAAATGGTGGCCCAGAGATAGAATTTGAAGTTATTTGTGACAGCAACTTGTTGTTTTTCCTATCCCATAATATATTCTCTTCCATTATAGGTAGTCCTTGATGTACGACCTCAATTGAGCCCAAAATTTTTGTTGCAAAAGTGAAACATCTGTTAAGTGAGTTTTGCCCCCGTTTTATGACTTTTCTTGGCACCGTTGTTAAGTGAATCCCTGCTCTTGGTAAGTTAGCAACATGGTTTCAAAACGAATCTGGTTTCCCCTTTGGCTTTGCTTGCCAGAAGGTCGCAAAAGGGGACCACATGACCCTCCCTGGGACACTGCAACCGTCATAAATACGAGACAGTTGCCAAGCATCTGAATTTTGATCACGTGACCATAGGGATTGCTGCAATGGTCGTAAGTGTGAAAAAGGGTCTCTTTTTTCCCCCAGTGCCTTTGTAACTTTGAACGGTCACTAAATGAACCGTCGTAAGCCGAGAACTGCCTGTATATAGGTACCTGGGTGAAACAGTTTTAGTCTGCAACATCTTCGGATGAAGTCAACTTGGTTAAATCAGAAGATCATATTTCTGTAAAGGGGTGAGCAAGGCTGCCATATTCCTTTCCGGATGAATGAGAAAATCACTTAGGTATCACTTTCACTTTTCTTTTTCCATTAAATGTGATGCTCCAGAGAATGGCTAGAAGGCTTCAGTTTGTATTTTGTTTTGCTTGCAATTGTTTGGCTCCCCTGACAACTTGCTAGCAGGAAAGAGGGAGGCTTTATCAATACATATCTATCTATCTATCTATCTATCTATCTATCTATCTATCTATCTATCTATCTATCTATCTATCTATCTATCTACAGGTAGTTCTCAACTTACAACCAATTGCTTAGCAATTGTTCGAAGTTACAACAGACTCCTGGGGGTTCCAATAACCTGGTTCCAAAGTTCTGATGGCCACCCCCACCTCCAGCAGTCATATGACAGCATTTTAGTCGCATGGCAACTGGCTGGCTCCATGACAGTCATCATAAGTCAAGGACCACCTGCATATCAGAGTGGGAAAGCCTTCCAAAGGTCTACAAATCCTGAGCAAGTGTGAATATTGATTTATGAGAGTGGATCCTTTCTCCAATCAGCCTCTGCCAGGGCTCCTGCCCTGTGGGACATCTTAGTCAGAGCTGGTATTCACTTACTTTCCCTACCGGTTTGCAAATGGGAGCGTTTGCTTGCATTTTAGTAATTGTTGTTAGTTGCGAAGTCGTGTCCGACCCATCGTGACCCCATGGACAACATTCCTCCAAGCCTTCCTGTCCTCTACCATCCTCTGGAGTCCATTTAAACTCATGCCTACTGCTTCAGTTACTCCATCCAGCCACCTCGTTCTCTGTCGTCCCCTTCTTCTTTTGCCCTCAATCTTTCCCAGCATTAGGCTC
The DNA here is from genome assembly GCF_028640845.1 of Ahaetulla prasina. Taxonomy (NCBI): domain Eukaryota; kingdom Metazoa; phylum Chordata; class Lepidosauria; order Squamata; family Colubridae; genus Ahaetulla; species Ahaetulla prasina. The sequence goes on from NC_080548.1 coordinate 17,818,600, forward strand.
TTCTCCAGTGAGTCCTTCCTTCTCCTTAGGTGGGCAAAGTATTTGAATTTCATCTTCAGGATCTGGCCTTCTAAAGAGCAGTCAGGGTTGATCTCCTCTAGAACTGACTTGTTTGTTCGCCTTGCAGTCCAAGGGACTTGCAGGAGTCTTCTCCAGCACCAGAGTTCAAAGGCCTCAATTCTTTGGCGATCAGCCTTTCCTATGGTCCATCCTTCACAGCCATACATTGCAACTGGGAAAACCATAGCTTTGACTATACGCACTTTTGTTGGCAGGGTGATGTCTCTGCTTTTTAGTACGCTGTCTAGATTTGCCATAGCTTTCCTCCCCAGGAGCAAGCGTCTTTTAATTTCTTGGCTGCAGTCCCCATCTGCGGTGATCTTGGAGCCCATTTTTTAGTAATAGTAATTTAGTAATTAGTTGAACAACTAGCCTCGTGGTGCGACTGGAACAATCTGAAACTGAACACACTCAAAATCATAGAAATGGTGGTAGACTTTAGGAGAAATCCTTCCATACTTCCAACTCTCAACATTAGACAACACTGTATCAACAACAGTAGAGACCTTCAAATTTCTAGATTCTATCATATTGCAAGATCTAAAATGGACCGCTAACTTCAAAAACGTCATCAGAAAAGGACAACAAAGAATGTTCTTTCTGCGCCAACTGAGAAAGCTCAAACTTATATATTGCATAGTTATTTCATACTTATGCTTATATATACTGTGTGACAAAAATAAATAAATAAATAAATAAAACTGCCCAAGGAGCTGCCGATACAGTTCTACAGAGGAATTATTGAGTCTGTCATCTGCACCTCCATAACTGTCTGGTTTGATTCTGCAACCCAACAAGACAGACTTCAGAGGATAATTAGAACTGCAGAAAAAACAGTGGCTACCAACCTGCCTTCCATTGAGGATCTGTATACTGCATGAGTCAAAAAGAGGGCTGTGAAAATATTCACAGACCCCTAATGTCCTGGACATGATGCTAATGAATATTTACATGTCCTAGGTTGTTGCAATTTTATATGGATTTGTTTGCATTTCAAACACATACAAATGTGTTTGAAATGTTTTTTCTTTGCTTTAATTTTATTTACCATATTTGTTAAACCCACCAACCCCAATCTTACGACACTGGCTAGTATACAAGAAAAATGAAACAAGCCAAAAATAATGCAGAGGTAAAACAGTAATCCATTAAAACATACAATAGAAGCATACACTTATGGAGGCACTGCCAATGTGCCAATGAGCTAGAGCTAAAAATTTATTGGAAAAAGCAAATTTTATTTACTTTTCTGACTGTAAGAATTCAGCAGGTATCAAACAGCAGCAAATGCAGAATTTGTAAAGAAAAACTATGGATAACATAATTGGAACAAAATTGCCCAGACAGATTATAAATAACATAATGATAGGCTAGCCACTCTGATTCACAGGGTTTTATGCAGAAATTATAATATCCATTTTTTGAATATGGTCTGAACATAGAAATTAAAAAGTGGTGGAAATGATGTTAACATTTTACCAATTGTGTTGTAGATCTGGCCTCTAGTTGATTCAAGGAAAAAGAATTAGATACAGTTACAAAAAAATACAAAAAAGACTACAAAACCAGTGGTAGGTTTCAAATTTTTTTACTACCGGTTCTGTGGGTGTGGCTTAGTGGGTGTGGCATGGCTTGGTGGGCATGGCTTGATGGGCATGGCAGCGGAAGGATACTGTAAAATCTCCATTCCCATCCCACTCCAGGGGAAGGTTACTGCAAAAATCCCCATTTCCTCCCAATCAGCTGGGACTTGGGAGGCAGAGAATAGATGGGAGCGGGGCCAGTCAGAATTTTTACCACCGGTTCTCCGAATTACTCAAATTTTTCACCACTGGTTCTCCAGAACTGGTTAGAACCTGCTGAAACCCACTTCTGTACAAAACCCAGAGATATGGCAATCAAAATGGGTACGTTATTGCAAAGAATTTGCAAAGCCATCCCTAAGTTATTGGCACATTGGGCAGAGTAAGAAACATTGCAAGCACATTTCTACAAGCATTAAATATTTTGGCTGTATCAGCTATGGTTTACAAAAGCCCTACCTTGGCGGGCACAAGCTATATTTTCAGAGATTACTTGGATCATTCCTAGGCTCCCAGTTAGAACTCTTGCCCCCAAAATATCAGCCATAGAGGAGATTCTTTTTGTTTGTGGTTAAGATACTGTTGGAAGAAATACCTAGTTCCAGTTCCAAGCCAGGAGAGAGAGGCGCTGGAAACTAAATGAAGGCTGGAGGCTGATTGAAAGAAAGCCCATTTATTGGTGAACAGAACCAGGTTTTGTGGAAGCTGACAAAATGGAGTTTAGAGTGGGTGCGCTTTATACCTTCTGGATTCCTATGGGGTCAAATAGGGGTCATGGCTGGCTCTATAGGCAAAAGGGGAAATGCAAATCCTAGGTCTGTGATGGCGAACCTATGGCATGCATGCTACAGGTGGCACATGGAGCTATATCAGTGGGCAAGCGAGCTTTGCCCTAGCTCAGCTCTGGCGCGCATGCATGCACTGGCCAGCTGATTTTTGGGCCTTCCGGTCCCACCAGAAACAGGCTGTTTCTGGCCTCCGGAGGGCCTCTGTGGGGGAGGCCTGTTTTTCGCTCTCCCAAGGCTCCAGAGGCTTTCTAGGAGCCTGGGGAGGGCAAAAATGGCTTTCCACCCCAGAGGCCCTCCGGAGGCTGGAAATGGCCCATTTGCCAACTTCTGGTGGGGCCTGAAGTCAGCAAATGGGCTGTTTTCGGCCTCCAGAGGGCCTCCAGGGGGATGGGGAGGGCCATTTTCACCCTCCTCAGGCTCCAAGAAAGCTTCTGGAGCCTGGGGAGGGTGAAAAATGGGCCTACCAGGCCCACTGTGCCATTGTATGCCAAAAGCAGGGGGAACACATGCACGGGGGAGGCATTGAATTATGCGTGTGGGTACGTGTATGCGATCCCCCCGTGCTCCCAGCTTTTGGCACGCGATGGCAAAAAGGTTACCCATCACTGCCCTAGGTATTTGTCTGAGCCTATCTTGTCTTGCTTAACTGCTTTCCTGAGTTTCTGTTGTTGGAAGAAATGTCCATCTGGGTTCATTTCCAAGCGGGGAGAAAGACACCGGAAACATGGTGGCTATTTAGAAAGATGGTTTAATGGTGGACAGGACCACGTGTTTTGAGGTCCTGGGCAATCAAGCACTGGGTGAAAGAGTGAGAGAGAGATTTATACCCTCTCTTGGGCTTTGAACTTGCTTCCTGTTCCTGTGTAAGGGCAGATATTCCGTTGGTTGCTGTAGGGGTCATGTGCAAATCCTAGGAGTTTGTCTGAGATAAATCTGGTTGAACTGTGGGCTGATGTAATGTCCCTAGATGATTTCGCAATGCAGTAAGCCCTTCTGTTAGACGGGTAGAGGGCTAATCCTATCATGTCCTGAGGGCCCTGTCTTAATCCCATCATCCTGGAGTTGAAGCCGTGGTAAAATCCAATTTTTTTTACTACCAGTTCTGTGGGCGTGGCTTGGTGGGTGTGGTGTGGCTTGGTGGGCGTGGCTTGGTGGGCGTGGCAGGGGAAGGATACTGCAAAATCTCCATTCCCTCCCCACTCCTGGGGGAAGGATGTTGCAAAATCTCTATACCCACTCTGGGGCCAGCCAGAGGTGGTATTTGCCAGTTCTCCGAAATACTCAAAATTTCCACTGCCGGTTCTCCGAACTACTCAAAATTTCTGCTACCAGAATCTGTCAGAACCTGCTGGATTTCACCCCTGAGCTGAAGTGTGGAGGCACCTCAGCTGCTTTGTCTTTAAAAACATGTTTCTCCTTTTCTCATCCAGGGAAATATAATATTCTGCCTTTTTTAATATTTCCTAGAATATTTCTTTCTTCTAAGAGGGGTGGACGCTAACTTTCTGCTCTGTCTTGACCCAGTCTTTCTGAATGGAATACCAAATCTGCATTTCTAAAATGCCCTCCTCAGTTTTTGTTTGGGGGCAGGGAAACTGGGGCTGGTTTCTGCCTCCCTGAAGACTTTTCCTATTTCTCATTTAGGGGAAATATTCTATCCTATCTTTTTTTTTAATATTTCCCAAAATATTTCATTCTTCTAGGAGGGGAGGGCGGATTCCAACAATATCGTGCTTCCAGTCTTCGATGAATTAAGGTCATCCGTGTGCAGAACTAAAACGTTTGTGTTGTATAGCGTGACACAGAAGTGCTATGTAATGGCCAATTCCGGTAGCACAAGATGTGAACCCCAATAAACTCTTGACCTGGGATATCCATAGCTCCTTGCCCAAAATGTAGGAAGTTAGCACCGGCCCTCTCCTAGGAAAATGAAATATTCTAGGAAATACTAAAAAGGCAGAATATTATATTTCCCTGGATGAGAAATGGAGAAACATGTTTTTTTAAAGCAGGAAGCAGACTCACTCTTAATAGCCCTCACCCTCCTCAATAGCCCACAGCAGATGTCAGCACTTAAGAGATAAAGAGATACTAGGTCTATTCATAAGCAAATGCCCTCACCCAAGATCCAACAAAGATAAGATTAGCCCTCTACCCATCTAGCAACAGAACTCACCACATGGCATCTGGGGAGATTGCATCACCCAGCAAGACTCAACCAAGCTTGGGACTCAGGATAGACTACAGAGTTGCCCCTGCATGGCCCCATGGGGAGTCTGACAACCAATCAGAATACAAGCTCAAAGTCAAAGCCCAACAGAGGGCATAAAACAAAGGCACTCTCAGCATCTCACCCCTTTTTCTGTTCAGGAACTCAAACCATGTGACCAGGGGTGAAATCCAGCAGGTTCTGACAGGTTCTGGAGAACCGGTAGCAGAAATTTTGAGCAGTTCGGAGAACCAGTAGTGGAAATTTTGAGTAGTTCAGAGAACTGGCAAATACCACCTCTGACTGGCCCCAGAGTGGGGTGGGAATGGAGTAGTAAAAAAATTTGGATTTCACCACTGCATGTGACCCTGTCCATCAATAAACCATCTTTCCAAACCCTCTCCATGTTTCCAGTGTCTTTTTTCCCCACTTGGAACTGAACCCAGAAGGACATTTCTTCCAACAATACCAAGAAGAAGTCCCTCAATCCCAATCAAATTAGATCTGTCCAGTGGATTGGTAGTACTGTGGAGGAGTAGCATAATAATGTGTGCCTTTGACTTCTCTAAGCTAACCTGCATCCCGGGGGGCTACCCTTGACTGCATCACACCTGCACTCTGCTACAGCAGAGGAAAAGGAAGATGGAGCCAAAAAAAGAATTGCAGAAGTATCTTAATCAAACTTTAGATGAGAGTCTCACTGCTGCATAAGCCTTCAGCCAGATGCGGGCTACTGGACAAGCTGCTGAGAAGTAGCTATTATCTGCAGCAGATAAATCATTCAATCCTAAATCTTTATACCATTTTGGAGCAAAATCATTTAGAATTGTGACGAATCCTTTTGAATCATTTGAGGCTGTTGATGGGGGATTGCACGGTCCTCTTGTGTAATATATATATCTATATATATATCTATATCTATCTATCTATCTATATATATATATATATATATATATATATATATATATATATATATATATATATATATTTGTTTGTTTTTGTAGGTTTTCACGGGTATAGGTATGTAGATCTTAGCATATTTGGGTCTTTTCCCATGTAAGGTTGAGAGTATCTTGGTGACGTTTCGACGAGGTCTCACTCATCATCTTCAGGCTGGTGCTTTCAGCTTCAAGCGTGGTCGGAGCTGCCGTCTCTCTATAAATACTGGTGGGGAGGTGGGGAGTGTTGCTGTGAGTGGGTTGGTTGGCTGTGTGGTTGCATCTTGAATGGTAGATGGAGTGGGTACTTGCAGATTGGTTGGCTGTTTCATAGCATCCTATGTAGATGTGGTCCTAGTCTTTTGTGTTGTAACGACCTGGTTAATGGGCTGTGTGGAAACATCCTGAGTTCTGGGAATGTGACCTCCTGTAGTGGTAGTGGGCTTCCTGCAAATGTCCTGAGTTCGGGAATGTGACCTCCTAGGTCTTGTGCTGTAACATCCTGGATAGTAGATTGTGTTGTAATGTCCTGAGCTTTGGTGTTGTGGCCTCTGGAGTTCTGTGATGTGATGTCTTGAGCAGATGGCCCGGGATGCTGCATCACAGATTACACAGATTACTAGGACCACACCCACACAGGATGCTACGAAACAGCCGACCAATCTGCAAACACACACTCCATCTACCAATCCGAATTTTGATCACTTGATCATGGGGATGCCAATAATGTCAACTGCATATAAAGAGAATTTGTATAAGATGTTTTATAGATGGCATGGGCCACTGGCAAGACTGGTGGATGTTTAAAGACAAATGTCTTTAAGACAGCTAAATGTTGGAAATGCTACCAGATATTGGGCTCGTACTATCATATGTGGTAAACCTGCGCAGAAGCAAAATAATAATAATAATAATAATAATAATAATAATAATAATAATAATAATAATAATAATAATAATATTGGGCTAAAATACATATGTGGCTGGAAAAGATGATACAACAACATATTGACTTAAAACCTGAAATATTTTTGCTGGGGATTTTACCAGAAAATTATAGTAAAGAAAATATATATTTGATTATTCATGTTATAACAGCAGCTGGGATTATATTCGCACAAAATTGGAAAAGTTAAGAGATCCCTACAGTTGAGAATGTGATTAGGAAAATACTAGAATGTGCAGAAATGAACAGTTTGACACTGGCTATCAAAGAGAAAGAACAAACTGATTATTATACTTTATGTCCAGGATCACTCGCATCCTGGACATAAACTGTTTCAACTCCTACCCTCAAAACGACGCTATAGAGCACTGCATACCAGAACAACTAGACACAAGAACAGTTTTTTCCCGAAGGCCATCACTCTGCTAAACAAATAATTCCATCAACACTGTCAGACTATTTACTGAATCTGCATTACTATTAATCGTTTCATAGTTCCCATCACCCATCTCCGTCCACTTATGACTGTATGACTATAACTTTGTTGCTGGCAATTCTTATGATTTATATTGATATATTGACCATCAATTGTGTTGTAAATGTTGTACCTTGATGAACGTATCTTTTCTTTTATGTACACTGAGAGCATATGCACCAAGACAAATTCCTTGTGTGTCCAATCACACTTGGCCAATAAAATTCTATTCTATTCTATTCTATTCTATTCTATTCTATTCTATTCTATTCTATTCTATTCTATTCTATTCTATTTTATTTGGGAATCTTTTTACCGGTGGTTAGAGAATAGAATAGACATAAGAGTTAATAGTAAAAGAAGTCATTTAAAGCAGAGAAAATGTATTAATAGTTAATATAATTAATAGAGTTAAATAAATCACAATGGGATTGTTATAATATTAGATACTTAAGGTATTGGAAATTAAGCCAGGATGAGATTAAACAATGAATAAGATTGTATAGTTTAATGTTGACACAAAGTATTTGTACCTAGACAACACACTGATTAATGGAAAATGGATTGTTTATATAGAAATAGAATAAAAAACTTTTTAAAAAAAGATCACGGGGATGCCTGTGAGTCCTTCGGGAGAAGGGCGGTATATAAATTGGAATAATAAATAAATAATAAAAATAAAAGATGCTGCAACGGTCATAAATGAGAGGAATGGTCATAAGTCACTTTTTTCAGTGCCGTTGTAACTTCGAATGGTCACTAAACAAATGGGTTTAAGTTGAGGACTACCTGTATTGGTATTATGTTTATTTTTTTTGATTGCGAGGCCACATGACTCCAAACACATATTGTGCTAGTGAAACTTTGCATTTGTAAACCTGGGGGATTCAGGGAAAGAAAATGGGGAGGACCGATTGTAAAGAAAGAAAACTTGCCCTGCCTTTCCCCACCCATGGGATTAGCCTCAGATGGCTAATAGAAGCAGAATGATGGGAATATGGAAAAAATAAAATTAATTGCTACTCTTCTTCAACTAAGCCCAGATGAGTCTGAGTCTGAAGATAAAGGAATGGTGTAAGAACTTGCGATGTCAACAAAGCTGAATGAATGACAGTCAACAAAGTTGGATTCCGGGCTCTTACACCTGGGTGCCAGTTGTTGAGTGACGCTTGAGATCAAATAGACAAAATGCAAACCCAGAGTGTCCATTATCAGCATTTCCTCTTCTCTGCAAGAAGCACACAACACCATTCTTATCTACAAACTATGAGGATCCATCCTTAGGTGAGACTGGGATTTTTAATGAGCTGATAAGGAGTGAGTGCCAGCCGTTTATCTAAAGTCTAGAGGAGAGATTTTAGCAACTGCTACAATCTTTTCCACCATCTGGGATGGTCAGGGCTGGAGGGTTAAGTAGACAATTGCCCATCAGTGGCCAATTTGCTCAGCCCCCATCCTTGTTTTCCTGCTCAGGCTGTGATGCCCAGCAGGAGATGTTATAGGCCATTTAAAAACAGTTGCCCTGGTGCAAAAGATGCAGATGTGATCACAACAGGAAGGAGACATGAAATCCGCTAAATGCCTTAAAGATGCAAAGCAGTGCCTGCCTCCCCCCACCACTTTAGTATTTTGGGCATAGCCAATTGTTTTTAAGAAATGCCTTTTCTCAGAGACTGAAACGATCTTGGACAAAACAATCAGAAGTTGAGTAGGTCCCTCATGGAGATTCATCCAGCAGCACAATGTTCTTTTGACTCTTTCCTTCAGTTCTTTATCAGGCCAGATGTTTTAAATGGAAGGGGAAGAATTGCCCCTGAACTATCCTTTGTTCCCATCCACCTGGATACATCCTTGAGCAGGTGGATAGACTTCAAACAAAGCAATGGTCTCCATCTGCCCACCAGTTTTATGTTCTTAAGGATGCCTATCAGGACAGGGTGGGCCCCAGAGGCATCTTGTAAATAAAGATGAGGCCAAATGCTGATGCTTTCCTTTGCAACATATCCATTTCCAATTAAAACATCTTTTAAAAGAATCTGAAAGTCAGATGTAGCAGGTGGCCTGGAAGGCTACAATTTACTTCTTCATCAGCACATTTAAACTTTTCCCATTGCCTGTTCCCTGGATAAGACTAAACTAGGCGAACCAATTCCCTGGCTCGGTTTAGCATCCTATAGTCCCGAGATAAGAACAGTGGCAGCTATTTTTCTTTCTATCTCTTGGGCAGTATGGAATTGAAAAAAAAGAAAAGAAAAGTGAATTTTTCCCAGATGGAGAGGGAGAAATCCATCAGGAAAATTCTTTTAACTTTGAAGAGTAAGAGATAATTCTGTAATTGTACATACATTTGCTGCAAAGAAACCAGGAGCTTCTATTTCTTTTCATTCTTTCCTTCGGTACTTTCCGTTCTTTCTTTCCTGCTTTGACTCTTTATTCGTCTGCATTCATTTTTATGCTCTTGGTAAAACTTTTCATTAAAAAAAAAATACTTTCAAACGTTTCAAACTTTGAAATGGACAATAATGTTAGGAGGATTTTTCCTATCAAATAAGTTAGGAAGTGGGGGGAATTGGGGGTGCATGTTTTCCTTGCTGTCTATGGTGATACTGGATCATCCAGGTCATGGTTATTCCAAAGATGTTCTTTTTCCAAAAGGTAACTGGGACTTTCTTGTTTTTTTTTCCCTTTTCTTTGAAAACATTTTGCTTCTCATCCAAGAAGCTTCTTCGGTTCAGTTCATGTTTTCCATGCAGATGGAGAGGGAAAAAAAGAAAAAAGAATAATAATAATCAGATGTTAGCCAGGGCTCTCCTTGATCCTGGTACCTAAACAATTAACCCAGGCTAACTCAAAGGGAAGGGAATGATAGTCTTTGTTTGACAGCACTTCAGCATGATAACTTGCATTTTTGTAAAGCAGCCCACAAAAGGTTTATTTAAGGGCAAAGGGAGTTTGAGAACGTCCACCTGGAAAAGAACAGCTTGGCTGACTCTTAATGCTCTGGCATCTGCCTGACTCCAAGAAGTCTGTTCTTCCATCTGGAACCCATATTCAAGACAGCCAAAGCTACAAGGCGACCAGAGGAATGTCACCCCTCAAAGGGGGCTCTATGCAGTGATGGGATTGCAGTAATTTTAACAACCGGTTCTCTGCCCTAATGATTTCTTCCAACAACCAGTTTTGCCAAACTGCTCAGGAAGTTAACAACCGGTTCTCCCGAAGTGGTGCGAACTGGCTGAATCCCACCATTTGGTTCTATGCAATAGGCAAACAATGACTTGCCAAGTGTATAGCAGTGGATGGATAGACAGACAGACGGGTAGGTGGATGGAGAGATAGAAAACTAATGGCAAATACTTAGGTAAGTACAGATCCCCCCCCCCCCGTTGCCTTTTGGCAATCAGCAATTTCAAAGCATTAGACCTTTGTTGAATGGAAGTCCTGGTGATCATTTCAAATCAAGGCCAAAATTCTAAATGTTGTTAGCTATTTTGATGTACAATCACCTTTTTACCACACCAAAACAGAACATTACCATGTTTCCTTAGACCTGGCAGGAGATTTAATTTTGCTCATTCATTATTTATTAAAGTTTTATCCTCTGTTTATTATTATATAAGTAACTCAAGGCAGTGAACGTCCCTCACACTCGTTCCTCCTCCTGTTTTCCTCACAACAACAACAACAACAACCTTGTGAGATGGGCTGCGCTGAAAAAGAAAAGGCCTGGCCTAAAGTCAGCCAGTGGCTTCCTGCGTCTGGCGGGACTCTAGAACTCACAGTCTCCTGGTTTCTAGGCCAGCACTTTAAGCACTGCACCAAAACCGACTTTCCAATTGTCTGGTAGGCAGGATACAAGCGATAAGAAAGTGCAAGAAACATTGAGCGACTTCAACTGATACAGCAACTTAGTAAGATGGGAAGGATAAGAACTACTGCCAATTTTGGAACAAAAATGGGTTCAATCAAAACTTTCGGAGAACTTAAAAGCATGATCCCATAATTCAATTCCTTCTTAAATTCCCAATTTAATCCCATTTTTTCATTCATATATTTTCATTCATATGTGTATATATATATATTTTCAAAGGAAAAAAGAAGAAGTCCAGTTGCCTTTTGGAAAAGCACCTTTGGTACAACCATGACCTGGATGGTTGAGAATACCCCAGGGATCAGCAACCTGCAGCTCTGGAGCCGCATGTGGCTCTTTCACCCCTCTGCTGCAGCTCCCTGTCACTCAAAATATGCCTCACAACCTCCAATGTGCAACACTTGCCGGCACACAATTTATTGAGCTTTTCAACCCCCAGCAGGCCAACCGTGGATAAATCCGAGAAAAGAACAGTTTCAGAAGAAAACAGAACGTTTAATTCAACTACATATGCTAGTTTTGTGGCCACTCAAGAAATAGTCAGGGACGGGAAGGGTTTTTGTGGCTCCCGGTGTTTTCTTTTCTGTGGGAAACGGGTCCAAATGGCTCTTTGAGTGTTTAAGGTTGCAGACCATAAGATACTTAACCATATTGGTTTCTCACTCAGAAAGCTGCAGAAGAAAGGGCTTTCAGAATTCCCAATGCTTTTAATAGGGAGGCCTCTAGTGGAAGGTTGAGGATACAGGCAGATATTGGAAGAAGTTGAAAAGACGCTGCCGGTGGAGCTTCCCGAAAAAGGTCATGTGGTGTCTTAAAGAATACAAAGCTGTATTCTTTAGGAAGCACCAGCCCAAACCTGTACCGTGTGTGTCAAGAGTCAAGCGGCAGGAAAGCTATCATGGGGAAGAGCCAGGAATTGGAAGCCAAGGGTGCCTCTGCAGCAGAAGGGGTAGAGATAAGCTGAAGCTCTACAGCCTGGAATGACCTAAATTCAATGCCCTTAAAAAACAAAACACACACACAAAAAAACACCCGCCTGCCGGTTGAATTCAACTCCTGCTGATTTTATGGACAAGCCGTGATCTTTTCATGGCAACAATACGGAAGTAGTTTACCACTGCCTTCTTCTAGACCAGGAGTGTCAAACTCATTTTCATTGAGGGTTGTGTTTGACCTTGTGGGGGGGGGCAGGGGTCTGTGGCCAGCATGATGTCACTCATGTCGGGTGGGTGGGGTGTGCCTGTGGTGGGCCAAGCACTCTGTCAGTGAAAACGGGCTCCCGAGCTCCATTTTCGGCTGGGACAGCCTCCTGCAACCCTCTGCCAGTGAAAACGGAGCTCGGGAGGGCATTGGCAGAAGCACCATGGGCCAGTCCTTCGCTATTTCCAGGGCGGCTCCGCAGGTCAGATCTAAGCACCCCGTAGGCTGGATCTGGCCCCTGGGCTGTGAGTTTGACACCCCTGTTCTAGAGTATTTCTCGACCTCAGCCCCTTTTAAGACGTGTGGACTTCAACTCCCAGAATTCCCCAGCCAGCCATGAAGGTCTGAGCGCTGAGCCAACAAAAAATATTCCATTTTTCCTTCCATAATAACATGGGGAAGTAGGGTGGGGTGGGGGGAAGCGGTCTGAGCCTTTCCTGAAATTTTGTTCAGACAATTGAACCAAGTCGATCAATTCAAAGGCCTCTGTGCTGTGTTTGCATCACATGCTCACCCTGATAAAGGTGGTCAATTATTTTTTTTCTTTAGTCGGGTTTAGTAAGATTTTCATTCCAAGCAACTTTATGGTTCGGGGTAATGTACAAACCCAGGAAGTGGGCTAATTCAATAACCAGGGTTACCATGGTGTATGAACAGAGCCAAAGTTTCAGCAGAGACAGAACCATGTTGTAACCCTTCCGACTGAAGGTACGGGTTGCTTTTGACTTAACAGCAATTCACTTAGTGACCATTCAAACTCGACAGCACTGACAAAAGGGACTTATGACCGTTTTTCACACTGACAGCCGTTTGCGGCATCCCCAGGGTCACATGGTCAGAATTCGGATGCTTGACTCATAGTTATGACGGTTGCAGTGACCCTGGGGTCACGGGATCCTCTTTTGTGACCTTCTGACGAGCAAAATCAACAGGGAAGCCAGATTCATTTATCAACCGCGTTACTAACTGAATCACTGCAGCGATTCACTCAACGGCTGCGGCAATGGTGGGTTTCAAATTTTTTTACTACCGGTTCTGTGGGCGTGGCTTGGTGGGCCTGGCATGGCGTGGTGGGTGTGGCTTGGTGGGCCTGGCAGGGGAAAGATACTACAAAGTCTGGATTCCCACCCCACTCCAGGGGAAGGATACTGTAAAATCTCCATTCCCTCCCTACTCCTGGGGAAGGATACTGCAAAATCCCCATTTCCTCCCGATCAGCTGGGACTTGGGAGGCAGAGAATAGATGGGGGCGGGGCCAGTCAGAATTTTTACTACCGGTTCTCCGAACTACTCAAAATTTCCGTTACCGGTTCTCCAGAACTGGTCAGAACCTACCGAAACCCACCTCTGGGCTGCGGCAAGGAAGTTCGTAACGTGGGCCAAATTTCACTTAGCCACCGTCTCACTTAGACCCCGATACTTTGGGCTCAACGGCGGTCTTAAAAGTGCGGTTTTTGCCCACTGGGAGACTCTCTGCTGCCCACGGTGTTAACAGCCTCGGAGGCTCATCGCGTGAAGCAGGTGTGCCCAGAAGTGTAGGTTCCTACTTCTAGCCTCAGCAGCTCTTGGCACAGCTTGTGATGCAAAATACGCTGCTCTTCCACCCACCCTGCACCTGGCCGACTTCCTCTGCCTGTAGTGTGGAAGCTGTTGCTTCAGAGCAGGGGTGGGGGACCGGTTTCCTGTTGAGGTTTGTAAGAGTGGAAATCTATCCGGGTTTATAATTTCAGCAGTGGGCACGGCTAAGGTCAAAAGTGGGTGGGGTCAAAGCAGGGAAGAACTCTAGGTATGATTCAGCTCTGGGCGGGAGATGACAATCCAAAGATTTCTTCCCTGCCCTGCCCTAGAAGTACAGAGGAGTTCCAGTTGATTGTACATGTAGATGTTGACGCAGGGAGGAGAAGCATTTGAAGGATCCTGCCTTGGTGTGCCATATTTACCTTGCTGGTTTCAGTTCCTTGCTTTTGCTACGGCACGTGAAGTTGACAAAGCCCCCATGAGATGTATGCATCTCACTCCCCCGCCACCCCAAACTGGTTTCCTGCTGCCCATCCACAGGACACATGAAGACCCCCACCTCCACCTGCTTCAACTCAAGGGCAGACAGCCTCTTTTTATCAACACAATTGAGATGCATCCACCCAGTCAAGCTGATGGAGAGAAGAGGTTGTCTGGCTTCTTTGGTGCGTTGGGTCATTGCTTTCTGGGTGTGTTTATTTTAGATGCCGATTATAGAAACGTTGCTCCCTCTAGTTCAGGGGTGTCAAACTCGATTTCATTGAGGGCCGCATCAATCATGACCTCGGGGAGTGGGTGTGGCCAGGGTGGGCATGGCCAGCTTGACAACACTCATCAAGGCTCAGTTTCCAGCCACGACAGCCTCCTGCAGCCCTCTGCCAGTGAAAATGCAGAGGGCTGCAGGAGGCCATCGTGGCTGGAAATGGAGCCCAAGGAGGCAGGTCCCCCTCCTGAACTCCGTTTTTGCTGGCAGAGGCTGTTTCCAGGGCGGGCCCGCAGACCAAATCTAAGCACCCTGCGGGCCGGATCCAGCGTACGGGCCTTGAGTTTGGCACCCCTGCTCTAGTTGATACAACTGAAGAAATAAGACTGTACCTATGACAATTGAGATGGTACATGTGACATCTCAGAAGTCCACATGTTTTTTTTTTCCTTGCAACCTTTCGCTTGTCATCCAAGAAGCTTCTTTTGTTCAGTTCACTTTAGTTCCAAACTGAAGAAGCTTCTTGGGATGAGAAGAGAAACATTTTCGAGGGGAAAAAAACCAAAGAAAGTCCGATTGTCTTTTGAAAAGCACTTTTGGGACAACCATAACCTGGACGATTGAGAATCTGCATAGACCAGTGGTGGGTTTCAACATTTTTTACTCATGGTTCTGTGGATGTGGCTTGATGGGCGTGGCATGGCTTGGTGGGCGTGGCATAGGAAGGATACTGTAAAATCTCCATTCCCTCCCGATCAGCTGGGACTCAGGAGGCAGAGAATAGATGGGGGTGGGGCCAATCAGAATTTTTACTACCGGTAAACTCTGAACTACTCAAAAATTTTCCAGACCCCTCGCATCCTGGACATAAACTGTCTCAACTCCTACCCTCAAAATGACGCTATAGAGCCCTGCAAGAACAGTTTCTTCACGAACGCCATCACTCTGCTAAACAACTAATTCCCGCAACACTGTCAAACTATTTACTAAATCTGCACTACTATTAATCTTCTAATCGTTCCCATCACCCATCTCCTTCCACTTATGACTGTATGACTGTAACTTGTATCCTTACGATTTATATTGCTATTGATTGTTTCCTGATTGCTTATTTGTACCCTATGACTATCATTAAGTGTTGTACCTTATGATTCTTGATGAAGGTATCTTTTCTTTTATGTACACTGAGAGCATATGCACCAAAGACAAATTCCTTGCGTTTCCAATCACACTTGGCCAATAAAAAATTCTATTCTATTCTATTCTATTCTATTCTATTCTATTCTATTCTATTCTATTCTACTCTACTCTACTCTACTCTACTCTACTCTACTCTACTCTACTCTACTCTACTCTACTCTATTCTATTCTATTCTATTCTATTCTATTCCTGCTACCGGTTCTCCAGAACTGGTCAGAACCTGCTGAAACCCACCTCTGCCATAGACCTTTACTTTTTCTTCTTCAGAAGGAAATCATGGCAGATTCCTGAGTTATCATATGATGTCAGGTTTATTTCTGTGTAAGGCACATCATATTCTCTGCTGTGATGTGGTTTATTTGTGTTTATTCTATTTATATTCTTCCTTTCAAGGCAACTCATGGCAGAGCGAGGCCTTCCCCTTCTTTTTAAACTCACAGTAACAAAACTTCGTTGCCATCCAGTGAGCATCAATGAGCATCAGTCAAGGGTGGACTTCACCATTGCGCCACCTTTGAGTCATTAATTTGGGCTTGGCCGTTGGGTCCTCCAGCCATTGCAGTTATGATTATGAGCCATCATTTTTGATCGTTTGATTGCCCACGTTCAGACAACTATGGTTGGTTCCATAAAACATGGAGGCTAAAAAATACAACGAACGGTTGCAGGAACTGGGCATAGCTAGTCTAGTGAAGAGAAGGACCAGGGGAGACATAATAGCAGTCTTCCAATATTTGAGGGGCTGCCACAGAGAGGAAGAGGGTCAAGCAATTTTCCAAAGCACCTGGAGGCCAGACAAGGAATAATGGATGGAAACTGGCCAAGGAGAGATTCAACCTGGAAATAAGGAGTACTTTTCTGACAGTGAGAGCAATCAACCCATGGAACAGAAGTTGCCTTCAGAAATTGTGGGAGCTTCATCACTGGAAGCTTTCAAGAAGAGATTAGACCGCCATCTATCAGAAATGGTATAGGGTCAGGGGTGGGCTTCAAAAATTTTAGCAAGGGGTTCTTTGCCCGGTTGCTGGGTAGGCATGGTCATGGTGGGCATGGCATAGTCGACCTCCTGCACCACGGCAGTGGGGGAAGAGCGTTTTTTCCCTCCCCAGGCTCCGGAGGCTCTCCTCAAGCCTCCGGGAGGGTGAAAATAGCCTCCCCATGTTCCGGAGGCCCTCTATGGGCTATTTCTGACCTTTCAAAACTTCCGGTAGGCCCATTTTTCACCTTCCCCAAGCCTCCGCATGCGCCCTGCACTTACCTGCATCCAAAACCCGTGCGCTCTCACAGAGAGGGACTCCTCAGGGTGCCGTCAGCTAGGCAGTGTCGTTTGGCGACGCCCAGGGGAAGGGCCTTCTCTGTGGGGGCTCCCACCCTCTGGAACGAACTCCCCCCAGGACTCCGTCAACTTCCTGACCTTCGAACCTTCCGTCGCGAGCTCAAGACACATTTATTCATCTGTGCAGGACTGGCTTAGATTTTTAAATTTAGAGGGGTTTTAAATTGATTTTAATATTTATATTTAATATTTATATCTCTATTTTTAATAATTCGGGCGTTAGAATAAGTTTTTTAAGGATTATTTTAATTTGTATATTGATATTGATGTTTTATATGCCTGTGAACCGCCCTGAGTCCTTTGGGAGATAGGGTGGTATATAAATTCGAATAATAAATAAATAAATAAATAAATAAAACAGGCTGCGTGGGGACTCCTGGGAGGGGTGGGCAGTGCGGGGCCAGCCAGGAGTGGGATTTGGGGATTCTGCACAGAATCTTAGCTAGAGGTTCTCCCGAACCCCTGCAAACCCCCAGCAGCCCACTCCTGCTTGGGTGGCAGGGGAGGGGTTGGACTAAATGACCTACAAGGTCCCTTCCAACTCTGTTAATCTGTACACCATATTTCATTTCTGTGTACTGCCGTTTCTAGCTGGTTTTTCCCAACATGCCAAGATGTGTTCTCACTTGTTTAGTTTTGGTGATTGTAAAACATGCCCACACGCACCTGTATTGATTACAGTATTGATCCCAGTCTGGCTCAGAGACAAAGCTCCGCTCCCAGGAGTAGCAATCACTTGCCCATCCCTACTGGAATACTACAGGATGGAGTTTTCGGAAACGCCAAAGCAGCTGCTATGTGATGGAGGAGAGAAAAGGAGAAAGAGAAAACTTCCAGGTTCTGTTTCAAAATACAGGCAGCAACTGACTGATAACAGTTCGTTTAGTGACCATTCGAAGTTACAGCAGCACTGGAAAAAAAAAAGAGAATTATGACCGTTTTTTTGCACTTATTGCCCTTACAGCATCCCCATGGTCACGTGATCAAAATTTCAGAAACTTGGCAACTGACTCACATTTATGACGGTTGCCGTGTCCTGAGATCATGTGATCCCCTTCTGAAACCTTCTGACGAGCAAAGTCAATGGGGAAGCCAGATTCACTTAACAGCCATGTGACCCACTTAACAATCTGCAGGGATTCGCTTAAACAGCTGCGGCAAGAAAGGTCGTAAAATTGGGGCAAAACTCACTTAACCCCTGCCTCACTTAGCAACAGAAATATTGGGCTTAGTTGTGGTCGTAGGTTGAGGACTACCTGTTCTGCCTTTCTTGGGGCGCATGAAAAGTTTGCAAAATATCTTGAAAGCATTTACGTTTTAAAGAAGACTTCACCGGACAAGATACAGGTAATCCTTGGCTTATGACTATAATAAAGCCCAATATTTCTGTGGAGACATTTGTTCAGTTGAGTTTTGCCCTGTTCTATGACCTTTCTTGCCACAGCTAAGTGCATCACTGCAGTTGTTTTTTTTTTTTTTATAAAAAGTTTTATTTTTACAATCATATCAAATAATTCATCCAATGTACAGTTATATACAATTAGTCGGGCTTGCCCAGTCACCACCACCCTTTTTAACACTCTTCCCTCTTCTACCTTCTTCTACTTTCCAGGCTGCAGTTGTTAAGTTAGTAACATGGGCGTTACGTGCATCTGGCTTCCCCATTGACTTTACTTGTCGGGAGGTCGCAAAATGGGACATTGCAGCCGTCCTAAACAGGAACCAGTTGCCAAGCATCTGAATTTTGCTCAGGTGATTCTGGGGATGCTGCGAAGGTCATAACTGTGCAAAAATGGTAATGTTTTTCGGTGCCATTGTAACTTTGACCGGTCACTCAACGAATTGTTGTACGTCGAGGATTACCCGTGGGGTAAAAAAGCCAGAGCAGGATGAAGAAGGGCTCAAACTGGGTCTATGACTTGCGATGGTACAACTCATTCCATGCCGTTGCCAGCGGTGGGCTTCAAAAATTTTAGCGAGGGGTTCTCTGCCCGGTTGCTGGGTAGGCGTGGCCATGGTGGGCGTGGCCTAGTCAGCCTCCTGCACCACAGTTGTGGGGGGTGCCTTTTTTGCTCTCCCTGAGCTCCGGAGGCTTTCCTCAAGTCTCCAGGAGGGCGAAACGGCCTCCCCAGGTCCAGAGGCCCTCTGGAGGCTGGAAACGGGTCCAAACTTCCCAAACTTCCCGTAGGCCTGTTTTTTGCCTTCCCTGAGCCTCCGTGCAACCTTGCACTTACCTGCATCCTAAATAGGCCACATGGGGACTCCTGGGAGGGGAGGGGAGGGTTGAGCGGGGCCAGCCAGGGGTGGGATTTGGGGGTTCTCCAAACTGCACAGAATCTTAGCTAGAGGATCTCCCTGAACCCTTGCAAATGCCCAGCAGCCCACCCCTGGCTGTTGCCCACCTATCTTGTATTTTTCCTGGCAGCGGGAATGCGTCCCCAGGGCATAAAAACGCAGGGGAGGAAGTGCTGTTGGGCCGGATCACACATGAAAGCATGGGTGCAAAAAAGCAAGGCTGTGTTCTGCTTGCGCCCAGCGCCTGTGTGCAAGGGAGAGGAAGGGGGCGTGAGACGTAATCAGCCCTCTTGATTGACCTTTTTTTCCTCTTTTTGCTCGATCAGGCAAGGCGGCCGCTTCCCCCTAGACTTGTGAGGACAAGGCCTGGGCACAGAGTGAGCAATCTTTCCTTTGCACCTGGGCAAGTGCCTGGAAGGTGTGTCATTAGCGAAGTATTAATTACCCTGAGAATCTTGAAAGGGAAAGTGCAGGCACAGGAAGGGAATGTGGGCTGGCCAGCTTCTCTCCTGGGAAAATGCTGACTTAACCATTTGCAGGATTCACTTCTGAGCGCCGAGTTCACTGCAAACCATGCTTTGGGTTCGGCTGCTGCCATCAGCCAGTGGGAACCAGAATAACAGAATAACAGAGTTGGAGGGGGCCTTGGAGGTCTTCTAGTCCCACCCCCTGCTCAAGCAGGAGACCCTATACTAGTGATGGCGAACTTTTTCGGCACCAAGTGCCCAAACTGGAACGTGCATGCATTTGTGTGCATATGCATGCGCCAGAGCGCCGGAAACTCAAAGTCCAGCTGGCCAGTCTTTGGGTTTCTGGCACATGCTAACTGGTCTTTGTACGCACTGGAGCACTGGAAACCTGAAGGCCAGCTGGCTGGCGCACGCATGCCTATATTTGGGCTGTTTCCAGGCCATTTTTGGCCTGTATTTTTGGGCCAAAAATGGCCTGAAAATGGCCCCAAAAATGGCCTGAAAATGGTCCAGAAAAAGACCCAAACCCATCCTGTTTTTTGACTGTTTTTGCCCATTTTGGGGGCCATTTTCCGGTGCCTGTGAAGACCAGCTGGCGATGGCGCGCATGCCCACAGAGAGGACTCTGTGTGCCACCTCTGGTATGTGTGCCATAGGTTCGCCATCAAGGCCCTACACCATTTTAGATTAATGTTTGTTCAATCTCTTCTTAAAATCCTCCAATGTTGGAACATTCGCAATTTCTGGAGGCAAGTCATTTCACTGGTTCATTGTTCCAACTGTCAGGAAGTTTCTCCTTATTCTAGGTTAATTCTCTGCAGGAAAGGCCCATGGGGCTGGGATTGAGGGACAAGACAGCGTGCTGGGATCTGCACACTCTGGCCTGGCCTTGCCCTGGGCTTTCTGCTCTGGACGTTTCCATGTTTTCTAGTTAATCAATCAATCAATTAGAATAGAGTTGGAAGGGACCTTGGAGGTCTTCTAGTCCAACCCCCTCCTCAAGCAGGAGACCCTATAGCAGGGGTCGGCAACCTTAAATACTCAAAGAGCCACAAAGGTCCTAACTGGAAACTCCCATTCAATTCTGGAGCTGACCGGAATTCCGGTTCCCTCATCATAGTCTCCTCCTAGTGCGGCATCCCTTTTCTTCTACCTGTCCTAACAGAAAGCCCTATCAATTGTAGAGCTGACGACCAGCAACAGGAAGCCACAGCAGAGGGATGAAAGAGCCACATGCGGCTCCAGAGCCGTGGGTTGCTGACCCCTGCCCTATACCATTTGAGGGAAGTGGCTGTCCAGTCTCTTCTTAAAAACCTCCAGTGATGGAGCACCCACAACTTCTGGTGGCAAGCTGTTCCACTGGTTAATTTTTCTCACTGTCAGGAAGTTTCTCCTTCATTCCAGGTTGCTTCTCTCCTTGATTAGTTTCTTTTTTTTTAATTGAAAAAGTTTTACAAAAACAATTAACTTTTTCCCCTCCCATCCCCCCTCCCTCCCCCCACCCTCCAAACCCCCCCTCCCCCCCCCGACTTCCCAGAACAAACACAAGGTATAGTTCGACAAACAATCATTCATTAAATTTTTAAAATCTAACACAATTATAATCCTTCTCTTTCACATAACCTGACTTCTTCCATTAAAATCAAAAACAACATCCTTCATTCAAAGGCAATCTGAAATTTCTTAATCTGATATCTATTTTGAATATAATCAATCCAATTCTTCCATTCATTTAGATATTTTTCTTGAGTACTGTCTTTCAAGAAGGCTGAGATTTTAGCCATCTCAGCCAAATTAGAAACTTTCAATATCCATTCTTCTATTGTGGGTACTTCTTTTTTCTTCCAATATTGTCCAATTAACAGTCTTGCTGCTGTTATTAAGTTCAAAATCAATTTCGTCTCAATCACTGTACAGTCTGTTATTATTCCCAAAAGGAAAAATTGCGGCAGGAACTTTATCTTCTTCTTCAAAACATTTTGCATAATCCACCAGATTCTTATCCAGAAAGGCTTCTCTCCTTGATTAGTTTCCATCAGTTGCTTCTTGTCCTGTCTTCAGGGGCTTTGGAGAATAGATTTACCCCTTCTTCTTTATGGCAGCTCCTCAAATACTGGAATATTGCTATCATGCCACCCGTACTCCCTAAATTTGCGCATTTGCTAGTCTTTAAGTTTGTGATTTGGGAAATGACCTTGGAGTGTTTGCTTGTCCACTAATCATCATGATACCAAAATCAAAGCAAGGGCTTTGATTTAAAAGGATGCTGCGGGGAAGGAAGCCGATGCTTTGACCTGTCTATCCTGAAGGTGGAGAACTTTTGCCCAGATTACGATTCAGTCTCTCAACCTTCTGGAAACCCCAAGAAGTCATTGATTGGGGTGCTGGGTCACTTGGGAGGAGAGAGAGACCAAATTTTGTTGTCTTCTGGAAGGATGGGAGGGTGAATACCACCCCACCCCCCGATATAAAGGTAGCACCCTCTCTTCTAGAATTCTGGAATGCTTGATTTTGTCCCAAGGCTGGGGCTAATATATTATTGTACTTGTGGTGTGTGTGTGTGTGTGTGTGTGTGTGTTTGATTTGTGTTGCTTTTAAGATCATTTTCATCTAGGATGCCTGTATTAGGTTTGACCTGTTTTTATGGAATATTTTGGTTTTGTACATCTCCTAGGCCAGGGGTCTTCAATCTTGGTCCCTTTAAGACTTGTGGACTTCAACTCCCAGAGTCCCTCAGCCAGCAAAGCTGGGAGTTGAAGTCCACAAATCTTAAAGGGACCAAGGTTGAAGATCCCTGGCCTAGGCAGTGGTGGGGTTCAACTGGTTCAGGCCAGTTCGGGTGAACTGGTAGTTAAATTGCTGTCAGCCCCTGCCCCTGCCCCGCCCCTTCCGAGAGTCCCCACACGCCCCATTTTGGCTCCCAGGAGGCTTCAGGGAGGCCTCCTAAGCCCAAAATGGTGTGGGCCCCCCCCCAACCTTTTTTCGTTTTCAGGAGGTTTCAGGGAGGCCTACCAGGCCCAAAATGGGGCATGGGGGGGAATGCATCTCCGCTGCGGCCCGTTTTTGTTCCCAGGGGGATGCAGGAGGCCAAGAGCTGCCTGTCACACCCCCTGGCCATGCCCACCAAGCCACACCCACAGAACCGGTAGTAAAAAAATTTGAATCCCACTACTGTTCCTAGGGAAGTGTTTCTCAGCTTGGCCAATTTAAGATGGGTGGACTTCAACTCCCAGAATCCCCCAGCAAGCCGTGTTGAGAATACTGGCCTGGGGAACCACTAAATTGGGAAGCTATAACAAATTTGAATGAATGAATGAATGAATGAATGAATGAATGAATGAATTTAAAGGAGGGGGAATTGGACCCAGAAAAATCTGGGGAGCCAACCACACACACAAACTTTACAGCCATCCTTCTGTGGTCATTATCTTCACAGATGCATGGGGAGATGCATTGCTGTTCTGAAACACAATAATGTATGGCTATTATTTCTACATTGCTGCCGGCCGCCCATTCCTGTTGAATTTATCAAGGCAGGAAGTTGTTCAGCTGGAGATGATGGCTCATGCGTATAGACAGCACTTCTTAGTGTCCAAAGTGCTCCATTTTATCTCTACCTCCATCTTTGAAGCCATGAGGACTAGAAACCGGACTTGGCCATTCGCAAGCTATGGAATGTACTCTCCTGCCATTTGCTTTTGGATCCTGCTCTCAAGATATTCATCAGCAACTTTGTCCAGGACTTTTCAGTGGCGTTTCTATTAAATTGAATTGTTGTGCCGATATTGAATCTGCGGTGAAATCCGGCCAGACCTATCCAGCTCATGTGAACTGGAGGCTCTGCCCACCCACCGGGACGCCATTACGTCCCGTTTTTGACCTTCTACACATGCGCAGAAGAGGCGTACGCACTCACACTCCCGAACCGGTAGCGAAGGTAAGTGCATTTCACCGCTGTATTGAATGGCTTACATTTGACTGCAGTTGACTTGGACTGCATTATGAAAAGCAGGTCATACAGTGAAACTACAAGCCTATGCAAAAATGTGTGCAAATCGGTGACCTCTTCTGGGGCAGCACCGGAGTGACCGCTGAGTATCCTTCCATAAGGCTTGCGGAGACCCACATCTGGACAACTGCAAGATGGGCACTGTCCAGCTGCTACTGCTGCTGCTGTTGCTGACCTTATGGGCAAGGAGACATTCTAGCAAGCAAGCTGAAGATTGTAAGAAAACACTCAGGGAGGAAGTAAAACAAGCCAGCAAACCCCCTTTGGCTGTTGAATCATCAAGACTTCCTCTGAGTCAACAGGCCTACCAAAGAACAGGGCCTCTTTGGCTGGGCCTGGTTTTGCCCCACTAGCCTTTCCCAGAGATGGAGTGGGGGAGACCCAGGTCCTTCTCATCTGCATATTCTGACTTCCAGATTCCAGCTCGCAAAATGGGGACTCTTGAGTAGGACAAACAGAAACAATAAGAAAGAGGAACAAGGAACCGAAGTTCAACAGAGTTCGGTGCCTGGGAATGGGAGTGGAGGATGGGTTTCAGGGCAGGCTCACGATACAATGGATCGTGACAGGCTGGGGGTTGCAGCACAGGTAGTCCGCGACGTAACGGCCACAACTGAGCCCCGAAATTCTGTTGCTAAGGAAAAAAGTGAGTTTTGGTCCCGTTTTATGACCTTTCTTGCCCACAGTGGTTGACTGAATCATTGCAGGTGAGAAGTTAGGGACACGGTTGTTAAGTGGATCTGGCATTGACGTTGCTTTGTCAGGAGGTCACAAAAGGTGATGATCACATGACCCGATAACAGTCGTTAAATGAATCACCGCAGTTGTTAACTGAAACATGGGGTCATTAAGCGAATCTGGCTTCCCGCATTGACTTTACTGGTCGGAAGCCCGCTGGGAAGGTTACAAATGTTGATCTCATGGCCCCAGGACAGTCCAACCGTCATAAGTACATGCCAGTTGCCAAGTATCCGAATTTTGATCACATGACATGGGCAATGGTTGTAAGTCTGAAAAACCGGTCTTAAGTCATTTTTTTTCCCAGCGCTGTTGTAACTTCAAATGGTCACTAAATAAATGGTTGTAAGTTGAGACTATCTGTATATGCAGGTGACATGGTGGCTCTAGGTATACTTCTAACCCAGGGGTCTGCAAACTTGGCTCTTTTAAGACTTGTGGACTTCAACTTCCAGAGTTCCTCAGCCAGCGAAGCTCTGGGAGTTGAAGTGCACAAGTCTTAAAAGAGCCAAGTTTGCAGACCCCTGCATTATGGCATAGTGGTTAAAGTGTTGGGTTAGGAGAAGTGATCCAGGTGAAACCTATCCACAGCTACCCAAGTACATAGAGGAACTCTGGGAATTGAAGTCCAAAAGTCTTAAAAGAGCCAAGTTTGCAGACCCCTGTTCTAATCTATCAGATCATCCCAAAGGTGCTTTTTCAAGAGACAACTGGACTTCCTTGTTTTTCTTTGAAGACGTTTCGCTTCTCATCCAAGAAGCTTCTTCAGCTCACCTATCGGATCTCTTTCAGACCATGAACTGGGCTATTTGCCTCCATAATGATTATTATGACTAAAGCATACGAAGAACAGTTACAGGAACTGGGCATGGCTAGTCTAGTGAAGAGAAGGACCAGGGGAGACATGATAGCAGTCTTCCAATATTTAAGGGGCTGCCACAGAGAGGAAGAGGTCAAGCTATTTTCCAAGGCACCTGAAGGCCAGACAAGGAATAATGGATGGAAACTGAAGAAGGAGAGATTCAACCTAGAAATAAAGAGAAATTTTCTGACACTGAGAATAATCAACTAATGGAACAGAAGTTGCCTTCAGAAGTTGTGGGAGTTTCATCACTAGAGACTTTCAAGAAAAGATTGGACTGCCGTTTGTCAGAAATGGTGTAGGGTCTCCTGCTTGAGCCGGGGGGTTGGACTAGATGATCTATAAGGTCCCTTCCAACTCTCTGTTAAATCAAGTTCACCATAAGACAAAAAGAAAAACTTATTTTGGTCATTTTAAGGATGGAGAATGCACTTGGTGGTGACAAACATATTAGTCATAAGTCATATTCACCGACGATTTACAATTACGATACCTTTACAATTATGATACCAATTACAATAGACATGGATCTCCAGATGTTATAGACACACCCACAACTCTTATGTCTGGGGAAGCAGGTTCACTTTGTAGGTTGATGCTTTCAATCAGTGGCTAGATCCATACCATACACATCAGCTGCAAGGCCGGCTATGCGGTTTGCATAACATGCTCAGCCTGGTTAGCATGAAATTTTCGATGGTTTCATGGCATCTGCATGTACATATCTCAGCGAGACACTAATTTTCATTGCCTTTATCTGACCGCACTTCAGGTAGTCCTTGACTCGCAACCACAAATGGGGCTGGAATTTCCGTTGCTAAACAAAGCGGATGTTAACTGGGTCATGCCCAATTTTACAACCTTTTTGCCACGGTTGTTAAGTGAATCACAGTGGTTGCTAAGCAAATCACATGGCCGTTAAGCAAATCTTCGCTTCTCCCATTGACTTGGCTTGTCAGAAGCCAGTTGGGAAGCTTGTGTAGAAAGTTAGCACCCACTCCTGTCCTAGAAGAATGAAATATTTTGAGAAATATTTAAAAAAGGCAGAATATCATATTTCCCTGGAAGAGAAATGGAGAAACATGTTTTTTAGAGGGAGAAAGCAGCCCCCCTTTCTTAATAACCCTCAGCAGATGCCAGCACTTAAGAGATAAAGGGATAGATAGCTCTATTCATAAGCCAAATACCCTCACCCAAAATCCAACACAGGAAAAAGCCATTCAGCCACAATAGGAATTGCCCAACGCCCCTTCATTGCATCACCCTCACAAACTTCAACCAAACCTGGAAGCTCAGACAACCTATAGAGCCAGCTATGACCCCAACATAACCCCTACATGGGCCCCACGGGAATTTGACAGCAGCCAATAGAATACATATTCTTGCGCAGGAACAGGAAGCTCAAATGCAAAGCCCAAAGAAAGTATAAAACCCCCTCACTTGCAACCAGTGATGGGATTCAGCCAGTTTGGGTGAACCAGTAGTTAAATTGCTGGCTGGCCCCTCCCCTCCCCGCCCTTTCCAGGAATCCCCACGCGCCCCATTTTGGCTCCCAGCTAAGTGCAGGGAAGCCTACTAGGCCCAAAACGGGGTGAAGGTGGTGCGGCAGGCCCCACCCCCGGCGGCCCCGTTTTTCCTCCCAGGAGGCTTCATGAGACATACTAGGCCCAAAACGGGGTGCGGGGGGGAGCTCATCCCCCCTCCCCGTAGCCCGTTTTTGCTCCCAGGGGGTACAGGAGGCCAAATGCTGCCTGTCACACCCCCTGGGCACGCCCACCCAGCCAGTCATTTGGGCAGAGAACCAATTGCTAAATTATTTGAATCCTATCACTGCTCTCAACTCCATGTGGTCAGCTGCACCAGGACCATGTGCTTGGTGGTTCTGCTTCATCATTAAACCTCTTTAAGGTTTAATGATGCACAAGAGGGCCTCTTGTGGCTCAACAGGCTAATGCAGTCTGTTATTACTACAGCTGCCTGCAATTACAATTACTGCAGGTTCGAGTCCCACCAGGCCCAAGGTTGACTCAGCCTTCCATCCTTTATAAGGTAGGTAAAATGAGGACCCAGATTGTGGGGGGGGGGGAAATACAAGTTGACTTTGTATATAATATACAAATGGATGAAGACTATTGCCTTACACAATGTAAGCCGCCCTGAGTCTTCGGAGAAGGGCGGGATATAAATTCAAAACAACAACAAAGTCTTTCCAACCAGCCTCCATGTTTCCAGTGTCTTTCTCTTGGCTTGGAACTGAACCAGAGGGATATTTCTTCCCACTGTTGCAAATGGCAATCGCGCAACCTGAAAATGCTGCAGCCATTGTAAAGGTATGTCGGTTGCCAAGTGCCTGAATTTTGATCCCCTGACCAGTCAAAAGTCTGAGCACTGGTTGATCCCTTTTTCGGTGTCCTTGTAATTTTGACTGGCTGCTATGCCAACGGTTGTAAGTTGAGGACTTTTAAAAGCGGGGATCCAGTGAAGTAGTTTTAAGCACCGTGTTACACTATATCCTTTTTCTGGGATATAATCCGCATTATTGAAAATCCTTTTGCTTTGACGGTTCAGGAGTCTTGTCCCTTGTAGCTTCTGGCCATCCTGAGCAGAGACTTCCATTACAAGCCCCAACGATGTCTAAATAATGACTTGTGCCATGACATCATTATAAAACAATGGCACAGTTTGAGCTTGTAATGCCAGGCAATACAAGTCTGCGCATTGCTTGTTTTGCACAATAAGGAAAGAATGCAGGTGTTGCCATTTGCCCCCATTGGACATCTATTACTTTAGGAAAGGGATAATCCTGATCATCATCATTATCATCAGCAGCAGATCTGTTTATTTAACTCTTTAAATTTATTATAGTTAAAGGTAAAGGTTCCCCTCGCACATACGTGCTAGTCGTTCCTTACTCTAGGAGGCAGTGCTCATCTCCATTTCAAAGCCGAAGAGCCAGCGCTGTCCAAAGACTTCTCCGTGGTCATGTGGCCGGCATGACTAAATGCCAAAGGTGCACGGAACGCAGTTACCTTCCCACCAAAGGTGGTCCCTATTTTTCTACTTGCATTTTTTATGTGCTTTCAAAACTGCTAGGTTGGCAGAAGCTGGGACAAGTAATGGGAGCTCACCCCATTACGCGGCACTAGGGATTTGAACCTCTGAACTGCCAACCTTGCGATCGACAAGGTCGGCATCTTAGGCACTGAGCCGCTGCATCCTTTTTATTATAGTTCCCTAATCCCAATAGATTTGGGGCAGGGTAAAACTCTGTTCCCCAAATCCTTTACAGATAAAACCTAAAACCACACAGACGGCCTTAAGTTATCTAAAAATAACACCAATCAATCAAACAATATAGCTCATTCCCCCAACACCCAAAACAACAACAACAAAATGATAACCCCAGGCCTGGGTCCAAAATTAGGTTTTTAAGAGTTTTGTGGAATCCAAGGAGAGGGGCCTTCATCACTGGAAGCTTTCAAGAAGAGATTGGACTGCCATTTGTCAGAAATGATGTAGGGACTCCTGCTTGGGGGGCGGGGGTTGGACTAGATGACCTACAAGGTCCCTTCCAACTGTATTAGTCTGTTATCGGTTAACTCAGGGAGCAGGGCAAGGCCGCCGTTGCTGCTGGTGCTCAGCTGGGTTAGCTGCTTTGCCCTTGTGAGC
Source organism: Ahaetulla prasina (assembly GCF_028640845.1). NCBI lineage: Eukaryota > Metazoa > Chordata > Lepidosauria > Squamata > Colubridae > Ahaetulla > Ahaetulla prasina. The sequence continues at coordinate 17,847,471 of NC_080548.1, forward strand.
TGCGAGCGAGCCGGCAAAGCAGGAGGCCCGTGGGCGGGAGGAAGAGCAGCCTGGGTGTGGGTGTTGATGATGCCGGGCTGAGTGGCAGGCTGGTCCGGCACCAGGTGAGCCGAGATGGGGTGCAGGCGCAGCAAACAGGACACCGCAGAGATGCAGAGATCAGATTAGTCACCTACAGCTGTGAGGCAGCAGCACAGCAGCTAATAAAAGACCCAAATGTTTCCTGTTGTTTTTTTCATCGACACCCGCCCACCTGACCTCACGCCCCAGTTGCAGGAAAGAGAGAGAGAGAAAGAGAGAGAAAGAGAGAGGAGGAAAGACATGCAGAACCCGAAGAAGAAGATATAAGATTCTCCCTTGGCAGAACACGCTTTCCCTGTTTATCAAATTAAGCCAAGTGTCTCAGCTCACGTAATAGTTAGCCCTCGATTTACAACCATTTGTATCCAAAATTTTTATTAATTTTACTACAACAACAACACAATGCAACGCAAACGTGTATAACACAAACACAAAATCTGTGTTTTCTTTTTACATGTCAGTTTCATTCCACATACTTTCTGCTTTATGTAATTCCCCATTTTTCCCCTCTTCTTATCTTTTATCATCCCTTTATTTCTAGTTTTATTCATTTAGTATATTTTATACATTTATCACCTTCTGTTCTCCGTCATTTATTAATATTTACTTTTCCTATTGTCTAACCAATCGTACCACTTAATCCATACTTGATAGTATTCTGTCTCTTCTTTCTCTTTTATTCTTTTCGTTAATTTATCCATCTCCGCAAAGTCCAGAATTTTCTTGATTATTTCTTCCTCTGTTGGTACCTTTTCATTTTTCCAGAACTGTGTGTAGACAATCCTTGCAGCAGTAATTATGTGTAATACCAAATATTGACTTTCTTTACTGTAAGTTCTGTTCAGTATCCCTAGTAAAAGCGTCTCTGGTTTCAAGTCCATCTTCTGTCCACTTATCTCTCCTATCCGGTTTCTAATTCTGGACCAATATTTTTTCACCTTGGGACATGTCCACCAGAGGGGATAATATGAACTTTTTTGCCTTTCCAACAATCTGGAGAATTATTACTTAAAACCATTTGTTTAGTGACTGTTTGAAGTTACAGCAGCTCTTAAAAAAATGGATTGATGACCATTTTTCACACTTATGACCATTGCAGCATCCCCGTGGTCACGTGAGGAAAATTCGGACACTTGGCAACTGACTCATAGGTAGGACGGTTGCAGGGTCCCGAGGTCATGTGATCCCCTTTGGTGATCTTCTGACGAGCAAAGTCAGTCAGTGGGGAAGCCAGATTCAATTAACACTGACTTTTAAGAACTGTGATGATTCACTTAACAACCGTGGCAAGAAAGCTTATACAATGGGGCAAAACTCACTGAACGGTCTTGCTTAGCAATATAAACGTTGGGCTGAATTGTGGTTGTAATTTAGCTGTGAAATGCAGCCGGTTATATCCGGCTCGCACGAACCAGTAGAGGCGGCAGGAGGCTTCGCTCACCCGCTGGGACGTCATTACGTCCCTTTTTTACCCTCTGTGAATGCATCCCATTCCCGAACCGGTAGTGAAGATAAGTGGATATTCACCCTTGTTGTAAATGGTGGATTACCGACATCTTCCATGAAAAGTGGGGTAGATGGGTTGGTTCTGGCACTGGCTAAGAGGCAGGGAGGTCCAGGTGAAAATGAACACCGGCTGTCAGGCCAACCTCTCTGTTGGGTCAACACAGCCCACGAAAAAAGCACACAAGCATGATAATTGGACAACAATGGGGCGATCCCAAATCCCCAAACATCATCCTATGATGGAGTTGGGGCCACCATCAAAAGCCTTATGTGGAACTTGAAGCAGCTGAATCCCCACTGTTTGTCCTAGCTAAGCCCCAGATGTTGCTGGCAACCTTTCAATAGGACTCAGTGAAGTAATAGGATCATCTGATCTCCTTGAACTTTTCAAGGCCTGGGTTTTGACTCAGCAGTTGCACCAGAACTGATCTTCCCTCCCCTCCCTGCTGATACTGTTGTTCAGGAAATCTCAGCCAACAGCCTGAGCAGATAACAGGTGAGATAAACTGATTAGAAGGGGGAAAATAATCTAAGCAGGCAATAAATATGTAAGTTTTCAAAGCAGCTGATTATTCCACACAGAGAGGAAACAACGTGTGTGCATGCACGTGTGTGCGTTCAGAAAAAAAAATCAGATAATATAGCCTGACTGGGAATGTCCCACACTGCATAGAAACATTGAAGGGAGAAGGGAGTAATTTAAAAGATGATCAGGTCCAACACCCGGCAAGATGTACTATATAACAGTTATGCAAGGGTGAAATCCAGCAGGTTCTGACAGGTTCTGGAGAACCGGTAGCGGAAATTATGAGCAATTCGGAGAACCAGCAAATGCCACCTCTGGCTGGCCCCAAAGTGGGGTGGGAATGGAGATTTTGCAATATCCTTCCCCCAGGAGTGGGGTGTGTGTGAAAATGGGGATTTTGCAATAACCTTCCCCCAGGAGTGGGGAAGGAATGGAGATTTTGCAATATCCTTCCCCTGGAGTGTGGTGGGAATGGAGATTTTGCAATATCCTTCCCCTGGAGTGTGGTGGGAATGGGGATTTTGCAATATCCCTCCCCTGGAGTGTAGTGGGAATGGGGATTTTGCAGTATCCTTCCCCTGCCACGCCCACCAAGCCACGCCCACAGATCCAGTAGTAAACAAAATTGGATTTTACCGCTGCAGTGATGGCTAAACTTTTCCGGACTGAGTGCCCAAATTGTGCGCCCGAACCCCCAAAATGCAATGCGTACATGGCCCCTGCGCATGTACCCCACTCCCCGCGCATACATGCACGGCCCCCTGCATGTTCCCCCACCCCCACGCATGCATGGCAGAGACCAGAAGACCAGCTGGCCAGTGGGAGACGCGTGTGCATGCACAACAGAGCTGAACTGGGGCGATGGCTCGCGTGCCATCAGAGAAGGCGCTGCGTGCCACCTGCGGCACTCGTGCCCTAGCTTCAACATCACGGCTATATACTATCTCTGATAGATGATTATCCACTTAGTTGCTCTGAAAATACTTTTTTTTGCAGAAATCAGCTTAGTAACTTCGTAAGTTTCTTCCCCCCCTCTCTTTCAAAAGAAGCCTTCCTGTGTTCTCTTTTATTCTCCATGTCCTTGAAAATTTCTCCTATAGTGTTTTGACTTGATTGGCAGAGGAAGTGCTACAGCTGATCTGGTTTTCTGTTTGCGGGTGTCCTATTCGACTTTGATCCAATTTGGGTAATTGACTCTACTTGGATCATTGATCCAATCGGAATCAAATTGGGAAAATCAAATCAGGTCAAAGACCCGGCTGAATTACCCTTCAAATGGATTCAGCTTGAGACAGTCATCCCTAATTTGATGTGTTGTGCGAAGAGAGATGCTGTCAGGCCAAGCAGCATCGCTAGATAGCCGAAATAGGCAACGTTCATCAACTCATAGACTCAACAGTCTCTGTCAAAAACTTTTCTTCAAAAGTAGGTAGGACACAAAATCCAATTTTGGGAGGAGGGGCAGATATAAGAAATGAAAAGAGTATGTTAAATCCCTGCAAGATACAAACAGCATTTTATTGATTTGTTTATTTTCTATAGCTGCCCTTCTCAATCCATCAAACTGAATTGGACCCAGTTTGACTCAGTTGAACTCAATTGGGCCCAATTTGATTCAACTGAACTCAAATGGACAAATTACCAATTTATCTCTTTGATGCAGGGTTGAAATCTACTTACCTTCCTCACTGGCTCAGGAGTGCACATGCCGTGCGTCACATGCGCACACAGACCTTCTGCCCATGTGCAAAGCCTTCTGCGCATGCATAAAACGTAAAAAACACATTACTTCCTGGTTAAAACCAGGAAGTAATGACACCCGAGTGGGTGGGCGGAGCTTTACTCTGCCATTGCTACTGGATCACCGAACTACTGGCCGCGATTGCTACCGGATCGTGCGATCCGGTCCAATCCGGTAGCATTTCACCCCTGCTTTGATGCCTCCCCAAAAGTTCATTGGGAAATGGGAACTGAAAAACGAATTGTGATGAAGCTCTTATGGCTCCAGATAGTATTTTTTTGCAATTAAGCCACGTTTTATGTATGAGATACTTTAAGACCACAGAGATCTGAAAAAAAGAATGTCAGTCTAAATGTACCAGCTATGATAGCGAGGGAATTCTGGGAGTTGAAGTCCACCCAACTTTTAGTTGCCAGATTTGAAGAACACTGAACCAGACAAACTTTGATACCCCTTTCCAACTCTGTGATTCTTTGATTTAATGACTCATCGTTCACATATTTTCCGTTCAAAGAGGTTTTGTTCCATTGATGAAGCTTGCACAGCAGCCAGAGATGGAAACCAAAATGCTTAGCTTTGAAAAAAATATTTCTAATTTGTTAGCCACATGGCACACACGCATAATTCACACTTTTCTAAATATTTGCAACTGCATTTTGTACTGAACAATTAAACAGGTGCAAGGGAAACTGCAGGGTGGATGTGGTATTAGACATTTCCATGCCAAGAGGTGGAATTTGCACTGTTGGTTATCAGCAAAAGAACTAAAACAAATTGTTAGTTTAAAAGAGTCTGGGATGTGGCAAAACTATGCAAGAATATAATCCATTCTGATACATAAAAAGTTGTAGATACTTTAGGCATCGGTAAACAGGGCAAAAATACATCCAAGCCAGGATCTTACAATTTTTTACAAAATGAAAATATTTCATTTCAATATTTGAACAAGTATTCCAGTTACACGCACTCTTATGACTAAGAAGACACTTCAGACAAACAAATGGAATTTATTACAGAGGGTTTCTCTCTCATTCACTTAATCTACATACAATTACCATATTTCTATGGAGATTCTCAGTCACCCAGGCCATGGTTGTCCCCAAACTGCTTTTTCAAAAGGCAACTGGACTCTGTTTTTCCTTGAAGACGTTTCACTTCTCATCCAAGAATTGAACTGAAGAAGCTTCTTGGATGAAAAGAGAAACGTCTTCAAGGAAAACCAAAGTCCAGTTGCCTTTTGAAAAAGCACCTTTGGTACAACTACTATGTTTCATTTAAATTATATTAAATCATTTCTTTCCTTTTTCTTTCCTGAGTGACTATCTTGAGTTGAGGGCTTCAAGCTAATTTTTAAGCTACGTCAGAAGCTCAGTCTAGGCAGGTAACAAAGTCCCTACAGCAGTGGTGGGTTTCAAAAATTTTTACGACCCGTTCTGTGGGCGTGGCTTGGTGGGTGTGGTGTGGCTTGGTGGGCGTGGCAGGGGAAGGATACTGTAAAATCTCCATTCCCACCCCACTCCAAGGGAAGGTTACTGCAAAGTCTCCATTTCCTCCCAATCAGCTGGGACTTGGGAGGCAGAGAATAGATGGGGGCAGGGCCAGTCAGAATTTTTACTACAAACTATTCAAAATTTCTGCTACCGGTTCTCCAGAACTGGTCAGAACCTGCTGAAACCCATCTCTGACCTATACCTGCAGGCACCAAGGTTAAAGTGACCAGATTTCAGCGATGGCAAAGCGGGACACCATTGACAGGGGGACCGGGGGGGGGGCTGCGCATGCGTGCTGAGTCTTGCCATTTGCCTGAAGGAGGAGGAATGACTGCTGCTTCTCCGCTCTTCCAGGCAGGCTCGGCTCTCCTCGGCTCTCCTCTCCGCTCTTCTCTTCCTCTCGGGTGAAGTCAAGCGGCATCTCTCCTCCCTCTCGCGCCCCCTTCTCTGCCACTCCCCCTCCTCCTCCTCCTCCTCTTGCGTTGCCGCCTCCCATTTTCAAAATGGGAGTGAAACAAAAAAAAATCGGGACTTTTTGGAATTGCAGCGGGACGCGGGACAAATTATTAAAAAGCGGGACTGTCCCGCCAAAAGCGGGACGTCTGGTCACTATAACCAAGGTGGCTGTAAATATCTCACTTGGCAGCTGTTAGATTCCCTGGCCTACCTAATTTTTAAGGGCTGAACAGGCACAATGCACCTATCTTGATTCTCTTAGATCTCTCAGTTGACTGTCAGCAACATTGGCATTCTTTAAACCATCTGAAACTGTTGAGAATGAGAGACACCATCTTGCATCATCCTTAGCAGATAAACTTTGCCAATAAAGTGTGATTGGACACACAAGGAATTTGTCTTTGGTGCATAGGCTCTCAGTGTACATAAAAAGAAAAGATACATTGTCAAGAATCATAAGGTACAACACTGAATGATAGTCATAGGGTACAAATAAGCAATCAAATCATACTAGGAAACAATGTAAATCATAAGGATACAAGCAACAAAGTTACAGTCATACAGTCATAAATGGAAGGAGGTGGGTGATGGGAATAATGAGAAGATTAATAGTAATAGTAATGCAACCTTAGTGAATAGTTTGACAGTGTTGAGGGAATTATGTGTTTAGCAGAGCGATGGTGTTCGGGAAAAAACTGTTCTTGTGTCTAGTTGTTCTGGCGTGCAGTGCTCTACAGCGTCGTTATGAGGGTAGGAGTTGAAACAATTTATGTCCAGGATGCGAGGGGTCTGTAAATATTTTCACAGCCCTCTTTTTGACTTGTGCAGTATACAGGTCCTCAATGGAAGTCTGGGTCTGTCTTATTGGGTTGCAGAACGCAACCAAACCACTTTGGAAGCATTTGCTCTTAAAAAATTAGGGCCCTTCCTGGACTTGTGACTCATGCTGGAACAACAGGTGGAACTGTCACCATGAAATCCTTCCTTGACTTCAGTTGGTGCTCCAGATGCAGTTTTCCCTTAGGTGAAAGGGCCTAGCAGTAGTGATTCAGGCCATTATCACCACCTGCTTGGACAATTACGACCTGATCTACATAGAACTGCCTTCCAAGACTTCTTGGAAATGATTGAAAGTATGGTAGACCCTTTCTTGCCATCTAGAATTCCCTTCCATATCCGAACGGGGAGAATGTATTGGATCGCTTACTCCTCAGGCCTCCATTGTCCGTGAAAGGAAGGAATCTTGGTGAGCTGTATTTTTTTGCATCTCTAATTCTAACCTATCTTGATGGTTTCCTTCCTGTCGAGTTTCACAATTCACAGCTGGAATAATGCATAAGTTCTCATTACTGGTGGTTTGTTAGGTTTGGTGTCTGCATGGAATTTTGATGTTGTTGTCTAAGTCTATTTTGAAAATTGTAAGGCAGACCAAGAGGGAGGAACCCTGGCTGAGTCAAAACCCACACAATCAAGGCCTAAAGATGGCTTCCAGATGCTTAGGTCAGTAGTTATTGCATTTAAAGGCTGCTGCATCTTCTAGGAAAAGAAGAATTAATGAACCAGCTGTCTGGTTCATTAATTCTCATGGAAGAGATCTTCACAGCAGAAATTCAGGATCCCACTTAGAACAGGGCAGGGGTAAAATGTTCCCAGTTCAGACCAGATCACCCAATCCTGTAGCGATGGTGGTGGGTGGTTCGGAGAACCGGTAGCAAAAATCCCTGCCCACCCCCCTGCCCAGCTGAGTCGCGCGATCATCAGAGGCTTTTTTTTTTACTTTTAAAAGCATATTTTGTCAGCCGAAGAAAAAATGCTTTTAAAAGTAAAAAAAAAACAACCCCTCTGATGATCGTGTTGCTCAGCTGGGCATGGGGGGGGGGGTGCGGCAGGGATTTTTAATACCTGTTCTCCGAACCACCTGCCACCATCACTACCGGATCGGGTGATCCAATCCGAACCGGGAACATTTCATCCCTGCCCTGTTCTAAGTGGGATCCTGGATTTCTGCCGTGAAGATCTCTTCCACCAGAACTAATGAACCAGACAGCCGGAAAGCCAAAAGCTGTTTCGTTTTTTCAATGCCTTCTTGATTCATGCCATTCCTGTGTTAGGATCTACTCTCATGGCAGCTTCCAACGTTATTTCTGTTGTGAATCACCTGAAGTATTAAAGCAGGTATTTTGCTCATCCCAGTGGACTTTTGAAAGAAAGGATTCGGCCGTGGCTTTCGTCCAATAATGGTTGCTGGAACTGGAATGTGGGAGATTTATAGTACGATGTCCTTGATCCACACGATAAGCTGTTTCACCCATCGCAGCTGGAGTGGCGATGATTAATGGCAGAGAAATGTTTTTCTGCATTAGCACAGAATGTGTTCTGCTTCTAAAGTTAAGCCGCTGTCAAATTACCTCGATTTCTTTTCTCCCCCCCCCCCCAAAAAAAAAACTTTTCCAGGCAGAAAAAGAAGGATCCTGAATGATTTGCGGCATTCTTTATTCAGCCAGAAAAGACACGTTTGGCACCCACAGATAAAAGGAAATGGAGACGGATACAGCAGCCTCGGTTGTTACGCAGCTGCTTTCCAATTTAGGGGGAATAAAAAGAAGCAAATTCAGAAACAGCCGTTTCAGAAGTCAAAAAAGATAAAGCAGAGATAATAGAAAGTCAATACTTGGGCTTTCTAACATGCTTCTCTAAAACTGGGAAGGTCATGGCCGGCTCAAGGCTGCCAGCAACTTCCTGGATTGTTGTTGACATGATGATTCAGAGGCTTCTTAAAATCAGGGAGGCTACAATCTTAATATCCTGTTTTTTAAAAAATATAATAATTAGAAGGATTCCAGGTCCCTAATTGTTTTTCCTTGCCTTTCTTAATAAATAATAATAATAATAATAATAATAACAACAACAACAACAAAACAACTATTATTATTATTATTATTATTATTATTATTATTATTATTATTATTATTATTATTTAATTTTTATACCGCCCTTCTCCTGAAGGACTCAGGGCAGTGCACAGCCAGATAAAATCAACAATCAATAGATACAATATAAATAAAAACAGTACTAAAAAACTTATTAAATTTGGCCCCTGGATTAAAATACATAAACCATAAAACCTATATTTAAAATTACAAATATTAAAACTAATTCTATGCCAGTCCTGCGCGGAAGAATAAATACGTCTTCAGCTCGTGGCGGAAGGTCCGGAGATCAGGGAGTTGACTAAGTCCTGGGGGAAGTTCGTTCCAGAGGGTAGGGCCCCCCACAGCAGCTCTCTTCCTTCACCAGCAGCTCTCTCATGGGGTGAATGAAATTCACTAGTCTTCATTCAGCTCATCTCCATTCATAGGAACTTCAACCATTCATGCGTTGCTGGAGAAGTGGGGGGGGGGAAGAATCTTTAAAAGTTTTATGCTCTAGGACAGAATTTACCAATGTTGGCAACTTTTAAGACTTGTGGACTTTTCAACTCTGGCTGGGGAATTCTGGGAGTTGAAGTCCTTATGCCTTAAAGTTAGCCAAGTTGGGGAACCCTGTTGCAGGCTGTTTTATCCTTTCTCATCAGGCCTTGGTGGCTAAGACGCTGAGCTTGTCGATCAGAAAGATCGGTAATTCGAATCCCTAGTATAGTTCTCCTGCGTGAGCAGGGGGTTGGACCAGGGGTGAAATCCAGAAGGTTCCGACAGGTTCTGGAGAACCAGTAGTGGAAATTTTGAGTAGTTCGAAGAACCGGCAAATACTGCCTCTGGCTGGTTCCAGAGTGGGCTGGGAATGGAGATTTTGAAATATCCTTTCCCCAGGAGTGGGGAGGGAATGGGGATTTTGCAGTATCCTTCCCCTGCCACGGCCACCAAACCACCCCTACCAAGCCACACCACACCCACCAAGCCACGCCCACAGAACCGGTAGTAAAAAAATTGGATTTTACCATGGCTTCAGCTCCAGGACGATGGGTTTAAGACAGGGCCCTCAGGACATGAGTGGGGAGGGAATGGGGATTTTGCAGTATCCTTCCCCTGCCATGCCCACCAAGCCACATCATGCCCACTAAGCCACGCCCACAGAACTGGTAGTAAAAAAAAATTGGATTTCACCACTGGGTTGGACTAGATGACCTCCAAGGTCCCTTCCAACTCTGTTACTGTCATTTATTTATGAAATATATTGGGAGTCTGTCGCTCCGTTTTTTGATGGATCTACTTGCTTGTTTTTCCTCTTTTATCTTTTTTCCAAAGTTTTCCAAGTTAGGAAAGGCTATATTTGATCACTCGGCTTCTTTTTTTGTAGCTTGGGCAAACAGCTCCCTCAGCTGGCAGTCTGTGGAACTTACTACTCTTCTATATCTCAGGAGGAACAATTTCTCCTTTATGGATGAAGATCAGTTAAATGTCTTATCTTTAAAATCGTTTCGGTGTGCCATTCCTCCCACTTAAAGATACGAAGGACAGCATAGGAAGATCTTTTATAGCAGGTCAGACTCGCTATAAAAGAAGAGGGCCGTGAAAATATTTGCAGATCACTCGCATCCTGGACATAAACTGTTTCAACTCCTACCCTCAAAACGACACTATAGAGCACTGCACACAAGAACAGTTTTTTCCCGAAGGCTATCACTCTGCTAAACAAATAATTCCATCAACACTGTCAGACTATTTACTGAATCTGCACTACTATTAATCGTCTCATAGTTCCCATCACCAATCTCTTTCCACTTATGACTGTATGACTATAACTTGTTGCTGGCAATCCTTATGATTATATTGATATAGAATAGAATAGAATTTTTATTGGCCAAGTGTGATTGGACACACAAGGAATTTGTCTTGGTGCATATGCTCTCAGTGTACATAAAAGAAAAGATACGTTCATTGTGTTGTAAATGTTGTACCTTGATGAACGTATCTTTTCTTTTATGTACACTGAGAGCATATGCACCAAGACAAATTCCTTGTGTGTCCAATCACACTTGGCCAATAAAATTCTATTCTATTCTATTCTATCAAACCATGGAGTTTTACATGTTTTTCGATGGCCTATTGGAGTCTGGTTTGATGGGACAAATCTTATAGGTAGCCCTACGTTGTATTCTCTTTGAACTTGCATTGGAGGCTGCATAACCATGTTCCCATTAGATTTAGGACAGGGGTCTCCAACCTTAGCAACAAAGCTGGCTGAGGAACTCTGGGAGCTGAAGTCCCCAAGTCTTAAAGTTGCCAAGGTTGGAGACCCCTGATTTAGGACATCTAATTTGTGGGGTTGGGGGTTTGGGAAGGAGCACACTGGTGGGTCATATAACCAGCCCTTGATGAACCCTGTAAATCAATCCTTCACTTGTAGGATTACAGATTAACAGAGTTGAAAGGGACCTTGCAGGTCTTCTAGTCCAACCCCCTGTCCAAGTGGGAGACCCTACATTTGTCTCCACCTAGGATCGAACTCACAACCTCCTGATTGTGAAGCAAGAGCTCCACCTCTAGGCCACAGCAGCTGGGATTGATGAACCAAAGCTGGTCTACTCGGAAGACCTACCTGATAATGATGTGGGCCTGCTTGGGAAGCTGGCTGGCCAATTAGTGAGCCAAGTCAGAATAGCAGAATAACAAATGTTGGAAGAGACCTTGGAGCAGAGGTGATATTCAGCCGGTTCACACCGGTTCGGGCGAACTGGTAGCGGCAATCACAGGTGGGCCTGCCCACTCACCCAGACTCCAAGTCGTGATTTTTAGGCACATTTTCAAGGCCAGGCGCATGTGCAGAAGGCGCATGAGCAAGCAAAGCAAATGCACGGAAGACCGGGCGCATGCGCGGACAGCACACGCAGGGCGAACCAGTGGTAAAGGTAAGTGAGACCCACCCATGCCTTGGAGGTCTTCTAATCCAATCCCTGCTCAAGCAGGAGACCATATACCATTTCAGACAAATGGCTGTCCAATCTCTTCTTCAAAACCTCCAGTGATGACGCACTCACAACTTCTGAAGACAAATCCCACTGTTTAATTGTTGTATCTGCCAGGAAATTTCTTCTTTGTTCTAGTTCAGTGATGGCTAACTTTTTTGCTGTTGCATGCCAAAAACATGAGGAGTAGGGGGCCCACGCGCATGTGTGCCCACACCCATAATTCAATGCCACCCCCAGCGCCCTGTCCTTCCATGCATGCACACGTGACCCCACCGTGCTCCCCTGCTTTTGGCATGTGATGCTAAAAAGGTTACTAGTGGGTCCAGTAGGTCCATTTTTCACCCTCCTCAGGCTCCAGAGGCTTTCTTGGAGCCTGGGGAGGGCGAAAGCGGCCTTCCCCACCCCCTGGAGGCCCTCCGGAGGCCGGGAATGGCTTGTTTCCCGACTTCCAGTGGGACCATAAGGCCCAAAAATCAGCTGGCCGGTGCGCACATGCACGCTGGAACTGAGCTAGGTCAATGCTCGTGTGCCCACAGATATGGCTCCGCGTGCCACCTGTGGCACACATGCCATAGATTTGCCATCACAGTTCTAGTTGGTTTTCTCCTTGATTAGTTTCCATCCATTGTTTCTTGTTCTGCCTAACACGTCCTATCATGGGACATTCTCTTCCAATTCTCTTTCTTCTATCCATAACCACCCTAGGGTCACAATAACGCCTGTGGCCTAAGCAGGGTCCTTCCATGCAGGTAGATGATGTCCTTAACTTGCAACTATTCATTTAGTGACTGCTCGGTTACAACAGCACTGAAAAGAGTGACTCATGGTCAGTCGTCAAATGTAAAAACCACGACAGCATCCCCACAGTCAAAATTTGGGCGCTTGGCAACCGGTGTGCATTTACGACAGTTGAAGCGTCCCAGAGTCAGGTGGTCACCGTTTGTGACCTTCCCCGCCAGCTTCTGACAAGCCAAGTCAATAGGAAGTCCAGGTTCCCTTAAGGAACCTGCGATTGACTTAACAGCTGCAGTGATCCGCTTAACCACCATAGCAAACATGGCAGGGGCGACTCCCTTAATAACCACCTCGCTTAGCAACAGAAATTCTGGTCCCAGCTTGGTCATAAGGCGAGCATTATGTGTGCTTTGCTTTGCACAGCCCCATGAATCTGCAGTGAGCTTTAGGACTTGACTCAACTCTTGTGCCAGGGGAAAAGATGTACTCAAGGGTTTTGCTACATTTTGGGGGGGATGTTGTAGCAGAATCTGTTTCCATGAGGATTCTCCTGTGATTGGCCTCTCTTCCTGATAGGCAAAGGCACTGTGGCTTTGGTTGCAAATCTTCCATCACATGACTATGACACAGACAACCATCCTCTCTCCCCAGGGTAGGGGAGCCTCCTTTCCACCTCACTGAGAAAAGCACACAAACCAAGAGAAGAACGATGAAGGGTGCCAGTTAGCTGCCAGTTTTGGTGCTCTACTTTGGCCAGCTGGCTGGTTCAAGTGCAGGAAGCTAAGCTGGCTTGCCCGCCCATCATACTATACAAAAATGCGGTTTATCATGTAAGCAGTGAGGTGAAACCACCAGCTGTGTAGTAAAGTCCTTCCTACTCCCAAGATACTTCATACTTGTGCAAATATTTGAGTTTCACCAAAGTGGATGATCCTGTCTCTTATGGCACCATTTTTTTTCTGATTAAGGATATCTTTTTTTTAAAAAAGACATTGGATTCCAACCTGGCTGCAGGAAACAGTATGTCTCTACTTACTTAATAATAATAATAACAGAGTTGGAAGGGACCTTGGAGGTCTTCTAGTCCAACCCCCTGCCCAGGCAGGAAACCCTACACCACTTCAGACAAATGGTTATCCAACGTTTTCTTTAAAAATTCCAGTGTTGGAGCATTCACAATTTCTGCAGGCAAGTTGTTCCATTTATTAATTGTTCTAACTTAAATTAAAAAAAAAACTCTCCCAGAATTGGCCTTGCAAGTATTGTAATTTGATACCGGATATTTATCATGAATAGTCTCTACATTTTAAATTATGTGTTCCGTGTTAGTATCAGAGAGATTGTGTTACAATCACGAAATTCAGGCTTGGGAACAAGGCAATTTTATTGTCCTAACACGAAGTACAGGAATTGGATAAATTAGAGAGAAAGTAATAGACAGATGTCCAGATCCCAAAACCAAGAAAAATATGTTGAGGTTCTTCTAAGCATTTTCCTTTATGGGTCTTCTTCACTTGTTGGCAGAGATCTTGCCAAATTGAAGCAGCTACTTGCACCATTAAATATACTCTTGAGAACACCTACAAAGAAGCTGTCTTTCTTCCTTCCACACAAACTCTCTAAATTTTGCTGTCTTTTGCTGCTCTGGAATGCAGCCCCTCCTTCCTGGGAATCCAGAGCACATTCCATCACACCAGGGCTTTGCCTCTCTTCAAAGCAGAGGTGGGCAATTCATTTTCCCAAGGGGCCACATCAAAAAACTGAGACTGTGTGAAGGGCCAAACAATCAGGTTGTGAAGGTGTGTAGCAGGGGTGAAATGTAAAATTCGGTTCTGTGGGCGTGGCTTGGTGGGGGGAGGTAATGTGACTGGGTGGGCGTGGTCAACTTTTTAAAAAACTTTTAAAAGCATTTTTTCTACAACCTCTTCCACTGAAGATGCTTTTAAAAGCCTCCGATGATCAGGCAACTCAGCTGGGATTGCCAGAGGAGACTTTTAAAAGCTTTTAAAGGGTTCTGACGATCCCAGCTGAGTTGCCTGATCGCCAGAACCTTTTAAAAGCATTTTTACAACCTCTTCAGCTGAAGAGGTTGTAGAAAAAATGTTTTTAAAAGGTTCTGACGATCCCAGCTGAGTCGTGCGATCATCAGAGGCTTTTTTTTTTAACTTTTAAAAGCATTTTTACAACCTCTTCAGCTGAAGAGGTTGTAGAAAAAATGTTTTTAAAAGGTTCTGACGATCCCAGCTGAGTCGTGCGATCATCAGAGGCTTTTTTTTTTAACTTTTAAAAGCATTTTTTCGGCTGAAGAAAAAATGCTTTTAAAAGTAAAAAAAAACAACCCACCTCTGATGATCACATGGCTCAGCTGGACATGGGCAGGGAGGGCAGGGATTTTTGCTACCGGTTCTCCGAACCACCCGCCACTATCGCTACGGGATCGGGCGATCCGGTCCGAACCGGGAGCATTTCACCCCTGGTGTGTAGGCATGCGTGCACCTATGTACATGTACATTAGTTTTGAAGGCAAATGCTTTCAAAATAAAAGCAATCCACGCTGGCTGGATAGGAGAGCCAGAGGGCTGGATGTAGGCTTGAGGGCTATAAAATGACCCGGTCTGCTTTAAAAGGATGCTTAACTTCCAAATTCAACTTCACCAGAATGGCACTGTTTCAAAGCCGTTTTGTGAAATGATGTGGTTTCCTGCATTGAGAGGAAGGAAAGGACTTTGTGCAAAATATGTTTCTGCCTAACAGAAGAAGTAGAACAGGTGCTTTGCGTGGAGACCATCATTTCTGTACTTGGTGGTGTCCACTACTGCACGATGGCATGTTCTTTCCACCACAGTAACAATTTTGGGACACAATCTGGTATTCACGCTGAAATATGCCTATTTATTTCATTTATTGGTTGCACAACTCCAGTGGATTCCTGTAGACATAGCTGCATCCACGGCCTGCCTATCTATCTATCTATCTATCTATCTATCTATCTATCTATCTATCTATCTATCTATCTATCTATCTATTTATTATTCTTTATTGGCCAAGTGTGATTGGACACACAAGGAATTGGTCTTTGGTGCGTAGGCTCTCATGTGCATCAAAAAATACGTTCATTAAGAATAAGAGAGCTAATCGGAACTTCCTAGGTGTGGAATAGGCTGTATGGCTTGGTCTGCTGGCTAGAAAGAATGGGTATTCTCCAGAAATGTGGGCCAACACCCAGAATTCTTAGCATTGTCATGTTGACTGGGAAATTCCAGACAGTTGGAGGGTACCCAGTGGTGGGTTTCAAAAATTTTTACTAGATGGTTCTGTGGGCGTGGCTTGGAGGGTGTGGCATGGCTTGGTAGGCGTGGCTTGGTGGCCATGGCAGGGGAAAGATACTGTAAAATCTCCATTCCCACCCCACTCCAGGGGAGGGATACTGCAAAATCCCCATTTTTTTCCCGATCAGCTGGGACTCAGGAGGCAGAGAATAGATGGGGGTGGGGCCAGTCAGAATTTTTACTACCGGTTCTCCGAACTACTCAAAATTTCCACTGCCAGAACTGGTCAGAACCTGCTGAAACCCACTTCTGAGGGTACCCCAACTTTATAAGGCACTTTAGAAGAGACATGGCATTCTGTCAGTGGATAATCTTTGTCCAAGTGTTCTTGGCTTCAATAAAGCACCAGAATAAGGGTCCAAAATTTGGCAGGGGGGCAGTTAGGCACTTTGTGGGAATTTTGGCCAAATGGCTTACAGAATAGCAATAGCACTTATATACCACTTCACAGTGCTTTATAGCCCTCCCTAAGCGGTTTACAGAGTCAGCATTTTGCTCTCAACAATCTGGGTCCTCATTTTACCGACCTCAGAAAGATGGAAAGCTGAGTCAGCCTTGAGCCGGTCAGGATCAAACTCCTGGCAGTGAACTTAGTTAGCCTGCAATACTGCATTCTAACCACCGTGCTACCACGGCTCCACTGCAGGAGGGCTTTCCCCCAGAGACTAGCCAATTCTTTACAATTGCCCGTTGTCTGAAAGAATTGCCCCTTGCGGGACACAAAACTTCTCATTTCCTGAAAAGCAAGCGAACACAGCTAAAAAAGAGAACCGACATTTGAATGCATTTTGTACAAAAAAATAAATAAATGAAGAGAGGTGGGGAAATTGTCCCACGCCAAAACGGGCGCCTGCAGTTCTGTTCAGCTCATAAGCATCGTGTGGAGGAATTTAGTATCAAAAGATCCATTGGGCCGAGATAGATTCAGGGTAGCGTGAAAGCTGGATTTTCATTGCAAGCGGCTGATATAGAATCCTTCAGGAGATCAAAAGAGCAAAGTTCTTGTCTGCAGAGTTTTCTTTCTCTAAGCCCCAAAGAGAGGGCAAGATAGGGAAGTCGGTTTGGACCAATACAGTGGTCCTCGAATTACAGCCATTCGTTTAGTGACCAGTTAAAATTACAAAGGCACTGAAAAGGTGACTTATAATTAGTATTTGTATTTACAACTCTTGCAGCAATCCTATGGTCACGAGATCAAAAGCTTGCAACTGACATGTAGACAGTAGGGGCCAAAATTGTGGAAACCTTTTGGGAAAAGTGTATTTTTGAGATTTGATGGCTAATAACACAACTTTTTTTTGGGGGGGGGAATTTCAAGATAATCATATCCCACTTCTGGAATGGCCTGGGAATAGCCTAGACCTTAACCCAATTGAAAATCTACGGAGCCGACTAAAGACTATCGCTTCTGGTAGTCAGAAGCGACCCAGCAATAAAACCCAGTTAATAGAAGCAATCATTCAATCTTGGTTTCACATTTTCACAGCTGCAGAACTAAAAGACTCAATTTGCTCCATGGGAAGACATTGTAAGACCCTAATTCATGCTAAAGGTTACCCAACTAAGTATTAACTGACATGGTGATAATTTTTGTATATCTCATTTTTTCTACGTGTTTAACTTTTCTTCTTTATGTTGTAACTGCTATGCTAATAGCAAATCCTTCATAAAAGTTATCGCGTTGCATTCTTGATTAAATTTTCTTTCCATTGATATATAATTTTATGGTACTATTCCCCCAAAAAATGTGGTGTTATTAGCTAATTTTAGAAAATACACTTTTCCCAAAAGGTTTCCACAATTTTGGCCACTACTGTATAATAAGATGGTTGCAGTGTCCCAGGGTTGTGTGATGGGACCTTCATGGGACCTTCCCATCCAGCTTCCAACCAATTAAGTTAATGGTACTGGTAGAAGCTGGATTCTCTTAATAATTGCATGATTCAGTTAATTGTAGTGTTTTGCTTAACAACCACGGCAAAAGATTGTAAAATCAGGCAAGATTCACTTAGCAACCGCCTTGCTTAAGCAATGGCTATTCTGATCCCAAGTGTGTTTGTAAGTTGAGGACTAACCGTGCTGGATAACCAAATTCACTGCAAAGATGGAGGAGTCAGAGTTGGCTCCATCGGCTTTCTTGGGGATGGTAGAGAAATGAGGAAAGGGATAAATGCATAATGTGTATTTATCAGCGCCTTGCCAGGCGATCCCAAACATCTGCGGTTGGATGGAAATTATATCTATCACTCCCACACAAAGCATTAACATTCGCAGCAAATTCGTCCAGCGGGCTGCCCATTTTTGCCCTGATCCCCAAACCTTACAGGGTCCTACAACACACAAAAGAAAGGAACAAAGGCCCCCGTTGCTAAATCACAGTTGAATTACGAAGATGCTAGGCCGCCGGTTGCCATGGTAACTGTTCAAGGGTTATGATTACCGTGGCTCCCAAGGATACTCCCATTGGGGAACTCTCATTTGCCTAGGGGACAGGCCACACCAGTGCCTTGCAGGCCGCAAAAGCCGTCCGGATTTTTGTGCAGATATTGCTGGTGGTAATCTTCAGCATAATAGAATTCGCCGGCCGCTTGAATCTCAGTTGTTATTGGTCCTAGTTGCTTCTTAGCCAACTCCTGCCAAAGAGGAGACAGAAATGCATTTCAAGGAAAAAACAATCTGAAATCTTGTCTCCCTGCAGGGTCATGAAAGGAACGATGTTTAAATATATATATTTTTTTTTACAAAATCCAAGAAAATATTTGTAGCTCAGGTTTGAAAGGAAGGATCCTCAGCGCTCTCTCAACTTGAGTGCTTTCTCGCAGACGTTTCATTACCAAAGTCGGTAGCATCATCCGTGCTAGCACAGATGATATGACCCTGTTTTGGATCATGAAACGCCTGCAAGAAAACGACCAAGCTCAGAGAGCGCTAAGGACCCTTGTAGCTTATCTTCAACTCACCATCCTCTCTGCTTGCCAAATGTGGATTCTAGATAAGAGCCTCAGCATGCTAGGCCCAGAGGTGGGTTTCAGCAGGTTCTGACCAGTTCTGGAGAACTGGTCACGGAAATTTTGAATAGTTCGGAGAACCAGCAGTAAAAATTCTAACTGGCCCTGCCCCCATCTATTCTCTGCCTCCCGAGTCCCAGCTGATTGGGAGGAAATGGGGATTTTGCAGTAACCTTCCCCTGGAGTCGGGTGGAAATGGAGATTTTACAATATCCTTCCCCTGCCACGCCCACCAAGCCACACCCACAGAACAGGCAGTAAAAAAAATTGAAACCCACCACTGGCTAGGCCCCTTTTATGACACCGAGACAAGGAAGATCATTTAATTTACATTTTATTTGAGATATTTCAATTTAAAAGGACTTTTTAAAATTGATTTCACAAGTGAGAGAACCTGGAAAAAATGGCTTGCGGTTACTCTTAAGAGTCAGCACGACCAAGAACTTCAGTTCTCCCTCCTCCTTGCAGTACCAAATTCATGTTGGAATTTTAGTGGTGGGAAAGAGAACTAATGTTTTTAAGAAGAGCTGGCACTCATAAAGAGAAAACAAGTTTCTGGTCCTTGTGGCACTGAATATTGGCTAGGAAAAGTGTGAGCTGCAATCAAAGGTATTGTAGGGCAGGAAGGATTTTCACAGTGCTTGCGGGAATGGAGTGGCTGGCTCCGGAATTCTGGGAGTTGAAGTCCACAAGTCATAAAAGGGCCATAGATTCCCACATCTCTGTCCTAAGGTTTTGGTATGTTTTAATAGTTTTTAAGGCATCTTTCTGACTTGAAATATGGCAAAATGCCCAGAAGGATTGCCACAGCCTATGCCAAAGCCCACTGTAACAACATTGCCAAAAAGGCACTAAGAGTTGTTAACTTAATCTTGCGTAGCTTCTTCTCTGGTAATATTGTACTACTAACTAGAGCATACAAAACATTTGCTAGACCAATTCTCGAATACAGCTCATGGAACCCGCACTGCATTAATACAATTGAGAGAGTCCAGAGATATTTTACAAGAAGAGTCCTCCATTCCTCATCCCGCAATAAAATACCTTATGCCAACAGATTCCAAATTTTGGGGTCTGGAAGACAGAACTTCACTGTCTTCGGTCTGACCTAAGTACATCAAATCATCTGCTACAACGTCCTACCAGCCAATGACTACTTCAGCTTCAACCACAACAATACACGAGCACACAATAGATACAAACTCAAGGTAAACCGCTCCAAACTCGACTGCAGAAAATACGACTTCAGTAACAGAGTTGTTAATGCACTATCTGACTCTGTAGTTTCTTCCCCAAACCCCCAAAACTTTAACCTTAGACTGTCTACTGTTGACCTCACCCCATTCCTAAGAGATCTATAAGGGGCGTGCATAAGCGCACCAGCGTGCCTACCGTCCCTGTCCTAATATTCCTTTTTACTCTTACTCCTTTCATGTATTCAAATTATGTTTATACTTTTACCTGTTATCTTATACATGCCTGACAAATAAAAATAAATAAATAAATAAATATGTGGCCACTTGAGGGCCCCCAAGATCCCTGCCTATTTACAGAGTTCCTTCATCCAAAGCTTTCAGGTTGTTTCAATAAGATGTATTCATTCAGAATTCAGAAGGACAGAGAAATAAAAAAAGATAATAATGAAATAAAAATGGAACACTATTAATTGTTGCTGATATGAGCCTGACTTTTACCAACAATGCCAACCCTTCGAAATTTTGCAATCCATGCATCTGGTTGTTCACACCATCTCCTTTTAAGATGACCTACCATACCAAAAAGATAGTCCTCAGCGTACGACCACAATAGAGCCCCAAATTTCTGTTGCTAAGCGAGACAGTTGTTCAGTAAGCTTTGCTCCGTTTTACAATTTTTCTTGCCACAGAACATCTGTGAAATGAATCACTGCTCTGGTCAATTCAGTAACACGGCTGTTAAGGGAATCTGGCTTCCCCATTGAGTTTGTTGGTCACAAGGTCGCAAAAGGGGAATCACGTGATCTCCAAAATACTTGCAGCTGTCATAAATATGAACCAATGGCCAAGCATCCGAAGTTCAATCACATGACCATGGGGATGCTGCCAATGGTTCTAAATTTGAAAAACGATCATCATTCACTTTCTTTCGTGCCATTTTAACCTGTATCTAAGTCAGATACTCCCAAACAAAGCTTTTATCATGCAATCTCCAAGAATCACCTTCTAATCTCCAAGGACTTTAAGAAGGGCAGCTAAGAGACTTCCGGTTTGGCACCGTAGGTGATGGCGGTGATCTTTATGATCACCAACCTCTGGATTATGTGGAATCGCTAGGACAGCTTAAATCTGCTGTCCAGCGGTTCGGAAAACCCCCTCTTCGGGAGAAGGAGAAGGGGTGAGCTGAGGGCAGAGGTTGAATTTCCCTAAAGCCCCTGAGAAAAAAGGGGTTTGAAGGGTTAAGTTCCCTCCAGTAACCCGAAGTGCTCCAGATCCGAGGATTCTTCTGCTTTGGCGGAACCAATCACCACGACCAAACGCCGAGATTTATTTTGGACAATAAAGGATTATACCGGACAGAACGAAAGTGGGAGAACTTTATGCAAGTAGCCAAGCCGATTCCCCGATACTTTGTAACAAGCTTGAAAACAGTAAAAAAATGGAGGCGAATTGTTAACAAGTTAACGAGTGGAAAGCGAAAGCGATACTTTCAGCGTTGGGTCTGCAGTTGGTAATTTGCATGTTACTTGCTGCTTTTACTCTTTAACTCTTTGCTGCCTGCTGATAGAATCTAGGGGAGATTTTTAAATACTGCTTTAAAAGACTGTGTTTTTTAGAGGTTAAGAAGATTTAAAGTGAATATTAAGTTGGAAATAAATAAATATATAATTTTATAGAAGATGGCAGCCAAACAATTAAAGTCTACTGTAACAAAGAGCTCTGGAACTTTATCAGCTGGTGCCTCTCCAGCTCATACAGCAGAGACTAGAACATTGAATTTAGAGGCGTTACAAGAGAACTTAAAAGGCTTTATAGAAGAAAAATTTAAAGTAATAACTGATGAGATGTCTGAAATGAAAGAGCAGATATCAGAAATTCAAGTGGGAAATAAAGAAGTTAAAGAAGGATTTGTAATGGCAGTACAAGTTTGGCAACGAATGTGATTTTATTGGAGGAGGAGGTTGAAGAAATTAAGCAACATAATTTAAAATTAGAAAATAAAATGGATGAATTTCAAAGTAAAATGGAAAAACAGAGGATGAAATAGTTTTGATACAATATAGAAATATGGAATTTGCTCTTAGAATTCGAGGTTTGAAAGAAAATAAGGAAGAGAATTTAAGGAAATTTTTCTGAAGTATTTGCTGAGATATTAGCAGCTCGTCCAGCAGATGTGGCTTATCAAATTGATAAAATATATCGTGTGAATTCTTGGATAGCAAGGCAAAAAAGTTGCCAAGGGATGTTGTTATTTATTTTACAAACAGAACAGTGAGAAATCAGATTTTGCAAGCTTCATATAAGGGGAGAAGATTCAGATTGCTGGTCAAGATATTTTGATATTAAAGGAAATTCCACCAAAATGTTAAGGGCTAGGAAGGAATTTGCCTTCCTGGTGAATGAACTTAAAAACATCAGATTGAATATAGATGGGATATTCCAACTGGTATAATAGTATATTATGCAGGAAAGTATATCGTTTCAATACGGTTGGAAAAGCAAGAGAATTTTATGTTGAGGTATTAAGTTGGAAGTCTTCCCCATTGGAAGCTAGAGGAAGGAGGCTGAAGTGAAGGAAGAGAAGTGAAGCAGGTACAAGAACAGATTGTGATGGAAGAAGATTTATTACAAGTGTTGGAAATACCTACGACGGGTTTAGATTCAAAAGAACAAAGGTTGAAAAGAGCTGCTGCTAAACGCAAGGAACAAGAGATGAAGGCACAACAACAACTGGCAACTACTACAGCGGAAACAGTGGGAGGAGCAAGGCCTAAAGTAAAATGTGATCTGCGGCTGGTGTTCCAAAAGTTTCCTATCTTGGAATGTTAATGGCCTGAACTCACCGTAGAAGAGAAGGAAAGTATTTCATTATTTGAAACAATTTAAAAATGACATTACCTGTTTACAAGAAACACATATTAGATCTTGCTAAATGTTGGAGATGCGATTGTGAAGATGCTACTTATTACCATATATGGTGGACTTGTAAAAAAGTTAAAGCATTTTGGATTAAAGTATGGTGGATCATGCAGAATATTTTGAAAAGAAGATTAAGTTTACTGCAGTTCTTTCTACTAGGAATAATTATGGACTACACAGCTATAGAGACTAAATTGATTTTGAACTTAATAACAGTCGCAAGACTTTTGATTGCTCAGTATTGGAAGAAAGAAGAATTACCTACAATCGAAGAATGGACACTCAAAGTATCAAATCTGGCAGAGATGACAAAATCTCCGCTTACTTGAAAGACTATACACTAGAAAAATATATTCTAGAATGGAAAATGTGGATTGATTATATTTAAAATAAGTATCAGATAAAAAAATATTGAATAGCATATGAGTAAATTTAGGAAATATTTTGTATTAGATATATTTTTGAAGGAGAGGGAATTGAGAGTGTGACTAAGTGTGGTGTGACTAGAGATTATAATTTAGGAATTATTTTGGATTATGATTGTTAGTTTTGATACCCTGCATTTTGTTCTGGGAAGTCGGATGGGGGTGGGGGTAAGGGGAGGGAATTGGGGGTTTGGTAGAGATGGAGTGATGGTTAATGTACAGGGATTATTGAAGAAATATAATTAATGTACGATCGGGTCTGCATAGTTACCATTTTAGAACGGTGAGGAGGGAGAAAAGAGGAGAGAGTAGGAGGTAGGAAAGAGGAGAAGAGGAAGGAAGAGGGGTAGAAGAGGGAGAAGGAAGGTGTAGGGTGGAGGGAGGAGAGGATGTAGATAAGAGAAGGAGAGGAAGGTCTGAAAAGTAAAAGAAGGTAGAAGAGGGAAGAGTGTTAAAAAGGGGGGTGGTGACTGGGCAAGCCCGACTAATTGTATATAACTGTACATTGGAGGAATTATTTGATATGATTGTAAAAATAAAACTTTTTATGAAAAAAAAAGAAAAAAAAAGAAGGGCAGCTATAACTTTCTACTGACATGATTGCAGTGTTCCAATATCTCAGGGGCTGCCACAAAGAAGAGGGAGTCAAGCTATTCTCCAAAGCACCTGAGGGCAGGACAAGAAGCAATGGGTGGAAACTAATCAAGGAGAGAAGCAACCCAGAACTAAGGAGGTATTTCCTGACAATGAGAACAATTGATCAGTGGAATGACTTGGCTCCAGAAGTTGTAAATACTCCAACATTGGAAGTTTTTAAGAAGATGTTGGATTACCATTTGTCTGAAGTGGTATAGGGTTTTCTGCCTGAGCAGGGGGCTGGTCTAGAAGACCTTCACAGTCCCTTCCAACTCTGTTATTCTGTTAAGTGGCTCTTCCCTAGTCTATTTATAGGTCATGTCACTTTTTTTCAATGCCATTGTAACTTTGAAGAATGACTAAATGAACAACAATACAAGAGCAAATAATACAATATTGCAATAATGCAGTAATACAAGAGCAAACAATAGATTCAAACCTAATGTCAACTGCTTCAAACTTGATTGGAGAAAATATGACTTCTGTAACAGAGTTGTTAATGCTTGGAACTCATTACTTGACTCCATAGTCTCTACTCAAAATCCCAAAATCTTCAACCAAAAACTGTCTACTATTGACCTCACCCCATTCCTAAGAGGACTATAAGGGGCGTGCATAAGAGCACAAAAGTGCCTACTGTTCCTGTCCTATTGTTCCCTTCATTATATCAAATTAACATAGCTGTTGCATACTTTTACTTATATATATATATATTTCTTTTATGATGTGGGGTTTTTTTATGTCGATGTTTGTGTATACTGTTGTGACAAAATAAAATTAAAAAAAAAACCTGTTGTAAGTCAAGGAGTACCTGTATCTTGCCAATGTCTATGCAGCTAGGGATGATGGAAATTGAGGTCCAAAATATCTGGAAGCATTAAGTTTTTAAAGCAGCTGAATGCAGGACAAAAAGCAATGGGTGGAAGGTAATCAAGGAGAGAAGCAACTTGGAACTAAGGAGAAATTTCCTGACAGTTGGAACAATAAATCAATAGAACGACTTGCTTCCAGAAGTTGTGAATACTCCAACAGTGGAAGTTTTTAAGAAGAGACTGGACAATCATTTGTCTGAAGTGGTGTAGGGTTTCCTGCCTAAGCAGGGGGTTGGACTAGAGGACCTCCAAGGTTCCTTCCAACTCTGTAATTCTGTTTAAGCAGTTCCACATTGCTTCTTCCACCATTTCTCTAAAGTTTCACCACCTTGGCAATCTGAAGATGTATGGACTTCAATTCTCAGGATTCCACAGCCATTTTCAGGAGAGAAATACACCAAAACTGTCACGTAAAATAGACTTTACATCTTTTTTTCCTTTGGGCTCTTAATACTATTCAGTATTGATGTCTTCCCATCTTCACTTGAGAACTGTTGCGTGGGGGGAAGAGCCTATTACTTGGGCAACGGCTAACCATTTTTTCATTACAGCTCATAAACAAAATGCTAGGAGACTTAGATGAACATTGGCAGCTAAGTCTCCTGTTATCCCTTCAAGGCAGTCTTGACCGAGAAGCAGAACTGGGTATGTTGGGCTCTTTATTGCAAAGTTACATAAACAGAATCTTGCAAGACTGAACGTATTTCTCCCCTCCTTTCCTTGTACTTTCCAGGAAACGAAGGAAATGTTTCCCCCACCCTCCCTCCTTCTGTGAGCTGAGATAATCTTTCACACACCTGTTGTCCAGTCTGCAGCTCCCGTGTCTCCCAAGGCCATTCCCACAGACCATAAATCCCCCTTCTCTTAAATGCATGGCTTCCCTGGGTCTTCCCTGGACTGGGACAGAAGGCTAAATACTATTTCTCTCCATCAAAGGTCTGGAACAGGGGTCTCCAACCTCCGGTCCGTGGCATGCCTGAAACTGGGCCGCACAAACAAGTGAAGCCCCAGCATAGTTACTACTACTACAGTAGTAGTAACTGTGAGAGGGATCTTGGAGTCCTAGTGGACAACTGTTTAAATATGAGCCAGCAGTGTGCAGCAGCTGCCAAAAAAGCCAACACAGTTCTAGGCTGCATAAACAGAGGGATAGAATCAAGATCACCTGAAGTGTTAATACCACTTTATAATGCCTTGGTAAGGCCACACTTGGAATGCTGCATTCAGTTTTGGTCGCCATGATGTAAAAAAGATGTGGAGACTCTAGAAAGAGTGCAGAGAAGAGCAACCAAGATGATTAGGGGACTGGAGGCTAAAACATATGAAGAACGGTTGCAGGAACTGGGTATGTCTAGTCTAATGAAAAGAAGGACTAGGGGAGACATGAAAGCAGTGTTCCAATATCTCAGGGGCTGCCACAAAGAAGAGGGAGTCAAGCTATTCTCCAAAGCACCTGAAGGCAGGACAAGAAGCAAGGGATGGAAACTAATCAAGGAGAGAAGCAACCTAGAACTAAGGAGAAATTTTCTGACACTGAGAACAATTAATCAGTGGAACAACTTGCCTCCAGAAGTTGTGAATGCTCCAACACTGGAAGTTTTTAAGAAGATGTTGGATAACCGTTGGTCTGATGTGGTGTAGGGTTTCATGCCTAAGCAGCGGGTTGGACAATAGGACCTCCAAGGTCCCTTCTAACTCTGTTATTCTATTCTATTCTATTCTATTCTATTCTATTCTATTCTATTCTATTCTATTCTATTCTATTCTATTCTATTCTATTCTACTCTACTCTACTCTACTCTACTCTACTCTACTCTACTCTACTCTACTCTACTCTACTCTACTCTACTCTACTCTATCCTACCTGCGGGATGCAGGCAGCACATGAAACCATGCCCACTCCGGTCTGCAGAAAACTCTCTCTCCATGGAACCGGTCCCTGATGCCCAAAATGTTGGGAGCCACTGGTCTAGAACCGGGCCGTCACAAAAATGCTACCCAGTGTCTCCATTTCCATAGGATGAGTCTAGCAGAGACTGGTGGGGCCCTCCCACCTCCTTTTCCCTTTGTCATCTGCCCCTACCAGGTGAAATGATTTTATCTCCTCTCCTGAGGAATAGTGGGGAAGCAGAGGCAGAAAGAGGGGATGATCCTGTCAACCCTGAAGCTGACCTGGCTGGGGCCGTTTTCTTTTCTGTAGCTTTTTCTATAGGCATTTTCTTCACATGGCTTCAGGCTTGACAAAGTCTGGAGCTGAGCGGGGTGTAGAGATAGCTGGGGTTTTGCAGCCAAAACAAAATAGTTCTTTTATGAGCCAAGGACATTCCAACTGCTGGCTGGCCAGAGGAGGAGGAGAAAAGTAACCAGGCAACCAGCCAGCACCCAGATTGGACAATGTGACTCATTGTTTGGGAGAAAAGGGAAACTTTCACTTTTTAAGGTGGTGGAAAACACAGGAACTCTCAGAGTTGGTTTTCCACCCATCTGTGTGCCAAGATGGTATCCCCAAATAAAACTGTTCTTTGAGGAATCAACCTGCCTCGGGTTCTGTTTGCAATGGGTGTATTACTTGAAACATTGACGTATCCATTTAGCAACCATTCCAAGTTATAACAGCACTGGGGAAAAAAGGGATTTACAACCAGTATTTACACTTAAAACCATTGCAGCATCCCCAATGGTCATGTGATCAAAACTGGGGTGCTTGGCAACCAGCACCCCAGGGTCATGTGATCGCCATGGGCAACCTTCTCAGCTGGCTCCCAACAAGCAAAGTGCCAGGGTTCCAGGTAACGGACCCAACGCAATGAAAACTCCGAGGCCTAGGAGTTCCTCAAAGTCCAGATTTATTATGATTTATGTCATATTGGCACATCTGGGAAAAGCCCGACTCTGAAGGTCCCATGGTTTTCCCCACCCAAATTAAAAGTCAAAGTTCTCCCCCCCCAACAATCCACATGTCCATCACATAATCCAATCCGGCCACAGCCTCAACTCCAGTTGGATTCAATCCACGCCTCCCCAATACTTGGTGAGAACGTCTGTCCTCCATCTTCCCTGAGTCTTTGTGTCACCCGGTGTTGGGTCGACACTTGGGGCTCAGGACCCCAGGCAGCACCCTGAAACTCGTGAGAGCTGCTTTTGTTTGACTAGGGATTCGGGTTAATGTCCAGGTTCCAAGTAAAACCCCCAACGAAATCAAACTCTGAGGCTTGAAGTTCCTCAAAACTAATTTTTATTAGAGATGTCATATTGGCACATTTGGGAAAACCCGGATCTGAGAGCTTCCGGGTTTTCCTCACCCGAAAGCAAGTTCAAGTCCTTGCCCTTCACCCACATGTCCATCACACGAACCAATCAGGTACCCTCCAGAACAGAAGATACCTCCTCATTCTTCTCAGCACAGCTGCAGGGCACAACGGCCTTGACTTTCTAAAAAGAATTTTATTTTGACTACATATCCTCTTCACTGTATGCAATTCCCCCCTCCCATTTTCCCACAGTAGACTTTGTGGCAGGCCTGAAGGCTCAAAGGTAGAAAGGTAGAAAGATGGCTTCTAGGTCTGACAACGTCCTTGGTTCCCAGGAGAAAAAACTTTATTTTGGCTACAGGTCCCCAGCTATTTCTATTCCCCCCGCCCGTTCCCACAGCTCCAACCAGCATAGTTGTGGCAGCCCTGAAGATACTCCAGAAATGGCTTCAGGGTTGACACAAAATCAATGAGGAATGCTAGATTCACTGAACAATGGCAGTGATTCGCTTAACCACCAGCCTCCCCCCCCAAAAGGGGGAGGGGAAATTGGGCACGACTCACTTAACAACTGCCTTGCTTAGCTATGGAAATCCTGGTACCAACTGTGGTTCATTTGAGGACTACCTGTCAACCGACTGGGGAAGAGGGTGGCCTTGGGAGACGGTGGAGTGGGGAGAGAGAGAGAGGAAACGCACGGCTCGATTTTTCAACCATGCAATTAATGGACCTGCCCACTTCAAAGGAAATTGTGGATAGCTCAGGAGGCTTCTTGGCCGAGGGAAGCTGGATTGTTTATTTCAGGGGAAAGGAAGTCTGAGAAGGAAGCGTGGGGCTCTCCAGGGCTAAGTACAATGAGGCTTATCGCAGGCAGAGTTAATTCGCATGCAGGCTGGATGATGTGTGCAAGAGAGCCGATAAGACAACATGGTTAATTAACTGGAACCCAGCTGAGCCTGGCGTCAGCAGAGACGCTGCGGCAGGAAAAGAGCAGTGGAAGTCAGCTTTGCATCGGGAGAGAGGGAGAGAAAGAAAAGAAAGAAAAGAAAGAATGGAAGGAAGGAAGGAAGGAAGGAAAGAAAGAAAGAAAGAAAAAGGAAGGAAGGAAGGAAGGAAAGAGAAAGAAAGAAAGAAGAAAGAGAGAGAGAGAAAGAAAGAAAGAAGAGAGAGAGAGAGAAAAAGAAAGAAAGAAAGA
The DNA here is from genome assembly GCF_028640845.1 of Ahaetulla prasina. Classification (NCBI taxonomy): domain Eukaryota; kingdom Metazoa; phylum Chordata; class Lepidosauria; order Squamata; family Colubridae; genus Ahaetulla; species Ahaetulla prasina. The sequence continues at coordinate 17,876,745 of NC_080548.1, forward strand.
AAGAAAGAAAGAAAGAAAGGAAGGGAGGGAGGGAAGGAAGGAAAGAAAAAGAAAGAAAAAAAGAAAGAAAGAGAAAAAGAAAGGAAGGAAGGAAGGGAGGAAGAAAAGGAAGGAAAGAAAAAGAAAGAAAGAAACAAAGGAAGGAAGGAAGGAAGGGAAGGAAGGAAGGAAAGAAAAAGAAAGAAAAAAGGAAGGAAGGAAGGAAGGAAGGAAGGAAGGAAGGAAGGAAGGAAGGAAGGAAGGAAGAGGACTTGCTGGGGCTTCTAAAGGAGAGTGAATGGCTGCACTCCTGCTCCTGCTTCTTAAACAATCTGAGAAATTTTGCAAGGATCGAAGCGTGATTCCTAGGAATGTTCACTTTTTCTAATTCAAGAGGAACGGCCAATATCTAAATCATGATCAGAAGGTATTGGGGTTAGCTCTCACAAACATTTCCTCCAAATTAAGTCAAGTAGGAGATCTGAAGATTTAATATCTTCAGGTCAACCAAGTGTTTTTAAATGGCTCTGAGTTAGGCCCTCTTGTGTTCTAATCAAGGCTTTGTTACTCAATTCCTATGTCCCTTTCTTGCTTTTGAAAATATAGGATTCCAACCCTGTTTGAAGAAAATACTGTATTACTGCTTATTTAAGTAAGCACTCACATATACACACTTCAATTTCAAAATCAGGCAGTTTAGTATTGGATATTGGACATTAATAATATATACCTGAAAAAACAAATAAACAAGCGAGATTAAAATTAACCAAATTTGGCAGATTGTGTGAAGGCACTTTCTAAGTTCCTAAGTGACATAGTTTGGCTTGTTATGAGAACATCACCAGAATACACACGTTCTTTATACAGTGATACCTCCGGTACTCAACATTAATTGGTTCTGGGAGATGCGATGACTACCAAAAATGATGAGTACCAAACAACCTTTTCCCATAAGGAATAATGCAGTGAGTCACAAGGCAACCAACATTGACAAATCCTATCTTGTGAGCTGAGTACCAAACAAATGATGAATACCAGCACAAAAGTTTCAGGTCAAAATCCACTGAGTACCAAATTCGATGAGTTTCAAAGCGGCTGAGTACCAAGGTACCATTGTATTTATAAAGTGGTTCTAAGGTTGCTTTCTAATAGAATTGGGTTAGAGCTCTCAACATCCCCTCTCAGACCACTCAAGCTGAGAAGCAGGTGGGAGGGCTCAGCCAGTCTCGGCTAAATCCATCCTAAGTAAGCAAAGTGGCAGGGGATGATGGGCGAGGAAAGGTGTCCCAAGCAAAGTCTTTTCTTGTCTTACTTCTAGGCCAGGGGTGAAATGCTCCCAGTTCAGACCGGATCGCCTGATCCGGTAGTGATGGTGGCGGGTGGTTTGGAGAACCGGTAGCAAAAATTCCCGCCCCCCCCCCCCACCATACCCAGCTGAGCTGTGCGATCATCAGAGGTTGTTTTTTTTTACTTTGAAAAACATTTTTTCTTCTGCCGAAAAAAGGCTTTTAAAAGTTAAAAAAAAAAAGGCTCTGATGATCGCACAGCTCAGCTGGGATCGTCAGAATCCTTTAAAAGCATTTTTTCTACAACCTCTTCGGCTGAAGCGGTTGTAGAAAAAAACCTTTTGAAAGGTTCTGGCGATCAGGCAACTCAGCTGGGATCGTCAGAACCCTTTAAAAGCTTTTTTTCTTCTGGTGATCCCAGCTGAGTTGCCTGATCATCACAGACTTTTAAAAGCTTTTTTTTTACAATCTCTTCGGCGGAAGAGGTTGTAGAAAAAAATGCTTCTAAAAGTTTAAAAAAAAAAAAGTTGGCCACGCCCACTCAGTCACATTACCCCCCACCAAGTCACGCCCACAGAACCGGTAGTAACAAATTTTACATTTCATCCCGGTTCCAGGCTATAGTGTGCACCTACTCAGCATCGATGCTCCACACCCAACAAGAAGGTATAGTAGCTCTCCTAGGAGCAGGTACACAATTCCAATTTGCTACTTTTGGAATGGGATGTGTCATGGCCCCATCAGAGCCTGAATCTGTGGGGGGGGGAAAGACGAGCTGGAACCCTGAGCCCACAGAGATGGAGGGGGCGGCTTCATTGACTATGGAGGAAAATGGGGAAGAGCAGAGCCAGTCAGGCCAGGACCTTTCAGGTTTAGAACAGCTTGTAGGCAGGGAGGAACAGGGGCCCCGATGAACACGAGAGACGGAACTCAGCCGATGAGCAAGGATCACTCCCTCCTGATCCGAGAGCACGGAGAGTGGAGAGAAGGCGAGAACAACGCAGACTGGGCAGGCTACTCAGGAGAAGAATGCCCGGCCCATCTTCACAAGGCACACCTGGGGAATGAGGCTTAAGGAAACACTGTGGGGAGGGGCATTTGTCAGGAACAAACGCTGAATTCCTGAAGTGCTGAATCTGTGGAGCCTCACGTGCACTTGCCAACGTCTGGAGATTACTGTGCTCTGTCTTGTGTGCCTTGCCCAGTTCGTCTACCTCGCTGGGCTGCTGGCCTTGGATGCTGCTTTGCTAATCTTGCTTATTGGACTACTCGCAGCCAGAGGGTGTTGAAGGTGCATGTGAGAGCTTGGCTCCAGGCCTTCTAGTAAATGTGGGGTCATTTGGGGGCAAAGTTGGAGTAATATAGGGGCGTTAGACCTGTTCTCTGGCTGTGTTGCTTCCATGCCACGCCTCAGGTCATCACAGGACGGATGGATGAATGGATGGATGGATGGAGAGATTCCACACTAAAGCATCCGCCCCTAAATTCATCCCCTGACATTTCTTATAGAAGATGAACTCAAGCTGCAGTACCAGGAAAGATCCTTGACTGGAGATCATGGACATAAGGAGCAAGAAACCAATATACCTTTTCCCATTGAAGAGCCTGAATAAACAGGTTAGGCAAACATAAGCACAGCTGTCCTTCAGACAGACATCTAGCTCAATCTGCAGGGGGGCCAGGAAGAACAAGAGACAGAACTGGAAGGCAATTTCCCTAACAGCTTTCAGAATTTCAACTCAAAGTTGGCTTCAAACTTCAGATCTCAGGAATGCAAATTGAAAATAAGGGCCCCTGCCTTGAACATCAAATGCAATTGGAGTTGGGAAATAATGCTTTGGTTTTAATCTTCTTCCAATCCAGTCCTGCAAAGCTCCCAGCAAGGAAGAGAGGGAAACAAATCCTTGGAGGAAAACCTCGCTATTTCTGAACGACAGAAACAGGATCCCAGATGGATCTGGACAAACAGGAGGATCTGTCTCCCTTGGAGTGATCAATAAATGCTAAGATATTTCTTTCTGCCGCATCCCGAGGATGGGATGAGCAAAGCTCTAAGGGCCTCTGCAGGGAGCAAAGAGCAGAGACCAAGTGCTTGGTATTTAAGCCATACCGAGGAACAGAATATATAAATAACAGATTGTTCCTAGAGGCAGCATGCTATCTTCCTGTCCTTTGGGATGTGGAGGGGAGCTATTGATTTTTTTCCCCTCCCTGGTGGGGAATATCTTAGCATGTTTAATGGCCACTAGAAGTAAACCTGTCAGAGAAGAATGATGTGATCTGTCTGTCAAAATCTCCCAAACAGCCAGAGTCTGATCTCAGTTATGATGTCCCATCATGAACACCCCTTCTCCTTCCCCCTCCCCTAAGGGACAGCAATATCCTGGGTCACAGGTACATTCATGCCATGCAGTTCATCAACCACGCAGATGTGTAATTTCATTGGCAGAAGCAACAGGGAAACTGCATGAAAGAACAGCTATGACTCTCACCAGCTTATAATAAGTTATAATAAGATGATCCACCTAGGCTCTTGAGAGCATTTTGTTAGAAATGGCTACTATGCTGAGGGACTTGAATATCTATCTATCTATCTATCTATCTATCTATCTATCTATCTATCTATCTATCTATTGAATATCTGTCTATCCATCCATCCATCTATTCATCCATCATTCTATCTATCTATCTATCTATCTATCTATCTATCTATCTATCTATCTATCTATCTATCTGTCTGTCTGTCTGTCTATCTATCACCTATCCATTCTTCCTTCCATCCATCCATCCATCCATCCATCCATACATACATACATACATACATACATCTATCTATCACCTATCTATCTGATTTATATGTCAGCCCATCTCACAATTCAAGGCAACTGTGAGTGGCTTACAGTGTAATATTCACAAGATGGTTGCCATGTTGGATTAAGGTTCATTGCCAACACTATTTTTCCAAAGACAAACTGATACCCTACATAAAGAGATGGGCTACAGCATCCAACATCCACAGTCTCCAGTTGACTGGGCTACACAACCCATCATTCATTGTCATCAATGAAGGATAGTAACTTAGGAAAGGCTGCTGAGGGGCAGGAAATGGGGGAGGTGTGAGAGAGGTACTTTATTTATTTATAAATTTGGTACTTTATTAGACAGTACAACCAATCTACAAATTAAATAATAAGACAGCCTGAAGCAGTGCAAGCAGAAGTATTGCTGAACACCTGGTGAATTTCACATTCTGACATTTCAAAATCAAAAAAATTGATTTGTGCATTACCCAATTTTCCAAAGATACTAAAACCTCACACTTATATGATGCAACTAAAGAAACAGAATCCTACTCCACAACATCACAAATACACAAAAATATTCTCTCTCTTCCTCCAAAAACTAACTTTGCACCCCAAAAGCATACTAAAGGAACAGTGGCACTAAGGTGGGAGGTGTTGCCATCAAATGAGAACCATACACCAAAAGTTAGACTAGCTATACAAATTTGATTCAGCTTAGATCCGTGTCCAGAATGAAACGAAGTCTTGTCCTCCGAGAAATAACTCTGCCACATCTCTGCCTTAATAAACCTTAGTCTGGTTTTAATTCTATCCTAGCTTGGCCTGACTGAGAACTTCAAGAAACCTAGCTTAAGTAGATCTAGACAAATGGCAACAGTTATGGGAGAGGAACTACAAATTAACAATGTCCACTGCATATAAAGAAAATCAATATTAAATGTTTTATAGATGGCATATGCCACCTGAGAAACTGGCAAAAATGTTTAAAAATAAATCAGCTAAATGCTGGAAATGTCATCAGTTACCAGGATCTTATTATCATATGTGGGGGACATGCCCAGAAGACAAAAGTTATTGGGAGAAAATAAAGGGTTGGTTAGAAGAAATGATCCAACAACACACTGACTCAAAACTGGAGCTGTTCTTTTTGGGGATTCTACCAGAGAAAATCAGTAAAGAAAATATCTATTTGATTATACATGTAATAACAGCAGCAAGAATTGTTTTTGAGCAAAATTGGAAAGCAGAGATAATACCCCTGGAAGGAGAAATTATTAGAAAAATTTTAGATTGTGCAGAAATGAATAGATTAACTTTGATGATTAAAGAAAGAGAAGATTCCGAATATTTTAAGATATGGGATAAATTCTACCATTGGTTAGAAAAAAGGTATAGATAAGCAATGGATAATTATGTAAGAAAATGGTATAATTAGAATAGTGTATTTGTGGGAAAATGGTAATAGATTAAATTGAAGTGAAGAAAGAAGAAACAATAAAAAGATGGAGCCATGAAGAAAACACCGAGATGCCACATGGAAGGAATGACTGATATACTAAATGTCTATTTGTTTATAAAATAAAAAACTTCTTTTTTTTAAAAAAAGAAACCTAGCTTAAGAGCAAATGCTATGAGAGACAAAGCTGGTTTGTTCACAGGTACAGTGCTGTAAGCATTTTCAGGACCATGGATAGCTCAGGGCAAATAACCACGATTGAACTAATTCTAAGAACTATTGTACCAGCACCTGTCCAAGCTAAACCAGTATCAACATTTAACGACCCCATAATCCTTTGCAGGATGGAGTCTGGGTGTTTACTGGCCGGATGCCCTTCCTGTCGCCAATGCGGAGCTATATTTAGCAGATATATTCTCATCATGCAAGAGACTGAAATATCTGCCTCTACCTAGGATTGAACTCATAGCCTTCTGATTGTGAGGCGAGAGCTCCACCTCTAGGCCACCGCACCACTCAGGCTCAACCAGTACATTAAGTCTAAAAAGCCAGCAGTTCTTCAATACCCCCGCACACGCTTGCTAGTATGTTGATTTAAATATCTTTTAATCTTTTCTGCATGGCTGGAAAATCACAGGAACTATGAAAAACTCTGAACCTGAACAGAAAACTAGAGCCTCAGGCTTGGAAGGCATAGAGAGGGTGCTAACAGTTTGGTTAGCCTTTGGTTCCCCACAGTTTGTGTCTTGGCAATTAAGGGTGAATTACCTGCGGCGCGCCAGATCCTACTAAACACCCAGTTCTAGATGCCTCAGCCAGGAATGCCACCGGTGTGGAACACTGGAAGTTCTAGATCAAATCTCACAGGACCAGTGCAAAACACCAAATGGTTCAGCCTTATGGGTTCTAAAGTATTAATATCGCCAATTGACAAACAGGGCAGAAATGCTACTGCTGTGCAAGCGTCCTTATATCGTTTATAATATTTCTCTTGGCAAAACGTTTTTAAGTTGTCCTTCACACTAGATGTTCTCAAGCTTTGCTTAAATGTTTTTTCTGAATCGGATCACCAATGCTCTAATATAACTTCTTCTTTATTATTCATGATTGTTTACTCTTTCTTGAATGAACCCCTTGGAGAAGACCTCACCACTCAATGTCTCGAGCATTACGGAGCTCTGTTCCCACCAGAGCAGTTTTTATCTTCAGACCTTGGTGCACAGACACCAAGTGGTTTTGGGCCTTTCAAGTCAGGCATTGACAAGAAGTAAGGTTTCCGTCAATGAATGAGCTATCTAAGGACACTTCCTGATCAATATTTTTCTTCGTTTCCTTCTGCCTAGAAACACAGATGATGTTGGGGGGGGTAGGGCTTTCTTCTCCAAGGCTTCAATCCTGATGTCGCCTACTCACGAAGGCAGGGGTGCTATTCAGCAGGTTCTGACAGGTTCAGAAGAACCAGAAGTGGAAATTTTGTGTAGTTCGGAGAATTGGCAAATACCATCTCTGGCTGGCCCCAGAGTGGGGAGAGAATGGAGATTTTGCAATATCCTTCCCCCAGGAGTGGGGAAGGAATGGGGACTTTGCAGTATCCTTCCCCCAGGAGTGGGGAGGGAATGGAGATTTTGCAGTAACCTTCCCTTGCCACACCCACCAAGCCATGCCCACCAAGCCACACCACAATCACCAAGCCACACCTACAGAACCGGTAGTAAAAATATTTGAATTCCACCACTGCACCAAGGCATTATAGGAGTTGCAAAAAAAAAAATGCTTGGAAAGCAGGACAAAGATTCAATTTTCTGCTCAATTACTATTACTGTATATTTGGATATTGCAACTAGTCCTCAGTTTATGACCATTTAGTGACTGTTTGAAGGTACAAGAGTGGTGAAATGGATGACCTTGGACCAGTCCTTGCACTTAGCGTCCATCACAACATCCCTGTGGTCACATGATCACAATTCGGATTCTTGGCAACTGGCATCTACTTACAACAGTTGCTGAATCCCAGTGTCCTGTGATCAACGTTTATAACGTTTCCCAGACAGCTTTTGACAACAAAGTCATTGGGGGACTCTGAATTTGCTTAATAAACACATAATTCGCTGAACAACCAAAACATGTTGTAAAATTGGGGTTGGTCATGTTAACAACTTGTATCCCTTAGCAATGGAAATTCGGGCCCCAATTGTGGCTTGTAAGTCGAAGACTACTTGTATTAAAAAGATAGCAATGTAAAATAATATAAAAATGTAATAATAGAAAACTGGTTATGTCACTGTGTGCTGTTTAAATACCAGTAATCTGATATCATCAGAGAAAGCTGATTTATCTAGGAAGGAAGGAAGGAAGGAAGGAAGGAAGGAAGGAAGGAAGGAAGGAAGGAAGGAAGGAAGGAAGGAAGGAAGGAAGGAAGGAAGGAAGGAAGGAAGAATAAATGAACAAACAAACAAACAAAAAAAGGGAGGGAGGGAAGGAGGGCGGAAAGAGGAGGAGGGAGGGAGGAGGAAGGAAGGAAGGAAGGAAAGAAAGAAAGAAAGAAAGAAAGAAAGAAAAAGAAAGAAAGAAAGAGAAAGAAAGAAAGAAAGAAAGAAAGAAAGAAAGAAAGAAAGAAGGAAGGAAGGAAGGAAGAAGGAAGAAAGAAAGAAAGAAAGAAAGAGAAGGAAGGAAGGAAGGAAGGAAGGAAGGAAGGAAGGAAGGAAGGAAGAAAAAAAGAAAGAAAGAAAGAAAGAAAGAAAGAAAGAAAGAAAGAAAGAAAGAAAGAAAGAAAGAAAGAAAGAAAGAAAGAACCAACCTTCAGACCTCATGTAACATTACCTCCATGTTTGGGAACCCTCCCTCAGATGGTATCAACCAAATAGCAATTTTCACCTGCCTCTTTTTACTTAGATCTACTTAAAAACCACAACCAGCAACCTGGTCAAGAGTGGTAAAGCCTCCGGTATTCTAAAGGTGCCCAACTTTGGAACTGTTCAGAAAACCCTCCAGAGGATTTTCCCATCCTTGCTCCTTTCAGTACATCTCGGCCTGCCTTCTGCAGTTGCCAAGAAACAATAAAGGAAACGCCAACCCCTAGCTGCGGTGGGTGGGGGGGGAAAGAGGCTGTTCTGCTAGACCTCCCCTCCCCTCCCCAACCCCACCCTGCCCCCATCATAAAAACCCAGCAACATTGGCATCTTTGGAATGACTCTGCCCTCACCTATCCTCACCAGGAAGGAGGAGACCCTTCCAAAACTGCCCCAGTTCCCTTGATCTCAACCTCATTAGCCACTTGGAAATACACAACACTCCCCACCCACAGACTGCCAGCCCCCAAGAAATACCCTCCTTCCCCCCCACCTTTTCCCTCCCTCCTCCCACACTGATGTCCAGCCAGCACGTGCCAATTTTAAGCTGGGGTTGCCCTTAACTGTCCTACTTGGGAGGAGGGGGGGCAACTGCTTATGGCAATGAATCATTTCCAAATGGGCCCAGGCGGAGGGGAGATATTGCACCTGCCTCTCCCGTGACCTTTGCTCTCTAGCTGCCAATCACCATCATGGCAAGTTGCCAGGGAAACTGAGACATCTCTCCCTCCCTCCCCCCTTTTTTTCTCTCCATCCAGAGTGCACTAACGGCCTTGGAGGAGCAATTATCTATATTCGCTTCTCTGCCTTTGTTATGGGGCAAGGCGTTGGGGGCAGGTTCTATTCACTGGAGGGGACCAAAACAAAAAAACAGCCTCTTCAGAGTCCCTGAGGGTGTGTGTGTGTGTGTGTGTGTGTGTGTGTGTGTGAGAGAGAGAGAGAGAGAGAGAAGGAAAGAGTGTGTGTGCAGGAGAGAGAAAGAAAAACAGATCCCTACCAGCTCCATCGTGAATCCGATGCTGGAAAGACACAGCATCTTCCTGGCGACTGCTTATTTAAAGGTCTCTCTGAACATGTTTCCAAAACAGATTGTACCCGTAAAAGAACCACATTGTGTAAAAAAAAAAGAAAGAAAAAAGAACACAATGTCAAGCCACAAGATGATGGGGGGCGGTGGGGAGAGAGGGACTGAAAGGCCCACACTTTTCCAAGAAGCTGCTGAAAGGGGTTGAGTTGCCAAGAATGGAAACCAGCGGACATCTTTTGACAGAGAACATTCTGTATGTAATTGTGGAAAAACAGCTGTACTGGATCTACCTAAACATGTGTCAGCATAACACAGAAAATTGCAGACTTTTAACTCCCAGCCGGAAGGCTTTAGAAATTGTCACCAATATTATATATATATTTAAATGACACAAGATAAATTTGGAATATTCAAAGTTAGAAAGTAGAAAGACATTTCTGGCTGAGGGACTCTGGAAGTTGAAGTCCACAAGTCTTAAAGGGACCAAGGTTGGAGACCCCTGACCTAGAGCATGTCCTCCCTGTAGGAGCATGTTGGGGCAGGCAGATGTTCTTCAGGACCCTCAAGTAAATACGGGTAGTCCTCATCTTACGACCATAACTGGGAGAGAATCTCCACTGCTAAGCAAGACCGTTGTAAAGTGAGTCATGCCTGATTTTGCCATGGTTGTTAAGTGACTCGCATGATCATTAAGTGAATCCAGCTTCTCCCATTGACTTTGCTTGTCAGAAGCCAGCTAGGGAAAGTCATAAATGGCAACCACAGGACACTTGGATACTGCAACCCCTTGTAAATATACAGCAATAGTCATAGCGCTTAGACTTATATACCGCTTCGCAGTGCTTGACAGCCTTCTCTACGCGGTTTACAAAGTCAGCCTCTTACCTCCAATAATCTGGGTCCTCGTTTTACCCACCTCAGAAGGATGGAAGGCTGAGTCAACCTGGAGCTGGTTAGGATCGAACTGCTGGCAGCCGGTAGAGTTAGCCTGAAAATACTGCATTCTAATCACTGCGCCACCACAGCCACCAATATATATTGGTTGCCAAATGTCTGCATTTTGGTTATGTGACAGTGGATATGCTGCGATAGCCCTAAGTCTCTAAATCAGGGGTTTCAAACTCAATTACATTGAGGGCCGCAACAATGCTGTGGTTCGCCTCGGGGGGGAGTGGCCAACTGGGTGGGCGTGGTCTGCTTGATGCCACTCCCCAAACTGTTGGCATGTTTCCTCTTCGCACTGGGTAGACTGGGCCGAAGTGACACAGGCAGTGGTGGGATTCAAATAATTTAACAACCGGTTCTCTGCCCTAATGTTTTCTTCCAACAACCAGTTCATCAAACTGCTCAGAAAGCTAACAACCGGTTCTCCCGAAGTGGCGCGAACTGGCTGAATCCTACCACTGCACACAGGTAGACTGGGCTGAAGGACAGCCCTGTAGACTGGATCCAACCACATGGCGGGCCAGATTCGGCCCACGGGCCTTACGTTTGACACTCCTGCTCTAAATGAATAATTGTAAGACAAGAACTGTTTGTATTTTGCTTGGCCTATAGAACCTGACCCTGTACATATACAGTATATATAATTGCTGAACCAGCATCTGCATATTAGGAGAATTACAGTCCTAGACAGCTTGGCAGACAAGATTGGCCGAGAGTCCAGAGCACTTTAGGGCATTAGAGATTAAGAGCTATGCTATTTTCTTTAAGCATAAGTAGCAGCTCCGGTAAAAATGAAGCTTGTCTGAAAACATAGTGTGCAAAGAACAATACCTTCCTGGCATAATTAGATTGCCACTTCAAACCTCTGTTGGTTAATGAGCCCCTAACAAGAAAAAGCTGAAGGCATTAAGATATGTTTAGCCTTAAAAAGAGATTATTAAGAGGCAACATGCTAGCGAAAATATCTGAAGTATTGTCCTCCTCTAACGAGACTCCAGAGCATTGAATTCAAAATCCCAATGGGAAATGAAGAAAGAGGTTTCGACTTCGCTCTTATAAAATCTTCTTCACATCCAAACAATTCAGCGGTGAACCAGTTTGGTGCCTTGGTTAAAGGCACAAGGCTAGAAACCAGGAATCCATGAATTCTAGTCCTCCCTTAGCCATCCAAGCCGGCTGGATGGCTTTGAACCAATCCCTCTCTCAGCCCTAGGATGAATATTTCTAAGAAACGTCACTAAGAAAATTGCACAGACTTGAGTAAATATTGCCTCAAACACACAGATACAGAGAAACAAGCTGATTAAAAATAAATTTATGTATTTCAGGGGGGAAACTAGGGGTGAAATGCTCCCGGTTCGGACCGGATCGGCCAATCCGGTACCGTTTAAAAAACGGTAGCAATCGCGGTGTGAGGCTCCGCCCTCCAGCCCGGCTGTGGTTTTTTACCCTCTGCGCATGTGCAGAAAGGTTTTGTGCATGCGCAGAGGATGTGCGCTTTCGAACCGGTAAGGAAGGTAAGTAGATTTCACCCCTGGGGGAAACTAGTTATACAGTATTTGTATTTAACTGGGAATGAGCAGGATTGATTTGTCATGCAAACCCATAACCTACTTAACTGTGGGCTTGAGGGGTTCAGAACCCTGGAAGAGCTCTACGTTGTTTTAAATTAAACTACTGTTCCCTGGTCAACCATGTTGGGCAACTATGGAAGAGAGAGAGAGTTAACTTCTTCCTGCTGGCAGAGAAATGTAGATACAGAGCAATCCTGCAAAAATGGGGCTTTTCTAGGAATCCTGCCTCTACCATTACTTTTTAACCCTACCCTTCTGGCCGCATGGGAGGACTGAACATTGGAGAAGTAAGGTGGGTGAAGGAAACTTTGCGTTGCTGGTGACAGCTGAATCATTGTAAATGCTTAAAATACTGTGGCAGCTGAGATCCTAACTTGCTTGGGACAGCTGTGATTATGCATTCCCAGTCCATGAAGTTATTTTCTGCAGAAGAGCTGCCAACTGGGCCAGCTGTGGGATGGGAAGACAGTCACCGTAACTATGTAGTTTAGCTCCTAACTCTAACAATTAATCTTATAAATGAACTCCAGGTTTAGGACTATAATTAGGATATCCTAACAGAACTACAACCCAGTTGTGGAGCACACGTTTCCCATGAAGGAAGTCCCAGGTTTTAATTGTGATATCTCCAATTAAGAGCTCTTACATGGGAAGCTAGGGGGCACGATGGCTAAGGGGTTAAAGATGCTGAGTTTATCCGTTAGAAAGTTGACCGCCTGGGTTTGAGACCCGAACGCTGTGTGATGGAGTGAGTTCCTATTACTTGCCTCAGCTCCTGCCCACCTAGAATTTTGAAAGCATACCAGTGCAAGTAGATAAATAGGTACCACGTTGGTGGGAAGGTAAAAGTGTTCCGTGCGCCTTGGTGTATAGTCATGCTGGCCACATGACCATGGAAGCATCTTTGGACAACACTGGCTCCCTCGGCTAAGAAACAGATATGAGCACCACCTCTTAAAGTCGGACACGACTGGACAGGGGAAACATTTATCTTTACCTTTACCTTTAGATGAGAATTCGTAGCTAGGAACCTTTGCCTTACAAAGTTAATGCCAATAAGAGTCAACCTTAATCATATAAATAGCAGCACCATGGTCCAAGACCTCAATCTCCTGTCCCCCATCTATCCATAATTCTCCTATACCTGTTCATACATTGCCTTGGATCTTAAAGCAGATTCCAGTTGTTCTGCTCCGATAGTGTAGATGGCCGAGCGATATTGTGTGCCAAAGTCTTCGTACTGCTTCATTCCTGGGGGGGAGGGGGGAAACAAGACCACAACAATGCACGTTATCAGACAGAAGATGATCAAACTGATTCATACTGCTGAATCTTCTTCATCCCACTTCAACCTTAGTAATAAACAGTTTCAGGGGAAAAAGTGTTATCCTTGAGTATTTCCATTTTATCCATGTCATTAATAGAAAACAGAAAGAAAATTTTAGTGCTAGATTAGAAGATAGATCAGTGGTCTCACTCCACAGAAAATAACTTTTTTTTGTTTGTTTATTCTGAGGTTCCTCCTGAATTTAGGGACTAGGATTTCAAAGATCGTCTAATTTTGATTTTTGGTATCCATAGCCAATATTTCTAGCAGGTATACAAACTACGTATGTTGTCACTTTGGAAATTGCCATTCTGAGTTTAGTGGACATGGATATTGTCCCGGGAAAGAAATATTGGCTATGGATACCAAAGCCAATATTTTTTTCCCGGGACAATATCCATGTCCACTAAACTCAGAATGGCAATTTCCAAAGTGACAACATACGTAGTTCGTATACCTGCTAGATAAGTATGACTTCAGCAAAAAGTCCAAGTTTTCTCCATGAATTAAATATGGAAGACAAAAGACATCCAGCGACATTTGCAGAAGAAAACATTTTGGATCAAAAAACTCTTGAATTTGCTGAGTCCTGATCCAGAAAATGTTCCCTGATAATAAAATACCACCAGAAAACACTGCTTTGTTCACTGCAAAAAGGTGAACGTCTCACAACGAATTTGTACCTGATAATAACATGCAAAAGCTTTTCCTTCAAGATCAAATATAAAATACAGTTAGTCCTCAACTTAACAACATTCATTTAGTGACCATTCAAACTTACAATGGCACTGAAAAAAAGTGACTTATGACTATTATTCACATCACACTTTTTGCTCACCCGTGGTCAGGTGATCAAAATTCAGATGCTTGGAAACTGACTCATATTTATGACTGTTGTAGTGTCCCAGGATCATGTGGATCCCCTTTTGTGACCTTCTGATAAGCAACATTAATGAGGGAGCCAGATTCATTAAACAACCCTGAGACTAATTTAACAACTGCAGCGCTTCACTTAACAACTGTGGCAAGAAAGGTCATTAAAATGGGGAAAAACTCACTTAAAAACTGTCTCTTCCACTTAGCAATGGAAGTGTTGGGCTCAATTGTGGTTGTAAGTTAAGGACTTACATGTAAAATATGAATCCTGCTAATGCAATAGAAGAGGTAATATTATTGGTTGGAGGAAAAAGAAAAAAGACTAGACTAAATTAGACTAGGCTAGGCTAGGCTAGAATTTTTTATTGGCCAAGTGTGATTGGACACACAAGGAATTTGTCTTGGTGCATATGCTCTCAGTGTACATAAAAGAGAAGATACCTTCATCAAGAATCATAAGGCACAATACTTTATGATAGTCATAGACTAGACTAGACTAGACTGGAAAAGAATAGAATAGAATAGAATAGAATTTTTTATTGGCCAAGTGTGATTGGACACACAAGGAATTTGTCTTGGTGCATATGCTCTCAGCGTACATAAAAGAGAAGATACCTTCATCAAGAATCATAAGGCACAATACTTTATGATAGTCATAGACTAGACTAGACTAGACTGGAAAAGAATAGAATAGAATAGAATAGAATTTTTTATTGGCCAAGTGTGATTGGACACACAAGGAATTTGTCTTGGTGCATATGCTCTCAGCGTACATAAAAGAGAAGATACCTTCATCAAGAATCATAAGGCACAATACTTTATGATAGTCATAGACTAGACTAGACTAGACTAGACTAGACTAGACTAGACTAGACTGGAAAAGAATAGAATAGAATAGAATAGAATTTTTTATTGGCCAAGTGTGATTGGACACACAAGGAATTTGTCTTGGTGCATATGCTCTCAGTGTACATAAAAGAAAAGATACCTTCATCAATAATCATAAGGTACAACACTTTATGATAGTCACAGACTAGACTAGACTAGAAAAGAATAGAATAGAATAGAATAGAATTTTTTATTGGCCAAGTGTGATTGGACATACAAGGAATTTGTCTTGGTGCATATGCTCTCAGTGTACATAAAAGAAAAGATACCTTCATCAAGGTACAACACTTACAACACTTAATGATAGTCATAGGGGACAAATTTAACACTTAATGATACAACACTTAATGATACAACAAATAGGAGAAAACAAAAATTGCTGAAAGGAAATTGTGTACACGTTTATGTCTATGTATATATGTAAATAAAATAATTAATATTAGAAATATATGTATAAAAGACATATTAGGATAAGGGAGAAAAAAATGTATAAGTATTGGTTACCGACGCAAAACTGTTAAAATAAAAAAGTGTCAAAATTTATTTTTGTTTTTAAAAATGTTTAATAATTTTTTTTTAAAGAAGAGGTAATATTATAACCGCCAACATCATTCACGCATAAGCCTAGATGGTCCATCCTTAGAGTCCTGTAACCAAAGAGCCCTTTACTATCAGTGGAAGTGCCTTAAATCTTCATCCCGATTTGAGGCGAGCAATGGAAAAACCCTGCCTGAAGAGGAGCTCTTAGTAAGAAGGACAGGACTGCCTGCCAATGGTAGTATAGCTATAAAAGTGGGCAGCCATAAATGGGTGAGAGGAGGGGTTTCTCTTTTTCCTTCTGAAGAAGCTGGATGCCAGAAAAACCAGAGTTTCCTGTCAGTGGTCATCACTGAGGGCTTATAATATGCAATTCAGGGGTGAGACAAGTAAGGTACTGAACAGCGGTGAAATCCTCTGAAGTCTGCTAGCGGTCAGTGAGTCTGTTACTGAGGCACGCCTGCGCAGCGCTAAAAAAGGAACATTTTTAAGCCTTCCAAGTCTGCAAAGATAAGTAGAACAGTGAGGGGGGGATGGAAATCTGCCGTGATTTAGATTAGCTAGAAAGCAGGAAATCCAACGATTCCAAATATAAATTGCGGGTCACAGCTGATCGCCGCCCAGCTGATTGTCAGAAATACCAGTCCGGCCAAACCGGGAGCATTTTTTAACTACCAGTTCACCCAAACTGGTAGGAGTTCACCCTTCATCCTGAACTTAGGCAGGAAAAACCAAAACCACAGGGACAAATAAGTGGTACCCGTCAACAGTCCGATTAGTGGACCCAAAAGAAGTAAACACTCTTGGGAGCTTTGACTTCCAAAAAGAATAACTTTATTGAACACACCATCTCGGAACTGCAGAAGCAAAACCAGCTCTGGTTTTCCCACGCCAATGCTCACTTAGTTAAGCAATAGATTCCCTTTCTCCCCACCCCTGGCTATTTACATTCTCCAATTACAAAACTCCCTTTTGCTATGGGAAAAGTCTGCTATGGGAAAAGTTTGCTATGGGAAAAGTCCATGCCTCCATCTAGCTTCTGCAGTAGTGACCTTGGTGAGGTTTGGCTCTCCCAGTCCGTAAATGAAAGCTGAGCATTCCATTTTGCCCCCTCCTCCCATTTGGATGATAAGCTGAAAAGCGATAGAAGCTCAGAAGAAGGAAAGCAATTCAATCCTGACATGCCTCCCCCCCAGAGGAAAGGTAGACCGAGGAAAAAAATACCAAACACAGGTTAACATTGTTACTCAAGAATCTACTCCTTCAACAGTAGCAACTGAGAGAGAAATCTAAGTGTCCAGGTGGACCACCACTTCAGTATAAGCCAGCAACGTATTGCAGATGCCAAAACAACCCAATGCAATCCTGGTCTGCAGGATAACATCAAGATCATGAGAAGTGATGGCACCACTTTTCACCGCACTGGTAAGACCACACTTGCAATAACATGTCCAGTTCTGGTCACCACAATACAAAAAGGATATTGAGATCCTGGAAAGTGTGCGGAGAAGAGCCACAAAGCAACAAAGATGATAAAGGGTCTGTAGGCTACATTGTATGATGAACAGTTGAGGGAGCTAGGAATGTCTAAACCGGGGATGGGGGTCAAACTCAAGGCCCAGGGGCCAGATCCGGCCTGCGGGATGCTTAGATCTGGCCCTCAGGCCACCTGGAAACAGTGAAGGACCGGTCCACGATGCCTCTGCCAGTGAAAATGGAACTTGCAAGGGCCACGGGGAGCCCTCCGGAGCTCCGTTTTCACTGGCAGAGGGTTGCAGGAGGCAGTTGCAGCTGAAAACAGAGCTTGGGAGCCTGTTTTCTCTGGCAGAGTACTCAGCCCGTCACAGGCACTCCTGGCACGAGTGATGTTGAGCTGCTATGCCCACCTTGGCCACACCTATCCCAGGCCCACCAAGGTCAAATACAACCCTGATGCGGCCCTCAATGAAATCGAGTTTGACACCCCTGGACTAGACTATTGAAAAGAAGGCATCAAGCTGAGTTTGTGAGGGAATTCACGGGGGAAATTTGGGGGGGGGAGACACATGTTAACTGTCTTCCAATACTTGAGGGGTTGTCACAGAGAATGAGGGGAGTGACTTATCCTCCAAAGTACCAGAGGGCAGAACGGGAAATAATTGGTGGAAGCTTGTTAAAAAAAGATCCAACCTAGAAGTAAGGAAAAATTTTCTGACAGCAAGAACAATTAACCAGTAGAATAGCCTGCCTCCTAGGGCTGTAGATGTTCCATCACTGGAGGTTTTCAAAAATAAACTAGACAGCCATTTGAATGGGATGGTGTAACTTCCTGCCTTGAACGGGGGTGGGGTGGGGGTTGAACTAGAACAGGGGTCTGCAACCTTAAACACTCGAAAGAACCATTTGGACCCGTTTCCCACAGAAAAGAAAACACCGGGAGCCACAAAACCCTTCCCGTGGCTGACTATTTCTTGAGCGGCCACAAAACTAGCATATGTAGCTGAATTAAATGTTCTGTTTTCTTCTGAAACTTTTCTTTTCTTGGATTTATCCATGGTTAGCCTACCAGGGGTTGAAAAGCTCAATAAATTGTGTGCCAGCGGATATTGCACATTGGCGGTTGTGACACATACTTTGAGTGACATGGAGCCACAGCAGAGGGGTGAAAGAGCCACATGCGGCTCCAGAGCCGCAGGTTGCTGACCCTTGGATTAGAAGATCTCCGAGGTCCCTTGTAGCCTTATGATTCTATATGGCCCTTTGAAATGAGCTCAATTGTTCCACTCATGAGTTTATGAGTTAAGGTTACGCAACTCTGGACCTTAAAAAGCTACACAATGAATGAGAGAGCGTCACAAATGGGAGAACAATACGAAGTCCCAGAATTGTAGGCTAGATCACCAGTCCCTAATCCCCGGTCCGTGGACTGGCACTCGCCCGCGGCATGTCAACACCCGGTCCACACAAACAAGCGAAGCCACATCCATGGGATGCAGGCAGAACACAAAACCACACACCCCTCCAATCTATGGAAAAACTTTTCTCCATGGGATCAATCCCTGGTGCCCAAAAAGTTGGGTGCCACTTAGTGGTGAAATGTAAAATTTGTTACTATCAGTTCTGTGGGTGTGGCTTGGTGGTGGGGAGGGTAATGTGACTGGGTGGGCGTAGCCAACTTTTTTTTTACTTTTAAAAGCATTTTTTTTCTACAACCTCTTTGGCCAAAGAAAAAAATGCTTTTAAAAGGCTCCTCTGACAATCCCAGCTGAGTTGCCTGATCATCAGGCTTTTCTTTTCTTTTAAAAGCATTTTTTTTGCCTTTAAAAGAAAAAAAAAGCCTCTGACGATCAGGCAACTCGGCTGGATGGTCAGAGCCTTTTAAAAGCATTTTTACAGCATCTTCCGCCGAAGAGGTTGTAGAAAAAATGCTTTTAAAAGCCTCTGACGATCCCAGCTGAGCTGCGCGATCATCAGAGCCTTTTTTTTTTTTTACTTTTAAAGGCATTTTTTCGGCCGAAGAAAAAATGCTTTTAAAAGTTAAAAAAAAAGCCTCTGATGATCGCACGGCTCAGCTGGGCATGGTGGGGGGGAGCAGGGATTTTTGCTACCAGTTCTCCGAACCACCCACCGCCATCGCTACCGGATCGGGCGATCTGGTCCGAACTGAGAACATTTCACCCCTGGTGCCACTGGACCACTGAATCCCAATGTGAAACGAAGAGCTCAGGAGAAGGCCGCGGTGGCCCGTTTCCTTGTTATTGCAAGAAAAAACATTGGCCCGGATGCGGCCATGTTAAGTCACCAGGGGTCAAGCTTGGCTTCAAGGAAAATGTCATCTCTTCCTTTTGTGCCCGACCATGTCACTAAGGGAGAGCAGTCAGCAACGTTCCTCAGCTATAAGGCATATCTCCTTTTGAAATCTAGCACACAATGACTGTTGGGAGGGGGGAGGCAGACTTCTTCTCTCACCACCCCCACGTGCTCATTCCCTAATACTGCCATCCACACTGGCAACGTTACTCATTAAAACAAAAACCCACCATGACACACCCAGAGGAGGGCCCAGCCGGCAACACACAGAGAATGCTAATTTCCTCATTAAAATTACACTTCATTACAAAAATGCTCGGTCTTCCTAAGGCCTTCAACCCGTCCCCCCTCCCCTCCGCTGTTGCTCAGTGTTGACGTGAGGTGGGTTACAAACAGCCCTCCACCCCTCCATTTCCTCTGGTTATTAAAAAAAAAAGGGGGGGTGAGGAGAGAAACATTAGAAATCCCCAGTTCCCTCCCACCCCCCTTCTTTACAACTGAATTTCTCCTGTCTCAGCAGAGGTTCCACTAAGAGCTTCTTCACCTTTTGTGGCCTTGGTAGGGAAGGTGGGAGAAGCCATTTAAAGGAGTCGTTTAAAGCAGGGGTCTCCAACCTTGGTCTCTTTAAGACTTGTGGACTTCAACTCCCAGAGTTCCTCAGCCAGCTTTGCTGGCTGAGGGACTCTGGGAGTTGAAGTCCACAAGTTTTAAAGGGACCAAGGTTGGAGACCCCTGCTTTAAAGAGATACAGTAGCCTGAAAAATGAGGTCGGCTTACAAAATCAAGAGGAGCATGTGAGTGATTCCTGAAGAGAAAAAAAACCTTCTGCCTCAGGAGGAGTCGGGGAGTGAGTCAGGCTGGAGAAATTAGGTATTCTTTGGATGGAACCATCAAATGACTCAGCAAATAAATGAAAAACAAAATGGTATGAAGAAGGTTAAAGGTAAAGGTTCTCCTCGCACATACGTGCTAGTCGTTCCCGACTCTAGGGGGTGGTGCGCTCATCTCCGTTTCAAAGCCAAAGAGCCAGCGCTGTCCGAAGACGTCTCCGTGGTCATGCGGCCGGCATGACTCGACGCCAAAGGCGCATGGAACGCTCTTACCTTCCCACCAAAGGTCCCTATTTTTTCTACTTGCATTTTTTTACATGCTTTCCAACTGCTAGATTGGCAGAAGCTGGGACAAGTCACGGGAGCTCACCCTGTTACGCGGCACTCGGGATTCGAACTGCTGAACTGCCGACCTTTCCATCGACAAGCTCAGCGTCTTAGCCACTGAGCCACCACGTCCCTATATGAAGAAGGTTAGCTCAACTCAATAAGCTGTACAGGGAGTCCTCGATTTTCAACCATTCGTTTAGTGACAATACAGTAACGGCATTGAAAAAAAAAGTGACTTATGACCATTTTTCGCACTTACAACCGGGCAGGCATCCCCCCCACGTTCACGTGATCAAAATTTGGCCGCTTGGGCAAGTGGTTGCAGTATCCCAGGGTCATGCGGCCACCTTTTGCGGCCCATCGGACAAACAAAGTCAATGGGTAAGCCAGATTCACTTAACAACTGTGTTATTAACTTAACAATTGCAGTCATTCACTTAACAACTGGGGTAAGAATAGTTTGTAAAGGGGGGAACAAAACTCACTTAAAATTTTGGGTTGAATTGTGGTTGGAAGCTGAGGATTATCTGTATTCAAAATACTCCAAGCAGCTTTCGATCCAGGTATGGCATCTCTCTAGAACTATGTGTGTCTGCTGTATTACAGATTTTCAGGCTAGCCAGAGGCAAGCAATCTTAGCCCATCTAGCTCAATTTAGCATACTCTGCACTCAGGTAGAACAAGAAATCCCTTTTTATTAGGAGCAGGGGTCAGCAACCTGCAGCTCTGGAGCTGCATGTGGCTCTTTCACCCCTCTGCTGCGGCTCCCTGTCACTCAAAATAAGTGTCACAACCACCAATGTGCAACACCCACTGGCATGCAATTTATTGAGCTTTTCAACCCCCGGTAGGCCAACCACGGATAAATCCAAGAAAAGAACAGTTTCAGAAGAAAACAGAACGTTTAATTTCAACTACATATGCTAGTTTTGTGGCCACTCAAGAAATAGTCAGACACAGGAAGGATTTTTGTGGCTCCCGGTGTTTTCTTTTCTGTGGGAAACGGGTCCAAATGGCTCTTTGAGTGTTTAAGGTTGCCGACCTCTGCTCAGGAGGATAGTCTTAAATATTAGAATTGAAGCTGGTTTTTTACAACGGCGGTTCAATATTTTGGAGTTTCACATGTCTGCCTTTTTCAAAACGGTGGGAAGTCATGACACTGATTTTCAGCAACTGAAAACTTACTGGTGACGTTGGGAGGGAATTCCACCACAAGAGAATTCTTTTCAGAATGTGGACTTAGACCCATAAATTGCCCAAGATTCAATTAAACAACCCTTTGATCGGTCTGGGTTTAGCAATGTTTATCAATCCTTAAGCATCTAAAATATATTATTAGATCCTATTAATTATAAAATCAGGACTAAGAAAGGCAAAAAAGACAAGAGTGGTGAGAATCAGATATGAAAAGACGGCAAGAATGTGCTATTGTGTGCAAACAGACACATGGGGTCATCACATACTAAATTATGTTCTTCCTTCTTCAGTGCATTGTTAAGAGGAACCAATCAATCAATCAATCAGAATAGATTGAGGACTTAAGATTCTTATAAAATCAGCCCAGTCTGGTTTCCTATAAACCGATCTACAATTCTCTTTCCTCCTAGTCACCATAACTGTTGATAATCTAAGCTTCTATAAATTGCAGTCACAATTGGCCATGGTGGTTGAAGAATGATAGGGGCTGTAGTCAGAGGTGAGATTCAGTTATCTTCCCTACTGGTTCGCAAACGTGCATGAGTGCGCTCGCTTCACTCTCACGCGCCTCCTCTGCGCACACACACAACCTTCTGCGCATGCTCTTTGCTCGCACATTATGTCTGGGCGGGTGGGCAGAACCTCCCGCAGTCGCCACTAGCAGTTTGCGTGAATCTGCTGAATCCCATCTCTGGCTGTAGTCCGAGAGACTGCAGGGTACCGTACCAACAAAGCTGCTTTAGCATTACTTGCAAACATGATTCCTCTTGATTTGCTAGAGCAGTGTTTCTCAACCTTGGTAACTCGGAGAAGTGTGGTGTCAGTTCTGGAAGGCAATTTTCTTTTTGCTCCTTAACTGCCACATATTTTAGCTGTTGAAGTTGGGAGGGGGTTGTTGTTGGAGCGGTAGAAAGTTAGTCATAACAACATTCCGTATTCAAGGACTTTTGCCTACGTCTGATGTAGATTGCCTGAAGATTGTATCCAGTTGAGTGTAAAGGGTTGATTGGACAATATGATGAACCTGTGGGTGTGGGGCAGGGCTGTGAACTGTCAGCTGGGTGTGGAAAACCTGGAAGTTTTCAGTTTTGGGTTTTCCCAGCTGTACCAACATGACGTCTCTAATAAATTGGAACTTTGAGGAACCTCAAGCCTCAGAGCTTTATTTCGTTGGGGGTGTTCCTTGGAACCCTGACATGTGGACTTCAACTCCCAGAATTTTGGGCATTGGGGAAGGTTATCTTATGTAGTTCCATGTAAAATAGGTCTTTGAAGAATTCTGGGAATTGAAGTCCAGATATCTTCAAGCTGCCATGGTTGAGAAGAGTATTGCTTATAATAAATCCAGGTAAATAGTGGCAAAAGATTGGCTTCTCATACTGCACCTTTCCTGACCCTTAGATTTTACCTTGGGTTGGATCGTGGTTCTCCCAGAAGAATCGGAGGAGCTTTTCATAGCTGATCTTCTGTGGGTCAAACACTACACGGACTACCTCCGCATGTCCGGTCATCCCTGGAAACAGAATGGAGAAAATCACCCAATTAGAGCTTCTTCTTTTTTTGACCTTTGCAGTTGTTACAACCAATGGAAATTTACCCCGTTATGGGGCCAAGTCAGGGGTGGGGCTGCTGGGGGTTCACAGGGGTTCGGGAGAACCTCTAGCTAAGATTCTGTGCAGTTCGGAGAATCCCCAAATCCCACTCCTGGCTGGCCCCGCCCCACGAGTCCCCACACGGCCCATTTTGGATGCAGGTAAGTGCCGGGCACACGTGGAGGCTCAGGGAGGGCAAAAAACGGCCTCTGGAGCCTAGGGTGGCTTGGAGAAGCCAAAAAGGCACCCTCACCATGGTTCAAGAGGCCGACTAGGCCACGCTCACCATGGCCACACCCACCCAGCAACTGGGCAGAGAACCCCTTGCTAAAATTTTTGAAGCCCACCCCTGGGCCAAATTGATACTGCTGAGCCTTCTGTCTTGCAAATTATATTCTATGCTAGAAGTAATCCTTGACCTATGAACATTCATTTAGCGACCATCTGCATTTACAGCAACACTGGAAAAGGAGACTTACAGTCGGTTCTTGCACTCACCGCATCCCCATGGCCCTATGATAAAAATTCAGATACTTGGCAACCGGCATGTATTTATGACGATTGCGGCCTCCCAGGGTTGCGGTGACTGCCGTTTGAAACCTTCGCAGCCACCTTATGACAAGCAAAGTCAGTGGGGGAAGCTGGATTCGCGTAACGACTGCAGGGATCGTTTAAGCGCTCCTATGATTTGTTTAACGATCAAAAGAGTCATACAATCAGGCGTGTCTCCCTCAACAAATGGCATGCTTAGCCACAAGAAGTAAAGGTAAAGGTTCCCCTTGCACATACGTGCTAGTCATTCCCGACTCTAGGGGGCAGTGCTCATCTCCGTTTCAAAGCCGAAGAGCCAGTGCTGTCCGAAGACATCTCCATGGTCATGTGGCCAGCATGACTAAATACCAAAGACGCACAGAATGCTGTTACCTTCCCACCAAAGGTTGTCCCTATTTTTTCTACTTGCATTTTTTATGGGGTTTCGAACTGCTAGGTTGGCAAAAGCTGGGACAAATAACAGGAGCTCTCCCTGTTACACGGCAGCACTAGGGATTCGAACCGCTGAACTGCCGACCTTTCAATCAACAAGCTCAGCTGTCTTAGCCCCTGAGCCACCGTGTCCCTAACCACAAGAATACTGGTCCCTAAATGTGAATGGCCCTGGCTCTATTAGCCTTCAGAAGAATCGAGAAAACCTGGCATTTCTCCTGGGCACTGGGCTGGATGGGACGTGAACTCATCTTTTGGTGAAAATGATTCCTTCAGCTCAGCTATGGACCATATGTTTTGGAGTATAAGACACACTTTCTCCCCCCAAAAGAGGGTGAAAATGTTGGTGCACGTTATACACTGAATACAGCCATTTTTGGCCTCCCGAAACCCTGCCCGGCGCGTCCAGTTTTTGCCAAAAAGAGTCCCGCTATTCACAAAAACGGGATGCGCAGAGGGTTTGGGAGACCTGCAGAATGCTCCAGGGGGCTGGGGAGGGCAAAAACGCAACGTGTGGGGTGGGGGGTTTGGGAGGCCAGAAACAGGCCTGTTTTTTGCAAAAACTGGAACATTTTTGCCTTCCCCAGCCCCCAAGAGCACTCTGCAGACCTCCCAAACTCTCTGCGCGCCCCATTTTTGGCCTCCCAGCCCCCCCATGCAATGCATTTTTGCCCTCCCCCGCCCCCCGGAACACTCTGCAGGCCTGCCCCAAACCCTCTGCGCATCCCATTTTTCACAGAAACAGGATGTGCAGAGGGTTTGGGAGGCCTGCAGAACTGGGGTGAAATCCAGCAAGTTCTGACAGGTTCTGGAGAACCGGTAGCGGAAATTTTGAGTAGTTCGGAGAACTGGCAAATACCACCTCTTGCTGGTCCCAGAGTGGGGTGGGAATGGAGATTTTGCAGTATCCTTCCCCTGCCATACCACGCCCACCAAGCCACGCCCACAGAACCGATAATAAAAGAATTTGGATTTCACCACTGCTGCAGAGTGCTCCTGGGGGCCGGGGAGGGCAAAAACTTTTTTTCTTGTTTACCTCTTCTAAATCTTGGTGCGTCTTATACTATGATGCGTCTTATAGTCCGAAAAATACGGTATCTGACAGTGCTTTGGTGTGTTGAATCTATATGGTTTGATATTTTTTAAAAATGGAATGATTTTGCCACTCAGGGTCCAAATTTATGAGTTGAGTGGCCTTGCATATTCCTTAACTAAATAAATCAGTCCCCAGTACTGGAACTACAGGAACTAGGAGAAGCTGTTAAGAAATACATAAGGAACAAAAAGGTACATAAGGAACAAAAAGGTAAAGGCCAGCGTGTAGTGGAGTTTAATGTGTGGCTAAAGGAGTGGTGTAAAAGGGAAGGCTTTGGTTTTATTAGTCATGATGTCTGCAACTGGTCCAATGAAAAATTGTACAAAAGAGATGGATTGCATCCATCAAAGAAAGGGACTGAGTTACTTAGCAATACATTCACAGATTTTCTGGATAAACATTTAAACCGAACAGTGGGGACAGAGAATTAACTGATATAGAAAATTTCTGTCCCCAGCAATCGAAAACTAAAAGGGTTATCAGTGCATGTAACATAGATGTCTGTATGGGTAAGACTATCAACCATGCTATCAAGCAAAACCAAGCATTTAACAGTGAGTGCCATACCATGTGCACTAAACCAACAGGTGGCATGAAAGTAGGGGCAGTCAACACAGGTTATGTAGACAGTAAACACAAGATCAATCCAAATGGACTCAAATGTCTATACACCAATGCACAGAGTATGAGGAATAAACAGGGTGAATTAGAACCAAGTAAATGAGGGTAGATATGATATTGTTGCCATTACGGAAACTTGGTGGGATGAAACTGACAAATGGAACATACAGCTAGAGGGATATAAATTATTTAAAAGAAATAGACCAAATAAAAGAGGAGGTGGAGTTGCACTATATATAAGAAATAACTACATCTCTACAGAAATAGAGCACAACAATGATGAAAATCATCTTGAATGTATTTGGGTCAATATAAAAGGGTGAAAACGATATTGCCATAGGTCTATACTATAGGCCACCCAACCAAACAGAGGAAGTAGATGAACTTTTGCTAGTCAGCTAACTAAGGTATGTAGGAAGCACATCACAGTAGTAATGGGGATTTTAACTACCCTGACATCAACTGGGAAACAAACTCTGCACCAAGTGGAAGATCCAACAGGTTCCTAACAAACCTAGCAGACAACTTTGTTTCCCAAAAATAGAGAAGGCGACAAGGATCAGCCATATTGGACTTAATTCTCACTAACAGAGATGAAATGATAGAAGGTGTTGAAGCTACAGGAACCTTGGGGCAAGTGACCACGCAATATTGGAATTCAACATTAAGCAAATACAAGTAGTAGAACAAAGTCAAACTAGAGTCTTGGACTTTAAGAGAGCTAATTTCAATAAACTTAGAGAGATCTTGAGAAGGATTCAATGGATGAGAATCCTCAGGGGGAAAACAACTCAAGAAGCTTGGGAAATTTTGAAAAGTGAGATTATAAAAGCACAGTCTAACACAATACCAATGAAGAAGAAAAATAGTAGATCACAAAAGAAACCAGCATGGATGCATAAAGAACTATCTGACAAATTGAAAGACAAAAGGACAAATATAAAAAGTGGAAAGAGGGGCAAATAACTAAGGCAGAATATCAGCAACAGCCCGAGCCTGTAAAGATGAAGTGAGGAAAGCTAAGGCTCACAATGAACAAAGGCTAGCGACAAAAGTAAAAATAATAAAAAGCTTTTTACAACATGTTAAAAACAAGAAAAAAGTCAAGGAAACAATTGGCCCATTGCTGGGAGAAAGTGGCAAGAAGATGACAAGCAACAGGGAGAAAGCAGATCTACTTAACTCATATTTTGCATCTGTCTTTACACAAAAGGAAAAAACAATCCAACCTATCAAAAACAGCACTACAAAAAACAGATTAGACACACAAGTTAAAATAGGGAAGAAAATGGTAAGTGAACACCTGTCTACCCTAGACGAGTTCAAATCACCAGGACCGGATGGATTACACCCCAAGGTTCTGAAGGAACTGGCAGACGTGATCTCAGAACCACTGAACTATATCTTTCAAAGATCCTGGAGCACAGGGAGCTGCCAGAGGACTGGAAAAGAGCTGATGTAGTTCCCATCTTCAAAAAGGAAAAAACAGATCCAGGAAACTACAGACCTATCAGTCTGACCTCAATACCGGGAAGATTCTGGAAAAGATAATCAAGCAACGAATCACCGAACACCTAGAAGCAAACAAAGTAATAACCAAAAGCCAACATGGGTTTGTCAAAACAGATCATGCCAGACTAATCTTATCGCATTCTTTGACAAAATGACAAAATTAGTAGACCAGAGGAATGCTGTTGATATAATTTACTTGGACTTCAGTAAAGCATTTGATAAAGTAGACCATAACCTACTACTAGATAAAGTAGAAAATGTGGGTTAGACAGCACCACCACCAGATGGATTCGTAACTGGCTGACCAACCGCACTCAACGTGTAGTCCTCAACGGAACTACATCCACATGGAGGAAGTATGCAGTGGAGTACCCCAAGGCTCTGTTTTAGGCCCAGTACTCTTCAACATCTTCATCAATGACTTGGACGAGGGATAGATGGGGAACTCATCAAATTTGCAGATGACACCAAGCTGGCAGGAATAGCCAACACTCCAGAAGATAGGCTCAAGTTACAGAAAGATCTTGACAGACTTGAACATTGGGCGCTATCTAACAAAATGAAATTCAACAGTGAAAAAGTAAGGTTCTACATTTAGGCCAAAAACAAAATGCACCAGTACCGTATATGTGGTACCTTGCTCAATAGTAGTACCTGTGAGAGGGATCTTGGAGTCCTAGTGGATAACCATCTAGATATGAGCCAGCAGTGTGCAGCAGCTGTTAAAAAGCCAACACAGTTCTGGGCTGCATAAACAGAGGATAGAATCAAGATCACGTGAAGTGCTAGTACCACTTTATAATGCCTTGGTAAGGCCACACTTGGAATATTGCATCCAGTTTTGGTCGCCACGATGTAAAAAAGATGTTGAGACTCTAGAAAGAGTGCAGAGAAGAGCAACAAAGATGATTAGGGGACTGGAGGATAAAACATATGAAGAACGGTTGCAGGAACTGGGTATGTCTAGTTTAACAAAAAGAAGGACTAGGGGAGACATGATAGCAGTGTTCCAATATCTCAGGGGCTGCCACAGAGAAGTGGGAGTTGGGCTGTTCTCCAAAGCACCTGAGGGTAGAACAAGAAGCAATGGGTGGAAACTGATCAAGGAAAGAAGCAACTTAGAACTAAGGAGAAATTTCCTGATAGTTAGAACAATTAATCAGTGGAACGACTTGCCTGCAGAAGTTGTGAATGCTCCAACACTGGAAATTTTTAAGAAAATGTTGGATAACCATCTGACTGAGATGGTGTAGGGTTTCCTGCCTGGGCAGGGGGTTGGACTAGAAGGCCTCCAAGGTCCCTTCCAACTCTGATGTTATGTTATGTTATGTTATGTTATGTTAATAGGTAGAAAGTTGAGGGCAACTTCTTCCATTGCTTCTAAAGTCCTTCTTGTTATTTTTTTCCATTTAAGGCAATGTGGCCCTCAATTACAGTTCATTTAGCGACTGTTCAAAGTTACAACAGCACTGAAAAAAGTGACTTCTGACTGTTTTTCACACTTATGACCGTTGAAGCATCCCGATAGTCGCATGATCAAAATTCGGACAGTTGACAACTTATGTTTATGATGGTTGCAGTGCCTGAGGGGGTCATGTGATCCTCTTTTGTGACCTTTTGTCACAAAAGGTCAATGGGGAAGCCAGATTCACTTAACAACCATGTTACCAAACAACTGCAGTGATTCACTTAACGACCTATGGCAAGAAAGGTCGTAACATGGGGCAAAACTTGCTTAACAACTGTCTCACTTAGCAACAGAAATTTTGGGCTCAATTGTGGCCGTAAGTGGAGGACAACCTGTAACGGGAACTCGTTCAGTGGGAGCCCATCTATAAAACAGAACTGATATCAGCAAATACAGACTTTTGTCATAGTACTGTCAGACTCTGCTCTTTCGAAAAGTTGTTATCCGAAAGCCCAAATGAACCACATGTCTTAACAGAATAACACAGTTGGAAAGGACCTTGGAGGTCTTTTAACCCAACAGAGTTGGAAGTGACCTTTAACAGATTAACAGAGTTGGAAGGGACCTTGTAGGTCATCTAGTCCAACCCTCCATCCATACAGGATACCTTACACCATTTCTGACAAATGGCAGTCCAATTTCTTCTTGAAAGTCTCAAGCGATGAAGCTCCCA
The DNA here is from genome assembly GCF_028640845.1 of Ahaetulla prasina. Taxonomy (NCBI): domain Eukaryota; kingdom Metazoa; phylum Chordata; class Lepidosauria; order Squamata; family Colubridae; genus Ahaetulla; species Ahaetulla prasina. The sequence goes on from NC_080548.1 coordinate 17,906,385, forward strand.
CAACTCCCGAAGGCAACTTCTCTTCCATGGGTTGATTGCTCTCACTGTCAGAAAAGTTCTCCTTATTTCTAGGTTGAATCTCTCCTTGGTCAGTTTCCATCCATTAATCCTTGTCTGGCCTTCAGGTGCTTTGGAAAATAGCTTGACCCCTTCCTCTCTGTGACAGGCCCTCAAATATTGGAACACTGCTACCATGTCTCCCCCGGTCCTTCTCTTCACACCTTGGAGGTCTCCCTGCTCAAGCAGGAGATCCTTTACCATTTCAGACAAATGACTGCTCAGTCTCTTCTTAAAAGCCTTCCGTGGTGGAACAACATCCATAACTTCTGAAGACAAGACGTTCCATTGCTTAATTGTTCTCACTGTCAGGAAATTTCTCCTTCATTCTAGGTTACTTCTCCCCTTGATTAGTTTCCATGGTGGCTCACTGGCTAAGACGCCGAGCTTGTTGATCAGAAAGGTCGGCAGTTCAGCGGTTCGAATCCCTAGTATAGGGTCTCCTGCATGAGCAGGGGGTTGGACTAGATGACCTTCAAAGGTCCCTTCCAACTCTGTTACTGTCATCCATTCTTACTGGTGCTTTGGAAAATAGGTTGATTTCACCACCACCCCACCTCTTCTTTGTGGCAGCCCCTCAAATATTGGAACACTGCTATCCTGTCATCAACTAGACCGCAAGCTACTTCTTGGCATGCTTCCTGAAGCAGATAATATTCATACCGCAATTTAAGAGCAGCACTGCAGGGGTTAATCCAGAGCCTTCATCCCACTTGGAAACACTTGACACATTCCCATTAGATTAATATCTCCTGTCTAAAGGAGGAATTTCTCCTTTCACTGCCGTACCCTCATTCCCCCGTGGAGTTTGAAATTCTCATCAGAGATGCATTTCCCTGAAGCGGTTTCTAGTTAATTTTACTCAAGCAAGCCTGCTGACCCTCCTATGGTAATTAGGAGGGGGGGAAGGGGACGGGGGAGGAAGGGGGGGAATGTTCAATTCCACCGGCAACCAGGCAAGAAAAGCTGGTGAACATGCCATGCCTACTGTGCTGGGCCCTGCTGCAGTCAAATGAGAACAAGGCAGAGAAGGGATGAATAGGCAATATAAAGAAGAGACTGGCAGTGGTTGGATGCGGTGGGGGAAAAATCTTGTACTCAGTGGTTTTCCTGCTACAAGAGAAGCAAAGGGGAGCAGGTGACCTAGCCCTGTTTGGGTCTCCCAACCACAACACAGTTGTACCACACGGACAAATAGCCAATGGGGCTACCAGAGTCCATAGGTCTGTCTGCAAGGAATATAAATCCTTCCATTCCCCACCATCCAGTCAGAGCTGAAGGAGCTTCTTGAATGAGAAGCAGAAGGTCTTCAAAAGAAAAAACCAGAAAGTCCAATTGCCTCTTGAGAAAAGCACCTTTGGGACAACCATGACCTGGATGATTGAAAATCTCCAGTGATGGAGCATCCACAACTTCTGGAAGCAAGCTGTTCCACTGGCTAATTGTTCTCATTGTCGGTAAATTTGTCCTTAGTTCTAGGTTGGTCCTTTCCTTGATTAATTTCCATTGATCCTTTTATTAGGGCAGCCATTTGCAACAATACTAGTAGAGGGGAATATCTACAGCTCAGGATTGAACTGTAGAGTCTTTGATGCTCTCTGACCTTGGTTGTTCTCTCGGCTCAGTTCTCCAAGCAAGAAGCCAACCAAGTTCTGGGAGCACCAAGGACTCCACATCTGCAACAATAGCAGTCCCCAAGGCAGCCTGCTGCAATCAGGTTCAAATATCCTAACTTGCACAGCTACATTATCTCTGCCCTCTGCCGCACCCAAGAGGGAACTGCATACCTGCGTGATAACTATCACCTTACGCTACTTCGAAAAGTACCGTATTTTTTGGAATATAAGACGCACCAGAATATAAGACGCACCTTAGTTTTTGGGGAGGAAAATAAGAAAAAAGCTGATTGGCAGGTGGATCGGCCTCCCAGAATACCCCCAATCAGCTGTTCCCAGAGGTGAATTTTAGCAATAGGTTCCTTGGTTGTGAGCTCTGTGCCTTGCTTTTTTTTTTGCTTTTTTTTTCTGCCTCTGAAAGCCTCCAAAACAGAACTTCAGAAAAAAAGCCTCTGAAGCTCTGTTTGGAGGCTTTTTTTCTGAAGCTCTGTTTGGGGGCTTCTTTTCTAAAGCTTCGTTTCTGATGCTTTTTTTCAGCCTCTGCAACCTCTGTTTGAGAAGCTGGGTGGGGCTACATTCGGAGTATAAGATGCACCCAGGTTTTCGCCCTCTTTTTTGGGGGGAAAAGGTGTGTCTTATACTCTGAAAAATACGGTGAGTCTAAGTGCTATTGCTATTGCTACTTCTTAAAGCAGCTACATCCTTTGATGACCTCATATTGAGTTCGTCCACACAATCGTTCTTACAAACCTAGCGGTTGCATTTGAGTCACACACTAACCATGCTTAGTGTGTTTTATTCTAAGCCTGGTTAGTTTTAATTCTGGTAGGGTTTTATGTTTGTATATATATTTTAACCTTTGATCCTGTACCTATCCAACCATTGGTTCATTTAACAATTAAGATCAGATCTTTATTCTGGGGAATTCTAGAATGATCTGGAAAATGCTAGAATGTTCCCTTCCCCTTCGGACCATGATGGACCTCCAGCTAGACTGTGCAGTTCCTGAATCAGCGAGTTTTGTACCTCCTTAGAGGCAGCATTGCCTTTTATGAACCTGGGAGTAGAACACTTGTGTCTTCTCTGGCCTTCCCCAGACAAACGCATCTATTGGCAGAGTTAATCCTCCCTCCCCAATCTGGATCCCGCAGAAATCAGAGCAAAAGAGTTTTGCAGCTTAACTGCAAAAGCATTTTAAATGTGGGTATGGAAGATTATCTGTCTGAAAGAAACGTTCTCTACATCTGTCATCTACATTCTGGGTATTAAGACAATATTAAGGAAGTGGGGGGAGGACAATCTCTTTGCTCACACGCGTGCATGCACACACACACACAAACACACTAAGTTATCTTACTCTCCAAAACAATTAATCTGTCAAATCTGCAAATTGCATTTATATCTCCCAATCTTTGTCTCGTTTTTAGAAAATCAGGGATGCACTGATTGCGGTGCTGGAGGCAACAAAGCAGGGAGCCAGATTTTTTCCCAACACAATCTTATAAACCAAGTGTTCCCAACCAGTGGTGGTATTCAGCCGGTTCGCACTGGTTCAGGCGAACCGGTTGTTAAATTACCTCCCCACCCCGCTATCAAAGTGGACATTGGGTGCTGCGGTGCGGTGCAGAAACGGGCAACGGAATGGCCGGCACGAGGGAAGGAGAAGGCTGCTGTGATGACCCGGGGTGTGACACAAAGGCAACACAGCCAGAGAACCGATATGAGTCCCTTTATTATCACCAACTGTGCCCCCAATGTCCCTTTCAACTCTCCGGCCTGGAGAGAGCTCTTCCACCAACCTGTAATAGTCTGTGGCTGACAATACTTCAGTCCCATGTTGTAAAAGAAAACTTTCAATAAAAAATCCAACAAGGCAAGACCAGGTAATTAATCCAGCAGGGCAACCAAAATAGGGAATTCCAGAATTGAAGTAGCATGGCAGTAATATCAAACCAGTTGGGAGGATGCCAGGACTTCAGATAAACACCAGATGAACTCAGTGTTTGTTCCCAACAACCGCCCCTCCCATTTGCCTTTCCTTTTAAACTCCATCAGCAGCTGTGCCTTGTAAAGAGGATTGGGTCCCTTTCCTTCCTCGGAAGCCACGCAACCCACATTGCTCTCTTCTCCATTCCTCCCTAAGATGAGGAGAGGGTGGGCCTTGGTCTTCATCTGGAACCCTCTCTCCCTTGTTCTACCTCTCTCCTGCTCTGCCCAGCCTGACTTTGCACTTCTCCAGTTTCTTCCACAGCCAACGGATCCACTCTCTCACTCTCTGTCAGCTGTTCTTCTTCCCCTTCGGATTCAGACTCCGAGAGGGGCATGACAGCTGCTTTCCCTCTTTCTTCTCCCTGCTCCTCCTCCTTCCCTCATGCTGGCCGCTCCATTGCCCGTTGCAGTGCAGCGCCCAGGGTCAGGTTGGCGGGCCTAGCCAATGGTTCCTGCTTATCTCCATCAGGGTCATCTTCCTTACTTTCTGCATGAACGGACCTGGAGATGATCTGGTTCAAATAGTTTTGGGATGGAGATACTCAATTTGAGACCTACTTCCCTTTTGACCCTCATCCTTCCTGCTTTCAGATTCTTCTGCCACTTGGGAGTTACCGTATTTTTTGGAGTATAAGACGTACCTTTTTCCCCCAAAAGAGAGGGTGAAAATCTGGATGCGTCTTATACTCCGAATGTAGCCCCACCCAGCTTCTCAAACGGAGGTTTCAGAGGCTGAAAGAAGCTTCAGAAAAGAAGCCCCCAAACAGAGCTTCAGAAAAAAAGCCCCAATTGAGGCTTTCAGAGTCAGGAAAAAAAGTTTTTTTTTGAAACAGTTTCAGAAGTTTCAGAGGCAGAAAAAAAGCAAAAAAACAAAACAAAAGCAAGGCACAGAGCTGACAATCAAGGAACCTGTTGCTAAAATTCACCTCTGGGAACAGCTGATTGGGGGTATTCCGGGAGGCCAATCCACCTGCCAATCAGCTTTTTTCTTATTTTCCTCCCCCAAAACTAAGGTTTTTGTATACTCCAAAAAATACAGTATGTACCGCTTCACAGTGCTTTACAGCCCTCTCTAAGAGGTTTACAGAGTCAGCATATTACCTCCAACAACCTGGGTAGTAGATGCCAACCTATAAGCTCAGAAGCATATTTTTTTGTGGAACTGAATCCAAAGTTCTGCACAAGCCTGGTTTGAAACTGACTGGGTAAAGTGTGCAATGTCACACAGCTACATCAGTATAAAGTTGAAAATCAGAAAATCAAGGCAAGTGAGTCTCAACTTATTGTCTTTTGTTTCAACTGGAGAGAAAGTAAAGACCGTCAGTCTCGTATGTACAAGCCCCCCAATCTCTTTCACGGAGAAACAGCTTCCACCCAGAGTTCTTCTCAAGAAGACTTACCGCTGCAGACTTCTCGGTAGGTAGGATTGGGGGTGAAGCCTCCTGAGAACCCCACCTGTGTGGAGAAGACTCCCGACAGTTTCCAAAACATTTTTTCTGCTCCCCAGAAACATCCCATGCCTGTGAAGGAAACAAAGAAAAAGAAAAGCCATCTTAATAAGTGACTCATGAAGATGTTCTATGTCAGAGGTGTCTAATCTCAGCAACTTTAAGACTTGTGGACTTCAATTTCCAGAATTCCCCAGCCAGCCAGCCAGGCAAGTAACAGCAAGGTATTGTGGTTTGCTGGCGGCCTGCAAAGCTGACAGCAGAGTCGGACAGTGAGGAGGTTGGGGAGGAACATGGGCCAGTCCTGGAGTCTGGGGAAGGCTCGGACGAGGGCTCTGCATCGGAGGCAGAGAGAGGGCCAGGGCCATCTGGTAGTTATGTGCTGCCTCCGGAATCTGACATCAACGAGGCAGAAGAACAATGTGAGCCTGTTCCTAGTGTGCGCATGCACAGAGCTGCTAGAAGGCAAGAACAATTAAGGAAAAAAAGGGTGACTCGGGAGTAAGGCTTGGAGTTGACTGGCCCCTCCCATAAGACATAAAAGAGGAGCAAACAGACGTGAGCCATTGCAGGAAGCAATCAGTTCGTATAGTCGGTTCAAGCTCTGAGAAGTCCTGTTTGACTCTGTGCTCCGTTTGGCCTTGCAAAACTAATCGGCAATTAGGCCTCTGGCAGCATTTCAAGGGAGATAAAGGTGGGTGCTTATCAACGTTACCCTGAACGACTGTGTCAACTCGAGCAGACATCTGTCGGAATCTGCACAGACTGTTTGTGAATCATTACGGGCTGCAAATGATGATAATTCACAGCTCACAGCCGGCTCAATAAAAGAGGATTTTTGAGACTAAGATTGTGATTTATGCTTTCTCAGGAAGCCGAGGTCAGAACAGGTATCAACTACATAATTTCTCTGTTGCTGGATCCAGAAATTTTACTTCCTCGTTAAAATTAGAATCCAGGATTGGAGCCCGAAGTGGCGGGAGAAGGGGTGTAATTAAATCTGGCCATGGACAAATCATCACTCACCAAATATTGCCATTTGCATTCCTTCAGGAAATGGGGGATATGTTGGGTTGTTATTGACGGCATGGACAGCTGCAAAAAAACAAACAAACAGGGAAAGAAAAATCCTCAGAGGTAGTCTCAGTTAATGACCATTCATTCAGTGATTGTGGAAACAGCACTGAACAAGAAACTTATGCCCGTCCTCCAAATTGCAGCCTTCACAGGGTCCCTGCAGTTTTGTGACTGCGATTTGGGTGCCTAGCAACCAGCTCATCATGATGACCCTTGCAGCTTCCCGTAGTTACATGACTTGGGACTTTGACTGCCAGTTTCCCACAAGCAAAGTCAATGGGCCGTGATAGCTCAGGCTGTTAGAAGCCTGTTATTAGAACACAGTAGCCTGCAATTACTGCAGGTTCGAGCCCGGCCCAAGGTTGACTCAGCCTTCCATCCTTTATAAGGTAGGTAAAATGAGGACCCAGATTGTTCGGGGGGGGCAATAAGTTGACTTTGTAAAATATACAAATAGAATGAGACTATTGCCTTATACACTGTAAGCCGCCCTGAGTCTTCGGAGAAGGGCGGGATATAAATGTAAATAAAATAAAAATAAAAATGGGGAAACAGACAGGAGGTCACAAGTTGTGATCGTGCGAGGTCCTCGCTTAACGATAGCAACTGGGACTGCTGAAACGGTCACCGCTACGTGAGGCAGTCATGTGACACTGCAGTTTATAACTGTGTTGCTTAGCAACAAGGTTTTGCCCTGTCTTATGACCTTTCTTGCCACAGTTGTTAAGGGAATCCCGGCAATTAAGGGAGCAACACGGTTGCTAAAGTGAACCTGGCTTCCCGCATCGACTTTGCTTCTCAGAAGATCGCAAAAGGTGGGTCGCATAGCAACCGTCAGAAATGCCAATCCTCTGAATTCTGATCACATGACCACGGCCCGTCAATGTGAAAAAAATGGTCATGAGTCGCTTTTTTCAGTGCGGTCGTAACTTGGAATGGTCACTAAACGAAAGGGTTGTAAGTTAAGGATTTCTTGAGTTTTACTTCCTCCCCTCGCAAAGTTTGCAAGCCACGTATGCCATTTTTATAGGGCCTCTGTACTGAAAAATCGGAGTTCCAAGTACTAAAAGTATACCTTTGCAGCAGGGGTGAAATGCTCCTGGTTCGGAGTGGATTCCCCGATCCGGTAGCGATGGCAGCAGGTAGTTTGGAGAACCAGTAGCAAAAATCCCTGCCCCCCCCAATGCCAAGCTGAGCCGCGCGATCATCACAGGTTGTTGTTTTTTTTTTTTACTTTTAAAAGCACTTTTTCTTTGGCCGAAAAAATGCTTTTAAAAGCCTCTGATGATCGCACGGCTCAGCTGAGATCGTCAGAACCCTTTAAAAGCATTTTTTCTACGACCTCTTCGGCTGAAGAGGCTGTTACAAATGCTTTTAAAGAGTTCTGGCGATCAGGCAACTCTGCTGGGATCGTCAGAACCCTTTAAAAACTTTTAAAAGGCTCCTCTGGCGATCCCAGCTGAGTTGCCTGATCATCAGAGGCTTTTAAAAGCATTTTTTCTACAACCTCTTCAGCCAAAGAGGTTGTAGAAAAAATGCTTTTAAAAGTAAAAAAAAAAAGTTGGCCACGCCCACCCAGTCACATTTACATCCCCACCAAGCCACGCCCACAGAACCGGTAGCAACAAATTTTACATTTCACCCCTGCTTTGCAGGATATACACATCCATTACAGATAATCTTTGACGTATGACTGTACCAGAGGTGGTATTCAGTCAGTTCAAACCGGTTCGCCTGAACCGGTAGCGGAAACCCTAACCCAGGGGTCTGCAAACTTGGTTCTTTTAAGACTTGTGGAATTCAACTCCCAGAGTTCTTCAGCCAGCAAAGCTGGCTGAGGAACTCTGGGAGTTGAAGTCCACAAGTCTTAAAAGAACCAAGTTTGCAGACCTCTGCCCTAACCCATGCCCCAGCTCTATACCATCCTATTTAGGAACATTTTTGAGTCCGGGCACATGCGCAGAAGGCGCACGCACCAGCAAAGCCCATGTGTGGAAGGCTCTGTGCATGCATGGCATGCACTCTCACATTTGCAAACCGGTAGGGAAACTAAGTGAATACCACCCCTGGAGTGTACCCAAAATTTCCATTACTACGCATGGTAGTTGTTAAGTGAGCTTTGCCCCATTTTATGACCTTTCTTGCCACAGCTGTTAAATAAATCACTGCAGTTGTTAAGTAAGCCACTGTATTGTTAAGTGAAATGTGGCTTCCCCGTCGGGGTGGCTATTCCTTACATGCATTTTGTCTGTATGTTTTGGATACAGTTTTGTCAGCCTTTTTAATTTGGCCATGAATAAAAAAGCTGTTATTTTTTGCAAGCCTCGTCTGGAGTCTCACTCTCTTTGGCATCTCAGTGGCTCAGGGAAACTTCTGGGACTTTACAAAGGTTATTTCCTCGTTCTCTTACAGCATCCCATCCAACATCTGGAGAGCCCTCTAAATAACGGTTTAAGTAGTGCAATATAGATTATCCAGGTATCTATCGGTCTCTCTGTGCCTCATACACACACACACACAAACACTGCATTATCAGAGATTGAGAGGATCTATTGATTGCAATAGTAAAGCGACTTTGTATAAAAAAGCACGTATATGTATTTTACTCCTGTATATTCTTGTATTGTTGAAAATGAAACTCCAAATCAAACTTCACATTATCCCAAAGCAGTGTTTCTCAACCTTCAGCAATTTTAAGATGGGTGGACTTCAGCTCCCAGAATTCCTCTGCCACCTGGGGTCAGAGAATGACAGTTAGAAAGATCAATCAAGTCTACCTGCTAACCTACAGTAGTGGCCAAAATTGTGGAAACCTTTTGGGGAAAGTGTATTTTTGAGGTTTGATGGCTAATAACACCACTTTTTTTGGGGGGGGGGAGTTTCAAGATAATCCTATTCCACTGCTGGAATAGCCTGGGAATAGCCCAGACCTTAACCCAATTGAAAATCTATGGAGCCGACTAAAGAAACTTGTTAGTCAGAAGTGACCCAGCAATAAAACCCAGTTAATAGAAGCCATCATTAAATCTTGGTTTCATATTATAACAGCTGCAGAACTGAAAGACTTGGTTCACTCCATGGGAAGATGTTGTAAGGCCGTAATTCATGGTTACCCAACTATTAACTGACATGGTGATAATTTTTGTATATCTCATTTTTTTTTTGGTGATAATTTTTGTATATCTCATTTTTTCTTTGGTGATAATTTTTGTATATCTCGTTTTTTTCTACAGGTTTCACTTTTCTTCTTTATACCGTAACTGCTGTTCTAATAGCAAATCCTTCATAAAAGTTATTGCATTATATTCTTGATTAAATTATCTTTCCATTGATATATAATTTTATGGTACCACTCCAAAAAAAAAGTGGTGTTATTTGCTAGTTTCAGAAAGTACACTTTTCCCAAAAGGTTTCCACAATTTTGCCCACTACTGTACTTGGACATAAAATTGGTTCTAGAAGGAAAACAATTAAATTATTTTAACTCCACAACTTTCTTCTCAATAAAACTTGCTCAAGAGAACTCGGTGAGAATAGTAGAGCTTGGGAAAGAATTACTTTCAAGTTAGGTGAATGACCAGACAACCTGACATGAAATCTGCCTATGAATTCATTCAAGGCTTCTTTTAAAAACTACAGGGACTGTTGCTGTATCTGATGGCAGCAGCTTCTACAATTTAAGTCCATCTTATATAAAAAGTGTTTTGTTTTGGTTTTTGGTTATACCTTTAGAGATGACCCTGAGTTATAACAGGGGAGAATAATATCTCTACCTGTATTTTCCACACCATGTATGACCACAGGGAATCTTCATTTAGTGACGGTCTTGTTTAACAACCGTTCACCACTGCAGTGGGGCTGACCAAGTCATCTTATGACCAATCCTTTCACTTATGAACTTCTGCAGGTCTATAAAGCTGAAGTAAGATCTTAAGCACTGTTGTGGTTTCATTTAGTGACTGCTTTGCTTAATGACAAAGTTGCTGATGGTCACTAAATGAGGACTACCTGTATACATACCTTTGAGTTTCTTGCTGACTACCGGCTCTAAGCTACAAATAATGCAGTCTTTCCTTTAACACCTACAATAATTTCTGTTGCCTCTGTCTCCTTTTTAAAATATGCTTTTTTAAAAAAACAAAAAAAAGGATATTTCCCCTTCTTTTAGCTATACTGCATTAGATCAGATCTCTGCTTGTGTTTCTTCTATACCTACAACTTCAAAACGGAGCCTGCCGGCTGTCGTGTCAAATATTGCAGCCTGAATCCTGAAACATTTTCTCATTTCTATTCAGGTTTTTAAAAAACCAACAACAACCTTCACTTTACCTAATGAATTAATTTTCAGAAAACCCAGGCAAATTCAGGCTGAAGCATGGTATCTCCCACCTGGGTGTGCCGACGGTCTTGAGATGTGTTTAAATATATATATACATTATACTATGACCAAAACATCAGAGACATCGACTGGAAAGAAAGGAGCACCCAAGCATAAACCTGACTCATTTTCTTCCAATCCTTCGTTAAGTTCAGCGAGACTGTAATTTCTTTGTCTTCCTGGATGTCTCACACCTACAAAGGCGGCCGAGACACACCGGCAGCTCTATCGAAGAGGCTTCAAAGTGAGCAGCGGGGTGAAGATCCTGGCAGGATATTCCTTCTTTTTCCTAGGTCCATCTTAGAGCAAACAGCATCCTGTCCAAGCTTCCTTCCATGCAGGAGCTCCTGGCACAGCTTTAACCCGTCTTCTGCACCACACCCACCAAAAGCGGTTAGAAAAAGCTGGCAACCCTGAACCAGCAAAGCTGCAGCCACGCTTCAGTTCTGCCTCACCTTCTTAAAGCTCGTGGATGCCCAGGACCAAAGACTAGATGCTGAAGAGCATCAGCAACGTAGAGGCAGCCCCACGGCGGGCCAACATGCCGTACGGTTTGAGAAAGGAGATGCGACAAAGCAGGCATCGACTTTTGACTATTTTTTCCCCCCAAAGGGAGGCTAAAATCTACACACCCATCCTTTAAAAAAAAACAAAAACCACCTATGCCCACCCTACAACCCCGTGCCAACCCCATTCTCGTGGACTTCAGATGCAAATGTTTCCGGCTTTGGCATCCTTTTGAAAACTAAACCAGACAAAGGAACCACCGCTGGCCCAGAGGTTTTCTCCTTACCTGTTCTGGGACTACCTTCCTCCGAGGTTGAAGGGGTCCCTGTGTAAAAGCCACCTAGGGAATCCAGCCCCGCCCCTAATCAATATCCAAAGAGAGAGGTCCAAAGGCGCCACCGGAGGCCCGTTTGGATCCGGGCGACGATTCCTTGCCAAGGTGGCGAGGCAGCTTGGCAGCTGGCAGCCAATTCCTGCTACCCCTCTCTCTCCTTCCCCCCTTCTTCCAGGCAAGATAGCAGTCAACATTATTTCCTTGGCCCAGATTCAAATCAATCAGCGCAGGAAGTCCTGCGTTCCCTAAACGCAACTCTCTTGCATTTGGTACTCCTGTGCTACATAATGAACATCCAATAACCACAAGAAAAGGAGAAGGAGGGGAGGAAAAAAATCAAAGGAAAAGATGGAAGCAATTTGCCATATTAAAAGAAAACAAACAGGTGCCCAGATCAAGGATCTGCGATTCATTCTGTTCGCCTAAACCTCCCCCCCCGCCACCGCAGCTTTTCAGCATTTCTCTTCCGAAATATACATTACCATGTGTGTGTTCGCCCAGCTTTCTATGGCATCTTTGCCAAGCAGCCTTGGCAAACCTCCAGCCTGTGCCAGTTTTATTCTCTCCCTCCTTCTCTCCCTCTGTCTCCTGGCTTCCCTGCCAACCTTCATCCCAACGGCCGTGATCCTCTCTCTCTCTTTCTCTTTCTCTCTCTCTCTTTCTCTAGCCCTTTGCTGCTTGTCGGAACCCAGAAACGGAGCCAAAAACGAGAGAGAAAATGTTGAACGATATAAACGTCCATAGACACTACTGTATTTTTATGTTCCTCCCCCACCCACCCAAAAAAACAAAAAGGATGAATAAGGGAGGAAGAGGGAAGAAGAGGAGAAAGAACAGAGCCCAAATAAAAGCTTACCCCCCTTGGGTAGGCGGTTCTTGGTTCCCTTCGGGATTAGGACCCGCGCGGGGTTTTTTGGATGCCCGCCTTGTGCCCTCTGAGTGCAGGAGGCTCAGGGATACCAGGAAGGGGATGGAGTAGGTCAGACAATGCATGCCCAGGAGGCTACTGTCGGAAAGCTGGAGTTCTTCCTCTCCAAATGGTGCCAGGTTTTTCCCACCCTTCTGCCATCAAAAGAATGGGCAGCATAACAGCCCGTTGTTGTTTTTTTTATATGGCATCAGCTTGCCGAGGTACAATGCATCATGGGACAGGGAGGAAGAAGGGAGGAGGGAGAAGGGAACAAATTTACCTTTAGAGATGCCAATTCCCTTTCATTACTTTTTTTTTTTTAAACCAACACTCGTGTTCAACATCAGCTGAGAAAATGAGCAGGAGAAACTCGATTCTCCAAATTGCTCAAAGAGAAAACTGGCTCTTCAAATCTCTGCATGCTATTTCTCCATCATTTCTGCCCAAGGTGAGAGAACAGAGTCCTTGGTTACCGTTGTTAAGCAAATCATCAGGGGTCACTAAGCGAGGATCTCACATGGCCACGACGCCTTGATTTTGCTTGTCGGAAGCCAGCGGAGAAGGTCACAAATTGTGTTCATGTGATATTGCAATGATCAGTTACCGGGCACCTGGATGGCGATCATGTGACCCACGGGGGATACAATGGCCAGAATTCTGAGGACCAGTTGTAAGTATCACTTATTCAGAATGGTTGCAAGTTCAGTCGCTCAACATGTGGCCATTACCTGAGTACCATCTATAATGTAAAACCTGTTGTGGCCCACCAGCGGTCAGCAGAGCTGGCAGCAGAGTCGGACAGTGAGGAGGTTGAGGAGGAACATGGGCCAGTCCTGGGGGCTGAGGAAAGCTCAGACTACAGCTCTGCATCGGAGGCAGAGAAGGAGCTAGACAGCAGTGAGGCAGAGGAACAGCTGGAGCCTGATCCCAGTGTGCGCATGCAGAAGACAAGGACAACTCAGAAAGAAGGATCGACTTGGGAGTAAAGTCACATCTTGGAGGTGATTGGCCCCTCCCGTAGGAAACAAAAGAGGACCGGAGTGGGCTTTTGCAGGAAACAATTCATCCGGTTGTTTCAAGAGTGGAGAGTTCTGTTTGTGACTCTAAGAGACTCTGTGCCAAGTTTTGCCTTGCACTGCATTTGGAAACTAGTTATCTGGCAGCTTTCCAAGCGAGATAAGGTTGGTGTTGATAAATATTCCTCTGAAAGACTGTTTGCCAAGCCTTACTGACTGTGAATGAAAGGAATTCACAGTTGTGTAAATAAAAGGGGGTTTGCCTAGACCAAGACTGTTTTATGCTTTTTTAAGAAAGCCTAGGTCAGAACAAAACCTGAAATAAGCATAGATGTTTCAAAAACCCCAAATGCAGTGGTGGGATTCAAGTAATTTAACAACCGGTTCTCTGCCCTAATGATTTCTTCCAACAACCAGTTTGCCAAACTGCTCAGAAAGTTAACAACCAGTTCTCAAAGTGGTGCGAACTGGCTGAATCCCACCACTGCCCAAATGTCAGCATTTTCACCAACTACAGTTGACTGCAGACTTCCTATCCCCAACAAAAAGATTTAAGTTTTGGCTTATAGCCAACAATTTATACTCTACTGCACTAAAACATTGTCGCATTATGCATTCCAGATCGTTGCCGCTCGCCAATGTACATTGCACAAATCAAAAATAAAACTATTCCTTCTAATAAAACTTACATTTCAAGATTTCCACTCCTCTGGAAGATTAAAAAATGAACCTGCTTTCATAAACTAGGAGTGAACCTCTGCTCACACTTGCAGCTTTTTTTTCTCTTTCATATGAACTAGGAAATTTTCTATTAACTTTCATATTCCAATAGCATTCAAGACGGGACATTATATCCAAGGAATGGTCTTGGTTTATTAACCCAACATTTAAACTCACTTTAATAGTCCGGATTACTCAGGAAATACTGTGATTTCTTGGCTCGGATGAAATTGGAAATTTATTTCAATTATTGCTAACGGTACTACCCCCAATTCTCTGTGAAGTTTCTTCCAACATTGCACTGAAAGGAGAAAAAAAGCTAGAAATAAACAGAAATAAACTTGGAACGAGTTTTATAAAAAGGGAAGACCGGCATGCTGAACAGAATCAATCAAGGATGTTCATCGGTGTAGGACTTGATAAATTTGCCTATTTCACTGCCTGCACAGGGACTACATTTCCCATATGAATATTAAATGCCTAGCAGACAATTACACACTACAAGTAAAAAGTAGTATGTTATTGTCTGCTGACAGCTAGATCAATTAATCTGGAACGACTTGCCTCCAGAAGTTGTGGGTACTCCAACACTGGAATTTTTTAGGAAGAGATTGGACAACCATTTTTCTGAAATGGTATTGGCTTTCCTGCCTGAGCAGGGGGTTGGACTAGAATAGCGGTTACCAACTGGTGGTCCACGGACCACTGGTGGTCCACGAGAAAATTTTGGTGTCCGCAGAAAAATTATTTGCATTTTTTATATTGCACTAAATCAGGGGTCCTCAAACTACAGCCCCTGGGCTGAATATGTGCCCATCTATTCTCTGCCTCCCGAGTCCCAGCTGATTAGGAGGAAATGGGGATTCTGCAGTAACCTTTCCCTGGATTGGGGAGGAAATGGAGGTTTTACAATATCCTTCTCCTGGAGTGGGGTGGAAATGGAGATTTTACAGTATCCTTCCCCTGCCATGCCCACAAGCCACGCCCACCAAGCCATGCCACGCCCACCAAGCCACACCCACAGAACCGGTAGTAAAAAAAATGAAACCCACCACCTCTGGCACATCTGCCATGGGTTCGCCATCATAGCCTTAGGACATACAGGCTCAGGAATTCTGGGGGTTGAAGTCCACAAGTCATAAAGGGGCCATCTGGAGAAGATGGCAGCTGGGCACAAGGACATACCAGATTATGAAACTACACAGTAATCAGGTGATTGGTGTGTAGTCTCAAAAGGGGGAGAATGAAGCAGACCCCCCCCCACAAGTAAGGGTACCAATATACCCCAAAAGTTGAATACTTATAAATCTATAAGGCTTAAAGGAATTTTCCTGTCATATAAGCAGAAGTAAAATAGTATCTTGCAGAGGTGTTCTGTTGCAATAACCAACAGGAAGATGTGAAATCTTGCTAACTATTATTCTTTGTGACCTATGTACCAGCTACTTTCTGTAACATGATGTTGAAAGAGGAGGGCTTCGAAAGTAACAGATGAATCAGGTGGTGTAAGATACCTTCCATATATGGACATTATTATACGCTGACCATGTAATCCAAATGTCAACTTCTTCTTTTCTTGTTATTTTACTTTCTGTAAGAAACATATAAGAGTACAATCATGGGTGTGGCTTATTGTTCAGATTTTTCTCCTGCACGAGCGGAAATCTGTTCCATTTGTGCAATTAAATTCTTGTTTCTCTTCTACTTCGTGGTTATGTCTCCTGCCTTGTAGACCTAGCTTTCTACAGTATTTCCCCACTTCTGCCTTAGGACAAACATTTTATCAGAAGCATGGGACAACTATACAACTCCCAAACCATGCCATATTTGTGCACCGGAGACAAATTGCTTCTGTGTCCCATCACACTTGGCCAATAAAGAATTCTATATTTCTTTCTTCCAAGGTTGGCTCCAGTCTGTTTTGCTGTGCTGTTTATTTAAATCATGGGGGTTTTTTTTATTTTCAATGATTTGCTGATAGAGCATTTAATATTTTTTTTAAAAAAAAGTATTACTGGGGGCAGATAAGATTATCATTAGAATAATCAGAGAGACCATTATTTCTAGATACGTTAACTACCGGTAACTGGAGTGAACGTTTTATTCCTCTTCTTAGTAATTAGGATTACATTCTCTTTTGTCCTGTCTGGCCATTATCTACTAGTCAAAATCCAATCTGGATACCCCAAGACAAATGGCCTAAAACTATTTCTTATGTTCCTTCAACTTAAGTTTGATCCATCCTTATGGTTGAACTGGTAAAAGACCAAAGAAGGAGTTTACAAAAGGAAGAAAGTCTGCCAATCTAAAATAATTTCCCAGGGCAATTTTTTTTACCTTTAAAGGACAGGGAAACAATAAGAGTAATCTGATTGGAAACTCATAATTTATTTGATTTAAAATCCGTCAGGCCTCCAAACCAAGAATGGCAAGTGGTGATTCTTCCAAGTTAAATTCCTTATTGTTGCTCACCTATGGACAGAATCTTGCCAGACTAAACACTCCAGCATCTGCATCTACCAAATACTGGGGGAACTATTAAAGAGGGACTGTCCTCACCCTCATGTCAGAAGAGACCTGAGCCAGCAAGCTTCTTATTTTTAGAGCCCATTATGGCCATATCCATGCCTAGCATCTTCCTTTAGATCAGGGACCAGCAACCTGCGGCTCTGGAGCCGCATGTGGCTCTTTCACCCCTCTGCTGCGGTTCCCTGTCACTCAAAATATGCGTCACAACCTCCAATGTGCAACACCCACCAGCATACAATTTATTGAGCTTTTAAACTCCCGGTAGGCCAACCATGGATAAATCCAAGAAAAGAAAAGTTTCAGAAGAAAACAGAACGTTTAATTCAACTATGTATGCTAGTTTTGTGGCCGCTCAAGAAATAGTCAGGCACGGGAAGGGTTTTTGTGGCTCCCAGTGTCTTCTTTTCTGTGGGAAACGGGTGCAAATGGTTCTTCGAGTGTTTAAGGTTGCAGACCCCTGCTTTAGATTAAAGCCATGATCAAGATACCATCCCCCAATTGATGGGCACACTATTGCTTCAAATAAACTCAGCATAAAACATTAGTCCCTCACACAGCCAAGAAATGGGCCCCAAAAATGCCCAGTCTTCCATTGTCCCCAACTCCTCCGCGTCCTGGTGCTCCTGTCTCATGGTCGTAACTGTTCTTGCCATGTTTCAGGAATCATCTTGTTCCAAATGGGGAGACAGCAGAAGACGAGGGGGAGGGGGAGGAAGGCTGCCAGGCATCCCTCCAAGTCTTTTATTCCTCCGTCTCCTAGCAACAGTATCCGTTGCCATGGAAAGTGCCGTGTATGCCCCCATCCCAATCGGCACACGGGGAGCAGCTAGGGTATCATTCCAGAGCATTGGCTCTTGGCACATGTTCAGAATGTAAACAGAGATGACTCGGGGTCAGGAAGAACAGCTGGGAAATCAGCAAACCACAGACGTTCACACACACCATATTGTACACCCAGCCCTCATTCCTGAGCAAGAGGCTGCCAACTGCAGAGGGAATGCAGAGGCAGGAAGAGCACTATTCAGGATTCAGTGGCTGCAAGATGCATGCTGTACTCACTGAGGATCAAGTCTCTAACCTTTCAGATAGGGGAGGAGGAGGAGGAGGAGGAGGGCAAATAACTCAATTTGGCTTCCAAAGTCCAGGTGTGGAACAGCCTTTTCCAAAGTCAGCATCGTTACTCCTACCAGGCATATCTGCCAGAGGTGGTTTTCAGCAGGTTCTGACCAGTTCTGGAGAACCGGTAGTGGAAATTTTGAGTAGTTCGGAGAACCAGTAGTAAAAATTCTGACTGGCCCCGCCCCCATCTATTTTCTGCCTCCCAAGTCCCAGCTGATCGGGGGTGGGGGGGAATGGAGATTTTGCAGTAACCTTCCCCTGCCACGCCCACCAAGCCATGCCACGCCTACCAAGCCACACCCACAGAACCAGTAGTAAAAAAAATTGAAACCCACCACTGATACCTGCCTACACTGAAGGCCAGAGGTAATTGCAATTTTATTTTTATTTATTTCACAATATTTATACAGGTAGTCCCTGGCTTAGGACCAAAACCGGGGTGGGTTGCTGGGAGTTTGCAGGGGTTCGGGAGAACCTCTAGCTAAGATTCTGTGGAGTTTGGAGAACCCGCAAATCCCAGTCCTGGCTGGCCCCACCCACCCCACCCCTCCCCTCCCAGGAGTCCCCACGTGGCCTGTTTTAGATGCAGGTAAGTGCAGGATGCGCACAGAGGCTTGGGGAGGGTGAAAAATGAGCCTTCTGGAAGTTTGGGAAGGCCAGAAATGGGCCCAGAGCCTGGGGAGGCTGTTTTTGTCCTCCCGGAGGCTTGAGGAAAGCCTCCGAAGCCAGGAGAGGACAAAAAAGCACCCCCCCACACACACACCATGGTGCAGGAGGCTGACTAGGCCACGCCCAGCATGGCCACGCCCACCCAGCAACTGGGCACAGAACCCCTTGCTAAAATTTTTGAAGCCCACCCCTGACCACAATTGAGCTCAGAATTTCTGTTGTTAAAGGAAGCCGTTGTTAACGTCAGCTGCCAGGGAAATCACGGGATTCAGGCAGTTCAAACGAGTATAAAGATTTATTGCAAGCTTAAACTCTCTACAACAGGGGTCCCCAACCCCTGGTCCATGGACCAGCAACCGGACCATGGCAAGCCAGAAACTGATCTGCAGAAACAAACGAAGCTCCGACCATGGGACGCAGGTGGCACACAAAACCATACCCCCTCTGGTCCATCAAAAAACCTCTCTCCGTAGAACATGTCCCTAGTGCCCAAAAGGTTGGGGGACGCTGCTCTACAAGAATCTGAACTACTAATAGGCAAGGGAAATTAGCGGGAGATAAGAATGGAAAGAATTCCAGGTGGACTGGATTTAGATCTCTTGTGGGCACAAAGGGACTCGTGACTGATGGCACATTTGAACCCTCCCTCGGGCTCAGCCTGGCCATCTCCTACTGTTAAGTGGATCACACCCAATTTTACGACCCGTGTTCCCATGGTTGTTAAGTGAACCGTGCATCCTTTAAACGAATCCAGCTTTCCCCATTGACTTGGCTAGCTGGAAGCCAGCTCGGATGGTTATAAATGGGGACCCACTGACCACAGGATGCTGCAACCATCGTAAATACATGGCTGGATGACCAGCAATCAAACTTTGGATCTCATGACCGTGGGGAAGCTATGCCAGTCGTAAGTGCGAGTATTGGCTCACAGTCACATTTCCCAATGCCGTTGTAACTTTTAACGGTCACTAAATGAATGGTTGTAAGGTGAGGGTTACTGGCACGCTGCCCTAATCCATTACCACTGGGCAGTACAAAATAACGCCATATGCAATAAAAATCATGATTTGGACCAGCAAGGATGGACCATATTTTTCTGGCTGAGCGCCAAAGAATTGAGGCCTTCGAACTCTGGTACTGGAGAAGACTCCTGCGAGTCCCTTGGACTGCGAGGCAAACAAACCGGTCAGTCCTAGAGGAGATCAACCCTGACTGCTCTTTAGAAGGCCAGATCCTGAAGATGAAACTCAAATACTTTGGCTATCTAATGAGAAGGAAGGACTCCCTGGAGAAGAGCCTAATGCTGGGAAAGATTGAGGGCAAAAGAAGAAGGGGACGGCAGAGAACGAGGTGGCTGGATGGAGTCACTGAAGCAGTCAGCGTGAGCTTAAATGGACTCCAGAGGATGGTAGAGGACAGGAAGGCCTGGAGCAGGGGTCAGCAACCTTAAACACTCAAACAGCCACAAAGGTCCTAACCGGAAGCCCCCCATTCAATTCTGCAGCCGACTGGAAGTCCGGTTCCCCCACCATGGAGTCTCCTCCTAGCATTGTATCCTTTTTCCTCTACCTGTCCTAACCGAATGCCCTATTAATTGTAGAACCGACAGGCGACAGGGGCCACAGCAGATGGATGAAAGAGCCACATGCGGCTCCAGAGCCGCAGGTTGCTGATCCCTGGCCTGGAGGAACGTTGTCCATAGGGTCACGATGGGTCATGGGTCGGACACGACTTTGCAACTAACAACAGCAACGTTTTGGGGGGAAGGTTTGTGGACAGAATCAGGAATGTTTCTTTTTCTCAGACGTTTGGGGTGAGCGCTTTACCGCTCTCTTCATTGTGCTTAATCCACTGAGAGCTTCTCTTGCAAAGTTTTTGTTTCATGAACATATTTGGCAGTGATATTCAGTTTTTCTTGATGGTTGAGAGGGGAGGATCTCAGTTAAGAAACAAGAAAAGGATTAGATGTCTGGACCCACCCCTGAGGTTGTGTATTGTTGAGCCCTCTCCTGTTGTAGGTTCGGCAGAGTGAGGAAGATCTAACCAAAATGGAGTAACTTATCCAACCTGTAGGGAACAACATAAATTCCCAGACTTACAAAAGTATAAAATCTTTGACTTAGTACAAATAGTCCTCAACTTATAACAGTTTGTTTAGTGACCCTTCAAAGTTACAACAGCACTGAAAAAGGTTGACTTATGACTGTTTTTCACACTTATGACCATTGCAGTATCCCCATGGTCACGTGATCAAAACTCAGATGCTTGGCAACTGGTTCATATTTATGACCTTTGCTGTGTCCCAGAGTCATGTAAGCTTTTGTAACCCTTTGACAAGCAAAGTCAATGGGGAATCCAGATTCACTTAACGACAAGTGTTGCTAACTTAACTGCAGTGATTCACTTAACGACTGTGACAAGAGAGATGGCAAAATGGGGCAAACTTCACTTAACCAGTGTCTCACTTAGCAACAGAAATTTTGGTCTCGGTTGTGGTTGTAAATTGAGGCTTAGCGGAATGTCACAGGTAGTCCTCTACTTACGACCAAAATTGAGCCCAATCACTGTAGTTAAGTTAGCAGCACGCTCCTTAAGTATATTTGTTTTCCCCATTGATTTCCCTTGTCAGAGGGTTACAAAATATATTACCTGTATAATAAAATCCTATTTGTAAAGGAATAAATGAATGGATCTTAGGGAGGGGAGATAAACCTTTTTTTGGGGAGAAGGAAGATGATTCCCCTTCCCCTAGTTAGTTTACCTCCCGCTAGGTCTGTAATCCCTTTCAAAGTCACCCGTTGTTTTCTGGAACAGGGGTCTCCAACCTTGGCAACTTTAAGACCTGTGGACTTTAACTCCCAGAGTTCCTCAGCCAGCACAGCACAGCTGGCTGAGGAACTCTGGGAGTTGAAGTCCACAAGTCTTAAAGTTGCCAAGGTGGGAGACCCCTGCTCTGGAATATACAAGAGAGCTGCAGGGCAAAAGAGCAGAAAAATTCCAAAGTCCAAAGATCAGGCCGTCAACGTGTTTTGCATAAACCTGTAAAGGTCTTAGCATCGTGAACCCTGGCTGAAGCTACCAACACTCTTGAAGTCCACTCGGAACAGCCCCGTTGCTTTGCCAAGACTGGCACACAAGGAACTGAAACTTTTATTTTTTTTAATTTTTTTTATTTTGTCACAACATCATACAAAAAGATTATATAGTATATAAACATATATATGAGTAAATATTAGGAGGTATAAGCATATATATATATAGGAAGAAGAAAAGAAAAACGATAGGAATGGTAGGCACATTTGTGCACTTATTCATGCCCCTTATGGTCCTCTTAGGAATGGGGTGAGGTCAATAGTAGAAAGTTTT
Organism: Ahaetulla prasina; assembly: GCF_028640845.1. Taxonomy (NCBI): domain Eukaryota; kingdom Metazoa; phylum Chordata; class Lepidosauria; order Squamata; family Colubridae; genus Ahaetulla; species Ahaetulla prasina. Next base: position 17,928,120 of record NC_080548.1, read on the forward strand.
TGGTTAAAGCTTTTAGGATTATGGGAAGAGACCACAGAGTCAGGTAAAGTATTCCAAGCACTGATGATTCTGTTACAGAAGTCATATTTTCTGCAATCTAGATTAAAGCGGTTAACATTAAGTTTAAATCTATTGGTTGCTCTTGTATTATTGCAATTAAAGCTGAAGTACTCTTTAACAGGAAGGACATTACAATAGATGATTCTATGAGTTAAACTTAGGTCTTGTTGAAGGCGAGGGAGTTCCAAGCCTAGGATTTCAAGTCTGGTGGGATAAGGTATTTTGTTGTTTTCAGAGGAATGGAGAACTCTTCTTGTAAAATATTTCTGGACACGTTCAATTGTATTGATGTCAGAGATGGGGTGAGGGTTCCAAACAGGCGAGCTGTATTCTAGAATTGGTCTCCGCCAACGTCCGTTTTGAGGCGTGCTTTTATTGAGGGGTGTGTGTGTCCCGTTCCGTTCTTTACGGGAGGAGGGAGTTTTGGAGGAGACCAGGGAAGGAAAAGAGGCTGACGACCACAGCTATCGTTTTGCTTAGCAAAACAAACAAACAAACAAAAAACAAACGGGGAACAACCCCCGGAAATCGCTTCGCCTTTCCTCCCTTCGCTGCCAAGTGCTCGGTTCTCCACGTTGGTGGAGTTCGTTAAGTTTCGGTTCCTTCTGCGCCTCGCTTGGGAAAAGCAACTGGCAGTTCCGAATTGACTTCAGGGCCGTGTTGATAACTTCAGGGTTAACGATCATAAGACCTTTACACTTTTATGCAAAACACGCTGACGATCCGATCTTGGGACTTTGGTCTCTTGGTTCGCAGACCATAAGCCGGGGCTGCTCAAAGAGCGGCAGGCGAGGCAAAATGCGCATCTTTGCAGGTAGGGACACCCCCACCCACCCAGCCCCGCAAGGCTCCCTAAAACCCGCGCACCGAGCTAAGTACGCGCATTTTACTCTACTCATAGCCAGCTCCGCCTCGGTTTTGCAACTCTGTTGAAGTTCAACTCCCATCGTTCCCTGCTCAGCAAAGGACGATGGGAGTTGAAGTCCAACGGAGCTCTCAAGCACCAGCCCGGGAGGCTCCAACTCCTCCACGCTGGACCCTGCCACGCGTGGCTCATCTCCGCTGGGTACCTTGCACTACGATGGCTTCAGATCTGCCCGGCGGAGCTTCGTCCCGGCTCGGCATCTCCATTTTCCCCGGCATCGCGGCGCCCGCGACCCCTGAAGAAGCCGCCCACCGTCCACGGGTGACCCTTCCACCACTTTGCAAAGCCAGGGTGCTGCGCGGGCCAGCTGGGGTGGGCGGGGACGAGGGGAGGGCGTGACGTAGGTTCTTGGAGGGGGCGGGGCTGTTGGCCTTTGCAGGGCTGGAGGTGGAGGGGGGGAAACGCCAGAAATAGGGAAGCTTGCGCAGTGTTGGCATCCAGGTGGCATTCCGACGCACGCATAACTCCCCCGTGGGTTCGCTTCCCCCCACGCGGCTCCTTGTGTAAACCTGCGTAATACTGGGGGTGCGCCTAGCATCTTGGCTAGAAGCAAAGCTCAGTTGCTCCACTTTAGGCGAGGAGAGGCTTCTTCCGGTTGCAAACCTATTTAGATCACCTCCGCATGCAGTCCCAGTTAATAGAATAGGATTCTTTTATTTTTATTGGCCAAGTGTGATTAGATACACAAGGAATTTGTCTTTGGTGCATATGCTCTCAGTGTACATAAGGAGAATAAAATACATCCATCAGGAACAAAAAGATACAACACTTAGTGATAGTCAAGGTTATTAATAAGCTGTCAAATCGTACTAGGAAACAAATAAAAACAAGATAAATGGAAAGATACAAGCAGCATGGGTATAGTCATAAGTGAGAAGAGATAGATACTTCCAGGTAGAGAATAGAATAGAATAGAATTAGAATAGAATAGAATTTTATTGGCCAAGTGTGATTGGACACACAAGGAATTTGTCTTGGTGCATATGCTCTCAGTGTACATAAAAGAAAAGATACCTTCATCAAGGTACAGCACTTACAACACTTAATGATAGTCATAGAGTACAAATTTAACACTTAATGAGGAAGGAAGAGAAGAATAATAGTAATACAGTCTTAGTAAATTATTTGACAGTGTTAATTAATTGTTTAGCAGAGTGATGACATTCGGGGGGAAAACTGTCCTTGTGTCTAGTTGTTCTGGTATGCAGTGCCCTATAGCGTCGTTTTGAGGGTAGAAGTTGAAACAATTTATGTCCGGGATGTGAGGGGCCTGTAGATATTTTCACAGCCCTCTTTTTGACTGGTGCAGTATACAGATCCTCAATGGAAGGCAGGTTGGTAGCAATTATTTTTTCTGCAGTTCTAATTATCCTCTGAAGTTTGTGTCTTTCTTGTTGGGTTGCAGAACCAAACCAGACAGTTATGGAGGTGCAGATAACAGACTCAATAATGCCTCTATAATTCAGAGGAGTTTTTGCACGATCCAATCTGGGTCGGTCCCCAGGACCAAAAGTTTAAGTCTTCTGAGCTTTCGGACTCGTGCTGGGAATTTCTCTCTAACGGAATGTGCCATACATTCACACATTCTGGTGAGAGAGAGAAGTGCCCTGAGGATGGGCTCCAGCACGAGTCCGAAAGCTCGGAAGACTTAAACCTCTGGTCCTGGGGACCGACCCAGATTGGATCCTGCAACATTATCCTGGGACACGTGTGTTTTGCCGTCTTCATTCATGCCATCAGAGGAGTTTTTTCCCCAAGGGAAAGCAAGCCTAGTCTATTTATCAGGCATGAAACTTTTTGCATCTTAAGTCCAGTTAGAGCAGTCCCAAATGTGCTTTTTTAAGAGGCAACTGGGCTTTCTGGTTTTTCTTTGAAGACATTTCACTTCTCATCCAAGAAGTTTCTTCAGCTCTGACTGGCCTTAACGACTCAATTAAAAACAGGCAAATGACCAGCAGCCTGCAAGGAGTATAAATCAGAGGTGGGTTTCAGCAGGTCCTGACCAGTTCTGGAGAAATTTTGAGTAGTTCGGAGAACTGGTAGTAAAAATTCTGACTGGCCCCGCCCCCATCTATTCTCTGCCTCCCAAGTCCCAGCTGAATGAGAGGAAATGGGGATTTTGCAGTAACTTTCCCCTGGAGTAGGGTGGGAATGGAGATTTTACAGTATCCTTCCCCTGCCACGCCCACCAAGCCACACATGCCCACCAAGCCACGGTCACAGAACCGGTAGTAAAACAAATTGAAACCCACCACTGGTATAAATCCTTCCATTCCTCACCATCCAGTCAGAGCTGAAGAAGCTTCTTGGATGAGAAGTAAAATGTCTTCAAAGAAAAAACAGAAAGTCCAGTTGCCTCTTGAAAAAAGCACTTTTGGGACAACCGTGACCTGGATGACTGAGATTCTCCATAGACAGAGCCATGAACTTAGAGCTACTTTATTGTCACTTTGAATCAGCGGGTTGCCAAATTTTTTAAAATACTGCAGTACACCCATCTGCTCTCTAGGAAAAAAACTTGCAATTGAAGGTCATCCATTGAAGGCCACTTCTTCAACCAGAAGATTCCTTTTCAGAGTTCTTTAGAGCTTAGATCTTTTAAGAAGAAATCTTTTTTTTTTTTTTGTATTTATATCCCGCCCTTCTCCGAAGACTCAGGGCGGCTTACACTATGTCAAGCAATAGTCTTCATCCTTTTGTATATATATACAAAGTCAACTAATTGCCCCCAACAATCTGGGTCCTCATTTTACCTACCTTATGAAGGATGGGAGGCTGAGTCAACCTTGGGCCTGATGGGACTTGAACCTGCAGTAATTGCAAGCAGCTGTGTTAATAACAGACTGTCTTAGCAGTCTGAGCCACCAGAGGCCCTTCTGTTCTTCACTAGGACTTAAATTTCCATCCTGACTGCAGGAGGGATGGGTGGGGTAAAGGAAAAGGCCTAATCCAGGGGTTGGCAATCTTAAACACTCAAAGAGCCATTTGGACCCATTTCCCACAGAAAAGAAAACACCGGGAGCCACAAAAACCCTTTTGACATCTAAAATGTTACACTCCATATATCGTTTTTTACCTTTATGCCTTTATAAAAAAACTTATATATCCATGGTTGGCCTAATGGGGGTTGAAAAGCTCAATAAATTATGTGCCGATGGGTGTCGCACATTGCCAGTTCTGACACATATTTTGAGTGATAGGGATGAAGGAGCCACATGCGGCTCCAGAGCCGCGGGTTGCTGACCCCTGGCCTAATCTAATCAGGAAGAAAAAGTACCTAAGAGGAAACCCTTGCTCCAGGAGGATAGGTCTCAAATTTTGCAGATCACATGATTCAGTAAGGAAGCATCCATTTTAAATTATGTTTAGGTTTTGTGTATGTTTTCTGTTTTCCCTTTCACATTCGTCCATATTTTCTCATTGATCCTTGATATCCCATAGTTCATTGATGGAACTCCTGGAGTCAATTGCTTTCCAATGTTTCTCAAATTCCAACAGAATAAAATCAACAAAAACTGGCGCAGAACCCCCTAAAAGAGCTAGTGTACCAATGCTCTAGTCGGTCATTCCTCCTTCCTGGTTCCCTGGATTCGCTGAATTTATTCAACATGGTAGATGAAACTGGATGAAAGTGTTCCAATATTTGAGGGGCTGCCACAGAGAGGAGCGGGGGGAGTAAAGCTATTTTCCAAAGCACCTGAAGGCCAGACAAGGAATAATGGATGGAAACTGACCAAGGAGAGATTCAACCTGGAAATAAGGAGAAATTTTCTGACAGTGAGAACAATCAACCAATGGAACAGAAGTTGCCTTCGGAAGTTGTGGGAGCTTCATCGTTGGAAGCTTTCAAGAAGAGACTGGACTGCCATCTGTCAGAAATGGTGTTGGGTCTCCTGCTTGGGCAGGGGATTAGATTAGATCAGTGGTGAAATCCAGGTTTTTTTTACTACTAGTTCTGTGGGTGTGGCTTGGTGGGCGTGGTGTGGCTTGGTGGACGTGGCAGGGGAAGGATACTGCAAAATCCCTATTCCCTCCCCACTCCAGGGGAAGGATATTGCAAAATCTCCATTCCCTTCCCACTCCTGGGGGAAGGATACTGCAAAATCTCCATTCCCTCCCCACTCTAGGGGAACAATACTGCAAAATCCCCATTCCTTCCGCACTCCAGGGGGAAAGATATTGCAAAATCTTCATTCCCATCCCACTCTGGGGCCAATCAGAGTGCTGGTTCTCTGAACTGTTCAAAATTTCTGCTACCGGTTCATCAGAACCTGCTGGATTTCACCCCTGGATTAGATGACCTACAAAGTCCCATCCACCTCTGTCAATCTGTATCTGGTTTTGATAGCTGATGGTTCAGTGTGTTATGGAGACCAAGCCAGGGTCTAATCATGTGGGGTGAACCAGGCGACGAGACTCAATCCATAATGTGATTGCTTCATCATAGTGTGTTAAGCAAAGGCAGCAGTTGTGGTCTGTTAATCCAGATTTAGGGTTTTGAATGCCCTGAGATACACTGCTGAGGATATATGTCAGGTGAACCAGTCTGAGGTTCTCAATCTAATCTTGAATGACATTCATCCTCATTTCTCTACCACTTGGCAAACTTTCCAAAGCCCACTGCAAGGGGATTGCTTCCCATTTCTCACAGAGGATTTGTTCCTTTGCCAACCGATCCCTGGGCAGTAGACCTTGGCCTGCCCTGACCTTATCCAAGGCTGATATGAGCAATGCACCCCCAGCAAGCATTGCCATAGAGGCAGGGGTGAAATGCTCCCGATTCAGACCGGATCGCCTGATCCGGTAGCGATGGTGGCGGGTGGTTCGGAGAACCGGTAGCAAAAATCCCTGTTCCCCCCTCCCCCATGCCCAGCTGAGCTGCGCGATCATCAGAGGTTTTTGTTTTTTTTTAACTTTTAAAAGGATTATTTCTTCGGCCGAAAAAATGCTTTTAAAAGTTGGAAAAAAAAAGCCTCTGATGATTGCGCGGCTCAGCTGGGATTATCAGAGCCTTTTAAAAGCATTTTTTTTTTTACAATCTCTTCAGCCGAAGAGATTGTAGAAAAAATGCTTTTAAAAGTAAAAAAAAAAAAGTTGGTCACGCCCACCTAGTCACATTACCCACCACCACCAAGCCACACCCACAGAACTGGTAGTAACAAATTTTACATTTCACCACTGAATAGTGGTTTTCCTGAAGGAAATGCAACCCTTATCAGGAAGAAAAATGCCCCGCCTGAGTTTTGCAAGTAAAATTAAGAGGTTGGAGGCTGATTCTTGGAACACAAGATAAAAACTCCCTCGCCTATGATTAAGATGCAAAGGATGACATTTGCAAATCATCGTAAGTCAATGTCTTAATCATGGCTTGTGGAACAAGCCACAGTAGGGTTATTAGAATGCAATAGATCCTGATTTACATCAGCCACGCCAGTGTTTTTTTTGAACTTGGTAACTTTAGCATCCAAAGGGTGCTCAGGGGCTAGGACGTTGAGCTTGTTGATCGAAAGGTCGGCAGCTCGGCGGTTCGAATCCCTAGTGCTGCCGTGTAACGGGGTGAGCTCCTGTTACTTGTCCCAGCTTCTGCCAACCTAGCAGTTTCGAAAGCACGTAAAAATGCAAGTAGAAAAAATAGGGACCACCTTTGGTGGGAAGGTAACAGCGTTCCGTGTGCCTTTGGCGTTGAGTCATGCCGGCCACATGACCACGGAGACATCTTCGGACAGCGCTGGCTCTTCGGCTTTGAAACGGAGATGAGCACCGCCCCCTAGAGTCGGAAACGACTAGCACGTATGTGTGAGGGGAACCTTTACCTTTACCTTTACCTAACTTTAGCATGAGCTGGCGAGGGAATTCTGGGAGTTAAATTCCAGCTAACTTAAAGTTGCCAGCTGGAAAAACATCAGTCCCAAATCAAGCAAACTGTTTTATGTGTAGACTAAGTATGGGAATCCAGAATGGATTCTGCTAAGAAAATCTGCAAGTCGAGGGAGCCCTAAAATGAGTGGGACTTGCCAAAATACAAGGATGAATTACTTATTTGGTTGCTATGCTTTATGGCAGGGGTCTCAAACTTGCGTCGTCATGGCAGCGTCACATGACGTATCGTGACCTTTCCCCCCCTTTGCTAAACCAGGCATGGGCGTGGCCAGCGCGTGACACATCCGGCCCATGGGCCATGAGTTTGACAGCCCTGCTTTATGGCAAGAACCATTCACCTACACTGGATTGTACCCAGGATCAAAGCTTAGGTCTGTAAGAATGGAGTGATAGGTTATATTCCATGGCAATGAGGCAGGAGTCTCCAAATGTGGCAACTTTAAGGCTTGTGAGCTTCAGCTCCCAGTATTCCTCAGCCAACGTTTGAACCCAGGGGTGAAACTCAAAATTTTTCCCTGCCGGTTCTGTGGGCGTGGCTTGGTGGGCATGGCAAGGGAAGGATATTGCAAAATCTCCATTCCCACCCCACTCTGGGGCCAGCCGGAGGTGGTATTTGTCAGTTCTCCTAACTCAGTGATGGCTAACCTTTTCTGGATCGAGTGCCCAGAGTACACCCAAAATGCAATGTGCGTGTGCCCCCCGCGCATGCACTCTGCTCCCTCATACATGTGTATGCACCCCCTGCATGTGCCCTGCCCCATGCATGCGTGCACCCCCTGCATGGGCCCCACCCCGTGTGCATGTGTGCGCCTCCACATGTGCCCCCCCCGTGCATGCATGTGACACCCCGTCACGTCTCCCGCTCCTCGGGCATGTGTGACAGAGACCCAAAGACCAGCTGGCTGGTGGGAGGTGCGCGCGCATGCGCAGCAGATCTTAACTAGGGCAATGGCTTGCATGCCATCGTAGAGGGCCCTGCGTGCCATAGGTTCGCCATCATGGTCCTAACTACTCAAAATTTCCGCTACCGGTTCTCCAGAACCTGTTAGAACCTGCTGGATTTCACCCCTGTTTGAACCCCTATTACAGGAGTCTCCACACGTGGCAACTTTAAGACTTGTGGACTTCAATTCCCAAAATTCCCCAGCCAACATTCGTTTGCTGGGGAATTCTGGGAGTTGAAGTCCACAAGTCTTAACGTCGTCACGTGTGGGAGACTCCTGCAATAGGGGTTCAAATTTATTGTGTTGCCTGATGGAAAAAAACCAATACCTTTGGTAATACTTTGAATTTAGAAAACTCACTTTGCAGGGGCTCTTCCACCAGGTCATGGGAATCCAGACACCACGGTCTGCAAACAAACCAGGGTTTACCTCTTAGCATATCGAAAGAACCCAGCCGGTATATGGACTGATTTTTATATCTGCAGCCTATTGCTGGTATCCAACTGATTAAGGTTGAGCCAACTTGGCAATGATTCAAATCCTCAGGTGTTAGTTGCATTGCTGTTGTTCAAATGACAGGTGATCCACTGTTTTGGTTTGACAGAAATTAGCCTGTCCAGGAAGATGAGAGAGAGAAAAGATTCATTGCTGAACTGCGTGAGCAGGGGTTGGACTAGATGATCTCCACGGTCCCTTCCAACTTTGCTACCGTTACTAAAAATGCTTAGCCTTCTCCTCCCCACCCCCACCCCAAAAAAAAAATATTAAAGAAGTTGACATGGAATCGGCTCTGCTGTGTGGCCCCCATACAGCAGTCATCTAAAGCTAGACGGCTCCACATTTATTAGGTTCTCCAATAATATTTGACACAATCATTGAAATGTATAAAGAGAACTCCATGGGGGTGGAAGGGCTGCTTTGTAGCAGCAACAACTGTGTCATTAAAAGGATCCCTCGGTGGGGAAATGACTTTGTAGATTAAATTGCAGGGGAAACTATTCGTGTGGGAGGGGAAGAGAAGAGGAGCTTAAATTCAAAATGATTACGGCTGCTGAGAATGAATTAAAATCCCAGTGCAAGCAATTTAGGTCACAATCAACATGTTCTGAAAATGATAATAGGAAGGGGGGGTGGGAAATGGAAGAAAGAAGGCACCAAACTCAAAAGAAGAGATATTATCCCTCGGTGGGTGGAAAAATCGGGGTAGCAAAGTTGATTTAAACTCTTAATCAAGACGGCTCCTTGGCTCCTTCGATTTCCGTCTTTCTCCTTTCCACGTCATCCGTTCTCAAGGATGAGATTGTCTTTGCCCAAAATGCTTCACGGTGTTGAAAGAAATTAGTTTGGATCCGAGGTGGGTTTCAGCAGGTTCTGACCAGTTCTGGAGAACTGGTAGCGGAAATTTTGAGTAGTTCGGAGAACCGGCAGTAAAAATTCTGACTGGTCCCGCCCCCATCTATTCTCTGCTTCTGGAGTCCCAGCTGATCGGGAGGAAATGAGGATTTTGCAATAACCTTCCCCTGGAGTGGGGTGGGAATGGAGATTTTACAGTATCCTTTCCCTGCCACACCCACCAAGCCATGCCCACCAAGCTATGCCATGCCCACCAAGCCACACCCACAGAACCGGTTGAAATTGAAACCCACCATTGGTTTGGATGGCGGGATGGTTAGAAAGCCCCTGTAACAGAAAACTTCCTGATGGTGAGAACAATTAATCAGCGGAATGACTTGCCTTCAGAAGTTGTGGGTTGCTCCAACACTGCAGGTTTTATTAACAAGATATTGGGCAGTCTGAAATGATACAGGGTTCTCCGCTTGAGCCACGGGGGGGGGGGGCGGGTTGGATTACAAGACCTCCAAGGTCCCTTCCAACTCTGTTATTCGTTGTTTTCATCAGAAGGAAACGGACTCAAACCAGCTTCAAGGTTTGCGTCAGTGGACCTTCTCTTTAAGCTGGACCTCTGTCTTCCACCATTGGAAGACTCCAAATATCTAGTCGCTTCCAAGGGATGCTTTTTTCAAAAGCTCTTTAGAGGGTGATCTAAGCTGAACCATTTTCAAACACGGATGTTTTGTGTTTATCACACCAAAGTCACACAACCGTCCAGAAGAAGGTATGACTCAGTCCTGATTGTTTTTAAAAGCGGAGCTAATCTTACCCACAGATTGTTTTTCCCAAAATTCAATTTTGTTACATAAATTTAAACCCACCCACCCCTTCAACTGTTTGGGTCTTAAGCAAATGGCTCAAACCGATACATTTTTAGAAGGCAGAATCTTCTCTTTCACCGTTTGTTCGTTCTGTCTGTTCTCTCACACACATACCAGCCTATACACACAGACCCACACATCTGAAAAAGGGTGGCTTAAAAAGAGGAGATTTGTTTACATTTAAAACATCGTGAATGTCAGCCCATCTTCTCATACCACCTTCTTTCTCCCACCCCCTCCCTCCCAAACCTTATCTGGATGCCAATTTCAATCCCTAATCTGTTAAAAACAAACATTAAAAACAAAAACCCGTTGCTTTTTGTCCGTCTCCCTATTGTCTTTTCCTTTCAGAGCTGCGTGGGACCCGGCTATCTGATTCGGCATCGGCAAGGCCTTGACTTGTTTATCTGCAGCAGAGCTAGGACAAAAAGAACCCCGCAACGCTGACAACAATCCTTGAAGGATTCCGGTAATATTGCTGCAGTTGGTTAGGAAGAGAAGAATTCACAATAGCTAGGTCATAAGGTAAGGCAGTAATGCGGATGACTTCTCCGTATCCGCCGCACACCGCCTCTCTCCAAGCGCAGAGATACCTTGGAGGAACCCCATTTCCAAAAGCCAACCTGGGACAAGCAAGACAACCCTTCCTTGCTTATAAGGTGGTGAAAGCTGGATTTGAATCCCAGGCGTATCTGGAGGGTGGTCCCTTGACTCCATCTCTGGTTGCCACTTTTAATCTCAGGTCTATTTTCTGCTCCATCCTGTCTTGGTATGAGCTGGCGGAAGACGTGTCTTTTCATGTCTTTATCACGAAAGGGGTTAAATTTACACACAGGCAGACCTCATGAGTTGGTGGGGAAGGGAGGGGGGCACACCTTACCACAGCAATGGCCTCATTCCGGTTGAGAAAGGGGGCATTGACACCTTGGGTGTCACCCCATCAGCTCACTGCTAAGATCATCTCTCACTTGGGTTTTATTTGTCTGTGCGCCAGTCTCCTCCCTCCTTCCCTTCCTCTCTCTCTCTCTCTGCATCTTTCTCCCCTCTCCACCAAGAAGGAACAGCTTGGAATGTTCTGCAGTTCAAACATTAAGGTAATTATGATTCAGCGGGTGTTGGGGGGATTGAAGAAGGGGGAGAGGGAGTCCAGAGATGGGGGGGAGGAGGCAGGAGAGAGAGAGAGAGAGAGAGAGAGAGAGAGAGAGAGAGAAATGGCTAAACACTGTCCTGTAATGAATACACTATTGTTTCGGCTTTTAAATAGGAAATTTGGAAAGGGGACTTGGCAGATGGATGATAAAGCCTTCTTGATAGCCCTTTAAGTGAGGGAGTGCACCTGTGCACGTGTGACTGCATGTCTGTGTGTGTGTGTGTGAAAAAGTGAGAGAACTGCATGTGCACATATACACATGCTACAGGCTCAGCACTAGCTATGTTCTTTGCTGGTCCGACGCCGTATGGCCATAGATGGCGTTCAGTGTGTCACCCAGGAATAACGACAAGCCTCTGGAAAGCTTTGGCATCCCCCAAATAGATCAGTCATGAAAGCAATTGTTTTATCCCCGTGACGGATACCCAACCCCCTCCCACCTTGCATGTATTGTCATACAGCTAAGCTCCCACCCACCCACGACCCCCCACCCACGCCATCTATACTGAGATCAGTTTCCATCTCGCTAGAATTAACCAGTCGGCTCGCACAAGGCACAAGGAAGCCAATTCTGGCTCCCGCACAGCTTTTCTTCCTACGGCTCCTCCTCTGAATCCTGCCGTCCTGTTGCACCCTTTTCCTTCCCAGGTCCCTCTGCTTTCTTATCTGTGTGAACACCCTACCTCCTCTTTTTTTTCCCCCTCCCTCCCCCCACCCCCACAGTTTTGTGTATGCCTTCTGCACTCTAGCATTAGCACACCCCTGGGATGCCAGGATAAATTTTTCCATTGTCCTTCCTGTCCTTATAGCAAAGCCCAGAAACTCTGCGCCACCGGCAGCAAGGGCAGCATTTCGTGCCCCCTGTGGCGCATTTTGTCGGTTAATGCCACTCGCCCTCCAACCTCATCCCAGCAGCAGCCCCATTGTTCCAGAGAAGGGCGGGCGGGCACGCAGGCTTCAGGATGGGACTTTGCGCTGGACCCTGAAATTATACCAAAGTCAAGGGCAGGCTAACGTTGCAAACAGGAAAGGAGGAATAAGGGAGCATTGATTTCATGCCCAGCCTAGGAAACTGTTTATAAGTATAACCGAATTAGAACTCAAAACCTGATCATGATCAGTTTTTGATGGTTTGACTCAATATGAAAAACATCCTCTTTTGTGCAGCTAATAAATGATAAGGAGGCAGGAAAACCCCAGCTGCTCTTAAGCATTGATTGGCAGATTCCTATTTGTGCTCTTTCATGTAGACTTTAAATGCATGTCCCATCTTTTTACTCCTGACGTGGGCAACGACTGACATAACTGCCTTGAATTGGATTGTCCTATTTTTTTCCAAAGACTGCCTTTAAAACAATCTCTTAAGAGAGACAAAGGAACCATTTCCCCATCCCATCACCCCCCCCTTCTGAATCATACCTCCTCTTTCAGATGCCACCCTACTTCAAAAAAAAAAATGACCTTGAAAGAAAAGGATGAATAAAACCTGGGATTTCTATAGAACAAGCACACACTCTATCACCAAGGAAGTTGAGAGTGGCTGCAACCAAACCCTTGAAACAGGGGTGAAGTCCAGCAGGTTCTGACAGGTTCTGGAGAACCAGTAGCAGAAATTTTGAGCAGTTCAGAGAACTGGCAAATACCACCTCTGGCTGGCCCCAAAGTGGGGTGGGAATGGGGATTTTGCAGTATCCTTCCCCTGCCACGCCCCCCAAGCCACACCACGCCCCCCCAAGCCACACCCACAGAACCGGCAGTAAAAAAAATTGGATTTCACCACTGCCCCGAAACATGGATGGTTTCTCTCTGCAAATGAGATTCAGCTGCACCTCGTCTCTTTTCCCTTTCCTTTGTTGGGTTCCTACTGGTCTACTTCAAAAGGCTGATGGGAAGATGCAATTGAACTAGGAGTGCAGTGATGCTGCTGATGCATCTGAATTTTGTCACACAGGTTTCTCGCATGATTAGTTTCGGGGGAGGGGAAAGGAGATGATTTCCCAGAGGGTGGGAGATGATCAGAATAGGGGCAAACAGCTTTGTTGGCCTAGTTATACCAAGGCTGACTGGGCCAAGAATTGCTCACGACCGCACCCTTTCCACTGGCTTGCTCTGAGCATCTGGCTAGCCAGGTTCACCGTCACAGACGCAAGCCTCCTTTTTATTCCTGTCATCCAAAATGGACCATCATCGTCACGTAAGCAGTTTTTTTGCAACGTGAAATTGTGCCCATATTTCTCTTTAGCACAAGTACAGAATCTGGTTCGAAGCACAGAACGGGAAGCTGAGTAGGGAGGAAGAAGAGGTGGAGAAGAACGTTGTGCGGACAGATGATGGTTTAAAAGAAAACGAGGAAAGGGTGGGGGGGGAAGCAGGCAAAAATTGCTTTCTCCATTTCTGGCCTTGCCCGTTGCTGGCTTCAGCTTGCTCGTTTTCTTGTCTTGAGTCAAGAATTTTGCACCCCCCTGCCAAAACAAGTCAAAATGGCAGCTGCAATGGAATGCTTGAAACTCAGCCTGGTTTGTTTGTTTTTTTGGTATGTGATGCACATTTTTTTAAAAATTGCATTTAGCTGTGGAGGTGGGGGGATATAAATTCAATCCTTTCCTAAAGCTTGATGGGACTCAGTCCATGCAATCGCAGTCATTCTTGCGTCAGAATCGCTACCTCATGGTTTCTCAGCAAATCATGCATATAGGCAGAGGAAGCGTTAGAAAGACAAATGAATTGGTAGATTAATTTGTAAGACTTCAGCTTCTCCATAGTGGTAGCTTCCATATAGATTTGACTACAGGCCTCATTATCCTCTCACTGGCATGCTCCAAATGACAGCAGTTGTAGTCTTAACATATTGATAACGCACCACATTTGAAAAGGTATGCCACATGTTTGAAAAACCCTACCCCACCCTGTTGTTTGCAGCATAGGAATTTGCCAATCTCTGTGATAGTTTATTAAAGCAGGACAAAGTCCACGAAATTCTTCCTATTTAAAAGACGTTTTCTTATTCCATTTCTCACCCAAGCAAAATGCTATTGAAAGAATTCCACACAATACACCTAAGCCACGTGTGACTTGTTTTAGTGGGTTGTTGCAAACTGAGAAAATGGTTTTACGAGTTTATTGGACTTTTTGCTGAAAATGGAGAAAAATGAACTTGTGATTAATGTGTTGGATGATTAGAAAGGATAAAATATACCTTTAGAAAGCAGGGAGCCATGAATAAAAGCTAGAGAGAGAGAGAGAGGCTAGCCCAGGGGTCTCCAACCTTGGCAACTTTAAGCCTGGTGGACTTCAACTCCCAGAATTCCCCAGCCAGCTTTGCTTAAAGTTGCCAAGGTTGGAGACCCCTGGGCTAGAATATAAACACATTTATAACTGTTGTAAAGAAGAATCAAAGCCTTTATATTTCTTTTTTCTTTCCTTTTTTGTCTTTTTTATTGGTTACTTATTCACTCGTCGCTTTTCTTTCTGTTCTTTTTTCCCCCTTGAAATTTGTTTTCACTCTGCAAAAATCTCTTTAATAAACATTAACCATAATTTTTTAAAAAAAGAAACCACTTTATGGCTTAGCCTATGATGTAAACAGACCTGATTTATGATGAAGTGTGGGTGAAAACCCAAGCAGGGCTTAAACAGAAACAAGCAGACAGCAAACGTTCTTGTTTTTCTCCAAAGTAACAGAAAACATGATGAATAGCTCCACCTCTTCAGCACCATGGAGAGTTCCCAGGCATTACATTGACAGAGTACTTCCCCCTCTGCACCGTGAGTTTTTCACAGTCATCCATAGATGAGTTTTTACATTACTTTCCAGTTGTGTCATCTACTCCTACACCTGGCACTCACCCACAGAACAGCTGGCAGGCAGTGCCCTCAAAAATTCTTTTCCCACCTTGAGAAAGAAGGTTTGAGAAGTTTGATACTTCTTTAGTTTGAGAAGGTGTATGTCGGTTACATATAATACACAGGTATTATATGTAATTATATGTTATATTATATGTAATACATGTGTATGTAGGTGTGTAGGTGTGTAGGGACGTGGTGGCTCAGTGGCTAAAACACTGAGCTTGTCGATCGAAAGGTCAGCGGTTCAGCGGTTCGACTCCCTAGCGCCGCGTAACAGGGTGAGCTCCCGTTACTTGTCGCAGCTTCTGCCAATCTAGCAGTTCAAAAGCATGTAAAAAATGCAAGTAGAAAAATAGGGACCACCTTTGGTGGGAAAGTAACAGTGCGCATTTAACAAGTTTAGTCATGCTGGCCACATGACCATGGAGACGTCTTCAGACTGCACTGACTCTTCGGCTTTGAAATGGAGATGAGCACCGTCCCCTAGAGTCGGGAACGACTAGCACATATGTGCGAGGGAAACTTTTACCTTTATGTCTGTAAG
The DNA here is from genome assembly GCF_028640845.1 of Ahaetulla prasina. Taxonomy (NCBI): domain Eukaryota; kingdom Metazoa; phylum Chordata; class Lepidosauria; order Squamata; family Colubridae; genus Ahaetulla; species Ahaetulla prasina. The sequence goes on from NC_080548.1 coordinate 17,943,682, forward strand.
ATAGGAGCTCACGCGATGTGGTGCATACTTTGACCAGGGTAAATTAAAACCTGTTTAAGATTAGCTTTTCCTTAATGCAGGGGGAACAAAATGGTTACCAAAATGAACGACTATCTTTCTTATCAAGGTACAAGATGAGGAGCTTTTAAGAACATCCCTTCCCCTGCCCCCTCCCTCCCCCCAGCAAAAGGTGAGTAAGTGAAGTGTTTTATAGAAGCGTCTCCCAATAAATTATACAGAGGAGAAATAAATTAGAAATATGTTTTTCTCCATCCCTTAGAACAGGGGTCTCCAGCCTTGGCCACTTTAAACCTGGCGGACTTCAACTCCCAGAATTCCCCAGCCAGCAAAACAAAGCAGAGCAGAGCAGGGCAGGGCAGAGCGAAGCAAAGCGGCCAAGGTTGGAGACCCCTGCCTTAGAATGTTAGAACCGACTCAGTAAAGCCAAATGGTTAGTGAGCAGGACAGGGCATAATCTATAGTGTTCACCATCAAAGCACCATGGCCATACAGGAGGGTGACTTTATAAGGGGGAGGGCGCGGTATGCCCATTTTCTATTCAACCCACAGTTCCCTTCTTCTCTCTTTTCAACTTGTCTAGTGACAGAGGAAATGCTTGATGACGTTCCATGCTTCTCTTAGCTTGCATAGATGAGGAACACATGGGCAAAAACACATCTTACCCAAAGGACATCAATAAAACAGTAGCTCTAATTCTGACATGGTAGCTTTCTGATAGGGGCTGGGCATAGTGGAGAGCCAACCAGAACAAAGTATTTTCTTTGCCCATTTCCATGTGATTCTGGATTTACCTTGAACAGGTAAATACTCTGTATTTAGAATATAGCGAGCGACGTTGTGTGACCAAACCATCTTTTTAATGTCTTTAATTTATTTTTCTCCAAGGACTGCAGGGGGCATGGCAGGGACATAGAAATGTGACAGGGGCTGCAAGTAAAGGGAGAAAAGGGTGGGAGGGGGGATTGTCTGTGCAAATACAGAGAGCGCTGGATGAAACTCCGAATTAAAGGGAGAGATGATTTCAATGTCCAAGTATATGGAAGGATGCGGTAGGGAAGCCAGTCAGGAAGTAATCTGGGATTAGAAATAGTGGGTGCAAGCTACAGCTACTTGAATCATGCTTCAATATAAGAAATTATGCCCTGGTGGTAAGATCTATTCAACTAGGAAAGAGTCTAACATGGAGATTAAAACCTCCAGAGACTAGACCAGGGGTCAGCAACTCGCGGCTCTTTCATCCCTCTGCTGCGGTTCCCTGTCACTCAAAATATGCGTCACAACTGCCGATGTGTGATACCCACCGGCACATGATTTACTGAGCTTTTCAACACCTGGTAGGCCAACCATGGATAAATCCAAGAAAAGAAAAGTTTCAGAAGAAAACAGAACGTTTAATTCAACTATGTATGCTAGTTTTGTGGCCGCTCAAGAAATAGTCAGGCACGGGAAGGGTTTTTGTGGCTCCCAGTGTCTTCTTTTCTGTGGGAAACGGGTGCAAATGGCTCTTCGAGTGTTTAAGGTTGCAGACCCCTGCTTTAGATTAAACTTTGCTGGCTGGGGAATTCTGGGAGTTGAAGTCCTCCAGGCTTAAAGTTGCCAAGGTTGAGGACCCCTGTTCTAATGCAGGCGCTGTAGGGTTCAACTCTTTCGCTACTCCTATTTAACACTTACATGAAACTGCTGGTATATCGATATGCTGACGATACTCAACTGTATATCTCATGCCTGGGATATGGGATCAAGGTTTCAATCCAGACCCTGGAGGATATGAGGATCTGGACGGGGAGGAACAGATGCAGGTGTAATCCTAGCAAGATGGAGTGGGATCTCAGTGGATTTTGGAAACCAACTGAAGTGTCAGATATGTCATTTTTGGTTGGTTGTGCCCTACTAAATGCATTGTGGTAACTTGGGATCCTCAAATAGCAGGTAGTAGCTGTGACCAGGATGCTTTTTGCACAATTCCATCTATTGCACCGATTAGAACACGTACCAAATATTGGTATATACCTATTAACAACCGTTCCTAGATAAGAAGGCCCTGCTCAAGCTCACAGATGCTTTCGTCAGCTCTTGATTTAACCATTGCAATGCATTCAATTCAGATTTTTTCCCTTGAAGGCCTGCTGAATGTTGAAAGTTCAAGGATGCGGTGGCTCAAGATGGTATGAGGGTATTGTCGTGTCCCACTCCTCCGCTGACGGCCGGGTCAGGGAAATCCGAATCAGGCTTGCCTCTGCAGCTCTGCCCAAAGTCCTAGCAAAGTCCTCAGAGCAGGCAGACCAGTAAGTGACTTCAGCAAGATAAGTTCGACTTTTGCCTGACTCAGAGACTGCCAGAAAGCAGATCCTTTATATAGGCCATGGGGTGTGGCTCCATGACTCAGCACTCATTAAGGCCTGTCCCTCCCTTCCTTCTGTTGCCTCCGCCTATCCAGTCTTCTGATGCGAGGGTCACACCAATCAGCAGCTGTTGGGAATAAACCCTCCTCAGGCTCACATGCTGTGGAGGAGGGGGAGGGGTCTAGCTGCTCCATTTGCCTGGGCATGGAGTCAGGGCTGGGGCTGGGAGATGCTCCTTCTTCTGCAGTTTGTGTGGGCATGGAGCCAGGACTTGGGCCGGGAGGCATACATTCCTCAGTGTTCGGGAGCAGGTAAGAAGGCCCCGGCTGCTCTGAGGGCGGGCAAGACACAACAGGTATCTTAAGGTAAAGGTTCCCCCCAGAGGTGGGTTTCAGCAGGTTCTGGCCAGTTCTGGAGAACCGGTACCAGAAATTTTGAGTAGTTCGGAGAAGCGGTAGTAAAAATTCTGACTGGCCCCACCCCCATCTATTCTCTGCCTCCCGAGTCCCAGCTGATTGGAAGGAAATGAGGATTTTATTTATTTATTTATTTATTTATTTATTTATTTATTTATTTATTTTATTCATATTTTTATACCGCCCTTCTCCGAAGACTCAGGGCGGTGTACAGCCAATAAAACGACAAGAATCTTAACAAATTAAAATAAAATATCAAGTTTAAAAAACTGATTCAATCGCTGTATACTTAAAATATTAGCTAAAATTTATCAAAACTAAAACCTTAGTAAAACCCTATTAAAACCCACTAAAACCCCCATCCAAAAATCAATCAGGCCAGCCCCACTTGGTGAAAAAAGAAAGTCTTGAGCTCGCGCTTAAAGGTCCAGAGATCAGGGAGGAGACGGAGTCCCACCGGCAGCTCATTCCATAAAGCCGGGGCCCCCACAGAGAACGCCCTTCCCCTGGGGGCCGCCAGCCAACATTGACTAGCCGACGGCACCCTAAGAAGACCCTCCCTGTGGGCGCGCACTGGACATATCGGACAATGGGAGGTAACTGTTGGTAGCAGGCAGTCTGTAAATATCCCGGTCCATTTTGCAGTAACCTTCCCCTGGAGCGGGGAGGGAATGGAGATTTTACAGTATCCTTCCCCTGCCACGCCCAACAAGCCATGCCCAACAAGCCATGCCACACCCAACAAGCCACACCCACAGAACCAGTAATAAAAAAATTTGAAACCCACCACTGGTTCCCCTGCACATGCGTGCTAGTCGTTTCCAGCTCCAGGGGTGGTACTCATCTCCATTTCTAAGCCAAAGAGCCAGGACTGTCTAAAGACAATCTCCGTGATAATGTGGCCAGTATGCTTCAATGCCGAAGCTGTACGGAGCGCTGTTCCCTTCCCACCAAAATTGGTCCCTATTTTTCTACTTGCATTTTTTACATGCTTTCAAACTGCTAGGTTGGCAGAAGCTGGGACAGGTAATGGGAGTTCACTCCCTTACGCGGCGCTAGGGAATCTGAACCGCTGAACTACCGGCCTTCTGATCGACAAGCTCAGCATCTTAGCCATTGAACCACTGCGTCCCACGTATCTTACTTACCTCAATAAGTAAGGTATAATAAGGTACCCATATTATGGTAACTGCATTGGTTACCAGTTAGTTTCTGCGTGCAATTCAAGGTGTGATTGTCATTCATAAAGACTGACTTTGATGAATTTTGTCAGTATCTGCACATCCAGCAAGATCTGGAAGAGAGTCTCCCTTCAGGTTCCCTGTCCAGAAAAATGCCACCAACAGCGGCCATGAAGTGGGATTTTTCCATGACCCCCTTCTGTGAAACAACATCCCCTTCGAGATCAGGACAGTATCACTTCTATTGGTCCTTAGTCAACCTTTAGGAGCTGTTTCTCACCTGTTTCCCAGTCTTTGGCCTCTGATTTGAAAGTTGACATCTCCCTCGTAGCACATGAGGGTTAGCTATTTTGGTACAATTATTCTTTAGCACGATGCGTGTTGTGTATGTATTGTTATGCTACTGTCTTTTTTCACCTGTTTACTGAACTATGCACCATGTAGAGTTGATCGGTTATCGAAAGGCTATATAAATCTGAATAATAGTTTTGCTTTACCTTTCATTTAAAACAAGGATAATTCTGCTAGAGGCTTAATGCATCCATCTTACTTATTATGTTGAGTTTTCCAAAGCAAAAAATTGTCCAGTTAGTTTTTCTTTCTAGCAGTCTACTGGTAAATTTCAGTAATTGGTGTTTGGTTGGAGGCTTCAAGATCTACTGCATCCCTGGATTTTATGGAAGTCTACAAGAAGGAAACTAGTGGTGGGCTGCTGTCCTTGTAACAATCAGTTCGCCCGAAACCAAAAATGTGAGCTCGCTTCACTCGCAGGCCTTCCGCACATGCGCGTGGCATCAAAAAACCAGCAATTATATAGGAGGTGATAGTGCCAGGGCAGGTGGGTGGGGCCAGCCCTGGTCGGAACTACCAGTTCGCCTGAACTGATCTGAACTGGCAGAAGCCCACCACTGCCTTTTTCCCTTCAGTACTGTGCAGGGGTTGGGCTGCTGGGGGTTCGTAGGGGTTCAGGAGAATCTCTGGCTAAGATTCTGTGCAGTTCGGAGAACGCCCAAATCCCACTCCTGGCTGGCCCCACCCATCCCACCCCACCCTTCCCAGGAGTCCCCATGCAGCCTGTTTTGGATGCAAGTAAGTGCAGGGCATGTGTGGAGGCTTGGGGAGGGCGAAAAATGGTCCTACCGGAAGTTCAGGAAGGCTAGAAATGGGCCTGTTTCCGGTTTCCAGAAGGCCTCCAGAGCCTGGGGAAGGGCGTTTTCACCCTCCCAGAGGCTTGAAGAAAGCCTCCAGAGCCCAGGGAGGGCAAAAAGCCCCCCCACCACCACCGTGGTGCAGGAGGCTGGCTAGGCCATGCCCACCATAGCCACGCCCACCCAGCAACCAGGCAGAGAACCCTTTGCTAAAACTTTTGAAGCCCACCCCTGTTACTATCTAATCTAGTAATCTAGATTCTCATTAGTCAGTCTTATTAAAAGGAAAAATGGTAACTTGAGCACTTCCATCTAGTCATAAATACATTAAGGCAGAGCTTCCATATTATATGTCTTCTCGCTAACTGCTTTTTGACACCGGTGAGGTAGCATTACCTATTCACCTGATAGGAAGGAATGCACAAATATTCCTGTCCTGCATCTTTTTTTTTTTTTTTTTAAGTTCTGATTCCCAGTCCCAGGATGAGAGAATTCCGTTACAGCTATCATCATTCCAAAAAAGGAGCATCTGTCCTTGAGAAATGGTCCTTGAGAAATGGTGAAATAATGTATTCTTCCCCTGAAGAAATCCCACGCTTAGAGAAGAAACATTGGAGTCGTTTCTGACCAGTTTTGGTTTCTATTAAACAAACTTTGAATAGGGGGTACATTTTCTAAAATGGCTTTGATTGTGTGACATACGGTACTTGTTTTTATTTTCCCCCTCTTGGAATTCCATTCAAACAACTTGACCGGTAGTATCTGATACTAAATACTGATTCCAGTATTTTTTCAGGATCAAATACTTGCTGCAAATATAAATTCGTAGACTAGGTTCCTATATTTCAATAATCCATGATTCATTTAGAATCGGCTTACTGTGTTGTGTAAACCTAGATATTGTGATTGGGAAGGTACGGCTGATGACTTACTGTATTATATACAATGACCTTTTTTTCTCTGTTTAGCAATGTTTAGTTTAAATCAGGGGACACAGTGGCTCAGTGGTTAAGACGCTGAGCTTCTCGATTGAAAGATCGGCAGTTCAGCGGTTCGAATCCCTAGTGCCGCCTAGTAAGTCAAGGACTACCTAAAAAGTACCAGGCTGGAGAAATAGAATAGAATAGAATAGAATAGAATAGAATAGAATAGAATTTATTGGCCAAGTGTGATTGGACACACAAGGAATTTGTCTTGGTGCATATGCTCTCAGTATACATAAAAGAAAAGATACGTTCATCAAGGTACGACATTTACAACACAATTGATGGTCAATATATCAATATAAATCATAAGGATTGCCAGCAACAAGTTATAATCATACAGTCATAAGTGGAAAGAGATTGGTGATGGGAACTATGAGAAGATTAATAGTAGTGCAGATTCAGTAAATAGTTTGACAGTGTTGATGGAATTATTTGTTTAGCAGAGTGATGGCCTTCGGGAAAAAACTGTTCTTGTGTCTAGTTGTTCTGGTGTGCAGCGCTCTATAGCGTCGTTTTGAGGGTAGGAGTTGAAACAGTTTATGTCCAGGATGTGAGGTAAATGTGCCTTAACCAAGAGATATAATTTATTGAGCCGTGGTGGTGTCGTGGTTAGAATGCAGTACTGTAGCTACTTCTGCTGACTGCCGGCTGACTGCAATTTGGTAGTTCGAATCTCACCAGGCTCAAGGTTGACGCTGCCTTCTATCCTTCCGAGGTGGGTAAAATGAGGACCCAGATTGTTACAGGCAAGATGCTGACTGCTTAAACCTCTCAGAGAGGGCTGTAAAGCACTGTGAAGCGGTATATAAGTCTAAGTGTTATTGGTACTCAATACTGGGGAGTTTTTTTTAAAAAAAAAAACCAAAACTCGAGAGATTCGTATTCTTCCCTCCTTGTCTAAAACCTAGAAATGGGACACAGAAACAGGAGGCCAGATTCCCAAGCAAACCCTGGTTTCTTATCCAGCGCTTGCTGCGCTTCGAAGGAGAAGGCGGCAGATGCTGCAGTGGAAACCTTGAATGCAATCTAAGTAGCAGCTTGGCCACAGACCGCCCAGAGAATGTGGGCAGGGCTATGACATCACTGGCAGCCAATCAAGAGGCTCTCTTCCGGTTCAGCATCCTGAAGCATCTTTCCCTCCCAATTGTTCATAAGGCCTGTGGGCCAAAGACAATCCTAGAGCCGTAAAGTCCAGAGGAGACAATGATTAAAAAAAATCAGGGTGGAAAGCTCTGCAGCTGGTGCTTGAAGGAGATACCTTTGAAATGGTTCCTCTTTTCTGATATATATCATGTTTTCTAGACTATTCCCCCTTCTAAGGTCTAGGATGCACAAACTTTACTTGCAGAGTTTATCAATCGAGAGTAGGGTTCATTGTATGCTTTAACTCTGTTACTGGAAGAAATGATGCCTCCTAATTTATAAGCAGGTTGCGGGTTGAATGAACGTTTGGTCTTTGATGCAATATAGTATCCCAATGCATTTAAGAGGGGTGCAGTGGCTCAGAGGCTAAGTCAATTGAAAGGTCGGCAGTTCAGCGGTTCGAATCCCGCGTGCCGCGTAACGGGGTGAGCTCCCATTGCTTGTCCCAGCTCCTGCCAACCTAGCAGTTCGAAAGCAGGTAAAAAATGCAAGTAGAAAAAATAGGGACCACCTTTGGTGGGAAGGGAACAGCCTTCCGTGCGTCTTTGGCGTTGAGTCATGCCGGCCACATGACCACGGAGACGTCTTCGGACAGCGCTGGCTCTTCGGCTTTGAAACAGAGATGAGCACCGCCCCCTAGAGTCGGGAACGACTAGCACGTATGTGCGAGGGGAACGTTTACCTTTACCCATTTAAGACGAAAACCTTTTTTGAACCAGGCAAGAACATCTCATCCGCTAGCCAAGATTTTCAGCAAAGACCAGTTAAGCAAGTGGCAACAGCCACATAGCCAAGCATTCAGTCCCAGTAACAGGAGGAAGGTTGGGGCACGACCAAGTCATTCTAGGTTGGGAATTAGGACGTTGAAAGGGTGCAAAAGTATTTCTGTTTTAAGGGACTCGGCAGTTGGTAGGCACAGGCTCCGGTCCTGTTTTAACCAGGGAAATCTGCAGAGAGATGACAATGACAGGAACATCGTAACAAATAGCTATGACTGTAACTTTGTTGCTTGTATCCTTATGATTTATATTGATATTGATTATTTCCTGACTGCTTATTTCTACCCTATGACTATCATTAAGTGTTGTACCTTATGATTCTTGAGGAACGTATCTTTTCTTTTATGTACGCTGAGAGCATATGCACCAAACACAAATTCCTTGTGTGTCCAATCGCACTTGGCCAATAAAAAAATTATATTCTATTATTCTAAAAAATAGCTGGCTGGAGAATTCTGGGAGTTGAAGTCCACAAGTCTTGAAGCTGCCAAGTTTGAAGACCTCTGCCCTAGGATTTTCAAAATGTGGTCATCTTGGGAGAGACAATTCAAAATTGCTCCTTCTAAACAAGGCTTTTAAAAAAATATGTTTTAGGACAGAATGATTGCTGGAGAACTGGTCTTCCTTTGTAAACAGCACCCATCTACTTTGTTTTTTTCTCCACTGCTCTTCCAAGAAGAATGTGAGTGGAAACACTCCAAATGGTGACATTTTATGATTGTTATATTGTAATTTTTTTTAATTAAAAAAAGGGTGGTCCCTTTGAATTAGTTTGCGATTGTCTAGACATCCCTGCAGTTTTCTTGACCCAATTTCAGAAGTGCCTGAGCCTTGGCTCCTTCTTAGGGTTGAGAGAAAGGGACTTTGGCCTAAGGTCACGTGATTCATTTGTGCCTTAAGGCAAGACTAGAACTCCTGGTCTCCCAGTTTCTAGCTTCCTTCCTTAAGCACTGCACCAGATTGGCTCATGTTAACACCCTGCAATGAAACGTCGCCATCCAATTGAGCGATTCAAATGCTAAAGCTGCATTTAGTTGGATCTATCCTTTCAGAGGTTAGGCTCGGGCTGAACCACAGAGATGTTCTCGAAGGAACAAACCAGCTTTGCAGTTGCCTTGTTCTTCCGGTTCTTCCTTAATTGTATTCCTCGTATTTTAAGTAAGGCCAGAAGTGGGTTTCAGCAGGTTCTAAATAGTTCTGGAGAACCGGTAGTAGAAATTTTGGATAGTTCGGAGAACCGGTAGTAAAAATTCTGACTGGCCCCGCCCCCATATATTCTTTTCCTCCTGAGTCCCAGCTGAATGGGAGGAAATGAGGATTTTTTGCAGTATCCTTCCCCTGGAGTGGGGTGGGAATGGAGATTTCATAGTATCCTTCCCCTGGGGTGGGGAAGGAATGGAGATTTTACAATATCCTTCTCCTGGATTGGGGAGGGAATGGAGGTTTTAAGTATCCTTCCCCTGGAGTGGGGAAGGAATGGAGATTTTATAGTATTGTTCCACTGGAGTGGGATGAGAATGGAAATTTTACAGTATCCTTCCCCTGGAGTGGGGTGGGAATGGAGATTTTATAGTATCCTTCCCCTGGGGTGGAGAAGGAATGGGGATTTTACAATATCCTTCCCCTGGAGTGGGGTGGGAATGGAGGTTTTAAGTATCCTTCCCCTGGAATAGGGTGGGAATGGATATTTTATAGTGTCCTTCCCCTGGAGTGGGGTGGGAATGGAGATTTTATAGTATCCTTTCCCTGCCATGCCCACCAAGCTATGCCATGCCCACCTAGCCACACCCACAGAACTAGTAGTAAAAAAATTTGAAACCCACCACCGAGTAAGACCACACCTAGAATACAGCATCCAGTTTTGTTCACCATACTATAAAAAAAGACGTTGAGACTCTAGAAAAAGTGCTCAACTAGAAGGCCTTAGTAGAATATAAGGTCAAGGCCTCGTCCCCCCAACTCTCTTCCCTTCCTCAAAGCGTCCTGCCTCTTAGTGGACAAGCAGTTAAATATGAGCCAGCAGTGTGTGGCGGTGACCAAAAAAAGCCAATGCAATCCAAAGTTGCATTAACAGAGGAATACAATCAAGATCAAGGGAACTACTAATACCACTCTATAAAGCCTTAGTAAGACCACACCTAGAATACTGCATCCTGTTTGGGTCACCACACTATAAAAAAGATGCTGAGACTCTAGAAAGAGTGAAGAGAAAAGCAATCAAGATGATTAGGGGACTGGAGGCTAAAACATACGAAGAACGGTTGCAGGAACTGGGCATGGCTAGCCTAGTGAAGAGAAGGACCAGGGGAGACATGATAGCAGTCTTCCAATATTTAAGGGGCTTCAACAGAGGGGAGGGGGGCACCTGAGGGCCAGACAAGAAATAATGGACGGAAACTGGCCAAGGAGAGATTCAACCTGGAAATAAGGAGAAATTTCCTGACAGTGAGAGCAATCAACCAATGGAGCATAAGTTGCCTTCGGAAGTTGTGGGAGCTTCATCACTGGAGGCTTTCAAGAAGAGATTGGACTGCCATCTGTCAGAAATGGTGTAGGGTCTCCTGCTTGGGTGGCGGGGTGGGTGGGTGGTTGGACTAGAGCAGGGGTCTCCAACCTTGGCAACTTCAAGACTTGTGGACTTAAACTCCCAGAGTTCCTCAGCCAGCAAATTCTGGGAGTTGAAGTCCACAAGTCTTAAAGTTGCCAAGATTGGAGACCCCTGGACTAGATGACCTCCTACAAGGTCCCTTCCAACTCTGTTAATCTGTTACTCCTATCTGTTACTCAGTTGGAGAAGGCAGAGAATCTCTTTGGTTGCAAGGCGAACACCAGATGGGGGCCCGATGGGGAACAGCAGAGCAGGAGAAATTGTGGAATAATCCCTTTGCACTGCAGCTTATTTAATTGAAACGCTTTTGAGAGCAGATTTGCTTTCACATCAAATGCACAAGCCTGACCCAAATTTGGAAGCCCGAGGAAGCTTCTTAAAGAGACAGTGGCTTCACTCCCCCCTCACTGCTTCCTTTTTAAAATAATAATAATAATAATAAAGGTGGCATGACATTCCCTCTCTCTTTTGGCCCTTGCTTAGAGCATCCTTCTCTTCCAGGAGGATTCCAGCCTAGCAATCATTCTCATTGTTTACAGTTTTCCTTTTAGGCAAGAGCGTTGATGAAAAGAAGGGAAGCCATGGGTGCAGGAGGGAAGGTGTTGGGGGGAGGATTTAACACTCTTTCCTCCTGCCCCCCTACTCCCCCCAGCCATGCAGATTTGAGAGGAGAATGTCAGAAACACGGATCCTTTTTCATTATTATAAAAGCTGCTGTTTCCATGGGCCATCTTTTAGAAGGTTTGATGTTTGATCTGTTCAGATTTGATGGTTATCAGATGGGCAGGGGGTGTAAATTGCCCCAGACTGCTTTGTTGGGGAATGGGGAATATTGTGGCAGAAGTAAACTTTATTGCTTTCTTTCACTACTTGGTTATAGACTGAATATCTTTGCAAGCTGCAAAGAATAGAATAGAATAGAATAGAATAGAATAGAATAGAATAGAATAGAATAGAATAGAATAGAATAGAATAGAATAGAATTCTCTGTGGGGGCTCCCGCCCTCTGGAACGAACTCCCCCCGGGACTCCGTCAACTTCCGGACCTCCGAACCTTTCGTCGCGAGCTTAAAACGCATTTATTCATCTGCGCAGGACTGGGTTAGTTTTTTAAATTTATGGGTTTTAATTGGGGGTTTTAAATGGGGTTTTAAATTGTATCTAAATTTTTAGGCCGTTATTGAATCAGTTTTTTATATAGTTTTTAATTTGTATTCTATGTATTGTGTTTTTTATTGGCTGTGAACCGCCCTGAGTCCTTCGGGAGAAGAGCGGTATACAAATATAAATAAATAAATAAATAAATAAATAGAATAGAATAGAATAGAATAGAATAGAATAGAATAGAATAGAATAGAATAGAATAGAATAGAATAGAATAGAATAGAATTTTTTATTGGCCAAGTGTGATTGGACACACAAGGAATTTGTCTTGGTGCATATGCTCTCAGTGTACATAAAAGAAAAGATACGTTCATCAAGGTACAACATTTACAACACAATTGATGATCAATATATCAATATAAATCATAAGGATTGCCAGCAACAAGTTATAGTCATACAGTCATAAGTGGAAAGAGATTGGTGATGGGAACTATGAAACGATTAATAGTAGTGCAGATTCAGTAAATAGTCTGACAGTGTTGAGGGAATTATTTGTTTAGCAGAGTGATGGCCTTCGGGGAAAAACTGTTCTTGTGTCTAGTTGTTCTGGTGTGCAGTGCTCTATAGCGTCGTTTTGAGGGTAGGAGTTGAAACAGTTTATGTCCAGGATGCGAGGGATCTGCAAATATTTTCACAGCCCTCTTCTTGATTCGTGCAGTATACAGGTCCTCAATGGAAGGCAAGTTGGTAGCAATTATTTTATCTGCAGTTCTAATGATCCTCTGAAGTCTGTGTTTTTCTTGTTGGGTTGCAGAACCGAACCAGACAGTTATAGAGGTGCAAATGACAGACTCAATAATTCCTCTGTAGAATTGGATCAGCAGCTCCTTGGGCAGTTTGAGCTTACTGAGTTGGCGCAGAAAGAACATTCTTTGTTGTCCTTTTTTAATGATGTTTTTGATGTTAGCTGTCCATTTGAGATCTTGCGATATGATAGAACCCAGAAATTTGAAGGTTTCTACTGTTGATACTGTGTTGTCAAGTATTGTGAGAGGTGGAAGTATGGAAGGGTTTTTCCTAAAGTCTACCACCATTTCTACGGTTTTGAGTGTGTTCAGTTCCAGATTGTTTTGGTTGCACCACAAGGCTAGTCGTTCGACCTCTCGTCTATATGCGGAGTTGGATGGGAGCTTGGAGGTCTTCTAGTCCACCCCCCTGCCCAGGCAGGAAACCTTCCATCACTTCAGACAAATGTTTATCCAACATCTTCTTAAAAACTTCCAATGTTGGAGCATTCACAGCTTCTGGAGGCAAGTTGTTCCACTGATTAATTGTTCTCACTGTCAGGAAATTTATCCTTAGTTCTAAGTTGCTTCTCTCCTTGATCAGTTTCCACCCGTTGCTTCTTGTCCTGCCTTCAGGTGCTTTGGAGAATAGTTTGACTCCCTCTTCTTTGTGGCAGCCCCTGAGATATTGGAACACTGCTATCATGTCTCCCCTAGTCCTTCTTTTCATCAAACTAGACATACCCAGTTCCTGTAACCATTCTTCATATGTTTTAACCTCCAGTCCCCTAATCATCTTGGTTGTTCTTCTCTGCACCCTTTCTAAAGTCTCCACATCTTTTTTTACATCGTGGCAACCAAAACTGTATGCAGTATTCCAAGTGTGGCCTTACCAAGGTGTCCTCAACAGCTTGTTTCCCAAATTGTTCCTGCCGTCTCTTTGGCCTTTGATATTATTCAGCACAAAGGTGCCTGATAAAGATCATATGGCGCAATGGACACATTTGCAAATACAGATACAGATTGTCAGAGTTGGAAGGGACCTTGTAAGTCATCTAGTCCAACCCCCCCCCCTCCCACCCGCCCAAGCAAATAAATCCTTGCACTTTTGGGGCAAAAAATATTATATAGCTGGCTTGCTCTCTGTCATAGATAAAACCTCTTTCTCTTCCATAAAGCACAAGGGACAAGAATAACTGCTAGCTCTTCTGTCTCCACCTGACTCCCAAAAAGGAATTCTTGATATCAAACCAAGAGGTGGGGGAGAGAAGCCTATTACACAACTGGTTACCTGGTCTTGGACTGAAGAATAAGTCAACCACAACCGACAAGAACAACCAGACATAAGACTTCATGAATGTAGATCTTTGTTAGAGAGGTGATATCCGTAGAGGAAGGCATAATCTGATTTCTTACAATCACCAAGTTGGGCTACTAAAATTCTGCCCATTTTTAACGGAGAGCATCTAACAGTCAAGTGTGACCATGCTTAGTAGATGCCTGGAATGTGGGCTTCATGGTTTCTTCACCTATCATCCTAAACCAGGGGCCTGCAACCTTAAATACTCAAAAGAGCCATTTGGACCCATTTCCCACAGAAAAGAAAACACCGGGAGCCACAAAACCTGGGTGGGCGTGGCCAAATTGGTGTCACTCACTTCCACCAGTCACATGACTCCCCTTAGCCACGCCTACCCAGCCGGTCATTAGAGCAGAGAATCAGTTGTTTAAAGAACACTGGGAACCACAAAATCCTTTTGACATATCTCTTTCTCCCCTCCCTCCCTCTCTCCCCCCTCTCTCCCTCTCTCTCTGTATCTCTCTATGTCTCTCTCTCCCTCTCTCTCTGTATCTCTCTGTCTCTGCCCTGGGCGCTTCTCCATCCCCCGCAGTCGCCCTTATCCAGTGGTGGGATTCAGCCAGTTCGCACCACTTCAGGAGAACCGGTTGTTAACTTTGTGAGCAGTTTGGCAAACTGGTTGTTGGAAGAAATAATTAGGGCAGAGAACCGGTTGTTAAATTGCTTGAATCCCACCACTGCCCTTACTTTCTCAGGCCAGGCGAGGAGTGACTGGGAGGGGTGGGCCTGCCAGTTGTGGGATCACCTGACAGGGAGCCACAGCAGAGGGCCCAAAGAGCCGCATGCGGCTCCAGAGCCACACGTGGCTGACCCCTGTCCTAAGCCATATGATGCTTTTTTGGTTTCATGCAATATGTGACTAAGGTGGCTGATAGGCTCCTGTTTAAGTTAGGGATAAAGAATTTTTTTTCCAGATGGAAGGCAGCGCTTGGTCTTTAAGAGCTATGCCAACATCTGCAGACCACAAAGTAGGGAACAGGAGAGAAACAAAGGTTTTGTTTCCCCTTGCCTCTAGTTATAAATAAATCTAATTAATACGATCCTACTCCAATCATATATTCAATCGTGTTTGTCTTTCAGATACTTTGAAAATTACAATTAGCAGAATTTGGGTCTTTCTAGAGCAGGTGACGTGCATCGTCATGGCCTCGTCACATCACATATCGTGCAGGGGTGAAATGTAAAATTTGTTAATACCGGTTCTGTGGGCGTGGCTTGGTGGGGTAATGTGACTGGGTGGGCATGGCCAACTTTTTTTTTTAACTTTTAAAAGCATTTTTTTCTACAACCTCTTTATCCTCTGGAACTTCCCAAACTTTTTTTTTTATTATTTGCATTTATGTCCCGCTCTTCTCCGAAGACTCAAGGCGGCTTACACTATGTCAAGCAATAGTCTTCATCCTATTTGTATATTTATATACAAAGTCAACTTATTGCCCCCAACAATCTGGGTCCTCATTTTAACTACCTTATAAAGGATGGAAGGCTGAGTCAACCTTGGGCCTGGTGGGACTAGAACCTGCAGTAATTGCAGGCAGCTGCTGTTAATAACAGACTGCATTAGCAGTCTGAGCCACAGAGTCCCCCTAAAAACTTGCCGTTTTTCACCTTCCCCAAGCCTCCACGCGCGCCCTGCATTTACCTGCATCCAAAACGGGCCATGTGGGGATTCCTGGGAGGGGCAGAGTAGGCGGGGCTAGCCAGGACTGGAATTTGGGGGCTCTCCTAACTGTACAGAATCTTAGCTAGAGGTTCTCCCGAACCCCTGAGAACCCCCAGCAGCCCCACCCCTGCATTAACTCTTATCTAGCGCCAGTTTGGCTTGGCCAGGAACACGTCAGGTTCTTGTGTATAGGTTGCATGGAATAAGCTTATAGTGCTTTGAACTCAACTCCTGTTCCTTGTTCCTCGGACCTGGCAATTAGAAGCTAAAGAATGGATGATTATGAAATTCCAACCGACCTCTTTTCCATTAAAAACCTGGCAATACCTTTGGAAGAGAACCTGGGGTGAGCCTTTTCTGCAGGAGGGAAACCTTGGAAGAGACCTAGATGATATGGAACCATCTTTCCTTCCAGCTCTTTGAGAGTTGGCTAGAGAATCTCTACTATGGCGAAGAAATCATACAAGTCCAAGACAGTGGTGAAATGTAAAATTTGTTACTACTGGTTCTATAGGCGTGGCTTGGTGGGGGTGGGGGTGGTAATGTGCCTGGGTGGGCGTGGCCAACTTTTTTTTTATTACTTTTAAGAGCATTTTTTCTACAACCTCTTTATCCTCTGGAACTTCCCAAACTTTTTTTTTTATTATTTGCATTTATGTCCCGCTCTTCTCCGAAGACTCAAGGCGGCTTACACTATGTCAAGCAATAGTCTTCATCCTATTTGTATATTTATATACAAAGTCAACTTATTGCCCCCAACAATCTGGGTCCTCATTTTACCTACCTTATAAAGGATGGAAGGCTGAGTCAACCTTGGGCCTGGTGGGACTAGAACCTGCAGTAATTGCAGGCAGCTGCTGTTAATAACAGACTGCATTAGCAGTCTGAGCCACAGAGGCCCCCTAAAAACTTGCCGTTTTTCACCTTCCCTGAGCCTCCACGCGCACCCTGTATTTACCTGCATCCAAAACGGGCCATGTGGGGATTCCTGGGAGGGGCAGGGTAGGCGGGGCTAGCCAGGACTGGCATTTGGGGGATCTCCGAACTGTACAGAATCTTAGCTAGAGGTTCTCCCGAACCCCTGAGAACCCCCAGCAGCCCCACCCCTCATTAACTCTTATCTAGCGCCAGTTTGGCTTGGCCAGGAACACGTCAGGTTCTTGTGTATAGGTTGCATGGAATAAGCTTATAGTGCTTTGAACTCAACTCCTGTTCCTTGTTCCTCGGACCTGGCAACTAGAAGCTAAAGAATGGATGATTATGAAATTCCAACCGACCTCTTTTCCATTAAAAACCTGGCAATACCTTTGGAAGAGAACCTGGGGTGAGCCTTTTCTGCAGGAGGGAAACCTTGGAAGAGACCTAGATGATATGGAACCATCTTTCCTTCCAGCTCTTTGAGAGTTGGCTGGAGAATCTCTACTATGGCGAAGAAATCATACAAGTCCAAGACAGTGGTGAAATGTAAAATTTGTTACTACCGGTTCTGTGGGCTTGGCTTGGTGGGGGTGGGGGGGGTAATATGACTGGGTGGGCGTGGCCAACTTTTTTTTTTTTTTACTTTTAAAAGTATCTTTTCTACAACCTCTTTGGCTGAAAAAGTTATACAAAATGCTTTTAAAAGGCTCTGACGATCCCAGCAGAGTTTAAAAGCATTTTTTTTGCCTTTAAAAGAAAAAAAAGCCTCTGACGATCAGGCAACTCAGCTGGGATCGCCAGAGCCTTTTAAAAACATTTTTTCTACAACCTCTTCAGCCAAAGAGGTTGTAGAAAAAAATGCTTTTAAAAGGCTCTGACAATCCCAGCTGAACCACACGATTATCAGAGGCTTTTTTTTTACTTTTAAAAGCATTTTTTGGCCGAAGAAAAATGCTTTTAAAAGAAAAAAAAAACACCTCTGATGATCGCACAGCTCAGTTGTGCGGGGTGGGGTTGCAGGGATTTTTGCTATCGATTCTCCAAACCACCCGCCGTCATCGCTACCGGATCAATTGATCCGGTCCGAACCGGGAGCATTTCACCCCTGGTCCAAGTGCCATGTTGGGCCAGGTAGTCAGCTCAAGAATTCGCTGTTTGATTATTAGGACAAAGCCCCGTACTTGAATACACCAAAGGCCTCCAGATTCTGCTTTAGAATTAAAAGGCAAACCTCCATGATTAATCACTTTAATAAACACACACACACACACACATATTAAATCTTTCAAAAAACCAAAGCTCTCAGTAAAATATTTGGTTTAAAGCGAGCAAATTGTGTCCCATCTTATCGCGTACTTCTGTTCCTGCTTCCCCCCACCCCACCCCACCCCATTCATCCTTTCTCTATAGGAAGGAGAAACAGCCTGGGGTTTGTGCATTAAACATCATATCAGCTGACCTATATAGAAGCAGCTAGGCATCGCCCTGGTGAAACGGAATCTTTCCCCCATCCCCCACAAAAGGAATTTGTCTGCATACTGCAGGGCTAAAGCCAGATATATGTTGGCACTGAAAGAATTGCAGATGAAGCCAATGGAAGAGCATGGCTCATTCGCTCTCTTTCGTGCAGGCGCATCCCTTCCTTTTTTTGCAAACGGGAATTGTCCTTGGATGCCCAAACAGGCAATGAGGGGGTGGGGAGTCTGATAAAATAGAGAGAAAAGGAGTGGGGGAAAGCAGTAGAGAGAAAAGAAAGAGAATTGGTCTTCCACATTCTGTTCTCTTTTTTTTTTTCCCAATGGCTTTTTTTTTAATTCAAGAAAAGTTAAAATACAGAACACCAACCTATATAAATAAAAGGGACAAGAAAAGAAGAAACGCAATGCCCAAGACATTAAAAAGGAGATGATGCCTTATAAAAATAAAGACTTATACACATAATGTCCTTCTTAGTTGGATGCAGATTAATATAATAAGACAATGTTAGTTTCTCACTCCGTGCAAAATAGGCCAAAAGAATGTTAAACTACTAAACTATTAAATCTACCGTGTTTCCCTGAAAATAAGCCTTCCCCAAAAATAAGCCCTTCCTTGAAAATAAGCCCTCCCCGAAAATATTTAAATGCACGTGCAGCCGGCCCCACCATTTCCTCTGGTTAGGGTTAGGGAGACAGAGCTGGAAATCAGATAAGATGGCAAGAGGAGCCCCGTCTTGCTCCATGCGCCCCAAAATAATAAAACCTCTCCAAAAATAAGGCCAAGTGCTTATTTCAGGGTTCAAAAAAATTTAAGACAGGTCTTATTTTCGGAGAAACATTATAAATTGTTAGCCTGCCACCTATATACTATATTAATAACAAAACAGCTAGCAGAAAGAACAATAATAAGAATGAGAATATTATATAAAAAATAATAAAATTATTAATAACAAAGGGAAGACAACATTGAAATTCCAAAACCCTCCCTTAACATGCTATTATTGTAGTCAACTCATATAAAATTTATCATGGCTCCACATTCTGCTCTCTCGAATTTGCTTCCAATCACTTAAAATGATATTAACCTTAACTGAGGTTTTATTTTTTATTTTTTCCAGCATTCCTAGCTTTGCCCTTAGGGTTCTGTTTGAACATAAAAGGATTAGGCTTCGCAGATTGATGTTTAATATTATGGTATCAAAATTATTGACAAGCATTATAGAGCAGGGATGCTGAAGAACAAAGTAACAATTTAAAACCTAAAGCTTCGAAATTTCGCCCGTCGGATTAGAAATGCATGGCTCAATTTCATGCAACACACACCATCTTGTAGTATTTTACATTGGTTAACATATTTGTTCTCTGAGAAAATGTGATGCTCGCTTCCCATTATGGCCGTAACATCCAAAGAATGCATAAAATGTATGTTTGAAATTTCATAGATCTTTTTTATTAAAAACGTGTCGTTAAAAGGACAGATTAACAAAATAGTCTTAGAACATATATAATGGTGGAGCCCTTTGGAGTCAGCTCTCTTAAGGTTGCTTCAGAGAAATATGAATATATAGCTTTTTTCCCCCCTGTGCTTTTTTAAACTAGCCACATGGCAACTGGGTATTGTTTTCATTGCAACTTTCTCTCAAATTTGAAAAGTCTGATGTGTCTAAAAATATTCTACTATTTTGTGATCTGTAATTGTTCTTTGTGCTGAAGATTTTGGCTTCTTCTATTTTATTTGCAATTTTGCTGATGTCCCCTGTTGGTAAAGCAGCATTTTCTACCACCGCATGGACAATACAGCTTAGCTCCTAGAATCAGTATCAAGTCCTTATCTGATTCCAATCTTTTTGTTCAATTTTATTATGATCAAAGATCCATCTTTTTTTAAAAAAAGAAGAAGAAGCCATTTATACAGAACAGGGAAGAAGAGGATAGTGATTTAAAAGAGAAACTATTAATACACAACAATGAATCGTACGAGAACAGATTTTTCAGAGTTTCGCAAACAATTCTTCTCGTATATGAATGGAGATTGAACAAAGTTCTGCCACCTCCTTTGATGTATTCTAAAACTTATAAAGAACAGTTGCAGGAATTGGGTATTTCTAGTTTAATGGGGGGGGGAGACTTAGGAGTGACATGATAGCAGTGTTCCAGTATTTGAGGGGCTGCCACAAAGAAGAGGGGGTCGACTTATTCTCCAAAGCATCTGAAGGGAGGACAAGAAGAAGATTAGGATGGAAACCAATCAAGGAGAGAAGCAACCTAGAACTAAGGAGAAATTTCCTGACAGTGAGAGCAATTAATCAGTGGAATGGTTTATCTCCAGAAGTTGTGGGTGTTCCGAGGCTGGAGGTTTTTAAGAGATTAGACACCCATTCACCTGAAATGGTATAGAGCCGTGATGGAGAACCTATGGTACGCGTGGCACACAGAGCCATATCGGTGGGCATGCAAGCTCAGCTCCAATACACATGTGCACGCTGGCCAGCTGATTTTCAGGCCTTCTGGGCCCACCAGAAATAGGGAAATGGGCCGTTTCTGGCTCCTGGAAGGTGGGGAACGCAGGTTTTGCCCTCCCCAGGCTCCTAGAGAGGCTCTGGAGTCTGGGGAGAGCAAAAAACAGGCTCACTGTGCCATCACATGCCAAAAGTGGGAGAGCATGGGGGGTCACATGCACATGCGTGGTAGGCGGGGCGCATATAATTATGGGTGTGGGTACAGATGCATGCGACACTCCCCCAGCTTTTGGCACGTGATGGCAAAAAGGTTAGCCATCACTGGTATAGAGTCACCTGCTTGAAAAGGGGGTTGGACTAGAAGACCCCCAAGATCCCTTCCAACTCTGTTATTCTGATAAATATGGGAACTAATCATCCAGTAAGAAATTCACATATTCTGCCTCCAACATACCTGGGTATATAGTGATGGGTGGTTGCATGAAACATTCGAAGCCTTGTATGCAATAGATATTGAAGTTGTATTACATTGTGTGCTTTTTTAAATCCACATAGGCACTTTTTGTTTGCTCTTGGTATTTTGTGCTATTTTCTTTTCGATAACATACGGGACAACATAGCTCGTCTAGCTAGGAAGTTGTTTCTGCAATGCTCTTATAAACGATGTTTGTCAGGAAGTTTGCAGGGATAAAGGATCTCTTACTAGAATAGAATAGAATTTTTAATAGGCCAAGTGTGACTGGACACACAAGGAATTTGTCTTGGTGCAGATGCTCTCAGTGTACATAAAAGAAAAGATATGTTCATCAAGAATCATAAGGTACAACACTTTATGATAGGAATGGAATGGAATGGAATGGAATGGAATAGAGTAGAGTAGGATAGGATAGGATAGGATAGGATAGAATAGAATAGAATAGAATAGAATAGAATAGAATAGAATAGAATAGAATAGAATAGAATAGAATAGAATAGAATAGAATTTTTTATTGGCCAAGTGTGATTGGACACACAAGGAATTTGTCTTGGTGCAGATGTTCTCAGTGTACATAAAAAGAAAATATGTTCATCAAGAATTATAACGTACAACACTTTATGATAGGAATGGAATGGAATGGAATAGAGTAGAGTAGGATAGGATGGGATAGAATAGAATAGCATAGAATAGAATAGAATAGAATTTTTTATTGGCCAAGTGTGATTGGACACACAAGGAATTTGTCTTGGTGCAGATGTTCTCAGTGTACATAAAAAGAAAATATGTTCATCAAGAATTATAACGTACTAATCCCCTATCTCTAAACCCAAAGATGATCAGTGGTTGGGATGAAGCCCATCCTGGTTATCTTGTCAGATTTCTTTTTTCCGGGACTGAGAATTGAGCAGTTAAGGGCTATTTTAAGTCAAAAATTCAAATTGTGCCCCCATCTTATTTTAAATAAACACCCTCCATGTTCCAATTCCTATTATACATTTTCAGCACAAACAGCAGCATGAAAAGCTTTTGTAGGAGATTTTGACTGAACAATTAGAGTGTCAGGGTTCCAATACATCCAACGCAATCAAAACTCCGAGGCCTGGGAGTTCCTCAAAAGTACAGATCTATTAGGCATGTCATATTGGCACTTCTGGTGAAAACCCGACTCTGAAAGTCCCACGGTTTTCCCCACCCAAATTGAAAGTCGAAGTTCTTTCCTCCAGTCCACATGTCCATCACATGGTCCAATCCGGTCATAGCCCCAACTCCAGTTGGTTTCAGTCCATGCCTCCCCAGCACCTGGTGAGAACCTCCTTGGTTCCCAGGAGAAAGAATTTTATTTTGGATACAGGTCCCCAGTTATCTCTATCTCCCCGCCCCCCTCCTGTTCCCGCAGCTCTAGCCAGCCCTGTTGTGGCAGCCCTGAAGATGCTCCAAAATGGCTTCAGGGTTGACATCAAGGGTGGGTTCTACTTACCTTTACTACCGGTTTGCAACAGGATCGTGCACACTTGCTTGCTTCTGCACATGTGCAGAAGCTTCCTCATGATGTCGGGGTCAGTGGGCGGAGCCTCCCTCTGGTTTTACTACCGGTTCGCAAGAACCGGTCCGAACCGGGGGCAACCCACCATTGGTTGACATGGGTTTTTTTTACTCCTATAAATACAGATGTCTGAAGAGTGCAGCATCTGCAAGTGATTTTTAGACTTGACAATTCTAATAACATCTGGTAAATAGTTGCCACCTCTAGATTCATTTAGCTTGGTTGTGTCTGTGAATATTATCTGCAATCTGATAAATATGTGATATTTGTAGCTAAAAGTTCAAATGTGTTCTGCACATCCTGTCTATAGCTAAATCCCAAGGATGCCTTTTGTGGAGAAAAAAAACAACTATAATGTTGGGTCTGCTTATAATTTATATTTAAAATGTATCCTGCTTGCTATATACAGTGTTTCCCCGAAAACAAGACTGGATCTTATCTTAATTTTTGCTCCAAAAGACACATTAGGGCTTATTTTCTGGTTAGGTCTTATTTTCAGGGAAATACGGTACTGAATGCGCCTGTCTGGTTGACAATCTTAACTGGGATTTATTTTGGGGGTAGGGCTTATATTACAAGCATCCTAAAAAATCATGCTGGGGCTTATTTTCTGGCTGGGTCTTTATTTTCAGGGAAACAGAGTAATAGAAGAACACAGTGCTTCTTCTCGAACCAATCTGAGCTGTGGCTAAATCTGCAACAGCCTCTGTGTGCAGTAACAATTCTAGTGGCCTTTCTGCCAGGTTTTGAAAACCTGGATCCAATCAAATTCTCATTCAGCAGCTCCAAACCCTGATTTTGACTTTTCTTGCAAAAATGCAATGCCCTTATTCTGCTCTCCTAGGACATCAGAAGAACAAAACATTATTTCGCTGCTAGCTAAATGTTGTCCTTTGGAAACACCTGTTGTATGTCAGTTTTGCCAACAATCTTGAGGTTGACTGCTTGTGACTACCATGTTTCCCCCAAAATAAGACAAAATGTGACTCAGGCCCAAGTAGCTAGTAGGAAACTCAGTCTGTGAAAAAACAAGCAAACTTTATTCAAACAGCTGAGAATTACATCATTCTCAGCGTACTTCCTAAATTAAAGCAAATTCCTCCCACCACAAATTCCTCAGTCCTATCGCAAACCTTGGCCCAATTAGGCAAACTGCCAAAGGCCTTTCTTGGCAAACATTCAGAAGACACCGATACAAAACAAATGCAAAAAGATGAAGCTATCAACATTGTTTTCCGGCAAAGAGCCCAAACGCCGTTGCTGGTCTTTTAAGCCTTATGGGAGGGGCCAATCATCTCTTGGCCCTACTCCTGAGTTATCCTCTTTGCTTGACCTGCTCTTGCCTTCTGGCAGCTCTTCTCATGCATGCATTAGGAACAGGCTCCTCCTATTCCTCTGCCTCACTACTATCAGTCTCTGGAAGCTCCGGAGTCCGCACCTCACTCCCCGATGGCCCTGGCCCCACCTCAGCCTCCTTGCTGTCCAGCTCCGTTGCCAGCTCCCCAGGCTGCTGGCAGACCACAACAGACCAGGTTTTATATTAATTTTTGCTCCAAAAGATGCATTATGGCTTATTTTCCAGTTAGGTCTTATTTGGGGGGAAATACAGTACTAAACGCCTCCATCTGCTGACGATCTTAACTGGGGCCTATTTTTTTGGGTAGGGCTTATATTACGAGCATCCTGAAAAATCATGCTAGGCCTTAATTTCCGGTTGGGTCTTATTTTCAGGGAAACAGGGTATCATAAACAGAAAGTAGAAGGGCATTGTAAGCAGGAGACCACCAAGCGTTGACCTTTGTCCTCATCTACGATGACAGCAGATTTCCCAACAGTTTGCAGTCTCGAGATGCAGTGATGGTTTCTCAGAGGTAAGTCTGTATTTTCTGACTCCTGACTTTTCTAGTGTTCTTGTTCATTTTCCGGGATGAAACAATAGTCTACAAAAAAATGGGAATTGCTCCCTTGTATTAAGGATTGTACAATCAAAGGCCGCTCCTCATTCCAGGTAATTCTCAACATAATTTCAAAACTTTTCTGCAAGAGATCATCTTAAACCTCTGCCTCTATTTTTTTTTTTTGGACATTTTTTAGAAATTAGAGAGATAATCAAGGAAAAGTGGGAATAAGTGTTTCCACCTACCTTTTGACTGACCCCATTTATCTCTTTCTTCAACTTCTGTCACCATGCCATCCTCAAGAACAGGGGTCTCCAACCTTGGCAACTTTAAGACTTGTGGATTTCAACTTCCAAAATTCCTCAACCAGCTTTGCTTTGCTGGCTGAGGAACTCTGGGAGTTGAAGTCCACAAGTCTTAAAGTTGCCAAGGTTGGAGACCCCTGCTCAAGAGGGCCATGGATAGCTCAGGCTGTAAGGAGCCTGTTATTAGAACACAGTAGCCTGCAATTACTGCAGGTTCAAGCCCGGCCCAAGGTTGACTCAGCCTTCCATCCTTTATAAGGTAGGTAAAATGAGGACCCAGATTGTTGGGGGGGCAATAAGTTGACTTTGTAAATATACAAATAGAATGAGACTATTGCCTTATACACTGTAAGCCGCCCTGAGTCTTCGGAAAAGGGCGGGATATAAATGTAAATAAAAAAAATAAAAAAATAAAAAAGAGAGGGGAAAAAAATCTTGAGACTTTCTGACATTTGCTTTTCTCTCTCAAGGACCATTTCTCATCTACAAACTCCAAATCTAAAGTAGTTTGTCCTCAGGAACAAGATCCTTGACTGATTTATAGCAATTCCAGCTGTTGGCTCAGTTCTTCTGTCTATTTGAGGTGGTACTCAAACGGGCCAGCTCTATCAGCCAGGACATCATTCACCCATACCCTGCAATGTAATATATGCCATCACCTGCCAGCTGTGCTTTTAGCTGTCTGTGTAGGATAACAGGTCTGTCTCAGATGAGAAATATTTTTTTTTAAAAAGCCTGAACATTAAAAATAAGAACATTATGAAATCAGCAGGATAATATTACGTTTCCTTGGCCAATGCTCTTTCTGACCTCAAGGTCGCTATTCCTTTTACACCATCAGCATCAAAAGGCCTTTCAAGGAAATGCTGGTGTTCAGTTTCTGGACTTGAATATTTCAGTCCATTTGATTATAGCCAGTGCACAGGTAGTCCACAACTTATGACCACAATTCAGTTTAAAATAACAGAGTTGGAAGGGACCTTGGAGGTCTTCTAGTCCAACCCCCTGCTTAGGCAGGAAAACCCTACACCACTTCAGACAAATGGGTATCCAACATCTTCTTAAAAACCTCCAGTGTTGGAGCATCCATAACCTCTGGAGTCAGGTTGTTCCACTGATTAATTGTTCTAACTGTCGGGAAATTTCTCCTTAGTTCTAAGTTGCTTCTCTCCTTGATTAGTTCCCACCCATTGCTTCTTGTCCTGCCCTCAGGTGCTTTGGAGAATGGCTTGACTTTATAATAGCTTCTGAATAGCTTCCTTGTGGCAGCCCCTGAGATATTGGCTATCATGTGTCCCCTAGTCCTTCTTTTCATTAAACTAGACATACCCAGTTTCTGCAACCGTTCTTCGTATGTTTTAGCCTCCGGTCCCCTAATCATCTTTGCTGCTCTTCTCTGCACTCTTTCTGGAGTCTCCACATCTTTTTTACATCATGATGACCAAAACTGGATGCATTATTCCAAGTGTGGCCTTACCAAGGCCTTATAAAGTGGTATTAATACTTCACATGATCTTGATTCTAGCCCTCTCTTTATGCAGCCTAGAACTGTGTTGGCTTTTTTGGCAGCTGCTACACATGGCTGGTTCATATTTAAATGGTTGTCCACTAGGACTCCAAGAGCCCTCTCACAGTTACTACTATTGAGCGAGGTACCACATCATATACTGTACCAGTGCTTTTTGGGTTTGTTTGTTTTTTTGACCCCCAAGTTTCTGTTGCTAAGTGAGACACTTGTTAACTGAGTTTTCTTCCATTTTACAACCTTTCTTGCCATAGTTGTTAAGGGAATCAGTGCAGTTGTTATAAGTTAATAACACGGTTGTTAAGTAAATCTGGCTTCCCTGTTAATTTTGCTTTTCGGAAGGTCGTAAAAGGGGATCGTGTGACCCCCCAGGACAATGCAACCGTCATAAATGTGACTCACTTGCCAAGCTGTCTGAATGCTGATCACGAGACCACAGAGATGCCACAGTGGTCGTTAAGTGTGAAAAACAGTCATAAATCACTTTTTTTCAGTGCCATTGTAACTTCACTAAAGGTCACTAAATGAACTGCCAAAAGTCAAGGATGACCTGTAATTCTGACATTCTCTCCTGGCTGTGTGTAGCAAATTTAAAATTTAGCAAAATCAGAAACGGAATGTCATCTGCCTCCCGTGGCTTCTTCATTTGTTCCTAGAACTGTCAGCAGACTATTTATCTCCCTTTTAGAGTTTTTGAATTCCGTTCTTACGGATAAAGCCTGTATTGATCTGAAGCAGGTCTTGTGTTGGTCGGCGTTGATATGATTGAAAGAGCTGTTCCTTCAATTTGATCGTGTAGATCAGAGACCTTCAAACTTGGCAGCTTTAAGACTTGTGGACTTCAACTCCCAGAACTGAATTCTGAGAAGAAGCGAAGAAGAGAATTCTGGGAGTTGAAGTCCACAAGTCTTAAAGCTGCTAAGTTTGAAGACCTCTGGTATAGATGATCCAAGTATGATCCACAGCATGAAAAGGCTGAGCCACTTAATTCGGGGTCTCAAGCATTTTTCAACCAGGGTATTACTAATAGATGTATAGATAGATGCTCTTCGTGATGACTGGCAAATTAAACAGTCAGCTTCTTACAAGAGTAAGTGATGAAGGCAAAGGCTAGCCTTCCAGAAGAAAAGCCAAATATCTATATTACAAGTAAATAAATTATTATTAGTAGTAGTAGTACCAGTAATATTATCAACAACAACACCATCAAATATCCAGATTTGACTACTTTAAGACAAATTTTAAGACAAATTCCTTGTGTATCCAATCACACTTGACCAATAAAGAATTCTATTCTATTCTATTCTATTCCAAAAAAGAATAAGAATCAGAATAACAACAACAACACCATCAAATATCCAGATTTGACTACTTTAAGACAAAATTTTAAAACAAATTCCTTGTGTATCCAATCACACTTGGCCAATAAAAAAATCTATTCTATTCTATTCTGTTCTATTCTAGTCTAGTCTAGTCTAGTCCAAAAAAGAATAATAAGAATAAGAATAACAACACCATCAAATATCCAGATTTGACTACTTTAAGACAAAATTTTAAAACAAATTCCTTGTGTATCCAATCACACTTGGCCAATAAAAAATTCTATTCTATTCTATTCTAGTCTAGTCTAGTCTAGTCTATTCTAGTCTATTCTAGTCTAGTCTAGTCTAGTCTAGTCTAGTCTAGTCTAGTCCAAAAAAGAATAATAAGAATAACAACAACAACAACAGCATCAGACATCCAGATTTGACTATCCCGGTTCCCCTGTAGGGACCCGATAGGTAGACAAAAATGCCAAACCCAGTCTGAACATCTGGCTCATTGTGCGATGATCAATAAATCATACATTTAATTTTAACTGGATTTTAAATTTAAGGTCTCTAATTTTTAAAAAAATCTTTTCTATGGCATTTTTACTGAATGATTGTAAGCTGCCTTGAATAGTCTTTGGTGAGATAGATGGCATATAAGTTTAATAAACAAATAAATAAAAGAGCAATGTGCCTTTAAGATCTGGGGGGGGAGTGGGAGGGGCCTTCTGAGACTTTTGCTAAGAGTACACCTTGGATTTCAGCCCTTGATCTGGCAGGTGAGCAAAGTGAGAAGAGGGCTTTCCCCTTTCATAGCTTCTTGCTGGCCATACGCAGAGGACTCTGCAGGGGTCTCCAACCTTGGTCCCTTTAAGACTTGTGGACTTCAACTCCCAGAGTTCCTCAGCCAGCTTTGCTGGCTGAGGGACTCTGGGAGTTGAAGTCCACAAGTCTAAAAGGGACCAAGGTTGGAGACCCCTGCTCTGGGGGACAAAAAGAATAAGCGAATACTTCCCTTTTTAAAATCTCTTGGATGAGGTTGATGCTTTACCCTAAACAGCTCAGCAAGTTGGATTGCCCTGCGAATTAAAGGCTAAACATGGCACTGTATCTGACTGACAACGTTTTGTGCAAGCTCAGCTTCACTGGGCGTTTATGCTTTGTTAGACATCAGCTGCCTCTCTGGTCAGATTGCTGCCGGCTTAGAGAACAGTCCCTCCCCATAAAGTCAGCTAGTGAGATTTTTAGTGGCAGTTTGTTTTGATGCCTGTGTTTGGGCATTGAAGGCAAAAGGGAGGCAGGGAGGGAAGGAGGAGGGAGAAATGGAAGGGGAGGGAAGGGAAGGGAAGGGAGTGGAGAGGAGAGGAGAGGAGAGGAGAGGAGAGGAAAGGAAAGGAAAGGAAAGGAAAGGAAAGGAAAGGAAAGGAAAGGAAAGGAAAGGAAAGGAGAGGAGGAGGAGAGGAGAGGAGGAGAGGAAAGGAAAGGAAAGGAGAGGAGGAGAGGAGGAGAGGAGAGGAGAGGAGAGGAGAGGAGAGGAGAGGAAAGGAAAGGAAAGGAAAGGAAAGGAAAGGAAAGGAAAGGAAAGGAAAGGAAAGGAAAGGAAAGGAAAGGGAGAGGAGAGGAGAGGAGCGGAGAGGAGAGGAAAGGAAAGGAAAGGAAAGGAAAGGAAAGGAAAGGAAGAGGAGGGGCGGGGAAAGGAAGGGAAGGGAGAGGAGAGGAGAGGAGAGGAGAGGAAAGGAAAGGAAAGGAAAGGAAAGGAAAGGAAAGGAAAGGAAAGGAAAGGAAAGGAAAGGAAAGGAAAGGAGTATGTGGACAGCTGGACAGATCAGACTGGGAATAATTCACTCCTTCTCCGTCCTGCCTACTTAACAGGTTTGTGACTGTGATGATAACATTAGAAGAGAAATCCGTACACAAACCATCTGGAACTCCTAGAAGAAAAGCTGGATATTAATTTAAAATCAAAACAGAGCCATTTCTGTGGGAGGCGAGGGGGTGAACCCCAGCTCCCCCTCTGCTCTCGATCTAGAACCCTGTCCCAGCTAGCATCCCTCTTCCTTGAGCAGGCAAACAAAAGGACTCTTCAAGGCCCGCTGCACAAGCACAAAAGCTTGTGGCCTGAGCAGGCCTGTTATGGGAGGCTGTGGGCAAAGACACTCTCATTTCCATTCATCAGGCAGGAGTGAGCATGGGGCCTGGTGCAGCTGTGCCTCAGCTGACCTCTCTGAGTTATGGATGACCCCGAAGGAGGTGAAACCAAGGGACGTGTTTATTACCTAGCTTTCCACGATGAGTCCCCACCAGCCACCACCCTCCTCTGCATCATGAAAGTGGGTCATTTAATGAAGCTGCCACCAAAATCATCTTGGCCATCTGTCCCAACCGGGTGCCCTTTTGGAAGGGTTAGGCAGCCTCTTCCATCACCTCCATCAGGTAGGAGCGTTTCTCGGGGAAGATGGGAATTGTAATCCAAAATATTTGGAGCAGTGGGTTCAAGGTAGGAGCGTTTCTTGGGGAAGATGGGAACTGTAATTCAAAACATTTGGAGCAGCTGGTTCCAACTGCTAAATTCTTCAGACTTTTCCAGTCCAGAGTGAGCTAATATTGTCTCTACTTGAATTCTAGTTTGTATTCTGACCTAGGTTTCCTGAGACAGTAAAAAGCACACAATTAGTCCCAAAAACCCAACAGCCTATGCTGAGTCACAAATAGTTTGTAAAGAATCCAACAGAAGTCTGCCACAATCCTTCGGGATAAGGCTGATAAGCACCCACCTTTATCTCCCTTGACACGCTGCCAAAGACCTAGACCACCTAGTGGTCACCTCTATTTCTTAGCCAAGAGAGTCAGGGTTATCTAAAGATTTTTCTGAGGTCATGTGACCAGCATGGTTTTATGCCGTGGTACACGAAATGCTGTTATTTTCCCACCAAAGTGGTACCTATTAATCTACTCGCAGTTGCATGCTTTCAAACTGCTAGATGGGCAGGACCTGGAGCAAGGAATGGGAACTCACACCATCGCACAGCACTCAGGTCTCAGACCCAAGCTGTCAGCTCTCCATCCAACAAGCTCAGCATCTTTAACCACTGAGTTTTCACGCCCCCTGGTAAATATCTAAGATTCTGCAAGAATGTGTTCAATTGTGACTCCTGATTCAACTAAGCTGGCTCAGGAATTCTGGGCGTTGAAGTCCACTGTTGCCGTAGTAGCCCACTCCTGCTCTTGCTCTTGCTCTCTCTCTCTCTCTCTCTCTCTCTCTCTCTCTCTCTCTCTCTCTCTCTCTCTCTCTCTCTCTCTCTCTCTCTCTCTCTCTCTCTCTCTCTCTCTCTCTCTCTCTCTCTCTCTCTTGACTGCCTTGACTTACTTGTAAAAATAATAAAAGCTGGATACAAATAAATAAATAAAACAAAGCACAGGAGGAAAAAGAAATGGCTGAAGAATTGCATGGGACATCCGGAAGAGATCTAGCAGAGATTTAACTTTCTGCGGCATTTTGCTACTAACTAATGGATGTCAAAAAAAAATTGTGTCCCGCAATTTGGCATCCTCACAACCTTTTGCTCTTGTGGGATTGCAGCAGTCAGTGTTGTGGTCCATCAGCAGCCTGCGGAGCTGGCAATGGAGTTGGACAACGATGAGGCTGGGGAAGGCCAGGATGAGGGCTCTGCGTCGGAGGCTGAGGTGTGGCCAGGGCCATCGGGGAGTGAGGTGCAGACTCCAGAGCCTCCAGAGACTGACAGTAGTGAGGCAGAAGAACAGGAGGAGCCTGTTCCTAATGCATGCATGAGAAGAGCTGCCAGAAGGCAAGAGCAGCTCAAGCAAAAAGGACAACTCAGGAGTAGGGCCAAGAGATGATTGGCCCCTCCCATAAGGCTTAAAAGACCAGCACGGCATTAGACCTTTGCCGGAAAACAACGTTGGTAGCTTCGTCTTCTTGCATTTATTTTCGTATCGGTATCTTCTGAACTTTTGCCAAGAAAGGCCTTTGGCAGTTTGCCTAATTGGACGAAGGTTTGCGATAGGACTGAGGAATTTGTGGTGGGAGGAATTTGCTTTAATTTAGTTGGACTACGCTGGGAATGAAGTAATTCTCAGCTGTTCGAATAAAGTTGTTTGTTTTTTCACTGACTGAGTTTCCTACTACCTACTTGGGCCTGAGTCACAAAAGTCGGAGCCCCAACCCAGTCCATTGTTCCCCTGCTGAGTGATCCCCATTAATTTTTTTTCCTTTCTGTTTTCCACTGGGCTGGAGAAGGTGGTTCCTACGGCCACCGACAGCATGATTGATGGCTTTGCACTCCAAAGGAATGAATTACAAATATTGATTAGATTCTCATCTGCTTGGGCCAGGATGGGGGGGGCGTGCATTGAGGCCAGTCCAAGGTGATGGGGGAGGATAGAGGAAAGAAGAAAGGAGGCTACTGGCAGGAGAGGAAGGGAGGCAGTTAATTCAAAAAATTAATTGCTGTCAAGTGGATTTGGATCCCAATCAATCAAGGTCAGGACAGTTGTGATTCCCCGTCAATAGAAGCATGGACTGGTGCACTGCAGTGGCCCAGCTTCTGTGCTAATTGGCCGGGGGTGGGGGTGGGAAGAGAGAGGCCCTGCCTCTCGCCTATACATCCCAAAACAGGCTGCGGCTGATGCAGAGAGAAGCACAAGAATGGGTCGTGCCGTTTCATTTTGGGGGGTGGGTGGGAGCCGTGAACTCTTGCAAGCCTGCTACCCTCTTCCGTGGCATCTAGCGTTCTCTCGGTGTACTCATTTACACACCGGCGGTGTTTATATGACATGCCTAGCTGAGCAGAGGGTGTTAGCATGTTGTGCAAACACCATCGTAGAAGAAGAGACTGGGACGGATGTAGTAGGATGGGACTGGAAGAGGTCCAGAAAGGTGATTTGCAGTAGAATTCAGTGAGCGAAGCTCAGCAACGCAACAAATGGAGATGATAGAAAGAAGAATGGATCGGTGTTTCCCTACCATTCTGATGAATGTGGATTTTATCTTCGATAAATGTCGGCGCACGGTTGCTCTTTCTGCGTAGAATCAAAGCTGGAGGTTTAGTCCATATTGCATTAATTTGTGATATGGGTGAAGAGGGTTAAATATTGGTCCAATGTATGCCTCTATCCATTATGCCATGTTTGATCTGTTACAGGGTAACGATCAAAGGGCCAGATTAAGATGGCAGCAGCTCCAATGCCTGCACAAATACGAAGGTCACTCGGAAATGTTGGGAAAGGAGTTTGTTTGTTGCAAATGTTTCATTAGCCAACTAGATGACATCATTACTTTATTTCCTAATTAGATGCAGAGGTGGGTTTCAGCAGGTTCGGACCAGTTCTGGAGAACCGGGAGCGGAAATTTTGAGTAATTCGGAGAACCGGTAGTAAAAATTCTGACTGGCCCCGCCCCCCATCTATTCTCTGCCTCCCGAGTCCCAGCTGATTATTAATATTATTATTATTATTTATTCGATTTTTATACCGCCCTTCTCCCGAAGGACTCAGGGCGGTGTACAGCCAAAAGTAAAAACAGACAATACAATATACAATTTAAAATACAAATTAAAAAAGTTATTTTATAATTGGCCTAAAAAACTTTAAAATATATAAAACTAAAACCCCATTAAAATTAATACTAAAATTTAAAATCGATAAAATTTAAGAACGATAAAATTTAAGCCAGCCCCGCGCGAATAAAAAGATGTGTCTTCAGTTCGCGGCGGAAGGTCCGAAGGTCAGGTATCTGGCGTAAACCCGGGGGAAGCTCGTTCCAGAGTGTGGGAGCCCCCACAGAGAAGGATCAGGAGGAAATGGGGATTTTGCAGTAACCTTCCCCTGGATTGGAGAGGGAATGGAGATTTTACAGTAACCTTCCCTGGAATGGGGTGGGAATGGAGATTTTATAGTATCCTTTTCATGCCACGCCCACCAAGCCACACTCACCAAGTCATGCCACGCCCACCAAGCCACACCCACAGAACCTGTAGTAAAAAATTTTGAGACCCACCACTGGTTAGACAATGAAACATCTGCAAGCAAATCACGAAAGCTCAGAGAGTATCAAGGACTCCGTAGTTCCTCTTTACTTACAAGAGATCCCAAAAGTGTTTTTTTTTTTACAGGAGGTAACTGGACTTCCTTTGTTTTCTCTTGAAGGTGTTTCGCTTCTCAAGCAAGACGCTTCTTCCCTTCTGATTGAATGGTGGGGACTGGAAGGATATATATTCCTTGAAGTCATCTGGTCCTTAGCGCTCTCTCTGAGAGTCCTTGAGGCCACTTGGAACCACTCAGAAAGAGTGCTAACGACCAGATGACTGCAAGGAATATAAATCCTTCCATTCCCCACCATTCAGTTAGAATGGAGGAAGCTTATAGGATGAGAAGCAAAAACATCTTAAGGAAAAAAACGAAGGAAGTCCAGTTGCCTCTTGAGCAAAAGCGCCTTTGGGACCACCATGACCTGGATGACTGAGACTCTCCGTAGACATTTGGCTACAGATATTCTCTTCCATGGGAATGTTAGGATAGTGATTTCTACTACTTCACAGAGTTGACGTAAAGGAGCAACGTATCCAAGAGAGGAAGGATGGCGTATATTGTTTTAAGTTCCTTGAAAGAAAGGAGACAGATTAGCAAATATTTTTGTAATGGAATGATGGAACATTTAGAATGGAACCCTTAATGTGAGAAGAATAGGGTAGCTGCAAAAAAAACAACCAGCTAAAATGAATTTGTATTTAAAAAGTATACATTTTTTTTAACTGGAAAAAAAATTGTCAGAGCAATGGAGGGAAGCCACGTCTCTCCAGATACTGCAGAAGTATGATTTTTAACATTTCTGGCCTCTGGCTCTATTCATTAGCTCTGCAAAAATTTCTGTTCCACACCACAATCCATCCATCAGATGATCTGTTTCTCTGTTTCTCTCTCTCTTCCCCCCTCTTTCTCTCTCCTCTCTCTCCTTTCTTTGTCTTTCTCTTCTCTCTCTCTCTCCTTGTTCTCTCTCCTCACTCGCTTTTTTCTCTCTATCACACTCTCCTTTCTCTTTCTCTCTCTGCCCCCTCTCTCCTTTCTCTTTCTCTCTCCTTTCTTTGTCTTTCTCTCTCTCTCTCTCTCTCTCCTTTTTTTCTCTCTCTCCTCACTCGCTCTTTTTTTCTCTCTCCCACACTCCTTTCTTTCTCTCTCTCTCCAAACAACCTTCATTCACTCTTCTTTAGTTGTCTTTGTCCCTGAGGCCACTTATCCAACAGCGATGTTTATTTTTTTCCCCTTGGATGGCATGGAAACATGTACAGTATACACAAGAGGATTAAACCTTCTTACTGGACCACCAGTTTCAGGATTTGTACCGTACATTGAAACGTAAAGTAATGAGATTGGATGGGTTTCTACAATATCCTAAATTATTGGGGAGGGCAAGGTTAAAATCACTGGATAGCACGGGATTTGGGGCCTTCATGGCTGCAACATCCTGGTCTGTTAGGTCACCTCTGATCAGGTCACCATTGGAAACGTAGTTCCATATCAGTTAAAAGACCATAATCTCCGCTTCTCCTCCCGTAAAAATCAAGAGGAAAGGAGAAGACAATTCTCGCCGGTTGTGTCTTTAAGTGGAAAGAGATGGAAAACATCTCTTCTGTCAAAAGTTTGAATCAGGGCTTCCTTCGTGGACCTCCCAGCCAATTTCCAACTTGTCCTCTGCAAAGTGATGGGGTGGTGGTTGTTATTATTATTATTATTATTATTATTATTATTATTATTATTATTATTATTATTATTATTATTATTATTATTAATATCCCGCCCTTCTCCGAAGACTCAGGGCGGCTTACATTGTGTTAAGCAATAGTCTTCATCCATTTGTATATTATATACAAAGTCAACTTTTATTGCCCCCAACAATCTGGGTCCTCATTTTACCTACCTTATAAAGGATGGAAGGCTGAGTCAACCTTGGGCCTGGTGGGACTTGAACTTGCAGTAATTGCAAGCAGCTGTGTT
This sequence comes from Ahaetulla prasina, assembly GCF_028640845.1. Taxonomy (NCBI): domain Eukaryota; kingdom Metazoa; phylum Chordata; class Lepidosauria; order Squamata; family Colubridae; genus Ahaetulla; species Ahaetulla prasina. The sequence continues at coordinate 17,979,142 of NC_080548.1, forward strand.
AATAACAGACAGACTTAGTCTGCTGAGGTTGCTGCTTAAGATACGTTACATGAATCCCCTTCCTTTTCTACAGAGTAAAGATGTTTTGTCAGGGAAGATGGCCGAATTTCCAGAGAAGGAATCAGCTGTGCACAATGAGAGCTACAGCCGAATCCATTCCCCCCTCCCCCCACCCCCCCACCCGCAACCTACAAAGCTGCTCCTTTAAGTTACTCCAGAATTTCTACCCTGGCGTTGATATCAACCAAACCTACATCCGTGTTCAGTCCATTTAGGATGATCACACATAGCTGTAGTAGAATACATTCCTGCTTAGCGAGTGTAGAAGGAACCTTTCAGCTTGCAAGTTGTTTGCTGCCTGAAGGGCAACAGCACCTTTGTCTTCCGTGCTGCACTGCAGTCAGCTACGCGCAGGGTGCCCTCTGCAATGCCACTGCATCTAGTCGGCTGCTGCAAAGGCGAGCAAATGGCCCCGTTTTCTTCTGCTAGGGTGGGACAAGGCCACGAAGTGCAGGCTGGGTGAGAATGGAATGTGGACACTATAGAGATGCTTTCAAAGGATGGAACAAGAGCATCCACAGATCGTTTTAAAAGTAGACTTTGTGTTCTTGTGCTCCCACTGCTTAGTAGTATTTTTCCTCTGCATTTGTAGAATATAGAATGACAGAGTCGGAAAGGAACCTTGGAGGTCTTCTAGTCCAACCTCCTGCCTAGGCAGGAAACCCTACACCACTTCAGACCAATGGTTATCCAATCTCTTCTTAAAAACTTCCAGTGTTGGAGCATTCACAACTTTTCTAGGGGAAAGTATTTTAATGAAGGCAAGACAACAAATGAAAGGTCCACCTCTGAGGCGAATAGAATAGAATAGAATAGAATAGAATAGAATAGAATAGAATAGAATAGAATAGAATAGAATTTTTTATTGACCAAGTGTGATTCGGCTTTGAAACGGAGATGAGCACAGCCCCCTAGAGTCGGCAACGACTAGCACGTATGTGCGAGGGGAACCTTTACCTTTACCTTATAGGCTCTTAGTGTACGTAAAAGATGCGTTCACAAAGAATCATAAGGTACAATACTTAATGATAGTCATAGGGTACAAATAAGCAATCAAGTTGCTAAGGTTGAGAAACACTGAGATAAACAATGCTTCCTGGAAAGAATTTGATAGCAACAGCACTTAGCAATAAGACTTCTATAACTACTTCACAGTGCTTTTTACAGCCCTCTCTAAGTGGTTTACAGAGTCAGCCTATTGCCCCCAACAATCTGGTCCTCATTTTACCCACCTCAGAAGGATGGAAGGCTGAGTCAACCTTGAACCTGTGAGATTTGAACTGCCAAACTGCAGCTAACAGTCAGCTGAAGTAACCTGTAGTACTGCACTCTAACCACTGCACCACCAAGGCTCTTTGGGTGCAGAATATCGAATTCTCCATGCAGAGACTTCTCCACTTGTGCAAAATTACTCTGTTCCCCTCAGGAAGGTTATTTTATTTTAACCTCTTTTCCTCTTTCCCCTTTCCTTACCAAATGAGACTTGAAACATCTACCAATAACCCCACCCCCTTTACACAAAGGCAAACACCCCCCCCCACACACACACACTCTAACTGGGCAAGTATCTATAATAGTGCTTCTTCCAAGGCTATTCAAAGCATGAAAAAAAAATCTCTTTACAATTGCACCTCATAAACCCTAGTAAAAGTAGCTGTGTGGTCCTTTGGCCCCAATTTCCTCACCTTTATCCTATGCAGATGCTGAGAATGTTGCAAAAATCAGCTACATGGGTGGAAACAGGCCTCAAGATGGTACCAAGGCCAAACAGGAATTAGGACATGCCTTTTTAACTATTTTAATGCCTTTGTTTTTTTTAAAAAGAAATGACTTGTTAAGGAAAGAAGAGAGGAAAAGAGAGGAGAAGGGAGAGGAGGGAGGGGGAGGGAGGAGAGAGGAGGGAGGGAGGAAGGGGGAGAGGAAGGGGGAGGGGAAGGAAGGGAGAGAGAGAATAGGAGGGGAGGGGAGAGGGAGATGAGAGGAGGGAGTGGGAGAGGAAGGAAGGGAGAAGACGGGAGGAGAGGAGGGAGGGGGAGAGGGAGAGGAGGGAGGGGGAGAGGGAGAGGAAGGGAGGGGGAGAGGAAGGAAGGGAGAAGACAGGAGGGGAAGAGAGAGGAGGGGAGGGGAGGGGAGGAAGGTGGAAGATATAAAGTATAATGACAGCCAATTTTTCATCTCATCCAACTATCTGTTTATAGGGTTTGTTTTGTTTTTTTGACGGGGGAACTGTGGGTCTACAAAATGTTCAACCCTCGCCGTATTCAAGCAGAACCAAGCCTTCTGCTAAGACTGGACAGGGCTGCCTGCAGCGGTACAGCTCCATGTAGCCTTTGAACTAATTTTAAAACATCTTATATAAAGAATCATTTCAGATCTCTGGCGGAAGCTTGCTGTACCTACTTGCAGCCTGCTGTTCAGAGAAGAGGTTCTTGGGAAGAACAAATGCTGTCAGAATTGGTTAGATTTGTCTTATTTCAGCACCGGCAGGTGGACAGCGCCATTCTGCCCATAACAAGCAAGCTCAGAGGGCACCCAGGATTCTACTGTTCCTCAACTTAAAACTTGAAATGTCCTTTGTTTTGTTCCTCTGCATCCATCGCTTTAGTCTCTTTGCTTCACTTAATGGCAAAACCCTCCCTCTCTGTTACTCTTCCATACTCTTCCGTAACCCTTGATTATTTTGCCTGCAAATTGCTAACACCGCTACCCCTCTGGAAACGGCACCTTAATACATGTCCATGAACATTTGAAGCTCCTCAAGGGGCTTCAAAGAGGATAGCCCTTTGGTCACAAGTGAGAAGACGATCTAATTTTCTTCCCTCCTCCTCCTCCTCCTGGGCAGACCCTTTCATCAAAGTGGTTTTGGTTTTGTTGGTGCAACGTAGTGGTTATAGATTCCAAGCTACAATTAAGGCTGCCTCTGCACATACCTTGCTTCTACTATGAACTCAATTCTCCATGCCTCCCAGCACCCGTGAGATGGGAAATGATCGTTCAAACTTATTTTACAAGGTGGTTATTAAGAGCCCAAGCAGATAAAGAATGATGGGAAAGGCTCTGAACATTTGAAAGTGTTACACAGATATGAAGCTTCATCCTTATTAGTGTTACTCAATGCCCTTAAGCGCTCAGACATTTGTGTGTGTGTGTGTGTGTGTGTGTGTGTGTGTGTGTGTGTGTGTGTGAATATTTTATTTCTTTTCCCTTTCCTCAGCATTTCCTGCTGGCTGTTTTGCTGCTCTTTAATTAATTGCCTCCTAGTCCCCTGCTTTTGCTCTGCCATGTTATTATTGTGTTTTCTTCATTTTGATTGCTGTTTAATTTATAGTATTGGTTGTCAGCAGTTTATTACCAATGCTACAGATCTTCAGAAATCAAAGGGTAAGATATTGTTGTTGACCAAATAGGCAAAACAAGGAAGATGAAGAGAGTTTTAAAAGTACAATAAATAATATTATGATGAATGGGTGCTGAATGTGATTTTTTTAAAAGTAATTTATGAAGTTCTAACTCGGTCTTTTCCCCCCAAATTGTGATAGTATGAACCTATTATATACATATGTAATATGTTTTGGGTGCAAAACGGGTCTCCTGATCATTTTTTTCTATTCTAAAGCTTGATTTCATCTAATCTTATATTGCAATCCCATGCTTCAGAACCTTGGCCATTTTAAGCTCTCTGGACTTCAACTCCCAGAATTCCCCATCCAGCATTCAATTCAATTTTGGGAATTAAAATCCACACAGCTGTGACCAAAGTTGAGATACATGATGGCTATAAACGAAGGCCAGTGCAGATAATGTTCTGGGCATGTTGTATGAACCAGAATGCCAGGTTAAGCCTTCATGTGATTTATTGATTGTGGGCACCATGTTATATGAACGTAGCAATTGTATTTTATTGATTTAGATTTATGGGTTAGCATGTTGTTGCATGAGCCCAAATGATAAGAATGCACTGAAGTGAAGGAAACCCTCCTATTGTATATATCTGGTCCATCCTTTTCAAATTTGGGGCCCTACAGAGGTTTGGAACACATCTATCATCATCCCTGGCCTGTGTACAGTATTGTAATCCGAGGGACCTGGAGAATATTACTTTGATTGCTGTCACCATGGATGCATGCAGGGGTGGGCTTCAAAAATTTTAGCAAGGGGTTCTCTGCCCAGTTGCTGGGTGGGCGTGGCCTAGTCTGCCTCCTGCACCATGGCGGAGGGAGCGTTTTTGCCCTCCCCAGGATCCAGAGGCTTTCCTCAAGCCTCCGGAAGAGCGAAAACAGCCTCCCCAGGCTCTGGAGGCCCTCTGGAGGCCAGAAATAGGCCCATTTCCAGCCTTCCCGAACTTCTGGTAGGCCTGTTTTTTGCCCTCCCCGGGCCTCCGCATGCGCCCTGCACTTACCTGCATCCAAAACAGGCTGCATGGAGACTCCTGGGAGGGGAAGAGTGAGGTGGGTGGAGCCAGCCAGGAGTGGGATTGCGGGTTCTCCAAACTGCACAGAATCTTAGCTAGAGGTTCTCCCAGCAGCCTGTGAACCCCCAGCAGCCCACCCCTGGATGCATGTCTATGCAACCTTTCAGTATACCGGAGTCCCGTTAAAATCAATGGGGCCAAGATGGAAACAATTGACTGTGATTTGAAAGAGCTATATTCAAACCATGGAGCCATATCGCCCTATGTGGTGTTCTTCTCAAAGAGGTCCAAGAGATTTTGGCTTGGCTTTATCCTCCAAAACATCAAGATCTTTTTTGAGCCAAAAAGGTGCAGCAGGACAAAAGAAACGGTTACATCATAGGGAGAAACAAAGCTGCCCTCCAACTATTTCCGCCTCTCTGAAAAAAAACTCACTGACCTCCTCTAGCATTCAGCACTCCTGACTCATCCTAACTTCAGCTTAGATCAGTTTGTTGGTAAGTTCAACTCTCTGTAATTGTCAAGCTCTGATTCCAAAATTAAGAGGGCCTCTCAGGACAAACGCGGCAGGAGATCTACCGTCATAATTTGGTTCCAGCGGGGGTAGCGTATTTGTTTTTTTGGGAACAAATGCAGAGAGTTAAGACTCCCTTAACAATTAAAAAAGTACATACACTTTTAAATATTACAGCATACTAGAGATTTATGCAGTGGAATGAAAGAGCTGCCAATTACCTAAGCTAATTATATATAAAACTGTGCCTACTGAGCTACTGCCGGCCTCTTTGATGATTATTCGGTTCTATTACGGCGTCTCCCAAATCTTCAGTGGCAAATGGAACTGGTTAATCTTAAATTTGGTTCAACCTGGCGAGAGTGGGAAAAAAAGCATCTTCAGAAACAACACGGAAAAGAAGCAGCAGCTCAAAAGGTTTCCCAGTGAGGTTAGAGTAGACCAGAAGCTTCAGGCTAAACTTGTCAAGAGCCAGGGAAATCAGGAGAGCCAGGCAGTTCAAACTAATATAAAGATTTACTGCAAATTTAAGCTCTCTACAAGAATCTGATCTACTAACCGTCCAAGCAAATTGGCAGTAGATAAGAGTCAATGGAATTCAAAGTCGGATGTAGATTTCCGGTGGGCATGAAGAGACTCATGACTGGAATGTTTCGGGCTCCCATGGACAGCAATGGCATCGAGTGGAGCTCGCTGTCAGCATGTTTTGGCCCAACGAGTATCAGGTGAGACAAGGATTACTATCAGGCACAATAAATCAGGAAGCAAGGTGGTTGAAATGACTACAAGTTTCTTGCATGCAGGGGTGAAATGCTCCCGGTTCGGACCGGATCGGGTGAGCCGGTAGCGATGGGGACAGGTAGTTCGGTGAACCGCAAGCAAAAATCCCTGCCTGCTAACACTGTGTACAAGAATCTGGACTACTACCATTACTACTAAAGAAACTCAACTAGTCAAAGCAAATTGGTGGTAGATAGGAGTCAATGGAATTCAACGTGGGCTGGGCTTAGATTTCTTGTGGGCATGAAGAGACTCATGACTGATGATGTGTTTGACGCCTCCCTCCCTCAGGCTCAGCCTGGTCATCTCCTAGTAAACTATTGAAAAAGGAACCAGAAAAGTGACATGGTGGGATTCAGGATACTAGAAGGAAGGCTGGTTGTCATCCTAAAGAAGAAGTCTACTCCCATTCGGAGCTGAAGATACAGTACAATGTGTTCTATTGGCTGCTGACTAGTACAGAGGTCTGCAACCTTAAACACTCAAAGAGCCATTTGGACCCATTTCCCACAGAAAAGAAAACACCGGGAGCCACAAAAACCCTTGAGCGTCCACAAAACTAGCATATGTAGTTGAATTAAATGTTCTGTTTTCTTCTGAAAGTTTTCTTTTCTTGGATTTATCCGTGGTTGGCCTACCGGGGATTGAAAAGCTCAGTAAATCGTGTGCCGGTGGCTATCGCACATTGACGGTTGTGACACATATTTTGAGTGACAGGGAGCCACAGCAGAGGGGTGAAAGAGCCACATGCAGCTCCAGAGCTGCAGGTTGCTGACTCCTGGACTAGTAGCTATTGACAACCAAGCCAAGATACAGCTAGTTCTCAACTTATAACCACAATTGAGACTAACATTTCTGTTGCTAAGCAAAACGGTGTTTAAGAGAGTTGCACCCAATTGTAGAGTCTTTTTTTTTTTTTGCCATGGTTGTTAACTGAATCACTGCAGGTGTTAATGAATCATGCAGTCGCTAAGCAAATCTGCCTTCCCCCATTGACTTTGCTTGTGGGAAGCCAGCTGGAAAGCTTGCAAACGAGCTCAGGGCACTGCAACTGTTGTAAATGGATGAAGACTATTGCTTGACGTAGTGTAAGCCGCCCTGAGTCTTCGGAGAAGGGCGGGATATAAATGCAAATAAAATAAAAATAAATACATGCCGGTTGTCAAGTGCCCAAATTCTGATCACATGATCATACAAACAGCTGTACATCAAGGAGTAACTGTAGTTCTAAAGTTAAATGCTGTGCATAGTCAACAAATGCAAGCTCATTGGGTTCAAATCTTGTTACAAAGTTGAACATAGAACATCTAGTATGGAAACAGTGGCAAAAATTGCGTTCACGCCATATTGGAAGGAACGTAATACACCACCAGAGGGATTAATCATTCAGAAGATATATGACTGTGCCGAAATGGATAAACTTACCCTAGAACTAAAACAAAAAGATGATTCGGAATTTTACACGGTTTGGGAAAAATGGTACACCTGGATAGGTAATAGAAATAAAAATTGGAAAGATATATAAGGTTATTGAGGATTAGGTATTGAATCTAAGGTACATGGTATATATATTGTATGGAATGTTGATCCAAAGTATATAAAAATGACACAGTCCGTTGATTATGTACTACTGTTGTATAAAGGAAAAATTGTAATAAAAATTACTTATATATAAAAAAAGCATCTAGTATGGAGGACACCTACCTCTGAAGAGTCCCAATAAGGATAAAAACCAGCTGTCTAGTGACTCCTACTGGTTAATAGTCAATATCACATCCACAACGAGCTAAAGCTAACTAAAATAAATACAACAATAATAGTAACAGTACTTTATTCCATGTACATGCTGCCAACTCCCAGCGACTTTTAACATGGTTAAAACATTTTTAAAAACAAAGGACAAGCTTGCATATTAAACCTTGACTGATGATGCTGGTGAGGTGAAGTGCGGTTCAGTTGCGTCTGACTTTTGGTGGTTCTGCAGTATGGGCCAGCTCCCTCCACCCATCTTCCAATCTTGCACTACTTCTTTGAGTTGTTCTCTGCTTTGGCTGGCTCAAGACTTAGTGAAAGGAAACCAGGTCACCAAAGAACAGTGACTGGACACGATCAAAGCTGCCAAGTCTTGATTGTTAGGAAGAAGACCCTGTTCTGACAATGGAACAGATTGCATGAGAAATGGGTTGGACCCTGATGCCATCCCTCTAAGAACAAATCCATTTCAATCTAGTTCCTTGTGAAAAAATGCCAGTCCTTGGGCTGCATAGAATAGAATAGAATGGAATGGAATGGAGTAGAATCGAATGGAATGGAATGGAATGGAATGAAGTAGGGTAGGGTAGGGTAGGGTAGGGTAGGGTAGGGTAGGGTAGGGTAGGGTAGAATAGAATTCTTTATTGGCCATGTGTGATTAGACACAGAAGGAATTTGTCTGGTGTATATGTTCTCAGTGTACATAAGGAGAATAAAATACATTCATCAAGAATAAAAAGATACAATACTTAGTGATAATCAAGGTTACAATAAGCTATCAAATCGTACTAAGAAACAAAAACAATATAAATTGAAAAATATAAGCAACACGGTTATAGTAATAAGTGGGAAAAGACAGATACTAGTAAGGAAGAGAAGAATAATAGTAATACAATCTTAGTAAATTATTTGACAGTGTTGTGGAAATTATTTGTTTAGCAGAGTAATGGCGTTCGGGGGAAAACTGTTTTTGCGCCTAGTTGTTTTGGTGTGCATTGCTCTATAGTGTCGTTTTGAGGGTACGAGTTGAAACAGTTTATGTCCAGGATGTGAGGGGTCTGTAAATATTTTCACAGCCCTCTTTTTAACTCATGTAGTATACAGGTCCTCAATGGAAGGCAGGTTGGTAGCCATTGTTTTTTCTGCAGTTCTAATGATCCTCTGAAGTCTGGGTCTGTCTTGTTGGGTTGCAGAACCAAACCAGACAGTTATGGAGGTACAGATGACAGACTCTGTAGAACTGAATCAGCAGCTCTTCTGTTTGCATGGTTTTAAGCCAGTCTAAAGCTGGATCCAATTTCTTCTTTTGGGTTAGGTAAACAAATCCATGATTAGGTCTCTTTCCCCCTTTCAGAAACATACCATCTAGGACAAGACTTCTACTCCTGCCCCCCCATCCCCCTCCCTGTGCAACCCCACTTTAGCCCATCTGTGCTGCTGCTCTTTCTCCCAGTAGATGTTTCCCTGGTTTCAGACTTTGGTCTCCAGGGTGCAGTTCCATCCAGTGACTTTAGGGCTGATTGGAAAGAACTGTTTGAATCTGATGGCGATGGGGAGCTTGAGCAATTTCTAGGGTTTGTAATAAAGGGGGGAAAAACACAAGCCTTTTGGGCTGGTAAGGTGAACAGAGATTAAGATTCAGTATTTTAAATTAAAGCTTTTCTCTGGGTTGAGGAGACAATTGCTTTTAAAAAAAAAAAAGGTAGTTTTCCTCCCCAATGATGGGGCTTATGATAAGAGATCTGCACCCAGGCCAGTGAGTCTCAATAATAAGACCAGGGAAGTCAGATGGAAGGAAAACGTTATGAATGTTTGTCTTCCTTTTTTCTCCCACCAATTCAGTTTTAAAACTATTTTGAAAGGACTGGACATTAAGAAGGTAGCTTGCCTTTGTTTCATCTTTGTGTTAAAAGTGAAGCAAATCCATCAGTGACATCAAATATTCCTATTATTAATGCTTTTAAAAACTCTACCCTTGATCCATTTATCTTAACAACTAGCCCACCTTCTGTAGTTCTAGGATGGGGATATATGTATGTATGTATGTATGTATGTATGTATGTATGTATGTATACATATATATATGTATATATGTGTGTGTATATTCTTCTTTGATGTATGGATTTTGTTTTGGCTGGAACTTGGGAGCAAGGAAGGGTTGGGGATTGAATCCTGAATTTTGAAATTCCCCTAGAAAAGGTTTTCAGCCAGGAAGGAAAGAAATGCTTTGGGAAGGAGGGTAGGGCTGGAATTTTCTTTTTTTTTTTTTTTTTTTTTTGGCCATCTCTGAATTCCTTTCCTCTGGAAGAGAAGACGTGGATTTGGAACAAAGGAAGGGAATGTGAAAGATGTTTACATGGTCACACGGTGCTTTTGTTCATGCGACATACTTCGCTTCCCTTTCAAGCCCCATGGATGGTTGTCTCTATGCAGCCTATAAAAGCTAAGTTGCTTAGCTTTTAACCTTGGTTATTTATTTATCTTTTGAGTTTTAGTTCATGAAATGATCCCAGCTTGTTCGGTTAGGGATCTACCAGGTATCGTGCAAAAGCAGGAAATTGGCTTAATACGGGGGATGAACACGGACTATAACTAAATATAGTCCTGTTCACAACAACAGGATTGATCAGGTCAATGACAAGCTTACTTCCAGCCTCGCTCAGCCTGCTGAGTCCTTGAAATATTTACCCTCAGACGGCTCTTCCAAACCCATGAAATCTCAGATCCTTCCTTACCATTTGCTGTACTGTATGAAGCCATACCACGGATTAATTCAGGTATTGGGTGGACACGGTTTCTCTGGGTAAATGATGAAAGGGTATATAGATGGTTTTAGATGAGTACTTAATGGGAACCTTTTATCTGGCCTTGAATGGCCACCAAAATCCTTTGGATGCAACTGAAGTTCCCAAGTGACACACAATCTGATTGTCTGAAGGATTATATGACAATCCTACCAGCAGGGACATTGTCTTGCTGGAATCCATGTGAAAGAATAGAATAGAATAGAATAGAATAGAATAGAATAGAATAGAATAGAATAGAATAGAATAGAATAGAATAGAATAGAATAGAATAGAACATTAAAAATGTTTTAATTTTTTGTATTTTTGTTTTTTACATCGTCCTGAGTCCTTCGGGAGAAGAGTGGTATATAAATCAAAATAATAAATAAATAAATAAATTATTGGCCAAATGTGATTGGACACACAAAGAATTTGTCTTTGGTGCATATGCTCTCAGTGTACATAAAAAGAAAAAAAATCATTATACCAGATCCAAAAATTCTGTGTAGCTCCTATATAGCCATTTTATAAAATCCTTCTTTCGCTTTCTTGCTTTCTCTTTCTTTCTTTCTTTCTTTCTTTCTTTCTTTCTTTCTTTCTTTCGTTCTTTCTTTCCTTTCTTTCCTTTCTTCCTTCCTTCCGATGAACAACCTTTTTGATATTATTTATCATTTTCAGGAAGCCAGTCTATGTTTACTTTCCCTGAGTTTGATTGGAGTTTGATTGAAAAGAATAAAATTAATTTTCAAATAGGTACAATCCTAACATATATTTGCTTGGAATGTGCCTCATGAAAGTCCAGGGAAATCATTGGTGAGGAGAATAGATTCAGGCAGTTCAGGGTATTTATTCAGTATTCATTTTCTTCGGCTCGGCTTCAGTTGTTCCAGTTACTTGTTACCACAACCAGGAGCACAAAGTCGGATTTTCTGATAAAGGTTGCACTTCCCTGTAACCTTAAGTATAATCATGAATACACGGTGAAAAGAAACAAAAAATATACCCAAGCAAATCTGAAAGCAGGTCAATGCATGAACAGGAAAAGGGAGGAAAAATATGCAGAAGTATTTATTTATTCGATGAATATTTCATAGGCATACACTCTGTTTTATTTTACTTAAAAGAAAGATTCAAATTTGCAATCTAGTGTTTTGCTGTTGTTTTGTTCTGATTTTTTAAAAAAGGAAGGGATGTGGGAGGAGGGACAATTATATCTGATTAAAGGACTAAGGCCCAGAGGCCCCAGACCATAATAATAATTATTATTATTATTATTATTATTATTATTATTATTATTATTATTATTATTATTATTATTATTATTCAGCTTGCAAACAAAACCATAAGAAAAGACCAAAAAGGAGGGAGACGTTTTCTAATTCAAGATTACCAAGTCGGTCTTGTTTTGTTTTTTACATCGTCCTGAGTCCTTCGGGAGAAGAGTGGTATATAAATCAAAATAATAAATAAATAAATAAATTATTGGCCAAATGTGATTGGACACACAAAGAATTTGTCTTTGGTGCATATGCTCTCAGTGTACATAAAAAGAAAAAAAATCATTATACCAGATCCAAAAATTCTGTGTAGCTCCTATATAGCCATTTTATAAAATCCTTCTTTCGCTTTCTTGCTTTCTTTCTTTCTTTCTTTCTTTCTTTCTTTCTTTCTTTCGTTCTTTCTTTCCTTTCTTTCCTTTCTTCCTTCCTTCCGATGAACAACCTTTTTGATATTATTTATCATTTTCAGGAAGCCAGTCTATGTTTACTTTCCCTGAGTTTGATTGGAGTTTGATTGAAAAGAATAAAATTAATTTTCAAATAGGTACAATCCTAACATATATTTGCTTGGAATGTGCCTCATGAAAGTCCAGGGAAATCATTGGTGAGGAGAATAGATTCAGGCAGTTCAGGGTATTTATTCAGTATTCATTTTCTTCGGCTCGGCTTCAGTTGTTCCAGTTACTTGTTACCACAACCAGGAGCACAAAGTCGGATTTTCTGATAAAGGTTGCACTTCCCTGTAACCTTAAGTATAATCATGAATACACGGTGAAAAGAAACAAAAAATATACCCAAGCAAATCTGAAAGCAGGTCAATGCATGAACAGGAAAAGGGAGGAAAAATATGCAGAAGTATTTATTTATTCGATGAATATTTCATAGGCATACACTCTGTTTTATTTTACTTAAAAGAAAGATTCAAATTTGCAATCTAGTGTTTTGCTGTTGTTTTGTTCTGATTTTTTAAAAAAGGAAGGGATGTGGGAGGAGGGACAATTATATCTGATTAAAGGACTAAGGCCCAGAGGCCCCAGACCATAATTATTATTATTATTATTATTATTATTATTATTATTATTATTATTATTATTATTATTATTATTATTATTATTCAGCTTGCAAACAAAACCATAAGAAAAGACCAAAAAGGAGGGAGACGTTTTCTAATTCAAGATTACCAAGTCGGTCTTGTTTTTGTTTTTAAAATTTCGGTGGCCTCCCGGCTGAGCCATTGCTTCAGGCTGTCCCGTTGACATCAATGGGACTCCTCGACTAAGCCATAGGTCTCATCGATTTCAACGAGCTGCAGTCCTCCCGACCTGAGGGTTGAATTTGAATCCTAAACTCTGATTCGAAGACTTCCCGTTTTAAAATAAAATCTCAGAGACGTCAAGTTTTTAATTGAAATGGGCTTAAGGCAGCCCTCACCAACGTCTTAATTCCTCTCTTTCTCTTCTAATTCCCCCTCTCAGAGGCACAGTTGGCCGTGTTTCCACGACGTGCTTTAACCCTGGTTGCCGGGTTCTACGTTCAGCCGGGACAATGAACTCGAGGCTGAACCCAACGAGCGAGCCAAACACGTTAAGATAGCCAACTCGCGCACTCTCAAACCAACCACGGTTTAATAGCAACCGACCGCGGATGGCCGGCAGAGCCAGATGCAAGGTTTCTAGCTGACCTGCCGGTGGATGCGTGAATCCAGTCAATTAGACCAAACCCTCGCTTTATAAATACACGCGTTAGGGTTGCTTGGCCTCGTTTCGTTTTCCGTCGTTCTTCCTTGCCTTTCGTCAGTATCTGATTCTGCTCTTTTGGCCGCCCCCTACCCACCCGCCCACCCATCCGGGATAGAATTGATCCGGGTTTTGGGCCGGTCGGTCCTAAAAGGTCGCTCGGAATCTTCTACAACGCTGCTTCCTAGATCCTGTTGATCCCAGATTTCTCTTCTCCCGCCCCCCCGCCCCAAATCCCAATTGGCGGGCGAGACAAAACCAAAACCAAGCCCCCCCCCATCACCCCCAGGTGCGCTTATTCATTGAATGTGCGTGCAGGTAGAAAACTTTAGGCCACCTTAGGGAACCTTCAGACAATGGAGGCGGACCTCGCCTCCCCACCCCCCACCCCCAAAAAAACAGAAGAAGGCACCTGCAGCCTTCCAATAAAGCGGCGGGCGAAGAGAGATTTCCTTCGCCCAAAGGGTTAATTTTTTTTCCTATAGGGTAAAAAGCAGCGCCTCTATGAATATTTATGGGAAGCCATCAAAGTCACATTTCCCGGGGGTGGGGTTGATATATAGCACAAGCGGGAGGCGAGAAAAAGTGAAAAGGGGGGCCTGTGGATTTCTCTCTCTCCCCCCCCCCTCACCCACCCACCCTTCCCGGCTTGCACCTGAACGTCCCCGCCTTGCCCGAGCTGTTCTAGTTGTGTTTTGAGTTTGTTTGTTTTTTAAGGAAGGGGGAGGGGAAAAAAAACAACGTTTCTGCTTTTCAAACGTCCATTAGAAACCTTATGCCGGTCAGCTGCCCTCATCTTTAAAGGGGCTGGTTCCCCCCCCCCCTCCAAGCCTAATAACCCTTCTTACCACCGTAGACAAGCCTGCATTTGACGTTCTTCCCCCCCACCCCCTTTCCCCCCCTCTCGTTTCTTTTTCTTTTCCCTTGCTGTCTGCTACCTACTGCAGAAAAAGATGGAGAGTTGCACCCCTTGGCCTGGTACAAGAACCGGGAGAAGGAAAATCGAGGCGAACCGTTCGCTCCCCGCGCAAATATCCCTCTCCCGATGGCGAATCCCGACATTTGAAATGCGTCCCGCTTGCATTGGGGGTTCGAAACTCTCCCCTTTCCTCAGCCTCGCCGAAAAGGCCTCCGGGGCACGTGCGGAATAATTATTAACGTCCGACGGAGGGGTCCGGTTTTTCTTATTTATATGGACTCTAATTTTTTTTAATAAAAAAAAAAACAAAAAACCTCGAAGGCAGCCGGTTGGAGGGACTCGGAGGTTGACCTTACGGATAGCACGGCTCACATTTTTTTTAAAAAGGAAAAAAAAAAGCAGAAAGCCCACGTGTTAGGTGTCTACGTGTGTATGTGTAAATGCAGAGACGTCTGTGTGCATGCGTGCGTGCAGATGGAGAGAGGGTGCGTGTGTGTGTATGCGGTGGCAAGATAGGCGTTTTTGTGTATGTGTGTTTGTTTATACATATGGACTTTGTGACTCAATAGAAATAAGGGAATAGGTATATTGTTTTGTTGGGAGGTTGTATAAGGCATGGTTGTGTGTCTATACATTTGTGTGTGTAGCGTCTGTCTATATCTGTCATCTTCCTATCTATCTATCTATCTATCTATCTATCTATCTATCTATCTATCTATCTATCTATCTATCTATCTATCTATCTATCTCTGTCATCTGTCTATGTGTCATCTGTCTGTCTATCTATATCTCTATATCTATGTGTCATCTATGTATATCTATTTGTATCTATCTGTATCTATGTCATCTATCTATCTATCTATGCGTCGTCTGTCTGTCTGTCTGTCTATCTATCCATCCATCCCTCCCTGTGTGTTTGTGTTCTGTGAAGCCCCAAGCTCTTCCTACTCATTTCCATCCTTTTTGGACCTTCACCTTTGACGCAGTAGCCACCTATTTGGGGAGAAAACTGGTTTTTCTGAAAAGACATTGAGGATCGCAACGATAGGGCCGCCTTCGTTTTGCTACGGCCGCCGCCTTTATTTCTGGGTTGCGGTTTCTCTTCTTTTTTTCCCCCCCTCCAGCTCCGACCTTTCTTCATATTCCGACCAACGAGCCCCTCCCCCACCCCCGGGACTGTTCTCCAAAATGCATCTTTAAAGGCCTTGGATTCCTCGGCCGGTTGACACCGAAGTAAGTCCGCCTTGGAATTTCCAGGGAAGCGCCTGGATTCCCTTTCTTAGGATCAGGGCTTGGAGGAGCGCGGCTGGTTGCGCCGCGGTTGGAGCAGCAGCAGCAGTAGCTGCGGCCTCGGGCCTGCATCCTTGAACCAGCGGCGTTTACTCCCGAGTAAATGAGTCTCGGGCCTGGCTGCCCAGATGCTTAGAGCGGCCTTTCCGGGACTTCTGCGGAGCTGTTTTCGGTCTC
This sequence comes from Ahaetulla prasina, assembly GCF_028640845.1. Lineage (NCBI taxonomy): Eukaryota > Metazoa > Chordata > Lepidosauria > Squamata > Colubridae > Ahaetulla > Ahaetulla prasina. Next base: position 17,994,847 of record NC_080548.1, read on the forward strand.
CCCCCCCTTTTCTTCCCTCAAATGGTGGGGAAATCAAAACGTGGAGGTTTTTCTTGGGCTGGGCCCCAATTTTCAGCTAAGGTCAGGGCTTTCCTTCGCCTCGCCCCTCTTCCCCTCGGACACTGGCTCCCTGGCTTAGATCTAGACTTGCCCTGCGGGGGGGCGGGGGAGAAAGACCCTCCCTGGAGCAGAGATTGGGTGCGAAGGTTACCCAGTTGGAGCGGAATCCCGGACGGGCAACGCCACTTGGGCAGCGTTTCCTAATAGTTACACGCCCTGTTTTAAATACCCCTTTCCTCCCCTGTCCAATGCGCGTCTTTTAGGGAATGCTGGCGGAAGGATGAATAAGGCGTCCTCGATTCTTTCCTCATCAAAATGACACCCGAACTAAACAGGTTCGGGACTTAAACCTTTGGAACTTGAACCGCGATGGCGGCGCGCGCTATTTTTGCGCTGGCTGCTTTTTTCCCCTCCTTTATGGTTTTTATTTTACACGGGGCTTTTTTTCTCTCCTTCCTCTTCTCGGCCTTCATAAATCCTGACCCGTTTAGCTACCAGCAGAGGGAAAGAGTGAGAAAGACATTTTCCTAAGATAACAATAGCCTAAATTGTTGCCGACCTCCGCGCTTTCCCTCAGAGAACGTGCGACTGCGAGTAACCTAGATAGGCATACATGGTTAAAAGAGGGAGGTTGGTTGAACGGCAGGGTTCTACAGAGGTAGGAGGAAAAAATCGGGACTAGTATCTTTCTGCACGGGAAAGCCTATTTAATACAATATATTCTTCAGTCTGAAAAGGTGCTACTCAAGTCCTTTTGATGTAGGACTGCCCTCAGGTTAACGCGCTTCCTCCGACAACGTCCACATAAAGGGGCAAAAGAAAAAAGAAAGAAAAAGATTGGACGGCTCTTCTGACGCAAAGGAGAAAAACGCGCCTCATGCCATATAGATTAAAAAAAAAACCACCCAAGAATTGATAGATAGAATCGCTGGATTCTTCAAGCCTGCTCTGCAGAGATGATCTAACTTTATTTACCCCCTCGGTTATTTTCTGGAGGTATTAAATAAAGAGAAATCCACCTCCTCTGGGACATTGGCTCCTCCCACGTTCCCCCAAATAAAATAGCACATTTCCTCCCCCATCTTGGACCCCCCCTCCCTGCCCCTCTTATTCTATCTTCCCCTTCTCTATCTTCCGATAGAGGCTTCCTTCCGTCCTCAACCCCCAACACTATCCCCACCCCGTCGGCGTCGCCCGCACCCCCCTCCCCTTCCTCCTCGTTTTCTGCTGGGCCGGGTCTCTCGGGTCTCCGTAATCTCAGGCAGCTGAGACCCTTCCCCTTAATCCTGCTTTCAGCATCATTTGGGTTGATTCTGGGGGTGGGGGAAGAGGAGGGGGAGCGGGAGGGAGGGAGAGTGTAAATTGTACATCACAAGGCGTTTTGCGCACAGTCCGCAGATGCTGCCGGCGGGGTGCGCAGAAAAGAGGGCGAAAGCCGGGGATGAGGATATCCAGGGTAGCTTCTTATTTTGTTGATGGAAAGAGAGGCGGAGAGAGAGGGGGGAGAGAGAGAGGGGGGAAAGAGATATCTTCCGCCCCCCGCTTCCAGGCACTGCTCCCCTCCTCTCTCCCGCAGTCCGGCAAAGAAGAGGAGGTAATTTCGCCCCTCATATAGCTACGCATCGATCCGTCGCTTATTTATTTGTTGATGGGTTCTGTTCGAAGGAAAGAGAAGAAGGAGGGAGAGAGAAGAAGGAGGGAGAGAGACGGAGGGGGAGAGAGAGAGAGAGAGAGAGAGAGAGAGAGAGAGAAGCGCCGTACTTCTGAGCTTGCTCAATTGCTCCTAGAAAAGAAAAGAAAAAATCCATCTCCGATTTGGTTGTGGTGTTGCGGTGGTTTTTTTTGGCGACCAGAAAGCTACGTCGGTGGAGAGCGCTTGAGGACAAGCGAAAGCCGAGCGAAGAGCTTCATTCCTCCCCCCCACTCCTCCAGCTTCCTCCTCCCTCCCTCCCCCACCCGGTCCAGGATACTTGAATTCAAGCCCTCCAGTAGAAACAAATTGGGAGCCGAGAAAGGAGAGAAGCGGCGCGGCGGGCGAAAGCAGTGGATCAGCCCTTCGCTTCAACTTCGGCAGCTAAGGTGGGAGAACCTCTCCGCTTGGAAGGAGAAAAAAAAAAGAGGGGGGTAGGACGACGACTGAAAGCAGAATTCGCGAAGACCGGGAGAGCAACGGACAATTAAAGAGGGAGAGCGGGGGGGGGGGGACCGCAGCAGCGGCGGCGGTTTTGGAAGGAGACAGGGCAGCTTCCTGCAGGCAAAGAGCCAGCCTCCCCTCCCTGCCTCTTCCCAGCGGATACTCTTCGCGTCCCGTTTTCGGCGAGGTCTGAAGCGAGAAGCGAGGGGGCAACCCGGCGACTTTCTTGCACAGAAAGAACGAGAGAAAGAGAGAGAGAGAGAGACGAGCCGAAGCAACACCCCCCACCTCCATCCAGCAATTCCTGACAGATACCCAGAGATGAGGAGAAGCCCACCCCGGCCTGGGTTGGCGCAGCCTTGGCCACCAGCTTGGATCCTTCTTGTTTCGCTATTCTTCTTCATCCTCCACCCTCCTCCTCCTCCTCTTCCACTTCCCGCGTCTTTTCTTCTGCCCCCCCCCCTCGCTTGGCTTAAGCCCTTCGTGTTCACAGCGGACCTTGATTTAATTTCGATACAATTAAGGCACGCGGTGAATGCCAAGAGAGAAGCCACGTCCAGCTTCCCTTCGCTCGCTTCCTCCAAAGATGAGGTCCGGTCCGGTTCAACACCACGGAAGGAAAGAAGAGGACGGACTGCAGCGGATCGGTGTCTTTCCTCGGCTGCATCCAGTCCGGGATACAGCGAATCAAAGGCAGGTTTGCTCGCTTGCTTTTTAAAAGAAAGATAAACATCCTGACTGGTAAGGGTACGTGTGGGTATTAACATTCCTGGTTTTAACTTGGCTTTAATTCTTGGACCGTTAGCTACGTGCATATGAAAGGGGGACGGGGGACGGGGTGTGTGTGTGCGCGCGAGCGAGTGCGAGCGACAGCGGACAGCGCGTGCAATAAATACTGTTTCAACCCCCTAGCTTGGAAGCTTTGGGTTTTTATCTAAATGTAAGAGGCAGGAGAAAGCTCGGTGGAAGGTGTGTATATATACATATGTATATATTAAATGGTGCTGGTGGAGATTAAGAGGATTCAATAGCTTTTACACCGCGGTGCTAAGAGACTCCGAAGAAAGGGAGTGGGAGGGGGTGTAATTAGCTGCGTCTGCCTGGCCGTTTGTGAGATCCCCTAGAGTTGGCAGGTGAGGGGTAGTTGAGTACGTGTAAACCCGGCAGTGAAGGGGTGTGAAGTCCCCTGCAGCCCTGGTAAATGTGTGACAGGTGTGTGTGTGTGTATGCGGCTTTCGTATGCGTATTGTCCTGCGCATCTTTAAAAGATGGGGGGGGAGGTGGAGAAGTGAGCAGTGGCTTTGTAGCTCCTGTTAGAAGGGGGAAGGGAGGGGAAGGGCAAAGAGGGGGGGGGATGGCAAATGGTGCAGTGGGAAGGTTAGCCCGCACGTCCCCCCTTATCCTCCCCCCTCCCCTCCTGGTTTTTCCTGTATCAGCTTTTCCCAGCTCCGGCTGTCCAAAACTATTTGATCAGAACAGATTATACTGGATCGAGTCAAAGTCAGGTCCAATTCGCTTGGGACTTAGGCGCCGTTTTGTGGGGCCTTCTATGTGACTGAACCCGCATTGCATATTTTGCGCAAGGTTGGCGAGGAGCTGAGCCACGAACGGGATGGGAAGGGGCTGAGTTTCTCCCTTAAACGTTTCTCTTTAGTGAGAGACGCTCTAAAAAGGGGGGGGGGTCTTTAGCCACAGCGTCTAAAATTCAAATTCCACGTCTGAAAATAAATACGCCAAATAAAATGAGAGGCCAGAATTCTCCCTTCCCTTTTCTAGCTTTTTCAGATCTTCCAAGATCTGAAAAAGTAGGGAAGTAGTGGAAGGTTCGCGCATCTTATTAACTGGGTTCAAAAGAGAAGTCTTTGCCCGAATCTTTCCAGCTAGGATTATTTTTATCATTAACCTGGTTAAAATTTGCCCATCACAGTGGAGCAACCACAAAAAGCAAGTGGTCTTAGGGTTCACACCACACCTTAAACCACACACACACACACACACACCAAAAAAGTGGCTAACTTTAGCATTTTGTGCTAATGCGGCTGCTAGGCTTGATAACCGATTGGGTTCAGCGGTGGCTGCAAGCACACTGCTCGCCCCCCTTCCTTCATGAAAAGCCTAACCCTAGTTCGGCTTCTAGCCCTTCCGATGAATTCCATTTAAGACGTCAGTAAATCCGTCAAAATACTAGACCAGGCGGGTGTGTATGATGGAAGCTGTAGTCAAATACATAGGGGAGATAAGATGGTGTGTAGAGGAAGCGCGCTCGCCGAGAGACCGAGGGACTCGGGAGGGTTTCAGGACCACGGAGAGTTCCTTTCGGGGTGCTTTGCTAGATCTGTGTGTTTGTGTGGTTTTCTTCCCCCCCCCCCCCGATGGAAATGGATGAAATTAATTAAAATCCGCACTCGCGGATGATGAAAGGGATGATGAAGCCTCTTAGCCAAATAACCGATGCAGCGTCTCGCCTGATAGAAGATTCTTGGGCACACGGAAGGCAAGGAGAGCAACCCGAAACCCCTCCCCCCAAAAAACCTGGGACAGAAAGAAGGAAGGCCCGTATTACGCAGCGTCTTGGGACCGTGTGAGTAAAACAGTTTTTTTTTTCCTTGCTTGGCCCCTTAAAGCTCTGCACCTTTGACGACGCGAGGCCAGGAACGAGGGCTGTCGCTGTCTCTCGTCCTCCCCCCTCCCCTCCCCTCCCCGCTGTGCCCATCTCTTGGGCTGCTTTCTGCAGGAAGGGGGAGGAGCCGACGTCCCACTTCCCCACCCCCACCCCCGCGGTCTTCGCCATCTGCCTCGGCGACCTTTCGCCTTCTCAAGGACAGAAGGCTGGAGGAGGTGGGGGGGTGGAGACAGCCGGAAAAATAGAATTTTTCTAAACTTGTGGGTCTAAGAAGGAAACGGAGGTGGGGGAGGAGGACGATCAGAGCGGGAGGGAGGTAGAATCTCGGATCTGGGCCTCCATATTTAATCGAGATGCTCAAAGCATTCTGCAGACTGCCTGGCCTGTTTTTCTCCCCTTTACAATGTTCCTCCGGTTCCTGTTTTGCAAACCTTCTAGGTCTTGGGGCCCTCAACTATGATAAGGCAGGTGGGGTTTTTTTCTTCACCCAAGTATGTGTGTGTGTGTGTGTGTGTGCGCGCGCACATGCACATTAATATTTGTGCTGTCTAATATCCAGCACAGGGAATCCCACTTGCAACCATCAGAGCTGGCCTGTTGTGCAAAGCCATAGATGGTGCTCAGCAGGGCTTACTCCTCCCAAGGAGCTGCGTACAAGAGTGCAGTTTAGGCACTCTGGATGGAGCTTAGCCAGAGTTCCCATTTTTCCTGTTCTTGACGCCGAGCTGTTAAGTAAGGAAGCCGCCTAGGAGAGAAATTCGGCTTTTTAAAAAAAAATCATCATCATCAAATCTTTACTGGCTCGAAGGATGAACACGCAGAAGGATGTGGCATTGCACTAGGACAGCTCTACAGCACAGCACCACTGCCACCTTCCAAGCAGAGCCTAGCAGGGAACTCAGCATAGCGCCATCTTAAATAGCTCTTTCTTTAAACCTTTATTGCTCACGCCTGATGTCATTGTGCGCATTTTAAATATTTAAAACTTGGGGCATCTCTGTCAACAGATTAATGGTGTGACAGAAGAAAAGCCCTGTTAGTCATATTTTATGAGTCTTATATAGATGTTTTAATTTTTTTTTTTTAAAGACAGATCCAACATCAGAGCGACTTAAAAGGGATTTATTACATTAGGAACTATTCTACTTGGAGCAATAGCTTTTTGTAACAGGAATCATCAAATCTGCATTGACAATTTATAATGAATCTCCAAGAAAGTCTTATTTTACCAAACCAAGGCAAAGTTTTCGCTCCTTATTCCCTGTTTATAATTTATATTATACCCGTTAATGAAAGTAGAAACAGAATCATAGTCTCTGCATATTTATTTGGAAATAATAAGACCCATTGAACTCTGGCAGGGCTCATACACTTAAAGCATGGCTTTTTGTGACATTGTGTTCAACGTTTTGCTGAAGACACCCTAAATGGTTTGGTTCACCTAATGCACGCACAACGTACGTACATCAACAGTGCTGCAGGAACAAGGTGATTGTGAGAAAAATATGCGGAGCCTGGGTTTTCAAAGCAGATCAGGGTTTAGGGATTCTAATTAGCGGTGTTGATTATCTGTAAGGCATTGACTTTGCATCTTAATCTTCCAGAAATTAAAAGACAGCTGCACCCCACTGATTTGATGGCTCAAAAAACAGCCATGTATGTGTGTCACCATATACGGGGGCGGTGTGGTCTTTTCGATTCTATGAAATCCAAAGTGCTTTCTGAATTTTGTACATCATAACCTTGTAAGGCTTTCCAGAAGTCCTTTGCAGATGAGGGTGTCTGAGTCATCTTTCAAAAGATATGATTGTCCTTGGTCATACACAACCCTCAAAGCTCCAAAAAGGAGAAATAGAATAATGAAGGAAGGGGGGCGGCGGCGAATATTGACTTTGGATGCCCCTCTTTCCTTTGCATTTCCCCCTCCCTTTTCTTCCACAGATGGATCTTGGCCTCCAAACAAGTCACTTTTTGAAAGAAAATGGCAGTGGACAAGATCTGGGTTTCGATGCTGCTTGTTTTTTGAGGAGCCTGTTCCTTGGGGGTCTTTTCAGAATTGCTAGCTGAGCCTAAAGGGTGGGGGATATATTTTAATGCCACTGCTGGGGAAATCAGTCAATTAAGCCATTGTAGCATGCATCAAATTATCCGCATGGCTGGAGATGGAGTAACCATCTTGATCGGCTTTCTAAAGACGGGACCGCAGCCCTACCCATATTCAATCTATGCAGATCTACAGTATGCGAAAGGCTAATCCTCAGTGGGTTTTTATAGGGGTGTTTTTCCAGAGGGGGGGGGAGAAAAGAAAAGAAAAGAAACCCACCTTGGTATTGAGAGGGCATTCATTAAATTTGTAACTGCAATCTCAAGTCAGGGATGCTGCTTAGCAAAATTGTGGGTTCACAAATGCAGTGGAAGGGGGGGGATTGGTTTCCACCACAATGTAGACCAAGTAAAAAGATGCATGTTTTATCCCTTATATTCCTCCCCCCTCCCCAAGTTAGACTGCAGTGTTCAGAATAAAAAAAAAATGACTCTAATTGCATCACTGGTTCTTCCAAGGCCAGTTCCCCTTTCAAATGGGGGTTAGCAAAAAAAAAAAAAGCCAATTGCTAATAATTTTTTTTATCTTGTGCATGTGTGCCATAAAGGATGGAGCGGTTTTTCAATGCATAAGGTTTTGAATCGTGTGTCCTTCTACCACAGCATGGCCTGTATCGGGGAAGGTCTTTCACTAGTAAACTAGAACTGCTAAAGCTGAGGATTGATTTAGGTCAATCAATCAGCTATGGCTTCCATCCCTGAGTGTTATTATTCACAAGCTGGCATTAGGATTCCAGGGATCCAGAACAATCCCATCAATGTAAAACCCACCCACCCAATTCTCATCTAACTTCTTGAAATGTTGGCAAATCCATCAAAGGACCTCACGAGAGAACAAGGCTAAAAATGCATGGGAAAGGCGTAAAAACTGGGCCAATTTTTTTATAATTAAAAAAAAAATCATTTGAGGACTTCATAGGCACCATTTTCGGGTAGCTATAATAGATGTGCTGGCATTTGCAGGCATTCTGCCAGTTCCTAATTTAGCCTGACTGTTAATAAGTAGCTCAGGAATGAACTATCACACACGCTGCCTCCCTTAAAGTGGATTTCTCTAGAGGTAAAAGAGAAATTGCATTTTCATGCCCCATTGTTAATTCTCTGCTCTTAAAAAGGTGGCAAAGTCAAGGGGAAAAATTAGTTTTCTTCGCGACATGCCGATTTTGAATTTTGTTCCTGATACGTTTCAAATATTTAGCCATGTCAAGTGTTATCACCTGCGCTGGTACAGTCTGTTATAGGACAGTACTGAATTTATGGTGCAAGGCACAATAAATAAATTCACCCCAAAGGGATCAGAGACCAGAACAATTTGGGCCTTTCTTGCTGATGAAACCAGAGAACCTAACCGTATAAGAACACATCAGTGGTCTAATTGTTGAAACAATGCTTTTTAAAGCATGCGTAGCATCTTGGTTAATGCGATCCAGGGACTGCATTCTTTCATGTTTTCACACATCCTAGACAAGTCCATTTATGCCATTTACGTTCTCTGGCCAAGGATGTAAAGGCGTGGTGATTTCAAACTGCAGAACTGACCTGAATGTGCCTCCAGCAAGAAAGCCAAGATATTTTGACTAGCTTTGGGCTCCTAAAACAATTTTTAGAAAATAATAATAGAATAGAATAGAATAGAATGTTTATTGGCCAAGTGTGATTGGACACACAAGGAATTTGATTGCAATGCCTCTGCCATAGATTTACTTTTGTGCCTCCTATTATCAGGTCAAAGAGCAGCTGACCTGGGACAGCACGGACAGCTATTCCTGCCTTTAGTTTTTAAGCCTAAACACAGTTTTGGTTTTAATTAGTGTAGCAACCAAGGAAAAACGAAGGATGGGGGGGGAAGGAGGGGGTCTTGTTAGAACGTGCCTTAAAATACTTTTCCAATTTCTGCCTTTTATCAAATTCCCATTAGAACTACAGGCTTTTGAGGCAGGGGGAAAACCCAGAATGCCCGTATTTTCTCTCCTCTTACGTAGTTGTGTGATAGGAATTGGAATCAGAATGACAGGAATTCAGGTACCTCTCTTTCAGGGCTATCTTCTTTGGTCAAATTTGGACTGCTTTGAAATTGAACAATGTAAACCAAATAATTTGGCATTAAAGATATAGGATTAAAGTTAGTATTTAATCTTACATCTTTTGAATCAGTGGGGCTGAAATCGTAACTTCTGATAACACTCCAATTTCAGGTAGTCCTCGACTTACAACAGTTCAGTTAGTGACCATTTGAAGTTACAAGAAGTGTGAAAAATGTTCAGACTTAATGACCGTTGCAGCAGCCCTCTGGTCACATGATCAAAATTCAGATGCTTGGCAAGTGACTCATGTTTATGATGGTTGCAGTGCCCTGGGGGGGTCATGTGATCCCCTTTTGTGACCTTCTGACAAGCAAAGTAAATGGGGGAGCCAGATTTGCTTAACAGCTGTGTTAGTAACTTGACAACTGCAGTGATTCACTGAACAACTATAGCAAGAAAGATTGCAAAATGGGATAAAATTTCCTTAACAAATGTCCTCCTTAGCAATAGAAATTTTGGGCTCAGTTGTGGTCAAGGACTACCTGTGTTGTTAGATATTCCCTGGATGGATGAAAATACGAATATTGTTGGATTTCTCTTGAATTTCCATCAGTGTTCCTTGGGTTTGTAAGAGTGGGGCTTAGGAAGAAAGCTAGAATTAAGGCTCGTTCTTGACTAGACACCAGAACTGACGTTGTTGCAATCAAGGTGAAACCAAGACCACAGATAGTCAAGTACTGTAGTCCAGGGGTCTCCAACCATGGCAACTTTAAGCCTGGCGGACTTCAATGCCCAGAGGTTGAATAGAATCATCTATTGCAATGTCCTTCCCGTTGAAAACTACTTCAGCTTCAATCGCAACAATACAAGAGCAAACAATAGATTTAAACTTAATGTTAATCGCTTCAAACTTGTTTGCAGAAAATATGATTTCTGTAACAGAGTCATTAACACTTGGAACACACTACCTGACTCTGTGGTCTCTTCTCAAAATCCCAAAATCTTTTACCAAAAACTGTCTACTATTGACCTTACCCCATTCCTAAGAGGACTGTAAGGGGCGTGCATAAGAGCACAAAAGTGCCTACCGTTCTTGTCCTATTGTTTCTTTTCATTATATCCAATTAATATACTTATTACATACTTATGCACATATATATGCTTATATATTATATAGGTATTTCATTTCATGTTAATGCCTATATATACTGATATGACAAAAATAAAATAAATAAATAAAATCAAAGTCCGCCAGGCTTAAAGTTGCCAAGATTGGACCCCTGCTGTAGTCAGTTCTCTGCTTTACACACAAACATCTGAAAATGGGCAGCCAGACAAAGGAAGTGTCGGTATTAATAATTAAAACAGCACTCTAAACATCTACCATGCTTTTTAGCTCTTACAGCATAATCTAGAAGACCAACCGATGTGGCGTTGTTAAGCTTATTTCAATTTTGCAGAAGAGCAACGAATCGTCCATTAAGTCAGAGTGAAATTTCCGCCAGATGTAAGTTTTTATATATATATATAGTGCTAAATTTATATTTACTGACAAAGAAATAAAGGGAGTCGAGTATAGATCTATTTCAAGCTATTTAGTTCTCATCAGCTAGCCATACCCTTCTGGGAGTCGAACCTGGGCTTGCTTGCATATTAGGCAGATGTATTAACCTCAAATATATATATAAACAGGTGCACCCCTGTGATATTTATATCATTTTTTCCTGAAATGATTGAGAAGATACACCTTTATTGGGAAGATACACCTTTCTGAGATGAGTGAAAGGGTTGAAATATATGTTTGCCCTGGCCATCTTGACCACATTCAGTACTAACACCGTGTTTCCCCCAAAACAAGACCGGGTCTTATATTAATTTTTGCTCCAAAAAACGCATTAGGGCTTATTTTCTGGTTAGGTCTTATTGTTGGGGAAATACGGTATTAAATGCATCTATCTGGCTGACAATCTTAACTGGGGCTTATTTTGGGGGGTAGGGCTTATATTACGAGCATTCTGAAAAAAATCATGCTAGGACTGATTTTCCGGTTGGGTCCTATCTTCAGGGAAACAGGGTACTTAGCCAATGGCAAAATGCCTTGAAAAACAGGTTGGAGTCACTCTGTTCAAGGAAACAGCGCAGGGCATTAACCGGGCACAATCTGTCTCCTCTTTTGGTGGCCAGGAAAAACAGACATGGTCATCAACCTCAGTTCGTGTCCTGTCAAGTCATATCAGAGGTTGCACACCGTGAAATGCGATTTCTTTAGCAATTTGATAGTGGAAACAATCATCTCTCTTTGGAAGTGTTTGAGCCATGCCCGTAAAGCCATACGGCCCAGGATACATTAATTCAGATTCTTGCATTGAACAAGGAGTTTGAGCCCATTGGCCCTAATCGTAGCTTCCAACTGAGATTTGATGATTCTAAAGGGGAGAAAGAGGTGTTTGAAAAAGTTTTTTTAAAAAAAAAAGAGAGAGAGAGATGGAGACAAGCAAACCTATAAGTCAGCCAGGGGAAATGAAAAAATTTTGGCTTGTGCTGCGTGTTCTTGATAGCCACAGTGAAAGTAGAAAAACATGGATTCAGATGTTGGCTCCATGCATGGAGCATGCAATGTTTGAAAATCACAGGTCATCACTAAAGACAGACAATGGGCCCTTTTATGGCCCCGTGACCACTTTGGTGGTTTCTGGGTTTTAAAAATGCCAAAGAAGGAAATGAAAAATAGCCCACCTGTCACTAGGTTAGATTAGAAGCATAGAATCATAAATGGAAGGAACTTCGGAGGTCTTCTATCTAGTCCAGCCCCTTGGCCAAGGCAGGAGATCTAATAGCATCCTGAACCAAGTCCAATCTTTTTTTTTTTAAATTTCCAGCAATGGAGCACTTGCTCCATATCCATTTTAGTAAAGGTAAAAGATCCCCTCGTACATATGTACTAGTCGGATTATTAACAGATTATTTTAATGTTTTTTTTTAAAAAAATGTTTTGGTGTTTATTATCAAATGTTAATCGATTCTCCCAACTTGTTGCAGTACAGCTCAGCAGTCATTTTCTAAGCCTCCTCATCAACAAAACAGAGTCTATTGGACAAACGTTTATAAGGTAAAGGTAAAGGTTCCCCTCGCATATACGTGCTAGTTGTTCCCGACTCTAAGAGACAGTGCTCATCTCCGTTTCAAAGCCGAAGAGCCAGCGCTGTCCGAAGACGTCTCCGTGGTCATGTGGCCGGCATGACTAAATGCCGAAGGCCCACAGAACGCTGTTCCCTTCCCACCAAAGGTGGTCCCTATTTTTTTCTACTTGCATTTTTTACATTCTTTCAAACTGCTAGGTTGGCAGAAGCTGGGACAAGGAATGGGAGCTCACCCCCGTTACGCGGCACTAGGGATTCGAACCGCTGAACTGCCGACCTTTCGATCGACAAGCTCAGCATCTTAGCCACTGAGCCACCACATCCCCTAGAATATCCATTTTAGTAGCATGTAAACAGTCCCCATCGATTTGGCTGTTCGAACGGAGATTAGCAAATTGGTGCTGGTAATCCCAACATAGCTTGTTTTCAGAGGTCATTAAGAGTTGCCATACAACACAGCTGGAGAGCATCAGAATGCTCCTCCCAATCTTCCTGCCAGTCCAATACCATCTCCCACAATTATTTTATTTATTTCTTCAGGCCGAATAGGTAGCAATTTTTCCATCAGGATCTTCTAAGTGAGGATTCAGCTGCAAGGTTGGATAAAGACAAGCTCTTCCCTCTGCTACAAGGAGGTTTGGATGGGATGGTTTAAAAAGGAGGGGAAGAAGATTGTATCCATAACTGACTAACTGAAATTCTGCCCATTTTTAATATGCACCTCACATTTGATGTACATAAAAGGCAAACCATTGTGGATGCCATCATGACTTTTTTGACGATCGCCCATAGAGACCTGGGTCTGCTGTACAGTCCAACGCTCAGTGGAAATTATCTGTTACAGCAACTGCTTCTGAACACTTACAAATGTGTTTTATTTTTAACCCACCTTTCAGGTTGCATTGCCCTCCGAAGCCAGTTGATGAGACAAGACCCAGCGCCTAGTTGAACATGGCTTTAAACATCCTTAAACAAGCAGCAATTAAAGCCTTTTGTTTGCTTGCCTTGTGTGTGTAGAGCACAATTCCTGCCAGATGCAGAACGGAATTAATTTGGTGTTCTGAGTTCTTTTACAAAGACAGCAGTTGATCATGCCATGTATGAGCCCACTTCGGGTTCTACTGCCAGAATTTAATGGCACGATTTCCAAAATATCAGGAGCCGAATTTCTTGTCACCTTAAGGATGGGGATCTCTGTCTGTCAGTCTTTCTAAATCTCCCTTTTTATGACCCTTTAATCCCTTAATTTGGGGTTGAATTGGGGCAACTGGATGGAGCTGAGTGTTTACTCAGGCTGGATGCCCTTCCTGATGTCACATGGAATTCACGATAGATAGATAGATAGATAGATAGATAGATAGATAGATAGATAGATAGATAGACAGACAGACAGACAGACAGACAGACAGACAGACAGACAGACAGACAGACAGAGATATTTGCACCCTAGGAGAGAATTATCTGCTGCTACCTAGGATTGAACTCTCAACCTTCTAAATGGGAGGTGAATGCCTTCATCACTAGGCCACCACGTTGCTCTGTCTGTTTGTTTGTTTGTCTGTCTGTCTGTGTGTCTCTATCTACCTACCTACCTACCTACACACTTTTTTTGAAAAGAGTTGTGTGTGAGGCAACTCTTGAGTTCTTTGCTCGTCCTTTATGGCTTTTTTCTCCACACCTTTGAGCCCAGGGCAAATTGAAAAATTTGCCTATCTTTCTCACAGAGAACCCACAAGGTCTAGAGTCAACACCTAAAGATGGCAACTGCAATGATGTGATCAAAGCTCCACCCATTCTTATGCAAATGAGGGACACCTAAAAAAACTACACTGAGCTGCAATTGCATTCTTCTGGCCATTTTCTTGGCTGTTTTGAGAATTTCCTGTGTTCAACCCTGCAAACTACCCTCAGACAGTTTGATCTTTTCATTTTAATGAACCTTAAAAGATATACACTTGCTGGCTTGTCTATGCTGGCTTGTGAACACTGTGTCCTATAAGGTAATGTATTCTTTTTTTAATTCCTTTATTTGCTCAATTTATATACAAGCTCAGGAGCTGAAGAAGTATTCATAACCGCCCCCTTCCTATTATTTTTGTGCACAACAACTCTGAGGTAGGTTGGATTGATGGAGAATGACTGGCCTAAAGCCACCCAACTGAGTTTCCAGGCTGAGGAAAGACCCAGGATTCTCCAAAGCCAGTCCAAAGGCTTAATAAAGGTAAAGGTTCCCCTCGCACATATGTGCTAGTCGTTCCTGACTCTAGGGGGCGGTGCTCATCTCCGTTTCAAAGCCGAAGAGCCAGCGCTGTCCAAAGATGTCTCCGTGGTCATGTAGCCAGCTGTCGTGTCCCACTCCTCCGCTGATGGCCGGGTCAGGGAAATCCGAATCAGGCGTGCCTCTGCAGCTCTGCCAAAGTCCTAGCAAAGTTCTCAAGGCAGGCAGGAGACCAGAAAGTGACTTCAGCAAGATAAGGTAGACTTTGCCTGACTCAGAGAATGCCAGAAAGCAGATCCTTTATATAGGCCATGGGGTGTGGCTCCATGACTCAGCACTTATCCAGGCCTGCCCCTCCCTTCCTTCTGTTGACGCCGCCTATCAATTCTCCTGAAGCGAGGGTCACTCCAGTCTGCAGCTGTTGGTAATTGACCTTCCTCAGGCTCACATGCTGTGGGGGAGGGGGAGGGGTCTAGTTGCTCCATTTGCCTGGGCATGGAGCCAGGGCTGGGAGCTGGAGGGACTTCTTCTTCCTCGGCCTGTCTGGGCATGGAGCCAGGCATGCTAGGACATTCCTCAGCGTTCGGAAGCAGGTAAGACGGGCCCGGCTGCGGGGAAAGCGGACGAGGCACAACACCAGCATGACTCAACACCAAAGGCACACGGAACGCTGTGACCTTCCCATCAAAGGTGGCCCCTATTTTTCTACTTGCATTTTTTTTACTTGCTTTCGAATTGCTAGGTTGGCAGAAACTGGGACAAGTCACGGGAGCTCACCCCATTAAGCGGCACTAGGGATTTGAACCGCTAAACTGCCGACCTTTCGATCGGTAAGCTCGTCATCTTAGCCACTGAGCCACCGCCTCCCTTTAATGGCTTAATACCTATAGCATAATAGCTCTTACAATGCTGAACTGATGTAACAATTGATTCAATGAATTGAACTGTGCTGAAATGAAATATTCTTGACCTCGCCATCAAAACAGTTGAGATAGAGTTGCATGGCATGGGGAAGGATGATGTGCACAGACAGAACGAGGTGAGATTTTCTTGCATGTATACGCTAGGTTTTAAATGACTGCATTTTTGTATAAATAAAAGTATCCACTTTCCCCCACCCTTAATAAAATGACTCCTGTGTTGAATCTCCTTAAGCGACAATTTGCTGTCCTGTATGCAACTGGGGAAAAACAAATTGCTTGCGTTATCATCATCCTGATTTTTAATCAGCCCGGTAACTGTCAAAATTGCTGCATCTTTTAAAAAAAACAACCACCAATGATTCCAAAACATATTTTAAAATCCAGAAAAATGCAAGCCGGGCAACAAAACAAACGATTAGCATAAGAAATTGCACACGCTGAATGTCTCCCGTAACTTGCTGCCTTCCAGATATCTGGTTGGATCTTGTACAGTTATTTTAACACACATAAGCGACAACCCACCAGGAACCCCATCTTAGCTAAAAATCGAAATTCCCTGTTCAAATCTTACCTGTCAGAGTCCATTTTGGGGCCCATACAGGCACTCCTCTACTTACAACGGTTCATTTAGCGACCGTTTGAAGTTGCAATGGCACTGAAAAAAGTGAGTTATGACCAGTGGTGGGATTCAGAAAATTTTACTACCGGTTCTGTGGGTGTGGCTTGGTGGGCGTGGCTTGGTGGGCGTGGCAGGGGAAGGTTACTCAAAATCCCCATTTCCTCCCGATCAGCTGGGACTCGGGAAGCAGAGAATAGTTGGGGGTGGGGCCAGTCAGAATTTTTACTCCCCCTTCTCCGAACTACTCAAAATTTCTGCTACCGGTTCTACAGAACTGGTCAGAACCCACCTCTGGTTATGACCATTTTTCACATTTACTACTATTGCAGCATCCCCCTGATCAAGTGATCAAAATTCAGATGCTTGGCAACTCATATTTATGACCGTTGCAGGGTCCCGGGGTCATGTGATCCCCTTTTGCGACCTTCTGACAAGCAAAGTCAATGGGGAAGCCAGATTCAATTAACAACTGTGTTACTAATTTAACACCTGAAGTGATTCACTTAACAACTGTGACAAGGTTGCAAAATGGGCCGAAACGCACTTAAGGAATGTCTCAAATTAGCAACAGAAATATTGGGCTCAGTTGTGGTCGTAAGGCGAGGACTACCTGTATAACATTCAGCAACGTATAGCAATAGCACTTATAGACTTCTATACCATTTCACAGTGCTTTATAGCCCTCTCTAAGCAGTTTACAGAGTCAGCTTATGGCCCCCGACAATCTGGGTCCTCATTTTACCCACCTCGGAAGGATGGAAGGCTGAGTCAACCTTGAGCTGCTGAGATTTGAACTGCAGCTAGCAGTCAGCTGAAGTAGCCTGCAGTGCTGCACTCTAACCACTGCGCCACCTTGGCTCTATGTTACACACCACCTACAAATGTTATTGGCTTGAGCTCTGAGCTTGGCGATTGGGTTGCAAACGTTTCGTCCCCATTCGAGGAGACATCGTCAGTGCGCTTTGGATTGGGCTTGTCTAAAGCAGGGATCTCAAACCTTGGCAACTTTAAGACTTGTGGACTTGTGGACTTCAACTCCCAGAGTTCCTCAGCCAGCTGAGTTGAAGTCCACAAGTCTTAAAGTTGCCAAGGTTGGAGACTCCTGGTCTAAAGGCCAGGGCTCCCCCAGACAAACACAATCCAAAGTGCATTGAGGATGACGAACCAACTATCAACTTGAACTACTAATATTCAAAGACATTTCAACTACCTACAGATTTCTCCATTATCAATGGAAGAGATTTACCTACTTGCAGGATCGAATGCAAACAATGCCATATTGGTTTTAAATGGGAAATTACTTCCATTGCTGGAATTCTTCAATTTCATCTCAATAAATGTTAAAGTGTGGTTGGAAAACAACCACTTCTCATTTTAGGCAGCTGTCCGAGAGGCTTGGATTCCCTCTCCCCTAAACTAACTTACACTTGGAGAAACTTGATGAATAGAATGCCAGGGGTTGTTCTTGCTGCAGGATGATAGTTGTGGCCTGTCGGCTGCCGGCTCCTCCAGCAGCTGAATCAGAGGAGGAGCAGGAAACGTGGGAGTCAGAGTCAGCATCAAGGCAATCTGAGAGCTCCGAGGGGGAAGTGGGAGTGGAGCTGGCAGAGAGAGAGAGAGAGAGAGAGAGAGAGAGAGGAGGAGCCAGGGCTGTCTGTCAGCCCTCACAGAGAGAGTCAACAACCCCCAGGTCTGGAGGTGGCTGATGAGGAAGAGGAGGAACAGCTGGGTCCAGTGCCTGATGCATGGATGCACAGAAGGCAGAGGAGAGGAGAGCAGTGGAAATCTATGGGCCGGTCCTTGGGAAGGAAGAGCCACTGCTGCCAGCAAAGCCCTACCATAGCTCTGGGGATAAAAGACAGGGGCAGAGATATGGCAGACAACTATTCATCTCCCAGCTGACCGGACTTGTTAGCCTGCAGTGAGAGAGAAACTTTTTGCCAGGGCTGCTGGTGCTCCTAATAAAGGAATCGTTGACTTAAACACAGAGGGTTTGTCATGTTTGGGGAGCTGGGTCAGAACACTGATGCTCTAGTTTCTACTCAGAGAAATTGCATCTGAGTTACTCCCTCCTGGCAAACTGTATGCTGGGACCAAATGCCGTTTGCATCCCGCTGTAGCCTACGCAGCAGCTGTACCGCCATATTTCCATGTGGCAAGAGCGGCTCGCACAGAGGGAATTTGCTAGGCTCAGGGATTGCACAAACGTCTCCTGGCTCCTGGCTACACACAAACACACACACGCACTACTGGCTTCTTGGAGATGGACAAACTCCATGCGTTAGCAACCAGAAGAAGGAGCCACAGATGAAAGGCAAGCCAACTGCACCAGTTGGGGTTAAACAAGAAGCTGCTAGTAGGGAATGACAGAAAACAGCTCACTATATTAAACAAGATGAGAAAGACTGGAGCAAGCTTTCCTACTACGATTTCTTCCAGATATGCAGGAATTCAATTTCCATTAACATTAAATGTTGTACCTTATGATTCTTGACGAATGTATCTTTTCTTTTATGTACTCCGAGAGTGTATGCACCAAGATCAATTCCTTGTGTGTCCAATCACACTTGGCCAATAAAGAATTCTATTCTATTCTATTCTATTCCATTCCCATTCCCATTCCCACCCCATTCCTTATTCTATTCTATTCTATTCTATTCTATTCTATTCTATTCTATTCTATTCTATTCTATTCTATTCGGCTGAAGAGGTTGTAGAAAAAATGCTTTTAAAAGTTAAAAAAAAAGTTGGCCACGCCCATCCAGTCTCACACCCCCGCCACCAAGCCATGCCCACAGAATCGGTAGTAACAAATTTTACATTTTACCACTGGACGGAACCGTATTTAAAAAATGAGCAATTGTTATATTACATCGGTCTGCAGGAATCAGAATCCACTTTTCCCCTCAAATCTCACCTGCTGTGTTCTTATAATTTTCACCTCAGCGCAGTTTACCAGCGGTGGTGCTTAAGCTCTGAGTCTGCCCTCAGTGTTCTATGACTGAGAAAAAGGGAGCATTTGTTGCCAAGAGTGTCACAACCAGGGGTGGGGGTTCGCAGGGGTTCGGGAGAACCTCTAGCTATGATTCTGAGCAGTTCAGAGAAGCCCCAAACCCAGTGGTGGGATTCAAATAATTTAACAGCCGGTTCTCTGCCCTAATGACCAGCTGGGTGGGCGTGGCTCAGTGGTCATGTGACTGTGTGGGCGTGGCCAACTCAACATTACTCACGTTGATTGGCGCTTCACCTTAGCTGTTACAATGTAATAAGAGTTAACCAGAGAGGCAGTTTCTATAAACAGGGCACTAAAGATTAGGCTAGAAACATCACCAGAACGTTTCCTTCCTGCCTTCCTTACAGGATTAGCCCTGTAAAGTGGAAAAAAACCAAATAAGATTTCTTCCAACAACCGATTCTCCAAACTGTTTAGAAAGTTAACAACCGGTTCTCCCAAATAGGTGCGAACTGGCTGAATCCCACCACTGCCCAAACCCCACTCCTGGCTGGCCCCGCCCATCTTGCTGCTCCCCTCCCAGGAGTCTCCATGTGGCCCATTTTGGATGCAAGTAAGTGCAGGACACGCACGGAGACTCAGAGCAGGCGAAAAATGGGCCTACCTAAAGTTCAGGAAGGCCAGAAATGGGCCCATTTCTGGCCTCTACAGGGCCTCTGGAGCCTGGTGAGGCCATTTTCTTCCTTCCGGAGGCTCAAGGAAAGCCTCTGGAGCCCGGGGAGGGCAAAAACACCCTTCCTCCCATGATGCAAGAGGCTGACTAGGCCACACCCACCCTGGCCATGCCCACCCAGCAACTGGGCAGAGAACCCCTTGCTAAAATTTTTGAAGCCCATCCCTGGTCACAACCAAGGCCATCAGATCCTGTGAGAGGCAGCAACCCTTATTGCATTTGGGCCCTCTGGACCAAATCAAGATGTATGTGTATGTACTAAAACAGGTCAAAGGCCATCCGGGGAAAGATACTGAAAAATAGAATTGAGATTTTATTGGCGCTTGTTCTCTCATTAAATGGAGAGGGTCACTTGGAGACAATTGCTCCACTGAACTCATCTACCCTGGAGTATTAACCTACTTGAACTGATCTCTCAGACATACAGGTAGAATTATCAGGAAGTCATGGCAACTGGACTTTTTGTTGTTGTTGTCATCGTTTGAAACATTTCTATGGGGTCCCCTTAACAAAACTTATTCAGAATAAAGAAGCTTCTTGGAAAAGCAACAAAACACTTCAAACCAAAAAGAAATGCAGTTGCCAGGACGCAACTTCCAGATAACTTACTTGAGCTCTGCCTTTGATGTCTTCCATCAAATCATTTCTCTTACAGGGCCCCTCCTTTTCCAGACCCCTCTGATTTTGGAATTGTTAGCAAAAGAGCTGACATCCCTAACTAGTAAATGAAGAAATGCCCAAAGCCTTATCACAATGCAAATATTCTAGCATTAGTTAAAATTATATTTACCGACAAAAAAATTTGGGTAGACCAGGTTGCCCTGATTAAAAAAATAACAACCACTTAATATCTCCCTTGGTATAGCTGACAAAATGAGCCGAGCCCATGGCTTAGAGGTTAATACATCTACCTAATATGTAAGTAGCCCAGGTTCAAATCCCAGAAGGGTCTGGCTAGCTGATGAGTGCTAAAAAGGAAGGAAAAGGTAAAGGTTTCCCTTGCACATATGTGCTAGTCATTCCCGACTCTAGGGGGCGGTGCTCATCTCCGTTTCAAAGCCGAAGAGCCAGCGCTGTCCGAAGACATCTCCGTGGTCATGTGGCCAACATAACTAAATGCCAAAGGGGCACGGAACGCTGTTACTTTCCCAGCAAAGGTGGTCCCTATTTTTCTACCTGCATTTTTTTATGTGCTTTCGAACTGCTAGGTTGGCAGAAGCTGGGGACAAGGAACAGGAGTTCACCCCGTTACGCAGCATTCGGGATTCAAACCACTGAACTGCCAACCTTTCGATCAACAAGCTCAGCGTCTTCACCACTGAGCCACCATGTCCCCTGATGAGAGCTAAATAGCTTTAAATATATCTAGTCTCCCTTTATTTCTTTGTCTGTAAATATAAATTTAACACAAAAACAGTTTGTCGTTAAAGTGACTGCCTGCGAAGGCTCCTGGATTGGGGCTGAAAGGCAGAAGTGGAAGCAGTATGCTCCATCCCATATTTGGGTAGATCGAGTTGCCCTGATTTTTTAAAAAAAACATTTAATTCTAACATTGGCTTAACCAGAGTTTAGCTGATGGCTACCATATCGTGTGCCTGCAGGGTGAGGGCACATTATAGAAACCATTGTGAATCATCACAGACACAATTAAACTGCAAAAGATGTAGTACTTACTTGTTCAGAAGTGGGATTCTGCTAGTTTCTATCAACAAAGACCATTTAGTCAATCATAGGGCCAGGTTGTATTTCCTAAGAGGGGCAAAATGCATCCATTAACAATTTCTATTGAAACAGGAGGACCTCAACTCATCAACAGAAGCAGCAGATCAGCTCCGAGGACTCCAATTAATGTCTCTACAAAAGATCTTATGCATTGCGGGCTACATGTGGCTTTAAAGCAAGGATTTTAAGAGGGCTTGATATTTCCTGTTGTGGTCAGCCCTCCTTGAAATTGTAATTCCTCCTTCAGTTGCTTCCTCCCAAAGCTCATTGGTCATTTTTCTCCATAGCAACCACTATCATAGGAAGCTGAGTGGGGAATAAGTTCAGGGATATCAATTTAGATCGGTCTGCTTTTGAGAAAATGTAGAAGGAGAAACAGAGGTAGGTTTGTACAGCTCGCATTGAGAATTCATCAAGTCAACCCATTCTCCAGAGAAGTTCTTGACTCTCTTGGAGTTGCATCTACAGTAGTGGCCAAAATTGTGGAAATCTTTTGGGGAAAGTGTACTTTCATTTTTTTTAATTTAAAAAAGTTTTTTTATCGAATATACAATTAAAAACTTTGGACATTTCTGGTTTAAACATTTCCATCAAGTTTTACCTTACAACAAATATAATTCATCTTCGATATATAAGTATGTACAGTCTATCACAATTCAAACACATAAGGAAAAGTGTATTTTCTAAAACACCACTTTTTCAGGGAGTAGTATATTATATAGCAATGGAAAAATAATTTAAGCAAGAATGTAATGCAATAATTTTAGTTATAGTATAAAGTATACTATACATTTATTTATTTATTTATTTTGTCATAACAATATATGTAGGTATCATACAAAAAGATTATATAATATATAAACACATATATGGGTAAATATAAGGAGGTATAAGCATATATGTATATAGGAAGAAGAAAAGAAAAACAATAGGACAGGAACGGTAGGCACGTTTGTGCGCTTATGCACGCCTTATGGTCCCCTTAGGAAGGGGGTGAGGTCAATAGTAGACAGTTTTGGTTGAAGATTTTAGGATTATGGGAAGAGACCACAGAGTCAGGTAAAGTATTCCAAGCACTGATGATTCTGTTACAGAAGTCATATTTTCTGCAATCTAGATTAAAGCGGTTGACATTAAGTTTAAATCTATTGGTTGCTCTAGTATTATTGCAATTAAAGCTGAAGTAGTCTTTAACAGGAAGGACATTACAATAGATGATTCTGTGAGTTAAACTTAGGTCTTGTCGTAGGCGACGGAGTTCCAAGTTTTCTAAGCCTAGGATTTCAAGTCTGGTGGGATAAGGTATTTTGTTGTTTTCAGAGGAATGGAGAACTCTTCTTGTAAAATATTTCTGGACACGTTCAATTGTATTGATGTCAGAGATGTGGTGAGGGTTCCAAACAGGCGAGCTGTATTCTAGAATTGGTCTAGCAAATGTTTTATATGCTCTGGTTAGTAGTGTGGTGTTTTTGGAAAAGAAGCTACGCAAGATTAGGTTTACAACTCTTAGAGCTTTTTTTGCTATGTAGTTGCAGTGGGCTTTGGCACTTAGATCATTTGACATGAAAACTCCAAGGTCTTTAACGGGAATGGGGTCATCTGTAAGGTAATGTCCATCTAGTATGTACTTAGTGTTTGGGTTCTTTTTTCCTATATGTAAGACTGAGCATTTGCTGGTTGAGATTTGGAGTTGCCAAGTTTTAGACCAAGCAGTTAGATGATCAAGGTCTTTTTGAATGATAGATGTATTGTCTGTGGTGTTAAACATTTCCATCAAGTTTTACCTTACAACAAATACAATTCATCTTCGATATATAAGTATGTACAGTCTATCACAATTCAAACACATAAGGAAAAGTGTATTTTCTAAAACACCACTTTTTCAGGGAGTAGTATATTATATATATATATATATATTAAATAGACCAAATAAAAGAGGAGGTGGAGTTGCACTATATATAAGAAATAACTACATCTCTACAGAAATAGAGCACAACAATGATGAAAATCATCTTGAATGTATTTGGGTCAATATAAAGGGTGAAAACGATATTGCCATAGGTCTATACTATAGGCCACCCAACCAAACAGAGGAAGTAGATGAACTTTTTGCTAGTCAGCTAACTAAGGTATGTAGGAAGCACATCACAGTAGTAATGGGGGATTTTAACTACCCTGACATCAACTGGGAAACAAACTCTGCACCAAGTGGAAGATCCAACAGGTTCCTAACAAACCTAGCAGACAACTTTGTTTCCCAAAAATAGAGAAGGCGACAAGGATCAGCCATATTGGACTTAATTCTCACTAACAGAGATGAAATGATAGAAGGTGTTGAAGCTACAGGAACCTTGGGGCAAGTGACCACGCAATATTGGAATTCAACATTAAGCAAATACAAGTAGTAGAACAAAGTCAAACTAGAGTCTTGGACTTTAAGAGAGCTAATTTCAATAAACTTAGAGAGATCTTGAGAAGGATTCAATGGATGAGAATCCTCAGGGGGAAAACAACTCAAGAAGCTTGGGAAATTTTGAAAAGTGAGATTATAAAAGCACAGTCTAACACAATACCAATGAAGAAGAAAAATAGTAGATCACAAAAGAAACCAGCATGGATGCATAAAGAACTATCTGACAAATTGAAAGACAAAAAGGACAAATATAAAAAATGGAAAGAGGGGCAAATAACTAAGGCAGAATATCAGCAACAGCCCGAGCCTGTAAAGATGAAGTGAGGAAAGCTAAGGCTCACAATGAACAAAGGCTAGCGACAAAAGTAAAAATAATAAAAAGCTTCTTCCAACATGTTAAAAACAAGAAAAAAGTCAAGGAAACAATTGGCCCATTGCTGGGAGAAAGTGGCAAGAAGATGACAAGCAACAGGGAGAAAGCAGATCTACTTAACTCATATTTTGCATCTGTCTTTACACAAAAGGAAAAAACAATCCAACCTATCAAAACAGCACTACAAAAAACAGATTAGAAACACAAGTTAAAATAGGGAAGAAAATGGTAAGTGAACACCTGTCTACCCTAGACGAGTTCAAATCACCAGGACCGGATGGATTACACCCCAAGGTTCTGAAGGAACTGGCAGACGTGATCTCAGAACCACTGAACTATATCTTTCAAAGATCCTGGAGCACAGGGGAGCTGCCAGAGGACTGGAAAAGAGCTGATGTAGTTCCCATCTTCAAAAAGAAAAAAAACAGATCCAGGAAACTACAGACCTATCAGTCTGACCTCAATACCGGGGAAGATTCTGGAAAAGATAATCAAGCAACGAATCACCGAACACCTAGAAGCAAACAAAGTAATAACCAAAAGCCAACATGGGTTTGTCAAAAACAGATCATGCCAGACTAATCTTATCGCATTCTTTGACAAAATGACAAAATTAGTAGACCAGAGGAATGCTGTTGATATAATTTACTTGGACTTCAGTAAAGCATTTGATAAAGTAGACCATAACCTACTACTAGATAAAGTAGAAAAATGTGGGTTAGACAGCACCACCACCAGATGGATTCGTAACTGGCTGACCAACCGCACTCAACGTGTAGTCCTCAACGGAACTACATCCACATGGAGGGAAGTATGCAGTGGAGTACCCCAAGGCTCTGTTTTAGGCCCAGTACTCTTCAACATCTTCATCAATGACTTGGACGAGGGGATAGATGGGGAACTCATCAAATTTGCAGATGACACCAAGCTGGCAGGAATAGCCAACACTCCAGAAGATAGGCTCAAGTTACAGAAAGATCTTGACAGACTTGAACATTGGGCGCTATCTAACAAAATGAAATTCAACAGTGAAAAAAGTAAGGTTCTACATTTAGGCCAAAAACAAAATGCACCAGTACCGTATATGTGGTACCTTGCTCAATAGTAGTACCTGTGAGAGGGATCTTGGAGTCCTAGTGGATAACCATCTAGATATGAGCCAGCAGTGTGCAGCAGCTGTTAAAAAAGCCAACACAGTTCTGGGCTGCATAAACAGAGGGATAGAATCAAGATCACGTGAAGTGCTAGTACCACTTTATAATGCCTTGGTAAGGCCACACTTGGAATATTGCATCCAGTTTTGGTCGCCACGATGTAAAAAAGATGTTGAGACTCTAGAAAGAGTGCAGAGAAGAGCAACAAAGATGATTAGGGGACTGGAGGATAAAACATATGAAGAACGGTTGCAGGAACTGGGTATGTCTAGTTTAACAAAAAGAAGGACTAGGGGAGACATGATAGCAGTGTTCCAATATCTCAGGGGCTGCCACAGAGAAGTGGGAGTTGGGCTGTTCTCCAGAGCACCTGAGGGTAGAACAAGAAGCAATGGGTGGAAACTGATCAAGGAAAGAAGCAACTTAGAACTAAGGAGAAATTTCCTGACAGTTAGAACAATTAATAAGTGGAACGACTTGCCTTCAGAAGTTGTGAATGCTCCAACACTGGAAATTTTTAAGAAAATGTTGGATAACCATCTGACTGAGATGGTGTAGGGTTTCCTGCCTGGGCAGGGGGTTGGACTAGAAGGCCTCCAAGGTCCCTTCCAACTCTGATGTTATGTTATGTTATGTTATATAGCAATGGAAAAATAATTTAAGCAAGAATGTAATGCAATAATTTTAGTTATAGTATAAAGTATACTATACATTTATTTATTTATTTATTTTGTCATAACAATATATGTAGGTATCATACAAAAAGATTATATAATATATAAACACATATATGGGTAAATATAAGGAGGTATAAGCATATATGTATATAGGAAGAAGAAAAGAAAAACAATAGGACAGGAACGGTAGGCACATTTTGTGCGCTTATGCACGCCCCTTATGGTCCCCTTAGGAATGGGGTGAGGTCAATAGTAGACAGTTTTTGGTTGAAGATTTTAGGATTATGGGAAGAGACCACAGAGTCAGGTAAAGTGTTCCAAGCACTGATGATTCTGTTACAGAAGTCATATTTTCTGCAATCTAGATTAAAGCAGTTGACATTAAGTTTAAATCTATTGGTTGCTCTAGTATTATTGCAATTGAAACTGAAGTAGTCTTTAACAGGAAGGACATTACAATAGATGATTCTGTGAGTTAAACTTAGGTCTTGTCGTAGGCGACGGAGTTCCAAGTTTTCTAAGCCTAGGATTTCAAGTCTGGTGGGATAAGGTATTTTGTTGTTTTCAGAGGAATGGAGAACTCTTCTTGTAAAATATTTCTGGACACGTTCAATTGTATTGATGTCAGAGATGTGGTGAGGGTTCCAAACAGGCGAGCTGTATTCTAGAATTGGTCTAGCAAATGTTTTATATGCTCTGGTTAGTAGTGTGGTGTTTTTGGAAAAGAAGCTACGCAAGATTAGGTTTACAACTCTTAGAGCTTTTTTTGCTATGTAGTTGCAGTGGGCTTTGGCACTTAGATCATTTGACATGAAAACTCCAAGGTCTTTAACGGGAATGGGGTCATCTGTAAGGTAATGTCCATCTAGTATGTACTTAGTGTTTGGGTTCTTTTTTCCTATATGTAAGACTGAGCATTTGCTGGTTGAGATTTGGAGTTGCCAAGTTTTAGACCAAGCGGTTAGATGATCAAGGTCTTTTTGAATGATAGATGTATTGTCTGTGGTGTTAAATAGTTTGACATCGTCAGCAAAGAGAACACAATTACTTGAGATATGGTCACAAAGATAATTAATGTATAGTATGAAGAGTGTTAGTCCAAGGACGCTGCCTTGAGGACACCATGGGGAGATGAACAGGATTTGATAAAGCATTGCCAATTTTGACCACTTGTTGTCTGTTAGACAGAAAAGCAGATATCCATTTGTGAAGGGGTCCAGAGATGCCATAGGATGTGTTTATCGTGTACTACTGAGTCAAAAGCTTTGCAGAAGTCTATGTAGATTGCATCTATTGTTTTGCCTTGATCAAGATTTGTAGTCCATATGTTTTTACAGTGGAGTAGTTGTAAGTTACATGATAATTTTTTCCGGAAACCAAATTGTTTATTGGAGAGTAGGTTGTTAGTTTCTAAGTGTGAGGTAATGGATTGGTTGATGATTGATTCCATGACTTTGCAGGTGACGCAGCACAAAGAGATAGGTCTGTAATTTCCGACTAAGCTGGGGTCTCCTTTTTTGAAGATGGGGATGACTGTGGCTAGTGACCAAAGTTTGGGAAGGGAACTGGTAGTGAAGGCTTTATCAAAGATTATGCTTAGGGGTTCTGCTATATTAATGAAAAATTTTTTTAAGAAAGATGCACATAGTCCATTGGGTCCAATAGATAGCGATGGTTTTAAGTTATGAAGAGCTTTTCCAACGTTATCTTCTGTGAAATCTATATGAGTTAAGTCATCATAATCATTGCTGGTATGTTTGTGGAATGTCGGATGTGTGTTATTGGAATTAACAAAAACTGAGCCAAAGAAAATGTTGAAGAGGTTTACTTTAACTGTTTCGTCATTGCATTCTTTGTTGTTAGAATCTTTTAGTGGTGGGATGGATCTTGAGTCCATCCCACCACTAAATCTTTAAATCTTAAATCTTTATATTATAGTATAAAGAAAAAAAGTGAAACACGTAGAAAAAACGAGATATACAAAAATGATCACCATGTCAGTTAATAGTTGCATAACCTTTAGCATGAATTACGGCCTTACCACGTCTTCCCATGGAGTGAACCAAGTCTTTTACTTCTGCAGCTGTTATAATGTGAAACTAAGATTGAAGGATTGCTTCTATTAACTGGGTTTTATTGCTGGGTCGTGTAGGAAGTAGGAACCCACCCCTCTCCTAGAAGAAGGAAATATTTTGGGAAATATTAAAAAGGCAGAATATATTTCCCTGGAATGGAGAAACAAGTTTTAAAGACAAAGCAGGCTCTTTTCCTGCCTCCCCCACCACCTTTGTCAATGGGCCAGAGGCAGAAACCCAATTCCCCTCCCCCCCCCTGCCAATTTGTCAATGGACTGTCATCTGCAACACAATAGAACCCATCTAGCAACAGAAACTCACCACATGGCACCTGGGAAGAGTACATCAGCCAGCAAGGCTAGCTAAGACCCCCACCCCCTTGGAGTCTGACAACCAATCAGGGTACTCTTCCTGTGCCCCTGGAAGTTCAAAGCTCAGAGAGGGCATAAAACCAAGGCATGCTCAGCATCTCAGTCCTTTTCTGTTCAGGAACTCAAACCACGTGATCCTGTCCTCCAGTAAACCATCTTTCCAAGCAGTCTCCATGTTTCCACTTGTCTTTCTCCCCACTTGGAACTGAACCCAGATGGACATTTCTTCCAACACTGCCTAAGCAAGGGGTTGGACTAGAAGACCTCCAATGTCCCTTCCAACTCTGTTGTTCTGTTCTGTTCTGTTCTGTTCTGTTCTGTTCTGTTCTGTTCTGTTCTATTCATTATCAGTTTGCACATGAATTAGAGGCACACAACTTATATCTCCTTCAAAGCGTTAGGTTTGAGCAAGTGTTAACTAATAAAATCTATGCAGAGTATTCACTGGAGGGCATTACCATGGAGCTCACATCGATGGCGTTTAGTTTTTGAATCAAGCCTGCTTACTTCATTGCTCTAGCTCTTATTTTTTTTGGCACACAGCTCCTGAACAGCTAAATGATCCTTGGTTCCAAAAAAGATGGTGCATGCACTTAGTAGATGAAAATAACCTGGTGGAATGGGAAAGCACAAGGCAAGGGAAATGAGGTGTGGAAGTCAAAGAAAGTAATATGCAAATAGTATGCAGCCACAATTAATTAGAAGAGGACTTAGAGGACAAAAGGAAGTCAAGAGCCCCAAACTGCAGGGAACCATTACTCACAGAGAGATGGTGCAACATCTTAGAAACCTTTGGGTCCATGCATGTTGTTGTTCTTGTTAGTTGCAAAGTTGTGTCCGACCCATCGTGACCCCATGGACAACGTTCCTTCAGGCCTTCCTGTCCTCTACCATCCTCTGGAGTCCATTCAAACTCATGCCTACTGCTTCAATGACTCCATCCAGCCACCTCTGTTGTCCTTCCTTCTTTTGCCCTCAATCTTTCCCAGCGTTAGGCTCTTCTCCAGGGAGTCCTTCCTTCTCATTAGATAGCCAAAGTATTTGAGTTTCATCTTCAGGATCTGGCCTTCTAAAGAGCAGTCAGGGTTGATCTCCTCTAGGACTGACCGGTTTGATCACCTTGCAGTCCAAGGGACTCTCAGGAGTCTTCTCCAGCACCAGAGTTCAAACGCCTCAATTCTTTGGTAGTCCTTGACGTACGACAGTTCATTTAGTGACCATTCAAAATTATAACGGCACGGAATAAAGTGACCATTTTTCACAATAACAACCTTCCAATGTCCCGGTGGTGCGATCAAAATTCAGACGCTTGGCAACTGGTTCATATTTATGATGGTTGCCGATGGGGTCATGTGATCCCCTTTTGCGATCTACTGACAAGCCAAATCAATAGGGAAGCCAGATTCGCTTAACAACCGGGCTGCCAACTTACGGTAACTGTAATGTATCTTTAAATATTTTGGCGGGAAACAAGCACGTTGCTGATTGGTTGAAGCCGCCGGTTAAACTGTATATAAGGAGAGGTTTTTCCCCAGCCCGGTTGCTGGGTTCACCATATATTAAAGAGCTGTTGTCACTACCCTGGTCTCCAGCCTCGTTACTTCCCGAACTTAACACTGGCGACGAAGGTGGGATCTCGAGGCTAAGAGCACCGGGAGCAGGCTGAGCATGCGGAAGAACCGAACCCAGCAAACTCAGGGCAGAAAGCAGCGATGGCCAGCTACACTCCGCCCGCGCTTGACCCTCCAGGGAGAAATGGGAGCGTACATGACCCGTTTGAGAGCTTCCTGAGGCAAACGAACTGCAAGGAGTTCAGACAACCGCAAAGGGCATATTTCCTGAGCCACTGCGGTCCGAGGTCATCGACATCGCGGAAGCCCTGGCAGAGCCAACGCCGGTACAATCGGTATCGTGGCAAACTCTGCAAAATCTATTGAAGAACCATTTCGCCAACACCGTCCAAATATATATGCGTTTTGAATTTGGAGGCGCAGACAGCAAGAGGCGAATCCATCAGCGATTACATGGCCGCCCTGAGAAAAGCCTCCAAGGATTGTGGGTACCGAGACTTGGATGAGGAGCTGTTAGAGCAACTCATCCGTGGGGTCAGAGACATTCGTTTGCGGGCGGCTGCTATCAAAAGCAATCTAGCGCTGGCAAGCGCTCTGGACGAAGCCAGAGCTCATGAGATGTCCACCCAAGCGGCGGAAACCCTACAAAAGCCACTCACGCCAACGGCGGCGAAATCAACCCGGTCCACAACGAAGAAATCCAGACCGAATCAGACGGCGAGGATGAGGAAGGAGTTTGCCTCACCGGGAGAAGGGGCAAAGAAGACCGGGATGAATGCGGAAGTTGCGGAGGGCAACACCAGCGTCAATGATGCAAGTTCAAGGACGCTACATGTCGGCGATGCGAGAAGAAGGGGCACCTGGCTCAAGTCTGTCGAGCACCCCAACCTTCCCGCCGAAAATTCAAACCAACCAATCAGAGCGTGGGATCGGCTAGGCGACCCGTGATTGGTCAAAACAAAAAGGGCGTGAATTCAAATCGAACGACCGTGATAATAGGCCGAGCAGCAACCCGCGTCGAGAAGAAAATCTTCACAAAACAAAAAATCGAAGGAGTGCCGTGCCGACTAGAAGTGGACACAGGGTCAGCGATCACAATCATGTCCTGGGACACTTTTGCGAAAGCTTTGCCGAAAATCGCCAAACGCAAACTGCAAACACAGCGGCTACGAGTTCCACGACTACCAAGGGAATCGCATCCCTGTTCGAGGACCACCTCCGTCTCGTCGATACGGACCACACAAGAAGACCCTGCCCATCACGATAGTCGAAGGGACCCTGCCAAGTTTGTTGGGACTAGACTGGTTCCGTGCATTGGGCATGGGAGTGACTGGCATCTACAGAAGTGACTTTAACCTAAAGACACACTCATGAGCGAATTGAAGATGTGTTCAAGGACTGCCTGGGCAAGTACAAGGGACCCCTATTTCCTTCAATTTAGATCCCCAGGTAGCCCCCATAAGGTTAAAAGCAAGGAGGGTACCTTTTGCCCTTAAACCCAAGATTGACAGGGAGATAGACAAGCTCATCAGTCAGGGGATACTGGTGCCAGTCGATCACGCAAAGTGGGAGACGCCAATCGTCACCCCAGTGAAACCAGATGGGTCAGTTAGAATCTGCGCTGACTACAAGGCAACGTTAAACAAAGCCTTGCAAAAAAGCGCTTACCCGGTCCCCGTAGTGCAACACTTGCTGCACTCGCTGGGGCAAGGGCACGTTTTTGCCAAATTAGATTTGGCCCAAGCCTATCAACAACTGCCTGTAGACGCCCACACAGCCAAAGCCCAGACAATTGTGACTCACAGAGGTGCTTTCAGGTGTACCCGGTTACAGTTTGGGGTGAGTGTGGCACCTGGTCTATTTCAAAATTTAATGGAACGACTTCTGCAGGGGCTCCCGGGGGTAGTCCCCTATTTTGATGATGTATTGGTATCAGCCGAAAATTTAGAAGAATTGGGGGAGCGTTTGAGAAAAGTTTTGGGCATTTTCCGGTCAGCCGGTCTAAAAGTTAAAGTGAACAAATGCCAAATAGGGGTAGAATCCGTAGAGTTCTTGGGCTACAGAATAGACAAGGAAGGAATTCACCCCACTGAGAGCAAGGTCAAGGCAATAAGAAAGGCTCCAGCGCCTAAAAACAAAACAGAGCTACAGGCATTCCTGGGTCTAGTGAACTTTTACGCGGTTTTTTTGAAAAACAAGGCAACCGTTGCCGAGCCGCTACATAAGTTACTGGGAAAGAATACTGTTTGGTCTTGGGGAAAGACGGAAGCTAGGGCTTTCGAGGCAGTAAAAAACCTGCTCTCGAGCGATAGCTTACTAATCCAGTATCATAGCACGATGCCATTGGTATTAGTTTGCGATGCTTCCCCTTACGGAGTGGGTGCTGTGCTCAGCCACAGGCTTCCAAATGGCACAGAAGCCCCAATAGCCTTCTACTCCAGAACGATGTCCTCGACAGAGAGGAACTATAGTCAGCTGGATAAGGAAGCTCTAGCTATAGTTTCAGGAGTAAAAAAGTTTCACGAATACGTCTTTGGGAGAGACTTTGAAATTGTTACAGACCATAGACCACTGTTAGGGTTACTGGCTGGCGACCGCCCAACGCCTGTAGCACTGTCGCCCCGATTGACCCGATGGACTATCTTTTTAGCCGCATACTCCTATAAACTGCAGCATCGGCCAGGAAAAGAGGCATGCGGACACATTAAGCAGATGCCCACTACCAGGGGCGATCGAGGACCCCACTCCGGGGACGCCCATACTGTTAATTGACTCTCTGGACTCTGGCCCAGTCACGTCCAAGGAGGTGGCTCGGGCATCATACCGGGACATTATTGTAAGAACTGTACTTGGTTGGGTACAAAGAGGATGGCCCGCTGCGCCGGGCGAGCGTTTTAAAGAGTTTGTAAAGAAACGTGGGGAACTTTCGGCTCAAGGGGGGTGCCTGCTATGGGGGGATCGAGTGGTGATCCCAGAGAAATTGAGGAAAAGGGTGTTGGATCTCCTCCACGAGGGTCACCCAGGGATTGTAAGGATGAAGGGTCTAGCGAGAAGCTATGTGTGGTGGCCCTTAATGGACTCGGAAATTGCTGAAAGGGTAGGGAAATGCCAGGCCTGCCAGGAGTCCAGACCGTTACCCCCAACGGCCCCGGTTCGGGAATGGGAGAGACCCCAAGGGCCCTGGTCGAGAATCCACATTGATTTTGCCGGCCCCTTCCACGGCCAAACCTTCCTGGTAGTAGTCGATGCCTATTCCAAATGGCTGGAAATCATTCTCATGAGATCCATGACAGCCGAGGCCGTGATCTCAGTCCTACGGCACCTCTTTGTAACCCATGGGTTGCCCGACACACTAGTTTCCGATAACGGCCCGCAATTCACGGCAACCCAGTTTGAGGAGTACTTGGCAGAAGAGGGCATCCGACATGCCCTCTCGGCGCCTTTCCACCCTGCGACGAATGGCCTTGCAGAGCGTTTCGTACGGAGCGCAAAAGAGGCATTGTCCAGAATCAAGCCAGGCGACTGGCAAACAAAAATCGATGTTTTCCTGGCCGTCCAACACAGAACCCCCTGTGTCACAACCGGCAGAAGCCCAGCAGAATTATTAATGGGCCGAAAACTCAGGTGCCCTCTAGACCGTTTAAATCCAAACTATACACCGGAGGGTTACCAGGGGGGACTCGAAAAAACAAGAGGGATGGAAATAGGTGACCAGGTGTGGGCACACAACTATGGTGAAGGCCCAATCTGGGTAGCAGGACAAATCCTAAACATAACAGGTCCAAAATCATATTTATGATGGTTGCCGATGGGGTCATGTGATCCCCTTTTGCGATCTACTGACAAGCCAAATCAATAGGGAAGCCAGATTCGTTTAACAACCGGGCTGCCAACTTACGGTAACAACTTCAGTGAATTACTGAACAACTGCGGCAAAAAATATGTCATAAAATGAGGCAAAGCTCACTTAACAAATGTCTCACTTAACCAAAGAAATTTGGGGGTCAATTTGTGATTGCAAGCCGAGGAATAACTGTACTGTTAACTTGGAGAGCAAAAATTGGACATTTCCCACTTTGGTCAATTTCCATTTGGATTACTGCAATGTGGTCTATATGAGTCTGTCCTTGAAAACTACTTGGAAGTTACACCGAATCAGAATATCGTGGCACACAGAGTGTTGGGTGTTCCTAGGTTTGCCCATATCACGCTTGGTATATGAGCTGCATTGACTCCCAGTTTTCTTCCAAGTGCAATTCAATATGCTGGTTATTAATTTTGGAACCTTACATGGCATGGAACCAGGTTGCCTGTGGGACCTGAAGACATTTGCCCATCTCACCAGAGTAGATAGGGATGGGCATGCTTCAGATCACTTCCCGTAAATGTTGTCCTTTTGTGGGTTCTTGGAAGTGTGTCCATTTTCCATTGCACCCCCTACCCTATGAAATATCCTTCCTTCTAAGAGCCAACAGGCTCCACCCTTTTTGCTTTCTGGAGAGACCTTAAAAACAGCATGGCTGCAGAGGTGGGTTTCAGCAGGTTCTGACCAGTTCTGGAGAACCGGCAGTGGAAATTTTGAGTAGTTTGGAGAAGCGGTAGTAAAAATTCTGACTGGCCCCGCCCCCATCTATGCTCTGCCTGCCAAGTCCCAGCTGATCGGGAGGAAATGGGGATTTTGCAGTAACCTTCCCCTGGAGTGGGGAGGGAATGGGGATTTTGCAGTAACCTTCCCCTGGAGTGGGGAGGGAATGGGGATTTTGCAGTAACCTTCCCCTGGAGTGGGGAGGGAATGGGGATTTTGCAGTAACCTTCCCCTGGAGTGGGGAGGGAATGGGGATTTTGCAGTAACCCTCCCCTGGAGTGGGGAGGGAATGGGGATTTTGCAGTATCCTTCCCCTGGGTGGGAGGAATGGGATTTTGCAGTAACCTTCCCCTGGAGCGGGGAGGGAATGGGGATTTTGCAGTAACCCTCCCCTGGAGTGGGGAGGGAATGGGGATTTTGCAGTATCCTTCCCCCTGGAGTAGGCAGGGAAGGGAGATATTACAGTATCCTTCCCCTGCCAGGCCCACCAAGCCACGCCCACAGAACCAGTAGTAGTAAAAAAAATTGAATCCTACCACTGCATGGCTGGCTGGGGAATTCTAGGGATTGAAGTCCACAGGTCTTAAAATTGCCTAGGCTGAGCATCTGTGCCTTAAAACCTGACATGTCATAGAGTGAGGTTAAAGTGAAGCCGTTATGAATGTGGCCTCTGCTGCCAGATTGGTGTTTTTTTTCCCATTTTCAGTTTTATTGTTTACACAGTTTTATATTGTTTTATACCCTCTGATTGATTGTAAGCTGCCCAAGATTGTTTTTAAGATGGGCGGCCATATAAAGATTTGAACAAATACGTAAATTGCTCTTGCCACCCTGTGCTAGAAGTTCTCCCAGGTAATTAAGCACCGTCAGAGCTTTTCCCCTGCTTTCATGCCACACTTCACCAGTGCTGCCACCAAAGTTTGCCAGCAAGACCAGATTGCCCACACAAGGCATCTGTTAACGCACAAGGAACATTCTGTGCAGCTGACAAACCTCAGAGTAAATTGTGCTCAACAAGGTTGGGTTGGCAATTGCTGCAAAGTAAGCATGGCGGCATTTTGGTGAACCACCCACATTCCAGTTACAAGCCTTGGTTAACATGCTTTCTCCCAAACCTGGCTATGCCCAATAATATGGTTCATGATGTCAACTCACCATGTGATTTTAGTGTATTAATCCCCTCTCCATCATATTTATGTGTTAATTCCACTCTAGCGGTGCTATTCAGCAGGTTCTGACAGGTTCTGGAGAACCATTAGCAGAAATTTTGAGTAGTTTGGAGAACCGGCAAATACTACTTCTGGCTGGCCCCAGAGTGGGGTAGAAATGGAGATTTTGCAACATCTTTTCCACAGGAGTGGGGAGGGAATGGGTATTTTGCAGTAACCTTCCCCTGGAGTGGGGAAGGAATGGGGATTTTGCAGTATTCTTCCCCTGGAGTGGGGAGGGAATGGGGATTTTGCAGTATCCTTCCCCTGGAGTGGGGAGGGAATGGGGATTTTGCAGGATCCTTCCCCTGGAGTTGGGTGGGAATGGAGATTTTGCAGTAATCTTCCCCTGGAGTGGGGAGGGAATGGGGATTTTGCAGTATCCTTCCCCTGGAGTGGGGAGGAAATGGGGATTTTGCAGTATCCTTCCCCTGGAGTGGGGAAGGAATGGGGATTTTGCAGTATCCTTCCCCCTGGAGTAGGCAGGGAAGGGAGATATTACAGTATCCTTCCCCTGCCAGGCCCACCAAGCCACGCCCACAGAACCAGTAGTAGTAAAAAAAATTGAATCCCACCACTGCATGGCTGGCTGGGGAATTCTAGGGATTGAAGTCCACAGGTCTTAAAATTGCCTAGGCTGAGCACCTGTGCCTTAAAACCTGACATGTCATAGAGTGAGGTTAAAGTGAAGCCGTTATGAATGTGGCCTCTGCTGCCAGATTGGTGTTTTATTTTCCATTTTCAGTTTTATTGTTTACACAGTTTTATATTGTTTTATACCCTCTGATTGATTGTAAGCTGCCCAAGATTGTTTTTAAGATGGGCGGCCATATAAAGATTTGAACAAATACGTAAATTGCTCTCGCCACCCTGTGCTAGAAGTTCTTCCAGGTAATTAAGCACCGTCAGAGCTTTTCCCCTGCTTTCATGCCACACTTCACCAGTGCTGCCACCAAAGTTTGCCAGCAAGACCAGATTGCCCACACAAGGCATCTGTTAACGCACAAGGAACATTCTGTGCATCTGACAAACCTCAGAGTAAATTGTGCTCAACAAGGTTGGGTTGGCAATTGCTGCAAAGTAAGCATGGCGGCATTTTGGTGAACCACCCACATTCCAGTTACAAGCCTTGGTTAACATGCTTTCTCCCAAACCTGGCTATGCCCAATAATATGGTTCATGATGTCAACCCACCATGTGATTTTAGTGTATTAATCCCCTCTCCATCATATTTATGTGTTAATTCCACTCTAGCGGTGCTATTCAGCAGGTTCTGACAGGTTCTGGAGAACCAGTAGCAGAAATTTTGAGTAGTTTGGAGAACCGGCAAATACTACCTCTGGCTGGCCCCAGAGTGGGGTAGAAATGGAGATTTTGCAACATCCTTTCCACAGGAGTGGGGAGGGAATGGGTATTTTGCAGTAACCTTCCCCTGGAGTGGGGAAGGAATGGGTATTTTGCAGTAACCTTCTCCTGGAGTGGGGAAGGAATGGGGATTTTGCAGTATCCTTCCCCTGGAGTGGGGAGGGAATGGGGATTTTGCAGGATCCTTCCCCTGGAGTGGGGTGGGAATGGAGATTTTGCAGTAACCTTCCCCTGGAGTGGGAAGGGAATGGAGATTTTGCAGTAACCTTCCCCTGGAGTGGGAAGGGAATGGGGATTTTGCAGTATCCTTCCCCTGGAGTGGGGTGGGAATGGGGATTTTGCAGTATCTTTCCCCTGGAGTGGGGAGGAAATGGGGATTTTGCAGTATCTTTCCCCTGGAGTGGGAAGGGAATGGGTATTTTGCAGTAACCTTCCCCTGGAGTGGGGAAGGAATGGGGATTTTGCAGTAACCTTCCCCTGGAGTGGGGAGGGAATGGGGATTTTGCAGTATCTTTCCCCTGGAGTGGGAAGGGAATGGGGATTTTGCAGTATCCTTCCCCTGGAGTGGGGAGGAAATGGGGTTTTGCAGTAACCTTCCCCTGGAGTGGGAAGGGAATGGGGATTTTGCAGTATCCTTCCCCTGGAGTGGGGAGGAAATGGGGATTTTGCAGTAACCTTCCCCTGGAGTGGGGAGTGAAGGGAGATTTTGCAGTATCCTTCCCCTGGAGTGGGGAGGAAATGGGGATTTTGCAGTGTCCTTCCCCTGGAGTGGGGAGGGAAGGGGGATTTTGCAGTATCCTTTCCCTGCCACGCCCACCAAGCCACGCCCACAGAACCGGTAGTAAAAAAACTTGAAATGCACCACTGTTCCACTCCCTCCCTCCTGAATCACAGAATGTGACATATTCTCTTTTGTTGATTGCATTGGCCCTCAAATCAGCTGCGTTCCATAAACCATGGCAGAAATATAACCAGGCTTCCTAAATGCCTGTGCTCATTTTACTAAAATTTCAAGCCAGATGCTACCCAGGACTTCCTTGTAATAAAGCTTCGATTTGATTTGATTCCCTTTAACCTAATAAAAAAAACAAACCTGGGTGGATAAAAGGCTGAATGTTTTATAGAAAGAGAGAAAGCTCATCTTCTCAGGTTGCTTTTCCACCTCCCACCTCCCACCCCCAACCAGCGCAAATCACTCTCTCTGCGAGATGACTTTGGCAGGTGGGCACAAATGACCTTTCGAAATTCTCTACCGACTTTATGGCAGGCAAGTGGGAAGGGCATGCGGGAAATGATTTATTGGAATTCCTCCAGGGCACAGGAGAAATTCTTCCAGAAAGACGGGACTTTCTTCAGAAGGACAATCAGAACATTACTGGAAAAAAAATCATAGAATCGTAGGTCTGGAAGGGACTTTTGAGGTCTTCTAATCTAACATCCTGCCTGAGGCAGAAGATCTTGTTCCATCCCAGAAAAATGATTCTTCACTCTTGGTTTGAAAACCTCCAGCCAGGGGTGGGCTTCAAACATTTTAGCAAGGGGTTCTCTGCCCGGTTGCTGGGTGGGCGTGGCCACAGTGGGTGTGGCCTAATTGGCTTCCTGCACCATGGTGGGGGGCATTTTTGCCCTCCCCTGGCTCTGGAAGCTTTTCTCGAGACTCCGGGAGAGCGAAAATGGCCTCCCCAAGCTCCAGAGGCTCTCTAGAGCCCAGAAAAGGGCCTGTTTTTGGCCTTCCCAAATGTCTGGTAGACCTGTTTTTCGCCCTCCCCGAGCCTCCGCACATGCCCTGCACTTACCTGCATCCAAAATGGGCTGCATGGGGACTCCTGGGAGGAGAAGGGAAGGGTGAACGGGGCCAGCCAGGAGTGGTTTGGGGGGTTCTCCAAACTGCACAGAATCGTAGAGGTTCTCCCGAACCCCTGCAAACCCCCAGCAGCCCACTCCTGCCTCCAGCAATGGAGCACCCACAACAAATGGAGACGTTCGTTAGGAATACTTCAGCTTGGGATTAATGAGCCGAGTAGAGTATGGACCCAATCATCTATCAGTGTGCGATCTTAACTTGCCTATTAATGTCCCACAATCCCACCCTTGGAAAAATACCTGAAGGAGGAAGGTTGGCAAATGGAACTGGCAGGTGGCAGCAGGATCCAGACAGCAGCTGGAGATATGATGGAGGTAGGGTTTGAAAGCTCTACTGTTGCTGATTGAAAAATGGGCATAGCTGGATATTGGGCACAAATCTGGGATGAAATCCAGCAGGTTCTGACAGGTTCTGGAGAACCGGTGGTGGAAATCTTGAGTAGTTTGGAATACCGGCAAATACCACCTCTGGCTGGCCCCAGAGTGAGGAGGGAATGGGGATTTTGCAATATCCTTCCCTCAGGAGTGGGGTGGGAATGGGTGTTCTGTCTCCTTCCCCACTTCAGACCCACTAGCTGCCCTTCAGCCAGTGGATTCATGGCTCTTATCAGTCCTGGCAGAGAAATCGCAGCTGCCTGCCAAAGTTCAAACAAATGACTCACATAGCAAGACTTTCAGTTCTTTTTGAAATGGGTCAGCTAAACTTTGCTTCCCATGGAGTGAGAGCAGTCCCAAAGCTCCTTATATATCCTGTGGGATGGGGCTCCTGCCCACCCTTCCTTTTGATGACGCCGCCTCTCTAATCTTCTGAAGCGCGGATCAAGCCAAGCTTGATTATTATTATCAGCTGGGTCTGAAGGCGTAGCCTGGGGAAGGGAGGAATCAGGGGATGACGGCCTCATTACATCCTCCAACTGGTCTGGTTCTGGCTCCTGGAGCCGAGCCAAAGGAATCAGTGCTCCTGAGGTAAGCCTTACCGGCCCTTCCCCCTCACTTTCAGAGTCACTTTCGGGCATGGGGCCAGGTTCGGGGGCTGGAGTCACAACAATGGGGATTTTGCAGTATCTTTCCCCCAGGAGTCGGGAGGGAATGGGGATTTTGCAATATCCTTCCCTCAGGAGTGGGGTGGGAATGGGTGTTCTATCTCCTTCCCCACTTCAGACCCATGAGCTGGCCTTCAGCCAGTAGATTCATGGCTCTTATCAGTCCTGGCAGAGAAATCACAGCTGCCTGCCAAAGTTCAAACAAATGACTCACATAGCAAGACTTTCAGCTCTTTTTGAAATGGGTCAGCTAAACTTTGCTTCCCGTGGAGTGAGAGCAGTCCCAAAGCTCCTTATATATCCTGTGGGGTGGGGCTCCTGCCCCACCCTTCCTTTTGATGACGCCGCCTCTCTAATCTTCTGAAGCGCGGGTCAAGCCAAGCTTGATTATTATTATCAGCTGGGTCTGAAGGCGTAGCCTGGGGAAGGGAGGAATCAGGGGATGACGGCCTCATCCTCCGACTGGTCTGGCTCTGGCTCCTGGAGCCGAGCCAAAGGAATCGGTGCTCCTGATGTAAGCCTTACCAGCCCCTCCCCCTCACTTTCGGAGTCACTTTTGGGCATGGGGCCAGGTTCGGGGGCTGGAGTCACAACAATGGGGATTTTGCAGTATCTTTCCCCCAGGAGTCAGGAGGAAATGGGGATTTTGCAGTATCCTTTCCCTGCCACGCCCACCAAGCCACGCCCACAGAACCGGTAGTAAAAAAAAAATTGGATTTCACCACTGGCACAAATGGGGAAATATTTCAATCAATCAGCAGGGAGGTGTAGGTCACACGTGATGATTTAGGCTACAACTCCTACACACCAACCATGTTGACTGGTGTTGATTTCATCCAGATTCCTACGAACACAATTCCTATAGACTCAAACTGTTAGTTAGACCATCCAGGAATTGTGGGGTATCAGGTGGTCCATTCTTGCCCTAACCAACTGGATGTCAGGGAGAAAGAATCAGGACCATTCATAAGGTTGCAACAGAGAAGGTTTATTCAAACCTATACACAAGAATCTGACTGGCTAAAGTTGCAGACTAAATTGGCCCCAGATAAGGATCAACGGAATTCAAGAGGTCAGCTGATAGCAGTGTTCCACTATCTCAGGGGTTGCCACAAAGAAGAGGGAGTCAAGCTATTCTCCAAAGCACCTGAGGGTAGAACAAGAAGCAATGGGTGGAAACTATTCAAGGAGAGAAGCAACCTAGAACTAAGGAGAAATTTCCTGACAGTTAGAACAATTAATCAATGGAACAACTTGCCTCCAGAAGTTGTGAATGCTCCAACACTGGAAATTTTTAAGAAAATGTTGGATAACCATTTATCTGAAATGGTGTGGGGTTTCCTGCCTGGGCAGGGGGTTGGACTAGAAGACCTCCAAGGTCCCTTCCAACTCTGTTATTATTATTATTATTATAACTGGGAGCACTTGTGGGAATGCAGCAACTCTAAGCTCATGATGCACTTAATTCCACCCCCACCTCCAGCTCTGCTGCTCTTCTCCTACACTGGGTTTGATATTCAGTTTAACTGAATTAATTGAGGATTCAAATGGAATCCATCTGTAAGCTACCCAGAGTCACCATGAGTGAAATAAGAACAAGATTCTCTCTCCCACTGCATGTTATATTACTTACCAAACTCCATCCTCATAGATAAAACTAAACTTTTCTTTACTATCCATCTATAGTCTGACACTCACATTAGATTGAGATTGTAAATGAAAGGTGGGCATAAGTAAGTCTTTTGCTTATTCTGTAAACTCTTCACCCAACTGTTTCCCCCAAAA
Source organism: Ahaetulla prasina (assembly GCF_028640845.1). Taxonomy (NCBI): domain Eukaryota; kingdom Metazoa; phylum Chordata; class Lepidosauria; order Squamata; family Colubridae; genus Ahaetulla; species Ahaetulla prasina. Next base: position 18,036,582 of record NC_080548.1, read on the forward strand.
TAAGACCCTGTTTTATATTTTTTTGAACCCTGAAATAAGCTCTTGGCCTTATTTTCGGGGAGGTCTTATTATTTTGGGGCGCGTGGAGCAAGACGGGGCTCCTCTTGCCATCTTACCTGATTTCCAGCTCTGTCTCCCTAACCCTAACCAGAGGAAATGGGGGGGGGACCGGCTGCGCATGCGTTTAAATATTTTCGGGAAGGGCTTATTTTCAGAGAAACAGGATAGGTTAGAGTAAAATATGATAGATCATTTCCAGCTAATCTGGAAAAAGTGGGAGTTGTTCTAAATAGGTGTGTGTTTGTGTGTGTGTGTTTGTGTGTATTTAAATCAGTTCCTTTTCCTGATTAGCTCCCACACTTTTTTGCATTAATAATCAATGCCTGAAAAACAAGCTGCAATTGATTTCTGTAGCAAGTTGAGTTCCGTTCATTCAGGAAAGGCATTGTACTCGCTCCTCAGTTCTGGTTCGGAAACAGGCGCTGATAATTAACCACACAGTGTGTAGAAGCTAACCTGGAAGGAGACACGCTGCTTTGCCGTGTATGGAGGCCATCGGTCCATAAATAAATGCGTCTCATGAATAAAAGCAAACGAGTGAGCAGCCACTGGTGCAGAGAAGACAACGGAAGGGTTGGAGCCTCAGGGAAACAAGCCTCAGGAGTCCTCCTACTGTTCTTTTGCTTTCCACTTGCTCCTTCCTTGCACCAGCTTCATGCATTTCATTAACTGTTTGTCTTTAACTCTTTAAACCAGTGGTGAAATCTGAACTGGTTTACTACTGGTTCGCTAGCTGCGCATGCATGCCATGTGCCAAACGCACGCCAAATGTGAGGTGCGTGCGCACACGCAGCACACACCAAAAGGAAGCATGGGGTAAGTAGAACAGCGCGCATGGGGTAAGTAGAACAGCGCGCATGGGGTGGATGATCAGCTGTGGCGCGCAGTCTTTTTTTTACTTTTAAAAGCATTTTTTTACAACCTATTCGGGCAAATAGGTTGTAAAAAATGCTTTTAAAAATAAAAAAAAGGCTCTGACGATCGCACAGCTCAGCTGTAATCATCAGAGCCGGGGTTTTTTTACTTTTAAAAGCAAAAAAGCAAAACTTTCTGCGCATGCGCAGAGGGTACAAAACACATTACTTCCTGGTTAAAACCAGGAAGTAACGACAACTGGGCGGAGCCTTATGCCACTATCGCTACTGATTCTCCGAACCGCCCACCACGATTGCTCCACGTGCCACTTCCGGCATGCGTGCCATAGGTTTGCCATCATGGGTTTAGGCTGTAGCCCTCTCTAAACCCAAGGGCAGCAGAGAGTGGATAGAAAGACCGCAATAACAGAGGTCAGTTGAAACCTTTTAGCTTTCCACTGTGACTAAGAGCCATCAAGGAGAATTGATGGGATCACTGAGTCATTAGAAAACAGCAGCTCAAGCCAGGAAAGGAGTTGGCAAACATCAACTCATACTACAACCCGTAAAAGGGCAGTTGATACTATGAGAAGGAGGGCTCCGAGGATCGCACAAAGGTCCAAGCAGAGCTGCATATTACTCTTATTTTCCCACCTGTATTAAGGACCGACAAGGACATATGCATGAAGTTAGTTCTTATAATGGCATTAAATGTTCAGATTTCCTCCCTCTTCTCCCCTCCCCCCCCAAAAACCCCACATTTGGATAGCTGCATCAAGATAAGAGTTCAAGATCTGGGATGCTAGATAAGGGGCAACTCCAGAGGTGGGTTTCAGCAGGTTCTGACCAGTACTGGAGAATCGGTAGCAGAAATTTTGAGTAGTTTGGAGAACTGGTAGTAAAAATTCTGACTGGCCCCAAGCCCATCTATTCTCTGCCTCCCAATTCCCAGCTGATCAGGAGGAAATGGGGATTTTGCAATAACCTTCCCCTGGAGTCGGGAGGGAATGGAGATTTTACAGTATGCTTCCTCTGCCATGCCCACCAAACCACGCCCACCAAGCCATGCCACACCCACGAACAGAACCGGTAGTAAAAAAAATTTAAATGTACCACTGGACAATTCCCATTCTGAAAGGAAGCTGAAATATTTCCCAGTATGTCATTTTTCCCATAAATATTCTCTACCAAACAGTCAATATTGCTATTTCCCAGAGGAGGAACTCATTCAATTTCCAGCAAGTTTCTTCTGCCCATACCTGGAAGGCTGGAATTGCAAAACCCAAACCTTCAGACAGCAAAGAGACTGAATTTTGTCCCAGTCATGGCTCCATCCAAGATGACAATCCACTTTTCTAGGCACAGCCCAAGGTTGGAATGGGCCAACTCACTGCGGCCAACTCACCCCAGGACAAGTCGCTGTGGGACGATTGAACAATTCAATTTAATTACTTAAAATAGTTTTAAAAAATTATTTTCATTTTTGTCACTCGCATTTCATTTTGTCCCTCCTTTGACGCTCTTTCTTTAATAGCAATAGGACTTAGACTTATATACCGCTTCACAGTGCTTTTACAGCCCTCTCTAAGCGGTTTACAGAGTCAGCCTCTTGCCCCCAACAATCTGGCTCCTCATTTTACCCACTTCGGAAGGATGGAAGGCTGAGTCAACCTTGAGCCTGGTAATTAATGGTTCTATTCCTCTATTTCTTCGATGTTAGGGTAACTCTCGTCCTGTGGCAACTTGTCCTGTGGTGAGTTGGCCTTGGCAAGTTGTCCTCTGGAGTAGCTACCTTCCTAGTTAAGTCAATTGGAAAATGAGATTCCAGGCAGCAAAGCAGTGCTGCCATCTGGTGGCTCAAAAAGTAATCTGATCCGATTTACAGAGAGTCATTCAAGAGCAAGAAAGGGATTTCCTTTCGGTCATAACTTGAACAGAACAGAGTAAGAGAGTTGGAAGGGACCTTGAAGTCCAACCCCCTGCACAAACAGGAGACCCTATACCCCTGATGGCGAAACTATGGCACGAGTGCCACAGATGGCACGTGGAGCCATATCTGTGGGCATGCGAGCGTTGCCCTAGCTCAGCTCCAGCGAAGCATGTGCTCCCCGGCCACCTGATTTTCGGGCCTTCTGGGCCCACCGGAAGTCAGGAAATGGGCTGTTTCCAGCCTCTGGAAGGGTGGGGAAGGCTATTTTCGCCCTCCCCAGGCTCCTAGAAAGCCTCTGGAGCCAGGGGAGGGCGAAAAACAGGCCTTCCAGTCCCACCGGAAGTCAGGAAATGGGTCATTTCCAGCCTCCGGAGGGCTTCTGGGGGGATGGGGAAGGCTGTTTTCGCCCTCCCCAGGCTCCAAGAAAGCCTCTGGAGCCTGGGGAGGGTGAAAAACAGGCCTACTGGGCCCACCGTGCTATCGCGTGCCAAAGTGGGGGAGCACGGGGGGGGCGGGGCACATGGAAATATGGGTGTAGGCACACACACATGTGACCCCCCCATGTTTCCCCCACTTTTGGCATGTGATGGCAAAAAGGTTAGCCATCACTGCCCTATACTATTCTGCGCAAATGGCTGTCCAATTTCTTCTTGAAAACCTCCAATGATGGAGCACCCGCAAATTCTGGGGGCAGCCCTTCCAATCACTTCAGTCTAAAAACAAGCTTGCCGATGATGATCAATACCACCGTTTCTCCAACGATGAGGAAAAGGCTTCGCCTAGGAGCAGCAGCAGCATCACCTGCAATAGTACAGGTAGTCCTCGACATAAGACCACAATTGGGACTTTAGAATTTCCATTGCTAAGCAAGGCCATTGTTTAAGGGAGCTGGCACCCAATGTTATGGTTTTTCTTGCTATGGCGGTTAGGTGAATCACTGCAGTTATTAAGTGACTCGTGTGGCCATTAAACGAATCTGGCTTCCTCCACATTGACTTTGCTGGTAAGGTTGCAAATGGTGATCGTAAGATCCCCGGGAAATGTTGCAACCATGGTAAATACATGCTGGTGGTCAAAGTTTGATATGTAACCAGGAGGATGCAGCGGTGGTCACGCAAAGAGGAGGCCGGGCTGTGAGTCATTTGTTTCAGTGCCACTGCACCTTTGGTCACTAAGTGAAAGGTTGCTGTTAAATGAATCTACCTGCTTCATTTGATTTCTTTAAGGGGCCTGATCCATAGGAGGAATAGGAAGGCTCCTGGTTTAGTGGCCAAAAGAAAATCAAACATAAAAAACTACAGAATGAAGGCGATCCAGGTAGGTTTACAAATATGGAAATTTAAGCAGGCTTAGCTAATTGGCAACTTATTTAGCTCTGATGGTTTTTTTTAAAAAAAGAACAATACACTGCAAAATTGTTTTTGGTTTAAAGAATATATAAACTTGTGCTGAAATGCAGCGCTTAAGGGATTGAAGGTTGTACATCATTCTAAAATATTTCTAGCGAGCCTAGTGACATCTTTCTACTATAGATTATTTTAATGTTTTTTTTAAAATGTTTCGGTGTTTATTATTTAATGTTAATCGATTCTCCCAAATTGTTGCAGTAGAGCTCAGCTGTCACTTTCTAAGCTTCATCATCAGTATAACAGAGTCTATTGGGCAAACGTAAAGGTTCCCCTAGCATATATGTGCTAGTCATTCCCGACTCTAGGGGGTGGTACTCATCTCCGTTTCAAAGCCAAAAAGGCCAGTGCTGTCAGAAGACATCTCCGTGGTCATGTGGCCGGCATGACTTAACGCCAAAGGCGCACGGAACGCTGTTCCCTTCCCATTAAAGGTGGTCCCTATTTTTCTACTTGCGTTTTTTTATGTGCTTTCGAACTGCTGGGTTGGCAGAAGCTGGGACAAGGAACGGGAGCTCATCCCGTTAAGCGGCACTAGGGATTCGAACTGCTGAACTGCTGACCTTTCAATCGACAAGCATCTTAGCCACTGAGCCACGGTGTCCCTCGTTTATACTGTAAACTTTTATACATTTATGCTCCCTCCCACATTGGGGCATTTATGTTTATACAATTATACTGTACAGCATAATACAACATATCTCTAAGTGCCCTATGGAGAAATTTATTTATATGCCCCCATCTTACTACCCATAGCAAAATGGGTGATGCAGGGTTTCCCAATAAAACTATAGGCTAAGATTAATCAAACTACACCATGATCTCCATATTCCCTAGCTACTGAAGATGCTGGTTAGAGCTTTTCCTACCAAGCTTCCTACAGCTGCTCAAAATCAATGAGAAACATCTAGTTCAGGGATGTCAAAAAAAAGTGACTTATGATGGTTTTTAACACTTACGGCCACAGTAGCATCCCCATGGTCACGCGATAAGTTCGGATGCTTGGCCAGCGACTCACATTTATGAAGGTAACAACAGTTTTACTAACAACTGCAGTGATTCACTTAACAACTGTATCAAGAAAGGTCATAAAATGGGGCAAAACTCACTGAACAACTGTCTCACTTAGCAACCAAAATTCCGAGTTCAATTGTGGTCGTAAGGGCGAGGATTACCTGTATCTGACGACTTCAACCTATATAGTAAAAGCTGTTATCTTAGCCCTGGCGAGTAGGTACAAGTTGCAAGATCTAACATTTGTTGTTCATAGCGCAATACGGGGATTTACGGGTGACAAATTGATCTGGAGCCTCAGGCTGCAGAGACAGTCTGGTCTTTCCAGCTCTACCTGAATTTGACAGGGATTTAATCCGAGACACTTTGCATGCAGGTATTTCGCGCTGGGCTTCAGCAGAGGCTATGATAAATGAAATACACGGAAAGGTTTAACGTAATCGACAGAAACTCCTAGAGAAATCGGCCTGAAATAACCCCTCTGTTTTTTGAATGAATGGCTAAAAAACCACAACATTCCTGGATTGCATCTTATAAGATCATTCTTACAACCTACTTATCTCCTGGCAGTACAATGGTGCAGCTAAACTCCGCATCGGGCATTACGCCGAGGCTATGGACATAACATGATTCGTTGTTCTGCCTTGTTTCGTAAATTGGTCGCTGGTAGTGCACGTTCAGCTCTAGGCATTCAAATCTCAACGACTCAAATATCCCGGGGCATTCAGCATTTACCTTGTAGAAGCCTTGTTATTAAATACACCAATGTTTCTCAACCACGTCCGTTTTTAAGATGAGTGGACTTAAACTCCCAGAATTCCCCTACTTGCTTTGCAAACAAACATCAGGGTTGTTTTGAGAACCCTAATACTGCCTGCCCAGTGTTCAAGTGGGCTTAAAGCAGGACATGTGACCAAGAGTTGTTGTTTTTTGCTAACATCTCTTCTTCATTCAAGCATATAAAACTGGGATGGCGAACCAATGGCACGTGTAGCACGCGGAGCCATATCGGTGAGCACATGAGCTTTGCCCTAGCTCAAATCCGGTGCGCATGCATGTGCTGGCCAGCTGATTTTTGGGCCTTCCGGTCCCACTGAAAGTCAGGAAACAGGCTGTTTCTGGCCTACGGAGAAGAGGCCTGTTTTTCACTCTCCTCAGACTCCAGAAGCTTTCTAGGAAACTGGGGAGGGCGCAAACGGCATCCCCCTCCGGAGGCCCTCTGGAGGCTGGAAATGGACCATTTGCCAACTTTTGGTGGGACCTGAAGTCAGCAAATGACCATTTCTGGCCTCCAGAGGGCCTCTGGGGGTGGGTGGAGTGGGAAAAGCCATTTTCACCCTCCCCTGGCTCCAAGAAAGCCTCTGGAGGGCGAAAAAACGAGCCTACTGGCCCACCAGGCCATCACGTGTCAAAAGCGAGGGGAATGCATGCACTGGGGGGCATTGAATTATGGGTGTGGTCATGCGACCGCCCCACCCACGCTCCCAGCTTTTGGCACGCGACGGCAAAAAGGGTTAGCCATCACTGACATAAAACAAGCTATGTAAAGATAACTGATCGTAACTTCCAAACTCAAATTCAGCGCCCCCCAAAAGCCAGGATTCGTAACGTTTACTTCTGGTCTTGCAATCCTGCTTGGAAAGAACAAAACAATTTTTTTTTCCTGTATTTGGACCTCAGAAGGAATTGGGCTGGTTTTTGGGATGCCCGTTTATAGCAAACCAGGAATCCTGGATTTTTGTTACATGACAACAGGGTCAATGCTTCGAAATGTCACGATTAAAAAAACCCCAAAACCCCGACCCTGCTTGCTGAAGTAAATATTTCTTCAAACTCCAAACGGTAAATACAATCTTTGAAAAACAGATTGAATACTCCTACATGAATGCCTGCTGCAATACCCATACGGGTTAAGTCCTTGATTTACAACAATTCAATTAGTGACTGTTTGAAGTTACAATGGCGCTGAAAAAGTGACTTATGGCCGTTTTTCACACTTATAACTGGCGCTGTGATCAAAATTTAGATGCTTGGCAACTGACTCATATTTATGACGGCTGTAGTGTCCCCGGGGGCATGTTAATCACCTTTTGTGACCTTCTGACAAGCAAAGTCAATGGGGAAGCCGGAGCCACTTAATAACCACGTTACTAACTTAACTGCACAAGGTTCCCTTAACAACTGTGGCAAGAAAGATCGTAAAATGGAGCAAAACTCAACCGTCTTGTTTGGCGACAGAAAGTTTGGGCTCAGTTGTGGACTTACCTGTAGATCGAGGACTTACCTGTATGGTCATCATATGGAGAATTTATTTTTGCAAGCCATTTTGGAATGGAGAACCTAATCCACATGTTGAATCAAGTATTACATTTATTACAAATTAGCTACTTGACACTCATTCAAGAAACTTTAAAAAAAAAAAACAACCTACGAAGTCTAAAATCAAGCATCATTTTCTTTTGAAGCTATGGTCTTCACTCATAAACAAATCCAGTCAAATAAACATGCAAAAGTTTCTTGATCCAGATGACAGTCCTAATGAGGTTATACTTTAATCCTTATTTTTTGACCAAGGAGCCCGACTTCACAAAAAGGCAGCTTCCATTTGCCTTAGAATCACAAGGTAAGACCAGTCTGGCTCCACCCGTTGACTTCATTAGAAATAATTCCCCATTTGAAATACAACTGCTTTGCATTCAACTGCTACCAACCTGCCATAGGTAGTCCTCGACATGCGACCACAATCGAGCCCAACATTTCTGTTGTTGCACGAGGCATTTATTGAGTTGTGCCCCATTTTATGACCTTTCTTGCCACAGCTAAGTGAACCACTTCAGTTGTTACGCGAATCATAGATCATTTAGCAAATCCGGATTCACCCATTGACCTCAATTGTCAGAAGCAAGCTGGGAAGTTTACAAATGCTGATCACATGACCCCCCCCGGGAATGATCATAAATACACGCCAGTTGCCAAGTGCCTAAATTTTGATTGCATGACCATGGGGATGCAACTGTCGTTAAGTGTGAAAAACAGTCATAAACCACTCTTTTTAGTGCCATTGTAACTTTGAGTGGTCACTAAACAAATGGCTGTAAGTCAAGGACCACCTGTAGTTGCCAAACAGATCACAAGGAGGCATCAAGGCCCATTCATCAGGTAAAAGACTTAAAAAAAAAAAATTGTGCCTCTGGCATGCCAGACTAAATTGGGAAAGGGACACCATACAACTTGCTATAAACAATTCTGGTTTTAATCAAAAGCTGGGTTATGCTTCTAAAAATAAACAAATTTATACTTGCTATTTGTAGGTGAAGATGAGGACCCATCACCAAGGCATAGTTCCCAGCAACTGGTCATTATCCATCATCTATTCACAACATGTAATTTATGGTAGTACTTCAGATCTCCTTCACAATGCTGAGCCTGGAAGCTCAGATTCCTTTCTAATTACCCTAAAGTTAGTTTCAGCTCTTTGAAGTACAACTGCAGCATACACACTGTAGTACAGATAGATCTCGACTTACAACTATTCGTTTAGTGAACAATGGCACTGAAAAACAGCAATAGCGCTTGCGACTTATATACCGCTTTACAGTGCTTTACAAACCTCTCAAGCGGTTTATAGTCAGCTTATGGCCCCCAACAATTTTGGGTCCTCATTTTACCCACCTCGGAAGGATGGAAGGCCGAGTCAACCTTGAGCCTGCTGAGATTTGAACTGCCAAATTGCAGTCAATGGGCAGTCAGCAGAATTAGGCTGCAGTACTGCATTCTAACCACTGCGGCTGAGACTTATGACTGTTTTTCATACTTACAAACATTGCAGTGATCCAAATTCAGACGCTTGGCAACTAACTTATATTTGTGATGGCTGCAATGTCCCGGGGTCATGTGATCACCTTTTGCAACCTTACAATGAGCAACGTCAATAGGGAAGCCAGATTCACTTAACAACCATGTTACTAACTTTACAACTGCACTGGTTCAATTAACAACTGTGGCAAGAAAGGTGGTAAAATATGGCAAAATTCAACGGTCTTGTTTAGCAACATAAATGTTGGGCTCAGTTGTGGTCGTAGATTGAGGACTATATCAGGGGTCTCCAACCTTGGCAACTTTAAGACTTGTAGACTTCAACTCCCAGGGTTCCTCAGCCAGCTTTGCTTTGCTGGCTGAGGGATTCTGGGAGTTGAAGTCCACAAGTCTTAAAGTTGCCAAGGTTGGAGACCCCTTATCTATATAGGCATATGGAGAATTTACCTGATCTTTTAAAGTCCTCCTGAAATGCAAGACCTACTGCACATGCTGAACAAAGGATTTAACACCCCACAAATTAGCTATTTGATACTCATTCAGGGAACTACATTTCAATTCGATGGACTAAGAAAACACACATATTGCATACAACTTTTGCTGCTATATGCAGGGTCAGAGTTTAACCATCTGTCCCACATGTGTTTGAGTGAATTTAACACGCAAAAGCAGTCTCCAGAAAACTGCATATAGTACTTCACAAAGTTTTCTCCTCCAGCAGTATCAAGAATTCTGGTTTTCTTATTAAAAGTTGTTCTGCATTAGGGCATAAGTGACATTTTGGCATAAGTGTTTCAATGGTCGTCAGAGATAAGAAAAAAGATGATTAATTACCAAAGGAGCAAGAGAAAACAAATGGCTTTAAAAGAAAACCGCCAGGTACATTCAGCTGTGTGGTAAGTCCACATTGGTTTGGTCAAAAGGCAATGTTGGTATGAATGTCCAGTTTGTGCGCGTATAGGACACAACGAGCTGCAGAAATCCATATATCCTCAACCTTAATTGAATATCTTAAATCATTCTCCAGATGACGGGTTAGCTTTTGATCTTGAGTCCCAGTTTTATTACGATGATGTAGGGTGTTGTTTTTTAACCTGATTATATTTGTTTATTTTCAATCCCAATTATAAACTAGGGTTTGTGGGGCAGTGACTTATAAGCCCTGTAAGCAAGCAAGCAAATTAATAAATAAAAGAATTTTTGCCTAGATAGCAGGCCCTTCTGCAGAATGCCATAAAATATTTAACACTATTATTCTGAAATGACTAAGATAAAAAGCCCCCCAAAAAAGAGAAACCAAAATCAAAATATTAGAAATTTCAAAACATTTTGTTGTTGTTGTTGTTTCTTTATGGTTGTTTTCCAAGCTCAAGTGATCTATCACCAAAAGAATCAGAGGTGTTAAAAACCGGAACGATAGTAGTAGCAGTAGTGCTATTTCTATGTGCCCCAAATACTGCATCTTACCCAGGCTACCTTTTACAATCTCATGAGATGAAAAAAATAATGGATTCAGATTTTTTTAAAAAATTGGCAGCCAAGAGGAATCTTTAAAGTGACAACTATGGATAAGGCAAAAAGAAACAAGCAAATGGGTAACGGTATTAAATATGAATTTGACAAGACTGATATTTTTATCTGATTATCCTATGAATCTTCTCTAGGAAATTCTAATGGAGAAACACATCAGGATCAAAGAAGAGTGTACAGATTACTGTACTGTACTTTTTAAAGACACAGCATTTGTTATTTGGCAGGTTTGGTTTGACTACAGACACTCCCCTCCCCCATATTTTATTGTTTTTATATGAAATTTGGGGAGATGAGGGTGTCAGCCATGCTCTGCTAGTTTTTTCCAAGCACGTATTTAACCAGGAAGTCCTCAATAGTTAGTCGTGTAAGTGGGCTCTCGCTACAGCACCAACAAGAGACCTCTACCACAGTATAAAGTAGGCCAAGAGTTAAAAATACTGGCCTATAAATATGGAAATAGCTCATTCATGTCACTTGTTAACATCAAGTAGAAGATTTGGTGTCAAGACAATAGTGGAGCAGTAACTTCCTGAGCTGTCAGCAGATTGAAAAGCGCTACTACTCAGGCTGATTATGGCTGCACCTTTTCCCTCATCATGCTATGTAGGAGCACTAAAACACTCACCTACCCACTAAATACTAAGGCCAAGAACTGATGCTCAACAGGATCTCACGTTTATTATTGAGAAGTGATTAATGGTGAAATAAAGGCATCACCCATTCCTCATTGGCTTAACAAGAAAACTGAAGAAACATTCACTACACAGTTTACAATATTTTTTTTCTTCCAAAATTAATTTTCCTGTAAACAAACAAGTTTTTACCACTGTTCTCAGCCTTCAAATCAAATCAAGCCAGACTTAATCTGTAATCCATATAATGCACAAGAACAGAACATTTCTTAGGACTCTTCGTATTTCGCTTTTGAGAGAGAGAAAAAAAATGAACCACCCCCTCAGACATGACCTCGTAGACAAATCCCATTCAAATCTTCTAGGCATAAAAAAAAACCAAAACCAACCCTCAGAATTCTTCATAAAATTCCTGTTCCAGTCCATGGAAAAAAAAATGTTACTCATTCCACTTTCCATGGTGGATGTCCAAAAGAAAGTCATGACTCGGTGTTCCAAGTGCAAATATAAAAAAAAAAAAAAATCAGGAGGAAGAGGGGTTCAGAAGGCCAGGAAACCAGGTAAGCGGCAGATTTAAAAATTAAGAGGAAAAAAGAGGGCATATGCCACTGGCGGATTTTAAAACCCGATAACATAGTAAAAAGACAAACAAAAAAGGAACAAAAAACCCCAAAGCGTATGGTCTGAAATTACAACCAAAGCCAAAAGAAAGGGGGACAGTTTTCACTTCTACTCTACCTAGAAGGGGTTTTTTTGTTTTTTGTTTTCCTATGTCTCTTGTGAAATTTCAGTATATTTTTTTTTAAACTGTACGTTTATAAGAGTTTGTATGGAGTCAATGAAATAAGTCCTAATTCTTTCTGGTGTCGTCTTTCTTCCTTTTGAAAGATATCCGAGATGCACCATCTCTGTTGCAGTCTCTGTGAAAGGGCCCAGCAGTTTATTTGACACGGCCTTGACGTTCCTATAGGAAAGAGAACAGAGGAAAACAAAGAGATTTTTAGTGGAAAGCAGTATTTAAATGGATTACAATACCACAAGAGACGACTTTCCATATTCTTAACCTGCCATGCTAGTAAAATACCTGCTTTTTTGCCAATTTTCATACCTAAAACACACAGCCTCTGAAACCAAGTGTGTTACTAAAAAGGTCTATGGAGATTCTCGGTCATCCAGGTTATGGTTGTCCCAAAGGTGCTTTTTTCAAGAGGCAACTGGACTTTCTGGTTTTTCTTTTGAAGACCTTTCGCTTCTCATCCAAGAAGCTTCGTCAGCTTCTTCAGAGCTGAAGAGGAGAAGTGAAGTGTCTTCAAAGAAAAACCAGAAAGTCCAGTTGCCTCTTGAAAAAAGCACCTTTGGGTTACTAAAAAAAAAGGCCTTTCATTTATACCTTCTCTCAGCATATTCCAATTCTTTAAAATCTTATGCAAATAAAAGTGTTTTGCGTACCTAAATCATACACTAAACTTTACACAGTGATAAGAATAAAAACTGCCGCACTGCCTAGTACACTGTGGGGCACTGTACTAGTACACTGCCCCATGATTTTGTTCACAATTGCAAATGCCACTTTATAATGTGGAAAAGGTAAATAAATGTCTGTTGCATTATTTGCTATTTGTTATTTGCGTTATTACATTCCAAGTCGTAATATACATAGGCAAGTGATAACTTTTTCATCTTTGGGGAAGATATGGAAAGTCAACACACTGGTTCAAGTCAACACACTGGTAAGATTCCCCCTAAAAGAAGCTATTTCAGAAGAAACTGCTGCTCTAAAAGCAGCCTATAAATCTGTCTGGTTTTTCTGAAAAAAAATTTCCGTGCCAAATTACCACAGTTTTCGGACTATAAGATGCAAGTATAAGACGCACCTAGCTTTTGGGGAGGAAAACAAGGGGGGAAAAATCTGCCTCTGCCTCCCAGCAATTTATCTCCTTGCAGCAAACAACAGACAGCCTGGTCAGTTTCAGCCTGATTTAGCACAAGCAGCTGATTGGCAGTTGGATCAGCCTTCCGGAATACCACTTATCAGCTGTTCCAGGCTGCAGGGATCGTCACTGCCCATCGCTTCTGCCACCTATCACTACTTCTGTGTGCTCCATTTTCAGTCTCTGCGTGTCCCATTTTCTGCCTCTGCACGTCCCATTTTCGGCCTCTGCTGTCCTGTTTTTGGCTCCTTCCCAGACAACAGGGATCGCTGCTGACGCCACCTATCCCCGCCACCTGGAACAGGCCAAAAATGGGGCATGCAGAGGCCGAAAATTTGGCGCGTGGAGGCGGCAATAGGCAGCAGCAGCAACAGGCGGTGACGATCCCCGCAGCCTGGAGTAGCCGATAGGCAGTATTCTGGGAGGCCGATCCAACCGCCAATCAACTGCTTGTGCTAAATCAGACTGTGCTGAAGCTGACCAAGCTGTTTGCTGCAAGGAGGTAAATTGCTGGGAGGCAGGGGCCGGCGGGTGGGTGTGGCACAGACATTTCCATCCACTTTGGGGTGGGGGAGAGAAATGCATCTTATACACCAAAAAATAAGGTATATTGGCATCTTATGCAAATTTATCTCTAGAAATTTTAACTTCATAACTCTTTGAGATTCTGTAGGCAGCCTTGGACAAAATAAATTTTAGTCTCTGCCACAGAATGGTACGGGGAAGAATAATTTGTTTGAGAAGCGACGGAACAGAAAACCTTCTAGTACAGTACAAAGGCAGCAACTATAAATGTATTATTTGGCAATGTTAACTCTGAAAGAGAGCTTAATCTATACCGGGGAATCAAACTCAATTTCATTGAGAGCCGCATCAGTGCTGTGGCTGACCTGGGGGGAGAGGGCAACTGGGTGAGTGTGGCCAATTGGGTGGACATGGCCAGCTTGACATCACTCACTGGGGGTAGCCAACAAGGTGGGTGTGGCCAGTTGACACCACTCCCCAAACTGCTGGCATGTTTCCTCTTTGCACTGGGTAGATTGGGCTGAAGCGACGTGCGCCAGCCCCTTGCATTTTCCAGGATGGCCCTGTGGGCTGGATCCAACCACATTGTGGGCTGGATCCAGCCCACGAGCCTTGTGTTTGACACCCCTGATCTATACAATTTACTGCTCCTGCTCACCAGAGATATACTTCTGCTCCATTTTTGCTTATACTGTGGCAAATAACAGAAGGCAGCAAGATCAGCTTCAGTTGACTTATGTCTGAGAGAAGAGTCATAAGTCATGCAAATCAAGGCTAGTGGCACTTGCTAACAAGTACAAGCAAATCTAGTAGCTATTCAAGCATGACCAATCCCTTCTAAGTTATTCAGAACACCATGTCAGTTGGTTATCACACACTGGTATCAATGCAATGGGATGAAAGCAATGCAAATCCTGTTCTTACATACAGCTGAAAGAACAAAGATAAGATTCAATGCATAGAAGTTTCACTGAATATAGTATCACCTGTTGGCAAAGTTCATCTACTTATCTGTTTGGTTGATGGTTTCAGAGAAAATATTTTAGCATAAAATTCTGGAGATGGATAAATTGCAAATGCTAGAGCCATGATGGCGAACCTATGGCACACGTGCCAGAGGTGGCATGCAGTGCCTTTTCTGTGGGCACACGAGCTTTCGTCCAAGTTCAGCTCCACCATGCATGCGTGCACACCTCCCACCATCCAGCTGGACTTTGGGTCTCTGCCATGCATGTGCAGGGGATGGGCACGTGCGGGGGGCACGTGTGCACAGCCAGGGGGCGTGCATCATGTTTGGGGCGCATATGGGGACCATGCGTACATGCGTGAGTGCTGCACGCCCATTGCATATTTGGGATTTGGGCACACATTCATGTGTGCACGCTTTGAGCACTCGGTCCAGAAAAGGTTAGCCATCATTGTGCTAGAGCAACAGTGAATCGCCTGCTATCCACCCCCAGGTTTTGGACCAGATTTATCAATGACCGTTGGCCATGGTGGCTGAAATCTATGGAATGATAGCACAAACTATATGGAGGACATCCGATTGCTTCCCTGGCCTGAAGAGTTACACAGGAAACATCTAAGAGCCATCCGACAATCCGTATTTCTTTTACTTTGAGCTGGCAACAGATGTTTGCACCTGTTTTCAAACAATTTCCCTTGGTTATCAAATATAATATGTTCTTGTCTCTCCCTTCTCAATGTAGGGTTTTAAGATCTGTTTAGACTAGGGACATCCAACCTTGGCAGCTTTAAGATCTATGGACTTCAACTCCCAGAATTCCCCAGCTAACATGAAGTCCATGGATCTTAAAGTTGCCAAGGCTAGATCTGGTTTAGATCCTGATCTACCTTTCTTAGAGCCAAGCCAACTCTCTCCTAGACGTTTTTCCCTTTTCCGTCCCCATTCCCCCATTTTCTTTCTTTGGTACCATACATCCTTTTTGAAAAGCCTCATTAGGGATTGCCTTTCATTATTTTATATATTGCACTAGGTATCTTTTAAACAGGGATGACTTTATTTAGAGTATTTATATCCTGTACTTCAATTAGAAAGGTTCCAATGCAGCTTTTAAACCTATAAAACCAGAAATTCCAACCAGCAAGTTTAAAGTCTGAAATGACACAACAGATAAATTAATGAAAGAATACTAAAATGACGTTTCTTAGTACAAGGATCATAGTCTGCCAGAGTTCACAGGAATGGCTATGAGGGAGGAAATAAAATCCCATTTACAAAAATAGATAAGCACTTTACTTGTAGAAGCAGAATTCTTTGAATGCAGTTAAATAAATTGCTATCAATGCTCTAACTATGTCTTGTTTCTTATTATGGGTTAAAGCATTTATTTCACAAGGCATTCTCTGGTTTTCCATGTTTTATTAATATTGTTTGGAGTTTTATGTATTACAGTTTTAAACATCAATTTTCCAAGTAAGCCATACTGTACCGAAAGGTGTGAAGCAAAAGCCACACAAATAGAATTAATCCCCACAGTAAAGTACTATTCTAAATTTTGTGCACTGCACGATACAACTGCCTGCCTGCCACAGTGCTGTTGTTGTAAAACATAAGATTGTAAAGATTAGACATGAATTGTATTATAAAATTTTCATATTTTTTTTCCAATTTTTATGCAGAGATTCTCTGACACTTGAAAATTATATCAAGATTCCTTCAGGGTAAAATGTTGCTCTATATCTATTCTATTCTATTCTGATCTTTTAGGATCAATGAAAGTGGGCACTTTGACCAGTGCAAAATAGGTTTTAAACTCATTCCATACTTTTGTCTGACTAGTAGAAAGAGTGATGGCCATAACATTTTTTTTACATAATCTATTTATATTTCAATGTTTTATTCCAATTTAAGTTTTTGCATTCTGAAAGGAGTTCAACAATACTCCTAGTTCATGTATTGCAGTTCTGGTCACATGGGGATAAGCTCCTGCTTCTGACAAATATTTACCAGTCACCACTTATGATTACTGGAAAACACACAGAGGAAAAGTAAAATGCCATAAAATACAATGCTAGTGACATAACTTTATGCAGCATTCTGTGAAAGAAAGCACATCGCTTTCCAACTTTTACAATAACCAGAATTTTGACTTTTATATGAAATGAGTCAGCCTACAGCTTATGGCAAGAAAGGTCAATAATCAGATGAGACATTACCCCAACAATTGATTTTTATGCACAAATGTGAAATTTGAGAGGCAGTCTCGTATTTAATACAAAATGTCCCTCCTAATTTTATTCAACCTAGTTTTAATACAAAAGTGTAAGTACAATAACTCAATGAAGTATTACGTCACCAGGAGAAGCCTTTTCTTGATAATGATTGTACAAATTCAATTATATAACTTAAATGCATCGCAAGTCACTGTACAGTACAGCAGTGGTCCCCAACCTTTCTGGCACCATGGATTGGTTTCGGAAGAAAAACTGTCTTCCCAGCATGGGGATGGTTTCGTCTGCAATCTAGATCAGGGGTGTCAAACTCGATTTCATTGAGGGCCACATCAGAGTTGTGTTGGACCGAGGGGGGGGGGGTACGGTCGTGGCCACCTTGATGTCACTCGTGCCAGGGGCGCCTATGGAGGCCAGGGCGCTCTGCCAGCTAAAACAGGCTCCCAAGCTCCGTTTTCGCTAGCAGAAGCACCACGGGCCAGTCCTTCGCGGTTTCCAGGGCAGCCCTGCAGGCCAGATCTAAATACCACACCTCGAGTTTGACACCCGATCCAGATCCTGTCCATGCAGAGATGAAAGTTTGCTCACTCGCTCGCCCACTGCTTTTGCAGCCCAGTTCCTAACAGGAATCCCTGCAGTATAGCATTTTTCTGTTATTTGCAAAACCTTAATCTATAGAATAGAATAGATTTTTTTTATTGGCCAAGTGTGATTGGACACACAAGGAATTTGTCTTGGTGCATATGCTCTCAGTGTACATAAAAGAAAAGATACCTTCATCAAGGTACAACACTTACAAACTTAATGATAGTCATAGGCTATAAATAAGCAATCAGGAAACAATCAATATCAATATAAATCGTAAGGATACAAGCAACATACAGTCATAAGTTATATGACTATATCTATATCTATATCTATATATATATAGTACACCTAAGATTGGGGCACGAAAACTTGGTTTACAGACTCATATCTACATTCTCACTGTCCACTTCTGATTACACACTCGTTTTGTCATAAATCCCAGAATGGAACAAACTAAAACTAAGCAGGGAAGTATTGTAAACTGACTGACTGTAAATTACTGTATCTGATGAAACTGCTTCTGTTTCCACAAGACAGGTCTTCATGTTTTCCCCAAAACACCCAATTTCAGATGTACCGTAAACCTGAAATAACCCATCTAAGGTAGGTAAAGTGTCTGTGGAAAATAAGGGAATATCTACCCTCTTGTACCAAAGAAAAGTGCTTTCCGCTTTTCCAGTATCTATATGAACACAATTCAAAGGTAATTTAAACATTCTGCCAGGCCTTTGATGAGAGAGAATTAAACCCTTCATTTTATTGTATCTGGTCTGTTACACTTGTCATCTTTTAGTATTTTTTGTTTTGTTTTGATTGTAGTTTTATTGTTGTGAGCGGCGGCAGCCCCCAACGTTGAGTCTGGTGTCATACAACTTGAATTAAAAAAATTAAGTTTTCTGCACCATACCTAGTTATTTATCTTATTTGTTTTCTATTCAAGGTTGACTCAGTCTTCCATCCTTCCAAGGTGGGTAAAATGAAAACCCAGATTGTTGGAGGCAAGAGGTTGACTCTGTAAACTGCTTAAAGAAAGCTGTAAAGTACTGTGAAGCGGTATATAAGCGGTATATATGCTATTGCTATGTCCTAGTTTTTTGCAGATTAGACATTCTAGGCAGAAGGATGTTTGAACTGTCCTTGAGCTAGCCTAAAATCTAGAAACACACATCTCCCAATCACATGACTTTTCTATGTACCCTTAAATGCCTACAAGTACATCCCAAAACAAATAAGCTTATTTCAGTCAAAGAACAAGTTGAAAGCTCAAAGGCATTTTGCCTCATGACTCTCCTTATTACTGGTAGTCCTTACAACAGTTCAGTTAGTGACTGTTCAGAGTTACATGGCACTAAAAAAAAAAGAGACTTATAACCGTTTTCCATATTTATGATCAGTGCAGCATCCTGTGTCGTATGATCAAATTCCACGTGATCAAATTCAGATGCTTGGCAACTGATTCATATTTATGATAACTGCAGTGTCACAGGGCCATGTGACCACCTTTCGCGAACTTCTGACAAAGTAAATGCTGAGGACTGATTCATTTAACAACCATGTTACTCATTTAACAACTGCAATGATTCACTGAACAAATGGGGCAAGAAAGGCCATAAAATGGGGCAAAACTCAATTAACGTCTCACTTAGCAACATAATATTGGACTCAATTGTGGCCGTTAAGTCGAGGATTACCTGTATCCGGTTACTTCAATCTATGTCGTAAAAGCTGTTACTATATAGGCTGTGAAAAATCTTAGCCATAGTGAATAAGTGTGTCTATTAAAAAATGAAATTAAAATACCGTGAAAAAGCTGATGAACACTCTTTTAATGTCAACCATATTAAAGTACTCCAAAAAGAAAGGCTAAAGATTTCCTGTTCTTCATACTTAGCCTGGCAATTATTGTTGACTTCAGTTAATCTGATTTACATTACCTAAATGTGTTTTGTCCAGAAAGGCAAATGAAAAGCAGACTGCAATCATCAGGCAAATTCTTAAAGCTCACACATGTGCTTTGTTGATGCAGTTCTGAATATTAGGAAAATAAAGGCATTACAGCCCTAGTACATAACATATTACATCTAAAATTGATGAGCTGGGAATGAATTATTAGTAGCCATCCTAACACTAGCAGAAGTGCCGGTATACACTAGATTAGACAATTTATTTTTTGCTATTAAGCAACATATTTTATACAGAAATGTTTATAATACTGTAATGCAAATAAAAAAATTACTTCAATTAGAAGTTGGAAAATTCGCAGCATATACTGGAATAAAATTATTCAATCAGTGTTTTCATTTTAAGGCTACAGTTCTAGGCTCTAACATCTTATCAATAAGATGTTACAGTTTCAGGATATTGTTATACATCCAGAGAAAATTGGAAATACAGTTTCTGTAGTACCATAGTGTTACAATTTATATTGGAAGAGTTACACAGTAACAAGTAATTATCAAATCAATAATACAGTGTAACCCTTTAAAAAAAGATGTACTAGTAATCAAATTGAAAAACTGAAACTTCAGCTACATAATCTCTTAACATTATTCTGCAACGGTGAGCAATCAGTCTTAGAAACAGCATCTTACAGCATGGATATAGAAATAGCATGAAGTCTTTCCCTAAGATAGAATTATCTGATGCAGAAACTGGTTCTTGAAAAACATTGCTACAGGACAGAGACATTAATAAATACTTCTGTCCAGCAAATCTGAAAGCCAACTCCTACTAGGCTTGGATTCTTATGGGCATGTGTCAACCAAAACTGGCATGCTGAAGATCAAATACAAATACTGTCATTTTAAGGTACCATGAGAAACGACTCATTCTACAGGGAGTACTGAAACAGCTATGTTGGCTTAATCATGTTGTTTAGAAAAAGCCATAGGGTACAAATACTTTGTCTTTAAGGATTCTCAATTCCAATTAGAAAGAGCAGCTTCTGAACCTTTTTGTTTTTAACCTTTAAATATCAAATCACTTAATCAAATACTTTTTTAAGATTTAAAAAATAGGGGGGGGGGAACTGCCTTTACATTAGTGTTGACTCCCAGACAAGGTCCCTGCAATTCTCTTGGCAAGATTTTTGAAATGGTTTGCCAATGTCTCCTTCTTAGGGCTAAGAGTGTGAGACTGGCTCAAGATCACCTGTCTGGCTTTGTGCCTAAGTAGAATTCACTCTCTCCTGGTTGCTCATCTGGTGCAGGGGTCTCCAAACTTGTCAACTTTAAGACTTGTGGAGTTTAACTCCCAGAATTCCTCAGTCAGACCCCTGACCTGGTGCCTTCACTACTATATGAAACTCGCTGCCTATTAAAAATAATCAAATGCATCAAAGTAATATATTTCTGCTGGTCTGCTATTTTTCATGACTATTTTCTTTACTACTTTGAATCTCCAAGATGAAATTATTCTTTATAATGCAAAAAAGCAAGATACTGATTTCAGAGCATCAGAGAAAATGAAGCCATCCTATATCTTATCCAAATCTCAAAAGGAAATTCACTCTTGCTGCAAAACACCATCTAATGTGTGTGAGGGTTGTACTTTTTAATCTATGTAGCACTTTACTGAAGTACAGGTGGAGGATGAAACACATAGGAAATAATACACATAACAAGTAATGCTAGCTTGCTTCCTTTTCAAAAAACAGCTATTTAAATTTTTTGCAAGTGGACCAAAAATAGTGGTTTAAATGGTTTATGGAGAAAGGAATTAAAATAACAATAGTAATGCAAATTAAAACATCACCTAAATGAAATCTTGGACTATGTTTTACAAACCAATGAGCACACCAAAAGAAGATATAGAAAGAATGGTTCACCTATCATATTTCAATACCAAATTTCTTAGCAATAGAATTTTATACCTTCTCAACCAAACCATTGAAAATATCTGTGTGTTTTGAATGGAATTAATTGGCACCAAAGGGAAGATGCTCACTGACTACAGGAAGCTATCATTTCATTCTGCAATTCAACTACTAAAACCTTTAAATTTCTCATGTATGTTAGCTCAGAATTCAAAATACAAAAAGAAAAAAAATCAGTGGCAAGTCTTCACTATCAACAGCTTCAGATAACAGCATAAGGAAATCTTCTGTTTACAGTATGCAAGTGTAGGTATAAGTAGCATTATATTGTAAATAAATATAAGACTTAAGCACTAGAAACAAACCAAATAACCAAAAGTAGAGTTAGTCATATTGATTCCTTGATCTTGAAATGCTTGAAGGAATTATACTCTCCTTTAAGGGAACATTTCAGTCTGATTTAAAGAAGTCTACAGTAGTGGCCAAAATTGTGGAAACCTTTTGGGAAAAGTATATTTTCTAAAACTAGCTAATAACACCACTTTTTTGGGGAGTAGTGCCATAAAATTATATACCAATGGAAAGATAATTTAATCAAGAATGTAATGCAATAACTTTTAGGAAGGATTTGCCATTAGAATAGCAGTTGCAGTATAAAGGAGAAAAGTGAAACACATAGAAAAAATAAGATATACAAAAATTATCACCACAGAAAAAACAAGATATACAAAAACTATCACATCAGTTAATATTTACTTGGGTAACCTTTAGCATGAATTACAGCCTTACAACACCTTCCCGTGGAGTGAACTAAGTCTTTTAGTTCTGCAGCTGTTATAATGTGAAACCAAAATTGAATGATTGCTTCTATTAACTGGGTTCTGACTAACAAGTTTCTTTATCTGGCTCCATAGTTTTTCAATTGGTTTAAGGTCTGGGCTATTCCTAGGCCATTCCTGCTGTGAAATATGATTATCTTGAAAGTCCAAAAAAAAAAGTAGTGTTATTAGTCATCAAATCTCAAAAATACACTTTTCCTAAAAGGTTTCCACAATTTTGGCCACTATTGTATGCTGATGAGCAACTGCCTAACAATAAGCTCTAAAATGATGCCTAGGAGAAACAATGCTGAGATTTGTCTCACCTTCATTCAACCGAATATTTAAGAATGATAACAGCAACAGAGAAATATAATTCCATAATTATATTTGCTACATGACCATTAATTGAACCCCAAACATCAGATGGTTGAATATAACTCATGTTTAATGTTAGGCTAAGGTTTTAATTTGTTAACGTTTACAAATAACTGTGCATCTGAAGTGCACTTTAAAAACAAAATAATTTCCTAAAGGTCCAATTGCTTTAATAACATAAAGAGATTAAACAAGCCTATCAGATTTTTAAAGGTATGACTAAACAGAGGGGTGAGATGGAATATTCATTGAAATTACTTGGAAATGGATTTTGCCATTAGCTGCACAGGTTAAGGATATAACCTGTTGCAGCAAGTGTATGATAAGCAACATGTCTACAACATCCCCCTGCTCACCATTTAAAGAACTTCCTAGAATGACTCAATGTCTCATAAAACTTTCTGATGACTGAAGTAATGACAAAGCTTAAATGCATGAGTATTTTATCAAAATTGGATTAGCATTGAAGACTATTCTTACCTATTACTTAACCGATGATATTCCAATTTACAACAGGAAATTAAAAGGTTAATAAGGTTGCATCCTTTTCTAATAACAACTTGCAGAGAGTGCTCTGCTGTCACTGCTAGGAACAAACTATGATGAAACAGCAACAAAATAGCCTACAAATTAATGGTTAGTCAACATGAACATGTGTCTAGTTCCGTGTGTGTGTGTGTGTGTGTGTGTGTGTGTGTGTGTGTTGTATATGTGTACATACAATGACTAAGTCAAGCTACCTTAGGACCTATCTTTTAAATAGAGCTTATTCTATGTAAACTTAAAACTTGGGCAGGTTTCTATTTACAGGTCTGTTCTTGTTTTTTAGATATTTGGAAGGAGGGAAGTCATTCCATCAACAGCAAGGATATAATTACAAGAGCACAATTGCAAGTTCAACTCATGTGCACATTTTTATAATTGACAAGTAGCCAAGAAACTGGGCACTGAAAATATTTGTGCCCTGAAACAGAAAAGACAATATTCTGCAATTTACTGGATTTTGGAAGAGTTCAAAAATAACAAATCATACATTATCCAGCTTCCAGAATTAATAAGTTATACAGCAATCCATTGTGTGGGAATTTCTAAAAAAAAGGTCAATTAGTTCCCTATCCTGACACTTCTTGGTTACTTTCCATATCACATTCATGGATCCATTCCTCATATGAAGGCCTGTTCATTGAAGATTAAGTGAAAACCCACATTAGATGCCTTAAGTATGTTCGCAATACTATATTTTTTTTCACAGTGTAGATCCTATTGTCAACTTAGCTGATACTTGGAGAAACTGGAACAGAAATGATCAGCAGTGGACAGAAACTAGGTATAGTCAGCTGTATAAATCGTAATTCACCACAGCTTAATGGCCCCCAACCTTTTGGGCACCAGGGGCTGGTTCTGGAAGAGTTTTTCCCCAGATCGGTGCCAGTCCAGATGCTGTAGGTTGGGGACCCCTGCCCTAGTTATCTCTTAAACTGGAACTTTAAGTTTTCTGTGAAATTCCCAGATCAAAAGATTGCTACTATTTCTCAGTTTAAAGTTGATACCTATCCTTTATGATTGTGTAACTTGAAAATTCATCTACAATTTTATCGTTTACCTTTCTTTCAAGACCTCTCAGAAACTGCACAAAGATATTACAGTATATGCTTAGCTGCAGACCAAAGAACACTTTATAGCAGCATTCTGATGCCTTCCAGCTATGTTCAAACTACAAATCCAATTCTTGGCTGTGAGCAATGATTGCTGTGCAATATTAGCACATGACCATGTCACTGGGCACCAGAATCCAACATCATGCAAAAAAGTCCTAGGATTCTTCCAAATGATGAAATTCTTTTCCCCCAAATCCTTACAAAAATTTGGACACTAGAATCCAACATCATGCAAAAAAGTCCTAGGATGCTCTTCCAAATGATGAATTCTTTCCCCCCAAATCCCTACAAAAATTTGGACCTAGGAAAATATCTGTCACTTTTAGTAAAGGAAATGAATTTAAAGCTTACAAACTAGAAGACTGAATCTAACTGTACACTGAAATGCTTCTCAAAACTTAAACTGCTAAAAGGTTGTTTAGAACAATGACAGGCAGATAAAAAGGACGTTTATTTTGAGTAGGTCTTGACTACTGAAGACAAAGATATTTCCATAAAGTTTTCTTGGCAAGCACATAGGGAAAAAAATGCCATTATGATTTTGGGGGATATTTTTTCTACTTCCTGGTTTAGTTTACAGGTTATATTTCCTAGCTCTTCTACTCGAACACTAACAAGACTCATCCCTATTTAGCTTCTGGGAATCAGCCAAGACCAGCCATGTAAGAGAACATATTCTACATATAGTTTACTAGCTCTCAACTTCTGTGAAATGTTAGGCCTTGCTCGATGTATGGTCTCAACAGAAGTGGGTTAAGATCCAAAAGCTAATTAAGGTAAAGCATTTAATTTCAATCAAAATCCACAATTCATTTCTATAAATTAACAGTGTTTATTGCACTACAAGGTGAACTTTAAAGCCGCCTAGAGATGCCTTTAGAAGAGATGGGCACCATACAAGTTTAATAAATAAATAAACATATGTGGAATAGAGTTGGTCAGCTTATTTTAAATATACTTACTCAGAAATTCAGACAATTGTGTAGAAAATTATTCCTTAATGTATTAAAGTCAGTCCTACTGAAGAGGCTTAAAAGATTTATAAAGTGTAAGACACTGCTATAAGCGGCTAGCAAGCATTAACAGTTAATTAGTGAATGAGCTGAGTATAAATGATCAAAGCAGAGAAATAAGCTGAATTCTAGATGGCATGAGAAAAAGGGATTGAATAAAAGCAAAGAGCATCATGAAACAAGTAAGTACATTTTCTAGCACTCACCGGTCTGGCCTGAGGACTCAAGTAAGGTTCAATATCATCATCATTTAAGCTGTCTTTCTGATGCACTGATCCATTTTGCACTAAAAACAAATGTTTTAACAAAGTTACTCAATTCTGATATTACTGTTCAATAATTTAAGACATATAAAATAGAATTTTTTATGGAATTGAAGAACCTTTTGTCAGAAACTGAATATGTTTAAGATTAATTATTACTGCTCAAGGATAAGAGAATACATTCACTTCTCACAGTATCCATCTGTTTCATTGGGGATTAGTGGTAGGTAGGTAGGTTAAATTAAATCC
Source organism: Ahaetulla prasina (assembly GCF_028640845.1). Taxonomy (NCBI): domain Eukaryota; kingdom Metazoa; phylum Chordata; class Lepidosauria; order Squamata; family Colubridae; genus Ahaetulla; species Ahaetulla prasina. The sequence goes on from NC_080548.1 coordinate 18,062,259, forward strand.
TGCAAATATATAGTCTTTGTAAATAGTTCCAATATATTTTACTAAAAACTACAGTAAACCTGGGAATTAGGTGGGGTATAAATTTAATGAGTAAAACCATCATGTAATGTGACTACCCCCCCCCCCACTGTGAAGATCTGAGACTTGAAGGCAACCTTAGTTGACTAACATATGCAAGGGGGGGAAATAGAACCTATCATCCAATATACAGGGGGCAACATCAGCACTTTTCTGCTGCACCAAGTGTCTCTAATTAGGTGGAAATGACAGAAAAATCAATCAACCATGTTCACATGTTAGACATGGCTTAAGTATGAGCATACACAATATACTATCAAAAACCAGATTATATCTTAAATATGACCTGAAAATTCTTCCATCTATGACACAGATGCTTCCTAAGAATAAGAGGATTGGAGTTTTTTTTTGAACAACAGAGCAATATTCCTAAGAGGAACTTATTTTTGTTGCTTCTTTCTATACAAGCAGAAGCTAACCATCTCTCTCAAGGATGTTGTAGACATAGCTATGCATCTGAGGAAGCTCAAACAAGTTATGTCTTTTAATAGAATTTGTTAGTCAAAAAAAAAAAGTGCTACCAGATTCGTAACTTTTTCCCCCAAGAATAGTATTACTGCAGATGCAGCCCTAGACAAAGGGTCAGACTGAATGACCTCCAAGTTCCCTTCCTTTGTTTGGATTTTAAACTTCTGAATTCGTAATAGAACTTACAAGCACTTCTCAGGCATTTCAAGAAAAAGAGAAAGAAAGCCTGCATGGCATTCAAGGAGTTTTAATTTTGCCTCTGGAAGCCATAAATTGGGCCCTTGAGGCAGCTGACTGCACACAACTCTCACTTCAGTTTTCAAAGGCTACATTTAAAGCTATACCTACTCATTAAAACAAGGAAGGAAAGTTAACTAATCTTATCTTTCATATTTACTTTTTTTTAAATCTATCGATATCTGATCGGGCCATTCTTTCCCCCCCCCTTTTGGTTTGAATGCTGCAGATCCAGCTACCTAGGTGCAATATTTTTTTTAAAAAAAAACAACAGTAGCTTTTTTTAATCAAAAGCCAGTTGTTGCTTTTAAAAAGTCTGCCTGGAAGCTGCTCTCGCCTTTTCCGTGGGGCTTTTCACACTGAACCATTCCTTATCACCCTTCTGCCAATATGGGTGGGTGGGTGAATTGGGAGAGAATGTAAAGAGGAAGGGGGGGAGAGAAATTCATCTCCCTGAATCAGCCACCGAACCGTTTGGTTGGTTTTTTTTTTTAATGAATTGTTTTCACGCGGTTTTTGTTTTTGTTTTTTAAATTCTGTCTCAACTTTTTTTTACAGTAATCTAACAATCCTCTCCTTCACTCAGCCGCGATAAAAAAGGACTTTATTCACAGGCTGCTTTGCCTTTTTTTAACGGAGGAGGCATTTTACAAAAAAAATAAATAAAAAAACAACTACCCTGGCCAACCAAGCCGGCCCGTTTTCAGAGTCGCAAACCTCTGCAGGGTAGTGCTAGAGAGTGGAAGCCTCCGATCCCACATCTTTTGCCCGGGTGGGGGGGGGAGATAAATGTCCCACTTTTTAGGGTTAAAACTCCCCCCCCTTCACGGCTTCCTTCCTCCCTCAAGAGCGCGAGGGACCCGGGCCCACGCATGGCAGAGAGACAAGGGACACCGCCATAAGCTGAAAAGTCGGAGTCGCCCTCCTCCTCCTCCTCTCTCCCGAGGCCCCCTCAGAAACCGCCGCCCCGGAGCCTCACCACCACCACCACCGCGGCTGCGGGTTTCCTCACCTTTGGTGCCTTGTCCCTTCGGTCTCTGTGGAGCGGAGACGACGACGAGGCGGCGGCGGCGGCCAGAGCGAGGCAGGCAGGAAAGAAAGAAAAGAAAGGGGAAGAGGGAGAGAAGCCATAAGTCATGCGGCGGCAAAAGAACAGGCCCGGCCGGGCAAAGGAGGGAGGGGAGAAAACAACCGAGCCCTAACCTAGGCCGAGCTCCGACCTGCCGGCGGGAGACAGGAAAGGGAAGGGAAGGCCGGGCCCGGCGGGGGTTCCTTCGCCAAGGGGAGCGACGCGAGGGAAGTGGAGGCGCGAGCCCTGCCTCCGTCCGTTTGGCCGCCCAACCCGCTTCCACCGGCTAGGCCTTGAAGCCGGGGCCTTTCCCAGCGTGGCGCTCCTCACGCCTGGGGCGCCGCTCTCGCTCGCTCGCTCACTCTCTCTTTCCCACCGCCGGCCTCCCTCCGGCGGCTTACCTGCTCCAAGAGGCTGCTGGCCGACATGGCTCTGCGTTCAGCGACGGAGTTCCGAGGCGAGCTGCGCGGCGAGGTGAGGGGCGGGGGTGGCGGCAACCGCGGCGGCTTTGTCCGGGGAAGAAGGAGGAGGAGGAGATGGAAGGAGGAGCAGCAGCAGCAGCAGCCACACCGCGCGGATCGCTCTCGGCTTCCTGGCGGACTCTGACTGGCTCGCCCCGCCCCGCGGCTCCGCCCGCCCGCCTCGCGCTGCGTCGGCGCTCTAGCCGCTCGACGGATGCCCCGCAGCTCGCGCTCTATGGTGCTCGCCCGCCCGCCCGCAAAATCGCGCGCGCGCTCAGCCGCTGAGGAGGAGGAGGAGGAGCAGGAGGAGGGGGGGGGGTGCGCGGCAGGCAGGATGGTTCGGCTCGTATCACCAGGCGACGGTCACGCGGCCGAAAGGCGAGGGGAGCTGCGCGCGCGCTCTCGCGCTCTAAGGGAGCAGGCGCGAAGCCAGGCGGAAAAAGCGTGTGGAGATGGAGGGGGAGGGGTTAGGAAAGGGGAGGACGAGGAGGCGGTGGCGGCAGTCGAGAGCGGCATTGGTGGGAGAAAAGCACGACGGGTAAAATGGCTGACGGCGCTTGTGGGGCTGCTGTTAAAACTGAGGGTGTCGGCAGCGCCCCCTTTGGGGAAGTTTGGAAAGGCAGGCGAAGAAATGCCCTGGAGAAAGAAGTTGGGAACGGTGCGAGCGACTCTTTTCACGGGTATATATATATACCCGGGTATTTCGTATATATATTATATATACGAAAACAAATATATATCAGATTATACACGACTTGTATGAATCTGGCCTGGACGAGGAATCAGGACCGCGGCGATAAAAAAACGGTTCATTTTTCCGCTGGGCTTTACATCAGTGAGCCCTGATTCCTAACCAGCGTCTCCAAATCACCCCTATCTGAAGGATCCCAAGTGGGGGAAGGAAGGGAAAAAGGTAACGTTGGCCAGCTTGGCCTGGAGTTGAGTTTATTATTATTATTATTGTTGTTGTTGTTGTTATTATTATTATTATTATTATTATTATTATTATTATTATTATTATTATTAATTTGATTTTTATACCGCCCTTCTCCCGAAGGACTCAGGGAGCAGGCAACAATAAAATACAGACACTACAGTATACAATTTAAAATGCAAGTTAAAAAACTTATTATAATTAGCCTAGAACTTTAAAAATTTATAAAAACCAAAACCCCATTTAAAATTAGTAAAAAATTTAAAATCGATAAAATTTATGTAATTTAAAATTTAAGCCAGCCCCGCGCGAATGAAAAGATGTGTCTTCAGTTCGCAGCGGAAGGTCCGAAGGTCAGGTATTTGGCGTAAGCCCGGGGGAAGTTCGTTCCAAAGTGTGGGAGCCCCCACAGAGAAGGACCTTCCCCTGGGGGCCGCCAGCCGACATTGCTTGGCGGACGGCACCCTGAGAAGTCCCTCTCTGTGAGAGCGTACGGGTCGGTGGGAGGCATACGGTAACAGCAGGCGGTCCCGTAAGTACCCAGGCCCTAAGCCATGGAGCGCTTTAAAGGTCGTAACCAACACCTTAAAGTGCACTCGAAAGGCCACAGGTAGCCAGTGCAGTCTGCGCAGGAGCGGTGTTACGTGGGAGCTACGCGAAGCTCCCTCTATCACCCGCGCAGCTGCATTCTGGACTAACTGAAGCCTCCGAGTGCACTTCAAGGGGAGCCCCATATAGAGAGCATTACAATAATCCAAGCGAGAGGTAACGAGCGCGTGAGTGACTGTGCACAAGGCATCCCGATCAAGGAAGGGGCGCAACTGCCGAACCAGGCGAACCTGGTGGAAGGCCCTCCTGGCGACGGCCGTCAAATGATCTTCAAACGACAGCCATTCATCCAGGAGGACACCTAAGTTGCGCACCCTATCCTTTACTTTAACGTTCATGGCAAAGTGTAAATTGCAGCTTTACTCCTTCCTCTTTTGCTGACTTCACCGTCTAGCCCAGGGGTCTCCAACCTTGGCAACTTTCAAGCCTGGCGGACTTCAGCTCCCAGAATCCCCCAGCCAGCTTTGCTTTGCTTTGCTGGCTGGGGAATTCTGGGAGTTGAAGTCCACCAGGCTTAAAGTTGCCAAGGTTGGAGACCCCTGGGCTAGCCTAGTCTTGGATTCCTCTGGTGACCTCAGATCCAGATATAAACCGGGAAGAATCTGATTAAACCGGGAAGAAACCGGCTTCTCTCTACTATCTACATTTAAAAAAAAAAAAAAAGCGAGTCTAATTATATCCCACTGACTTTTGACTGATTTTAATGAACCAAAGGAGAATACGAGTACAGATAGTCCTCAACTTACAAACACAACTGAACCCAAAATTTCCATTGCTAAGCAAGACAGTTGTTAACTGAGTTGCGCCCCATTTTATGACCTTTTGGCCACAGTTAAGTGAATCAGTGCAGTTGTTAAGTGAATTGTGTGGTTGTTAAGCAAATCAAGGGACGTGGTGGCTCAGGGGCTAAAATGCTGAACTTGTCTATCGAAAGATCAGCAGTTCAGCGGTTCGAGTCCCTGGTGCCGCGTAAAGGGGTGAGCTCCCGTTACTCGTCCCAGCTCTGCCAACCTAGCAGTTCAAAAGCATGTAAAAATGCAAGTAGAAAAATAGGAACCACATTTGGTGGGAAGGTAACAGCGTTCTGTGCGCCTTTGGCGTTGAGTCATGCCAGCCACATGACCACGGAGAAGTTTTTGGACAGCACTGGCTCTTCGGCTTTGAAACGGAGATGAGCACCACCCCCTAGAGTAAGGAATGATTAGCACATATGTGCGAGGGGAATCTTTACCTTTACCTAAGCAAATCTGGCTACCCCCGTTGACTTCGCTTGTCAGAAGCCGGCTGGGCAGGTCACAAATGGTGATCAAATGACCCTGGGACCGTGCAACTGTCATAAATACATGCCAGTTGTCAAGCATCCAAATTTTGATCAGGTGACCACGGGGATGCTGCAGTGGTTGCAAGTATGAAACTAGTCATAAGTCACTTTTTTCAATGCCGTTGTAACTTTCAACACTAAACACATAATCATAAGTCAAGGACCATCTGTGGTCACGCTACAGTCCTTTATAGCAGGGGCTCAGCCCTGCTGATTTCTTTTCTGCAGGGAGAACAGTGGCATAGTAATGGCTGATGGATGCAGACAGACAAGACTTCCTTTTTGCAAGACTCTTCCTTCTGAGAAGTAGGGAGCTTTTTGTGGCTTCAGGCCCTTCCCTTTAAGTGCTCAGTCCCACATGCTCTCGTCATATTTACCCTTCTTTGCATTCTGATCTCCGAGGAGCCCTTTTGGTAACCATTGGTCATTCCAGCTCCAAACGGGACTATCAAAGTCCCTCCATGAGGATAAAGATAGAGAAGCGAATGGAGAAGACCATGTCAACATAATGAGCAGTCCTTTTAAGCTTTTGTTTTTGCTTATCTTTTTAATGCAAAGAAAACCCAAACAAAACAAATGGTGCTAACCGACTCCCGTAGGGTTTTTTTGTGTGTTTTTTTAAAACTGCTGTTTTAAAACAATTCAACTGGTTTACACTTCAAGTCTTCCAACTCTGAATTCTAATTTCTTAAAATATGGAGAGGGAGACCATAAGCACTGCGTTACAGCCAGTAGGGAGATGGGGAAGGGAATCCTGGTTTTTCCCCCCACTCCTTTCTCTTCCCTTAAGGAAGATACTCAAACAACCCACACACACATATCCAGCCTGACAGAAAAGGAGACCAGACAGCCACATTGCTGAAGGGATGTGCCATCCAGGTTCCTGTAATCTTCCCCCCCCTCCAAAAAAAACTTATGAACATCAAACATACAGAGACGCGCACACCTAAGCCAGCGTGGTATGGTTTCCCAGAGTGCTGAGTAAACAGCAGGCATGCCCTGTTTGCTGAGCCCAAGTCTCCCACCGTGTTGTATACAGACATCCAGGTTATCAGTTCTGTACTTGAGAGAGCAGGTGGTCATTTGGCGCTGCATCTGCCATATCAGTTCCTAGTTTCTTCCCTGTATGTGCCTCCATGGGCATAAAGCGTAAGCATTTCCTAGAAATCGCGTAACAACCGAGGGAAAAGAAAAAAAAACCACTGGAGAAAGTACAAAAAGGAAGAGCCAAGAATCCAATTTTTTGAAGCCACAAATGGGCAAACAGCTTAAGGAAAATATTTAAAAAAAAACAAAAAAAACACAGTACATTCCAAAGAAGGGTTGGTGACCTGATCAATCAGAGTGCTGTGATTCTTCCGCCACTTCCAAAAATAAGCAAAATGCTTGGGAAGTCAGAAGCGGACATGGAATCTCTCTTCCTAGGGTGAAGAAGCGCTAAAGATGCAGACGGAAGCTCTTGCTTTAAGGTCATTACTCATCCAGTCGTTACATTTCCAGGAGCCGGCTTATTATGTTTCTGAGATGAACAATCCCAAGAAGAATCGCTTCAAATCTGGGTCTACGGACTTGCCATCCCTCCTGACCCGAGAGATAACAACAATGGCTTGTCTCCCCTTTTACTAGGCAGGTAAAATTCTGACCTCTCCCTTTTCCCACAAACCCATCATCCACACTGGAAAGCGCAGCCTGCCTGCTCTTTTTCCCCCCTAGAGAAAATGACTGTTTAAAAGTGATCATCAGCATTTGTGTGAACTTACCTGCAAGGCTGTAAAAAAAAGGGGGGGTGGGATTCAAACCAATAAAAAGGGTAAGAGGTGAAGAATCATTTTTAGCAAGGCAGGATGGCTTGCTGACTAGTCTTCCAAGACTACAATCTCCACATTATGGACCTGATGCTGATGTTCATCAACCTCAGCCACCACCTTCTCCTCAGTCCTCAACTCTGTCCCCAAAATCACAGCTTTCCCCTCTGATTCTTCAGCATCGGCTTCTGGATCAGGTGCTGGGTCTATTTCTATGATTGTCTGTCCGTCCTCGGAAGTGCCTTCGACAGCCTGGATAGTAGAAGTCAGGCCAGACTCCATGGCCACCAGTTCCACAGGATTGACCACGGTGGCCACGTTAGCAAGAGTCCCACTGTCCTGCATCGCTGCCGAGCTCAGCAGGGCTAAGCTTGAGGAAGGGTGAAGTGTCACCGTATCAGATGAGCTGGTTTTGGAGGAAGAAACCACGGTGGCATAGCGGAAAAGCTGGGAACCTGAGGGCAATGTGTGGACAGTCACTGGGCTGGAGCCCTGGCTGATCGTGGCCACTGGAATGTTGCTAACGGAAAACTGCTGTCCCATGGGCGCAATGGTGATGGGCGAGATGACGGTGAATTGAGGTTGCTGGATGGGAGCCGATGGACTTAGAACTGTGGCTGAAGCTGGACGTTTCAACCGGGGCCTTTTGGGAGGCTTTGGAGTGTTGACTGGCATCAGCACCACATTCTGAATGGATGGGTTCCTGGCAAACTTCTTCTGGTCTTCTAGTTGGCGATCTAGTACTGCAAGAAGGATTTATGGCATAGTGTAGTCAAAGAAATGCTTTGAAAATTATCACACAAGCAGCACAAAAGACAAGAGGTAGGAAAACAATTTCTAGGTATAACGTTCAGTCATTTCTCCTGTGCCAAAAGAATAGAACAATGGACGGGAATAGCAATAGTAATAACACTCAGACTTATATACCGCTTTACAGCCCTCTCTAAGCGGTTTACAGAGTTAGCCTATTGCCCCCAACAATCTGGGTCCTCATTTTACCGACCTCGGAAGGATGGAAGGCGGAGTCAACCTTGAGCCTGGTGAGATTCGAACTGCCATGTTGCAGGCAGTCAACAGAAGTAGCCTGCAGTACTGCACTCCAACTACTGCGCCACCGCGGCTCATGGCTGTCTCATGAGGATAACTCCAATTATTTAGAGAACAAAAAAAAAAAAACCTGGGATGGAGAGGAGAAATGAATTTATCTCTCCTAGTACTGCTTAACCCCATCTCAAAGCTGCAGACAACAGCAGCTTTAAAATTAAAACAGCATCATATGCAAGTTTTGAAACCTCCAACATATACTAAAACTACCAAAAATATTACCACAAAAATGCTGGTCAGAGTATAGCTAATGCTTCTTGGGAAAAGATAAAGGTGCTTTTCCAAAAGGCAATTTAGACCTTCTTGGGTTTTTTCCTTGGAAAATATTTTGCTTCTTATCCAAGAAGCTTCTTCAGAACTGATGAGTTCTTTTTGAAGCAAAACATTTTCAAGTAAAAAAAAACCAAGGAAGTCCAGTTTTTCTTTTGGGAAAAGCAGCTTTGGGACAACCATCACCTGGATAACTGAGAATCGCCATAGACATAAAAGTGTATTCAATGCAACTAATATACTTTTGGTAATTGTAAGGAATTGTGTATTTAACCTAAGGAAAATACAAGAGGATTAGGAGGATGGAGGGGAGAGAAGGGAGAAGGAATGTTGTACAGAAATGCTTAATTTCGTACCAGCCGACCGTTAGTTGCAGGAGTACAATGTATGTGTTTCAATCTTAATAAAGCCTGGAGGGTTTAGCCTCCTCATCAAAAAAGCAAATTTGAGGGAATATGAATGTACTACAGCAACCAAGCAAGCAAGGCATATTTCTTGCACAATTAATTGATGAGCTAAGAAAGTTCCAATTTCAAAATTACCTGCCAGAGTGTTAAGAAATTGCTCCTCTCCCTGATCTGTTTGACTCTTCCTGTTATCCAGCACTCTCTTCACTGTGTCCATCAGACCAAAAGTGTGAGCGACATTATTTAGAACAGCAGCATCTACGGGAAGACATTTGCAGGTATTGACTAATATTCTAAATGGGATCCAGCTCCCAGGCAGAAAGACCTGAGCTATTCTTTGTTGCAGGATTACTTCACACGTTGGTAGCACTTGATTTTGCAAGATGCACCTACAACAGCCATGGAAACTGACACTAAGAAGAGACTATTTAACAACTGAAAAAAAGATAAAGGAATGACTTATAATAATACTATTTCCCTGAATTTTTAGCAACCTACTTGCTCAAGAATTCCAAAGCAGGAATTGCTCTACCCAATTTAGTCCACAGATAACAGTGTAGGTGAGACCACATCAGAAGTTTTATAGTTAGCATGCCAAATGTATTGTTATGTAAATTGCATGAGAAATTTTGCAGAAAATAACACATATGCAACATCCTGAAGTATATTTTTCCCCCTTTAGCCTCAGGGGTAGACCTTCCTGGCATCACTATTGATATATTTTCAGCATCAGGTAAACCCCATTCCTCTTCCCCCTCCTCTTATAATTATTTCTATTATCATCATCATCATCATCATCACCATCAGCGTTGTCATCTGGCCATTCTAATCTGCTTTACGAGGGGTCCTTGGTGCTCTCTGAGCTTGCTTGTTTTCTTGCAGAAGTTTCATTACCCAAACTACCGTAGTGCTCATCATGTTACCTAGTTTGGGTAATGAAAAGTCTGCAAGAAAACAAGCAAGTTCAGAGAGCACCAAGGACCCCTCATTTCAACCCCGAGCGACAAATATTCTCCTTTATTAGTATGCTTTATAGAAGTTTCTTTTTCCAATACATCTAGTTTTATTCATCCCTGAAGCAACAAATCTTTCCCCAAGGTGACTGGATACTAAGGGAGCTATGATAAACATTTAGACAATGCAAACATTCTGGAAAAAAAACAACTTTGATGGATTTTTATTGATTTTGGCGTTTTCCTGTTAACATTCACGTTTTTATTTTTTAGGATTGCATTGTGTTTTGAGATCGCTACTCATAAGAAAACTATCATTGGAGAGTAGTTAATAAAACGACAAAACAAGCACTATCGAGGCACATGATTCACAAAGCATAAATACAAGTAGTCCTTGACTTATGACCATAACTGAGTCTAAAATTTCTGTTGCTAAGAAAGTTGCTAAGTGAATTTTCCATTTTACGACCTTTCTTGCCACCGTTGTTAAGTGAACCACTGCAAATGTTAAGTTAGTGTCCTGATTGTTACATCAACGTGGCTTCCCCGTTGACTTTGCTTGTTGAAGGTCGCAAAAGGGGATCACGTGATCCTGGGACACCGCAACCGTCATAAATATGAACCGTTGTCAAGCATCCAAATTCTGATCACGTGATCATGGGGAATGCTGTAATGGCCGTGAGTGTGAAAAACGGTCATAAGTCGCTTTTTTTTCCAGTGGTATAACTTTGAACAGTCACTCAATGAATTGTTGTAAGTCAAGGACTACCTGTAAGGCTGGAAGTCTTCCCTAGTGGTTATCATTTCATATCAACATGGAGACTGCTGACCTCTTACCCACCAGTAATCTGGAAAGGGGACTGGGCAAGCCTTTGCTGGACCCCTTTGAGCACCTCCTCTATCTCCTTCTGAATATTACAGACCACTTCTTCCATCAAGCCCACATCAGCAATGCCTTTCCAAAACATCAGCATCTCCTCTGCCAAGGAAAGATAAACATTTTTAACGGGAGAAAAAAACCTGTTTGGCAATTATACAGCACAATTTTTACTGCTAGGACCAGCGAACTACTATACACCGGGGCTGGGCTGCTGGGGATTCGCAGGGGTTTGGGAGAACCTCTAGCTAAGATTCTGTGCAGTTCGAAGAACCCCCAAATCCCATTCCTGGCTGGCCCCACCCAGGAGTCCCCACGTGACCTGTTTTGGATGCAGGTAAGCGCAAGGCACATGTGGAGGCTCAGGGAGGGCAAAAAACAGGCCTACCAGAAGTTTGGGAAGGCTGGAAATGGGCCCGTTTCCATCCTCCAGAGCCTGAGGAGGCTGTTTTCGCCCTCCTGGAGGTTAGAGGAAAGCCACCGGAGCCCAGGGAGGGCAAAAAACCCCACCCCGTCCCCCGGGCTGTGGTGCAGGAGGCTGACTAGGCCACACCCACCATGGCCATTCCCACGCAGCAACTGGGTAGAGAACCCCTTGCTAAAAATTTTTGAAGCCCACCCCTTCAAAGAAGCCCACCACTATCAAGCACCTTAAGGAATTGATTGCTAACTTGTTGGTCCAACCTATATACTCTTGCTTGGAAGTATCATTGAACTAAAAGACGCCCACTCCAGACATACCCAGACCAGTGTTTCTCAACCTTGGTTAACTGAAGATGTGTGGACTTCAACCCCCAGAATTCCCCAGCTAGAATCCTGAGAGTTGAAGTCAACACATCTTCATGGAGTCATGCTTGAGAACACGGATGCAGACTGTCCATTGACCACACAAATTATGCTTGCAGCACATATGTGCTCGCAAACAGTTGCAACAGGCTGAAAACATTTTTCAGGGCATGTCAAGTAAAACACTAGAAGCCTTTTGTCTTTTGGTGCAAACTAGCAAAGGATCGTTCAAGGATGGCGCATGCCACTGCTGATGAGTCAAGTTGAGGACCAGTTTTTCCCAAAATTGGCACCCAACAGAAAGACTGAGGATGCAGGGCCGAGCAATCTCAATCCTCACTGACAAAAGTTTGCTTCTCTTACTCCACTTCCTCTCCTTTCCAAAGGGTGCAGAGGAAATGAAAAAAAAAGTATGCAAGCTGTACCGAGAAACGGGAAGGACCAACCTGAAATCTCCTCTGGATCCTTCTTGATTCCCTCATCGGTTGCCATAGTGACTGCTGCTGTCATTGCAGAATTCCATTCAATCCCTTCTTCTACACTTTCCTCAGAGACTGCAATTTGGGTGATGCTTCCTGCACAAGAGAAGACCAGTTTGAGACTCTGCTGCCACAGTAACTCCTCAGCCACCCACACATCTAGATGATACATCAGGATAAATTCTGTTAAGCCAAATATTCATCTGTATGTCTATGACTTGCTATGACATGATGATAGGGTTTACACCCTACTTTAAGCCATACACAATAATTTCCAAATCACAATGGCTGGGACGTACAAAATGCAGCTCAAAGCAAACAAAGCACATTGGGTCTTAGCGCTGTGTGTGAATTCAGTCCTTCCAGACCAGCCTTGCCCATTTGACACTCTATGTGGGGACGGCAGTTTCTCAGATTCTCAGCCAGCATGGTCACTTTGAAAGTGCCACATTGGGCAGGTTAAGCAAGGTTGCTTTGGGCTGATCAACGTATCCTCGGGGCTGGCACAATAAAGCCATTGCTTTTGAAATGTTACGTAAACTCTGTAGATGCTGCAATGAATGAAGAAATGTTTGGGTGTAACTACCGCATAGGTACACTATACATTTGTGTGTTTCACTTCAGTGCTGGCTGGGGAATTTCAATTCCACACATCTTAAAAGTGGCTAAGGTTGAAAGTCCCTGCTTTATATAAATTGCTTTTTTCTTGTAATGTTCAAAAGCCACACCTGAATTGTGCGGAATATTTGTCATGTGGCTTCGCCTTATACATTAAACTTGATATGCTCTAATTAATTGAAGTAGCTGAACTAAAAAAAAAACTTTCTCACAAAAAGAAACAAAATGTGGAATGGGAAGTAAGATAATACATTCTCCAACACTGGGCACGATGCCCTTCTGTCACAAAGCCCTTTGGATATAGCTCAGGATTAAACCACATAATAAATATTTCACACAATTCAGACATGTTGTCAGCCCTTTAAGGTAGACAAAGTCAAGAAACAGGAGTTCCTAGAAATCTTGGAAAGTATATAAACGCAGTTAGGATATTGTAATGGAATTTGTAAACCTGTCCTCCACTCTTATTTCAACTTACACTTAATCTATTCAAGACAAGAGTTTTAATAAGAGAGAGACCTACCATCAGCAGAAGTGGGGGTCTGTACTAGGCTTGTTTGTCCTGGTACTGGGGCCCTGGCACTGCTGAACAGGAGATCAAACTTGGTGCTTCGGCAGGTGTTGGTGCACACTTTGTCATGCTGATAGAAATCAATTTGCCCAGAGTCCATCAACTTTCTGCACAATGAATGGAAAACAGAACAGTCATCTGAGGGGATGAAAATCAGTTCAAAGAATTGTCTAAGAGAAAAATGTAAAAAAGACAAAGCTTTTGAGTGTGATGCCTCGAACGATGCTCAGTCCCGTTTAGCTTATGCACAACTGCAGTTATATAATTCAATGGAAGGTTTAATATGAAGTGCATGGTTCTATGTCGTAAAAAACCCCTCCTCTTTCTTTCCATCTACCGTAAATTTAGTTGGCAATGTGGAAAGGAATAACAACTACAATTTACTGAATCCTCCAAAGTGGCCCTCATTATTCACTGAGGCTGTTCCAGTCCAAAGACTGTGGGTAATAAAATCATGGATGAGAGCCTAACAAGCATACTTTATAATAGGGCAAAACACCTCCATCATTTTGTGCATGCTACACACCCAGATAAATTCTCCAAAAGGTCTCTCCCGAATAGAGCCAGACACCAATCTTTTTACCATTGATAATGATGTTTAATTTGTATCACCAGCCTTAGACACTTGAAACTGCAGTTAAGGAAACCATGAATAACAGAGTTCACCTATAAAAAGTCCTAGACCTCTGACCAGTCTCTTAGTGAAAGTTCCAGGAGACCCCCCAAAAAGGTACAAGTCCTATTAGATGCATCCTTCTGCAGTCACATGATTGCATTTTTGGTGCTTGACAACTAGTTCACGTTTATGGCCATTTGCAGTGTTTTGTGGTCACATGACATCCATTTATGACTTCTTTTTTGCTGAGAGCTGGCCCATTGCAGACAATTGAGTCACTTAATGACTGCAGTGTTCATTTAGTGATCATAGTGGTTCACTTAATGGCAACCATAAAAATATATTGTAAAATCAAGTCGTTCACGTGATGACACACTGAACCACCAGCATGACTTACAGCCTATTTCCAAGCTCAATTATGATGGTAAGTCAAGTAGATCAAAGTCTTATCCCAGCAACTCCTCTTAACATTCTGTATAAAATGGCCCATGAAATCACTGGGACATTTCCTATGAAAGATCTGTATTTTAAAATACATACGTCAAACTCTCAGCATCATTTTTATTTGGCAAGAAACGCAAGGTACCACAGTTTTAAGGAGAGGGGAAATTTCTCTCTAGATGTTTGCACCAGAGGTTGGTACAGGTAGTCCTCGACTTACAGCCATTCATTTAGTGAATGGTTCAAAGTAACAACAGTGTGAAAAAAGTGACTTACGGATGTTTTTCACGCTTACAATCAGAGGTGGGATTCACTTACCTTACCTACCGGTTTGCAAATGTGAACGTGCACGCGTGCTTGCTTAGCTCACTTGCACCACCTGTGCATGTGCACAGCCTTCTGCGCAAGCGCAGTAGTCACGCATTACGTCCGGGCAGGTGGGCAGAGCCTCCTGCAATCGCTGCTACTGGTTCGCGTGATCGGGAGAGAATCAGCTGAATCCCACCATTGCTTACAACCATTGCAGCATCCCCATGGTCACATGATCAAAATTCTTGGCAGTTGCTTGGCAACTGGTTCATAGTTATAACCATTGCTGTGTCCCCCAAGGTCACGTGATCCCTTTTGCGACCTTCTGACAAGCAAAGTCAATGGGAAGCCAGATTCACTTACCAATTCTGTTACTAACTTAACTGCAACAATTCATTTAACAACTGTGACAAGAAAGCTCATAAAATGGGGCAAAACTCACTCAACAAATGTCTCGCTTAGCAACAGAAATTTTGGGCTTAATTGTGGTTGTAAATTGAGGACTACCTGTACATGACAAGACGGTTACCTCAGCATGATTCCTCCTAGGCGGATGGCTCGCTTCCAGTCCTTCAGGGTGGACTTGCCAGCCAGGTGAACAAAGTGCTTGGGGCTGATAAGCTGATCATTGAACTATCAAAAGAGGAAGGAACCATTTATTTTTCTCATGGTAAGGATATAATGCAACCATTCAGTCTTAAAGGCAGCACCCATTAGTCATGGATATATGTGACCAAGATAGACTAGGAGTCTGTTAAAGAACTTGGGCTTTGTGATTCCAGGCTGGCACCGTGCAATATGTAGAACTGTTTAGGGATAAAGATGAGGTGGATAAGTGGGAATTTTTTTTGCCACCCAATTATATATTGTAGAAGGGGACTCTCACAAGGAAAACATCTATTATGGCAGACATAACCCAACGTTCTTCCTACAGTGGTGTCCAAGTCCTTGTGGCATGGGGAGGGTCGCCGCCTCCTTGCAAGTGTGAAATACATTACCTTCAACTCTGCCACCTAAATAGTTTATTACTATGAGTTTTAGGTGTATCAAATACTCCTGTGCATATCCAGTAGAAAGCAGAACATTTTTCAAAGGAAAAGAATGCCTCTGTTAAAAACCCAGCAACACAGAACAAAGAGAAGAGAGCTGGCAAAGTCACTTTCACCATGCTATTTACCTTAACACACTTGACATTGATTCCTGGACACACAAATTTCTTCCAGAGCAAGATGGCCTTGCTATCTCCACAGGTAATGGAGTAGGCAATCTCAATTTCCGCATTGCTTTCAAGAGCACTGGCATCTACAGATGGAAACAGGGAGACATTTGAGAGACATGTAGAGATCTCCATACTAATTCATCTCACCGTAAGTCTCCAGCCTTGGCAACTTTAAGACCCATGGAACTTCAGTACCTAGAATTCCCCAGCCAGCATTCCCCATGGCTGACAGGGGAATTCTGGGAGTTGAAGTCCACAAGTCTTAAAGTTGCCAAGGCTGGACACCCCTGATCTAACCCAAAGACTGAAAAAGCTCTAAAATCTCAAGCATTTTCTCATCGTATATCTTTTAAACTGGAGATCCCAAGTCTGAACTTGGGATACTCTTGCATGAAAGTCACATTCTAAGCCGTCACTTCTTTCTTAAAGACACTGATAAAATTATATCGTTTGTTTCATCTTTACAACTTAAGATGGATCCATAAATAATGTACTGTATAGTATTTAGGTAAGCATCAGAGTACAGTTTCATAACAGCCAGAAGAGTTCAGAGTATAAAAGGAAGACAATATGATTCATTGTTGTCCTTATTTGCATTAACAAGGCAGGGCATCAGGGTTTCTTATGGACAGGGTTAATCCTTACTGTACTAATACATGGTCTGATTTGTTTAACTCAGCCATGAATCATGATATACAACTCATAACTCGGCTATAAATCATGGGATGTAAATCTCAGTGGCTAGACTCACATTATACACCAAGCCAAAATTAAACTACAATGTAAGGGCAAAGTACTAGCTTCTACCTAGAAAATATTTTTTGGGAAAATACAGTTCTTTGGGATACTAGCCTCACTTTCTCACACTCTTGAATGTCCAATATAATATGCAAATTTCCAGTTATTCTGAAGTGATAAAGATAGGAAATGAAATTTGGACGGTAGTCTGACAAGAACTGCCTTGTGTCTGTAGCTGAGCTTTAGGCAACACCTTCACAGGAAGAGACAATGAAAGAAAGCTCCCAAAGCCTCTTAGCTCAAGAATTCTTTTTCCAAGGGGTTCTAGATTTTTGCAGTGCTACAGGCTTTATTCCACCTTATGCAAATATGTAGAAAGGTTGGTATTTCCCTTAATGATATGGAGGGGGGGGAAAGCCATCATCCATGCAAATAAATATTGCAGAAACTGTTATGCTTCAGGATCAGCCCATTTCCGCTTTTGCTGAGCAAAGCTTTGGTTTGGAGGAAAGACAGTGAATATTGTATGTCTTCTTCAGTCTTGACCTCCCAATATTAACCCAGGATGTACAATGGATGAAGAGGCAGTGACTGCATTAAAGCCATGCAATGCATCTGAGTTCATCTTGTCTTCTTGATTCTGCTTCAGCGCACTAACCATTGCACATGCTGCCTGCAGGCTTCATCCAAAGCACCCTATTACTCTGCAATACAATTAAGCTAAACATGAAACTGATGCATCATTATCACTGAGAACTCACCAATGCCATCTTCAAGTTTGTGTATGGTATGTGTTTCTACAGCCATCACGGCCGCATTAGTTTCAGAGCTCTCTTGATAAATTCTGCTGTAAAAATGGCAATAAGTACACAAATGATGCAGTTATTTGAAAACTGGTGACATGAAAGAACATCTCCCCCACATCAATCTATGTGCCCCTGGCATCAGAGGGTAACACTGTGGGATTTTCCATTAATAATTCCATATTTATGGAATTTGACACTTTTTAACAGCAACCCAAAATCTTAATTTTAATGGTTCGGCTTTTGGTTATTCTACTGCCGTCGCTTTATATGGCAATAGCTTGCTATTAGACTTATCAATGTTAGTTTGATATATTTGACTTATTGATATTATGCAAGTTTCCCTGAAAAATAGTTTATTTTGGATTATATAAACAATTATATAAAAAAGTAATATTCATAGCAGTATTTTTTTTCATTAATTTCATAAGGGACACTGTAATTTTTATCTCCAGGGGAAGTTAATATGATAATCAAGTTCTCTTGCTATAGCTGGAAGAACTCAAGTCTACATATAAGAAAGGAAATTGTTATTAAATAGTGGAACTTGTTTTGATACAATTTGCTTCACAGTGGAATGAATTGACTGAAGGCTGACCTCTTCTTTATTAGGAATGCTACACCAGCTGCGGGTTGACCAAATTGTCCTTAATTTTATGGTTCTATCCAGCCATAAAATCCAGCCATAAAATGAATGACAGAGAAGGCATCCATTTAACATGCGAGTTCCTTCACATATCTAGAATCTCCCAATACCTCAAACTCTTGTTAAAATTCTGTCTTCTGCACAAATCACAAGAGTTTTGTCTTCCTTTATGTCTGCATTCTCAACTCTCCTTAGAGCACTCCTCTAAACCAGGGGTCTCCAACCTTGGTAACTTTAAGACTTGTGGACTTCAACTCCCAGAATTCCTCAGCCAGCTTTGCTCTGGGAGTTGAAGTCCACAAGTCTTAAAGTTGCCAAGGTTGGAGACCCCTGCTCTAAACGTTCAATTTGGGCAAAATTACTTGGGAATATTTTGTTTTGCTACTGGCATGTCACTCACCCTTGTTGCACTGGCTGTAGTTGTAATATAACCTGGGTTTTGGTATCTTCTGGGTTTTCCCCCTCCGTTCCTTCGGTTGGCACAACCACCACATCGCCTACAGGAATGCTTACTTCAGCATTTGCCATTTGTTCACATGAAGTCTGAGCCACCAGGCGACAAGTATGCTGTAGCAAACAATAAACAACCGAGGCAACCTTGATTTGGGAGTTGAGGAGAACTGTCATCTCTAATTACACACAATTATCATAGTCCATAATAGTAGGTCAAAAGGGGCCATATATGTGATAGAAACATCCTCAGCACCTTTGTGGCTTCTCTTAATAGTCTTAACCTCTCCTGACAACCTAAGATTGTTCTCAGAATAATTGACTAACCTATCTACCACTATTGCTTTGGGAACTCAAAAGTGACTTGGCCTTGTTAGCTTTCTTATAAGGTTGAAGTGGTTACTGTGACAGCAATTAAAAGATGCACAGCCATTCCCTTTTCTCTATTCTGGGCTGCACTTGCTAGAGCAGAAGCATGAGCCATCTGAAAACAAAAGGGTATTTTTTAAATACAACTGTTATTTTATATTGAACTTGGATTCATTAGAAAGTGAAGGCTGCAGTCCTATATACAACTGGTGTAGACTGTACCTAGTACAATCTAGTCTAGTACCTAGCTGATTTGTTTCTGAATTCACCCACAGTTTTTTTTGTGGGGGGATGTTAAACCAACCAATTAGGCTGAAGCACTGAACAGTGTCACTTAATAAGCAGAGAAAGCTGGAAAGTCACGTTGCAATGATTGATGTAGTATCTATAGAGGCTTGAAAAATATGTAATGGGCGGCTTGGATTTGGGTGGGAGGCATTTCCTGCTTTTTAAATGATTCAAGATTGTGGGAGTTGCTTTCTCTTTGTTCCTTTGCCAGCAGAACGCCAGAATCAAAACCCCTCTCACAATACATTGGTTGTAAACTAATGACCAAAAGAACCCCCAAATGCAATTTTGGCTATTGGTTGCTCCCAAATCAGCAGATGAGCTGGGAAAGCAAGGATTTAGGGAATTTCCAGTAAGAATATGGTCATACACATGATTCTTTGGAAATAAGAACTTTAACACAAAACCCCATTTCATAACTGAGAGTGTATGAGTTTCCTTGTTTTCAGATTCAAAATCACAGGCCATTGTTATTGCTGGATCAGATGATCAATTCAGCAAATTCAGCTTCACGCTACCAACCAGCCCCTCCTGCTGGCTGCAGAAAACTCATTAGCAATACACAAATGTAATTCCACTTCCTCCTCTCATTTTGCTTCAGAGGATACCCAGAGAAATACACTGTGGTGGTGTTGAATCTGAAGATTAGATATAACTCTAATGACCTTGCTGTCTAATAATCTTTCCTAGAGCTGTTCTAAACCCCTTAGTTGTCATTCTACTATACAATGACAATGAATTTTTAAGATTATCCAGTATGTGAAAATGTATTTTATTTTCTCTTAAAAGGCAAGGTTGAAATGACTCAATTGGAGATTCAATCTTTGACCCATGTTTGAATAGTTCTTTAAAGTCATGTCTGAATTCAGGATAAATTGAATGAGAGCCTGCTTATTAGTTCAACGGTTATCAGATAGAGTTATTTTATAGAGTGAATGCTATGTATCTGCCTCAAATAAATTCC
The DNA here is from genome assembly GCF_028640845.1 of Ahaetulla prasina. NCBI lineage: Eukaryota > Metazoa > Chordata > Lepidosauria > Squamata > Colubridae > Ahaetulla > Ahaetulla prasina. The sequence goes on from NC_080548.1 coordinate 18,082,149, forward strand.
CCTGGATGTTAATGGAATTTACTTCTACAAAAGCAGAAATAATATCACAACTTTCCTAATTTACTTTTAGCTAAGTCCAAATGAATTCGCTTACTCAAATCACAGCCATTATCTTAGATTAGTTGCAGTAGTGCCATAAATATTGCCAGGGCTATAACAGAAGGCTCAGAATCCCTTAGCTGCTTATTATTATGGGAGAATAAAAGTTGAGGCAAACAAGAACACTATTTGCATCTTTATTATTATTATTTTGTAAATAAGGTTTAGCAGTTTTCTTCATGTGAAACAAGAGTTGTCCAATCAACAATGGTATCTTCCAATAATGGTGCCAGGTCATCAATTTTGTCATTATTTTAAAAAGCCAAACAAAAAAAACCCTTAACACGGAATAGAGAATGGGTGATAGAAGAGGGACATTTAAGGAGCATTTCAGCTGCAATTTTATTTTTTTGAAAAAGCATTGTTTTCCAGAAATGCAATCCCAAACCCGTCATTGTGCCACATTAGCATTGCCATTTTTTTAAAAAAAAGAGCATGGAATGCAATTGCTTTTTATCGCCTTCTGCAGCCTGTTTTATCATAATTTGGCATTTATTTTTTAAAAAATGCCAATTCTTGGTAAATAGATCTCTGCTATTCCAACAGGCTGTTTAAACTTATTTATCCTACATCGAACGCCAACCACCACCCGTCGGTTATCTAAAGCCATCTCAGTCAGTGTAATGAATATTCTGTATCATAAATCACAGGGAGATTTCATAGAACCTGGCTCCTGCGCTAATAATGTATTAAATTGAAATGCTGCCCAGAGACTGTTAACATACAGTAATCCTAATTTTGTCCAGTTTTTAATTTTCGTTAGGGTGGATCCTACTTAAAACCGGTGGCGGGCTTCTCTTTCAACCAATCAACTGGAATAGAGCCAGAAGGACTTTGGAGGTCTTCTAGTCCAGCCCTCTCCCCACCCATCAAACCAGGAGGGCCCTATATACCGTTTCCCCCCAAAATAACACATCCCCTGATAATAAGGCCAATTGCTCGTGGCGCTTATTTCAGGATTAAAAAAAAATATATAAGACAGGGTCTTATTTTCTGGGAAACACGGGTAGTATCATTTCATTTTCTCTTTTTTGAGTTTTGAATGAATTCAAAATAGTCCCGGGACAGGAGCTTGATTAACCCGGGACGCTTTTGTCACTGAACCGGGATGGGGGTTTAGCTCGGCCAGGGAAAGAAGGAACCCCTCAGTCCGGCCGCCTGAGGAGGAAGTCGGGGCTTCTTGGGACCGAGAGGGCTGTTGGAAACCGCGAGTGCCAAGCTGCCCGTCAGAAGAGCCCCGAGGACCAAAGGCGGCGAGTTCAACCGGCGAAGCGAGTTCCGCTGACGAAACTCGTTCCACTCCCCGCTTCCCTCACGCCCGGCGGTTCCAAGGCAGACCCGGCGGGGGTGAGGGAAGCAAAGAGGCCCGTGCGTTTCTTTTTCTTTTCTTTTCTTTTTTTAAAGCGCCTGGCCCGACTTCATGCCCGGACACTCCAACTGCCATCATCCCCAGCTCGCCCGGCCGCTGGGGATGATGAGAGGTGGTGGAGGCGGCGGGAGGAGGAGGAGGAGGAGATGGAATAACCCCGCGCGGGCCGCCCGTGGACGGCTTTCCACACTGGCCGCTGAGGGCGACTTCGACCGCGCCCGCGCGGCTGAGGGGAAAGCCCGCCTTCCCCCGCGAGCCCCGCCCCCTCGCCTGCCCCGCGAGCCCCTCAGCCCTCCGTGGCCCCGCCCCTCTTCCCTCGCTCCAGGCCAGGCGCAGCCTCCTCCCCCTCCTCCTTTCCCCTCCCTCCACTTCCCCGCAGCGGCGCTGCGACGTCCACTCTCCCGGCGGCGGCACGTACGGCGGGGTAGCGGCCGTGCGCTCTCCCAACGCAACCCCCTCCCTCATCTCCACGCACTCTGCGTCCCGGCTCCCGTAGCGCAGCGGCAGCAAGAACGTCGCCTTGCGTTCCCTCCCCCCCCGTTACCGTCTCCGAGCGGCCGAGTCCGGGCTGGGGGGGTTGGGAGGAGGGAGGGAGCATGCGCAGAAGCTGCAGCGGCTCGCCTGCCAGGACTTCCGGCCGCCTCCTCTCTCTTAAAGGGGCCGCGAGAGACAAAGAGCAGTTTTCGCGGCTCCCGCGGTTGTGCGCCGTGGGATGTCTTTTGGGGAGCCGGGGTAAGGGTTGCATTTGCAGCCTTTGGGCAGGTCCGGTTTCTGGCCGAGCCAGGATCGGCTCTTCTCAGCGGATCTGCCGACTGCCAGAGCTACTGTTGCTGCTGTATTAATATCATCTGCATGTTTTGCAGTTATTGGATATACAGCAATCGCGCTTAGACTTATATACCACTTTACAGTCCTCCCTAAGCGGTTTACAGAGTCAGCATATTGGCCCCCCCCCAATATAGTTACCGTAACTTGCTCAAAATAGGCAGTGGAACTGCCAGGCAACATGCTCAGAAATGCTTTCATTAATTAATTAACATTAATTGCATGCACGGATCGTTAAAAGTTTCCTTCTCCAGTTCAAAGCAGGCCCTTTTTCATTCTCATCCAAATAACGGTTTTCCTGCGGCAAATGTTTGCTGGCCGGGAAATTTCACACTTACCACTTCTAAAGCTACCAGAAATCCAGAGAGCTGCTAGATGGCAGGCTAGAGGTAACAGAGAACTCGGCTGCCAGCTGCAGCCCTCTGGATAGTTGCAGCCCCAATCCCATCACGCTGCATTTCGTGTATTTTGATGGAAACTCCTGCCAAATCCGGAAGGAGACAGGAGTTCCTTCTTGTGCGACTTTTAGCAAAAACAAATGCTATGCCCAGCTGATGGCGCCAGTGGCCTTCTGATTGGTGGCAGAGGCACAGTTTGTCAACCTCTTTTAAGATGTGTGGACTTCAACTCTCAGAATTCCCTAGTTGGGGTGGGGAATTCTGGAAGTTGAAGTCCACACATCTTAAAGGGGCTGAGGTTAACAAACATTGGAGCAGGCTTAGAGTGCAAAACAAAAGGTTCGTTGTTATTAAGCCTTTCCAGTAACAAGATGGTCTGCAATTTGCTTTTACACCCACAGTTTTTATAGCTTTAATCCCTAAAAGGTATTGACCTGGTTCATAGGTGCATAATATGATTTTGACTTCACCCAAAACCATCCTTGGGCTTAAATAATCCAACTGGAGTTTATTTAGCAAATGGCAACTAGGTAAGTCAAAAATTTAAAATGATGCAGGAACCTAGCAGTGGGGAAATCAAAAGGCCCCAGATAATATCTAATCAATGTTCTGGCACAACTTTGTACTTTGTCATCTCAATCTTGCAATGAAGATGACCTGTCCGCTGTCCCATTGGATCAAAGAAGCAGAACTGACATTAGACAGATGCCAGAATGCAAACCCCCAACAATTAAATGATTTTCCCCATCATCCCTAAATTAATTACCAACCCGGGGTCTTGGAAAAAACTTAAGATTGTTTGATGTATAATGTAGAATTCTTCATTGGCCAAGTGTGATTGGAGACACAAGGAATCTGTCTTTGGTGCATAAGCTCTCAATGTACATAAAAGCTATAAGTGATAAATCATGATCATAAAAATGCATTCATAAGATACAACACTTAGTGATAGTCATAAGATACTAAATAAACAACATAAATCATACTAGGAAACTAAATAAAACAATATAAATCGTAAAGATAGAAGCAACAAAATTATAGTCATAAGTAGAAAAGGAGATAGGTAATAGGAAAGATGAGAAGAATAATAGTAATACAGACTTACTAAATAGTTTGACAGTGTTGTGGGAATTAGTTGTTTAGCAGAGTGATAGCATGGGGAGGGGAACTGTGTCTAGTTGTCCTGGTGTGCAATGCCCTATAGCAGGGGCATTGCTGGCTGAGGAATTTTGGGAGTTGAAGTCCACAAGTCTTAAAGTTGCCAAGGTTGGAGACCCCTGCCCTATAGCGTCATTTTGAGGGTAGACGTTGTTATATTGTCAGTCCCCCATAGCATAGTAAATTCATCAAGAGTAAACCTAAAACCAGGTTTATGTAGTTCTAAACCATAGTTTAATATGCTAGAATGACCGCTTTCATTTAAAATGCTATGTCTTTAAACCCTGGTTTCTGAACCCGGATAGATGACTTACCTTTCTTCTTGGCTCCGTGATGTGTCTCAAATCTCTTATTATCATTTTTCTAATTTATTAATTCATTTTCACTAGGTCTTGATGTCTGATTTTGTAACTGAAATGTATCAATATTAACATTACAGCAGAATGAATACATTTCCAAGGAAATCAACACTTTATTTATTAGAGTTATAGCCTGTCTTTTTGTACAGGAGCTCAAAGCAGATTTTGTACTGTTCTCTCCCCTTGATTGTCCCCACAACAAAAACCATGTGAGGAGGGTTGGGCTGAAAGCAGTGGTCAAATCCAAATTTTCTTACTGTGGTTTCTGTGGGCATGGCTTGGTGGGCGTGGTATGGCTTGGTGGGCGTGGTATGGCTTGGTGGGCGTGGCAGGGAGAAAATATTGCAAAATCTTCATTCCCATCCCACTCCTGGGGGAAGGATATTGCATATTCCCCATTCCCTCCCCACTCCTGGGGGAAGGATATTGCAAAATCTCCATTCCCACCCCACTCTGGGGCCAGCCAGAAGTGGTATTTGCCAGTTCTCCAAACTACTCAAAATTTCCGCTACCGGTTCTCCAGAACTTGTCAGAACCTGCTGGATTTCACCCCTGGCTGAAAGTTATCCATCTGGCTTTCATGCCTAAAGTGGGACTAGAACTTGCTGTCTCCTGGTTTTTACACCAGCACTTAAACCACTACACCAAACTGTCCAACCTCACTATGGTTCTCTGTTTTTCATCAAAACTAAACAATGTGTTTCACATAAACTGTCTTCCCTTGGCTGATTCATTCTAATAATTAAAAGGTAGATCATAATAACCAGCCAAAGATGTTGATGGTAGCGACTGAATGCAATACATGCAGAGATTTACCAGAAGTTGGTTAAATTCCAAGCTGAATGAAATAAATGGAATGAATGTTAAGAAACTCAAATTGGTTTGTAGTAGAAACATGCCTATAAAAACATGTTTAGAAAAGCAAAACAAAAGTGCTATAATCTATTATAACCCTACCATAAAACCAAGAGTAGTTAAAACAAGTCAACCGCTCTGAGTACACAACAAAGCATGCAAAGTATAAAGAAACTGTGCCTGATGAAATGAGTTGCCAAGATTGAACACCTCTAAGTTTAAACAATGTTAGATAGAATAATTTTACTGTCACTTTGAATGTACACTAATTAGCATGCATTAAAATGAAATTCCGTTGCATGCAGGTCTCAAAGGGCCACCCCTCCAATATACACTACATAAGCATGACAACATAAATAAATAAAATGGACAGCTTTTGATGTATCAAAATTTTGATGATCAAAAAAGACATCAAAAAAGCACAACAAAGAATGTTCTTTCTGCGCCAACTCAGAAAGCTCAAACTGCCCAAGGAGCTGCTGATACACTTCTGCAGAGGAATGATTGAGTCTGTCATTTGCACCTCCATAACTCTCTGGTTTGGTTCTGCAACCCAACAAGACAGACACAGACTTCAGAGAATAATTAGAACTGCAGAAAAAACTATTGCTACCCACCTGCCTTCCACTGAGGACCTGTATACTGCACGAATCAAGAAGAGGGCTGTGAAAATATTCACAGACCCCTCGCATCCTGGACATAAACTGTTTCAACTCCTACCCTCAAAATGACGCTACAGAGCACTGCACACCAGAACAACTAGACACAAGAACAGTTTCTTCCTGAACACCATCACTCTGCTAAACAAATAATTCCCTCAACACTGTCAAACTATTCACTAAATCTGTACTACTATTAATCTTCTCATCATTCCCATTACCCATCTCCTCCCACTTATGACTGTATGACTGTCTCTTTGTTGCTTGTATCCTTATGATTTCTATTGATGTTTCCTGATTGCTTATTTGTACTCCATGACTATCATTAAGTGTTGTACCTTATGATTCTTGATGAAGGTATCTTTTCTTTTATGTGTACTGAGAGCCTATGCACCAAAGACAAATTCCTTGTCCGTCCAATCACACTTGGCCAATAAAAAAATCAATTCAATTTAATCCTATCCTATCCTATCCTATCCTATCCTATCCTATCCTATCCTATCCTATCCTATCCTATTCTAAAAACAAAATTAGGTGCATACCCCACGTATATTATCTCTGCTATATTGTGAGCACAACCTTTCTTATTCAGGGCTCGTCACCCAACCTGCAGTCAAGCCTAAGCAGGGGGCTGGACTAGAAGACCTCCAAGATCCCTTCCAACTCTGTCATTCTATTCTGAACCATGTTTATCAAGTCAAGGTTTAACGCGGTTTCAAGGTGCCTTAAGAGAAGGACCCTACCATATTTACCCCCGCTGTCTTTGGGCTTCCACCTCGAACTAGGATACCGGTGACTCCCGGTTCACCCCCTTTTTCCCTTTCTAACATGGTTTCTTCGGGTGTTTTTTTTTCCGACGAAGGGGGCTCAATTGGGTCGGTGTTTGGACAGGCGGCGGGCTCGGCGTCATCCGCGCTTCCTCGACGGGGCGGCGAGATCACAGTCTTGGAAAAAAGTTAGTCGGACGGGCGGGGCCAATGATCGAAGGGAGGCTTGGCCCCTTCAGCCAATCGTGTGACGCGGTGGGGAGTGTCGAGGCGCGCGCTCCTCCGGCCGCCGCCAGCTGCAGACGGGCGCTCTTCGGCCGGGTGGAGGGAGGCGATCGAAGCGGCGGCTCCTGCCAAGGCGCCGCTCGACGATGCGCCCGGAGCTCCGCGGCGCGCTCCGGCTGCTCCAGCTGCTGTGGTGGCCCCTGGACCTCTCGACGGCAGGCAGTCAGGCGGGTAAGTCGTGGCCGTGGGAAGCGCCAAGAAGCCGGCTGGGAAAGTGGGGGAGCGGCTGGGAAGCGAGAGTAAATAGAATAGAGCAGAATACAATTTTTTGTTGGCCAAATGTGATTGGAGTCACAAGGCATTTGTCTTGGTGCATATGCTCTCAGTGTGCATAAAAGAAAATATGCCTTCGTCAAGAATCATAAGGTACAACACTTAATGATAGTCATAGAGTACAAATAAGGAATCAGGAAACATCATCAATATAAATCGTAAGGATACAAGCAACAAAGAGACAATCATACAGTCATAAGTGGAAGGAGATGGGTAATGGGAATGATGAGAAGATTAATAGTAGTACAGATTTAGTGAACAGTTTGACAGTGTTGAGGGAATTATTTGTTTAGCAGAGTGATGGTGTTCAGGAAGAAACTGTTCTTGAGTCTAGTTGTTCTGGTGTGCAGTGCTCTGTAGCGGCTTTTTGAGGGTAGGAGTTGAAACAGTTTATGTCCAGGATGCAAGGGGTCTAAATATTTTCACTGCCCTTCTTTTTGATTCGTGCAGTATACAAATCCTCAGTGGAAGGCAGGTTGGTAGCAATTGTTTTTTCTGCAGTTCTAATTATCATCTGAAGTCTGTGTCTGTCTTGTTGGTTTGTAGAGCCAAACCAGACAGTTATGGAGGTGCAGATGACAGACTCAATAATTCCTCTGTAGAACTGGATCAACAGCTCCTTGAGCAGTTTGTGCTTTCTGAGTTGGCCCAGAAAGAACATTCTTTGTTGTGCTTTTTGGATGACATTTTTTATGTTAGCTGTCCATTTTAGAACTTGAGATATGGTAGAACCTAGAAATTTGAAGGTCTCTACTGTTGATAGTGGACTATTGAATGAGGAAAGCAGGCTGGTGAAAAAGAAAGGAGGGTGGCAGCTTTGAAGGAAAAAATGCTTGGCACGATCTTCTCCAAGCTCTGCTTTTCAGAAACGTTGCACCAGGTGCCAATGATGGCCCTGGTCAGCCCAGTGCCCAATAAAGAAGAGAATGCTTAAGATTAGAAGGAGGGGCATTTCATACAGGTCGTCCTCGAATTACGACCACAATGGAGCCCAACATTTCTGTTGCTAAGTGAGAACATTTCTTAAAGTGAGCTTTGCCCCATTTTACAACCTTTCTTGCCACCGTTGTTAAATGGGTCACTGCAGTTGTTAGCAACCTGGTGGTGAATAATTCCCTCAACACTGTCAAAACTATTCACTAAGTCTGCATTGCTATTAATCTTCTCATCGTTCCTATCACTCATCTCCTCCCGCTTATGACTGTATGACTGTAACTTTGCTGCTTGTATCCTTACGATTTATATTGGTTGTTTCCTAGTATGATTTGATTCCTTATTTGTACCCTATGACTATCATGAAGTGTTGTACCTTATGATCCTTGACGAATGTATCTTGTCTTTTTATGTACACTTAGAGCATAGGCACCAAAGGCAAACTCCTTGTGTGTCCAATCACACTTGGCCAATAAAGAATTCTAAATAAATTCTAATGTGTGGAGTGAAGCTGGCTTCCCCATAGACTTTGATTGTCAGAAGGTCACCAAAGGAGATCCCATGACCGTCATAAATGTGAATCAATGGGCAAGGGTCTGAATTTCGATCACGTGACCATAGGGATGCTGCAATGGTTGTAAGTGTGGAAAATGGTCATATGGGACTTTTTTTTTCCCCAGTGCCGTTGCAACTCCGAACAGTCACTAAATGAGCTGGCATCGATCGAGTACTACTTGTAGAAGACATCTTCCAAATCAGTGGGGCTGAACTTGGGAGGAAAACGAGGGTTCATTATAGACTTAGATCTGTCTTGTACCTTTGTTACGAAGTAGCGTCACTATTGCCTATTGAACCAATGTCTGGGTTTGTGCCATACTGTAGATCAGGGGTCTCCAACCTTGGTCCCTTTAAGACTTGTGGACTTTTTAACTCCCAACCAGCAAAGCTGGCTGAGGAACTCTGGGAGTTGAAGTCCACAAGTCTTAAAGGGACCAACGTTGGAGACCCTTGCTGTAGATTGAACTCTCCCAAGCCATTGTCTGCAAACCAGAGTGGCTCTGGCGACATGCCAAGTCACAAACCAGTCACCTTTGGACAGCACAGCTGAAGGAGCTGAATTGTTAAATTGATGGTTAAGGCTGGAAGAAACCTAATATTTTTAGGGTAGGAGCAATCACTTCAACTAGATCTGTAAGTCTTTTTTTTTTTTCTTTCAAAGCTGAATTGACACAAGAAAAGGTTCTCTTCCCCGGCAGTCACTGTTGTCTCTTCTGTGCTGTGATAAACAACTTATTTCTTTGCTGTTTTGCTTCTGATTAATGATAAAATGGCCACAGTCCGCTAAGATTTCTTTAATCAAAAGAGTTGCAACCCTGGGAGAAATGCAGCTGATTGTTTTGCAGAAGGTCACTGTTCCGTGCCCGTGGAAACAAAATCTGAACAGGATCCTAGTGTGAAATTATTTATTTATTTTATTTACCGTATATACTCGAATATAAGCCGATCCGAGTATAAGCCGAGGTCCCCAATTTTACCCCAAAAAACTGGGGTAAACTGGGGACTCGAGTATAAGCCGAGGGTGGGAAATGAGGCAGCTACCGGTCGGGGAAAGCCTCCCTCCCTCAGCCGAGAAGGCTGGCGGCTCCCCCGCCCCGCCCTCTCACTGCACCGGCAGGGCTTCCCCGCGCTAATGCAAAAGCCCGCCAAGTTTGCGCCATCCGGTATAATGTGAAAAAAAGAAGAAAAAAAAAAACTCGAGTATAAGCCGTATATACTTGAGTATAAGCCGAGGGGACGTTTTTCAGCACAAAAAACGTGCTGAAAAACTCGGCTTATACTCGAGTATATACGGTATTTATTTTGTCTCAATAGTATATGTAAGCGTAAGCATGAAATAACTATACGATATATAAGCATATATATTAAGCATAAGTATAAAAAAGAAAAACTATACGAATTGGATACAATCAAAGGGAACATTAGGACAGGAACGGTAGGCACGTTTGTGCTCTTATGCACGCCCCTTCCAAAGGGTGGTGTGAATCGCATGTCAAAGAACTGTGGAAATAATTTCCAGGTTTATAGGTAGTCCTTGACTTACGACTACAATCGGGACCAGAATTTCCATTGCTAAACAAGGCTGATTCCAGGGGTGGGGCTGCTGGGGGTTCGCAGGGATTCGGGAGAAACTCTAGCTAAGATTCTATGCAGTTCGGAGAACCCCCAAATCCCACTCCTGGCTGGCCCCGCTCACACCACCCCGCTCCTCCCAGGAGTACCCATGCGTCCGGTTTTGGGTGCAGGTAAATGCAGGGTGTGCAAGGAGGCTCAGGGAGGGTGAAAAATGGGCCTACCGGCGTCATATTCCGGAGCCTGGGGACACCGTTTTCACCCTCCCGGAGGCTCAAGGAAAGCCTCCGGAGCTCAGGGAGGGCAAAAATGCCCCCTCCGTGATGCAGGAGGCCAATTAGGCTACGCCCACCATGGGCACGCCCACCCAGCAACCAGGCGGAGAACCCCTTGCTAAAATTTTTGAAGCCAACCCTTGGCTGTTTCTAAGTCATACCTGAGTTTACAACCATTTTTTTGCCAAAGTTAAGCAAAGCACTACAGTTGTTAAATGAATCATTCAGTCGTTAAACGAATCCAGCTTCCCGCATTGACTTCGTTTGTTGGAAGCCGTCTGGGAAGGTTGTAAATGATGATCACATGACCCCAGGATGCAGCAACCTTTGTAAATACACTGGTTTTCTAGTCCAACCCCCTGGTCAAGGCAGGAGAGTGATGGTGAACTTTTTCGGCACCAAGTGCCCAAACCGGAACGTATGCATGTGAGTGCGCCACAGCGGCAGAAACCCAAAGACCAGCTGGCCAATATGCATGCCCACAGAGCGGGCTCTGCGTTCCGCCTCTGGCACGCGTGCCATAGGTTCGCCATCACGGCCTTCTACCATCTGGGTCAAATGGTTGTCCAATCTATTTTTGAAAACCTCCAGTCATGTAGCACCTACAACTCAGGGAGGCAAGTTATTCCACTGATCAATTGTTCTCACTGTCAGAAAATTGTGGGCTGGTCATAAGTTATCTTATCAGTGTCGTTGTAACTTTAAAATGTTGTTAAATGAATGATTGTAAGTTGAGTATTTCTTATATTGTGTCTTTATATGTGTATGTATGTTTTAAAGATCTTCTTCAGCCTATCCAAATATGATACAATCTGACTTTTTCAAACTACACAATCAAATATGCTAGGTGTGCACACTGTTTTAAAGCATTATTTATTAAATTCTCTGGGTTATACCACATGTTCTACTACCTACAGACTATAATGAAATTTGTAGGTTATACAAACTGGAGAGGTAGCTAATTCAGTGCTATAGAATTAACATCATAAACATTTTGTTCTCTGTATCATTATTTGTACCTGTGTTTTTTTTAAATAGTACCATAAGTGGATAGCAATTCATGTTCTGTTTAACATTTTTATTGAGTTATAAAATAAAATAAAATAAAATCTTCCCAAAATCCCCAAAGCTTTAACCAAAAACTATCTACTATTGACCTCACCCCATTCCTAAGAGATCTGTAAGGGGCGTGCATTAGAGCACAAATGTGCCTACCGTTCCTGTCCTAATGTTCCCTTTGATTGTATACAATTTCATATGGTTATTACATACTTATGGTTATATACATGCTTATAATCGTATAGTTATTCCATGCTTATGCTTATATATAATGTTGTGACAAATAAAAAAAAATACAAAATACAAAAGTAAATAGCAAAACATTGGGGAGGAAGAGGGGGAAGAGGAAGAAAAAGAAACGTTGACTTCCAACTCTTTCTTTTGCAGTAAAATAAGGCATTAATTCACAACTTTTTGTTTTTTCATAATAATATGAACAAGCCATTTCTATAAAGCTCTATCAATCTAATCGGTAAAACCCAAAATCAAAGTGAAAGCAATTAACATTCTAAGACAATGTGTTTCAAACTTGGCAAATTTAAGAGGTGTGGACTTCAACTTCCAGAATTCCCCAGCTACCATGCTTCCAGAATTCTGGAAGTTGAAGTCCACGCATCTTAAAGTTGCCAAGACTTGAAAAAGACTAACCTAAACATAAGTTTATCAATACAATCAATCTGAATAAAATCCTTCCTGGAAAGAATGTTTATTTCTCCTCTTTCTTGTAGATCCAACCAGGAAGATTTTGTACCCCTTCTGGAAACTGCAGCAAATAACTGACTGATCACCCCATGATTACATTCATGTGTAGAAATAGCAAGAGTGGTGACCTGAAAGGAACCCTCTTCATTAAAAAAATTGAGTTTTTAACTCAAGAGAGAAAAGTATTTCCTCCATTCTTGCAACATCTGTTCTAGTTCGTCTTTCCCACATCCTGTTGAAAAATATATTGGCTAGGTTATGTTGGTTAGTGTGGCATTGTCTCCCTGTTGAATAAATCTTATAAAAAAAGAATAAGAGTAGCATAGTGAAGAGTAGAGTAGAGTAGAGTAGAGTAGAGTAGAAGAATAGAATAAAGTAGAGTAGAATAAGAATAAGAATAAGAATAGGAATAGAATAGAATAGAATAGAATAGAATAAAGAGTTCTTTTTATTAGGAATAATTAACCCCAAAATAGACAAATCTCTGCAATATCTAATACTACATATTTTAACGGCAGCAAGGATTACCGTTGCATATGGGTGGAAGCAAAATAATGTACCAGTAGAGGAAACAGTAATTTGAAAAATTTTACAATGTGCAGAAATGGATAAAATGACATTGGAAATTAAGGAAAGGGAAGAGTCGGAACATTATAGCGTGTGGAACAAACTATATGAATGGTTAGAAAAAAGGAATCAAAACAATAATTCGGAATGTTAAATTAACTGGGTTAAAATTAGGAAATGTAAATTACAGGACATTAAATTAACCTGACAGTGATGGTTGTGTGAATAGATACAATGTAAATATAAGTGCTTAGATGAATAATTGAACAAAAATAGAGACATATACTTATGTCGATACAGAAGGCTGTAAAATAATACATAATGTAATGTTATGTTTGTTGTTTTTTTAATGTGTTTTTGTCTCTGTCATGTTTTTCTTTATTCTGTTTTTAAAAGTCAAAAGCTTAATAAAACCTATTTTAAATAGAATAGAATAGAATAGATTGGCTAAGTGTGATTTGTCTCCAGTGCAGAAGCGCTCCGTGTACATGCAAAGCAACTAAATAATGTTATTATCCTTATTGGTATCATATTATGATTATTTTTGCTGTGTAGTGACCTTAATGATGTCACATCACTGGCCACACTAATCTAATCCACCGAAACTTTTTAAACAATTCTGCCTCTGGTCACCAAACTGCGGCCCTAATGAATCACATGAATGCCCACTATGTGCTAAGGTAACAACAAGCAAAGAACAATTGGTCATTGTGTGAAGTTCTAGCCAGGCCATCATACCAAATATAGAATGATTTCTCTCTTTGCCTTCCAGGGGACGGTTGTGGTCATTCAGTGCTCACATCATACAGTGGGACTTTGTCTTCCAAGAACTTTCCAGGCACGTATCCAAACTTCACTTCTTGTGAGTGGCAAATTCACGGAGCGGCAGGGAGCCCCCTCAGCCTGGCATTTGGAGACATGGATATCGAAGCTTCTGAACAATGCAAATATGGCTTCTTGTTGCTTTCATCTCCTTCTGATGGTTCCAGCTTTGGTAAGGACATTCCTTGACCTCATTCTTATGGTATAGGGAAGAGGTGGGTTTCAGCGGGTTCTGACCAGTTCTGGAGAACCAGCAGTGGAAATTTTGAGTAGTTCGGAGAACCGGTAGTAAAAATTCTGACTGCCCCCCCCCACATCTATTCTCTGCCTCCCAAGTCCCAGCTGATTGGGACAAAATGGAGATTTTGCAGTAACCTTCCCCTGGAGTGGGGTGGGAATGGAGATTTTACAGCATCCTTCCCCTGCCACGCCCACCAAGCCACACCCACAGAACTGGTTGTAAAAAAAAATTGAAACCCACCACTGGTATAGGGTTTCCTGCTTGAGCAGGGGGTTGGATTAGAAGACCTCCAAGTTTCCTTCCAACTCTGTTATTCTATTCTATAATTGATCTAATCATACTTTCCCATTGAAGCCACAATGTAGACATCTGTCGTGGGTAGAGGGATGAACTTATACAAGCACTCCCTCCTCTTTCCATGCACTCTGTCTCCCATAGATCACTTCCAGGAACAACCATGTCTGTTCCAGAACTGGTTTCTAAGATGACAACCAGTCCCAATATTTCATATAGATTATTTTTTCCTTATACTGTAGCATTCTAAGAGGCTAAGAGTACCCACCTTGGGCGTACTTCTTCTAAGGCCATACTCAACTTATGAATGGCATACCAGAAGCTACATCTAAAGAAGGGATCTCCAAACTTGAGAACTTTAAGACTTGTGGATTTCACATCCCAGAATTCCCCAGTCAGCCAGACTACAAGTCTACAAGTCTTAAAGTTACCAAGTTACCTTGATTTAAAATAATGGCTGAAACCAGCCAAAAACAAAAGTAATTGTGCTTTCATTATACTTGTTTTAAAATGAACCAGAGTGGACAGGACTCCAGTACCAAATTTAATAATTTCCACTTTCTACTATCTTAGAAATTATAATTTGCCAGCAATTTTCAAAGGTGTCTGACAGATTTCAAGGGCCTCAGCTTATATTTCTCTATAAAGGGGCCGTGAAAATATTTGCAGATCCCTCGCATCCTGGACATAAACTGTTTCAACTCCTACCCTCAAAACGACACTATAGAGCACTGCACACCAGAACAACTAGACACAAGAACAGTTTTTTCCCGAAGGCCATCACTCTGCTAAACAAATAATTCCATCAACACTGTCAGACTATTTACTGAATCTGCACTACTATTAATCTTCTCATAGTTCCCATCACCGATCTCTTTCCACTTATGACTGTATGACTATAACTTGTTGCTGGCAATCCTTATGATTTATATTGATATATTGATCATCAATTGTGTTGTAAATGTTGTACCTTGATGAACGTATCTTTTCTTTTATGTACACTGAGAGCATATGCACCAAGACAAATTCCTTGTGTGTCCAATCACACTTGGCCAATAAAAAATTCTATTCTATTCTATTCTATTCTATTCTATTCTAAAGGGCTATAAAAGGACTGTATTTCTTTTACTATAGACCTTTTTGTCATGTGGCTTTCCTTCCTGCATTGTTCCACAAACTGGCAACTTTGATCTCCCATCATTGGGTTCTTTGGTTATTCCACAGGAAGCAGCAGGAAGAGAGGTATATCAGCTCTTGAGAGAATCTGAAGTGTGTCATTTAGACACAGCATAAAAAGATCTTGTCTTCTGCAGCACTCTGACCTTCTTAGATCTCTGCTCCTTCACTGGTTCCTTCCCCTCCTTTGTCCTATATTTAGTTTTGTTTCCATTCTCATCACTTCCATCACTTTCAATTCCTGCGAATGGCTGTTCCATGATTCTCTGAAATATAGTTTGAGGCAGACATTTCCAAATATTGTTTTGTTCCCCTGTTTCCTTCCTTTTTTTTCTTTTCTTTCTCAGCTTCCCCCTTCCACTTTCAAGGCCTGTATAGGTCCATCTGATTTGAAATCCATTAATTTATATGCTATGAAATCCTGCAAACAATTGATGATACTATTTCTCATCAGGAAGGAAACTTTAATGACTTAATGCACATGCTTGTCTTTCTTTCTGTATAACTCATTTTCCAATAATAATAATAATAATAATAATAATAATAATAATAATAATAATAATAATAATAATAATAATAATAATAATAATAACAACAACAACAACAACAACAATAACAACAACAATAACAACAACAATAACAATAACAATAATAATAATAATTAAATTTTTATACCGCCCTTCTCCCGAAGGACTCAGGGCAGTGAACAGGCAGATAAAATAATACAATACATTACAATAAAAACACTATTTAAAAAACTTATTCAACAAGCAGAACATCTTTAGAAAGTTATATTTTTCCATTGGGGATTTTATTTTATTTTATTTTATTTTATTTTAGAACAGAACAGAACAGAACAGAATAGAATAGGATTTTTTATTGGCCAAGTGTGATTGGACACACAAGGAATTTGTCTTGGTGCATATGCTCTCAGTGTACATAAAAGAAAAGATACATTCATCAAGAACCATAAGGTATAACACTTAATGATAGTCATAGGTTACAAATAAGCAATCAGGAAAAAATATCAATATAAATCGTAAGGATACAAGCAACAAAGTTACAGTCATACAGTCGTCATAAGTGGAAGGAGATGGGTGATGGGAACGATGAGAAGATTAATAGTAGTGCAGATTTAGTAAATAGTTTGACAGTATTGAGGGAATTATTTGTTTAGCAGAGTGATGGCGTTTGGGAAAAAACTGTTCTTGTATCTAGTTGTTCTGGTGTGCAGTGCTCTATAGCGTCGTTTTGAGGTTAGGAGTTGAAACAGTTTATGTCCAGGATGCGAGGGGTCTGTGAATATTTTCACAGCCCTCTTTTTGACTTGTGCAGTATATAGGTCTTTAGTGGAAGGCAGGTTGGTAGCCATTGTTTTTTCTGCAGTTCTAATTATCCTCTGAAGTCTGTATCTGTCTTGTTGGGTTGTAGAGCCAAACCAGACAGTTATGTAGGTCCAGATGACAGATTCAATCATTCCTCTGTAGAACTGGATCAACAGCTCCTTGAGCAATTTGAGCTTTCTGAGTTGGCGCAGAAAGAACATTCTTCTTGTGCTTTTTTGATGACGTTTTTGATGTTAGCGGACATGAGTTTGGAATTTCCACAATTCCCACTTGGATTTCTCGTCTAAACATTCCATTTTCTCCCTTTGGAGATCAATTTGTCATATGCAGTACAATTATTTGTTAGTTGGTGTGTGAGATTATTTATGGAAAAGCGCAGAGTGCAGAGAAGAGCACCGAAGATGATTAGGATACTGAAGGCTAAAAAAACAGTTTCACGAATTGGGTATGTCTACTTTAATGAAAAGAAGGACTAGAGCAACATGATAGCAGTGTTCCAATATCTAAGGGGCTTGCCACAGAGATGAGAGGATCAACCTATTCTCCAAAGCACCTGAAGGCAGGACAAGAAGCAATGGGTGGCAACTAATCAAGGAGAGAAGCAACCTAGAACGAAGGAGAAATTTCCTGACAGTGAGAACAATTAATCAGTGGAAAGGCTTCCCTCCAGAAGTTGTGGGTACTCCAACGGTGGAAGTTTTTAAGTAGAGATTGAACAGACATTTGTTTGAAAGGGTAACAATTATGTTACTATTGATTGATTATGTGCCATTAAGCCATTGTCAACTTCTAGGTAGATTTTCTTCCTGGTGATCTGTCTTCAACTAGCCTTTCAGCAGCGGTAGGTTTCAGCAGGTTCTGACCAGTTCTGGAGAACCGCTAGCAGAAATTTTGAGTAGTTCGGAGAAGAGGTAGTAAAAATTCTGATTGGCCCCGCCCCCATCTATTCTCTGCCTGCCGAGTCCCAGCTGATCGGAAGGAAATGGGGATTTTGCAGTAACCTTCCCCTGCCACGCCCACCAAGCCACGCCCACAGAACTGGTAGTAAAAAAAATTTGAAACCCACCACTGCCTTTCAGGTCTTCTAATGGTATACCCATCACCAATGTCATTGAATCCAACCCACTCACTGCTGTTCATCCTCTTTTCTTCCATCTTTCCTAATATTACAGCCTCCTCCGGAAGAGACTGACTCTTCGCATAATGTGTCTCTTATACTACAGCCTATCTCAATAAAATGTAGTTTTACTCTTTTTGTGGAATTATTTTCTTGATCTGGCCTACCTCAGATGGCTGACAACTGGGGACTATAAAACAGAAATGACCTCAATTCCCAAATCATATTCTGTTCTTGAATTTTTTGGGAATACTCAGAAATCTTTACAGATACCCAATTTACAGAAGAATTGGTCTCTCTCTCTCTGCTTCTCCCTCTCTCCCCCTCCCTCCCTCCCTCTCCCCACCTCCCCACCTCTCTCATGACTCTACTCTATGAACCCAATTTAATTTATAGTCATTTCAGTCACATTGAAATTCAATCCAGTTTGGTTTCACTTTTGACCTCATCAGCTTTGGAGTGTATGGCTCCTACCTAAATACCACCTTTGGGCCATTTAGCAGTTTTATATACGCCACTTTTGAGTCAGTTGTGATTCGAGCACCTCTGTGTCCTGTTAAATCACCACATGTACAAACCAGGGGTGAAATTAAAAAAAATTGGCTTACTGGATCTGTGGGCGTGGCTTGTTGGGGGGAGGTCATGTGACTGGGTGGGTGTGGCCAACTGGACATCACTCACATTGATTCTGTGGGCGTGGCTTGTTGGGGGAAGGTCATGTGCATGGGTGGGTGTGGCCAACTCAACATCACTCACATCGAGGGGCTGCTCACCGGCCCCTCCCCTCCCAGCCACTCCTTGTCACAAATGGCAGGAAAATGGGGAGGGGAATATTCCTGCCTACCATCCTTCCCTCAGTCTGTGCTGAGATTGAGGAATGGGTGACAGGCAGGAAAATCCCCTTCCCCATTTTCCTGCCTTTCACAAAAACGGCTCCATCCCTCCCCTCCTGGGGACTACCTTAAAGGGACAGGCTGCAGCAGCTCCATTCTGAATGGAGGGAGAAAAGTTAGCATTCTCTCTGCTGCATTTAACACCGAATTCTGTGGAATATCCAGCGGCCAGAAGAGGTGAGCAGTGACTGGCAAGGCGTGGGTGGGGCCAAGGAGGGGTAATTACTACTGGTTCGGCAAACTGATGCCCATAATCCCTAGTGGTTTGCCCGAACCGGTCCGAACCAGTAGGATTTCACCGCTGGCACAAATCCAATCCTTGACATTGCCACAGGGTTTGTCTTCTGGTGCTCCTGACAAAACCCAGGCATTCCCTGCGAAAATTGCTCCCAGTTTCCCATTGGCAGCCAACTCTCGTTTGAGTTAGCTGGACTGTCTCCATTAGCTCCTCTCTTGACAGTGGGGGCTTTGAATGTTGACAGCAACAGTGTCGTGCATTTCCAGGAATGTGTGTCCTTGCCCCAGAGCTTCCTCCCTCCCTCCCTCCCTCAATTGTCTGGCTCCACCAGAGGCTCTGTGACAGATCCTGGCTCTGAAGCTGAGCCTTTTCCGGCTGGGGTTTGTGTGTGTGTGTGTGTGTGTGGGATTCTCTGGCCTGGGCCTTGTGAGCAGATCTGACCTCGGAGCCAGAGCCGAGGGCTGTCCTCATGATAGGGAAGCGAGAGAGGCCTTCTGGCAGCCATCAGGGAGCATTGTGTTGCTCGGTGGGCGAGAAGCAGCAGGGGAAATGAGGCAGCTGCTGGGAGGTGGCAGCCCAAGGATAAAGGAAGCCGGATGGACTTTGTGTATTTACTGTTTTCTGTAACCCACCCCCAATGGCTTCAAAAAAAGCATTTCATGTCACAGCGTTGTAAAGAGGCTTAGGAGGTGGGGGGGGGCAGCTTAGGAAGCATCTCACCTGGATCCCTGTTCTGGACAGGCTGGGTGGGGTAGGCGGAGTCACAACAATCCCATTCACAGCCTCCCGTTTAGAATTGGATTGGCTAGTTGTTACTTTCACTTCACCAGGCTTGTTTCTTCCCTCCCTCACTCCCTCTCCTTCCTTCCTTCCTTTCTCCCTCCCTCCTCTTCCTTCTGTCCCTCTCTCTTCTTCCTTCATTCCTTCCTCCCTCTCTCTCCGTTTATTTCTTTCTTCATTCTCCCTCTCCTCCCTCCCTCCTTCGTCCCTTCCTCCCTCCCCTCCCTTTCTCTCCCTCCCTCCCACCCTTCCTTTTCTTCCTACATTCCTCCCTCCCTCTCTTTATTCCTTCCTTCCCCCCTGTCCTTCCTTTCTCCCTCCTCCTTCTCTCCCTTCCTTCTTTCCTTCCTATTCACTGGCATCATAGAGGAAAAAGGAAAAGGCCTTGAGGGACAGGAGGAAGAACCACTGCCAAGGCAACTGTAGGATAATCATAGCTTGAGCCCGGGCCAAGAAAGCAATGTGAGAAAATGTCTCGGACAAACCCTTCCCTGGTTCACATGAAGAGAAAGTGGGGGAGGAGGAGCACATCAGACTTGTAAGGTTCTGTTACTGTAGATGTTACAATAAAAATAATCCAGATCTCTTTGGCATTGGTTACTTAGACTGGGTCTACCGTGTTGGGATAAGATCAGTCTTGCAAGTCCACATGTGTTTTCCCCGCCCTTATCTTCATGTGAACTAGGGATGGGCTTGTCCAAGACCTTTTTCAGGTTATTTTCTTGGCCTGGCTCTCTTATCTGACTACTGCCATGATAGCAGCTCTTCCTCTGGTCCTTCAAAGCCATTCTTATGCCATCTGTGGGCACCTATTTCACCAATCATTCACTTGTCCTGATGGTGTTTCTGTACAGTTCTGTGGTTAAATTTTTCTGTATTAAGAATTGCACTTGGATCAATTTCTTCGTTGTATTCTTTTGTCGTGGCGAAGGGCACAGTGCTCAATAGCAATAGCACTTAGACTTATATACAGCTTCACAGTGCTTTACAGCCCTCTCTAAGCAGTTTACAGAGTCAGCCTCTTGCCCCCAACAATCTGGGTCTTCATTTTACCCACCTCGGGAAGATGGAAGGCTGTCAACCTTGAGCCTAGTGAGATTCAATCTGCCAAACTGCTGGCAGCTGGTGATCAGTAGAAGTAGCCTGCAGTACTGCACTCTAACCATAAAGGTAGCTTATCCCTTCTGCTGAAGGGAAGATGCTTGAGAGGAGCCTTATCCAATGAAGATATGTCTAGATTCTACTGTAGCAGAAGCATCTAGGATCTCCTCTCTTGTTGGATATATCTTTTTTCCCCATCACCATCTTTACCAGCAAGTTTAATGGAGGCACCAAAGAGTATCAAAAGGGCCTTAGCCAAGTGGAAGATAGGTGTAGGTGAATTTGGCCAGGTGAGACTGAGGGAGGGGTCAAACATGATATTAGTCATGAGTCCCTTCGTACCCATAAGAGCTCTAAGTCCAGCCCACCTTGAATTCCTTTCCATCCTTAATGCCTCCAAATTTCCCTTTACCGTTAGTAATTCAAATTCTTGTAGACAGCTTAAGCCTGCAATAATTTTATTTATTATTTATTTATTTATTAAATTTTTATACCGCCCTTCTCCCGAAGGACTCAGGGCGGTTTACAGCCATGATAAAACAACAACAGGGTACACATAAAACCATAATTTAAAAAATTTATTTTACAAATGGCCGAATTAAAACATTTAGAATAAAACCCAAATTTTAAAATGTTAAAACATTAAAACTAATTAAAATCCTATTAAAATCCTATGCCAGTCCTGCGCGAACAAACAAATAGGTCTTCAGTTCTCGGCGGAAAGTCCGAAGGTCCGGCAGTTGCCGAAGTCCAGGGGGAAGTTCGTTCCAAAGGGTGGGAGCCCCCACAGAGAAGGCCCTCCCCCTGGGGGCCGCCAGCCAACATTGCTTGGCGGACGGCACCCTAAGGAGTCCCTCTCTGTGCGAGCGTACAGGTCGGTGGGAGGCATTCGGTAACAGCAGGTGGTCCCGTAAGTACCCTGGCCCTAAGCCATGGAGCGCTTTAAAGGTAGTCACCAACACCTTGAAATGTACCCAAAAGACCACAGGTAGCCAGTGCAGACTGCGCAGGAGAGGTGTTACATGGGAGCAACGTGTGGCTCCCACTATCACCCGCGCAGCTGCGTTCTGAACCAACTGGAGCCTCCGGGTACTCTTCAAGGGGAGCCCCATGTAGAGAGCATTACAGTAGTCCAAGCGAGAGGTAACCAGAGCATGAGTGACCGTGCATAAGGCATCCCGGTCGAGGAAGGGGCGCAACTGGCGAACCAGGCGAACCTGGTAAAAAGCCCTCCTGGCGACAGTCGTCAAATGATCTTCGAAAGACAACCGTCCATCCAGGAGGACGCCCAAGTTGCGTACCCTTTCCACTGGGGCCAGTGATTCGCTCCCAACAGTCAGCCGAGGCTGCAGCTGACTGTACCGGGGTGCCGGCATCCACAGCCACTCCGTCTTGGAGGGATTGAGTTTGAGCCTGTTTCTCCCCATCCAGGCCCGTACAGCTTCCAAGCACCAGGACAGCACTTCGATGGCTTCGTTGGGATGGCCTGGGGTGGAAAAGTACAGCTGCGTGTCGTCAGTGTACAGTTGGTACCTCACCCCAAAGCCATTGATGATCTCTATACAGAGATCATCAATATACAAATAATATACATATAATATACAAATAATATACAAATAATATACAAATAAATCTATACAGAGGTAGTCCTCGACTGATGACCACAATTGAGCCCATTATGTTTCTAAGTAAGACATTTGTCAAGTGACTTTTCCCCTGTTTTATAACCTTTCTTTGCCTCAATTGCCGAGTGAATCATTGCGATTGTTAAGTTAGTGACATGGTTGTTAAGTGAAACTGGCTTCCCCATTGACTTTGCTGGTCAGAAGGTCACAAAAAGTGATCACAACAACCGTCATAAATAGGAACCAGCTGCCACACCTCTGAATTTTGATCACGTGGTTGCATGGATGCTGCAGGGGTTGTAAATGCGAAAAACGGTCATAAGTCACTTTTTCGGTGCTGTTGTAACCCTGAACAGACACTAAATGAACTGTTGTAAGTCGAGGACTACCTGTACTCATTTGAATTTCCGGAATCTCCTGATTTCTCCGGCACTTGACATTAGATTTTGCTTTTCAGCAACAGGCTCCAAAATTTCTTCTTTGGTAGAAGAATGGCTTCTCTCTTCAGTACATAATTGAACCATCTGGGAAACCCACAACTTTTGAGAAACATTCTTTTCCCCATTACTATTACCATTAGCATGGATGACTTTAAGATTGCCAGACATGACAAGTTTAGACCGGGAAAAAAGGTATTGGGAAACAGTCGAATAAATCTTCCGCTGAAGGCTAAATCCTACATCCTCTGCAGTTGCTGTTCCTTAAAGCAGAAATTGCATTTTCATTTGTTTAGACTTCAGCTCTAACATTCCACTTCCCGAGACACACACAGAGTTTACAATTTGAAAATAGCGGCGAAACCACCCAGGTCAGGAAAGGCAAGCGAAGGCCAGGGCAGGAAACCATTGTCGACAAACCTCCTGCTGTGTTTTGTTTCGCGTCGCATCTATTCCACAATTCTTTCCCCAGTGCCTTCTCCGTCTATGGCAGGGGTATCAAACTCGATTTCACTGAGGGTCGCATCAGGGTTGTGTCTGACCTCAGGGGGATGGAGTGGGCGTGGCCAGGGTGGGCGTAGTCAGCTTGACATCACTCCTGTTGGGGGCGTATGTGGTGGCCCTAGCGTTCTGCCAGCGAAATGGGCTCCCAAGCTCCGTTTTTGGCTGCCACGGCCTCTGTTCTGACTTAGACTTCCCCAGCAGCACAAAGTCGAGTCCTCGTCCCGATAAACCTCTTTTATTTAATTTAGAGTGAATTCCTCTCCAGCAAAGTCTTTCCTCTCCCACAGTCTTTCAAGATAGTTCACAATTACCGACCTTTATCAGGCTTGGAGAGTGGCCAAGCTGATATCTTTCAGACACCTGGAATACTTGGCAGGAATGCAGGAATGAACTAATTGTCTCCTGCAAACTCCACTCCCCTTTCGTTCCTCTTTTATTCCCTCTGGGAGGGGCCATTCATCATCCACCTGTGGCCTTACTCCCAAGTCGACCCTTGTTGTTCCCTTCGTCTGGCAACTCTGTGCATGCGCACACTGGGAACAGGCTCCAGCTGTTCGTCTGCCTCACTGATGTCTGACTCCAAAGACAGCTGATAACTTGCATACGGCCCTGGCCCCCTCTCTGCCTCCGAAGAAGAGACCCTCATCAGAGCCTTCCCCAGACTCCAGGACTGGCCCGTGTTCCACCCCAATCTCCTCACTGTCCAAATCTGCTGCCAGATCTGCTAGCCACTGGCAGGCCACAACTGGCTCCTGGAACTCTGTGACAGCCCACAGCCCTCCCAAGCTCTGTTTTCGCTGGCAGAGGCATTGTGGGTCAGTCCTTTGGTTTCCAGGGCAGCCCCACGGGCCAGATCTAAGTGCCCTGCAGGCCGGATCCAGGCCCCTGGGCCTTAAGTTTAGCACCCCTGGTCTATTCGGTTAAATAAACCTTCCCTTTGCCTTGTTATCTGTGAGGGCGATTCCAAACAGGCTGGGGGAGGCTGAGGTATACAAGTTTGCTTAAAAAGATTTTGAGGGATGAAGACAGAGTTGGCATGTGGAAGAAATTCCAGAGGTTTTCCTATAAATTATGGTCCTGGGATTTGAAGCGTGGGAGTGTGCAGAGCAAAGTTTGAGTAAGATGGGGGATACAGGGGCTTGCGTACTGCTGACTCATTGTGGTTTGTGACTGTTGAAGTGGAGACAGTGTTGTCATCGTATATTCTAGAGTACTTGTTTTCCTTCAGTTTTGGAGTTGTTTTTCTGTGCTCCATGTTCGTCTGTTTCTTATAGTTTTATTTATATTTATTAAATTAAATGTTTCTTTTGTAAACGTTTGTTTCTAGCCTTGCAGACAATGAAAAGATTTTATATCGGAGTTAGGAAACGCGATGGCCATCAGTTCTAGTTCCATCTTTTACAGATATTTTAAATTCAAAATAAAAGGAATCTGGACTGCTGCAGAATAAGCATCAGCCTGGAACATTTATATACTATGGTACTAAAACTCTTATTGTCAGGATCTTTACCCGAGTGAAATAATGCCTCATAGTTTTTGAACCAAATGGTCTAACTTACACAATGTGTCCAAAATCTTAGGACCCTTGATTCCCAAGGGAACAAAATTTGAGAAAGTTGTAGCTGCTTTAGTGCTACTGACTGCTGATGAGATCATGTGATCTTCCTGGTCAACATTCTGTGACAGTTTCCAAGCCAGTCTCGCAATCCTCGCACCCTCCTTCTTCCTCAATAGCAGCCGCTTACTTGTTTGATGGAAAGGGAAGAGATGATTTCTGGTGCTCCCTTGACAGATTCCCATGAGGAAACTCAATGGGGAAGCCAGCAGGAAGCCAGAAGTCATTTCTGCTCCCATGGCTGCATTGCCCACCTTTGGTCATCCCGTTTTTCTCTTTAGCTAAAATATAGAATAAAATCATCTGCTACAATGTCCTACCTGTCAATGACTACTTCAGCTTCAACCACAACAATACAGGAGCACACAATAGATACAAACTTAAAGTGAACCGCTCCAAACTCGATTGCAGAAAATATGACTTCAGCAACAGAGTTGTCAATGCCTGGAATGCACTACCAGACTCTGTGGTCTCATCCCCAAACCCCCAAAACTTTAACCTTAGACTGGCTACTGTTGACCTCACCCCATTCCTAAGAGGTCTGTAAGGGGCGTGCATAAGAGCACCAGCGTACCTATTGTCCCTAATGTTCCCTTTAATTGTATTCGTTTTATGTATTCAATTCATGCTTATTACTTACTTATGTTATCTAATATGTACTCGACAAAATAAATAAAATAAAATAAAATAAATAAACACTGACCAAATGGGGCATGTATTATCTAGTCATCTCCATATATTTACATAGTTATATATTTATTTTGCCTTGCCTTGCATTATTATAATTCATGATAGTTGTGTTTTTTTAAAAATTTGTATGGATTGTTCACTGCTCAGAGTTGTATATTTAGGAGAGGTGCCTGTTTAAATTTCCTAAATAACATAACATTAATTTGCTTACATTTTAATTCAATTTGAGCGTAACTAAACTCCAAATTTAGTTTTCCAGCCGTATCCTTTTCAAATAGAATTTCTGGCATGCTTCGGATTGTTTTCGGAGAAAAACAAATGGAACATTCCTGCTTTGTGTATGCAGCTCTAAGCCTGCACTGTATCTCCAGATTGGTGTTGTGACACTAAGAGAAGCAGGCTTGTTCTGAACTATTTTAAAAGCTTGATTGGGTGCACTTAAAAAATTTAAGTGGGCAGCCTTGGGAGGGATGTGAGTAGAACTTTGCTGGATCAGGCCAAAAGGCCCCGAGTCTCCAAGATCTTGCTTCTCATAGGAGCTTCCAGGCAGAGAATTGAAACAAAGGACTTCCCCTTTAGTTACTTTTCCCAGCAACTAGCAAATTACCATTTCTGCATGCAAAAGTCCCTTGGAACAATAAATCACTCTTTTTTCCAACAAGGATCCTCTGCCAACAGAAAGGAAGCCAAAGCGAAGGCATGGGAAATGAGAGGGCTGAATCAACAGGCTTGGGGGCAGTTCGAGATTTGGCAGAGCTGTGTCCTAAAATCCTAATAAGGGCCTTCTGGATAGAACACTTTGCAGTGGGCTGATGTCACATTTCGGTTTTGTTTCTTTTTTTCCCTTGCCGGTTGCGTTGTGACCTTTATGGAGTCCAAACTCTTTAACTTTTGGGGGCAGTGAAATCTTAGTCAGCCTCCCACTTTCTGACTTGGAATGGCACTGGCTGGGAATGTCTGCATAAAAGTCTAATCTATAAGAAGATGCGTAGGACGAAGTTTAATCAGTGGTGAAATCCAATTTTTTTTAAACTACCGGTTCTGTGGGTGTGGCTTGGTGGGCGTGGTGTGGTGTGGCGGGCGTGGCTTGGTGGGCGTGGCAGGGGAAGGATACTGCAAAATCCCCATTCCCTCCCCACTCCTGGGGGAAGGATATTGCAAAATCTCCAGTCCCATCCTACTCTAAGGGAAGGATATTGCAAAATCTCCATTCCCATCCTACTCTGGGGCCAGCTAGAGGTGGTATTTGCCAGTTCTCCGAACTACTCAAAATTTCCATTACCGGTTCTCCAGAACCTGCTGGATTTCACCCCTGGGTTTAACCATGATAAAGCTGGGCTGAATATAATGAGTGAAAGAAGGAACAAATAGTGTTTCCCAAAGGCACTTTCCTCTCTTCCTTTCCTAGCATTACCGCTTTCACTCTGTTGCCGACATGAAGTTCTTGTTGGAAAAATGTTCAATTGGCCCAATTGGATGAAGTTTGCTGGGAGAATAGAGGTTGATCGATTGACATCAAATGGCCAGCATGTCTCTGGATGGAAAAATCCCACAGTCTATGCTCTTTCTTTCTCGTTCTCCCATTCCAGGTCCATTCTGTGGCAGTGCATATCCTCCTCACTCAGTCATGGTGATGAATTCCAGCTCCATAACTGTCTTATTCAACAGTACAAGACACCGCTCAGGTCGTGGCTTCCTTCTTTCTTACGCCAGCGGCAACCGGTCAGGTAGGGAAAGCATCTCCATCGCTTATGGCTTCAGCTGTCGATGCTGCACACGGTTAAAAACCAAAACAAAACTGATGATGTTGCCTAGCTCAGGGGTTTGCAAACTTGGCTCCTTTAAGACTTGTGGACTTCAACTCCCAGAGTTCTGGGAGTTGAAGTCCACAAGTCTTAAAGGAGCCAAGTTTGCAGATCCCTGACCTAGCTGGATAATGAAACATCTGCAAGAGAATCACCAAGCTGGGAGAGCACCAAGGACCCCACAGTTCAACCCTGAGCTACAAAACCCTGAGGTACAAAAACAAAACACTGCAACCAAAGTTGCAAAAAACAAAAGTAAAAGTTGCACGCAAGGGACAAGACCAAAAAAAGGTGCATATTGCCGGCTGCAAATAACAAAAATGTCTACCGGCCATTGGTTTACCCAACATCAAATGGTAGTTCTTGAGTTGCAACCCCAATTTTTCCCAGATTTTTTTTTTTTTACGTGAATGAAAGGACCATGGTATATTTTCTACTACTTCATTTTTAAATGCAGAGGCAAAATAAATGTATTGCAGTTTACTTACACCAGACTAAAAATGAATGGACATATGAAAGAGGTAATTTCAGAACTCGGAAATCCATGAAAATAAACCTTTTAAAAAACAGATCAGACAGCTCCATGTGACTCTGCAAAACACTCTGGGACTTGCACATTTTTCCTCAGAATTTTTCTTTCTAGATTACTGGCTGGTATATTTGATGTCATGATTTGATTCACTTGGATGTAGTGAAAGATAGAGTACAATGTCCAAAGTACATCACACACTTAGTTTTTAAACAATATTTATGGTGTCTTCTATTTTCTGTATTAATATTTTCCCTGCCTGCTTCTTCTAAACAGGCTAAAATGTAGAAATACTCCATTCCTGAGAATTCAGCCACTATCTTTGTAGCCAGAAGGAAAAATGTTGTGCAATGTTTACAGAAAATTCAACAAACGTCTGATGATTATATAAACAAAGTCACAAAGTCATTCTCTGCATGTAAGGAACTCCTGCAGTAAGCTCGTACCATCAGTTGAGCAAGGGTTGCCTCCATCTTTTTGCTGCTAAAGATGATTTTATCCTTTTCAGCATCTCAGAAAACGAGGATGGAAACTTGATCCCATTGCAGATTAGTTCACGGGCCATCTTGACAAGTGCAAAAAAGTCAGGAACCAGGATAGAGTTCACAAGTACTACGAGTTTATTTCATGCTACTTATAAACAAAAAGTCGGAACTACCAATGATCAAGGCAGATTGCCGGACTTCAAGGGGGGCTGGATTTAGGTCTCTTATGGGGTATAGAGCAGTGGTGAAATGTAAAATTTGTTACTACCGGTTCTGAGGGCATGGCTTGGTGGGGGGGAGGTAATGTGACTGGGAGGGCACGGCCAACTTTTTTTTTTTTTTACTTTTAAAAGCATTTTTTCTACAACCTCTTCGGCCGAAGACATTGCAAAAAAAATGCTTTTAAAAGTCTCTGACAATCCCAGCTGAGTTGCCTGATCATCAGAGGCTTTTTCTTTTCTTTTAAAAGCATTTTTTTTTTGCCTTTAAAAAAAAAAAAGCCTCTGACGATCCGGCAACTCAGCTGGGATCGTCAGAGGAGCCTTTTAAAAGCATTTTAAAAGAATAGAAAAAATGCTTTTAAAAGCTTCTGACGATCCCAACTGAGCCGCCCGATCATCAGAGGCTTTTTTTTTTTACTTTTAAAAGCATTTTTTCAGCCAAAGAAAATATGCTTTTAAAAGTTAAAAAAAAAATTCTGAGGCTCGCGGGGCTCAGCTGGGCATGGGGGGGGGGCAGGGATTTTTGCTACCGGTTCTCCGAACCACCCGCTGCCATTGCTACCGGATCGGGCATTTCACCTCTGATATAGTGACTCTAAACCAGGGGTGTCAAACTCGATTTCACTGAGGGCCACATCAGGATTGTGTTTGATCTCTGGGGGCACAAGGGGGTGTGGCCAGCTTGATGTCACTTGTGTCGGGGGCACCTGTGGCCCAAGTGCTCTGCCAGCGAAAACGGGCTCCCAAGCTCCATTTTTGGCTGGGACGGCCTCCTGCAACCCTCTGCCAATGAAAACAGAGCTCCATTTTTGCTGGCAGAGGAACAGCGAGCTGGTCCTTTGCTGTTTCCAGGGCGGCCCCACGGGCCAGATCTAAGCACCCCATGGGCCAGATCCGGTTTTGAGTTTGACACCCCTGCTATAAACTGAGGATGCATTTGATCCCGCCCTCAGACTCAGCCTGGCCATCTCCAATGTCAACAGGCTGCATAGAAATTTTCCCTTAATGACAAAAAGCAAATTGAAAACTCACCTCCCTTATGTCTCCAACATAAAGATCAATACAATCGGCTTTGTTTCCATTATCTGAACTATTATGACAGATTTTTGCCTTGCTACTACATTTATCAATTAATATAAATACTAAATGATGAAATGGAGGTGCTGCAACCCCCCCAGGATAACACCCACCTTCTAAACTGCTGTGTTCTCCCGTTCTCTCTTTCAGATTTAATTTCATGCTTGCAAAAAGGCATCCATTATAACACAGAAGAAATCAGGTAAGAATTTCTGATAAAAACCATCCTGGTTGCTTCTAAATAAAGGAAGATCTCTTCTGCTGTAGAACAAAAAAATCAAATAAAGAACAGCCACATGCAACTGCAATAGGGGAAGGGAGATTAAACCTGGGTTAATTTTCTACCGAGCCTAGTTTTAATTTTGTAATTGTTTCACAAATGGTAGCTTTGGAAGCAATCTTCAACAGGTCAGGGATCTGCAAAGCTTATTTCTGTAAAGAAAAGGACATATTTAAATATTGTTTCCATCAGCTATATCTGACTTATCCTTAAATTCTCTGTCTTTGTTTTAAAAAATCGCTATGGTATCCTGCCAACTTTGGCTGCTCTTTAAAAAGCGCAGAAAATGAAGTTTGTGCTGAATTTTGCTGTATTTCCTGAGATCAGTGTTTCTCAGCCTTGGTGATTTTAATATGTGGACTTCAATTCCCAGAATCCCCTGGCATTTCTCAACCCTGGCAACTTCTTCAGCAGGCTGGCTGGGGAATTCTGGGAATAGCAGTAATATCTTAAAGTTGGCGAAGTTGAGAAACATTGCCTTAGATCAGGGGAGTTAAACTCGATTTCATTGAGGGCCACATCAGGGTTGTATTTGACTTCGAGAGGGCAGTGGGCATGGCCAGAATGGGCGTGGCCAGCTCAATGTCACTCATGTTGGGGTGCCTGTGGCGGCCTGAGTCCTCTGCCAGCAAAAACGGAGCTCTGTTTTCAGCTGCGATGGCATCCTGCAACCTTCTGTCAGCAAAAAAGGAGCTCAGCAGGGCCGCCTGCAGCCCTCACAACAGGGGTGAAATGCTCCCAGTTTGGACCGGATCACCTGATCCGGTAGCGATGGCAATGGGTGGTTCAGAGAACCGGTAGCAAAAATCCCTGGCCCCACCCCATGCCCAGCTGAGCCGTGTGATCATCAGAGGGTTTTTTTTTTACTTTTAAAAGCATTTTTTCTTTGGCTGAAAAAATGCTTTTAAAAGTAAAAAAAAAAGCCTCTGATGATTGCGCGGCTCAGCTGGGATAGTCAGAGGCTTTTAGAATCATTTTTTTCTACAAATGCTTTTAAAAATTTAAAAATGCTTTTAAAAGGCTCCTCTGACGATCTCATCTGAACTGCCTGATCTTCAGAGGGTTTTTTTTTCTTTTAGAGGCAAATAAAAATGCTTTTAAAAGAAAAGAAAAGCCTCTGACAATCAGGCAACTCAGCTGGGATCGTCAGAGGAGCCTTTTAAAAGGCCAAAGAGGTTGTAGAAAAAATGCTTTTAAAAGTTAAAAAAAAAGTTGGCCACGCCCAGCCAGTCACATTACCCCACCACCACTAAGCCACGCCCACAGAACTGGTAGTAACAAATTTTACATTTCATCACTGCCTCACAAGCTCCATTTTCAGCTGCGACGGCCTCCTGCAACCCTCTGCCAATGAAAACAGAGCTCCATTTTTGCTGGCAGAGGCACAGAGGTCCTTTGCTGTTTCCAGGGCAGCTCTACGTGCTAGATCTAAGCATCCCACGGGCTGGATCTGGCCCCCCGGGCCTTGAGTTTGACATCCCTGCCTTAGATCTTGCTGCTACCCTCAAGTAAGGATTGTCTGCTTTTTGGTGCAATTGGCTCATTCTGTATGTTTTATGCAGTTTGCTGAGTTGTTATAATGTGATAACAAGGAACCCCCCAAAAGCATAAAAATACCCTTCTGAACCAGTGGTGGGTTTCAAAAATTTTTACTACTGGTTCTGTGGGTGTGGCTTGGTGGGCATGGCTTGGTGGGCATGGCAGGGGAAGGATACTGCAAAATCTCCATTCCCACCCCAATCCAGGGGAAGGTTATTGCAAAATCTCCATTTCCTCCCGATCAGCTGGGACTTGGGAGAGAATAGATGTCAGAATTTTTACTACCGGTTCTCTGAACTACTCAAAATTTCCGCTACCGGTTCTCCAGAACTGGTCAGAACCTGCTGAAACCCACTTCCGTTCTGAGCTATTTGAATCTTAATTGGCTAGCAGTCTTGTATCTGTCTTTCTCTGCCTCTCTCTCACACAGATCATGTTCTTTTCTATTATTTTTATGTAGAGTTTATTGTCCTGCGGGCTGCAAGGGAGTGGAGAGTGACATCTGGGGAAATGTGAACCAAGGATACAGAGATGTGAGTTGTTCAGTGTGGTGCATGTGCATTCAAATGTATTTTAGAGTCCCATCCACAAAGTTTTGTAGTTCATGGATGGTGTGATTTAGCCTTCGAGTTAATGAACAAAAAAATACATTGAATAGATATATATGGCCGATAAACCACTGCAGAAGATCTAATCAAAGATAGGATTGTTTCAGTGAGGCCTATATTTGTGGAATCCTAACCCAAGAAAGATTTGCATATCTCATGAATTCTTGCTTCAAATCAGTTCTAAATACTTTTCATTTCAAGTAACTTTCTCTTACCACAATTATCAGCTACGGCTAGTTTAAAATTTATTTCAATTGCCTGTAAATATATTTACTTGACATTAGACTCCTTTTAAAGATGCTTTAGAATAGAATAGAATTTTTTATTGGCCAAGTGTGATTGGACACACAAGGAATTTGTCTTTGGTGCATAGGTTCTCAGTATACATAAAAGAAAAGATACCTTCATCAAGGTACAACACTTACAACACGTAATGATAGCCATAGGGTACAAACTTAACACTTAATGATACAGCACTTAACGATAGTCATAGGCTACAAATAAGCAATCAGGAAACAATATCAGTATAAATTGTAAGGATACAAGTAACAAAGTTACAGTCATAAGTGGAAGGAGATGGGTGATGGGAACGATGAGAAGATAAATAGTGCAGATTTAGTAATAGTTTGACAGTGTTGAGGGAAATATTCGTTTAGCAGAGCGATGGCGTTCAGGAAAAAAATGTCCTTGTGTCTAGTTGTTCTGTTGTGCAGTGCTCTATAGCGTCGTTTTGAGGGTAGGAGTTGAAACAGTTTATGTCCAGGATGCGAGGGGTCTGTAAATATTTTCACAGCCCGCTTTTTGGCTCGTGCAGTATACAGGCAGGTTGGTAGCCATTGTTTTTTTTTTAATTCTAGTTTAATCTGTTTGAGTATGGTTAATGCCATTTTTATATACTGGAAGCTTCTGTGTGAGATCAGAGTCCTTAAAGGCAGCCTAATTATATCTCTAATTAAGAATAAATATTTTTACAGCCCACCTTTTAAGGAAAGATTAAAAAAGCATCATAATTCAAGGCAGGGGGGGGGGGGGAAACCTAACCAAAATCTGCAACAAATTATAGCAAAACAAAAAATAAAAAAAGCTCAAGAGCATTTTAAACAGCAGCAAAATATATATATAATGCCTCACAAAACCTATTTAATGGTTAGTATTATTATTTTTATGTTTATATTTCTCTCGGGTGGCAGTTCGAAATCTCTGCCAATCCATTCCATAGGCCAAATTGGTTGCTCCGACCAACTCTTCAGCTTCTTTCACCAATGTGAATGAACTCAGCCTAAGAAACTGTAATGAAGAGCAGAATTGTTCTCCTGGCACTTTTTCCACTTGATTTCTGTTGCCTGGAGATTGGTCACAATCGTCCCCTTTTTATTTATTGCCCTCCAGACATCTGTTCTTTGCAAAGCAGCTGTCCATGCTGGTGTGATCTTGGACGAGCTGGGAGGACCAATCGTCATATCGCAAGAGAAAGGAGTCACTCTTTACAAATCCAGTGTTGCAAACGGACTGCATTCGAAAAGGTGAGCATCCAACGGAATTGTAAAACAGCCTACAACAACCATGAAACAATTGGTTCCTTTAGATCAGGGCTATCAAACTCGATTCCATTGAGGGCCGCCTCAGGGTTGTGTTTGATCTTGGCGGAGGGGAGGGGGCAGGGGTGAAATTCAGCAGGTTCTGACAGGTTCTGGAGAACCAGTAGCAGAAATTTTGAGCAGTTCGGAGAACTGGCAAATACCACCTCTGGGGCTGGCCCCTAGAGAGCGGTGGGAATGGGGATTTTGCAATATCCTTCCCCCAGGAGTGGGGAGGGAATGGAGATTTTGCAGTATCCTTCCCCCAGGAATGGGGAGGGAATGGAGGTTTTGCAATATCCTTCCCCCAGGAATGGGGAAGGAATGGGGATTTTGCAGTATCCTTTCCCTGGAGTGGGGTGGGAATAGAGATTTTGCAATAACCTTCCCCCAGGAATGGGGAAGGAATGGGGATTTTGCAGTATCCTTCCCCTGGAGTGGGGTGGGAATAGAGATTTTGCAGTCTCCTTTCTTTCCTAAAGAGTGGGATGGGAATGGAGAATTTGTAATATCCTTCCCCCAGGAGTGGGGAGGGAATGGAGATTTTGCAGTATCCTTCCCCCAGGAATGGGGAGGGAATGGAGATTTTGCAATATCCTTCCCCCAGGAATGGGGAAGGAATGGGGATTTTGCAGTATCCTTCCCCTGGAGTGGGGTGGGAATGGAGATTTTGTAATATCCTTCCTCTGGAGTGGGATGGGAATGGAGATTTTGCAGTATCCTTCCCCTGCCACGCTCACCGCACCACACCCACCAAGCCACGCCCACAGAACCAGTAGTAAAAAAAATTGGATTTCTCCACTGGGTGTGTGTGGCCAGGGGGCGTGGCTAGCTAGCTACATTTTCACTGGCAGAGGGCTGCAGGAGGTTGTCACGGCCTAAAACAGAGCTCGGGAGAGGCGCGTGTGATTCCCCCCCCCCCCGAGCTCCATTTTCACAGGCAGAGATAGAGACTCCAGTTTCGCTGGCCGGTCCTTGGCTATTTCCAGGGCAGCCCTACAGGCCAGATCTAAGCACCCTGCGGGCTATCCTAAGTACTATTGCTATATTATGGAAAAATCAATACTAATTAGAATAGAATAATGCACAACATATTATTTTTTTTGTAAAGTAAGCAAGATATAAGATACTAATCAGCAAATTATAGAAAGACACGATCCTCCTCTGAGATTCTTCATTACCGTGCTTGCCCTTACATAATGTACAGTACTTATTTTTCACGAATTTAAATAAATAAATAAATAAAAAATAAAATCCTAGTGGACAGCAGAACAAATTCTCATGCTGTGTCAACATCTGCTCTGCATCTTTTCTAGTTTTTTTTTTTTTACTTTTAAAAGCATTTTTTCTTCGCCTGAAAAAATGCTTTTAAAAGTAAAAAAAAAGCCTCTGGTGATCACGTGGCTCAGTTGGGATCATCGGAGGCTTTTAAAAGCATTTTTTACAACCTCTTCGGCCAAAGAGGTTGTAGAAAAAAATGCTTTTAAAAGTAAAATGCTTTTAAAAGTCGGCTGGCGGCCCCCAGGGGAAGGGCCTTCTCTGTTGGAGCACCTACCCTCTGGAACGAACTTCCCCCTGGTTTGCGTCAATTACCTGACCTTTGGACCTTTCGCCGTGAATTGAAAACGTATTTGTTTATCCAAGCGGGACTGGCTTGATTTTTAAATTTTTAAATTTCTGAATTTTAATAATTTTAACTGGGGTATTTTATTATGGGTCTAATTCGACGGTGTTAATTTTCGGCCATTTATAAAATATGTATTTTAATTGTTGTTTTTAATTTGTACACTGTATTGTTTTAAATTTGGCTGTACACCGCCCTGAGTCCTTTGGGAGAAGGGCGGTATAAAAATCTAAATAATAAAATAAATAAATAAATAAATAAATAAATAAAAAGTTGGCCACACCTACTTAGTCACATTACCCCACCCCCACCAAGCCACGCCCACAGAACCGGTAGTAACAAATTTTACATTTCACCCCTGCTTGGAACCCTGACATTGAGGGTTAAACTGAAATACCTCCAAGGTCCCTTCCAACTCTGATCTTCTGTATTCATTTATGTGTGTTTCATTTTGAACAGGGGATCATTATCAGAAAAACGGCTTATCTTTCACAAAGGTAAGTCCTTCAATGGCATCCATCCATTTCTTTTGCATGCCTTCCCTGCGGGGGGGAAACCCATCTGTTTCCTCCCTGATTCCAACGATCAAAATTGCAAAATAATCATTTACAACAAACTGATGCTATTAAAGCAGCAAAGTGCTGTTGAGATCAGCAATTTGGGTTTCCTCTGAAGGGGGGGGAAAAAAGGCAACCAGAGAGAATTTCTATAATAGGAGTGCTCTATTAAAAAGGGCCTCTTGATGGATGGCAATGGAGCCGAAAGCTATTGAATTTTGGATTAAAAAAAAAAAATCAGCTATATTTAAAGGATGTTCACTCCAATCTATTTAGGGGTCCCTTCCAAATCTAGAACATTTCAGCTGCTCTTGGAACTAAACCTCTTGTCCAGGGATAGGTTTTACTTACCTTTACCACCGATTCATCATGCATGCACCCGGCTTCTGCGCAGGTGCTTTGCTCGCTCGTGTGCCTCCTGCACATGCGCCCGGCCTCGAAAACAATCGCACGACTTGGAGACGGGACGGGTGGGCACCGGTTCGGGCGAACCTGTCAGAACCAGCTGAATACCATCTCTGCTCTTGTCTCTTCAGAGAGCATGACAGGGAGTTATAATTCAACATTTTGGGAGAAATCCTGATTGGGGAAGGCTGATTTATAGCTAAGAGATCCAGGAGAGCACTTTGAGCCAACATTAGGAACAAACTAGCCTAGCAAAAGTCAAGCGATAGGCTCAGATCCATAGACCACTTTAACTTCGGCAATTTCACGTTGGGTCACTTAAGTTCCCCACAAAGTCAGCCTATAGGAAGCGGATTGCAACAGTGCGCGTTGGAAGCATCTAAGCCAGAGCTGCATATCCTGAAATACTTTATTTATTAATTATTATTATTAATTAAACTTTTATCCCTCCTTTGTTACTTTATAAGGAGGGGAACATTCATAATACTCCTGTTTTTCTCCACAACAGCCCTGTGAGATAGGTTGAGTTGGGCTGAGAGAGAGGGACTGGCTCAAAGTCGCACCTATTGTAGATGTGCTCTCTGATTATTTCTTTTTCAGAGAAAACCCAGTTGCTGATTTCAACGGCATTTTCATGCCTAAGGTAGGATAAGAACTCACAGGCTCTTGGTGATTGGCGGACAGCTACCCAGTTGGTTTTCATGCCTAAAATGGGATTAGAACAGTCTCCTGGTGATTGGTCCAAAATCATCCAGCTGACATTCATGACTAAGGCAGGACTAGAACTCACAGTCTCCTGGTTTTTAAATCAACATCTTAACCACTGTATCGAACTGGCTCTCTTTGTTCTTTAAAATGTGTTAAACCCATCGCTTAAGAAAGTATGGAATATATAGCTAGATCTTAATAACTACACTGAAATTGAATTACATTTACGGTAAGCATGTATGAAATGGAAATCTCATGTTTTTTAGTTTCTGTCCTGGCAACATTGCTACTACTTAGAGTGGTCCCCAAACTTGGGATCCGTGACTCAAAGTTGTAAAGCTACTAATTTTGGACACAAAGGAGATAAAAGTTACGCGTAATCCATCTCTTTTTTCCTCTATATCACAAACGGGAATTGAGCTTTGACCAGATGGAGAATTGTGTTTAAGTCCTTGCTCAGCCATGTAAGCCACTGGGTGAGTGCAGCCAATCTCACTCAGCCCAACCTATCACCTATTTAAATCTTCTTGAACGTTCAAAGACAAGGTAGGGTAAAAAATGCAATACTAAATAAATATTTCTCATGAAAAATGGACAATATTTCTGGGACAATAGAAACCATGATTAACTAGCAAGTAACGGTGAGGCTGAATGAAGAACATCTGCTTCCTTGTTTCCGCAGACTGTGCCAGGGCTTTGGAAGTTGCCAGTTTCAACGCTTCCTCCTGCTGGCATGAACAGAGTATTCTGGGGGACCATCACACTTGGGCCGCCGAGCGAGCAGCATTGGCTATTGATGGTCCTTCTTGGGCAGCAGATCACAACTCTGCAAACGAGTGGCTGGAAATAGATTTGGGTGGAAAGAGGAACATCACAGGTCAGTAAGTATCACCAGCCTTTTCCTTTGCCTAAAACACGCCTGTTGTCGTGTCCCACCCCCACTCCGACGAACAAGTCAAGGAAGTCCGTAACAAACTTGGCAACAAAGCCTCTGCAGCTTGCCAAGTTCCTTCGAGGTTTCTCAGGGCAGGCAGGAGTCCAAGTTGTGACTTCAGCGATAGGGTCCGATATCAGCAAACTAGATAAGACTTTGCTTGATTCAAGGTTGGAATGCCAAAAGCAGGTCCTTTATATAGGCTGTGGGGTGTGGCTCCATGACTCAGCATTTATCCAGGCCTGCCCCACCCCTCCTTCTGCTGGCGTCGCCTCTCAGATCTCCGGAAGTGAGGGTCCTCCCACCTAAATTGTCTTCAGCTGGATCTGCTGTCAGCTTCTGGGAAAGGGAGGGGTCAGAGGGAGTAGGGCCGAGTGATTCCAGCACCTGGCTGGCTTCCTGCTCTGAAGGCTGAGCCAAAGGAACACACGCTGTATGAGTGAGGTTTATCGGGCTTGTCCTTTCACTCCTGGAATCCTCTCCGGGCATGGGGCCAGGGCCGGGGGCTGGAGGCATGACAGGCCGTTCATCTTCATTATCAGACTTGGAGTCTGATAAAAGGCCCGGTTGGAGATGGGAGGGGCCCGGCTGAGGAGAGGAGGGAGGATGAGTCACAACACCTATCCAATCTTGGCAGATTTAAGATTTATGGACTTCGACTCCCAGAATTCTTCAGGCAACATGGCTGGCTTGGAAATTCTGGGAGTTGAAGTCCACAAGTCTTAAAGTTGCCAAGGTTGGACACCCTTGATTTAAATCAAATCTTATTCTGGGACACAGTGTCGGATCTGACTGCCGCCTCCCTTTTTTGTGTCCGTTTTTGGCCTCCACCCTTTCATTCTCTCAGCCTTGCTTTTCCCAGCCCCCCTCCCTTTCCGCCTACCCCATCCTGTTCCATAGGGAAGATGGGTGGACTGAAGGAGCCTCATATTTCCTGGCAAATCCATCCTTTGTTTCGAGATGCCGGAGGCCACATGAGGCTTATTGCGGCCACCCTATAATGGAGCTTGTTTGGTGAAGAAAATGGAGGCATTGTAAGACCGAGGAACTGGAGGCTGAGTGGAATGCAAGATGGGAGAACATCTCTCCCAATTGGTATCATGTGGAGCAAGGAGGCAGCATCGGACATTCCAGCTGACCAACCTGCAGCTTTCCAAGAAAAGTGCTCTGCTGAACATCTCTATCTATCAAAGAACTGAATGACTACAGACCAGTTGCTTTAACATCTGTAGTCATGAAAGCCTTTGAAAGGCTAGTGCTTTCCTACTTGAAAACCATCACAGATCTGCTGTTAGACCCCTTGCAATTTGCATACCGAGCAAATAGATCAACAGATGATGCTGTTAATATGACTCTGCACTACATCTTACAACATCTTGAATCTCCAAAGACCTATGTAAGGGTCCTCTTTGTAAACTTTAGTTCAGCATTCAATACCATCATTCCAGACACTCTTCTAACTAAGCTAGACCAGCTACAAGTACCTGAACAGACTTGTAAATGGATCGCAAGCTTCCTAACAAACAGGAAGCAGCAGGTAAAACTAAGCAGGATCACTTCAGATACCTGTACAATTAGCACAGGGGCCCCCCAAGGCTGTGTGCTCTCCCCACTTCTCTTCTCTCTGTATACCAATGACTGCAACTCCAATGATCCATCTGTTAAACTACTGAAGTTCGCAGATGACACAACAGTGATTGGTCTCATTCGAGACAATGACGAATCTGCATATAGACGTGAGGTCGAACGACTAGCCTTGTGGTGCGACCGTAACAATCTGGAACTGAACACACTCAAAACTGTAGAAATGGTAGTAGACTTTAGGAGAAACCCTTCCATACTTCCACCTCTCACAATACTTGACAACACAGTATCAGCAGTAGAAACCTTCAAATTTCTAGTTTCTATCATATCACGAGATCTAAAATGGACAGTTAACATTAAAAACATCATCAAAAAAGCACAACAAAGACTCTTCTTTCTGCGCCAACTCAGAAAGCTCAAACTGCCCAAGGAGCTACTGATTCAGTTCTACAGAGGAATTATTGAGTCTGTCATTTGCACCTCTATAACTGTCTGGTTTGGTTCTGCAACCCAACAAGAAAGACACAGACTTCAGAGGATAATTAGAACTGCAGAAAAAATAATTGCTACCAACTTGCCTTCCATTGAGGACCTGTATACTGCACGAATCAAGAAGAGGGCCGTGAAAATATTTACAGATCCCTCACATCCTGGACATAAATTGTTTCAACTCCTACCCTCAAAACGACGCTATAGAGCATTGCACACCAGAACAACTAGACACAAGAACAGTTTTTTCCCGAAGGCCATCACTCTGCTAAACAAATAATTCCCTCAACAATATCAAACTATTTACTAAATCTATTCTAAATCTACACTACTATTAATCTTCTCATCGTTTTCATCACCAATCTCTTTCCACTTATGGAAATTTTTTGTTGCTATCATTAAGGGTTAAATTGCAACCTGTGACCATCATTTGTGTTGTAAATGTTGTACCTTTGATGAAGGTATTTTTTTTCTTTCTTTTTCTTTCTTTTTCTTTTATGTACTCTGAGAGCATATGCACCAAAACAAATTCCTTGTGTGTCCAATCACACTTGGCCAATAAAAAATTCTATTCTATTCTATTCTATTCTGACCACAGTCCTTCAGTTAAATAGGAAAGAAACTGCTTTTGATTTTTTTTTTCCCCCGAAGGAGAAAAAATATTAGAGAACTTCATATGGTTGAGTGGTTGGCTTTGGTACTAATTGCTATTACAACAAGGTGATTGAATACTCTGCCTTTCACTGCAGTCTTGTCTCTCCGGATGTCTGCAAACTCCCTGGCTTCTCTACTGCTGTTAAATGTAAAGGAAAGACATACAGTAGTGGCCAAAATCGTGGAAACCTTTTGGGAAAAGTATTTTTGAGGTTTGATTGCTAATAACACCACTTTTGGGGGGGGGGAGTTTCAAGATAATCCTATTCCACTGGTGGAATGGCCTGGGAATAGCCCAGACCTTCACCCAATTGAAAATCTATGGAGCCGACTAAGGAAACTTATTAGTCAGAAGCAACCCAGCAATAAAACCCAGTTAATAGAAGCAGTCATTCAATCTTGGTTTCACATTATAACAGTTGCAGAACTAAAAGACTTGGTTCACTCCATGGGAAGACGTTGTAAGGCCATAATTCATGCTAAAGGTTATGCAACTAAGTATTAACCGACATGGTGATAATTTTTGCACATCTCATTTTTTCTATGGTGATAATTTTTGTATATCTCATTTTTGCTATGTATTTCACGTTTCTTCTTTATATGGTAACTGCTATTCTAATAGCAAATCCTTCATAAAAGTTACTGCATTACACTCTTGATTAAATTATCTTTCCATTGATATATAATTTTGTGGTACCACTCCCCCGGAAAAGTGGTGTTATTAGCTAGGTTTAGAAAATACACTTTTCCCAAAAGGTTTCCACAATTTTGGCCACTACTGTAAGGAGCAGCAGCCAGGGAGTC
This sequence comes from Ahaetulla prasina, assembly GCF_028640845.1. Taxonomy (NCBI): domain Eukaryota; kingdom Metazoa; phylum Chordata; class Lepidosauria; order Squamata; family Colubridae; genus Ahaetulla; species Ahaetulla prasina. The sequence goes on from NC_080548.1 coordinate 18,123,621, forward strand.
AGTTGTAATATTTTTACTTCCTCCTTCTTGGGTAGAGGTCATAGCTGGACCGTTGAATATAGTTCCATCATAAACATGCTGGACTTGTGCCTATAGTTTGGATACAAATTTTAACCTCATCTATTCTAGGAATTGTCACCAAGGGGTCTTCCCATAAATACAACTACTACGTCAAATCCTACCAGGTTCAGTTCAGCAGAGATGGCAAGAACTGGAAGACCTACAAATCTGGCAGCACCAAAGAGGAAAAGGTGAGGCGGATTAAAACGAGCAACTGCTTTTAGTAAGGGTGGAAAATATTGATTACTGTTATTGGTTATTGAGTCTGTCATTTGTAATTCTATAACCGTCTGGTTTGCTACAGCAACCAAGCAGGGCAGATACCGACTTCAGCAGATAGTTCGGACGGCAGAAAAAGCTATTGCAACCAGCCACTCCTTTTGTAGAGGATCTGTATATTGCAAGGGTTAGAAAGAGGGCCGTGGTGGCTCAGGCTGTAAGATAGCCTGTTATTAAAACACAGCTGCCTGCAATTACTGCAGGTTCTAGTCCCACCAGGCCCAAGGTTGACTCAGCCTTCCATCCTTTATAAGGTAGGTAAAATGAGGACCCAGATTGTTGGGGGGGCAATAAGTTGACTTTGTAAATATACAAATAGAATGAGACTACTGCCTTACACACTGTAAGCCGCCCTGAGTCTTCGGAGAAGGGTGGGATATAAATGTAAATTTAAAAAAAAAAGTATCTACAGACCCCTCATATCCTGGACATAAACTGTTTGAACTCTTCCCCTCCAGGATCATACTATTGTTGTGACCCAGGCCCAAGTAGTTATTACCAGACACAATCAGTCCTAAACAAACGTATTTTATTAGAACATCTGAGAATGAAGAAATTCTCAGCTTAGTCCAAATTAAGTCCAAAACAAAGTCCTTTATAAAAAATCCTTCAGCCTTATCACAAACCTTTGTCTTCTTTGGCACCTTGCCAAAGGCTTTTCTTGGCAAGAACCCTATAAAGTTCAGAAAAAGGAGACAAGAAACAATTGTAGCAACATTGCTTTCCTACAAAGAACCCAAGAGCCCTTGCTGCTCTTTTAAGCCTTATGGGAGGGGCCAAACATCTCCTGGCCTTACTCCTGAGTCGTTCTTTTTGCTTCAGCTGCTCTTGCCTTCTGGCAGCTCTTCGCAGGTTCCTCCTGTTCCTCTGCCTCACTACTATCAACCTCTGGAGGCTCTGCAGTCCGCACATCACTCCTCGATGGCCCTGGCCCCATCTCTGCCTCCGACGCATAGCCCTCATCTAGAAATTTCTGGACAGTTAGAACAATTAATAGTGGAACAACTTGACTCCAGAAGTTGTGAATGCTCTAACACTGGAAGTTTTTAAGAAGATGTTGGATAACCATTTGTCTGAAGTGGTGTAGTGTTTCCTGCTTAAGCAGGGGGTTGGACTAGAAGATCTCCAAGGTCCCTTCCAACTCTGTTATTCTATGCTCTATGTAGTTTAACACAACTAGAGCACAAAGGCAAGGGTGCCTATGTTAGACTATGCTTCATTTGAAGAGTTATGGTGTTGCTTTTTCTGTTCTTCTTCCCTCCTCTGAAACCTTCCCAGATCTTCGAAGGCAACAGCAACAACTACCAGGAAGTCTCCAACGCCTTTATCCCACCCATCCTGGCCCGTTACCTGCGCGTTGTACCCCAGAGCTGGAACCAGAGAGCCGCTCTGAAAGTAGAGGTGCTGGGATGCCAAACCCTTCGCCAGAAATACATTGAGACTGAAGGTAGAGAGTTCAACGATATCTTGGAGGGTTGTAACTTCCCCGTCCTTGCTCTGAAATTGAGGCGATTGGTACCATGAGCAGGCGATATACCTGTGATGAGGCGCAGTAAAAGACTTGACTGAAATTATTCTCTTTGCAGGCCAAAATAACCCAAAAGTGTTCCTTGGTGTGACCAGCACCCCAACCACTTTCACAACGATCCCAGGAATCATGATCAATCCAGAGAGAACAGGTAAGTTCATAATGCCAAGAAACATTTAGCCCAGGGGTCTCCAACCTTGGCAACTTTAAGACTTGTGGACTTCAACTCCCAGAATTCCTCAGCCACAAGTCTTAAAGTTGCCAAGGTTGGAGACCCCTGATTTAGCCAAACATTCTGATAAACAAGGGTAGGGTAGGAAAGAATTAACAACCATTTGTTTGCAAAAACAAACAAACAAACCAGGGATAACCCAGAGAACCACAAAGGTTGTGATCCAGGGGTGGGCTTAAAATTTTTTAGCAAGGGGTTCTCTGCCCAGTTGCTGGGTGAGCGTGGCCATGGTGGGCGTGGCCTAGTTGGCCTTCTGCACCATGGTGGGGGCGGTGTTTTTGCCCTCCCTGGGCTCCAGAGGCTTTCCTTGAGCCTTCGGGAGGGTGAAAACAGCCTCCCCAGGCTCTGGAGGCCCCCCGGAGGCCGGAAACGGGCCCATTTCCAGCCTTCCTGAACTTCCGGTAGGCCCGTTTTTCACCCTCCCTGAGCCTCCGCACATGCCCTGCACTTACCTGCATCCAAAACAGGCTGCATGGGGACTCCTGGGAGGGGCGGAGCGGGGTGGGAAGGGCCAGTCAGGAGTGGGATTTGGGGGTTCTCCAAACTGCACAGAATCTTAGCTAGAGGTTCTCCCGAACCCCTGCGAACCCCCAGCAGCCCCACCCCTGCTGTGATCCTGTCCACTCATCAGACTAAAAACGGATTTATAGTTTGCACTAAGCCTTGAAATGGTTGACTTGGTCAGGGAGCTAACCTGTTTTTTAATTTACTTTTTATTCATTTAACAGCATTTATAAGGTATTACAGTCCAGAAGAACTAACTAGAATTTACGACTAAAGGTGTTTTGCTTATCGGTCAAAATGTGAATCATCCAGTAAACTAGTGTTAAGTAAACCATGAGTTAGAGCTTTCCAACTTTTCAGCTCGCCTGGGCTGCATTGGTGGAAGGGGAATTGTCTTGGGCCGCATATAAAATATATAATTTTACATGATAAAATCACATAATAATGTTAACTGTTTACGATCTTGCGAGACCATGTTACTAGCTATCCGGGGCCACGGATTGGCTATGTCTAATTTAGACATAGCCAATGGGGTCCAGATCATAACAATGTAAACAAATCATTTTTCCAGGTGTAATGTCATGCCGTGAAACATCCTGTGGTTTATTCGATGAAATGTGGGTTCCCATGATTCTGTCACATCATCCTTTGCCTTTTTTTTTTTTTTGTTTACATTTATACCCCGCCCTTCTCCGAAGACTCAGGGCGGCTTACAGTGTATAAGGCAATAGTCTCATTCTATTTGTATATTTTTACAAAAATATGTGATGGCTAGTAAAATCCCCAAAATCCCCAAAGCTTTAACCAAAAACTATCTACTATTGACCTCACCCCATTCCTAAGAGGTCTGTAAGGGGCGTGCATAAGAGCAGAGGTCTCCAACCTTGGTCCCTTTAAGACTTGTGGACTTCAACTCCCAGAGTCCCTCAGCCTGGAAAGCTGGCTGAGGAACTCTGGGAGTTGAAGTCCACAAGTCTTAAAGGGACCAACGTTGGAGACCCCTGCATAAGAGCACAAGCGTGCCTACCGTTCCTGTCCTATTGTTTCCCTCCATTATATCCAATTAATATAGTTATTACATACTTATGCTTATAGATTGTATAGTTATTTCATGCTTATGCTTATATATAATGTTGTAACAAAATAAATAAAATAAAAATTAAAAATAAAATAAATAAAATAGTAGCAATAGCACTTTGACTTATATGCCGCTTCATAGTCTAGTGTGCTCTGAACTGCAAGCAACCATGCTCCATAATTAGTCCAACCCTGTAGAACAGTGGTCACCAACCAGTGGTCCATGGACCACTGGTGATCCGCAAGAAAATTTTGGTGGTCCGTAGAAAAATTATTTGGAATTTTTATATTGCACTAAATACTATTTATTGTTTTAAAAAATTCATATTAGTGGTCCGCAGAATTTAAAATTATGAATTTAGTGGTCCCCGAGGTCCGAAAGTTTGGTGACCCCCGCTGTAGAAGATGACCAGACTGAGCCTGAAGGAGGGGTCAAGCATTTTATCAGTTTGGAATCCCTTCACGCCCACAAGAGACTTAAATCCAGGGATGAAATCCAGGAGGTTCTGATAGATTCTGGAGAACTGGTAGCGGAAATTTTGAGCAGTTCGGAGAACCGGTAGCAGAAATTTTAAGTAATTTGGAGAACCAGCAAATACCACCTCTGGCTGCCCCCAGAGTGGGATGGGAATGGAAATTTTGCAATATCCTTCCCCCAGGAGTGGGGAGGGAATGGGGATTTTGCAAGATCCTTCCCCTGCCATGCCCACCAAGCCACCCCCACCAAGCCACCCCCACAGAACCAGTAAAAAAATTTAGATTTCATCACTGCCTAAGTCCACCTCATCTTGAATTCCATTGACTCTTTGGTAAAGGTAAAGGTTCCCCTCGCACATATGTGCTAATCGTTCCTGGCTCTAGGGGGCGTTGCTCATCTCTGTTTCAAAGCCAAAGAGCCCGTGCTGTCCAAAGACGTTTCCATGGTCATGTGGCCGGCATGACTAAATGCCAAAGCCGCACGGAACGCTGTTCCTTTCCCACCAAAGAAGTCCCTGTTTTTTCTACTTGCATTTTTTACGTGCTTTCGAACTGCTAGGTTGGCAGAAGCTGGGACAAGGAATTGGAGCTCACCCCGTTATGCAGCACTAGGGATTTGACCGGCTGAACTGCCGACCTTTCGATCGATAAACTCAATGTCTTAGCCACTGAGCCACCGTGTCCCCTTACCATTGACTCTTTATCTACCACCAATTTGAAATTCAGTTTCTGGTTGAGAGCTAGCATTGGAATAAACCTGTACTCATTTGAACAACCTTGACTCCTGATTTCTTGCACCTGACAAACCCTAGAGCAGGGGTCTCCAACCTTGGTCCCTTTAAGACTTGTGGACTTCAACTCCCAGAGTCCCTCAGCCAGCTGGCTGAGGAACTCTGGGAGTTGAAGTCCACAAGTCTTAAAGGGACCAAGGTTGGAGACCCCTGCCCTAGAGTATTGCTGGGGGTGAGATAGAAGCAGCCTTTGGGTGATTAAATTCCTCTTTCTGCAGGTCCTCCATTACTGGCGATGCTCCTAGTTGGAGGTTCACTCTTGATTGCCGCAACTGTCTTGCTGCTGGTCTTTCTCTGTTATAAGAAGAGGTGAGTCTTTTGCTTCTTCCTGAACTCATCCCCAGCAGTGGGATCTTTTCTGAACTCATCCCCAACAGAAATCCCACTGCTGCAGTCATGGATCTATGCATCATGTGAAGCTCAAAACCAGCAAGTCCCATTCATTTATTTGTATCTCACCTTTATCATATTTGCAAATAATTCAAGCCAGCATGGCTGGCCAGGAAATTCTGGGAGTTGAAGTCCACATATCTTAAAAGTTGCCAATGTTGAGAAACACTAGGCTTCTCAAGAGCATGAAGCAGATTCCTTGTCCCGACAAAACCCCCTTTTTATTATGTTACTGTGAATTCCTTTTATTCACATCCAGCAAAGTCTTTCAAGGGAGAATTTACAGTCACACACCTTATCTGGCTTGGAGAGCTGCCAGGCCGATATCTTCAAAACTTGGCAAGGAGTCTCAGAGAGTCACGGACCAATTAAGCAAACTAATTGTCTCCTGCAAACTCCCCTCCCCTTTCGCTTCTCTTTTATTCCCTATGGGAGGGGTCATTCACCGTCCACCTGTGGCTTTACTCCTGAGTTGACCCTTGTTCCTTAGCTGTTCCCTTCTCCTGGCAGCTCTGTGCATGTGCACACTGGGAACAAGCTCCAGCTGTTCTTCGGCCACAATGATGTCTGACTTCGAAGGCAGCTGACAACTGTCAGATGGCCCTGGCCCCATCTCTGCCTCTGACGCAGAGCACTCATCAGAGCCTTCCCCAGCCTCCAGGACTGGCCCATATTTCTCCCCAATCTCCTCATTTTCTGAGTCTCACACCAGCTCCGCTGGAGGGTCACAACACACTGGCAGAGAGGCGCTCTAATCCACTGTGTGCTTTCAGTCCAGCTGTTATTCATCCCTTCTTCTCTTTGGCAGGAAGGCACCAACCCAGAATGATGGCAGCTTTATAAAAGGTAAGGTACTGAACAATACAGAGCAGTAAAATACAATAGTAGGTTTGTCCTGTTTGGGGTTACCAATAAAGGAGAATATTTGTAGCTCAGGGTTGACAGGAGGGGTCCTTGGTGCTCTCTGAACTTGCTTGTTTTCGTGCAGACGTTTCAATACCTTAACTAGGTAACATCATCAGTGCTAGAAGGGGTGCTGTTTGCTATCAGTTTATTTTCTGATGGCTTGCCGGTCAAGTGTTGGTGGGGTTGGTCTAAGACAGGGGTGGATTTCTTCGAGGGCTGGATCAGCATTGTACTTCTCCATGGGCCAGCCGATGTGGGGGGGATGGGAGACAGCCTGAACGGCCTTCTGCAACACTTCGCCCCATGCTCCGTTTTGGCTGGCAAAGTACTACAAGAGGCAATCCAGGCTAAAAACGGGGTGCAGAGGGGCACCCGTGGCACCCCATGCCCCATTTTGGCTGCCAGTGGCACCGCGGGCCGGTCCTTTGCTATTTCCAGGCCAGCTCTGCGGCCCAGATTTAAGCACCCTGCGGTCCGGATCCAGTCCATGGGTCTTGAGTTTGACACCCCTTTTCCAAGAGATTCTTTGGTTGGGCTGTTTACTGATGGCTCTTTGGCAGTTTCTTGATTGGGGCATCGTTTACTTGATTGTTGTTCTGAAGTTAACCTTTTGTTATTGTTGTTGTTGTTAGTTGCGAAGTCATGTCCGACCCATCGCAACCGCATGGACAACGTTCCTCCAGGCCTTCTTGTCCTCTACCATCCTTTGGAGTCCATTTAAGCTCATGCCTACTGCTTCAGTGACTCCATCCAGCCACCTCGTTCTCTGACATCCCATTCTTCTTTTGCCCTCAATCTTTCCCAGCATTAGGCTCTTCTCCAGTGAGTCCTTCTTTCTCATTAGGTGGCCAAAGTATTTCAGTTCCATCTTCAGGATCTGGCCTTCTAAAGAGCAGTCAGGGTTGATATCCTCTAGGACTGACCAGTTTGATTGCCTTGCAGTCCAGGGGACTTGCAGGAATCTTCTCCAGCATCAGAGTTCAAAGGCCTCAATTCTTTGGCGCTCAGCCTTTCTTATGGTCCAACTTTCATAGCCATACATTGCAACTGGGAAAACCATAGCCTTGACTATACACACTTTTGTTGGCAGGGTGATGTCTCTGCTTTTTAGTACGCGGTCTAGATTTGCCATAGCTTTCCTCCCCAGCAGTAAGCGTCTCCCCAGGAGCAAGCGTCAAACAAATTAACCTTGTTTTGGGTTAATGAGCAGATCATCCTACCTACAAAGCCAAACTGAATTGCTTATCAAAGCCTTTTTTTTCACACCGGGTTGGGTCTTTTGCCTTTTCCGAAAAAACAGATGGCCGAAATTTCCCTTTGCTTTTCAGCACAGGGAGTCACGGCTTTTTATGAATGTTTCAGGATCTATTGGACGGATGCTGATCATTGTTGTGTTTTAAAGCCAGGGGTCTCCAGGGTCCCTTAAAGACTTGTGGACTTCAACAAAGCAAAGCTGGCTGAGGAACTCTGAGAGCTGAAGTCCACAAGTCTTAAAGGGACCAAGATTGGAGACCCCTTGTTCTGTCCCCTGCAACCACAATCAATTAGAAACGCAAACTGACTAGATATGCCAGCAATTTATTCTTGCCAAGTCCTCTTATCTATCAGAGCGACTGCAGTCCAAGCTGGAACAATCCCAGAGTTCAGAAGGAAACAAAACAGAATCCAGGAGCCAAAATACAGCCAACGTTTTCAACAGTCAATTGTTTGTTCCTCACAAGAACTATAGAGCAGCCCCTCCTGCTTTTATATCCTGTGGGGTGTGGCTCCGTACTCACTCTCTAGGCCTGCCCCACTCTTTCTTTTGATGTTGCCGTCTCTCCTGTCTGCAATACCGGGGGTCCAGCCACGACTGATTTTCAGCAGCTGGGTCTTAAGGCATGGCCTGAGAGAGGAGATGCAGGAGACAGAGGCCTCGTCATCTCCTCCACCTGGCCTGCCTCTGGGACTTGGAGCAGAGCCAGAGAAGGAGGAGGCGCCACAGAGGGAAGCCCTTTCGGCTCTTCCCCATCGCTCTCTGAGTCACTTTCTGCCAGGAGGCTAGGTTCAGGGGGGGGGGCGAAGACACAACACCCTGTTTTAAGCTGCTTTATTGATTTCTAGAGAGAAGAAGGCTTTGTTTTCCTCTTACATCCGCATGCAACTTTGGGACGGCATGCGAAAGTGTAGCACATCATGTTCTCAATAAAAGGACAGATTCCTTCTAGCCCAAGCCAATTTTCCCATTTACTTTTCTTTCTTTTTTTGCAGGCTTTTAATTTTATTTTGCTTTTTTGCCATAGCTGTATTTGAGAGGAGTCACTTGCATCCTGCAAGTGGATAAACACTCAGAATGTCTTTCTCTAAAGCAGGGATCTCCAACCTTGGCAACTTTAAGACTTGTAAACTTCAACGCCCAGAAGTTGAAGTCCGCAAGTCTTAATGTTGCTAAGATGGGAGACCCCTGCTCTAAAGCCTTCAATTTGCCTGACAGGGACTGATATTCAAAGCTAACTAAAAGGTGGTGGTGTGAATTAGGGGGACAAGGTGGGTGTTTGTGATATTTGCTTTGCTGTGTCACTTCTTCCATCCAGTTTGGATGTAATTAGCGGTAATTCAAAGGTTTTTAACCTTTTTCTGGCTGGAGAAGTTAAATTGTTTTTAAACCCAGGTTCGTCCATCCTTTTGCCTGGGCTGCATTGAGTGAAGAGGAACTTTGGAGTTATCTAAATAAATAAATAAATCTTATTACCTAAATAAATAAATAAAATTTATCTAAATAAATAAATAAATAAACTACCTTGGACTGCATATAAAATATATAATGTGGTTAATGTATAAAAAGAACAAACTTCCTTTATTTTTGAATAGTTTGTCTATAAATCTATAGATTTGTATTACTAGCTTTCTAGGGCTGCTTGTGGCCGGTGGCCCGAGGGCTGGATATGTCTGTTTTAACCTATTAACTTTTTTTAAAAAAACTTCTCCAAACTCCAGACAAAGAGGCAACGTTCTAGGGATAGAAATTTGGCCGTGTTCTGGTAAACTCTGCTCTAATTGCATTTCTTGTTTTGAAGTCAGTTTCTGACTCTCCCTCTTTTTTCCCTCCTTACCCTGAAATTAATTCATCTGCATACTGCAATTCATAGCAGATATATATTTTTGTATTTATATTTATTTGTGAAGCATATATTTTATGACAGATACAAGTGTAAACATAATTATAAATACACGAAAAGGAAACATTAGGGCAGGGACGGTAGGCACGCTGGTGCGCTTATGCACGCCCCTTACAGACCTCTTAGGAATGGGGTGAGGTTGACAGTAGCCAGTCTAAGGTTAAAGTTTTGGGGATTTGGGGAAGAAACCACAGAGTCAGGTAGTGCATTCCAGGCGTTGACCACTCTGTTGCTGAAGTCGTATTTTCTGCAGTCTAGTTTGGATCGGTTTACTATGAGTTTGTATCTGTTGTGTGCTCTTGTATTGTTTTTGTTGAAGCTGAAGTATTCATTGGCTGTTAGGACATTGTAGCAGATTATTTTATGTACTATGCTTAGGTCAGACTGAAGACGGTGAAGTTCTAAGTTGTCTAAGCCCAAAATTTCGAGTCTGGTGGCATAAGGTATTTTCTTGCAAGCGGAGGAGTGGAGGACTCTTCTTGTGAAATATCTCTGGACTCGTTCGATTGTATTAATGTCCGATATGCAGTGCGGGTTCCAGACAGAAGAGCTGTATTCAAGAATTGGTCTGGCAAAAGTTTTGTATTGCCCTAGTTTGCAGTTCAATATTACCGGAGAAGAAGCTACGCAAGATTAGGTTAACAACTCTTAATGCTTTTTTAGCAATGCTGTTATAGTGAGCTCTGGCATTTAGATCATATATTCATAGTGCCAGCTATGAATTCTTGTAGAGTACAGGTATTCTTGATATATGACCATTTGTTTAGTGACCATTCAAAATTATGAACAAATGGACTTATAACTGAAAATTGTGGCTGTTGCCTATCCCCCTGTAATCATATGATCATAATTTGGGTGCTTGGCAGATTGCGTATACTTATGACTGCAGGGGGAGCTGCAACTCCCACCACCCAGGTATCTGGGCCGCAGTGGCGCAGTGGTTAGAGTGCAGTACTGCAGGCTACTTCTGCTGACTGCCGGCTGCCTGCAATTTGGCAGTTCGAATCTCATCAGGTTCAAGGTTGACTCAGCCTTCCATCCTTCCAAGGTGGGTAAAATGAGGACCCAGATTGTTGGGAGCAATAGGCTGACTCTGTAAACTGCTTAGAGAGGTCTGTAAAGCACTGCAAAGCGGTATATAAGTCTAAGTGCTATTGCTATCTCCCTCTCTCATTTATACTTCTTTGGGGCCCATCACCCAGCCTTGCTGGGGGGCAAGCAAACTCAAAGCTTTAGCCACGTGCTGCCAACAGTGACAGGAGAAGCTAAGTCCTAAAGGCCTTAATTAAGTCAGATTTAAGACAAGCTTACTTTTCCTTCCCTTCTTTGATATTTCTAAAAATACTGAGGCTTTATAAGACTGTCCCCCATCTTCCTCTCTCTGTGTAACATGCGCAACACTACTTTGGATACACGAAGATCTGTTTATGGAAGGTGAATTTATAAATACCAGATGAGATTAATGGTGATTGAAGACCAGTGCAAGTCTTATGGAAAAATTTATCTGTCCAACCAGACTGCTTTTTCTCCAAATGTAATTCTTTTTTTTTTTTTAAAGTCACTTCAGTGGCAATATGCCCATTGGCTTCTAGCTTCTGTTGGTTTGTTTAAGTGACCCTGCAATTCCATTTTAGGTTACTTGATAGCAGAAGCCAGCCAGGTATGTTCCAGGGGGAACTTGCAACTGTCTGCCTCTGAAATTGCCTCCTTTCCTGGGCCAGCAACGCCGGTAGATCTTACAGGCGCTCAGTCACCAGGTAAGTAGCTTTCTCCTACGGGTCACCTAAGAGATCATGTATCCTCTTCTCCAGCCCATAATATTGGAAGGTGTAGAATCACAGCGAAATCCCATACACATTCAGGAGGATCTATACCAGAGATGCCCAACTTGTGGCCTTCAGCTCCCAGTGTTGGAAGAAAAACCCATTTGGTTCAAGGTCCAAGCTGGGAGAAAGATGCTAGAAACAACATGGAAGCTAATTGGAAAGAAAGTTTAACGATGAACAGAACCAACAGCAGTTCTGGGTCAGCTGAACAATTGGTTGAATGAGTGAATGGTTCTTTAACCGTTTCTGTGACTTTGAAGTTTGAACTGTTCTGGGGGTGGGACAATGAAGGGGCTTGTGTTTTGAAAGAGTGTTGGGCAATTCCTATTGTGGCTCATGGCTTTTGTCCAGTGGTGAAATCTAAATTTTTTTACTACCGGTTCTATGGGCATGGCTTCGTGGGCATGGCTTGTGTGGCTTGGTGGGTGTGGCAGGGGAAGGATACTGCAAAATCCCCATTCCCTCCCCACTCCTGGGGGAAGGATATTGCAAAATCTCCATTCCCACCCCACTCTGGGGCCAGCCAGAGGGTATTTGCCAGTTCTCTGAACTACTCAAAATTTCCGCAAAATTTCCGCCACCGGTTCTCCAGAACCTGTCAGAACCTGCTAGATTTCACCCCTGCTTTCGTCCCATGTTGGATCTTGGGTGAGGGGCTGCTTCTAATCCTATCACTGTGCTTTTGTTAGCTGTCAAACTTTGCTGCAAGGAGTTTCGAAGCATCCTGTCTTGAATGGATTTTCTGCCTGCAGTATTTGCTTGGCTTATGAATAGAGCCATCTAGATAGTTGGCTTTCCTCTTTCTCCTTAAGTGCTGACATCTGCTGTGGGCTATTAAGAAAGACTGGGGAGGGGTTGCTTTCTGTCTTTAAGAACATGTTGTTTCTCCATTTCTTCTTTAGGGAAAATATAATATTCTGCCTTTATTGTGGTTGTAAGCCAAGGAATACCGGTAGTGCAGAATAAGTGCTGCATTTTTTTCCTACCATGCTGGAGGGGAGGGGCAGGGTAGGGTTAGAAGGGGCTTTTTGTCTTCCGCCTTTGCTTGCAGTGGAAGATGTTGCCTTATGGCTGATGTTGAAATAACATTCAACTTTTGATCCAGTCCGTTTTGATACAAGGAATGGGTATGCATCTCTGCTTTATTTATTTATTTATTTATTTAATTTCTATACCACCCTTCTTCCGAAGGACTCAGGGTGGTTTACAGCCAACATAAAACAGATTCATCAATAAATTAAAAAATAATTTTAAAAATCTAATTCAATTAGGCCGAATTCCATTAAAACTATTAATAAAACGATAATAAAACCCAAGTTAAAAACTATATTACAATTAGGCCAGCCCTGTGTGGTAAAACAGAAAGGTCTTGAGCTCTCGTCGGAAGGTCCGGAGGTTGGGGAACAAACGTAACCCCAGAGGCAGCTCATTCCAGAGGGTAGGTGCCCCCACAGAGAAGGCTCTCCCCCTGGGGGTCACCAGCCGACATTGTTTGACTGACGGCACCCTGAGGAGACCCTCCCTATGGGAGCACACAGGGCGATGGGAGGCTATTGGTGGCAGCAGGCGGTCCCGTAGATATCCTGGTCCTGTGCCATGGAGCGCCTTAAAGGTGGTAACCAACACCTTGAATTGCACCCGGAAGACCAACGGCAACCAGTGCAGCTTGCGCAGAAGAGGTGTTATATGGGAGCCACGAGTAGCTCCCTCTATTACCTGCGCAGCCACATTCTGGATCAGTTGGAGCCTCCGGGTGCTCTTCAAGGGGAGCCCCATGTAGAGAGTGTTACAGTAGTCCAGGCGGATCACAAGGGTCTCCAATCTTGGCAACTTTAAGCCTGGCGGACTTCAACTCCCAGAATTCCCCAGCCAGCAAAGCTGCTTGCTTTAAAGCACAAGGGTTTCCAAAGTTGGGCGATGTAAAGCCATCCTGGCTGGGGGAATTCTGGGAGTTGAAGTCCACAAGCCTTAAAGTTGCCAATTTTGGGGACACCCCGCCCTTTCCTCTAGCACATCCAGCAGTGTAACAGTAAGAGAGCTGGAAGGGACCGTGGAGGTCATCTAGTCCAACCCGCTGCTCACAACCAACCTCTGTGCATCTGATCAAAGCGGAAGAATCCGTATGTCAAGTCAAGCCAGAACTGTCACTCAGAGAACATTCAGGGGGTGGTTCCGGAATCGTGTCTCCCATCATCCTGCAGGAATGTCTCCTCCATCCCTCACCCTCTCCTCCTTCTTCTCCTACACAGAGTATGCTGAGCCAGACCTGGTCCAAGTCAGCCCTGGCTGCCAGGCGGCCCCATCCACCTTCAAGCCAGCCATGGACGAAGGTTACACGCTCCCCCTGGTGGTGAATCCTTACGATGTTCCAGGCAAGCAACATGAGTATACGGAGCCTTTGCCCCTGGAACCGGAGTACGCCACCCCGTTCGTGGAGCAGCCTGCAGATCTGGGGAGAGGCCCTTGCAGGACAAACCTCGGTGTCCAAATGCTCCCTTTCTCTGAAAGTCGGGGGGGCTGCCTAGCTCCACCGGGCCTCCACAAATCTTCACTGCAATATGACTTCCCAACTCAGTGTCCGGCAGAGAAGCCGGAGATCCAAGCAGGTGACACTGCCCAACAGGAAAGATCTATCCGAACTGATCTTGGCTGCCTTCCTCCTCCTCCTCCTCCTCCTCTTCCAAGCGAATGGACTCCAAACCACGGAGATAAAGCCCGTACAGCCTCATTTCAGGGCCGCCATTTCCAACAGAGAAATCCCCCCTATGAACACGTCTATCACAAACCCTTGTGAATCCTGCAGGAAGAAAAAACCTTCCCAGCAGGCTGCGGTGAAAAAGGCGGTCCCCTCTTGTAGGACCCAAACTGACATGATCTATCACAGTCCTTCCATGTTGTAGACAAAGGTCTGGCCAAGCAATTGATACCCAGTCTTTTTTTTCTTTTTTTTTAAAGCAAGGATGCTCCAGTAGATAAAGCTGGGGCCTTCTTTCTATGGGGCGGCACGGTGGCTCAGCGGTTAAGACGCTGGGTTTGTTGGCCAGAAAGTCGGCAGCCCAGGTTCGAGACCCGAGCATCATGCAACGGAGGGAGTTCCCGTTCTTGCTCCAGCTCCTGCCAACCTAGCAGTTCGAAAGCATGCAAATGCAAGTAGATGAATAGGTACCACTTCGGTGGGAAGGTAACCGCACTCTGTGACATCATGCTGGTCACATGATTTGGGAAACATCTTCGGACAGCGCTGGCTCAGTGGCCTTGTAATAGAGATTTCCCCCCCCCCCCGCCCTACAGTTGGCAATGACTAGCAGAGTAAAATCTGCAGGGACTCTGTTATCTTTACCTTCTTTCTATGAAATCTGCATTCAGCATCTTGCTGTGCTCCTAGAATGACCTAGATGTTTTGCAAAGAACAAAATGTCACCATCTTTCCTTCGATGTGCAAACATCCGCCAGTAAAGGGATTAAAAAAATCTTTACTTTATGGGGCTGATGATAAAATTGCGTTTTCCAGTTAGACTGGTATGGAGAACACAAGTCAACCAGACAAAGGCACACAGGTTTTCCTCCCCATATATCTTGCTCTACCTCCAAGGATTTTCCCTCTGAGGACACTGCCTTACTCCACCTAACAACAGGGTCAGCTGATACATCTACAAAGAACAATCCTTCATTGGATCCATGCTTACTTTCCCTGCCCAAGCTGGGGAACTTTCTAACTGAGTCTCGGGTTGTTAAACTCATGAGAATGACAAATATTCCAACAATCCTTGCTTGCCTGCCCTGTAGTCCAAAAACAACTGTTGGGAACGGGGTGTGTAGAATTGCGTTTATAATTTCTTTTGGCTGCATTGCAGATATGATTATTGTTAAGAACACACGTACAACATGTTATGAGATTCCCAGATGAAGGAGAAGAGCAAAACTTCATTCAGCAGAACTCATTAAACCTACTTTCTATTCCTATCTCCTTGAAAAATATTTTGTAAACCAAATTTTAAAAACCTACTGCTTCCTTCCCCCCCCCCCCTTGCCCCAATCCTTCCTTGCCCTCTATTACTAAACAAATCTGCTTGGAGTTTTTTTTTTTAATTTTTGCTCCTATTCAGAAATGAAAAATCAAAATGATTTTCGTGACTGTAGTAGATGTTTGCATTCTGTTTGATACCCAAATGTGAATGCCCTCCAGGGGTCAGTATCCCTGAGAGATTTCCAAGAAAGAGGAGCTGAAAGCGAATGAGAGGATCACAAGGTTTATTAAAGGTAAATACTTTCAGGAGTAAACACCCCATGCTCCTTGAGCCGGACAATAGGTATGTATTCTGGGTCAAGGGCTGCTTTGTAAATCTTTTATAACCATGTGCAAAACAAGATATCTGAGAAACCAGCTTAGCAGTGAAATGCCCTTCCTGTAAACACATCAGGGTCTTTGCACCTGCCATGCTATGCATCTTACGATGTTTTAGGCCAGGGCAGTGGGGAAATCGAAATTTCTTTCCTACCGGTTCTGTGGGCGTGGCTTGGTGAGGCGTGGCTTGGTGGTAGGGGGTCATGTGACTGGGTAGGCGTGGCTATGTCACTGGGGAATCAAAAGACAGAAACTCACTAACGATGTCCTGCAGGAGCAGGGTTGGACTAAATGACCTCCAGGTCCCTTCCAGTCCTGGATTATCCTCTGAAGCTGCGTCTAGTGCCAGGTTTGTAGTCCTTCCTTCCTCTCCTTTTCCTCCCTCCCTTTCCCTTTCTTTCTTTCTTTCTTTCTTTCTTTTTTTCTTTCTCTCTCTCTCTCTCAAACGGACCCCTCATCCCTCCATTTTTTGCCTAAACTCCCCATTTTTTGCCTAGCAGGCTTCAGCCTTTTTACCTTTTAAAAAATACTGTTTTAATCCTTTAAAAGCATTTTTTTTACAATCTCTTCGGCCAAAGAGATTGTTAAAAAAATGCTTTTAAAAGAAGAAAAAAAGGCTCTGATGATCGCACGGCTCAGTTGGGCATGGGGGGGGGGGGCAGGGATTTTTGCTGCTGGTTCTCCAAACCACCCGCCACCATTGCTTGGTTGATCTGGTCCGAACCAGGAGCATTTCACTCACTGGGCCAGAGGTGTCAAAATCAAGATCCAGGGGCTGGATCCGGCCCACCTGGTGCTTAGATCTGGCCCACAGGGCTGCCCTGGAAACAGCAAAGGACCAGCCTGCGGTGCCTCTGCCAGCGAAAACAGCTCAGGACGGCTGCATGCAGCCCTCCCAAGCTCCGTTTTTGCTGGCAGAGGGTTACAGGAGGCTGTCGCAGCCGAAAACGGAGCTCGGGAGCCCGTTTTTGCAGGCAGAGCCCTCGGGCCTCCACAGGCGCCCCGACATGAGTGACATCGGGCTGGCCACACCCACCCTGGCCATGCCCCCCCCAGCCCCCCCAAAGTCAAAAACAACCCTGCTGCGGCCCTCAGTGAAATCAAGTTTGACACCCCTGTTTTAGACTAAAAGTTCACAAAGTGGTTAAATGTCACATTAAGGGTGTTTCAGTGTCTACATACTTGCATGCGTTTTACAGTAGTGGAAAAGAAACATGTTTAGGGATGGAGATTTTCTGGCCTCCTCTATTATATATTTAAATATAGCTGCCCGCTCCCATAGAGGCTTGTTGGCTTACAAATACCAAATAGTAAATGCAGTTAAAATAACAGGGGCAAACCAGTGGCCCCCCACAACTACATCAACTCCTGGCCAGAGACCAGAACCAGGTCTTAGTGCTTTTCAGAACCCCAGGAGAAAACAGTGTTGAATATTTGCCAGCCTTCCAAGTAGACAGTACAAAAAATACAACAGGATTAGTTAATTTTATTTTTTTGTGAGGCTACATTAAGAGAATCATGTAATCCTGAAAGCATAAATCTCCCAGCACAGGGGTCTCCAACCTTGGCAACTTTAAGACTTGTGGACTTCAACTCCCAGAATTGCAGCAAAGCTGGCTGAGGAACTCTGGGAGTTGAAGTCCGCAAGTCTTAAAGTTGCCAAGGTTGGAGATCCCTACCCCAGCATGTTTTTTTTTTAACCGCCTGAAAAGTTGGGGTGGATCCTTACTGAGTTTCTTTCTCTGCTCCAGAGGTGGGTTTCAGCAGGTTCTGACCAGTTCTGGACAACCCGTAGCGGAAATTTTGAGTAGTTCCGAGAACCAGTAAATACCACCTCTGGCTGGCCCAGTCCCATCTATTCTCTGCCTCCCGAGTCCCAGCTGATCAGGAGGAAATGGGGATTTTGTAGTAACCTTCCCCTGGAGTGGGGAGGGAATGGTGATTTTACAGTATCCTTCCCCTTTTTTGTGTCTTTTGGTGACCTTTTCCCCTTTATCCTGTAGGAAGTAAGCACCCACCCCTCTCCTAGAAGAATGAAATATTTTAGGAAATATTAAAAAGGCAGAATATTATATTTCCCTGGATGAGAAATGGAGAAACATGTTTTAAAGACAAAGCAGCTCTCACCTTCCTGCCTCCCCCCACCACCTTTGTCAATGGGCCAGAGGCAGAAGGCAGAAACCCAATTCCCCCTCCCTTTGTCAATGGACCATCATCTGCAACACAATAGGACCCACCTAGCAACAGAAACTCACCACATAGCACATCAGCCAGCAAGGCTAGCTAAGACCCCCAACCCCTGGGAGTCTGACAACCAATTAGGGTACTCTTCCTGTGCCCCTGGAAGTTCAAAGCTCAGAGAGGGCATAAAACCAAGGTGTGCTCAGCATCTCGGTCCTTTTCTGTTCAGGAACTCAAACCATGTGATCCTGTCCACCATTAAACCATCTTTCCAAGCAGTCTCCATGTTTCCAGTGTCTTTTTCCCCACTTGGAACTGAACCCAGATGGACATTTCTTCCAACAATGCTTAATGATTTGTTTCCTTATCTATATTGTGAAGAGATCTATTGATTTCTTGTTTTTCTCTTCTCTGTGCCTAGTCTATATATAGGTTATAGTGGAGTTTCTCTAGCTTGGCAACTTTGAGATGCGTGGACTTCAGCTTCCTTAAATTTCTCAGGACACTATACTGGGTTGTGGCAACTTTAGCTTATTCTCACATTCTCAAGGCAGGGTCAGGACCATTCAAATCTTGGAGATATTTTGATTTATAGAACAGCATACCTATAAATGTGTGCATCTCCAAGCACGCCTTGAGTCCCATTAGATGTTACATGTGGCAAGATAAAATGCATGTATAATTCATGATTTTTTTTTTCTTGCACATTTCACCCTAGGATAGCACATGAAAACCTGTTTAGTCTGTTCTGAGACTTGACAATAAACTGACTCATTGTTGCACCTATTTTCATCACTTTCTGAAGTGCTAAGTTTGCTATATTTACTCTTGTGCCTCTTTAATAAAAAAGTCTTTCTTATGTCCTTGGATTTATCAGCCTAATTAAAGCCATTATCTTATGACAGTTGAAGTAATCCCTCTGAAGATCAAAGGTACGATAGAATGAAGGTTATGAAAGTGAAAGCTGAATGCTAAACTTCCTGAGGCCTCGTGCCAATTGTGATTCTAGTTAGATCAATTATTTAACAGCAAATACGAAAGGATACAATAGACTAGACTAGACTAGACTAGACTAGACTAGACTAGACTAGACTAGACTAGAATAGAATAACAGAGTTGGAAGGGACCTTGGAGGTCTTCTAGTCCAACCCCCTGCTTAGGCAGGAAACCCTACACCACTTCAGACCAATGGTTATCCAACATCTTCTTAAACACTTCCAGTGTTGGAGCATTCACAACTTCTGGAGGCAAGTTGTTCCACTGGTTGATTGATCCAACTCAGGAAATTTTTCCTTCGTGCTAAGTTGCTTCTCTCCTTGATTAGTTTCCATCCATTGCTTCTTGTCCTGCCTTCAGGTGCTTTGGAGAGTAGGATGACCCCTTCTTCTTCCTGGCAGCCCCTCAAATATTGGAAGACTGCTATCATGTCAACCCTACTTCTTTTCATTAAACTAGATATACCCAGTTCCTGCAACGGTTCATGTTTTAGCCTCCAGTCCCTTAACGATCTTTGCTGCTCTTCTCTGCACTCTTTCTAGAGTCTCCACATCTTTTTTACATCGTGGAGACCAAAACTGGATGCAGTATTCCAAGTGTGGCCTTACCAAGGCATTATAAAGTGATATTAACACTTTATGTGATCTTGATTCTACCCCTCTGTTTATGCAGCCTAGAACTGTGTTGGCTTTTTTTGCAGCTGCTGCACATTGCTGGCTCATAAATAAAGCTTATTGTTTTAATAGAGTATATTACAACACAGGTTTCTCCCCCTTAAATTGGGAAAGTTAATTGTTATGGTATTAAAATACCACTGTAAGAAACATTTTAATAATCACAACATTTCTTTGTACTGTAATCATCTCTACTTAATAATCAACATAATGCACAATCAGCTTTACTGATATAACTGGTAGACATATTTAATTTAGCACAAAGAATGCTGCATCTTATCCTGAATAGTGTCTAAACTGCAAAAATATTATGAAGATTTTTAATTTAAAAAATGAACTATTTTTTATGTGAAATGTCAAGCAAAGTTCTCCCTATTTTTTGTAAGTTTTAACATTATTCATTAGAAACCCACATTATACATGCATCATATACCCTGTCATCATCTAAATAAAGCCAAATATTAGGAAAATAGTTGCTGGAGTTATTTTGTATGCAGTAATGGTTGGGATAGTTGGGAAAAAATATGGGAAAGCCGAGAAAACAATTAACAGATGACAACAATGTCTCCACAACATCAATGCGTACTGGTGTAACGGTCCTGATGAACTAAAATTTGTGACTCTTTTCTCTTAAACTTTTCATTTAAAGGCTATTGTAGCAGTGACACACAGATCACTCATTCCTGTTTACAACCATTCACTTTCACTTCTAAAGTTTGGTAAGACTTGATGTTTGCATGAGTTTACAGCTTGGATACCATGACCCTAAACAAACTGAACTGCAGATTGGTTTCTTTGCCAGAATAATGCCCCTTTACAATTCTAGTCCCTACAATGACATGTATTGTGTTGACACAGCAGATGTTTGAAACAATCAGCACATAAACAGACTTGCTAACAATGATTTATTTAAAAACCAGAATTGTTCTAAAGAGCATGCTGTTCTTTAATTTTTGTTGTGGCATCAATATTTTCATGTCTTTTCTTTTTGGGGATATGCTGCAATTTTCTAAAACCATGTTACCATAAATGAAGATTAGTTTATGGAAGTTATTTATAAATCAAAATAATTTAATTGTTGTTTCTCTTTGCTATTTCAAACCCTCATTTTTATAATCCTGTAGTACCCATCTGGGAATCAGGGCATTTACTGGCTGGATGCCCTTCCTGATACCTACATGGAGTTCACAGCAGATTTTTTTTTTGCCCCCTAAACATTTGCCACTACCTAGGATTGAACTCTCAAATTTCCAAGTAGAAGGCAAGCATTTTCACCACTAAGCCACAATGCTGCTTGTTATGAAAGGATACAATAATCTCAAGTTTATAAAAGCAACAACATATAAGTTTTCACAAGATAGATCTGTAACATATAGCATGGTATCTACACGAACGTTTGAAAAAGGTCAGTTAATATCAAATATATAATTAAATCCGGTTTTATTTATAAATATTTTAACATTATCTATTTGCACCCATCTTGTACAGGGAATTGATAAAAGAGCCAGCTCATCTATGGCTGCGCTGCCCAGTCTCTGAAAGTACTTGGAAGATCTGGTTTTCATTTTGCAGAAGTGATTCCTGTATGCTACCACATAAGTAGGCCTATTATTAGAAATGTGCAATGATTTGGAATTGAAGAGAGATAGATGCTTTGGAGACTCAGAAGCACAAACAGCTGCATGATTTCAGGGTAAGCTGCAGCCAGATGCTACGGTATATTTCTCCCTTGACATTCAGAAATGTGAGTTAGCTTTTAAACCCAAAGCATTGCATAGCCTTACTATTTATAAGTATTTCGTTTATAACCATCCTATGGGAAGTACACAATCTATAATTTTCAGATCCTGTTTAATTCCTGGGAATTCCTGGTAATAAAGTCAACACTTACAGTCACTGCAATTCATCAACACCCACAGAAACAGGTTGAGTAAATCATTGTTTTGTTTTTAAAAAATCACCAAATGCATGCATGGGTTTAGTGGTGTTTGTATGTTGAATTACTACACATTACTATAATTTACAAAGCATGCCACGTAATACTTTAAACAGATTATCTTATTCCTCTCCAGTTCCTTAAAAATACATTTTTGCATTATTCCCTGCCTTCCAGCATGACACAATTTATAGGACATCTAATTATCAGTCTGGAAATAAGCTGTAATTATCATGGTAGCTTTTCTCCTATTTTTTTATTCATCAAATAAATAAAACAAAGAGCTGTTAGAATTTGCTGGCCTTGCCACAGTGGTGGGATTCTACCGGTTTGGCCCGTTTCAGTCGAACTGGTAGTTCCCACTTTCTGCTGAGAGCGAACAGGTTTTCTGTCGCTGTGAAAGTGAGCCCGCCCGCCCCTGGGTTATACTGAGCTTTATTTCTGCTTCTGAAGCCCAGTTGATCAGGGGCGGCAGATTAAATTGGCCCTCCTCAGCTGTTTTCTTGCTCCTTTCCTTGTTTGCGACGCGGAAGTTCAATTTTATGGAAACTGCACACGTGCACTTAGCAAACCGGTTGTTCAACTGGTAGGATCCAGTGTTGGGTTTCAAAAATTTTTACTACCGGTTCTGTGGGTCTGGCTTGGTGGGCGTGGTGTGCCTTGGTGGGCATGGCAGGGACAGGATACTGTAAAATCTCCATTCCCACCCCACTCCAGGGGAAGGTTACTGCAAAATCCCCATTTCCTCCTAATCAGCTGGGACTCGGGAGGCAGAGAATAGATGGGGGTAGAGCCAGTCAGAATTTTTACTACCGGTTCTCCAGAACTGGTCAGAACCTGCTGAAGCCTACCTCTGGTAGGATCCCAACCCTGCCTTGCCAACATCAGTGAACTCTATGCCATTTGCAGCCAAATATGAACATGCAGACTAGAAAAGAACGTACAATATTATTTTGGAAAAGCTATTACAATGTGACACACCAGATATTTTAGTTTGATTAGTCTTAGCCTGCAGCATCTTATTAGAACTTTTTTGATTTAAAATAGAACCAACAAGGCTGCAAAAGAACCCTGTTAGTTACACAAAAAAAGAATCAGACACTCATGTTTTTTATAGCTTTATTTAGCATACAAAGTTGCTCCAAATGTTTTAAAGTGGCATAATTTAAATGTAAACCATATATGTAAAATATTTAATACTGCAATAAAATTGTTATGTCTTGAAGACTGAACAAGTTGTTGGACAGTCAAACAGTTATCGACAAAAGAAATGGCTTCTAGAGTTTATTGGTCTTTAGAAAATTTAGAAGCATTTAGAAGTATTCAAAATAATGCTACTGTTATAGCCTGATTGGAATGTTTCATTTTGCCCAAGTTAATAATCAACCTAAGCTCAAATGTAAAAACTGAAAAGATTGCATGTTCCACTATATGATCTATTGGAAGGCAATTATTTCGTTTCAAAAGAATTAGTGTATAATGAACAATGTAAGATCTATCTCAGATATAAATCAAAATACATTGGCATAACAAAAAGGCAAAGCATAAAAATAAAGCTCAATGGAAACATCATTTTCAATATTTCATAGAAGTGGACTCAATATAACTGGGAGAAAATATATCTAAATTGTATGGAAAAAAAAAATCTGATTTCTTCTAGCCAAGGGTTTGTATGTTTATTGAACTGCATATGAGGTAACCAACCAGAAGAACGAACTCCTGCTCTGCATTATCATATTGGGACAAACTAATAACATGATCCTTTGGGGCTCCGAGATTTGTATCTGTAACGTAATAATCCAAATTAAAAGAGTTACAGTTCACATCTTGCGCTCAAACAATTCACACAGAGAGTCTATGCCACAGCAAATTAGTGATTTGCTCATCATGCTGCAGATAATTGTTTCTTTTAGGAGGTGGGCACCTTCCCTGCCAACCAGCATACTCTGGAGTGCAACCTGGGTCATTCACACACATGTAAGGCCTGTGCTGCAGAGACCCTGCCATGATCTAATTCAGACTGGAAATATAGCAAAGGAAAATGTTTTTCCCCCCACTCTGCTTTGTCTTTTTTTCCCCACTGGAAATGGCTGATTGCCACACACAAGGAGGGAATACTTTCCTAAGAGTTGACTCTTTAAGGATATCAGTGTTAACTTGGATGGCCAACGAAGTCCCTGTCTCTGACAAAACAGAACAGAAAATCGCTTTCTCCTTTGAGCCCAAGTCTCAATGGATCCAGGATTGATGCAGACTGTCTGTCCATCTTTCCTTCCTTCCTTTTCTTCCTTCCTTCCCTCCCTTCCTGAAATTTCTCCTCCGTGCTAGCTTGCTTCTCTCCTTGATTAGTTTCCATCCATTGCTTCTTGTCCTGCCTTCAGGTGCTTTGGAGAATAGGATGACGCCTTCTTCTTTCTGGCAACCCCTCAAATATTGGAAGACTGCTATCATGTCAACCTTACTCCTTCTTTTCACTAGACTAGGTAAAGATAAAGGTTCCCCTCGCACGTGCGTGCTAGTCGTTGCCGACTCTAGGGGGCGGTGGTCATCTCCGTTTCAAAGCCAAAGAGCCAGCACTGTCCGAAGACGTCTCCGTGGTCATGTGCGCGGCATGACTCAACACCAAAGGTGCATGGAACGCTGTTACCTTCCCACCAAAGGTGGTCCCTATTTTTCTACTTGCATTATTTACGTGCTTTCGAACTGCTAGGTTGGCAGAAGCTGGGACAAGTAATGGGTAACTAGACTAGACAAACCCAATTCCAGCAACAGTTCTGCATATGTTTTATCCTCCAGACCCCCGAATCATCTTTGTTCCTCTTCTCTTCACTCTCAACAACTATTTTTTATATCGTGACCAAAACAGGGTACAATATTCCAAGTGTGGTTTTACCAAGGCATTATAAACACCCCAACATTTTTTGGGGCCACCCCACTCCTCGTGTTGCAGGGTCAGGTAAGGGTTCCTTTCTGGGGAGGATGAAAACTACCCTTCCTTTGAGCACCACCGCAGTGCAGACCCCCCCATCTCGCCCCATTCCACCCAACATCCTCGGGCAGGGGTTCCAGCCGACTGGTCAACCCCGGTCAAGAGGAATCGCCTTTCTGCTGCCAGCATCAAGGGGGCAGCGTTCCCTCACAACCTTCCCGGTGACGCCTGAGGCAGGATTCACTGCCAGAGCCAAACCAGGCGCTCCCAGAGACAAGCTGTGCCCTGTGAAATCTGGTCAGTGGGTAAATTGAGTGGAAATGGAGGGAAGAGAATTCTCCACGCCCAGTTTTGATCTGAAGGCGAACTAAGGGTTTTGCCAAGTGGGGGATGGGGCAGAGCTACCACCTCATCCCTTCAGGTGACGTCCTATGTTCCTCATTGTGCCCGGCAGACATGCAGGGTGCAGTGGTAGGAATCAGGTAGTCTCAAGGCTGGGGATGCTGGGATCTGGAGTCCCTCCCCACAGCGGGCTGGCCCAGAGTCTCCTGGGGGGGGGGGAGCTGGATCTCACCGTGTTGGACTCGGGGCCCTTGGAAACTAATGGCTGGCAAAGTGATGGATGAGGCTGCTCCACTGCTGCCCAGCCATGACTTCCTTCCTCCATCCCTTCCTTCCCATTCCCATCTCCTTCCTTCCTCCGCGCTCAGAAAGGGCCGAGGGGAAGGGGGAGAGACTGGCAGCGCTGTCATGGCTTTCCAATATGGGGGGCAGTCCCAGTGAAAGGGAAGCCTCACAGACTGCAAGGGCAGGCTGGCAAATGGGGCATGGAGGTGCTGGTGCACATGCAGCACTAATCTACAATTTGCTGCGGCCATCCGGGCCAAGACATGGTCAGTCTTAGACAGGGCCGGGTTTTAAAACCCGTCGCTACCGGTTCACTCGGCGTGCGTGCGCTCATAACACATGTGCAAAAGCGGCCGGGCAGGTGGGGCGGGGTGAACCGGTAGCAACCCACCACTGGTCTTAGATCTGGCCCATGCAGCCAACCTGGAGCCAGCAAGAGACTGTCCCGCCGCCTTGGCCCCGCCGCCTGAGCATGCACACAGGAAGCGGCGAGCGCATGTGTCCTGGATGAAAGAGAAGCGCTCAGAACGCAGTCAACCTGCAAGGCAAGACGGATGGCAGGCCCCGTGTGTGCTCTCCGTGTGCGCCCAAGGGGAGGCCCATCACTGGCTTAAGGCGTCACCGCGGATTTAAGGCCAACTGCGTTCCGGCTTGGATGGCTGCCACCAACTGGGCCAGTCCTTCACTGTTTCCAGGGTGGCCCCGTGGGCCAGTTCCAACATTGCGGGCGATATTTGACTTCGGACCTTGAGTTTGACACCCCTGCTCTAATACATTGTTATTACACAAAGGAAAATTATACTAATACTGACTACTAACTTTGTCCAGGCCTTATTTAAACTGGAGGAGTTATTATTTTGTTGGCTGATGTCATTCCAATGACACCGGCTGCCTAACGAATTCACTCATTTTATGTAAACGGTTTTGGAAGAAAGCTTTATCGGGAAAATAAAGACATTATAGCCCTTACTGAGATGCAAACCAGTGTGCTTACTCCTCTACAAGCCTTTATAGTCTGTGCACAAATGACTGGAGAGAAGCCGTTGTCATTGGGATGATGCTAGTCAAAAGAGAACATACAGAGTCCCCAGAATCATAGTCTTTAAGGTGCTTACAAATAGAAATATAGATCAAAGCATTACAAAACGTCTTTTAGCACTCTTCTGAAGAATCAAAATATATTGTGCTTGAATATAGTTGATCATCAACACATTTTTAATCAGGAGTGGTATTCACTTACCTTCGCTATCGGTTCACAAATGTGAGCGCGCACCTCCACGCATGCGCAGGGCCTTCCGCACATGCACAGAGTGTCAAAAACAGGGATAAATGGGACGTGATTACGTCCAGGCGGGTGGGAGGAGCCACCTGCAGCCGCTGCTACCAGTTTGACCGAACCGGATAGAACCGGGTGAATACCACCACTGGTTTTAATGAGTGTTCATTGTAACAAGTAGAAGATTTTAGAGACAAACCTGACTATTCCTACTAAATGATTTGCTTGTTTTTTTGCTATACAAGGTTTCCAAAAAAATACTTATTTTGAGGGGGAAATTGTCAGCATTTCTTGCTGTAATCCATTTTGTTCAAGGTTGAGTCTTTTTCAAGCCCGACTTGACTTCTGATTTCATGGATACATTGATGTCGTTTTCTTGACAGAAACACAGAAGTGGTTCACCTTTGCCTTCAAGATCTTTTCTTGACTTCCTAGTTTAGTCTACAGTCTTGCTATTCCCCGGGAGGTTTCCCACTGAAGTAGAAACCAAGACCAATTCTCCTTAATTTCTGAACCCAGATAAAACCAGTCCTGTTTTGCCATCTGCATAGACAATCCGTTTTGATAACTGAGCCATTTATTAGCACCACTTTCAAGAGTAGAAAAAGTACCCCACAACAATAACGCCATACCTAGTGTTAATATCTAAGTTACGCTGGAGACTATTTTGTTTCCCCCGGGTGCAGGGATTCTCACAGAATCAACCAAATTTAGAGAGTGAGAATTGGCATAATACAGTAGAAATCTTTGAAACATCAAGCTGCAATAAAGTGCTAAAAATCGTTAGGGTTCCTTTGCTTGGGAGCAAAGGGAAGCACGTAATCGTCTTCTTTCATTTGACGTTAACATGAGGTACTGAAATGCTATTCACAATGTCCTCATACTGAGGAGGTGGATCCAAATGATTTGCAGGTTCATTTCTGTGCGTGCTACTTTCACCGGCAACTTCCTCATAGGATGGCGGTGGTTCACAGTTCGACAACCGGGTTGGTAGGAAATCCATAGGTCTCTCTGTGTAGCTCAAGTAACCTGGGGAATGTCCACTGCTTTCAAACATTTCTTCTTGGGCAGAGTGAAGAACGCTGAACGACTGCGGGATAGGATTTCTCCCGTCAGGAGTGGCTCTGCCGTCTGTATCTCCCCTGCTTCTGCTCTGTGCGTACATGGACTGTCCGTGTGGGTGTTTTTGGAACAGGCATCTCCATGTGACAAATATAATAAGAACCACCACCAAAAGGCCAATTATTAGAGGAAACGTTAAGTAAAATGGGTACCAGTTCTGTCCTGTGTTACTTCCTCCATAGAGACCGTTGGTGTAGTCTTTCCAAAATTCTGCCTAAAAAAAGGTAATCATCGGTTGTTATTATAATCGATTTTTACCTACTGGTACTATAATTATGATTGTTTTGCCACTAGCTTTGATTTTGTATTTCGCTTATGGCAGTACTTTTGAATGACAAGTGGAATGGAAGCAGCATTTGAAACAAAGGAAACAAGATTAAAAAAAGATTAAAAAGGGGGGGGGGAAATTATGCCACCAGACTCCAAATTTTGGGCTTAGACAATTTAGAACTATGCAGACTTCAATCTGACCTAAGCATAGTACATAAAATTATCTACCAAAATGTCCTACATGTCAATGACTACTTCAGCTTTAACCACAACAATACACGAGCAAATAATAGATACATACTCAAGGTAAACCGCTCCAAACTTGATTGCAGAAAATATGACTTCAATAATAGAGTGGTCAATGCCTGGAATGCACTACCTGACTCTGCAGTTTCTTCCCCAAACCCAAAACTTTAAGCTTAAACTGTCTACTGTTTTTTTTTTAATTTGAATTTATATCCCGCTCTTCTCCAAAGACTCAGGGCGGCTTATACTGTGTTAAGCAATAGTCTTCATCCATTTATATATTATATACAAAGTCAACTTTTATTGCCCCCAACAATCTGGGTCTTCACCCATTCCTAAGAGGTCTGTAAGGGGCGTGCATAAGTGCACCAACGTGCCTACCGTCCCTGTCCTAATATTCCTTTTTTTACTTACTCTTTTCATGTATCCAAATTATGTTTATACTTTTACCTGTTATCTTATATGTGATTGACAAAATAAATAAATAAATGAATAAAAATAAAGACAGAACAAAGAGAAAAATGAGTCCCTTTTTACAAATTAATCTCTAAAAGGAGGAATTAAAATTTGGGATCCCTAGAAGTTCAGCTTGTCCATGTTGCTATAATAAAAATAGCTGAATAAAAATAGTCACGTGATGGAATCTTATAAGGCTGCTGAAAGATCATTCTGGAATGATTCAGCAAAAAGGAGCTAACTCGGAGTAAGGATTATTTAGGTCCCTGATGGTGAACCTATGGCACGCGTGCCGAAAGTGGCACACAGAGCCATTTCACCTGGCACACGCAGCGTCGTCCATTCCTCTTCCCGGTTTCCGGTGCACGCATGCGCATCGACCAGCTAGTCTTCTGCAGTGCGGGTTCAATTCATGTCTGAAGGCTACTCAGGAGAGATTGTTGGCTCAGCCGGCAGCACAGCAGCCGGCATGGCAGAGGTCGTGTGAGGGGCCTAACCGAAGGCGGCACGGCACTCCCCTCGACCCCCCGCAATGCCGGGGAAGGAGCAGAAGGGCAGGTGGAGTTTCTCTTTTTCCATGCCCTGAAATCTTTTGAGACTAAACTAAAACTGATACCTGAGGAATCTGAATCTCTCTCTCTCTCTCTCCCTCCCTCCCCCTCACCTCTCTCTTTTCCTTCTGAAAAACCGATTCGGCAAATAAGCACGAATCTTTTATTTTCGGCCTGTTTTCAAGGCTTTTTTGGGCCAGTTTTGGGGCTTTTGGGGGCTTGTTTTTCCTCTGCCTTTTTTTGGGGTGGGGGAAACAGCCCCCCAAAAGCCTTGAAAATCGGCCAAAAAAACCCCCAGAAACAGGCTGAAAAAAGACTGGAAAAGGCCTGAAAAAAACTAGGCCAAAAACTTTTTTTTATTGTTGTTTTTTCTCTTCTAAATTTAGGTGCGTCTTATAGTTCGAAAAATACGGTATGCGGAAAAATATTAGATAAATATGTGAAGAATGTTTTATATTTTTTAGTAGGTAACTTACTGTCTTTTCATCATTTTCAAATGCTTCTCTTGCCTCTTCTTTATCACAGCGTTCTTCATAACATTCCCGCTCGATGTTTCCTTTTTTAAGTTCTTCCAAAAGTCCATTCGCCCGTGGGTATCTTTTTAAGACAGAATTGGCCTTCGCCTCTATGAGGAACACTGCAGAAAACAAGGATTTACTAGTACTTAGAAGTTGAGAAATTTATGTTCAGGATAAATAATCTTCCGCAGCATGAAGAGGTACTTTGTGTCTATTTGGCAGCAATGTTAATTCTGGCCAGTTCGACGTCACTCGCGTCAGGGACACCTGTGGCAGTGGTGAAATCCAATTTTTTTTTTACTACCGGTTCTGTGGGCGTGGCTTGGTGGGCGTGGTGTGGCTTGGTGGGCGTGGCAGGGGAAGGATATTGCAAAATCTCCATTCCTAATCCACTCTGGGGCCAGCCATAGGTGGCATTTGCCGGTTCTCTGAACTGCTCAAAATTTCCGCTACCAGTTTTCCAGAACCTGTCAGAACCTCCTGGATTTCACCCCTGATCTGTGGTGGCCAAGTGCTAAGGCAGGACTTCGCTCAGACCCTCCCTCACTCTTATCCTTCCTTCCTTCCATCCTTCCTTCAATTCCCTCCCCTTCTCCCCTTTCTTCTTTCTTTCCTCTTCATTCTTTCTTTCTTCTTCCTTCGCCTCTTCCCCTCTTTTTCTTTTTCTTTTCTCTTTCCCTTTCTCCTTTCCTGTCCTTTCTTGCACGGTCAAATGCAAAAGGAGGAAACATTTCTCCTTTTGTTTTGTTTTTAGTTTGTTTTGCTAGCTTCCTGCCAGCAAAAATGGAGGTCAGGAGAATAGCATGCTGCCCACTCAGACTCCATTTTTGGCTGAGACGGCCTACTGCAGCCCTCTACTAGCGAAAATGGAACTTGGGAGCGTGGCGCGTGGCTCCCCTGGGCCCTATTTTTGGCTGGGATGGGTTCCTGCAGGCCTCTGTCTGCAAAAATGGAGCTTGGGAGGGCCATGCGTGGGCCCCGTTTTCAGCCATGATGGCCTCCTGCAGCACTCTGCCAGCAAAAAGGTAGGGAGAGGGCTGCAGGAGGCTGTCCCAGCTGAAAACGGGATCCAGGAGGGGCGCATGCGGCCCTCGACCTCAGTGTTTCCAGGGTAGCCCCATGGACCAGATTTAAGCACCCCGCGGGCTGGATGCGAGCCGTGGACCTTGAGTTTGAGTTTGACACTCTTGAGTTAATCAAACTGAAATCATAAGGATGAGAGTATAGTATGATTTAAAACAGCATCAAGTAACATGTGTCAAGATATTTCAGATATAAACCTCATCCTATGTCTATAATGATTGAATCTACTGGATTATGCACACACAAACATTTTATATGTACACCATACTCATAAATATTTGGGGTTGTTTAAATGCTGGAGCTAACAGCAAAGTAATAAGAAAATAACTGAGGACACTCAAAGTTGTCAATTCCTAAGTGTTAAAATTTAATAGACAATTAGTATTTCAAGCATGCTCAACTGATGTATGTTGTACTTAATTTATTGCTTACTTTAGGCAGGGTGTAGGGGAAAAAAAGGCAGCTTTCACAAAACAAAACAGGAAGTATTTGCATCCTATTTGTTCTATATCCAATCCTTTTTTTCCATGCTGGAGGAGAAACAATAGCATGCATATAAAATTTGGGGCTGGATAATAAATAACTATAGAGAACTCTGGGAAAAAAAGAACCTATGTGCAGCTACAAATCATTTTCCCTCGATAATTTCATCTAAAAATGCTTAATTAGTGCCAGATATTAGAGGGGGTGGGGTGGGGTGGAGAAAAAGTGGTTATCTTCTTATTTACCCATCATGGATAGTTCACAAATTAAATTTAATGTTAAAATAATGATGCAGTTCTTGTCAGGTTAATGACAAGATGTTAAAATAATGTTTAATGTTAAAATAATGATGCAGTCCATTGTCGGAATGGAGAAATTGATATGGAGAATCTTACTCTTGATATATAAAGATAGAATAGAATAGAATAGAATAGAATAGAATAGAATAGAATAGAATAGAATAGAATAGAATAGAATAGAATAGAATAGAATAGAATAGAATAGAATTCCTTATTGGACAAGTGTGATTGGACACATGAGGAAATTTGTCTTTGGTGCATATGCTCTCAGTGTACATAAGGAGAATAAAATACATTCATCAAGAATAAAAAGATATAACACTTAGTGATTGTCAAGGTTACTAATAAGCTATCAAATCGTACTAGGAAGCAAATAAAAACAATATAAATTGAAAGATACAAGCAACATGGTTATAGTCATAAGTGGGAAGAGTCTTAATAAATTATTTGACAGTGTGGTGGCAATTAGTTGTTAAGCAGAGTGATGGCATTCGGGGAAAAACTGTTCTTGTGTCTAGTTGTTCTGGTGTGCAGTGCTCAGTTGCGTCATTTTGAGGGTAGAAGTTGAAATAATTTAGGTCCAGGATGTGAAGGGTCTGTAGATATTTTCAGAGCCTTCTTTTTGATTCGTGCAGTATACATGTGTACCCATGTATACAGTATATGTATACATGTGTATACATGTATAAAGTATACATATATATATGTCTGTGTGTACACACATACACACACACATGGTAGTTGCGCAATGGACATGCAAAAAAAAAACCATTTCACCCACAGAGATAAAAAGATAGTTATACAGCATTATAAATTTTTCAAAGTGAATTCTAAGTTTTATTATGGAGCATAGATAGATATCATGCACTTACCACTATCCATGTTTCTCAAGAAAGTGCTGAAAGGAAAAGAGAAACAATTTTTGTTAATGGCGTAAAACAGTTTTAAATCAAGAAATATTAAGTGGCACAAATTGAATTACAGGTTTATCTCTTCTGATAATGCAGATCTTATTGTTCTATCTTTGAATTTCATTTAATATGACTATATACATAACACCATCTTTTCATTTTAGAAATAAAAGAAACCCTATGCTATGCTTTTGTCAAGTCTGTTTCACATCTGAAATGATTAATGATTTCCATTAAGCCCTCTGAGTAGTTCCTGGATAACAATGCATAGGGGTTTTCCTGGACTCACAACTCCTGCTCAAAGAGCAAGTGGCGGTCATGGCCAGAGGGCCTTTGCGCAATTGTGGGTTGTGCGCGTGCTACGCCCTTTCCTGGACCAACAGTCCTACTTGCTCAAGCCCTACTCCTGTAATGGCGAACCTATGGCATGCGTGCCACAGGTGGCACGCAGAGCCATATTGGTGGGCACATGAGCTCAGCTCCAGCGTGAACTTTCAGGCTTTCTGGGCACACCAGAAGTAGGGAAATAAACTATTTCCGGCCTCCAGAGGGCCTGTGGGGGGTGGGGGTGTCGGGAAGACCCATTTTTTTGCTCTCCCCAGGCTCCTAGAAAGGCTCTGGAGCCTGAGGAGAGCAAAAAACGGGCCTTCCGGTCTCACTGGAAGTCAGCAAATGGGTCATTTCTGGAGGGCCACCAGGGGGGTGGGAAAGGCCATTTTTGCCTTCCCCAGGCTCCTAGAAAGCCTCTGGAGCCTGGGAAGGGTGAAAAATGGGCCTACCGGGCCCACTGTGCCATTGTGTGCCAAAAGCGGGGGGAGCATGGAGGGGGGGCACATAGAATTATGGGTATGGGCACATGCATGCACGACCCACCGCACTCCCATCGCTTTTGGCACGTGATGGGCAAAAGATTAGCCATCACTGCCCTTGTTGTGACCCAGGCCCAAGTAGGTAGTAGGAAGCTCAGTCAGTGAAAAAACAAACAAACTTTATTTGAACAGCTGAGAATTACTTCATTCTCAGCTTAGTTCAACTAAATTAAAGCAAATTCCTCCCAACACAAATTCCTCAGCCCTATCACAAACCTTGGTCCAATTAGGCAAACTGCCAAAGGCCTTTCTTGGCAAAGGTTCAGAAGTCACCGATACAAAAATAAATGCAAGAAGACAAAGCTACCAACGTTGTTTTCCGGCAAAGCCCAAACACTGTTGCTGGTCTGTTTTAAGCCTTATGGGAGGGGCCAATCATCTCTTGGCCCTACTCCTGAGTTGTCCTCTCTGCTTGATCTGCTCTTGCCTTCTGGCAGCTCCTCCTGTTCCTTCTTGCCTTCTGGCAGCTCCTCCTGTTCCTCTGCCTCACTACTATTAGTCTCTGAAGGCTCCGGAGTCCGCACCTCACTCCCAATGGCCCTGGCCCCACCTCAGCCTCATTGCTGTCCGACTCTGTTGCCAGCTCCGCAGGCTGCTGGCGGACCACAACAGCCCTAATCACTTCCCTTCTTGTCCATTGCAATGCAATCTACATGGGGCTGCCCTTGAAGAACATCCAGAAGCTCCAGTTGATGCAAAATGCAGCGGCCCGCATGGTTTTGTGCAGACCCTGATGTGCTGACGCCTTGAAGAAAGCAAGGAGCAGGAACAACCACCAGTGGAGGAAAAGGAAGAGGCAAAATTTGGAGGAAAGGTAAGGACTGGAGAGGAGACGTCCCAGGGGATAAGAGGAATCCACCCAAGATCCGGCTTTGAAATGGGAAATCGTGGCTACAAAAAGGCATCCAGTCGAGGGGCAACAGAGTTGCCGAAAGGGAAGCTGCCCAAAGATACACAGGTGGGTTGTATTTTGGCTAAGTTTGAGATATTAGGGGGATTAGATATAGGGACTAAGGCAGCCTTTTCTCACTATTGTGTGTCAGTATGGCCATACTTAAAATTAGATAAACCAGGAGAGTTCTGGCCACCCCAAGGATCGATCGATCAATCAATCACCAATTAATTGAAGAAGTGAGAACTGCCCTCTTGGGAGCAGAAAGGGCATGCTGAAATTCAATATCTGGAACTCTTTTGTGAACTTGGCAAACAGCCCGTCTCTGCTACAATACTGCAGTTGTGAAGGAACTTTTGTATGCGCAGCACAGGATCCTAAGTTAAAGAAACCCAGTGCTCCTCCCGTTTATACTGGAGGATTCTGAGAGTGGTCTCCCACCCCATACTTACTCATGGAATGGGACGCTCCAGACAAGGAGATCCCAGAAAAGGGGGGAGGCTGAGGAACAACGTAATCAAACAGTGAATGAATCCTCTGATCATCCAATCTCAATCAAAACTGAAACCGGAGATGCAGGCTCCACTTAGAGAAAATATAGTGGTAGGAGGAGGAAACCGATTCTGTCCAGTGCTAGTTTGCACACCATTTTCTACTTCAGACCTTTGTAACTGGAAGTTACAAAATCCCAGTTATAGGGAAGACCCAGAGAAAATGCACTCTCTGTTCTTATAAGGACCCATAACCAGGGGTGAAATCCAGCAGGTTCTGACAGGTTCCGGAGAACCAGTAGCGGAAATTTTGAGTAGTTCAGAGAACTGGCAAATACCACCTCTGGCTGGCCCCAGAATGGGGTAGGAATGGAGATTTTGCAGTATCCTTCCCCTGGAGTAGGATGGGAATGGAGATTCTGCAGTATCCTTCTCCTGGAGTAGGATGGGAATGGAGATTTTGCAGTATCCTTCCCCCGGAGTGGGGAGGGAATGGAGATTTTGCAGTATCCTTCTCCTGGAATAGAATGGGAATGGAGATTTTGCAGTATCCTTCCCCTGGAGTGGGGAGGGAATGGAGATTTTGCAGTATCCTTCTCCTGGAGTAGGATGGGAATGGAGATTTTGCAGTAACCTTCCCCCGGAGTGGGGAGGGAATGGAGATTTTGCAGTATCCTTCTCCTGGAGTAGGATGGGAATGGAGATTTTGCAGTAACCTTCCCCCGGAGTGGGGCAGTGTTAAGGGTAATCTGGGTTCACAACCAATGTTGTGGACTGTTGAGCAGAGTACCCTACGCATGAAAACGACTGAGACTGGTTGTATACAATAACAGTCACTTGCAGACAAACTGGGGTTTGATATTCCTTTACTTTTAGGGAAAAGGCAAAGTCATAGTCCAAAAATAATTCCAGGTCATACACATATAAAGCCAGTCTGTCAGGGATGTTACAAATATCAAGTCTTCTTACCGATGAAGATTTGCACAACAAACAAGGTCTTCTTTCAGTTCGGCAAAACACAGTTCAATACACAACACTCAGTATCTTGAGGAATCAGTAACTAGCTATGATCAAGCAATGATCATAAAGCTCAAATATACAGTTGCAGCATGTCATCAGATTACAATGCTGTAGTGTCCCTGTAGATTCCCCACAAGCCATAATTTAGTAGTCCTTTTATACATTGGCTACAGAGCTCAACCAATCAGGATGCTTGCATGATGCAGCACAGCCTTAAAGCAATATCATGCCTTTCTACATACATACATAGTTAGTTTATATATTGCCTGGCCAACTAGTTAGGCAAATAACAATTTCCTGACAGGCAGGAATGGAGATTTTGCAGTATCCTTCTCCTGGAGTGGGGAGGGAATGGAGATTTTGCAGTATCCTTCCCCTGCCACGCCCACCAAGCCATGCCCACAGAACTGGTAGTAAAAAAATTGAATTCTACCACTCCACATAACCCCACTTGGACAGACATTCAGACATTGACGGATGTCCTATTAACACCAGAGGAATGGAGACCAGTGAGGAGGGCAATGGAGCGGCAGTTAAAAAAAGGGCATGAGAATGACAGCCACTGGTAATGCCCACTCACAGAGGCAGAATGGGATCTGGATGATGATCGGGACAATATGAGACTACGAAATTATCAATCCTTACTCTTGTATGGAATCCAAAATGGGAGTTCCCAAAATTAAGAATTTTCCAAAAGTGTACGAAATAAGGCAAAAGAAAAAGGAAAATCCAGGAGATTTTCTTGAAAGAATAGACCAGGCTTTCAGGCAATACACTGATTTAGATCCTGAAGCCTCAGACAATCAGAAAATGATAAACATGATTTTTATAGGGCGGTCAGCAGAAGATATAAGAAGGATAGGATAGGATAGGATAGGATAGGATAGGATAGGATAGGATAGGATAGGATAGGATAGGATAGGATAGGATAGGATAGGACAGGACAGGACAGGACAGGACAGGACAGGACAGGACAGGACAGGACAGGACAGGACAGGACAGGATAACTTTTTATATTTGTATATGTAACTGTAAGACACACAGAGTTACACTATGATAAGATGGGCGGCCAATAAATTTTAGAAATGGAATGGGAATGGGAATGGGAATGGGAGTGGGAGTGGGAGTGGGAAGAGAAGAGAAGAGAAGAGAAGAGAAGAGAAGAGAAGAGAAGAGAATTTCTGTAACTTTCTAACATCAAAAACATCATTAAAAAAGCACAACAAAGAATGTTCTTTCCGCGCCAACTCAGAAAGCTCAAACTGCCCAAGGAGCTGCTAATCCAGTTCTACAGAGGAATTATTGAGTCTGTCATCTGCACCTCTATAATTGTCTGGTTTGGTTCTGCAACCAAACAAGACAGACACCGACTTCAGAGAATAATTACAACTGCAGAAAAAAACAATGGCTACCAACCTGCCTTCCATTGAGGACCTGTATACTTCACGAGTCAAAAAGAGGGCTGGGAAAATATTTACAGACCCCTCGCATCCTGGGCATAAACTGTGTCAACTCCTACCCTCAAAATGACACTATAGAGCACTGCACACCAGAACAACTAGACGCAAGAACAGTTTTTTCCCGAACGCCATCACTCTGCTAAACAAATAATTCCCTCAACACTGTCAAACTATTCACTAAGTCTACATTACTATTACTATTAATCTTCTCATCATTCCTATCATCGTCTCCTCCCAGTTATGACTGTATGACTGTAACTTGTTGCTTGTATCCTTACGATTTATATTGTTTCCTAGTATGATTTGATTGCTTATTTATACCCTATGACTATCATTAAGTGTTGTACCTTATGATTCTTGACGAATGTATCTTTTCTTTTATGTACACTGAGAGCATATGCACCAAAGACAAATTCCTTGTGTGTCCAATCGCACTTGGCCAATAAAGAATTCTATTCTATTAAAGGAAAGATTAGAAACCACAGGGATCTTGACCAATCCAGAAAATACCTGAAGGATTATCAACCCCTTACCTGGTTTGGTGGGCTCCGGTCCCTCAATAATGCCATGTATCATATACGGACAGTGGCGGAAATCCTAACTAATGAGTTTGTTATTGCTACAGCAAAAAAACAAGAAGCCATACGACAAATGATTGTTCAGAATACAATGGCTCTAGATATGGTATTGGCATCCAAAGGAGGTGTGTGCACGCTAATTGGACAACAATGCTGTGTGTATTTTCCTGGGCAAATTAGAGGAATTCCAAAACCGAGCTAAACACATAGCAAAGATAGCTGCAACTTCTCCCTGGCATGCATAATCATTCTTCTCTTAATCACCTGTTGTGGATTACAATGCCTTCCCCTTTGCCTTTCCACCTGTAAGCAAACTACGATATTGAATGAATCTTGGAAAATTAAATCATATTCAGATTCAAAGGGGGAGAGTGATGAGCTGTCTGCTAAAATAAAGCCAGGTCATGACACACACTTGAAAGTAAATCAGGAAGACTGTAATTGTGGAATCTTTCTGGCAAGAACAAAGAATGCTTATCCACAGGAAATATGCACGTGTAAAGCTTGTAACAATTCTGGATAGTTAAAAAGCTGATAAAAATAACAAAGAGTTAGGCAACTTACAGACCTCAGCTAAAAGTTAGGAATGGAGATGGCCTGCAGCAAATAAAATGTGTATTAGATAACTCCTGGGGCATTCATTAGCCAAGGCTTAGGAATAGGGACAGCTAGAGACCAATAGAACAAATTGTAGAATTATTACTAAAATGTTCATTAGATGATACTTCTTATTATCTTGCCTTGTCCCAGCTTCTCCTTTAGTGAAAATGTATAAAGTTTTCTTAATCCTTTGTTCTTGGCTTTCTTGGCATTTTGGCCAGGAGCCCTTTTCTTGGGGTATCCCAATAAAAAGCAATCAGAAAACCTGCACCTCGTCTCTGGCGTCCATCATTGGTTTCGGCACCAGGCTCTGACTCGAATTGGGGACAACAATCGCATTAGGTTGCAGGCATGGAAAATTTTTGGATCCTGTCATTTTATGGCTGTCATGGCACATTCTCTCTGAGAATGACTAGTTCAAAGTCATTTAATAAGTTTGAGTATACATAAATTGTATTTATAATAAGTATATGCAAAGAGAATAAAATATAATACTGAGAATACACATTTAACTTTGCTTTACAATAGCCAGTTTCTCATAATATGGAACTGATTGGGCTTCCAAATTATTTCCAGCAATTTGTGTAAAACCACTATTTTTTTTACAACTGAAATGTAATACCTATTTTAAATACTTTTAAAATATTTTTAAATTTTTATTTTAAATATTTTTAATACCTTATTTGTACCCTATGACTATCATTAAGTGTTGTACCTTATGATTCTTGATGAATGTATCTTGTCTTTTTATGTACAGTGAGCATATGCACCAAAGACAAATTCCTTGTGTGTCCAATCACACTTGGCCAATAAAGACTTCTATTCTAAAAATATTTTTAAAAGATTTTTAAAAAAAATCTCTATACTGAGATCTAGAGCCTGCTCTCTGTTGAGCAGGCTTAAATGCTCAAAATGCAGAAAACGTCTTAAAAATGCATTACAAGATATATGCCTCCTTCAGATGTCTATATCTGTTGAGTTTGATGTATAGAGAAATATTTCTCTTACACACTGCCCATGTATTTTAGTCCTGTTTCACACTACGAAACACAAATGCCTAAGCAACTTTAACATGTTTCTTGAATTTTAACGAGAAACAAGTAAAGACACACATGCCCTTTGATTCAAAGTACAGAATGTACATGGATACTGACATAAATAAATCATAGCTTGTAGGAACTGCTATCACTGACTACACCAACACATTAACAAATCTGAAAATTTGGAGACTGGTGTGAATGAAGCATTTGATGTAGCCAGCAAAGTTCTATTATTAGTTCGCAAAAGATGCAGTCTGTTGTTAACAGACGCCATGAAGAACAATAACAATGCCACCCCTATGTATGAACTGGGGCAAACATTGTAATAGATAAAAACTAAAAGTGAAACAGCTTTTCACAGCAGAATATTTTCCAGTTGGACAGCTATTCCCATAACCCCGAACCAAACGCGGAAGCTGCGTGAAGAAGCAACAAATCATAATGGAGCCAGTTTCCTGCTTAACTCAACAGGATTGGATTGCAATGAAAGTGAGCGATTAACGCCGCAAAGAGCAGAGAAATTGAGGGAAATTATTTTTTAATGTCACTTCATTGGGATGAATGAAGTTCACGGCTTTCTATAACTCTAGAGAACAGATAAAGAATCTAGGCATTCCCCTAAATTTCGCCACATCTGCTTTACAATTAATCTTTGCCTTAAAAGATTAAGAATAATTTACAGCTAGATATATCAGCATGCACTTCCTATCCCGAATGCTTTCCCCCAAATCCTCAAACTACAGGTTTTTGCTGGGGAAATTTCAGCTTCCTAAAATTGAACTTACTGTGAAAAAGAGAACTGGACTGGAATGCATTTTCACAACCAGGTTACCACTACCGCAAGGAACCACTCACACAATACTGGGACCACCAGCTTCATCCACAGCATCAGCACGAGGTGCCTTTGACAAGCAGCACAGGATCTTCTTCAATAACCCGAGAATCCCGGGACCTTGAGTTAAGGGGGGTGGGGGGGGAAGGCTTGTATGTGGGACTAGCCCAGAGGTCTTCAAACTTGGCAGCTTTAAGACTTGTGGACTTCCAACTCCCAGAATTCTCCAGCCAGTTAATTCTGGGAGTTGAAGTCCACAAGTCTTAAAGCTACCAAGTTTGGGGACCCCTGGACTCTCCCATTGGGATCGCAAGTGAGTCTAATGGCCCATCAAGCATCTCCAAGCACGAAAAGCCCAGTTTGACCTCCTCCTGTCCCTTGGCTCAGCGCTGCTAATCCAAGCCTTCCTAAAACTTTTCTTACGGCCGCTGCTCCAAAGCAAAAAGTCCTCTTCCTGGAAACCCCTTTTTCGCCACCTTAAGAACCATCTGTTTTCCCCGCAGATTGCAAGAACGCTCGTTCCCCCATCCAGGGAGAGTTCCCTCGGCGACTAGGCGCCTCTCAACAACCCCGAACCCACCTTCTCTTTGCCTTTGTAGACAGCTTCGGCACTTCAACTGCTCCTTGTACCTCGAACCCTTTGGAAAAGCAGGCTCTGCGCAAGCGTCATTCCAACAATTAACTCCACCCTATCATTCCTAATGCTGGGGGGGGGGGGGTGGAAGGAAGCCAAGCTGTAAAGCATGGATACGGGAGGAAAAGCTGTTAGAGGAGAGGCCGTAGCCTCGCCCCGTCTTACTCTGTTTCAGCGCAGTAACCCCGCCCCTGCTCTTCTCCCTTCTCTCCATAGACTTGTGTGTGATAAGTTTGCGTTTTCAGTTCGCTTAAGGGCAGAAGGCAGCACGAATTGGTTTCAGAGCTTAGGCAAAAGAACGGAGTTATTTTCCCTTTAAAGAGACTTTTCCAAAAACTCAAACTAAAACGCAAGCGAATACTTTCTCAGTTTTGTTCCTGGAAAGTCTGCAGGGATCATGATAGGAAATGGGATATAATTTTTTTTTAATTTGAATTTATATCCCGCCCGTCTCCGAAGACTCAAGGCGGCTTACACAGTGTTAAGCAATAGTCTTCATCCATTTATATATTATATACAAAGTCAACTTTTATTGCCCCCCAACAATCTGGATCCTCATTTTACCTACCTTATAAAAGATGGAAGGCTGAGTCAACCGTGGGTCTGGTGGGACTTGAACTTGCAGTAATTGCGAGCAGCTGTGTTAATAACAGACAGACTTAGTCTGCTGAGCCACCAGAGGCCCAAATGATCTGAGATGGGGGGGATCCCTCAAGGACCCTAGCAGTGTTTTTTTAATTACCGGTTCTGTGGGCGTGGGTTGGTGGGCATGGTGTGGCTTGGAGAGCGTAGCAGAGGAAGGATACTGTAAAATCTCCATTCCCACCCCACTCCAGGGGGAAGGATACTGCAAAATCTCCATTCCCACCCCACTCCAGGGGGAAGGATACTGCAAAATCTCCATTCCCACCCCACTCCCGGGGCCAGCCAGAGGTGGTATTTGCTGGTTCTCCGAACTACTCAAAATTTCTGCTACTGGTTCTACAGAACCTGTCAGAACCTGCTGGATTTCACCCTTGGACCCTAGCCCTATATACCATGCACCCAGCTTTATAAGTAACGGTTATATGTGGTTTAACTAGAGTGTCTTATAGCCCTAGGCAGCATTAGCCAACAACAAAGGAAAACTGTGGTGGGTAACATTTGGGAGACCACCGATTCCCTGCTGCACAGGGAATGAATGAATGAATGAATGAATGAATGTATATATACACAGACACGTTTTTTTTTCCAGAGGGGTAACTGAGTGATCGGTCCATTACAACTAGAACCTCTTCTTACACTGTGTGGTTTACTGCGGTGATGCTGTAATTCAGAAGACAGTCTTCCCTGAGCTCAGGAACGGGCAAATACATCCTAACACTGATTCAAGAGCTATCTACGAAGACTGGGCTTGTACCATAAAATAAAATTAAAAAACACTTTTGAATCAAGCTCATCTCCTCATCACAGCATGGATCATCTGATGGCCAACCCAGAGAAGTTATTTGCTCCCTCAGGAATCTCTCCCCCCCCACCAATTCCTCAGACTAGTCTACAGCCCAGAAACACCCTTGTGGTCTCTAATATAATACTATTAATCTTCTCATGGTTCCTAGCACCCATCTCCTCCCACATATGACTGTAACCTGTTACTGGTATCCTTAAGATATTGACTGTTTCCCTATGACTATCATTAATTGTTATACCTTATGATTCTTGACGAAGGTATCTTCTCTTTTATGTACACTGAGAGCGTATGCACCAAGACAAATTCCATGTGTCCAATCATACTTGGCCAATAAAGAATTCTATTCCATTCTACAAGTACTAACCAAGTCCAGTTGTAGTTGGCTCAAGGCCAACAGGTGCTGTTACCTAGCTTAGTAGTTTAGTTTAATAGAATAGAATAGAATAGAATAGAATAGAATAGAATAGAATAGAATAGAATTTTTTATTGGCCAAGTGTGATTGGACACACAAGGAATTTGTCTTGGTGCATATGCTCTCAGTGTACATAAAAGAAAAGATACGTTCATCAAGGTACAACATTTACAACACAATTGATGGTCAATATATCAATATAAATCATAAGGATTGCCAGCAACAAGTTATAGTCATACAGTCATAAATGGAAAGAGATTGGTGATGGGAACTATGAAATGATTAATAGTAGTGCAGATTCAGTAAATAGTCTGACAGTGTTGAGGGAATTATTTGTTTAGCAGAGTGATGGCCTTCGGGAAAAAACTGTTCTTGTGTCTAGTTGTTCTGGTGTGCAGTGCTCTATAGCGTCATTTTGAGGGTAGGAGTTGAAACAGTTTATGTCCAGGATGCGAAGGGTCTGTAAATATTTTCATATTTAATGGTCACACAGATGCAGTCATAAAATGACTTGTTGACTTTGTCAAAAGCCAACTGGGAAGATTGGAAATGGTGATCATGGGACCCTAGGACACTGCATGTCCTAACGATATGACAGGTGCTAAGCACCTAAATTTTTAATCATATGATTGTGGGGATGCTGCCACAATGGTAATCATGAGGACTAGTCACTTTTAACACTGGCTAACCGTCACAACCATTAACCAGTGGGAACAGCTTATCATCAGAAGTTGTGGGTGCTTCGTCACTGGAGGTTTTTAAGAGACTGGACAGTCACTTCTCTGAAACAGAGTCTCCTGCTTGAGCAGGGGGTTGAACTAGAAGACATCTAAGGTCCTTTCCAGTTCTACTCTGAAAAACGTTTGACAGTCGTAAGGATGAGAACCAGCGGTAGTCATTTTTCAGTCTGACAAGCAGGAGGACCAATTATAAGTAATTTTTTTCAGTGCTACTTCTGGGTGAGATTCTGCCAGTCCCTCTCTCTCAGACCTAGGAGTGAGAAAATAACAAAGAAGCTCCAAAACGGAAGCGAGTGCACTGTTTGCGACCCAATGAAGGTCATTGCACAACAACGTTCTCGTCCTTCGACGCCAGCCTTATCTTTTCCCTTCAAACCTTCAGCGCTTTTTCCCGATAGTTTCTCTTTCACAGAACAAACCGAACGTAAATTCCGACGACTCCAAATCTATCATTATTCAACACCCGTAGGGCGGGGAGCCAGAACAAGCGATTACCAGCTACCCCCAACTGCAAAAATTATGCTTCCGAAATCTCTTGATAGCGATTCCGCACGGAAAGGAGCATGCCGCAGCCACCCCACTCCATGTGCTAATCACAGCAGAAGCCCTTTTTTAAACGAACGCTTCCGCGAGTGCTGCTCCCATTGATCCGTAACACCTCTTTAGGTCACAGCGAGGAGGCTACCAAACTACATCCACCCAGGTCAATTCCACGGAGGTTTGAATTTATAATTGCTGCCACGACGGTTCCAAATCTGTTTCGATTTTAAAACAGGGCAAACATTTCCCCCTTCTTCTAGCCGATATGCAAATTAACGCGCGGAATTCTGGGTAGAAAGCCTGGGAGTTTAGTTTTTCGGTGTTCCAGACAGACCTGTCAAAGGCAGATTTA
Organism: Ahaetulla prasina; assembly: GCF_028640845.1. Taxonomy (NCBI): domain Eukaryota; kingdom Metazoa; phylum Chordata; class Lepidosauria; order Squamata; family Colubridae; genus Ahaetulla; species Ahaetulla prasina. The sequence goes on from NC_080548.1 coordinate 18,167,663, forward strand.
TTGCAGGAAGCAGAGGGGATTAATTAGCTTTGTTAATTAACTTCCGTTGACAGGTACACCGGCCCGGAATGAAAAAAATAAACCACCTTTGCTGGAATACATCAATTCCACCGAAATACAAGGCAATTCCTTTCCAAGTAACGCTCATTCATTTATATTTGTCTCCTGGTTTTTCTTTTCACTTGAAAGTTGCCCTTAACTTTAATGCACAGAGACCTTCCGAATTAAATCTCAAATCAGCCCGGATGCAGAGCCTGGCTGCATTCGCATAATATGCTGATTTACGGCTGAATGGCAAATCTAGACAGCATACTAAAAAGCAGAGACATCACCCTGCCAACAAAGGTGCGTATAGTCAAGGCTATGGTTTTCCCAGTTGCAATGTATGGCTGTGAAAGTTGGACCATAAGGAATGGCTGAGGCCAAAGAATTGGGGCTTTTCAACTTTGGTGCTGGAGAAGACTCCTGCAAGTCCCTTGGACTGCAAGGCGATCAAACCGGTCAGTCCTAGAGGAGATCAACCCTGACTGCTCTTTAGAAGGCCAGATCCTGAAGAGGAAACTCAAAGACTTTGGCCACCTAAGGAGAAGGAAGGACTCACTGGAGAAGAGCTGGGAAAGATTTGAAGGCAAAAGAAGAAGGGTACGGCAGAGAACGAGATGGATGGATGGAGTCACTGAAGCTGTCGGTGTGACCTTAAATGGTCTCCAGGGGATGGTAGAGGACAGGAAGGCCTGGAGGAACGTTGTCCATGGGGTCGCGATGGGTTGAACACGACTTCGCAACTAACAACAACGGCTGAATGAGTTCTGCTTCTTAGATTCGTATGGCTGGCTGCACCATAAACCAATCATGGCATGCCTGGGCTGCGTAACCCAAGGGGTGGGGGTCGTCTAATTTGCAATTCAGTGGGTCGGGCAAACACAGTTCTAGCTCACTTTCTCCTTTCTCCAAATTGAGGATTATATTGAGGGATACAAGTATTTATTTCCCTTTCCCAGATATGAGATGCAAAATTCATTGGTTTTCCCTCATTCTTCTCTCCTCTCTGTTTGCACAAAATGCTTAGCCTGCGAACTGAATGTCTGTAGAGATTCTCAGCCATCCAGGTCATGGTTGTCCCAAAGGTGCTTTTTTAGAAGGCAAACTGGACTTTCTTGTTTTTTTTTCTTTTGAAGATGTTTCGCTTCTCATCCAAGAAGCTTCTTCAGCTTTGACAGGATAGTGGGGAATGGAACGACTTATATTCCTTGCAGACAGCTGGTCATTTACATCCTTTTAGAGGGCCTTTGAAGCACTTGGAGGTTTATCTGTGTCCTCAGAGTCACCAGACTGGTGCTCCTGGTTCCTGTACTCCGCAATTTTTCCTCCGCCAATCCATTCTTACTCCCAAACCATTCAAAAGGTGTTCATCCCAAATTGCACAGCTAAAAGTCTAAAAGTGCCCTGAGGACACAGATAAACCTCCAAATGCTTTAATGACCCTCTAAAACAGGGGTCTCCAACCTAGGCAACTTTAAGACTTGTGGACTTAAATTCCCAGTTCTGGAAGTCGAAGTCCATAAGTCTTAAAGTTGCCAAGGTTGAAGACCCCTGCTCTAAAAGGATGCAAATGACCAGCTGTCTGCAAGGAATATAAATCCTTCCATTCCCCACCATCCAGTCAGAACTGAAGAAGCTTCTTGGATGAGAAGCGAGAGGTCTTCAAAGAAAAAACAAGAAGGTCCAGTTGGCCTGCTGAAAAAAGCAGAGACTGCCAACTGAATGAAATGAGTTTCCAAGTCGGCACAATGCGCTGAAGAATAACTAACCAAAACAAGTCAGTTCACCAAAAATAACTAATCTTAGGTTGCACAAAGGAACTCCTATGACTATCATTAAGTGTTGTACCTTATGATTCTTGACAAATGTATCTTTTCTTTTTATGTACCCTGAGAGCATATACACCAAAGACAAATTACTTGTGTGTCCAATCACACTTGGCCAATAAAAATTCTATTCTATTCTATTCTTTAAATTTACAGTTCGTCTGGACAGGCACGTCCTGCGAGCGGGCACTGCGGTCTACCTACCTGCACAGAACAAAGAGCCTTATAATCCTCGCTTTACGGCGGGGTCCGTCCGCTTCTGCACGGAACAAGAGCGAAGACCATGAAGGGGAGAAAAAAAAAAAAAAACTTCCCCGCGGCTGCTTGAACTACAACTCCCAAACTAAGCGCCGTCCGGAGTCGGCGCCTGCGCAGTCAAGCCAGACCCGCCCAACGGACGAAAGGCAGAAAAGGACGTCCCGATTGGTTGGTGAAACAGGCCGGTTGGCGCGCGGGGGCCGGCACTTCCGTGGCTTCGCGGTGTCGTGACCCCGGAAGTGTTGTGTCGGCGGAGAACCCGCTGAAGGCGAAGGCGGCTGGTGTTGGAGGCTGCTCGTCTGAGGGAGCGCGAGCGATATGAGAAGCTAGGCGGCTGAGGCGCCGGTAAGTAAGTAAATAAGTAAGTGAGGAAAGGAAGGAAGGGGTGGACGGGCCGTGACAGAGACAGAAGGGTGGCCGGGATGAAACCCCGCTGAAACTAAGCCAAGGCGACGGAGAAAAGGAGTCAAGAGATGCCTGTTTGCTCCTTAGCGTTCGGCGTGGGCGCCATATCCAAGGACTCTCTTTCCCCTGCACACCAACCCTGGAGGGTAGGCTGCCCTCAGGTGTGCTGAGGGGGGAGGCTGTAACTTATTCACACATATACCGCCAGCCCAACGCTGCCTCCACATCACTCGGGCTCTCTTTAATAGGCTTCCCGCCTTCCTCCTCTTGGCAGCGCTTTCCTAGATGTTCCTTTGGTTTTCAAGCGCCCCTATGTCTCCTTTTTTTTTTAAAGTGTGTTTTTGGGGGGGGGGAAATATGACTATGACTATCATTAAGTGTTGTATCAAGTGTTAAATTTGTACCCTATGACTGTCATTAAGTGTTGTAAGTGTTGTACCTTGATGAACATCTTTTATGTACACTGAGAGCATCTGCACCAAGACAAATTCCTTGTGTGTCCAATCACACTTGGCCAATAAAAAATTCTATTCTATTCTATTCTATTCTATGACTATCATTAAGTTTTGTACCTTATGATTCTTGACGAAGGTATCTTTTCTTTTATGTACACTGAGAGCATCTGCACCAAGACAAATTCCTTGTGTGCCCGATCCCACTTGGCCAATAAAAAATTCTCTTCTCTTCTCTTCTCTTCTCTTCTCTTCTCTTCTCTTCTCTTCTCTTCTCTTCTCTTCTCTTCTATTCTATTCTATTCTATTCTATTCTATTCTATTCTATTCTATTCTATTCTATTCTAATACATTATTGGGTCATTCCATGTCAAGTGGCCCGTTTTCAGAAAAGTGCCCAGCTCGATCATCACGGATTTCCATCCTAGATTTTAAGAAGCCAAACTTTACCCTTTTTTTCGCCCCTCGCAGTCATTTTCGGCCAACTTTGCACCCAGTTATCTAGATGGAGATCGCTTATGAGAATGTTTTTATTGTTTTGTTTAATAGAGGACAACAAGTTGTACAAGATGGCCATGTTTTGTTTTCTCTCAACAAAATATTGCTGGAGATATTATGTCTCAAAGTCGCTGAAACTAAGGAGTCATGCTGTAGAAGGCTGCAGAATGGGGTCATAAAAAGGTAAAGGTTCCCCTCACACATATATGCTAGTCGTTCCCAACTCTAGAGGGCGGTGCTCATCTCTGTTTCAAAGCTGAAGAGTCAGCGCTGTGCAAACACATCTCCGTGGTCATGTGGCCGGCATGACTAAACACCAAAGATGCACGGAACCCTTTTACCTTCCCACCAAAGGTGGTCCCTATTTTTCTACTTGCATTTTTTATGTGCTTTCGAACTGCTAGGTTGGCAGAAGCTGGGACAAAGAACGGGAGCTCACCCCATAATGCGGCACTAGGGATTCGAACCACTGAACTGCCGACCTTTCGATCGACAAGCTCAGCGTCTTAGCCACTGAGCCACATGATTATATCTCTGCAAGTATTGCATCGGCAAATGTAACACTTTACCAATGTTCATTGGAGATGTATGTGCATTTTGGCACCAAATTTCATCGAAATCCGTGATGGTCAAGATGGGAGCCCCAGACCACTTGACGTGGAATGAATGACCCTATTGTGTGTTACGGCGTTATTGCTAGCTATTGGTACAGTGTTTTGTGGTAGTCAGTGTATACACTTAACAACACATGAAACCCATGAATAAGTAACCACTTAGAACCAAATCAAAGCTTGTTTAGTCATTTTTGGCTCTTAATAACTTGATGAACAATGGATCGCCCTTTGGTAAGTACTGCTTTGATTTCTGTAAGCTCATGCTTGTACTGTCAGTGATAATATCTTGTCACTTTGTTTTGGTTGGCAAAATGTTTGGAACAGCAACCTCCAAAATTATAAGACCATTTTTAAAGGAGACACAAGGGGGGGAGAAATTCTGCATTGTGCTTTGTTGCATGTCAAAGTCTCTTATTATTTTTCCGGCTGGAGGCAGGAACACAATGTTCTGAAAGAATTTTATAAGTATGCACACCCAGGGAAGAATTGTGATGTAGGTTAATTCTGACTGTTTACTTGCAGGAACATTTTTTTCTTTTTTTCAAAATGGCCTCTCCATTCAATGGGCCCACAGCAGTTTCTGATGTAATTAAAGATCTAGATACTCAGATAGCTGTAAGTAAATTGGCTTGAAGTGACTGTCGCATGGCATGCTAGCATCATAATGAAAAGCTGCAGGTTTGTGACTTGTTCATTTTAATCATGTGCCGAGATTGAAATCTGATGGTAAACAAGCTTTGCAAGAATATATTGCTTTCCAGTTTATTAACAGAATATAATATGATCTGTGTGCTATTTCTTAATTCAAGACGTTGAATATGTGACTGAAATCTCTCTTCCGGGTCCTTGTACAGATTAGAACTTAGGTTTGCTTTATTATTCTATCAGTCGCTCTGCGTATTTCATTCTTATTGGAGCCATTAAATATTTTATAAATAGCCGCTACTCAGGAAAGTCAAGTTTTAACTTGGTTTTTAGGACAACAGTTAATCCAGGAATGATAAATTGGATTGTACCTACTTACTGTGCAACAGACCTAAATTGTGAAACTTTCAAATAGGTGATGTTGAAGAAAAGGCCAATACATTCTACATGTGTATCTCTTTAAAATTATCCTGAGAAAAGATACATCTTCCTAGGAAATAGATATTGAGAGAGCCATGCAAATAGTACTGGAAGAAGCTAACCCAGGCTGGATCTAATACAGTGCTTCCTCTCAGAAGTTGACTACCCTATCAATTTGGAAATCAAAGGAAACACTTTCCATGTAAACCAGTATTCTAGCATAATGTGAATGAGAATCTAAAGCTTATTCTGGCTTTGAGCTCCATGCCCTTCCTCTCTTTCATAGCCAGCTCCTTTTAATGGCAGTTGTATTCTACCTTGACAAGAAATATTGTATTATATTGAAAGTAGTTCTAGATGAGCATCTTATCCCCAAAACAATATCATTGTGTGGTGAGCAAAGCAAATGCATGATAATAAGAATAGAACATTAACATTGTAATCTTCTAAATATTTTGTGTATTATTCTATCTGGACCTTGTTCTTAAAACCGAAATAATAAAGATGATATTGAACTTGCTATTTTTGATTGTACACGCATAGCACGGTTTGGTCTTGATGTGGTGTTACAAGTTGCAGTGTTAAACTAATTATAGTCTGAGCTGAATTAATGTACTACATTCAATCATTTATGGCTCAGGAAAAAAACCTAAGAAGTGGACTATTTACAATATTGGCTATATTTTCACTGATAAGTTGCTTTTATAGTATAACATGTCCAAGATACTGACATTTCAATTCTGCCACCTTGTTTTTAACTTTGAGGTCTGTTTCTTCTTCTAGCTGATTGGTTTGGGCCCACATAATCCAAAAAAGAAGCAAGATCTGGATAAACTCTATGACCTCAAAGCTAAAGCTCAGCAGATTATGAACCAGTTTGGTCCATCTACCTTGATCAATTTATCAAACTTTTCTTCAATCAAAGGAGAAGCAGGCAACACTCCTCCTCATAGTTCCATGGCAAACAATACCTCTGTGGCAAAGATGCCTGGGACCCCCAGCAGTGGGGGGCGCCTCAGTCCTGAAAGTAATCAGGTAATGGGCCATGATGTGAGATGTCAGCAAATCTGGAGGGCTCTGGGGGGAGGAGGTTGCTTTAGAGGAAGGTGGGGAATTATGGCCCTTTTATGACTTGTGCACTTCAACTCCCAGAATTCCTGAGCCATGTTGGCTGAGGAATTCTGGGAGTTGAAGTCCACAAGTTCTAAAGGGGCCATAGTTCCCCACCTCTGCTTTAGAGGTTCCATTTAGGGGCACCGCCATATATGTTTCTGATTGGAAGTGCTCCTAAAGCAAGATCTTTTGGTCTTAACTGCACAGAAGCGACTATGGCAGAATGAACCCGATAAAATGTGCCGATATTTTCTCTAGATATTAACAAAGAAGAAACTGCAGGATCTGGTTAGAGAAGTGGATCCAAATGAGCAGCTGGATGAAGATGTGGAGGAGGTAGGCAGGCCTTAGCTGAAAGGAGCATCACAAACATCTAAACCTCTCCTTGGTTAAAACGTGCCATTTTATTCCTTCTAATTTTTCTCTTTGGGAGGGGGGGGAGTGGTCCCAAGAATGCTTTGTCAGTACCTTGAATTGTCAGAAGAATAACCTGAAGCAAAGCCATTCTTACGAATGCCGAATTCCGTTTTGACAGATGTTGCTGCAGATTGCTGACGACTTCATTGAAAGCGTGGTGACCGCTGCCTGCCAGCTCGCACGGCATCGCAAGTCTAACACTTTGGAAGTAAAGGATGTCCAGCTGCATCTTGGTCAGTGCAAAGACATACATGTGTCTATTTCATGATAGCTGCCAGCTTAACCTATCAGTTGTTTTGTCCATAACCTGCACCGTTTCCTCCTGGGCAGAGATAATCTGCAAACTTTCTCCCTCCAGTTATGTTGATTCTGTACCATCAAGCTTATTTTTGACACTTAGTGACTAAATAGAAAGATATCCCCCATAATCTATACCTAAACAGTTCTGTCAAATCTCCCAGCGGTGCATTTATTGCCACCTTAGCTAAATTTGTCCATCTTGCTGCTGGTCGCCCTCTTCTCGTTTTTTTCCCTTCTTTGCTCCTATCTGAAGCATAGTGATAAATACTGTCTGGACTTTTCGGGTCACAACTGAGCCTTCCAGAAGTTTTCTCTCTCTTGTATCATCACCACCTCACACACATGTGGGGTGCAGCTTCCTTGAGGCATGTGCGGTGGACATGATGAACTTTTGTAGCCTATCACTTCTGGAGGACACCAGAACGGAGAAGGTTGCGAGCAGCAGCATGGCAGTTTCAGTTCTGTGACTCTTGCATTGCTGTCATGTTTTAAAGCAGTATCTCCCACTCTTAGCCATTTCAAAATGTGTGGACGTCTACTCCCAGAATACCCCAGCCAGTCCACACTTCATAAAATTGCTAAGATTGGTAAACACTGTTTTATAGGGTAATGTGGCCTGGTAACTTTTGCACAGGTGCATCAGTGATTGCTGCAGTCTCATTGGGGCTCGTGGAAAGGAATCACAAATGAGGTTTCAGTCTCCTGCAATGACAGGAGCACCAAAAAGGCGGTTTCCAGATTCTTTCTGGTAACCTTAAATGGCATCACGGTTCACTTTTCCCATCTTTGCGTGCAAGCTTATCTTTTGTCACTCATCTGTAAGCCCAGAATAGAAGGTCCATATTGGAAAGTTTTAATATCTTGGGGTATTTTTTATGAAGTGCCTCACAGGTTTGCCAGAAGAGATACCAAAAAGGGCTCCGGAGGAGCGGTGGTGTCAAATTCCTGCAAAAGCATGTATTTTTTCAATGATATAGTGTAGGGCAGTGGTGAAATGTAAAATATGTTACTACCAGTTCTGTGGGCGTGGCTTGGTGGTGGGATAATGTGACTGGGTGGGCATGGCCAACTTTTTTTTTTACTTTTAAAAGCATTTTTTCTACAACCTCTTCGGCCGAAGAGGTTGTAAAAAATGCTTTTAAAAGGCTCTGATGATTCCAGCTGAGTTGCCTAATCGTCAGAGGCTTCTTTTCAAAGCATTTCTTTTTTGCCTTTAAAAAAAAAAGAGCCTCTGATGATCGTGCGGCTCAGCTGGGATCCTCAGAGCCTTTTAAAAGCATTTTTTTACAACCTCCAAAAAATGCTTTTAAAAGGCTCTGACAATCCCAGCTGAGCCGCACGATCATCAGAGCCTTTTTTTTCCCCCGTTACTTTTAAAAGCATTTTTTCCGGTCGAAGAAAAAATGCTTTTTAAAGTAAAAAAAATAAACCTCTGATGATCACGCAGCTCAACTGGGCATGGGAGGGGGGCAGGGATTTTTCCTACTGGTTCTCCGAACCACCCGCCGCCATCACTACCGGATCGAGCAATCCAGTCCGAACCGGGAGCATTTCACCCCTAGTGTAGGGGTCCCCAACCTCTGGGCCATGGCCAACTAGTAGGCCGTGAGCTGTTTGCAACCAGGCCACAGGAATGGTGAGCCCGCACATACACACGTTCCCACTTGAACAAACAGCAGGTGAACGGATGCACACGCTCCACTCGTGCACGCCACTTGCACATAACCATCTCCTCTTCCTCACCCCACCCCCACTCCCCGGTCTGCAAATCCAGAAAGGTTGGGGAACTGTAATATAGTGGAGTATTAATTCACTGCTTTCTAAATGGCTGAATCTGCTTCTCTTGCCTGTTTTTTTATCCCTTGTTCAAATCGTCCTCTGCTTATGATTTCATCTCACCACCATGACCCACCCTGATGTTCTCGCTGCCCCCAGAACGCCAGTGGAATATGTGGATCCCAGGTTTTGGCTCTGAAGAAATCAGGCCATATAAAAAAGCCTGCACTACAGAAGCTCACAAACAGGTAAGGATCTCTTTCCCACTTCCCCACATAATTCACACCTAAGTGAAATAATGCAGTGTGAAACAGATATTTTCTGCTCCATGAAACCAATGACAAATAGCAAGAAAAGGGAATGTCTCACATGAAAAATAGAGCTTGCTAACAAGTTGAGGTTTCATGCCCAATTTCTACTGTTCAAATTCCACTTTAGCTTTTTTTTTTTTTAAATCACGATGCATGCCTAATTGTTTTCTTAATTGTTTATGGATTTAAGTATTAAAAAAAATAGTATCTTCTAGGCCAGGGGTCTCCAACCTTGGTCCCTTTAAGACTTGTGGACTTCAACTCCCAGAGTTCCTCAGCCAGTTCTAGGCCGCATTCCACTTAAAATATAATCACAATTCTATTTATTAAAAAAGAAAATTTGTGGGGAATATTGTTCTAAACCAGGGCTGCTTACCCTGAAATTACTATTTGGCCTGTAAGGAAATAAACACAATTGGCCAAGTATCTTTCCTGCAAGCTCAAATTTGGAGATAACATGGTATGCCTTGGGAGTAATTTAAAGTGGGCGAAGAAGAGATGGGCGTCTTTAATTGGAGCCCCAAGCCAGCTTGGGAACTCAATAGCTGCTAGTATTCTGGAGAGGTGGATTGTTGGGTGAATTGCAGTTTGTTCGACTTCCGTTAATCATATCCCCAGTTTAACTTATCAAGTCTAATGGAAGTCATCCGCACCTCTCTTATCCCCCAAGGTCATCCACAGCTTCCATTGCATCAAGAGACCCCTCTTCATGCTGTCTTTCTCCCCCACACCCCCTTTATTTTTCAGAGAATGGCATTGATCCGCAAAACAACCAAAAAATAACTCTGGGAAAAGACGAAGAAATGAAAAGGAAAAAAAATAAGAAAAAGACTCTTCTATGAGAAAAAAAAGAAAAGTCTGCCTCTGAAGCTGTGGAGTACCCTTGAGGTCATCTATGGGATTTTTTTTGTTTTTTGTTTTTGCAATGCTTCACAGGGAAGCGTATATTTTCACAGTGCAGCAATAAAGGGTTATTAGAGAAGATCTGCCAACCATCAGTAGGTCTCTATTCCCCCAAAGGAACTTATCTCGGAGCATAGACTTTTATTTTCCTCCTCCTAAGTGATATTACGGTATCCATGATTGTCCAAGGGATAAAATATTTTGCTATTTTTGAGAACAGTATTAGAAGTGGCCATAGATGATTTTTTTTTTCATTTCCCCTCTGCCCCTCCTTACTTGTAACGTTGCTATTTACGGTATTTGGACTTCTTCCAGAAAACGAATGATGGATCTCAAAAGCAGACCACAGTATTGAAAGGAGCTTCGGTTGAAAGCAAATTCCTTCTTTTCTTTTTTTTTTTTTTAATTTAACCCTCAGGATGGTGGTAGGGGAAAAAAGTTGAATTCTTTTTGTACCACAAGTCCTGTAAAAATGCAGTAGAAACAAGACTTGAACTACAAAATTAAAAAAAAAAAAGTCATGGTTATAAACTGCCTTCCCAAGATAGTCTCTGACAAATGGCTGGGGAGTGGGACTGCTTGCCCTTCTTCGCATCCAGAAGTTTGTGGTACAATCTGTGGCTCGTTCGTTCTTCTTTTTTTTTTTTTACCCTCCTGTAAGAATGAGTGAAATACACCTTTTGATCGAATGCTGGCACTCTCTTCCCAGGAAGGTTCTGAATTCTTAAAAAGCACACTTGACATCCAGCATTTTACTGGCTTGTAGAAGTATTTGCTGTTTCAGATATTTGTGCATTGTGAAAACGACTTCACTGCTTCTGGAGGGGAAGGTTCTTTCTGAAGCAGGTGTTTGCAGAAAGCGTGTCTCCTCCCCTCCCCTCCCCCACTTCACACTTGATAAAAGCTGCATGGGAGCAGCCGAGGGGATGCTTGGCCAACATTCTGAATTGAGGAAACAGCCATTGATTTGGGTTCCACATCCCTCATTGTCTTTTGTTCTCTATAATGTAAGTTCTGACTGCATTAGCTTTGCGTTGAGCCATCCAGCAGGGACTTTTAAAGAAGAATTTGTGTAAGTTTCCACTAGTTGAAAATGTAACAATAAATGAATACCCTATGTATCTGCTTTCCTAAGGCGTGTCGTGAATTATGCTAAGGTGACAACCACAATTATTAAGTGCTTTGAACAAGAAAATGGCATCGACAAGCTGGGAAGAACACAACGGTTCTAGTAGGGAAACCAGCTATGAATAGTGTGAAACATTATTCTTATGTTCCCAATCTTTTAGATCTTCCCATTTTCTCAGATTAATGCTTAATGTAGAAGAGATATTAGCTTTCATTTTATCCTCAGAAGCTATAGAATTGAGAAATAACAAGCAGCCTAAAAATAATTCAGAACTTCACAAGGGGATTGGGGCAGTGGTGAAATCCAAATTTTTTTACTACCGGTTCTATGGGCATGGCTTGGTGGGCATGGTGTGGCTTGGTGGGTATGGCAGGGGAAGGATATTGCAAAACCTCCATTCCCTTCCCACTCTGGGGCGAGCCAGAGGTGGCATTTGCCAGTTCTCCAAACTGCTCAAAATTTCCGCTACCGGTTCTCCAGAACCTGTTGGATTTCACCCCTGGATTGGAGCTGTATTTTCCAAAGACGCAATCCACTTCTTTAACAGTGGCAGCTTACAAGATGTGTGGACTTCAATTCCCAGAATTCCCCAGCCATCACGCTAGGGAAGTTGCCACATTGGAGACACACTGCCTTAACCAATATCACCACATGGACTTATGTTCTATCTCTCTTATGGTTAAAGCTGTCCATCTCACTGGGCCCTTTCATCTCTTTGCCTCTGGGATTAGCCACTGACCTGCATCCGGTTTCTGGCCCTGATCAGGAGCTATTAACGGTGAAGAACTTTCCGTAGGCTACAGGAGATATTTTCATGCAGGGCTGTTAATGTACATCTGCTTGTTTATGGGATTTAATGGAAGCTGTAGAATGCCACATTTATAGTCCAGTGTCTAGTCTAGTGCATCCTTGGGGATTTTTTTTAATTGAAAAAAAATGGATTAAGGAAAAAAGATGGAATAACCACTGAATAGATTTAGATTAGCACATTTAATCTGCTTTCCTCCATCCAGGTGTATTAAGATGGAACTCTCACCACTTCTAACCAGCAGCCATGCTACTGATATATAGTGTGGACTGCACCCATACACTGAAGTGAACTGTTTATTTTAAATGTACCTGCAAAACCAACATAAGGTGAAATTATGGGTACTTAAAAGTTACTGTTGTCACAACAAATACCATGGTTCAGAGTCGGTTTCTCCTTATCCTGGTATCAACAACTTGTAATTCCAGTTGTCTTTTAAAAGCCGCACTGTCTAATGTCATCTACACAGGTCTGAAACTAAAGAATCTGAAATAACATCAGCTTCAATGTCTTTAGTGTCTACATTCTTTGTTACTGAAAGCTAAATACATTACCGATAAGCATGGAAAACTCCCTCCTTCTCATTATGCCTGATTGAACCTGTGAATATTTTATAGTTTGATACTTAAATATATCATTTGGCATTCCAGGAAATTACAACAGGTTCCTTTTTTTTTCCCTTCAAAAAATCAAATCGTTAGTGCTTTAAAAGGTGAAGTCTATTTAAATCATTATTGCATTGCTGTGGAATTAAGCATGTTTTAACTTGTTAAGTCTGCAAAGTACCTCGTTCACCTTTAAAGCTGTTTTGTGTACTGCATTTGTTCTAGTCTGAAGAGGAAAGCCCAGGAAAATTATAAAGGAAAGATGACAGTTTGAGTGAAACAAGCAATGCCACTTAATAAAAGCTTTACCTGGAAGAAATTTAGTTCAAACTCTGCTACTTTTCATTTGTCGCTGGGCTTGGCATTAAGAGCATCTTAATAGAGACGGCAAAATGGCACCAACTGCTAGTTCTCTATCTTACTTTACAAAAGCAGAAAACGATTCTCTTTTCTAACCACATGATAAAGCACAATCTAAAATCTGCCACTTAAACTGGAGTAACTGAGTTGGTTACCAATCAGAACAGGAAGTGATATACTGTATGGTATTGGGTTTGTTAGATTTTTTTTTGATTTTTTTTAAATTTGCATTTATATCCCGCCCTTCTCCGAAGACTCAGGGCGGCTTACACTATGTTAGCAATAGTCTTCATCCTATTTGTATATTTATATACAAAGTCAACTTATTGCCCCCAACAATTTGGGTCCTCATTTTACCTACCTTATGAAGGATGGAAGGCTGAGTCAACCTTGGGCCTGGTGAAACTAGAACCTGCAGTAATTGCAAGCAGCTGTGTTAATAACAGACTGTCTTACCAGTCTGAGCCACAGAGGCCCAGATGGCGCTTATGTTTGTTATATTTCAAGCTGAGTCTTCAGAATGAAGCTGAAGCTGACTTCAAAAAAATCAAATTGTTAGTGCTTAAAAAGGTGAAGTCTTTACATCAGTGGTAGTCAACCTGGTCCCTACCGCCCACTAGTGGGCGTTCCAGCTTTCATGGTGGACGGCAGGGGTTTTGTCCGATACTGAAACACTTTCCTTTTTTTAAATATTAATTGACTTTTTAAAAAAATTTCATAGCATTATTTAAAAACATTTTCATTAGGTTTTCATAAAATTCCCCGTGACAATTTAAATTTCTGAAAATATACTATTTGTATCGCCCGCGCATAAGTTTAGTTCACGTTACATAAGTGAAACTAAATGGCGCTATAGTGCGACTGCAAACAAAAGAGCCTCGTCCCAGAATAGCTCGCGCATCTCCCCCTACACCACCCAGCTGTAACAGACAAGCAGAGCTGGTAGCCGGCACCCCTCCCCCAAACCCAATCCACGATGCGTGAGAGGCATGCGCAGATGACGATACACGGCGCATTGCGGTGGAACTGGCGGGCGGTTAGAAAATTTTACTACTAACAGAGATACAAAAGTGGGCGGTAGGTATAAAAAGATTCACTACCCCTGATTTACATCATTACATTGCAAGGTACTCCAGTTTTAAGATTTTTGATGTAATGTAATGTAATGATGAGAATCGGACACAGCTAGTTTTGAAGCAGTGTAAGAATGTGATAAACATCAGTATATTAAGGACAATATATTGTCACCTGAGAATGCTCTGATCATCCTTTAATGTCACAGAGTAGTGATGGCATGCAAATATTGTGCTCTGTGCTTACCTGAAGGTGTGAATGGACGTATACAGATGGAATTTGTGAGAGACTCGCTCAAACAGATCAAGGTTGATTCTGGAAGGTTTCAGCTAATGTAGCTTGAGAATGATGAATAAATAATCACCCGCTCAGAAATCTCATTCTTTACAGCACTCTCTGGCAGTTTACAATTTCAGCATATTGCCCCCAACAATCTGGATCCTCATTTTACCAACTTGGGAGGCTGGAAAGGAAGGCTGAGTCAACCTCGAACTCTGTCAGGATCAAACTCCTTGCTGTGGGCAGAGTTAGCCTGCAATGCTACATCCTAACCACTGCACCACCATGGCTCTAATAGAGTAGACTTGGCTGTAATTATAAGTTTTACTGAATAAAGCCTCTGTAAACAAGTGTCTGGAGATGTAAAACAATGGCAAAGTGCAAATTTTGGAGAGAAAGACAAAAGTTACCGACAGCTGAAAAAATAATTACTGTATTTTTCAGAGTATAAAGGTAAAGGTTCCCCTAGCACACACGTGCTAGTCGTTCCCGACTCTAGGGGGTGGTGCTCATCTCCGTTTCAAAGCTGAAGAGCCAACGCTATCCAAAGACGTCTCCGTGGTCATGTGGCCGGCATGACTCAATGCCAAACGCGCATGGAATGCTGTTACCTTCCTATTTTTTCTACTTGCATTTTTACATGCTTTCGAACTGCTAGGTTGGCAGAAGCTGAGACAAGTAACAGGAGCTCATCCCGTTACACGGCAGCACTAGGGATTCGAACCACTGAATTGCCGACCTTTCGATCGACAAGGTCAGTGTCTTAGCCCCTGAGTCACTGCGTCTGCATCGCGTTCAGAGTATATGGTGCACCTTTTCCCTCCCCCCCTAAAAGTGGGCAAAAATGTAGGTGTGTCTTATAGACTGAATACAGGCGTTTTTGGCCTCCTGAAACCTCTGTGTGTTGCGTTTTTGCCCTCCCCAGCCCCCAGAAGCACTCTGCAGGCCAAAAATAGGTGCTTTTTTGTCAAAAACATGCCCATTTTCACCAAAAACGGGCTGTGCAGAGCACTGCAGAGTGCTTCTGGGGGCCTGGGAGGGCAAAAATCCGATGCGTAGAGACCAAAAACCATTTTTTCTTGTTTTCCTCCTGTAAATTTAGATGTGTCTTATAGTCTGAAAATACGGTAGATAATTTCGCATCCCTGGAACTGAGACGGAATTGTGTTTGAGATTTAAAATAATTCCAGCATATTCTGGTGTAGATATTAGAGAAAAAGTTATTAAAGTTTTAGGAAATTTTTTCGATTGGGATGAGGAGGTATTGGAGGCATAATTTGAGAAGGTATATAGAATAAATAAAGAGATTTTCAATAATAAATACAAAAGACTAGGGGTGACATTCCTTACCGCTTTGAAAGTGTGCGCGCATGTCACATGCATGCGCAGACCTTCTGCACATACGCAAAACCTGCGCATGAACAGAAGGTAAAAAAACACATTACTTCCTGGTTAAAACCAGGAAGTAATAACACCCAGGCGGGTGGGCAGAGCTTTGCTCCGCCATTGCTACTGGA
This sequence comes from Ahaetulla prasina, assembly GCF_028640845.1. Taxonomy (NCBI): domain Eukaryota; kingdom Metazoa; phylum Chordata; class Lepidosauria; order Squamata; family Colubridae; genus Ahaetulla; species Ahaetulla prasina. Next base: position 18,183,415 of record NC_080548.1, read on the forward strand.
TCGCTGAACTACCAGCTACGATTGCTACGTGGCTACGCGATCCAGTCTGATCCGGGAGCATTTCACCCCTGCAAAAGACTAATAATATATATGTAACTTAATAGAGTTAAATTTATAATTATAATTTTAACTACTATAAAGAATAGAAGTCACCTCGTATCTTTTTTCTTCCTATTTTTCTTTTACTATTTTTCCTTTCTTGCATTAGCTTTCTCCTTTTTTCTTATATTAGTCTGTATCAGTTTTTATCTTTTTTAAAGAAGTAATTTGTAAAAAAAGTTTCTGTTTCATCCCCACCGCTTCAGTGACAATGAGTAGATTGGGAAAAGACCCTTCCTTACCACTAGATAATTTATGGAAACAATTTTAATAAACATAATCCAATTTATTTATTTTTTACAAAAAAGGGTCCTGAGATGTAATTCCTGCAAGAGAAAATGATTCTCTAAATCAGGGGTCTCCAACCTTGGCAACTTGAAGACTTGTGGACTTGTGGACTTCAACTCCCAGAATTCTTCAGCCAGCAAAGCTGGCTGAGGAATTCTGGGAGTTGGAGTCCACAAGTCTTCAAGTTTCCAAGGTTGGAGACCCCTGCTCTAAATAACATGTGAAGTGCAGTCAGTAGCTAGAAGTGTGTGACATAACTACAAAGGAAAGATAAGCTCTAACCGTCAATGAATCCTTGTTTACTGTTAGAGATGTGTATGGAAAGTTGACCACAGCTGCCACACCAAACAAGGTACTGTGCTCCATGGGTATCCCAGCTTGATTCTTCATGAGCTCAACTCTAGCTTGGCCGCTTCACCTGAACACTTGTTTTTAACATTTTGTGACTTGCAAGTATAAATGAGATTGTAGGCCTCTCTGATGGAGTCTTCAAGATTTGTGTCCGCAAAGGAGGCTTGCAAAATTTGCTTTGCAAAATTCTGCTCTGCAAACCCCATGGGGCACGTATAAATCATATTTATGGATGCCGCAGATTGCATTGTACTTAAACCATAGTGGCTTTAGTCAATGAATTACGGCTTCACAACTTCACAGTGTAGCACAATGTGTAAATTCTCTTGCAAAATTGTTAACACAAGAACGTCCCGCTTACACAGTGGCTCTTGTCTTTCAGCTAACAAGAACACTGCTTTCTCTTTTCCTGAGTGGGAACTTCTGGCTGAACCGGCGATGGCAGTTTGGTTTTCACTCCATCCCACTGTGGACCAGGTTTCATCACCCCACTTTTCAAGGCCTTGTAGATGCCCAGAGTTAACAGTTGGAAAACTGCCTCCACGTTGCTGCTACTTTTCGCCGAAGTCTCGATATACTTTGCTTCGAAAGAAACCGCCAGCTTCTCGGCCTCCTTTTGTCCTACCTTCCGTTTAGCCTCCAGGTCACTCTTGTTCCCCACCAGCAGGAAAACTGGGCAGTGAGGTTTGACTGTGTCCACCACTTCCTGGTGCCAGCTCCTGATGTTCTCAAATGATGCCCGGTTGGTTAGGTCAAACATCAGGACTCCCCCAGCTGCGTTACGGTAGTAGGAACGGGTCACTGACCTACATCACAGAAAGATTTGTTCAGCATGGAAACATTGCAAGAAGCCAGAAAGAGTCGAGTCGAGTCGATTCGAGTCGAGTCGAGTCGAGTCGAGTAGAATAGAATAGAATAGAATTTTTATTGGCCAAGTGTGATTGGACACACAAGGAATTTGTCTTGGTGCATATGCTCTCAGTGTACATAAAAGAAAAGATACGTTCATCAAGGTACAACATTTACAACACAATTGATGGTCAATATATCCATATAAATCATAAGGATTGCCAGCAACAAGTTATAGTCATACAGTCATAAATGGAAGGAGATAGGTGATGGGAACTATGAAACGATTAATAGTAGTGCAGATTCAGTAAATAGTCTGACAGTGTTGAGGGAATTATTTGTTTAGCAGAGTGATGGCCTTCGGGAAAAAACTCTCCTTGTGGAACGGAACGGAACGGAACAGAATGGAACGGAATAGAATTCTTTATCGGCCAAGTGTGATCAGACACACAAGGAATTAGAAAAGAGTTTTCCAAGCTATATTTAAGTTCAACAAGAAACTAAAGACAAATCTATCTCTTTCACCCAAATGGAGCCAGGAGCTCCCGTTTCTATCTTTCATAAGGAAAGTACCGTAATTGCTTCCCAGTCAATGAAGATTGATTTATTTGGCAAAAACATTAACTTTCTAATTTTATTTCCAGTTTAATGCTAGTGCTTTGTAAACATCAATTTTGTATTTACAATATGCACTTGGGGGTTCTCTGAACTGCACAGAATCTTAGCTAGAGGTTCTCCCGAACCCCTGCGAACCCCCAGCAGCCTCACCCCTGGGTTGTAAGATGAGAACTGCTCATTAGGGAAAGAAAAAAAAAATGCCAGACTCTCATAGCTCCTCTGAGACTAAATAGCTTTGTTCTTTCTTTCCCTGGGGACATCTAATCATCATGTGGTTGCAGTTAGTAAGATCCTTATCATAGCATTGCTCTTTATTTCTTTTCTTCATGCATCCCATCTGTTCCTTTGTTTGCTTATTCCTCACATTTACACAGCCACCCGTCTCAGAAATGTGACTCTTGGGAGGCACACGATTAAAAACAACCATAAAAAAATTAACTTCCATAATAAAAAGCAGCCATACTGTATAGCAGGGGTCTCCAACCTTGATCCCTTTAAGACTTGTGGACTTCAATTCCCAGAGTCCCTCAGCCAGCTTTGCTGTTTTTGTTGTAAGTCTTCCAACTTACAACCATTTGTTTAGTGACCCTAAGAAGTGACAACAGCACTGGAAAATATTACGACTGTTTTTCACACATAGAACCATTGCAGCATCCCACGGTCACATGATCAAAATTCAGACGCTTGGCCACCGGCATGAATTTATGACCATTGCAGCGTCCCAACTCCCGGGGTCGTGTGGTCCCCGTTTGCAACCTTCTGACAAGCAATGTCAACGGGAAAGCCAAATTCATTTAACAGCCATGTTACTTAACAACTTCAGCGGTTCACTTAACAAACTGCGGCAAGAAAGGCCGTAAAATAGGGCAAAAATCAAGTTGCTTATCTACATAAATTTTGGGTTCAGTTGTTGCCGTAAGTCAAGGTCTGCCTGTACATTACACTGTTTTCATACTCTATGACGGGGTGTCAAACTCGATTTCAATGAGGGCCATATCACGGCTGTGTTTGACCTCGGAGGGCCTGGGGGTACGTGGTTGGGGTGGGGGATGGGCATGGCCAGCTCACTGTCACTCGTGTTGGGGGGCAACTGTGGTGGCCAAGTGCTAAGGCAGGACTTCCCTGAGACCCTCCCTCATTCTCATTATAATCTCCCTTCCTTCCTTCCTTCCTTCCTTCCTTCCTTCCTTCCTTCCTTCCTTCCTTCCTTCCTTCCTTCCTTCCTTCCCTCCCTCCCTTCTTTTTCCTTCCCTCTTCATTCTCCTTTCTCCTTCCTTCCCATCTTCCCTTCTTTTTCTTTGTCTTTCCTCTTTCTCCTTTCCTGTCCCTTCTTGCATGCTCAAATGCAAAAGGGGAAACATTTCTCCTTTTGTTTTGTTTTTAGTTTGTTCTGAAAGCCCTCTGGCAGTGAAAATGGAGCTTGGAGGGGGGGGGCATTGTGCCCCATTTTCAGCCACACCAGCCTCCTGCAACCCTCCGCAAGTGAAAATGGAGCGCAGGAGCGGGACACGGGGGACCCCCAAGCTGCATTTTTGTTGGTAGATGCACTGCGGGCCAGTCATTTGCTGTTTCCAACCCGGCCACACGGGCCAGATCTAAGCACCCCATGGGCCAGATTCGGCCTGCGGGCTTTGAATTTGACACCCCTGCACTATGGGAATCTAACTAAAAACAGTGCTGGGAATCTGAAGTTTTTACTCCTCCAAACAAGGAAGTAAGCCTCCCTTTCTTTTCAGGCTCCATCAACTCATTTCATTAACATCTTCCAAGGCTTGGATTAAAAGTCCATCGCACCTGACATTTTGGCTGGGGGACCCCAGACCAGCCTTTCTCCCCCTGACTCACTCACCTGAACCGTTCTTGGCCGGCAGTATCCCAAAACTGCAGCTTGATACGCAGGTTGGGTTCCATGAGCTCCAGAAAGTGGACATAAAAGTCCACCCCCACCGTTTGGTTCATGGATTCTGTAAAGACCCCGTCGGCGTAGCGCTTCAGAAGACACGATTTCCCCACCGTGGAATCGCCCAGCATGATGATCCGGAACTGATAGTCCCACGGAGAATCCACAGCCATGGGAAGGCTTGAGGGAGAGAGAGAGAGAGCGCCCTTGGAAGCTGCTATCTCTCCTGTGCCTGGGTCAGTGTGGGTCTGAGGGCATGCACGCGCGGGCACTGGTGGAGCGGAGAAAGAAGACACATACTGACTCAAAACAAACAGGAACACTCTCCAATCCGGTCCCAAGCAGTGGGAAAAGCCGAGATCTAGTTGAGACTTGTTTTAGATTAGCACCAGTAATTGCTCTCCCATTGACTGCCTGAGGCTGTGTGGCTCTCTTATTCCATGTTTGGGCAGGCAGGCTACTCCTAAGGGCAGCAGGATGTATGCATGCTCTCCCTGTCCTGCTCCTCCCTGAAAATGGGCCGGGTTTATTCAAGGCCAAGCCGGGCCATGCACGAACACATTTCACCTACATTCCAGACTTCAATAAAAGGTTCCTCTTTCTTCGGGTATGAAAGTAGCCTTCTTAGGCAGGATAGGAAACAAAACTCCCAAAACTCAGAGGAGAATGTTGTGCAAACACAGCCAAAATGTGTACACACCTGACCCCATGTAGCTGAACAATAATGTACACACTAACATGCTAGACCGGGGTGTCAAACTCTATTTAAGGGCCGCATCAGGGTTTGGTTTCACCTCGGGGAGGGGGGGCATGGCCAGCTCGACATCACTCGTGTCAGGGGCACCTGTGGTGGCCCAAGCGCTCTGCGAGTGAAAAAGGGCTCCGCGAGCTCTGTTTTCAGCTGCCAAGGCCTCCGTGAAAACGGAGCTCGGGAGAGCCACAGAGGGTTGCAGGAGGCCATTGCAGCCTAAAACTGAGCTTGTGGAGCCTGTTTTCGCTGGCAGAGCGCTTGGGTCACCGCAGGTGCCCCCAAGCTGCATTTTCACTGGCAGAGGGTTGCAGAAGGCCGTGGCAGCTGAAAACGGAGCTCAGGAGTCTGTTTTCACTGGCAGAAGCATCGCGAGCCAGTCCTTTGCTCTTTCTAGGGCAGCCCCGTGGGCCAGATCTAAGTAACCCACAGGCCAGTTCCAGCCCCTGGGCCTTGAGTTTGACACCCCTGTGCTAGGCTAACATGTGATTGCCTAATCAGTAGGCAATTCTGTCTATGTGTTGATGTACATATATGTGTGTCTTTGCACGCATTTGATATATTGCAGTCACGGAGAAAGCCAGTTTACAGGAAGTAGATGCCCCCTTTCAAAAGGTATTACATGTTGTGTCTCGTCCAATCTCACCTCAGCCAGGGTCTTCTTATCTGCTTCCGAACACGGAGGAATGTCCTAGTATGCCTCCCGGCCCCAGCCCTGGCTCCATGCCCAGACAGGCTGAAGAGGAAGAAATACCTCCAGCCCCCAGCTCTGGCTCCATGCCCAAGCAAACGGAGCAACTAGACCCCTCCCCCTCCTCCACAGCATGTGAGCCTGAGGGAGGTCAATTACCAACAGCTGCCGACTGGAGTGACCCTCGCGTCAGAAGACTTGATAGACGGAGGCAACAGAAGGAAGGGAGGGGCAGGCCTGGATAAGTGCTGAGTCATGGAGCCACACCCCATGGCCTATATAAAAGATCTGCTTTCTGGCAGTCTCTGAGTCAGGCAAAGTCTACCTTATCTTGCTGAAGTCACTTTCTGGTCTCCTGCCTGCCCTGAGGACTTTGCTAGGACTTTGGCAGAGCTGCAGAGGCACACCTGATTCGGATTTCCCTGACCCGGCCGTCAGCGGAGGAGTGGGACACGACATTACATATATGCAGCAAGGCTGTGAGATAGAAAATACAGGTAGTCCCCGACTTACAACAGTTCATTTAGTGACCATTCAAAATTACAGCGGCACTGAAAAAAGTGACTTTTGACCATTTTTCACAGTTACGACCTTTGACCATGACCTATCCCCATGATCAGGTGATCAAAATTCAGATGCTTGGCAACCGATTCAAACACTTATGACAGTTGCTATGTCCCAGGAGAACATGATTCCCTTTTGCGACCTTCTGACAACCGGGTTGCTAACTTATTAACTGCAGTGATTCATTTAACAACTGGGACAAGGAAGGTTGTAAAATGGGGCAAAACTCACTTAACAAATGTCTCACTTAACAGCAGAAATTTGGCGCTCAGTTGTGGTCGTAAATTGAAAACTGGGCTGGCCTGATAGTTTTTAATGGGGCTTTTAGATGGAGTTTTTAACTTAATTTTTTAGTTCTATTGGATTTTAGTGTTAGCCAATTTGAATAAGCTTTTTAATAATGCTCTTAATCTTTTATATGTTTATATGCTTGTTTTATTTGGCTGTAAACCGCCCTGAGTCCTTCGGGAGAAGGGCGGTATATAAATTTAAACAATAAATAAATAAATAAATAAAATCTTGAGCTGCTCAGAATTGAATTCTTAGCGATGGGCAGAGTTAGCCCGCAATACTACATTCTAACTACTGCACCACCGTGGCTCTACAACAGTGGTTCTCAACCTTTATAGTGCTGCGACCCCTTTAATACAATTCCCCACGATGTGGCGACCCCAACCATAAAATTATTTTCGTTTTGAATTTATCGCGCCTGAAGCTGTACTGGCTAGCGATCTGAACTGCTTGCGATTGCCTTGAGGACGGAGGCATTAAAGCGGAGACTCCTCCCCAATTAAGTTTATCGAAGCCAGATTAGGCTAGCGATTGGGAGTGATTGCAGCTGGCTTGAGAGGGAGACATCAGAGCAAAGATTTCTCTCTTTTTTAATCTTTTTTCTCTTTCATCGTGCCTGAAGCCAAATTTGGCTAATGATTTGAAGAGCCTGCAGCTGGCTTGTGGAGTCAACCATTAGAGCGCAATTCTTCGACTTGCAAGTATACTTCCCATATTTCCGATGGTCTTAGGCGACCCCTGGCAAATCGTCATTCGACCCCCAACGGGGCCCCGACCCACAGGTTGAGAACCGCTGCTCTACAAAAGGTGATTTACACTGAAATCCCATCTGCCAGTAGTTCACGACTTACAACTATTTGTTTAGTGGCTGTTCAAAGTTATAACGTCACGGAACAATGTGATTTACAATTGGTCCTCGCACTTATGATAGTATCCGCATGGTCATGTGATGAAAGTTTGGGCGCGTGGCAACTGGTGTGTATTTACCATAGCTGCACCATCCTGGGATTCTGCATTTGCCATTTGTGACTATCCCAGCTGGCTTCTGACAAGCACAGTCAATGGGAGAAGCTGGATTCATTTACCAACCACAGAAAAAAAAAAAAGAGAGAGCGAGAGAGAGATAAAATATGACTCATTTATCAACCGCTTTGCTTAGCAATGGAAATTCTGGTCTCCATTGTGGTTGTAAGTCGAGGATTACCTGTACGGTAAGGATTACCTGTTAGGTAAGCAAGGCTTTCATTGGGACTTTTTTATGGCGAGCAATAAAATGTGATGAGGTTCAGCTAGGAGGTAGGCATGGTGCCCAGCAGTGGTGGCTTTCAGAAATTTTCGCTATCGGTTCAGTGGGTGTGGCTAGGTGGGGGCATGTGACTGGGTGGGCATGGCCAACTTGACATCACTCATGCCCACTCAGTCACATGACCCTGCCATCTAGCCCCGCCTACAGGAAAAGGTAGGACATTTTTTTGAATGTCCACCTATCTACCCCTGCCATCCTTTCGCCAGTCGCCCCCATTTTCTCTCCTTTAGTAGTCCCGGCCCCAGCCCCACTTCCTCCCTCACCACTGCCTCTTTGGACTGCTTACCTTCCGCGGTGGCTGGTCCAGAGTCCGAAAGGCAAGCTGACCGGAGTTTTCGGCGGCCCCCAGCCAGCCGCCACTGCTGGAAAGCGGCTGGCAAAGAAGCCTCCCAGCCTCTTTGAGAGCTGCTTTGTGGCTGCAGGCCGCCGAAAAGTACTGGAGGTTACAGAAAAAGCTGCTGCCGTCACTGCCATGTTCTTTGCACATGTGCATCCCATTGGACTTGCAAGGCAATGGGATGCGCATGTGCGAAGAACATGGTGGCAACGAACATGATGGGCATGGAGAGTGAGCAGTGACCGGGGGCCTGGTTCGGGGGTGTGGCCAGCCAGCTATCACTATCAGTTCAGTGGCCTTGGCCAAATTTCCGCCAACGGTTCGTGCGAACCAGCTGAATATAATCTCTGGTGCCCAGCTAGAAAAGGATACCTAACCAATGTTGGCTAATCTAGAAAGCAAGCAAGCAGAGCTGGTCCATAATGCTTTGAGAGACCAGTAGGAAATCTGTCTGCTGTGGGTTAAACTGGGAAGGTCAAGCAAACCACCCCAAGAAAATATAGGAAAACCACTTCCAAATCGCCTGGAAGCTGTAGAGAGGTGTCCCCAACAGACCACAAGTAGATTTCAACTCAGGAGGTTTTTATTTTACTATTAGACTTAGGGTTATTGTTTACCTATCAAACCCAGAGAAAGCATCACTTTTCCTTCAGCAATAGACAGAACAATGTTTTAAACCCTTGTTTCCCTTCGTTTCAAGAATTACACACCTAGAGATCATTTATTGTGCTTTGAGCACTACTCAGCATGGAAAAGGGGCCAGTGAAGACCATAACAATAAACAAAGCCTTTTTACATTAAATATTTTCAGGATTTTTTTAAAAGTTAAATTTAAGTTAAGGAGATGACATGGTGGAAATGAAGACTGTTTCAAAAAGTTTGATAAACACAAGATTCTCTCCAGCTCATCTCCCAGGTCCATACAACAAGGTCTGAACTGAATAATGTGGAAAGGAACTGTTTCATCATCATCATCTCAGTGGTGGGTTTTGACCAGTTCGGGCGAACCGGTAGCGCCGGTGGTGGGACGCTCCGGCCACCCGCCCAGACGTCATCACAGATGCTCTGCGCATGCGCTGACATTTGCGAACCAGTAGCAAAGGTAAGTGAATCCCACTCCTGCATCATCTTCATTTAACGATCCCATAATCCCTTGCGGCGTGGAGTCAGGGCAGCTGAAATGGAGCTAACGGAGTGTTTTAATGGAAATAACCTGTTTCTAATCCACAAAATCCAGAAGAAAGCTCCACAATGGTGCTGGGATTAGTGCGGCGTCTTTACGCCACATCCTGACTCAGCAGACATTTCTTAAGCCGTCTAAGTGCTACTGTCAGAACTGCCATCGTACGCTTGAGCTTCCCGTTCACCAGCTGCCAGTCTGCCATGAACGACAGGGAGGAAGGAGCTGGATGGGATTGGGGAAGAACTAACTACTCATCCTACTTTCCAGAGACAACATCTCAAGGTCAAACCCTGGGAATAGAATGGAACGGCTCACCATCTTCAATGGCCTGTTGAAGTTCCCAAAACAATTTATTCAAATACAACTGGACAGTGAGGGACCAAGGGAGGAAGGGAACTGAATGGGTGACATCAATCGAGGAGTTATGGCAAGCAAATTTCAGTTCTGGCTTTGCTACGCTGTAAACCACTTGGCTTTTAATCAAAGTCTTTCACTGCAAATGGAGTCGAAGGTCTTTCTTAACTAGAGGATTAAGACAGGGCAGGTCTGACAACTACCTCTGTCTGTCTGGCAATCCTTCTCATAACTTATCCCTTCCATCAGCAAAATTAGCGTCTGGATGAATGAGGACATAAAAACCCTGTGCAGGTCGGGATTATGAACTGCAATTATCAGGCTAGCGATGTGAAAGTGGGCTGAAGGGGGGACCTCTTTTTAGGATCCAATCTGGGTCGGTCACCAGGACCAGAGGTTTAATCTTCAAAGCTTTCAGACTCATTCTGGAGCCCATCCTCCGGGGCGAAAGAGACGTTCCCTGAGGATGGGCTCCAGCACAAGTCTGAAAGCTTGGAAGAGGAACCGTCCGCTGATCGACCCAGATGGGATCCTGCAACCTTATCTTGGGACATATATATTTGCCTTCCTTTGTGATATCTTTTTAGGTTTGATGCTAAAAATTATTTTAAGCTGGGAATTAAAAAACAAAAATGCCCGTCTCTTTTATATATAAAAAAAACCCAAAAACCAGAAAAAAATGTATTTCTGATTTTCAGCAGGAAACAAGATCTGAGATGAGATCAGAAAGATCAGAGGTGAAATCCAGCAGGTTCTGACAGGTTCTGGAGAACCTGTAGCAGAAATTTTGAGTAGTTCAAAGAACCGGCCAATACCACCTTTGGCTGGCCCCAGAGTGGGGTAGCAATGGAGATTTTGCAATATCCTTCCCCTGCCACACCCACCAAGCCACACCACACCCACCAAGCCATGCCCACAGAACCAGTAGTAAAAAAAATTGAACTTCACAACCGCAGAGGAGGTAATAAAGTAGTTGGGGTCACAGGTTGTGGATGATCTCACCTGGGTAAGGATTAACCCAATGGATTAAGTCTGTGTTTCATCTAAAGAAGAATTCTATTTTGAGTAACCAGTGTCCTGTAACGTCCAGTTCTAACTGAGTTAACACTGGCATGCTTCTTTGGATGGCTTCTTCCTTTGCAGACTGCTCGCCCTCCTCTTATACACGATTTTCACACCATCCCAGCCTTCCTGCAAGTCAAACTCTTTGTTTCTCAGAGCCTCGTAGATAGCATTGGTGATGGTCTCGAAAGCCAGGTCTATGTTGGTGTCAGTTTTGGCAGATGTCTCTATGAAAGATGTGCCTAGAGAAGTAGCCAAGCCCTCTGCTTCCTCCAGGGTGACCCTGTTCATGGACTCGAGATCGCACTTGTGACCAACTAGGAGGAAAATTACTTTGTCCATCACGTTGGTCACCTCATTGTACCAATCAAAGATGCTCTCAAAGGACCTTCGGTTGGTCATATCAAAGATCAGCAGCACACCAACCGCATTGCGGTAGAAAGACCTGGTGATGCACCTAAGAGGAAGAAAATGCCAAATTGAAACATTAGCCTTTTTTCTCCAAGATATCAAGAATTATCTAGAGCAAGGTTCTCCAAACTTGGCAACTTTAAGAGTTAAGTATTCTGGAAATCCACAAGTCTTAAAGTTGCCATGTTTGGAGATCCCTGATCTTGAGGACACAATTATTCCAGCAGACATTAATCTTCATTAATATACCAGTATATTATATATATAACAAGATATTCATGATAAACTACTAATATCTCTTTCTAGGTTTTTTATGTACAACTTTGCTTGGCAAGTAAATATCCTAAAATATTTTAACTTAACAAAGTAAGGCTACAGAGTTAACAAAACAACTCTGTAGCCTGTAGAAGTCATGCTTTTCTGATAGTGATGTAAACTGAGCACTATTCTAAGACTTTTTATTATGTCTGTTATGCTATGGTTTTTATGTTGTCTGGGTCTATGACCTATGATAAACACCCTACAACACTGCAAGATATCAGAGCTATTTGTCTGGATACTCACTCTTACCAGCCATCATGCGCCCGCTGACCTTGGTCTGGAGTGGTGTTTGCAAAGCAATTTATTTTTTAGATGTAAACAGAGGTGAAAACTATTGAGATGATATACAGATAGTCCTGACTTATGACTGTAATTGAGCCTGCAATTTGAGCCATGTGACTTCGTCTGATTTTACAAACTTTTTGGTGGAGGCCATTACAGAACTGATAGTGTTTTATAATGCTTATAACTGCTGCTTCAGGCTGTCTTCCAATAAGCAATACACAGAGATGCCATTTGTAACTAACCTAGATTATCTTACCAAAATTTCTGTATGTGTGTTATAAAAAGAAAAGTAAGGAACACAACCTGGACAGTATCTTGGTGTGGGGAGGCCACTGAACCTGGGACATTGGGTATGCAAAGTGATTTGCTCCTGAACGATGTCCCTAGCTTGGTTCCTGTACAGGTAGTCCTTGACTTACGACTGCAATTGAGGGGCCAAAATTTCCACAGCTGAGCAAGACAGTTATTAAGTGAGTTTTCCCCCTCTTATGACTTTTCTCGCCACCGTTGCTCAGTGGATTGCTGCAGTTGGCAGTTAAATTAGTAACACGGTCGTTAAGTGAATCCGGCTACCCCGTAGATTTTGCTTGCCACAAAATCACAAAAGGGGATCACAAGGACTCCGGGACACTGCAACCGTCATAAATCTGAGCCAGTTGTCAAGAGTCTGAATTTTGATTACATGTTATGGGGATGCTGCGATATTCCTAAGTGTCAAAAACAGTCTCTTTTTTCAGTGCTCTTTAACTTTGAGCAGCTACTAAAACAAATGACTGCAAATGGAGGATTACCGGTACCTGTAATCCAGAATAATAACAGTAACAGAGTTGGAAGAGACCTTGGAGGTCATCTAGTCCAACCCCCTGCTCACGCAGGAGACCTATACTAGGGATTCAAACCGCTGAACTTCTGACCTTTCTGATTGGCAAGCTCAGCGTCTTAGCCGCTGAGCCACCTAGCCTAGCCAGAAGCAATGAGAAGTGTATGAAAACAAAACAAGTGTCTCATTTTATCTCCCAAGAGGTAGTCCCACCAGTGTTTCACCACACAAACAGGAACTAAGGTCTCCTAATGACCAACAACTAACTCACTATCAGATCAGCTTAACCAGGTCATAGTCCAGTACTCTGAGAATCCGATCACACAGCTTAGGTCAGTGAAGACTTACAAGAAAAATAAATTGAATGTCTTTAAGGGGCTCCAACATTGTGTCCTTTTTCTTCTATCTCCCGATTAGCCTTGGCAACTCAGCTTCAATCACACCCTACCCCTCCCAGGCTCCCTTTCTTTCAGCTGCTTGCCCCACACGTCTTCAGATAACAGATGTGATCAGGAGGAGGATGGGGACAGCTCTCAAGGCCAAGTCATTCCAAGGGGTTTAATTTGCAACCAAAGCAGATGTTTGAGGCAATCTTCCTGGGACCCTCCTTAACAAAAGCAGAGCTCCCAAGCCTAAGGAAGGTGACTGGATTATCAACATTTTGAAGAAGAGGAAGTTATCTAGATCAGCCAGCTTTGCTGGCTGAGGGACTCTGGAGTTGAAATCCACAAGTTTTAAAGGGACCAAGATTAGAGACCCCTGATCTAGATCTCCACCTAAATGCTGAGGCAACTCTTAAGAGCGACAATTCCTAAGTTCTTCGCGTGGTCAATATTTTTCACCATTTACAGAAGGCAAATCTATAAATCGGAGCTTCAGAAGCAGAAGTTGGCAGTTTATTTGGTGCCCAAGTATTTTGTGCCTTCTGGGGTTGATAGCTGAGAAACCCTGGTTTTTGAAGGAAACTACATAAGGTTGTTCATAATTTGTCACCCGTTTCCCAGGCCTTCTCTCTTTACACCCCTACTGATGTCGCTTGTCAGGTGAAGTTGCGGTCGTCAGCAGGACATCCAATTTGGGTTTTTTTTATAAAAAAAATATTATTTGGTAGGTTTGTATCAGTTTTCCTCCAGGAGTTCATAACAACCCTTTCCCATTTTCCCCAACAACAAAAACTCCATTTAGGTAGGAATTGAGAGAATAACTGGACTAAGTTCTTTGAAGACCCTCTGTGGGTGGGGGAGGGGCTAGAGCCTATGTTTCCTCGCTCATAGTCCAACACCTTCATAACAACAGCCTGACTAGGTGGCTCAGTGGCTAAGACACTGAGCTCGGTTGATCACTTCGGCGGTTCGAATCCCTAGTACAGCGTGGAAGCCAGGGGATTGGACTAGATGACCTCCAAGCTCCCTTCCAGCTCTGTTACTGTTACATGTAATACTGGTTCCCGCTTTTGGAGCAAGGTAAGAATTGAACAGCATGGTGGTAACGGCTGGCCCTTTTAGGTCTGCGGAGGTGCCAGTCCTACCCTTGTCGAGAGATAGATACCACCATCACTTTCCCACCATTTGCTCTGCTTCAGTTCTGCATGGGGTTCCCCTTACAGCTTGCCCAACGTTTTGACTTTTAAATATCCCCTGCTCTGAAACATGTTGTCCTGCCGAGGCGAAAAGATTTCAACCTGGCATCCTTGAGCCGCCCTTCTGGGTTCTCCTTACCTGAACCTCTCCTGACCGGCAGTGTCCCAGAGCTGAAGCTTCACCCTGATTCCTGGAGGCAGCTCCATCATCTTGCTGTAGAACTCTACGCCCACGGTGGGACACGGGGTTGGGATGAAGCATCGCTCTGTGTATCGCCGCAGCAGGGATGTTTTGCCCACGGTGGAATCGCCCAGCAGGAGGATCCGAAACTGGTAGTGCCAATTGCCACTGGGCGGCTGGGCCGGCAGCATCAGCCCCAATTTTGCCTTAGTAGATACTTCCATTGCGGAACGGTTGAAAATGGGAGCAGGAGAGCGGCCTTGGCATGGAACTTTGAGAAGAACCCGATTGTCCCTCCTCAACAAAGTTCTGCGGCTGACAAAAAGAAGAACTCTATACGGGATGAAGATAGAGCTGTCTCCACCCTAGAGGCTCCCTCCCCACTACTATCTCCTCTGGAGCAAGGAATAGCCAGCCCACCACTTAGGAGGAATATGATGCCTCTCACCCCTCCTCCCTCAGCTCCACCCACCCCATTCCCTTCTAGCTTGGCTTCTCCAAACAGCAAACAAACAAAAAAAAGTGATCTGATCTCTGTTTTTGAGGGATAGTTAGGCAGAAGCATGGATTGCCTCAGATGTTATGTGCTTTTAGATTCCCCCTCCTTCTTTGATGCACGCCCCCCCAGTTTTAATCAGAGTCACCTTTCTGAGTTGGGTGGAGACAATCTTTGAATATATAAATACGTCAACCTATTATTTCGGATACCTGTGCATAAAGAACGGTGTCTAGTAGTCTTCTCCAGAATATCGTCTCCAAGCTCTCTGAATTGCTGCAATTGTGGAACAACACAGAATCCTGATTCTCCCAAGATCAACCTGGCTTTTCAAAGACCAGATTTAAGACCGCGGTGGATTCCACTTCTGTGAAGAAATGAAGTTCACCAAAGAGGGGTGCAGATGTCCCGTCTAGTACCAGTAGCAGTTGGGCTTGTTGGTTTATTTATTTATTTATTATTTATTAATTAGATTTTTATACCGCCCTTCTCCCGAAGGACTCAGGGCGGTTCACAGCCAGATAAAATAGACAATAATATAAATACAATATAAAATACTAATTAAAAAACTTATTCAATTTGGCCAAAATTAAGATAAATTTAAAATCATAAAACCCATTTAAAAATTGAACCATAAATTGATTCAATTTGATGAAGTTGATTCAAGTTGATTCAAGTTGATTCAAACTTATACCAATGTGGTGTTTTTTTTTTAGGAACACTCAAATTCTAAAAGAAAACTTTTAGATTTCTGCAATCTTGATTGCAGAAAATATGACTTCTGTAACAGAGTTGTTAACGCTTGGAATTCACTACCTGACTCTGTAGTCTCTTCTCAAAATACCAAAAACTTCAAAAACTGTCTACTATTGACCTCACCCCATTCCTAAAAGAACTATAAGGGGCGTGCATAAGAGCACAAAAGTGCCTACCGTTCCTGTCCTGTTGTTTCCTTTCTTGATATCAAATTAATATAGTTATTGCATATTTTTACTTATATATATATATATATATATATATTTGCTTATATATATGTTGTTGTTTTATGTCAATGTTTGCATATACTGTTGTGACAAATAAATAAATAAATAAATAAATAAATAAATAAATAAATAAATAAATAAATAAATAAATAAATAAATAAAAAAAAATAAAAAAAACAGGGCAGGGCAGGAGGTAAAGGAAATCTACCAGGGATAAAATCCAGCAGGTTCTGGAAAACCGGTAGCGGAAATTTTGAGTAGTTTGAAGAACCAGCAAATACCACCTCTGGCTGGCCCCAGGAGTGGGGAGGGAATGGGGATCTTGCAGTATCCTTCCCCTGGAGTGGGGAGGGAATGGAGATTTTGCAATATCCTTCCCCCAGGAGTGGGGAGGGAATGGGGATCTTGCAGCGTCCTTCCCCTGCCATGCCCACCAAGCCACACCCACAGAACCAGTAGTAAAAAAAATTGGATTTCACCACTGAAATCTACCAGTTTTCTCCCCCCACCCCACTTCGCAAATTGGCTGTATCACATCTCCACCCATAGCTCTTGAGAACAATACTGTATGCAGACTTTTTCCCCAGTTCCCCTTCCCTTTGCATGCCAGTGTGTTGAAAACCAGTCTTGTTTTGTTATCTATTCATTCTTCCAGGCATTAACTGATAAAAACTATTTAGATTTGTAGTGGCGTCTGCTGAAGAGCTTAAAAGGAAGATCTTTCTGGGAGGTTTCTAACAAAACAGCAAAGCCTCATCTCCAAAATCAGAGATAATAATGCAGGAAGCCATCGGAGGTGAAGGGGGAGGTCTCCTTTGCCCTTCCCTGCTCTCCTTAGCTGCCTCCAGCTCTTATCTAATCTCTTCCCGCAAAACCTTGAAGTCATGTGCCAGCAAGCGCCTAGTATTTTGCATGAGGGCTAATTTACTCCATCTATTTTGCACTTATAGGACAAAAGTCCTTGAGCAAGCTCCCTCCCAATCTTGCCTTTTCTTCCCAACTTCATTTCATCTGAAAAGTAAACCTTCCCTCTAACAAAATATTGATAAAAGCAATTCAATTGGAAAATTAAGTTTGCACAGAACTTCCAACACCTTCTTAACATTTCATTATAACAGCCATTATAGATAGCCAGAAGTTGAAACTTCATCAGCAAAGTTGGGTGTGTTTTTAAGTTTTTAATCTTTGCTTTTTGACTACTTTTAAGTCTTTCCCATAGGGGCGCAGTGGCGCAGTGGCTAAGATGCTGAGCTTGTCGAACGAGAGGTCGCCAGTTCAGCAGTTTGAATCCCTCGTGAGTTCCCGTTCCTTGTCCCGGCTTCTGCCAGCCTAGCAGTTCAAAAGCCCGTAAAAAATGCAAGTAGAAAACTAGGGACCACCTTTGGTGGGAAGGTAACAGCGTTCCATGCGCCTTTGCCGTTTAGTCATGCCAGCCACATGACCACAGAGAAGTCTTTGGACAGCGTTGGCTCTTCGGCTTTGAAACGGAGATGAGCACCGCCCCCTAGAGTCGGGAACAACTAGCACATATGTGCGAGGGGAACCTTTACCTTTACAACTCTCCTATGCTTTCATGGCAGGGAACTGCATTACTAATTCTGACTGACTCTGGAAGACCAAAGTCCCTGTCTATTCCTTGTCTCACAAGGCTATCACGAAGAGTCAATTCTTAACCAAGTGGAGGGTTGATCTTGGATCTCCCCAGCCCACAGCCTAAGTCTGTAGATCTTCAAACTATGCCAAGACTGTAATTCCCGTACTTGTCAATACTTCTAGAAAACTGAACAGAAATTTTAGCTAGCTTACATTCCAATAAGCACTCCTATCTTCCTTCATTTTAATGCATGGAGAGTACAGATATTTTAACCAATTTTGAATACACCCCCCCCCACAATTTTGTTTCCTTTGTAAGCCAGGTGTGCTGAACCTCTGATGTAATTGTGAAAGGCACAGCAATCCTAAAAATAGAACTGACCAAACAATTACACCTTGTCAGCCCTTCTGTTGTAGCCTTGTAGCTTTTTCCAAATCCAGGTGATTTAAGGATCAACTGTGCATGAAAAGCATCAAGTATCGTGCGTCTGTATGCAGGCACATGTTTTTGGATGCTTCAGAATCACAAGGCATGGAGAAAAATGCTGGCGCTCGCATGAGTTTGACCCTTGCATTCATCCTGCCACTGTGGTTGTCAGCGATGGCTTATACACCTTCAATGCATGTCTAACCAACTGCAGCTTATAGTAATCCTCAATTTACGACAATTGAGCTTAACTGTTAAGACAGTTAAGTGAATTTTGCCCCATTTTATTACTTTTCTTGCCAGTTAAAAGCGAATAGCTGCAGTTAAATTAGTTAACAGGGTTAAGTGAACCTGGCTTTTCCGCTGACAGGTCACAAAAGATCATGACTCCAAGACATCGCAACCATCACGAGTCAGTTGTCTAGTGTCTGAATTACAATGGTCATTAAGTGTGAAAAATGGTCATAGGTCACTTTTTTCAGTGCCATTGTAACTTCAGTCACTAAATGAAATGTTGTAAGTCGAGGATTACCTGTATTTACATCAGCTATAGCTTAGCATCTGCGCGAGACCAGCCATTCAGCCTGTATTGTTTGCTCTGATTTTCAATCTTTTTTAACATGATTATGCTGCTCATCTCCCCTCTAAGTTGACTCTGGGTAGCTTACAAGGGATAAACCTCTAATTGTGTCTTATTTTTACAAAAAAGAAGGATGTTTTAATTCAAATTGAGGCACATAAGAAATGTTCAAAGCAAGCACATCCAGGCTTTGACTGCCTTCTGAATCCATTTCAATGAATAGTTGAAATGCATTAGGTAAAACTTGCAATCTTAAGTAGAAGCCAAAGCTGGCTGCCAGTTTAGAATAGAATAAGAGTTGGAAGGGGCCTTGGAGGTCCAACCCTCTGCTTAGGCAGGAAACCCTACACTACAAATGGTTATCCAAAATCTTCTTAAAAATTTCCAGTGTTGGAGCATTCACAACTTCTGCAGGCAAGTTGTTCCACTGGTTAATTGTTCTGTCAGGAAACTTCTCCTTAGTTCTAAGTTGCTTCTTTCTTTGATCAGTTTCCACCCATTGCTTCTTGTTCTACCCTCAGGTGCTTTGGAGAACAGTCTGACTCCCTCTTCTTTGTGGCAGCCCCTGAGATATTGGAAGACTGCTATCATGTCTCCCCTAGTCCTTCTTTTCATTAAACTAGACATACCCAGTCCCTTAATCATCTTTGTTGTTCTTCCCTGCACTCTCTCAACATCTTTTTTATATAAAACGTTTGGCTACCAATACTAACCCATGCTGGAGTATCAATCAGTGGTGTTTAAGACTGCTTAGCATCAGTGGTGCTTAAGACTGCTGAGATACATTTATATAAAGGAGTGTGTGTGTGTGTGTGTGTGTATGTATGTATATATATAAAGAACAAGAAGAATGCATGATACTGGAAAAAAGACAATCCTTTTAATTCCATACAACTGCAGGAAGATATAACTATTATCAGACATGTTTTTAAGAAATTTCAGAAATGTTTGCTGGAGTCCCCCCCCCCCCGCCTCAAATCTTCACAGCAAGCCCTTGGCTTTCTCAACATGCCTGTAGCAAATTCCAAGGAAATCTCTGAAGACCTAAAAAAAACAATTGTTTTTAATTACTACATTATTAAGTAGCTTTTTCTTTTCATTGCCCTCCCAAACCACTTCTACACTATCCCATTCTGTATGCCCCAAGTATCCCGTCTGCACTTTGAAATACTAGGTTAGAGAGATCAAAAACTTTGATCAATGCCACCAACACTCCAGCCTCATCTCAGCCCCATATCCGCAGGATTCATCCAGCTGTCACCATTAGAAAAATGTTTCATCATAGACAAGGCAGAGGTGGCGTGGATCTCATATGCTGCACGTTCAGAGTTATTTAAAAGGTGACTACTGGCTACTGCATTATGTCATACAGATCTATGATCAGCAGGAAGCACTCATATTTACATTGCTGTAGTTTGCTGTGTCGTCCACTCCGCCAGATGGCCTTCTCCGGGAAGAAAAATGGAAGGTCACTGCATTGTTCTGTTCTCCTGTAAAAAGAATGGGAGTGCTGCTGGTCAAATATACAGTTTTACAACCAGTTTCCATAAAATGGTAGTAAAATTAAATACAGTGCATGCTAATAGTAGGATGCTAAAATGAGACATGCAGAAAGGCAGTCTTAATGTTAGCATATTCCTGTGAGATTGGTCCAAAAGTCAACAAGAGTTGAAATACTAAAAAGGGCAAGAGATGATGGATAGATACCGAATGCCTTTTAGTATGGGATTTGTTGTATTAAGGATTTAAAAAACAGAGGCAGAAATTAGAAATTGGGAAAATATTATGTATACTTTCACACAATGTAATTTATTACTATTATGCACACGTAAATTTTAGAAGTTAAAAGATTACTATGTGTACGTAAGTATTATCATTTTGTGTAAATTGACCAAGACAATACACCATTCACTAAGCACTCATGTATCAGTGGTGAAATCCTCTGAAGTCTGCTACCGAGTGCGCACTTTGCACGTTCCTGTGCACCACTAAAAAAGGAACATTTTGAAGCCTTCCGAGTCTGCAAGGTAAGTAGAACAGCGAGAGGGGTGGAATCTGCTGTGCCACACGATTTAGATTAGCTAGAAAGCAGGAAATCCGACGATTCTCGCTAATATAAATTGCACTTCACACTGATCATCACCAATACCAGTTCGCCCAAACCAGTAGCATTTTTTACTACCAGTTCACCCAAACCGGTATGATTTCCCCCGTCATGTTAAAGAAAAAAGCATAAATAAATTTATTTATTTTTTTAAAAAATGTTAGTATATTCAGTAAACACATCGATATAAAGATCCTTCGACCACTTAGAACCTAAGAATGGAAAAGCTACAGTACAAATGTTAGCAAGTCGTCTCAAAGTTCATTCTAATTATTTTCCACAGGGTATGGAGCCCAGGCCAGTATTCTTTTGAAGAGGGGGGACTGCTAAATCTAAGAAGGCCCACTGCAAGGTCCTGCCTCACCAGCCTTCTCAAAAAAGCAGAACTCTTGAAGCAAAGGGCATTTCAAGAAGAACTTTTATTGGAAGACAGCGATAGCAGAAAGAGTGTAGGCAGAATCTGAAATTCCCGTGCTGGAGCCAATCCCAAAGTGCCAAGATGTGGGGAAGATTCAGGCTGAGAAGGCAATAACAGGCAGTTCCCAGGAGCCACAATCTCACTCCTCCAATGTTGAGACCAAGCAGATGGTCCAAAGCACATTCTCACCCCCTCCCAACTTCCCCAAAGGTACATCAAAGCAGAGAAAAGAACAAAGGAAAACCCCATGCAAGCGTAGCCCCAAACCTCTCCTTTCCTGTCAACGGGACCTGACACCTAGCTAACTTGGCCAAAGCAAGCACAAATTTGTGCTTGAAGAACAATTATGGAATGTGTGTCCACCTGTCTCAAGTCAGCCCGGTTCAATGCTAGATTTATCCCAGCAAAGATGTTAGGACCAGTTTGTTTTTACTTTGCCTCCTTTTTGACCATGAGATCAGTAATTGGATCTGATGGGAAAGGGATAGGGAGGGTCCGGACTGGTACTAATTCTTTTCATCCCACCTCCTCTCTGTATCGTACAGAAACCACCACCCATCTCCATGAAAAAGTATAAACAGGAAGTATACCTTGCTGCTGGCCTCAATAATTTACGAGGGAAACGAGGATAATGGGCACCTTCTCCAATCATCCAGCACTTCCAGACTGTACCTGAAACAGATAAAAATACCCAATGAAATGGTTATTTCATTCATTCATTCATTCAACTAAATGAATGAACAACCATTCGAGGTCACCTAGGCAAAAGCAGGACGGATTGCATTTAGTTAGGGTTTTAAAAATCCTAAGTGTAAACGAGCTTAGCGCCCACATTTCTAGACAGTTACTATTCAATGATTAAAATACTTGAGGCAGAAATTAGAAATTGGGAATCAAAATTATTCAAGGTGGCTTATGAACACTGAGCAAGTTCCACATGGAAACCACTCCTGAACTTTGTGCTCGATGTGAAGAAGAATGAAACTCTTGACTTTGGGTTTTGTAAGACTGATAGATCTTTATAGAAATGGCGATTCATATTATGAGAAAAGCAAAAGTTGTGATTTGATGTTAATGCCTTATTTTACTGCAACAGAGTGAGTCATCTTTCCCTCATTTCTCTTTCCTTGCCCTCCCAAACCACTTCTACACTATCCCATTCTGTATGCCCCAAGTATCCCGTCTGCACTTTGAAATACTAGGTTAGAGAGATCAAAAACTTTGATCAATGCCACCAACACTCCAGCCTCATCTCAGCCCCATATCCGCAGGATTCATCCAGCTGTCACCATTAGAAAAATGTTTCATCATAGACAAGGCAGAGGTGGCGTGGATCTCATATGCTGCACGTTCAGAGTTATTTAAAAGGTGACTACTGGCTACTGCATTTATGTCATACAGATCTATGATCAGCAGGAAGCACTCATATTTACATTGCTGTGGTTTGCTGTGTCGTCCACTCCGCCAGATGGCCTTCTCCGGGAAGAAAAATGGAAGGTCACTGCATTGTCCTGTTCTCCTGTAAAAAGAATGGGAGTGTTGCTGGTCAAATATATAGTTTTACAACAAGTTGCCATAAAATGGTAGTAAAATTAAATACAGTGCATGCTAATAGTAGGATGCTAAAATGAGACATGCAGAAAGGCAGTCTTAATGTTAGCATATTCCTGTGAGATTGGTCCAAAAGTCAACAAGAGTTGAAATACTAAAAAGGGCAAGAGATGATGGATAGATACCGAATGCCTTTTAGTATGGGATTTGTTGTATTAAGGATTAAAAAAACAGAGGCAGAAATTAGAAATTGGGAAAATATTATGTATACTTTCACACAATGTAATTTATTACTATTATGCACACGTAAATTTTAGAAGTTAAAATTGTGTATGTGTATGTAAGTATTATCATTTTGTGTAAATTGACCCAGACAATACACTATTCACTAAGCACTCGTGTATCAGTGGTGAAATCCTCTGAAGTCTGCTACCGAGTGCGCACTTTGCACGTTCCTGTGCACCACTAAAAAAGGAACATTTTGAAGCCTTCCGAGTCTGCAAGGTAATTAGAACAGCGAGAGGGGTGGAATCTGCTGTGCCACACGATTTAGATTAGCTAGAAAGCAGGAAATCCGACGATTCTCGCTAATATAAATTGCACTTCACACTGATCGTCACCAATACCAGTTCGCCCAAACCAGTAGCATTTTTTACTACCAGTTCACCCAAACTGGTATGATTTCACCCGTCATGTTAAAGAAAAAACCATAAATAAATTTATTTTTTTTAAAACAAATGTTAGTATATTCAGTAAACACATCGATATAAAGATCCTTCGACCACTTAGAACCTAAGAATGGAAAAGCTACAGTACAAATGTTAGCAAGTCGTCTCAAAGTTCATTCTAATTATTTTCCACAGGGTATGGAGCCCAGGCCAGCATTCTTTTGAAGAGGGGAGACTGCTAAATCTAAGAAGGCCCACTGCAAGGTCCTGCCTCACCAGCCTTCTCAAAAAAGCAGAACTCTTGAAGCAAACTGCATTTCAAGAAGAACTTTTATTGGAAGACAGCGATAGCAGAAAGAGTGTAGGCAGAATCTGAAATTCCCGTGCTGGAGCCAATCCCAAAGTGCCAAGATGTGGGGAGATTCAGGCTGAGAAGGCAATAACAGGCAGTTCCCAGGAGCCACAATCTCACTCCTCCAATGTTGAGACAAAGCAGATGGTCCAAAGCACATTCTCACCCCCTCCCAACTTCCCCAAAGGTACATCAAAGCAGAGAAAAGAACAAAGGAAAACCCCATGCAAGCGTAGCCCCAAACCTCTCCTTTCCTGTCAACGGGACCTGACACCTAG
This sequence comes from Ahaetulla prasina, assembly GCF_028640845.1. NCBI lineage: Eukaryota > Metazoa > Chordata > Lepidosauria > Squamata > Colubridae > Ahaetulla > Ahaetulla prasina. Next base: position 18,207,103 of record NC_080548.1, read on the forward strand.
CTAACTTGGCCCAAAGCAAGCACAAATTTGTGCTTGAAGAACAATTATGGAATGTGTGTCCACCTGTCTCAAGTCAGCCCAGTTCAATGCTAGATTTATCCCAGCAAAGATGTTAGGACCAGTTTGTTTTTACTTTGCCTCCTTTTTGACCATGAGATCAGTAATTGGATCTGATGGGAAAGGGATAGGGAGGGTCCGGACTGGTACTAATTCTTTTCATCCCACCTCCTCTCTGTATCGTACAGAAACCACCACCCATCTCCATGAAAAAGTATAAACAGGGAGTGTACCTTGCTGCTGGCCTCAATATTTTACGAGGGAAACGAGAATAATGGGCATCTTCTCCAATCATCCAGCACTTCCATACTGTACCTGAAACAGATAAAAATACCCAATGAAATGGTTATTTCATTCATTCATTCATTCAACTAAATGAATGAACAACCATTCGAGGTCACCTAGGCAAAAGCAGGACGGATTGCATTTAGTTAGGGTTTTAAAAATCCTAAGTGTAAACGAGCTTAGCGCCCACATTTCTAGACAGTTACTATTCAATGAAAATACTACTTGGGGAAAAAAAGCCTCCGAATCAAAATTATTCAAGGTGGCTTATGAACACTGAGCAAGTTCCACATGGAAACCACTCCTGAACTTTGTGCTCGATGTGAAGAAGAATGAAACTCTTGACTTTGGGTTTTACCGATCAGACTGATAGATCTTTATAGAAATGGCGTATTCATATTATGAGAAAAGCAAAAAGTTGTGATTTGATGTTAATGCCTTATTTTACTGCAACAGAGTGAGTCAATGCTTCTTTTCCTTGACTAGTCTCCATCCATTGTTTCTTGTGTTGCCTTCTGATACTTTGCAAAATAAGTTGATCCCCTCTTCTTTGTGGCAGCCCCCCAAATACTGGAATATTGCTATTATGTCACCCCAGTTCTTTTCATTAGACTAGACATACCTAGTGAACTGATCGTCTATGCTGCTCTGCATTCAAACTACAAAATGCCCATCACTGAATATGAAAAATATGTATTTTCCCCAAAATGTTGCTGAAGAGTTATGGGAGAACAAACCAAACAGCGACCGTCAAAGAAAAATATTATTTTTGGCACCTTTTTGACTACATCAGTCACAGGTAAAGACAGACGCAGCTTCGATAGGGCCATGGGAAAAATAACTTGTCAGCCTTGCCAGGCAAACTAGACAAGGAAACACAAAAGGAGTTAAATTTACCTTATCTTAAGGCCACCTTAACAGAATCTTGCCAAGTCTGAAAATACAAAATTCCCACCACTTTTAACAACCTGATCCCTTAGGACAGGGATCTCCAAACTTGGCAGACTAAGACTTGTGGATTTCAACTCCACAAGTCCACAAGTCTTGGAAGTTGCCAAGTTTGGAGACCCCTGCCTTAAGATTTGGTCCTTCCTAAATTTCTTCCTGATGGGTAAGCCAGCGGGGCTCCTGCCTCTCATCTGATTGTTTCCTAGGCAGCATCTCTTCCCTTTTCCCCAAAGTCACCCACATATTCTATTACAGAATCATTGAACATTTTTTGCATCCAACAGTATGATACTCCAGCATCATACTGCGACTGCAGCAGCTGTGAAGGGCATTTCATCCACATCAATTCACTAGAAAATTAACAACTATGATACACAGTGGCTAATGTAACTGGATCAATACAGGAAGCTGCCCAGAGTCCAGCAGCTAAATTAAATCTAAACAACAACTAATAATAATAATGATCAAATGTCCTCCAGTTTAAAAAGAGTGCAGGGTTTATTCTAAACAGGCACTGCTGGTTAGGTATCCCCTCTTTGTGCATTTGTTTCATGCATGAATTAACAGTCTTGGATGGTGAGTTTTGGAAGTTGAATTAATTTTAAAGTTGCCAAGCTTGAAAAACATGATTTAGGATAGATAGAACTTTAAAAATGTATAAGTCAATTCTGCATGCTGAAAACTGCAGGACCCAGTTAAGTGGGAATTGCAATCCAACACTTTCCCTGAATTTGAAGCTCAAGGCCCAGCTGAGATACTCAGCCCTGGTCTAGCACAATGTTTCTTAACTTTGGCAACAATTTTAAGATGTGTGGATTTCGACTCCCAGAATTCCCCTGCCGGTATGGGCTCCTTAATGGAGATTACACTTATCAATGGCTAAAGCTAAGTGAAGCTACCTGGTATAAATTCCCGGGAATTTGCAAAAAGGTCTTTTTAATTGCATTACTTAAAACTACATCCATACCAACTTTAGAAAAAGGAAGATTTTTCCAGAGCAGGGGTCTCCAACCTTGGCAAATTTAAGCCTTGGCGGACTTTAACTCCCAGAATTCCCCAGCCAGCAAAGCAGGCTAGGGAATTCTGAGAGTTGAAGTCAGCCAGGCTTAAAGTTGTCAAGGTTGGAGACCCCTGTTCTAGAAGGGTCTGTAAATCTAATAGAAAAACCCTGTTGAAGACTTTTTTCTATTAAAGGGTCTCCTGCTTGGGCGGGGGTTGGACTTTAAGACCGACAAGGTCCCTTCCTTCCAACTGTTAATGGCAGGATTCATCCTACCAATCTAAAAGGGCTCCCGCAGATTCTGCGATGAAAAGTGGGGGGAGGGCGTCTGGATGACATACGAGGAGACCTCTCCCCTATTAAGCCTCCCACCGCCAAAGCAACATTGACACGGGAAAGGCGGCCAATTCCCCATCCGCTCACCCAATTAGGGAATCTCGCGTGGGAGAAAAATTGCGAGAAAGCGCCCAGACTAGGAACCAAACCTCGGTGCTTTCTTCCCGCGAGTGGAGGAGGGCTCTCTTACTTCGATATCAAGCGTCTAAACAGGAATCGCTTCGAATTAAATAGAAGGATGGCGATGGATGGAGAAGCACGCTACGAAAACGGAGCCCCTACTAACCTGCTTCTCGGCCTCCGAGCACGGAAAGAACGCGCGAGTCTCGGACGTCGCTTTTTATATCGCCCGTGAACGTCTAATTCGATTGGCTCCTTAAAAAAAAAAACAAATCGGAAAGGGCTCTTGGGAAATGTAGTTTTTGTCCAAATCCATGGCAGGCCAGCAGGGCGCACACTTTCCAAGTTCTTATGAAAAGGTTTTATTATATCAAACGAATGAACAAAGAAGAAACGGAAAGGCTTATTCTGAACAATCGATTATTAACATTGAAATTAATCCAGTTTGTCCCAACTGGAAGGTACAAACAAAAGAGCTCTAAAATATTTGAACAAATTGCTTGGAAAAATCTTGTTTGTTGCCCTTTTTTTTTTGCAAATGGAAAACTTTTAGCAACACATTTCAGCCACCCCACCCCCTTGCTGAAAATCAGGTACAGATTTCCTACACTGCCAATTCAATGGATTCTTGGTATCCTATACATGCTAGGGACCTATTTAAAACATGTATTCCTTGGCATAGACACACATGTGGGTGTTTGGATTATCTCTAACTAGAGGAAATATTAAACTTCACATGTTGCCTAAAGTTGCCATTTTGTGTTCATGAAAACCAGAATTTGTAACTAAAGTGCAAACAATACGCAGATGTTTTTTTTAAGCAACGTTTTCCATGTTCCACCCCATTGTCTTTGTGAATCAAATCTCAAGTGTTCCTGCCTGTGGATCACATGTTTGAGAGCTACAACCTATCCATAATCCAGTGAAAGGTTATGTACTCTGATTTTCAGATACAACATTACCTGATGAAAAAAAGAATCATATAATTCAATATATGTTTACTTGGTTATTCCATTCCACAGGTACACAATTTTTTACAGGTTATTCTTACCCGGTAAGACTTAAGTGACTTGCATAAATTTCTCTTCATTTCTAAATCGGAAATAAGCCCTGCTATAAATGCACACATTTTCCTTTCCCTGCAGAAATTTAACTAAGTGGACATCCACTGGAGACGTTAACACCCGTTTGCTTTTAGCAATTTTCCTTTAATCATCACTACAATAAACGCAGTGTAGTCGTGGGAATCGTCCTATTAACAATACAACTTGTACAGCAACAAGCAAGACATCTCAGGCTGACATGGCCTCTAGTCCTACCTAGAGATGCTAAAAATGCCAATTTATAAAACTGGCCCAGCATTGCCCAAAGCTTCAAAATCCCCACCCTTCTCTGCACCTTATAACAGAGATAATATAAAGGACAGCATCTGTGTATTCAAAACGGAAGGAAGCAACTTCTATTCTTTGAATGCAAGATTATTTATTTATTCATTATAGCTGCCCATCTCAATCCAATTCACCTGTAATCAGACACTAGGAACGTCTGTCAATAATTACTGCATTTAACTCATTATCTTCATATTCACACTGCCTTCAAACTGCGCAGCTCATGAGTGAAATACCAGACCTCATTTGAGGCGGAATTATATTTCTCTTTTTCTTTTCTTTTTCTATTGTTACTAGCAGAGTTTTGAAGTCCTGGGAAACGCTGCTGCATCCTTTCAGTGGCTCCCAATAAAGATATTATCCAGCTATGGAGTACACAATTAAAATTTCTCTGATTGCCTTAAGACTTCTTCATATTAAAACAGAATATCTGTTTGTTTTAAATAGAAGTTGCCTGTACGTGCTTCAAAATGTAGAATTTGTATCCCCTTTCAGAAACTGCTAAACGTTTGCCCAAATTCCTGCTCCCTCAAAGGTGTTTTTTTTTTACTTCATAGTGCGGTTTTGCTTCAAAATCATTTCGATGGAGATTTATTTCAGCAAAGAAAAAGAAAGGACTCCTGGAACTGTTCGATGGGCCTGCTTCTGACTCTTGATGCCATTTACCCTATGGAGAACACCAGATATTCCCCACCTTATTGTGTAAAACATACTTTTTTTTAAATTGTAGTTGGAATTAAGATTTCCCATCTTTTATTTAGTTCATAAATTAGAACTTCTTGGCTAGGATAAACAAGTCTTGCCTTAAAATCAATAGGGGGGGCGGGAAGGGAGAAGAAGTAAAACTAAGTCCCCAAGTTCTAATTTCATCTCAAATAGAAGTGACCACAATCCTCCTCTGCTACACTCTGCTGCTCGACGAAGTCCAGGAAGAACCCAAAGCTGTCCTCTGCATCCTTGACTTGAGGATCTGGTGGAGAGAGAGGGATGAGTCCGTTTGCAGCTGCAACTTCCATGCGCTTTGGCAGGAATCCAAGGCCCACTGGCACACGGCTCGGAGGGAGCATTATCAGCAACATGGCAATTACGCAGCCTGGAGCTCTGAAGACACACTGTCCAAAGGCTGCCAATGGCATTCTATCAAGGCATCATAGAGTTCTTCGCTCTGCTCCATAAACTGCTTGTTGGCTTCACTCACATCCGTCTGGGGCATCGGATCTGCCAATGGAAGGAAGCCTACATGAGTGAATTTCGGAAGACATTTGCGTGAGTGCTGAAATGCCGAATTCTTTGTGGTTTGGACTGTTGTTATCTTGATTTAATTAGCTCTAATATCAATCAGAATTTTACCTACACAGGCAAACCTCTTTGAACAATTGACAATTAAACCAGAACCCCAAACATTGGTTCAATGTTTTCTCCAAACTGGATGAAATAAAAATGGAGGGTTAAGGAAGATTTCACTGAACAAAGAGACTGTTATAAATAAAATGCCTGATCATACCGCAACTGGTGAAATAAAGATACAATTGTCAAAACTGGGCAGTTCTCCATGCATTCATCTCAAGCACTTTAACTTAGAAAATGATGGAGAGCTTTTTAATCCATTTTAGAGGGAACAAAAATCTATAAAATTTTGTTTCTCAAACTTTTGGAATATAGTCTTAGAAGAGTTATATACATATAGCAATAGCACTTAGACTTATACAGTGCTTTACAGGCCTCTCTAAATGGTTTACAGAATCAGCATATTTCCCCCAACAATCTGTGTCCTCGTTTTGCCAACCTCAGAAGGATGGAAGACTGAGTCAGCCTTGAGCAGTTCAGGATCGAACTGCTGGCAGCAGGCAGAGTTAACCTGCAATACTGCATTCTAATCACTCCGTCACCATGCAGGGATGACATAGCATATCAAAAACAGGCTTTTGACCAACTTAAATGTAAAGAAACTGGGGTTTGCTTCCCACTACCAGCTCTATATTTGTAAATGAAAATACTTGCTTGGATTAGAAAATATATTTAATTATAATACATCCAGAGTATTCAATATTTCAATCTTTCCAAAAGCTTTCTGCTGGCCCAGAACTGATTTGGTTTGAGTTGCCAAATTAGAAAAGGAAACATAATTTCTACTTCTAACGAGGAATTACAATAAGCAACCTTACCTTCTAATGCATCTTCACCCACTTCTTCATATGTCTGCAATAGTGAGAATTACAAATTAAAAAGGAATCAAAAATTGTTTATTTAGAAGCATTTAACACAAAGTTTTACAGGACCTACATAGCATAAGGACTGCACAGTTTTGGTAATGCCTGGGAATCTTTACTCTCACCTGCATGGTATTCTGTGTGTAGCCATATTGTGGATAGCTGTAGCTGTAACTGCCGGTGTTTTGATCGTATCCCCAATGGGCATAGTAGTTCTGATACTGTTGATAGTACTGGTTATAGTTATAGTTGTACATCTGATTGTACTCTACCATCTTCAGCCGATTACTTGGAAAAGAAACAAGGGTGGGGGATGAAGAGAGTCAATGAAAAAGAATTCTGTATCATTTCTGAACAAAATTTAATCTATGACAAAAATCCTAAAACTACACTCATTTCATTCCAAGGCCGTCAGATAGATAGATAGATAGATAGATAGATAGATAGATAGATAGATAGATAGACAGACAGACAGACAGACAGACAGACAGACAGACAGACAGACAGATAGATATACACTACTAAATGTCTCTGTGTTTGTAACCTTCAATTGGGTAAAACGGTGCATCATAAGGCAAACAATTTTTGAATCAAGGTTATCTCAAATGGGCTAACGTAAAGTTTGTATCCAAAATCCATGATTCACGACTCCAAAGGAAATGAAATTTCAAGGATCTTCAGACCAGTTGCATTGGTAAAGTCGTACTCCTTACCAGCTTCTCACAAGCAAAGTCAATGGGGAAGCTGGTAGGAAGTCAGAACTTGCTCCTACTGCTTTTTTTGTCTATCTGTGGTCGTTCTGTTTATTTGTTTAGGTAAGGAAATATGACCCACACAGGTTGTCTAGTAAGTCATCTGTATTTTGACCCACACAGGTTGTCTAGTAAGTCATCTGTATTTTGCTGTGTAGTGTTTGTGGCCACTTTATTCACTGAGTCTCATTATCTTAGGAATAGGGAAGCTGTGATACTCCACATGAGCCAAATTATAGCTTGCAGCATCTTCAGCATTAGACCAGGTTGGCTGGCATTGCTTGGGAGTCTGGTAACACCTGGAGGCCCACAAGTTACCTGAATTTCTACTAAGGCTTTTAGTCAAGCTTATAGGGTGGCTCTCCAGGGAATCCACCCTTAAACTAATGTACTTATCTGAATCTTTTTAGATCACCTTTTAGGAAGCCATTATGTGGCTTTCAACGTAAGGGCACAATCCCAGTGTATGACCCAAATAAGCAGAACTGCTGAATAAAAAACACCTTCCATCTATACTTACGCTTTTGGTATGGCAACGCTCAAGCGTATCGGCTTAGAACCAAGGCCGACAGCCCCCTGGCACTCTACCAGTGCTCTTTTTTGCTCCAGTTCATCTGAGAATTTCACAAAACCATAGCCTCTGTAAAAACACAGAATAAGCAACAGGAAGGTAAAAGAGAAGGTCAGCTTGCACAATGTCTATGAAAATTGTCAATCATGCAGGTCATGGTAAGCTTGCACCTTCTATGAAGCTCTAGCTGTTGTGCTCCGCCCGCGGTCTGTGCAGCTGGCAGCAGAATTGGACAGAGAGGAGGTTGGGGAGGAACATGGGTCAGTCCTGGAGTCTGGGGAAGGCTTGGATGAGGGCTCTGCATCGGAGGCAGAGAGGGGGTCAGGACCACCTGGGAGTTATGTGCTGCCTCTGGAGCCTCCAGAGTCAGACATCATGTCGTGTCCCACTCCTCCGCTGACGACCGGGTCAGAGAAATCCGAATCAGGCGTGCCTCTGCAGCTCTGCCAAAGTCCTAGCAAAGTTCTCAAGGCAGACAGGAGACCAGAAAGTGACTTCAGCAAGATATGTTAGACTTTGCCTGACTCAGAGAATGCCAGAAAGCAGATCCTTTATATAGGCCATGGGGTGTGGCTCCATGGCTCAGCACTTATCCAGGCCTGCCCCTCCCTTCCTTCTGTCGCCTCCGCCTATCAATTCTTCTGAAGCGAGGGTCACTCCAGTCTGCAGCTGTTGGTAATTGACCTCCCTCAGGCTCACATGCTGTGGGGGAGGGGGAGGGGTGTAGTTGCTCCGTTTGCCTGGGCATGGAGCCAGAGCTGGGAGCTGGAGGTACTTCTTCCTCCTCAGCCTGTCTGGGCATGGAGCCAGGGCTGGGGCTGGGAGGCATACTAGGACATTCCTCAGCGTTCGGAAGCAGATAAGAAGGCCCCGGCTGCGGTGAAAGCAGGCGAGACACAACACATCAGTGAGGCAGAGGAATAGGGAGAGCCTGTTCCTAGTGCGCGCATGCGCAAAGCTGCCAGAAGGCAAGAACAGTTAAAACAAAAGGGACGATTCGGGAGTAGGGCCTGGAGATGACTGGCCCCTCCCATAAGACATAAAGGAGGAGCAAAGGCATGTGAGCCTTTGCAGGAAGCAACTTTGTTTATGCTGGTCGGTTTAAATTCTGAAGCTCCATTTTGACTTTGTGCTCCATGTGGCCTTGCAAAACTAATTGCCAATTAGGTCTTTGGCAGCATGTCAAGGGAGATAAAGGTGGGTGCTTATCAGCCTTATCCCGAAGGACTGTGGCAGACTTCTGTCAGACTCTTTACCAACTCTTTGTGACTCATTAGGGGCTATGAATGAACAATAATTCACAGCCGTTGAAATAAAAGAGGGTTTTTGGGACTAATTGTGTGCTTTTTACTGTCTCAGGAAGCCTAGATCAGAACACTTGCAGAACTTTCTGAACTGCTGTTGACCCATTTGCCATCTCATTTTACTGAACCATTCCTCAAAAAAAAATAAAAAATTGTAATGGTTAATTTAGTATGTTTAATTCATTAAGAGTATAAAGGGGAATATATGCTCCCATGAGGCCAGGGGCAAGGTCCCCAGAGAGCTTTAAAACATGTTTTCAACTTATACTTGATATAACAGAGGGGGAAAATTACTAAATGTCTGTTTAGGGAATCACATTTGTTACATTAAAATTTAATGACATTTAAAATGTAGTTTTGTTTTGGCTTTTCCTAGTACTTTTTGGAATGTGATTTTCTCATTTAGTCTTGACCTATAAGAACAGGAGGTTTCCATCCCTACAAATTTTCGGGATTACTGTCTTCTAGAAGGCTTAGCTTTCTTTTATAAAGGCCGACAAGATTCCCTCTATGAGAAATGGGCATGCAAGAGTTCTGTTAGTCTAAACCAGAGGTGGGGAGCATGGCTGGCTCAGGAATTCTGGGAGTTGAAGTCCACAAGTCATAAAAAGGGCCACTTCCACCCACCCACCCCGGTCTAAACCAAAGATGGGGGAACCAGGATCTCTGCTCCATTCGGCATTTGTTTCCTTTAGGTAAACATAGGCCTTCACTCTATGGAAATGTTGTAAAACTATGCTATACAGGTAGTCCTTGGTTTACAACCACAATTGAGCCCAAAACTTCCTTTGATAAGCAACACAGTTGTTAAATTTATTATTTATTTATTTATTTATTCATACTTTTATACCGCCCTATCTCCCTAGGGACTCAGGGCAGTGTACAGCCATATAAAAAACACATAAATATACAAAGTAAAACATTAATCTAAAAAACTTATTAAATAGGCCAAATATTTAAAATAGACATATAAATAATAAAACCCAGTTAAAATTTAGTTTAAATTTTTTTTAAATATTAATAAAGCCCCAAATTAAAATTTGACACTATTATGCCAGTCCCGCTTGAATAAATAGGTGTGTTTTGAGCTCATGACGGAAGGTCCGAAGATCAGGCACTTGACGTAAGCCAGGGGGAAATGAATCGTGTCTGTTTTCCAACCTTTTTGCCATGGTCGTTAAAATGAAATCACTACAGTTGTTAAGTGAATCATGCAGTCATTAAGCAAATCTGGCTTCCTCCATTGACTTTGCATGTCAGAAATTCCCTAGGAAGGTTGCAAATGACAAATCCCAGGACCGCAGGATGCTGCAACCATTGTAAATAAATGCCAGTTGCCAAGCACCCAAAATCTGATTATATGACTGTGGGGATACTGCAACAGTCATCAGTGTAAGTACTGGTTATAAGTCACTTTTTTTTCCAGTGCGGTTGTAAACTTGATCATTAAACAAATGGTTGTTAAGTCAAGGACTACCTTATACTAAGTACAGATGCACAAAAGAATATATGTGGGATTTAAACTAGCTGCAAATCGTCATCTTCTTTTAACAACCCCATAATCCCTTGTGGGGTGGAGTCTGGGCAACTGAATGGAGCTGAGTGTTTACTGGCTGGATGCCCTTCCTGACACCAATGCGGAATTATATTCAGCATCAACGTGGCCAGAGAGAGAAATATCTGTCTCTACCTAGGATCGAACTCAAAGCCTCCTGATTGTGAGGGGAGAGCTCCACCTCTAGGCCACCGCACCACTCACTTAACCTAGCTGCAAAATGTTCTGAATAAAATAGTTTGCACACTGGAATGGATGCTGGCAGGTTACTTTAACTCTGTTGGGCCACTGCAATGAATAAGCCCTCATCACACACAATTCAGAAAGAAATCTTTCATAACAAAGAATATAAAAGTTAAAAGATAATAGTTTACACTGGACAGATAAACTACAGAGGCATCAACACTTGTACATACCTATTTTACCTCCATCCCCTGGATTAGCACCTTAGTATCAACTACAGAATAGTGTAGAATTCCAGCACCACTGTAAATTCATTGCAGCTAAATCTTTTCCGATTTCTCTTAACCGACGTATAGAAAGAAGGAGCATCTTCACACAAGAACAGCTTTGCTTCATCCATTGCAAAACAGGAACAAATAAAGCAAACCGCATTTTGGAAAAACTTACTTGGAAACGCCTGTCTGATCCACGACCACTTTTCCACCCCGACATGATGGGTATACTTTTACAAAAAATTCATATATCATCCCGTCATCTACATCAGGGGAAAGATCCCCAACAAACAGGGAATATTCTGGGCTGTGGGGGAAAAAAAAAGAGAAAGAATAGGAATTGTCCAAATGCAGCTGTCAACAAAACTCAAAATTAGCACCTGTGAATTATTTTTAGGAGATCAGCCAGGAATTGGTGTGTGTCAAATAGTGTGTGCGTGCGCGCAATGGGCCTGTATTGAATTGAAAACCAGTGGTGGCATTTTTTGAGCATGATTGCAGAGCTTCGATATATTCTAGCCCTAAAATGGCAGCTGTGAGGTATATAACCAGTCAAAAGATTGAGAAAGCTTTAATATTCAATCATATTTAATACCACACCATCTAGGTTTATTATAGCCACCTCCCTTCAAAACCTGCTCAGAGACATTCTTGGAAATAAAAGTGATGCTGGAGGCCAGTGTGTTTTGCTTTGCTGGAGGTTAAGAGAATTTTATCTGGTAAGCCCAGAGTTACTGAGTTTAGTTAAGTAGGAGATAAGTGCACATGGTGCCCTCTGTAGTTGAAAACAGAGAACTACACGGAAGGGAAGACAAAAAATGAATTAAAACCTATTTTAAATTGTGCGCCATAATTTTACACTTTAAAAACACAGTGGGAGGCTTCGTTTCCTTCTTCTTTTTCCAAGAAAACCAATGGCAGTTGTAACCTGTAATTGTGTTCAGTCTAAGCAAAACTTTTAGGTCAGTGTTTCGCAACCTCAACAAATTTAACATGTGTGGACTTTAATTTCCAGAATTTCCCAGCTTGCTGGAGAATTCTGGGAGTTGAAGTCCATACATCTTAAAGTTGTCAACTTCAAGAAACACTGCTTTAAGCAACTATTTAATTTCATTTTACATTCTCCTGTCTCTTGGTATCTCCAAATACCTATTCAGAAATATACATAAGGGGGAAAGGGTTACATTTATTTAGACGCTTGAATGAAAAATATGCTGAAAAGTTTTTTTTTTTGGCAAATGCCTCCCTCAAACAAATGAATACCTTTTAGAGTTTTTAATATAAGTGTAAGTGTAAGTTGGAACTGTCCCCTTGAGGTACCAAGGAGGTTTGTACCATCTGTTCTCCTGTGATAAGCAGAACTCCAACCATCTTTCATTGATATGCCATAAGTTCCGACCGTCTTATGTTTTATTATAGAGAGTTTCATCATGTCCTCTATCTTAGTTAACCTCTGAACATTAAATGATAATAGTTTTAATAACAAGATTAAATGTTATATGTTATCTTTGTGTTCCTAAGCATTTCACTGAATGACTGTCATTAATAATACCAGAAGAAACCATGAACCAAATGCTTTTATAGTTAATAGAAACAGCCTCAAAGTTTGTTACTGTTTCCATCATCCCAACCGCGCCCAAATATAATTTAGGACAGGAGGTCTCCAACCTTGGCAACTTTAAGACTTGTGGACTTCAACTCCCAGAATTCCTCAGCCAGCGGGTTGATGATGGAAACAGTATCCTGATCTAGGGCACTACTTCTCAACCTTAGCAACTTTAATATGTGTGGACTTCAACTCCCAGAATTCCCCAGTCAGCATTCCCCCCCCACCCCACCCCACCCCCGAGTTTGGAAAATAACCCTTCAGGATTTTCTTAGGGAAGAATAAGCTGAACATCACACATAAAAGATAAGAACATGGAAATGCTTCTCTTAGGAGTTTAGCTTACCTGTTATCAGGCTGCTTCCCATATGTGGCATAGTTTAATTTAAAGCGCTTTGTCTGAAACACAAAGTAAAGATGCAAAAACATGTTTTAAATATGGCAGTTCAAGGGAAATAACAATTACAGGGTTTTACAGGAGTTTTGCTACACGGTGATTTGGTTTAGTTCTTTCTGTTCTACTCATGTGAGTAGAACCGAAAGCTCACATAGATGGAATACTGAAATATTTTTTACAGACTGAAACATGCTAGCTGGGATAAGCACCTTCCCTTACTATTCTGATCATTTAGTGTACCTAACCACACAATACCATTTTGCGCGGCACAAAGGTTGCACTAGAAACCAGGGGACTGCAAATTCTAGTCTCGCCTTAGGCATAAAAACCAGCTAGGTGACTTTGAGCCAATCACCAGGACCGTGTGAATTCTACTACCACCTTAGGCATGAATGCTGGCTAAGTGATTTTGGGCCACTTATCAGGAGATTCTTAATCCTGTTTAGGCATGAAAGCCACTTTGAGCTGACCAATACACATAAAAGGCAGGATAAAATATTTATTTATATCTTGCCTTTTTTATTATTTTTAGACATAACTCAAATAATTCAAGGCGAGGAACATACCAAATACCTCTTCCTCCCCCCACTTTTCCCCACAACTCAGGGAGGCAGATTGGACTGAGAAAGATATGATTTAGAAATCCCAACGACTTAAGTGGGGCTTCTTCCCAAGTAGGTGTGGCTTAGGATTTCAGAGTGGCTTTTCAGATGAGCTTCTTTACTTACAGGGGTGGCGCCAGGAAGGGGCTTCCCGTTGATTTTATGTAAACATTTCTCTGCTGTGGCCAGATCAGCGAATTCTACAAAGCAATAGCCTGCTGGAATCCTGGAAGGAGAGAAATAGGTCATTCATTGCCTGTGTTTGTGCCTGTCAGTGAAAAATGTTGTGGAGAATAATGCTACCAATGTTTACTAGCCACAATAGCTATATATTACCTCCGGTGTCAAGGCAGTACGCCTCTCAAATCCCAGTTGCTGGAAAACACTAGCAGGAGGGCGCTATTGCTCTCATGTCCTGCTTATGAGTTTCCCAGAGGTATCCCCTTGGCCATTGTGGGAACAGAATGCTGGGCTAGATAGGCCTTTGGTCTGATCCAGCATAATTCTTCTTATGTTCTGCTTTACTGCAAAGTGAGAGATCAGGACTTGGCAATCATATCTCAAACAACGTGTCAAATTATGTTCTGCAACAGAGGCCACAGAGATGGCGACCAGGATGACAGCTTTTCCAGTAGTGGCAACCTGTTTACAGAGTGATGTTCTCAAGACAAATTAAGGCGGCATTCATAAAGATACCAGATTGAAATTACATGCACTTGAAAAAGGAATCATTCACGATCTGTCTCTTGATTGCTTTTAACAATTTTGGCAGAAAAGTTTTTTTGGGGAGGTGCTCCCATTCTTAGAAAAGACTAGGAGAGGGAGCCATGATCAATCAATGAAAGAAGACTGATCTAATGGACTGACTCTGGATAAGCATCGCATCTTGTCCCTGTGGCAAACTAGATAGGGTTAATTAATGGGGGCCCACTTTATACGATGCCACAAAGTCACAACATGGCTTGTTTAATTTTAGCCTAATGTGGAGTAGGAACCATAATATAGCATAGTTTACGCATCACGTACCAGTTACAATATTAGTGGCTTATTCAATGAAGCCTGGTTAAACTGTGGTCCACTAACACAAGGTAGGAATTAAAGCAGTATCCAAGTGACACAATCTATAGACGGGTTGAAAATAACCTCTCCTTCCCACCAAAATATATGTACATCAATAGCCAATACATGAAAAAAACAATCTATTCTGAATATGCACATCCAATAAATTAAGCCAATAAATTAAAAAAACCAAGCAAATAACCCCATCAGTCTATTCTGAATATACACCATTAACAGCCAAGAAATAAAAAACAATCAATACCCTGTCAATCTATTCCGAATTATCTTCACACTCAGGACTAGTTGTCCCATAGTAGCAAAAGCTCTTGAAATGAAGTTCTCATCCATATAGGGTTCCAGCTAGAGAGAGAAAAAGAGAGAGAAAAAATAAGACAAGAGTAAAATAATTCAGCAACAATAAGAATAATATAATGAAGTGCCATTTAAGAGATGCTGCTTGACTCTTCTCGCCTGTAGGAAGCGATCCAGGAATACACCTGTTATTAAAACAAGCTTCCTGAAATGAAGCTGCTAACTCTTTGAAGAAAGAGAAAGGGAAGTTGCAGTAGTTTTCTCATTTCCATGCTGTCAAAACTTGGCTCCGAGCAAATCAAATTAAATATAGTGGAATGATGGAAGAGCCAAAAGATCTGCATGGTCCCCTACTTTGTTAAACTGGAAAATATTTCAATGATAGTGTCAGGTGTGCCTCCGTTCAAAACTCAAGAAAGAACCCCCCCCCAACTCCATGTTTGTAGAGAAAGGTACTTTTACTGAGTATGAACTGAATGCAACAAAAGGAAAGCAACGTCTGAGGCAATAGGTATGAAAATTGCATATTGAAAGCATCCCCAAATCCCTCCCCCCAAGGACCCAAGTTGAGTGTCCAATTCACATCTCTCCATGTGGGGGTGCTTCTTCAGACAGCCCCATCTATCTGGTATGCTGGAACAGTTGACCTTGACAGCTATCAGCTCTGACTGCAGCTGCTATGAAGACAGTGAGAAGTTTCCTCTTTTTGAGACATCTCAACCATCCGCAACTGAAATAAATTTCTCCACCTTCGTGTATTGTCTGCTAAAAAAATATCTAAAAGCAAGGGAATCGTGTAGCCTGGCTCTGTTCCAATCCACCAGTACTATGAACTGAAATTAAAACTTAGCATGTGTTACTGAATTATAACCCTTCTTCCTTTGTTGTTCTCTCATTCCTTCCATCTCCTTTTGCATCTCTATTTGAAAGGGAATATTTTAGATACACAAAGAGTTACTCAAAAGTTAAGAGAGCCGCAGGTGGAGGAGACTACAAACAGGAATAGGATAGCACTCTATGCATTTGATGGAAATTGACAGATGGAAATTTGATCAACGTGCAGATTTTCTAAGTGTTGTCCAGGAGTTTTTGGTACGGCACCCAATATGCCAATTGCATTGGGACCACCCTGGTCTATTATTACTATTTAAATTTATTATGGCAGAGAGCCAGATAGCAGTTAAGGTATCAGGCTAGAAACCAGAAGACAGGACCACAAAGCAGCTGGGTGATCTTGGGCCAGTCCCTTTTTCTCAGCTCCAGCAAGGAGGCAATGGCAAACCACTTCTGAAAAACCTTGCCAAGGAAACTGCAGGGACCAGTCCAGGCATTCCCCAAAGAGTCAACACTGAATTGAAGACGCACGTAAATACATATCTCAGAACAAAATAGAATAACAAAGAGTTGGAAGGGACCTTGGAGGTCTTCTAGTCCAACCCCCTGCTGAAGCAAGGAGACCTTCCACCATTCTGGACAAGTGGCTGTCCAGTCTCTTCTTAAAAGCTGCTGGTAGCATGCCGACTCTGTACTTAGTTTACTTTATTGTCATCGCACTTGGTGCAATGAAATTAAATGCCATCTTCAGTGTACATTATAATAACACAAACACACATCCCTCACATCTAATTGAAATTGGGGGGGCAGAAAAAATTGATATTGCACTATACCGTAGTATTCAATATGGTTACTACCCTGGGATAGAAGCTGTTTTCCAACCTATTTGTCCTTGTTTTTATTATCCTGTACCAGCTCCCAGATGGTAACAGTTCAAAAAAAAAAAAAAAAAGGAGGGGGGTGCCCAGGATGAGACGGATCTTTAAGAAGGTTTTGAACTTTTGGTAAACCCCTTAGAGCAGGGGTCTCCAACCCTGGCAACTTTAACACTTGTGGACTTCAACTCCCAGAATTCCTCAGCCAGCACGCGCTGCCTGAGGAATTCTGGGAGTTGAAGTCCACAAGTCTTAAAGTTGCCAAGGTTGGAGACCCCTGCTCTAGACGACTGTGGCCTTACAACATCCCCCCCCCCAAAAAAACCCACCCCAAAAGCAAAGTCCAAGAAGCAGGACAAAGCAACCCAGCCACTAGGAGCCATTAAAATCCGACCCTCTCCTCCGCCCCCCAGTCTGGGAGCAGAACCAGGACTTGTGGGGGAGGGTCTTTAAGCCCCCCCCCCAGCAGAGGGGCGCCTTCCGGATCTCAAAGTGGGGAGGTCGCTTCTAATTCCTTCTCAAGAAGCAGCCACCCAGCGAGGGGAGGGGGGAACTTCAGGCACTTCGCCACTCCGGAGGGCAGCGAGGACCCCCTCCTCAATTTCATCCTCCCTCCCCCCCCCTCCTCCCCAAGAGGGTCTCCTCGCATATCCAGCAGCCCCTCGGCGGCCTGCGCGGGCCCCTCGGTGAGGACCGGGCAGCGACCCCCTCAGCCCCTGCACGAGGGCGCCGCGCCCCCCGACCCACCCGCCGCCGTCGCCGCCACGACTCACGTCTCCCATCCACAGGCTGGCGGCCATGCTGCTCTCGCCGCTCCAGGGCGGCCGGGCCGAGGGGCGGGCGACGGGGAAGCCTGCCCCGCTCAACCCCGCCGCCGCCGCCGCCGCCGCTTCACCGCGTTTCCGCGGCCCCCGCCTCGCTTTTCTCCCTCAGCGCGAGGTTTTTCTTTCCCCCCCCTCCCCCTCCCGCGCGTCTGGGCTAGAGGCGGAAGAAGGCCGGAGCGGCAGCAGGCACTCCCGCCCGAAAGCGGCCTTACCCACAGCGGCCCCTGCCGTCGCGGAGGAGTCCCTGCAACGCTCCGTTCTCCTCCAAGGACGGGTTCAGAGCTTCTGGCGCTGTTTTCTTGCCTTTTTAGTCGGCCGTTGAGGACTCGGTTGCGGGCCGCCGTTCGAGGCAGGGCGGCGCGGCGAGCTGGGAAAAGGGCTCGGTCACGAGTCACTGGTTTTTTCCCCCAGTGCACTGTAACTTTGAACGGTCACTAAACGAATGGTTGTAAATCAAGGACTGCCTGTAGTCACACCGCTTTTCGTTTTTCTCTCTCTTCTCGTTTCAACGTCCTTTTTTTCGTTCGTCCAAGCTGCCGGTTCTAGAGAATAGAATAGAATAGAATAGAATTTTATTGGCCAAGTGTGATTGGACACACAAGGAATTTGTCTTGGTGCATATGCTCTCAGTGTACATAAAAGAAAAGATACGTTCATCAAGGTATAACATTTACAACACAATTGATGGTCAATATATCAATATAAATCATAAGGATTGCCAGCAACAAGTTATAGTCATACAGTCATAAGTGGAAAGAGATTGGTGATGGGAACTATGAAACGATTAATAGTAGTGCAGATTCAGTAAATAGTCTGACAGTGTTGAGGGAATTATTTGTTTAGCAGAGTGATGGCCTTCGGGAAAAAACTGTTCTAGTGTCTAGTTGTTCTGGTGTGCAGTGCTCTATAGCGTCGTTTTGAGGGTAGGAGTTGAAACAGTTTATGTCCAGGATGCGAGGGATCTGCAAATATTTTCACGGCCCTCTTCTTGATTCGTGCAGTATACAGGTCCTCAATGGAAGACCAGAGAGATATCCAGGCAGTTGCAAAGAGTCCAAGCCAGTGGTGGGATTCAAATAATTTAACAACCGGTTCTCTGCCTTAATGATTTCTTCCAACAACCAGTTCACCAAACTGCTCAGAAAGTTAACAACCGGTTCTCCCGAAGTGGTGCGAACTGGCTGAATCCCACCACAGGTCCAAGCTAACTTGAAAGCATGTGTGTGCACGTGCGTACACATACTACACACACAGCAGAGGTGGGCTTCGCATACCATTACCACCGGTTCGCCCAGCACGGGAAATGTGAGCATGCACGAGTGATTCATGCATGCAGTGCGATGTCACAAAAAACTGCAATTTGCTCATGCGCTTTGTCCACACATGCATGCGATGTCAAGCAAGGCAGTTCGCTCACGCAGTGCCGTCCGTGCATGCATGCAGCGTCAAAAACAAAGTGATATAGGACGGGATTGCGGCCAGGCGGATGGGTGGACACTCTCCCCTCCCCACCGGCCAATCGCTACTACCGGTTCACCCAAACCGGTCCAAACTGGCTGAATAACACCTCTGACACACTCTCATACACTCACCTATTTTACAGCCCTGGATTTTCCGGTGGATTGCCATCTAAGAATTGACTGATCTTGATCCCTGTTGGTTTTTTCAGTCCAGCCAATGTGCTATTATTGCCTAACTCTAGCTATGTAGTGACACCTTCTTTTCAGAGGTGGGCTTCAGCAGGTTCTGACCAGTTCTGGAGAACTGAGAGTGGAAATTTTGAGTAGTTCAGAGAACCGATAGTAAAAATTCTGACTGGCCCAGCCCCCATCTATTCTCTGCCTCCCGAGTCCCAGCTGATCAGGAGGAAATGGGGATTTTGCAGTGTCCTTCCCCTGCCACGCCCAACAAGCCACGCCCAACAAGCCACATCCACAGAACTGGTAGTAAAAAAATTTGAAACCCACCACCGCTTCTTTCCTTCTCCAAGGGTGAAGAATGACCACCCTTTGAGTTTACTTAAGAAGGTTAGTTTTTTTTTTATTGGCCGTTAAAATAAAACTAATGGGAAGGAAAGAAGAGAAGAGAGAAGGGAGGCAGAAGGGATAGGGGCAAGGAGTCATGGCACAAAGACTTCTGAGATTAACAGAAAAAATAGCATCTTCTCAAGAATTGCCCAGCGAAGTTGATGCCTCTCTTTCTTCTCCCTCCTGCATAAATGCTGTGTGATATGGACATGCCAAGTTCCGCCAGGAGTAAGAGTTCTCTGGAATTCAGAAAAAAAATTCTCCTGCACTCAACGTTTGGCTATCTTCCAGATTGTCACTCAGCTGAAGTCCCAGCCCTGTTACGGAGGGCTATTTAAAAGATGAGTTTGAATTCATTACTGTTCAGAAAGCAACAAAGAGGGTTGCCCAGAGCTGGGAGTTCAGGATGTTTGACAACTCCGGGGCAATCATTATTCTGACCTTCTTTTTAATGGCCCATGTTCCTGGATGGGTATGTACTGTATATTTCTATGAAGATATAGCAGTGGAAAAGGGAGGGTGTAGACTTCTCAAAAGTTTTTTATATATATATATAATTCAGGGTGCCTTACTATGAAGAAGAGAACAAGTTTTCAAGTGCGTCAAGCAGATGTGTACAACCTTGTGGACTTCGACTCCCAGAATTCCCCAGCCAGCATGGCTGGATGGGGAATTCTGGGAAGTCGAAGTCCAGAAGTCTTAAACATTGCTAAAGTTGTACATCCCTGGTTTAGAGAGTGAGGAATCTAGGAAGTCTCCTTACAACTAGTCCATTCTGTTCGGCTTTGATGTGGGGAGAAAACTATGCGTGTTTATTTCACCCCCATGCATGTGTGTTTATTTCAGCTGAGTCTTGGAAATCTCAGAAATGCCAGTGCCGCTTCTTCTAAACATGTGCTGCCCTCCATATAATCCCTTCCTCAACTAACCCCCTCCAATGTGATGGTCCATGTGGCTATCAGGGAGTACCTCTTACTTCCTTATTGTAGCCAGAAGAGCTGAAAGTTGTCTCCTCCTGCAGATGATTTCGATCAGGAGTGAAATCCAGCAGGTTCTGACAGGTTCTGGAGAACTGGCAGTGGAAATTTTGAGTAGTTCAGAGAACCGGCAGCGGAAATTTTGAGTAGTTTGGAGAACCTGCAAATATCACCTCTGCCTGCCTGAATATCCTTCCCCCAGGAGTGGGGAGGGAATGGAGATTTTGCAGTATCGTTCCCCTGCTATACTCAGCAAGCCACACCCACCAAGCCACACCCATTGAACTAGCAGTAAAAAAATTCAGATTTTACCACTGATTTTGATGACAATAATAGAACATTATGTCCCATACAGCAATTCCTATGCGATGTCTGAGTGGCATTTTAATGTTGTTTGTGCACTGCTAAGTCTCTTGTCTCTTATCTAGGTGGCATCTCAGGCATGTTCCTATCCTTGCCAATGTCCCTCACAGACTCCCCTCTGCCCTCTTGGCAACAGCCTTTTGCTAGATGGCTGTGGTTGCTGCAGGGTATGTTCCCGGCAGCTCGGGGAGCTCTGCTCACTGCAGGAACCTTGTGATCACCACAAAGGACTCTACTGTGACTTTTCCAAAACCCAGAAAGACAGTGGCATCTGTTTAGGTGAGTGGTTTGCTCAGGGGTGAAATGTAAAATTTGTTACTACTGGTTCTGTGGACCTGGCTTGGTGGGGGGGGGATAATGTGACTGGGTGGGCGTGGCCAATTTTTTTGTTTTTACTTTTAAAAGCATTTTTTCTACAATCTCTTCGGCTTTTAAAATGCTTGTAAAAGCCTCTGATGATAAAGCAACTCAGCTGGGATCGCCAGAGGAGCCTTTTAAAAGCTTTTAAAGGGTTCTGACGATCCCAGCTGAGTTGCCTGATCGCCAGAATCTTTTCAAAGCATTTTTTTACAACCTCTTCGGCCGAAGAGGTTGTAGAAAAAAACGCTTTTAAAAGGTTCTAAGGATCCCAGCTGAGTAGCACAATCATCAGAGGGGTTTTTTTTCTTTTAAAAGCATTTTTTCGGCTGAAGAAAAAATGCTTTTAAAAGTAAAAAAAAAACAACTCTGATGATTGCGTGGCTCAGCTGGGCATGGAGGGAGGCAGGGATTTTTGCTACCGGTTCTCTAAACTACCTGCCGCCATCCCTACCGGATCGGGCGATCTGGTCCAAACCAGGAGCATTTCACCTCTGCACAGAAGAGTCTTCTTTTCTGTCATCCCAAGACATAAGACTGAATAATTTTCTTAACTTACAGGAAGGCAGATCTTTTTGAACATCAGAAAAAGGTCCTTAGCACCAATTTAACACCAGTTTAATGGAACCAATGATGGAGGGAGTTGGTGGGTTACCTTCAGTGAAGTTTTGCTGGTCAAGTTTGAATGCCTTAATTTTGATTTTTGCAGAGAACTGGATTTGATGGTTTAAGTGACCCTTTCCCATACTCTGAGGCTACAAAAAGCTTGTTCTTTATAAGAAGATTATAGAAAAACAGATTTATAAGAAGATAGATTTCATCTGCACTTTAAGGGTAAAAGCATTGTCCAATTACTAAATGGACAATAGGCTAAAATAATCTCTTGTGCGGTCTCTTGATATGAATGACCTACAACAGTGTTGTTTCCCAGCCTGGAAAATCTTAAGATGTATAGACTTCAACTCCCAGAATTCTTAGTAGTGTCTATGCTGCCTAGGGGATTCTGGGAGTCCAATATCTCAAAATTACCCCAGTTGGGAAATACTGTTCAACACATTTCCCATTTCATTGGTTCTACGAAGCCATGCTTCTATGTTCCAAGATTTAATGGACACACTAACTAATCTCTTTTCAAGGACATTAATGTGTATTCATACTGTTCAGGGAGAAAAAAAATTCAAATGAACCAAAGCAAAGCAAAGCAAAGCAAAGCAAGAATTCATTCATTTCCAATCAATGGGAATTTGAATGAATGGAAATGCATCTATTTTTGTTTTTATTACTTTGTAATGGGAGCATTGTTTTGCATGGAAGAAGGAGAACTTTAGTTCGTTCAAAGGTCAGGAAGAGTAGCCAAAAAGAGAAAACATTAATAAAATTGTAAGTTTTATTTTGTTTAGATAAGTGGCAGTCTGGTTGTCCATTCTTTAGCACAATATACTAAAAATGGCTACCCTTTGACATCTTCATGGAATTTGGCAAACTGGGGACTTAATACACCGGAAATGTCATGCCATTTGATTGGAAAATACCAAAGGTTACAGACATCAGAAGACTCATTGGCTGGTAATTGAAATGAAAGCAGAAAGAAGGGAGGGAGGAAAAATGATTACTGTCTAAAACAAAGACCAATGTCCTCATATTAATGATGGATTTGCTGACATTTGACTGCTTTTGTAGAAAATATGGCTATTTCTATCTATATATAAAATGGCTCTATGTATGTGTGTGTGTTCCAGCATAACTCTGGAATGCCTCAAGCAATTTTAACCAAACTTGGTACACAGATGACTTACTCTCTGGAAAGAAATACTGTGGGGGTAAGATACCCCTAACACCCCTCAGGGTGTGTGTTCTGTTAAGATACAGCCTATTGTGCTTTAAAATGGCTTCTACTGGATTGCCTTAAAATGGCTTCTACTGTACAGCACTGTGGAGTTGCCATGGTAACAGCTTCACAGTATTCCATAAGTGGGCTCCCTCTGGTAAGGGGGAAAATCCAACATTAGAAATTATGTTTGGTCCGGATATTTTTAACAAGGCTTTGATTATTCTTGAGGACAAAGGTATGGCCATGATCAATAAAACATTACTGCAACTCGGCCTGCCTGCATCACTATGAGACCGACATGACGTACTTCACGCAGATTACATACGAGAAAAGAACTACAATGTCGAACAGTTTATTGTATATATCGCAGACAAGAAGCCACTTCTAAACCAAGATCAGCAAAAAATGATCATGGATCAGCTAGCAAAACAACAAAGTGGTATCATTTTACTTGACGCTTCTGGGGACACAGGGAAAATATTTTTAACTAATTTAATTCTCGCCAAAATCAGGGCTCAGGGTGCAGTTGCTCTTCCTGCCTAATATAGGATTGGGATAAATAAATACCCGAGCAATGCCAGTTTATCAGCTATTTGTAATATATGCACAGCTTTCCATTCTGTTTAATGGCACCCAATTCAAGTGTCATGGTTGCTTATGTGGACTGTACATATTCTGCATTAAAACTCCTGCTCACACACACCTTTGTGTTCCTCCTCCAGCTTACGAAGGGCCCTCCTGTGTCCTGATGGGAAAAACCTATCTAAATGGAGAGAGCTTCCAGCCCAGTTGTCAGCTGCAGTGTATCTGCATGGGCGGATCCATTGGCTGCATTCCCCTTTGCCCTGATGGGGCACGTCTCCCTCCCCCTGATTGTCCCTTTCACCACTGGATAAAAGCGCAGAACAAGTGTTGCCAAGAGTGGGTCTGCGAAGGAAGCAGTCAGAAGACCCCTTCCAAGAAAGGTATGGGTGATGAGATGGGAGGACTATGAACGGGGACAGGGGGGAGGTGTTGTAATTGCTGAAGAAAGGTAGATCTTATGGCTCGGTAGAAGTCATCTTGGATGAAGGGTCAAGAGACAGTCAAGAGAAGCCCAAACAGTACTGAGGAAGCTGAGAACAAGATTGTTTTATGCACTTAGGATTGGTAGAATTGACAAAATCAGAAATGAGGAGATGATAAGCCGCCTGGGAAAGCCAAGAAAAATCATCAAAACCATTAAAAAGCTAAATATTTTGGAATATTTTAGACATGGGATGCAACACCCGGAAAAATATGGCAATAGCAATAGCACTTAGATTTATATACTGCTTACCAGTGCTTTTACAGCCCTCTCTAAGTGGTTTACAGAGTCAGCATATTGCCCCCAACAATCTGGGTCCTCAATCTGGAAGGATAAGTCAACCTTGAGTTGGTCAGGATCGAACTGCTGGCAATCATCAGAGTTAGCTTGCAATACTGCATTCTAACCACTGGGAGGGAGGGAGGGAGGGGAGGAAGGAAGGAAGGACAATAGCAATAGCACTTAGACTTTCCAGCCCTCTCTGAGCGGTTTTACAGAGTCAGCATATTGCCCCCAACAGTAGAATAATGGAATTGGAAGGGACCTTGGAAGTCTTCTAGTCTAACCCTCTGCTTAGACAGGAAACCCTACATCACTTCAGACAAATGGTTATCCAACATCATTTTAAAAACTTCCAGTGTTGGAGCATTCACAACTTCTGCAGGCAAGTTGTTCCACTGATTAATTGTTCTCACTGTCAGGACATTTCTCCTTAGTTCTAAGTTGCTTCTCTCCTTGATGAGTTTCCACCCATTGCTTCTTGTCCTGCCCTCAGGTGCTTTGGAGAATAGTTTGACTCCCTCTTCTTTGTGGCAGCCTCTAGATATTGGAAGACTGCTATCATGTCTCCCCTAGTCCTTCTTTTCATTAAACTAGACATAGCCAATTCCTGCAAGCCTCTTCATATGTTTTAGCAATCAGTTTGGTTTAATGGATTGTATGAGCTCTGTTGAGCTGCAATGATATGTTCAGAGTCTTGACAGAGATTTACATCCTGATCACCCAGATATTCTACTCTTCATTTGTTAAAGAGAATAGCTTTCTCATCAGTTCACAGAGATCTTAGCAAAGACTGAAAAAGAAATTTTCTTAATTGGCTGAGATACTGAATTGAGCCCTGATAATGAAAACCTCTCAGCTGCTAAGATTTCTGTAATTTTATTCTCTTCTCTTCCAATAATTTGTGGGAAGAAACCTTAAGAGGCTCTTGCTTTTGGTTGATGTGGGTGATCAGGAGCTTTAAGAACCATGGTTGGTGACTTAGTATTTATTCCTTAAAACATGGGTGACAGATGAAAGCTCAGCATGATGTGTGAACTAGACCTAGTTTCTCTTTCAAAGAAGAACAAAAAAAAAAAGAGCACACCAAAGTTTGCTGCTATCCAGTGGTTTAAACATGATTACATCCCTGCCTTTTGATACCCCCTCTGGGAAGACCTTACTAAATCTTTTGCATCTAATCTAATGAATTGGTGGAATGAGATGAGAGCCTGTGAGACTAATAATGGACATTAAATTGCTTTAGAGTAGAACAACATTGTCTCCAGCAATCTCTTTCAGAAAGAGCTGTTTTGGTATTTGTCTCTTGCTGGGCAATCCTTTGAAATTCCTCTGTAAGTGACCAATCTCCCATAAAGGTGAAGGTTCCCTTTGCACATATGTGCTAGTCGTTCCTGACTCTAGGGGTGGTGCTCATCTCTATTTCAAAGCCAAAGAGCCAGTGCTGTCCGAAGACGTTTCCGTGGTCATGTGGCCGGCATGACTAAACGCCAAAGGCGCACGGAACGCTGTTCCTTTCCCTTCAAAGGTGGTCCCTATTTTTCTACTTGCATTTTTTACATGCTTTCGAACCGCTAGGTTGGCAGAAGCTGGGACAAGTCACGGGAGCTCATCCCCTTACACGGTACTTGGGATTCGAACCGCTGAACTGGTTTCAATCAACAAGCTCAACAACTTAGCCACTGAGCCAACATCTTAGCCACTGAGCCACCACATCCCTCCCATATGTATAACTAATTTCTAATGCTGTCCCTCTTCGCCATAAGGTGGGTTTCTTTTTAAATACACACCCCTCCGATATGCTGCGTTATTGCAGGATGAGATGAAGTGAGTGTGGATTTAGTTCAATGAAAGTCAAGTCTTTAGTCTTCTTCAGCTTGGTCCCTTTCAGATGTTTTTGGGCTGCCAAGTGAAAAATGAATGAGGTTAAGAAATCACATTACTTCTAATCTTTAGAATTTGCTCATGGAAGTTCTTTTGTCCATCTCAGTTTACAGGAATAGATTTGCTCCCAAGCCTGAGTTAAAGTTTAAGTCCACACCAAATGACCTTCAAGTGAACTGCTTGGTGCAAACCACCGAATGGAGTGTCTGTTCTAAGACTTGTGGGATGGGCATCTCAACCCGTGTCACTAATGCCAATCCCCAGTGCCAACTGGAGAAGGAGAGCAGGCTGTGCTTGGTTCGATTCTGCAATGTCTCTCTAGACCGAAGAGTCAAGGTATTGTGGCAGCTGAGTGAAGTGGGCGCCAAGTATCAGATATCAACTTCTGCAAGGGGCTGGGAGCAGAGTTGGTGGGGACCAGAAACGATGGAGAAAAGCTGGATAGAATATATCAAGAATCTCCTGAGTTTAGTAGGCTGAATTGAACTAATTTTTGTTGAGGGGGCAAATATATCTGATTGTGCGTTACAGGGAGGAGCATATATCTGGGAGCTGGATGGCTTCCTTGGACTTGGGGGAGATATGGCAGAGTATGGGGATGTTGGTTTGATGGGGAAGGGGCTAGTAGTGACATCTTGGTAGTGATGGACATATGACAAAAGACAAGATGGTGGTGTCTAGTACCAATTTTGCCTTTCAACCCTCTGGACTGAACCCTGTTTCCTGGTTGTTAGATCCTCAGTGGGCCTAGCTTAGGCTGCTCCAGCTTAAAGCCTAGTTAGCCTGTAATGAAATAATCATAATCCTGGACTTTTTCGTATCTCCATGTTTGCTCCCTAGCATAAGAAGAAAGACCCACTTGATTGTTCGCCCCACGAACCTGATGAACCGTATTGATTTTCAAAGGACACTTGAGGGAAGTTCCTGGTGCATGGGTTGACCAAGATCTTTATTTTAATTAGATCACTTGGAAGAGGTTATCAAGGCACCTCAGTCCAATCTCTACAGTCAAACATCCTTGACAAATTCTATCCAGCGTCTCCAGCAAAGGGGAAGCTGGAGCACATATTTTAAAATGTTTTTGGGAGTTATCCAAAGATCCTTCAGAGGGTGATGGGGTGGGGGGTTTTTTTTTGGGTTTTTTTTTTTTGCATAATAAACATTTTGTAAGTAGCACAAAGAAAACTGTAGAGCAGAGAGAAAACATGCTTTGAATTGTATTTTTCATATTTATGCCCTGCTTTTCCACTTAATAGTTCAAGATAACATTCTCACAGTGTAGGTGTTTTTAAAAGGTATTTGGTTGAGAATAACCCAAATGGCTTAGCTGGTTGAGTAGTTCAAAGATCCCAACTAAGGACAGGGAGCTGTAATACCTAGTCAAGGCACTTTTGGTGTCTGGTAATGAAAAATAAAGCATTTTCAGAACCCTGGAGAGTTCCACACAGGAACACAGGGTTTTGTTTTGTTTTGTTTTTTGACTTAACTACCTTTGTGAAAATTGTTGTTTTGGCATCAATCTAACTAACACCTTAAAACGCCTTCTCAATCAAGGCCACTTAAAATGTGTGAACTTCACCACTGAGTATATATCACCGTCCCCCAGACATCTTATGAACTTTGCAGTTGCATCCCTGTAACAGAAAGATTTCACAAAGTTGTTAAAAGTCTGTAGAAATTCTCAGTCATGGTTGTCCCAAAGGTGCTTTTTCAGGAGGCATCTGGGTTTTTTTCTTTGAAGACATTTCACTTCTCATCCAAGAAGCTTCTCCAGCTCGGAAGACTCTGAAGAAGCTTCTTGGATGAGAAGCGAAATGTCTTCAAAGAAAAAAGCCCAGTTGCCTCCTGAAAAAACACCTTTGGGACACAAAGTTGTTAGTTATCTGACGCTGAAATTAGTGCAGATGTTTGTCTATCCAAAGTTTGAACATATACGTGGGAGTCCAGGCACAGATGGAAAAACACAAGGCCAGATTCTCACACACGTTGTTTTTCCACTTGATTGCTGTCAAGCACTGTCCCTTAAACCAAAAAATCCAGCTTTCATCTCTGATCATCTCTGGTACCAAAGCCCAAATCCTCACAGTTGGGTCTGCCTTCGATCGCAGCTCCATCTTTCTCTCCTTCTTCTGATGCAAAGCCATATGTCACAGTTTTGATGGTATGACAACGATCAGGTTGAAAAAAGGCTGGGAGAACTCAGAACCCATCCAAGTGACTTGGGTCTGCAATCTTTTTTTTCCCTTTCTTTTCAGAGAGGGAAGAGCTGCCTGCGAAACCCTAAATCTCGTGAGGCAATTAGCTTTGAGTTCACCGGCTGCACCAGCGTCCATGCCTATCGGCCAAAGTTCTGCGGCAGCTGTATGGACAATCACTGTTGTATGCCACGTATCACCAGCACAGCGGAAGTGGAATTTCGGTGTCCAGAGGGAGAGTCCTTTGTCCGGAAAATGATGTTCATCAAGTCTTGTTCTTGCCACTATGACTGCCCTGCAGATAATGATGTTCTTCTAGCCAGTTACCACCGGTCAATGGTAGAGGACCACTTCAAACTAAAGAATCAGTAGTGCTGGGTCCTACTCCCACTCTAGATCCAGCAGGTTGAAAGTATCTAAAGATGTATTCGCTGATCATCTTGTAGACAAAGTGGAAATGATCTCAAATGATCCAAGAGGGTTCATGTCCAGAGACCAGTAACATACATCTGGCATGTTGCGTTTTGAGACAGAGCTGATATATTTGGTTCTCTACCAACCACACACAATCTTGCAGTGTGGGGAGGGGGTAGCTGGTAATCGCTTGTTCTAACTCCCCATTTTATGGCTGATGAATAATAATTTTGGACCAGTCCATTTTTAGAGGTGCTTCCATTCCTCACTATCCAGTCAGAGCTGAAGAAGCTTCTTGGATGAGAAGCGAAACATCTTCAAAGAAAAACCAGAAAGTCCAGTTGCCTCTTGAAAAAGCACCTTTGGAACAACTAATGTTAATGTTCTCAAATTACTTACATCATTTATAATCTGAACCCAATTTTCCTAGTGATTCATTCATATTCATTCTCCTCTCCTCTCCTCTCCTCTCCTCTCCCCACTCCCTCCCCTCTCCTCTCCCTCTTCCCTTCCTTCCCTTCCCTCTCCTCTCCTCTCCTTTTTCTCTTCTCCTCCTCTCCCCACTCCCTCTCCTCCCCTCTCCTCTCCCCCTTTCCTTCCTTCCCTCTCCTCTCCTTTCCTCTCCTCTCCCCTCCTCTCCCCACTCCCTCCCCTCCCCCTTCCTTTCCTTTCCTTCCCTCTCCTCTCCTCTCTCTCAATCTGCTGGTGGAGGAAGAGAGAATTATTTTTCCATTTGTTCTGGATTTGCTTAAACTGCAATATATGTAGTATCATCCCCAGCACTGTCCGCTAGAGGATGCTGTTCGGTAATGCTTAGAAATCCAACCGTGTAAGAAATAAACCCTCAGCTTGTTCATTTTTAAACATCTCAACAACAGCCAATATAAAACCCAAATACTTTAGCAAGTTCTAAATGACCAGAACTGTTCCTGCAGAATAAATGGTGCTGTCTTCCTGGCTTGTCATATCTGCTTGCAGGCCAGTGTAAAGGCAGATAACGGACCAAAATCTAAAGCCCTAAATGTTGAGCTTCAAATGGCCACAGAACAGATGTGCAAAGCAGCTGCCTGGTTGTTGTGGCCTGAACGTAAGCAGGCATTAGGGAGGCTTAGCAGCTTATGGACTCTACTCCATCAGCATATCCTGCTAGAGTGCCAAGCCTTTGGCACTCTAAGCTGTAGTACATATAGGAAACAATATTCTGAGAAGCTGATGTTCGATGAGGATATGGAAGATCTGGAAGAAGATGTATTCTTGGTAGGCCCTTCATTAGAGGCCTCCACCCCACCTCTCGAATGTCTTGATGCCGTTGCTATTGTCTGTTTCTTCTTTACTTCCTCTGAGCTGAATTGGTACAGTGGCAACCAGTTGGGTTGGCTCCATTAACACAGTCGCTGATAAAATCGGTAGTGTTTCACTTCTACACAAGGTAAACAGAAGCCCCTATGATGCCCACAACCAAGGCACATCAGGCCTTGTTCCTTTCTGCTCATGATTATTAGCAACGGGTATCCAGAGGCGTACTGCTTTTGACTTTGTAGGAGCAGACCTCCTAAATAGCTGTTCATTAACTTACTCAGCTTGGCAATCAAGAACATCTCTGACTTCCCACATTTTCTTTTCCTTTCTTATCTTTTTCCCCCTTCTCGATCCTGTCCTTTGAACAAACCAGTAAATACTCTAAGTTCAGAAAGAACAGCAACACAGGGAGAAAAAGGGAGGAAACCAATCCAAGATGTGTTTTCTGTTGCATCAGACCAACTCCATGAGAAGCATTAGATGTTTTGTTATTTCTGCCCCTTTTATTACCTTGGCCACTAGATGACAGTGTGCGCTTTGCTAAGCAGAGCAAATAGTAGTCAAGAACATAAGATTTCAACTCCATTGAACAGAAATTATTGTATTTGTGAGAAGATATACATAATGACACATTATTAGAAACAGCCCTATATAAGGCACGGGCAGCAAATTCAACCATACACCCACTGGTTAAAAATGAGGGGTCCTTGGTGTTCTCTGAGTTTTCTTGCAAACATTTCATTATCCAAACTAGGTAACATCATCAGTGCTAGGGTAGTTTGGGTAATGAAAGGTCTGCAAGAAAACCACCAAGTTCAGAGAGCATCAAAGATCCCTCAATTCAACCCTGAGCTCCAAATATTCTCCTTTATTGGTTAATTTACAATGTCATGTATGAGACACTTAAGCAAAACGGAAGATAACAATCCCAGTATGATCCAAGTTGCAATCTCTGTTGGATTTTTTTCTAAAAAAAATATCTATGCTGTCATTTATTTATTACATTTATGTCTCACCTTTTTTTTTTTTTTAGGAATTTAAAGCATCACTCATATACCCCTCTCCCTTTTTATTCCTAAAACAACCCCCTATAGTACATATTGTTTAAAGAGCAATTAACCAACGTCATCCAGGAAACTTGTCATGGGTGAAGATGGTTTTTCACTCTGGGTCTCCTCCCCAATCTAACATTTTAATCTGTGGTGGGTTTCAATTTTTTTTACTACCTGTTCTGTGGGTGTGGCTTAGTGGGCATGGCATGGCTTGGTGGGTGTGGCTTGGTGGGCGTGGCAGGGGAAGGATACTTTAAAATGTCCATTCCCACCCCAATCCCAGGGGAAGGTTACTGCAAAATCCCCATTTCCTCCTGATCAGCTGGGATTCAGGAGGCAGAGAATAGATGGGGGCTGGGCCAGTCAGAATTTTTACTACTGGTTCTCCGAACTACTCAAAAATTCTGCTACCAGTTCTTCAGAACTGGTCAGAACCTGCTGAAACCCACCTCTATTTTTAACATGCTTGAAGTAAAATCCACTGAGTCCAACGGAGCTAACTAAGGCATTTTGCTGCTTACTTTCAGCTCTATTTTGTTGTTCGTTAGGTGATCTTTGCAACATCATGGACCAGAGCACGCCAGTCCCCCCCGCTCTGTTCTCCACTGTCTCCTGGAGTTTGCCCAAATTCATATTCGTTGCATCAATGACATTGTCTAACCATATTTTCCTCTGCTGGCCCCTTCTCCTTTTGCTTTCAATTTTTCCCAACATCAGATTTCCCCCACCCCCATCCCACGGATGTCTCATTTGGTGGCCAAAGTATTTGAGCTTCAGTTTCCATATCCGTCCTTCCAGAGAACAAGGTGGATTTCCTTTGGGAGTGATTGATTTACTTACAGCTCTACATCGCTAAATGTCTATGGAGATTCTCAGTCATCCAGATCTCAAAAGTGCTTTTTTTTTCTTTCTTTCTTTCAAGAGCCAACTGAACTTTCTGGTTTTTCTTTGAAGACGTTTCGCTTCTCATCCAAGAAGCTTCTTCAGCGCTGAAGAAGCTTCTTGGATGAGGAGCGAAACGTCTTCAAAGAAAACCCAGAAAGTCCAGTTGCTTCTTGGAAAAACAAAATTACAGCTCTACATTTTCACTTAGGGCCATAGAAAGAATCCCTCTTGCTGGGAAACTCAGGTTTCGTGTCTGCATGGGGGGTGGGTGGGTGGAGAGTTTGCAGCTGTGGCTCATCATTCATGTGCTTTGACATCCACCCCATTCCGTTCTCTGCAATTAATTACAAGAGGGAGGACTTGATGGCTTGAGTCGCCCAGCAGGGAAAGTCAGCTTCTCACATGACTTGTTCCTGCAAGCGGCAGTCAACGCACTGCCTTCCTGATAGCCTTTCTTCCCCCCTCCCTCCGTCAGCCCTGGGCCTCCCTCCGGGCAGACCTATCGTTTTCTTCCAGGTTATCCTTCTCTGCATGTGTGTGCTCACCAGATGGGGCCCATCCTGGGTGTGCCAGCTGCTTCTGAAAGGATAAGAGAATCCTTTCTTGGTATTTAGTCCTGAATTTTGCGCAGAACCCTAGCCGAGCCAAGGGACTTATCAGCCTAGCCCAGCTAAACTCTTGGTGGGCAAGGACAAGGATCCAATACTCGGGCAGCCCTTGTGACTTTTTTGCAGCTAAAATAAGGCAAAGAAGAACTGGGATCTAGTATTCCCCCCCCCCTTTCCAGAGATCTTCAAAGGGTGGAGCTGTTTGCCAGGACAGAAGTTCTGACTTTGCTGAGTTAAAAGAATTTTTAAGAATCTTTTTCTTTTCCCCTGTCAAAATTCTAATTTTGCAGAGAGCTCGAAGCAAAATTCAGTCAGTAACTAAATTTTGGGCTTAGACAATTTAGAGCTACGCAGACTTCAATCTGACCTAAGCATAGTACATAAAATTATCTGCCACAATGTCCTACCTGTCAATGACTACTTCAGCTTCAACCACAACAATACACGAACAAATAATAGATACAAATTCAAGGTAAACTACTCCAAACATGATTGCAGAAAATATGACTTCAGTAACAGGGTGGTCAGTGCCTGGAATGCACTACCTGACTCAGTAGTTTCTTCCCCAAACCCCCAAAACTTTAACCCTAAACTGTCTACTGTTGACATCACCCCATTCCTAAGAGATCTGTAAGGGGCGTGCATAAATACACCTGCATGCCTGTCCTAATATTCTTCTTTTACTTACTCTTTTCACGTATTCAAATTATGCTTATACTTTTACCTGTTATCTTATATATGATTGACAAATAAATAAATAAAATAAAATAAATAAATTGGGGAACTGAATAAGGGAGTCTTTTACAAACTTTTAAGGTGCATGGTCTTCAACTCCCAAACTTCCTCAGCTAGCAGGCTACCTGGGAAAGTCTAAGAATTGAAGTCCATATGTTTTAAAGTTGCCAAGGTTGAGAAATATTGTTCTGCATTAAGAGGGCCTCTGTGGCTAATGCAGCCTGTTATTAACAGCAGCTGCCTGCAATTATTGCAGGTTCTAGTCCCACCAGGCCCAAGGTTGACTCAGCCTTCCATCCTTTATAAGGTAGGTAAAATGAGGACCCAGATTGTTGGGGGCAATAAGTTGACTTTGTATATAAATATACAAATAGAATGAAGACTATTGCTAACATAGTGTTAGCCGCCCTGAGTCTCCGGAGAAGGGCGGGATATAAATGCAAATAAAAAAAAAATAAAAAAAAATGACTATTCTGTCTGCACCAAAGCCTGTATTAAACTAATTAAAGTGTTTTTTTTAAAATGTGATTGAGATGGTTTAATTGGCTCCATTTATTTAGGTTTTGTCTTGGCTGCAGCCCCATTTTCGAACAGGCTTTCTGAGATTATTTCTCCAAAAACAAGGATGACCTTCTAAAGGTTTTATCTCTCTGTCCTTTTCCAGATCAAATATTTGTGATCAGAACTGGTTACTAATAATCCAGTACAGTAGGGCTGAACTGTTCAGAGGCTAGGAAAGTTTATTTCACCTTTAGGTTTTTTAAAATTGTTTTATTTAAATAATTTTTTTCTATATTTGTCTTTTAAAAAGCGGAATATGAATGCAAAAGGCACTTTTAAAATAAAAAATAGAGTAAGAACAACCTACGAAAAACAAATGGAACAGAAAGGCCAACACTAAAGTTTGAATTTTTAATAAAGGTATCTTAATAAAGGTACAAAAGATATCACCATTTAGGACCTGGGATACTGAAAAAGGTTTTTTTTCCCCCAAAGTCAGGCGTTTTAATGCTGATGCTTTGCATTATTGTAATAGTTTAATTTTTGTCTTAACTGGGGTTTATTTAAAAAAAACATGGTTAGCCTAGCCCAATTGTAGCCTAGCCCAATTATACAGTTAGCATAATTCTCAACACTGCTAAGTAGAAGCTAAATGACTACATTGATTTTGTAATAAAGGAAATGACAACTAAATTGGCCTTTCAGCTAATAGTTTTAAATTAAGCACTATTCATCTAATGCAACAGTGGATTGGATATCTAAGACTATAGTCACTGAGCAAAACATGAAGTCAGTAAACAGCTGCACAATGCTCTTATCTAATGCCATACCAAAATTTATCTTCTTTTCTTCTGAATGTTTATGTTTACACTAAAACAGGAGTCTCTAACCTTGGCAAGTGTAAGACTTGTGGACTTCAACTCCCAGAATTCCCCAGCCAGCACTGGCTGGGGAATTCTGGGAGTTGACGTCCACAAGACTTAAACTTGCCAAGATCGGACACCACTGAAGTAAAAATGGGGGGGGGGACTTGACCCAAGAAGCCTGCTTTATAAGGCATGTTCGAAAGCAGGGAAAAAAAAGGGGGGGGAGTCTTGTTAGAATTTCTGGAGGAGGATCTGCCACCCTTGCAATGCTACTTCTGCTTAATTTATGGTCTGCAGTGCTACGCAACCACAGAAAACTGAGCTGAGTGCCCAGAGGCTTCATTAAGTGTGGCAGAGGTGTCATGCCAACACAACCGAGAGATCAGAAAAAACAGCCTGCAAAGGGAGATGAGATTAATGAGAACAAAAGCACTTTTTTTGGAAGCATTTTCCAAAACCACAGGGGAGGTTGGGCTTCCAATAGGTACTGTTTTGCAGGCCGACCAAATCCTTCTCTTTTCCATAAAGGTATATCAGTAGTCCCCAACTTAGACTCATTTGTTTAGTGGCTGTTCAAAGTTCCTGAAAAAAAAAGACTTATGACTCAGTTTTTACCCTTATGACTGTTGCAGCATACCCATGGATCATGTGATCCAAATTCGGGCACATGGCCACTGATGTGTATTTACAGCAATAGCAATGGCATTTAGATTTATATACCGCTTCACAGTGCTTTACAGCCCTCTTTAAGCGGTTTACTGAGTCAGCCTATTGCCCCCAACAATCTGGGTCCTCATTTTCACATGATCTCGGAAGGCTGGAAGCAGGGGTGAAATGCTCCCAGTTCGGAGTAGTTCGGTAGCGATGGCGGCGGGTGGTTCGGAGAAACAGTAGCAAAAATCCCTGCCTCCGCCATGCCCAGCTGAGCCACGTGACCATCAGAGTTTTTGTTTTTTTTTACTTTTAAAAGAATTTTTCCTTCGGCTGAAAAAATGCTTTTAAAAGTAAAAAAAAAAAGCCTGATGATCACGCGGCTCAGCTGGGATCGCCAGAACCTTTTAAAAGCATTTTTTCTACAATCTCTTCGGCCAAAGAGTCTGTAAAAAAATGCTTTTAAAGGGTTCTGGCAATCAGGCAACTCAGCTGGGATTGTCAGAACCCTTTAAAACCTTTTAAAAGGCTCCTCTGGCGATCCCAGCTGAGTTTCCGGATCATCAGAGGCTTTTAAAAGCATTTTTTTACAACCTCTTTGGCCGAAGAGGTTGTAGAAAAAATGCTTTTAAAAGTTAAAAAAAAAAAAGTTGGCCGCGCCCACACAGTCACATTACCCCACCACCACCACCAAGCCACGCCCACAGAACCAGTAGTAACAAATTTCACCCCTGGCTGGAAGGCTGAGTCAATCTTTAGCCTGGTGAGATTCGAACTGCCAAATTGCAGGCAGCCGGCAGGCAGCAGAAGGAGCCTGCAGTACCGCCCTCTGACCACTACGTCACCGTGTCTCATATTTATAATAGTTGCACTCTCCTGAGTTCATGTGAACGCCACGGGTAACCTTCCCAGCCAGCTTCCAATAAGCAAAGTCAATGCAGGAAGCCAGATTCGCTTAATGATGGATGATTCCTTGAACAGCCGCAATGATTTTGCTGAACTGTGGGAGAAAGGTCGTAAAATGGGGCAAAAAACTCACTTAACAACTGTCTTGCTTAGCAATGGAAATTTTATATCCCTGTATAAAGATCATAATGGAGCTCTGAGTCTTACTTCCAGGCACCAACTGGAACTAGTTAAATGGAGCTACTTAAGTTTGCTGTGAATATATTTAGTATGTTATCATTGGCTGTCCAAGAGCCAGTGTGGTGCAGTGATGAAAGCATTGGATTAGGAACAGGGAGGGAGATCCTGGTTCTAATCCTCCCTTAGGCATGGAAGCCAGCTGGGTGACCTTGGGCCAGTCTCTCCCTCTCAGCCCTCGTCTGGGTCACAGTCTATGGAAAGCTGGCAGACAGCAACCGCTCTTGGCACACGACGCACCATAAGCTTCAGAATTAGGGGGGAAAACAATTGGACCCTGTAACTAAATGGGACAGACACTAAGGCAAACAAAGTTTAAAAGTTGATTACTTATTACCAAATTTTCTTTATTTGTGCAAAACCTAGAAAGGCAGTTCAGCTGATAAACTGAAGTGAAAATTGATTGTACTGTTGCCTTTAAAATAGCGGTCGCCAACCTTTTCGGCTGGGTGGCCTGAGGGGGAAGAGGGGATGGTTTTGTGTGCGTGGCAGGCAGGGGTGAAATGTAAAATTTGTTACTACTGGTTCTGTGGGCGTGGCTTGGTGGTGGTGGGTAATGTGACTGGGTGAGCGTGGCCAACTTTTTTTTTTTACTTTTAAAAGCATTTTTTCTACAACCTCTTCGGTCAAAGAGGTTGTAGAAAAAATGCTTTTAAAGGGTTCTGACGATCCCAGCTGAGTTGCCTGATCGCCGGAACCCTTTAAAAGCATTTTTAACAGCCTCTTTGGCCAAAGAGGTTATAGAAAAAATGCTTTTAAAAGGTTTTGACGATCCCAGCTGAGCCGCCTGATCATCAGAGGAGCATTTCACCCCTGCTGGCAGGTACTCGCATGTGTGTGCACACAACTCCTTTTCTGCGAGCAACAGAAATACTTGCGAGTGGGGCTTCATGCACGAACACAAGTGCTGAACTCTTGCGTGAGTGAAAGTTTGCATGCAAGCGCAAATGTTCACCACTCTCACATGTGCAAGCATCTGCTGCTTGCACTAGTGGAGCTTTGTTCACCCACCCTTGCACGCCCCAGTTCTGAATGGACCATGACCCGGTATTGGGCAGTGGTCCAGGGGTTGGGACCCTCTGCTTTAAAACAAAGCATACAGGTAATTCTCAACTTACAACAGCTTATTTAGTGACTGAAGTTACAACAACACTGAAAAAAGTGACTTATAACCATTTTTCATACTTGCAACCATTGTAGTATCTCCATGGTCACATGATCAAAATTCAGACGCTTGGCAACCAGCTCCTATTTATGACGGTTGCCGTATCCCAGGGTCATGTGGCTCCCTTTTGCGAACTTCTGACAAGCAAAGTCAATGGGGAAACCAGATTCACTTAACAACCGTGTTACTGATTTTAAAAACCGCAGTGATTCATTTAACAACCGTGGCAAGAAAGATCGTAAAATGGAGCAAAACTCACTTAGCAGCAGAAATTGTGGTGGTATGTCGAGGACTACCTGCATACCAATAAGTAGCTCAGCTCATGTGAAATTCAAGTTCCTGTTCTGTGGCGTTGGGCATTTTATCTTCTTGCCCAAAATAAATGGAGCATTTTATTACAATTAATAATTACAAAGGACAAAACACTCTGATGCAATATAGCAGTGGTGGTAGAGGCGTAGGGAATTCTGTCTTAAGCCCTGATATTGCTGGCGTTTTTCTCCACTCAGGATCTCACATATTTTCATTGTGCATTTTCATATATCTACCTCCTAAGTCCTTATGGATTCTAGGCTGGAGACATATATTTAGATAGATAGATAGAATTCTTTATTGGCCAAGTGTGATTGGACACACAAGGAATTTGTCTTTAGTGCATATGCTCTCAATGTACATAAAAAGAAAAGATACATTCATCAAGAATCATAAGGTACAAACTTAATGATAGTCATAGGTTACAAATAAGCAATCAGGAAACATATCAATATAAATCGTAAGGATACAGAATAGAATGGAATGGAATGGAATGGAATGAAATAGAATAGAATAGAATAAAATAGAATAGAATAGAATAGAATAGAATAGAATAGAATAGAATAGAATAGAATAGAATAGAATTCTTTATTGGCCAAGTGTGATTGGACACACAAGGAATTTGTCTTTAGTGCATAGGCTCTCAGTGTACATAGAAAGATAAGATACATTCATCAAGAATCATAAGGTACAAACTTAATGATAGATATAGGTTACAAATAAGCAATCAGGAAACATATCAATATAAATCGTAAGGATACAGAATAGGATAGGATAGGGTAGGATAGAATAGGATAGAATTCTTTTATTGGCCAAGTGTGATTGGACACCAATGAATTTGTCTTTGGTGCATAGGCTCTCAGTGTACATAAAAAGATAAGATACATTTATCAAGAATCATAAGGCACAACACTTAATGATAGTCATAGGGTACAAATAAGCAATCGAATCATACTATGAAACAATCAATATAAATTGTAAGGATACAAGCAACAAATTTACAGTCATGCAGTCATAAGTGGGAGATGTGTGATAGGAACGGTGAGAAGACTAACAGTACTAGTAATGCAGACTTAGGGAATAGTTTGACAGTGTTGAGGGAATTATTTGTTTAGTAGAGTGATGGCGTTCGGGGGGAAAACTGCTCCTGTGTCTAGTTGTTCTGGTGTGCAGTGCTCTATAGCGTCGTTTTGAGGGTAGAAGTTGAAACAATTTATGTCCAGGATGCGAGGGGTCAGTAGATATTTTCACAGCCCTCTTTTTGACTCCTGCAGTATACAGGTACTCAATGGAAGGCAGGTTGGTAGTAATTGGGTTTTTTTTTTTAACATCCAAAGGAACACCTATGGCTAGGATGTATGGGAAAAACCGAGCATGGAAGCTATTTTGTGTAGTGTAATGAAAAGGAACTTGATAAAAAAGAATAAATAATATAGATAAGCTGGGATTAAGGAGGTAAAGCAACCAGATTCATCATCTTAGCAGATGAAGGCTCAATTCCCACACACCAGGCTGTCAATCCATGACAGCAGATGGCAGAAAAGCTGGAATAAAAAAAAAAGGAAAGAAAAACGAGAGCAATACTGCAAGGGAGAGGGATTAACCCAACCCACCCCACACAAAAAAACCCCAAAAAACTTGACTCCTGATTCCGCCCTTCCTTTGCAGCCAGACGTTAACTCGGGTTCTCCTTAAGAAAAATGAAAACAAACCCAGGCTTGCCCGCTTCGCCTGTGACGTCACAGCTTCACCTGCGGCGCCCGCCAGCTCCGGGAAGGCGGCGCCCTTCGGGAACTGAAGGGCAGGACCGCTAGCCAATGACCGCTGCGAGCGGCGGGGGAGGGCGTGGCCCGGCCGCTGGCGTGACGTCAGAGGTAGGTAGGTTGGCACCCAGGGCAGGTGGAGAAGGACTCTCCGGAGCGGCTGGAAGCCGACAAGGGGGGAGGAAAGTGCGGAACTGCTGGGTTTTCCCCGCCTCCTTTAAAGGGCGAAGAAGTGAAAACTTTCCCACGGCGCGTCGGGCTCGCTCTGGCCTGCTGGGCGAAGAACAACCCGCGCGGGGCAGGTAAGGGTAGTTTTGCGAAGGACTAGGTGGGATGCGTTGCTGACCCGGAGGACCGGTGGTGGGGGAGTTTTGCCAGCTGGAAAGGAAGAAGGATGCGGAAAATGGCATGGGGATCAGAAAAGGGGAGGAAAGGGGGGTTCCCTCCTTTCCAAGTCGTTGCAGGTGGAGAAAAAAGAAGGGGGGGGGCTGTGGGAAAGGGAATCCTTCTTCCTTCCCTTCCCCCTCCCAGCCCCAAATCTGGCATTCTTGCGGGGAGGGCGCCCGCATGGCTGCAAATAAAAAGAGAAGGGAGGGGGAGAGAGATTAGAATGGGGGGGATTTCCCCGATCGGAGGGTCAAACTTGGCTCCCTTTTTTAGGGTTATATGCAGGAACGGCGGCGGGGGGGGGCGGAGATGCAAACACGGAGAACTTGTTAACTCGCGTAACCTGCTTTCTTTTCTTCCCTTCCCTGGTGATGCTGGAATGACTTTGCATTTTAAGCGCCGGGGTGCGGTGACGTTCCCGGTGCCATTAATCAGCAGAAAAGTGCTCGGTGGGGGAAACAAAACAGAACAAAACAAAACAGAAAAGGATTCCCAGTTGCTAATGGATGGGGTGCGCGGACAGGCGCCTGCGTTTGTCCTTGCCTCTTTTGGGGGTTGGTTGACCCTGGGGAGGACGGGATAGAAGCCGGTGGCAAAAAAATAAAAAAATAAAAAAATAAATGGTGAGTCTTTTCTAGTTGGCAATTTTGATGAAAACGCACCAGCTTTCCTTGAACTGCAGCTTTGCTCCATCAGATGCATAGAGCACTCCATGCGTTTGATAAAAAGAGCTGCAGCCTATGAACGCTTGCTTGCACCTCTTCCTAAAATTTGTCAATGGGAGAAGGAGAGGCCACCAGACCCCTGATTGTTCATGCCTTGCTCATCACAGAAATGTTTCTTGTCCCTTTCCCTTTCAGGGAAAAAAAAAGCTGGGAAGGTCCAGCTGTTTACCTACCCAAATCAGCTGATTGGGTTCTTGCGGTTGGTTGGTTGGTTGGTTGCTTACTGCCACCTTCATTATTTTGATTGCGAAAGGTTTATCCCTTGAAGTTTTCAAATTCC
This sequence comes from Ahaetulla prasina, assembly GCF_028640845.1. Classification (NCBI taxonomy): domain Eukaryota; kingdom Metazoa; phylum Chordata; class Lepidosauria; order Squamata; family Colubridae; genus Ahaetulla; species Ahaetulla prasina. The sequence goes on from NC_080548.1 coordinate 18,248,358, forward strand.
AGCCAAGGAAACTAAATTGCATCAAGTTTACCTTGAGGAATTTCTCCTGGGGGACATCTGATCTCTTGGATCCTATGTCAGAGTTGGGTGCATTTTGTTGTCTGGCTTGGAATTCAGCAATCTACAGCAAGGGTGGAAGGCAAAACAAACTTTTCTTACAAGAGACTTGCCATCCCAGCTTTCGGGGCGGGTTAAAGGTAGAGTAGCTGTAATACCACAACTGGGGACAATAATAAAAGCCATCATGCAAAGAAATTCATTTAATTATTAAACAATGCATACGGTCACCCAACTTGCACACAGGTGACTGACCTGGGTGACTTTACAATATTAAAAATTGTAATTAATATAAATCCATAAAAAACCCACTTTATGGCAGCAGCGATGCAATATTTGTGTATTAAATCTGGTGGGGAGCAGCCTGGGGCAGAAACTAAGAAAGGATCTTGGTTTCTTCAAAGAACCAGGAAATGCTAAGGGTGACCGTCTCCCATCACAAGCCTTTAGAATCCTGCTTGAGGCTGATATGGCAATCTCCCTAAAAAAAAAAAGACTTGTGTTACTTTAAAAATTAATGCTAGTTTGGTAATACAGTAGCTTTGTTGACTGGTGGCTGCTTCATTGCATGCGTGTAATATATCCTTAGCTGGCAAGTACTGTATACCCCTAGATGGAGAGAGTGCACTCAAGTACTAACCGTACCAATCACAGGGCAGGGATCTTGGATTTGACAAGCTCAGGGCAGAGCAACCCTGAAACTTAGGAAGCTCCGCAGACCGACTTTGCAAGGCTAGAACATGTTAACTTTATGGTGCAGATGGCTGAAGGATCAGTATTCCTAAATAGGTCTCATAATTCACAGCAGCTACTAAGAACCATTCAGCCCTGAAAGAATGCATGGTTTGCTTACTTGAGATTGGCTTGGAAGTTTCTAATGTCAGATATTCGAACTGCTTGTTGTGTAATTACTGGCTGTCATTTGCATAAGGAGCTTTGCAAACCGGGAAGTGGATATTTTAATTGGAGCTTTTCCTTCTCAAGTCCTGCTCTGTAGATATTTCTCTTTCCTGTGCATTCTGTTTCTGGTTCATCTCCATTTTTTTCTCTCTCGAACGATGAGAAAATCCCTCCCAAGATTAATATAAAGTTAGGTGTTTGCCACTAGCACGTTTCACTAGATTATTTTCCCTTGTGTTTCCCTTATAATTTGAGAACTCCCTCTTGTTAGTATCTGTATTATTCCTACACTGTCTGAGTTAAATTGTGAAGATGCTAACACTATAGCATACTTTGTATACCCTGGAGTTTTTCATATCTATCAGCTATTTACATCATCCTTGTGGCAAAGGGGAGGGTTATATATTCCAAAAATGCAGAATTTCTGTTTTCCTTTTACATTTCTGTTGCACCACAAACATAATCCTAACTGGAGCTGGCTTAATCAGAAATACCAGGCATGGCAGGCAATAGGAAGGATTGCAGCATGAATGAAAGTGACATTGGAACTCTTCAACTAAGCAAATGATCTTGGATTGGCTTCTTATTTAATTTTTCAGAAACTTTTTGTACCATCGGGTTCTGTCATGTGATGTTGTGCTTCATCAGTTGTTATGTTTGAAACCCTGCTGCATAACCACACCCAGCCCTGTACAAAAGTGTGTGGGTTACATCCTGGGGATTTCTCAATGAAATCCGCAAACTTCATTAACATGCACAGGCAAGGCTGTATAGAGAGGGGGTGGGTGGGAGGGAGGGAGAGGAACAGGGAGAGAGATGTCAATGGAGAAACCAGATTCACCTAACTGGGTTACTAACTTAACAACTGTAGTGATTCATTTAACAACTGTGGCAAGAAAGGTCATAAAGTGGAACAAAACCCACTTAACAAATGTCTCACTTAGCAGCTTAAATTTTGGACTCAATTGTGGCTGTAAGTCAAAGACTTCTGTATTGTACACACTGTGCCTTTGAGTAGGTTTGGCTGGAGTTTAATATTGAAGAATTACAATACGGGCTAAGGTCTTGCATAAACCCCGTCTTTTCTTCTGTTGTACCTCTTTAATTGAGCCTAGCAAGTGAATATAGTCCAGCATTCTAGCAATTCTATACTGTATAATCAATGAGAGTCTCCATTATTCAGAACCAGCATAGCATTTGGCAAGTGATGGATTAGGATGATGTCTAGCCCAATTAGAGGCCCTCAGGTTGGACAAAGTAGGCATCCACTAAGAAGGAAGACGGATGCCAAAAGAGATACGGATAGATACTTATGATTGGTTACTTAGCCATTTGAAATGCCATTGGAAATTATGACAATCCCCCAAAAGGCACTTAGAACCTGGATTTCATGTTCTGATGGTGCACCCCCTGCAGGCACATGATTGTAGTTTGGGTGCTTGGCAACCAGCCTTTATTTATGATCATTTGCCGCATCCTGCGGCCATGTGACTGCAATTGATTACTTATTTTGTAGAAAGGTGTTTATGTCTAGTTTCAGGGAAAAAAATGCCCACTGCCTAAAATGGGTCTCCTTAACAATCCTCATGTACACTTAACAACTGTGGCATTTTTTTTTAAACAACCGCAACATTCACTTAACCGTTGCAAAAAAAACAGGTTGCAAAATCAGTCACGTTCACATGATGATCTGCTTAATGACCGCCGCAATTTATGACTATAATTCCGGGCTCAGTTAGCATTGTAAATCAAGGGCTAGTGTACTGGGAAATAAGAGATTGGGAGTGCAGGATGTGTTTGCGGGAAGAAATCTCAAGATTTTGCAAAAGTTAGCCATGCTGATTATAGAAGAAGATATTAGCGGATCTTGATGCCTGCATGATAATGGAATGATGCCGAGCAGTTTTGCTGACAAACATATGGGAATGCATTCTTGATTATGACACATTTAGAAATGGAACAGTTTAGACTGGAAAAAGAAACACATTGAAAATGGAAAGATAAAACCATGCAGAATTATCAAAGAGCAATCCTGGTTTTTCAGCTGGTCATTTATAATTCCCCTGGCACCTGAAAGATGTGCCTCATAGCAATAACAATAGCACTTTGATTTATATACCACTTTACGGTGCTTAAGCGGTTTACAGAGTCAACATGTTGCCCCCAACAATCTGGGTCCTTATTTTACCCACCTCGGAAGGGTGGAAGGCTGAGTCAACCTTGAGCCTGGTGAGATTTGAACTGCCAAATTGCAGGCAGCCGGCAGTCAACAGAAGTAGCCTGCGGTACTGCACTCTAACCACTGCACCACCACAGTGTCCTCCTGGTCTTAATAGTGTTTTAACTTTCAGCACTTCTGAAAATACTTCAGCTCAGCATGTCTTTTTGATAGAACAATGTTTTTCAAACTTGGCTAGGGAATTCTGGGAGTTGGAGTCCACACATCATAAAGTTCCCAAGTTTGAAAAACCCTGCTGTATAATTTCTTCCTCAAACAAAGCTGCTAGAAAGAGATCAAAGAAAGCTAAGGATGCCAGCAGGGAATAGCAACTCACCTCACTTGGTCTTGAGTCCTCCACTCAGTTGTTTCCCTTGCAAGCCTGACATCAGGTTCTTTGATCCTGCAGGCTTTTGATTTTAAACTGTAAGTTAAAATCCATGTAATCCTATCCTTGTTTGTTCAGAAGTAAATCCTGTCGAGTTCAATGAGACTTATTCCCAGGTCAGTGTTTGCAGTAGGGTGGGCAAACCTACGACTCTTCATACTTGAATTCTCTACCATTTTGATGGCACAGATACACACAAACTGCCCTTTAAGCCTATCACAAGAGTTTATCCTATTTCAGTTAAATATTTGAGTAGTCAAGGCTGCTTTTTTTGTGGGGGGGGGGGCGAAGGAAAATGGTTTGTTTGAGAGCTGCATAAGGGAAAGCACACAGACCTCTAATAAGAAGTGGAAGGCTGAGGTTTTTGGCCTGTGGTTCTCTTAAAGGGAGCATTTAAAAAGCATTTGTGGGCATCAGAAATGTTTCCTATCTTTCACACGTCAGTTTTCTTTAGGTTGAAAGTTGATGAATAAATCCTTGTTATTAACATTATAACTACTTCAAAGTGACTGTTTTGGGAAATTGGGAATTTAAAAGCCCCCGTTGAATGGGGATGTTGCTGAATTCATGCATCAAAAAATTTCAAACGATCCCAAAAGGTCTCTTAGCAAACGCAGTGAATTTTAAACACATTACAGTTGTTGTTAATAAAGTACTTTTAATCTGGATCATGTATAACCTGCTTCTGCACCATCAGCCTGTCTATCCCTCTCTTTTCTCCCACCTCACCCCAATTTAAAGCCTACATCAGTCCAGCCCCCTCTGCCCATCCAGTGATGAGCCACCCAAAAGCTTATGTTCTCAATGAAACTGTTTACACCAGTCAGAAAAGGGTGTACCAGACTCCTGATTATTTTTTACCATTCTTATTTAGTAAGCACTTGGATAAATATGTTTCCAGGAGAAATATTAGAAATTTTGCATCAGAAATGCAAATGTCAAAAAAGAAAATATGTCTTGTGGGAGGAAAATGTTAAGCAAATTTTGACAGAAAAATGCTATCTATTTTTTTTTTTTTCTTAGAAACTTTGCGAAAATTCTGGTTTGGCTCTGACACTGCTGATTCATTGGCAGTTTTGACATTGCCAGACGTGCTGCAAGTTGCTTGGAAAATGCAGCCTGGTCAATAAACAGACCACAAGGGGGAAAAGGAGCCGGGGAATATTTTAACACATTGCTGATGGATGAAAGTGAAAAAAAAGAGAAAGAAACAAATAACTTAGTCATTATCATGTGGCTGCTGATGTGTGCAAATAGATTTCTGTTTAATATTCTTCAAAATGGGAACTACAAGGAAACGTTGCAGTTGAAGTAGTCCTTTTTTGGGGGGCTAACCGGACACTTACCTAGCCAGACTCAGCATTTTGTAATCACGAAGCATGCTCAATTGTCATGAGCTTGCTTTTATGAAAGGGAAGTTAACACCCCTTTTTAATTTCCTTCTTTTTATTTCTGCAAACTCTGACATTCCTCTGATGGTGCTGATTCTCAGCAGTTTAGTTCACGTGGCTGCAAAGCGTAAATTGTTGGGTATCCGGGATACTGTATTAAAAATGAATATCTCACGTTTTGAATGGTAGGGGCTTTGTGAATGGCAGATGCAACCGTAATCTTCAGTTAAATTTACAATCTAGAGCGGGGGTGTCAAACTCAAGGCCCACTGACCACATCCGGCCCATGGGGTGCTTAGATCTGGCCCGTGTGGCCAGCCTGAAAACAGCAAAGGACCGGCCCGTGGTGCCTCTGCCAGCAAAAACTTTCCCTGGCAGAGGGCTGCAGGAGGCCATTGCAGCCAAAAATGGGGCACAGTGCCCCCCCCACCTCCGTTTTCGCTGGCAGAGGGGTAGCAAAACAAACTAAAAACAAAACAAAAGAAGAAATGTTTGAGCATGCAAGCAGGGACAGGAAAGGAGAAAGGGAAAGAGGAAAGACAAAAAAAAAGATGGGAAGATGAGAAGAGAACAAGGAAGGAAAAATAAGGAAAGAGGGGAAGGAAGAAGAAAGGAGAATGAAGAGGGGAAGGAAGGAAGGAAGGAAGGAGGGAAGGAAAAGAAGATTATAATGAGAGTGAGGGAGCGTCTCAGGAAAGCCCTGCCTTGGCATTTGGCCACCACAGATGCCCCGAACACAGATGCTCTCTACATGGGGCTCCCGTTGAAGAGCACCAGGAGGCTCCAGTTAGTCTAGAATGCAGCCGCGCGGGTGATAAAGGGAGCACCGCGTTGTTCCTATATAACACCCGTCCTGCGCGGCCTACACTGGCTACCGGTAGCCTTCCGGGTGCAATTCAAGGTTTTGGTTACCATCTTTAAAGCGCTCCATGGCTTAGGACCGGGATACCTTTGAGACTGCCTTCTGCCGCCGATTGCCTCCCAATGACCCGTGCGCTCCCACAGAGTGGGCCTCCTCAGGGTGCCGTTGACCAAACAATGTAGGTTGGCGACCCCCAGGGGGAGGGCCTTCTCTGTGGTGGCACCGGCCCTGTGGAACGAGCTTCCTCCGGGGTTACGACAACTCCCCGACCTCCGGACCTTCAGACGTGAACTGAAGACTTTATTATTTCAGCGAGCTGGACTAGCCTAAGAATAAAATGTTTTAGATAATTTTAATGGGTTTTTAATGGATTTTTACCGTTTTTAGTGATTTGGCCATGATAATATTTAATTTTAATTGGGTTTTTAATACTTATTTATTATATTGTCTTATTTTAATATGCCTGTGAACCGCCCTGAGTCCTACGGGAGATGGTGCGGTATAAAAGTATAAAAATAAATAAATAAAATAAAAATAAGTAACATCGAGGTAGCCATGCCCACCATAGCCATGCCCACCCCCACCCAACCCCACCCCACCCCATCCCACCCCACCCCTGACCATGCTCTTCCGGCCCTCCAAGGTCAAACACAACCCTGATGTGGCCCTCATTGAAATCGAGTTTGACACCCCTGATCTAGAGTCTAGAGTGTATTGCCACCTAAGCTTCTACAAGCACCTGTTTGCACATTAACAGGAGCACAGCAACCATGCCCAATTTATTAGGATCAGCAAATTATTTGGATCTAAACATTATTGATAAAGGTAAAGGTTCCCCTCGCACATACGTGCTAGTCATTGCCGACTCTAGGGGGCGGTGCTCATCTCTGTTTCAAAGTTGAAGAGCCAGTGCTGTGCGAAGACGTCTCCGTGGTCATGTGGCCGGCACGACTCAATGCCAAAGGTGCACGGAACACTGTTACCTACCCACCAAAGGTGGTCCCTATTTTTTCTACTTGCATTTTTACGTGCTTTCAAAACTGCTAGGTTGGCAGAAGCTGGGACAAGTAACGGGAGCTCACCCCGTTACACGGCAGCACTAGGGATTCGAACCGCCGAACTGCCGACCTTTCGATTGACAAGCTCAACGTCCTAGCCTCTGAGCCACCGCATCCCTTTAAACATTATTGAACCCACCGCAAATACTTAACTACTGGCTGCGTAGATCCAGTTTGCAAAGCAAGGGATTTCAACAAGAAACATTCCTGCCTGCTGAAATGCAGCCTTTTAGCCATTGAATTAGATAGTCAAATAAACTTGGAGAGTAACATGGCTGGCGCTGAAGGAAGACACCCTGTCAAAGAAAAGGGAAGAAATTGGCTGCGCTCGATTATTTACTCTGTGTGCTGAGGTTCTCTATGCTAACCCTTCAGAAATGGTAGTGATGCTTGGGAAGGAGGAGGGGGAATTTGAAAGCCTTACTAGCACTTAATTTACTTGCCAAAGCAAGGAGAATTTGGCTGTCAATGCTCTGATGGATCAGCGGGTAATATTATTGCAACACCAGGACTGCACTGGTGAATGCAGGTAGTCCTTGACTTATGACCACAGAATTTCCATTGCTCTGCAAGGCAGTTGTTAAGTGAGTCACGTCTGATTTAATGACCGGACTTTAAGATCCGTGGTGGCGCCATGGTTAGAAAGCAGTATTGCGGCAGGCTAACTCTGCTCACACTGCCAGGAGTTCGATTCCTTCCATCTTGACAAGCTAAAGGTTGAGTCAGCCTTCCATCCTTCCAAGGTCAGTAAAATGAGGATTGTTTTGGGGCAATATACTGACTCTGTAAACCACTTAGAGAGGTCTGTAAACCACTGTGGAGCGGTATGTAAGTGCTATTGCTGTTGCCGTTTACAATCTTTGCCATGGTTGTTAAGTGAATCGCCGCAGTTGTTATGTGAATCACGCAGTCATTAAGTGAATCTGTCTTTCCTCATTGACTTTGCTTGTTGGAAGCCAACGGGGAAGGCTGCAAATGATCATCACGTGACTCCAGGATGCAATCATTATAAATACATGCCCAGTTGCCAAGCAGCGGAATGTTGATCTTGTGACTATGCAAAAGCCATGACAATTCATAAATGTGAGGACTGCTCATAAGTCAATATTTTTCAGTACCATTGTAACTTTGGTGGCCAAACAAAATGTAGTAAGTCAAGGACTACCTGTATTATATATTGTACAGGTAACCTTTGACTTGCAACTATTCATTTAGTAACTATTCATCTGGCCATGAGGATGATGTGATGGTCATGAGGACCAATCATAAGTCGATTTTTCTTCAGTGCCATTGTAACTTTGAATAGCTGCTAAATGCATGACTGTAAGTCAACGATTATGTTAAGATATTTAAATTTAGTAGTTGGAACAGTGAAGTGGTACAATGAGCCAGAACACAGTTATTATACAGTAATGGCCAAAATTGTGGAAACCTTTTGGGAAAAGTGTATTTTTGAGGTTTGATGGCTAACAACACCACTTTTTATTTTGGAGTTTCAAGATAATCATATTCCTCTGCTGGAGTGGCCTGGGAATAGCCCAGACCTTAAGAAACTTGTTAGTCAGAAATGACCCGGCAATAAAACTCAGTTAATAGAAGCAATCATTCAATCTTGGTTTCACATTAAAACGGCTGCAGAACTAAAAGATTTGGTTCACTCCATGGAAGACATTGTAAGGCCGTAATTTATGCTAAAGGTTACCCAACAAACTATTAACTGACATGGTGATGATTTTTGTATATCTCATTTTTTTCTATGGTGATAATTTTTGTATGTCTCATTTTTTCTGTGTGTTTCACTTTTCTTCTTTATATTGTAACTGCTATTCTAATAGTAAATCCTTCATAAAAGTTATTGCATTACATTCTTGATTAAATTATCTTTCCATTGATATATAATTTTATGGTACCGCTCCAAACAAAAAAGTGGTGTTATTAGCTAGTTTTAGAAAATACACTTTTCCCAAAAGGTTTCCACAATTTTGGCCACTACTGTACAGGATTGATTGGAGAGGGCTAGCTCTTTGCCTGAGGCAATCTGCGCTGTGATTGGTTGTTATGGGTGGGGAGGGGGCGTTTCCCTTTTAATATAATATAATATAACAACAGAGTTGGAAGGGACCCTTCTAGTCCAACCCCCTGCCCAGGTAGGAAACCCTACACCATCTCAGTCAGATGGTTATTCAACGTTTTCTTAAAAATTTCCAGTGTTGGAGCATTCACAACTTCTGCAGGCAAGTCGTTCCACTTATTAATTGTTCTCACTGTCAGGAAATTTCTCCTTAGTTCTAAGTTGCTTCTTTCCTTGATCAGTTTCCACCCATTGCTTCTTGTTCTACCTTCAGGTGCTTTGGAGAGCAGCCCGACTCCCTCTTCTTTGTGGCAACCCCTGAGAAATTGGAACACTGCTATCATGTCTCCCCTAGTCCTTCTTTTTATTAAATTAGACATACCCAGTTCCTGCAACCGTTCTTCATATGTTTTAGCCTCCAGTCCCCTAATCATCTTTGTTGCTCTTCTCTGCACTCTTTCTAGAGTCTCAACATCTTTTTTACATCATGGCGACCAAAACTGGATGCAATATTCCAAGTGTGGCCTTACCAAGGCATTATAAAGTGGTATTAACACTTCACGTGATCTTGATTCTATCCCTCTGTTTATGCAGCCCAGAACTGTGTTGGCTTTTTTAGCAGCAGCTGCACACTGCTGGCTCATATCTAAATGGTTGTCCACTAGGACTCCAAGATCCCTCTCACAGGTACTACTATTGAGCAAGGTACCACATATACGGTACCTGTGCAGTTTGTTTTTTTTGCCCCGCCTTTTTCTTCTGTGTACCCTGTATACCCTGTGATTTACCTCAGGATGCTCCTGTTTGCCTGACTATCTTTTCTGCTGCAAATACAGATGTAAAGCATATTTGTTTATATAAAACGACAACTTCGTGTCAGCGTCTTTGATGTCATTGGGGCACCTGCTGTGCAATTCCCTGGCAGATTATCTGTATTTCACCACCAGAGGATGGTGCTTATCTGCTAATAGACATCCTCTTTTGACTTTATCTATTGATTTCTCTCTTTGATGTAAATAGCCGCCTATCTTGTGCAGCATAAGTTAACTCTGAGCAGTTCTTAAGCAATCATAAAACAATACAGGCTGTAAAAAACATAAAAGCTGCCATCCAGCTGCCATCCAACATGGCTGATCCCCCAGGCATCTAGAAATAAACAATATGAAAGAGGTTCCCTGAACTCCATTCTCATCCTATCCTAAGGCTTGTGGGAAAAGTCATTCATAGGCCACAAGGATGGGGACCAGGGGTGGGATTCAGAAATTTTAGCAACTGGTTCTCTGCCCGGTTGCTGGGTGGGCGTGGCCTACTCGGCCTCCTGCACCCTCCCCAGACTCCAGAGGCTTTCCTTGGGTCTCCGGGATGATGAAAACGGCCTCCCCCAGGCTCTGGAGACCGGAAACAGGCCCGTTTCCGGAATTCCGGAACTTCCAGTAGGCACGTTTTTCACCTTCCCAGAGCCTCCACACAGGCCCTGCACTTACCTGGCATCCAAAATGGGCTGCGTGGAGACTCCTGGGAGGGGCGGGACAGGGTGGGCGGGATCAGCCAGTCCTTGCAACTGCCGGTTCGGCGAACCAGATTAAAATTAACATCCGGTCCGAACCGGCTGAATCCCACCCTGATGGGGACCTGCTGGATCTGGAAAAGTCCTAAAGGCTTTCCAGAATTTCATATATGACTATATTACAATTTAGGAGCTTATGAGCATTTTAATTTGCACCTTTGAAGTACACCAGGAGTGTCCAATCTTGGCGACTTTATGCCTTGTGGGCTTCAACATCCAGAATTTTTTAGCCACTTTAAAAAAATACTGAAAATACTTCTGCTCATCATGTCTTTATTATAGAACCGTGTTTTTAAAACATGGCAACCTTAAGATGTGTGGATGTCAGCTCCCTGAATTCCCCAGCTGGCTAGGAAATTCTGGGAGTTTGAAGTCCACAAGTCATAAAGTTGCCAAGGTTGGAGACCCCAGAGATACACTATTGCAACAAGATTTGAGTGGAGCCCAGGGGCAAAACTTAGTTTAGTACAAATTTATGCCATGTAAAACAATTAATGCAATTTTCTTTCTCTTCCCTTTTAGTGGTTTATCTATTTTGATTTGGTTCAAATTATTATTATTATTATTTATTATTATTTATTATATTTGTATACCGCCCATCTCCCGAAGGACTCAGGGCGGTTCACAGCCAATAAAACAACAGAAAACATATAATACATATAAAACAGCAAAAAAGAATAGAAAATTAATTCAATTGATGGCCTAAAACTTTTAAATACAAATTTAAAACCCCGTTTAAAACCCCTGATTTAAAACCCCAATTTAAAACTACGTTCACGCTAGTCCTGCTCTTCGAAACAGCAACGTCTTCAGCTCGCGGCGGAAGGACCTGAGGTCGGGGAGTTGACGAAGCCCCAGAGGGAGCTCGTTCCAGAGGGTAGGATGTTCAATGTTACATCTTGTTTTTGTTATATTGGTGTACTTATCAGTCAGTGACTAGAAATAAGCTGTATTATGGCCAGTGGTGGTATTCAGCCAGTTTGGACCGGTTCAGGGGAACTGGTAGCGACGACCATAATACCATCCTGTTTAGCCATGTTTTTTAGGTCAGGCGCATGTGTGGAAGGCATGCGCGCAAGCAGAGCGCGTGCACAGAAGGTGTGTGCGCACACAAAGCAAACCAGTGGTAAGAATATGTGTAGTCTACCTCTAAATAATATAACAATATACAAATAGGGGTAGTTTGTAGTTTAATTGCAAGAAAATGAAACAGATAATCCTAGAATGTAAATAAAATTATTTAAACGAAACCCAGCATATTTCAGCTCACAAATACTGTATCAGCTGCCTGGGACTTTTTGTTCCAGAAAGTAAATAAGCTATTTTTAGAAGTTTAATACCTACCATTAAAATATAAGCATTGCTAAATACATTCCCTGAACTCCAAATAAAACTTATAAAATGAGCAGAAAAACTGTTAGGTGTACTTGTTCCTCTAAAGCCAAATATTTCTCTGCTCCTGTTTTATGTGCATAAGTTCTCTGTTAAAGAGAACAAATACATAATAACCACTGACCATTTTTATTTTCTTGTTTTGTCAAAATAAAATCAGTAGAGGTTTGGCAACTGCTCTGAGGTTGCTTTTTACTGTAGCTTTTTTTGTGGTAAAAGCTGACAGGTGAATCACTGGGCCAAGCAAGTGGAACAAGTTAATTAGTTACAGGAAAGACCACAAATCGGTATGTATAAAAGTCCTCATGAAATCAGCGGGATGTTCTAAACGGCCGCACACAATTGAATTGTGGCAATAAAAAGAAGTAGAACACACAAGCTTGGGATGGGCCTCAGATTAAATCAAGAATTGAGCATTGTGGGATCAAATAAGGAAAATGTGATTTTCTTGCTTCAGTACAATTGCTGTCTTTCTCCTGGACTCCTTATGGAGAGACTAGAAGGGATGCTCTCAGCAATCTTCCTGTTCTCTAAACTCAAAATATTAACCCTAAAGAAGAAGGAAGGTGAAGAAGAACGGAAATGTGGTTGCTCCATCACTGGAGGTTTTAATGAAGAGATTGGACAACCATTTGTCTGAAATGGTATAGGGCCGTGATGGCGAACCTATGGCGCGCGTGCCTGAGGTGGCACGTGAACCCGTGTCGCCTGGCACGCGCAGTGTCACCCGTTCCTCTTCCAGGTTTCTGGCGCGCATGAATGTGCAACAATCAGCTGCCCTTCATGCATGTGGCAGTGCCAGAAACTGGAAGAGCTGGTCTTCCTTTTTCCTGCGTGATCATGCGTGCCAGCCAGCTGATCGTCGCACACGTATGTGCAGCAGAAACCCGGAAGACTAGCTGGACGAAATCGAAAGTTTATTTTTGGCCGTGCGCATGTGCCCTGGGTAACTCCTCTTCTGGGTTGCGACCAAGACGAGCGTGCAAGTGTAAAGCCCCTGTGTGTGCGTGCTCCATTTTTGGCACCTGGTGCCGAAAAGGTTTGCCATCACTGGTATAGGGTCTCCTGCTTGAGCAGGGGGCTGGACTAGACCTCCAAGGTCCCTTCCAACTCTGTTATTCTGTTCTGTTAAAATCTCTTCTGAAATCGACATTCCAGGATAATGTTGAAGGATCCAATCTGGATCAGTCACCAGGGCCAGAGATTTAGTCTTCCAAGCTTTTGGACTTATTTTTAGAGCCCATTCTCAGAGAACTTCTCTTTCATCACAATGAAATTCTGGTCCCTGTTGTGATCGTAAACCTGTATACATGAAACTGCTTATGAGAGAAACCCAAACTGCCATGCTACAATTAGCAGCCTACTATTATTTGGTTTAGGGCGGTGTTTCTCAACCTTGACAGCTTTAAGATACATGGACTTCAACTCCCAGAATTCCCCAGCCTGCATGCTACTTTACCTCCCAGCATCTTAAAGTTGCCGAGCTTGAAAAACATCAATTTAGGGCAATGCTTGATTCTCATCAGGGTACCTGAACACCTTAGGGCTGGATTTGCCTGCTAGAACAGCTGTTAAGGTCAGCCTGTTGGGAAGGAATAATCAAATGCCTTCCAGGAAATACATTTTCCAATTACAGTGTGAATGCACAACTCCCTGTTTGCTTTTGGCTGCCTTGAATCACACCCCATCCTTAAACTACTCCCCCCCCCGCCCCATCCCGTTGCTGGCTGATAAATTCAAGGCTGGCCTTTGCCAGCTGGCAGCAGGTTGAAAACTGGCTCCAACTTCCTTGTTTGAAATGGAAGTGGGGGTATTTTCACACAAAGTGGAACCTGAAAGACTGGCTGTCCAGCTAGAGGAGCATTGTTTGCCAGTCGTCCAGTTTTTCAGAGTTGAGCAAACTTCCTGGGTTGACTTCCAAGTCTGCTTTTTAGAACAGGCCGTGGAGAAACGGGCAAACAGCAGATTTGTTTGTGTGGCTGGGCGGCACCAAGCCTAATCCTTTTCTCAAGGAGACATTGTTGGTTTCTTGCCATAAATTCTTAGTAATTTCATGCCCCTTGGCAAGGCTCTGTCTCCAGACTCAGAACTCTCCTCTCCTGGCTTCATGTGCGTGTTGGTGAGTTTCAAGCTGTTTGATCTTCAGAGAATCTCAACTTGTCTGAGCAGTGGATGAGTCGTGTGTAGGGGATAATTTCAGTTTTTCCCAAAACATTGAACTCTTAAAGCTAATGGAGGAAGGAAGAATGGAAATGTCTTCAGGGTATAGTAAAAAAAAAAATAAAAACGCAAAATGGCACCTTGGGCAATGCAGTTGAAGCTTGGCTTCCATCCAGGCAATGCTTTGATTGCAGCATTGTGGGCATCACAGATAATTCAACAGTTCATTTAGTGACCACTCAGAGTTGCAACGGCACTGAAAAAAGTGACTTATGGCCGCTTTTCACGCTTATGACCATTGCAACATCTCCATAGTCGTGCGATCAAAATTCAGACACTTGGCAGCTGTCTCATATTTATGACGGCTGCAGTGTCCCGGGGTCACGTGATTCCCCTTTTGCAACCTTCTGACAAAGTCAACGGGAAAGCCAGGTTCATTTAACAACCATGTTGCTAACTTAACGGCTGCAGTGATTCACTTAACAACTGTGGAAAGAAAGATCATAAAAGGGGGCAAAACTCATTAACACGTGTTTAGCTTAGCAGCAGGTCGTAAATTGAGGACTACCTGATCAGTGCAAGTACCTGATCAGTGCAAGTAACTGATTTTTGTTACGGTAAATCTGTTAGTGGGCTTCTAGCTACTAGCAGTTTTATTCCTTGTTCCCACTTAACAGAAATCCCTCCTTGCTTCTTATTACATAACTAAAACCATTGTCCATGAATCAAATGCCACTAAATCCTCTCCTTCGAAGCAATTTCCCATTCAAATTGGCTAAGTAGGCCTGAAACAATCATAATTTACTGCTGGCTGCCCCTGATTTGGGATTAGAGCAAGAGAGTTCAAACAGAAATACTATCTCTTTGTGTACATGCATGCGCTTTCAGCAACCCTTCAAGATCCCCATTTTGCACACAGCAGGATTGCTTTTCTGGGGTCAGAAAATATGTCTTCATAGCACACGAGGAAGCAAAACACAACCCAACCGAATGAAAGTGAAATTTAATTAACTTGCCTTGACATTTACATAAAATTTAAACGTAGTTGGTATGATTGCCCCCAAATCATCTAATTAATACTCTTCTTGTCTAACAACAAATATTTGGTAGCAAACTTTTGCAGGGGCACTTTTTTTTTTTTTTTTTTTTTTACATTTATACCCCGCCCTTCTCCGAAGACTCAGGGCGGCTTACAGTGTATACTTGATCAGTGCTTACTTGAGGCTTTTAAGGAGCACAGAAGCAGAATTGGATCCTTACATTGCGCACCTTGCTTTGGGATGGCTTTTCTGTCGATTCTGTAAAACACCGGTGTATAAATAGCGCTACCTTTCATTTTTCTTGATTTAAAGTACCCAATCAATGAAACACAGGTACAAAATTTTAAACACTGAAAAACCAAACTGGAAACAATTGAACAAATGAGAACAGGGTTATCAACGAACGTCTGCAAGCTATAGCTACGTTTAGAAACTTGACAGCCTTCGTTATACAGGTAGTCCTCGACATATAACCATAACAGAGCCTGCCATTATGGTTGTGTGTTGTAATTATCATAAAACAGGTCAGCCAGGTGACCGATCCGATTTTATGACCTTTTTTTTTTGTGGTGTTTGTTAATTGAATGTAGCAGTTGTAAAATGGGTGCTGCAATCATTTAAACGAACCAATGATTCACTAAGGGCGCGTTTTTGTCAAAAACTGAGACTGCTGGGTTTTCGGCAAAACCATCACCAAATGTGCTGATGTAACGGTGGGGCACTGCCATCAGCCATAAATGCAGCTCTGTTGCCAGGTTCCCAGTCACATGATTATAAAGAGGACCAAACGGGGTGAAATCCAGCAGGTTCCGACAGATTCTGGAGAACCAGTAGCGGAACTTTTGAGTTGTTCGGAAAACCGGTAGTGGAAATTTTGAGCAGTTCAGAGAACCGGTAGCAGAAATTTTGAGTAGTTCGGAGAACTGGCAAATACCACCTCTGGCTGGCCCCAGAGTGGGGTGGGAATGGAGATTTTGCAATAGCCTTCCCTTAGGAGTGGGGAGGGAATTGGGATTTTGTAGTATCTTTCTCCTGGAGTGGGGTGGGAATGGAGATTTTGCAGTACCCTTCCCCTGCCACGCCCACCAAGCCACACCCACCAAGCCACGCCCACAGAACCGGTAGTAAAAAAATTTGGATTTCACCATTGGGACCAAACCATTGAAACTTTGAATCCAGGTCATTCTCTTCTCCAGCTCTCAGTCGTAAGTCGAGGACTACCTATAAGTAGATTCCCAAATTAGGCAGAAGACATCTTGACCAAAAGTCTATGGAGATTTTCAGTCATCCAGGTCATGGTTGTCCCGAAGGTGCTTTTTCAAGAGGAAACTGGATTTTCTGGCTTTTCTTTGAAGATGTTTCACTTCTCATCCAAGAATCCATGGTGGGGAATGGAAGAATTCAGTCATCATCCAGTCAAAGCTGAAGAAACTTCTTGGATGAGAAGCGAAACGTCTTCAAAGAAAAACCAGAAAGTCCAGTTTCCTCTTGAAAAAGCACCTTTGGGACAGCTTGACCAAAAAGATAACTAAACTTCTAACTGTGGGACATGGTGCTATGTAATAAAACAAAAAAAGAATCATTTTTTTTTTTTTTAAAAACCTGTTTCCTTTTAAAAAAAAATATTAGGGGAGAAAACCCAGGAGGCTAGAGGGAACTTATCCTTCTGATAAGTATTGATTGTGATGTTGACATTTCTCACGTCATTCCTGCTGGGTGGTGTGTTTCCCGTCCCCCCAATCATGTTTCATTCTGTGCCTGGATGGGAGTTCTCAGGAATGCCCACAGACCCCCTCTGAACATGATACCTATTCTTAACCTTTGGAAAGACCTTGCTTTGATCTGGCCGATACAGCGGAAACACTGGCTGACCTTTGAAAGCCTCCCCTGGCTTCAGAAAGGAAGTATTTTCCCTGGTTCAGGGGAGACTGGAATGGCTTGATAAGGGGGATAATGGAACCGTATATTGATCAGGCTGCAGCCAGATCAGATGGAAGCGCAGGGGCGGGGGGGGGGTGCGGGGGCGGGAGGGAAGTACATTAAGGGGTGGGGGAGGGATTGCTAGGCTCCAGAAGCAGCCCTGAGCACTTTAGAATATTAACTTTTCAGGCCGTTTGGTTTGCTGCAGAAAAAGCCCATCTGTATGATTTATGGGGAGGGAAATCAATGGAAGCTACCGAAATAGGTCAGACTCAGGACCATTACTTGGGCCAGAGAAAGCAAATTGTAGCGCTGTTTCACTTGCCTTTAAAGGGTCGAAGGGCACCAGGGTGATGATGCAGTGGAAGATAAGATGGGCCTTATATTTGGGAGAACTATGATGCAATAGGAATGTGTCTGCTTTGAAATTGATTTCAAACCTGCCTTCCATTGAGGACCTGTATACTGCACGAGTCAAAAAGAGGGCTGTGAAAATATCGACAGACCCCTCACATCTTGGACATAAATTGTTTCAACTCTGCCCTCAAAGCGAGGCTAAAGAGCACTGCACACCAGAACAACTAGAAACAAGGACAGTTTTTCCCCGAATGCCATCACTTTGCTTAACACTGTCAAATAATTTATTAATACTTTATTACTATTATTCTTTTCCTTCCTAGTGTCTCTCTCTTCCCACTTATTACTATAACCACATTGCTTGTATCTTTCAATTTATACTGTTTTTATTTGTTTCCTAATATGATATGATAGCTTATTAGTGATCCTGACTATCACTAAGTGTGGTATCTTTTGTATTTTTGATGAATGTATTTTATTCTCCTTATGTACACTGAGAGCATTACACCAAAGACAAATTTCCTCCAATCACACTTGGCTATTCTATTTGAAATAAATGCTTTGGGGCTTGATCCCAAGCATAGCCGCTCCCTGTGGATCATAAAAGCAACCTGGTCTTTTTTTTGGGGGGGGGGGTTCCCCATGTGGTGGAGAAGAAAAAAGTAACCCAAACGGTTGTAAGCTGAAGATCGCCAGTAATATTAAACGTTCCTTGTAAAAAGCCCTCTAATACAGAGATTTGTGGTGATTATTATTATTATTACCTCTAGTTGTATCATTCCAATAGGTGGAGCTGGTGTTGTGGTTAGTACTCTCTCTGTGGCCAGAGGTCTGGATGCATTTGTCACCCTAAATAGTAATCCTCTAATCAAGAATTGCTCTCCAGCAGAAGCTCGGTTAATTTGCAGCCTCTTAGACATCGACGACGACGCAAGCAACGGGTGGAATGTGACCCACTTATATGCCCCACCTCCCGCCCACGTTGTGCTGTAATGTGACTTGCTGCGGCTGATGTTGTGTCAAGTACACGTGTTGATGGGGAGAAGAGAGATTATCCCCACTGCGTGCAAGTCTGCTAACTTGCAAGCGAGCGGCCGCTCGATGCTTCCGGAAGGCAAGTGGGCATCAGTTTGGGGATCCCCTCGGAAACGGGAGAGAAGCGAGCCTAAATAGGAAGGTTGCTTCCTACGCTGTGGCTTGGGTGATGTCCCAAGCCAGGCCATAGTAGCTTTGGCCCTTTTTAGTGCAGGACATGATGCTCTTTAAGATGCTGCTACTGCCAAAATGATGAATGAATAGCAGTAAGGGCTGAATGGGGCTGGGACGGGACGGGAGAACAAATAAGCAGACCTCTGTTCCCAGTGACTTTTTAAAAATATATATGTATTATGTTTTATCAACAAGAATAAAATGCAAAACAGAAAAAAACAGGAAAACCTACATCCAGCAGTAATAACAACAGCAAAAGTTTACAAAAAAAAGGGGGGGGGAATGACCCAAATATCAAATACAGGTAATCCTTGACCACAATGGAGCCCAAAATTTCTGCTGCTAAGTGAGACATTTGTTAAGTGAATTTTGCTGCATTTTATGACCTTTCTTGCCACCGTTGTTAAGTGAATCACAACAGCTGTTAGCAACATGGATGTTAAGTGAATCCGGCTTCCCCATGGACTTTGCTTGTCAGAAAATACAAAAGGGGATCGCATGACCCCAGGACACTCCAACGGTCATAAGTATGAGTCAGTTGCCCAGCATCTGAATTTTCACCATGTGGCCATGGTGAAGTTGCAGAGGTTGTAAGCGTGAAAAAAATCACTTTTTTCAGTGCTTTTGTAACTTTGAATGGTCACTAAATGAACTGTAAGTCTAACATTGAACATACAAAAAAAAAATCCACTAGGGCTGAATGGTGGAAAGAAAATTTAAAAAAAAAACCTGATAAATTCTCCTCCATAACGGGTCTACAAATAATTATAAGCTTTCTCATCCTTATTTAATGAGAAAAATATATAAACAATATTTCAGATGAGGAGTTCTCTAAGAACAACTAGACACGAGAACAGTTTTTCCCCCGAACGCCATCACGCTGCTAAACAAATAATTCCCTCAACACTGTCAAACTATTTACTAAATCTGCACTACTATTAATCTTTTCATCGTTCCCATCACCAATCTCTTTCCACTTATGACTGTAACTTTGTTGCTTGTATCCTTACGATTTATAATGATACTGATTTGTAGCCTTGACTGTCATTAAGTGTTAAATTTCTACCCTATAGCTATCATTAAGTGTTGTAAGTGTTGTATCTTGTATCTTTTCTTTTATGTACACTGAGAGCATATGCACCAAGACAAATTCCTTGTGTGTCCAATCACACTTGGCCAATAAAAATTCTATTCTATTCTATAGAAGAGACTCTCAGTTTCGCGCTGCCTCAGCTCTCCCTAGATGGCTTGCCCAAACAAAATAAGAGAGCAAGGCCTGGAATAAGTTTTGACAGTATCCCTTACTTATGTTTAAAGAAGTTTAGTTAAGTTTCAAAAATAAAAAAGTTAAAATATAAAATGACAGCACAACACACAAGGAAAAGGCGGATGGAGACAACAGGAAAATCTTAAAAAGTGACCTTCAACCCTCCCACCAAAAATAATATGGGGAAAAAAATACTTCCAATTCTCTTTAATAGGGATACAGTTAAAAAATAAAACAAAACAAAACAAAAAGGAAGGCACAAAACTAAAAATATGAGATACACATACCCAACAGTCAAATAATAACAATATATATTATAGTCTCTTACTCTAAATAAAACATATAATCAGTAAATGCATCATACTAACAATTCCACAAATACACATATTACCAAATATTTTAATAATCAATTATCTATAAATAAACCAACCTCTACTTTAAATTTAAACAGACACATAAAAGCTTAAAATAAAAGGTGTATCTATTAAGCTCCATCAACACACATTTCTGTAATTAAAACTTATCTGATCATCAGATCACAAAGTAAAATTTTTATCTTTATCAAGCCCAAAGTCCAAACATGTTTTTTCACGTACAAAGAAAAACAGTCAAATTATTATCTTTAATCAAAGCAGTCGATTTCGCCATCTCAGCCAGTCACTTCACAATCCATGCTTCCATTGTGAGAATTTGTATATCAGCATCTCTGCCTTGTTTGTGCGATCTTTATCAGGTTGTTAAAAAAAACCCACGTTTGCGAATCCCTCTCTGTTTGAAGATGCCGCATGATACGATGCTGATCATGTGTTTAAATAGGCTTTTTCCAAGCTGAAAAGTCTTCAGAATTCTCTTAAAACTCTCTTTTGTGTCATCTTCACAGTCACCCTTGTTTCCCCAACCCAGAAATCTCACTAATTGCCTTTCCATTCTAAGGAAATTACCCTACAAGTACATTGATCAATTTGCTTGCCTTTTTGTTGTTGTTAGTTGCGAAATTGTGTTCGACCCATCGTAACCCCATGGACAACGTTCCTCCAGGCCTTCCTGTCCTCTACCATCCTCTGTCTAGAGTCCATTTAAGCTCACGCTGACGACTTCAGTGATTCCATCCAGCCACCTCCTTCTCTGTCGTCCCCTTCTTCTTTTGCCCTCAATCTTTCCCAGCATTCGGCTCTTCTCCAGTGAATCCGGTGCTTGCCTACATCTTTCCTTTTCAGAAACAATGCCAAAATTTGGGTTTTCAAAATTGGACTCTATTACACATGTCCCTGCTGGGACAGAACTGCATGTGAGAAGACACTGAACAGCATGAAATAACAGGCTGTGTGATAATACTTTATAATTTATGAGGTAGCCAAGGATGATGAGGTCTTGCCTTCGACAAGACCTAAGCTTAACTCACAGAATCATCTATTGTAATGTCCTTCCTGTTAAAGACTACTTCAGCTTTAATTGCAATAATACAAGAGCAACCAATAGATTTAAACTTAATGTTAACCGCTTTAATCTAGATTGCAGAAAATACGACTTCTGTAACAGAATCATCAGTGCTTGGAATACTTTACCTGACTCTGTGGTCTCTTCCCATAATCCTAAAAGTTTTATCCAAAAACTTTCTACTATTGACCTCACCCCATTCCTAAGAGGACCATAAGGGGCGTGCATAAGCGCACAAACGTGCCTACCGTTCCTGTGCTATTGTTTTTCTTTTCTTCTTCCTATATATATGCTTATACCTCCTTATATTTACCCATATATGTGTTTATTTACTATATAATCTTTTTGTATGATACCTACATATATTGTTGTGACAAAATAAAATAAATAAATAAATGATTGGGAATTTTCTGGGGGTGAAATAGTGGACAAGTGGACCAAAATGTCAGCAAATGCAATTTTTCAGCTTGCGTTCCTGGACAGCTAGCACAGGTAGTCCTAAACTTACAACAGTTCATAGTGACAATGACTTATGACTGTTTTTCACACTTATGTCCATTGCAACATCCCCACGTGATCAAAATTGGCGACTGACTCGTATTTATGACAGTTGCAGTGTCCTAGATCATGTAATTACCTTTTGGTGACCTTCTGACAAGCAAAGTAATGGGGGAAGCCAGATTCATTTAATAATCACGTTACTAACTTCACAACTGCAGTGAGCCCTAAAATGGGGCAAAACTCACAAATATCTCACTTAGCAACCAAAATTTTGGGCTCAATTGTGGTCGTAAGTGGAGGACTGCCTGTAATGCACCCCCCCCACAAGATTGTAAAAAAAAGTACAGGAAGTTTATTATATACATTTTTTTTTTCATTTATATCCCGCCCTTCTCCGAAGACTCAGGGCGGCTTACACTATGTTAGCAATAGTCTTCATCCATTTGTATATTATATACAAAGTCAACTTATTGCCCCCAACAATCTGGGTCCTCATTTTACCTACCTTATAAAGGATGGAAGGCTGAGTCAACCTTGGGCCTGGTGGGACTTGAACTTGCAGTAATCGCAAGCAGCTGTGTTAATAACAGACTGTCTTAGCAGTCTGAGCCACCAGAGGCCAATATACATTAACTATATTATATATTTTATATGCAGCCCTGGACAATTTCTTTTCACTTCATGAGGCCCAGGAAAGCCAAAAGATTGGACGCCCATGTCTCAAAGTTTGAATATATTGTAACTGGTGTTTGGGATATAATAATCATAAAATATAATCAAAGAAGGGATGAATATAATAATCATCGAAAGGGTTGAAATGAGAAGAGATGGATACCTATCAGAAAATGGAGTTTGTTGCTGATAAAATAGTTTTTACTTCTAGAAATGAAGGAAAGTCTCTTCGTTCCTGATCTGAGCCAGTGGTGGAATTCAGTTTTTTTTTACTATTGGTTCTGTGAGCGTGGCTTGGTGGGTGTGGCATGGCTTGGGAGTGGTGTGGCTTGGTGGGTGTGGCAGAGGAAGATACTGCAAAATCTCCATTTCCTCCCAATCAGCTGGGACTCGGGAGGCAGATGGGGGCGGGGCCAGTCAGAGGTGGTATTTACCAGTTCTCCGAACTACTCAAAATTTCCGCTACCGGTTCTCCAAAACTGGTCAGAACCTGCTGAATAGCACCCCTGATCTGAGCAGTTTATTTTTCAAATCAGGCTGTGTGGCTAGAGATCAGGACTTGCCAATTATTAACTACTCATTCTGGAGTGAAAAGGAATATTACCAACATTCAAACATACAATGTGTAACTTACAACTAACCCTAAGCTCAACAATGATTTTGGAAATGTTCAATTCCTAGTTGAAGCCGGCCAAAAAATCCTGTCTCATCAATTGCTGCCTTGTCAATATAAAGACATCACCATCATATCCGCCAGTAAAGGCCAAAAAAAAAATTCGTTCTTTCTCATACAGGTCTGGTTCACACAACACAGGCAGTCCTTGATTTACAACCACACTGGAGCCTCAAATTTCTGTTGCTAAACAAGATAGTTGTTGGATGAATTATGCCCCATTTTATGACCTTTTGTGCAACAAAAGTTAAGCAAATCCGGGCAGCTGTTAAGTGAACCATGTGGTTGTTAAGTGAATCTGGTTTCCCTCATTGATTTTGAAATCATCTGGGAAGGTTGCAGATGGTGATCCCAGGATCCTGCAACCACTGTAATTACGTGCCAATTTCAAACGGCCACATTTTGGATCCTTGAGGATGCTGCAATGGTCATAAGTGTGAAAACTGGTCATAGGTCGCTTTTCTTCCACTGCCGTTGTAACTTCGAACAAGCAGAGTCAGTGGGGAAAGTCAGATTTGTTTAATGACCTCATGATTTACTTAAACTCTGCAGTGACTTGCTTAACATCTGTGGCAAAACGTGTCATAAAGGTCAGGCGTGACTCATCTAACAACTACCTTGCTCAGCAGTGAAAATTCTGGCTCCGATTGAGGTTGTAAGTTGAGGACTGCCTACGGATGAGTTGTTTTTGCAGGCTAGGTTATGAATGGGGAGCGAAGAGGCTGAGGGAGTGGAAAGCAAGCTGGGAGGACTTGCTTTTATGCAGCTCTTGACTGAAATACGCTGGTACAAATAACTAGCCATAGCATTTCGACTTGTATACCGCTTCAAACAGTGCCTTTCAGCCCTCTCTAAGCGGTTTACAGAGTCAGCCTATTTCCCCCAACAATCTGGGTCCTCCTTTTACTGACCTCAGAAGGATGGAAGGCTGAGTCAACCTTAAGCCGGTCAGAATCGAACTGCTGACAGTCAGCAGAATTAGGCTGCAATACTGCATTCCAACCACTGCGCCACCACGGCTCTTATAAATACATAAAATAAAGCGAAGGAAGTGCTGAAGCTCTGTGGAAGAGCGTGCCGCACATGGTTTACATGTGTAAGATCCCACAGCTAATCCCTGTCACCAACAGCTAAAAGGATCAGGTAGCGGATAATAGAAAAAACCCTGGAGGGCCACCATCGGGCAGAACAAACAATGCTATAAGATGATCCAAGGTCATTGTGATTGCAACATCCTGGAGAGCCAGGGTTACTTCCTCGTGGGATCTGATGCAGGTTGAGCAACTGTGCTGTCTCTTAAAGAGTCTGGTACCCCTCTCAAGAAAGCAAGGAGAAGGGAAGGGGCACACAGAGCAGTGGTGAAATCTGAACCGGTTTATTACCAGTTCGCTGGCTGCACATGTGCGCTGTGCACAGGCATGCCCAGTGCGCACCATGCACCAAATGCGAGGTGCGCACGTGCAGTGCACGCCAAAAGGAGGCATGGGGTAAAGCAGAACAGCGCGCGGGGCTGTGTGTGCTCAGCTGTGGCACGCAATCTTTTTTTTTACTTTTAAAAACATTTTTTTTACAACCTATTCGGCCGAAGAGGTTGTAAAAAAAATGCTTTTAAAAGTTAAAAAAAAAAGGCTCTGACGATCGCGTGGCTCAGCTGTGATCGTCAGAGCCTTTTTTTACCTTTTAAAAACATTTTTTACAACCTATTCCTACAACCTATTTCGGGTGGGAAAAGGGAGCGAGCTGGAAAGAAGCGGCAAGCCGGCAACCGGGTGATTGGGTGGGAATGGGCGGGGTGGGAAGGGATTTTTGCTACCGGTTCTCCAAACAACTTGCTGCCATCGCTACCGGATCGACCGATCCGGTCTGAACTGGAGCATTTCACCCCAACCCAGAGGCCAAAAAAAAAAAAGGTACCTAGGATTCAGCTGCAGTGATTTCTCAATAAATATGCACCCTGGCTGGCTCAGGAATTCTGCGAGTTGAAGTCCACAAGTCTTAAAGGGACCAAGGTTGGAGACCACTGCTGTAGATGCTCCTGAAGCCAGCCAAGAAATCCTGTCATACCGGTGGCTCTGTGGCCTTTGAGCCATTTTCCAGGGAGGCCCTGAACTCTTTGAAAGTGTAGCTGGGAGTTTCCAATGAGAACCGACAGCTGAAATGCACCTTGTCTATTTTCAGCCTCTCTATCTAGTAGGGATGGGCTATCAGTTACCTGCAGCATGCCAGCAATGTCACTGGTGTCCTTGCTCCCAAGCCAGCTTTAATGAATATTTGCAAGGGATGTTTTTATTTATTTATTTTATTTATTTCATTTATTTATTTTGTCACAACAGTATATATAAGCATAAGCATGAAAGTAACTATATAATATATAAGCATATATATAAGCATAAGTATGTAATAACTATATTAATTCGATATAGCGAAAGGAAACAATAGGACAGGAACCGTAGGCACGCTTGTGCTCTTATGCACGCCCCTTACAGACCTCTTAGGAATGGGGTGAGGTCAATAGTAGATAGTTTTTGGTTGAAGCTTTGGGGGATTTTGGGAAGAGACCACAGAGTCAGGTAGTGCATTCCAGGCATTAACAATTCTATTACTGAAGTCATATTTTCTGCAATCAAGATTGGAGCGGTTAACATTAAGTTTAAATCTATTGTTTGCTCTTGTATTGTTGTGATTGAAGCTGAAGTAGTCTTCAACAGGAAGGACATTTCAATAGATGATTCTATGAGTTAAACACAGGTCCTGTCGAAGGCGGCGGAGTTCTAAGTTTTCTAAACCCAAGATTTCAAGTCTGGTGGCATAAGGTATTTTGTTGTATTCAGAGGAGTGGAGAACTCTTCTTGTAAAATATTTCTGGACACGTTCAATTGTATTGATGTCTGAAATGTGGTATGGGTTCCAGACAGGCGAGCTGTATTCAAGAATTGGTCTAGCAAATGTTTTATAAGCTCTGGTTAGTAGTGTAGTGTTTCTGGAGAAGAAGCTACATAAGGTTAGGTTTACAACTCTTAAAGCCTTTTTTGTGATATAGTTGCAGTGGGCTTTGGCACTTAGATCATTGGATATGAAAACTCCAAGGTCTTTGACAGGGTGGGGGTCATCTGTAAGGTAATGTCCATCGAGTTTGTATTTAGTGTTTAGATTCTTTTTTCCAATGTGTAAGACAGAGTTATGCTGACTCTAAATTTACGGACCTCAAACAGGCTCAGTATTATCCCCAGCCTAAATTAGCCAGCTTTATCCAGATAGTGTGGACATCCAAATAGAGGAGGGGTGTGTGTGTCAATTTATTTTCCAAAGCACCAGAAGGCAAGAGAAAAGAAACAATGGATGCAAACTAATCAAGGAGAGAAGCAACCCAGAATTAAGGAGAAACTTCCTGACAGTGAGGACAATTAACCAGCGGAACATCTTGCCTCCAGAAGTTGTGGGTGCTTCATCACTGGAAGTTTTTAAGAAGAGACTGGACAGTCACTTGTCTGAAATGGTTCAGGGTCTCCTGCTTGAGAAGGGGGTTGGACTAGAAGATCTCCAAGGTCCCTTCCAGCTCTATTCTGATTCTGATT
This sequence comes from Ahaetulla prasina, assembly GCF_028640845.1. Taxonomy (NCBI): domain Eukaryota; kingdom Metazoa; phylum Chordata; class Lepidosauria; order Squamata; family Colubridae; genus Ahaetulla; species Ahaetulla prasina. The sequence continues at coordinate 18,275,073 of NC_080548.1, forward strand.
CAAAGCATCTGGAGGCCACTAAGTTACCAAGCCTGTAGAAAACCATAATGTGCAATGTGTAGTGGCAGGTAGTCCCTGGAGTTTCAGTCAACAGTTGAGATCTGAATCTCCATTGCTAAGCAAGGCAGTTCTTTTGCTCCATTTTATGACCTTTTTTACACCATTGTTATGCAAAATGGCAGTTGTTAAGTGAGTTGTGTGGTCATTAAGCAAATCTGGCTTCTCCCGTTGAATTTTCTAGTTGGAAGCCAGCTGGGAAGGTTACAAAATCACAGCACCCCAGGAGAGTGCAGCTGCCATAAATACAGGCTAATTGCCAAGTGCCCGAATTGTGATCACATGACCATGGGAATGCCATAGCAATAGCACTGAGACTTATATACCGCTTCACAGTGCTTTACAGCCCTCTCTGAGGGGTTTTACAGAGTCAGCCTATTGCCCCCCAAAAATCTGGGTCCTCATTTTACCCACCTCTAAAGGATGGAAAGCTGAGTCAATGCTGAGCCTGGTGAGACTCAAAACTGCCGACTGCAGGCAGCCTGCAGTCAGCAGAAGTAGCCTGCAGTACTGCATTCTAACCACTGTGCCATCGCGGCTGTATAACAGTCATAAGTGTGAAAAGCAGTCATAAATCACCTTTTTCAGTGCCGTTGTAACTTTGGAGGTCCCTAAACAAGTGATTCCAGGATTACCTGTATAAGGTATAATACAGCTAGTCCTTCACTTATCAGCATTCATTCAGCGACAGAAGTTACAAAGGTACTGAAAGAATGGACTTATGACCAGTCCTCACATTTACGATGGTTGCAGCTTCCTCACAGTCACATGATCACAGCACTTCAAGGTGCTGGTTACCACCTTTACCACCCCAACTTCCAGTCACAGCACTTCAAGGTGCTGGTTACCACCTTTAAAGCGCTCCATGGCATAGGACCGGGATATCTTCGGGACCGTCTTCTGCCACCACATGCCTCCCACCGGCCGGTACGCTCCCATAGAGAGGGTCTTCTCAGGGTGCCGTCAGCCAAACAGTGTAGGCTGGCGACCCCCAGGGGGAGAGCCTTCTCTGTGGGGGCACCTACCCTCTGGAATGAGCTTCCCCCAGGACTTCGACAACTTCCTGACCTCCGGACCTTTCGCCGCGAGCTGAAGACGTATCTATTCTTTCGAGCAGGACTGGCTTAAATGGGGTTTTTTAAATATGGATTTTATTGGGGTTTATTTTATATTTTGTATTGTATTTTAAATTTTAGGCCATTGAATAAGTTTTTTAAAGAGTGTTTTTATTGTAATATATTGCATTATTTTATCTGCCTGTTCACCGCCCTGAGTCCTTCGGGAGAAGGGCGGTATAAAAATTAAATTATTATTATTATTATTATTATGATCAGCATTCAGGTTTTCGGCAACTGGCATGTACAGATAGTCCTCGTCTTACAACCACAATGGAGCCCAAAATTTCTGTTGCTAAGTGAGACATTTGTCAAGTGAATCTCGTCCCATTTTACAACCTTTTTTTGCCAGAGTTGTTAAGTGAATCACGGCAGTTGATATGTTAGTAACCCGGTTTGTGAAGGGAATCTGGCTCCCCCACTGACTTTGCTCGTTGGAAGGTCACAAAATGGGATCATGCAATCCTGGGACACTGCAACAGTCATAAATATATGCCACTTGCTAGGCCTCTGGATTTTGATCACATGACCCTGGAGCAGTTGCAAAAGTCGTAACTGTGAAAAATAGTCATAAAGTCAATTTTTTCCAGCGCCCTTGTTAACATTGAACGGTCGCTAAATGAACTGTTGTAAGTCAAGGACTACCTGCATTTATGGCAGTTGCAGCATCCCAGGGTCACGTGATCAACGTTTGCGCCTTTTCCAGCTGGCTTCCAACACGCAACGTCAGCGTGGGAAGCCCAGATTCACTTAATGACCTCATGATTCATTTCATCAACTGCAGTGGTTTGCTTAATAATGGCCCCAAAAAATGGTAATAAATTCAGGCATGGCTCATTTAACAACTGTCTTGCTTAGCAACAGAAATTTTGGTCCCCATCACAGAGTTAGGTCAAGGACCACCTCTATAAATTAGTAGCAAATTCTTCCAGGTTTCAAGAAGGTGTTTTCTCAGCCCTACCTAGAAAGGTAAGAGATTGAACCCAAATGCAGAGAAGAAGCTCTATCACTGGCGGATAATATTTCCCCCTAAAAATAGAAACAGAACTGGTATTCACTGGTTCGGAATGGTTCGCCCGAACCGGTTGCGGAAATCACGGGTGGCCCGCCCACCCTCGTACGCACTCACATTTATGTATTAGTTGGGAAAGTACTCTTGAATAGAAACCAAGGAAGTCTTTAGTCTGGGTGATTCCTTGCATCAAATTCTTTTGTTTGGATTTAGCATGTCCTTGTCATTTGTAAACTTTGGATCTCTGGGCTTGATATGGTATGCAAAAGTACCTTCTGCTGCTTTATGCTTTTATTTAGGAAACATGGTTAAGCAAAACATTTCTTAATTAAGTCCTGTGATTTTAGCCTTTGGATAAAGGGCTGTTATAAGAAGGAATGTAGGAAGCTTATTTTTGTTAACAGGGAAGGTGACTTCTCCGTTAACTCGGTTTGAGATGCCCAGCTAGGAGCCCCAGATTTCAGGAGCAATGCCATCTTTCTCTTCTTCAGAAAGTAACCCCTTCTCCACGTTGTACCATCTGAGCAAGCGTGCTTGGAGTGACAGCCATCTGCACCTTTGTGTGTAGGGCGTGTGTATGTGTGTGTGTGTTTGGTCCTATGTTTTCTGTTTTGATCCGTGCCCGCTGGGACCTTAAGTAATTAATATCCCAAATGGTGCCATGTCTCATTTTACACCAGAAGGGACCTGGATGCAAACGGAGCATAATTTTCTTATCCCTTTCATTGTCCAGGCTCGGCCTTTGTGGACACTGCCGTGCGCATGATTGCCTTCCTTTCTTCCTTTCTCTCTCCCCCCCCCACCCTCCCTCCAGCCCCCACCCCTCAGGTTTGGGTCTTTTCAGCATGATAATATCCACCCATTATTTTGCCCCGCAGCAGGACGTGTCCCCAGCTGCAAGGCTTTTGTTTACAGTAACTTCGGTGGCGAGGATGCTGCTGTCCCAAAGCCCATTGTGCTTGGGTAACTAACACTAAAATTGTCGAAAGACCAGGAACTGCGGCTGGCCAGCATAGCCATTCGCATTGGGCCACCGGCCCGTCCAGATCCAGGCTTGGGTTTTGTTTTTCTTTTCTTTTCTTACTCCTGGACCCCTATTGTCTGCCCCGCTTTATTCATTGATGCTTAGTGGGAGGCCAGAGATAAGCCATTTGTCATGATCCCTTCCCTTCCCCAACTTCCAGGGGCACCTGGCTATCCCCCCAGTGGGTTGAAGGAGGAAATTCATTTGTGCAGCCATGTTTAATTCCCAGGATAGTCTAATCTCTGGCACCATCTGCGCCCCCCTCCCCACCCCGCCTGGAATGGAGGAGGCCAGAAAGCTCGAGGGATTTCTTCCAGAAGGTGAATGTCAAGAGGCCTTGTTTATTCACTGTCTCTCCAGATAACATCCCGGGTCACAGGAGGACAGTTTGTTGTTTGGTTTTGAAAGAGCCGCTGAGCCGGATCTCAGCTAGCCACGGAGACTGGCTTTCAGTAACCCCTTCAAGCGAAAAAAGGGGGCTTCAAGCAAAGCAGCAGAGAAACTTCCCTGGGGGCAAGATAGCCCAAGCAGATCTATGTGTCCTCCACCGTCAACTGTCCCATGGTCCTCTCTTCCAGCCAGGGGTGGGCTGCAGGGGTTCAGGAGAACCTCTAGCTAAGATTCTGTGCAGCTCAGAGAATTTCCAAATCCCACTCCTGGCTGCCTCACCCACCCCACCCCCTGCGCCCCTCCCAGGAGTCCCCACACAGCCCGTTTTGGATGCAGGTAACTGCAGGGCACGCACGGAGGTTCGGGGAGGGTGAAAAACAACCCTACCGGAAGTTTGGGAAGGACGGAAACGGGTCTTTGCTGGCTGGGGAATTCTGGGAGTTGAAGTCCTCCAGGCTTAAAGTTGCCAAGATTGGAGACCACTGTTCTGTATGACATCGTTTGCTGCAGTGGTGAAATGTAAACTTTTTTTACTACTGGTTCTGTGGGTGTGGCTTGGGGGTGTTAATGTGACTGAGTGGGCGTGGCCAACTTCTTTTTTTAAACTTTTAAAAGCATTTAAAAGCATTTTTTTTTTGCCTTTAAAAGAAAAAAAAGCCTCTGACGATCAGGCAACTCAGCTGGGATCGTCAGAGCCTTTTAAAAGCATTTTTTTTACAACCTCTTCGGCCAAAGAAGTTGTAGAACAAATGCTTTTAAAAGGCTCTGACGATCCTAGCTGAGCCGCGTGATCATCAGAGGCTTTTTTCCTTACTTTTAAAAGCATTTTTTCAGCTGAAGAAAAAATGCTTTTAAAAGTTTAAAAAAAAAAACCTCTGATAATCGCGCGGCTCAGCTGGGGATAGGGGGAGGAGGGATTTTTGCTACCGATTCTCCGAACCACTCGCCGCCATCGCTACTGGATCGGGTGATCCAGTCTGAACCAGGAGCATTTCATCCCCGCTTTCCTTGCTGGGGAATTCTCGGGAGTTGAAGTCCTCCAAGCTTAAAGTTGCCAAGGTTGGAGACCCCTGTTCTGTATGACATCCTTTCAGAACTTTCAGAACTTTGATGAATGTGGTTATCACCCTTTGGTCATCTTCTCTCAAGTCTAAACATATTCCAGTCTCTCCAGTTTCCAGTTCCTTGATCAAAAGGTTTTCAAGATAAGCTATGTTTCAACCAAACGTCTTCAGGATTTGAAATCTACCTAAGAAATGAAATTACCTTTAAAAATGGGGAATGTCACTTGGTAGAATTGCAGGAAGTAGGATACAATCAATTTCAAAATATTTCTATGGCAGTTAGTTATTGCAAAGATTTGTATTCTGCTTCACTTTTATACTGGAGTTCAAATGGATGCTCCTGGGCTTCTCAGATGTCTTTTGCTAATATTGATTAATCTAGCTGGACTTCAGCGGCATTGTTGTCAAGCCTTTGTTGTCCTAGGTCAGAGGTGTCAAACTCGATTTCATTGAGGGCCACATCAGGGTTGTGTTTGACCTCGGAGGGCATGGTGTGGCCAAAGGGTGTGGCTAGCTTGATGTCATTTGCGTCGGGAGTGCCTGTGGTGGCCCGAGTGCTCTGCCAGCGAAAACAGGCTCCCGAGCTCCGTTTTCAGCTGCAACAGCCTCCTGCAACCCTCTGCCAGCGAAAACAGAGCCCAGGAGAGCTACGTGCAGCCCTCACGAACTCCATTTTAGTTGGCAGAGGCACCACGGGCCTGTTCTTTGCTGTTTCCAGGGCGGCCCCGCGGGCCAGATCTAAGCACCTCATGGACTGGATTTGGCCCCTGTCCTAGGTGAATGGCTCCATCATGGTACACCACATGATAAGCTCACATTAGAGTTTTGATACAGTGTGTAGATCAGGGGTGGGTTCTACTTACCCTTACTACCTTTACTACTGGTTTGCAACAGGAGAGTGTGCGTGCGATTCTGCCCCTTGATGACGTCGGGATGGGTGGGCAGAGTCTCCCGCCGGTTTTACTACCGGTTCTATAGAACCGGACAGAACCAGGAGCTAACCACCACTGGTGTAGATCCAGCCATTCTCAAGAAGAGCCAGAAGTTCTTTGGATCTCCACCATTGCTTTTATCTCGCATCCCAGTTTTGCCCTCCTGAGTTCTTTCTATTGGCTTCATCCCAATGGCTCCTACCTTGCCTCAGATTGCTACACACAGCGAGTCAATAAGGAAGCAGGTGCATCACCAATGGGGTTGTTGATTGTCTCTGAGCTCATTTGGAACCCCGATTGATCTGTGGTGATGGAAGACAAAGCCACGTGGAAAAGGCCAGCAGCTTAGCGTGGCTGGGGTGGCTGTTTTATTTTATTTATTTAGCTAATTTTTTTTTGTTTACATTTATATCCCGCCCTTCTACGAAGACTCAGGGCGGCTTACAGTGTGTAAGGCAATAGTCTCATTCTATTTGTATATTTACAAAGTCAACTTATTGCCCCCCCAACAATCTGGGTCCTCATTTTACCTACCTTATAAAGGATGGAAGGCTGAGTCAACCTTGGACCTGGTGGGACTAGAACCTGCAGTAATTGCAGGCAGCTGTGTTTTTTAATAACAGGCTTCTTACAGCCTGAGCCACACCGCGGCCCTATGTAGCTTTGTAGCTACAGCCTTGTATAGGCTGTACCCATAAGTGTAGATGGCTATACAGCTGGATGAGTTAGCATGCCAATTTTACATTTGGTTTCATTTTCTGCCCTTTTTTTTTTGCAAAAGTTAGGAAGGACAGAATTTCTCAGCAAAATTCTTACCAAGGTAATACAGGTAGTCCTCAACTTACAACCACAACTGGACCCAAAATTGATGTTGCTAGGTGAGAAATTTGTTGAGTTTTGCCCCCATTTTATGATTTGTCTCGCCATGTTTGTTAAGTGAATCACTGCAGTTCTTCAATTAGTCACACGGTTGTTAAGCGAATCTGGTTTTCCGATGGACTTTGCTTGTCAACAGGTCGCAAAGGGAGATCACATCACCTTGGGACATTGCAACCGTCATAAATGTGAGTCAGTTGTCAAGCATCTCAATGTAAATCACGTGATCATGGGAATACGGCAACGGTTGTGAGTGTGAAAAATGGTCAAAAGTCATTTTTTTCAGTGCTGTTGTAACTCTGAACGGTCATTAAATGAACCATTGTAATTCGCAGACTGCCTGTAGTGTGGCTAGACTTGTTCAGCGGTGAGTCTCCTTCCCCAAAGTTGAAGCAAGCATATGATTTCAGATTATATGGATATATTGGTTAGATTTGTATCCTACCTTGGGAAATCAAGAGGGATCCATTTATTCCCCAATACCTTCACTGCTATAGCCTGCTGGATTTCTTTCATTTAATCGTGCTGGTATTTTAGAAGTGAAAACATAAGTTTGTTTGTTTAAGTCCCCTTTTCAGGCAATAGAGAACAAAACATGAAACTTACAGTAGCTATTGCAGACTTGGTTTGTAAATTGAATCTGACTGGGTTTTGTAAAATCACGTAATTGTTTACTGCTATGCCTGGGAAAAGTGACAGAAAAACTATGCAATTACCGAAACAGTCCTGCACCAGCTCTTTCAAAAAAATACATCCCAGGCCCTGAGCATTTACTTATTGCTGTTCTTAACAACATGATTTGCTGCTGGTTGAGTAAGCTGGTTTTATACCAGGGGTCTCCAACCTTGGCAACTTTGAGCCTGGTGGACTTCAATTCTGGGAGTTGAAGTCCACCAGGCTCAAAAGTTGCCAAGGTTGGAAACCCCTGTTTTATACCAATACAGGTAGTCCTTGACGTACGACCACAATTGAGCCCAAAATTTCTGTTGTTAAGTGAGACATTCGTTAAGGGAGTTTTGCCCCATTTTACCACTTTTCTTGCCACAGTTGTTAAATGAATCACTGCAGTTAGTAACATGGTTGATGGTTGAATCTGGCTTCCCCAGTGACTTTGCTGTGCAGAGGGTCACAAAAAGGGATCACATGACACACACACCCCCTCCCTGGGACACCGCATAGATATGAACCAGTTGCCAAGCATCTGAATTTTGATCATAGGATCTTGGGGATTCTGCAATGGTCATAAGTCACTTTTTTTCAGTGCGGTTGTAACTTTGGACGGTCACTAAATGAACTGTTGTAAATCAAGGACTACCTGTACATTATAGATACATCTTCATATGTCATTCATTTAAATACTATTTGATTATATTTATAAACACAGAGAAGAGCAACAAAGATGATTAGGGGACTGGAGGCTAAAACATATGAAGAACGGTTGCAGGAACTGGGTATGTCTAGTTTAATAAAAAGAAGGACTAGGGGAGACATGATAGCAGTCTTCCAATATTATTATTATTATTATTTATTAAATGTTTATACCGCCCTTCTCCCGAAGGACTCAGGGCGGTATCTCAGGGGTTGCCACAAAGAAGAGGGAGTTGGGCTGTTCTCCAAAGCACCTGAGGGTAGAACAAGAAGCAATGGATGGAAACTGATCAAAGAAAGAAGCAACTTAGAACTAAGGAGAAATTTCCTGACAGTTAGAACAATTAATAAGTGGAACGACTTGCCTGCAGAAGTTGTGAATGCTCCAACACTGGAAATTTTTAAGAAAATGTTGGATAACCATCTGACTGAGAAAGTGTAGGGTTTCCTGCCTGGGCAGGGGGTTGGACTAGAAGGCCTCCAAGGTCCCTTCCAACTCTGTTGTTATATATATTATATATATTATACAACATGGACAAAGACATAACACACAGGCACATACATACATATCCATATATAATAAAACACGATAGTCCAGTATCTCTCGTTGCGTTTTAGTAACATTTCATGAGCCGTGGTGGCGCAGTGGTTAGAGTGCAATACTGCAGGCTACTTCTGCTGGCTGCTGGCTGCAATTCGGCAGTTCAGTTCTCACCGGCTCAAGGTTGACTCCTTCCGGAGTCCATAAAAGAAGTACCCAGATTGTTGGAGGCAATACGTTGACTCTGTAAACCGCTTAGAGACCGTTGTCAAGCACTGTGAAGTGGTATATAAGTTTAAGTGCTATTGCTGTTGCTATCTCTCTGGGACATTTGAGTCAGTGTTGACTCCTGACAACTAGTTCATTCCTTGCAAGATTTTGCCATTGCCTCCTTCTTATTGGCCCAAGGTCACCCAGCTGGCTTTGTGCTTAGGGCAGGACTAGAACTCAGGGTCTGCTGGTTTCCAGCCTGGTGCATTAAACATTCCACCAAACTAGCATTCTCTGGGATTTCTAGTTTTTTAAATAAAACAAAACTCCTTGCGCATTAAGAATGCTTGTATATATGACTGTTTTTCAAACCTATATTGGTTGGCTATTAAATATGTTGCTTCTCTCATTCTTTTCCATGTATTCTACACTGATGGATTCTGATGAATTACCTATCGGATTCCTGTAATTGGCTCCATATTTTTGGGGGGTGAGTATGAACTTTTATGAAATTCTTAATGAGTTGAAAGCGTTCTTCCAGAAGCAGAGGCTTTGCTTAGTCTCGTTTCTTTTTAAAAAATTCAGTTCTTCTGGTTTATATTGTTTAATCCTCCCTTTCTAATGTAACAAAGCTTACGGGATTCATTTTTTGCTTTTTTAAAAAAACAAATAGAGTAGAATTCTAGCGGGTTAGTTTGTTATTCTACAGCAATGGATATTTTCTGTCGCATGTTCTTCTTTATGTGGTTAGTTCCATATTATAAATCATATTTCTGAATGGGAGAAGTATGTAGTAGAGGCGTTAATATTTGATGGTTGATTTGCATCATGGAGATTTATATGAAACCTGTCCAAAAAAAAAAAGAATTTATATTGGAAATCTGTCTTGAATTTCTATCGTAAATATAAGCGCTTTATTTATGAGTTGCATCTCAAGGCTTGTGTTTAGCAAAGACACTGCTCCTATGTTTATTCAGATGTCAGCTGCCTTGGTTTATTGCGTTTTGTTCCAGATAGGCTGTAGGATTGCAGCAAAACAATGCTGATCTTCCTCAGGTCATCCTGACTTTTGCAGATTAAGAAAGAGGCTCTTGGGAATAAGGTGGGTGTTGAACTTGAGTTGACCAGATTAACATCGGGCACAAAGAACAGAGAAGATTATTTCAAGCCTATTCAGAAGAATCTGGTCAACTTGAGTTCAACACTGAATGCACACTGGATAAGGGTCAGTGGAATTCAGGAGAGGTTGGACTTGCAGTGCTTGTGGGAATGCAAGGACTCTAGGCTGATGACTAGTTTAACTCCACCATCACCCACCCAGCTCCGCATGCTCTTCTCCTACAGGCGCTGAATTGAGGGGAGGAGTGAAATGGTTGAGTAGCCTTGAGTGGCTTGTGGGGAGGGAAGTGGCTAAAGGGAGAGCCTCCCTAAAACTTCACGGAATTTATTTAGTAGTTACGTAGTGAGTGCTTTAGTCTGGTGAGATTCCTATCTATAGCCAAATGACAATAAACATACCACTGTGATCAATTCTTTGAGTTGTGTTGGGTTCCTTGTGCCTGACAGAACATGACAGTATTTTTCCTATGGTCAGTAATCAAATTGAAGAGGTTTGTCAGTTTCAGCAAACAGGGCAAATGCCTTGTCAGTTACACCTTGAACCTGTCCCTTTAAAGGAAACACTAGCAGGTGCCCCAGAGTTTAGGCAGGCACATGGTCAAAGGGAGATAGACTTCCTTCTCTGACAGCAGCAGGAAAGGGGAAGCTAATGAAACATATCTGAACGGGTTCATTCATTCAGACTTTTGGATTCTTCTTTTGCCAAATTTAAAGCAATTCCTTCCTCCACTAAAGAAGTGAGAAGGAGGCATCTGTTTTATCATATTTATATCTGTCTTCCACGGAACACAAAGTGGTGCATGTAAATTTATCTTTGTCTATGCCAAATAGATCTGGTACTGTGCAAGGCTAATTTCAATGAGACTAATCTGGTGCTTTCAGCCTGTCTTTGGAAGCCCCGACCTAGTTTGCTGATGTGGAGTTAAGCCATTTGAAAGGGTTTTCTTTTGGACTAAGGAGTGGTGGGAGATGAAAATCAAAGACATAACATGGTTTGTTGCTCTGCAACATGATTTGCTTGGTTTGTGGCGTAACATGCTGGCTGAACCCAGAATGAGGCTGTGAATTGCAAGTCATAGTTGCTGACTACCAGAGCCCTGGTGTCATGGTGGTTAGAATGCAATATTGCAGGCTAACTCTGCATTCCACTGCCAAGAGTTTGATCCTGACCGTCTCAAGATTGGCTCATTAAATGATCTGAGGTCATTAAAATGAGGACCCAGATTGTTGGGGGACAATATGCTGACTCTGTAAACTGCTTAGACTTAGAGAGTGCTGTAAAGCACTATGGAGTGGTATATAAGTCTAAAGTGTTATTACTGTTGCATACAACATTCAGTCGCAAAGCATGATTTGTTAAACTATTCATAATTGAATATCTGAACTGGGCCAGAGACACCGTTCAATTTTACTGCCCACGTTCCTCTGTGCATTTATTAAATTCCTTTTCTGTATGCATATATGAAGGAACAGCATGATATGACAGTGCTGAATTTCAATACTAGATGCTTGTTGCATAACCTTTTCATGTTTATCTGAAAACAGAAGGCTTAGCTGGATCAACAGATTGGCTTTACTCATTAAGGAATGCTGTAGAACTTAAAAGAACACTAACTACCCTCCTGTTGATGATGCTAATAATACAAGGGATGAAGGGATGAAGATAATGTTTCATTGCAAGAAACCTGACCACAATTGATTTTTTTTCCCAAATGGAGTAGTTATTATTTAATTTATGCCAGCTTTTGACTAATAGTTACATACAGGACTTGTAGCTGAAAAGAAATCTTAACTCTTTGTGTTAGGGAAGTGAGAGTTCTTTGCTTTCAGCTTTGGGGAACAATGTATCATATACATGGACCACAAATCTCTAAATCAGCATTTTCTGACTAGATGATTTCCACATGGGTTCAACTATAACTCCCATCATTAGAGCTGTGGTGGCGCAGTGATTATATTGCAGTATTGCAGGCTAATTCTGCCCACTGCCAGCAGTTTGATCCTGATGGCCTCAAGGTTGACTCAGCCTTTCAACCTTCTGAGGTCAGTATAGGGAGGACCCAGATTGCTGGAGGCAATAGAGAGGGCTGTAAAGCACTATGAAGAGATATATAAGGGCTATTACTAGAGTTATTACCCATAATGTGTCGAATCCAGGCTGGGTAATTTGCTCTGGATAGACATATATTTTGTTTGTTATGGTTGGCGTGATATGAATTACATAGAAGGAACTAGGAATGGCTTGCCTTCCTCCCTCCCTCCCTTCCTTTTCATCTGCTCCCTCTACTCAAGAAACTCTGGATGGTGAAAAAGAAATATAAATAAACTAGCTATATCAATCCTTTAAGAAGAAACAGAGCTGAAAAAAAATATCACAATATCAGTTACTCATAAAAACCACATCTACACCAGAGCTCCATCCTGTCCTCTGCATTTCAGGGGGAAAGCCAGGTCTTCCCAGCCTTCCAGAAGGCCAACAAGGTCAGGGCTGCCTTCATCTCAGGGTAGAGGCTATTCCACAAGACAGGTGCCCTGATAGAGAAGGTAAGCATTGCCACCAAAGGGACCTACTCTACCAGACATAGTAGAATGGGTAGAAACAGTTGCTATTGACTGTTTCTTCACTCCAAGCATCATGGCTGTGGTTTTTAAAACAGAGGCACACAACTTGCCCCTTCTAGAAAAGCTTGGCATGTTGTGTTCATGAGACAGAAGAGACAGTACATTAAACACAAAGGAACATCACATCAATTGCATGCTGTCTCCATTGGCATGCTGTCTCAGTTACCCTCATTAGCTTTGCTGTGGCGTGTCCACTGCACCCTGAGCGCACCCACTGCAGAGACTGCAGTTCTTAGCCCATCATTCTGGGTCCCAGGATGGCTCTTGATCTGAACATATCAGCTTCTGTACATATCAGCTTCTAAAGCAGAGGCGTCCAATCTTGGCAACTTTGAAGACTTGTGGACTTCAACTCCCAGAATTCTTAGCCAGCATGGCATCCACTCAGCCACCCCATTACAGATTACAGATTACAGATTAATTGAGTTGGAAGGGACCTTGGGGTTGGACTAGGTCATCTAGTCCAACCCCACCCCCACAAGCAGGAGACCCTACATCATTTCTGACAGATGGCGGTCCAGTCTCTTCTTGAAAGCTTCCAGTGATGAAGCTCCCACAATTTCTGAAGGCAACTTCTGTTCCATTGGTTGATTGCTCTCACTGTCAGAAAAGTACTCCTTATTTCCAGGTTGAATCTCTCCTTGGTCAGTTTCCATCCATTATTCCTTCTCTGGCCTTCGCGTGCTTTGGAAAATAGCTTGACACTCCCCCTCCTCTTTGTGGCAGCCCCCAAATATTGGAAGACTGCTATCATGTCTCCCCTGGTCCTTCTCGTCACTGGACTAGCCATGCCTAGTTCCTGCAACCATTTATCATACGTTTGCTTCTTCTCACTATTGGTTTGGAAGAGGTGTCTCTCATCTGAGGATTGCAGGGTATTGCCTACACAGGATTTTGCAATTTTTCCAACATCCCCTATAAGTGTCAAACCCTGATTGTGATTTGCTGGGTCTTGGCCGGTACAAATCTGGAGAAATTGAATGCCCTTTGGTATTGACGGAGCTTGGGCCGTTTCCTGAGGATCTGGCCCACGGCTCGGCCGAAAAACTAGTCACGGCCTGGGAACGGGCTGCGGCTGGGGCTTTGGACGTGTCGTGCCTTTGCGGCCTCTGACCCAGCGTAGAACTCAACCAGCTCCTTGGTTTTCTGAGGAGCTGAGGGAGATGAAGCGCCGGAAAAGATGCCTAGGGAGCGCTTGGAGGTCCAGCCATTCGGAAGCTGACCGAACACTAGTTAGGTCATTTATTCAGACCTATCTAGTGGCATTGAGGGAGGCTAAGCGTACTTACGTTTCCTCCCTGATTGCATTGGCAGATAACCGCCCGGCCGCCTTGTTTTGGGTAACCCGTTCCCTCCTGCATCGGGAGGTTCGGGATGACCCGCTGCAGGGGCGAGCCGAGGATTTTAGTAAGTATCTGCACGATAAAATCGCTCAACTTCGGGACGGTTTGGACCAAAATTGGGTAGATCCAGGTGAGATGACAGAGACACGTCTTGTTGAGCACATCTGGGACGAGTTTGATACTGTGGCTCCTGAGGACGTGGACAGGCTGCTGGGAAGGCTGAATGCCACCACATGTTTATTGGACCCGTGTCCCTCCTGGTTGGTGCTGGCCACACAGGAGGTCACACGAGGCTGGCTCCAGGGGATTATTAATGCTTCTTTGATGGAGGGTGTTGTTCCTTCCGCCTTGAAAGAGGCGGTGAAGAGGCCCCTCCTCAAGAAGCCTTCCCTGGACCCAGCTGTTTTGGGAAATTACCGTCCTGTCTCCAACCTTTGCTTTGTGGCGAAGGTTGTTGAGAGTGTGGTGGCACGTCAGTTAACCCAGTACCTGGATGAAACGGTCTATCTGGACCCGTTCCAGTCCGGCTTTCGACCTGGGTATAGCACAGAGACTGCTTTGGTCGCGTTGGTTGATGATCTCTGGAGGTCTCAGGACAGAGGTTTTTCCTCTGCCCTGGTCCTTTTAGATCTCTCAGCGGCTTTCGATACCATCGACCATGGTATCTTGCTGCGCTGGCTGGGGAGTTTGGGAGTGGGAGGCACCGTTTTTCGGTGGTTCTCCTCCTATCTCTCCGACCGGTCACAGACAGTGTTGACAGGAGGACAGAGATCGACCGCGAGGCGCCTCACGTGTGGGCTGCTGCAGGGGTCGATTCTCTCACCTCTCCTGTTCAACATCTATATGAAGCCGCTGGGTGAGATCATCAGTGGTTTTGGGGTGAGTTACCAACTGTACGCTGATGACACCCAGCTGTACATTTCTACCCCAGGCCACCCCAACGAAGCTGTTGAAGTGCTGTCTGGAGGCCGTGCGGGTCTGGATGGGGAGAAACAGGCTCAAGCTCAACCCCTCCAAGACGGAGTGGATGTGGATGCTGGCATCCCGGTACAGCCAGCTGCAGCCGCGGCTGACTGTTGGGGGCAAGTCATTGGCCCCGATGGAGAAGGTGCATAACTTAGGCGTTCTCCTGGATGGACGGTTGTCCTTTGAAGAACATCTGACGACCGTCTCCAGGAGAGCTTTTTATCAGGTACACCTGATTCGCCAGTTGCGCCCCTTTCTAGACCGGAATTCCCTATGCACAGTCACTCATGCTCTCGTCACTTCTCGCCTGGACTACTGCAATGCTCTCTACATGGGGCTCCCCTTGAAGAGCACCCGGAAGCTTCAGTTGGTCCAGAATGCAGCTGTGCGGGTGATAGAGGGAGCCACTCGTGGCGCCCATATAACACCTATCCTGTGCAAGCTGCACTGGCTGCCTGTGGTCTTCCGGGTGCACTTCAAGGTGCTGGTTACCACCTTTAAAGCGCTCCATGGCTTAGGACCGGGTTATTTACTGGACCGCCTTCTGCCACCGTTTGCCTCCCACCGACCTGTGCGCTCCCACAGGGAGGGCCTCCTCAGGGTGCCGTGAGCCAAACAATGTCAGCTGGCGACCCCCAGGGGGAGGGCCTTCTCATGGGGGCCCCTACCCTCTGGAACGAACTTCCCCCAGGACTTCGTCAACTTCCTGATCTCCGGACCTTCCGCCGTGAGCTGAAGACGTAATTATTCTTCCGCGCAGGACTGGCATAGAATTAGTTTTAATATTTGTAATTTTAAATGAGTTTTATGGTTTATGTATTTTAATTCAGGGGCCAAATTTAATAAGTTTTTTAGTATTGTTTTTATTTATATTGTATTTATTGATTGTTGATTTTATCTGGCTGTGCACCGCCCTGAGTCCTTCGGGAGAAGGCGGTATAAAAATTTAATAATAATAATAATAATAATAATAATAATAATAATAATAATAATAATAATAATAATAATAATAATTGCTTTCCACTTGATAGCTTTGCTGTCTGTGAACGTCATTTCTTCTGGGTAAAGCAGCCAAAAGGTTGCTAAAGTTAAAGAAGACTGAAGAAGCAAAACAAAACAATATCATCAGACCACGGAAGTTGCAAACATTGTTTATGAACAAGTGCACAGATTGCAGCCCAGATGTTTTCCTTAGGAGAATCAGTTTATGTCTTCTCAAGAAGCACGGCTCCTTCCTCTAAGGAAACATCTGAAGTCAACTTTCCGAAAATGGAAATACTGCAATGGCTCCTAGAAAGAATGGCCTTGCTTTTACAACTTTGCCAGTCTGATGATGAAGGGAAAGGATTTGGGTTGTGGTGCTGACGAGGAAACAAGCTAGATCCACATCAACAACAAAATAGAAGGAAGTTTGGGAGACGACTTCCGGTGTCCAGCGGCAACGGACGTCTGGAAGGCTTCTCCTGCCTCCAGTGCCTGAATCCGGCCGCCGCCGAGGCCCTCAGGGGCCAGGTGTTCCGAAAAGGACACCTGCCGCACGGACGGCTCGCCAGGGGTCTCCCAGCCGACATACAGGACTGTGGGGACCGATGCTGGCGCGTCCTAGGCTTGGCGGGGTTTGGAGGCCACAGGCCGCGGCCATTATTTTGGTCGTCGCCTGGGCCGCTGTGCCCGGTGACACCGGGGCATTGGATTTATAACTGCAGCAGCCTGGTGGTGAACAGGGAACGGAGAAGAATTGAGGAGGAGAAGGGAAGGGAATATCGGTAAACGTGAGTGGAGTGCTCCGGAGTGCGGGGGTTTTCTCCCCTGCGGTTGGAAGGAGCACGAGTTATGCTGGAGAGGAGAACTTAAAATAAGAAGATTACCGGTTTTGTGGAGCTCTGGAGAGAAGAGGTGATGGAGAAATTTAGGAGGGAAGGTTTGAGGCCCCTCCTTCTGGGGAACAGTGGTGGCGTCCAGCTTCCGCCTTCACTATGAGAATTTTGATGACATCACTTCCCTTGACTTCCTGGTTGACTAACTGTACTCTGGACTCGTTGCTCCTGTGAGTGCCCCTGGTGGATCCGGAGGAAATTACAAGGATACTGTGCCTGCCTGAGGATTTTGTATTTTTTTTCCTTAATGGCAAAGGTCAGAGACCAACTGCTGGAGAGATGGAGAGAATTTTGGAAAAGTTATCTAATATGGACAAGAAATTGATGAAATAAGAGCAGAAATTGTGACTATCCAAAAGGATTTAAAGGATACTCAACAAGTTTCAGCAGAAAACAAGCAGAAAGTGGAAGGTTTGGAGGGTGAGATGCGGGCAGTGCAGAAAAGAGAGGAGACGACAGGCAATGCTGTGCTTGGACTACAGATGGATAAAATGTCTTATTTCCTTAGGTTTCAAAATTTGGAAGAAGTGGACCAAGAAGACTTGAGAGATGTTGTGACTAAATTGTTGGGAGAATTTCTTGGGAGAGGTGTTGATTTCATGAATTGGGATGTGGATCGAGTTTATAGAGTTAATTCAATATGCACGCACGCATGCAGTTCCCAGAGAGGTTCATGTCAAATTTGTGAGAAGAGAGACGAGAGATGAAATTCTTAGAAAACATAGGAGTGGGGCACTGATTTACAGGGGCAGGGAGATAGCCATTCTGAGGCAGATTCCCAGACAGGTACGTGAAAAAAGAAAGAAATATTATTTTTTGTCAAGCAAATTGTACCAGAAGGAGTGGGCTTCAGATGGCTGATGCCAGAGGGATTGATGATTTTCCGGGAGGGCATTACGAAAAAATCAGTACAATTGCGGAGGCTACGGCCTATGTGGAGGAACACAAAGCCCTCCTGGAATCAGATGACCCAGGAATTGAAGAAGGGAGGTTATAGATCATGGGGCGGAGCGGCTGCCGCTGTTGCGGCCCTGGAGTTGGGACAGGCTGAACCCAGAGTTCTGAGATCCAAAACTAGGAAGTGATAAAGATATTTGGGATTGTGTTGGTTTTCCTTATTCTCTTTCGTACGATATTCTGTTTATTCTTGACTCTTCTTTATTACGTATTTAAAATTTGTAAACTTAGCTACTTCGTGTCACCTGCTTGCCATATGGCTGTTGTATGTGTTAAAAAATTTGAGTAAAATTCTTATTTTAGATAAGAAAAATGAAAATTTACCATACCTGATATGTATTTGTATAAACCTTTTTTTGACTAATAAAAACTTTTTGAATAAAAAAAAAAAAAAAAAAAAATAGAAGGAAGTTTGTAAAATTTGATCAAGGAAAGTTGTGATTGACTGGAAAATATCTCAAGTCTCTAATTGGGATGCTCTGGCCATGTATTAACCATTAAAATTACAGGTAATCCTCAACTTACAACAATTCATTTAGTGACTATTCCAAGATACGACACTGAAAAAGGACTTATCACCAGTTTTCACACTCATGGTCACGTGATCAAAATTTAGATGCATGGCAACTGACTTGTATTTATGAGGGTTGCAGTGTCCCGGAGTGATAAGTGATAAAGTCACCTTTTGTGACCTTCTGACAAGCAAAGTGAATGGGAAAGCCAGAGTCACTTAACAACTGTATTACTAACTTAATTGAAGCCATTCATTTAACAACTGTGGCAAGAAAGGTCATAAAATGGGGCAAAATTCACTTAACAACTCACTCACTTAGCAACAGCAATTTTGGGCTCAACAGCAATTTTGGTCATAAGTCAAGGGCTACCTGTTATCTTCCTGTCCAAGGAATATAAATGGAGCACCAAGGAGAGATTGCCTTGTAGAAAACTATCTTGCCTAGGACTGTAAAACATTTTCTCCAAACTTTAGGTTTTTAACCAGTCTTCACGAAAGCTGTCCTTTGGGAGTTGCATTTTTGTCTTTCTGAGCTTTGAATGTGAATGGAGACATTATTTATAGCTTCAGGATACAGTCTTTTTGCTTTTCATGTTCCAGACCACAAGAGGCAGACAGATTCAATTCTCATTATTTTGTCATGAGCTCTGCAGTATTCCACCCCCCCCCCACCAACCTCTTTTTGTAAAATAACCCACATAGCAAAGAGACATTCTAGGTTACTCTGTTTGTTTTGGTAGGAATGGAAGGCAAAAGAACTCAAAGCAAAATGCTTTTCACAAAAAATAATTTTAAAAGTGGATAATATAAGAGTTATTTTTAAAAACAGGATAGAGATTTTAAATACAGAGGGTTAGCATGTCTGCCATGAGTTAATATATTGGCAAGGAGCTAGTTGTTTTATTGGTTTTAATATAATTATTTGGCTTGATTCTTTGCACTGAAAAGAAAATGACCATGCACGAAAAACAACCAACTAGGGGTTATATGTACAATTTCCCTCTTCAGTGTTCTGAGTTCTTTTATATTAAATTATTAGGTATTGTTACTGGACAAGGTTACAACCTAAATATCTGTCAATCAGATTTCTGAGTTTAAATAATCAAAGTTTGACTATGAATAGAATTAGTGAATGGCTGTTCTAAAATTTGCTTTAGAGTAGCAAACCAGACTTTGAAGCTATTGGTTGTTTTTTTTTAAAAAAATGATTTATTGATTGTAATCCAGGAAGAGCATGATTGCAGATGGACATGGTTTATTTCTGCTTTCTGGATTTTTCCCTTTATGCTCTTTTCATGCTCCTGACTGATTCATAGCAGTGCAAACTAGCAGTTGCTCAATAATGGGTAATACTTCTTTTTCTGGAATTACTGGAAAATGACAATCAATAAATGTATTTTGCTTATCTGCAAGATTTTGTCATGGATTTGTTTTACTCAACAAGAGATAAATAAACAAACAAATAGGGCTGATTGTGATATGATTTGGTATCAGCTGGTTTACATTGTTATAGTTGTTCTTCTGGAGCCCCTGCTGTAGGCCTGAGTTTGCTTCTGGCCATTAGAGTACTCAGAATGCAGATGATCAAGTTTGCTGTTCCATATTTTGTATACGGATCTGCCAAACTGTGGAGGGGACGCCAGACTTGAGGGGACATAAAATGTATATAAAATACAGTGTTTATGTGGATTTTTTTTGTCTGAGATCTATAAGGTCATTCTAACCTAAATCTCCTTTTTGAACTTGTATGCCGTACTATGAAGCTGGCCTATGTTATACCAGGGAGTGAATCTGCCAGTGAGCTATAGCTCCTGAACCTCAGAGGCCTCCAATAATACAATAGTGGTGAAGTTTAAATATGAATTATTAAAATAATCAATACATTTACTGATTCCATTTTTGGCTAATTCCATTTTAAATACATTTTTATACATTCTTCTGTAGAGTTTTTTTACTTATAGGTATAGCTACTGGTTTTAAACTTTAATAATATTTTACATGATACTGAGCAATATAATGGCATATAAATAGGCTATGAACAGCAGCAGTAAATCTGTACCCCAGGTTTTGGATATTATAGAACAAAGTGCAAATTCAGTGTGGCCGATGAGCTGAATTCAGTCCCATCAAATGGAGTAAAAAATATGGGAGAGGAGACCAGATTTAAAAATCTCTTCTGCAAAAGCCCTGCTAGCTAATGTCATTCATTTGACCACAAAGGAACTAAGCATGAGAGAAAAGCATTTGTAAGTGTGATAAGAGATCAGTCAGTTGATGGTACTGACTAATTCAATTGTGAGATTTTTTCACATTTTGTGTAATTTGATTATTAAATCATTAAAAAGTTTTCAAAAGGTAGCTCTGTTAATCCTCTAGAGCAAAAGCAATGAAGAATCTTTAATAAATTCACTGCTACTTTAAAGGCTCATGAATCACAAAAGTTTGTAAAAATTGTCACTAAGATGCCACAAGTGTGTGCTTCTATTTTTCAGAAAACTTAAGAGTTAAAAAATAAAATATTCTGTTTATGATTTTAATGATTACCACACTTCATATTGAAATGTACAAAGGTTTTGAAGTGATATAGCTTGCCTGCCTCACTCCACTTGTTCATAGGGTTCGAGCCTATTTGGCAATTTAATACCTTAAGAGATACTCAGCCAATTGTCAATACCATAAAAGTATAATAGTTCATTCAAGTAATCTTGAGGATACAAGAATACTAGTTTGTTCAAGTAATCCTGAGTAATTGGGAATGCCACATTAATGTAAAATCGAATAATGCAAATGTATTACAAATTGTTTTGTCTGGGCGGTGGATTATGTAAGTTATTATCAAGCAAATCATTGTATGGCAAAAAGAAGATAAGGACAACTTTGAATCCAAAGCATAATAGGTTTATTTTATAGATGTAGGCATCTAACAAGGTGGAACCAAGTCAATGGTAGCATGATTGGGCAACCAATGTGTTTTTTGTGTGTTGCTTGTACACAGATTTGGTTAACTTGTAGCCATATTGCCTTTTTTTTAACAACCTACAGACATCTTTGTCTATATAGCAGGTAAAATGGACCCAGCATGGAAAAGCAATCATTATTTTTCCTCCCCTAGACTGGCTTTCGGTTATAAAAATGAAATAATAAAAATTACTCCATATTTCTGAGGAATATCTCTGGGGAAAAAAGTATTCCAATGTAACCTAGATCAAGTATGGCTGTTTTGCATTTTTAATGCTCAGCCTCCCACCCCCCCAATTTCTTGGGAAGCCTATAAACTTCTGTGGTCTCCCTGTCGTGCGCTCTAATCCTTTCACCTCTCTCTCTCTCTCTCCTCTTAATGATTATTCCAGGATCACCACTGTAAACATGTCGTTTCAACCCCTCACTTAATGACCAATGTTTGTTTTTGTGCTAAATGACAAGTTGAAAGAATCTAAGATGCAGCAGCACGCCTCCTCAAATGGCATCCATTCAAGAAGCTGTCAAGGGCCGGCTGCCTTTAATGTAGTCAAATGTCTTTATTTTAGGAAATCTTTCTAGGCGGCCACCATTATTAATATGCATGACCAGGAACATTTTTTTCCATAAAAGGCCTTCAGCACGTGGGGGGCTGCATCTGCGTGTTTTTCTGCAACATGAGTGGTCTATTGTTAGTAACTACCACCTCCTGGGCTGCTGTCTGTGCAGGAGCCCCAAGAGAGGAGGGAAAATGTTTTGAAATTCCCTGAATGGAGAGTTTGCAGCCAGCTGGCTCTGGTACATAGACCGAGGTGAAAAGAGGACTTTTTTCAGACTTTCTTTCCCTTTTGGCTGCTTTCTCTTCCTGGAAAATAAATACATTGAAAAAATTAAGCAAAATAAAATATAATCATTTACACATATTATTTACACGATTCTCAATGAATTATAAAAATAACAAGCAAAAACTTTACCTGTAGCCCCCAGCTCCTTCATGGAGAAAAGACAAATAGAGTGCCTAAAGCAGTGATAGTATCTTAAATCTTATTTCACATATTTATGTCTTGCCCATCAAAATAAACAACATGGTGCATAATCTAACCGTGTAGGATTAAAATTAATAAACTGGAGAGTAATGGATTAGAACCAGAATACTCTCAGAACAGCCGTGGGTTTCACATATTCTTACCACCGGTTCGTCCCTCACATGCATGCTTGCTTCACATGCGCCCGGCCTCAAAAACATGGCTAAATAAGATGGCATTACGTCTGGCTGGGGGGGCAGGTGCGGCCCCACCTGCAGTCGCAGCTATCGGTTTGCCCGAACAGGTCCAAACCGGGTGAATACCACCACCTCTGTCTCAGAATCATTTACTAAGCAGAGGTCCACTTACTGTTTTCTTGCTGATAGGAGAGTTGTTCCCTTCCTTCTGCAGCCTTGCTACCATTTCACACATTGTTCCATGGATCCCTCCAAAGCTGATGTTCTTTTTAAAGTGTATTAATATCAAAGTAAAGAAGGATGGAAGATAGTTTCTTCAGCATAAAAACATCACTGAATAGAAAATCTTTCAAAGATTGAAGGAACTCTTCTGTTGATAAGTGACAAACTCAAAACTAACAAAATTGGTAATGCATTAAAATACATTGTATTAACTTTAAACAGAGACAACAAACAGTATATGAAATACATTCCAAAAATTACCCTTTGGAAAATATACATCCTGTCTGTCTACTGGAAGCTAGAAACAGCAGCAGACAAAAATAGGCCCAGGGTGCTTTATTTGGCACCACAGAAGAAAAGAGACAGATATATCTTGCATGTACCTGCCATAATTTCAATCATTAGTTGACCTGGAGCAGAGTGAAAATTTCTCTGGCAAGAAATCTGAGTATAATACATTCTTAAAAGGACCGTGTTTTGTTTCCCTTCCAAATACATTTACTTATGTAATCTTTCTTTTCAGGCTTGGCAAATCTCTCCTGTGTAATATTTAACTGCAGGGATCACAAGACACACTTGTAGCATATTTAAACTTTCAAATAGGATTATAGAAAATGTCCCTTCTAATTTAGGGGACTTTTTACCATCTTCATGATGCAAGAGGCAACATGGATTTTTGGTGCACTAGAAGACAAAAGCCATTTCCTCAACTGCTTTAATCTCATCATTTTAAAGCAAACTTTTATTTTGGATTAAAAATGGATCAAGCTTGTGTAATCACACAATTCTACCTTGTTTGATTGTGTTATAGATTTTTATGCTTTAAAATAATTTTTTTAAAAAGGGATTCATGGTCTGCTTGATCCCCCCACCCCCAAGATCAATCCAAGTTTGATTCCTGGGAACTATACAGGCACATCCATGTACGATTTTGGCAACAACATAAAGTGATTTGCCATTGCCTTTTTCCAGGGTATTCTTTTCCTTTGACTTCTCAACCTAGCCTCCAGGCCTGGGATTTCCTGCTAGTCTTCAACCCAAGCATTATTCAGCACTGTCCCTGCTGAGCTTTGTAAAATTTGATGAGATCAGCTCAGTGCTACAATGGAAATAGCTTTGATCAAAATTCTTGGATTGTAATCCAGGTCCTCGACTGTGTAATCACATTTAAAAGTGGCATCTATCTACTGTTCCTTCAGTGAAATTTCTCAAGTGCTCCAGTTACAATGTTGGCAGGCATGTTATGGACTACTAAAAACGCTACCCAAGACAGTGGCTCTGACTCAGAGGTGGGTTTCAGCAGGTTCTGACCAGTTCTGGAGAACTGGTAGCAGAAATTTTGAGTAGTTTGGAGAACCGGTAGTAAAAATTCTGACTGGCCCCGCCCCCATCTATTCTCTGCCTCCCAAGTCCCAGCTGATTGGGAGGAAATGGGGATTTTACAGTAACCTTCCTCTGGATTAGGGAGGGAATGGAGATTTTACAGTATCCATCCTTTGCCACACCCAAGCCATGCCCACCAAGCCTTGCCATGTCCACCAAGCCACACCCACAGAATCGGTAGTAAAAATTTTTGAAACCCACCACTGCTCTGACTGCATTCACATTCAGTACGACAATGTTCATCCTTTGGATATCGCTTATACCCTGTTTTCCCCAAAATAAGACATTTCCTGATAATAAGCCGAATTGGGCTTTTGAGTGCATGGCAATAAGGGCAAGCGCTTATTTCAGTGCTCAAAAAAATATAAGACAGGGTCTTATTTTCGTGCAGTATAAAGTTGTACAGGTAGTCCTCAATTTAAGACCATAATTCAGCGCAAAATTTATGTTGTTAAGTGAGTTTTGTCCCATTCTATGACCTTGCTTGCCATTGCTATTAAGTGAATCACTGCAGTTGTTAAATTAGCGACACGGTGACTTTGCTTGTCAGAAGGTTGCAAAAGATGATCTCAGGATGCTGTGACTTTCATAAACATGAATTAATTGTCCAAATTTTAATCACACGACCACGGGGATACTGCAACAGTCATAAGTGTGAAAAACAGTCATAAATCACTTTTTTAGTGCCTTGAATGGTCATTAAATGAACCGTTGTAAATTGAGGATTACCTGTAATTGGAAATATTATATGTCCAAATAGAAAGTCTTACTTTGGATCAGTATACATAAAATTGCACCTTTCATATGTAATTAAAAGACATCCATAATTCTAAAGCTGTGCTTTTGAAATAGTGACCTGCTTTAGAATAGTTGTGGATTGTTGATGTTGCAGTGGAAAGGCTATAGTGAGACCATACCTATTTTATTGATTAGAGAATATTGCAGTGAGATCCTGGTCAGATATTTGAGAATGTGGTAAAGAGATAGTACTACAGCTATGGGGTCAAACCTCAACCAACAAACAGAGGTTTAAATCCACACTTGACCACCAAATTCATGTGATTTTTGGCTAGTCATTTGCTCTGAGCCCATGATAGTTTTAGGTGGAATAAAATGAGGGGAGACCTTTAAATAAGCATGAGAGAGAAAATATGATGTGTACATGCAGTATATAAAATAGTAGTTCTAAGGCCTGGTTCACATAGTGAACAAATCCATAGTTTATTGATTTTGGTTTTGGCTTACTGTCTTGCGTCAACCCAACCATTATATACCTTGATTTATAGATTACTGCAGTATGCAAAGCCAGTATGAGAGATTATGCTTCCCTTGTATGTAAAAGGGAGATTAAAAAACACACACCACCCAATTGAGAATTATGATTCTTTTCCCTTGTAATAACCTTTCCATATTAAGAATCCTGGAATTTTTGTTTTTTAATTCTTACGTATAGTAAATGGCATGCTGTTTATAAATGTTGATAACGGTGTTAGGAAAAAAGAGCTCATTGGATTGCAGTGTTGATATGTGCATGGAGGTGTATCTGTATTAGATGTATGTGAGTTAATACAATTACTTTTCACCCATTTTTTGTGAAAAGGAAGCCATGGATGTTTCAGTGCTCAATGATTGGGCGTAAAGTACCTCCTGTGCTGTGAGTGTGACATATACTAGACAGAGCCATCAGATGCCTTTCTATGATAAGGGGATGCATCCTTTTCATATGTCAACATTGTGAAGAATACAGGTAGTCCTTGACTTACGACTGTTGGTTTAATGATGGTTCAAAATTATGAAGTGATTTACAACCTGTAGTCTCATTTATGAATATTGCACCACCCCATAGTCACGTGAGCTCAATTAGAACACTTGGCAATGAGCTTGCATTTAGAACCGGTTGCAGCCGTCCTGCAGTAACGTGATTGTGATTTGCAATACTAATTTCCAACAAAAAATTCCACCCATTGGGGAAGTTGGATTCATTTAACATCTGCATGATTTACTTAATGACCACGAGATGCTTAATGACCACCATCCAATTTACTTATGACCATACCTTGTGGTCCAAATTGTGGTTGAAAGTTAAGAACTACCTCTATATACTGTTTCCCTAAAAATAAGTCCTAGCATGGGGTTTTTTACACGCGCACCTAATATAAGCCCTACCCCCCAAATAAGCCCTACTTATGAGTCTGCACATCTGGCCATGTGCCCGTTCCGTCTGGTTGCGTGCATCACCGTGGCCATGAGGCGACATGGGGTGGTGCTGGAGCCACCCCATTTGCCCCACGCCGTCTTACCTCAGGGGTCCCGCAGCCAGGACATCCAGATCCTGACACCTGCCTGCGGCTGCAGCACCAGCAACTATGTGCAGTAGGAGCCCATGTGGCCACCGGTGAACTTCTTTTGCTTCTCATGGCTGCAACAGAACAGGAGGCCAAGCAGTGTACCGATTGCCACAGCCATGAAGCGAGACAGGTGTTGGGGTATGGATGGCCCGGCTGTGGGGGCCCTGAAGTAAGTCAATATGTGGTGTGTGGGGCAGCTCCATTCCCCTGCCTACCCTTGTCACTCAGCCTTCTGCTTCTGCCGCAAGCAGAAGTGGGCCGGTGGCCACATGAGGTCCTGCTGGATGAGGCTGCCAGAGCCGCTATTATGAGGTGAGGCAGGTGTCAGGGCATGGGTGGCCTGGCTGCGGGTGTCCTGAGGTAAGCCAGTGCAGGGCATGTGAGGCAGCTTCACCCCCCCCTCCCCCACCCCACCCCCCGCAGCACTAGCACACTGCACAGCCTCCTGCCCTGTAGTGAGCAAGCAGAAATGGGCCTCCTGTACATGGGGCGGGGAGGAAATGACTCCCTGAAAAATAAGCCCTAATGCTTATTATGGGACCCAAAAGACAATAAGACCTGGTTTTATTTTTGGGGAAGCATGGGTAGTTTAAAAATCTCATGCAAGAGATTTTTGCTGCTATAGCAGGAAGGCCACCTGCATCATTCTTTGCTTGCCCAATGTGTGTCTGCCCTTGGTATAGTACTCTTCAGAGCAAATATGTGGTAGAAGCTGTTTTTTCCCCTATGAGTCTTATTTTGCTACAACTTCCTCCTTCAGTCGAGCAAGCTGGCATGTTTCAGATTTAAGGTTTTTAAAGGCATATGCTAAACTTAAATATGCAGAGCCAACACTTCCTGATTTCACTGTGCTTGATGCTTAAATTGTGTTATGATGCCATAGCAAAGCAGTAGATATTTGTTTCAAAGAACTTGCAGAAGTAAAATGCAGAGGAGGGATGGTCTGCCCCTGTATAGTATGAAGCACTGTTGATATAGTAGTTCTCAGGATACTGGCAACTGGATTAAGCTGTCTGTTTAGATTACAGGTGATCCTTGATTTATGACCGCAATTGGGATTGGAACATCTGTCGCTGAGGTACTTATTAAGAGAGTCCTGCCCAATCTTTTGCTGTGGTTTTTAAGTGAACCTGGCTTCCCCCATATACTTTGTGGAAAGCTGACTGGAAAAGGTCATTAATGGTGATCACATGATTCATGGTGCTATAACTGTTTTAAGTATATGCTGGTTACCAAGCACCCACATTTTTTTCATTTGACCACAGAAATGTGATGGAATCAGTTTTAAGTGAGAAGATTGTAAGCCACTTTTTCCACCAGTCGTAACTTCCAACAATTGCTAAACAAATGGTTGCAAACTTGAGGACTGTATGAAATTTCTTATGTGGGTGCAGCAATTTTGGGCGTTTACTCACTATCAAGGCTACCAAGTAATGCAAGATTGTATGAGAAATTCAGGACCGATGCAATTAAAAGATCATTTTCTCATACAATCTTGCACCACTTGGTAGCTTTCATAGTACCGTGTTTCCCCGAAAATAAGACCCCGTCTTATATTTTTTTGAACCCCAAAATAAGTGCTTGGCCTTTTTTTCGAGGATGTCTTATTATTTTGGGGCACGTGGAGCAAGACAGGGCTCCTCTTGCTGTCTTACCTGATTGCCAGCTTTGTCTCCCTAACCCTAACCAGAGGAAATGGCAGGGACCAGCTGCACATGTGGTTAAATATTTTTGGGGAGGGCTTATTTTTGAGCGCATGCGCGCATGGGCTTATCAGGGGTGGTCTTATTTTAGGGGAAACAGGGTAGATACTTACCTAATCAGATGGGCAGCAGACAAAAGAAAGGATTTCACAGAATACAGTTAATTGATTGTTCTCACTGCCAGATATAGCGCAGATCACCAAGTCAGTGAGATGACAGGATTATCAAAAGCCAGAGAGATGGAGCCTCCATTTTCAGAGGCAGCGTACCTCTCTGTATGCCAAGTGCTTGGAAAATTTAAAAAGCAAAACCGTAGGCTGACTTTTTTGGGTGGGGGAAATAGACTGGATGGCCCTTAATGGCTACTTCTTGAACCTGAATCGTTAAGCTAGACTAAGATAATCGTCACCTTTTCACCTCTTGCGTGGAGTGGACCGAGCGGCTCAAGGGATTAGCATAAGGCTTGCGGAGACTGCCACAGGAAACTGGATTAATTGAGTAAACCGGGGTTCAGCTTCTCCTGCGAACGCTTTTAAGCTGAGATGCTTTTTTTCCATCTGACGCAGGGCTCGAGACTCCGACTCCATTGGATGCCTCGCTTCCTTCGTCCATTCCGCTCTTACTATTATTACACCACGGCAGCCCCGCCTTTTGGGCAAAGACGTCTGGGCCGACGAGCCATTGTTATCTTCCTCCATCTCCTTCCTTTTATTTTTTTTTGGGGGGAAGAAAAGAAAAAAGAAAGGAAAAAAAGCAGGTTAAGTCCCCAGGCGACCCACAGAAAAAGACTGCAACTCCCATAGCGGGAAGGAAACGAGGGAGGGGGGGTGAAGAAATAAGAGAGCGCGCCTGCGCGCGCACCTTTCCCCCCCTCATAACTGACCCAGATGGCCGTTGGGATTCATTTATTTTGAAGAGGGCGCGAGCCTCGCGCGCGGGCCCGCTCTTTCGCTACCTATCTTCCTCCCTCCCTCCCGCCACTGCCGCCTTTCTCCTCCTGCGCGCTTGCGCTTTTTTCCCCCCTCCTTCCCGCTGCCGTTGCGTCTCCCACGAAGCCCTCCGCGCGTCCCGCGCTCCCTCTTCCTCACCACCACACAGTCTTCTCTCTGGCCCCCCCCACACCACTTCTCGCTCCGCTTTGGTTCCCGCCCTCTCCGCGGCCGAGAGCCAATGGCCGAGCCCCTGAGGAACTCCGCCTTCTCCTCTCCGCCAATAAAAACTTACTACTATGTTATGGGGCGGGTTGGGGGGGGGAGAGGAGAGGTGGGTGAAGAGAGAGAGAGGGAGAGCGCGACTGAACGAGAGCCAGCCGAGCAGCGAGACCGTCTGAGGGGGGAAAAAAAAGGGGGGGTGGGCGCCTTCGACCGCTGCCGGCACCCTCGCGAAAGGCTATCGGTGTCCAAGCATCCCCACCTGGGGAGGCGGCAGGCAAGTGAGGCGGCGACGCAAGCGACTTCCGTCCCTCGTCCCTTTTCTTCTCCGCTTTACCTCAGCGAGGTGCGTCGTGCTTGCCAAAGGAGAGAGAGAGAGAGAGAGAGAGAGACGGCTCTCTGGCCGTCCGCATCCATTCGGCTGGCGGTCGGGTTGACTGACTTGGACGGCCAAGGGACTGGCGAAGGCGCGTCGGTTGGCGTCGGCGCCAGAAGGGACCTGGTGGTCTTCCTCTCTCCCTCTCTCTCTCTCTCTTGGCAGGGCGGGGCCGCTGCCTGGACGGCCCCGGGAGGCGCTCAGGTTGGCCCATTGGCCTTTTGCCCGGCCGCCAGGGCAGCGACAGCCGGGTCCCTCGCTCTGAGGTGCCGAAGGAGCGTCCGGCTTCGTTGCGCCGCGGGGTGGTGGTGATGGTAATGGTGGGAGACGGTACGGAGAGGTGCTGCAGTGAAGGTGTAGGAAGGAGGAAAGGGGGCGCTTTTCGTCAGCCGGAGAGGGGGGACTGTCTCTTGTGGGGGGGGGGAGAGAAGCGTGTTGAGCGGTGTCTGCGCGCCCGCCTGGCAGCCTCTCGGGCCGGAGGAAGGGAGGGGATTATGGGATGGAAGACGGTGTGACTCAAGTGAGGTGAGCGCGCGGATGTCGGTGGTGTTGGGGAGGGGGGCGAAGAGAAGAAGAAGAAGAAGAAGAGACGAGGTTGAAAGATTAAAAGGCGAGCTGGCGGGCTTAGCTTCCGCGATAGCCTCCTGCGCTTTCCCCTTCCCTTCGCTACATTCCCTGGTCAGTCGGTTTGTGGTCTGGATTCAAACGCCCTCCCTCTGTTTATACTGTCTCTTAGATCTTCGTCTTCGTGGGTTTTCTTTTAATTTCTTTCTCTCTCTCTCTCTTTTTTTGCAATGGCACCAAAGATACAGCGGTGACAGTTTCGAGTTTGAAAGTGGGGGGGGGAGGGGCCGTCTGCAGTTGTGTAAGCGTTTTGGGGAGGGGGGGAGAGAGAGAGAGAGGGACAGAGACAAAGCTGATCAGGTACAGGAAATCTCACGCATGTACTGAGATGAACTGAACACCGTTGGTTCCTTGGAGCTGCTCTGGTTATTTCTGTGGACAGCAAGGTCGTGGATTTCAAAATCAAAACAATAAAGGCCTACTGATACCCTATGATTACATATCCTAGTTCTGTTTAATGTTAACTGAAACGACATTGCTTTGATTGCCATACATCTGAGTCCTAAATACAACAGGAAAACGTTTTGCTGGTCTGTCCCAAAGGGGCTTTTTCAAGAGGCAGCTGGACTTTCTGGCTTTTCTTTGAAGGTGGTTCGCTTCTCATCCAAGAAGCTTCTTCAGCTCCAACTGGATAATGACTGAATCCTTCCATTCCCCACCATGGATTCTTGACTGAGAAGCGAAACATCTTCAAAGAAAATCCAGAAAGTCAATTTGTCTCTTGAAAAAGCACCTTTGGGACAACCATGACCTAGATGACTGAGAATCTCCATAGGCATTTCGTTGGTCTCTATTTCAGTTCTATATGTTAAAGGGGGTATTTTATAGATATGTCTTATTGTAATTTAGCCTGATTTCTTCTGTCTACGTTTAAGTTTTTCAAAGGTCTGAGGATCATATACCAGATGGAAGATTTTGAAAAAAACTTTTAAGTTTTTTAATGAGATAAATATTAATGAGTTATGTGTATTCTTTTTCACTTATAGTAAATAGGGTGGGTGATTATTTAAGCAAGATTGTGATGTACAAACTTTAATAGGTGATATTATGGAATTGCAATCAAGTTATATTATGCCTTTCTTGCATTTACAAGTATTGTTTTCATTGCAAAACCATATTGTGGTTATTGTAATAGAAACTAATCAGTTAAAAATTAAAGTGCCCAGATCATTTAAAAAAAACAAAACTTCTAGTGAGTTTTCACTTAGCTATGGTTGCCTTAAATTCAGTTTGATAAAGCACTACATGCATTAGCCACATGTAGTTGAACTTAGCTGCTCTCAGAAAGTTAGGCAGAGTTTAGTACTTAAATGGATTAATGCTATAACCTGGGAAGTATAAATATCCCAGATAAAGTCTCTGACAAACCACTTCCAAAGTACATGAAATGTTCTGTGAAATCATTAAGATTTAAGCTTTTATATCCATTTATTGCAAATAATTTTTGGCCCATGATTGGTTAAGTTAATATAATAGTGAATACTTATAATAGTACAGTTGCTTTGTGTTGTTTATAATCTGTTAACAATCTTATTGCATTTACTGTAGTTATTTAACTGGCGTTATATAATAAATATTCCAGACCAAAGAATTGACGAAGCTTCTTGGATGAGAAGCAAAATGTCTTCATGGAAAAAACAATTCATTTGCCTTTTGAAAAGCACCTTTGGGACAACCATGATCGGAATGACTTGAGAATCTCCATAGACATTCCAGACAAATGTTAAATGCATAATATGATTTGTGGCTTTCACTTCGTTATATGCCATGAACACATTTTAACTACGTTGGATTTAAAGGTTATTTTTAAATAATTTAACCTTAATTTGGTGAAGTATTTCAGTTCTGATTTCAGGAAAGATTCCCCTCCCCAACAGTCAGTGGGTTAAAAAATTACCCAGTTTGTCTTAAGTTCACTGGCAGTGTTATCAGTTGTGGCAGCTGTCAGAGTTTTGTTTAATGTAATCCTGGATTAATAAGAATTCCAACTATAGACTTTCAACGCTACAACTTACACTAGTAGAGTATTCAATATTGATTGGGCCTATAAATAACATTGTGAGACTTTGGATGTCATAAATACCAAATTAGGAGAACTGGAATAAATTTAAACAGATGAGGGACAAATAAAGATATGGTGCTTGATATTAACTTATCCTTCAAGATAACTTATTTGTTATCTTGTATTTTAATACTCTTTTAAAGAAACCAGTAAGAAATTGCATAATTGAGGGACTGTGTAAAAATACTTTTTTTCTTATTAAGGTATTAGGGCACTCCAAATTCAGAGGCAATATGAAAAAAAATCTCATATCTTCCAGGACAATGAGACCTACTTAAAATACTTTGCCAAAGAGACAAATGATAGATTTGATAGCATTTAAAGTTAATAGATGATGAATTTACTATGCATTTATTCATGTTCTAGTAGCATATTTTGACTATTTCAGTGTGTTACAGTAATCGGAGAGCATCTGAAAACTTCAGTTGATACAAACTGGTTTTCTAACTGGAGCACAATGCAGTGATCAAGTCGCTCCAATACTTAAACTTTTGTACTGGTTGTCAATTATTTACCAGATTTGATTGAATGTGTTTGTTGTAATCTTTAAAGTATTTGCTGCCTTTAGGAACATACTACAAACTACTTTTAGAATGGGTGTCAAGTTACATCTTTAATGTAGGTAGTCCTCGAGTTATGTTCACAATTGAGCCAAAATTTCTGTTACTAAGCAAGAAAATTTTTAAGTGAATATTTCTCCATTTTACAGTCTTTCTTAACCAAGTTAAATTAGTAACACAGTTTGTTAAGTGAATCTGACTTCCCCATTTATTTTGCTTGTCAGAAGGTTGTAGAAGTCACATGACCACATGAACTTGGGATACTGCAACCATCATAAATACATGCCACTTGCCAAGCGGCTGAATTTTGATCATGTGACCATGAAAATGCAGCACTGGTCATAAGTGTGAAAAATGCTCATAAGTCGCTTTTTTCAGTGCTATTGTAACTGAATGGTCATTAAAAAAATGGTTGTAGGTCAAGGACTACCTGTATATATTTTCATATATCTTGTTTTGGTTTTTCATGTCCCCATGTTTTTAATTACTAGATTGTAGTTGTGGATTTAGTTTAACTTGTTGATACATCACCTTAGCAATTTGAAGAAAGTAGTATTGAATTTAAGTCACACTGATTTTCAGTCCCAGTAGTCTTGATGAGTCCTATCTCAGATTGTGGTCAGAGGCTTTGGAATGTTTCAGACATACACTTTACTCATGTACTTCAGTAACTCAGTGCAACTTGTCTAAGAGTTAACTTACATGTTTGACATGATGCTGCCACTACCTCATGCATTATTCCTAGCACATCCATTCTTTCTGTATGCATTCCCTATCAAGTCTTTGGAGAGCAGATGGGCTACTTACCTAGAAGAAGCAGTAATGCTAAACCATCTTTCTAAGCAAACAGTTCTCTAGTACTAACGAGGTAGAAAACTATGAGGAAATAATACTTTTTTATTCTGGTGAAATGGAAATAAAGGGTTAACTGGCTATTCATTAGGCAGAATGCTAAGGGAACTCAGAAATAGAGTTGACTATGACATAAAAAGAAAGAAAAGGAGATAACCATTCTAGTTCTATAAATAAGCACAGAGAGGTTTTGATTGTAAAGCTCTTAAAACTACATATATTCTGAATTACTTTCATACAAAGTTATTGTTAAATTACACTTTAATTATTCATAATCATATGGCCCTCTGGCAAAATGAAAGGCAGAATATAATTCAGTTCTCCCCTTAAAAACTCCCCTTGTATATATGTTTGTCATTTTGGGGTGCCAGTACTGAGATTTTTTAAGTATTTTCTCAAAATAAAATTATGTGAAGAGACCTGGTGCATAGAATTGCCAAGAATCAGGCATGATTATATGCATATCATCATTATCTGTGTTCTTAAGATCTTACTGAAGAAAAGAGTTCTGAGCTGTGAAGTTTGCTTATTTATTACATTTGTTATTTACTGCAAGGAACTCTGTCTGGCTTACAGCATCATCCATAAATGTTTCAATTCTTTTCTATGATGTCAGAAGTAAACTTTAAGCATAACCCAAATATCTCCTTGATTATGCAAATGTTATTAAAATTGATATAAATGATATATTTATATTAGAAAGGTTAGGGGATACTGGTCCCTTGTTTAAACCATGAACTATCACCATAAGAAATGGTAGAGAATTTTAAAAATCTGAATGATAGAAAGTAGTTCTTGGATAAATGATTTAATTAACAATAATGCTTTGTTATGAAATGAGGATAATTGAATGACCGTTGATATAATAATTTTATCAGTGCTAAACTACTTAACAGATAGTACTTGACTTACAATCATTCATTTAGCAACTGTTCAAAGTTACAATAGTGCTGAATAAGTGACTTACAACTGTTGCAGCATCCTTGCAATCAGGTGATTGTGACTGGATGCTTGACAACCAACTTGTATTTGTGATAGTTGCAGTGTCCTGGATTCACATGATCTCCATTTATATCAGCTGTAGTTATATGATGCTTGCTTAGCAACTGCACTGCTTGACAACAAATTTTCTAGTCCCACTTTTTGTAAGTTGAGGACTACTTGTAGTCTTTTCAGTTGTCTTAAAAGCTTATACAGTTCAGGGGTTAAGATCTCTGTTTCATAGACTTCATAGATTCATATATCTCTCTGCCAAATTATAGACCTTTTTGTGTAATATAAAACAAATAGTCTTGCTGTTAGCAACTAATCTTATGTGTGTGTTGATCATTTGTCTAAATTTCATGCTTCTAGGTTAACTGTCTAGTCATTATATAGTGTTAAGGTTTCAAAACTATATTCTAGGAAATACAGTGGGGACCAGAATTTCTGTTGCTAAGCAAGGCGCAGTTGTTAAGTGAATTGTGCCTGATTTTGTAACCCATTTGTCACATTGTTAAATGAATCACTGCAATTGTTAGGTGAATCATAAGATTGTTAAATGAATCCTGTTCCTGCCATTGACTGCTTATAGGAAGTCAGCTGGGAATTTCCCAAATAGTGATCACATAGCCTCTGTAACTGTTATATTAGACTCTAAATAGCCATAAATAGATGTTTAATAGAGCCTGATAGATGAATAATAGAAATTATTTTGTGTTCTATAATATGTTGATTAAATATAGAGTTAGTTTAATGTCATGTTTAAGGCATCAGGCTAGAAACCAAGAGATGTGAGTTCTAGTTCCACCTTAGGCACAAAGCCAATAACTTCGGGCTGGTCATTTTCTCAGGACTAGGATGGAGGCAAACTGATTCTGAAAAGCCTTGCCAAGAAAATCACAGGAACTTGTCCAGGCAGTCTCCAAGAATTGGACACAATCAGAAGAAAAATCTTTGTATTACTGTTGTACATTTTCTTTGTGAATTATCAGCTTCAAAGATAAACATAATTGTGTTGCTTTATCAGAAAAGGGTGTGGTCTAACATTTCAAAGGTTAGGTATATTTTTACTTCCTGTTGTCTTTGCTACATATTTACATGT
The DNA here is from genome assembly GCF_028640845.1 of Ahaetulla prasina. NCBI lineage: Eukaryota > Metazoa > Chordata > Lepidosauria > Squamata > Colubridae > Ahaetulla > Ahaetulla prasina. The sequence goes on from NC_080548.1 coordinate 18,310,604, forward strand.
TATATTTAATACTCAGGCCAGTTTTCCAAATCTGCAGTTTTCTAATGAAAAGTGTAGTATATGCTATTTAGTATAAAATGGTCCAATTCTGATTGGATTACTTTTTATATGCAATTTTTTGTTCTTTAAGAACCACAGAATCTTTTTTATTTTTTTGAAAGATTGGTACAGAAATAAAAGGCACTTAATTATATTTTATGATATTAAATATGCAATATTATATTATCAGAGATGTTCAATATTTCATAAATGAGTATTTGTAATATATAATGAAGGAAGTGTAATAGAGTAACTGGTGAGAGCCATTATTTTATTAAGACATTCTTCATTAACCCGGTTTGCATTAAAAGAATCCCAAAATGGAGAATCCAGTAAGAACAAAGAGAAATACACTACTGTGAACAACCTCCATCAAACCAAAGTTTACACTATCAAAACCTAGCATCTTGGCTATCAACATGGCAAGAATATAGTATCTGAGAGAATTTATTCCAGACTGAGATATTATTAGATTAATTAATATCATTAATAGGGGTCTTCAATGATTTTAGAGTGAGTGAACCTGAGGAACATAACCAAGCTGCACACCACAAACAGCAAAAATATTTCTTCAGATTCGCCTCTTTAGCATTATTCATTCCATAATTATTTAATTTAAATAGAATTTTTTTTTTATTGGCCCAGTGTGATTGGACACACAAGGAATTTGTCTTGGTGCATATGCTCTCAGTGTACATAAAAGATACCTTTTATATACACTGAGAGGTACAACATTTGCATCAAGGTACAACATTTGGAACACAAATGATGGTCATAGGGTACAATTTAACACTTAATGATACAACACTTAATGATAATCATAGGGTACAAATAAGCAATCAGGAACAATCAATATCAAATAAATCATAAGGATTACCAGCAACAAAGTTACAGTCATATAGTCATAAGTGGAAAGAGATTGGTGATGGGAATGATGAGAAGATTAATAGTAGTGCAGATTTAATAATAATAATAATAATAATAATAATAATAATAATAATAATATTTTAATTTGTATACCGCCCTTCTCCCGAAGGACTCAGGGCGGTGAACAGCCAAATGAAAACAACAATCAAATACACACAATACAGATAAAACAGTAGCTAAAAAACTTATTCAAATTTGGCCCAAATTTAAAATACATTTAAAATCTTAAAAAACTAATTAAAATTAAAAACCCATAAAAACATCTAAAAATTCTATTTAGTAAATAGTTTGACAGTGTTGAGGGAATTATTTTTTAGCAGAGTGATGGCCTTCGGGAAAAAACTGTTCTTGTATCTAGTTGTTCTGGTGTGCAGTGCTCTATAGCGTCGTTTTGAGGGTAGGAGTTGAAACAGTTTATTTCCAGGATGTCAGGGATCTGTAAATATTTTCACGGCCCTCTTCTTGATTTGTGCAGTATATAGGTCCTCAATGGAATAAAATAAATAAAAACTATACCATTTTAAAATGGGAAAAGTAACTCTTTTATTTTAATTTCAAAATAGAAAAGAAGAGAGAGCCCTTTGATCTGGTTTAGGCAGTTTAAAGTTCAGAAAAGAGTACAATAAGGACAGGATATACAGCTAATCCTTGACTTAAGACCATAATTGAACCTAAAATTTATGTTGCTAAGTGGGAAATTTGTTAACTGTGTTTTATCTTGTTTACAACTTTTCTTGCCACATTTGTTAAGTGAATCACTAGGTTTCCCCATTGACTTTGCTTGTCAAAAGTTTGCAAAAGGTGATCACATGACCCCAGCACACCGCAATCGTCATAAATATGAACCAGTTGTCAAGCATCCATATGTAAATCACATGACCATGAGAATGATGCAATAGTTATAAGTGTGAAGCATGGTCTTAACCATTTTTCAGTGCCATTGTAACTTTAAACAGTCACTAAATGAACTGTTGTAAGTCGAGGAGTACCTGTAGTAAAATAGTCGCACATGCCTATCTGCATCCTTTGTTGTTTGAAAGATATATATCTCATTAATACACCACACCACTATAAACAATTCTGCAAACAAACATTGTTGTCCTGTGTCCATATTTAAAATGGGAAATATCCCCCTTCCTGGGATTATGTTGTTTATTTTTTTTGAAGAAACAATTATTGCTCTGGCTGCACGTAAGCTTATATCTGGTTCTCCACTTCAAAGCTTGACTGGTAGAGGAATTTATAAAAACATTTTCTTTTGGCTGGTATTTTCCCAAGTTGTTTTGGCATATAGCCCAAAGTATAACTCAGTTTCTCCTCATTCTTTTTACAGAATATAAACATCTGTATTAAGCACAAGATGAATGGGAAGGAGTCAGCATTACAGCTATGGTTGTGCTTGGTGGGATAGTATTCCTGAAATGGTTTTTAGCTTCTACATTGCTGTATAATTTCTAGAGTATAAACAGCATTCATTCTATAGTATTACAGTTCTATATTACTTTCAAACCACTTTTTATGGAATGCTCTGATGGATTATTTAATTATAACATAGGAAAATTAACATTGGCAACTAATGCAATTGGATGAGGTTAGAATTTCACTGGTCTGAAGAATCAAATTGCGAACATTTTTATCTGAAATATTTTTGAAAATTATTCTTTAATAGTTTTAGGAAATCAGCATTGAAACTTGCAATTATTGAATAGTATATCCTCCAGATGCTTTTACAATAATCAAAAGAAACATGTCTTCTAATTTTAAGGCTAAAATATAAATTTTGAAAATGTGCATTTTTACCCCCACTTAGGTAGCAATAATTTAATTAGAAGCACATGGAGCTATTTAGTGCCCTATCTGATGAAAAATCAGACTGAAATTTGGACTACATTTGTGAAACTCTTAAAGATTTAAATATTTTATATAGAATTTACAGTAATATAACCCTTATCTTTTTTATAGTTATGCTAAGCATGGTATCACTTGGTTCAGTGGCTAAGACACTGAGCTTGTTGATCAGAAAGGTTGGCAGTTCGGCAGTTCAATTCCCTAGTACAGGTCTCCTAGGTGAGCAGAGGGTTGGACTAGATGATCTTCAAGGTCCCTTACAACTCTGTTACTATTACTTGATAAACTAGCTGCTTTCCAACAGAAAATTCTTTCTTTAGAAACTTGAAAGATAATCTGTTTTCTTCTCTCCCCTGAAATATGTATAGTTCCATATAGGTAGCATTGTAAAGCTCATTAGATTTCAGTAGCATTCAGTACGATGGGATAAAATTACATTGCTTAAAGGCATAAATTATTTTGTAAAGGGAAAAAAGGGGTGGTTTTGTTCAGCCTTGTATATTTTATTTAGCTTTTATTGTTTGAAGTTCTGTAGAACAAGACGAGATATAGAGTAGTAGATAGAATGTTGGACTTCAAATACTGTAGTGGATAGAATATGTTCAGATATTTGCTTATCTGATTTATGGAACCAATTTCTGTCTTCTGACTTAATAGCTTTGATCAAAAAAATGTTTTCTAGGCAGGTCAAGACCTCTTATGTTACATAGTAAAGGTGTCCATGTAATTCCACCTCAGTAGCTGCAAAGGACAATATAATGCTTAATCTTTTTAGGAGATTTTTAGGAGTCTTCAGACTAAGATATGGAAGTGAATGAACACCTGATGTCTCATTCTAATCTCCAGAATAAGATAATAAAGCAAAGAGGCAGCCAGGTTTACACACCTTGTTTTAAGGGATGATTTCACAGAACAGAGTATTGTTGCTTACCTGCTATCCATCTAATCAATAGAAATAGTCATCCCTACTTTCTCCCTGGGCAAATACTGTAAATTAATTCTTAAGTCACTGATTACCTGTTTTGATTATCTCCAAGTTTGATAAAATTGTTTTGCATTTCTTTATTTGTGAATGGCTACTCTCCTTTCACTTTCTGGATTGTGTTGTGTTTTCATATCACATTTTGATCTGGACTTGAAGCTTGAACATTATCTTTTAAAATAATATCAATTATTATAATTTCTCCTCATCTACCTAATATACTTGAATCCAATAGGAAAGAAGATGAAGGAAAGCTGCATTTCTTCTTCTTTAGATATATTGATATGCATTTTTTCCAGAATCATAATTATCTTGGATTTTCCCCCATATCAAAGTTAGTAGGAAGAGAAAGTGATGGCGAAATAAGATGGTCAGAAAGATGCGTAAATGGCTTTTATTGTGTAATATTACTGCCCAAAGTTTGATTTTATTATTGGTAACATAGTTCAGTAGGTTTCAGATATTATATAAATAGGGAATCCATGTGCATTAAGTTGTCTTTTGAGGAGTTCTGTCTGTAGCAAAAAATAGTGGGTCTTGTAATATAGAACACCCAATTTACATGCCTTTGATTAGCCTATTACGACTTTTCATTGTACTTTTAGTATACTCATTCCCCTAGGTATTAGTGGCAGGTGAACCATCTTCAAGTAGACTGCTGTTTTGTTTTGTAAGTAAGAAGCATTTAGAAAGCCTTGAGAGTAATCCATGTAGTACACAACAAAGTTCTCAAGGTTAATTTTGGCAATCTTGCTTAAGTTTTAAGTTTTAGAATTTTGCATTGGATTTTCTTTTTTGTACTTGATAAACTGAATTTTGTAATCACAAAGAATTCACATCCAGTACATTAAAAATATACAGCACACATTATCTTACTGAAATGATGCATTGGAAAAGAAATTTTATAAATTATAAACGTTAGTATTTTTTTTCTGGATTAAGAAAAATGAGGTAGCTATTTATGTAACATAAAATGTGGTTTTGTATTAATACTTCATGTCTTTAGTTAAGTTTCTTTTATTTTTCTGCCACTAGAAACATGACAACTGAAAAGAGTTTAGTGGCAGAGTCTGAGACTCCTAAACAGCAGCCCCCAAAGGAGGAGGCAGTAGTTGCTGAAACTGATCCCCAGGAATCTATTGTGGAGAAAGCACCCGAGGGGGATAATCCATCCAAGAAGAAGCTGAAAGCATCCAATGGTGACACACCCACCCGAGAGGACCAGAGTAAGAACAAAGAATGCAGTTCTGAAACTCGTGGCCTGTCGCGCTTATTTTCATCACTGCTCAAGAGGCCCAAATCTCAGGTATCGGAGGAAGAAGGCAACGGGGCAGGAACAAAAGAACTTGGTGAAGAACACCAGAAAGAGACTGATATAGAAGCTGATCTCAATGAAGAGATTTTGCTGAAAGCCCCAATAGCAGCTCCTGAACCTGAACTTAGGACTGATCCGTCTTTAGATCTTCACTCACTCAGCAGTGCAGAAACTCAGGTAAATATCATGCAAATATAATATTTTCTAGCTGCTTAGATTTCTAGGGAGATTCTTCCTAATATTGTGCATTTAACTTTAATTTAATATACTTTATTTAGTAATTTAGTTTAATGTAACTAAAACAATATATTTTTATTGGGACTTTCATGGATTTTATTCCCAAGAAAATATAAATGCTCTATTATACCAATATTGAAAAAGCTATACTGTTTTCCAGTTCCAATTCAGGGTGCACAAAACCTCACAAAGCTTGTGTCAAAGATACTTGCAGTTGTCCCCATCCTGTTTTAAATTCTGGCTTTAACATGGGTATGTCTAATATTCACAAAATGTCTGCTTTTCCAATGATCCAGCCATAATTGAAAACAAACTGCTTTTGAAGTTGAGGCATGCCCCTCATTTGCATAGGAATTTAAGATACTTTTTATGCTGCTGCTTTATGGTTTTTACTGATATGTGGGTACCTCTTAGAGCCATTTGGCAGTAGGCAGCATGTAAAATAATTAGTCCAAGTTTTACAACTTAATTTTGAAGAAGTTTATTTAACTAGGTTCAAGTTGGGAAATGTTTCATATCTTTAAGGTATAATTTATAGACAATGTATTTTGTTACATTTTAAATTATATTGGAAACTAATGGCATTTAAGTCGCAATTCCCAGCATATGCATGTATCCTTTTATATAAAAAGTCTCCCTCCTCCCCCAATGCAGGTTGTGAATTTCAGCTGGAGTGTCCTGGTTTTAAAAGTTTTTCTTGTCAAGTATTTAAAGTAATAAAGATTTATAAAATAAAATATAAACACATATTACAGGGAAATGTTTTATTTATGTTAGAATATTTTAATGATTTCAGCCTGCTCAAGAGGATAGGAGAGAAGATCAGGACCAAGATCCAGAGAACATAGATCTTGAAATTAAGGAAGAAAAAGAGCAGGTGGAGTGTTCCAATACAGGTGAAAAAAAAGAAAACAAGGGAAAGGTGGAAAAAGAATTAAAAAGTGCTCCCAAAACTGTAAGAAGACCCCGAAATAGCATGCATTGCAAGATTACCTTACTGGATGATGCAATTTTTGAGTGTTCTGTGGATGTAAGTATATTTATATGTTACTGATTGTTTTTCTTAATGGTAAACCTGTATTAAAAGTAATATGGGGGGGGGGAATAATGTGATTGTCCTGATCCATTGTATTTTCTTTTGAAAAATATTTTTCTCTATAGTAGCCCTTTCTCTATAGTAGCCTAAACAAATCCACCCTATTTTTAAATTACAAAATTCATTTTTTAAAAATTGCACTCATAAAATAACTATTTGGAGGAACCACTACTTTATAATTGGCCCCAGGAATCTTATTAACTTTTTTTTTTAAGCAATCAGTGAGTTCTAATGTTTGATATGTTGTCAGGAATGAATGACATTGGGTGTAAAGTGAAGAGGTTTGATATTGGTATGAAAGGAACTGACTGGAATATACTACAGGCATCTTTGAGCCTTGCTAATACATAAAATTAAATAAATAAAAAAGTAATACATAAAATTATCTGCTACAATGTCCTACTGGTCAATGACTACTTCAGCTTCAATCACAACAATACACGAGCAAATAATAGATACAAACTCAAGGTAAACCGCTCCAAACTCAATTGCAGAAAATACGACTTCAACAATAGAGTGGTCAATGACTGGAATACATTACCTGACTCTGTGGTTTCTGTCCCAAACCCCCACAACTTTAACCTTAGACTGTCTACCATTCCTAAGAGGTCTGTAAAGGGCGTGCATAAACGCACCAAAGTGCCTACCTTCCCTATCCCAATGTCCCCATTTATTCGTATCTATTTCATGTATTCATAATCATGTTTATACTTATATCTGTTATCTTATACATGCTTGACAAATAAATAAATAAAATAAATAAAAACATAGTTGCACCTTTAAAGTTACAGATAATAGAAGTTGCATGTGATACACTACCTTGTCCCTTTTGCTTGACTGTTGCATAGTAGATTGGGAATTAAGTACCGCTATTCTTTTTAAAAGTTTACTGATATTTCAAGTCACTAATTAAACCTAAATGTATGTTTATGGCCAGGTTGTATTTCTGTATCTGATTGAGCAAAATAGGTGTTTTAATTGACTTAAAATGTTTCAGTCAGTGTATGAATGTTACATTATTATATAATGGTATTAAAATATTGCTATTAATATTATTTTATCCAGTGGTTACTTTATGTGTGTGTACCTCTAAAGTGTAGTCTTTAATTCTACATATAGAGAATGGAAGTTGAACAAAAAGGCAAATTTTAGAGATTTTTTTTTTTTTCCATATGGGAGGCTCATGGTAAAGTCGTGATTTCACTGCCTTGGATTCTACATTCCTTCTGTATCATCTTTGATTAAAGATCCTAGGTTGAAGTCCCTGGAGAACTGCTGCTAGCAGGGAGGACAACAGGCTGATGATATAAAGCAGCTTTTTATATCATTTCAGCCTGACATCTGTTTGTGGGCTTGGAGGGAAAGGCTTGTTGATGCTTGAAGAAAAAAACCTCTCACCCATCAGTGCCTTAAGCAACGCTCCTCTATTGATTTATAATCTTTAGGCTCTAGAGGAAAGTTATAGTTTGGCCATCAGCCAAAATCATATTTATGAAATTGCGGAGAAATACAGATGAATTAAACCAACCGTAATTCAATTATCTGTTGTTCTATTCATTGAACTAATTATTTAGTGGATGGTGATTACTAGAACTTTCATGGATTTGTTAAAAAATAGGCTGTGCCAGACAAATCATTTTTGTTTGGCTGGATTATTATATCCTCACTTGCCATGCCAATTTATAGTGGCAGTTGTGGCAGTCCCAGTTGCCATTGTAAGGTGAATCCTGCAAAGTTGCAGCATCTTGGGGTCATATGCTTGCCATTTGCAGCCTCCTGATGGCTTCTCCAATGACTGCTTCTTAGAAGGTAGTAGTGAAGATAATCACTGGTGATTCCATGATTGTGGGATACTGTGAACAATTGTGAGTAAGTTGCCAACTGCCCAACTCAACCCATGATTATTGGGACAGTGTGGCAGCCTGGTTGCAACTACGAGGATCAGCTATAAGTGGCCCTTGTTCAGTGCCATCATAATTTTGAATGGTCATTGAATGAGTGGTTATTCAGTGAAGACTACCTATAGATGGAGTGTGCTTTTAATAAAGTTGACCATATATATATGGTAAGGCATTTAATAAAGTTGACCATATATATATTGACTGCCCATTTTACCACAGGGTAAGTCACTACAAGATTCACAGTTGGTAGAATATCTGTACCTAACATGTGAAGAAAGGTATGCAAAGTTAGGAGAATTGCTAACATTTCAGAAGATAGGATCAAGGTTCAGAAGGAACTAATACACTTGAACATTGGACCCTATCCAACAAAATGCTGCTCAGTGATAAAAAAAGATTCTGAACCTTAGGTAAAGAAAACCAGGTGCACAAGTACAAAATGGGTAGTATTTGGCCAAACAATAGTAAAATAAGCATGAATCAATGTGTGCTGCAGCTGCCAAAAGAGCCACTGCAGTCTTGCGTAGTATCAACATAATTATAATGTCAAGATCATAGAATTGATTGTCCCACTCTATATTACACTGGTCAGACCGCACCAGTGTAGTGTGGAGTGGAATTATCATTCCCATGACTTTGATGTGGTAAGACAGCATTTAAAATGCTACTTCCTTTTTTGACACTGCAATACAAGAAGAATGCAGAGGAATTAGAATACAGAAAAGCAGCAAAGATAATGACAGGCTAAGACACTATATTATAAGAAGAACTATTAAAATAACTGGATATGTTTAAAGAAGAGAAGTCTAAGAGGAAACATGACTGCAGCCTTCCAATACTTTAAAGAACTATTCAAGGGAAGAGAGTATAGATTGTAAATTATGAAATACATGATTCTCTTTTTTGTGAAGGGATATACTTTTATGCCTAGTCAGATTTATTTAAGATTTGTTTGTTTGTGTGGTTTTTTATTTGTCCCTCCCTCCCTCTTTCTATGTCCAGGTTTAGACATTTAGTCTTCACATCTCTGCAGCTTTCTTTCTGGCCATTTTTCATCTGTTTTTGTTTTCCCCCATTTAGGTCCAAAGCTAAAAATACATCTTTACTATAATTATCTGTAATTCTCTAATCATTTGTATTTTTCTACAGAAACATGCCAAAGGACAAGATCTTCTTAAGAAAGTATGTGATCACCTCAACCTTTTGGAAGAGGACTATTTTGGACTGGCCATATGGGATACCCCAACGTCTAAGGTAAGAAAACTTTACACAAAAATGTTCTTAGTAGGTCATTGGAGAAAATTAATTTGCTTAAATTTGGTGGAGTGATAGGGAAGAACGGAACTTTATCTGGAGAACAGATAATAAAATGCATGCAACCTGACACTGGTAAATTTTGTAGACACTGGCTCTAACACAGAAAAGTACTAAACTGCATAATGCATAGAAGGTCTTCTGGATAGTTCAGTACCATGGACAGCACCTGCCTCCAGTGACTTCTGATATTTCTGAACAGGGCAATGTACATACACATACTATATCTACATATATAGACAGAGAGCTTATATAATGGGGAGGGGGAATTGGCAGTTGTGTTTTGCTTTCAACTTGAAAACTGTCCAAAAATGTCCAGGCTTGTAAAATTATAATTCTGTAGCAATTAGTATTGATAGTCTTTGTGTCTATATATTTTTAATTTTGTTGTTTCTTTATTTTTCACTTTATTATTAGAAAAAAGATTTTTAAAATACTTCCTGTTCATCAGCTTGACTATGTTAACATTTTAATAATAGGTGTCATTTTATTCTATTACTGTGCTAGCTTTGTATTGTATTAATGCTACAATAATACATTTTCACATTGTTATTTTTCAACATTTCAAATGATAAATATTTACTGTTTTCTTGTAGACATGGTTGGATGCTGCCAAAGAGATAAAAAAACAAGTTCATGGTAAGTGGATTTTTTAATAAAATGGTAGATATGTATAAATAAAAAGGTAACTGTTGTCTGATTCCTCAAACAAGTAGCTGTTAAAAAAGATTAGGGTGAAATGCCTGTAGATCATTCACAGAGTCATCAAAAAGTGAGGAAAGGAATATTAGTGAAATCTGCCTTGTAGTTTATCAAGTACAATAGCTTATTTCTTAAAACCGATTCTACTGTCAGTTATGTTAATTGTGCAGGGATATAATTGCATCATTGAGTTGGAATAAAACTTTTTGAAAATAATTGAAGGATAAAGTAGTCCAATTCATACTTGTAGTTTAAGATTTACTAAACCCTAAAATAGAATTTAATCTACTTTTCCTCCCTCCCTCCCTCATAGAGGGTGAAGAATAACGAGTCAGTATTTACTTACTTAGGAGATTATAACCTTAATTAACTTGCAGCTATAATAAACCATGAGCTCACAGTGCATTTGTGGCTTTGTCACTGGGTTCACCCATCACAATATACCTGGTTTGTTTATTGTTGGCTTAGCTTATGTATTGTGTGAATGCAACAATAAAGAGGTGGTGTCACAAATTGGAGGGGTAGACTTGTACACACAAAGCAGGAGCCCAGTCAGAACTTGCTCTCATTCTATCTGGGGTCAGCTGTCAGCTTGTCCAAAGAAAGCAGAAGAAACATGGTTTAGAACAAGCCTAGAATGTGATGTGTTAGGACTGTAACTATATGTGCACCAAGCCATGGTTTCCATGTGCAAAGCTGGATTTCTATCAGTACTCATTTTTGCTGTGCCATCTTTATGCCCTTGCATTTTTATTGAAGGAAACAACAAGTTTGGATTTATTATAAATTTTGAATTTATAAGCTTGGATTTATTAGCTAGTACTTATAGCAGTGGTCTGTAATAGAAAGTCCTGTTTGTCACCGTACTTGCTTGGGATCAATTATTTCCTCATTTACTATCCAGATATATACTCTGGTGTATAGATACCTATCATATAATTTGCTGTTGATATTCAATAGGCTAATTAACCTATAATTAGGTGAGTCATTCTTGTCATGCTTTTTACATAAGGAAACAATTATTGCTACCCTCAGTTCTCTGGGATCTTAGCTGTGCAGTTAATATATGAAAAGAGAGAGGCCAGTACTGGTGCCCATCAGAGCTATATTTAATTAACTTGGAAAGAATACAATTACAGCCTGCAATTTTACCACACTGAAGTTTATTAATAATATTTTTTACTTGCATATTACTGGGGGCCACTGGGGTAGGGGGATAAAGGCAAATCCATCATGTAGGTGTCGACATGAGGATCATAATACAAGGCTTGCAGATAACATATACAGTTATTGAAGGGAATACAGTGTATTTGGGTGGCATCGTTGTAGGAACAATTTGTCATAATATACCAGTGGTCTTTGACTTTGTAGCTTTGATTAGCTGTGACCATTTTTTCTTCTGACCAAGGAGTTTTCCCTCCCTTGCTGAGCAGACAGAACAGTTTTAGCATCCCGAGCGGCATGGTGGCCTAGAGGTGAAGATGCTCGCCTCCCATTTGGAAATTTGAGAGATCAACTCTTGGCAGTGACAGATGTTTCTCTGTCAGGGCACAAAGAGAAAATATCTGCTGCAAATATCACATAGACATCAGGAAATCAACTGGCCAGTAAATACTCAGCTCCATTTGGTTGCCCTGACTTCATTCCAAATAAAGGGTTTACAGGGTTGTAAAAGGGGGGGCGGGAAGTACTTAGTTTTAGCAGCAATGTAGCATTTGTCATACCAGTTGTTGGAATGGTGACCCCTCCAGTTTGGATTGGTCTTTATTTTCCTTACAAAAGATCGGAGTCTGGTTACAAGCCAATGTTATACATTTGGTTGACTCCTTGAAAGTGATTTTGTTTTAACTTTTAGGAATGGAAGTTGCGATATTACAGCTGGTAGAAATAGGATTAAAATATGTTTTTTAAAGGCAGAGATATTCCAGGTTTATTGTTTTGTTGTAATTTATTTTTGGTCTATAATACAATGAAGAAATTTTGCTTGTAATTTTGCTTATATTTATAATGTGTTACTTCTATATCTCCTTACTGAATTACAGCAAAACTGATGAAAGGAGTGGAGATCTTGTGGTTTCCAGATCTCTTTTAGTATTTGTTAGCCCTTTAGTCAATTGATGATAAGAGTGATAATTTTAACAATTTGCTGACTATTGCAAATTAACCAAAAAAACCTCTCTTAAATTTAGGAGGTCCATGGATTTTCACTTTCAATGTCAAGTTTTATCCTCCAGACCCAGCACAATTAACAGAAGATATAACAAGGTTTGTGATATCCTTAAATCACTATTTCTTAACTTTGACAACTTTAAAGATTTGTTGATTTTAGCTCTTCCCTAACCAGCATGCTGACTGGTGTATTCTGGGGATTGAAGTCCACACATCTTAAAGTTTCTAAGGTCAAGTAACACTATCTTAAACTTATAGAAAATGAAAAATAACAAACAAATTAAAATACTTGATTTTAGATAATGAATATATAAAATATTTATATAAATATAAATAAATAAAATATATAAGAAAAGTCTTAACTGGAACTCCTCAATCTGCAGGAAAAGATGTAATCAGGACATAAGTATAGGGGAATAGGTAAAACAGTTTAATGAGCCCATCAGTCTTTGGAAGACAGATATAGTGTTGGTTTAATGACAAACTTGGCTTCATTACACATGCCTTATTTGTCCTGCTTTTTTTCTTGAGAGAATTATTTTATTTTTGTATTCATCATCTGCAAATAACACAGAAGAAAATAATAAAATTCTGCTACATAATGCTGATCTTGTGCTAGTTCCATAAGGTCCAGAGTGAGCAATTTTATCTTTTATCATGCTTATGCCAAAACCAAGTAATACTTGGTTTTAGGAAGCTTTTTTTAAAACTGAAATAATTTTCAATCCATCTGGTGGATTTTTTTAGTTAGACAGTTGCAAGTGAAGACGTGCTTTTGTAGTTCTAGTCATTGTTGGGCATTGATGAAATTGAATCTTTGAACTCCTTGGTGTGATGTTTGTATTTTGCAGGTATTATTTGTGTCTCCAGCTAAGAAAAGATATTATTAATGGGCGGCTTCCTTGCTCCTTTGCTACGTTAGCTTTGCTGGGTTCCTACACAATCCAATCTGAGTTAGGAGACTATGATACAGATCTACATGGTGCAGATTATGTCAGTGAATTTAAACTGGCCCCAAACCAAACAAAAGAACTAGAAGACAAGATCACAGAATTACATAAAACATACAAGTGAGTATTAAACCTGACATTGATCAAATGTTGTATAATCAATTAAAATAGTGTGTGTGTGCGTGTGTGTGTGCAAATATGAATATCTTTAAAACATGGATACAGTGATAATTTATTATTGATTTCACTCAGATTATAATTTATCATTATAACTGCCTCTACAATTATTCTAGAAGTTAAAGTAAATTATTCTTGAAAATTAACTTTTTTAAAAAAGTTAATATGTTGGATGAACTCAACTAATTGTGAACAAGTTTAATTAAATTTTCATGGTTCAGTAAACCCAGGACACGCTCTAAGTGCTGCTAAAATGCTATTTTGGAACCTATTTGTTTATAGATCTATGAGTCCAGCTCAGGCTGATATGGAATTTCTTGAGAATGCTAAAAAGCTGTCGATGTATGGAGTTGATCTTCATCAAGCCAAGGTAAAAGAATATATTTGTTTATAATATTCCCATTTTTTAATATGTTTTACTTATATATCACACCCAATTGCAACTCTGGTTGGTAAACATAGGATTAAAATCAAACAAACACAATTAACAAAATAAGAAAGTAAAAAAGAAAGTAGTAGTGACCAAAAGACAGCCCAATTCTAATAATAATAACAACAGCAGCAACAACAATAAACTTTACTGTGATAGATTCACCTAACCACCAGATTCCATGTCTTAGGAAAGGACCAAGTTTTCAGTTTTTAAAAAAAATACTAGTAGGGTTTGGGGTTTTCTGAATCCAGAGGATATGATGTTCGAAAGAGCAGATGCTGTAACAGAAAGCTTGCTTCCTGGGACCCACCAGATGGCACTATTTAATAGGCAGGCCCCAGAGTATGGGAGACGGGAAGAATCTGTCTTTTTACACACTCTGAATTCCTGCGCATAATCTAACCATATTAATTCTAGCACCCATCTGTTCTCTTGAGTGTTCTAAACAAAATGGATGTAGAGCTAATTCAGAAAAGGATGGTTTCCCACTGGGTGGAACCATTCTGAGCTTTGCCAGAAGATAGAGAGTTGGCCCTTTCCATAATGCTGTTTTGTTTTTAATGATGCTTCATGTACAAGCTGTGAAATCCTGGATTAAATTTAGGAATTTTCAGGAGGGACTTTGCCTTTGGTGAAAACACTGAAAAACAACTTGACAATTGTGAAGAGAGAGCTTTTTTTTGTGGGGAGTGGGGGGAGAATATGCTTGCATGAATATAAACAATTGTGTCTGAAATTATATTTATCCTGTTGGATCATTTAATGGAAAATTGTATTTGAAGAGAGCATATTACCCAGGTCAGAACTTTGTCAAGAGAACAATATGTAGAAGAAATTAAAAATAACTAGTGCAGAAGCCATGGATAGAGTCAAGCATTTTTAATGTTGAGAAGACTTCTGATGAGAAATTGTGCTGTAGCACATTTCTGAACAAGAAGAGATGACATCATGACTATGATTGAAGTACTGGTGAATAGATTACCATGGCACCTCTCTGGATAAGGGGTGGATGAGAGATAGCCTGCTTGAGAAGAAACCACAGGAAAGTGATTTCTTGTGGATTTGAGCTCTGGGAAACAAAGGAAAGGCAACACACATCTACAGTGGAGCCTTTTAAAAGTTTGCTAACCTCACTTTCTAATCACTTTTTTTTATTCTGGAAAGAAGATAAACTCAACAGGTGGCTTTGCAAACTTGTAGTTAAAATAATAGAAAATAGTATGACAAGAGTTATTTGAAGACTGGGCACCCAAACTAGCAGCTAAAATATCAGCAATGATTTCTGCCTCTATGGATTTAGTAGATTGTTAGATAATTCATTTGAATGAATTAAAGATCACGATTGCTAGAAGCCAAAGGGAGGAGTAAAAAGTTTGTTTGTTCAACCAAAATTAAACTAAGATATGTTTCTATAAAATGGGTATCTTTATAGAGTTTTTGCTGACTGAAATGTTAATGATTTATGGATTTAGTATATGGACAAGGGCTATGTAACCTTATAGGGAGGTAAAGCATTACCGAGTATATTTGTACTTGTAATGAAGACTGAAAGTCACTTCCTTAAATATTTTTTCCCTTATCCTTTCCTTTTTAACTCTTCCACTTTCTCGTTTTTCTGACTTTAGTTTGTATGATCTTTTATTGTTTTTGGTAGTAGCACCTAGACTTTTATACCGCTTCATAGTGCTTTACAGCCCTCTCTAAATGGTTTACAGTCAGCATATTGCCCCCAATAATCTGAGACCCTTAATTTTTTTAAGGTTGAAATATTAATGTTTTTAATGTTTAAATAGGAACATATGAGTATTATATCCTATTTTCTTTTTTCATAGGACTTGGAAGGTGTAGACATCACTCTAGGAGTCTGTTCCAGTGGTCTTCTTGTCTACAAAGATAAATTGAGAATCAACCGTTTTCCTTGGCCCAAAGTGTTAAAGATTTCTTACAAGCGCAGCAGCTTTTTCATCAAGATCCGGCCTGGCGAGGTAGGCTATGGATTTGTTTTATTTTAGTTCTAATTGAATGCATTTGTCTTCTTATCTTTGAGAAATATTAAGGATAAACTGTTTTTCAAATAACAACTGAATCTGGATGCTAAACAAAAGTCTGTCCACAATCATGCATAACTTAGTGGATTATGACTTACTTCCTTTGAGGCGGTTTATGAGGAATTGTCTTTGGGCCTGGATTGAACAGTGCAGATGGTTTGAAAAGTGGCTTTGTTGATTAGAAGTACCTAATATGCTGTGTTGCATTTTATGATAGACATACACCAATCTACATCAAATGAACACATCTTGGGTGAATTCAGAGTTCTTGCTCTAATGTGGATATTGCTATTAGTTATATCAGTTTTAAAGAGTAAATATTCATTTTAGGTTCAGATTTATATGTTTATGATATACATATTTCTATTGGTAATAGCATATTTTACCAGTAAATTTGCACTGCTTGTCAGCATTTAAAAACGTCTTCTTGTATTGAAATTTGACCAAGTTATGCTGTGATTTTAATGTAAAATCATATTCCATTTTTCTCCTTTGGGAAAATGTTTTTTAAGATTGGTATTTTTAATCACTTCAATTAGATTTGTACCTATTTTAATCCTAGTGAAAGGAATACGGTAACTTTTCATAAGTTATTTGATTTGCTAAATGATAAGAATGAAGTATTCAATTTGCTATAACAACAGCTACATTATGCAATCAAGCCATTATAGTTTTAATACAGCCACATAATTGAAACTTTTAAAAAACTATTTTTAGGGTTTTACTTTATTTTCTATATTTTACTAATCGGGTCCCCCCCCCCCTTATTTTCCCCACAATCATTGTGTGAGGTGAGCTGAGCCAAGAAAGTGACTGGTCCTTTTCTTCCCTATTTTATTTTTTCCAGGGCTTTCCCTCCTGTTTCCCCATTGTTTTTTTCATTTCCTTTGTAATTTGCTTTCTTTAGCTGATGATAATTGGGTACGTTTTTCAATTATAGCTTAAATTAAATGAAATTTACTAGCTTTGATCAATGGTTATTTCTTTTTAAAAATCCAATGAAAATATTTTTTTTAAGTTTAATAAATAATTTAATCCAATGCATAACTTCTGTGCCAATCAAACTTATTCTTACTATTTTCCACAGCATGAACAGTATGAAAGTACTATTGGATTCAAACTTCCTAGTTATCGAGCAGCTAAGAAATTGTGGAAAGTCTGTGTTGAACACCATACATTTTTCAGGTTTGCATTTGTATTTTTTATTGCAGGCTAATTATGAAATGGTGCTTATAAGTATATATCTACTAAATCCACTTCTGATCTGAGCTAGATGAGATCAAATGTGGTTTCATACTTCAGACCTCTTTAGTCCTAATTGGCCAATGGCTAATGGTAGCACGTGGCTTTGATTTTCCAGCATTTGTCTCTGAAAGTAGGTCAATATCATTACTGTGTATCCCTGAAAATAGGACATGTCCTGAAAATAAGGCCAAGCCTGATTTTTGGGATGGGCATAAATATACCCCTTCCCCTGAAAATAAGCCCTAATGACGGGGTGGGCGTGTCCAGCACAGGAGGCAGCCCTTCCCTTCCCTGGTCACCTCATTGAGGTTCAGCCACTTAATTGCTGCCTGCTGATCAGTTGAGCCAGCGAGGGCTGTGCAACTCAGCCCAGATCTCCAGAGCACCTCCCCAGCTGCCGGCCCCCTCCCCCTTTTCCTGCCAGTCATTCTTTACTTGGGATCGCAGCACAGACACACATTCCTAAAATGCTCCATCTGAAGCCTTCAGGCTTCCAATCCTGGGAGGGGCGTCTGTACTGAGATCCCAAAGAAAGAACAGTGTGTGTGTGTGTGTGTGTGTGTGAGAGAGAGAGAGAGAGAGAGAGAGAAAGAGGGAGGGAGGGAGGGAGGGAGATCCGATCCAACCTCGGAGAGTTATCCAGGGCTGGCAGCAATGTTCTCTCCGTGCCCCCACTTCACACAGGTCCTTCACCCCCCCCAACCCTCCCAAGGCAGCCACTGTTGTGTCTTGCCCGCCCTCAGAGCAGCCGGGGCCTTCTTACCTGCTCCCCAACACTGAGGAATGTATGCCTTCCGGCCCAAGTCCTGGCTCCATGCCCCCACAAACTGCAGAAGAAGGAGCATCTCCCTGCCCCAGCCCTGACTCCATGCCCAGGCAAACGGAGCAGCTCATCCACAGCAGGTGAGCCTGAGGAGGGTTTACTCCAAAGAACAGCTGATTGGAGTGACCCTCGCATCAGAAGATTGGAGAGGCGGAGGCAACAGAGGGAAGGGAGGGGCAGGCCTTAATGAGTGCTGAGTCATGGAGCCACACCCCATGGCCTATATAAAGGAGCTACTTTCTGGCAGTCTCTGAGTCAGGCAAAAGTCAAACTTATCTTGCTGAAGTCACTTACTGGTCTCCTGCCTGCTCTGAGGACTTTGCTAGGACTTTGGGCAGAGCTGCAGAGGCAAGCCTGATTCGGATTTCCCGGACCCAGCCGTCAGCGGAGGAGTGGGACACGACAGCCACATCCCTGCGAACTCTTTTGCCCCACCTGCCCCTTCTGCTACCCACAGCATCAACCATAGACCGCGAGTGCTTGCTCCTATGCCACAACGGCAGCCCACCCACTCTCGCCCCCGCAACCCACTCTCGCTACCGAGCGCCCGCAACACCAGCACCAGCATCGCTGCCCCAGGTCTTCCTCAGCAGGGCAGCCAGTAGTGGCAGAGAGGCCTCCATGCGCGGCAAGCAGAAGTCAGCGCACACGCTTCTGGTGGGAGCAGTGCAGTGGGGTGGGGCAGTCACGGAGGTCTACAACTTGCAGCTGGGCACGGGTCTCAGGCTGAGGCGTTGTGGGTGTTGCTATGCTGGTGCTGCCGCCGTCACCTGCAGAGGCCCCAGCCCGCCCCCTGCGGCCAGCCTCTGGCGACCATCACCATAGAGCAGTGGCTGCCCTGGCTGGGGTTTGGAAGCTGCAGAGGCAGAGTCTCTGGGGGAGAGAAAGAAAGACTTCTGCTGCTTCTGCTTTTGGCTGCATGCAAGGAAAGCAGCAGAAGTCTTTCTTTCTCTCCCCCAGACTCTGCCTCTGCAGCTTCCAAGTTTCTCTGCGGCCTGCCCTATCCCATCCCCCACTCCACCTGCCACCCCCAAATTGCACCCCACTGTTAGACGCAAGTCTTACCGGAGACTTGCAGCTCTGTTGCGTTCCTCACCATTGTGTCCAGGGAGTCAATCAAACTCTTCGAACTTGCAAGTTTTCTTTTACAACGTGTTTCCCTGGACACAACGGTGAGGAATGCGACGGTGTTGGAAAGGTAAGACGCGCATCCCGCTTCTCACCCACCTCACTTACCACCCCCAAATTGCATCCCTAAAGGGGGCAGGTGGCTAAGCAAAGGACAGGAGCTCTGTCATGCCTGGCGGGGGGAGAAGAGATGGCATCGAGAGCCACGTCTCGCTCAACGTGTCTCACTTCTCCCCTGCCCTACCTGCCAGAAATGAGTCTTTGTGAGACTTGTTGCGCCAGTGCCTCCACCTCATAGAGCAGGACTCTGCAAGGCTTGTTTTGTTGCACACATGAACAGCAGCACTGCTGTGAGGTTCGACATACCGGCGCAGCTGCGAATGGCAATATGCCACCTGTGCCGGTATAATGAAGCTTGCGGTGGTGCTGCAGTTCGTGCATGCAATGGCACAAGCCTTGCAAAGTCCTGCTCCACAAGGAAGCGGTGGCGGGACATGTCAGGGCAGCGGTGTCCAGCCGCTCGGCTGGCGTGAAGAACGGTAAGGGGAGGCGACGGCAGTGACAGGACATCCAGTCCAATGCTCGCTGCCTCCTGCACCCCCAAAATAATAAGGACACCCCCTTGATAATAAGGCCAAGCCCTTATTTGGGGGGGGGATCAAAAGAAAATAAGACCTTGTCTTATTTTCGGGGAAACATGGTAGCAAAGACTCTTCTTTTGTCCTCACAAGGGATGCACAACTCATCCCAAGCACCATTGTAAGAGTGGTATTGTTAGTCCTTGTCATAACCAAGATACAAATATGGTCGGTCCTCATTGACCACTTGTTCAATGACCATTCAAACTTACAATGACGCTAATCGAATAGCAGTTAGCAGTTACAACTGATCCTCATAGCACCCCCATGGTCATGTGATGGAGATCTGGGTATTGGCCAACTCACAATTATGCCATTGCAGTTTCTGGCTGTCATGTGATCATGATTTGTGACATTTCCCACTGGTTTAGGACTAGCAAAGTCAATGGGGAAACCGGCAGGTCACTGTTATGTGAAGTCCTCAGTTAGCAAGTTGTATGGTCCTCATTTGATGACAACTGGACTGTTGACACTAAAATAATGCAGTTGTGATTTTTTCAAGTATTAACATAATTAGGCAAAAACTCTATGTATCAAATTATTTTGTCTATTGAACTTTTGTTACTAACATGGAAACAAAAAGCAGTTGCTTCAGGCAGAAGTTGATTGAATGATGGTTGATGGCATAAAAATGGGAAATAGTCAAGGACATTGGCTGCTAAGGGGAGAAAAACAGAAGTGCTGGGATGATCGGGAGGCTCGTTCTTTACTGCTGAGACCATAGTAGAAAGTAACAGGTGCAGAGGCCAGTACATTGGCAGCAGGTGAGGGGAGGAGCACAAAGCTTTGAATAGCACAAAAATTGTTCAAGCATTGTCTATATTCATAAATGAATAACTAAATGTAAAACAGTCAGATTCTTTCATAATAAAAATGAACTAATTTGTTGTATGTAATATTCCATTACTTCAGAATATATAAGCCTGAAGGTAGCCCCTATTTCCAAAGTTTTGCTAAATAAGAAAGCTTTCACCAATCAGACCAAGTATCCTCTACAACCTAATCTGTTCTCTTGAGCTTCTTAGTTCTTCTATCAAGCACTTCCCCCTTTTAGCTAAGCCTAGAAAACTGGAAAGGGGGGTACTTTAAAATGTTTTGCCCAAAGCCCACAGTTAAAAAACTTAATAGAAATTGTGCTTACTGTATTTTATAAGGGAAAGCTATAGTCCTATGCAACCTTACACATGGGGAATTTAATGAGAAATTATCTTACTAAATCAATTAAGCCAAATCTGTAAATATTTTTTACAAATTGGAAAACAGACATTTTTTTGGGGGGGGGGGGAATGCAACAGTCACGCATGCTGCCCGAATGAAGAAAATCTCATTCAGATCTATACTTACCTTTAAAAAGCAGAGTGAATTATGATCATTAGTTATCTCACAGCTTCACAGCCTTGATGGATGTGAATGGCACTTATAAGTCAATAAAATAAAGATACAATTACGATAGTGCTCACTATTGAGTGGCAGTCATTTTATCTGAGCTGGAAATATATCCCTGGGTTTTAAATTAATAACATTAGAACATACATATATCTTTTAGATTAACATCAACTGAAGCACTCCCCAAGAGCAGATTCTTGGTGCTGGGTTCTAAATTTCGCTACAGTGGCCGGACACAAGCTCAGACCAGGCAAGCTAGTGCCCTGATAGATAGGCCTGCACCACAGTTTGAACGAACAGCAAGTAAACGTGCTTCTAGAAGCCTTGATGGTGGTGAGTATTCTCTTTTATTATAAGTTCCAGTTTAAGTTGGTTCTTTACAGATTCTACTGAGTTGGATTTCAGTAATATTTACCCTACATGTGTAGAAATTGATTTATTTAAAAATGGTATTGGATTCACATGGGAAGTTTGGAAAAAATGTGGAACTGAAAACTGGCACCTGATTCTTACCATGCCCTGGTTACCGCAACTCTGTTATTTTGCCACGTTCTGGGGATCATGAGGAAATAACTATGATCTCCTGTGTGACTCATTGTTTCTTCTGTTATTTAACATCAATGCCTCAGGAAAAGACTTTCCAAGTTGGTAACATAACATGAAGACAAACAATTTTAAAATGTTCATAAAAGTAGCTTTTAAATCTTCCTTAAACACTTAACAATGCTTCTTCTAATATAGCTAACAATTGTGAATTTTAAGAACCATTTCAAATTTGGAGATAATTTTAACTGAAGGCAGCTGAATATCAAATTGAAGAAATCAATAAAGCAGTTGTATCCATACTGAAATTTAGCAACTTCTTTTCTATATACAATGTTTTGTATATTCTTAACATGTGCAAAATTTCTTCAGCTAAACGTGGCTCTCAAAAAATTCAGTTCAAACTCGTAGAGGAGGAGAAGCAGGAGGATGTGGTGTTGGTTGGGGTTCCGGAATCAGAACCCGTGGAACAATTTCAGGAGAAGCCAGGTATCGCTGTGGGTAGCACTGATTCTCTCTCTGTCCCTGTCTCTGCGCTGCTTTTTCTATCCTTTTGTGAGCTGAGACATCTTACCTGATTCTGAAATGCTTCACATGTTCTGGGGTATATTTTTTCCTCTCAGGAAATTCCCCTCCCCCGACAATCTCATAAAGGAATAAAATGAGTTCTTCAATGATTGGAACACAAAGCCCCTCCTGTATATTAATACTTGGATTCTTGCATCAACAATAGAGCCACAAATCTCAGTTGCTTGAGAAAATAGTTTAGTTCTAAGGTGTCAGATCACTGAAGGAGAACCACTTTCCATATTCACTGTTGTAAAATAAAAAAAGATGCTTTGCAAAAGAGTTCTTCAATATCTGGCCAGTTGTATTCTTCGGTATGGATAGTATGCAACTGCTATGCTGGAAATGTCATTTATGCAGTCTTAAAGTTATATTCAAACTTAGGATATCTGGGTTTTTTTTGCTGTAGTTTAAGCATTTTTCATGAGGATTTCATCCTATTTTTAAAAACATTATGTCTATAATAGTATAATCTGGCTTGGAAAGCCTATACAAAGCAAGTTAGATTGCTTCTGACACACCTTTCGGAGCACATTTAAGGCACATTTCAGTCTAAATTCTGCTGCTTTCAGAGTGCTGTTTTATTTTGTCATTCTTCTTAGTGCTAAGACATATTTAGAACAATTTGCTAAATAGTTTATTTTAATATTCAGTTGAAATAGGATTATTCTTAGATATTTCCTGTTGTATAATTCAGCTTCTAATTAGATTTTTGAGAATAGAAGTATCAGTTTTTGTGTATACTTTGTGTATATTTTCATTTCATATTATAAGACTGAAGAAATTTAATGGGAGAACTGTATCCTTTTATAAACAAAGCAGGATACTGCATATATAAACACATCCCCCTTGTTCTTCTTGTGGGTTCAGGTAACAGAATGGTGACAAGTAGCAACCTTTAAAATTGTAACATGTTGTTAGAACAGTGATATTAAATTTGCATTCTATCGTTTGTACACAGTAGTACTAGTGAATCATTTATCAAGCTGGATAGAGAAAGCAAGTAGAATAATTAGGTTGTTTATATTTAGATCTAATCTAAAGACAGATTGCAAGCTCACTTCATATCTTTGAAGGAGTCACTTTTTTTTCTAGAGCTGAATGACTGCTCCAATAGAAAAAAATGTGGAGCAATGTGTCTGTGCATGTATTTGCATGCAAAAATAGTTGGGCACAGCTGAGTGAGCTTGGAAGAAGAGATAAAATTCTATTACAAGTTTGCTCCTAGTAATTCTCTTTTTATTTATTTTTATTTATTTATTTATTAATCACATTTATATACCGCCCTATCTCCCGAGGGACTCAGGGCGGTTCACAGGCAAGTAAAAGACATATAAATACACACTAAAACCACATTTAAAAAACTTATTCTACAAAGCCGAATTAAAAAGCAATATAAATAATAAAAACCCATTTAAAACCAATATAAATTTAAAAACTAATCCAGTCCTGTGCAAATGAATAAGTGTGTTTTAAGCTCGCGACGAAAGGTTTGGAGGTCCGGAAGTTGACGGAGTCCTGGGGGAAGTTCGTTCCAGAGGGTGGGAGCCCCCACAGAGAAGGCCCTTCCCCTGGGTGTCGCCAGACGGCACTGCCTAGCTGACGGCACCCTGAGGAGTCCCTCTCTGTGAGACCGCACGGGTCGGTGAGAGGTATTCGGTAGCAGTAGGCGGTCCCGTAAATAGCCCGGCCCTATGCCATGGAGCGCTTTAAAGATGGTCACCAAAACCTTGAAGCGCACCCGGAAGGCCACAGGTAGCCAGTGCAGTCTGCGCAGGATAGGTGTCACACGGGAGCCACGAGGGGCTCCCTCTATCACCCGCGCAGCCGCATTCTGGACTAACTGAAGCCTCCGGATGCCCCTCAAGGGGAGCCCCATGTAGAGAGCATTGCAGTAATCCAGACGAGACGTCACGAGGGCGTGAGTGACCGTGCATAAGGCATCCCGGTCTAGAAAGGGGCGCAACTGGCGCACCAGGCGAACCTGGTGGAAAGCTCTCCTGGAGATGGCCGCCAAATGATCTTCAAAAGACAGCCGTTCATCCAGGAGGACGCCTAAGTTGCGCACCCTCTCCATCGGGGCCAATGACTCGCCCCCAACAGTCAGCCGTGGACTCAGCTGACTGTACCGGGATGCCGGCATCCACAGCCACTCTGTCTTGGAGGGATTGAGCTTGAGCCTGTTTCTCCCCATCCAGACCCGTACGGCTTCCAAACACTGGGACAGCACTTCGATAGCTTCGTTGGGGTGGCCCGGTGTGGAAAAGTACAGCTGGGTGTCATCAGCGTACAGCTGGTACCTCACACCGAAGCCACTGATGATCTCACCCAGCGGCTTCATATAGATGTTGAACAGAAGGGGCGAGAGAATCGACCCCTGCGGCACCCCACAAGTGAGGCGCCTCGGGGCCGACCTCTGCCCCCCTGTCAACACCGTCTGCGACCGGTCGGAGAGATAGGAGGAGAACCACCGATAAACGGTGCCTCCCACTCCCAATCCCTCCAACCGGCGCAGCAGGATACCATGGTCGATGGTATCAAAAGCCGCTGAGAGGTCTAATAGGACCAGGGCAGAGGAACATCCCCTATCCCTGGCCCTCCAGAGATCATCCACCAACGCGACCAAAGCCGTCTCAGTGCTGTAACCGGGCCGGAAACCGGACTGGAACGGGTCTAGATAGACAGTTTCATCCAGGTGCAGGGGAAACTGATATGCCACCATACTCTCTACAACCTTCGCCGCGAAGCGAAGGTTGGAGACCGGACGATAATTACCTAAAACAGCCGGGTCCAGGGAAGGCTTCTTGAGGAGGGGCCTCACCACCGCCTCTTTCAAGGCGGCCGGAAAGACTCCCTCCAACAAGGAAGCGCTCGTAATCGCCTGGAGCCAGCCTCGTGTCACCTCCTGAGTGGCCAGCACCAACCAGGAGGGGCACGGGTCCAGTAAACACGTGGTGGCATTCAACCTACCCAACAACCTGTCCATGTCCTCGGGAGTCACAGGGTCAAACTCATCCCAGACAATATCACCAAGACCACCCTCAGACGCCCCATCTGAATCACCGCAATTTTGGTCCAGACCGTCCCGAAGCTGAACGATTTTATCGTATAGATAACCGTTAAACTCCTCAGCACGTCCCTGCAACGGGTCATCCCGCTCCCCCTGGTGAAGGAGGGAACGGGTCACCCGAAACAGGGCGGCTGGGCGGTTATCTGCCGACGCAATGAGGGAGGAGACGTAGCAACGCCTCGCTTCCCTCAGTGCCACTAGGTAGGTCCTAGTATAGGACCTAACTAGTGTCCGATCAGCTTCTGAACGGCTAGACCTCCAAGAACTCTCTAGGCGTCTTCTCCGGCGTTTCATCCCCCTCAGCTCCTCGGAGAACCAAGGAGCCGGTTGGGATCTACGCCGGGTCAGAGGCCGCAGAGGCACGACACGGTCTAAAGCCCCAGCCGCAGCCCGTTCCCAGGCTGCGGCTAGTTCCTCTGCCGTGCCGTGAGCCAGACCCTCAGGAAATGGCCCAAGCTCCGTCCGGAACCTCTCCGGGTCCATCAGGCGCCTGGGACGGAACCAACGTAGCGGTTCCGTCTCCCTGCGGTGTTGGGTAGCGGTCAGAAAGTCCAGGCGAAGGAGAGAGTGATCTGACCATGACAAAGGTTCTGTGACTACATCTCTCAAGTCCAGATCCTTCAACCACTGACCAGAGATAAAAATCAGGTCCAGTGTGCCTCCCCCGATGTGAGTGGGGCCATCCACTACTTGAGTCAGGTCCAAGGCCGTCATGGAAGCCATGAACTCCCGAGCCACTGTTGATGACGAGCCGGCAGATGGCAAGTTAAAGTCCCCCATGACTAAAAGTCTGGGGGTCTCCACTGCCACCCCAGCAAGCACCTCCAGGAGCTCGGGCAGGGCAGCTGTCACGCAGCAAGGAGCCAGGTACGCGACTAGCAAGCCCATCTGACACCTATGACCCCATCTCACAAAGAGGGATTCACATCCGGCAATCTGAGGTACAGTGGTCTCCCTCGGCTCTAGACTCTCTTTAATAACAACCGCCACCCCCCCACCCCTACCCTGGGCCCTCGGCTGATGAAATGCACGGAAGCCCGGTGGGCACATTTCGACCAGGGGCACGCCCCCTTCGGTGCCCAACCAGGTCTCCGTAACGCCTATAAGATCCGCGGCGCCCCCCTGAATAAGATCATGTATTAGGGGGGCCTTATTGGCCACGGACCGTGCGTTGCATAACATAAGACGAAGGCCCAGGCTCTGAGGGTCTTGACCATCCGGGGAACGGGAGAAGTCAGAGGGATCGGGGCACGCGATCGCCTGCAAACATCGAGCGCGTGTCCCCCTAAACCGATACGATCCCCCCTTCCACCATATCTGCCCCTCCCACTTACCGTGCAAATAGAACCACCCTCACAAAAAGGAATACATTCCCCCCCCATAACCTCCGAACCCGTTAAATAATCGCCACGAGCATGCGCAGTAACTGGTTTCCCTCCCGACGGGCTACCCCCAACACCCGCCCTAACCCTCCCACCCCTTAAAAATGCCCTATCTAAAAAACCCCAAAGGCTCTTTCTTTTCGCATGCCACCTCTGTGGGTCCCAAGACCCGTCATTGAGGCCGGCCCTTGGTAAGAAGGCGGGCCGTTCCTGCGAGGCGGGGGCACCTCGCAGTTGCAAGAGTTCATAAGAAGAATAGCGCATAACAATAGAAGATCATATCGGCGAAAAGGATGGTCCATCTCCAAGTGGCAAAGATGATGACAATTAGATGATAATTCCAAATGATGATAAGACTTGGATAAAAAGGCAAGGCCTAAAAAGATGACTCAAAGCAATAGTCCAGAATAGTCCAGAATGCTGGTAGTCCCAATAAGGGCAGACAAGAATATTAAACACAGTACAGTCCAGATGATAGTCTGTAGGAAGTCTGAAGGAAGCATCCTGGCATAGGGAGTGGGGAGGATGTCCCAATCGTAAACAAAGAATTTTTAATTCTTTGAAGTTTTTAAAAAGCATTCATAACTTTTATAGCTATGCATGTTCTTGACATAAGTATAATAAAAGAAGAGGAGAAAGAAGAAAAATCAGTTGTACAGGATCTAGAGCCAAAATCGCTATTACTTGAAACAATTCAGGAAGAGTCAGGTATCGCAGTAACAATTTCTTATATTTTGTGACTAATATATTTTCCTTAGTGACTAATATTCATTCTTTCTGATTTATCTAATAAATCAGTAGACTTATTATAACAGTACTTACCAATAGTATGGCTCAAAATAGTACGAAAATGGGTAGACTTTAATACTTAATGTATTTATCTGATAGCCTTGAAATTGTGAAAGAGGGGCTCTAAAGTTAAAGTTGCTCTAAAAGAGTTTATATATGGTTTAGTCCAATTTTGATAGTATGCGTGTTTTCCACTGTTTTCCTCCTCTCTGGAACATTGCCAGTGTGAATGAGCATGAACTAGGTGTGGTAGCATGGAATAGATCCATACTGAGGGAAAGGAAGTGAAGTACATGTAATCTTCCACTTACACCATTTGTTTAGTGAAATGTTCAAAGTTAGGGGTCCTTGTGCTTTCTGAGCTTGGTTGTTTTCTTGCAGGTGTTTCATTCAGTGCACTGATGATGTTACCTAGTTTAGTTAATGAAACATCTGCAAGAAAACAAGCAAACTCAGAGAGTACCAAGGACTCCTCATGTCAACCCTGAGCTACAAATATTCTCCTTTATTGTTCCAAGTTATAATGGCACTGAAACAAGTGATTTATGACCGTTTTCACACTTATAATCTTTGCAGCAACTCTGTGGTCTGATGATCAAAATTTGGACATTTAGTAATTGGCATCTACTTATGACTATTGTAATGTCCTGTGGTCATGGGATCACCTTTTGTGACCTAGCAAGCAAAATCAATGGGGAAGCCAGTTTCACTTAACAACCAAGTTACTAACTTAACAGTGATTCAGTTAAAACCTGTGGCAAGAAAGGTTGTAAAAAGGGGGCAAAACTCAGTTATTGCTTAACAAACTTTGGGCTCAGTTGTGGTCCTAAGTTGAGGAGTACCTATATATATGTTTGGGAATTAGGAGGACTTTAATAGTGCCAGTTCAGCATTAAAGAACCAAAACAAGATATGGAAAAGATAGTATCAAAGATAATTTTTTTAGCTTGAGTAAATGTCATTTGATGTTGATCAAGTACAGTATTACTTGATTGATGAAATGTGAACTTCAATTTTAAATTAGATTTTGAAAATGTCAAACTCGAGGCAATATAATTTTTTGGATAACATTTTGAATAGTAATGAGTATGAAATAAATTAATATAGATGTAACATGAAGTACTGCTGCTGCTCATTTTTTTGCTTAGTTTTCTTAGGACCCAGTTTGATTGTATTGTTGCATCTGAAAGGTGATCTGTTCTCACAACACAGGATATAATTGTGAAAATTGCTTTTAAAAAAGCCAGTATTACAATCGGGCCACTCTTTGAAACAAAAATACTAATTTATTTAGTTTAATCTTTATAGTAAGGATTCTATGTCTGTCAGTAACTCAAGTGGTCTTGTTTTGCATTTATTGCTATGATTAACAGCAGTAATTAGGTGATGATATATTGCCTGTGATAATTATTTGCACCAGTTACTTACTTTGTACAGTGACTCTTGAAATAAGTTTTTTTACGTACTGTATTGTTTACTAACATTAAATGTGTGGCTCTTGGTGGTATTAAATGTTTTCTTTAACATTTTTCTTCATGCATTATTAAAAATAAATTCTGCTTTAGAAATGGCAATCGCTTTGCATATCTTTATTTTGCAGTGTTGTGGCTTTCTTCTTGATTCTGTTCTGTACTATAACTGAAGATGTATCTATTTTTGCTTAGCAGTAGCAGTGGTTACACCTGATAGAAGCCCACGGCCTACATCTGCACCAGCTATTGCTCAGAGCCATGTTACTGAGCCAACTGTACCAGCTGCATCTGTCAGCAAAGAACCAGCAGTTCTTAAAACTGAAAAGGAAACAGTAAAAAAAGAAGTAAAACTTGAAGGAACTTTGCAAGATAAAGCCAAAGCAGAACCAGCTGAAGGATTTCAGGTATGATGGTCCACCATTTTTATCGTTATTGATAAGAAGGTTTTGTTTGTTTTAGAATAAGATAAGCGATTGATCCCACTCACAGTTAAATCACTTGCATAGGCAGCCTGGAAAAGTAATTACCACTTATTCTGGTTTTGTCCTCAGACTAAAGGTGAGAGGGCAAATTACATTGATTTCCAAGCACTGCTTTCAGTAAGAAAGTATCAAGCCAAACATTCTTCAGGGTTGCCTTCTAACGAAGTAATTTGGATTGTGTTGATCAGTGTAGTTCCTAAACTTCGCTTTCCAATAGGTTTTTTTTTCTTTCATTTTGAGATCTTAAAACCATACTAACTTGTAGCCATTTATTTTTTTCACACATCATCTCTAGCTGCAATTAGAGACAGTTTCACCTACCTTTTGGATCTTCTTTGAAACTATATTCAACTTACATGTTAACTTTCTTACAAAGCTACTATACTCATTCACTGCACTTTTTGGAATTTGAAGGAATTCTGAGGAAGTCTATCAGATTGACACTATAAGTGGCAAATTGGATTGCTTGAACAGTCATTTGTATTTTAATCATCAATGATGAATGAAATGTATTACTCAAAAATAGTTGCTTATAAATTTCCTCTTTCTGTATTTTCACAGAGTTACTTTTACTTATTCAGTGGATTAAATTTTGTCTTTATATTTTATTACAGAGAGAGAGGGGGGGGACTTTGTCCTGATAATATTTATTTATTTATTTATTTATTTATTTATTTATTTATTTATTTATTTATTTATTTATTTATTTAGTAGATTTAGTAGATTTAGTAGATTTAGTTGATTGATTTAGTTGATTTAGAATAACAGTGTTGGAAGGGACCTTGGAAGGGACCTAGTCCAATCCCCTGTTTAGACAGGAAACCCTATACCACTTCAGACAAATGGTTATCCAACATCATCTTAAAACTTCCAGTATTGGAGCATTCACAACTTCTGGAGGCAAGTTGTTCCACTGATTAATTGTTCTAAATGTCAGGAAATTTCTCCTTAGTTGTAAGTTGCTTCTCTCCTTGATTAGTTTCCACCCGTTGCTTCTTGTCTTGCCCTCAGATGCTTTAGAAAATAGCTTGACTCCCTCTTCTTTGTGGCAGCCCCTAAGATATCGGAACACTGCTATCATGTCTCCCCTAGTCCTTCTTTTCATTAGACTAGACATAGTTTAATGGTTCCTGCAACTGTTCTTCATATGTTTTAGCCTCCAGTCCCCTAACCATCTTTGTTGCTCTTCTCTGCACTATTTCTAGAATCTCAACATCTTTTTTACATCGTGATAACCAAAACTGGATGCAGTATTCCAAGTATGGCCTTACCAAGGCAATATAAAGTGGTATTAACAGTTCATGTGATCTTGATTTATCCCTCTGTTTATGCAGCCCAAAACTGTGTTGGTTTTTTTGGCAGCTGCTGCACACTGCTGGGTCATATTTAAATGGTTGTCCACTAGGACTCCAAGATCCCACTCACAGTTACTACTATTGAGAAAGGTACCACATATACTGTACCTGTGCATTTTATTTTTCTTGTCTAAGAACCTTACTTTTTTCACCATTGAATTTCATTTTGTTAGATAGCTCCCAATGTTCAAGTCTGTCAAGGTCCTTCTGTATCTTAAGCCTATCTTCTGGAGTGTTAGCTATTCCTACCAGCTTGGCATCATCTGCAAATTTGATGAGTTTCCCATCTATCCCCTCATCCAAATCATTGATGAAGATGTTGAAGAGTACTGGGCCTAAAACAGAGCCTTGGGATACTCCACTGCATACTTCTCTCCATGTAGATGCAGTTCCATTGAGGACTACACGTTGAGTGCTGTTGGTCAGCCAGTTACAAATCCATCTGGTGGTGGTGCTGTCTAACCCACATTTTTCTACTTTATCTATTACTAGGTTATGGTCTACTTTGTCAAATGCCTTACTGAAATCCAAGTAAATTATATGAACAACATTCCTCTGGTCCACTAATTTTATCACTTTGCAAAGAATGCAATGAGATTAGTCTGGCATGATCTGTTTTTGACAAACCCATGTCGGCTTTCGGTTATTACTTTGTCTGCTTCTTGGTGTTCGCTGATTCGTTGCTTGATTATCTTTTCCAGAATCTTCCCTGGTATTGCGGTCAGGCTGATAGGTCTCTAGTTTCCTGGATCTATTTTTTTTTTTTACTTTTTTGAAGATGGAAACTACATCAGCTCTTTTCCAGTCCTCTGGCAGTTCCCCAGTGCTCTAGGATCTTTGAAAGATATAGTTCAGTGTTCTGAGATCTCGTTTGCCAGTTCCTTCAGAACTTTGGGGTATAATCCATCTGGTCCTTTATTTATTTATTTATTTATTTGATTGATTGATTGATTGATTGATTATGTGTGCCAACTCCAAAAGAATCCAAATGTTTAAAACGTCAATACAGGGCTTAAACATATTCCTTCAAAAGTATGGCTCAGCTGCAGTTAGTTAATTCTTGTCATTGATGCAAGTGAATTCAAAGTTTGGAATGGGGCTACTTAATAATGATTATTAAGATAGATTTCTTTGTCATGCAGTGTGTCAGTAATAGGAATCAATAGGACAGGATAAATATTTAAGTTCTGATGCTGAGCTAGAAGACATTTTCCAACTAATATGCATTTAACTTTCAATAACACTATAAAGAACTTACTTGAGAGTCTCTTCAAGAGAAAATCTAAAAGTTGTGTACATCATGCATTGTGTTTTGCCCTAAATATGTGAAATGAGACATTATTTTAGATCTATTATCTTTCAACTGGGATCTAAATGAACAATATTATATACATTGTTATTGTGCTAGTAATGTTTTATTATCTTGCTCTGTATCTTAACTTACTTTTGATGGCTTTTTCATTGTGCCCTGAAATTCCTTACAGATAAATGACAGTAATTGGTATTGGATGCCTGTGGTTTTCTCTTTCTTCAAATTCTATTCCTCAGACTTTGAGAAAAAAATAGAAAAACCTATTTATAATCCAGACTTTGGCATGAAAATGTCTAAAACAATATATTAAAATTTAATTTTGGTTAAATAAACTTATTCTTTGTTTTACTGCAGTTAAATCCCATATTCTTATATTTAAAAATGCACCCGATTGGTTTCAGCGGGATTTACTGACAATGAATGGGTATAGTTCAGTTCAGCTAATGTCATATTATAATACCGTATTAAAGTTGACAGTTGAAATATAGTCTGCCATTGCTTATTATCAGTACTGAGCAATATGTTAACATTTTAATGTTGGTTTAAAACCTTGGACTGTTTAAAAATGAAAAAAAAAAGTGGGCCCTGTCTCCTATATTTAATAGCTGCATAATTGATAATTCACCCAATTCAAACATTGAACTTGCAAGCATCTTTAAGAAACTTGTAACAAAAATGTCTGGCTAAGTCCTTTTTTTCTGCATATTGATACTCTTGATATAATCAGTGTATGATTATATCACCTTATAAGAATTGCCAAGGCCATATGTGTAAGAACAAAGAAATCCAGAATTAATAGAATTACCCTGCTGGGACCTTTTTCCTTCATCCTTTCCTCACTTCTATTAGACACGTTGTATAAACAGTTTGGTTTAAAACTCTTTTTTTTGTGTCCTGTAGCTCAAATGTATTGCCTCTGTTTATCTTATGCACTAAGTTTTTTGGATTTCTTTTTTCTGACTAGTGCCTTCTTGGCTGCTTATGCTCTGATACCTAGTTTCTCATTCAGTTGATGTTCTACTGATTCTTGATTCCTTGTTCCACACCTGCTACCCTGCCCTGTGCTTGTTCTTTGCCAGACTTTCACGTTGGTCAAACCAGCACAGTTCCTTCTCAAGCAAAGTTCTCTGTAAGGAATGGATTGCAATCTAATCGATTTCCTGAATTACTGCTCCAAAGTATCACTCCAATTCATTTAGAACATTCATTGCAACAAGGATCAAGTTAAATACAATGTAGAGATTTTCTCACACTTCTTGTGATTTTTAGAAGCTCATCACAGCCAGAAATAACAAGAAGAGAAAAGTTGGAAGAGACCTTTTGAAGTGTACAGCTGTATAACATGTTTTAAGCCTCTTTACATATTTATACTTAGAATACAATTGTTTTGAAGAATTCAAAATGCTGAATAAAATAACATCAACTATATGGAACTAACAAACTCTCATTATAAAGTATGGTGTTTGTTTATGTCTTCATAAGAATGCATGTTAATTAATGCATGTTTACACAATGCTTCAAAAACAAATTGTAGTTTTTGAAGCAATGCTATCTCTAAAACTTTACTAACAAAAAATGTTTTTGCCGCTTTATTTTTTAACGTAGGTGGGGAAAATGCATATAAAAATGTCAATACCCAGCACAAATGGCGACCAAAATCAGGTTTGTCTGGTTAGGTTGCTTTGCTTTCTTTAAAAAGAAAAAGGGGGAAAAAGGCTAAATCAAATCAAAATAAATGAACCCATTTTTTTTTGTCTTTTTTTAAAAAACTATCATAAAACAGCAGCGTGCAGAAAAAGAGGAAGACCCGATAAGAATGAGGAAGGTTAGCTGTTTTTTTTTCCACTTCCATCAAAACAAAATTATATCACTCATGCATATGCAACTTATTTAAAAAGACAATATTTTGGTTTCTTCCTGTGCTTTTATCAGTTGATACTTGTTTGTAAATAAACAAAATTAATCAGAATTAGCCAAAGAATTAGTAAAAGTTTCCTTCTTTATACTTCTCATTTCCTAATTATTTTGCAAAAAACTTTCTATGAGGAGTCAACAATTCAGGAAGTAAAAAACAAGTATTACTGCAATAGAAAAGGCAAATAGATGTATTTAAATTTTGAAATATGTATTAATAAATACTAGTTTCAAAAATGTTTTTATGTACACTAGAGAGCCAGGAAGACATTTCCAGTGTTCTGCATAGCTATATTCTAATTTTTTACTCTTTTTTGGAAATACTGTGTCTCTGTGGAACAACAGCTTGCAGAATGATGGAGCCATGATAACTGTCTTTTTAAAAAGAACCCATTACATTTTTTCATCATTCATGAGCAGGACCATACACATTCCTCATATCCTCTACATGATCTTATAATTCCATACACTATACCCCATTCACAAATCATTGCTCTATGAATGTTAGTTTAACCTTTTTCGTTTTCCAATCTGCAAATACCTGCAAGAACAACCTTTTTAATTTTTGTGTGTGTGTTTTTTTTTGTTTTGTTTTTCCCCCCTTTCTTTCACAGAAAAGATCAAAGAGACTAGATGGTGAAAACATTTATATAAGACATAGCAATTTAATGTTGGAGGTTTGTATGACTTTGAAGCTTCTTTCAGTTGCATTTGCCTGGACCTCTACATTCTTTGCTAATCTCTTTTCGCCTCTGCTGTAGCATTTGTGTTTTTGGGGTGAGGTGTGTGCGCATGCTCTTTGCATGACTTCGTTAGAAATAGGCTTTTGCATGTCACAATAAACATGACATTATGCAATCATTTTTCTTATCTGTTTACATTGTTTTCTTGTTATCTGAAAATATGTGATTGGGATCATTCTTCACAAATGTATTTCTAAATCTTAGCAATTCATTACACGATTATCTATGCACAACAGTCTCCAAGCATGCAATTATGTGACTGACACAAATGAGCAAGGTTGTATTTTGTGATGCCATTCTGTAGGCTAGAATCCCAGAATAGTTATATAAAATTGAGTTCAATCAGAGTAGCAGACTTTTGCCTTGATCTTCAAAGCCTTTTCTTTTAAGCTTCTCAGGTTGTCTTAATGACCACTCATTCAGCAAATGTTTCAACTTATGCTGGATCTTGAATGAGTGGTACTTACGACTGGTCCTCATACTACGATGCTCACTGAGTATTTTTTGCCATATCCTACTTATGGGTAGCATGTCGTAAACCATCTCTACTTTTATCAGTGCTGTTGATATCAAATGATTATATTTGATAGAATGATACAATGGTTATATATCTTTATAGAAGGGGAAGGAGAAAACTAAGCTTGTCCATAGTTAAAAAGTTCATGTAGTTGTTTCTTCCATCTCAAATGTGGCCAGTTTCTTAACAGCATTCAAACAGAATAATTCCTCCCCTTTAAACTTCCCAATAAATTTGAAGGGAAGAAGTGGAATGTCATCACTTCATTCCTGATGTGTGAGATCATTTATTTTATTCAAGCTGAATAGACTTGATATTTCTTGTTATTCTAAGTGATAATTTTCAGTTTCTTTGGTTACATATATGAGATTGGCAGCCTTGACTGCATTTTTCCCTCACTTGAGTTTGAATATACTGAACATTCCAATCATATATTACTGATACAGGAGAACGTGTGCTTCTTATACTGATTCTGTTTTTGTGTGTTTATTATCTTTTAATCACAATTTCAGAAATAGAATAGGAGATTCTTGTGCAGTGTCAATATTTTTTTAATGTACTAATTACTTTTTGAATTTTGTGCTATATAGCTTTGAGTTTGCTACAATGCAGAGTTGGGGCAAAATTAAAATGGTGTAATCCAGTCAACATAGTTATCTGGCAAGAGGCAGTGAATATTTCCTCTATATCATTTTAATTACTCTATAAGTCAGCTTTTTAATTTCTTATCTACTCTTGGTAGTTTTTTAAAATCCAATGCACTTACCTTTTTTGTAGTAATTTTATCTCCTGTTACCATATCAGTTCTAGAATAAATATATAGCCCAATGCCACTTTCTAATTTGTTTCACATGTTTAGTTTGACCCCTAACTATATTGTTGCAGGTATTCACAGACCATCGGTAATAACAGCAAGATCACTCAGATAGATTGTAATAATTGCTTGCTATTCTTTTGCTTTCCTTTTTTTATTCATGAAGCATTAGGGTTGTTCCCATCTAATTCTAATAAACAGAAAATTTTGGTCCAAAGAAGCCCATCATAAAGTCAAACAATTTTCAAACAATAAGATGAGATAAGAAAAGAATTTAAAAGTGCGCTAGATACAATTAAACTTTGGTATATCTTTCAATTATTTTAAGATTGCAATATTCATCTAATATTTAAACTGCCACATTGTTCTTTAAACCAGTAGTATAATTGAAGTAACCTACAGTAATCCACGACTTACAACCATTTATTTAATGACCATTTGAAGTTATAAGCGTGGAAAAAAGTGACATGACAATTTTTCACACTCCTGTGATCATGTGATCAAAATTTAGATGCTTGGCAACTGGAATTTAGTTATTATAGTTGAGGTGTCCTGGGGGAAGTGATTGCTTTTTGCGAACTTCTGACGAAGTCACTGGGGAGGCCATTCACTTAACAGCCATGTTCCTAACTTAACAACTGTAGTGATTCACTTAATAACAGTGGCAAGAAAGGTCATAAAATGGGGCAAAACTCATTTAACAATTGTCTTCTTAATTGAAATTTTGATCTCAATTGTCATAATCTATACACTTTATCAGAAAATCTTTTGATTTCTTAATATTGCAGTAAAGGCAGGATGACTTTTTCTTTTTATATAATATTTTTGGAAAGTCTCATGTTTTAACAAATAGTTTGTTTTAACGCAGACAAGTTTTTTTTTACCAGATATAGTAAAATAAAATATTTATATGAAAATATAGAATGAATAATGCTCCTATCCAATAAAAATTTAAAAATTAGCTGAGTTATTACTTTTAAAAAGGTTACATATACAGTATAAATGAGATATAGCTCTTCTTTGGACTATGCTGCACAATTATTCTTAAATTGAGCCTTGAGTTTGATTTTGAAATAGAGAAAACTGAAAATACAAAGATTTTTCAAAACCTGAAAATGTGTGCAATTCAATTTTGTTGTACAAGGCAAAGATTTTCCTTGTTTGGGAGAACAAAAGGTCAAATAAAAAAGAGACTAATTATTACAGTGCAAAGCTGTAGATTCAATATGTACCCTCTGAAGATACATTTGTCAACCTGAGGAATGGCAGCATCAGGATAGAAAGGCTTCCTTGAACAGTGCAGGCTATGTCCAATCCTTGTAATAAAGTCACTGGCTAAACATTTTGTGATTAAATATCTTTTCCCAAACATGCATATACGTATCCATAGACAAACCTTTCCCGCAGATCAATGAGCATATGAATGATAAGCTTCTGAGGTGTGCATACTAATAAAAAACATTAACCTTCTAATCTGAGTTCTGAAATGGTATTGTCCAAATGAAATTTTCTTATGTATTAAAGGTAAATCAAGTTACTAATGAAGTCATGTTATCTTGGATAATGGTAACCAAAATAATTGGTTGGCTTTTGTTCTTTTTTTGCTCACTAAAATTATTTTCCCACCAGTGAATTTTATACACTAGTCAATTATGTCTGCTTAATTCAGCAATCTCATTCGTTTTTTTCCCTACCAAGGATTAGGATTAGGAATGATTAACCTTTGTGGATTTTGGTAACACCATAATTAGAAAGGTACATATACCACACCAATCAGTTATGTCTGCAGCTGGTAAAAGCTTTTTGGATATAAGATTAACAGCAGGCAAAAAAGGGCCAAATTGAGTTCCATATTGTATGCTCAGAAAGAAGTATCATCAAGCTTAATAAAATTTACGACTTGTGAATATAGGATTGAAACTTTAAAGAGGCTACAAGTTTCAGATTTGATTTCCAAAAAGATGCTTTGGAATGTGGAGGCATAAATATAACTCCCTTTTGCAAGTGCTGAAAATAACCACATATTTTCTATGATTGTGTAGCAATTCTGGAAGATAGCCACACTGTCCCAGGAAAAGAAGCATCTCCTTTAAGCATTTTCATGTAGACCAGTAGTGGGTTTCAAAATTTTTTACTACTAGTTCTGTGGGTGTAGCTTGGTGGGCATGGCATGGCTTGGTGGGCGTGGCAGGGAAAAAAATACTGTAAAACTCCATTCCCACCCCACTCCAGGGGAAGGTTACTGCAAAATCCCAATTTCTTCCTGATCAGCTGGGACTTGGGAGGCCGAGAATAGATGGGGGCAGGGCCAGTCAGAATTTTTACTACCTGTTCTCCGAACTACTCAAAATTTCTGCTACCAGTTCTCCAGAACTGGTTAGAACCTGCTGAAACCTACCTCTGATGTAGACACTACTTGATTCACTCTGGCATGTTCTGAAGCACCTTCTTGGAATCAATTCCAAAGTACTGAATTCTAGATTCAGTTTCTAGAGTTCTAGATTCTAAAAGTATCTGCTGAGTGTTGGAAATGTTTAATAGGTAACTGTTCCAAAGTTAGGGAATTTGAAAAGATTGCCACTCCTGAAATAATAATTGGGATTTTATTTTTGTTAGTCTAGTTGAAAAAAACAACGTTGCAAATAATGTTGAGCTTTATTTGGGATAACCTGCACTAACTAGTACATTTTATCTCTCTGAGGGGAAAAAAAAAGAATTGACTAATTTTCTGCAGCATCAAGGGGAGCTTAGATTCGCTTCAGTAAAACTTTCTGTGGTTTGTGTTGGATTTTTTTTCCTAAAATGATAGGATCTAGATAAAACCCAAGAAGAAATAAAGAAGCATCATGCTAACATCAGTGAACTGAAGAAAAACTTCATGGAATCAGTTCCTGAGCCACGGCCAAGTGAATGGGACAAACGCCTCTCTACTCATTCTCCGTTCAGAACGCTTAACATCAATGGACAGATTCCCACAGGAGTAGAAGGAGTGAGTCACTTTATGAAGTACTGATGATTTATTTGGCTTTGATCTTCTAAATAAGACCACTTTTAATTCTCTAGAAATTGGAATTCCCCTTTGGGGAGAAAGACATAAACAAAAGGTTAAGCAAGGTTGCTTAAGTGTTTCATTACTCATTTCTTGTATATTGAATGCGCTATTAACTTTTTAAAAGCCAATTTTCTGTTAGGTTACTGTGGACGTTGGGGTTGGAAGCATAAAATGTTATAGAAGGAGGGAGGGGGAGAGAGACATATATATATAGATATATATAGATATATATAGACATAGATATATATAGATAGATAGATATATAGATATAGATATATATATAACACCACTATATCTCTGGTGGGTGATACAGGGAAAATACAGTCATGGCCGAAAGTGTTGGCACCCCAGAAATTTTTCCAGAAAATCAAGTATTTCTCACAGAAAAGTATTGCAGTAACACATGTTTTGCTATACACATGTTTATTCCATTTGTGTGTATTGGAACAAAAAAAAAAAGGCAGGAAAAAAAAGCAAATTGGACATAATGTCACACAAAACTCCAAAAATGGGCTGGACAAAATTATTGGCACCCTTTCAAAATTGTGGATAAATAAGATTGTTTCAAGCATGTGATGCTCCTTTAAACTCACTGGGGCAAGTAACAGGTGTGGGCAATATAAAAATCACACCTGAAAGTAGATAAAAAGGAGAGAAGTTCACTTAGTCTTTGCATTGTGTGTCTGTGTGTGCCACACTAAGCATGGACAGCAGAAAGAGGAGAAGAGAACTGTCTGAGAACCAAAATTGTGGAAAAATATCAACAATCTCAAGGTTACAAGTCCATCTCCAGAGATCTAGATTTGTCTTTGTCCACAGTGCACAACATTATCAAGAAGTTTGCAACCCATGGCACTGTAGCTAATCTCCCTGGGCGTGGACGGAAGAGAAAAATTGATGAAAGGTTGCAACGCAGAATAGTCCTGATGGTGGATAAGCAGCCCCAAACAAGTTCCAAAGAAATTCAAGCTGTCCTGCAGGCTCAGGGAGCATCAGTGTCAGCGTGAACTATCCGTCGACATTTAAATGAAATGACACGCTATGGCAGGAGACCCAGGAGGACCCCACTGCTGACACAGAGACATAAAAAAGCAAGACTACAGTTCGCCAAAATGTACTTGAGTAAGCCAAAATCCTTCTGGGAAAACATCTTGTGGACAGATGAGACCAAATTAGAGCTTTTTGTAAGGCACATCATTCTACTGTTTACCGAAAACAGAATGAGACCTACAAAGAAAAGAACACAGTACCTACAGTGAAATATGGTGGAGGTTCAATGATGTTTTGGGGTTGTTTTGCTGCTTCTGTCACTGGGTGCCTTGACTGTGTGCAAGGCATCATGAAATCTGAAGATTACCAAAGGATTTTGGGTCGCACTGTAGAGCCCAGTGTCAGAAAGCTGGGTTTGCGTCCGAGATCTTGGGTCTTACAGTAGGACAGTGACCTCAAACATACATCAAAAAGCACCCAGAAATGGATGGCAACAAAGCGCTGGAGAGTTCTAAAGTGGCCAGCAATGAGTCCAGATCTAAATCCCATTGAACACCTGTGGAGAGATCTTAAAATTGTTGTTGGGAAAAGGCGCCCTTCCAATAAGAAAGACCTGGAGCAGTTTGCAAAGGAAGAGTGGTCCAAAATTCCGGGTGAGAGGTGTAAGAAGCTTATTGATGGTTATAGGAAGCGACTGATTTCTGTTATTTTTTCAAAAGGGTGTGCAACCAAATATTAAGTTAAGGGTGCCAATAATTTTGTCCAGCCCATTTTTGGAGTTTTGTGTGACATTATGTCCAATATGCTTCTTTTCCTCCCTTTTTTTGTTTTGTTCCAATACACACAAAGGGAATAAATATGTGTATAGCAAAACATGTGTTACTGCAATACTTTTCTGTGAGAAATACTTGATTTTCTGGAACAATTTCTGGGGTGCCAACACTTTCGGCCATGACTGTAATTCCCTCATCCCTAGATTGTGTTAAGGGTAATCTGGGTTCACAACAAAAATTGTGGTCTGTTGAGCAGAGTACCCTACGCATGAAAACGACAGAGACTGGTTGTATACAATAACAGTCACTTGCAGACAAACTGGGGTTTGATATTCCTTTACTTTTAGGGAAAAGGCAAAGTCATAGTCCAAAAACAATTCCAGGTCATACACATATGTAGTCATTCAGTCAGGGATTCTTCTTACCAACATGGACTTGCAAACAAACAAGCAAGGTCTTCTTTCAGTTCAGCAAAACACAGTTCAATTCACAACAGTCAGTATCTTGAGGAATTAGTAATTAGCCATGATCAGGCAACGATCATAAAGCTCAAATATACAGTTGCAGCATGTCATCAGATTACAATGCTGTAGTGTCCCAGTAGATTCCCCACAAGCCATAATTTAGTAGTCCTTTTATACATTGGCTACAGAGCTCAACCAATCAGGATGCTTGCATGATGCAGCACAGCCTTAAAGCAATATCATCCCTTTATACAAACATACATAGTTAGTTTATATATTGACTGGCAAACTAGTTAGGCAAATAACAATTTCCTGACAGACTGGGAAGTCAAAAAATATATATCTACCAACCCATCCTGAATCAGCATGATAGCTTATGCTTTTTATCCTTCAGTAAGAAATCTTTGCAGGGCTTGATTTGGTCTGATAATATTTATTTATTTATGAAATTTATAGACTTCCCCAATCTGTTATGATTCTGGGTGGCTTACAAAATACAACCATACAATGAAATACTATGAAATACGAAAATAATCAAACACCTGAAAAAACAATCATTAAAAAAACCCAAAATGTCAGAATCATCACCAACACTAACCCTAATCTTGAGAATTGAGCCAGGTCTTAGGGCTTTTTTAAATAGAATCAGGGTGAGAAATCTTGGGGGAATGTTTTCCCAGAGACAGGTGCCACAAGAGAGGAGCAACCCCACCCCATATTATAATAATAAAATACAGTGGTACCTTGGTACTCATTAATTGGTTCCAAGAGGCGCAGTGAGTAATAAAAACTAGCACCGAATCCACATGACTAATGTGTGACCCTTTGTTTCCGCTGGAAAGAGTAGCAAATTCTAGTTTGTGTGTCGAACACCAAATAAATTCATTGAGTATCAAATTTGACTTTAAAACAGTTGAGTACCAAGATACCACTGTACCTTGTGCATGTGCATACTAAGTACTGTTGGTACTTACTGGACAGTTTGCATACATGCTAATTATGTATGTAGTGTTATGTCTCACATATCATTTACTGTCAGTAGAAGGCATTTAATCCATAGCTGTAAAGTTGAAATGGTAATTCTGCATTGTTAAAAGGACTACAGTATATTTTTTTTATTTTCAATCATTACTGAACTTGGTATTACACTCTGCAGTGTAATTGTAGATATGTTGGATTAAATCTTAACTAAATATTCATTAAAATACTCAGATATTATTTATCAAAGTATTTGTATGCTCTGGACTCAGAACATAACATTGCTTTGGACTCCTGATTGACAGTATATTAAATACATCATACATACACATATACTTCTTTTGGAACAAAATGAAAGTCATAGGCTATGGCCCCATTCTGGGATTTGTTTTTTTAAACCTAATGTATCTGACAACCTTGGGATTTCCTGATGTATTTAGCTTTTCAAGATGAGCTGTGTTTTTTTGCTGGTGAAAAAAAAACTGTATTTAATAATAGCTTTCTGCCTGTGCAATAATAATGTGCATGATAACTAAATAGCTGTTATAGTAGCATGTGAATTTTTTTGCAGTCATTATAGATCTAAATTTTTTTGTTGACTTGCTTTAAGAATATCCAAAATTATTAAGGTATAGAAATGAAGAAATTGAGAAGAAAATATTTTGATTTTATTTTGCAGCTGATTGCATTTTTTTTGTTGGAAGATAGAATTGTTAAATTATTATTAATAATAGTTGGAACAGCGTGGAAGGCCTTTTTATGATTAGCTTCTGAAGCTCTGATCAGAGTAGAGTTGTTAAAGAATGCTATAAAGTTGGATTCATAAAGTTTTGTTCTGATTATATAAATGTTGAACAAGGATAATTTGTATTTTCATATGAAAGTTTATGTAATTTAAGGGCATTTCAGAATAATTGCATTTCTCAGATCATAACTTCAATACTTCAGGTAATAAGTATTAGTGAGTGGACTTTTCATTAGAATTAATTTTAAAACACAGACATCTTCAAGTTTCTTAACTTGCTTTCTTAAACAGAAGGATGCATTATAATTATTAGTCATAGAGAATTTCATTTTTTTAAATTTAAGTATTGTAATTTTAATAATCTATAAACTGGGATTTAGTTCTGGTTTATCTGTCTATTTATTCTACTTTGAAATACAACTGCATTTTCCATACTTTGTGTATGTCCAGGTCAAGAAAGCCACATTTCAGCCCTGTGAGAGACAGGTCGCTGGGCCAGAGGTAAAGCTGCTGTTTTAATCCATGCTTCTAAAGCAGATTTTTGCTACTGCATTGGTACTGGCAATCCCAAACCCTCAACAGCAGCTGCTAGCATTGTTTGGGCTGCCTTTTCAATAATGTCATCTCTCACAGCCTTCTGATCTAACATTTTAAGTGGATTTGCAGTGCTGCAAGCTTTTGCAGCTTTTCAATTGCTTCTTTCAGCGCATGGCTGGTTGACAAAGTTGCATGAAGATGTTGCCATAAAGTTTGAGAGAGAGAAATTATGAAAGTTTAACTCTACCCTGTTCTTTTTATGTTGTCTTCCTCTCTTTTCATGTTCTTCTTTTAATTTTCATGTGACTCTTGCATACTTTATCATTTCATTTTGCTGCCCAGATTTCCAGCTACTTTCTCCCTGATATCCATTACTTAGGGGTGTGCAAAGACTCTGTCCCCAAATATCAGATTGATCAAAGAAGACTGAATCAACTGAGAGAGCTCAGAGCCAAATTTTTCCTGTCCTAGATAGCAATTTTCATTTGTCATACACGGAAAAAAAATCAACTTCAGAATTCTCCAGCTTATGTTCAGTTTTCATATAATGCTGCAAAATACTACTCATATTTAAATTCTTTACACACTGATGTCATATGCAAATAAAAATATAGAATAAAAATGTATTTTTTGTAATCCACATTACATTTTCTTTGCTTTTAGGAAACTGAATATTTTGCACTTGAATCACAATGTAACATGGAGGTAGACATTATGGTATCTTCCATGACAATACTTTCTTCAGTATTCAAACAATTAACTTTGTGCTATAAGTGAAATACCAGATCTAACAAAGTACAATTTTGAATTTCAGTATAGCATAGAAAGTCACAACCAATATTTTTTATGATATCAGTTCTGTTTGT
Source organism: Ahaetulla prasina (assembly GCF_028640845.1). NCBI lineage: Eukaryota > Metazoa > Chordata > Lepidosauria > Squamata > Colubridae > Ahaetulla > Ahaetulla prasina. The sequence goes on from NC_080548.1 coordinate 18,355,327, forward strand.
AAAGAGACACTATTATCATTACATGCATAATTCTATATCTTAACACTCAAATATATATTTTAACCCATGGATAGAGTTGTTTTAGCATGAGTTTCTGCATAAAGAACTATTAGCAATTCAGAATTTGTTTAGTCAATTAGAAAGCAGCTAATTTCTCTGTGGAATTTGGTTTCCACTTTGTAAGGTTAACAGAGGAATTAGTTGGGTAACTGGTACGAAACATATTTTGCTGTCATTCTGACAATTTCTATCATTTGTGTCTTTGCATATCCCCAAGTATCATTTTGAGCATTTTTCATCAGTCATTTTGTTCATCTATCTGTCTTTCTTGATCTCCTACCATGAAAGCAGACACAGGAATGCCCTCTGTTAGTGCAGGATGAAGACTTTATTAAAAAGCAAGAGAAAGTTCCTGAGGGAAGTTTACCCCATCGAGCAACTGAAGAAATCCAGGCCAAAATTTCTATTCCAGTTCCTGAGGAGCAGAAAACACTCAAAACATGTCACCTGTATACTAACATTTTTTCTTCTCCACGCTTTCCTTTTCTGATGTCCCTATTGGTGATCCTTGCAATGACTATGTGGTGGCTGGTTTTTCTGTGATTAAGGAACACACAAAGGCTTATATGAAATATCAACAAGACTCTGCACCCTTTGATTTCTGGCTAAAGCTGCTGTCTTACTCTTTCTATTTTATTTTTGACCGTAGTTCAGTTTCTCATTAATTCTGCTTTTTAAAAGACGTAATTATTCAATATATAACTTCTGGTGTTTGTGAGAGATAAGAGGAAACATCAGGCAAGTTCCATTGTGACAAATTTTAATACTGTGCAATCCCTAAAAATCAGATTGTATCAATGATATACTTGCTTGGATGGCTTCTATCATGTTCAAGACTCATGTCTGCATGTATTAGTATAGGCTTGCTGTTAAAGTTGGATGTTGAGCACAGGAGCTTGGGGGAACAGTAATTGTTGGGGGGAAAATCAGTATACCTGAGAATACCTGTTACAGACATTTTTAAAGTTGGATCTATTTCCAACTTGTTTAATAATTCTGTAAACAATATACAACTTTCATTTAAAATGAAACAGAATAATCTAGACAACAGATAAACCAATGTGATTTAATTCCTTTGGTATTATAAAATAATTTTACATCTTGCTATTAAAACACTTTTTACACCTCTGACTTAAAGCCATTTCCTTGAGAAATGTGATCTGTGTATCAATATAATGTAGTGGGGTGAAATATGGCTTATTTAAAAAAACAGTCTGGGCAGGGATAAAGTGAACTTGTAGCATATGTTGCCTCACATGAATTGTAAGGGTAGAATATTCTTACTATGTCTACCTATGTATTCCTAGATGCATATTTGTGAATCATTTATTCTCTATGATTTTACTTAAATGAGAGATTGTAACTTCTAGTTGCTGTTGAGATTGGGTTAGAATGATGAAAAGCCAATAACTTATTGGAAGCAGTAATCTATAATTTAAAATGCTGTCTTATTACTTTAATTTTTTTTCTAAATTTTTCTATGCTTTCCTTTTCTCTGGAATATTTACAAAATTGTTTTGTTTTTCCTGCAACACCTGTCTGTATGAAACTAGTATGTTCTAAATGTGTGTGTAATGTTTGATGCATGATGTTTTTGCGGTTGTGTTAACACATAACTGAGCATTACTTAAGGTAGAGGTTCTGACATTAACTATATATTCTGTTCATTTAAATCTTTGCATGTTGCTTAAACTTTGAAACATTCAGATGTAAAGATAGTTATTTGATATCCAATTTATTTGTATAATTTTAAAACATAATTATAAAGTTCTGACTTTGACTCTTCATTACTACATTATGCAAACACAGATGAATGGATTTTATACTCCTAGAATAAATTGAGGACAACTTCACAAGTTTTTTGAGAGCAGAATTGCAGTATTCAGCCTTAGCAGCTATAAACTTGAATCTAGAAAGGAGGTGTGTGACAATTAAATTATTGAGCAAAGTTGAATATGAGTGAAGTTTAACTAATTCAGATGATATTTTAAAATTAATCTTTAAAATGTTTATTATTTATAATTATATACAGTATGTTTGTGTTGTATGTGCAGGTGAAAAATACATATGAGGTGTTTTGTTTGTTTTTTTGTTTTTTTTAATTTGAATTTATATCCCGCCCTTCTCCGAAGACTCAGGGCGACTTACATTGTGTTAAGCAATAGTCTTCATCCATTTGTATATTATACAAAGTCAACTTTTATTGCCCCCAACAATCTGGGTCATCATTTTACCTACCTTATAAAGGATGGAAGGCTGAGTCAACCTTGGGCCTGGTGGAGCTTGAACTTGCAGTAATTACAAGCAGCTGTGTTAATAACAGACTGCTTAGTCTGTTGAGCCACCAGAGGCCCTGCCTCTTTATCTTTTTAAGAGTTTTGAAATATAAAATTAATTTCTTTCAGTTGTGCAGTCAAGTCTATATAGATTAACATGCCCCAGCCTGAGAGAAAAGCTTAGGTCCACTGATTTCTGGACATCTTACCTGCTTTCAGTACCATGGGCCATGATCTTCTTTTAAAGATGTGGGTCTGAGCCATTGCTTAGATAGCTGCATTTTTCTCTACGTTGTTATTTTCTGATGGCGATGCTGTTATATTGTTGTGCTTATAGAATTTCCTGTATTTTTCTGTATAGCTCCCACACTACCTAAGATATTGGAGTGAAGGCCATAGTCAAAGAGGTGAAGCAGTATTTGCAATATACAAACCATGTAAGATAAACAAACCACCTACCATCAATGAGTCACTCAAAGAAGGTTTAATCTTTAACCTTCTCTGCATGGACTCACCTTTGACTCATGAAGGATTGCATTTATAGCTAGCATGTGGTACTAGATCCATCCCTGTCTTTGGAAGCTTAAATAGCATCAGTGACCACATGTATAATGATTAATAATCTTAAGGCTAGACTTCTTGAGACTCTTCAGTTGCACCAGAGTTCTGTATCGTAACACATTGGGACCCATAGAATATGTACAGTTGCAGTGTCTTTTAATCTATTTCTGAACAGAAGGTTTAAATTATGCCTTCCATACTTTGGGATTTAGTTGTTTTAAGGATCACTTTCACCCACATAAGTATGATCAAATCTGAGGTGAGATGGATAGTAATGAGTGATCCTTCAGATGAGGCTATGGAATGGAATTTCACCAGTAAGATGTATTATACTTTTAATTTTTATAGGTTTAAAAATAATTAGCGATACATTACTGCTAATATCTTTTTTCCAAGTGTGTGTGTGTGCGTGTGTGTCATTTTAAGTGCTTTACTTTTTGATGTTTTTATTTATCCTGCTATACCACCAGAAGACCTCCAGTCAAAATATTCCTAAATTACCAATTTTTCTGAAAGTAGAATATAAAAGCATGTACTGTGTACATGCTGTGTTCACGAGCAAGTCAGTTAATTGTTGTACACTACCCCGAGTCACTTTTTGTGAGATGGGCAGCTATATAAATTTGATAAATAAATAAAATGGGCACCACAAAAGTTTATGTTAGATTATATAAGGAAATTTGATGAGTTCAGGGTGACAGTGTTTTTCCATCTTACTACTTTATGAACTATGGCAAGGCTGAGAAGACCATTTGGGTGAGTTCCAACCATAAATTACTTGATTCAGTTTATTCTTGATTATTTATAAAACATTGAATTAAGTACATGTATTTTTTTTTAAAAAAATCACATTAGGCAAGAGAATGGCTAATGCATAGGTTTGGATTAACCTGCATTTAGTGATTGAATGGACAATTACAGCAAATGTTATTTTTTGTTTTCTGTATGTTATTTATATATGGATTGTTGTTTCGTAATAATTCAGGACAATCCTTTTACTCACTTAACAGTAAGTGAGTAGCTAAAAGATCTTGAAAGGCAAAACTTGGGTTCTACCTAAGATTTTAGAGAGCTATCTAAGTATGTAGTAATAAGGAAAGGGTTGACAACTTCAAAACTAGTGGAAATTAATCATTTATCATTATCCCTAAAAGTCTTCATTGCAATAAGAACACAGAATACCTAAAAGAATGGTTTTGATCCATACAACCAAACTTCTAATACTTATTTCATGGTTTTATTAGAATTATCCTTTGTTTATCCCTGATAATTTTGAAAAGACAGAACCACAATACTCAATTTATTATTGAGTAATTCAAGTTTTAAAATCCATCCAGTTTGCAGTTATAAATTAATGGTAGCCTATTGCTTCCCCCCCCAAACTTTTGAATTTTAATGTAAGAATGGTACAAATGAAAACAAATTAAATTTGGAATGTTGTCTTTGTGCTTCATAATACTGCTTTTTAAAGTTTATTGACCCTTTTGAAATGTATTATCTTTCACTAGTTGGTCTCTGGAAATTCTTGCTGGTGAGTGTAGTATGTTACCAATTGTGCATTTTAAAGATTTTAAATATAGCTGCTTCTGTACATATTTCCAGTATGGGGATAATCTAATATTATTGATACACTGCTTGAAATACCCATAATATCCACTTGTTAAGGAAAATTCTTACAGACGGTTTTTGAAAAACAAAATAATTTTAAGGGGTTTATCGCTGATTGCTTACACTATATATTAGTTTATCCCCTTCTTTTTTTATTTGAATGCTATTTTAATATAGATCCTCTGCCTGATCCAAAAACCTATCAAGAATAGCTGTCTCCATTCACTGCAGTGTCAATAATGGAGCTATTAACAAATTAGTAGAAGCTTTTGAGTGGAAATTTGTAACTTTTGCAAACTAATATAGGAGTTATCTTGACTCACCCGTTAGGTGCTTCTGATGTTCAAAGATACCAAAAGAATAGCAATCCGCAATTTCATTGCATATTTTCTTTAGCAAAAAAAGCTGCATTATCCTATGTCTACTTGTATCAAAAAGCTTTTAAGTGGTATCTTAGACCAAAGTTCCCAAGTTATCCAGTTTTTGGACAAGTGAGACACTTGGAATTTTGAGAGCATCATTATGACCATTCTTACCAATTAGTTCTCAAGCATTCGGTATAGATTTATTTATATGAAGTAGATTTATGAGATTGATGTCCTTCATACAGTTGTTCTCTTAAGATGCTTTTTTTTCATCTGTTTCCTTTATATTGTATTATTCCCAAAAATAATAGGGTGCAAACCCTCCATTATTTTTATTTTCCAAGAATGCCTCTGGGATTCAGAGGCATTGTTGGGATTAAATGTAATGCTTGAACTGGCACTTGCTTTACAGCATGTTAGTTTTTTGCTGTTTTTTAAATAGTCTTAAAGAATTAGAATCAGGTTAGTTGGCAAGGGAAATAATCTGCAGCACACTGATGATCGTCACCTTGTAAATTGTTTATTACAGCTGTGTCTGGCGCAGTCTGAACAATCAGGTAATTTTAATTGATATAGGACTTTTTCTTAAATGGTTTTTTTTTAAAAGTAATATCAAATACAAATAATTAAAATACAAAATATAGATAGCCAGCTATAGAAATGTCCAAATTAAGTTTTACACTAATAGAATAACAGAGTTGAAAGGGACCTTGGAGGTCCTCTAGTCCAACCCCCTGCTCAAGCAGAATTCCCTATACCATTTCAAACAAATCTCTTCAAAACCTCCAGTGTTGTAACATTGTTTTATATAATCTCTTTGAATATCAGAGTATAAAGCTCCTATCATAATACAAAAGTCTCTTTCCCATTAAATTTATCCTTAATTTCATTGAATTGCACACTTAAAGAAACATTGTTCAAACTTTTCTGAAAGCCACAATAGAAACTCCTTATGGAATGTGGGAAAGAATATTGAGTAACAGGGATTAATACAAAAGGAAGACTGGCAATTCCTGGTGTAACAAATTTGTTTACTGTAAATATAAAAATGCAGGAGACTTTCCAAAAGGCTAGATAGCAAGGACAAATTCATCATACCAAATAATATGTGTCCATCCCTCGACTAATTTGCATGTGGCTAAACTTCTGTAGCAGTTATGTTTTGAAAGTGGGCATGCTTGCTTTATAAATAGCATTTCCAATAAAAATTATAGTTATAGTAGAATATTCCCTGAACTTGACAAACTATTTCTAATAGAGTTAAAATTTTTGTGTCCTGCATCAAAGTCTAAGTTCACAACTGTTGATTCATCCCTGCTAAAATATGTTGATAATAAGCTGCCATCGTTGAGTTGCTTAATATTGAACATTTATTTAACCTGAGGCGTCTGTCATCACTAATCAGAAAAAATAAGCTTTTAAATTACTCCCATATTTTAGGTTTGCTTCTCTAGCTAAAAAAAAGGAGAAATGGCAGACAATAGGTTAAAATATTTAGTTCAGATTACTTACAAGGGGTCTTAGGCATTCTGATTTGGGGGGGGGTAGGGACAGATACTGTGTGTGTTATAATATACCCTTTGTATATGAGTGTGATATCATGACACAAATACAGAAGTGCAAAGCTTGCATCATGCCATCATCTGTATTCATCATTTTGCTATCATGGTGGATAGGAACAAACCTATCTATCAAATTCACATTTAAAATTCAGTCTTGGAGTTTGTTTCATCCAAACAGCCCCACTATTTGAATATTTTGTCTTATCAGACATATAGATGCTAAATTTTAATTGCTGATATTAATAGCCAGTCTCTATACATACAGTACTATTTGAAAGAAGCAAAAAGATTTTTGAAAACAAAAGTTTGCATATAACTATTCGATCTGCTTTCGCTACCTTAATGTAGACAAATTAAATGACTGTTCAACTCGGTTTTCCCTTATTCAATTGGCTTTCTTTTTTCCTCATTGAATAAGGCAAATTTTTAGAAAACCATAATCTGTTATTGCATAATCATTTAGTGATTCCTTGTCACTTCCAGTCAAAATTGTACAAAATATTACTTTGTTGTAGAATATTTCTCAGTCTTTGGATATTTGACAAGCTTTTTATAATGTTTTTAATAAGATTCCATCCCTTGCAGCAAAGTCATGTCATTCATTACAAATATTAATTCCATTCATTGCCTGAGGCTTTTCACTTAATATGAAAAGTTAGATTTGGAAACAAGTATGCTTTATTACTGCGGTTCATGAATTTCTGGCTTTGCCCACACATCCTATTTAATGTATTATATCTTATTCAGTGGGTGATTGGACCAGGCAAATTTTCTATACTATTTCTAATCTTAAGCATGTTTTCATCATTGCCTTTTTTCTATTACTCTTCCTTTCCTCAAATTTTAATAGGAGAGCTTGCTGAGATGTATATTGATCTAGCTGAGAACTTTCCAACAGGCGCACAATGGAAGACAGTATAGTATCATCCTTGGTGAAATTCTCTGGCTTGGCTCTGATGCTAGAGATACCCTTGCTTTCTATTAGGCTGAGTGGATTTCTTTGTTTTATATTATGCTGCTACTCATTTTACAGTAAAAGTTGAAAATAGCACGCAAAAGTTTCCCTTTTGACATTTGCAATTAAATACTTTCAGGCAAGCAACATCATTGTAAATATATAAATAATGAGGTAGCTTCTCATCAACTCTGTTGTATACCTGGGATTTTCTTGCAGTTATATCATTTGGATCATTCTTATTAAAAAAAGTCAGTAATACTTTACGTTGTACTTTGTTGAGAAGTTCAGCTTTGTTGAGAGCTTCAGCAGTTAAGATGGTTCCTAGATTTATGTATGAAAAATCCAGTTTATAAGCCATAAGAAAAGCTGTTGTTTCCAAAGGAATATTCCTCATGTCTCTTTAAAAAGCTTCAGGGTGGACAGCATTATTTTTCAATTATAAGAAATTGAAACGTGTTTAGAATCCTGCTCCTCAGCAGTATGAAAGCATTAATTATGTGCTTATGCTTTCAAAACATAATGAGCTTTCAGTATGGTAGATCTGTGTTTTACAAGTAGTGAGAGTAATGTGGTATATATATTTTCCCAGTACACCTTGTAGGAGTTTATGAGAGGAAGGGGACAGTGGATATTCAGAATTAGTACAGGTGGGGCAGCAAAATCTAACTCCCTTCTTCTCCAGATTTACTTTACTTTAAAATGGCAAATACCAGATTGTGTCTACTGCCATGATCTCTGAATGTCCAATGTCTTCAAAAGTAGCCTTATTCTCCTGCTGGCAGGAGACTGGTTGATTGGTCCAATGACTTCTTAGTTGATTGAAAGAGTAGTTGTTATTACAGAGAAAGCTGCAGTAGCTTTGCCCACTTCAGACTTGGAGCTGGACCAGGACAAATTCCTCTGACAAAGAAGAGAATATAAACAACTTCTTGACCTTGACTATATGAGACTGTTATTGTGTGTTAGAGTGACTATAATACACCCTTTTTGAACGCACTTGAACTATTCATCTTCAGCCATTGTAATAGTATACACAGGCCCTACAAAGTCTTATTCTAAATTTGGCACTCTTTCCAGATGAAGTGCATTCTATTCCTAATTCTTTCTGGCCTTTTTGTGTATTCATTTCTTTTTAGAGTGTGCGTGACAGTCCCTTCAAAGAGGATGCAGATGATGTGACAGAGGGGAAAAATATTGCCTCTCACTTTGAATGGGAGGTTTCAAAGCATTCAGTAGGCTTTAGTGAGAGCCAAATGTCAACCATACTGGCGTCTACACAAATTCATGAATCAGACTCTTTTTCAATAAGCAGCAAGGAGCAGAAAGAGGAGGGTGCCACTGCTCTTCCTGAGAGCAAGGAAGATCTAAGGTGTGAAAAGGGATTTTGCTCAAATATGGAAAAGGAAGCTGAGGATCCTAAACAGGCTGAGGTGGAAATATCTGTAATCTCTGTTTCACCTCCATTGTACCTCCATGAGCAAGAGGAGGAAGCCTGTGGTGTTGAAGAAACAAAATTTACCAGCAAGCCACTTAGAGAGCTAAATGGAGAATATTACAATCCAAATGTTGATCATGAATTTCCTGCTCTCATTCGCTGTTTCCAGGTAGTAAATGTGAACATAGAATATCTTTTGCAAACACCTGTGCTACATTTTCTGAGTCACTTTGCAAACACTGGAGCAAGCATATTTACATACCCATGAAGAAGGATTAATGTTTGATGTCCTGAAGTAATTCTCAAAAACTAAACAGTTATTCAATTTCATACTATCTATATAAAATTATTACTCCCTTCTTCATCCTTATCCGAAATTGACATGTCTTAATTAAACAATTTTTTCTTGATTCGTGCAAAGAAGGGAAATTCAAAAAGCTAAAGATGTTTAATATATCAGAAAAACTAAGTACTAATTATTAATACTAATATTTTATTCATTACAACAAAGAATGAACTCAACAGATTTGGAAATATCACTTTCCTCCAGCTTATTGTAATTTTTTTTTGCTTGCTTGCTTCAGTGTTCCTTCCTTATTAATCCTATTTGCTAAAAAAACCTAAATATGTAATCTGATAATAAGGGTGATACTTTGGATATGCAAAGGGATATGGTGGTTATGCGGTCCTCTTACTAACATTATGTTCTCTTTGAGTTAATTATCAGGTGGTGGCACAGCTGATTTTTCTTTTTCTGTTATTCTTAATACTTGAATATCCATAAATGGTGATTTGGCAGTGATTTAATATAAACTGGTGGATTTCACATTTCAAACTGCAGGTGTTGCCTATGCACTCTCTGTAGGTTTCCTACATTCAATTTAAATTCAACTAGTTTCCGAATAAATAAATACTGTGGCATATAAAAAATCATGATATTCTTCCTACATGATAGAGCATATATATGGTAGTATACATGCAGATGTCGGTGATTAAATTTCTCATTAAATATTAATATTGATCACTGAAGTGAATCCATTTCCATTATTTCGCCAATTAGATTTTTAAAATGGGTGAAATCATTGCATTTCATCTTAATTTTCACAATTCTGCAAATGAGTGCAAACAACATAACAGTTGTGATGTATAATTGAGTTCATGATGCATCTATAAGTTGCACATTGGACTTCTGTTAAGTAATACTCATATAAGGTGACTAAATGTACTTTACTTTGAAACTATTTTGTAGCCCCCCCTTGTGAAAACTCAGACCGTTACCATCTCTGATGTGTCTAATACTGTGAAAAGTGAAATTCCAACTAAAGACGTTCCAATTGTCCACACAGAGACCAAGACTATAACTTATGAAGCTGCACAGGTAGGCTGCTTCACATCTAGTGTTATGATTTTATTGTAATATTTCATAACGATTGCTAGAAAATCCAAGCAGTTTCATTCATAAATTTTAATCTAAAACACTTTGAACATTTTATTTCAGTGGGATGTTTGGGTTGCTGCAGGGAATTCCACTTGTGACAATTGCTGTGAGAAATATCATTATTCTATCAGAAAAAGTCATGCTTTTCTGAAACAGAATTGCATGAGTTCCTTTACTTTGGTCCACAGAGCTCCTTCTGGCCATGATTGCTGAGAAACAGGCAATACAGTCTCCCAACCTTTTGAAGTGGGAAATAGATGAAAATGATAATGTAAGACCTAAAAGGGTGTACCACATTTGCAAACACCATCTCCAGAATCCTAAAATAGCTCTGCTCCCATGCCTGATGAGGCCACTTTGTGGCTTTGAGTTTCCTGAGAAATCTTTTGAGTGTGATACCTAGCCCTGAATTAGGAGAATTAGACAAATCTCTGCTGAGAGCTGAGCTGGCTTACACTGTGATGAAGGAGATTTGTGAATATATTGCTCACCAGAATCATTATTTGTGGATAACTGCTATGGATCCTGAAAACGTAAGTGCCCCAGAGTAAAAAATAAATAAAATAAATCTGTCATATTTGGTAGTTTGTACTCTTGAGTTAAAAATTTCCCAGTGTATACTCTCACTAAGATAGGTTTCATGTTGGATGGTATCAGAAGGAGCTAGATGTGTGGGAAGGTTTTTTTTCAAAAATCTACCCAAAAGTAGACTTAAGGGTAAACCATTTTCTTATCACCGTATTTTTTGGACTATAAGATGCATTTTTTGTCCCCCAAAAGGGGGTGAAAATATCTGTGTCTCATTTTTGTCAATATTGCCGAATCCCCGCGCACCCGACAGCCATTTTTTTGCCTCCACACGCCCCGTTTTTGGGTCTTTTTTCGGCCTTTTTCAATCCTTTTTTTCGGCCCATTTTCGAGGCTTTTTTCAGTCCATTTTCTAGACTTTTTTCACTCCATTTTTTCAGATAAAACGGGCCAAAAAAGCCTCGAAAATGGGCCAAAAAAATCCCCAAAAATGGGGCGCACTGAAGCCAAAAGCTTTTTTTTGTTGTTTTCCTCTTCTAAATTTAGATCCAAAAAATACGGGATTTTTGTAGCTGCAAAGCGCTTTCCATTCTCTCTCTCCCCCCCACCCCCACCCCCCGACAAATACACTTGGTAAATCTGGTCTCTCAACCTAAATATGAAAACTGGATGCTTTTGACAAATCATCCTCCTTTAAGCAGAAAACTATGTATACATTCAAAAAAAGGAAATTTGTTACTGCTTTGAAAAAAACATCTCAAAAGATTTTAAAAAGTACATTGTTTTCATTGTATAGACAAGTGGGACAGGAATGTAATGTAATCATAATTGCTACCTTTATTACCGCTGGAGCTGAGCAGCTCTTACTAACATATCCTTGAGAAGATGCCGTTGCTCAAAGGTCCTGTTTGTAAACTTACTATGGCATCTAATTGTTTACTGGAAGGATTGGATTAAATTGGTTTGGGCCTTGGCTGATCCAGAATGTTTTTGTTAGTGTCCTACATGCATACAGTACTTGATTAGCTAATGCTATCCCTTTTCACTTAGAAGCATTTTTTCAGTTTCTTTCTTTTTTATGAATGTTGTCTTTCCTGCCAAGTGAGTTATTGTAGGTGGGCAAGGAAGTCATTTATACTTTCCATATATCTCTGCCTTAGATTGATGATGGTAGTGGGGATTTAGATCCCGGAGTTCTCCTAACTGCTCAGACTATCACTTCAGAGACCACCAGCAGCACTACGACCACACAGATAACGAAGGTAAAACCACAGCTAAACAAGTATTTGGTCTCATTAATAAGCTACATGCATGTCAAAAAAAAAATACATGGGTAAATTTCATTTCCTGTGTGGTAATCCTCACAGGATTGGGCAGTAGAATGCACAGAATACAGAAGCACTATTTTGTTATAAGACAGTATTGTTGCAGATGACAATTGTGATTGTGTTAGAAATAAAATAATATTGTATCCAAGAGGATCTTACTTCCTTGGCTACATAAAGTCTTTTCCCTGGCTACATTAGTAGTTACAAAGTTGCAAAGAGCTTAAGTTATCATTTAGATTTACAGCTTTTGGTAATTGATCTAAAGTAAAAAAAAATACACTAAGAGCTAAACAGTATGACTTACTTTGAGTTACAGATACCCTCTTGAAAGTTTTGTTGCATATAAAGAACCAATCTGTTTTGATACTTGAACTTCTGGTATTTATGGTGAAGCTGGAGAAACTTGCTTAGCCAATGTTAGAAACTACAGAGAAAAAAAAATTAAACAAATATATCTTGTAATAGGAGTTTTAAAGCAAGGCTGTACCTCAAATTATGTCTACATTAAAACTGAAAATCAAGGAATTTAAGTTTTCTTACCAAAGCATTTTTTAAGCTTGAGCTTAATTGAGTTCTGAGTAAATATTTTCTATTTCCAGATATATTTTTAAAAAAGAATCTGTTATATTAACTTCTTTTAAAATCATTTTATGCTGTTTATAATATAATTTTATATTTTGTAAAGCAACTTTCCTGTGATTCGCAAGAATGGGACATTTGATTCGCTATTCTAAATTTTGTAAAAAAAAAATCAAAAATAATGAAATCATTATACTAATGCTACCTAGGAACTAGATTTTTATTTACATTCCTATTTAATAAATTGATTACATTTCTCTTTTAAAAATAATTAAAATCTGTAGGTTTTATCATTTTTTAATTATAAAATTGTTAATATTAATATTTGTCTTCTAATGACAGACTGTAAAAGGTGGAATTTCAGAAACACGAATTGAAAAACGAATTGTCATCACAGGAGATACAGACATTGATCATGATCAAGTAAGAGATTGTTGTAATTATTGATAATGGAAGGAGAGGTTTTTTTAAACAATAGAATAACTTTAAATTCAGGTTCTGAAGTTATTTTTGAAGCATTGAAAATCTTTTAAACTCAGTTCAAATGTTTCTAGGTGATAACAGATAACAAGATGCCATTCACAAACTTGAAGCTGTTTTGATAAATATATAATTAAATGAAATTTTAAAAAACACTTGGATAAAATATTGCTATGATAGCACTAACATAGTCTTCCTCAAGTGTTAAACTTGATCAGGCTGATTGTGAAATAAAACAGGTTGAGCCCCTCCCCCCCATTCCATAGGATGTCAGACTGCTAATTAAGTAAGGCAGCACAGAAATAATGTGTTCTTCATACTCTTTTCTTTCAGGTTCTTGTTCAGGCCATCAAAGAAGCTAAAGAGCAACATCCAGATATGTCTGTGACCAAGGTTGTCGTTCATCAGGAGACTGAGATTGCAGAATAAATAGTTTATACCAGGTAAGTTCCCTTTTAGCGCCACTTTATTTATTTAGTCATAAATAAGGATTGTTATCAGGAGTCTTAAAGAAGTTTCCTGCTCTTGATAGCTCAAGGTTAATCCATTATATTAAATCTTTACAGGCACAAACTGCTGCTAAAATGTACATATATTGGGGGCAGAATCCAGCCGTAATAGAAATGAGAATGTTTAAAATAGTAGCCTGTTTCTGACTCTAATTTTGAATCATATCATAAGTACCCTTGAAATTTAGCCTCCCACTAATGTTTAAAAGTGGTGGCAATAAATGTTTAGGATTAAATAGGTTGGGTCTGCAGAACATAAGAGGTGCAAGTATCATGTCATATGGTATTTCTTGTTGCCTGCCAGGTCTTGTTTCTGCACTATTATAAGCAGTCCACTCACCATCAATTGGCTGAGAGAAACCTATAGTAAACTATTTAAAAGGTATTGTGTGCTACTGCTATTGCCATTAGAAGCAACACTAAGGATGTTAAGGGGAGTTAAAATAAATGTTTCAAATTCATCAATGATCTTTTACCTTGTCCATATTTTTAGTTTTATATAGCTCTAATAAAGTCATACTTTTTCAAATTATTTTTTAATCTGTACTTTAAGAAAAGGACAACTAGTGTGTCCTGTTCAAGATAACAAAAAGGCATTCACATCGCTTGTGTTGTTCAGTCCTGCAGTAGACGTCTCAATCACTGTGGGCATCCATTGCAAGTTACCTGAAATTTGTAGAGAAGTGTCCTCTGATAAAGCTAAGAATAAATTAATTATTCATGTTCTTCCCAGTGCAGTACGGAGATAATGTGCAACTTGGGAATGAAACCTCAGCACACCATTTAATTTGAGAAATTGTCTCTGTGTTTCTTCTTATAGATTATTTATGCTACAGATTCGTTTCATCTGACATACTGTTTGATGGTGATTTAGTTGTACATAAGGACCAAAATAGCATGGTGTTTTTATTTTGCTTTTTCGTTTTTGTTTTTTTAGCTTAGAGTATTTTCTCTCCTATTTCCTTTTGATCAATGCTAATGTTTCTCAACAAGGCACCACTTTATGAGTGAGCTATCCCACCAGCCTTTAAAGCCCGAGAGGTTTACAGATAGTCAAGAAGTGTTTCATGCATGAATGAACAAGAACTGGGCCCTTGTGCTAAGAAGCATCCTTAACTCCATGTATTGACCAAGCATCACATTCTGATTTAAACCTTTAGATTTTAGAACTATGTTATCCGTGAAAGAATGATCCTATAGCCAATTTAGGAAACCTAGGTTTTTCTTTGGGAGGGAGTTTTCTGGATTTTGAGTCTGCATTGCAATAGACCAGAGTGCCATTTATGAGCACATATCTAAACAGGAATCCTCCATTTATGTATCCATAGCCTTCAGGTATATGGATTTTATGTACTTATTTAATGTTTTTATCCTATCATTCTGCAGTTATGTCCCAGTATCAGACAAAAGTAAGAAAAAAGATCCAAAGTAATGATGTAATAAAAAGCTGGTTTTTAAAGTTAAAACATCATCTAAAATACATACTTAACCATGGGAGTTTACCTTGAAACAGTTATGCACATAATATAATAAGGAAAGCAAAGATGATTGATCATTATTGATACTTCTCAAAGTTATATTCTCAAATATAACATGGCTATGTTCTCACTTCAACATTCATATTCTGATCCTCATAATTAGACACATCTGAGCAAACTTTATGTATATATTTAGTAACATGTATTTACTAAACTATTTACTAAATAACATGTATTTCACATAGCAGTAACACTTAGCTATCGCACTTAGACTTATATATTGCTCAGCAGTTCTTTGCAATGCTCTCTGAACAGTTTACAGAGTCAACATATTGCCCCCAGCAATCTGGGTCCTCATTTTACCGACCTTGGAAGGATGAAGGATGAGTCAACCTTAAGCAGGTCAGGATTGAACTCCTGGCAGTGGACAGGGTTAGCCTGCAGTACTGCATTCTATCCACTGTGCCACCATGGCTCATGGATTTAGCTTTTCATAGAAAATATCTTTCCTAGTATGCCACAGCTTTCATCATGTTCATTTAGCAATCACATCAAGGACACTGTCAGTTGTGCTGGCCAGAATATGGAATGGTCTTCCTATTGTTGAAGCCTGGTCCT
This sequence comes from Ahaetulla prasina, assembly GCF_028640845.1. Classification (NCBI taxonomy): domain Eukaryota; kingdom Metazoa; phylum Chordata; class Lepidosauria; order Squamata; family Colubridae; genus Ahaetulla; species Ahaetulla prasina. Next base: position 18,371,110 of record NC_080548.1, read on the forward strand.
GTCCTTTCCTTGATGGCTTATATTGCCTGCTAAGCCTTATTAATTGAACCAGTGATACCTTATTAGCTTTTTGTTTATGTATTGTATACTTTTGCCTTTTTCTATGTTGCTATAAAAAGCTTAGACTTTCCTGTGAAGATGAATACTAATCAATTATTTGAAAATGTTATATAATTGATGCGTTCTGTTCCATTTGCAGAATTTTAGGAGTTCACAAACAGTTTGTGAGATACGAAATGTGTCCATTTTCATTAAGGAATTTGTATCTTCTAGGTGATGCCTGCTTCATTCTTTGAAGGCCACCCAAGACATACCAGCAGAACTACAAAGGAACTTTCGAACACCATGACCTCAAACTTGCCAGATTTATTCTCAATCACACATTCTATCATTTATTGTTAGGAAGTTATGCTTTTTGATGTTTACTTGGGATTACCTTTAATACTATATGTCCCTTTTCATTGTTTTTAATATTGTGACCGAAAATTTGCCATATTTTACATGTGCTGATGTGCTTTTTTAAAAAAAATCTTTTTTTTTTCCATTTCCTTTTCCTATGCCATTTTCTGAATCTGTATTAAGATGTTAAAAAGAGTACACAGGGCTTATCAAAAATGTTGCCTTTAAGTATGATGATATTCACCTTTCTGTTCCTCAAGTAGCTTGCATTCTCTCCTCCCTTTTGAATAGGTTACGATGTGGCATATCAGTGAATTAGAAGTAGCCACCCTTGTCAGAAAAATCACTGTGCAAAACTTTTAATTTGATTGGTTGATCTATAAAATGTCCAGAGTATCCTAACCACAGCATACTTGGCCTGTGGATTTCCTTTGCTTTTGTGGATATGTCTGTCTTTAGATGCTTGAACATATCCGGAGGTTGTGGTGTTTATATAAGTAATTCAGTAGTTGCCTAGGTTCAGGGACAATGGAAGTTGCTTTTTTATACTGTGAATTGTAAAGCTTTTAAATGAATTGTGGTAAGGCATTCAACTCTCATCTGCTCTTTTCTCCCTCCACCTTTGTTTTACTTCACAGTCCTTGGTAGGTGTTCCTTGTAATCCTATCTGCTGTTTAGCCCCATTAAGCTATGAGTTTAAGAGTAAGAGACCCTGAGCACAATTAAGTTAGGCTGTGATTTTATCATGGTGTTTTGTTTTGTTTTTTAACCCCATAGTCATTTGTAAGTTTGGGTGGAGGGTTTTGTTTTTTTGTGCAAGGGGTGGGGGCAAGAGGCAAATAAAGATTTAAAATCATACCTTTTAAACAAAAGCTAAATTTAGAGCTCTGGCAATGTATCTGGATAAGGGGTGTAATTCCTATTCAGTTGTTAAAGACAATCTGGCATTCCTTTCATGAAGATGGTATCGAAGGCTATCAGTCAGAATAGGGTCTTGTTTCCTCAGTGAAAAGTTATTTGGAGAGGGAATATATTAATTTCCATCAGAAGACAGTACTCTGTCGTTTTTCTGCTGTATCTCTTTCCCATGTTTCCTTTAGATTGTTTAGAATTTCTTATAAAAGAACTTGCTTTCCCTCAAAAACAACAACAACAACCCATGAATAGAGGTTGTTGCACTTGGTAAATGATGCCCTTAGCTTTTTCACTGTTAACATTAGAATGAAAGAGTAGAACTCAGCATTGGTTGCTGTCCTCAGCACCTTGATACTGTATGTATTGTCATCATAGAAAGTTACAGTACGTACCACCTGGGGAATATGTTCAGAGAAACAGCAATAAGTAATTTATGAAAGGGGTCAGTGGGAGTTTTTTTTTAAAAAAAGAAGATAATACTGATTTTACATTACTTTCAAACAAAAGTCAGATAGGACTTACTCTTTTTCAAAATACTTCACTTTTCTATATGTATTGCAATCTGCATGTTCAATTATTGGACTCCAATTTGGATTTCCCATCTTTCAAAAATAGATAGACCATTACTTAGTTGGATGGTTCTTTTTTCCTAAAATATTTGAAGGCTCTATAAAGATACAACAAGAAGCAGCTCTATCTTTTCTTAGAAGAACTCAATTTCAGTAAATAAAAGCTTTCATTTACTGTTTGGGATAATGCTACCCTGTCATATTGCATGTTCCTTTCCCCCTCAAATGTGAGTGCATTTTGATTAAAGAGTCAGTAGGAATATTTTAGGATTGAAAGATTTAAAGGTAGTGGTGTGTGAAACATTTTGAATACAAAACATCCCATTTGAGCTTGAAACCACAATTTTACATTCAAAATGAAGTGTTTGTAACATTTTAGAAGTGTTTTGAAATGGAATGCTGTTTGATCGGTTTTGTTTTAATACGCTCTGGACATTACATCATGTTTCCAATGATTGCTGATTGATGCCAGAGGGAAGCCCATTTGGAAACAGATCTTCCCCCACCCCCAGGAAAATAAACATAGGACTGAGTTGTAATAGAATTATTGAAAGTAATTGTGAAAGCAGTAGAGTAAGTAAGCTTCCTAACAATATTACACTGAACTAGAATAAACTCTGGGCACTTAATGTATTTATTACAAAACTAGCTATTTATTGTGGAAGACAACTGATTGGTACACTTTGGTGCAAAATAATTAATATTTCTGCTGCTTTTACTGCTCTTTTATTCAAGCATAAAGCAGTTTTGAAAGAATTCTATTATTTATTATGGAATTCTATTATTCATGAAGCATGTATTCCATATGGTTTCTAAGGACAGGTTTTGCCCTTTCACCAGCTGTAACTGAGCATGATTTTTGTACACTATGAATAGCTAGCCAGTGATGTTCTGCTCTGTTTAGCTAACCTACACATTCTTGCACGGAATGTGAATCCCTCATTAAAAGATATTACCTTTACATGATGAGGGGAATGCATTTCAGATTGTATCTCTTCCTGGCCTTCCTTACATCTATTGCTCTCCCATTTTCAGAGTTTTCTACCACCTTACCTTTTAACCTCCATTTTCATTCATGCACCAGGGTTAATTTCACTGATTCACCATTTTTTGTGTTGTGCAATAGATGACTCCCAACTTTCCTTTTTCTGATTTTTAGCTTATTTATTAAAAGTGTGAAATAAAATCTGCAATAAGTGTTGCATTAGACTGCAATAAGGAATTCCAAGGTGGGATGGTATATCTGCATTGTGTCATTACTTGCCTCGTTTTACAATAATCAGAAGCAAAAAAAATGTTCATTTAGCAGTTGGTGTAAATATTTAGGATTGTTTTTCTAAATATTACTTGGGAATATGGTAGTTTCAAGAAATGCTCAAAATCACAGGACACACGTAAATGGAAAAGATGAAAAATTTCTATAAGATAAAAGGATAAAGATTGCAACAAGAGAGCCGTATTCCTGAGATAAAGAAAAGTAAGGGTCATTCAGATTTACTTTTTTTTTCTTTTTGGTTCTATATATTCATTAGCAGGGCAATTTGACCTCAGGAGTTTAATAAAAGTTCTGCTTTCCTACTCATGGCCAGGCATAAGATCCCCACCTTTCTCTGAGTGTGCCAGAAGATAAAAGCATTATAAAGCAAGAAAAACTTCATGTTTTTGCACAGTAAGCTGATTTACATGATATACATCGGGTTGTCCAACCTTGGCAACTTTATGACTTGTGAATTTCAATTCCCAGAATTCCAATCATGACCGGGGAATTCTGGGAGTTGAAGTACACAAGTCTTAAAAGTTGCCAAGGTGGGACATCCCTGATAAACCTAAATGATTGTGCTGTTTTCATGTTATATTACTCTGCTTCTGATTATTGTAACAAAATATTTAAAGCCCCTTAAGAATATGTATGTACACACCTTCCTCTGACTGGCAGTCTAATTGTGCAACAATTCCTGCCAGCTTTCATTACCTATTGTCCAAAAACGATAAAACTGAACTTCGCACCAGCAAAGGCTGAAAGAATTTAAGGGTCCTCTTTTAAACCTCTTAGGAATGTGAATCCTGGGGCTGCTGCCACATAGGGATTATTTTCTTTTCTGAAATTCCTTCCTGCATGCAGTATAAATCTGCTCTCTGCTGCAAAGGCAGTTTTTGTTTACCACCCGAGCTTATAAATTGGCACTCCTACTGGCAGCCTTTGTAACTGAACAAGAGTTGTGAGTTTGTTTCCTCCTGGCTGCTTATATCCCGCAAGTGAGCAATATTTTATTTTGTATAGCCAAGCATGCTGGAGATATTTTTTTTTTAAAAAAGGAGCTAATAAATCCTTTTAAAATGCATTTGCCAAGCTAACTTAACTTTCCATAGCAGACACAAGGAAAACAATTTAGTTTTAGGGTCCCAGAAACATGTCCTGAACTGCCTGCCATTGACAATAGGGATTTTTATGTTTTGAGAAGGAAAAGCATTTGTAGGCTGTTTGTACTCGCAATCTCAGAGCTGCCACCATCACCTTAACAGATCACAAAATAAACCAGCTTCTAGCATTCTCGTTTTCTGGGGACCAGCACTGCCATTACTGGAGCAGTAAATAAAATATAGTCTATTTATTTATAATGATGAAATGACTATGCTCCCAGTTATTTCCTTCCCCATTTATGAGATTATCTAGAAACTCTCTTAACTGTATAGTAAATGGAAGCTATTTATCTATGAATGTGTGTACAGAAGGAAGAGCAGCAGTATCCAAATCGGTCAAATTAGAAGGAAAAAAAAAAAGATTTTCACTTGCCAACAATTAAAGTACAAATTAACTTTGGGGACTCGAGAGGGTGTTGGGGATTCATAAACTGTGATTTTTTTCCATTTTCATACAAGGGGCAGTTTTTAAAAAATGTATTCTAATTATGGGGGGGTTGTTGGTTCTCTTTTTTACACATTAAATCACACTATTTCACTGCAGATATGAAGGAGCTTTGTAAATTTTTTTAAGACAATTGTATAGAATAGTTTGTTCTTTTTAAAAAAGTAGGAACAGAATAAACAATTAGCAAATCTTTATAGTTTATGTAGTTGTTATTTTGGACTTTTGTAGTTAAAGAAAAATTAGATGTAGCATTTAGATATGTGTTCAATCTTGTATTGCATTTTTCAATAAATTTTCAGGTAAAAAAATGATGCTCTTGTCACTTATTAAAGCTCTACTTTGCCCAGATTATCTGGACTGTAGCTTCTGAAATATACCAGCTGAAACTTTAATTCATCCAACTATTTGGTTCATCATATGCAGCCCCAAATGCCTAGTTGAAGTATCTGTTAAACCAGGGGTCGCCAACCTTTTGGACCTCAGGGACCACTGCATTCATAATTTTAAATCCCACAGACCACTAATATGATCTGCCTAATGACTGGATGGGTGGGCATGTGACTGGGTGGGCGTGGTCAACTCGATCTCACTCACGTTGGGGGGCACCTCGCCGGCTTCTACTCGCCCCTCCCCTCTTAGCCCCTCCTTGCCTGCCCCCTCCAGGCTCCTTAGTGCCCCAACAGAAAGCAGTTATTGGAGCTAAGCAGCCACCATGAGAAAGAGTTGGCAAAACAACTCAGTTCAAATTGGATCTGACCGAGAAGGAGGCTCAGCAGAAGCACCTCACTGAGGACTAGGAGCCTAGGGTTTCCAAGCAGAGAGAAAACCTGCGGGAGTGCAAGGCCAGGTACTGGCGCCTGGAGGCTCAGCAGGCTGAGATGGTCAGCCAGTTCCAGGCCATGATGCAATCCCACTGGAATGAGGCCCTCTGGCTCTTCGCCACCAGCTGCATTTCCCCCCAGCCTTCGCCCAAAGCCCCGCACCAGGAGGCTGAAGCAGACCCCAAATTGGAATTTCTGCTCCCTCCAACCTGCACAAAAAGACCCCAAACGGAGAGACTGCAGCAACACAACCATTCATTGCATGTATCCGGCCCAGGGGCCGTAGTTTGAGGACCCCTGATTTAGTGCAATTAAAAAATACAAATAATTTTTCTGCGGACCACCAAAATTTTCTCATGGGCCACCAGTGGTCCATGAACCACCAGTTGGTGACCGCTGTGTTAAACCATGACTTTACTGTATACTTTTAAAAACCACAACATTGGTTGAGCTCACACACTACGGTGAGTCAAACTGTTACTTCATGTTGTATGAACCCATCTTGGTAAATTATGTTTTATCATGTTGAGAATATAACCTTTGATGGCGACCCCGTAGAAAGAGCAATAGTGAGCACTGAAACCTCCAAGCAATCTGTCTTGTGACTGTGAGAATCTTTTGTCATCTTGCTTCAAGTACGTTCTCAGCCCTCTCCTCCACGCAAACTCTGCTGTCCTTAATGCCCAGGAAATTGCAGAATCGCAGGAAAAGTCCTATGTTAGAGAAGGGGAACCATCACACCTGCGGGCCCACTCCTTCGTGCTCAATTGATTCTGAGAATGACCATGAGAACCCCCAGGATAACTTCTCAGGGATTGATCCTATCAAGTTGATGTGCAGTTGTGTGAAGCTTAAACAATGCTCATTTGGACTTATCTCTAGTTGCAAATAACATTTGCTCTCCTGCATTCTTCAGAATGGAAAGCTGCTTTTTGTAATCAAGTTCTTCCATAACCAGGGAACAGTACAAAATCTGTGTCTGCTGTATTGAGCAGTGACTAGGTTGAGTGGCTCGTTCATGGAATGTGCTCTATCAGCCTCTTCGATGTTCCAGTTTGGTTGTCTGCAAGTCAGGGCTCAAACAGGCAAATGTTTTACGCTGTGGCATCAGCAGAGGGAGCCTGTTCCAAACTTTGAAAGTAACCATATGACTCCCAGATATATTGGAATTTCAGCCCCTAGAATTTGTCTCTATTTTTTTTATATATACCTTTTTGGCATTTACAAAACTCTCTTTTCAAAAAGAGGAATATTCACTTGTGTACAAAGGAATGGATAACATGTATCGGGAAGAAATGCAAATAGTTATGCTAAAATGCATGGCATTGTACCAGGATTATTCAAAACTGCTGCACTATAAAATTTAGCAAGTAAGAATTGAAGAGCCAAAACATCTTAACGTCGGTTCTAATAAGCTTCAACGTTAGGAAATTACATTTTAAGAGCTCGATGAAATTTCATTGCCTCAAAGTAAAGTTGCTATGGAGAATTCTTACACACACACACACACATACACACACACATACACCATAAGAAATGGAATCTTCAAGTACTTGATTGAATAGATTGTACAATACCCAGTTTCCTGATTCTATGCAATTTCTGGTGTTTGGTCCACATCACTGACTTTGAAATATTACAATTAATAAATGTCTGTTCCCATATATTCCACCCAGATTGTAATTTCATATCTAGCTGCAGTGATGAAATAAGACCCATATCTGTGTCAAGCAGTGTTAGGATTTAAAAAAAAAACACCAACTAATTCGCTTACACAAAGATTGATTAATAGTGGGCCTTACTTATACTCACATTTGAGGGAAATACTGTAAAAGATCAAACTATGATATTAGTAGAACTATGTCATTAAGCTGTGATTTGCTTAATAATTGGTACCTACAATTGGCTTTGGGTTCACATACAGTTCTAATGTGCTGGATGGGTTGACACATTATAGCAGGGGTCTCCAACCTTGGCAGCTCAAAGCCTGGAGGACTTCAACTCCCAGAATTCCCCAGCCATCCTTCCATTATATTTTGGATTTTAGTTTCGGACTAGAGTTGGATGACAGCCAGTTTGGTGTTAGGATTAAAGAAAGCATCAGTCTAGAAAACTTATCAGTTCTTGTCCTGCTTTAGGCACAAAGCCAACTGGCTAATCTTAGGCCAGTCATTTTCTCTCAGCCCTAGGAAGGAGGCAATGACAAACCACTTCTGGAAAACCTGGCCAACAAAATTTCAGGGGCTCGTCCAGGCAGTCTTTGAGAATCAGACATCACTGGATGGAAGAAAAAAAATGTGGGGGGTTGGGGGTGGCTTGTATAGTTAAATGCTGGCTGGGGAATTCAGGGAGTTAAAGTCCACACAGCTTGCTGAGTTTCAGAAACGCTATCCTAGAAACCTGACTCAAAGACTTCCTTTGATAATACCTCTGGGATATACACCTTCCAGTTATCATGTAATAGACCGCATTACATTTTATAATACCATCAAAGCAACCATTCCCTCCTTTGTTTTGATAGTCTGGAAATGCCCTACGAGAACCAGCGGTTCCTTTTTATAAAATGGGAACCATAACCTGAGGATCTAATTGGCGGAAGACAGAAAAGGGCTAACTGGGATGGTGATGGTGGAGATAAACTCTCACCTGTCTCAATAATACAGCCATCCCTAGCCCAGGACCCTCCAGATGACTCAAGAGCATAAAAAGAGCACCTCTGGATCTTGCCATAACTCCCCCAAGTCCAGATGATTGTTTCTCACAGAAGCTAAGGGCAGGTATCTCCAGCATGCTTACCCTCTTTGACCACCTCTTCAATTGGTATTTGGGCAAAAGCTGCCACCAGTGTGGAAATCTGTCTTTACTCACAGCTCTCAATAGACCTATTCCCTATGAATTTATCTAGTCTACTTACAAAGAAAGGCGGGGCTAGATGAATCAAATATTGGAATTAAGATTGCCGGGAGAAATAACAACCTCAGATATGCAGATGATACCACTCTAACGGCAGAAAGCGAAGAAGAACTAAAGAGCCTCTTGATGCAGGTGAAGGAGGAGAGTGCAAAAGTTGGCTTGAAACTCAACATTAAGAAAACTAAAATCATGGCATCTGGCCCTCTCAATTCCTGGCAGATAGATGAGGAAGAAATGGAGGTAGTGATAGATTTTATTTTCCTGGGCTCCAAGATCACCGCAGATAGGGACTGCAGCCAAGAAATTAAAAGACGCTTGCTCCTGGGGAAGAAAGCTATGGCAAATCTAGACAGCGTACTAAAAAGCAGAGACATCACCCTGCCAACAAAAGTGTGTATAGTCAAGGCTATGGTTTTCCCAGTTGCAATGTATGGCTGTGAAGGTTGGACCATAAGAAAGGCTGAGCGCCAAAGAATCAAGGCCTTTGAACTCTGGTGCTGGAGAAGACTCCTGTGAGTCCCTTGGACTGCAAGGTGAACAAACCAGTCAGTCCTAGAGGAGATCAACCCTGACTGCTCTTTAGAAGGCCAGATTCTGAAGATGAAACTGAAATACTTTGGCCACCTAAGGAGAAGGAAGGACTCGCTGGAGAAGAGCCCAATGCTGGGGAAGACTGAGGGCAAAAGAAAAATGGGACGACAGAGAATGAGGTGGCTGGATGGAGTCACTGAAGCAGTAGGCATGAGTTTAAATGGACTCCAAAGGATGGTAGAGGACAGGAAGGCCTGGAGGAACATTGTCCATGGGGTCGCGATGGGTCAGACATGACTTTGCAACTAACAACAACAACAACAACTTACAAAGCTAAGTCAATGTCCACCCTCATCTCTCACGCATCAACTAACTATGGATTGCATGAAGAAGCATCTTCTTTGGACTGCCTCCTTAGCTGACCACTTGTGTTTTCAAACCAGGAAAAGAACGTCTGATCATTTCCCATTCCCTGCATGGTTGTTTTTTTTAAAACCTTCCTATTGTATGTCCCCAGCACCACCACCTGTTTTCTAAGCTAATGAGCCCCCCATTGTGCTCCGTTTGAGTCCCTCGTTATGTGGGTTGCCCTCTTCTACTTTTTCTCATGCTCTGTTGCACCTTTTTCCTAAATGTAGCAACGGGAGCTGTGTGCAGTAGTTCTGATGACGACGATGCACCGCATACTTATATATTTCTGCTCCAATGTGCATCACTTTACACTTCCTTGAATGGAACCAGATTTACCATTTGTTTGATAAAAGTCAGATATTTTAAAGAGAATTTTCTGGAGCTCTTCACAATTGCCATTGGATCTCATCACCATCCATGAATTCGGCCAGCTTACTACTTACCCTTAAACTAGGATCTAGTAGGACCAAGTTGAAAAGCATCAGTCCTAACACACAACCTTGTGAGATTTCCTCCCTTGAAAAGGTTATCCTTTTATTGTTGGTTTTCTTTTTCTGCAAGTTAGCAATTTCTAAAAAGACTGATCTTTCAAAGAAAAACCAGAAAGTCCAGTTGCCTCCTGAAAAAGAACCTTTGGGATCTTATCCCATAGTTAAATTACAACTCCCATACTCCCTCACCAGCATGGCCAGTGGCCATGTTAGGAATAATGAGTAGCAATAGCACTTAGACTTATATACCGCTTCACAGTGCTTTACAGCCCTCTCTGAGCAGTTTACAGAGTCAGTCTATTGCCTCCCAACAATCTGGGTCCTCATTTTACCCACCTCGGAAGGATGGAAGGCTGACTCAACCTTGAGCCTGGTAAGATTTGAACTGCCAAATTGCAGGCAGCCGGCAGGCAGCAGAAGTAGCCTGCACTACCGTGAGCAGACATACATAGAAATTACCCATGGCTTGGATCCAGAAATCCGGCAGAAAATTCATTTTCGCGGTGTCCTTAACCTGCTATTTAGACAGACTGCAATAGCAGAATTCATTTTCTGGTATGTGTTTCATGTTTGCCACCATTCTAAATCAATTCATACATTAATTTCTTCCAGAAAACAGATGTAGCAGAATCTATACCTGGCATGATTACGCGCCTCATATGAAAAGCAGTGTCATGCCCTAAGGGCAATATTTCTTAAACTTGGCAGCTTTCAGATGTATCAGCTTCAAGGTCCAGAATTCCCCAGCCAGCAAGGAGTTGAAGTCCACACATCTGAAAGCTGCCAAGGTTCTGAAATGCTGCCCTTAGGGCATGGCCACAAAATTTAAGATAGTATTATTGAGACCCTGCTTGCCTTGTATGTGTAGTGCACATGTAAAAAAAAGGTAGGGCTTAAATCACACTGTTGTGGACACCATTTCAATATTTTGTTTGTATCCCTTAGACACCACCACCCCGTCACAAAGAGAGTGCGCAATATACTGCATTTGAAATACACTTGTGTTGTGTCTGCGCCCCCCGAGCCGGCCCTCCTGCCAGAAAGTGACTTGGAGCCAGGCCTGCTGCCAGAAAGTGACTTGGACAGTGAGGGGGAAGGGCCGTCAGGACTTACCTCGGGAGCACCGGCTTCCCTGGCTCAGCTCTAGGAGCCAGAAATAGGCCAGGTGGAAGAGATAATGAGGCCTCTGTCCCCTGACTTTCCCCCCCCAGGCCACGCCTGCAGACCCAGCTGACAGCAATCAGCCTTGGTTGAACCCTAGGTTTCGTAGGCAGGAGGAGGGAACAACAGAAGCAAGGGTGGGGCAGGCCTAGGAAGTGCTGAGTCATGGAGCCACACCCCACAGGATATAAAAGGCAGTGAGAGCTGCTGTGTCTCTTTGTAACAGGCAAATCCACTGATTAAGAGCTGACGTTTGTTTCTGGGTGACTCACCAGCATCGTGTAAGATAACGGAGGCTCTTGGCAGACGCTGGCTATTCTGCTGCCAGAGCTGATAGTGCCGGCTAATTAAGCCATCACTCAGACGGAGGCGAGGGAGGACAGAACAACCCGTTAGATTTTACCCAGTCATGTTGCAGGGCAGGTGGGTAATTTACCTTGAAGGATCTTGTGCAAACCCATCACATTTGACTGACTAACTAGTAGGGGAGACGTGATAGCAGTGTTTCAATATCTCAGGGGCTGCCACAAAGAAGAGGGAGTCAAGCTTATTCTCCAAAGCACCTGAGGGCAGGACAAGAAGCAACAGGTGGAAACTAATCAAGGAGAGAAGCAACTTAGAACTAAGGAGAAATTTCCTGACAGTTAGAACAATTAACCAGTGGAACCACTTGCCTCCAGAAGTTTTGAATTCTCAACACTGGAAGTTTTTAAGAAGAGATTTGACAGTCACTTGTCTGTGATTGTATAAGTTCTCCTGCTTGAGCAGGGTTTTGGACTAAAACAGGGGTCTCCAACCTTGGCAACTTTGAGACTTGTGGACTTCAATTCCCAGAGTTCCTCAGCCAGCAAAGTGAACTTCTGGGAGTTGAAGTTCACAAGTCTTAAAGTTGCCAGGGTTGGAGACCCCTGGACTAGAAGACCTCCAAGGTCCCTTCCAACTATTCTATTCTATTCTATTCTATTCTATTCTATTCTATTCTATTCTATTCTATTCTATTCTCCTCGTTTTTTTTGTTTTGTTTTGTTTTTACATTTATACCCCGCCCTTCTCCGAAGACTCAGGGCGGCTTACAGTGTATAAGGCAATAGTCTCATTCTATTTGTATATTTTTACAAAGTCAACTTATTGCCCCCCCAACAATCTGGGTCCTCATTTTACCTACCTTATAAAGGATGGAAGGCTGAGTCAACCTTGGGCCGGGCTTGAACCTGCAGTAATTGCAGGCTTTGTGTTCTTAATAACAGGCTTTACCAGCCTGAGCTATTCCGGCCCTTTGTCTCCTCTCCTCTCCTCTCGTCTCCTATCCGATGGTTCACTTAACCAATGCTTAGCACATGGCACCAACACAACTGTAAATAAGCAAGAGCACTTTGCCACTCAGAAACGACGGCACAACCAGATCCTTTTAATACCCTTTCCCAAAACACAGATGGTGGAGCAATTGAGATTGCTGACCTTCCCCCCTGTCCCCCCTCCACATTCCAGGACACACAACGGTCATTGGAGTGAAGTAGGAGGCTTAGCCTGATCTCAACGATTTCATTCCTCGGCTAACATTCCAGCAGATGCCGATGTTTTGACGGCCCCACTTGGTTTGACTTCATTATTGATTCTGAATGATGTGGAGCCCGGGAATTCACTGGCAGTCTGTCCAGTGGGTTAAGCCAGCTATGGAGCGCTGAGGGTTCCTTCAACCTTTGATGTGGGATGAAAAAGAAACAGCTTTCTGCCTGAAGCAGAATTCATACACCAGCCCTGCTAACCCAGCCTTATACTATGGATGCAAGAGTGGAAGGAGAAGTTTTATGGGAAAGAAATCACTTTGGTTTCTGGTTGGGAAGGGAATACTCAGGAAGTCATCATACTTTCCATTCGTTTTTAAATCAGAAAATTTGGGCAAGGTATATTGGTGGAGAGTGGAAGATAAAGAACATCTATGCAATAGATGTTGCTGTGTGGATTATTTCTGTTCCAGATATCAGCCATTGCATTGCAACAGCCGTGGTGGCACAGTGGTTAGAATGCAGTATTGCAGGCTAACTCTGCCCATTGCCAGGAGTTCGATTCTCACCGGCTCAAGGTTGACTCAGCCTTCCATGATGGGTAAAATGAGGACCTAGATTGTTGGGGGCAATAGGCTGACTCTGTAAACCGCTTAGAGAGGGCTGGAAAGCACTGTGAAGCAGCATATACAGTAGTGGCCAAAATTGTGGAAACCTTTTGGGAAAAGTGTCTTTTCTAAAGCTAGCTAATAACACCACTTTTTTTTGAAGTAGTACCATAAAATTATATATCAATGGAAATATAATTTAATCAAGAATGTAATACAGTAACTTTTATGAAGGATTTGCTATTAGAAATAGCAGTTATGAAGAAGAAAAGTAAAATGATATATACAAAAATTATCACCATATCAGTTAATACTTAGTTGGGTAACCTTTAGCATGAATTATGGCCTTACAACATCTTCCATAGAGTGAACCAAGTCTTTGAGTTCTGCAGCTTTTATAATGTGAAATCAAGATTGAACGATTAACTGGGTTTTATTGCTGGGTCGCTTCTGACTAACAAGTTTCTTTAGTCAGCTCCATAGATTTTCAATTGGGTTAAAGCCCTGGGCTATTCCCAGGCCATTCCAGCAGTGGAATAGGATTATCTTGAAACTCCAAAAAATTAGTGGTGTTATTAGCCATCAAACCTCAAAAATACACTTTTCCCAGTTTCCACAATTTTGGCCACTACTGTAAGTCTAAGTGCTATTACAATTGCATTGTGTTGCGTTGCATTGCATTGCGTTGCGTTGCAATACATCCTGTCCTATCCCATCCCATCCCACTCTGAATTTTCTCCAGTGTATACAAAGAGGTATAAGAGGGCAGACAAGAGGAATAAAGATGATAAGGGATCTGGAGGCTAAACCATATAATGAATGATTGAGGGAAGGAACAAGGTATGTCTAATCTAACGAAGAGAAGGGCTAGGGCTGATGTGACAGCAGCCTTCCAGTACTTGAGGGTTGTCAAGTCCCTGAATTCCGATCATGATTCTGGGGATGCTCTGATGGTCGTTAAGTATGAGGACCAATTGCAGATCACTTTTTCCAGCGCCGTTGTAACTTTGATCGGTTGCTAAACAAATCGTAGTAATTTGAGGACTACCTATACCCCAGCAGGAAGAACCTGTGCAAAGTGGATGAGGTTAAACAGAAAAACTCACTTCCTTGTTGTCTGGCCCTCCGTTTTTAATCTCTCTTTCTGACTATCTGTTTCCCCCTGCAGAGATTTTTTTTCCTCCCACTGTGTAGTAAGAGGCTGCTGGAAAGGTTGGGCTTTTTTCCCTCTCCAAAAAGTTTGGTATGAACTTTGGCAAAAAGGATGTTAACCCATGAATTAAAGGTTACATGTGGTGACTCGTTTGCTGGGGAAGGGGGCAACGTATAACCGATTTATGTCATTGAAGGGAATATATTCAGAGTTCTGGCATCTCTACTCCCACGTAAATTAAATTGCGTGGTCAAGTTTTAGCTTGCAGTATTTTCCCACGAAAGAGCAGTGAACAGGGCAAAGATGGGGGTGGGGAGGGGGGAATAGCATCTCTTTCTTTCTTTCTTTCTTTCTTTCTTTCTTTCTTTCTTTCTTTCTTTCTTTCTTTCTTTCTTTCTTTCTTTCTTTCTAAGGCTCGAAACAAAAGGTTTAAATTTTTTATACATCCCTGATGATGGTTAGCTGAGGACATGGCAAAGAATCTGGAAAAATGCAAAAGGAATGTAGTGAGAAGCATTCAGAATTCAATTCCAGAAGAAGAAAAAAAGTAAAGTGAAGAAAAAGCAAGAGTTTTATTTATTTGCTTGGTCTTAAGTTTCGCTCTATAATAACCTGATTCCTGATATGGCTGATACCACAGCAAGCGCAGCAGCATCTGGAAAGGCCTCTGGTCCAAATAATTTCATCTTTTCCCATCTGGAAATGGCTGTTGGATAAGATTGGTAAGAAGGAACTCTCAAATTTCCTGAGTCTTTCCATCCCCTTGGAATTTCCTTCCTTCCTTCCTCCCTCTTTCCTTGGTTCTTTGCTCCCTCCCCTTTTTTCCCTCCTCTTCCTCCCTCCCTCCTTTCTTTCTTCCTTCCCTCCCTCCCTCCTTCCTTTCTTCCATCCTCCCTTCTTCTTTTCCTTTTTCCTTTCCTTCCTCCCTCCCTCCCTCCCTTCTTCTCTCCCTCCTTTCTTCCTCCCTTTTCTTCGTTCTTCATTCCTTTCCCCTTCCTCTTTCCCTCCCCTTCCTCCTTCCTTTCCTTCTTCCCTCCCTCCTTCCTTTCTTCCATCCCTCCCTCCCTCCTTCCTTTCCTTTTTCTTCCTTTCCTCCCTCCCTCCCTCCTTTTTCTTCCATCCCTTCCTTCTTTACTTTTTCTTCCTTTCCTCCCTCCCTCCCTTCCTTCGTTCTTCGCTTCCTCCCCCTTCCTCTTTCCCTCCTCTCCCTCCCTTTCTTCCTTTCCTCCCTCCCTCCCTCCTTTTGCTTCCTTCTTCCCTCCCTCCCCTTCCTTCCCTTCCTTCCTTTCTCCCTCCCTCTTTCCTTCCTTCGTTCTTTGTTCCATCCCCTTCCTCCTTCCGTCCCCTTCCTCCTTCCCTCCCTCCCTCCCTCCCTCCTTGCTTCCTTCCTTCCTTCCTTCCTTCCCTCCCTCCCTGCCGTTAACTTGTGGTGCTAAAGGAAAACATTCACACCCAAATGCCCAATCAAATGGATCACTAGTATAAATCTCTTTACAAACATTCATGTGCATCTAAGGCCCGGAGGTTCTCCCCGACTCCCCCAGCCCGTTCTTCAGATGAGGCTCCCTCAATGAAAAAAACAGCTGGCCTCCTTCCCGGTGCAGAAGATGATCTGCATTCAACAACTGCACTCAATTCTGGGAAACTGCTGCAGACCGAGGCCTGTTTTTGGCCATAGAAGTTTTTATTCCTTCCCTCTCCCAAAATAACGCGGCTGTGATGTTTTTCTGCAAATCTAACTTTAATATTTATTTATTCGTTAGATTTATAGTCTAGCGTTCCTCCAAGGCAGCGTATGCACCATTCCCTCCTTTCAGTTTCCTGCCCACCAACATTCCTCAGAAGTCAGGAGCAGAGCTGCTGGCCTAAAAATCACGGTGTGATCCCTGTGTCGGTCATAACTGCATGCCAGTTGCTAAACGTCTCAATTTTGATCCTGTGACTACAGCAGGGGTGTCAAACTCGATTTCATTGAAGGCCGCAGCATCAGGGTTGTGTTTCAACTTGGGGGTGGCAGGGGTGTGTGGCCAGCTCGACGTCACTCATAGAAGCTCCGTTTTCATCCATGGTGATCTCCTGCAGCCCTCTGCATTGTAGCCCTCCCGAGTTCCGTTTTCACTGGCAGAGGGCTGCAGGAGGCCATCGCAGCCGAAAACAGAGCCTGGCAAGGCCGCACACAGCCTCCCTGAACTCTGTTTTCAGTGGCAGCGGGTTGCAGGAGGCTATCGCAGCTGAAAACAGAGCCTGGCAAGGCCGCACACAGCCTCCCTGAACTCCGTTTTCACTGGCAGAGGGCTGCAGGAGGCCATCGCAGCCGAAAACAGAGCCTGGCAAGGCCGCACACAGCCTCCCTGAACTCCGTTTTCAGTGGCAGAGGGTTGCAGGAGGCTATCGCAGCTGAAAACGGAGCTTGGCCAGGCCACACACAGCTTCTCTTAACTCCATTTTCGTTGGCAGAGGGTTGCAGGAGGTCGTAGCGGCCAAAAACGGAACCAGGAGGACAGCATGTCGCCCTCCTGAGCTCTCTTTTCACTGACAAAGGCACCACGGGCTGGTCCTTTGCTGTTTCCAGGGTGGGCCTGAGGGCTGTATTTAAACACCCTATGGGTCGCATCTGGCCTGTGGGCCTTGAGTTTGACACCCCTGGACTACGGGGATGTTACAAGGGCTGTGTGAAAAATGGTCATCATTTTTTTCCAGTGCCGTCGTAACTTTGAACAGTCACTAAACAAATGATTGGCAAGTTGAGAACTGCCTTTCTATAATATAGTGAATGTATATAAATCACATAATAGTGTTCAATGTGTATGATCTTCTAGGGCTGCATCATTAGCTATTCAGGGCCGCAGGTGGCCTCTGGGCCTTGGGTTGGACATGCCTGCTTTAACCAATGGATTTTTGGAGGGCTTTTCGTACCTTCAACTCAGTCTTGACTTTCTAGCAATTGCTTGGAAAAATCCCTGCCATTTTCTTGGCAAGGTTTTCAAAAAATGGTTTGCCATTGCCTCCTTCCTAAGGCTAAGAGAAAGTGACTGGCCTAAGGTCTCCCAGCTGGTTTTGTGCCTAAGAGAAGACTAGAACTCACAGTTTCTAGCCTTGTGCCTTAATTACTACAACAATTTGCCTCTCTTTTAACAATTTAGGACTCTGATACTTATTTAAGGAACTATAACTCTTTCACATACCTATCCTAACATTAGGCTGAGCGCCAAAGAATTGAACTCTGGTGCTGGAGAAGACTCCTGCGAGTCCCTTGGACTGCAAGGCGATCAAACTGGTCAGTCCTAGAGGAGATCAACCCTGACTGCTCTGTAGAAGGCCAGATCCTGAAGATGAAACTCAAATACTCTGGCCACCTAATGAGAAGGAAGGACTCACTGGAGAAGAGCCGAATGCTGGGAAAGATTGAGGGCAAAAGAAGAAGGGGACGGCAAAGAATGAGGTGGCTGGATGGAGTCACCGAAGCAGTCGATGTGAGCTTAAATGGACTCCAGAGCAGGGGTCTCCAACCTTGGTCCCTTTTAAGACTTGTGGACTTCAACTCCCAGAGTTCCTCAGCCAGCTTTGCTGGCTGAGGGACTCTGGGAGTTGAAATCCACAAGTCTTATAGGGACCAAGGTTGGAGACCCCTGCTCCAGAGGATGGTAGAGGACAGGAAGGCCTGGAGGAACGTTGTCCATGGGATCGTGATGGGTCGGACCCGACTTCACAACTAATAACAACAACCTAACATTAGATGTTGTGGGATGGCCCTGATCATCTCATGGATTCTTCTCTAGAGATTCTTCTCTTAACACGATGGTCTAACTTTGGAAAGCCTTCCTCTGCCACCCTTGTTTGCTTTTATTTTTACTCTGGCATTCAAGATTTAAGCATCCTCTTCTAGCTGTGTCCAACTGGTCCTTATTTAAATACCTCCCTCTTATGCGTCTCTTCGTGTGTGATGGCTACTGCTATTTTAATCTTTCAAAGCTTTGGTTCTCTTCAGATCATTTTAGTGCTTTATCCCATCTATTTATGGACTGCCATCCATCCTGAAATTAAAAGATTAACAGAAGAGGAAATGTAAGGAGATGGGATCAATTGAAAATGATTATGGCATCACTCTCCCAAAGGTGTTTTTTCAAGAGGCAACTGGGTTTTCTTTGTTTTTCCTCGAAGACGTTTCCTTCTCATTCAAAATGCTTCTTCAGTTCAGTTCAGTTCTGAAGAAGCTTTTTGGATGAGAAGGAAAAACAAAGAAAGTCCAGTTGCCGCTTAAGAAAGCACCTTTGGGACAACCATGACCTGGATGGCTGAGAAACCCCATAAACATATGGCATCACTAATTACTTTAACCTGAAATAGTATGAGACAAGCTTTAAATAATCCTGTTGTAGTGGCCAATGGAAGTGGCCTTGAGGAAGATATATTCAACAATTGATCAATAAACAACAGTTTAGTCCCAAAAGTGAGAATGGGGTGAGGAAGAAACTCAATATTTCCCATTCTCGATTCTCTTTGTTATAAGAAGGGGAGAGAAGATTTGCTAAGTTTTCAAGATGTTACATTCTTATCAATAAAGTAGAATGCCAGTAAAATTTGGAGACTGACATGGACTACTTTGAAGGGTTTTTTACACATTCCCAAAGGTGCTTTTTCCAAAAGGAATCTGGCCTTTTTTCACCCCCTTTGAAAACATTTCGCTTCTCATCTAAGAAGCTTCTTCAGTTCATTGATGAGAAGCAAAACATTTTCAAAGGGGGTGGGAAAACCCCTCATAGAATATCCAGTTGCTTTTGGAAAAAGCACCTTAGGGCCTCTGGTGGCTCAGGCTGCTAAGACAGTCTGTTATTAACACAGCTGCTTGCAATTACTGCAGGTTCTAGTCCCATCAGGCCCAAGGTTGACTCAGTCTTCCATCCTTTATAAGGTAGGTAAAATGAGGACCCAGATTGTTGGGGGCAATAAGTTGACTTTGTATATAATATACAAATGGATGAAGACTATTGCTAACATAGTGTAAGCCGCCCTGAGTCTTCGGAGAAGGGCGGAATATAAATGCAAATTAAAAAAAAAACCTGGATGACTGAGAACCTTTGTAGACATTTTACACACTCATTGATTCCCTAAAAATAAAGCACATAAAGAAGAAACACCGATTAATTTGTAGGATTGTTGTTGTTTTTTTACTTTAGAAACCACGGGCTTCCAAATTATGAGATCAGCAATACAAGTGTATTTAAACTGTCTTTAAAAGAAAAAAGATAAACCGCTATTCCTAACCGAGCATTAAAAGACCTCAGGCAGGAACTGTAGCTGAGCTTCGACGAAATGAGAAACCTGCATCCCTGTATAAAAGTGCGACTTCATGATTATTATTTTTTTTTTTGAAAACCAGGTCTTTGTGATTTTAGGAGGCATCACTTTAGCATTTCCGAAATCGGGCTATTTGCTCACTTTCCCCTTGCAGCCCTTACAAATGCATGGTGAGCAGCTCAGTTGCGTGACATGGAACTTCAGGCTCACTGACCCGACCCACAAACGGGGTTTGTGTTCCTACACAGACGTACGCAACCTGGAATGTGTAAGTCCATCCAGAGCAATATTTTTTTCCACGATCAGATTTTTAGTTAAGGCAAAAAAACCCGCATGAGCCCCTTGGGAAGAAAGCCATCCAAACTATGTCTCCGTCGGCAACAGACCTTGGCTGATGAATTAAACAGCCAGCGTTGCAATCTTCATGGCAAATACTGATCAGCCTGCCTGCCCCCAGCCTCACTCTTGGGCAATGCCTAAAATCTGACGTAGCCAAGACAACACCGTTTCCTTGGGGTGCCGGATCAAATGATAGGACCTGTTTTCATAGGAATTTCCTGGGATAAGGAAATGCTCCCCCCCTAAAAAGCTCTTTTGAGGCTCCCAAAAGCCTGTCAGAAGACTCGCCTTGGCTTTCCAGTTTTGCATAGTTGAGTAGGTCAATGTGATCAAGCCTAGGCCAGCTCCTGTGTTTCCTGTCTATGCTGGGTGCCACCAATGCCGTTCTTGGCTGGCCGAGATCCAAGGATTTCGAATGGCCCGAATTTGGGAACTCTCTCTTTGTGCATTCATGAAAGTTATCCACCAAGGTGCCTGAGTGGGGCGTGCTATCCATATCGATAACTACGTGGCTGCCTCTAAGGGTGTCGTCCCTGGGCAGAACGCGGTTGCATCCAGGCAGGAAAGCCCACGACAGTCTCCGTACCTCCTCCTTCTCCTCTGGCAACCTACAACTGCTTTTCAACTCGTGGACACCCACCCGAGAAACGCTCTGCTTTTCGAGCAGACAGTTGTTCAGCTTAATGAGAGGCAAAGGCAGGGCGTTGACAGCTGTAGAGAGAACGGATTCTGCTCCGCGAGCGAAGGAGAAGGCTCCGTTCTCCGGCACGGCATTGCCGGAGTCCGAACGGATGCTCAAGAGAGACAGTGAGGGTGAGATGCTCTTGTGATGAAAGAATTGGGCCGTGGTTTGGAGCCTGCTGGAATTGCAGCTGTTGACCCATTTCTTCACGGGGCTGGAACAAGACTGGAAGCCGCTGGAAGAAAGGTCCACCTCGTAGTAGCCTTCTACACATTCAGCGTTGTCCCTGAGGGTGGAGGAGGTGGTCCTTCTCCTTTGAAAGTAATCGCTGGCGGGTTCCGGGTCCTGCGGGAAATTCAGGCCCATGGAATAGAGCTCCTGCTGCATCAACAAGCGAGTCTCCATGTCTCGGTTTTCGTACAGCATCGTATTAGCGCAGATGAAGATAAAGAGACCCACGCCCATGACGACCGGCCCAATGAGCTTCAATTTCTCACTGTGGATGATGGAGCGAGCTTGGGGAGAAACCTTCATTTCCTTCCTGATGTCTCCGGTGACATTGGAGCTCCCTGGCCTGCCGCTGCCGGACTTTGTACGGTGAGGCCAATATCCGATCACGGCAATGGTCATTCCCACCAAGACCACCGAGATCCCCACCATCACGAAGACTCCTGAGGGTGAGCGCATCCGAAGCTGTCCCTTCACCACCGTCTGCGGGGAGGGCTTGCGCCGAAACCTGCCCCTGTGCCACCGAGAAGGCGCGGAAGAGCCTGATGTTTTCTTCTCTGGCGTGTTGTGGGTCTTCATGGCTTCGGCAACTTCAGTTATATGGTCAGTTCCTCTTGGGTTGTCTATAAGTCATCTTAAGAAGAGAGAGAGAGAGAGAGAGAAGAAAAAGGGTTAATCAACCAGGAGGTAGAACATACAACATAGATCAGGGGTGTCAAACTCAAGTTCTGGGGGCCAGATCTGGCCCGCAGGGTGCTTAGATCTATAAATAGCAAAGGAGCAGCCCGCAGTGCCTCTGCCAGTGAATAATGGAGCTCCAAGGCCCTCCCGAGCTCCGTTTTCACTGGCAGAGGGTTGCAGGAAGTTGTCGCACCCAAAAACAGAGCTCGGGAGCCCGTTTTTACTGGCAGAGCCCTCGGGCCACCACAGGCGTCCTGGACACAAGCAACGCCAAGCTGGCCATGCCCACACTGGGCCCTGAGGTCAAACACAACCCTGATGCATCCCTCAATGAAATCAAGTTTGATACCCCTGACATAGACTGATAGGTTTCTGAGGGCTTTTAGTCCAATCCCTTGCCTAAATAAGGCATGAGACCTTATTCCATCCCGGACAGTATGAATGTAATTGGAAGGCTGTGATTCATCACGAAGGGATTATAAATACATATACTAACAGCGGCAAGGATTACGTTGGCTAAATACTGGGAAAATGAAAACACTCCGCCAGACAGAGAAGTGATTCGGAAAATTTTAGAATGTGCAGAAATGGATAGGTTAGCTTTTAAAATTAAAGATAAAGAAAACTCGGAATACTACCGGATGTGGAACAGTTTTTGTGAGTGGCTAGAGAAAATAGGTAGGAATTAGAGGGAAAAAAGACTATGAATGTCTGTATTAAAATAGAGACGGTTTTCAACTATAAGTATGATAATCTACAAAATGTAAATAGATATAAGAGAACCCAGTTTAAACTATTGGGTTATACTATTACAATTAAATCTACTACAAGTTTTATCATATTATAGTTACTGTTACTAGTTACTGTTATGAATTTATGTGTTAATATCTTTTTTTTTATTCTGGTCTTTGTTTGTGTAACTGACATACCCTGCATTCATACACTGTATTCAAAAATGCTTATAAATAAAATATATATAGACAAAGTTTAAAAACAAGGGGAAAAAAGGGCTGATAAAGACCTCCTAAGTCAATGATGGCTAACCTTTACTGGACCGAGTGCCCAAAGTGCATCCAAACCCCCAAAATGCAATGCGTGTGCTGCTCCCTGCATGCGGCCCATCCCCCTGCACATGCATGACAGAAACCCGAAGACCAGCTGGCTGGCAGGAGGCGCACGCACTTGTGCAGCACAGCTGAACTGTGGCAACGGCTCGTGTGCTATTAGAGAAGGCACTGCGTGCCACCTCATCATGGTCCTAAGCTTTCCTGCTCAACCGACAGATCCAACTCTAAGCTCTACTACTGACCCAAGATGGGTTTATACACAGAGAGGGTCTCATCTTGTACAACGTAGAACTTCAAGTACGTTGACAAGATACTAGAGGCACGTGTTCTTTGCATAACACAATAACTTCGTCACAAAAAGCTTCGGATCAGAGAAAAGGGATAGCTCAGCTCTAATCAACAACCAAACCCTTTTGGATAAAAATTTGGTGGATTTTACAAAATGTTTTGAAAAAGAAGATAAAGTTCCTGCCGCAATTTTTCTTGTTGGGAATTATTACGGATTGTACAGTAATTGAGACTAAATTGATTTTAAATCTAATAACTGCAGCAAGATTACTAATAGGACAATATTGGAAGAAAAAAGAAGTACCAACAATAGAAGAATGGATATTGAAAGTTGCCAATTTGGCTGAGATGGCGAAGATATCAGCCTTTTTGAAAGACAATACGCAAGAAAGATACTTAAAGGAATGGAAAAAATGGATTGACTATATTCAACGTAGATATCAGACTAAGAGTTATCAGACTGTTTTTGAATGATTATGATGTATTATTTTTGATTGCTTTTGGGGGAAGTTAGGAATTGATGATTGTAGGGGTATAATTAAGTTGGGACGAAAATTTTTTAGCAAATGTTTGTTTTATTTTTAACTATACCTTGTGCTCGTTCCGGGAAGTCGGGGGGGGGGGAGGGGGGTTGCGAAGGGAGGGGGGAGGAGGGGGGGAAAGGGGGAAAAAAATTTGTAAAACTTTTTGAATAAAAAAAAAACAAAAAAAACAACCAAACCCTTTTGTGAATTAAAAACAAAAGCTAGATTGAAACCCGAGTTTCGAATCCTGATCCTAACCTAACCCTTCTTGGCCAGCTCAGCTAGCCTAGAGGGGGAAATTGCTTTCTAGATTTGGTAATGAATTTATTCCAATAGTAAGACCCTTGCATACGTTATAAAGGTGTGAAACCATGTCCCCAAAAGCCCATTTACTAGTGTGTGTGTTGTCTTTGTGGCCTTCCACATGCTCTCTGCAGCCTTTGGAGACCAAAGCAATGGGCCAGTCTTGCCGTTTTTCCATTATCTCAGCCCTTTATATCTGTCCTAATTTTTTTAAAAGTGGGTCTGGTGATACCACGCAGGAGCTCAAGGTGAGTTGCAGACTGCCACATTGCTAGAAACATGATTTAAAGCTAATACGACAATGTATTGAGCATGCAAGTAAACCCAACATAAATTCTTTGTTTTCATTTAATCATTTTAAGGTATTATCTGTCTCTGGGAAAAGACATTAAGTGAACAAGCTTTAGAATGACAAATGTGTTCCTGTCCCAAACTGTCAAATTCTGACACCGGGAGGAATTATAGGAAGAAAGAGGAAGGGATTTTTAAAAGTTCAAAAACATGAATCCACCAACATCATGTAATCCCTAAAGATATAAATAAATTCAGAGGTAACTATAGCTCTACAGTAGTGGCCAAAATTGTGGAAACCTTTTGGGAAAAGTGTATTTTTTAAAACTATCTAATAACACCACTTTGTTTTGGAGTAGTACCATAAAATTATATATCAATGGAAATTTAATTTAATGAAGAATGTAATGCAATAATTTTTATGAAGGATTTGCTATTACAGTATCAGTTACAGTATAAAGAAGAAAAGTGAAATGTAGAAAAAATGAGATATACAAAAATGATCACCATGTCAGTTAATACTTACTTGGGCAACCCTTAGCATGAATTACAGCCTTACAACGTCTTCCCATAGAGTGAACCAAGTCTTTGAGTTCTGCAGCTGTTATAATGTGAAACCAAGATTGAATGATGGCTTCTATTAACTGGGTTTTATTGCTGGGTCGCTTCTGACTAACAAGTTTCTTTAGTCGGCTCCATAGATTTTCAATTGGGTTAAGGTCTGGGCTATTCCCAGGCCATTCCAGCAGTGGAATAGGATTGTCTTGAAACTCCAAAAAAAAAAAAAAAGTGGTGTTATTAGCCATCAAACCTCAAAAATACACTTTTCCCAAAAGGTTTCCACAATTTTGGCCACTACTGTACACACATGTACCAGATATTTCATAGACAGGCAATATCCTGACTCTGTAAATTGCTTGGAGAGGGCTGGAAAGTGGCTCACCAAGCTAATGCAGCCTGTTATTAACACACAGCTGCCTGCAATTACAATTACTGCAGGCTCGAATCCCACCAGGCCCAAGGTTGACTCAGCCTTCCATCCTTTATAAGGTAGGTAAAATGAGGACCCAGATTGTTGGGGGGGCAATAAGTTGACTTTGTATATAAATATACAAATAGGATGAGACTATTGCCTTATACAATGTAAGCTGCCCTGAGTCTTCGGAGAAGGGCGGGATATAAATTCAAATAAAAAAAAAAAGCATTGTGAAACGGTATATAAGTCTAAATGCTACTGCTACCAGTATTAATAAAATCAATGGGGAATCCAGATTTGCTTTACAAACCTTGTTACTAACTTAACCATCTGCAGTGGTTCACTTAACAACGGTGGCAAGAAAGGTCACAAAACGGGGCAAAACTCACTTAACAGATGCCTTGTTAGCAACAGAAATTTTGAGCTCCACTGTGGTCATATGTTGAGAACTACCTGTAGTGTGTTAATTTGCTATACGTCCTGCTGGCAGATGAAATTTTTTTTATCATTTCTGCAAAAAGTTATGATGGCATTGCAAACTGTTACGCGGTGCTGCCTCTGTTTCAACGTGATTCATGCTAATGTTTTATACCTTCTCAGCCATTATGGCAATAAAATAACATGACCCTTATTTTTGCTTATCAGCCTTGGTCCAACCTCTTGATTGTTTCTCTTGTCTACTACAATGTCTCTAACGCAGGCATCAACATCGCGCAGAAGAATTTTGGGAATGAGCTGTCTTTCTTCAACTATTCAAGAATTCAAAACTCTCAGCTAAAAAAAATAAAAAAATCCTAACACTCAAAGTTCTAAGATGTCAGTTTAAGAGTTTCATACTATGAAAATAATCTAGTCAGTCACTGTTCCTAAATAACCACTTGAGCAGCTTTGGTTCTTCGCCTCATGAAAAGAGAACTAGAAATATCGCACGATGCCTTACCAAAACGTAACTCATCTTACTTAAGGCTTACTTGGAGGCTCATGTTTCTAGCAATATAAGCAGACTGCAACTCACCTTGAGCTCCTGCCTTGTACCAGTGGTGGGATTCAAAATGTTTTACTACGGGTTCTGTGGGCATGGCTTGGTGGGCATGGGATGGCTTGGTGGGTGTGGCAGGGGAATGATACTGTAAAATCTCCATTCCCACCCCATTCCAGGGGAAGGTTACTGCAAAATCCCCATTTCCTCCCGATCAGCTGGGACTTGGGAGACAGAGAATAGATGGGGGCTGGGCCAGTCAGAATTTTTTCTACCGGTTCTCTGAACTACTCAGAATTTCTGCTACCGGTTCTCCAGAACTGGTCAGAACCTGCTGAAACCCACCTCTGCATCACACCCACTTTTTAAAAATTAGGACAGATTCAGTGGGCTGGTTTAGAAGTAATGAAGGCCAGTCCTAGAGAAACTGAAGCAGTGGTGGAATTCAATTTTATTTTACTACCAGTCCTGTGGGTGTGGCTTGGTGGGCGTGGCAGGGGAAGGATATTGCAAAATCTCCATTCCCATCCCACTCTGGGGTCAGCCAGCGGTGGTATTTGGCAGTTCTCTGAACTACTCAAAATTTCCGCTACTGGTTCTCCAGAACCTGTCAGAACCTGCTGAATAGCACTCCTGAACTGAAGGTCTACCCAAAGAGAAGACCTCACCTGGACTCCCCTAGATCACGTTTGCGAATGGAACAGGGGTCTTCAGTTCTACCTCTTTAAGAATGTCTGCAAGTCCAGCATTCAGGTTGTGATCCTTTAACCTACAGAGCTCAAGATGGTTTCAAATGCCTCTTGGAAGTAGGTCATCATGGTACCCATTTTAGACCTCACCTGGAAATCCAATGACTTTTCATCAAGGGAGATCTGGCTGACCTATTCAGTCCCTCCCCCCAAAAGCAAGCGCTACCTGGATAAGACTAGCGTAACTTGCTTGGTAGAGGTTGCCAAGTATGATAATGAAGTTTATACAGATCCTAATTTTAAAAGGAATGCAACCAAACCATTTGGGGATTCTATAAGAATTAATATCTCACCGGATGCCCTTCACATGCATTGGGATTGTAATTCCCTAGGAAATCTGGACAATGACATTCCAGCGGACTCAGGAAGACACAAGATAGAGAGACAGATTTGAAGAGAAAACAATTCAGGAAAATCACGTAGATATTTTTTTTTTAAGTGGCTCCGACTTTGAGGCAGATTTAACATGACAACGATTGCTAATATTCATTTATCTGGAATTAAATACAACTAAAAAAAGCAGAGCAAGACAGAACTTAACTCAGAGCCAGAGAAAGCTGCTATATGCAGAGTTCAAAATCATAATGTTATTATTAGAATTCTCAAAAAAAGTTACATAACCTTTCATAACCATGTGTCTGGTTTTTTGTTTAAAAAAAAGTTCTGGGACTATTACTGAAATGGACTGATTAAGTCTATATTTTGGCAGGAGATATTTGACCTTTCTAAATAAAAAGTTACTTATGGCACTTGCTTCCAAGGTCAACTTATGATTCAACTGTGAATTCTGTCCATCCCTATAAACTGTTCTGTGCTACCCCTTGGCATTTTAATTCAAAGAGCAGGGAGAGTCAGATTAGTGACAATTCAGAATGACAAATGCTACAGAAATGGAAACATTAGTGACATCCCAAAATATACTGAAAGCTGCTTGCCTGTGATTTTAATATTTAAGAATTCCGCAGGGTTTTTTTAAAAGTTCAGATAATGGAACTTTGGAAATCTTTCTCTACTAATAAAACATGCTACGTCTGTACAGATTTGTATATGTAGACTATCAGTCAATCAATCATCTATCTATATATGAATAGGATGAGTGCAAGCACTATTGAGAATTCCGGTTGACTTGGAAGTATCAGGAATCCATGTCTGTTCAAGCAATTAACAGTTCAGAAAAGGAACTCAGCCAAATGTTGCTGATCTCACAATGCCAACACCCTGCCGGGTCAGACACCTGTACAGATTTATCAACCATGACTTTGTCAACTTCCTTCTTAATGCCACTCAGTTAGTGGCAGCCTCCAATTTTTGTACTAACACAATTTTGCACTGTAGTCAAGAGCTGGAGCATTAGGGAAACATTGGAAACATTATCCCAAGAAGCTTTCATTACTATATAGGACAGGGGTGTCAAACTCAAGGCCCGCAAGCCAGATCCGGCCCACGAGATGCTTAGATCTGGCCACCCTGGAAACATTGGAAGGATCGGCCCGTAGTGCCTCTGCCAGCAAAAACAGAGCTTGGGAGGACCGCGCATGGCCCTCCCAGGCTCCGTTTTCGGCCGTCAAGACCTCCTGCAGCCCTCTCCTGCAGCCCTCTGCCAGCAAAAATGGAACCCAGGGAGGCTGTCACTGCTGAAAATGGAGCCATGGCGGGCCTCATGTGGCCTCCCCGGTCTCAGTTTTTGCTGGTAGAGGGTTGCAGGAGGCTGTCACGGCCGAAAACAACCTTGATGAGTGACATCAATCTGGTCACGCCCCCCTGGCCACACCCATCCCGGCCATGCCCATCCCGGCCACGCCCCTGGCCCAGGGATGAAATCTACTTACCTTCCTTACCAGCTCGGAAGTCCACAGGCCGCCTGTGCACGCCGCCTGTGCACGCAAAACCTTCTACGCATGCACAGAAGGTAAAAAACACATTACTTCCCGGTTAAAACCAAGAAGTAATGACACCTGGGTGCCACCGGGGTTCAGTGACCGCTACCAGATCGCCGAACCACTGGCCATGATCACTACCGGATCGCGAGATCCGGTAAGAACTGGGAGCATTTCATTCCTGCCCTCCTGAGGTCAAACACAACCTTGATGCGGCCCTCAATGAAATTAAGTTTGACACCTCTGATATAGGAGCTCTATATCCAGAAGGGAAGCTAAAAATTACAGGTAGTCCTTGACGTATGACAACAGTTGAGCTCAAAATGTATGTTGCTGAGCAAGGCCACTGTTAACTGAATTGTGCCTCATTTTATGAACTTTCCTTTGCCACAGCTGTTAAGTGAATCACTGCGGTTGTTACGGTGAATCATGTGGTCATTCAGCGAATCTAGCTTCCCCATTGACTTTGCTTGTCAGAAGTGGGCTGGGGAGGTTAGCAATGGTGATCACACCTTCCAGGACAGCACAATTGTCATGAATACCTGCCAATTGCCAAGTGCCTGAATTTTGATCATGTGACCATGCTGTAACAGTCGTAAGTGGAAAACCAGTAATACGTCACTTTTTCAGTGCCACTGTAGCTTTGAATTGTCACTAACATGAATGGTTGCACAGCAAGGACTACCTGAAGTCTGTGTTCTGTTTATTTATTTTTTTAATTTGCATTTATATCCCACCCTTCTCCGAAGACTCAGGGCGGCTTACACTATGTCAAGCAATAGTCTTCATCCATTTGTATATTATATACAAAGTCAACTTTTATTGCCCCCAACAATCTGGGTCCTCATTTTACCTACCTTATAAAGGATGGAAGGCTGAGTCAACCTTGGGCCTGGTGGGGCTTGAACTTGCAGTAATTGCAAGCAGCTGCTGTTAATAACAGACTGTCTTACCAGTCTGAGCCACAGAGGCCCTCAATAATCATGAAATAGAGACTCCCATTCTCTGCCCACCGCCCCCCCAGCTGACATTTCTGGTGTAAGGTTGAACTTTTCTTGTTTCTTCCAATTTTTTTTACGGCAATTGCCTGACTAAAAATCTGCGAAAGCTTTTAGGTCATTTGGGTTCCTTCTTTAAAAAAAAACAAAAAAAAAAAAAAATCAGGTCAGGATTTATTCATTTTTATTTTTAATCCCCCCGTCAGGATGGCTAGTGGCTTCTTATTTTTTAAATTTACTGTATGCCTGCCATTAATTTCTCCTGGAGCACAAACGTGTTTTCAGAGACAGGCATGGGAAACAGACGTAGTTTTAATTTTTGCAAAATGGGACATGATGAATTGATCAACTGACCAGGCATTGCATCCGCCCTTGTACCAGATGCACCGGGTTTAACACAACATCATGTTTCCACGCTCTTCAAACCCACTCGTTGCAAAAAATGGATAGGTCAAAGACTTGCTGCAATAAAGTTGCAAATTCCCTAAAGCTCATGATCTTATAACTGGTGCTAATTAGGAGAGCTATTAATGGGACAGACCCATGTTGTTTGCATGAAATGTTCCAAATCAGGAACTGGATTAATCAGCTTCTAGCAATCTCTGGAAACCGTTTCCTGACTGCTTCCAACGCTGCCAGTTTTATGCTATTATAAGACCTAATTTCTTGCTCCGAGTGAAGAACTCGCGCATCCCGCATTAAGTACTGACTAGCCTCTGCTCAAACGACAGCCACACACATCCCACTCAAATCACAAAATCAGCCTTCTTGGCAAGCTCCTTAGGCTGGCAAAATATTATTCCAAACATTAAATGTTCCCCAAAAGAAGGTCATTCTTGGTGCCAGAAGAAAGCTAGCCTTTATTTTCCTTTTCTTCAAACTATGTTCAGATAAGCAAGGTACAGAAATTCCACCAAGTCATGGTTTGTGACTTGCTGCATAAGACACAACTGGCTGGGATCAAAGCAGGGGGTGAAATGCTACCGGTTCGGGCGAACCTGTAGTAATACAAACTACTGGTTCATCCAAACCAGTATTTCCAACGATCAGCTGTGCTGCACGATTTATATTCACTAGAAAGCAAGAAATCCTGCTTTCTAGCAAATATAAATCATGTGGCACAGCTGTTCTCCCCCCTTGCTGTTCTACTTACCTTCTTAAGCCTCCTTTTTCCACGCGAAGCGTGCATTTGGCGCGCACTACATGTGCACAGGCAGTGAACTGGTGGCAAACCTCGGAGGATTTCACCACTGGATCAGATAATATGCGAGGCCACATATAGGTAAACCCTCCTGCAGCCTACTACAATGTCTGGACTAGAAAGACAATTGTTAACATTTTGCTCCATTTTATTAAATGGAGGTGTGGCTCAGGCTGTAAGAAGCCTGTTATTAAAACACAGCTGCCTGCAATTACTGCAGGTTCTAGTCCCACCAGGTTCAAGGTTGACTCAGCCTTCCATCCTTTATTAAGGTAGGTAAAATGAGGACCCAGATTGTTGGGGGCAATAAAAGTTGACTTTGTAAATATACAAATAGAATGAGACTATTGCCTTACACACTGTAAGCCGCCCTGAGTCTTCGGAGAAGGGCGGGATATAAATGTAAATAATAAAAATAATAAATAATTAACTTTCTTGCTGTGGTTGATAAGTGAATCACTGCAGCTGTTAAGTTAGTAATTTGATTGTAAAGCAAATCTGGCTTCCCCATTGACTTTGCCTGTCAGAAGGTCACAAGAGACAGTGCAACTGTCATAAGTACAAGCCAGTTGCCAAGTGTCCAATGAGATCAGATGACCGTTTTAACTTTGAACGGTCACTAAACGAATGGTTATAAGACAAGGACTCCCTGTAATCACTCTCTGAAACTACTTTTAACAGTTGAACCAAGCTGGACAATGGCTATACTTGGGTCCTTTCTGGAGAGCTGAGAGCTGAGGGGCAGCAGTGTAGAGTGGATAACGCCATAGCTTGCATGGGCATACAGCTGGGATTTTTCCTTTTTCCACTGGGAAGGGAACGTGAATTTTTTATAACTCTGTTATTAGGACTATTTTTAGATTAAACACTCCTGGGAAACTACTGACTTTCCCACTGCAAAAGGATGGAAAATGTCGGCACTGACATTCTGTAGTTGTGACTGGAGAGTTTTGGGGCAGGGGCACAGAAGGCGATCTGAGCCCTTCTATTGATACATGAAGACCACAAAATTTCACCCAAGCTGTTGGAATTCAACTCTGCATGGATCAGATTTATGTGCCTATAAGCCTACTAATCACCGGGCGCAACGCTAAAGAGAGGTAGCAATGTGTAACATGCGGTGGTGGGATCCTTCCAGTTTAACAACTGGTTCGGTAATCGCATGCTTTGCGTGTGCGCGCTTTGCACGTGCCCGCACCAGATGCACGTTGCGTGTGTGTGCGCAGTTCAACAAAAAAAATCGCCTTTCGCGTTAGTGCTAGGGAATTAAAACAGCTGAGGTGCAGCAATCTGCTCTGCCGTGCTAATCAGCTGCAAAGATAAAGGTAAGTAAAACACAGGGGCAGGCAAGCGGGCCCAGCTGAATGTTGGAGGGAACCAGTTCATTCCCAGCTGATCATCAGAGCTACTGGTTCATACGAACCGGTCCAAACCAGTAGAATTCCACCCCTGATAACATGCCTCCCATTGGTTAGAGCTGTGTTTCTCAACCTTGGCCACTTGAAGATGTGTTAGCGTTCAACTCCAGGAATTCCCCTCCTGGGAATTTTAACCCCATTGTGTCAATCAAGTGTAAGCAATGGTAGAATTTATTGGAGGACATAACTCAGCTTCCCAACTTCTAAAGGACTACAGGAAGCTAGCCAGCAATATATTAACGTGGCTGGCTGGGGAATTCTGGGAGTTGAAGTCCGCACATTTTCAAATGGATGAGATTGAGAAATACTGGGCTAGAGTGATATTCTCAGGTCTTTCATTGGTGAAACACTGTACTTTCAGCACGTTTAGCCAAATTCCTCCCACCACCAGCCCTCCGACAAACATATAAAAAAAATAGCCCTGCAGGTCTTCAAGGAGTCTCTACTTTAACGGGCTGCCACAAAGAACAGGCGTTAACCTATTCTCCAAAGCACCTGAAGGCAGGACAAGAAGCAATGGATGGAAATGAATCAAGGAGAGAATCAACCTAAGAACTAAGGAGAAATTTCCTGGTGGTGAGAACAATGGAACGGCTTGCCTTCGGAAGTTGTGGGTGCTCCATCACTGGAGGCTTTTAAGAAGAAATTGGGCAGCCATTTGTCTGAAATGGCATAGAGCAGTGGTTCTCAACCTTTATAGCGCTGTGACCCCTTTAATACAATTCCCCACGATGTGGCGACCCCAACTATAAAATTATTTTCGTTTCGAATTTATCGCGCCTGAAGCTAGCAATTTGAACTACTTGCGATTGCCTTGAGGCATTAAAGCGGAGACTCCTCCCCTATTATGTTTATCGCGTCTGAAGCCAGATTAGGCTAGCGATTGGGAGTGATTGCAGCTGGCTTGAGAGGGAGACATCAGAGCAAAGATTTCTCTCTTTTTTAATTCATCGCGCCTGAAGCCGAATTCGGCTAGCGATTTGAAGAGCCTGCAGCTGGCTTGTGGAGTCAACCATTGGAGCGTGATTCTTCGACTCGCAAGTATACTTCCCATATTTCCGATGGTCTTAGGCGACCCCTGGCAAATTGTCATTCGACCTCCAACGGGGTCCCAACCCACAGGTTGAGAACCGCTGGCATAGAGTCTCCTGCTTGAGCCAAGGGTTGAGCTAAAAGATCTCCAAAGTCCTTTCCAACTTGGTTATTCACTCTGCCCCCAAAGTAACCAGGCTAAGCAATTGGGGGGGGGAGGCGCTAAACTAACTTCCAGATCCATACTCCCATGTCACATCATTTGCCTCCCAAAACAGGAAACTTTATTTGTAGAAGTCTTTGGCAACAGCTTTTTGGGGTCACCAGAATATCCTTTTTTTTTCTTCTTCGCTAGTCTGTCTGGAAAATTCCTCCTCTGCATTGCTGCATTATTCTTGTGTTTTAAGATTAAACATTGGAGGGGGGGGGGTGGAGGGGGGGAGAAGGAACAGCCAAACAACACTGCTTTCCCTGCATGTGACTCACAAGGGCCCCCTTCATATATATCTGCATTACATAGTGCAGATTGTCCTCGGTTACTGGATTCTTTGCTTACAAGATCTTTTTCTGTTTTGTTTTTTTTAATGCTTGCTCAGCGCAGCTTCTGCTTTTCTGTTTAGCATTAATACTCAGGCTTAGGAGTCAACTTTAAAATGACTAAAATGCTTCATGATGCCGTCTATATCTGTAGCGGGAGTGACACATTTTGCTGTGAAAATACAGAGGAAGCCAAGTACATGAAGAACCAGCCTAATGGGAAAATAATTTGGATCTAACTTTTTTCCCCCTGCCAGGCTAACTTTCTGCATGCAAGGTCTGGGAAGGGTAAAAGATTGCTCCTTTCCTTCAGCAGGTACAAGCCACCAGCTTCTGTCTAGAAATCAACCAACATCCAAGATTGTCCATTTC
Organism: Ahaetulla prasina; assembly: GCF_028640845.1. NCBI lineage: Eukaryota > Metazoa > Chordata > Lepidosauria > Squamata > Colubridae > Ahaetulla > Ahaetulla prasina. Next base: position 18,405,296 of record NC_080548.1, read on the forward strand.
AGCACAAATCTCTAATTCACCCTTATTTGTCTTTGCTGTATTACAATGTAATTATTGTAATGCTCTCTACATGGGGCTCCCCTTGAGGTGCACCCGGAGGCTGCAGTTAGTCCAGAATGCAGCTGCGCGGGTGATAGAGGGAGCTCCGTGTAGCTCCCGTGTAACACCGCTCCTGCGCAGACTGCACTGGCTGCCTGTGGCCTTTCGGGTGCACTTTAAGGTTTTGGTTACAACCTTTAAAGCGCTCCATGGCTTAGGGCCTGGGTACTTACGGGACCGCCTGCTGTTACCTTATGCCTCCCACCGACCCGTGCGCTCTCACAGAGAGGGACTTCTCAGGGTGCCGTCCGCCAAGCAATGTCGGCTGGCGGCCCCCAGGGGAAGATCTTTCTCTGTGGGGGCTCCCACCCTCTGGAACGAACTTCCCCCGGGTTTACGCCAAATACCTGACCTTTGGACCTTCCGCCGCGAATTGAAAACACATCTATTTATTCGCGCGGGGCTGGCCTAAATTTTATTGGTTTTAAATTTATTACTAATTTTAATGGGGTTTTTAGTTTTATATGGCCACCTTTATAATAAGTTTTTTAATTTGTATTTTAAATTGTATATTTTTGTATTGTTTTGTTTTTATCTTGGCTGTACACCGCCCTGAGTCCTTCGGGAGAAGGGCGGTATAAAAATTGAATAAATAATAATAAATAAAAATAATAATAATGCTCCCAGTGCTACTTAATGGTGGATAATCAGCAACATTTAGAGATTACAGGGTTACTATCAGATCAACAGCACCTTTTTTGGGATAGGTGTGTGTGAACGAAGCATAAAATGTTAAAAGCAGTATATTTCCCCACCCCCCAAATTAAAGCGTAATTTTCTATTTTGGAGGAAGCAGATGCTCCAAGAAAATAAAGATGGCAGAAGCAGAGATGATTTCTAATAAAGCCAGGTTGTGCTTTGTGCACAACGGAAGCTGGGTCTACCTTGATTGGCCTGCGCCAGCTCTTATAAATTTGCACCAGTTCAAAACCTTTTAAATGGACATAGGCTTCCAATGTCTTGTGCTTATTCCTTTAACACAGTGGTGAAATCCAATTTTTTTTACTACCGGTTCGGTGGCCGTGGCTTGGTGGGCGTGGTGTGGCTTGCTGGGCATGGCAGTGGAAGGATACTGCAAAATCTCTATTCCCACCCGACTCTGGGGCAAGCCAGAGGTGGTATTTGCTGGTTCTCCAAACTACTCAAAGTTTCCGCTACCGGTTCTCCAGAACCTGTCAGAACCTGCTGGATTTCACCCCTGCTTTGACGGTAACACTAGCAAACATATCTCAAGTTCTCAAAGTAGTAAACAACATTGTGGCATCCATCTTTTCTTCTTGGTAGCTTCTTGATTAGCCTATTGTTCATCGTTTGATTGCTCTCAGCAACATCTCCACCAACTGACAGACTAAGCTACTGCATATAAACAAGACAGCAAACCCCATTGCCGTCTAGCACTGAAGATGTTACCTAGTTCGGTAATGAAATGTCCGCAAGAAAACAGCTAAGCTCAAAGAGCACTAAAGGACCTCACAATTCAGCCCTGAGCTATATATTTTCTCCTCTATTGAACCCAAATCCATTTCATTCAAAACGTGGTTCATTTCATTGCTATTAAATCATGCAGGATTTTAACATAACTGTACTTTTACTACCGGTAACGTTTTCTCTTTTTCCCCCCTACTTGTTCTTTCCTGTTTGTGATCTTATTTTTTTTTTATAAACCACTTTGGGAAAGGTTGTGTTGTGTCTTGTCCGCTCTCACAGCAGCCGGGGCCTTCTTATCTGCTCCTGAACACGGAGGAATGTATGCCTCCCGGCCCCAGTCCTGGCTCCATGCCCAGACAAGCTGAAGAGGTGGGGGCACCTCCCGGTCCCAGCCCTGGCTCCATGCCCAAGCAGGCTGCAGAGGAGGGAGCATCCCCCGGCCCCAGCCCTGGCTCCATGCCCAGGCAAACGGAGCAGCTAGACCCCTCCCCCTCCTCCACAGCATGTGAGCCTGAGGAAAGTTTATTTCCAACAGCTGCAGACTGGAGTGACCCTCGCATCCGAAGACTGGATAGGCGGAGGCAACAGAAGGAAGGGAGGGGCAGGCCTTAATGAGTGCTGAGTCATGGAGCCACACCCCATGGCCTATATAAAGGATCTGCTTTCTGGCAGTCTCTGAGTCAGGCAAAGTCGAACTTATCTTGCTGAAGTCACTTACTGGTCTCCTGCCTGATCTGAGGACTTTGCTAGGACTTTGGGCAGAGCTGCAGAAGCAAGCCTGATTCGGATTTCCCTGACCCGGCCGTCAGCGGAGGAGTGGGACACGACAGATTTTATAAAAGAAGGTCTGTCTACAAATATTTTAAATAAAAAGAAGTAAAATGCAGTCTTGAAACTGGACCTTTCTTGATTGTTTTCATGGGTTTCAGGTATGTCCATGTATTAAATTTGTTGCCCAACACAATGAAACAACTCTTGGTGGCATATAATCACCCACTCTCTGAGCCTGGTTGTTTGTTTGCTCACATTTCATTATCCCATTAGGTAAAATCTTTCTATACTTTAGCCCGGAGCTACATATATTCTTTTTCTATTCTCATTAATGCATATGGTACAGCATTATATTAATAAAGTAAAGGTCAAACTTGAAAAAGAATATATATAATATACATAATATATTATATAATATATTATATATTATATATAACCGGGGTGTGCGGGGGAAGCTAAACATTAATCCCAAGCAATAAAGGAAATCAATGGCAATCATCAAAATTCCAGCTCTCTTCTGTTTTCAGAACGTATTAATAAGTGGGAGTTGATCATAACTTGAAGGATGATGTTCTAGAAATTTGCACTGTAACTAAAAAGCAGCAGCACCATTTCTCCATCCCCTTTATTGCAGTTAAGGGGTGGGTGGGTAGCAGACTATTAAAAGTTTCTCCAGGGACTTTCATGTCAAGTTAAGACAAAACTGGTGGGAGAAGATAGTGTTGAAGCTAAGCCATGTAGGTTTTTAAAGGTCATACCAGGCGAATTGCATTTTTTTTTTGCCTTTATATAATATAGTTTCATTTTCATGGCAATATTCCATTCCAAACATTCAGCAATGCAGGGACCCACATCGCACATTTTCCCCCCAACAAAATGCAGCAGCAAACTTGGCTGCTTCCAAGCTAAGTTTGGTAAACCTTCCTCCTTCTCTTGAAATTCAGTGTTGCTCCTGCTATTAAGATGATTCTTAACCCGTATATCTTATCTACTTTAAGCAATAATCCTAAGAACACGAGGAGCTAAATCCTATTCAATTCGCTCCAAAGTACACCCAGGATGAAGCTGTCAATTTCATGTATTAATTTCAAGTTTTGCAGAGAAATGCTCTGGTGCAATTTTGGATGTTTCCCAAGTTGAACTTGATATTTATAAGCCCCATTAAAAAGACATTTGCCGAAGCAGTAGATCATACACAGAAAGAAAATGAGAAAACTAGTCTAAATACAAGACAGGAGACACACTTAACAATTTTTAAAAAAAATGCATCACTTCTGCTCTCCTAAATTGCCCTTTTTTGGAACACGTTGAGGAGAAATTCATGAGTTGCAGGACACCTCCTCCAGCCTGCCCCCAATCCCATCTAACACACCGGTCAGCCCCACAAGATAGACCAGATAGGAAAAGAACTTTATGGAAGACTAAATCTACTTTTATTCAGATTGGCAACTACAGTAGTAGTCCTAGGGCGGTGATGGCTAACCTTTTTGCCATCACATGCCATGAGGGGGAGGGGGGGGTCAAGCACACCTGTGCCCACACCCATAATTCTATGCATCCCACCCCCGCGCATGCATGCGCGACACCCCCCACACTCCTGGCACGCGATGGCCCGGTAGGCCCATTTCTCTCTCGCACTTGGCTCCTTTCTAGGAGTCTCTCTGTGTGTGTGTGCCAAAATGGCTTCCCCACCCCCAAAGGGCCTCAGGAGGCCAGAAACAGGCCATTTTTCAGCCTCTGGAGGACCTCCGGGGTGGGGGGAAGGCCATTTTCACCCAGACTCTTAGAATGGCTCTGGAGCCAGGTGTGAGAGAAAAACGGGCTTCCCCACCCCGACCTCCCGATGGCCTCCGGAGGCAGGAAACAGCCTGTTTATCTACTTCTGGTGGGCCCAGAAGGCCCGAAAATTAGCTGGCTGGCGTGCACATGTGCGTCCGGAGCTGAGCTCGCATGCCCACTGATATGGCTATGCATGCCGCCTGTGGCACGCGTGCCATAGGTTCGCCATCACGGTCCTATGGAGTCTGCACATCACGAATGTAAATTGTGACGGTCATAAAGTTGCCGTTACGGGACTGATCCAAATGTATGATCTTTGTTTTTGTGGCGTGAATCACCATGTTTGTTAAGCGAATCTGGTCGATAAGCAAATCCACTGTTCACTCTGAGGTGTTTTTTGCTGAAAACCGAAAGTAAACGCCAGCTTTCAGCAAAAATGTCATAAACCATGGCCAAGGGACAGTGCCAACAGCTGTAAATGTCGTCAGCTGTTGAGCACCCAAAATGTATGATTGCAAAGTGGGGGTGGTGTAGAAGTGGCCGTCAGAACTTCAGGACCAGACCGTAAGTGCCTTTTGGGAGGGTCTGTCGTAACTTTGAACGGTTGCTAAGTGACCAGTCGGAAGTGAAGGACTGCCGGTAGACAGAATCTTGCCAGTTTGATTGTGCTTTACTTTCTCATTATATTGCAGCAAATCAGGGAGGCAACGTTCTCAGGTGCTTTTGAATGAGAGCTTGCTGCTCCTGCTTTTAACAGAATAGCAAGAGTTGGAAGGGACCTTGGAGGTCTTCTAGTCCAACCCCCTGCTCAGACAGGAAACCCTATACCATTTTAGACAAATACTTGTCCAATCTCTTCTTAAAAACTTCCACAACTCGGAGCACCCACAACTTCTGGAGGCTAGTTGTTCCGCTGATTAATTGTTAGGAAATTTCTTTCCTAATTAATTTTAGGAAATTTCTCGTTTAGTTGCTTCTCTCTTTGATTAGTTTCCATCCATTGCTTCTTGCCCTGCCTAGCGAACAGTCCCTGCGTATCTCCAGTGAAGTCATCTTTTTTTACTCTCGTCAATGCCCCGTTTTACCATCCTGAGAAAATCTCACTGCTACATTTACACACTGATGTGGCTTTCAACAGGATCCGTCGCCCCTCCTTTAAAACTCCATTGTGGCCCTTCTGTTAAGTAGTGACCACTCCATGCCTTTAATGAGATGGCTGAATTCGCCCATTTTCGGTTTGCAATACAGGTAGTCCTCGACTTACCCTACCACAACCGAGCCCAAAATTTCTGGGTTTTTTTTTTGTTTACATTTATATCCCGCCCTTCTCCGAAGACTCAGGGTGGCTTACAGTGTATAAGGCAATAGTCTCATTCTATTTGTATATTTACAAGTCAGCTTATTGCCCCCCCCCAACAATCTGGGTCCTCATTTTACCTACCTTATAAAGGATGGAAGGCTGAGTCAACCTTGGACCTGGTGGGACTAGAACCTGCAGTAATTGCAGGCAGCTGTGTTTTAATAACAGGCTTCTTACAGCCTGAGCCACACCGCGTTGCTAAGTGAGACTGTCGTTAAGTAAATTTTGCCCCTTTCTTGCCACAATTGGTAAGGGAATCGCTGCACTTGTTAAATTAGCAACACAGTTGTTAAGTGAATTGGGTGGGCTTTCCCACTGACTTTGCTTGTCAGAAGGTCGCAAAACCTGGGACCATGTGACCCCAGGACACTGCAACTGTCATAAATATGAATGAGTTGCCAAGCTGTCTGAATTTTGATCACATGACTATGGGGATGCTGCAATGGTAGTTAAGTGTGAAAAATGGCCATGGATCACTTTGTTCAGTGCCCTTGTAACTTTGAACAGTCAGTAAGTGAACGGTTGTAAATTGAGGATTATCTATACCAGGAGTCTCCAACCTTGGCAACTTTAAGACTTGTGGACTTCAACTCCCAGAATTCCTCAGCCAGCAAAGCTGGCTGAGGATTTCTGGGAGCTGAAGTCCACAAGTCTTAAAGTTACCAAGGTTGGAGACCCCTGATCTATACTGTACATCAAACCATAACTTTATTGCATCAGTTGGTTTCACACACAATAGGTAAATAAAAGAACACTTGAGTATGTGTCAAACTAACCATACTTCAACTATTGTGTGAATGCAGACCCCATGCTTTTAATTGGCACGGTGCACATCTTTTTGTGAACACAGGTACATCCTACAAGTGACACATTTCAAAATTCTGCAGCCTACAGGAGGGTAAAGAAATAAAATTAATATCCAAAGGTACACTCAGATGTTAAGAATCACTCCTGGCTTGAGACACGCTCATGCCCTTTAGGACAGTGGTGGAATTCATTTTTTTTTTTACTACCGGTTCTGTGGGTGTGGTGTGGTGGGCGTGGTATGGCGTGGCAGGGGAAGAATACTCCAAAATCCCCATTCCCACCCGACTCCAGGGGAAGGATACTGCAAAATCCCCATTCCATCCTCACTCCTGGGGCCAGCCAGAGCTGGTATTTGCTGGTTTTCCGAACTACTCAAAATTTCCACTACCGGTTCTCCAGAACCTGTCAGAACCTGCTGAATAGCACTGCTGCTTTAAGCAGAAGGGAGGACTTAAGCAAGGTTAACCTGCTTTGAGGCTGGATTTTCCTATCCCTGAGCAAGAATTAAAAGCAGCAATCCAATTATGAAAAGAGTTTCTCTTTACATCTTAAGGATTTTGAGTTAAGGCTGTTGTCCTGTCCAAGTTTTGTCCAGAAAGCTTATAATCAATATCATGGTTGTTGTTTTTTAAATGAAGCCAGTGGATAATATTGCTTTTCCCTCTGCCAGGAGAAGGGAGGGGCTGTTTTTTTGGCAAGTTGTCTGTCCCTGGCACTTTCCCAGAAAAATCTGAAGCCTCCACCCCACTGATGTGAGGGGGCGGGGAGGATAAAAATTGCCCCATTCCACTTACATATGCTTTTCATCCATGGATTGATATCAACTGTCTATCATCCATTACACTCCTTAAATAAACAAAAGTCCAAACTGCAAACCATTTGTAATCCGTTCCAAAATCTTGATGAATCACATCAAGAATCTGTTTATAGAACATTTAACAGTTTAAAAACCAGTCCATCCTCTCTTAACTGAAAGCATATTTAAAATTAAAAAGTCTGAATCATCTTAAAATGCACAAGGGACTTCCAGGAAGACGGGGCCAATATTGATCATAAGATTGTAGCGTGACAAGCATTTTAATTCCAGGGCAAGCGATCAGTATGGGCCCAATTCATTTCAATTGTGGTCTCGTGACCACAAATTGAATCAAAGTGGGCCAATACTGAAAAAGTTACATCTTTTGCACTGCACTGTAAATGCCTGTGACATTACAAACTTGAGCACTACTGGAGGAAAAAATATACATATTTCCAATACCTCCTAGACTTGGAACACAGAGCTTAACTGCTGCCTTCTATACTTTTAAATGCAACCCTGAAAGAACAATGGAGGATGAGGTTAGTGACAAAGAGTGATGCTAAAATGAAGACCACGTGTCTGTCACCATGACACAAAGGTTGCCATTATCGACTTGCGTCCTGACATCTGATTCATGGATGGGAGCCATGGTGGCGCAGTGGTTGGAATGCAGTATTGCAGGCTAATTCTGCTGACTGCCAGCAGTTCAAAGTTGACTTGGCCTTCCATCCTTTCAAGGTCGGTAAAATGAGGACCTAGACAGTTGGGGGCAATCTGCTGAATCTGTAAGCCACTTAGAGAGGGCTGTCAAGCACTATAAAGTAGTATATAAGTCTAAGAGGGCTGTCAAGCACTATAAAATGGCATATTAGTCTAAGAGAGCTGTCAAACACTATAAAGTGGTATATAAGACTAACAGGGCTGTCAAGCACTATAAAGTGGTATATAAGTCTAAGTGCTATTGCGATTTGCCATGCCTTTCTCCATGGATGTCCATGGGATGGTTTGCTTCTAAGAGATCTTTGCCCAGATTTGAGGAGATGCTAGCTTGATATAATCTCCATCTGTTCTGGGCATGTCTGTGGTGTCACCATACACATTGAGAAGGAGAGGTGACATCACACAATAGAACCCTTTTTAATCCCCCTTGGCCTTTTACAGATGCCACTGTTTGAGCTTTAAGGCAATTAGGTCTTTTCCTAAAGCAGCTGCTGAAATATTCAGTTGAAGGTGTCCCCAACAGACTCTACGTGCTCCAATTCACATGTTGTGTTTTAAATCCCAAACCCTGTATAGCTCTGTTATTGTGCAAAGCGAACCTACCAGAATCGTAAAATGAAATCCCTGCCCAGGAACCAATCATAAAACAAAACATGCAGTTGTATCTCATAGATCCAGTGTCTCTGGTCTTGTCTTGTCTTCTTCTTCTTCCTCCTCCTCCTCCTCCTCCTCCTTCACAGACGCTGCAGAACAACTTTTGGAAGCTGGCTGGGGAATTCTGGGAGATGACGTTCACACAGCTTAACGTTGCCAAGGTTCAGAAACACACTGGACCAAAGATGGTCATCTCTATGGCATGTGCTTAATAGTGCATAATGAACAAGAATGCATCTGCTCCAACGGTGACAACTGTAGAATAGGAACACTGGTAGCGTGTTCAGATCCAGCCCTTGCTCTCTGGCATTTCTGTACTGAAGCATTGTTGTTGATTGTTGTGACCCAGGCCCAAGTAGGTAGTAATAAACTTAGTCCGTGGAAAAACAAACTTTATTCGAACAGCTGGGAATTACTTCATTCCTAGCATCCTTCAACTCAAAGTAAAACAAATGCCTCCCAACACAAATTCCTCAGTTATCTCACAAACCTTAGTCCAATTAGGCAAACTGCCAAAGGCCCTTCTTGACGAACGTCCAGAAGCCACAAAAACAAAGATGTATATGAAGCAGAAGACGCAGCTATAATGTTGTTTTCTGGCAAAGCTCAAACGCCGGTGCTGGTCTATTTTAAGCCTTATGGGAAGGGCCAATAATCTCTTGGCCCTACTCCCGAGTTGTCCTCCCTGTTTGAGCTGCTCTTGCCTTCTGGCAGCTCTTCTCATGCGTGCATTAAGAACAGGTTCCTCCTGTTCCTCTGCTTCACTACTATCAGTCTCTTGAGGCTCTGAAGTCCGCATCTCACTTCCCGATGGCCCTGGCCTTACCTCAGCCAGTCCGACTCCATTGCCAGCTCCGTAGGCTGCTGATGGACCACAACAGTGACACTATTTTCTTTATGGAGTTGGATTCCAGCCACAAGTTGTTGTGTCTCGCTCGCTTTCCCCGCAGCCGGGTCCCTCTTATCTCCTGCCGAATGCTGAGGAATGTCCTGGCATGCCTCCAGGCCCCAGCCCTGGCACCATGTCCAGACAGGCCGAGCAAGATGAAGGGTCTGACATGCCTCCAGCCCCCAGCCCTGGCTCCATGCCCAGGCAAACGGAGCAACTAGACCCCTCCCCCTCCCCCACAGCATGTGAGCCTGAGGAATGTGAATTACCAACAGCTGGAGCCTGGAGAGATCCTCGCTTCAGGAGAATTGATAGGCGGCGTCAGCAAAAGGAAGGGAGGGGCAGGCCTGGATAAGTGCTGAGTCATGGAGCCACACCCCATGGCCTATATAAAGGATCTGCTTTCTGGCATTCTCTGAGTCAGGCAAAGTCTACCTTGGATTGCTGAAGTCACTTCCTGGTCTCCTGCCTGCCTTGAGAACTTTGCTAGGACTTTGGCAGAGCTGCAGAGGCACGCCTGATACGGACTTCCCCGACCCGGCCGTCAGCGGAGGAGTGGGACACGACACAAGTCATCACACAACTGCACTCAGCTCTCAGTCAGAGATGGACTGGAAGAATCGGGTGGGAGACGAAAGAAAGACTGCCTTAGGGTTCTGGAAATACCTGGGCTCTGATCCCTTTGCTTTCCATCTTTGACACCTTCTGCAAGGTTTTTAAGTAACACCATTCTGGAAACTTGTACATAAAGTTAGCCGTCAACTTATGACTAATGATTCCAGTAGTAAGCTTATAATAGTTAAGTCATTCCAGTCATTAAGTGGGTCATCACGTAACCAACCCGATTCTACAGCAATTTTTTGCGGGCAGTTATTAAATCATCTCCACGGTTGTTAAGTAAATGCCTTGTCCGGAATGAGCATCTTTTTTGCTAGAAATCAGAAATAAATGTTGGTTTCTAGCAAAAAATAAAAATGGAAATTGCAGTGCCATCATCATGGGATGTACAACCATAAATGTGAGCTGGTTTTTGAATGTCCAAAATGTGATCACGTGACCAGAAGGGCAACTATCACAACTATCCAAGTTGTAAGGTAAAGGTAAAGGTTCCCCTCACACATATGTGCTAGTCGTTCCCGACTATAGGGGGCAGTGCTCATCTCCGTTTCAAAGCCGAAGAGCCAGCACTGTCAGAAGACGTCTCCGTGGTCATGTGGCCGGCATGACTCAATGCCAAAGGCGCACGGAACACTGTTACCTTCCCGCCAAAGGTGGTCCCTATTTTTTCTACTTGCATTTTTTACGTGCTTTCGAACTGCTAGGTTGGCAGAAGTTGGGACAAGGAATGGGAGCTCATCCCGTTACGCGGCACTAGGGATTCGAACCGCTGAACTGCCGACCTTTCGATCAACAAGCTCAGCATCTTAGCCACTAAGCCACTTTATCCAAGTTGCAGGTACTTTTATTTTTGGGGTGGGTGGGTGGGTGGGGTCTGTGATGACTTCCAACAGTTGCTAAGTGAGACGTCGTAAGAGCCGAGGACTATCTGTACAGAAATGCATTTCAAATAGCTGGTAGAATGCCCTGGTCTTTACAACATCAGTTACACGCTTGGCAATCCTGGCAATGGAGCTGCACAGTCATGCCAAAGGCAAGCAGCTGGAGAACTCGCAGCTTGAGTCAGAAACCAAACAGAAAAACCCAAGTCCCATCACCAACCCAATTCTTAACCTTTCTTTCTGCTCGTATAAAGCTGCCAAGTCCCCCACCCCACCAGCATCTCAGTTTCTGCTTTCCCAGGGCTGCCTTTCTCAAGGCAGGGCTCTCCAGATGTTTTGCAACTACCATTCCTTACAATACCCAGCGCATTTCCTACTATATTGTAACTGCCTCATCTGGAAGCAATCAAACTTGAGGAAGGCTGATCTACATAAGGACCCAGTTTAATCGATGCTTAGTTTTCCTCCATCCAGCCTTACCTCCGTCTGTTCTTCCTCTTGGTGAAAATGTGATCCGCTGTGACCCATCTTCATTTCAGAGTTTGACCTCTTTCTGAGTCCAGGTCCACCCGCTGAAGACCTACCTAGCTACAGTATCTCCTGGGCTCAGCTTCTGGAGCCTGCAAATGGAATAACGCTGAAATTTTCTGGAGCCTTGCCAGATTCCTGCTCGCAGAGCCGAAGCCAAGGAAATGTTCCTGTGTGACTTTTGTGTGTGCCTCCCCGAACATATGTGTGCATGTGGTTTTTAAAAATAGAATTCCCTTTCATTAGAAGCTGTACGGGGGGGAATCGTTCTATGCCAGCTTCAGGGCTGCTATAGATTACACACCAGTTTGGCTGTTGGAGACCAAGAAGACCTCCGACTGAAGAGATCTCCACTCCTTCTAGAGGCCCCTCAGCAAACCCTCGAGATGACTCCTCCTCCTGTCTAATTCTGTCGCTGGACTTCTGAATACCAGAAAGGACCCCATTGCAAATCCAAGCTGACGACTGGGGGAATTACATTGTCGGGTTCCTGTCTTCCTAAGACAACAAATCTCGCAGCCAATCTGAAGACGGGGCACCTCTGGTTCCACCATTGTGTTTTGAGGATTGCAGGCCAGAGGGAGAGATGCTTCTTAAAATATACCTTTAGAAAGAAAGGCCCTCTGATCTCAGTGGGGTTCGTGTATTTCCTTCCTTCTTTCCTTCCTTCTCACTTTCTCCTTCCTTTCCCCCCTTTCTGCCTTCCTTCTCTCTTTCTCTTTCCTTCCTTCCTTCTCACTTTCTCCTTCCTTTCCCCCTTTCTGCCTTTCTTCCCTTTCTCCTTTCTTCTTCCTTCTCACTTTCTCCTTCCTTTCCCTCCTTTCTGCCTTCCTTCTCTCTTTCTCTTTCCTTCCTTCCTTCTCACTTTCTCCTTCCTTTCCCCCTTTCTGCCTTCCTTCTCTCTTTCTCTTTCCTTCCTTTCTTCCTTCTCACTTTCTTCTTCCTTCCCCTTTCTGCCTTCCTTCTCTCTTTCCTTCCTTCTCTTTCCTTCCTTCCCCCTCTTTCTGCCTTTCTTCTCTTTCTCCTTTCTTCCTTCCTTCTCACTTTCTCCTTCCTTCCCCCCTCTTTCTGCCTTCCTTCTCTCTTTCTCTTTCCTTCCTTCCTTCTCACTTTCTTCTTCCTTCCTGTTGTGTCTTGTCCGCTCTCACAGCAGCCAGGGCCTTCTTATCTGCTCCCGAACACGGAGGAATGTATGCCTCCCAGCCCCAGTCCTGGCTCCATGCCCAGACAAGCTGAAGAGGAGGGGGCACCTCCCGGTCCCAGCCCTGGCTCCATGCCCAAGCAGGCTGCAGAGGAGGGAGCATCCCCCGGCCCCAGCCCTGGCTCCATGCCCAGGCAAACGGAGCAGCTAGACCCCTCCCCCTCCTCCACAGCATGTGAGCCTGAGGAAAGTTTATTTCCAACAGCTGCTGATTGGAGTGACCCTCGCATCAGAAGACTGGATAGGCGGAGGCAACAGAAGGAAGGAGGACAGGCCTTAATGAGTGCTGAGTCATGGAGCCACACCCCATGGCCTATATAAAGGATCTGCTTTCTGGCAGTCTCTGAGTCAGGCAAAGTCGAACTTATCTTGCTGAAGTCACTTTCTGGTCTCCTGCCTGCTCTGAGGACTTTGCTAGGACTTTGGGCAGAGCTGCAGAGGCAAGCCTGATTCGGATTTCCCTGACCCGGCCGTCAGCGGAGGAGTGGGACACGACACTTACCCTTTCTGCCTTCCTTCTCCCTTTCTCCTTCCTTTCCCCCTCTTTCTGCCTTCCTTCTCTCTTTCTCTTTCTCCTTCCTTCCTTCTCACTTTCTCCTTCCTTTCCCTCTCTTTCTCCTTCCTTCCCCCCCTTTCTGCCTTCCTTCTCTCTTTCTCTTTCCTTCCTTCCTTCCTTCCTTCTCACTTTCTTCTTCCTTCCTGTTGTGTCTTGTCCGCTCTCACAGCAGCCAGGGCCTTCTTATCTGCTCCCGAACACGGAGGAATGTATGCCTCCCAGCCCCAGTCTTGGCTCCATGCCCAGACAAGCTGAAGAGGAGGGGGCACCTCCCGGTCCCAGCCCTGGCTCCATGCCCAAGCAGGCTGCAGAGGAGGGAGCATCCCCCGGCCCCAGCCCTGGCTCCATGCCCAGGCAAACGGAGCAGCTAGACCCCTCCCCCTCCTCCACAGCATGTGAGCCTGAGGAAAGTTTATTTCCAACAGCTGCTGATTGGAGTGACCCTCGCATCAGAAGACTGGATAGGCGGAGGCAACAGAAGGAAGGGAGGGCAGGCCTTAATGAGTGCTGAGTCATGGAGCCACACCCCATGGCCTATATAAAGGATCTGCTTTCTGGCAGTCTCTGAGTCAGGCAAAGTCGAACTTATCTTGCTGAAGTCACTTTCTGGTCTCCTGCCTGCTCTGAGGACTTTGCTAGGACTTTGGGCAGAGCTGCAGAGGCAAGCCTGATTCGAATTTCCCTGACCCGGCCGTCAGCAGAGGAGTGGGACACGACACTTCCCTTTCTGCCTTCCTTCTCCCTTTCTCCTTCCTTCCCCTCTTTCTGCCTTCCTTCTCTCTTTCTCCTTCCTTCCTTCTCACTTTCTCCTTCCTTCTCACTTTCTCCTTCCTTTCCCCTCTTTCTGCCTTCCTTCTCTCTTTCTCTTTCCTTCCTTTCCCTCTCTTTCTCCTTCCTTCCCCCTCTTTCTGCCTTTCTTCTCTTTCTCCTTTCTTCCTTCCTTCTCACTTTCTCCTTCCTTTCCCCCTTTCTGCCTTCCTTCTCTCTTTCTCTTTCCTTCCTTCCTTCTCACTTTCTTCTTCCTTCCTGTTGTGTCTTGTCCGCTCTCACAGCAGCCGGGGCCTTCTTATCTGCTCCCGAACACGGAGGAATGTATGCCTCCCGGCCCCAGTCCTGGCTCCATGCCCAGACAAGCTGAAGAGGAGGGGGCACCTCCCGGTCCCAGCCCTGGCTCCATGCCCAAGCAGGCTGCAGAGGAGGGAGCATCCCCCGGCCCCAGCCCTGGCTCCATGCCCAGGCAAACGGAGCAGCTAGACCCCTCCCCCTCCTCCACAGCATGTGAGCCTGAGGAAAGTTTATTTCCAACAGCTGCTGATTGGAGTGACCCTCGCATCAGAAGACTGGATAGGCGGAGGCAACAGAAGGAAGGGAGGGACAGGCCTTAATGAGTGCTGAGTCATGGAGCCACACCCCATGGCCTATATAAAGGATCTGCTTTCTGGCAGTCTCTGAGTCAGGCAAAGTCGAACTTATCTTGCTGAAGTCACTTTCTGGTCTCCTGCCTGCTCTGAGGACTTGGCTAGGACTTTGGGCAGAGCTGCAGAGGCAAGCCTGATTCGGATTTCCCTGACCCGGCCGTCAGCGGAGGAGTGGGACACGACACTTACCCTTTCTGCCTTCCTTCTCCCTTTCTCCTTCCTTTCCCCCTCTTTCTGCCTTCCTTCTCTCTTTCTCTTTCTCCTTCCTTCCTTCTCACTTTCTCCTTCCTTTCCCTCTCTTTCTCCTTCCTTCCCCCTCTTTCTGCCTTCCTTCTCTCTTTCTCTCTCCTTCCTTCCTTCCATCCACCCATCCATCCATCACATTTTAAGACAATTGAAATAATTTCTTCCCAAGCCTGAATGCAGACCGTAAAAACTTTTCTTTCAGATTTCACCTTTCTGAACACTGGTTATGCAATTCCCATTCATACTTTACCTATATATAAGATGCACTGGTTATTGATTCCAAAACAACGCAATGACAACAATGTTTTCAAGCTAATGCTGCCATTACATACTTGCATCCCCATATCTAAGGCAAGTATGTACACCATGATATTGGTGAGGACCCAACATCCTGCATGGGTTGCCATCTGCTGTGCCCCAAAGACCTACACAGAAATGTATATCTAATAGAAAGTTGCTTGTAAAAATGAGTGTTTCTAAAAAAAAATGCTAAAACTGCTTCAGTTGGAAAAGAAACAGAAGCTACGGTAATCAATTTCTTACTCATTACATATGACATAACATCTCCTGGATCCAGAAATGAAATTCAATTCTGCTCAGTTTTTGTTTTGTTTTTTTCGTTTTTGCAGGACCCCAATTTTCCTGGAGTGGTGTCATCTCACCTTTACACATCTGCCTACCTTGAATACTGCTGGATTTACTGTAAATATTGCTGGATGTTTACAAGCACCCATTTCAAAGCCCTCCCCCTCTGTTATCACAAGAAGAAGTTACTTTAATATAGGTTTATTCCAACTTGCTGCCTGGAAGAAATAAAATTATTGCTCGCAAGCTATTACACTGCAGTTTTTATCTGGGTTGACATCCACGTTTAATTTTTTTCCTTTTTCTAGCAACAATACCAGGGCAGTCAGATGATTGCTACGTACGTGGCTGTCCTATTAGCCTACAAAAACTTGCAGGTCATTAAATAAACGTCTCTAACATTTGCTACTTAGCTTCAAGAATGCGACAGAAGATACTTCCCAAAGATCAAGGTCTAATCTTATAAACTTGGCTTGGTGGTGTTTTTTTCCCCCCCTTCTCTGTATGTTTGTTTGTTTGTCTGTCTGGCTTCAGGCCACAGTAAAAATTTATCAAAGCATATGCAATTAACATGGAGCAAAATCCTCCCAACCTCCTTTCCATGAAAGGCATGGCAGACACCGCACACTTGTGCGGATTGCTAATTACTGAGCTGCTTTCATTTCCCCAGACTGACACATGGCTAATTAAACTCTGCTCTTCCACCGGATAATGAAGCTACCATCTCCCCTAAGCAGGTGGTCATAAAACAGATTGGCTACCAACTGTACCCCCTTACTTTCAATTCAGAGGGATCCGGTTTCTAACAAGGCTGGAGAAACAAGACTGGTCCTCTCACAATGCATCTTCAGACCAAAGGAGAAATTTCATAATACTCATGACTTCTTTGACCGGCTAATGGGTAAATTACATATGAAATGACTAAGCAGTTCTTTGGAACATCTTAAAAGGATAAATCTGTGACAGACAATTTTGAAAGGTCTAATATATTGGAAGAACGTGTTGGAATTGTTACTGGGAGACAACAATGGGACCAACATCCTACTGATATATATTAATACCACTTTATAATGCCTTGGTAAGGCCACACTTGGAATACTGCATTCAGTTTTGGTCGTCACAATGTAAAAAAGATGTGGAGACTGTAGAAAGAGTGCAGAGAAGAGCAACAAAGATGATTATGGGACTGAAGGCTAAAACATATGAAGAACGGTTGCAGGAACTGGGTATGTCTAGTTTAATGAAAAGAAGGACTAGGGGAGACATGATAGCAGTGTTCCAATATCTCAGGGGTTGCCACAAAGAAGAGGGAGTCAAACTATTCTCCAAAGCACCTGAAGGCAGGACAAGAAACAATGGGTGGAAATTGATCAGGGAGAGAAGCAACTTAGAACTAAGGAGAAATTTCCTGACAGTGAGAACAATTAATCAGTGGAACAACTTGCCTCCAGAAGTTGTGAATGCTCCAACGCTGGAAGTTTTTAAGAAGATGTTGGATAACCCTTTGTCTGAAGTGGTGTAGGGTTTCCTGCCTAAGCAGGGGATTGGACTAGAACACCTCCAAGTCCCTTCCAACTCTGTAATTCTATTCTATTCTATTCTATTCTATTCTATTCTATTCTATTCTATTCTATTCTATTCTATTCTATTCTATTCTATTCTATTCTATTCTATTCCATTCCATTCCATTCCATTCCATTCCATTCCATTCCATCCCATCCCATCCCATCCCATCTCTACTCTACTCTCCCTTACCTATTCTATTCTATTCTATTCTATTCTATTCTATTCTATTCTATTCTATTCTATTCTATTCTATTCTATTCTATTCATATCCTAATGATATTAATTTTGTGATTGTTATCTGGCAGATAAATCCCTTCCCAAAGTCCCACAGGTGGGAAGCTACACAACAACTCCACAAAATCTTCCAGCTACATATATAATTTTCCCCAACTTACTGTCCTCCTAATGTGACTTCTGGCTAATCCACTTAGAAATTCTGGGAGTTGTACAACAACTGGGGAAGTCTTTCTGGGAAAGACTGGGCTAGACTCATGGTCTCATTTCTAGATAGTTTCTCAAGTGATTTTGTAACAGTTTTCTGCACTCCTATTCCACACTTTTATTACAATGCAAACATCAAAATGAGAGGCCTCTCAAAACACAGTTCTGTGGCTTGGAGGGAAGTGATGCTTAAAAGCAAATTCTTCCTATGTTCAATTATACACAGAACAACTGGATCACAAAGAACCTGCCAGGATAAATTTATGGAAAAAGAAAGGTTGATCCATCATCAGTTATTTTTACATTAATATGTCTGGGAATAGAATGGAAGAGAGAAACTATATTTGGTTTGTTTAACAGATTCTTCCAAGTCTGGGAAAAGAAACAAAAACAAAAATAGTTCACTTACTGGATCAAAATATTAATGCATAAGCATACTGAGAATTGCTGGATAGATTCCTTATTAAAAACATCATTCAAAAGATCATAAACAAACAAATAAACGTATTAATAAAATAAAATAAAAGCTATACTAAAATAAGCAATTTTATATTTAGCTAATAGCCAAAATTGCAAAGACAATAATAATAATAATAATAGTAATAATAATAATAATAGCTCTAGTAATAAAAGTCAAGGAGGCAGAAAAAATGGGATAAAACTTAAATAGAAAGAAGACTAGATTAGTGATATGTACAACAACTAGCCCTGGAATTGATAATTATATTAAAGCGGTAAATATCTTCCGCCTTTTAAAGTCAACAATCAATAGTAAAGGATCAACTATCAAGAAATGTGCCTAAGACAAGACTTGATAGAACAGTCATAAGGTTTTGGAAAAGGTATCAAGTGCTGGGATGGGTTTATACATGCAAAGATCAGAATCGTGCAAGTCATGGCATTCCCTAGATCAGGGGCCTCCAACCTTGACAACTTGAAGCCTGGAGGAC
The DNA here is from genome assembly GCF_028640845.1 of Ahaetulla prasina. Classification (NCBI taxonomy): domain Eukaryota; kingdom Metazoa; phylum Chordata; class Lepidosauria; order Squamata; family Colubridae; genus Ahaetulla; species Ahaetulla prasina. Next base: position 18,423,592 of record NC_080548.1, read on the forward strand.
TTCAACTCCCAGAATTCCCAGCCTGCTGGCTGAGGAATTCTGGGAGTTGAAGTCCTCCAGGCTTCAAGTTGCCAAGGTTGGAGATCTCTAGCCCTAGGACACTCTATAGAAGTGAAAGTTGGACTTTGAAGAAGCAAGAGAGAAAGAGTGTTGCCATGTTTGATCTTTTGAGTTGGAGAAGATTCACGAGAATACGTTAGACACCAAAGAAAAGAAACAACGGATTATCAAACATATGAGAATTCTCACTCAAGGACACAAATGACCAGGCTTAAATTTTCCTACTTTGGACACATTATGTGAAGACCTAGCTCTCTGGAGAAGATTCTAATGCTGGGGAAGATGGAAGGAAAGAGAAGGAGAAGATGACTGGAAGCCAGGTGGAAAAGACTCAAGTTGTTATGACCCAGGCCCAAGTAGGTAGTAATAAACTTAGTCCGTGGAAAAACAAACTTTATTCAAACAGCTGGGAATTATTTCATTCCCAGCGTCGTTCAACTCAAAGTAAAACAAATGCCTCCCAACACAAATTCTTCAGTTATCTAACAAACCTTAGTCCAATTAGGCAAACTGCCAAAGGCCCTTCCTGACAAATGTCCAGAAGCCACAAAAACAAAGAGACGAAGCAGAAGACGAAGTAGAAGACGAAGCTACAACATTGTTTTCCGGCAAAGCTGAAACACCAGTGCTGGTCTGTTTTAAGCCTTATGGGTGGGGCCAATCATCTCTTGGCCCTACTCCCTAGTTGTCCTCCCTGTTTTGAGCTGCTCTTGCCTTCTGGCAGCTCTTCTCATGCATGCATTAGCAACAGGCTCCTCCTGTTCCTCTGCCTCATTACTATCAGGCACTGGAGGCTCTGGAGTCTGCACCTCACTCCCAATGGCCCTGGCCTCACCTCAGCCTCATCACTGTCTGACTCCGTTGCCAGCTCCGTAGACTGCTGACAGACCACAACACAAGTTTCAGTAGCAATGAGTGAACCTCTGGAAGACCAGGTTAGGGAAAGATTGCCGTGAAGAAAAATCTATCCATGTTGTCTCTTAAGAGTTGACCATGAGTTGATGGCACATTGTCAATCAAGCAATCAAATCTGAAAAAGCTCTAGTGAAGTCAAGAGGTGTCTTATTTTACAGCAGGTTGCTACAGTGGTACTCTCAGCCAGTTGATTAACTTCAGAATTTACCGAGGATCTCCCCTCAGAAGAGGAAGTAATTAAAAAATATTTAGATTGTGCAGAAATGACTGATCATTAAAGAAAGAGAGGAATCGGAATATTTTAAGATATGGGGACAATTCTACTATTGGTTAGAGAAATGTTATAATAAATGAATAATGTGGGGAGAATGTTATAATAAATGAATGGAAAATATTAAGAAATGTTGAAGAATGGAGAAGTAAGAAGAAGAAGACATCACAAAAGACTTACCTAGATGATACACTGAGGGATTGATTATGTATTGTATGTTTGTTTGTGTATAAAATAAAATAAAATGTTTACCAAAAAGAAAAAAAAAGAATTTACCAATGAGCCAAGTTTGTATAACATTTGCATTGTATTTGTGTAACTCAAAATTAATGTCTGTTTTCCTTTTGGGGGGAGAGAGTAAACCCCATAAATTTGCTAGTTCTCACCGACATGATACTTCCTTTGGAGAAAATCTTAATCCAAGCAATTCTGTTAACACCCGGCAGCCTTAATCAGGTTAGGGGTTAATTAAAGGCTGCCAGGTAAGAAACCTGGGCGATATTATGCCCATGAAACCCGAGCTCCATCCCTCTGGTTCAGCAAAGCAGCAGCTCTATACATTACTGACTCTTGCTTATAAATAAACATCAACAGGGCTGATTGAAATCTGAAGGATATGTTCCCCAGTGATGCTTACTCTATGATTTAAGATTGAAATATGAAGGATATGCTCAGTGATGCTTACTCTAAGAAGCAATTAGGCAACTGAAAAAAAAAATAATTTCAATTAAACCCAAATAATGGAGATCGGTCCTGCAGTTTAGCACAATGCTATAGACAAGGGGGTGAGGTGGTGCTTATAACAGTATCAACACCACAGTCCCAAAGGGGAGTGAAAGATCATCCTTCTATGAGGACAACCTCCTTGCTGTAGGCAAGGTTAGGATGGAAGACAACAGCCAGTGCAAAGGTCGGGTGGGGAAGGGGTTGAGTTTACTATCTCCTTATCCACTGTTCAGTTCTTTAAAAAACTCTTCACACATTCGCTAATTTTACACAATTCTGATGGGCTGGACTACACATTCCACCAAACAACCCATACATGTGTACAGTGGAGGGATCCTGCCAGTTTAACAACCGGTCCGGTGATCGCGCACGTACGCAGTTTTACAAAAACTTAACTTCCGTGTTACTGCTGGGGAGTAACACAGCTGAGGCGCGGCAATCTGCTGTGCCGTGCGAATCAGCTGAGAAGATATAGGTCAGTAAAGCGCAGGGGCGGACCCACCTGATCGTCGTAGTGAACCAGTTTGCTCCCAGCTGATCGTTGGAGCTACCGGTTCGCCTGAACCGGTCCAAACCGGTAGAATCTCACCCCTGCATATGTGGGGCTGAGGAACACTGATAAGCCATTCCTCTAGCTTGGCTCTTCCTGGATACAAATAAACTGTTTTAAATATCATCTAAGTTCATCTACTGTAGTACATGTACTCCTCGATTTACGACCACAATTGAGTCCAAAATTTCTTTTGCTAAGTGAGACAATTGTTAAGTGAGCTATCCCCATTTTGCAATCTTTCTTGTCACAGTTGTTAAGTGAATCACTGCAGCTGACAAGTTTGCAAAATGTTTGTTAAGTGAATCCAGCTTCCCCATTGACTTTGCTTGTCAGAAGGTCTCAAAAGGGGATCACCTGACCCCAAGACACCGCAACTTTCATAAATATGAGTCACTTTCATAAATATGAGGGGCCGGAATAGCTCAGGCTGTAAGGAGCCTATTATTAGAACACAATAGCCTGCAATTACTGCAGGTTCAAGCCCGGCCCAAGGTTGACTCAGCCTTCCATCCTTTATAAGGTAGGTAAAATGAGGACCCAGATTGTTGGGGGGGGCAATAAGTTGACTTTGTAAATATACAAATAGAATGAGACTATTGCCTTATACACTGTAAGCCGCCCTGAGTCTTCGGAGAAGGGCGGGATATAAATGTAAATAAATAAATAAAAAAAAAACTTGCCAGGCATCTGAATTTTGATCATGTAACCATAGGGATACTGCAGTGGACATAAGTGTGAAAAACGGTCATAAATCACTTTTTTCAGTGCCTTTGTAAATTGAACTGTCCACTAAACGAACCGTTGTACGTCAAGAACTATCTGCGTTTTATCTGGTATTGATAATACTAGATCCACTACTTTACAGAAGGCCACGGTTTGTTGAGTAGACTACCTTTTGAATCAAGGCAATCTATCAGCCCAGATGGTGGGTGTTAATTTTAGAAGCCGTATTGGTTGAGTTCATATGAAACATGTATATTTTGAGCTATGTCTCCAAGTTGGGCAAAAACAGACACCGACTTATTCTGTTTTATTCTTATTCATAAAACTGTTCTAAAAATACAGAAGGGGAGGAGGGAGGGTCACATGTGCAGCTAATTTTACTCAGTTACTACTCAAGACACTCTTGAACCTTCACCCAGCACATCTATTCTCTCTTAGAGATTGTAAAGCCTCTCTCCCCACACTGAAGTTCCTTTGATCACCCAGGACTGGCTGCTGGCCAAACGCCTTCTACTCACGTTGCTTTCTCCTTTAATATCCTTGCCCAAGACACAACCTCCCCTTCCTCCTACTCCTCTAAAACCATCAACTGTTAGAAGCACTTCTGAGCTCCCACCAGACTCATAAAAGTCCTTTAAAAACAACAGAATCTGTCCTGGAGCCAAACATCTGGGTTTATGAATTTGAAGTCCACCGTTACCGCTTTTCCAATTCTCCGTCAAAAGAGGAAAAGCAGCAGGTTTTTGATGGATTTAGGAGTTTCACTCCCTCTTCCTGAAAACTCTAGAGAACAGCGCAAGACAACAAATCTTGCAGAAGGAAGATAGGGCAGCTCCGTGTTTTGTCTTCAGCTCTCTTCACCGTCTTGAGTCAACGGACCAAAAAAGCATGCAAGAATGCAAAGGATGTGCTTTTAATTTGTCAACTTAGCAACGGAGACGCCGGGGCCAACGGAAATCCCAATTCCCTTTCTCTTTCATCTTTTTGTTCTGCAATTTATCCTGTAGGTTTACCCCAAATTAAGTGCATTTCATTTTTTTTCCGAGTCTCAGCTGAAATCAAGGCACAGCACCCCACACCAGGGTTATACTAAGCCCCCCCATTCCCAGATTGGCTTGCTTCCCACTACTGTATTTTCAAGTGTCTCAATTTATGGTGGTTGTGGGAAACACAGTCACATCTAAGAAAGGACAGGCCATCTTCTCAATCACAAGTGAAAGGCTTTGCTCAGATGCCACTGGGAAGTTAAAAAGAACAGAAAAACGGGGCATTGGAAGGGATCTTGGAGGTCTTCTAGTCCAACCCCCTGCTCAAGCAGGACTCCTTATACCGTTCCAGACAAGTGGCTGTCCAGACTCTTCTTAAAAGACCTCCACTGTTGAGAGGTTAATTGGTCAGCACACAAACAGCACCCAAGCCAACAATCCTATTCCCCCCACCTCAGTGCATGTTCTGGGGGGGGGGAGAGAAAATGCTTTAAAAAAAAACAACTTACCATCAGCAAAGGAGTTCATCCATCACATTAATTCCTTCTTGTTTGATGTTCTTCCTTGCCCATCATTTTCTTGGCTCCTGGGTTTCGTCTCCCAGAAGAAAAGATGAAGAAGTAAAACTGTACCTTCCCAGCTTGTTCTTGGGTCATCTGAAAAAAACCAAGACAAGGCGGGTTGCAACTGGCTAGGACCACAATTCCAATCTTTGCAAAGATTGGGGAGTGGGGGGGGGAAGACTTTTTTGAGCCGACATCACAAGGTTCCTTGCAGGACAGCAAATTCCAAAGAGGTGTGCAATGCAAAGTCAAAGTCACACCGATGTTCCCCAGGCACATGGTTGGCTCTCCTGCTCCATCTCGGCCAGAGACCTTTCAAAATTAAAAGGTCACCTCGGGGCTTCCTTACTCCCACACATCATGCCCCAGATAGCCCTGGAAGTGGGGGCAGGGGGGGCTGGTGAGGTTTGTTTTGGCCCGTGGGGGTCCTTGCCCGGCCATCCTTTTGAAAGGGCTCTCTGGGCGGAAACGGCTGGAAGGAAAGCAGAGCTTGTGCTCCACACTTGTGGCGCATCTGTTCCTCAAAGACAATTTTAAAGCGGGCGGTGGGGGGGGGAGATGGATATATATAGAGGAATTTTGTGTTCAATTTACTGACAAAGAAATAACGGGAGACTGTCAGTAAATTGAAGGCAAAATAGTTTGTGGTGAAAGCGACTGCCTGAGGGCTCCTGGATTGGGGCTGAAAGGAGAAAAGGGAAGCAGTGTGCTCCCTCCCAAATATTTGGCTAGACCAGGTTGCTAATATATATTTACATATATAAAAAGTGGGTTTTCTATCGAAGCAACCTGGTCTACCCAAATACGGGGGGGGGGGAGCACACTGCTTCCCTTTTCGCCTTTCAGCCCCAATCCAGGTATCCAAATATATATATGAGGCCGGGGGGGGGAGGGGACGCAGGGCTGGAAACCACCCGATCCACCCACCCACCCGTCCCAGAAGTGAGAGAAAGAAAATCGGCTGCAAAGCGGAGCAAAACCCTCCAGCCAGCGGTCCGCAAAACCGCGCCACGCGGTGCCAAAGGAAGTTGGAAGGGAGCGCGCGGGGGGACCGAAGCCCCGCTTTCCCCAAACGGGGACCGAGCCTCCCCCCCCTTTTTTTCCCCCTCCCCCGAACGACCCCCCTCCTCACTCCGCAGTTACCTTCCGCCCCGCTGTCGGGCTCCCCACAGTCTCGACCGTCGCTCCGGGGGCCGGTCGGGGAAAGTGGGGGGGGTCTCTTGCTTCTCCTCCTCCCACCCGGCACAGAGGCGCCTTCCGGGCCGACCGCGGCTTGCCAAACGGCCGGAGAGCTTCCCCCTCCGCCCCCGCGGAGAGCAAGATGGTCGGAACAGCGATGCCCCCCGTCCCCTCCCCAAATTGGGAGACAGGCGGTAAGGAAACGGGGAGGGAAGGTGGACCGCGCCGCGTTGCAGCCCGCCTGATCCTGATCCTGATGATTCCCTGCCTGGGAGCCAGACGGGAACCCGCCTTGCCTTGCGCCGTCCTTTCCCTGGCGCGCAGTCGGCTCGTTTTGCGCCCAGCCTGGCTCAGCTCCGCTCCGGTCTCCTCTTGCGGTCGTGCGCCCAGTCCTGCCCAGGGACTGTACTTGCCGCTTTCTCCCCCCGACCCACCACGACAGACACACCGCCTCTCCTCCTCCCCCTCCCTCCCTCCCTCCCTCCCCCGCCACTCCGCCCGCGTCCCGTCCCCCCCTCCCTCCCCGCCCCGGAGTCAGGCTTCTTTGGAGCTACTTTGCCCAACAGGCTTGCGAGGAGGCGGGATGGGAGAGGGAGGGGGGAGTGGGGGAGTGGGGGGAGCTTCCGGCTTCTCACTTTCTCTTTTTCTCACCAACTTGCCGGGAGAAAGTTCTTCTCCTCCCTCTCCCCTCCCCTCCCCTCCCCTTCTCTTCCCAAGGGTTTTCCAGCGGAGGACAAAAAAATAAGTCCGGGGACTTGAAATATCCCGATGGCAAGCCGGGCTCGGTGGGAAGTCGAGGATCAAGGCAAAGCGCTGGATGCCGATGGGGATGGGGATGGGTGGGTGGGGGGCAGTGGTGAAATCCAATTTTTTTTATTACCGGTTCTGTGGGCGTGGTGTGTGGCTTGGTGGGCGTGGCAGGGGAAGGATACTGCAAAATCGTCATTCCCTCCCCACTCCTGGGGAGAAGGCTATTGTAAAATCTCCATTTCCACCCCACTCCTGGAGGAAGGATACTGCAAAATCCATATTCCCTCCCCACTCCTGGGGAGAAGGCTATTCCAAAATCTCCATTTCCACCCCACTCCTGGGGGAAGGATACTGCAAAATCCCCATTCCTGAGGGAAGGATGTTGCAAAATCTCCATTCCAACCCCACTCTGGGGCCAACCAGAGGTGGCATTTGGTGGTTCTCCAAACTACTCAAAATTTCCGTTACGAGTTCTCCAGAACCTGTCGGATTTCATCCCTGGTGGGGGGGGGGAGGGTTTCACACAACCTGCTTATGGCATCCTTTGAGGTACCGGGAATAACGGGACAAGTCAGCCGTCTGGATTCTGGATCTTCCCCCTTACACTAGCCAACCGCAGTCCTGGATCATCTTGGGTGACTTGAGCCCCGCAGCATCCACCTAATTGTTGGTGTGTTAGGATCACCTTACCTGCTGGATAGCCAGCTGCCCCGAAATCTGCAGAGGAGATAATGAGTGTGTATTGACTTTACAAAAAAAAAAAAGCAAAAAGCACCGAAGTTCAGAGATTCACAGCTGGCTGGAATAATAGCCTTTTAGGATTTCCCCCCACCCCAACTTTGAAACAGTAAAAACTATATTTAAACTGCAGGCCAAAGTAGGGCATCATCAAAGAACAAAGCAATATCCAGTACTGGCTGGGTGATTTTTCTCCTCCTGCCTAAAAACTTGTTTATCTGGAGGAATTTTAGAACCTCGTTATCCCCTCCTTTTTTCAGAACTGGGAATTCCCCCCCCCCAAGCCCCTTTTGTTAAAGCCCTTGCCAAAAAGGCCCTTTCCCCTCTGTTTCTTCCTCTTTGGGAAAGGAAGCAAAACTCCCAACACCCTGAGACTTGAAACAAATGGGATACTTGACACCTTCAAACCAAACTTTAAAACTTTTTCACCTTGTCAAAGGAACCTTTTTTAAACAATGCAGATTAAAGTTGAACATGGTAGAAGAGGACAATGACAAAAGCAAATCAATGAAATTGAATGTGGCAGTGAAAAAGTTAAGGACCAGAGAGCTGGGAGAGAAAACTCAGGAATATTTCCCTTCCTTAGTACCCTAAACACACCTTTATTTTGCTTAGTGGTTAATCCATACAGTTGATGTCTCGAGTGTCTTCTGCAGCCAATTGGATTATGTTAAATCAGTAACGTGTATTGATGTCATTGTACAAACATCATTACAGCAAACTTCAATCCCAACGTTTGCTACAAGTACATAAATTGCAGCATATGTGAATTGGGTCATGTTTTTTTCCCAGCATTTGCCTATTGGATCCTGGATTTGGATCAACAATCAACTGGATTGTGATTATCGGTCAATGACCAACTAGATCATGATCATTGGTCAATGATCGATTGGGTCATGATCATTAGTTAGATCATTAGTTAATTGGATCATGTTCATTGATCAGTTATCATCAATCAATTGGGTCATGGTCATTAATCACTGATCTTTGAATCATGACCATCAGTCAATTATCATTTGTCAGTGATCAATTGGATCATGATCATTTGTCTGATCAATTGGATCATGATCATTGGTCAATGATCAATTGCATCATCATTGGTCAATCATCAATTGGATCATAACCATTAGTCAATGATCATTGGTTAAAGATCAATTGGATTGTCATCAATTGGATCATGTTTTTTCCAGCCTTGTCTCCTACTCAGATCCTTATGCTCTCTATAGGTTTCTGCCTGTCTAGGGAGGTCACTAGAGCTGACACACTCCAGGTCCCATCAATGAAGCAGGCACACCTTTCGGGACTAGGAAGCAGGCTGTCTCAAGACCATCGGTGCTGACCATCAGTGTAACAGCCTCCTCCACCCAACCTTGAGATCCTTGATATTGCTCCTAATTTGATTTTAGAATAGAATAGAATAGAATAGATTTTTTTATTGGCCAAGTGTGATTTGAACATACAAAGAATTTGTCTTTGGTACATATGTTCTCAGTGTACATAAAAGAAAAAATACGTTCATCAAGAATCATAAGGTATCACACTTAATGATAGTCATAGGGTACAAATAAGCAATCAGGAAATTTTTTGCAAATTGTTAAAGACCGGTTGTTGTCTGAGCCCCATCGATTTTCTTTGATCTATATTGCTTTCTTTTTTAATGTTTACTGCAAGCCACTGAGCGTCACTGTGAGTTGGGTGGCCTTGAAATTGAAATAATAAATAAAATAACACCTCCACCCACCCCAGCGGGTTCCTTCTCCGACTGGAATCAGGCAATTTCCCCTTAACATTTTTCACCGTTCACATGATGTATCTCTGACCTGGATTACAGCAGATTGGAAAATTAAAAATGGCAACTGCTGAGCACTAATCACTGTATTGTTTTCAAGAGGAGGATGAAAACTCCTCTCTCATTTCATCCATCGCTTTCAAGAACTGCCTTTTTCTCTTTGTCTCCTCCTCCAGTCTCTGGTCCATGTCGGCCCTGGGAAAGTTTAGTCCCAGCCAAATTGGCAAATGCTTCTTCCCTCAACTTGAAACCGGATTACAAAATGCTTTTTTTATTATTATATTTTTCATGGAGCCCAGAAACTGGTCAGCTCTCCGCTTTTAGCAGATGCAGCTGCTTAGCATCAATGCAGAAGGTAAAAGGAACTCAGGCGTCCCCAGTGAGTTGGTGCTCCAGCCGCCCAATTTTCCAGCCAGCACCGCCGATCCATAGTATAGATTATTTTACATGATAATAATAATAAAGTCCGATCTGGTAGGACGGCTATATTATATACGCTGGCCAATGTTCCTCCAGGATTGAAAATGGAGATGCGCTAACAACAAATGGAGGGGCCTCCTTGGGAATATTTGATTGATTTACTCCCTGCTCTAAAATTCACATGCAGACACTCTTCGCTTTCAGCACTATAGTTTTTCGAGCACTACAATGCGGTATCTTCCAGAGGCACAGTCTTGGGCCAGTAGTCACTGGCTCAGTGAAAGGTGGGTGGGTGGGAAACAAACCACAAACCTACCAAATTTGTTTGGATTGCAAACACGGTCTATTAAAGTAGAGCAGGGATATCAAACTCTAGGCCCGGAGGCTGGATCCAGCCCGAGAATGTTTTGATCTTGCCTTCGGGCTCACTTTGGAAACAGTGAAAGATCAGCCCATGGTGCCTCTGCCAGTGAAAAGGGAGCTCGGGAGGGCCATATGCGGCCCCCTTGTGCTCTGTTTTGGGCCGCAACACCCTCCTGCAACCCTCTGCCAGCAAAAATGGAGTTCAGAGAGGCCACACGCGGCCCTCTCAAGCTCAGTTTTTGCTGGCAGTGGGCTTCAGGAGGCCATTGCAGCCAAAAAGAGAGCCCAGGAGAGCTGTCGTGGCCAAAAACGGAACTTTGACGAGTGACATCAAACTGGCAACGCCCCTTGGCCACCCCCCAACCCCCCAAAGTCAAACACAACCCTGATGCAGCCATCAATGAAATCGAGTTTGCCACTCCTGAAGTAGAGCAATTCACATGTATTCATGAGAGCCTACCTGGTCTAATGGTTAAGTCACCAGGCTAAAAACCAGGAGACTGAGTTCCAGTTCCCCCTTAGGCATGAAAGCTGATTGGACGACTTTGGGCCAATCGCCAGGAGATTATGAGTTCTATTCACCCTTTAGGCATGAAAACTGACTGGGTCATTTTGGGCCAATCACCAGGAGATTATGAGTTCTATTCATGTCTTAGGCATCAAAGCTGATTGGATGACTTTGGGCCAATCACCAGGAGATTGTGAGTTTTAGTTCCACCTTAGGCATGGAAACGACTGGGTGACTTTGAGCCAGCCCCTCTCTCTCAGCCCAACCCACCTCATGAGTTTGCTGTTACAGAGAAAAAAGGAGGAAGGAGTATTAGGCATGTTGGCCATTTTCAGTTATTTATACATATCATAAAGGCAGGATATAAATAAATTAAAAAATCGTGTCCAATCCCGAACTGATATCAAAACTTGCCTGATAACATCCCTGAATTATGAGTGTGAATTTATGTATGTATGTGTGTATGTATATGAGAGAGAGAATGTATACACACACATATGTACATATGTATATTTCTTCAATTTATTTAGCCTCCCAACTCATAATTAGCGACTCTGCCTGGCTTGCAACGTTTGGGAAAAAAAAGAATAACTTTTCATAGAAAATATAAGGAGTCATAAACATAAAGAGCCAAAGAGCCAGATCAGTCTGAACAAATAACAACTATGATACGAGCAACATTCTAAATGTAAATATACATACATATACATAGCAAAAGGAATCCAGTTACACAAGGTCTAATACAGACCAGGTCTAATAGGTTAGCAGCATTTTTCAACCATAAAGCCTCTTAATATTTTATATTAATATATTCCATTTTATATAATTAATATTATATTAATTTAATATAATATAAAATAATATATTTTATATTATATTAAAAGGAATCCCTAGTGCCGCGTAACAGGGTGAGCTCCTGTTAGTTGTCCCAGCTTCTGCCAACCTAGCTGTTTGAAAGCACATAAAAAATACAAGTAGAAGAATAGGGACCACCTTTGGTGGGGAGGTAACAGCGTTCTGTGCGTCTTTGGCGTCTGTGCGTCTTTGGCATTTAGTCATGCCGGCCACATGACCACGGAGACGCCTTTGGACACCGCTGGCTCTTCAGCTTTGAAACAGAGATGATCATCACCCCCTAGAGTTGGGAACAACTAGCACATATATAACATAACATAACTTAACATCAGAGTTGGAAGGGACCTTGGAGGCCTTCTAGTCCAACCCCCTGCCCAGGCAGGAAACCCTACACCATCTCAGTCAGATGGTTATCCAACATTTTCTTAAAAATTTCCAGTGTTGGAGCATTCACAACTTCTGAAGGCAAGTCGTTCCACTTATTAATTGTTCTAACTGTCAGGAAATTTCTCCTTAGTTCTAAGTTGCTTCTTTCTTTGATCAGTTTCCACCCATTGCTTCTTGTTCTACCCTCAGGTGCTTTGGAGAACAGCCCGACTCCCTCTTCTTTGTGGCAGCCCCTGAGATATTGGAACACAGCTATCATGTCTCCCCTAGTCCTTCTTTTTGTTAAACTAGACATACCCAGTTCCTGCAACCGTTCTTCATATGTTTTATCCTCCAGTCCCCTAATCATCTTTGTTGCTCTTCTCTGCACTCTTTCTAGAGTCTCAACATCTTTTTTACATCGTGGCGACCAAAACTGGATGCAATATTCCAAGTGTGGCCTTACCAAGGCATTATAAAGTGGTACTAACACTTCACGTGATCTTGATTCTATCCCTCTGTTTATGCAGCCCAGAACTGTGTTGGCTTTTTTAACAGCTGCTGCACACTGCTGGCTCATATCTAAATGGTTATCCACTAGGACTCCAAGATCCCTCTCACAGGTACTACTATTGAGCAAGGTACCACATATACGGTACTGGTGCATTTTGTTTTTTTGGCCTAAATGTAGAACCTTACTTTTTTCACTGTTGAATTTCATTTTGTTAGATAGCGCCCAATGTTCAAGTCTGTCAAGATCTTTCTGTAACTTGAGCCTATCTTCTGGAGTGTTGGCTATTCCTGCCAGCTTGGTGTCATCTGCAAATTTGATGAGTTCTCCATCTATCCCCTCGTCCAAGTCATTGATGAAGATGTTGAAGAGTACTGGGCCTAAAACAGAGCCTTGGGGTACTCCACTGCATACCTTTACCTTAAAAGCTTCCCAGCAGTACAATCCTATCTGGGAATCACACCTACAAAAGACATTGGGGTTTACTTAACAAATACCAATAGTCCTCTACTTAACAACAGTTCATTTAGTGACCGTTCCAAATTACAGCAGCACTGAAAAAAGTGACTTTTTCACACTTACAACCATGATCAAAATTCAGATGCCTGGCAATTGGTTCCTATTTATGACGGTTGCAGCATCCCAAGGGTCATGTGATCCCCTTTTGCAAACGTCTGACAAGCAAAGTCAATGGGCAAGCCAGATTCACTTAACAACCATGTTGCTGATTTAACAACTGCAATGATTCGTATAACAAAATGTGGCAAGAAAGGTCGTAAAACCGACTGGCAAAGCTCACGTAACCCATGTCTCACTTAGAACATAAATTTTGTCCTCAGCTGTGGTCGTTAAGTTGAGGACTACTTGTACACAGAGGATTTCTTCCAGATTAGATGAGATAAACTCTGGTGAGCGATCATGGACAATTGTGAAATAATGATATCTGGATTGCAAAGGGTTTAGGAGACCACAAGGAAAGCCTTGGGCTACCAATCAGACTGGGAGATTAAAAAAAACAAAATAAACGAGGGAATGGCGATTCACTTCTATATGATTACCCCTCAAAATGTCAGGGAGATGTCTGTGGAAATCCCCATGATCGGAGCTAGATTTGAGACCCCCCTGTGTGCCTCAGGAGCATCCAGTGAGTTGAGATGGGGGGATGTGGCAGTGAAAATAGCATTGGCCCTCTGTAAAGGAGGACGGGCGACTTCAGGGGCGAGGGGAGGAGCCCCGGAGCCCCGGAGGAGGCCCAGTGGAGATCTGGAGGGCCTACCGGGCCCCCGTCGGCCTTTGTTGGTTTTCTGGCGGCGGTGGCGGCCTGGCTTTTTCGTCTGGCGTCGGTGGAGTGACTGGCGTCCCTTCCTAGTTGGGGATGTCGGTGGCCTCATCGGCGATGGGGCGCTTTGGTGACGGCGGGCGGAGGTGGCGGTGGCGGCCTACCTCGGCGCTTCAAGGTGGCGGACGGCCTGTTTAACATCTCTACCATCGGTCCGCCCCCCCCCTCTCCTTCTTCCTTAGTCCACCCCTGACTATTTATAGGTGGGTGGCGAACTGACTGAATGAGTGGTTTTGTTTTCTACCCCACGAGGATCACTATTGACTGCTTCCCATCAGGACTGACTGACAGACCGGTTGTGGTCACTGTATCATCTGTTACCATCTTGACCGGCCCAGGATGGGCCTCCTGCGGACTTTCTTGGTGATGCGAACGTTTACGCCGGCTGACCTTCTTCCCCTCCGAGACCCCCGTCTCTCGCGGGTTTGGCCCTCCATACTATCGAGGGCCCACCTTGAGGACGGGCTTTGGAGCCCCGAGAGGTGGCATGCTAAAAATAGGAGGCTTAGGGGCTTTTTAATTAGTTGTTTTAAGAAATTTTTTAAGGGGAGTTTTAATGGGGATTTTAAGGGTTGGGAGGGGAGGATTTGTGGTAGGGGAGAGAACCCGTCGGGAGGGGGTGGGAGGTTAGGGCGGGTATTGGGAGTAGCCCGCGGGTGAGAGCCAGTCCTTGCAGCTCGTGGCGGTTTAGTAATGGGTTCGGAGGTTATAGGGGGATTCGTTCCTTTTGGTGAGGTGGTTCCATTTGCAGTAAGTGGGAGGGGCAGATATGGCGGAAGGGGGACCGCATCGTTTTGGGGCGCTCGATGTCTGCAGGCGATCGCGCCCGATCCCCTCCTTCTCCCGTCCCCGGATGGTCAAGACCCTCAGAGCCTGGGCCTTCGTCTGATGTTATGCAACGCACGGTCCGTGGCCAATAAGGCCCCTAATACATGATCAGATTCAGGGGTGCCGCGGATATTATAGGCGTTACGGAGACCTGGTTGGGCACTGAAGGCGTGCCCTGGTCGAGATGTGCCCACGGGTTTCCGTGCATTCCATCAGCCGAGGCCCAGGGTAGGGGTGGTGGGTGGCGGTTGTTATTAAAGAGAGTCTAGAGCCGAGGAGACCACTGTACCTCAGATTGCGGGTGTGAATCCCTCTTTGTGAGGTGGGGTCATAGGTGTCAGATGGGCTTGCTGGTCACGTACCTGGCTCCTTGCTGCGTGACAGCCGCCCTGCCCGAGCTCCTGGAGGTGCTGGCTGGGGTGGCAGTTGAGACCCCCAGACTTTTAGTCATGGGGGACTTTAACTTGCCATCTTCCGGCTCGTCATCGACGGCAGCTCGGGAGTTCATGGCTTCCATGACGGCCTTGGACCTGACCCAAGTAGTTGATGGCCCTACTCACATTGGGGGTGGCACTCTGGACCTGATTTTTGTCTCTGGTCAGTGGTTGAGAGATCTGGACTTAAAGGAAATAGTCATTGAACCTTTGTCATGGTCAGATCACTCTCTTCTTCGCCTGGACTTTCTGACCGCCATTCACCACCGCAGGGAGGCGGAGCCGATCGTTGGTTCCGTCCCAGGCGCCTGATGGACCCGGATGGGTTCGGACGGAGCTTGGGCCATTTCCTGAGGTCTGGCTCACGGCTCGGTTGAGGAACTTGTTGCGGCCTGGGAGCGGGCGGCGGGGGCCTTAGACCGTGTCGTGCCTTTGCGGCCTCTGACCGGCGCAGGTCCCAACCGGCTCCTTGGTTCTCCGAGGAGCTGAGAGGATGAAGCGCGGAGAAGGCGCCTAGAGAGCTCCTGGAGGTCTAGCCGTTCAGAAGCTGATCGGACACTAGTGAAGTCCTATACTAGGACTTACCTAGTGGCATTGAGGAAGCGAGGCGTAGCTCGCCTCCTCCCTCATTGCATCGGCAGATAACCGCCCAGCCGCCCTGTTTGGGTGACCGCTCCCTCCTACACCAGGGGGCGGGATGACCCGCAGGGGCGTGCTGAGGAGTTTAACGGTTATCTATCGATAAAATCGTTCAACGGGATGGTTTGGACCAAGATTGCGGTGATACGGGTGAGACGGCTGAGGTGGTCTTGGTGACATTTTATGGGATGAGTTTGACCCTGTTGCTCCGAGGACATGGACAGGTTGTTGGGGAGGCTGAATGCCACCACATGTTTACTGGACCCGTGCCCCTCCTGGTTGGTGCTGGCCACGCAGGAGGTGACCGAGGCTGGCTCCAGGCGATTCTGGCGCTTCTTTGGTGGAGGTGTCTTTCCGGCCGCCTTGAAAGAGGCGGTGGTGAGGCCCTCCTCAAGAAGCCTTCCTGGACCCGGCTGTTTTAGGTAATTATCGTCCGGTCTCCAACCTTCCCTTCGCGGCGAAGGTTGTTGAGAGTATGGTGGCATATCAGTTTCCCTTACACCTGGATGAAACTGTCTATCTAGACCCGTTCCAGTCCGGTTTCCGGCCCGGTTACAGCACGGAGACGGCTTTGGTCGCGTTGGTGGATGATCTCTGGAGGGCCAGGGATAGGGGTTGTTCCTCTGCCCTGGTCCTATTAGTTGTCCCAGCTTCTGCCAACCTAGCTGTTTGAAAGCAGATAAAAAATACAAGTAGAAGAATAGGGACCACCTTTGATGGGGAGGTAACAGTGTTCTGTGCGTCTTTGGCGTTTAGTCATGCCAGCCACATGACCACGGAGACGTCTTTGGACACCGCTGGCTCTTCAGCTTTGAAACAGAGATGATCATCACCCCCTAGAATTGGGAACAACTAGCACATATATAACATAACATAACTTAACATCAGAGTTGGAAGGGACCTTGGAGGCCTTCTAGTCCAACCCCCTGCCCAGGCAGGAAACCCTACACCATCTCAGTCAGATGGTTATCCAACATTTTCTTAAAAATTTCCAGTGTTGGAGCATTCACAACTTCTGAAGGCAAGTCGTTCCACTTATTAATTGTTCTAACTGTCAGGAAATTTCTCCTTAGTTCTAAGTTGCTTCTTTCTTTGATCAGTTTCCACCCATTGCTTCTTGTTCTACCCTCAGGTGCTTTGGAGAACAGCCCGACTCCCTCTTCTTTGTGGCAGCCCCTGAGATATTGGAACACAGCTATCATGTCTCCCCTAGTCCTTCTTTTTGTTAAACTAGACATACCCAGTTCCTGCAACCGTTCTTCATATGTTTTATCCTCCAGTCCCCTAATCATCTTTGTTGCTCTTCTCTGCACTCTTTCTAGAGTCTCAACATCTTTTTTACATCGTGCGACCAAAACTGGATGCAATATTCCAAGTGTGGCCTTACCAAGGCATTATAAAGTGGCACTAACACTTCACGTGATCTTGATTCTATCCCTCTGTTTATGCAGCCCAGAACTGTGTTGGCTTTTTTAACAGCTGCTGCACACTGCTGGCTCATATCTAAATGGTTATCCACTAGGACTCCAAGATCCCTCTCACAGGTACTACTATTGAGCAAGGTACCACATATACGGTACTGGTGCATTTTGTTTTTGGCCTAAATGTAGAACCTTACTTTTTCACTGTTGAATTTCATTTTGTTAGATAGCGCCCAATGTTCAAGTCTGTCAAGATCTTTCTGTAACTTGAGCCTATCTTCTGGAGTGTTGGCTATTCCTGCCAGCTTGGTGTCATCTGCAAATTTGATGAGTTCCCCATCTATCCCCTCGTCCAAGTCATTGATGAAGATGTTGAAGAGTACTGGGCCTAAAACAGAGCCTTGGGGTACTCCACTGCATACCTTTACCTTAAAAGCTTCCCAGCAGTACAATCCTATCTGGGAATCACACCTACAAAAGACATTGGGGTTTACTTAACAAATACCGATAGTCCTCTACTTAACAACAGTTCATTTAGTGACCGTTCCAAATTACAGCAGCACTGAAAAAAGTGACTTTTTCACACTTACAACCATGATCAAAATTCAGATGCCTGGCAATTGGTTCCTATTTATGATGGTTGCAGCGTCCCAAGGGTCATGTGATCCCCTTTTGCAAACCTCTGACAAGCAAAGTCAATGGGCAAGCCAGATTCACTTAACAACCATGTTGCTGATTTAACAACTGCAATGATTCGTATAACAAAATGTGGCAAGAAAGGTCGTAAAACCGACTGGCAAAGCTCACGTAACCCATGTCTCACTTAGAACATAAATTTTGTCCTCAGCTGTGGTCGTTAAGTTGAGGACTACTTGTACACAGAGGATTTCTTCCAGATTAGATGAGATAAACTCTGGTGAGCGATCATGGACAATTGTGAAATAATGATATCTGGATTGCAAAGGGTTTAGGAGACCACAAGGAAAGCCTTGGGCTACCAGTCAGACTGGGAGATTAAAAAAAACAAAATAAACGAGGGAATGGCAATTCACTTCTATATGATTACCCCTCAAAATGTCATGGAGATGTCTGTGGAAATCCCCATGATCGGAGCTAGATTTGAGACCCCCCTGTGTGCCTCAGGAGCATCCAGTGAGTTGAGATGGGGGGATGTGGCAGTGAAAATAGCATTGGCCCTCTGTAAAGCAATCCCATCCCTTTGGTACCCACAAAGGAGAGGAAGCTTACCTTGTGATGGTGCAATGCTTGTGCAGATACAGATAAATACACTTCTAGTTGTATTTCTAGTTAAGAAGACTGGGGGAATCCAATCATAAAATGTAGGGGATCCTTGGTGGTCATCTAGATCAACAGTCACCAACTGGTGGTTCGTGGACCACTGGTGGTCTTGAGAAAATTTTGGTGGTCCGCAGAAAAATTATTTGCAGGTTTTTTATATTGCACTAAATCAGGGGGGCCTCAAACTACAGCCCTTGGCCGGATACGTGCAATGAATGTATGTGTTGCTGACAGATCTTCCCTCTTCTGGGTCTTTTTTGTGTGGGTTGGACGGGGGGGCAGAAATTCCAACTTGGGGTCTGCTTCAGCCTCCTGGTGCAGGGCTTTGGGCAAGGGCTGGAGGAAAACGCCGCTGGTGGCAAAGAGCCGGAGGTCTCATTCCGGTGGAACTGCATCATGGCCTGGAACTGGCTGACCATCTCAGCCCACTGAGCCTCCAGGCGCTGGTACCTGACCTTGCACTCCTGCAGATCTTCCCTCTGCTTGGAAAGCCTATGCTCCTAGTCCTCAGTGAGGTGCTTCTGCTGAGCCTCCTTCTCGGTCAAATCCAATTTGAATTGAGCCAGCTGTTTTGCCAACCCTTTCTCGTGGTGGCTGCTTAGCTCCAACAACTGCTTCCTGTTGGGGCCCTAAGGAGCCTGGGCGGGCAGGCGAGGAGTGGCTGGCAGGGGAGGGGTGAGTAGAGGCCGAGGAGGCGCCCCTTGACGTGAGTGACATCGAGCTGGCCATCAAGTTGGCCATGCCTACCCAGTCACATGACCACCTAGCCACGCCCACCCAGCTGGTCATTAGGCAGATCGTATTAATGGTCCGTGGGATTTAAAATTATGAATTTAGTGGTCCCTGAGGTCTGAAAGGTTGGGGACTCCTGATTTACACTATTCGGGTGACCCTGAGGGCACAGATTAACTTCCAAGTGGCCTCTATGGCTCTCGAAAAAAATACTAAAGGACCAGCTGTCTGCAAGGAATACAAATCCTGGCATTCTCCACTGTTCAGTCAGAACCGAAGAAGCGTATTAGATGAGAAGCGAAACGCCTTCGAGGAATAACAAAGAAAGTCCAATTGCCTCTTGGGAAAAAAGCACCTTTTGGGACAACCATGACCTGTCCTGGATGACTAAGAATCTCCATAGCAATCCCTATATGTACAGGCTCATACAATCCTACTGCTTTAGGGCTTGTCAGCCCTTTGTCCAATCTGACTTAGATGCTTTTTCTTAAAAACCCTTTTATTAAAAATGAACTGGAGACTGGCCTGCTCTGGGCTAGAGGGTCAGCACAAGCAGCGAATTTCTTTCCAAGAACACAACTCATCTCCATCTGGGCTCTTCATCTTTCTTTTAAAACTGTCTCGCTCGATGCTCTTAAGTTTTTCATTTTCCTGCCTTGGGCTTATTTGGAGCAGTGCACTCATTTGCTGTGATAACAGTTCGTTCCACATCATTTCTTTACAGTTACATAATTTGGACCGTTTTGAAATGTTTCTTCCTTCCTTGCAGTTGAAACACAAAACCAAACAAATCATTGCAAATCTGATTTAAGGGTACAGGAACCGTTTCGGTGTGTGTGTGTAGTTTTGCTTTTTTTTTTCTTTTTCCCCTGAAGCAGCTTGCAAGCCAAGAGAGAAAGGCCGTGCGGGTGCAGGGGATGGTACAGTAGTGGCCAAAATTGTGGAAACCTTTTGGGAAAAGTGTATTTTCTAAAACTAGCTAATAACACCACTTTTTTCTGGAGTAGTACCATAAAATTTTCATATATCAATGGAAAGATAATTTAATCAAGAATGTAATGCAATCACTTTTATGAAGGATTTGCTATTAGAATAGCAGTTACAGTGAAAAGTGAAACACATAGAAAAAATGAGATATACAAAAATTATCATCGTGTCAGTTAATAGTTCCGTAACCTTTAGCATGAATGATGGCCTTACAATGTCTTCCCATGGAGTCAACCAAGTCTTTTAGTTCCGCAGCTGTTATAATGTGAAACCAAAATTGAATGATTGCTTCTATTAACTGGGTTTTATTGCTGGGTCACTTCTGACTAACAAGTTTCTTTAGTCGGCTCCATAGATTTTCAATTGGGTGAAGGTCTGGGCTATTCCCAGGCCATTCCAGCAGTGGAATAGGATTATCTTGAAACTCCAAAAAACAAGTGATGTTATTAGCCATCAAACCTCAAAAATAACTTTTCCAAAAAGGTTTCCACAATTTTGGCCACTATTGTATTTCTTTAAGTTAATTTTTCATCGTGTTGGAAAGCTATTTAAAAACACATACAAAAGCTGCCAGAAAAGAGCTTGGCGGTGAAGCTAGGGTTAGCCCATCCAGGATTGCCAATTTTTAATATGACCCCTGCTCTGGTGCATCTAACAACAACACAACCTTCAAATTGTCTCCACCATGATATAAAAACTTTCCCTTGCAGATTGAGATCCTACTTTTTTGCTACAAATGTACAGGGGATCCTCAACTTAGATCCACAATAAGGATCAGAATTTCCATTGCTAAGCAATGGGAAACCTTTTCTGCCACAGTCGTTAAGAGAATCACTGCAGTCATCCAATGAACCATACAATCGTTAAATGAATCCAACTTCCCCCCATTGACTTTGCATATCGGAAGTTGGCTGGGAAGCTTGCAAATGGTGATCGTATGACTTCTGGATGTTTCAACCTGTCGTAAATACAGGGCAAGTAGCCAAACGCCAAAATTATTATCCTGTAACTGTGTGGATGCTGCAATTATCTTGTAATTGTAGGGAACTGGTCATAAATCACTTCTTTCAGTACCATTGTAATTTTGGTTGCTAAAGTGGTGGAGCCTTAACTGTAGAACTGGCAAACTTAATTGGAGATTGGCTGGTTGGAGTCCCCTGACATGCTTTGACCTTGAAGCTAAATTAACCTACTTATTGAATTAAATGAATGTCCTGGGTTTGCATAATACATGGAATTATAAACTAATCAAACAGCTTGGGTATGAATCCCCCCCTAAAAAAACCCAATGTGTCGGACATCAAAATGAACCAAGCTTGACATATTGGCTGACAGCAACTGTTAGGTTTGTAACGGGGCTCATCAAGATGGTGATACTAAGCCAGAGTTAACATAGCCATCACTTATTCAAATTCAAATTCTGAAATCAGGAAAAGTTGTTTTTTGGCTTTTGACACTAAGCTGCAGAGGGGGTTAAAAAAAACAAAAAGCTAACATGATGGCCACAACCAGAGGTGGTATTCAGCAGGTTCTAACCAGTTCTGGAAAACCGGTAGCGGAAATTTTGAGTTGTTCAGAGAACCGGTACTAAAAATTCTGACTGGCCCAGCCCCCATCTATTCTCTGCCTCCTGAGTCCCAGCTGATCGGGAGGAAACAGGGATTTTGCAGTAACCTTCCCCTGGAGTGGGGAGGGAATGGAGATTTTACAGTGTCCTTCCCCTGCCAGGCCCACTAAGCCACATCCACCAAGCCACACCATGCCCACAGAACCGGTAGTAAAAAAATTTGAATCCCACCACTGGCCACAACCATGTGACTAACGTCTTGCATGGTTTTACATGTATTACGGCATGTGTTCATAAAAGGGCAGGGCTTCAACAATACGCCCGTTTCTGCCCTCTTGACTTTTTTGACCTTGCTCCTATGGACAGCCCTGACATGCTGCAAAGTTGCCCACTTCATTCGTGGGCTATCGTGCTGCAGGGAGAAAGACACCTGGCTTGGGGAACTCTGAATTCTTAGACTAACACCGGTCAGTTTCTGCTGATAGCTGGGGTGAAGCACTCTTCATTTTTTTTTTTTTTACTGATCTTAAATCTCCATTTTCTTTAAAGCGATTAATCTTACTCATGCTCATGTTTGAAAGCCTCCAGCAAGCTAGCCCTGGATTGCCGGAGTCCTGCCTGCTTGAAGTCTTCTTGACGGGACGGATCCCCTCCGTATTCCTGGGTCTGAAATGCAGATCTGATTTGAAAATATTTGCTGACTCAGCATTAGGCTTGTTGTGCTTAAGTAGCTCCTATTTATAGGGGAAAAAAACCCCAGCCTTCCCTCCCTCCCTTCAACATCCTGCCAAAGTTTTGGATCAGAGACTTACAGTAGCTGCAAGCAAGAGTGGGGGAGAACAAGCTTGGATTAATTTAAAATATTTATTCCAAGTTTTCCATTTCAGCCTCATTAGAAGAACAGCCCCTGTCAATAAATCAAGAATTCACTTATGCCTCCTGGCAGAAGATGCTTCTTCAGGCTCTGATTTTTCAATCGCTTTATACCCGGGAAAACAATAAGCCAATATAGATTACTGTTTCTTTTACTAGATACTGTACTACACCAAGGGAGCCAATATACTTAGCCACAACTTTCAGGCTTCTTAGTGAGCACAGCCGGTCCAATGTCTTACTCTGTTGACAATGAATAGAATAGCATAGCATAGCATAGCATAGCATAGCATAGCATAGCATAGCATAGAATAGAATAGAATAGAATTTTTTATTGGCCAAGTGTCCTTGGACACACAAGGAATTTGTCTTAGTGCATACGCTCTCAGTGTACATAAAATATGGTCATCAAGAATCATAAGGTACAACACTTAATGATAGTCAAGGGTAAAAACGAGCAATCAGGAAATAATCAATATCAATATAAATCGCAAGGATACAAGCAACAAAGTTACAGTCATGCAGTCGTAAGTGGAAGGAGAGGGGTGATGGGAACGATGAGAAGATTAATAGTAGTGCAGATTTAGTAAATAGTTTGACAGTGTTGAGGGAATTATGTGTTGAGCAGAGCGATGGCGTTCGGGGAAAAACTGTCCTTGTGTCTAATTGTTCTGGTGTGCAGTGCTCTATAGCATGGTTTAAGGGTAGGAGTTGAAACAGTTTATGTCCAGGATGTGAGGGGTCTGCAAATATTTTCAAAGCCCTCTTTTTGACTCATGCAATATACAGGTCCTCAATGGAAGGCAGGTTGGTAGCAATTGTTTTTTCTGCAGTTCTAATTATCCTCTGAAGTCTGTGTCTGTCTTGTTGGGTTGCAGAACCAAACCAGACAGTTATAGAGGTGCAGATGACAGACTCAATGATTCCTCTGTAGAACTTTACCAGCAACTCCTTGGGCAGTTTGAGCTTTCTGAGTTGGCGCAGAAAGAACATTCTTTGTTGTCCTTTTTTGATGATGTTTTTGATATTAGCTGTCCATTTTAGATCTTGCGATATGATAGAACCTAGAAATTTAAAGGTTTCTACTGTTGATACTGTGTTGTCTAGTATTGTGAGAGGTGGACGTATGAAAGGGTTTCTCCTAAAGTCTCCCACTATTTCTACAGTTTTGAGGGTGTTCAGTTCCAGATTGTTCCGGTTGTACCACAAGGCTAGTCGTTCAACCTCCCGTCTGTATGCGGATTCATTATTGTCTCAAATGAGACTGATCACTGTTGTGTCATCTGCGAACTTCAGTAGTTTAATAGATGGATCATTAGAGATGCAGTCATTGGTATACAGAGAGAAGTAGGGAGAGCACACAGCCTTGGGGGCCCCCTATGCTAATTGTACAGGTATCTGATGTGTTGACAATGTTGGCTGAGGCTGTGGGGAAAGACCACAGTTTTCTTAGCAGCCAGATACAAGACAGAGAAATTTCCCTTCCTCTCCGTTTTAGGCTAGGAAGTTCAAACTTGGTTCATGACCCTACAAGGGTATTAAAAGCAACTAAGAAGGAAATTGCAAGCATTATTAAAATGCTGCCTTAGTGGTTAAGTTTGGATTTTTGTGCATCATTAAACACACCAGCCAGTTTCCACTTACTTATTAGGCTTAGCAGAGACCCAAATTCTAGAGAAGGCCCACAAGATTGTGTTGCTCAAATTAACATCCATGTTATTTTGAAATCGACTTTGAATACTTATTTGGCTTGGAAATTGTTTGTAGAAATTCCATCATTATCTCAAAAATATCAATGAAGGTAGATAATGTCATTTGTTCTTATCTGTTTTGGCTTTTGCACTGCTGAAATGGACAAAACTCTTGTTTGATTTAATTATTTGAGAGTTTCTAATGGCCTCTGTCACAGCATGTGGTTTACAGTTTGATAAATAAGCAAAATAAAAAAATGTAATGATACTCGTAATAAAAATAATAATGAATACCATACAGTAAATTTTCCCACAATTTCTGTCCTTATTGTGTAAACAATGTGGTCTCCAAAATATCCAGATTTGATAGAAATTCTGCCATGGGAATATAGTACAAGCTATGATGAAATCACATGACTATTATTGGCATTCTTATAGAATTATGCAATTCATGTCATTTGCATGATAATGTCACAACATCATGAGGGCCAGTTTGGTCTGATGTTTAGGGTGCTGATCTAGAAACCAAGAGTCTGTATGTTCTAGTCCTGTTTTAGGCATGAAAGCCAGCTAGGTGACCTTGGGCCAGCCATTCTCTCTCAGCCCATCCTACTTCATGGGGTTGCTGTTGTGGGAAAACAGGAGAAGAAAGGGGTACATTTTTATGTTTGCCACCTTGAGTTATTTATTAAAATAATAAAGAGGTGGCATAAATAAAGAGAGAGAGGGAGAGATAGATAAGTAGGTAGGTAGGTAGATAGATAGGCAGATAGGTTGATAGATAGATAGATAGATAGATAGATAGATAGATAGATAGATAGATAGATAGATAGATAGATAGATGATAGACGGATGGATGGATGATAGGTAGGTAGGTAAGTAGGTAGGTATCAGAGGTAGTATTCAGTAGGGGTTCTGACCAGTTCTGGAGAACTGGTAGCGGAAATTTTGAGTAGTTTGAAGAACTGGCAAATACCACCTCTAACTAGCCCCACCTGCATCTATTCTCTGCCTCCCGAGTCCCAACTGATTGGGAGGAAATGGGGACTTTGCAGTAACCTTCCCCTGCCACGCTCATAAAGCCATGCCCATAGAACCTGTAGTAAAAATTTTTGAATCCCACCACTGGTAGACAGACAGACAGATATAGATGATAGAATATTACTTGCCACAACTCAGTGACACTGACCAGCAATATATTTATGTTTGTGTTGGTTTCTCTTCTTCTCTTTGTGTGCCTCCAATATTATGCTGGCATATTGCCACATTTCCCTTTTGGATATCTATAGAGATAAATGGGTTGGTGAAATTTCATACGTCTACCCATCTAAAAAAAATAATAATTACAGGCTTTTAAAATGGAAAAGGTTTTCTTGCATTAAGAGGGGAGGAGGAACTGTTGCACTGCAAAGTGAAGGTTTGATAGATGCTATTGCTGAGCGTAGGCCGGCCAGCCTTATCTCTGGGGCATTTAAGAAGCTCCAAATTTGATTTTATTCTGAAGTGCTGGCTTTCTCCAGCATTCATTAGCAGCAGCTATAATTTGAGCCCCAAGTGCATTCAACAGCTTGCAGTTCCCTTGAAGGCTGTTTGCAGAGCTTGGCTTCAGTTGGTCTAAAATAGATCCATTTGCAGGACTTCCCATATTTACAGCTGGAGAAAGAAGCAATCTCAGTGGCAAAAGGCTCTCTTTTCCATTTATGAAACCACTTAGTCAATTTCCTCTGCAGCAGTTGTAGATATATCATTTCACTTAGTCAATCTCCTGTGTATATTGATACCGCTATTCAACAAGCATGCACACACAAACACACACACACAAACACCTACCCATACCTCTTGGAGAGAGAATGCTTGCAAATTTCAGCCCAGCCTGGAACAAACTGAATTCCCAACAGTAATTACTGATCTTGAAATACAAGATTTAGAATTCTTTTTTAAAAAATCACATACTGATTCAGATTCCTTTTTTTCTGAAATGTACCGTAAACTCAGATGGAGGAATGATAACAAAACACAGTTCAAATTTTGAAGCCAGGAGTGGAAGCTTTCAGATAGTTATTTGCTCCTGTTAGATTGTCTGGATCTCTCTCTCTCCCCACCCCCTTGTTTCAAATTAGAAGACACAGGAAAAAATTACAGCACATTAGAAAAGTGTATAAGATTATATACATATTTGCTAGAAGATCTCCAGAGTATAGAAATTCCATCACTAGTGGTACATACAGCGGCCCAGTTCAGTTGACAGCTCTTGCCTGTTTTATTTTAAATGTCTTGTAAAATATCTTATGAGCTAGTCATACATACACCATCTGAATAAATCTATAAACATTTAATGGTCCACATTTCAGGCTTGTTCACATTCACAGGCACTTGGGCACACCTAAGGAACTCAAAATGTTGTTTCTCAGAGAAATGCCCACAAGTTCCAATCTCAATAAATCCAAACTCTCAATAACAGAATAATAGAGTTGGAAGGGACCTTGACGGTCTTCTAATCCAAGCCCCTGCTCATACAGGAGATCCTATACCAGTCAGGGTTCAACCCTGAAGCTGACCTGACTGAAGCTATTTTGACCATACCATTTCAGATAAAGGATTGTCCTGTTAAAAACTTCTGGTGATGGAACACCCTGGAGGGCAAGCCATTCCATTGATTAATTGTTCTAACTGTCAGGAAATTATTCCTCATTTCCAGGTTGAATCCCTCCTTGGTCAGTTTTCATCCATTATTCCTTGTCTGGCCTTCAGGTGTTTTAGAAAATAGCTTGTCCCCTTCCTCTCTGTGGCAGCCCCTCAAATACTGGAAGACTGCTATCATGTCTCCCCTGGTCTTCTCTTCACTAGACTAGCCATGCCCAGTTCCTGTAACCGTTCTTCATATGTTTGAGCCTCCAGTCCCCTAATCATCTTGGTTGCTCTTCTCTGCACTCTTTCTAGAGTAGGTGTGGTCTTACTAAGGCTTTATAGAGTGGTATTAATATCTCACTTGATCTTGATTGTATCCCTCTGTCAATGCAATTGATGATTGCATTGGCTGCACCCCTACAGCATAGAGCCAGATTTAAGTTGTTGGATTTCATGGCCAAATATGGATGCTTCCACCACTTGCCATATCATGACATGTATGTGCGATCTTCAGCCATCAAAGATATTGCTCATGTTTGACTATTGACTATATGCCTCTCTTAAGCTTAGATACTTAACATCGCTACTTGAAAGAACAGCTTGACTCTTCCTATTGTCTTATTTCCTCTTGGATTCTAATCTATAAGTATGAGCAGAACCGTTAAGATTATAATTAAGGCAGTTGATCTAAGAACCTGTTAAACTGACAGAATGGGGGTATCCTGTAAATGCAATGACTTTACCTGGATGATGATTCTTTGTACCACATATGGATTTATATAGAGTATATTTGTAGTTCAGGGTTGAATTCTGGGGTTCTTGGCGCTCTCTGAACTTGATGGTTTTCTTGCAGATGTTTCATTGCCACATGTTTGCAATAATAGGTAACGTCATCAATGCGGTTACCATCATCTAATACTAATGATGTTACCTACCCTTTCCCTGAAAATAAAACCCAACCAGAAAATAAATCCCAGCATGATTTTTCAAGATGCTCATAATATAAGCCCTACTCCCAAAATAAGCCCCAGTTAAGATTGTCAGCCAGATGGTGCATTTAGTACCGTATTTCCCCCAAAATAAGACCTAACCAGAAAATAAGCCCTAATGTGTCTTTTGGAGCAAAAATTAATATAAGACCCGGTCTTATTTTGGAGGAAATACAGTAGTTTGGTAATGAAACATCTGCAAGAAGACTACCAAGATCAGAGAGCACCAAGCACCCCACATATGTATTTTATCACTGTATTTTCGTTTTATCTATTTTACCCTGGACATATGCCCTGTATTTTATTTTTGTTCTGTATTTTTCATATCGGTAAGACTGAGCAATCAATAAATTATCTATTTCAACACAGAATAACATGATTACTTAAAGGTGAGAACAAAACAAGGGTTCTGCTAAGAAAGCTCTCTATTGCCTTCCAGAAATTTAGTCACAACACACCAGCAGTTGCTTTGTCTGCCTACTCTGAACTGGGCAGTTTGTCTAGGAACACATTCCTTCTGTATGATACAAAATCCTGGCTCAATCAAAGGGTTGTTTGCTCATATAAATCCCATCATTTTTCAGGCTAGTTGCTTTTCAAAGCTTCCAAAATGAAGTGTTACACACAAGCCTTAATTTCCCCCCAGGAGAATCCAACCTGATGCAGATTTTCCAACCAATCAACCTTTCTCCACATCTTCCGTGAAGTCTGGAAGATTATCCTACATTTCATCACAGTGAACACCAAATTTCAAGAAAGAGCTGAAATATCACTGAACACAGTCCTTGATGGATTCTTTCGGTTGCAGAATTGCAGGGGTGGGAAGGAGAGGGCAGTGGACAGGCTCCATTTGGGGAAGGAATCCGACCAGTGGTGGGATTCAGCTGGTTTGGACGAACCTATAGTTAAATTGCTGGCTGGCTCCGCCCCTTCCCACCCTGCTCCTTCCAGGAGTCCCCACGCACCCCATTTTGGCTCCCAGGTAAGTGCAGGGAAGCCTCCTAGTTCCAAAATGTTCACGGGGGGCAGGGCAGCCCCCTCGCAGCCTGTTTTCGCTTATTAGGAAGCTTCAGGAAGGCTTCCTAGGCCCATTTTCGCTTCCCAGGAAGCTTCAGGGAAGCCTCCGAGGCCCAAAACAGAGTGCAGGGGGGTGCAGTGTGCTCCCCCAGCCCATTTTTGCTCCCAGGAGGGTGTAGGGCCCAAAATGGGGCACGGGGGGGGGGCAGCGTGCCCTCCCCACAGCCCGTTTTTGCTCCCAGGGGGGTGCAGGAGGCCGAGTGCTTCCTGCCACGCCCACTGTGTCCACGCCCACCCAGCCAATCATTAGGGCAGAGAACCGTTTGTTAAATTATTTGAATCCCACCACTGAATCCTAGAAAAAAAAGGCTTTCCTGAAAGTCAAATCTATATCTAAAACCTCTACTGCCTTGAGACTAATTTATTTGAGATTTCTAACATGGATCTTCTTCCCCTTGCCTTCTGAATGAGAACAATCCAGGAAGAGTCGTGGGACATGCTCCGTCTGTTCTTGCAGACACTGTGTTGTTGCGCTCGAACCGATTAATATTCTAGGCAAATATTTTTATTTCGTTTCTTCCTGCAGAATACAAAGCTCATTGCATCACGCTCATTTCTGCCAAGGCCAAGGATCCAATATATTTAATCAGGGCCAAAGCTTCAAGTCACCTTGACTGCTCATTTCGCTTCTCTGGGTTCATTGTAGTATGTTAAAATTATCCTATTTTTTTCCTGAGTTCTCCTTATACATCCCTCCTGCATTAAGTCTCTCAGAACCCCGCCATTCTCCTTGCCTCTCCAATTGTTGAGTCATAGCCAACATTCCAGCACATGGGGAGACAAAATAAACAATCAAACACATCATGAAGGACTTTGTGGTGTGTTAGTCATCTCTGAAAATTCCAGCTCCAGAGGTTAGGGATGCATTACCCTCCAAAGAAGCATGTTTATAATCCAAAAATAGAATGCACTGAATTACATGAAATTGGTCTGTGGTGATGTATAGATATTGTCAGTGTTCAAAGTAATGCATGTATGAAAAACAGAACTCTGAGGCAGGGATTTCCTCAAAGAACAGTTTATTGGATACTTTATTTTGGCACAACTGGTGAAAGCCGACTCTGAAATTTCTTGCAGAAGTTTCACCTCATTAAAAGTAAAAGTTTCCCCTTCCCCCACCCCAAGTCACTGGTCACGCGGTCCAATCCAGGCGCTGGCCGGTTACTTGGTTACTTGCTCCTCCTCTGGCCAGCCACCTGTGAGAATGTCCTTGGTTCCCACAGGAAAACATTATTGTTTTGGCTACAAAACCCCATCTAACTATTTCCCCTTTCCCACCATTGTATGGTAACCCTGAAGCTTCCAAGATGGCTTCAGCCAGGTTCACTTCAGAGTTGACAGATACTGGAACACTGCTATCATTTCACCCCCTAGTCCAGGGGTCTGAAAACTTGGCTCTTTTAAGACTTGTGAACTTCAACTCCCAGAGTTCTGGGAGTTGAGCTCTGGGAGTTGAAGTCCACAAGTCTTAAAAGAGCCAAGTTTGCAGACCCCTGGACTAGTGGGTGACATGATAGCAGTGTTCCAATATCTAGACATACTCAGATACATATCTAGACATACTCCAACCCCTGCAACTAGTCATCATATTTTTTAGCCTCCAGTCTCCTAAGCATCTTTTGTGCAAAATAAATGCAAAGCTTTTCCACGTAGGGCAAAAACGGTGACTGGGTAACCCAGCCTGATTTCCAGAGGCTAAATGTGGATATGAAGCTCTTTATCTTTAAAGAGATAAAGTCTCCCACAAGTAGCTCTTGACTCCTGGTGAGAACATGACAAGAACATGCTGTTTTCCTGGCAACAATATGGATGTCATCTGCTCCTGCTGTTTGCTACGATGTTTTTTGAGATCCTCAATCCCTAGAATTTTTAGATCATCTGTCCAAAAATGAAGCAGGCCTCGCCCTGTTTGAATGTTCAGAGATCAGCCAAGGTCAGCTAAAGATTGTTATCATCTTCATCTTGAAACTGAAGCGATTGATGAGTGTAGTTTAATGAAAAGAAGGACTAGGGATGACATGATAGCAGTGTTCCAATATCTCAGGGGCTGCCACAAAGAAGAGGGAGTCAAGCTATTCACCAAAGCACTTGGCAGGACAAGAAGCAATGGGTGGAAACTGATCAAGAAGACAACCAACCTAGAAATAAGGAAAAAATTCCTGACAGTTAGAGCAATCAGTCAATGGAACAGACGTTGCCTTCGGAAGTTGTGGGCTTCATCACTGGAGGCTGCCATTTGTCAGAAATGGTGTAGGGTCTCCTGCTTGGGCAGGGGTTGGACTAGATGACCTACAAAGTCCCTTCTAACTCTGTTAATCTGTACAGGTGCTGAACTGTCCCAAGTAGGGAGATCTAGATTTAACAGGATCCAACCTGGGTTGGTCACCAGGACCAGAGGTTTTAGTTTTCTGAGCTTTTGGACTCATGCTGGAACCCATCCTCAAGGAACTTCTCTCTCACCAGAATGTGGTGTGAGAGAAGTTCTTTGTAGATGAGTTCCAACATGAATCCAAAAGCTCAGAAGACTAAACCTCTCGTCCCATTGACCAACCCAGATTGACCAACTCCAACATTATCCTGGGACACGTATCTTTCCCTTCATTCGTGACCTAGATTTAAGTCCACTTTCAGCCATGGAGTCACACTGTATGACTTGGGGTCACTCCCTGCCAATCCATCCTACTTGATAGAGTTGTTGTCATGGGAAAAAAAGAGGAAGAAACCCTGTTGTGTATATCATCATTACCATCCTCTGTAGACTGTCGGATCCACTTGGATTCTCATCAAGTCTTGTGCGAATACACTGTAAGGAATAAATCTGGGAACTTCACAGTGTGGGTGAGCTTCAGCCCAAATCCTTGAACTATTTTTCATGCATATTTCTATTCGTTAAAACTGTTATCCTTCCATGTCACCGAGAGAATAATTATCTCTAAATATTTTAATACGTCCTGGGGACTGACTCAGGAACCTGAATTCCCAAGATTTTAAAGCCGAGGGAGAGCAATTACATATTTCCCAGCTTAACTAGATTTCCCTAAAAGCACAAACATCACCTCTGCTTTTAATCTAAAACCCAAACTTGGAAATAGTGGTTTCCCACCCCCCCTTGGATTAGATTGTAATGTTCTTCAAATCCTGCCTTTTAAAAGCCCAATTAGTTTTTTTAGAGCAGAGCATACACGATGAAATATCTGGCCTTCGTAGACCCCTAAGTCACTGCAGCTTCCCTTTTAAATCAGCTCACCGTAGGCATAAAAGAGAAGAAAAAATCTTATCCATTTTACAGTAGTGGCCAAAATTGTGGAAACCTTTTGGGAAAAGTGTATTTTCTAAAGCTAATAACACCACTTTTTTTTGGAGTAGTACCATAAAATTGTATATTAATGGTAAGATAATTTAATTAAGAATGCAATGCAACAACTTTTATGAAGGATTTGCTCTTAATATAGCAGCTGCAGTATAAAGAGGAAAAGTGAAGCACGTAGAAAAAATGAGATATACAAAAATGATCACCATTTCAGTTAATACTTAGTTGGGTAACCTTTAGCATGAACTAGGGCCTTACAACGTCTTCCACGGAGTGAAGTTCTGAAACTGTGATCATGTGAAACCAAGATTGAATAATTGCTTCTATTAACTGGGTTTTATTGCTGGGTCGCTTCTGACTAACAAGTTTCTTCAGTCAGCTCCATAGATTTTCCATTAGGTTAAGGTCTTCCCAGGCCATTCCAGCAGTGAAATAGGATTATCTTGAAACTCCAAACTCCAAAAAACAAGTGGTGTTATTAGTCATCAAACCTCAAAAATACACTTTTCCCAAAAGGTTTCCACAATTTTGGCCACTGCTGTTAAGTCTCAGTTCAAAAGTAGCACCAGGTCTCTGAGACCTCACAAAGTCACTCCAAGTGTTCAGAACTCAACCAATTTATTTCCAGCTCATAGTAGTGTACGACCACAACTGACCCAAAATTTCAGTTGCTAAGTGAGACATTCATTAAATGAATTTTGCCCCATTTTACGACCATTCTTGCCATAGTGTTTAAATGAGTCACTGCAGTTGTTACGTTAATAACATGGTTGCTAAGTGAATCTGGCTTCCCCATTGATTTTGTTTACCAGAAGGTCACAAGAGGGGATCACATGACCCTAAAGCAGGGGTCTCCAACCTTGGCCACTTTAAGACTTGTGGACTTCAACTCCCAGAATTCCTCAGCCAGCTTTCTGGGAGTTGAAGTCCACAAGTCTTAAAGTGGCCAAGGTTGGAGACCCCTGCCCTAGAGCATGGCACCTGTCATAAATATGAGTCGGTTGCCAAACATCCAAATTTCAATCACATGACCATGGGGATGCTGCCATGGTCCCAAATGTGAAAAAGGATGAGAAGTCACTTTTTTCCAGTGCCATTGTAACTTTGAACAGTCCTTAAATGAACTGTTTTAAGTCAAGGAATATCTGTAATAAAATCACTGTAAAATATTTCAAGGTGCTGTGGCTCTTTAGAATAGAGCTGTCCAACATTGGCAACTTTCAGACCTGTGAACTTCAACTCACAACCTGGCTGGGGAATTCTGGGAGTTGAAGTCCACAAATTACAGATTAACAGAGTTGGAAGGGACCTAATAAGTCATCTAGTCCAACCCCCGCTCGAGCAAGAGACCCTACACCAGCGGTTCTCAATGTCAGGCCTGGAAACCATACTAGATTTTAGGTTTCCAGATGCTGCCACATTTTTCCCCTGAGGGGAAGAAGGGGGGCTGAGGGGTATGGTAACATTCTTCAAGCGGTCAAGGTCGGATGGTGTTCACATCTGCAGGAAGAGTGGTGAGAAGATATTCGAATGAACTGGGAGAACGTGGGACCATGTGACCATCAAAGGGGTCAGGGGGGTGGGACTCTTGGGGTTTGTATAACTGGGAAAAGAATCCGGAAGTTCAGTTTTGGAATTTCACTCATCGTGTTGCAGTTTCCTCATGCTAGTAAAGAACTCTGAAAACCAATGGCTTCTGAATTTTTTACTAGCATGAGGAAACTGGCACACGATGAATGAAATGTGAACACCATCCGACCTTGACCGCTTGAAGAATGTTACCATACCCCTCAGCCCCCCTTCTTCCCCTCAGGGGAAAAATGTGGCAGCGTCTGGAAACCTAAAGTCTAGTATGGTTTCCAGGCCTGACACTCAACCTGTGGGTCGCAACCCCTTTGGGGGTTGAAAGACGATTTGCCAGGGGTCGCCTAAGACCATCGGAAATATGGGAAGTATACTTGCGAGTCGAAGAATCGCGCTCCAATGGTTGACTCCACAAGCCAGCTGCAGGCTCTTCAAATCGCTAGCCAAATTCGGCTTCAGGTGCGATGAATTAAAAAAGAGAGAAATCTTTACTCTGATGTCTCCCTCTCAAGCCAGCTGCAATCACTCCCAATCACTAGCCTAATCTGGCTTCAGGCGCGATAAACTTAATAGGGGAGGAGTCTTCGCTTTAATGCCCCCGTCCTCAAGGCAATCGCAAGCAGTTCAGATCGCTAGCCAATACGGTTTCAGGCGTGATAAATTCAAAACAAAAATAATGTTATGGTTGGGGTCGCCACATCGTGGGGAATTGTATTAAAGGGGTCGCAGCACTATAAATTTATTTATTTTATTTTATTAGATTTTTATACCGCCCTTCTCCCGAAGGACTCAGGGCGGTGTACAGCCAAATTATAAAACCACACAATATACAAATTAAAACAGAAACTTAAAACCAAGCATATTACATAGATGGCCGAAATTTAAAACAATCAATTTAAAACCCTAAAATTCATAAATAGCCCCAATTAAAATTTAGTAAACTTTTAAGCCAGTCCCGCTTGAATAAATAAATGCGTTTTCAGCTCACGGTGAAAGGTTCGAAGGTCAGGCAATTGGCGTAAACTAGGGGGAAGTTCGTTCCAAAGAGTAGGAGCTCCGACAGAGAAGGCCCTTTCCCTGGGGGCCGCCAGCCGACATTGCTTGGCGGACGGCACCCTGAGAAGACCCTCTCTGTGTGAGCGTACGGGTCGGTGGGAGGCATAAGGTAACAGCAGGCGGTCCCGTAAGTACCCGGGCCCTAAGCCATGGAGTGCTTTAAAGGTGGTAACCAAGATCTTAAAGCGCACCCGAAAGACCACAGGAAGCCAGTGCAGACTGCGCAGGAGTGGCATTACATGGGAGCAACGTGTTGAGAACCACTGCCCTACACCATTTCTCACAAATGGCAGTCCAGTCTCTTCTTGAAAGTCTCAAGTCCGCCCGCCGCCTTCGCCATGACCTGAGTTTAACTCATAGAATCATCTATTACAATGTCCTTCCTGTTGAAGACTACTTCAGCTTCAATCGCAACAATACACAAGCACACAATAGATTTAAGCTTAATGTGAAGTGCTCCAATCTTGATTGCAGAAAATATGACTTCAGTACCAGAGTTTTTAATACCTGGAATGCACTACCAGACTCTGTGGTCTTTTCCCAAAATCCCCAAAGCTTTAACCAGAAACTACCATTGACCTCACCCCATTCCTAAGAGGTCTGTAAGGGGCGTGCATAAGAGCACAAGCGTGCCTACCGTTCTTGTCCTAATGTTCCCTTTGATTGTATCCAACTTGTATAGTTATTTCATGCATATGCTTATATATATGCTTATATATTGTATAGTTATTTCATGATTAAGCTTTTATATACTGTTGTGACAAATAAATAAATAAAAAGTGATGAAGCTCCCACAACTTCCAAAGGCAACTTCTGTTCCATTGGTTGATTGTTCACACTGTCAGAAAGTTCCTCCTCATTTCTAGGTTGAATCTCTCCTTGATCAGTTTCCATCCCTTATTCCTTGACTGGCCTTTAGGTGCTTTGGAAAACAGCTTGACCCCCCTCCTCTCTGTGGCAGCCCCACAAGTATTGGAAGACGGCTATCCTGTCTCCCCTGGTCCTTCTCTTCACTAAACTAGCCATGCCCGGTTCATGTAACCGTTCTTCATATGTTTTATTCTCCACTCTTAAAGTTGCCTAGGTTGGACACCCCTGCTTTAGAACTCAGGAGTCATCCTGTCTGAAAGATAACAGGGAAACATGCAGATTTTAAACCTGAATTGTTTTTATTAGGTATAACATTAGAAAAAAACTTGACAAGAAAAGTATGCATTTTATATTATATGTTTTAACAGCTGTGAGGATTATTTTCGCACAATACTGGAAAAATGAAGATATTCCACGAGATGAAGAAGTCGTCAAGAAAATACTAGATCAGTGTTGGCGAACCTTTTCGGCACCGAGTGCTGAAACGGGAGCCTGCGTGGGAGCTCTGGAAACCAGAAGAGCAGTTCCCCGGTGTGCATGTGTGCTCCAGGAAGCTGAGCGTCTGGTTTCCGGCATGCACATGCGAACCGGTCACCTGGTCTTCCGGTTTCTGGCACGCATGCACACGCAAAGACCAGCAATGAGCAAGCCGGAAACTGGAAGAGCAACGGGCAACGGCTGGCGTGCCCAGCACGTGTGCCATCATGGTACTAGATTGTGCAGGAATGGATAGATTGATATTGAAAATTAAGCAGAAGGAGGATGTAGAATATTATCAAACATGGAATCTATTTTACCAATGGTTGGAAAAAAGGGGTGGAGATTGAGAATGAAATTGGTATTGTTAAGCAAATTAAATACCCAGACAACACAATGTTTATAAAGCACTAAGAACTGTATTTAATAGAAAATCAATTTTTTAAGAAAGGAGTTGTCCTCTCTCTCTATTCAGGGGCCTTGCTCCACCATCCCTTTCAACTCGAACTTTTGGTGCTTCAAGAGGAAAGATAACTTGAGACCATTTAGCTTCCTCTCTCATGAACTGTTGGGGGTTTCCTGCCTTCCTTCCTTCCTTCCTTCCTTCCTTC
The DNA here is from genome assembly GCF_028640845.1 of Ahaetulla prasina. NCBI lineage: Eukaryota > Metazoa > Chordata > Lepidosauria > Squamata > Colubridae > Ahaetulla > Ahaetulla prasina. The sequence goes on from NC_080548.1 coordinate 18,460,280, forward strand.
CTTCCTTCCTTCCTTCCTTCCTTCCTTCCTTCCTTCCTTTTTCTTTCTTTCTTTCTTTCTTTCTTTCTTTCTTTCTTTCTTTCTTTCTTTCTTTCTTTCTTTCTTTTGCATGCAATCTGCCTCAAGGAGAAAGTTAAAGGGATAAGTTGAACCATTTATTTTGTGTGTGGAGTGGAACTGAGGTGAATATTTGTTCCTGCCAGAATGAAGAAATTTGGGGCAGGACTGCAAGGTTGATATTGTGTTCGGAGCGTTTGGAGTCAGCAAAACGGAAGGCCACCGGGGAACGGGAAGTGCAAAGCAGTGGCGGTGTTCAAATGTCCTCTCCATGCATTCTAATCGCATCTGTCCTATGCATTTCTGCAGTGGTGTATTAACCATCAAGCAGACTAAGCACGTGCTTAGGGCACCAGGCCAGTAATGGTTTTCATTTATCTTCGCTACCGGTTCGGAACTGTGACAGCGCGCATGTGTGTGCTTGCTTCGCTCCACGCGGTGCTTTTGCGCATGCACAGAGTGTTCGTGATGATGTCCAGGCGGGTGGGCGGAGCCTCCTGCCGTCGCTACCAGTTCACCCACTGGGGCGAACTGGTAGAAACCCACCACTACACCAAGCCCCAAAGGGGACACCACAAAGTTGAGAAAGAAAAAAACCCAATGAAGATTTGTAGCAGTTTGGCTTCGTTTGTACAGTATGTACAAAGGAGTGAGGGTGGGGGGTTGGCACCAAGATTTGTCAGTGCTTAAGGCACCAGTGAGCCTTAATCCGCCACTGCATTTCTGGGCTCTCCATCCCTGCCTCCATCCTTCCCTCAAATAACAACAAAAGGGACAATTCTGTCCTATGGAATTTACTCTCCCAAATCTGACAGGCAGGCAACTGTGTCTCCTCTCGTGTCAAACGAAGGTGGTTTTAATTTCTGTTTTATTCCTGGAAAATATTGGTGCGGGCAAGGAATGAAAGCCACAAGGCCAGGGGTGCTATTCAGCAAGGTTCTGACAGGTTCTGGAGAACCGGTAGCAGAAATTTTGAGTAGTTTGGAGAACCGACAAATACCACCTCTGGCTGCTGCCCCCAGAGTGGGGTGGGAATGGGGATTTTGCAATATCCTTCCCCCAGGAGTTGGGAGGGAATGGGGATTTTGCAATATCCTTCCCCCAGGAGTGGGGAGGGAATGGGGATTGTGCAGTATCTTTTCCCTGCCACGCCCACTAAACCACAGAACCGGTAGTAAAAAAATTTGAATTCCACCACTGCAAAAGGCCCTTGTTTTGCCAAAGTGACAGGTGTAGAAAACTACCAACTTTTTGACCCCTAAAACCTCTGAAAAGAAATGATTTTCTCTTGGAATCCATTGATATTAGCCTGCCTTCCTGCTCCCCCCCCCCAACTGGAGGATTTGTCTCAGAATAAATAACAGAATGGTCTTTAGCCAAACATGCATGACTGATCTTAGGCTGCCCAGATTTGAGGGGAAAAAAACCATACAGCTCAATTACACCTCTTATTAATATTTTTTATTTTTTATTTATTTATTTTTGTCGTAACAATATATACAAGCATTACATAAAGGATTATATAATATATAAACATATATATGAGGAGAAACAAGGTAATATAAACATATATATATATATATATAGGGGAAGAAACAATAGGACAGGAACGGTAGGCACGTTTGTGCTCTTATGCACGCCCCTTAGAGTCCTCTTAGGAATGTGGTGAGGTCAACCGTGGATAGATTTTGAGTAAAGCTTTTGGGGTTATCAGAAGAGACCACAGAGTCAGGTAATGCATTCCAAGCATATACAATTCTGTTACAAAAATCGTGTTTTCTGCAATCTAAACTGGAGCGGTTGACATTGAGTTTAAATCTGTTGGTAGTTCTTGTGTTATTGTTATTGAAACTGAAGAAGTCATTGACAGGAAGGACATTACAATGGATGATTTTATGAGCTAAACCCAGGTCCTGTCAAAGGCGACGAAGTTCCAAGTTTTCTATAATGTAGGTTTTCCACCCAGGCTGCTATTTTCTTCCGGGCAGAGTAGATGTATCTTCCCAAATGTTTTGCCTGCAGGATAAACCTCAATAGCAGAGACTGAATTCCTGTGGGCTGGAAGCTTTTTAAATGCATTGGCAGAACTGGGGTGTCGGAATTGCCAGGAAAGGCTCCAATCAATTTTCTTAGGTGGGAACCATAAATTACAACTCTCTCAACCCAAGATTTTGAGTGAGTTCTTACTTTCCATCCAGCTGTCTATGGAGGTTCTCAGTCATCCAGGTCATGGGTATCCCAAAGGTTGGTTTTTCAAAAGGCAACTGGGCTCTCTGTTTTTTTTTCCTCTTGAAGACGTTTCGCTCCTCACCCAAGAAGCTTCTTCCGTTCTTCCGTTCAGTTCTTCAGCTGAACTGAAGAAGATTCTTGGATGAGAAGTGAAACATCTTCAAGATAAAAAACACAGAAAGTCCAGTTGCCTTTTGAAAAAGCACATTTGTGATTTCCATGCAGCTGTTGTGGTCTGCCAGCAGCCTGCAGAACTGGCAATGGAGTCAGACAGCGATGAGGCTGAGGAAGAACATGGGCCAGCCCTGGAGGCTGGGGAAGGCCTGGATGAGGGATCTGAGTTGGAGGCAGAGGTGGGGCCAGGGCCATCGGGGAGTGAGGTGCGGACTCCAGAGCCTTCAGAGGCTGACAGTAGTGAGGCAGAGGAACAGGAGGAGCCTGTTCCTAATGCATGCATGAGAAGAACTGCCAGAAGTCAAGAGCAGCTAAAGTAAAGAGGATGACTCGGGAGTAGGGCCAAGAGATGATTGGCCCCTCCCATAAGGCTTAAAAGACCAGCAACAGCGTTTGGCTCTTTGCCGGAAAACAAGGTTAATAGCCTTATCTTGCTGCAGTTATTTCTTGTCGGCGTCTTCTGCTTTTGAACTTTTGCCAAGAAAAGCCTTTGGCAGTTTGCCTAATTAGACCAAGGTTGGTGATAAGACTGAAGAATTGTGTTATGAAGAATGTGTTCTTCATAATATTTGTAGAATATTTGTAGCTCAGGGTTGAACTGTGGGATCCTTGGTGCTCTTCTGTGGTTGATTGTTTTCTTGCAGACATTTCATTACCAAACTAGGTAATCTCATCAGTGCTAAAAAAGGAGTGTGATTTGCTCTACACTAGCAATTCTCAGAGTATAGTTGAACAGTTGATTTAATTTGGCAAGATTTCTGTCTATAGCTGAGGAACAATGAAGGAAACTGTTCAAAAGTTAACTCCTTATGTCTTTCTTGGTTCTTGGGCCTGACATTAAGTAAGGAAGGACTAGAACTCACAGTCTCCCAGTTCCTAATCCTGCACCTTTGCCATGGCACCAAACTGGCTTGCATTCTGTCCCCTTACTTTTGGGTTGGCCTTAAAAAAAAAACGAGGGATGGGTTTTATTAGTTCTAGAATGCTTTCACAGTCTGGCCAATGGGCTTTACTGTGTGAACAGCAGATCCCTTCTTCTCCCATTAGTTCCTTTGGGATGGATTTGTGATGGTTTCAGCTGTCACTTCCTATTGGAGAATCCAGAAAAGCTTCAGAAACGGCTTTTGTCATTTGATTAATTAGTGGAAGGAGCTGGTATAAAAGAGACGCTCTGATTGCTAAAAATCCATAGATTAGTTCTCCAGGGAAAGGACAGAGCTGTCATACTAGCATCTGACTAAATACAGTGGTTATGGTCCTTGATAATTAGAATGGTTATTGTTTAATCCTTTTAATAATGGATGTTCTCTGGGAAGATTTTCAGACAATGCCTCAATACAGGTGTCTGCAAACTTGGCTCTTTTAAGACTTGTGGACTTCAACTTCCAGCTTTGCTGGCTGAGGAACTCTGGGAGTTGAAGTCCACAAGTCTTAAAAGAGCCAAATTGCAAACCCCTGTCTTAATATAACGTGAACTGCAAAAGCCCAAAAAAGAGAATGCAATTCCTCTTCACTTTCAAACAGGGCAAGCAACTAGCATATAAAAATAACAAACCCGACTCCTTTCTACAGTAGCACTGATGACGTTATCTAGTTTGGTAATGAAACATCTGCAAGAAAACCACCAGACTCAGAGAGCATCAAGCATCCCACAATTCCCTTTTTTTTAACATGCGTTATTAAAAATGGGTGGGGCTTCTATTACATTTCTATGGCAACCTATGTTTTGACTCTTCTTTCCCCTTGGTTGTTACATTTTACTTGATATTTCACTCTCATGATGACAATCTGTCACTTGTCCAAGACAAGACACAGTCTGGGCATAGCATGAAGCTTTTAGCATAATGTGATGGGGGAAGCTAGCCAGCCAATGGTGACTTCCTCAGCAAATTATAATTAAAACATATTATTTAAATTATCTGGATCTAGCCAGAGCAGTGACTGGATTCAGTTCCCAATAATTCATCCACGGACTATATATTATGATTATATTTTGCAAAGCAAGCCAATTTCTGTGCACAAACAGCATACGACAGGGGTGGGCAAGTATGGCAACTTTTCGATCCATGGACTTCAATACGCAGAATTCCTGAGTCACCACGGTTGAAGTCCCACAGGTCATAAAGTTGTCCTAATTGCCCAGCCCTGGTCATCCTTCAATGGCCTTAGATGGAAAGATCTCCCGGTATGCTAACGCAGCTCAGTTGTATAGATGGTGGGGACAGAGATTTGATATTGAAATAAATGGCAGCACCCCTGAGCGCTCAAAGTCACATTTTTCAGGGGGCAACTGGACTTTCTTGTTTTTTCTTCGAATATGTTTTGCTTCTCATCCAAGAAGCTTCTTCAGCTTTGACAGGATAGTGGTGAATGGAAGGTGTCGTGTCTTACTCCTCTGACGGCCGGGTCTGGGAAGTCTGTATCAAGCATGACCACGAAGCCTCTGCAGCTTTGCCAAATTCCTGTCAGAGTTCTCAGGGCAGGCAGGAATCCAAGGTGTGACTTCAGCAACCAGATGAGACTTTGCCTGACTCAAGGAATGCCAAAAAGCAGATCCTTTATCATGGAGTGGCTTTATCATGGTGTGGCTCCATGACTCAGCACTTATCCAGGCCTGCCCCTCCCTTCCTTTTGCTGATGTCACCTCTCCATTCTCCGGAAGCGGGGATCTGTCCACGTTTTGTCAACTGCCGGCAATTCTAGCTCGTGGCTAGCTTCTTGCTCACACGCTGTGGGGGGGGAGGTTTATTTGCTCAGTCTGTCCGGGCATGGTGCCAGGGCTGGGGGTTGGAGGCATGCCAGGCCATTCTTCTTCACTATCAGTCTCTGGCTCAGATAATAGGAGATGGGAGGGGCCCGGCTGCGGAGAGGGGGGCGGGCGAGGCACAACAGAAGGATTTATACCAGTGGTGAAATCTAAATTTCTTTCCTACCAGTTCTGTGGGCGTGGCTTGGTGGGTGTCATGTGACTGGGTGGGTGTGGCTATGTAACCATGTGACTGGGGGATCAAAAGACAGAAACCCACTAACAATGTTCTGCTGGAGCAGGATTGGATAGATGACCTCCAGGTCCCTTCCAGCCCTGGATTATCCTCTGAAGCTGTGACTAGTGCCAGGTTTGTACTCCTTCCTTCCTTTCCTTTTTCCTTCCTTCCTTCCTTCCTTCCTTCCTTCCTTCCTTCCTTCCTGCCTGCCTGCCTGCCTGCCTGCCTTCCCTCCCTCCCTCCCTCTCTCTCTCTCTCTCTCAAAAACGAACCCCCTGTTTTTTGCCTACCAGGCTTCAGGGAAGCCTGCTGGGAGCAAAAACGGACTCCCCCCATCCCCACCCCTGTAAAAAAAATCATCATCAGAGCCGGGTTTTTTTACCTTTTAAAAGCAGGAAGTAACGACACCCGGGTGGGTGGGCGGAGCCTCATGCCGCCATCGCTACTGGTTCTCTGAACCACCTGCCACAATCGCTACCAGATCACCCGATCTGGTCCGAACAGGGAGCATTTCACCCCTGGTTTATACTCCTTGCAGACAGCTGGTCATGTGCATCCTTTTAGAAGGTCCTTGAAGCACTTGGAGGTTTATTTGTGTCCTTAGGGTCACCTGAGTGGTGTTCCTGCTTCCTGTAGTCTGTAATTTTTTCCTCTAGAAATCCCTTCCAACTCCCACCCCATTCCAAGGGTGTTCGTCCCAAATTGTATAGCTAAAAGTCTGTAGAGATTCTCAGTCATCCAGGCCACGAGAGTAAACTGCATATTGAGCCACTTGAAAATTCTGGGAGTTGAAGTCCATATATTTTAAAGTTGCTAAGGTTGAGAAACGCTGTACAGGTAGTCCTTGACATACAACCGTTCGTTTAGTTACTGTTCAAGTTAGGAGGGCACTGAAAAAAGCTAAAGAAGCTTCTTGGATGAGAAGTGAAACATCTTCAAAAGAAAAAGCAAGAAAGTCCAGTTGCCTCCTGAAAAAAGCACCTTTGGGACAACCATGACCTGGATGACTGAGAATCTCTACAGGCTTTTAGCTATACAATTTAGGATGAACAGCTTTGGAATGGTGTGGGAGTAGGAAGGGCTTTCCAGAGAGAAAAAGAAAAAAAATGCAGACTACAGGAACCATTAAGTACTACTCAGATGACCCTGGGAACACAGATACACCTCCAAGTGCTTCAGCCACCCTCTCAAAGGACTAACTGTCAGCAAGGAGTATAAATCCTTCCATTTCCCACCATCCAGTCAGAGCTGAAGAAGCTTCTTGGATGAGAAGCGAAACATCTTCAAAAGAAAAAAACAAGAAAGTCCAGTTGTCAAAAGCACCTTTGGGAAAACCTGGATGACTGAGAATCTCTGCAGACTTTCAATACCCGTGAATTGAAGAATAAACATCCTTTGAAGTTCAGCGCTTTAATAAAAGTGCTGGTGTAGCGTTTATTTTCACACAGGTCACTTTTCTGGAAAGGTTGCATCCCACAGGAGTTTCAGGACAAGCTGGATCTTTGTGCATCAAATTCTTTTGTTATTATTGCTGAGGTTCTTTTTTCCCCCCAGCTCCTATACCTCTGGTTACTAAATAAATTTTTTTTTTCCAGGAGGAACTATCTTAAAAAACGCCACGCTGTAAAAACTACAGGATGGCTTCATGCCACACGTTCAAATCCATACCAAGGCTGAGAACTTAGAACTGCTGTATTCGCAGAGCACACAATGCCCAAATATACTGTACAAATCTTAAGCCTCAATCGTGACTTGGTTCATGCGAGATGCTAAGATGCAGGCTGGGTTTCTCCGACGTGATCAAGCACAAAATATTCCATTCCAGTTTATCCTCCTCTAGGACTGGTAGGAAGCAACCAACCATAGAGTTATGCTACCTTGCAAAACAGGAAAAAAAGAAGAAGCTGCAGCTGATTTCCAGAGTGCATCAATTCATTTCAACAGATGCACTTCAGAAATGGTCAGATGTTCACAATGGGAATGGATTTGAAAAAAAAGGTGTGTGTGTGGGGGGAGAGAACAGCAACTCAGCCCCAAACCACTAGAGTTGAAATGACTTCAGAGAAAACCATCCAATAATGCAAAATGTCTCTCTGTCCTAAGACCAGCCTGGCATCTGGCAAAGTTAGAAGTTGGTGGTGGTTGTGGGATAAGGAGGCCTTAAATCAGAACATCCGGATCTTGAAGGTTTAAGGAAATTTCAGCTTCCTTCGCTTTTTTGGTCAAAGTCCTTAGATGTTCAAGGGGGATCACAATAGGAGAGAATAACCACCACCTCCTCCTCCTTCTTTCTCCTTCTCTCCTCCTCCTTCCTTCTTCCTTCTCCTCTTCTTCCTCCTCCTTCTCTCCTCCCCCTTTTCCTTCTCCTCTTCCTCCTCCCCCCTCCTTCCTCCTCCTCTTCCTCCTCCTCGTTTCTTCTCCTCTTCCTCCTCCTCTCCTCCTTCTTCCTCCTCCTCCTCCTCTTCTTCTCCTCCCTCCTTCTTCCTCCTCTTCCTCCTCCTTTTTGTTCTCTGCCTGGATACCAACATCCCTTCCTCCCCCCCAATCACTTCTCACAGCCTACATCATGGAAAATGCTTCCAGCCGCCAACAGTGTCCACTGGCCAGCCTCCATCCCACCGCAGATTCACTGATGCTCTTGCCAGGGGCTGGCTGACAACTGCACAGAGTGTTCTTTCTGCCATCTCCTTCTCTGCGAGCTCATCTGGCGCAAAGGCCCCCCACTGCTCCCCTTCTCATCTCCTAACCACAGGCTTAGGAAACTTCAGGAATTCCTTGAAGGGGAGGCTTTCAGCAAGATGCCTCCTCGGGCGTTCTTCTTGAAAGGAGTAGCAGGGTTGTCCCTTGTCCATCTTTTGAATGGATTGGCCTTTTATTTCCCCTTTTTAAAAACGTCAGAAATAGTTATGGGAAAACATGAAAGGATTCCTAAGGTCAGCTGAATATTAGAAAATGTCACAAATAAAGCAGGAATGCAGCTGTAATCAAAGTCCGGCTGATGTCATTCCGTTTGGCAATAATTTGGAAGTAGTTTGGCATTTTCTTTTTCCAACTTCTCAGACTGGTCTACAACCTTAAGACTTCCAAATGGTCACTTATCCAGGTAATAACCACATCAGGGAACAACCAGTTCCAATAATAATTGACTGGGTTAGCCCTTCCAAAGGAGGCACATTGAAGCAGTTAATCATCAGGGTGCCAATGTCCCAGTTAGGATATATTGAAGAAAACCAGTTCACCAGTTTGTTGAGTTTCTGTAGTGGATTAGTGTTGCCTTAAATACAAGTTTTGGTCCTCCAGTAATTCTTTGGCTTTTGAAGGTGTTGAATTCTGTCCAGCTGTGGTTTGGCCTTTGCCTGTGGGAAGATGGTGATGGTTTTGTCCTTCTTTTTAAGTTTTTGAGGGCTGCCATGTCCTGTGCTTGGAGTTGGTTCCTATGCTGGATTCTTCTGGTCTGTGGCACGATTGTTTATCATATGTTTTTTGGGGTTTCTTGGCAAATCCTGTAGTTTTCAATGCTGTTTCTAAGTCTGCAAAGAATCCTGATTCTGAGTGTTTAACTATATTACAGTTTATAACAAAGACCGTGTGACGTATAAAAGGTAAAGGGTCCCCTCATACATATGTGCTAGTCGTTCCCGACTCTAGGAGGTGGTGCTCATCTCCGTTTCAAAGCCAAAGAGCCAGCGCTGTCCGAAGACGTCTCCGTGGTCATGTGGCCAGCATGACTAAACACCAAAGGCACATGGAATGCTGTTACCTTCCCACCAAAGGTGGTCCCTATTTTTCTACTTGCATTTTTTACATATTTTTGAACTGCTAGGTTGGCAGAAGCTGGGACAAGTAACGAGAGCTCACCCCGTTATGCGGCACTAGGGATTCGAACCACTAAACTGCTGACCTTCTGATTGACAAGCTTAGCGTCTTCGCCACTGAGCCACCGTATCCTATAGCTTACTTCTAGGATATTTTCCCCAGGCCCATTAGTGATAAAAGGCCTATGGGGTGAAAGTCAGGGAAGAATCCATGGTTATTATGTTAATTAGAGGCACCCAAGCACCCAAAACCACCTTAGGGAAAATATCTTGAGAATCTCATAAAGAGACACCCTAGATGTCTATTTTTAGGCACTGCGCATGATGCCCTAAACACTGAAGATACATTATGCAAGATATATGGCTAATCCATCAACTGTCCAAAAGTTTAATCTTTTTCCCTCTTTGATGTTGCCTCAGAGTCAGACATGAGGAGAACTGACAATGCCCTCAAAAATGTCAGTGCAATGACATACCCTGAGCCTACCCTTCTTTTTATACTTGCGCAGATTAACCAAATATGGATCACATGGAAAAGCCACACGTTTTAGGACGTGGGGTGAAACCTCACATGGATACTAGGTCACAGATTTGCATGGATGGGACCTCAACACAGGATCTTGCTGCTCTGCTTGCAAGTCTAATACAGAACACAGAGTTGGAGGTCTACTCGGCCAACCTCCTGCCCAAGTAAAGGTAAAGGTAAAGGTTCCCCTCACACATATGTGCTAGTCGTTCCCGACTCTAGAGGGTGGTGCTCATCTCTATTTCAAAGCCGAAGAGCCAGCGCTGTCCAAAGACATCTCCGTGGTCATGTGGCCGGCATGACTAAACACCAAAGGCACACAGAATGCTGTTACCTTCCCACCAAAGGTGGTCCCTATTTTTCTACTTGCCTTTTTTACGTGCTTTCAAACTGCTAGGTTGGCAGAAGCTGGGACAAGTACCAGGAGCTCACCCCATTACGCAGCACTAGGGATTCAAACCACTAAACTGCCGACCTTCTGATTGACAAGCTCAGTCACGGAACCACTGTGTCCCCCTACCCAAGTAGGAGACCCTATATACTATTTTGGACAAGTGGCTGTCCAATCTCTTCTTAAAAACATCCAGTGATGGAGCACCCATATAACGAAGAATCCATCCCATAACATAGAAATTTCAGCTAGGAAGGTCTAGGTCTAGGAGAAGACCCTGTCCTCTGGAACATCTTGCCTCCTGAGATCCTCTTCCACCCTTCTGGCCTTTCAGAAGGGCCTTAAAACCTAGTTCTACCAAATGGCTTGGGGCCTCAATGTGAACCTGCTATGCTGGAGGTGGTTGATTGAATGAAAATTGAAGACAAAATCTGCCTCTTTACCACCCATGCTCTTGGTTTGGACCTTTTATCAAGTATCTTAATTTTAATACTATTAATGCTTTTCTATTCATATTTTTATGCTATTATAAACTGCCCACTTGGGACTGTGACAGAGGCAGCATATAATTTAAATATAAATAATAAACACACACATTAAATAAATAAACCTGATCCCCTGCCTACGATTAGATCATTCTGACATTCTGTTTTATTGCATTCTCGTTGCTTGAGTTCACGGATTAGACTAGAATCAACTGGGATTGTGTTGTTTGTGATTAAATGTATTGCGGGAAACACAGCTGTTATTTTACCACATTGTGCAAACCAGGCTTTCACACTGATCCAACTGTGTTTTCTTAAGCTGGCATAGAGTTAAATCCTACCTCTCTCTATGTTGGGTAGCTTCCTTAGGTTGAGATGCTCAAAGGTTGGATGGATGGTAATGATAAGAGTTATTATTAAGCAGTTACCACTTTTCTCCAAGAAGCACTGAAGATGTACTGCAAACTAGGGCATTCAAAATCTTTGCTAGACCAATTCTCGAATACAACTCATCTGCCTGGAATCCGCACTGTATATTCGGCATTAATACAATTGAGCAAGTCCAGCGATATTTCATGAGAAGAATACTCCACTCCGCTGCTCGCAACAAAATACCTTATGCCACCAGACTTGAAATTTTAGGCTTGGACAACCTAGAACTATGCCACCTACGGTCCAACCAAAGCATAGTACACAAAATTATCCGCTACAATGTCCTGCCTGTCAATGACTACTTCAGCTTCAACCGCAATAATATATGAGCACACAACAGATACAAACTCAAGGTAAACTGCTCCAAACTCGATTGCAGAAAATACGACTTCAGCAGCAGAGTGGTCAATGCCTGGAATGCACTACCTGACTCTGTGGTTTCATCCTCAACCCTCCCATAACTTTAACCTTAACTGTCTACTGTTGACCTCACCCCATTCCATCCCTGTCCTACTGTCCCCATTTATTTGTACCCATTTCCTGTAAATATCCGTGTTTATACTTATTCCTGTTATCTCATACGTGTTTGACAAACTAAATAAATAAAATAAATAAATAAATGTCAATGACTACGCAGAGGTCTCTCAGGGAACCAGGAAGCAGAATGAATATTACCACCACATATCAGTACAAATAGGCCTCGATCTACAACCATAATTGAGCCCAGCATTTCCATTGCTAAGCACGACAGTTATTCGGTGAGTTTTGCCCCATGTTATGGCTGTTGTTAAGTGAATCGCTACAGTTGTTAAATTGGTAACATGGCTGTTAAGTGAATCTTCCCCGCTGACTTTGCTTGTCAGAAGGTCGGCAAAAGAGGATCCCATGACTCCAGGATCCTGCAACCGTCATAAATGTGAGTCGGTTGACAAGAATCCGAATTTTTGTGGAGATGCTGCAACAGTTGTAAGTGTGAGAAATGGTCATAAGTTGCTGTTTTCAGTGCTGTTGTAACTGAACGGTCACTAAACAAATGATTGTAAATTGAGGGCTTCCTGTAAAGGTATGATTCAGAGTGACGGAGTTGGAAGGGACCTTGTAGGTCATGTAGTCCAACCCCCTGCTCAAGCAGAAGACCCTTTTTTAACAAGTGGCTGTTCAATCTCTTCTTGAAAGCTGCCAGTGATGAAGCTCCCACAACTTTTGAAGGAAGAAGCTGAAGAAGCTTCTTGGATGAGAAGCAAAATGTCTTCAAAGAAAAACCAGAAAGCCCAGTTGCCTCTTGAAAAAGCATCTTTGGGACAACCATGACCTGGATGACTGAGAACCTCCACAGACATTCTGAAGGCAAGCCCTTTCCATTGGTTGATTGTTCTTCCTATCAGAATATTTCTGTCATGTCCCCCTCCCGCTCCGACGACCGGGTCTAGGAAGTCCGTATCAAGCGTGGCCACGAAGCCTCTGCAGCTTTGCCAAATTCCTTCCAGGTTTCTCAGGGCAGGCAGGAGTCCAAGTTGTGACTTCAGCAAACTAGATGAGACTTTGCTTGACTCAAGGTTGGAATGCCACAAGCAAGTCCTTTATATAGGCTGTGGGGTGTGGCTCCATGACTCAGCATTTATCCAGGCCTGCCCCTCCCTTCCTTCTGCTGGCGTCGCCTCTCAGATCTCCGGAAGTGAGGATCCTCCCACTGTGAATTCTCTTCAGCTGGATCTGCTGTCGGTAATTCCAGCACGTGGCTGGCTCCCTGCTCACACGCTGTAGGAGTGAGGTTTGTTTGTTCATTCCTGACATCCTGTCCGGGCATGGGGCCAGGGCCAGGGGCTGGAGGCATGACAGGCCTTTCATCTTCATTATCAGACTCCAAGTCTGAAACAGGCCCGGGTGTAGGCGGGAGTGGCCCGGCTGAGGAGAGGAGGGAGGACGAGGCACAACAATTTCTTCTTATTTCTGGTTGAATCTCTCCTTGATTGGTTTCCATCCATGGTCCCTTGTCTGGCCTTCAGGTGCTTTGGAAAATAGGTTGACCCCTTCCTCTCTGTGGCAGCCGTTCAAATATTGGAACACTGCTATCATAGCATTGCTGATATTTTTCAGAATTGTGGCACAACTCCACCCATTGAAAACAACTTACATTTTGACTGTTTTTCATTCCGTCTCTGGTCCCTTTGATGGCCAGTTGACAAAATCTCATCCTGCTTGGCTGGACCAGCTCTACCTGGCGACCGTCTTAAATTGAGTGATTTCTCCTCTTCAGAGCCAGCTATGCTGTCTTAATTGGGCACCGCGATACAACTGCAGAGCTCCTATAGTAGCAAAAGTTTGACCGGCTTTTATTAATTGAACTATTTCATTTAGCTTTCAAGTGTTATTGAATACAATTGTGCTGAAAAGTCTGTCCAATTTATGCCTGATTCAGTCACGCTGGTCAGCAAATTAAGTTTAATGCAGATTGATGGGCTTCCTCTGCTATAGATACAGCCGCCAGTTTTAAGATACAAGCCGTGGTGTTGTATGAATCAGGCCATTGCAGGAAACCTTGCTATGTCATCCCAGCAATTTTGGTTTGTTAGCTGGATTCCGTGTTTAGCATGTGGTCTGAATCCCACCATACTCTTTTTCTTTTCAAATGGGAGGAAATAATTGTGATCAAAATTGAACTGGACTGTGTGTTTTTTTTTCCCTTGAGGAGGAAGAAGAAGAAATTTCGCTTCTCCTCCAAGAAGCTTCATTAGTTCGGCTCAATTAAGTTAGATCAGTTCAGCCAAACTGATGACGCTTCTTGGAGGAGAAGCAAAACTACTACTTCTTCTTCTTCTTCTTCTTCTTCTTCTTCTTCTTCTTCTTCTTCTTCTTCTTCTTCTTCTTCTTCCTCTTCCTCTTCCTCTTCCTCTTCCTCTTCCTCTTCCTCTTCTTCTTCTTCTTCTTCTTCTTCTTCTTCTTCTTCTCTCCTCCTCCTCCTCCTCCTCTTCTTCTTCTTTCCCTTGAGGAGGGAGAAGAAGAAATTTCGCTTCTCCTCCAAGAAGCTTCATGAGTTCAGCTCAATTAAGTTAGATCAATTCAGCCAAACTGATGAAGCTTCTTGGAGGAGAAGCGAAACTACTACTACTACTAATAATAATAATAATAATTTAATTTTTATACCGCCCTTCTCCCGAAGGACTCAGGGCGGTGAACAGGCAGATAAAATAATACATTTCAATAAAAACACTATTTAAAAAACTTATTCCAAAAGCCTAAATTTAAAATACAATACAAAACATAAAATAAACCCCAATAAAATCCATGTTTAAAAACCCTATTAAGCCAGTCCTGCTCGGAAGAATAGATATGTTTTAAGCTCGCGGCGAAAGGTCCGGAGGTCAGGAAGTTGTCGAAGTCCTGGGGGAAGCTCATTCCAGAGGGTAGGTGCCCCCACAGAGAAGGCTCTCCCCCTGGGGGTCGCCAGCCTACACTGTTTGGCTGACGGCACCCTGAGGAGGCCCTCTCTATGGGAGCGTACCGGCCGGTGGGAGGCATGTGGTAACAGAAGGCGGTCCCGAAGATATCCCAGTCCTATGCCATTACTACTTCTTCTTCTTCTTCTTCTTCTTCTTCTTCTTCTTCTTCTTCTTCTTCTTCTTCTTCTTCTTCTTCTTCTTCTTCTTCTTCTTCTTCTTCTTCTTCTCTTCCTCCTTCTCCTCCTCCTCCAGGGGGGAAAAAACAGTCCAGTCACTTTTTGTAAAAAGCACCTTTGAGACAACTATGACCTGGATGACTGAGCATCTCCATAGCCAATCCAAATTGAACTTTTTCTCCTGAGGAAAGACTGTGTAACAAGAAAAAAAAAATCCCACTAGCCAGACAATGAGCAAAGGAGGCCTTTACTTCACTGCAAACATTCTTGTTATCCTGGCTCTTTCTTTCAGTTCCAGCCTCACCTCTAGCCATCCCTTTGGAGATGTGCCCAAATTTTTCAGGCAAAGCAACCTCCCAAGGAAACGTGGACTCACATGGCAGCAGTTTTGAGTTGCTTGTACAGTTTGAAATTCCCCCATTGCCCTGTGCAGCACCTTGAGTTGGCTAATGAGCTGCATAAGTGTGGTCTTAATAAATGGCTTTATTAATTCGTGTTACTCACTGCCTAATTCCTTGGCAGGATCTACGGATTCTCTTTGCAAACGCAAGTGGGTGGTGGAAGACTGACACTCTTGGCATTTACCTTGAATAGGGTCATAGAAACACACTGAGGGTATCTCGGAGGTTTCCAGATGGATTGATGCAGATTTGCCATCTGGAATGGAGGTAGAAATAAAATAATCCAGATTTTTTCCCCCTGGAACTATTTGAAAGGGTTCATCAGCTGCACGGTGAGCAATTAGGCATGACGGGTAGGAGCCATCTTATGCACAATCTCTAAAATCTCCAGGTTGCGTAAAGATTCATGACTAAAACCTTCCAGGTGGTCTTTGACAATTATTGTTACAGACAATGATTGCATTGCACATTGCATTGAACAAATTGTGGGCTGTGGAATAAGCTGAGTTCCATGAAGTTCCACTAAATGGTAATCATGGTTCCTAAGCTTCAATGGTTGTGTTCGGTAGGAGTGGCAGAACCTGGCGGTGGAGTCAAAAGGGGAATCAGCCTAGAATCTCTATTTAGCCACAAATGGACCAAGCCCAGGACCTTTTGAATTCCATTGAGCCTTATCTAGCACCAAAATAGTGCTAACAGTTGAGAAGATTCGAGGATTGATGCCTTTGAATTTATGGAGTTGGAGAAGAACATAGATTAAAAGAGTTGGAAGGGACCTCAGAGGTCTTCTAGTCCAACTCCCTCGTTGAACAGGAGACCCTATATCATGCCAGACAAATGGTAGTCCAGTCTCTTTTTGAAGCCCTTCAGTGATGGAGCATCCACATCTTCTGAAAGCAAGATATTCCATTGGTTAATTGCTCTTACTGTTAGGAAATTTCTCCTTAGTTCTAGGCTGCTCCTCTCCTTAGTTAGTTTCCATCCATTGTTTCTTGTCTTGCTTTTTGGTGCTTTGGAAAACAATATAACAACAACAACAACAACAACAGAGTTGGAAGGGACCTTGGAGGCCTTCTAGTCCAACCCCCTGCCCAGGCAGGAAACCCTACATCATTTCAGACAATTTAACAGTTTAACTATCTCGTTTTTGCAAAGATAAAGGTAAAGGTTCCCCTCTCACATATGTGCTAGTTGTTCCCGACTCTAGGGAGCATTGCTCATCTCCATTTCAAAGCCAAAGGACCAGCGCTGTCCGAAGATGTCTCCGTGGTCATGTGGCTGGCATGGCTAAACGCCAAAGGCACATGGAACGCTGTTCCCTTCCCACCAAAATTGGTCCCTATTTTTCTACTTGCATTTTTTCTGTGCTTTCAAACTGCTAGGTTGGCAGAAGCTGGGACAAGTAATGGGAGCTCACCCCATTACGTAGCACAGGGGATTCAAACCGCTAAACTGCCGATCTTTCAATCAACAAGCTCAGCGTCTCTGTAGGAGCCCCTCAAATCCAGTCCTAATTCGCACTCGACTAGACATACCCAATTCCTGTAACCATTCTTGGTACGTTTTAGCCTCCAGCTTCCTAATCATTTTCATTCCTGTGAACACCACATGCTTAGGACTGCCAAGAAAACAACGGATGGATCACTGAACAAATTAATCCACGGTTCTCACTCGAAGCACAAATGATCAGGCTCAAATTCATTATCCCAGTTTAGACCTATTACGTGAAGACCCAGATCTCCGGAGAAAGCTGTCGGTGGAAGAAAACATGATGATCACCAGAAGCGAGGTGGATGAAACCAGTTATGGTGGTGATGGGTGCACCTTTGGGAGATGTGAAAGAAGAGGTTCAGAGGCGTATCAATTCTAGAGGAAAATCTAGAATCCGTGTGTTCGCTAGGAGTCGAAAACGACCTGATAGTTAGTACATAATCCATCAAGATAGCAACTCCGTACTCTGCCATTTCATCCCTGGATGGAAGGATCTCCAGCTGCGGATGGATCAGAGAGCAAGTGATGGGATGAGAACCACAATCCTTGCTTTAAATGAACCGTACCAAATCCAATGGAGACTGGGGCATAAAAAACCAGCATGCTGCCAATTGCCAAGCCAAAGGGAAAGGGAAAACTGATTAGGCTGGAGCAAAAGTAGGTCAAGACAAGATTTACAGGTAAGCATTATATGCGAAGAATACCAAATGAGGATACGGAGGGGGGGGGAAGAAAGATCCAAACTAAGTCATAAATCTAGCCTTTTTTGCAGCATACTTTTCATTACTCATCCGTCTCTTATGGCAGATCAATACCACGCGTACAAAATGTTCTACATTTAAGCTTTGGGATTTCTAGCTAAAAGAGGGATCTACTGCTAGGGAAAACCGCAAACCAAAATCCCTAGCAGGGAATTGCAGTTAGTCATAGAAAACGTATGATTCCTAGGTAAGAGGGGATTTTAATATACCTTCGCTATAGGGGCTGTTGGTTTTTGCCAAGATATGTGGAATTGGTAAAGGCAGCCCACAGCTTCAGAGAGCTTCCCATCTCCCCTGTCCAATACTTGAACCTGCTTTCATGCAAACGTTCGAGAAGATTGGAAATGTAAGGCTTTAAATAGCGGTTGACCTTGCTTGTGCATAGCGCAGAATAAGATGATGAAAGATTGACCTACATGTTGCACCAGAAAACTCTATTTAACAGATTTAACAGAATACCAGAGTTGGAAGGGACCTTGTAGGTCATCCAGTCCAACCCCGCCACCCAACCGTGAACCCTACACCATT
This sequence comes from Ahaetulla prasina, assembly GCF_028640845.1. Classification (NCBI taxonomy): domain Eukaryota; kingdom Metazoa; phylum Chordata; class Lepidosauria; order Squamata; family Colubridae; genus Ahaetulla; species Ahaetulla prasina. The sequence continues at coordinate 18,478,170 of NC_080548.1, forward strand.
TCTGACAGATGGCAGTCCAGTCTCTTCTTGAAAGCTTCCAGTGATGAAGCTCCCACAACTTCCACAGGCAACTTCTGTTCCATTGGTTGACTGGTCTCACTGTCAGAAAAGTTCTTATTTCTAGGTTGAATCTCTCCTTGTTCAGTTTCCATCCATTATTCCTTGTTTGGCCTTCAGGTGCCTTGGAAAATAGCTTGACCCCCCTCCTCTCTCTGTGGCAGCCCCTCAAATATTGGAACACTGCTATCATGTCTCCCCTGGTCCTTCTCTTCACTAAACTAGCTGTGCCCAGTTCCTGAAACCGTTCATTGTATGTTTTAGCCTCCTATCTTCTTAAACTATACATTATATTCCTTTGGGGCAATCTCTCCCTATGCTTATCTGCAATAAGCCTACAGCTTATTGCAGCTTCCCTGGGAAGAGGGAGGACTAGACCAAGACATGGGGCAAGATTGGGACAAGGTATTATGCACCCTGGCAAAAGGCAAACATGGGTCTTGGATGGCACAAGAATGATATCGATAGAAGAGAATGTCCGTAGCTCAGGGTTGAACCGTGTGGTCCTTGGTGCTCTCTGAGCTTGGTGGCTTTCTGGCTGACATTTCATTACCTAACTAGATAACATCATCAGTGTTAGTTAGAATAGAATAGAATAGAATAGAATTTTTTATTGGCCAAGTGTGATTGGACACACAAGGAATTTGTCTTGGTGCATATGCTCTCAGTGTACATAAAAGAAAAGATACCTTCATCAAGGTACAACATTTACAACACAATTGATGATCAATATATCAATATAAATCATAAGGATTGCCAGCAACAAGTTATAGTCATACAGTCATAAGTGGAAAGAGATTGGTGATGGGAACTATGAAACGATTAATAGTAGTGCAGATTCAGTAAATAGTCTGACAGTATTGAGGGAATTATTTGTTTAGCAGAGTGATGGCCTTTGGGAAAAAACTGTTCTTGTGTCTAGTTGTTCTGGTGTGCAGGGCTCTATAGCGTCGTTTTGAGGGTAGGAGTTGAAACAGTTTATGTCCAGGATGCGAGGGGTCTGCAAATATTTTCACGGCCCTCTTCTTGATTCGTGCAGTATACAGGTCCTCAATGGAAGGCAAGTTGGTAGCAATTATTTTTTCTGCAGTTCTAATTATCCTCTGAAGTCTGTGTTTTTCTTGTTGGGTTGCAGAACCGAACCAGACAGTTATAGAGGTGCAAATGACAGACTCAATAATTCCTCTGTAGAACTGGATTAGCAGCTCCTTGGGCAGTTTGAGCTTACTGAGTTGGCGCAGAAAGAACATTCTTCGTTGTCCTTTTTTAATGATGTTTTTGATGTTAGCTGTCCATTTGAGATCTTGCGATATGATAGAACCCAGAAATTTGAAGGTTTCTACTGTTGATACTGTGTTGTCAAGTATTGTGAGAGGTGGAAGTATGGAAGGGTTTCTCCTAAAGTCTACCACCATTTCTACGGTTTTGAGTGTGTTCAGTTCCAGATTGTTTTGGTTGCACCACAAGGCTAGTCGTTCGACCTCTCGTCTATATGCGGATTCGTCCTTGTCTCGAATGAGACCAATCACTGTTGTGTCATAGTTGGGTAATGAAACGTCTGCAAGAAAATCATCAAGCTCAAAGAGCATCAAGGACCCCATAATAAGACTGATACCTTATGTGCATCCGATGCCTCACGTACCTTCCTTCTCCCAGCCAGGTGGGTGGAGGAACAAACTTTTGAATGTTGTAGAACACGAAAGCGGCTTCCTGAGGGAAACCAGATCTCTTTGGCTATTTGCATAATGGAATAGGATCCTGCTTTCCCTGACATGGTTTCAATTATATAATAGGTTTTTTTTTTAAAAAGGGGGGATATAATTCTGTCAGCATTGTGGTGTTGTGGAAAAAAACAGTAATGTGATTATGTGTGCTTTGCATTCTTAAGGGGAATATTTTACAACAAATGCAAACAACTTCTCTAGGCTATATTTTTACCTGTTTCGATTTCGTGGTTTTTCTAAATAGTGTTTTAAATTTGTAGTGGTGATTCTGGATAGGAATACGACTTTGAGTGTGAAAGGACAAAGCCCTTTGCCAAATACCTACAAATGGAGGCGAATTTGTGCCTTGCTGTGTTTGTTGGATGCAAAATTATGTGCATAAATCCATGGGGTGCATATGTGTGCCTTTCTTGTACATATGTCAATCCCCCTTCTCTTGTATGCAATGAAGAATGGCTAGAAACCTGTAATTATGTGAGAGCATTTGGTTTTGGATCCAATTTATATCCATAATTCTATTATATATTCTATGGATTAGGTTGTTCTACCAGAGGCTAACAACTGAATGCAAATTCAATCAACTACAGCATACTCAATGTGATTATAGCCAAGAATTATGCCAATTAACAATCAAAGCATCTGGAAAGCCACAGGTGCTGCATCCTTCCTATAACAATCTAATACACCTTTATTTATTTATTTATTTGATTTTTATCTTGCCATGATTAGTTTTAAATAACTCAAAGCAGCAAACATTCCTAATACCTCCTCCTATTCTCTCCACCACAACAACCCTGTGAGGTGGGTTGGGCTGAGAAAGCTGGCCCAAAGTCACCCAGTTGGCTTTCATGGCTGAGGCGGGATTAGAACTCACAGTCTCCTGATAATTGGTCCAAAGTTACCCAGTTGGCTTTCATGCCTAAGGCAGGACTAGAACTTAGTCTCCTGGTTTCTAGGCCAGCACCTTAACTACTAGGCCAAATTATATGGCAAACTAATTCAGAGAATATATACCGTTTTCCCTCAAATAAGACATCCCCTGATAATAAGCCCAATAGGCCTTTTGAGTGCATGTCAATAAGGCCAAACACTTATTTCAGGGTTCAAAAAAAATATAAGATAGGGTCTTATTTTCAGGGAAACACGGTATATACTAGCTGGATACCGGTGCTTCGCTACTTATGACCATTTTTCACACTTACAACCATGGTAGCATCCTCATGGTCTTGACAGACCCTCATTGTCAACATCACCAATGAAGTATATCTGGAGAAATGAAGGTTGATGCTGAGGCCCCGCCATGATGCTCCCTATCCTGTGGTAGACCTGACCCTGCACTTCGAATGTTGGCATATTTAGCTATAGCTGCCTGATTAATGTAGGGGTTATTAGATGCATACTTTTTTACTCTGTTGTCTTCAGGATGACTTGCGATACTTTTTTTGCAGCTTCTGTTACTTGTGTTTTCCTAAATGCATCTGTAAAAAAATTTCTGTGTTTTTTCCCTCTTTTCCCTCTAACTAGTGTTATAGTACAGGGGTCTCCAACCTTGGTCCCTTTAAGACTTGTGGACTTCAACTCCCAGAGTCCCTCAGCCAGCAAAGCTTTGCTGGCTGAGGGACTCTGGGAGTTGAAGTCCACAAGTCTTAAAGGGACCAAGGTTGGAGACCCCTGTTATAGTAGAAGGAACAGATTTGTTTGAACTGAGGAGGTCAGTGTAAGGAATGAGTTGGGGCTGGGACACTATGCAAGAGAAATTCAGTTCACAATCCATTGGCTCAGTGCTGGTTGGTGATTGAAACTCATAAGGAAATATCTCTCCCGCCACCTTGAGTCCGGAAGCAGTTCCATAGATGGAAGGCATAGACATTTTGGCGAGGTAACGACATTTAGTACTGTAAGGAGCCCCAGACCGCCCCTGAGTAAAAGAAGGGAACATCTCCGTCCAGTTTGAACTGAGGTAACAGAATGTGAGGCAAATTTCAAGTTTTCAGGTGGGGAGGGGGAGTAGAACGTCTAACTCCTTAGCATCAGAGCGTGTGAATATACTGCATATGAATATACAATATATGAAATACTAATGATCTGATGGTCATTTCGAAAAATCTTTTCTTAGCGAGCACCTAGAAGCCAAGAGGAACGTATGTGCCAAATTTCAAGTTTGTAAGCTTTACCGTTCTGGAGATTTCATGATGACTGAGTGGATTTCGCTTTTATATATGGGAGAGAGAGAGAGAGAGAGAGAGAGAGAGGGATAGATAGATAGATAGATAGATAGATAGATAGATAGATAGATAGATAGATAGATAGATAGATAGATAGAGATGAGATAGACAGAGGGATAGATAGATATAGATAGATAGATAGAGAGAGAGAGAGAGCGAGAGAGAGAGCGGTGAGATAGACAGAGGGATGGATAGATAGACAGATAGATAGATAGATAGATAGATAGATAGATAGATAGATAGATGAGATAGACAGAGGGATAGGTAGATAGATAGATAGATAGATAGATAGATAGATGAGATAGATGAGATAGACAGAGGGATAGATAGATTGATAGATGAATAGATAGAGGGATAGATAGATAGATAGATAGATAGATAGATAGATAGATAGATAGATAGATAGATAGATAGATAGATGAGATAGAGGGATAGAGAGAGATATGAGATAGATAGATAGATAGATAGATAGATAGATAGATAGATAGATAGATAGATAGATAGATAGATAGATAGATAGATAGATAGATACCATGAGCTGGGCATCTTCCAGAGATGAGATTTCAAGTACCAGGATTTTTTTTGCAATGGCTAATGTTGGTAATGGAATTTGTGAACTGAAAATTCATTTGGGCACAGCGATAGTCAACAAAACACAAAAAGCTGAGTTTGGATTTCTAAAACCTAACTATGGCAACATGATGGATTTTGGCCACCTGCGCCTCTCTTAACCCTTCATTTATATATTTGTAAAAAAAATTGCAAACATCTCAAAATCCCAGTCACCTTCTTGTATGATCTGTTTTCAAATCTTCTGGAGATGGTGAGAATTGACAGGTCCTTGGTGCTCCCTGAGCTTGGTTGTGTTCCTGGAGACGTTTCATTACCCAAATTAGGTAACATCATCAGTAGAAGCACTGATGATGTTACCTAGTTGGGTAATGAAACGTCTGCAAGAAAACCACCAAGCTCAGAGAGCACCAAATATCCCTCATTTCAACCGTGAGCTACAAAATATTCTCTTTTCTCGAACGATGAGAATTGTAGGATTCAGCATATTAAGAATGATCTGGATAAGGCACTTAGCCCTTTATAATTTGGACCAAAAAAAAAAGAGAGTCAATAGACAAAATTGCTCAGCGCTCCTTGATGTACTTACTTCAGTAAAAACAAAACATTTAAAGATTTATAATTAGCATTCTGTTCCATGACCAAAATTTAGCGATCGAAGAAGCAGTAGGTGAATGGAAAATTTCCCTGATTTATTTCAAGATAATAATATTGCTGCAGTAGTAAAAGAAATTATAATGATGGGGAGAGAAACAACAGCAACAACCCGAGTCTGGTTTCTTTTCCCTGTGCTACTTACATAATGCTCTCATCTAAATTTTATAAGGGAAATATAAAATTGCCTGCACACTTTTTTTTTTAAAAAAAGCTTCACCATCAAATTGATAATATTGAACTTTGCAATGTTTTGATCCAAAGCCAAGCTTCTTCTCTTATTGGAAATGTAAATTACCCTTTTATCTAAACATCAGTTTCTTGGGAATTTACAGTCCTATACTATTGCTTTAAACAGACCTATAATTAAAAAGGGGGGGGGAAATGTACAATTTCTCCTAGACTGGCTGTTTGGCTACCGATTGTCAAATCCTACACCTTCCTTATTCATTTCCCAGTCTAAATTATTACGTTGTTGTGAAATGTTTGCAAGCATTCTGTTCAAAGGGAGAAATTAAGAATAATTACCATAATCAGGATGTTGGCAAAAATCACAAGAGACAATACAATTAATTGAAACTAATCTCTTAACGGTAGCTTTCTGAACAGCCCCGCCTCCAAAGTCACCACAGAACTGTTGAATTATACCCTTAACTATAATTAATTTTAGAGAAATCTAAGATTAAATGTGGAGTTTGTTCTTCTTGGCCCAGATCTTCCCACCGTTGAGATTGTAGATCCCTGCAAATCAAATAGAACCCTGCAAAAAATCAGTTAGTCCTGAATTTCAGGTAGCCTTCGACTTACAAACCATTCATTTAATGACTGTTCCAAGTTATAATGGCACTGAAAAAAGTGACTTGGGACAAGTGAAATTCAAATTTTTTTACTGCCAGTTCTGTGGGCGTGGCTTGGTGGGCGTGTGGTGTGGCTTGGTGGGCATGGCAGGAAAAGGATACTGCAAAATCCCCTCACTCCTGGGGGAAGGATATTGCAAAATCTCCATTCCCACATCACTCTGGGGCTAGCCAGAGGTGGTATTTGCTGGTTCTCCAAACTACTCAAAATTTCCGCCACTGGTTCTCCAGAACCTGACAGAGCCTGCTGGATTTCACCCCTGCTTGAGACTAATTTTCACAGTTATGACTATTTGTGGCATCCCCATGGTCACATGATCAAATTTTGGGTGCTTGGCAACCAGCATGTAGTTATGATGATTGCAGGATTGTCATTTGTAACCTTAGAGAGTGTTTGACCAAGGCCCAAGTAGTGATTACTAAACACAATTCAGTCCTCAACAAACTTATTTTATTCAAACAGCTGAGAATGAATCAATTCTCAGCTTTGTCCAAAACAAAATTCTTAATAGCCAGTCCCTCAGCCTTATCACCAAACTTTGATGTCTTTTTCAAAGGCTTTTCCTGGCAAACCCCCCACAAAGTTCAAGAGACGCTAACAAGAAGCACGGAAAACAACACTGCTTTCCTACAAAGAACCCAACGGCTCGTTGCTACTCTTTGAAGCCTTATGGAAGTGGCCAATAATCTTCTGACCTTATTCCTGAGTTGTCCTTTTTTCTTCAGCTGCTCTTGCCTTCTGGCATCTCTCCGCATGCGTGCACTAGGAACGCATAGGCTCCTCCTGTTCCTCTGCCTTTCTGTTGTCTGCTTCTGGAGGCTCCAGAGACCGCGCATTGCTCCCAGATGGCCCTGGCCCCTCTCTGCCTCTGATGCAGAGCCCTCGTCTGGACCTTCCCCTTACTTCAGGACTGGCCCATTGTCCTCCCCAGACCTCCTCACTGTCTCTCCCCTGCCAGATCCGCAGGCTGCTGGTGAACCACAACAGGGAGCTTCTGACAAGCAAACGGGGAGGGGAGAACCAGATTATGTAACGACCGCATAATTCACTTAACAACTTCAGTGATTTGCTTAACAACCCCAGTAAAAATGGAATGACTCATTTAACAACTCTCTTGCTTAGCAATGCAAATGTTGGGTTCGTTTGTGGTCATAACATTGCTCCATTCCAGATCTGTAAAAAAGCACATTGTTCAAACAATTTTTGATGAAAATGGGATATTGCCCAGTATTAAAGATTGTGCTTGACTTATGACCAGAAATGTTGGACATTTGCACTGCCATGGTTGTATGTGTGAAAAACAGTCATAAGTCACTTGTTTTCAGTACTGTAGTAACTTTGAATGGTCACTGAATGAACTGTTGTAAGTAGAGGACTCCCTGTACAAAAATACCGCTGATAGGCATTGAGTTAGACCAAGGGTCTGCAACCTTAAACACTCAAAAAGCCATTTGGACCCGATTCCCACAGAAAAGAAATCACCGGGAGCCACAAAACCTTTCCCATGCCTGACTATTTCTTGAGCGGCCACAAAACTAGCATATGTAGTTGAATTAAACGTTCTGCCTTCTTCTGAAACTTTTATTTTCATGGATTTATCCATGGTTGGCCTACCAGGGCTTGAAAAGCTCAATAAATTGCATGCCAGTGGATGTCGCACATTGGCAGTTGTGACGCATATTTCAAGTGACAGGGAGCCGCAGCAGAGGGGTGAAAGAGCCACATGCAGCTCCAGAGCCGCAGGTTGCTGACCCCTAAATTAGACATTCAATCCAGGATACTTCAGAAGAGATTAGACTCCTTAATTAAAAGAACTATACAGTACAAGTTAGCAGAAGCAGCAGCTCTGATGAATCTGGGGCAGTGACTGATCTGGAGTGATGCCGTTCCTGACCTCCAGTGATGGAGCACCCACGATTTCTGAAGGCAAGCTGTTCCATTGGTTAATTGTCCTCCTTGATTTCTCCTTAATTCCAGGTTGCTTCTCTCTTTGGTTAGTTTCCAATCATTATTTCTTGTCCTACCCTCTGGTTTTACCCTCTTCTTTGTGGCAGCCCCTCAAATACTGGAATACTACTATCATGTCACCCCTAATTCTTTTTTTCTTTAGATTAGCCAGACCCAAATCCTACAGCCGTTCTTCATATGTTTTAGTCTCCAGGCCTTTGATCGTCTTAATTACTCTTCTCTGAACTTTTTCCAAAGTCTCAACTTTGGGGTTCCGTTCCGTTCTGTTCTGTTCTGTTGTTCTGTTCTATTCTGTTCTGTTCTATTCTATTCTGTTCTATTGTTGTGTTTTGTTCTGTTCTATTCTATCCTATCCTATCCTATCCCATCCCATCCTTATCCCTATCCCTATCCCTATCCCTATCCCTATCCCTATCCCTATCCCTATCCCTATCCCTATCCCTATTCCATTCTGCCTCTCCCTATTCCACAGCTGGCCCTTTCAAAGGAACCTCTTCATTTGCCTCTTCTAGCAGACCTGAGGGGATAGAACAGGATACATTTCCAAGGTCCACTTTTCAGGGCAGGAAAAAGAGCAAACTGATGTCCAGGACGGAAACCCAAACTCCCTCTGACAGCTGCTTCTTGTTCTGCATGTATCTCAAATTGAAGTAATAGGACATTTCAGAACTGGGCTCCCTCATCACCACATAGTTGAAGAGACTGTCAAACACTTAAAGCTTTTTCTAGATGGAATCTCTTCCTCCGGGCATGGAAAGGAGCATGACTGAAGTCTCACGGCCAGCTCGCTTCTCCCTTGGGCTAGCTTTTTTTTTCTTCCCTTTTTCTCCCCTTTCAAAAACTTTCCCTGTAATGTTTCCAGCGATTGCTGTCATTCCGTGCACATCCTGATAGCAAAACATCTCCCAGAGCTGAAATTTACTAATGTCAGATGATGTCAATGATCATTTCTGATAGAACAGAAAATTTTAATCAGGGGCTCCTTGCTGAGAGGAAATTGAAGGGGAGGGAATCTAAATTTAGAACATCATAGAATAGAATAGAATAGAATTTTTATTGGCCAAGTGTGATTGGACACACAAGGAATTTGTCTTGGTGCATATGCTCTCAGTGTACATAAAAGAAAAGATACGTTCATCAAGGTACAACATTTACAACACAATTGATGATCAATATATCAATATAAATCATAAGGATTGCCACCAACAAGTTATAGTCATACAGTCATAAGTGGAAAGAGATTGGTGATGGGAACTATGAGAAGATTAATAGTAGTGCAGATTCAGTAAATAGTCTGACAGTGTTGAGGGAATTATTTGTTTAGCAGAGTGATGGCCTTCGGGAAAAAACTGTTCTTGTGTCTAGTTGTTCTGGTGTGCAGTGCTCTATAGCGTCGTTTTGAGGGTAGGAGTTGAAACAGTTTATGTCCAGGATGCGAGGGATCTGCAAATATTTTCACGGCCCTCTTCTTGATTCGTGCACTATATAGGTCCTCAATGGAAGGCAAGTTGGTAGCAATTATTTTTTCTGCAGTTCTAATTATCCTCTGAAGTCTGTGTTTTTCTTGTTGGGTTGCAGAACCGAACCAGACAGTTATAGAGGTGCAAATGACAGACTCAATAATTCCTCTGTAGTATTGGATCAGCAGCTCCTTGGGCAGTTTGAGCTTACTGGGTTGGCGCAGGAAGGACATTCTTTGTTGTCCTTTTTAATGATGTTTTGAGGTTAGCTGTCCATTTGAGATCTTGCGATATGATAGAACCCAGAAATTTGAAGGTTTCTACTGTTGATACTGTGTTGTCAAGTATTGTGAGAGGTGGAAGTATGGAAGGGTTTTTCCTAAAGTCTACCACCATTTCTACGGTTTTGAGTGTGTTCAGTTCCAGACTGTTTTGGTTGCACCACAAGGCTAGTCGTTCGACCTCTCGTCTATATGCGGATTCGTCATTGTCTCGAATGAGACCAATCACTGTTGTGTCATCTGCGGATTTCAGGAGCCTAACAGATGGATCATTGGAGATGCAGTCATTGGTATACAGAGAGAAGAGAAGTGGGGAGAGCACACAGCCTTGGGGGGCCCCTGTGCTAATTGTACAGGTATTTGATGTGATTTGATTTCATGCATTCGGAATGGAGATTTTGTCTTGTTTCTCTTGTTTGAGAACAGGAAGACTTAACAGAGTCCAAAGTATCAGAGCTAATACTTGACTTACAACCATTCAAAGTTGTAGATTGAATCAGAGAACCAGCTGAATACCAATGGTGGTATTCAGCGTCTGCACGTTCAGTACCGATAGCAGAGATTGTGGGTGAGCCCGCCCCCGCCCACTCGCCCCGGCACTATGCTATCCTATTTAGTCACATTTTTGAGGCCGGGTGCATGCGCGGAAGGCGCGTGTGCAAAGCGAGCGTGCATGCAGCGAACCAGTGGTAAAAATCTGTAAAACCCACCTCTGGGTTTACAAGTTACAACAGCAATGAAAAAGTGACCTATGACTGTTTTTCACCCTGACGACCAATGTTGCGTTATCGCAGTCACATGATCAAAATTTAGATGCTGGCAAGTGTTTCCGATTATGACGGTTGCAGTGCCTTGGTGTCAACGTGATCCCCCTTTTGCGACCTTCTGACAAGCAAAAACAATGGAGAATCCAGATTCACTTCACAACCATGTGGCTAACTTAACAACAACTGCAACGATTCGCTTAACAACCGTGGCAAGAAAAGTTGTAAAATGGGGCAAACTCACTTAACAAATGTGTCACTTGGCAACATACATTTTGGGCTCAGTTGTGCTTGTAAGTTAAGGATTACCTGTATGTAAGACACTAATGTAGCTACAGGTAGCCCTCGACTTACAACCATCCATTTAGTGACCTTTCAAAGTTATGATAACACTGATAAAAGCGACTTATGACCATTTTTCAAACTTACGACCTTTGCAGCATCCCCATGGTCATGTGATCAAAATTCAGATGCTTGGCAACTGACTCATCTTTGTGACGGTTCTAGTATGCTGCGGTCATGTGATCCCCTGACCTTCTGACAAGCAAAGTTAATGAGGAAGCCAGATTCACTTAACAGCCGTGTTACGAACTTAACTGCAGTGATTCATTTAACCATTGCGACAGGGAAAGTCATAAAATGGGACAAAACTCACTTAGCAATTGTCTTGCTTCGCAAGTGAAATTTTGGGCTCACTTGTGGTCATATGTCGAGGATTACTTGTGCTTAAAAAAAGCAAGCAAACCAAACTCCAGCAGTCAACTTTTTTTAAAAAAATATCTTTCTTATCCCCTTTTCTATGTCCTTCACTTGCAGTCTCCATACAGACAGAAATGCCTAGACAAGCAGAAACATCTAAGCCTTTGCAGAAGATTAATGTTGTGTAAATGCAGTGGGAATAAAGCTTTGCTACATATGCATGCAAAACAAAAAGTGTGTGTGTGCGTGTGGGAGAATCCAGGATAAGTCAAGAGCTCCTTTCCACCCACCCGAGACTAGATAGGAATAATTTTATTACAGCTGGCCAAAATATTACTGTTAAGTTCGGGAAGTAACGAGGCTGGAGACCAGGGTAGTGACAACAGCTCTTTAATATAGGGTGAACCCAGCAACAGGCTGGGGGAAAAACCTCTCCTTTTATACAGTTCTACTGGAGGCTTCGTCCAATCAGCAACGTGCTGATTTCCCGCTCAAATATTTAAAGGTACAAACATAAATACATAACACTCCTCCTCTCCCAGAAAACACTTTGCCTCTATTTACATATTTATTTACATGTTATTTTTCGACGAGTCACGAAATAACCTGCCTCTCTAGTTCTTTCTGACCTGCGCGGTTCAGTTCTGGTGGTGTTTTGAGCTGGTCGGAGGGGCTGTTTTCCTCCCAGCTCTTTCTCTGAGCCAACGGGCTCTGGATTATTGGCTGACTTTTTCTTGGCCATCCGCCTTGATTACTTTTGAAACTTTCCCTGCTGTTTCCTCGAACCTGATGGCGCCGCTGGAACTCTGGGACCTCAGCTAAGTCTTGCGCCTCCCGGTCATTGTCAGCTGTGAATTCAAATTGGTATTGGTCATGATTTGTTTCATTTGGTTCGGTTTGATCAGTTATTCGTTCTTCTTAACTGATCTATGTGGCGCCTCCACACTCGGTTGTCTGGTAGCTCTACCACGCACGATTTTGGCCGTTATCTTTATTATTTGTCCTGCGAACCAACTAGGGCGCCCCATAGTTTCGGGCCCACACCGGTCGCCTATGCTCATTTCCTTGTCTTTTCTAGTTCCCCTTGTAACCCTCTGGTGTGTAATGGGATTCAACGGTCAAGTGGGCACCGGAGTTTCCGCCCCATTAGTAATTCGGCTGGGCTTTTCCGTGGCCGTGCTTGGGGTTCTGTGCTGGACGGCTAGGAAAGTCTATCTTTGTTTGCCAGTCACCTGGCTTGAGCCTGACACGCCTCCTTAGCGCCCGGACGGAACGCCTGCAAGGCCATTCGACAGGGTGGAAAGGCGCAGAGAGGGCATGTCGGATGCCTCCTCTGCCAGGTATTCTTCAAACTGGGCTGCCGTGAATTGAGGCCCATTGTCGGACACCAGAGTGTCCGCAACCCGTGAGTTGCAATAGGTGGCGAGGGCTGCGATTACTGCTTCGGCCGTAGTGGATTTCATGAGTATGATCTCCAACCATTTGGAGAATGCATCAACAACCACTAGGAACGTTTGGCCGTGAAGGGCCAGCAAAATCAATGTGATTCTTGACCAGGGCCCTTGGGGCTTTTCCCATTCTCTGACTGGGGCCGTTGGGGTAGAGGTCTGGACTCTTGGCAAGCCTGGCATTTCCCTACCCTCTCAGCAATCTCTGCCCATGAGTGGCCACCACACATAGCTTCTAGCTAACCCCTTCATCCTTACGATCCCTGGGTGACCCTCGTGGAGGAGGTCCAATACCTTTCCCCTTAATTTATCAGGAATTATTACACGATCACCCCATAACAGGCAACCCCCTTGAGCCGAGAGCTCATCTCGTTTTTTAACAAATTCTTTGAACCGTTCGCCAGGCGCAGCGGGCCACCCTCTCTGTACCCAACCGAGTACAGTCCTTAACACAATGTCCCGGTATGATGCCCGAGCCACTTCCTTAGATGTGACTGGGCCAGAGTCCAAAGAGTCAATAAGTAGAATGGGTGTCCCCGGAGTGGGGTCGTCGGTTGCCCCTGGTAGTGGGCATCGGCTTAACACGTCTGCATGCCCCACTTCTTTTCCTGGTCGATGCTGCAGCTTGTAATAAGCGGCTAGAATATAGTCCATCGGGTCAGTCGGCGAGAGTGCCACAGGCGTTGGCGGTCGCCAGCCAGTATCCCTAGTAGCGGTCTGTGGTCAGTCACGATTTCAAAATTCCCCAAAGACATATTCGTGGAATTTTTAACCCCTGACACAATGGCTAGTGCTTCTTTATCTAGCTGGCTGTAGTCTCTGGGAGGACATCGTTCTAGAGTAAAAGCTATAGGGGCTTCTGTGCCGTTTGGAGTCTATGGCTGAGTACAGCCCCACCCCATAAGGGAGGCATCGCAAACCAGCACTAGGGGTAATGAGTTGTGATATTGGATGAGCAGGCTATCACTTGAGAGCAGGTTCTTTACTGCTCAAAAGCCCTATTTTCTGACTTTCCCAAGACCAAACAGTATTTTTCCTAAGAGCCTATGCAGCGGTTCAGCAACGGTTGCTTTGTTCTTAAAAAAGACCGCGAAAATTCACCAATCCCAGGAATGCCTGCAGCTCTGCTTTGTTTTTGGGCGCTGGAGCCTTCTAATTGCCTTGAACCTTTGCTCTCAGTAGGGTGAATTCTTCTTGTCTATCCGTAGCCCAAGAAATCGACGGATTCGACTATCTGGCATTTGTTTGTCTTGACTTTTAATCCGCTGTCCGGAAAATGCCCAAAACCTTTCTTAAACGCCTCCCCAATTCCTCCATGTTTTCCCTGAAATTAGGACATCATCAAGTAGGAACTACCCTGGGAGCCCCTGCAGTAGTCGCTCCATTAGGTTTTGAACAACCCTGGTGCCACACTGACCCCAAATTGCAATCGGGTGCACTTGAATGCCCCTGTGCTATACAATCGCTTGGGCTTCGCCAGCGGGCGCACGGCAGTTGTTGGTAGGCTTGGGCCAAGTCTAACTTTGCAAAGACTTGCCCTTGCCCCAAAGAGTGCAATAAGTGTTGCACCACGGAACCGGGTAAGCGCTTTTCTGTAAGGCTTTGTTAAGCGCGCTTGTAGTCAGCGCAAATTCTAATTGACCCGTCCGCTTTATTGGGGTGACGATTACGCCTCCCACTTTGCGTGATCGACTGGCACCAAAATCCCTGATTTATGAGCTTGTCCAGCTCCTTATCGATTTTGGTTTTAGGGCAAAAGGACCTCCTCGCCTTAAGCCTAATGGGGCTACCTGGGGTCTAAGTTGAAGGAAATAGGGGTCCCTTGTACTTGCCCAGGCAGTCCTTGAAGACATCTTCGAACTCGTTAAAGAGAATGTCTTTCAGGTTACAGTCACTTGTAGATGCCAGTCACCCCATGCCCAGGGCACGAAACCAGTCTAGTCCCAACAGACTGGGCAGAGTTCCTTCGACGATCGTGATGGGCAGGGTCTTCTGTGTGGACCGTGACTCGACTGGACGGAGGTGGTCCTAACAGGGATGCGATTCCCTGGTAGTCGTGGACTGAGCCGCTTGTGCTTGCAGGTGGCGCTGACGGACGGCAGCGACTTCGCCAAAGTGTCCCAGGACATGATGGTGATCGCTGATCCCGTGTCTACTTCAAGCCGCACCGCTCCTCTATTTTTGGCTTGGTGAAGATCTTCTTCTCCACTTCGAGGCGCGCCTATGACCACAGTTGTTTGGTTGAATCCGCGCTTTTTGTTTGAGCCAATCGCGGGTCGCCTTTGCCGATTCCGGCCTGATTGGCCGATTTGAATTTTCGGCGGAAGGTTGGGCCGCCGACAAACTTGAGCTAGGTGCCCTTTCTTCCCACACCGCCGACATGTCGCGCCTTAAACTTGCAGCGTCGCTGGTGTTGACCTCGCAGCTTCCGTGATTCATCTCGTCCCTTTGTCGCTTTCGGTTCGGCAGACCCTTCCTCATCTTCACCGCCGGATTCGTCTGAACCTCCTCCTGGTGCACCGGTTGCCTTCGCCGCCTTTGTGGACAGGCTTTGCAGTCTCTGCCGCTTGGTGACATTTCATGTGCTCTGGCTTCGCCCAGAGCGTGGCCAGCGTTAGGTTGTTTGCCAGCAGCCGCCGCCGCAAACGGATGTCTTTGACCTCGGATGAGTTGCTCGAGGAGCACCTCGCCCAGGTCACGGTATCCGCAGTCCTGACGCTTTAGGGCGGCCATGTAGTCACCGGCGGATTCGCCCATCTGCCTTCGCCTCCGAATTCAAACCGCCGCACGATTTGGACGGCGCAGCGGCGGTTTTTAGTAAAGTCTGTAGAGTTGGCCACGACACCGACTGCAACGGCGTTGGTTTCCGCCAGGGCTTCCGCGATATCATGACCTCCGACCACAGTGGCTTAAGAAATAAGCCCTTTTCGGTTATCTGAACTCCTTGCAGTTCGTTGGTTTTAGAAAGCTCAAACGGGTCACATATGCTCCCATTTCTCCTTAGCTGGTCAAACGGTGCGGGCGGAGTGTAACTGGCCATCTCCGCTTTTCTGCCCTGAGTTTGCTGGGTTCGGCCCATCGTGCTTCAGCTCGGTTCTGGTTCTCCTTAGCCTCGAGATCCCATCCTCGTCGCCAATGTTAAGTTCGGGAAGTAACGAGGCTGGAGACCAGGGTAGTGACAACAGCTCTTTAATATAGGGTGAACCCAGCAACAGGCTGGGGGAAAAACCTCTCCTTTTATACAGTTCTACTGGAGGCTTCGTCCAATCAGCAACGTGCTGATTTCCCGCTCAAATATTTAAAGGTACAAACATAAATACATAACAATTACCCAAAGGCTTTCAAGTTCTCCAGAACCCTCCAACATGCAAAACCCCAACATAATTTGGGGGAAAATAAAATTCTCCATTGATTTTCCTTAGGACAAAGATCTTCACAAGGAGTAATTCATTAGTTCAAAGGCTGTGACATTGCAATCTTCCTCCATGGATACAAAACTCTATTGAGTAGAAACTCAAGTCAATCCTGGTGTGCTTTTAAACAAGTATTGTGAGAGGTGGAAGTATGGAAGGGTTTTTCCTAAAGTCTACCACCATTTCTACGGTTTTGAGTGTGTTCAGTTCCAGACTGTTTTGGTTGCACCACAAGGCTAGTCGTTCGACCTCTCGTCTATATGCGGATTCGTCATTGTCTCGAATGAGACCAATCACTGTTGTGTCATCTGCGAACTTCAGTAGCTTAACAGATGGATCATTGGAGATGCAGTCATTGGTATACAGAGAGAAGAGAAGTGGGGAGAGCACACAGCCTTGGGGGGCCCCTGTGCTAATTGTACAGGTATTTGATGTGATTTGATTTCATGCATTCGGAATGGAGATTTTGTCTTGTTTCTCTTGTTTGAGAACAGGAAGACTTAACAGAGTCCAAAGTATCAGAGCTAATACTTGACTTACAACCATTCAAAGTTGTACCAGTACGACTGAACCGGTACGAACCAGCTGAATACCAATGGTGGTATTCAGCCGGTTCGTACCGGTTCAGTTGTACCGATAGCAGAGATTGCGGGTGAGCCCGCCCCTGCCCACTCGCCCCGGCACTATGCTATCCTATTTAGTCACATTTTTGAGGCCGGGTGCATGCGCGGAAGGGGCGTGTACAAAGCGAGCGTGCATGCAGCGAACCGGTGGTAAAAATCTGTAAAACCCACCTCTGGGTTTACAAGTTACAACAGCAATGAAAAAGTGACCTATGACTGTTTTTCATCCTGACGACCAATGTTGCGTTACCGCAGTCACATGATCAAAATTTAGATGCTGGCAAGTGTTTCCGATTATGACGGTTGCAGTGCCTTGGTGTCAACGTGATCCCCCTTTTGCAACCTTCTGACAAGCAAAAACAATGGAGAATCCAGATTCACTTCACAACCATGTGGCTAACTTAACAACAACTGCAACGATTCGCTTAACAACCGTGGCAAGAAAAGTTGTAAAATGGGGCAAACTCACTTAACAAATGTGTCACTTGGCAACATACATTTTGGGCTCAGTTGTGGTTGTAAGTTAAGGATTACCTGTATGTAAGACACTAACGTAGCTACAGGTAGCCCTCGACTTATAACCATCCATTTAGTGACCTTTCAAAGTTATGATAACACTGATAAAAGCGACTTATGACCATTTTTCAGACTTACGACCTTTGCAGCATCCCCATGGTCATGTGATCAAAATTCAGATGCTTGGCAACTGACTCATCTTTGTGACGGTTCTAGTATGCTGCGGTCATGTGATCCCCTGACCTTCTGACAAGCAAAGTTAATGAGGAAGCCAGATTCACTTAACAGCCGTGTTACTAACTTAACTGCAGTGATTCATTTAACCATTGCGACAGGGAAAGTCATAAAATGGGACAAAACTCACTTAGCAATTGTCTTGCTTCGCAAGTGACATTTTGGGCTCACTTGTGGTCATATGTCGAGGATTACTCGTACTTAAAAAAAGCAAGCAAACCAAACTCCAGCAGTCAACTTTTTTTAAAAAAATATCTTTCTTATCCCCTTTTCTATGTCCTTCACTTGCAGTCTCCATACAGACAGAAATGCCTAGACAAGCAGAAACATCTAAGCCTTTGCAGAAGATTAATGTTGTGTAAATGCAGTGGGAATAAAGCTTTGCTACATATGCATGCAAAACAAAAAGTGTGTGTGTGTGCGTGTGGGAGAATCCAGGATAAGTCAAGAGCTCCTTTCCACCCACCCGAGACTAGATAGGAATAATTTTATTACAGCTGGCCAAAATATTACCCAAAGGCTTTCAAGTTCTCCAGAACCCTCCAACATGCAAAAAAACACCCCACCCCAACATAATTTGGGGGAAAATAAAATTCTCCATTGATTTTCCTTAGGACAAAGATCTTCACAAGGAGTAATTCATTCGTCCAAAGGCTGTGACATTGCAATCTTCCTCCATGGATACAAAACTCTATTGAGTAGAAATTCAAGTCAATCCTGGTGTGCTTTTAAACATAAATATATCGAATTAAAACGAAACACTGTACTGAGAAATGGCTACTTCTAAGACAGAACTGGATGACTCCTTTTATTTTAGACAGTACAGTGGTGGAATTCAGCCGGTTCGAACCGGTAGTTAAATTGCTAACTGGCCCCTCCCCACCCCGCCCCTTCTAGGAGTTCCCACGCATCCCATTTTGACTCCCAGGTAAGTGCAGGGAGGGCTACTATGTTGAAAACGGGGCGTGGGGGGTGCAGTGTGCCCCCTGCAGCCTGTTTTCGCTCCCAGGAGGCTGCAAGGAGGCCTACTAGGTCCAAAATGGGGCAAGGAGGATGCGACATGTCCCACCCCCCGCAGCCCGTTTTTGCTCCCAGGGGGTGCAGTTTGAATACTGCCTGTCACACCCCCTGGCCACGCCCACCATGGCCACGCCCACCCAGCCAGTCATTAGGGCAGAGAACCGGTTGTTAAATGATTTGAAACCCACCACTGAGACAGTATGTTTGTGCAGTAGGCGTAGACTGGACCAAGAGATGGAGAGGTTGTAATCTTGTAGGACAACGTTTTACATTAAGCAGAACACCAATATTTAGTTTTATTACTGGGTTGAGGAGTAATATATTCTCCTAAAATGAGATAACCTAGGAAACCCATCCCGCCAAAGGCTGCCCAAATATTTTGCTTTTCCTTTTGTGTTGCAGCGCAAAGCAATTATTCTTCCTTTCTTTTTCCCCCCTCATTTGTGAAATCTCATTCTTGCCCTGTATAGTATTATTATATAGTATATAGCGACCCAGTTTGGTCTCTAGTGGTTTAAGATACTGGACTAGAAAGTAGGAGACTGTGAGTTCAAGTTCTGCCTTAGCTATGAAAGTTGGGTGACCTCGGGCCACTTTTTCTCAGCCCAACCCACCTCAGAGGGTTGTTGTTGTTGTGAGGAAAATAGAAGGAAGTTGTATTAGCTATGTTCTCACCGCCTTGGGTTGTTTGTAAAAATAGTAAAAGTGAAATAAAAATAAACAAACAGTATTGTTGTGGGGTGTCATTTGGAAGGCTGGGGTTGCATGCTTGAGATCTCTCTCTAGGAAATGACTTCTTCCCCAGGAGTTCTTGTGCCAGGAGAGACCAAGCAGGCTTCATTGTACCATCATTACGTCCAAGGAACCTTGGCTTGACTAAACGTTTGTGGAGAGTCTCAATCATTCAGGTCACGGTTGTCCCAAAGGTGCTTTTTCAGGAGGCAAATGGACTTCCTTGTTTTTTTCCAGAGGAAAAATTGCAGACTACAGGAACCATTTGCACTACTCAGGTAACCCTGAGTAGTGCAAACCTCCAAGTACTTCAAGGACCTTCTAAAAGGATTCAGATGACCAGCTGTCTGCAAGGGATATAAATCTTTCCATTCCCCACTATCCTGTCAGACCTGAAGAAACTTCTTGGATGAGAAGCAAGACATCTTCAAGGGGAAAAAAAAAAGCAAAACCAAAAAAACAAAACCAAAAAGCAAGAAAGTCCAGTTGCCTCCTGAAACAGCACCTTTGGGACTTGGCTTGACTATTGCAATAAATAAATAAATAAATAAAAATGGAGCATTGATTCTGTGAGTTCCAGGTCTCGGAAGCAAATTCACTACTGCTTTTGCCGATGCTCTTCTCTTTCTATTTTTTTTTTCCTTAGTGGACTAAGTAGGTAATCAGGCTTAAATGTCCTCAAGGCAGAATTAGCTCTGAGTGGAGCTGAAGTAACATTGCACATGGCTGGGTATATGCGGATTTAAATGTAACCCCCTGGGGATATCACTTGATCAAGTCAATCGACCTTTTTTGTGTGTGTGTGTTTCCTCAACTACTAACCCTTTCACTGACCACGTGCTACAGGAGGGACAGGAGAAACTTGATAACCTGTTTTGTTAGTAACCATTATTTTCATCTCACAGGGCCATACGCAACCACTAGAGCAGGGGTCTCCAACCTTGGCAACTTTAGGACTTGTGGACTTCAGTTCCCAGAATTCCTCAGCCAGCCATGCTGAGGAATTCTGGGAGTTGAAGTCTACAGGTCTTAAAGTTGCCAAGGTTGGAGATCCCTGCACTAGAGTATTCCTAAGTTTAAAATCCTAATTAGCAAAAGTGTCATAGATAGATTGTGGAAACCTTTCGGGAAAAGTATATTTTCTAAAACTAGCTAAAACACCACTTTTTTTGAGTTGTACCATAAAATTATATATCAATGGAAAGATAATTTAATCAAGAAAGTAATGCAATAACTTTTATGAAGGATTTGCTATTAGAATAGCAGTTACAGTATAAAGAAGAAAAGTGAAACGTAGAAAAAACAAGATATTCAAAAATTATCACCCTAGAAAAAACGAAATACAAAAATTATCACCATGTCAGTTAATACTTCGTTGAGTAACCTTTAGTATGAATTAAGGTCTTAAAACGGTCTTCCCATGGAGTGAACCAAGTCTTTTAGTTCTGCAGCTGTTATAATGTGAAACCAAGATTGAAGGATTGCTTCTATTAACTGGGTTTTATTGCTGGATCACTTCTGACTAACAAGTTTCTTTAGTCGGCTCCATAGATTTTCAATTGGGTTAAGGTCTGGGCTATTCCCTGGCCATTCCTGCAGTAGAATAGGATTATTTTGAAACTCCAAAAAAAAGTGGTGTTTTTTAGCCACCAAACCTCAAAAATACATTTTTCCCAAAATGTTTCCACAATTTTAGCCATTACTGCAGGGTTACTGTTCAGTGCATTTGTCTATGGCAATGTTTCTCAACCTCAGCATCTTTTAAGATCTAACATTATAGATAAAGCCATTAATTCATGAAAATACACTAATTTTTCAAACTGGACAATTTTTAAGACATGTGGACTTCAACTCCCAGAATTCCCCAGCCAGCATCTTCAAACTGCCACGGTTGAAGAATATTGGTATATGGCATATCAGCATCTTCTTCTTGAGACTTTTCCTTAATCCTTCCTTAAGTGACCAGTGACGATAAAGCTTATATTCTTTTAATGATTTATATACAAATAGAAAGATAGGAGACATATTGCCACTGCAGATTTATTCAATATTGTTCAGATTCAGCAGCCTGGATTGTGCAATATTTCCACATTGTTTTTGTGTCACCTTGATTTTAGGAAGGGAGTCTTACAAATTTGGGAAATCAGAAGCAGAGATAGCTGTGAAGAGGTTGTAACTCAAATGCCAACATCATTCCTGTTTTCTCTCAAATTCATTTATAAGGCTGATTTCATATTCACTTGTAAAGCCAATGACAAATTACCAAAAGTGCACTGTCACCAACACACCAGAAAACATACATCCCTTGTTAGCTTCAGAAAGGGATGAATGACACAGTAGAACACCATCATTTCTATGCTACCCAAAAGCTTTTTTGAGACCGATGTTCACCCAACCAACAAGTGGCATCACACAAAATAAATACAAGACCTCATTTGATTAATTCAAGAATTCCTGCTTGCAAAACATCAGATCAATCAATGTACGTGTCATAGGAATAGCAGGTTATGTGCCATTAAGAAAGAATGCCTTGTTCCACGTTATGCATAGGTGGTTAGTGGGGAAAAAAATCTGAATAGTGTTAGATGTAAAGAATACTTACTCAGTTATCACTTGCACAAAACTAACATCATGACAAAACAAATCATTTTTTCCCCCAAAAAATTGTGCTGTCCTTTTAGAAGACCATAGAAGACTTCTGCCAGATTGGTCCGTTTCTATATTCTGTTGATGCCTTACATTAGTTTTCATTTTCTCATCCAACCAAATGGCTCTGCTCTATCAAAATCTCCCACAGAGTATCCACAGGGATCTCCAAACTTGGCAACTTACGGACTTCAGTTCCCAGAATTCCCCAAGCCAGCAGGAAATGTGAAATGTATTCCATCCAGCATGGATGGCTGGGGAATTCTGGGAGTTGAAGTCTACAAGTCTTCCAGTTGCCAAGTTTGGAGACCCTGCTCTTACAGAATAAAATAATTGGATTTTGTTCTCAAGACTGTGAGAGTGATAGCAATGTTGAGGTAAAACATTTCCATATTTTTCCCCTGAACTGTTGCACAAAAAGGCTTTTTTAGATCCATAGGTTATCGGAAGGATAAAATATGAAAGCTTGGGACAACTGGCACTACTGCTATGCAGATGGAATATATTTTATATTTCAGCAAGACCTGAGAAACTCCTGACAAAAGCCCAACTGAAATGACAGGCAATGCTCTGTGGCCAGTATGCTTCGCTCCTTCTGACTTCAAATGAGATTATGTTCCAGCTAATATACCTGTTTGTAAAACAACAGTACTTTCCAAAAACAAAGAAATAGGGACTGTTAGTACTTGTTTTACAAAACCTTCCATAAATCTTGCTAGAAATACATATCATGACAAAGCTGGATGTGCCTCTTTATATATCTCATTCTATCTTGCACTGACCTGCAGGAAGATAGGAACCTCAAAAAACAAAAAACAAAATCCTAAACAAAACACATAGTCTCATAGTTTTGTTACTCTGATCCTATACTTAAATAGTTGGTCTACCTTCCAGTGGAACCATATCCAGTGGTCTTCGTTTAACAGTTTTAATTTAATATTTTGAACTCTGAAATTGTGCAGTGTGCAAAACAGGCATAATAACCCGAAAAATTAATCTACTTGGAGATGGACCTCATTTCTCCAATTCATCAAATATTAATTGCCAATATTTAAATAGCTAAACAAGATACAAGGACAAGGTTTAAAACTAACCGGCTACCGACAAAGGACTTTGATGAGTAATTCATCTGCACTACTTTGAAGTATCTCACTCTTTCCCTTACTCTCTTAAACCCAGTTGTAGGTTTAGAAGAACACCAATGGTGAGCCAGATTCTCTGTTAGGCACTACAATAGGTAAGTGAGTTTGCTTTGAACTTAGCTTCCCATCAATAGAAATACTCAGGATTCCTCTTATAACTAGAGGCATCATCAAGATCTTTACAAAAGATCAATATAACCATATCCAAATTCAATTAGGAAAAATAATAATAATAAACATCTCTTCCTAGAAGGGAAGCCATTGCATCCGTTCCAAGCTGCCGACGGGACTGAATTTCAGAATGCTTTCAGAATTCTCTATCCGCAACCGTGTGAAATAACGATCTGTCCGCTTTCTTTCCGAGCTTCCAATCAACTCAGTCTTTAGGAACAAACAGGAGATTGGGCGCTTTGCTGTCGAGCTGCACTTGGGAGGTCCTTCACAGCTCTGGCCCAGAGGAAAATCTCTCCATCAGTCTTCTTCTGCTGTCTTAAACATGAGGATTGCATTGTATATTTTCAATGCAGGCCCCAGTTTGATGCTAAGGATTTTAACGATGTCTGACTGATTGAGGAGAAGAAAAGCTTCGCCGTCAATTTGCTGCAGAACCGGAAAAAAAAGAACAATGGGGTTAGTGTGTTGACTGAGGGAACCCAGCTCCTGTATCCTTCAAGTTAACAGCAAGAGAAAGGCACCAAAAACGACAATTGGTAGTTATGACTGCCTGGTTCATATATTACAATAAGCCCTAGTTTGGGAAAATGTTTTAAAAGATGAACTGAATCACTGGGGACCTATGTTTGGAGTGACACACGAAGCCACTTGCATCCTTAATATTTCCCCTTTCCACTTTAATATCCTCGAATGTACTTCAACCCTTTTGATGATAAGCCCTTTGCATAAATGGACTGCAGGATTCTTGGTAGAAACTTTAAAGTCTTTTGATTTGATTTGTTTTGTCTAACAGAGTACAGTGAGTAGGAAAGTAATCCTAGGAAGAAACAATCCACATGGCGAAGGACTCAAAAACCAGTCTGGTAATATTACACGTGCTGCCCAAATGACCATAATTAGCACTTACAAAGTTGATTAGCATTATCAATGCATAATTGCCAAGAAGCTTTAGGTTAAGACCATCACAACAGACAATATTTGTACAGTCTTTAAAAATTCCAGAATACATTGCTTGGATTATATCTCCTTTCTGTGATGTTAACTAATTTTGTCTCTCTTGTTTCGATATACAGCAGTGAGGGCGAACCTTTTTGGCACTGAGCGCATGTGCTCATCAGTGCCACAACCCGGAAAAGGAGCTGCCAAGGGCGCATGCCCCTCCCTGAAAATGAATGTTTGGTTTCCGGCATGCGCATACGCACCGGCAAACTAGTCTTCTGGGTTTCTGGCGCGAATGCGCGTGTGACGATCAGCTTGCCAGTGTGCATGTTCACACAGGAAAATGGAAGACCAGCTCTTCGAGTTTTCAGCACTGCTGCACACATAAAGGCCAGCTGATCGTCATGCTTGTCAGCGCACCAGAAACCTGGAAGAGGAACGGGTAATGCCGCCCGTGCCAGGTGACATGGCTCCACATGCCACTTCAGGCATGCATGTCATAGGTTTGCCATCACAGATATATAGCATTACTGTAGGAGAAAAGTAATGCCTTCTTTAAAGGCAAAATTTTACTTTGACCCTTTTTGGGGGGGCTAAACTGCTAGACTACCTTACTACTTAAGTTATATGGACAAATTCATCATTTTTTTGCTGTTTTTGAAACTAATCTGGGAAAAGACTGGATAGGAACATACCACAATAACCTATCTCATCTCTCTTCTTCAGATCCTGCCCTTTAAAAAAAACTATCAGACACAATAATCTTATTCATACTTCATAGTTGTACACATATCAGTGCTGAGCCATGGCTTTGAACCAAAGTTTTAAGAAAGTTTGATTCTTGATTAAATAATGACCAGTGTGCTAATGGCTTTACTGGAGCTTCCTGTCTGAGGCTGCAAAATCAAAATGACCACTAAAGGGCAGCAAAGAGACACAGGAAGTTAGCTTTTTGCTGCCACCTCATGGTTATCTGATTTGCTTGCTTGGCAGAATATGTCCTGCCAGCCTGTGTGTTCTATTTTGGGAAGGCTCAATATTTATCATAATCCACTGACTGGTTGTTTGTACTTATAACTATATTATAAATAATATAATACACTCCATAATTATGAAGTACATTATAAACTACATGAACTTCCTGCAGTTTATAGCCTTAAAATATAAATCTATAAAACAGAGCACTAAAATGTAAAAGGAACAATCAGAAAATAAAACTGCAGACCCCAAATAGCTCTAGATTGACAAACCTTGAGGCTGGGATCTCTGCCTCTTTCTCCAGCAAGTTCAAGTACTGAAAGCTCTTAATCACCATGACTATGGCTCCTCTGGTTAGTTTCAAATCTATTTCACCAACATTTACATTTCTTTCCCATTTCCTTTTCCTGCATGTGCCTCAAATCCTCAGTTGTCCACATCTCTCTGAACCATTATCATTACTTTATATTCCCATGTAAAACTTCACAATTCACTTCCTAACCACCAACATCTAACCGCTCAGCTATAGGCTTACCACTGTATTGTACCATTTATGCAGATTAATGTCAATTCTAGAACTATCTTGGTTATAATAATAATAATAATAACAACAACAACAACAACAACAACAGAGTTGGAAGGGACCTTGGAGATCTTCTAGTCCAACCCCCTGCCCAGGTAAGAAACCCTACACCATTTCAGACAAATGGCTATCCAACATTTTCTTAAAAATTTCCAGTGTTGGAGCATTTACAACTTCTGCAGGCAAGTTGTTCCACTGATTAATTGTTCTAACTTTAGGTTAAGGCTGTTTCTCACAGAAATGATGATTACAGAATACCTTTCCGTAGTTTGCTTTTTTACGTTCCCAAGATTACATTAGACCTTTGATGAAGGATAATTTGGTCCAGTGGTTAAAGTCACTAAGCCTGTCAGTGGAGAGCTGGCAGCCCGGTTTGAGACCCGAGCTTTGTGCAAGGGGTGAGCTCCTATCCCTTGCTCCAGCTCCTGCCCACCTAGCAGTTCGAAAGTATGCAAATGCAAGTAGATTAATAGGTACCACTTCAGTGGGAAGTAACAGTGGAAAATGTCTTCAGATAATGCTGGTTGCCTCGGTCAAGGAATGGAGATGAGCACTGTGCCTTAAGAATTGGACATGACCGACAGGGAAATGCTTACCTTTTTAAATATGATCCTGTTACATTATGACCCATATTGGTGGCAATGAGCTAATTAGCACAGGCAATTAGCAATAATAAGACGGTAGAAAAATAGCTGGTTCCTTAGCTATAACAGGTTCAATAGAATTTAGAATAACAGCGTTGGAAGGGACCTTAGAGGTCTTCTAGTCCAACCCCCTGCTTAGGCAGGAAACCCTACACCACTTCAGACAAATGGTTATCTAACATCTTCTTAAAAACTTCCAGTGGAACATTCACAACTTCCGGAGGCAAGTTGTTCTGCTGATTAATTGTTCTAACTGCCAGGAAATTTCTCCTTAGTTCTAAGTTGCTTCTCTCCTTGATTAGTTTCCACCCATTGCTTCTTGTCCTACCCTCAGGTGCTTTGGAGAATAGCTTGACTCCCTCTTCTTTGTGGCAGCCCCTGAGATATTGGAAGACTGCTATCATGTGTCCCCTAGTCCTTCTTTTCATTAAACTAGACATACTCAGTTTCTGCAACAGTTCTTCATATGTTTTAGTGTCCAGTCCTCTAATCATCTTTGTTGCTCTTCTCTGCACTCTTTCTAGAGTCTCAACATCTTTTTTACATCGTGGCACCCAAAACTGAATGCAATATTCCAATTGTGGACTTACCAAGGCATTATAAAGTGGTATTAACACTTCACGTGATCTTGGTTTTATCCCTCTGTTTATGCAGTCTAGAACTGTGTTGGCTTTTTGGGCAGTTGCTGCACATGGCTGACTCATATTTAAGTGATTGCCAACTAGGACTAGATTAGCCATGAAATTTATAAATAAGGGGTCTGTGCTAGTGCAGTAGGTTATTTGGATGTCCCCAGATTTTACTATTATTATTATTATTTTTGTGAGAGCCCTTCCACTCCAAAACACACGTGATCTACTGTTTAATGCTGAAACCTAAACTTCTCTCAGTTCTGAACACTCCTGCAGATCCTAATCATGATATATTATCCTTGAGCTTAAGGAGAGCAGAAGATGGTTGGTTGGCCAAAAAAAACTGTGATATAACATCTTCATTGTGGCACTGTGTAGTTTGTTTATTTGAAACGAAAGAGCAGCCAGATGAAAAATCAGTTGACTTGAGGACAACAGATTTTTCAATGTGGCTACAAAGAGGTCATGATCTTTATCAAATGACTCTGATTACCCATAAGGCATGACTGCCTAATTAGGTTATAACATAGCCTAGTAAGGGCTGCGACCCATTTAGCAAAATATTAAGGAGAAATTATGTAATTTGCCTTGACCCAAATAGTAACAGAATAAGCACAGATTCTTATTAAAGGAACTGGCAGAATGGAGATAGAAAGCCATAACCCTTCAAACATCAAGAGCGTGGAGAAAGCTCTCCAGAGGATGACTGGCTTTTGAAAAAGTATAGGAAAAGTAAATTGTTGGTACTCCGAAAACCTGGTGATCTTGGTTATAAATGAAGTACATTTCATTTGGAACCTGGCATTCCAGAAAACCAAATTACCACCATGTTAGAGGGAAAGAACAAGAAGCTACTTCTGGGGTATTTAGATGAAAACTGGAAAAAAAAATCCATAAAGGAGAATATTTCTATATATGGGTATCTTGGCTTGTTGCAATGCTTGGTACAAAATGGGCAGGTTTTCCAACTAAAAATCTAAACTTTGTAATATATTATGTATATAGACCAATGTGCAAATCTGGTATCCATATGGACAAAATAGGGGAATGAGAAGGAAGAAACTGCCTTCCCATTCTTTGCTTATCATACTTCTTGGAAATTATAGCACCAAAACTGGAAAAAAAAATCCATAAAGGAGAATATTTCTATATATGGGTATCTTGGCTTGTTGCAATGCTTGGTACAAAATGGGCAGGTTTTCCAACTAAAAATCTAAACTTTGTAATATATTATGTATATAGACCAATGTGCAAATCTGGTATCCATATGGACAAAATAGGGGAATGAGAAGGAAGAAACTGCCTTCCCATTCTTTGCTTATCATACTTCTTTATTTGCAGATCCCTCGCATCCTGGACATAAACTGTTTCAACTCCTACCCTCAAAACGACGCTATAGAGCACTGCACACCAGAACAACTAGACACAAGAACAGTTTTTTCCCGAAGGCCATCACTCTGCTAAACAAATAATTCCCTCAACACTGTCAGACTATTTACTGAATCTGCACTACTATTAATCGTTTCATAGTTCCCATCACCAATCTCTTTCCACTTATGACTGTATGACTATAACGTTACTGGCAATCCTTATGATTTATATTGATATATTGACCATCAATTGTGTTGTAAATGTTGTACCTTGATGAACGTATCTTTTCTTTTATGTAACACTGAGAGCATATGCACCAAGACAAATTCCTTGTGTGTCCAATCACACTTGGCCAATAAAATTCTATTCTATTCTATTCTATTCTATTCTATTCTTGGAAATTATAGCACCAAAACTGGGAAATTTAAAACTGACGATGTGTGACTGAATTTTCAAAGCAGGTTCAACTAAAAACATATTTTAAGTATCTAACTCAAGCCTCCCATCTGTACATTGCGATATGCTTTTCAGCTTAGATACGGAATATCAAATAAATGTGAGTAGTCACTTTAAAAAAAAACCACTCAGCATTACAATCACTTTTCATTAGAGAAAAGAACAATCTTTTATAAAGCTAAATGATATGCTTAAGATTGCAAATTTAAAAACCCCAAAATAATAGATCCTGCAAATGTATGTAAAGAAGATCAAAACTTTGCAAAGCTCTGGTTCTAATCAGTGGTGGGATTCAGCCAGTTCGCACCACTTCGGGAGAACCGGTTGTTAACTTTCTGAGCAGTTTGGTGAACTGGTTGTTGGAAGAAATCATTAGGGCAGAGAACCGGTTGTTAAATTACTTGAATCCTACCACTGGTTCTAATGTATGTTAAAAAAAGGGAAACCAGATAAACAAAACAGATTCCATAAAACGGAACTTAGGTGTTCCTTGACTTACAACCATTCGTTTAATAAATGTTCGAAGTTACAAAACCTCTGAAAAAAGGAACTTATGACCGCTTTTCACACTTATCACTGTTGTAGCATTCCCATGGATCAAAATTCAGATGCTTGGTAACTGGCATGTATTTATGACGGTTGCAGTGTCCCAGGGTCACGTGATCCCCTTTTGCGACCTTCTGACACGCAAAGTCAATGGGGGGAGCCAGATTCACTTTACAACCGTGCTAACTAACTTAACAGCTGCCATGATTCACTTAACAACTATGGCAAGGAAGGTCGTAAAACGGGGCAAAACACACCTAATAACTGTCTCCCTTAGCAATAGAAATTTTAGATTCAATTGTGGTTATAAGTGGGAGACTACCTGTAGTTAAATATCAAATTTCCTTATCCACATTGGAATGTCTGCATTTACTGTTCTGTCTCCTTCCCCACTTCGGATCAACGAGAAATCGCAGCTGCCTGCCAAAGTTCAAACAAATGACTCACGGAGCAAGACTTTCAGCTCTTTTTGAAACGGTTCAGCTAGCTTTTGCTTCCCGTGGAGTGAGAGCAGTCCCAAAGCTCCTTATATATCCTGTGGAGGAGGATATATAAGGAGCCCCACCCTTCCCTTTGATGACGCCGCCTCTCTAATCTTCTGAAGCGCGGGTCAATCCAAGCTTGACTATTTACATTATCTTTTGAAAAACCACTTCATGTTCTTGCTTCTTGGTACCAAAAGTGTAAAGGGTGCAATTCCCCAGAACATTTTTCGGATGGAATTGCACAGCAAGATGTGATTTTTCGGGGCTTTGAGGGCTATAATGTGGAAAAACAGTATATTTGGTATGCATCAGTCACCGTAAGTACAAAAAAAAAAAAAAATCACATATATCCACACAATGCCTACCCACTTCTAATAACAGGTAATCCTCGACACACGCCCACAATTGAATCCAAAATTTCTGTTTCCAATTGAGATATTTGTTATCTGACTTTTCCTCCATTTTACCTTTTTTGCCACATTTGTTAAGTGAATCACTGTAGTTGTTAAGTTAGTAACACGGTTGTTAAGTGAACCTGGTGGCAAAAGGTGATCGTATGATCCCAGGACATTGCAGCGGTCATAAGTAGGAGTCAGTTGCCAAATGTCTGAATTCTGATCACGTGATCATGGGGGTGTCCCAATGACCGTAAGTTTGAAAAACCGCCCTAAGTTGCTTTTTTGGTGCCGTTGTAACTTCGAATGGTCACTAAATGAACTGTTGTAAACCGAGGACCACTTGCATAATAGAACTGGTGAGGGGTGGAAAGAAACAAGGAGCACAAAGAGCGTATCGGCTTCCTGAGTATGATTTCTTATAAAAAAAACTGTGCAGCAAACATCGTCCAGACTCCAATCTGTCAAATCAACAATTCACAGTCTCAATATATGTAGAGTACATCTATTATTCCCATGAGTAAACTGAAAAAGTCTGGACATCTTGAGCTTAAAACCTCCATTATTTCCCTGGCTCACTTCAGTTCCCCTCCTGCCCACCCCTCTCCCCAAATCTGGTGCTTTTAATGCAAATACTGTAATACAAACAGTCAGCTTTCCTACTCTGCTAAGAAAATTTTGCTAATAGAGGCACCGCAGGCTGGTCCTTTGCTATTTCCAGACCAAACCCGCGAGTAAGATCTAAGCAACCCATGGGCCAGATCCAGCCCACGGATCTTGAGTTTGACAGCCGTGTTCTAGAAGGTCTGCAGGTGTTTTTAAAAGTTAAGAGCAATGTGGGGATTTGACCTCTTCACTAAGGCTTTCTTTGTCGCGCTGCTAGTGCCCAAAGGACATAACAGACCTCTCTTTCTAGGTACGCTCCTATTGTAGTACATGCAGAGCTAATGTTGTAGAAAGTTCACCTTTCAATTTCTTTTCAACATGTGGACTATCAAGCTCTGCTATTTAGAGACACTGCTTCAAAATACGACCTTATATATATATATATATATATGTATATATATATAAACTTATTCTCTGGCTAGGCCTCACTAATAATTTTGCCCAATCCCTTTGGATTCCTTTTATCATTTTCACAGATTTTTTTTTCCTTCCATTGTTGTCATTTAGGAAATAGAAATAAAAATTAAACTGAAAGCAACCCTACCTGCGGTGCCTAAAGTTGTTTATTTAAACGTAATATGCTTGGGCAGCTCAATTGCTTCTAATGGGCTATTATAGCAGAGTTCAGCAGTTCTGTCATTTACATCTTAGTTCAAGCCAAGTCTCTTTCTTAATATAGATTTCATTCCAGTCCAACGTTTTTAATAGGCTGATGAGTAGACTGCATCAATTTCATACAAGGTATAGAATGTGGTGTCCTACAAATCATATTTTTCCTTTCTGAAGCCTGATGTTCAGGATCTGGTTTTTACATACAAACACCTGTTTCCCTCTTATCAATTCTTCCCTGCTTTTATTAATTTATGTTTGAGTCCCCCTAGGGGTTCACTTCTAAATAGCAAAATAGTTTGCAGATTAAGTCCAGCTTTGTACTAATAGCATTTGATTTGTTATTATAGCTGTTTATCCCGTAAATGCCTGTCTGCTCAATTTTTCTATACTAGTGAGTGATAATCATGGACAACAACCCTGCTCGGCTAGAAATGTTACATGTTTTCTGCCATGCTCTACTACAGGGGTGTCAAACTCAAGGCCAGCGGGTTGGATCCAGTCTGCAGGGTTCTTCAATGTGGCCTTCAGAGCCAGCCTGGAAGTAGCAAAGGACTGGCTCATGGTACCTCTGGCAGCAAAAAAAGGGGGGGCTGTACATAGCCCCCCTATCCCCCATTTTCAGCCTGGACAGCCTCTTGCAGCATTTTGCCGGCCAAAACAAGGTGTGGGGGGGAGGCAGGGTGCTGCAGGAGGCATCTGTCCTGTCTCTCTCTCCCCCTCCCCCAGCCCGCGGAGAACTACAATGCTGATCTGGCCCTCGGACAAATCCAGTTTGACAGCCCTGCTCTACTACAAGCCTATACAACGAAGCAAAGAATGCTTACGCGATTACACTGCTATTACACTTCTATTGCTGTTTGTCAGCCACAGGCCTATCCGAGTTGTGTGCTTTCGTTTATTCCAATCCTATTGTCCCAGATGCCAGATTTTATTTACTAGGCTTTGTAAAGTCTTGGCTTCAGAACCAATTCCAAAGATAAGCAACTTTTTCTTCATCAACAGCCATGTCTGAGTAAATGACTTCTTTCTGAAACAAAAACTCCTACCGTGGATATGAGCTGTGGATATGAGCGTGGTGGCACAGTGGTTAGAGTGCAGTACTGCAGGCTACTTCTGCTGCCTGCCGGCTGCCTGCAATTTGGTGGTTCAAATCTCACCAGGCTCAAGGTTGACTTAGCCTTCCATCCTTCTGAGGTGGGTAAATTGAGGATCCAGATTGTTGGTGGGCAATAGGCTGACTCTGTAAACTGCTTAGAGAGGGCTGTAAAGCACTGTGAAGTGGTATATAAATCTAATGATATTGCTATTGCTACCTGCACCTCGTTTTTTGATCACCTGGTTTTCCTTTTTATAGAACCTGATCTAAAAAAACCAACATGAACAACATTTTCTAGTCCTTTTGGCATAGCCTCTAAAATTCGAACTCTGCCCATCCTGAATCATACTACATACATTTGCCCCCTTGGAACGCTACAGGTGTCCACTAAAAAGTAACGGTAAAGGTTTCCCTCCCACATATGTGCTCGTCGTTCCGGACTCTAGGGGGCGGTGCTCATCTCCGTTTTAAAGCCAAAGAGCCAGTGCTGTTTGAAGATGTCTCCATGGTCATGTGGCCACCATGACTAAACGCCAAAGGCACACGGAATGCTGTTACCTTCCCACCAAAGGTGGTCCCTATTTTTCTACTAGCATTTTTTACGTGTTTTCGAATTGTTAGGTTGGCAGAAGCTGGGACAATTCACGGGAGCTCACCACATTATGTGGCACTAGGGATTCGAACCACTGAACTGCTGACCTTCTGATTGACAAGCTCAGTGTCTTAGCCAGTGAGCCACCGTCTCCCTACCAACTGTAAAACCTGAGATCTATCCATTTCAGGACCACTGAGGTAGATTGACATCACAGCCTAAGTTTTGTTCTGGTGCATCTTTCAACAGTATCGGAATAATGTTGCAATTGTCATGCTAGGCCAAATGTAAATACTTGAGCTGCAAGATGAACTAGTCTTGAAGAGCACCCGGAGGCTCCAGTTGGTTCAGAATGCAGCTGCGCGGGTGATAGAGGGAGCCGCTCGTGGCTCCCATGTGACACCACTCCTGCGCAGGTTGCACTGGCTACTTGTGGTCTTTCGGGTGCACTTCAAGGTGCTGGTTACTACCTTTAAAGCGCTCCATGGCTTAGGGCCGGGTTATCTACGGGACCGCCTACTGCTACCGACTGCCTCCCACCGACCCGTGCGCTCTCACAGAGAGGGACTTCTCAGGGTGCCGTCCGCCAAGCAATGTCAGCTGGCGACCCCCAGGGGAAGGGCCTTCTCTGGGGGGCTCTTACCCTCTGGAATGAACTTCCCACAGGACTCCGCCAACTTCCTGACCTTCGAACCTTTCGCCGTGAGCTGAAGACATATTTGTTTATTCGTGCAGGACTGGCATAGAATTTTAGATTTTATATGGTTTTAATTTTTAATGGGTTTTATTGTTTTAGATATATTTTAATCTGGGCCAAATTGAATAAGTTTTTTAAATATTATTTTATCTTGTATTTATATTGTTGTTCTGTTTTATCTGGCTGTAAACCGCCCTGAGTCCTTCGGGAGAAGGGCGGTATAAAAATCTAAATAAATAAATAAATAAATAAATAGTCCTGAAATTATTTTGGTATAAATTTAATTTCTAGAAATAAAAGGTTTTCCAAACTGAGAAAGCCACTGAGCATGGCAAAAATGCCATTGCATTTTTTAAGGCTGATGAAAAACAACACTACTGTTTATATACAGCCTGTTTCTAGCATGTGGAAATGAATAGTTGAGGTCAGTAGTAAACTACGTGAATAATAAAAGATCTCTCCAGTAATGTGTTTGAATATTAGCAGCTCGGGGTTGGTAGTTAGGCTGTTGGTTTGAGCTCCGAGCTTGGCATAGTTTGGTTGCAAATGTTTCGTCACCATTTGAGGATACATCGTCAGTGCGTTTTGAATAATGTCTCCTCGAATGGTGACGAAACGTTTGAAACCAAATTGCCAAGCTCGGAGCTCAAACAAACAGCCTATCTCTCCAGTAAATATGGGGCATTATTCCAGGTTTCTCTAAGAAGATGAGAATAGATAAACCTTCCACTTGGAGGGTAGAGAGTAAAAAGTATGGATTGATACTCTAAATCAGGGGTGTCAAACTGGTGGCCCGCAGGCCAGATGCATCACACGCAGGCCACGCCCACCCTTGCTTCGCGAGGTGAAGGAAACATTGTGAAACGGCACGTGACGCCACCAAGATGATGCAAGTTTGACACCCCTGCTCTAAATTATTCTTAAGAGTGAACTCTTGATCAACAGTAGATGGTCTTAGCAATCTACTCTTTTACCACTCAGCATCTTAAAAACTGAAAAACATAGGTGCAACATTCTAAAAGAACCTATCTTACAAACAAGTTGGTTAAAAAGTAGATCACTTTAACTATCTCACTTTTCAAGTACAATTCAAGATTAAATGTCCACTGGAAACAATTGGGTATGCCAGCAAGGCAAAGCCAAGCCTATGTACAAAACAGGTATTAGATGCCAACACAAGTTTATGTTTGTTCTAAGCAACTGGACATTAACTGTATTCTACGTGGCAACTTTTGCCAATGACTATGAAAGGAATAAAAGAGTACGCAGATTCAGTTGTTTGCGGAATGCATCTGGTTCACAGAAGACATCTACAAATGTTTCTCTGGAACTAAAGCTGGGTTAATTTGGTACAATTTTTAGTC
Source organism: Ahaetulla prasina (assembly GCF_028640845.1). Taxonomy (NCBI): domain Eukaryota; kingdom Metazoa; phylum Chordata; class Lepidosauria; order Squamata; family Colubridae; genus Ahaetulla; species Ahaetulla prasina. The sequence goes on from NC_080548.1 coordinate 18,513,434, forward strand.
TCCAATACCATTCTTGAGATCATTCCTTCGCCTGGAAGATTTCAGGAATCTCCAGAAGCCTAAAGCAAGATAACTTACCTCTTGTCGAAAAAGAGCGGCCTGATCTTTGCAACCGGGCAGACGCTGAATGAAGCCAGCCACCTAGAAAAAAAATGTTAAGAAATAAAAAAACAAAAAAGTTACAATGACAACAAGCAACCTGCCCATTTTGTTAGCTTGAGCAAAATATTGTAAAACATAAAGGGTTTTCTTGGTTGAGAGAATCCTGTAGCTTATAAATCAAAAATGTATTATACTTAGTATGAAGTTGGCAGAAATTTGTAAAGGATAGCTACATGGGACACAAGAATCCTGGCAGGTAGGCAGACAGGCCCAAAGATAGAGCCTAGACCCATTATGGTGAACCTATGGCACACGTGCCCGAGATGGCACGCGAGCCATCTTTTCGGGCACACAAGCCATCGCCCAACTCACCTGCAGCTGCGCATGCGCCTCCCCCCCAGCTGGTGCTCAGGCCTCTGGTGCACATGCGTGCAATTCAGGGGACCTAGCTGGTCTTCGGAGCTCTCCTGTGCATGCAGGCACATTTGTGCATGCGCGCAAGTATTCTTGGTGTTTGTGTGTGTGCATTATGTGTTCAAAAGCCACACGCATGTGCAGATGGTGTGATTGCATGCACAGCACACGGGGAGCTGTGTGAAACCTGCATGCATGCACAAATGGTACGGTTGCATGCACTGCACGCGGAGGAGCCGTGCGTTAGCGCAGATGGCACGTGCACGCAGAGCGCGTACCTGTTTGATACTTGGTGAGTAAAAGGTTCGCTACCACTGGCGTAGACAGTGAGCCAAGTACAGTATTTCTGGCTCAGCTTGCATAGCTTAGCTATTTTGACCACACGCTTCAGATAGCAGCAATGGAACTAGTATTCTATTGGCCCCAGCAGGCTTGGTATGTTATCCCCTATAGCGGGGATGTCAAACTGGATTACTTCAGGGGCTGGATTAGCACTGTAGCTCTCCTCCGCAGGCCAGGCCGGGGTGGTGGTGGTGGAATGGACAGACCCCTGCCAGCCAAAATGGGGCATGCCCCCCCCCGGCCCCATTTTGGCTGCCAGAGGCACGGCGGGCCAGTCCTTTGCTATTTCCAGGCTGGCCCTGTGGACTAGATTTAAACACCTTGCAGGCCACATCCGGCCCATGGGCCTTGAGTTTGACACCCCTGCCAGAGGTGGTATTCAGCAGGTTCTGACCAGTTCTGGAGAACCGGCAGCAGAAATTTTGAGTAGTTCGGAGAACCAGTAAATACCACCTCTGACTGGCCCCACCCCCATCTATTCTCTGCCTCCCGAGTCCCAGCTGGTTGGGGAGGAAATGGGGATTTTGCAGTAACCTTCCCCTGGAGTGGGGTGGGAATGGAGATTTTACAATATCCTTCCGCTGCCACGCCCACCAAGCCATACCATGCCACACCCACCAAGCCATGCCCACAAATCGGTAGTAAAAATTCTGAATCCCACCACTGACCCCTGCCCTATAGGAATCATTGTGATCTAAACTAAATTCTCCTGAGTTATGACAGGCACAACATTCCTACCACAAATAGTACGAGATGAATCATTAAATGTCAAAACCACACTACCACACCACACCCCATTTCTTCCCTTTCAAATTCTTGGTTGTGGGGTCTGAACCTGAAAAGGTGGTTTTCTTGTAGACATTTCATTACCAAACTAGGTAATATTATCACTGTTCTTTGTGGTTATCTATTTCCTTGCTTCTGAGAAATCTATTACAGATTCTTAATAAATGTCCACTTGCAGTGTTATTTTCAATTTCCTTGCAACAGATTCTTCTCATTTTTAAAAAAAGTTATTTCGATTTTCTTTTGGCGCTCAGAAAGCAGATCTAATTCTAAGAAGTGGAGAAGATCTGCAACTTAACACTGATTTATTCATGATGATACTAGTGGTGCTTAAACGCATGACCCATATGGGGCTCCTTATACCAATTTGTTTATTTCAAGGTAGTCTTGTCAGTGAGCCTTAGAGTCAGAGGATCTGAGAGGATAGGCCAGTCTGTTACAATGACAACTGCTCCTTTCACAAAGAAGTAAGCAACTCACAAGGGGTTAAGGTGGAAGAGAAAGAGACATAAAATATGAAACTTGGGACTGCTATACATATAGCCTGATTCTTTCTTTTTTAAAAAAACGTAATTATTACTGAAGATGTTTTTTCAACAGAATTAAAAACAGTACAAATTTTGAAACAAGGAAGAATAAAGTAATCAGAAAATGAAAAACGATAGAAAAAGAAAAAAAAAGGGGGGGGGGAAAGGACCCTAAAGTTTGCTTCAATTCCATTCAATTCAATTCCATTGCCAATATCTCTAAATAAAGAGATTAGCTTAGTCCTAATAGGTAAGACAGACAGTAACATTATGATGCATTTATCCAGTGGTGAAATATGAACTGGTTTGCTACCGGTTCACTGACTGCACATACGCGCCAAGTGTGCGCTGCGCACGCATGCACAGTACACACCAGGAGGAGGTTTGGAAAGGTGAATAGAACAGCGAGGGGGGGGGAAATCAGCTGTGGCGCATGATCTTGGGAACCTTTTTAAAAAACTTTTTAAAAGAATTTTTTACTATCAGTTTGGGCAAATAGGTAGTAAAAAATGCTTTAAAAAAGTTTTTAAAAAAAGGTTCCGACGATTATAGCTATGCCACGCGATCGTTAGAACCTTTTTCTTTACTTTTTGAAAGCGTTTTTTTACTACCTATTTGCCCGAACAGGTAGTTAAAAAATGCTTTTAAAAAGTTAATTGTGATTTTGGGAACCTTTTTTTTTTTTACCTTTTTAAAGCATTTTTTTACTACCGGTTTGGGCAAATAGGCAGTAAAAAATGCTTTAAAAAAGAAAAAAAAAAAGGCTCAGATGATCACAGCTGTGCCACATGATCGTCCAAGCCTTTTTTAAGAAAAAATTTTTTAAAAGCATTTATTTATTTATTTAATTTATTTAATTTATTTTATTCGATTTTTATACTGCCCTTCTCATACCTATTCACCCGAACCGGTAGTAAAAAAAAGCTTAAAAAGTAAAAAAATTAAATAAGAAGTTTCGACAATCAGCTGAGTGACGCGCGATCATGGGAACCTTTTTTTTTTATTTTTAAAGTATTTTTAACTACTAGTTCCAGAAAAACGGTAATAAAAAAATTCTTAAAAAATAATTTAAAAAAGTTCCGACGATCGCATGTCGCTCAGCTGATCGTCGGAACTTTTTTAAAATATTTTTTTACTACTGGTTCAGCGAACCAATAGGTTTTTTTACTACCGGTTCAGGTGAACCGGCCCGAACCAGTAGCATTTCACCTCTGCATTTATCTAAATCAGTGGTTCCCAACCAGTGTGCCGCGGCACTAAGGGGTGCCGTGAGATCTTTTGAGGGTGCCGGGAACTTTTGAGCTACGGAGATTTTAAATATCTATTTCCTTATAAGGGTGCCGGGAACTTTTGAAAGGCTTTCCAAGGGTGCCTCAAACAAGAAAAGGTTGTGCCTCAAACAAGAAAAGGTTGGGAACCACTGATCTAAATAAAAGTATGTCCAGAAATGCAGCTTTATTCTTCACGTATGTGTAAGATCTGTTGAACTCAATAGGACTCCCACTCAAATAAATGTGAATAGGATGAGTTAAATGTAGAAGGGTTTCAAGATATAAATCGAATTTCACTTATACAGTTATCTCTCCCAGATCTCTGCAAACGTCTACTTTAAAACTCAAAGCAACTATTCCAAACTTGCAACAGGTTTTGTCTCTACTTCTGAGTAGAGACATTAGGCACTAGACACAAGGACAGGTTTTTCCCGAATGCCATCACTCTAATTCCCACAACACTGTATTACTATTATTCTTCTCTTCCTTACTAGTATCTATCTATTCCCACTTATGACTACAACCATGTTGCTTGTATCTTTCAATTTATATTGTTTTTATTTGTTTCCTAGTATGATTTGATAGCTTATTAGTAACCTTGACTATCATTAAGTGCTGTATCTTTTTATTCTTGATGAATGTATTTTATTCTCCTTATGTACACTGAGAGAATATACACCAAAGACAAATTCCTTGTGTGTCTAATCACACTTGGCCAATAAAGAAATCTAGAATTCTATTCTATTAACAGTGTCCAAGCAGCTCTGTCAGCAAAGCTGGAAGACACCGCCAGAAACCCTCTCAAAATAAAACAATTTAACCTCCCCCAGCTTTGTGGTCTCTATGTAAACAGAGCCTGTTCACTCTCACTAATCCCTATAATCAGCAACGTTGGTGGGCGGGTTGGGAATGATGGGTGCTGCACATCTGCATGGTATGAAGTTGGGCCAGCTGGACCCAGATTCTCCCTTCAAGAACTTTGCATTATGCCTCTATAAAGTACAACTCATCGGTCCAAAAGTAAGTCTTTGGGGGTTCCTGAACTTCACCTTCCTTTCCCCAGCACAACTGCAAAGAGCTCCCAGATGTTTAGTTTGGTACTGCCCATAATTTAATACCCAACTGAAGTTGGATTTCCACGCACGTGGCTACGCATAGCTCCCCAACACAGCCATTCGGTACCATGTTTAATCCCTCACTCAGCCATTTCTAACCCCCAGCAAAATGAAAAAGAAATGGACTGTGCGACATAGGTAAGGATGCACAGCTAAAGCCAAGAGCTGGAAGGGAAAACACCACAATGTGTAGCCTGACCCCCAAATTAAGCTTTCACTACAAAGTGACAGCCTTGGCAGAACAAGCCTATGTGTCAGCAGTCCTTGTTACACTGTGGGGATGGTTTGTGACGCAGCCACGCAAGCATGCGCAGGGCCAATGGGCAAGGGATTGTGAGTCAGCAGCCCAGAGAAGGACAGAAAAAGCTATTGTCAGTGGAGGCCCCCAAAGGGGCAGCTGCTTAAAGAGGAGGGCTCACTAAAACACCCAGGATCAATATCTATCCATACATTCCAGATCCTGGCTGGTTAAAAGTTCTGGCTGGGTTAACCCTCGCTCCCGAATTTAACCACAGCTGCACAGCAGAGCAAGGAACAAAATCGCTGGCTGTGGGAGGTTAAGGATGAGAGAGAGAGAGGGAGGGATAGGGGGAGGGAGGGAGGGAGAGGAAGGGAGGGAGGGAAGGAAGGAGGGAGGGAGAAAAGAAAAGCAGAACTTACCTCTTCCACGCTCCATTTGGCCACATTCTTAGCAGTGAGGCCCGAGACCTCCGGCAGCAGTTTGCAGTGCTGCTCCCAGCAGAGATGGAGACGGTGGGTCGGATTGGTAGACAGGGAAGGCATGAAGACAGACTGGTGGAGGGTCTGCTGCAGAGCAAAGGCGGTGTCTGGTAGGAGGTCAGAGATGAAGGTGGGGGTAAGGGAGAGAGAAAGAGAAGGAAGGAGAGAAAGAAAGAAAAATAAATCTAATAATCCTGGTTCAGGTGCACTTTGGAAATCAAGAAATCACTTTTCTTCAGAACATCCCTCTCCCCACCCCACCATCCCACCCCCAAAAAAGGGGGGGAAGACCAGAACCCCAGTGCTGTTCTGGCGGCTGTTAGAGATGTCCTGATGCTAACACTGGAGGAGTTGCCAGCAATCTATTACCAGAGAGGAGGCGGCTGGGTGACTGCATCTTCAGCTGGAAATTAATGGCACCATTCCAGCTTACGGTCTGTTCCCAGCCGGCTAAGAGCACTCAGATAATGCCAGATAATGACAGGCACTGGCTGACTCCCAGGAGACAAGGCTCCATGGTCAGGGAGCCTGGCAGCCTTCATCCGGATGTTAGCATCGCTCCCCATGGGTGAAAGGACCAGAGATGCTAAGGAATGGAAAGCAATTCGATCTTTTCTCCCTCTGCCCCTCCTTGCCCCTTCCCTCCGATGTGACGTATGTGAGATCATTTGGTTTTTGCTGTCTCATACTGCGGTAAGAACCAGGGGGCCCTGACTCTGGGTAGAAAGAAGAAGAGGAAGTGTTGATGGAGCACAGCCTAGCAACCCTTCCTTGATTGACAATATTGGCTAATTAGGGTTTTGGCTTCTCCTCCTCTGCTTACAGATGAAAAGGAGCCAATATAACTGAACACTGGGACTTTTTTTTCTTTTTCAGGGTGCACTGATTGGAAACAGCTCTGGTGACATCTACTGGCAACAGGGAAGGATTGTTGCTCGCCCTTTCGCTCCTCTTGAAGGTGAAGGTAAAGGTTCCCCTCGCACATATGTGCTAGTCGTTCCCGACTCTAGGGGGCGGTGCTCATCTCTGTTTCAAAGCCGAAGAGCCAGCGCTGTCCGAAGAAGTCTCTGTGGTCATGTGGCCGGCATGACTAAACGACAAAGGTGCACAGAACACTGTTACCTTCCCACCAAAGGTGGTCCCTATGTTTCTACTTGCATTTTTTATGTGCTTTCGAACTGCTAGGTTGGCAGAAGCTGGGACAAGTAACGGGAGCTCACCCATCATACGGCACTAGGGATTCGAGCCACTGAACTGCCAACCTTTCGATTGACAAGCTCAGCATCTTAGCCACTGAGCCACTGTGTCCCCTTCGCTCCTCTTAACTTCACTCCTACTGGTAATTTTAAAATAATTCAGGTGTTTTAAAACGGGGGGGGGGGGGGAAACCTGTGGACCATGGCCCACTACCAGACCATGGCCTATTGGCCACCCGGCCCTGTGAATGGCAGGCCAATGCAGGTGCACACACCCCACTCACACTAACGTCACTGTGAGCGCCATGCGGGCCCTAGCATCGTTTGGCTGCTATCACCGTCATGAGTGTCACATGGCTGCTACAGCCACGAGCATTGCCTGTGTGCTCACAGTCCCGTTCAAACGCACGTATACGCACGTAAAAGCGCCTGCCCTCTTCTCTGGGCTGCCAACCCAGAAGGTTTGGGGAACTCTATTTTTAAAAGATTCACACCTGGCCTGGTTCATAAAAGATTCATAATTTTAAACGTTCATTAAGCAACCAGTTGTAAGTTGAGGACTACCTGTATGCTGGTTTGACAATTAGGCCTGGGTAACTTATCTCAATCAGAAGCACATTTGGGACAATTTAAAGAATTTGAAGGATTAAAAAAGGAAAAAGGATGTGTTTCACTCAAGTCCAGAATTGGGAATTTTTTGGGAAGATGCTAGAAGTCCATTGGAGTCCCTAAAAGAACCTCCCAGTGTTAAGAGCTAGGAATACCCAGCAGCATTTTAGTATGAATCCCACTTTTTTGCTTCCCTACTCAAGACTAAGTTTTAAAAAATTCCCAATTCCTTTGTAGGGAAGACAAAATTCTCTGGGGACTGAATTTGTTTTTACTGATTGCTGGCAGAAACAGAGCACTTCCTCTCAGACAGATCTTTGAGACCACAGTGGCCCTTACAATTCAAGAAAGGAAGAAGCATCAAGGCAAACTTGAACTAAGGAAAATAATGGGGTTCTAGTTATCATGGAACCCCATTATTCAATATTTAGAATCCATCAGCACAAGAATTCACAATAGTTTCAATAGGCACTAAAACCAACCTCTTTCTCCATCGGCCTCTTGCTTCACTAGCTGGAGCTTTATATAGCTATGTGAACAGCCAATCCTGCAAAATCAAATTTGGGTGTTAGCTCAAGAAAGTATTACGGTTTGTAAAAAAAAAAGACGAGAGAGTTTTTAGCCAGGGAGTGCAGGTAGTCCTCGACTTACAACCTTTCATTTAGTGACTGTTCAAAGTTAAACCAACACCAGTGGTGGGTTTCAAATTTTTTTACTACTGGTTCTGTGGGTGTGGTTTGGTGGGTATGGTTTGGTGGGTGCGGCAGGGGAAGGAGACTATAAAATCTCCATTTCCTCCCCACTCCAGGGGAAGGTTACTGCACAATCCCCATTTCCTCCCGATCAGCTGGGACTTGGGAGGCAGAGAATAGATGGGGGCGGGGCCAGTCAGAATTTTTACTACCTCTTCTCCGAACTACTCAAAATTTCCACTACCAGTTCTCCAGCACTGGTCAGAACCTGCTGAAACCCACCTCTGAACAACACCGAAAAAAAGGACTTATGACTGGGTTTCAGACCGTATGACCACGGCAGCATCCTCATGATCACATGATCGAAATTTGGACGTTTGGCATGTGTTTACAATGGTTGCGGGGGAGGTCCCAGAAGGCCCTAGTTTTGCAACCTTCTTGACCAGCAAAATGAATGGGAAAGAAGATTCACTTAACAACCACATTACTGACTTAACCTACTGCAGTGGTTCATTTAAGAACTGTGGCAAGAAAGTTTGCAAAATTGTAATAAAACCATGGAAATGTTGGGCTCATTTGTGGTCGTAAGTCAAGAACTACCTGCATAAACCATTAAAATGTTTCCTGAAGATGGCGCTGCGAAGACCTAACAGGGATATTGTGGCCTGTAGCTGCGTTAAGGCTTATTTTAACCAGCATTTGAAATCAAAACAAGCACACAAAGGTATGGTCATTTTGACAAGGTTCAGGAGTGATGGAAGCAACTTGAATTTATTTCGAGATTGTTTGGCTATAAACCCACTGAATGCATTTGTGTCATTGAATGTCCGTGTATTTGTAAATAAAGTCCTCTTCCTACCTGCAGCCCACCTATTTTCAAACTTTCTTCAAACTTAACTGCTTGATAGGTTGGACTAACCGAAACATTTTGCTTACCCTTTCGCTTTGATTTTAGTAATGGTAGGGGTTTCCCCTTCGGCCCAGTCTTTCTCTTGGCTGGTCTCAGACTGTTCAGAAAAACTATGAACGCTGCTTCTCCCTGACCTCTCTCCTTCTTGCGTGGATGACTTTCTGATAAGAAAAATATGCATTCTATATACATCCATCCATATCTGTCACTTCCAAGCCATCTATCTACCAAGGGAACAGGACCCAGGAGACTTTCACGCACACGGCTAGATTGATAAGGTCTGTCTCAGTCTCATCTCATCAAGTTCTTTGCCTCATTCAGTTCTCTTGTATTTGAGATATAACTATACTGGAATAAACATTCCATTATAGACTTTACACCAATGGTACTTAACCCTTTCTTCACCCCGGACCCCTTTTAAATGTGGCCACAGACCATGGCCACGGATCCACAAGACTTAACTCAAGATTTAAATCATAATATTTCTCCAAGCCTTCAAGGACCCTCTGTGATGACATCACAGTCTCTCCCCCCCAGGTGGTCTGTGGGGTTGAGAGCCATTGCTCTGCACCATTTCAATTTACCCAGCTAGACTTGTATTGTACACTTCCTACTGAAGCACAGAGAAGCCCAGTGCTACAAACAAACAAACAAAATCCAGCCCAAAGGCATGCAAAGTTTTGCCAAACTTTACGAACCAAATTGACAATCTAAAAAAGAGAATAAAAGCCAGCAAAATGGCAAAAAAATCTTTTGCAGTAGTCAGACCAAGTAAAAGCTTAATAAAGCATGGCCAATAAAACAGGTCTTAGGATGCAATCTACAGCTTCACCTGGACTGTGGAGAATCTTCTTGCAAATCTGTAAGTTGTGCTGAAATGTCAGATTTCTTGGGTTTGGGAGCACCGCTACCAGGTGATGGTTTTTCTCCACCAAGGCGATCCTGTAACAAACCCTCTCGAGTGCGACTGGCTTCGGAATAAGGGCAGCCAATTAACCTACATCAAAAGCAAAACAATGTTTCCATTGCAAAAAATACATTTTTTTTCTTTCTTTCTTTCTTTTTTTTACAGAAGGCTAACCTTAAATAAACAAGCTAGTATATTACACATCGACCCTGCAAGAGCAAAATAACGGTAGGATTGGTAGGCAAATGGAGCTTGGGAAGGAAATCGAATTGTTTACTACATGAGAAATTATATAGAGAGAAGGACGTTTCAGACCTAGCGAGCAGAAAACAAGTGCTCCTTACGAAGGCTGAGAAACTGGCTGAGCTGGGAGAAATGTTAAATAAAAGCAAAACCTTGCACGGAAATAGAGCATCAAAAGGCCTAGCTAGAGGCGGCATGCAGGAAGAGTTAAGAGAAGAATGATTTAACAAATGGCTTTGAATAAATGTAGAAAGAAGCAGCAGGAGAGTAAAACAGTACACTCTGGCTTTCTCTTCTTCATAGCCATCAGCAAAAGTTTTCCATGCTGAAAATAACAGGATTCAAGTTTCTCAAGGCGGATCTCTATCATTTATATACTCATCCGTGCCACCAGATTTCTACTGGACCTTTTTTTAAAATTGCTACACAGACCTTGGTGTGCTCTCTCTCTCCATACAAACACACACTACATACACAGCCAAGAAGCTTCTTCAGCTCTGACAGGACAGTGGGGAATGGAAGCATTTTATATTCCTTGCAGAAGGAATATAATATAGAAGATTCTTGGATGAGAAGCGAAACGTCTTCAAAGAAAAGAACACAAACAAGAAAGTCCAGTTGCCTCCTGAAAAAGCACCTTTGGGACAACCATGACCTGATGACCGAGAATCTCTACAGACTTCAAGATCTGAAATATACATTCTGCCCCTATTATTCTGATGTATCATCATCAGAGAAGAATCCACGACACACGACTTCTTCTCTAAAGCAAGGAGCAAATTCTCTATTAAATTTGGCTAGATGTGGAAAGCAAGGGAAAATATAGGATATTGTTTTGAGCCATTCTAGCTTTTCCCCACCTCCTATAATGACTATGAGAAGATCACTTTGGGACTTCTAAATGTTTAGAGCTAGCAAATAATCACGTGAATCTCCCTAACAGGTAGACAGAAGTTGATAGTGCTTTTCTACGGTGCTAGTTATTTGCCTGGCGGCCGAGGGACGCCAAATACAAAGCACAAGAGGGAGCTACAACACAACACTTTAGAACTAAGATCCACGTTTGTATTTACAGTTGACTGAAGCGGTGTGCGTTTTTTAAATACAGGAGATAACACTCCTCTGGAAAGCTGCCCTGTAACTCTCAGGAAATACATACGTGTAATGAGTTCCGTATCTGGGTCCCCTGACGTGACCCAATCCCTGACATCCAGGAGTAGGGCATACTTGTCCTGCTGGGGTTGATGCTGCATTGGAAGTCCCTAGGAAAACAAAACCAGTTCAGGAGTAAACCTTGTTTCCATCTTTTTCCAAATTACAAGATCCGGGGATGTGGGGTGGGAGAAAAGGAAAAACAATAACTATTTTTCCTCTTACCTGGTGGGAGTTGCAAGGCATGTCCAGTTTTGGTACACCAGCCCATGGGATGAATATCTGGACTGTCAGAATCAACCCAAAAATCAAAGGCATGATCCCAACCATCGAAGTGCACCTTAATAAAGCAGATTAAAAAGGGATCATAGACAAAGTTTACTTATACGCAGGGGTGGGTTCTACTTATCTTTACTACCGGTTCTCATCGTGCTGCGTAGATCACTTTTGATGACGTTTGGGTCAGTGGGCGGAGCCTCCCGCCGGTTTTACTACCGGTTCTATAGAATCGGTCTGAACCGGGGACAACCCGGTTAAAAGGTTAAAAGGGCCTCTGGTGGCTCAACAGGCTAATGCAGCCTGTTATTAACAGCAACTGCCTGCAATATTGCAGGTTCAAGTCCCACCAGGCCCAAGGTTGACTCAGCCTTCCATCCTTTATAAGGTAGGTAAAATGAGGACCCAGATTGTTGGGGGCAATAAAAGTTGACCTTGTATATAATATACAAATGGATGAAGACTATTGCCTGACATAGTGTAAGCCGCTCTGAGTCTTCGGAGAAGGGCGGGATATAAATGCAAATAAAAAAAAAAAAAAACCACCACTGCTTATATGGGTAGTACAACCGTCTGTTTAGTGACTGTTTGAAGTTACAATGGCACCGAAAAAAGGAATTTATGTCCGATTTTTCACACTTATGGCCATTGCAGCATTCCTATGCTCACGTGATCAAAATTCAGACACTTGGCCACTGACTCATATTTATGACGGTTGCAGTGATCTTTTGCAAACTTCTCGATTGGCAAAGTCAATGGGGAAGTCAGATTCAGTTAAGAACCGACTTGTTACTGACTTAACAACGGCAGTGATTCACTTAACTGTGGTGAGAAAAGTCATAAAACGGGGCAAAGCTCATTTAACAACTGTCTCACTTAGCCACAGAAATTTGGGGCTCAATTGTGGTCATAAGCCGAGGACTATCTGTAACTCGCATTTATACTCATGATTTTTTGGGAATTGAACCTAACCCAGTTTTCTGGCAGCTGAATAAAGAGAAGAATCCAACTACTATGTAACACAAGAAGATTCCTTGTCAGGGTTCTAAGCAACACCCCCAAGGAAAGAAGATTCCGTGGCTAGAAGTTCCTCAAAGTTCCATTTTATTAGAGATGCCATATTGGCATATCTGGGAAAACCTGAATCTCGAAGCTTCCAAGTTTTCCGCACCCAAAAGAAAGTCCAAGTCCCTGCCCCAGTATCCACATTTCCATCACATGGCCCAATCAATGCACTGTCCCAACTGGAGATGTCTCCCAGTCACACTACTTCAGGTGCAGGGCAGGATGTCCTTGACTCCCAGAGAAAAGAATGTTATTATGGCTAGATCTCTCCCCTTCTCCATACAATCCCCTCTCCCAGTTTCCCACAACACTAAATGTGGCAAAGTAGAAGATCCAAAGTAGAAGATGGCTTCCAGGACTGGCATTCCTAGTATACTGTAGGTCCATCAAACTCAGTATTGTCTCTGCTGGCTCCAGACTAGTCTACCTGGAAGATCCATATATGACTTTGACAATCGATCAATGAATAATAATACAAGAAGAGAAGTAGCTCTTTAGATCACGAGATTTAGCCTTTAGATCACTACAGTTCCATGCCTCCAGATTCTATGGTAGAAAGTTTTTTTTCTCCCTGGCACTAAATCTCATGGCATAGAAATTGTCAAGCATGAAAAACAAGGTGCTCATGTGAAGAGTTCAATTAACTACTTTATTGCTCAATGCCTATTTTGCAGGAATCTTCCCAGACTGGCAATTTGCACCTGGGGCAGACTAGATAAGGTTCCATGGCATTCAAGGGGGACTGGACTTGCCTTTATCTGCCTACCTAATGATTCCAGACTAATTCCCTGCTTGATTACTCCCACTATGCCCACCTGGGCTCAGCAACAGAAATAAATCCAACTTTTAAGTTCCTTGGAGAACAAAACCAAAGCAAATTCTACTTTCTTTTTCAGCTCTCAGCCCCCACCCCCCACCCCCAAATAAAGGAGGCTGACTGGCTTTGGCTTTGCAATTCACCTTCACCTGAAGAATGAAAGTAAGACCAGGTTTCACTTTCCAATTATTATTAGATTTTTATGACATTCACTGCTGCTATTTGTTTACATACCTTGACACGATAGTCATCCTTTTCAATTATGGTTGCCACTCTAATTAGCATGGGGTTTCTTCTGTCTACCGCTTCTAGTTTCATGTTACTCTGAAATCCATGAGCTGGACGCTATAAAATAAATTATATATGGAGTCAGAGGCAACTAAGGACGATACCTAAATCATTTAAAGGGCATATTTGAAGACTTCATTACATCATATCCTGGCATTAATGGGACAAGACGGGAGCAGTGCCCCACTTCCCTATCACACATCCTAAGAAAAGATTGAAAATGTCTATTTTCTGCTTTAATTTAACTGTAATTTGCTGTTACATGCAACTGGACCGATTTGTGAATATGGCAATTCAATTCTCATTTTTTGGCATGTCACAACAAATTAGCTTGTTCAATTGCGGAAACAGGCGCTTCCAACTTTCTCTTCTGGCATGTGTGTTACATTGGTAACAGGCACTTACGGCCAAGATTGCCACCTAATTTATCTAGATATTTTTTAACGTGATAGGGGAAATTGATAACAATGATGACAATCGTAATCAAAATAAATGTGCCCCGACCATGGTTATTTAGGAGATAGTACAAAAACGCAATTACATCATTCGGCGATACGGTTCAATGTAAAAACAAAACAGAAGAAAAAAATAACAGAAAAGCTCTTGACTAACCAGTTTAAATGCTCGTGCTGGTGCTGCCTGAGAACCAGTTTCTTCCAGGTATTTCTCCCATGAGAAGCTTTTGAAATCTTTGTATTCTGTAAAGAAATTTCAGATGGCGACCCTCAGTTTACACCTACCCTTGCAAGACCAATTACCGTATTTTTTGGAATATAAGACACACCTTTTCCCCCCAAAAAAGAGGGTGAAAAATCTGGGTGTGTCTTATACTCCGAATGCAGCCCCAGCCAGCTTCTCAAACAGAGGCTGAAAGAAGCTCCCAAACAGATCTTCAGAAAAGAAGCCCCCAAATAGAGCTTCAGAAAAGAAGCTCCCAAAAGGAGCTTCAGAACCTTTTTTTTTCCCTGAAGTTCTGTTTTGGAGGCTTTCAGAGGCAGAAAAAAGTTTTTTCTGAAACAGAGTTTCAGAGGCAGAAAAAAAAAGCAAGGCACAGAGCTCACAACCAAGGAACCTGTTGCTAAAATTCACCTCTGGGAACAGCTGATTGGGGGTGTTCGGGGAGGCCAATCCACCTGCCAATCAGCTTTTTTCTTATTTTCCTTCCCAAAAACTAAGTTGCGACTTATACTCTGGTGCGTCTTATACTCCGAAAAATACAGTAATTATTTAATGGCTGTGATAAGAACTGAGCTTCTGAGATCACATACCTACGTTATGAGTGGCTTGCATTAGCTTAACTGAATTGCAGCTGTAAAGATAAAGGGAAAGGTTCCCCTCGCACATATGTGCTAGTTGTTCCTGACTCTAGGGGGCGGTGCTCATCTCCATTTCAAAGCCGAAGAGCCAGCGCTTTCTAAAGACGTCTCCGTGGTCATGTGGCTGGCACGACTAAATGCCAAAGGTGCATGGAACACTGTTACCTTCCCACCAAAGGTGGTCCCTATTTTTCTACTTGCATTTTTTATGTGCTTTCAAAGTGCTAGGTTGGCAGAAACTGGGACAAGGAATGGGAGCTCACCCCATTACGCAGCACTTGGGATTCGAACCGCTGAACTGCTGACTTTTCGATCGACAAGCTCAGCATTTTAGCCACTGAGTCACCACGTCCCTATTGCTGCCATAGAGCAGAACAACTTAAGCAGTAAAATAATGTCATAGAAACACATTCGTTATGCGATTGTTCACCTGCTTTTAATTGTGGTAAGCTTCCACTTTGCAAACGAACCTTGCGTTGCAAACGAACCTTGCGTTCAAATATATTTTCTACCTCCCTAAGCTTCCTCATGTCTCTCTTTTTCTGGCAAACCATTTGCTTGTCACTGCATCTGCAACAGAGACTGATGGTTCATATTTCCTCCTAAATCAGAATTATAACCAAAGCTATAAATTATGGTTTGTCGGGAGAGAAATAAGAATGCGAGGTAAAAAAGAGAGTAAGAGGGGAAAATAAGAATACAAATCAATTCCAATTCTGATGTGGAGAGGCCATTTTAGTGTTGCATAGTAAGCTGTTGGTTTCTGAAATACGTCAATGAGCAATAACAGAAGTAGCATCACAAATGCTAAGAAGTTGACAAGGAATGTTCACCACTATCTTTCTATAAAGAGCTGGATTTAAAGAATGTCTTAAGTAGGTATTCTCTATACCAAACAGTGCAATTAGGAATAAGTTCTAAAGATCTTTTAGGATGCAATTATATTTAAAACTTCCAAGATAAATTCTCTCTGAAGTTCTTCTATGCTCATCGTAATAGGTGGGATCGGGGTCTTCCAGGGAGGATGAGCAAAGAGCATGGGGAGTGTATGCCAACAGTACATAATCAAGCAAGGTCACCCAAGGTGTGAAGGTAATTCATCCCAGCTGCCCAAGTAAAGCACTTATATCAGAGCAACACTGTAAGATGCTGGTGGTAGATTGATCATTTTAGTGATAACTGAGAGCTAGTTTGGTCTAGTGGTTAAGGAACCAGGATAAAAAAGGGGAGACCGTGAGTTCAAATCCCACCTTAGCCATGAAAGCCAGCTGGGTTATCTTGGGCCAGTCATTGTATCTCAACCCAACCCACCTTGCAGGGTTGTTGTGGTGAGAAAAATAGGAGTAGGAAGCAGTATTAGATACGTTCGCTGCCATGAGTTATTTGTAAAAATAATAAAAGGCAGGATATAAAAAATAAATATAAAGGCAAAAGCATCATTTATTACAGTGTTGGAGAAAGCAATAGTAAATCATCTTGCATTTTAGTAAGAAAAACACACAGATAGACAAGATTAAAGCAATTGACAACCTAGTGACGGATGATGGGACATGGTAGCACCCCCAACATGTTACTAAGGAAGAGTGGAGGATCACAAAGAAACTAGATTAAAGCTTTTGGGGCTGGTTGCTAGGGCTGCCATGCAGGCACACGCCTCCCCCCCACTATCCTTCCCCTCCATAGAAGCTGCAAATAGCCTATAGTTGTTGGATAAGAAAGGGGCAGCAAATGTATTTTGTAAATAAACGAATAGCAAAATATAATAACAATGGGGTGGCCTGGTGGCTGGGGTGGCATGGGGCTCAGCAGTTAAGCTGATGGGTTTGTCAACTGAAAGTTGGCAGTTCAGGTTTGAGACCCAAGTGTCACATGTCAGAGTGAGCTCCTGTCCTCGCTCCAGCTCCTGCCAACCCAGCAGTTCTAAAGCACGGAAATGAGAGTTGATAAAGAGGTACCACTTCGGTGGGAAGGTAAGCAGCACTCCACGATCACACGCTGGCCACATGATCATGGAAATTCTTCAGGCTGGCACAAAATGGCCTTGAAAAGGAGATGCGTACCACACCTTAAGAGTCGGCAACGACCAGTGATGTAAAATCCGGAAGACTCCTTTATTTTTTTTAATTATTTTTTTTTAATAGCAGGAACGTGAAACGTAAGATTTGATGGGAGTCGGATGGCCTTTAAAATGTATCAACCAACTAAGCAACCAATAAATCAGCATCAACGTGGCAACGTTCAATACGGTGAAAGATGAAATGAATCAATGGGATATTGACTCTTAAGACATCAGCAAATTGAAATGGACTGGAATCGGACACTTTCCATTAAAAAGATCATTTACTACTCAGGGCATGAAAAACACAAGAAGAAGGGTATCTCAAGGACACTATTTGGGTACAGTGTCCTCAGTGTTTCTATAATATCACACTGACTTCATGATAGTGAATCTTTGATCCAATTATTTTCCAAGTTTATGCTTCACCCACTGAAGCAGAAGAAGAGTTTGCTGATAGGTTTTATAATCAAGTTCAATCTGAAGTGGACAGAACATGCAAGGTGTTTATTTGATTTTTATCCTGCGTTTATTACTTTATAGGTAACTCAAGGAGCTGAAACCAGTGGTGGGATTCAAATTCTTTTACTACCCATTTTTTAGAAATGGGGTGTGGTGTGGTAGTGTGGTTTTGACATTTAATGATTCGTCTCGTACTATTTGTGGTAGGAATGTTGTGCCTGTCATAACTCAGGAGAATTTAGTTTAGATCAGAATGATTCCTATAGGGCAGGGGTCAGTGGTGGGATTCAGAATTTTTACTACCAGTTTTGTGGGCGTGGCTTGGTGGGTGTGGCATGGTATGGCTTGGTGGGCGTGGCAGAGGAAGGATATTGTAAAATCTCCATTCCCTCTCTACTCCATGGGAAGGATACTGCAAAATCCCCATTTGCTCCTGATCAGCTGGGACTTGGGAGGCAGAGAATAGATGGGGGCGGGGCCAGTCAGAATTTTTACTACCGGTTCTCTGAACTACTCAAAATTTCTGCTACTGGTTCTCCAGAACTGTCCAGAACCTGCTGAAACCCACCTCTGAGCTGAATGTACGTAATACTTCTCCCTCCTCCTAATTTCCTTATAACAGCTACCCTGTTATGATACATCATTTGTGGTTGGAGGCTGGAATGCAAAATTGAGAAAAAGTAAGAAGAAAAATATATTTGGAGAATGTGCCTGGGAAATAGAAATAAAACAGGAGAATCTACCCGTTTCTGCCAAGCCAATGATTTATTCATTACTAATAGCTTTCAAACCACCAAAAGAATACAGAGAATAAAACTACAATATTGATACAAGCAGGCGGAAAAAAATTAACAAAGATACAGTTCAGGAGCTGACTGCGGAACAGATCACACTTTGCTCATTTGCAAATTCTAAGTCAAGTTAAAAGTGGAAGAAGAAAGCTAGCTTCCACAATATGATCTGGGCTTAACATTTTCAAGGAAAATTTCGGGAATTACTTTTATAGAAAACCACAGGAACTCACTGAGTGGAAACCAGAACAAATGTGGCATGAAATCAAGCAATAAGAGATCAAAAAGCAGAAAAAGAAAAAAATAGAGTCAGAACCAAAGACAAGAAAGAGAAATATCTTAGGAAGGAACTGAAAGAATTTCAAAGAGCTGTTGGAAGAGACTTAGAAGAGTATAATGACATTTGTAAAGATATGAAAGATGGAAACGGACATGGAAAAATCAAGGAAAATGTTCCAAAAGATTTCTGAACTCAGGAAGGTTTTAAGCGTGAAGTTCAAAGCTGCCAATGGACTGACAGTAACTGACTGAAAGAAGATCAAAGATGGAAAAAGCATACCAAAATTCTATACAATCAAAAAAATAGCAGCATCTAAGATATCTTGGAAGGGATTCCCTATTTACAGGAGCCAGTATTAACTAATTTAACCTAATCCATCAGACATGTCTGACTCTTGATGACTTAATTTAATTTATATCCTATCATTTATAGGAAGTGCCCTCCATCCTATCCTGTCAAGCATAGCTTCTTTCAGTTATTGGATGTTCATCGTTGGGTCAGCTTTGATGGTATCAAGACAGCATGCTTTTTGCTTGCCCTTTCTTCTTGATCCACTAACCCAGGGGTCTGCAAACTTGGCTCTTTTAAGACTTGTGGACTTCAACTCCCAGAGTTCCTGTCCACAAGTCTTAAAAGAGCCAAGTTTGCAGACCCCTGCACTAACCATTCCTAGCATTGTTCTAGTATTCTAGTCTTACAAGAAGATGAAGTGAGATAAGCACTCCAGTCATTACCAAGTCAGATGACTACAGGAATTGATGGAATATCTACAGAAAGATGGCAAGCAACAAAGTTAAGAATCAATTGAGGCTCTAACCAAACCATGCCAGTAAACCTGAAGAACAAAGGAAGAAGTCAATCTTTCTCATTTATGAATGTCCTGCTCTTTTGAGAAAAATATTCAGGTCCTGCACTCTCCTTGTATGATACTTTTGTAACTCCCAGACAATTTACTGGAGCCAAATTTTGTCTAGCACTCCAAGGATTCAGAATTTGGTTGGGACACATGATTTCTAAAAATATCTGTAGAGCATGCACTACAAGTAAGTAGGACTTCCTCAGTGTAAGCAGAGTGACTGAAATAAGTCTCAAATTGTAATTCCATTGCAGCTGATAAATTCCTTGCAGATACTATCATAGTGGCTGAAAATGATGTGCTTTTAACCTACCAGCTGGTGTTGTTAAGAGAGTTCCAGTTTCTTGGCAATAACCAACAGGTCGTATATATGGACTGCTTGCATCACACCTGCACCAAAGGTACATATATATATATACACACGATGAAATACAGTTATGCAAACTTTGCCTAATGTTTCTATGCTGAACATTAATATCAAGGATGCAATAGGGCAAGCCAATAGCATCTCTTTTGTAGCCTTCAAGATGTGTAAATGGTAATCCCAAGTGAGAATGCTTTTTTTTTTGTCTTTATGAAATATAAGGAGCTTCAACAAGCTCTAACTGAAAATTTGACTTCCAGAAAGTTAAAACACCCATTTTAACCTTTATTGTCCAATACATTTGTCAAACAGACTCTTGAGTCAATTTAAGTTGTATATGGGGTCCTTGGTGCTCTCTGAGCTTGGTGGTTTTCTTGCAATGCATCAGTGCACTGATGATGTAACCTAGTTTGGTAATGAAATGTCTGCAAGAAAAGCATCAAGCTCAGCGAGTACCAAGGACCTCGCAGTTCAACTTTTGAGCTACAAATATTCTCTTCTAATTGCATATTCCTGTATTATCTCATACAAACCAAGCTATATGGTTTGAATTTATATTTCTATTTAGATTTTAATTCTTTATTCATTACAATTTGTAGACAGGCTACGTGGTCCAAAATATCGTTATCTGGATGGAATGCTGCACATATTTCATCATGGGCTTGCAATCAGAACTTCAACAAACTGAATGGTGAATAAAGCTGGATGCAACTGAACACAGAACTGGCTCCAGAGGTTTCCGTATCTCAAAATGATTTTACATTCTGCAGTTCCTGGGCAATACCCGATTGCTCTCACCAACATAACAAACTCTTGTTCTTACCAGTAATCATAGCTTTCACCCCAGTTGTCAAAATGAACTAGCAGTCGATTATCCAACATGTCTGCAATGGTTGCCACACACATGAGGGAAGGATTCTTTTTGTCTACTGCCTCTAACTTCATGCCCACCCGAAAACCAGAAGGCGTGACTGGCTATTGGATAGGAGAAAACAGAGAGAGGGGTCGGGGGAAACATTGCCATTAGATGTATTTAAGTCTGCACTGAGTTGAAGAAAATCTGATCTTACTGCTGGATTCACATAAAATTCTAAATCAAAATAGGGCATGTTCGATTTTGGCTTAATAGGCTGTGAGATACAGATTAACAGAGTTGGAAGGGACCTTGTAGGTCATCTAGTCCAGTGGTCACCAACTGGTGGTCCGCAAGAAAATTTTGGTGGTTCGTAGAAAAATTATTTGCATTTTTTATATTGCACTAAATACTATTTATCTTTTTTTAAAAATCGTATTAGTGGTCCGCAGGATTTAACATTATGAATTTAGTGGTCCCTGAGGTTCGGAAGGTTGGTGACCCCTGATCTAGTCCAACCTCCCCGCCCAAGCAGGAGACCGTACACCATTTCTGACAGATTGCAGTCCAGTCTCTTCTTGAAAGCTTCCAGGGATGACGCTCCCACAACTTCTGAAGGCAAGTTGACTTGTGCTTTCTTTAAAGAAATCTTAATTCAAACTATTGGTTTCATGAGATGTGCGACCTTGATCGCAAGTCTCCCTAAAGCTGTGAAACTTTTTAATTCACTGAAATCTAAAGGATTGGCTCAGGTGGTATATGAGTGAACAAATGTGGCTTACTTGACAGAGTAGAATCCAAAGGGACCAAAATACCTGAAAAATACTGGATGTGCAACTAGAAAAAGATACTCGGATGAGCAGCAGGAACATGAATCAATAAATGTTTTCAGCTCAAACACTGAACAAATGCCGGAGGTTCTGTGAACAGGGTTAACACAGGAGATAAAAAGCCAGCTACTCTGTGCCAGCTGTGCTTGGCTAATTTTCTCCTCTGCTCAGATAAACACAAACCAATAAACTCAGAATTCTAAACAAACGAATACAGGCAATAAACTCTGAATTCTAAATACAATGTGAGAGATAATAGCTCCTATTTTATTTTGTTTCCTTCTTTCTCGGCGGTTTTGTTTCAATCCTAAGGCACCTAGCCGAAGGCACTTTGATACCTTTTGTAGAAAGGACTCGAAAGAAACAACTAGGAAACTGGTGTTGCTACTCACTGTGCTTAGGACCTTGAAAAGATTTTTGGGGGCAGCCTGAGATTTGCAGGTCTTCAAATATGAAGCCCAGTTAAATTCCCCATCTTTGTAACCTAGGCAAAGAAAGGGAAAAAAAGAGAGATTTTTGATTAAAAAACAAAACAAAACAGCCTGCATTCTCAGAATTAGAAACAGTATGGGAAGCATTTGAAATTTGCGTGATAGCGGTGTTTGTGGAACAATTAGGGTCTCTAGGCTTTTATAAGCATTTCTCCTTTTTCTTTGGTGTTTTAAATACAATAATGCAGTTGTGAGTCATTAATCTGAAAATTCGGATCTCCGTATGAAAGAAAATAGGTACTGAATTCATTTATTAAATTATGTATTGCTGACTGAAAGAATTTCCAATTATTTAAATTTCTAATGCTCAACTTTAATGGGAAAACATGCATTACTTCTTAAATAACAGTGTGAATACATGCAAGCTTTACTTCCCATTAATTTCCCAATATATAGTTCTCAGAACAAAACAAAAAGTCCTAACTGTTAATTTTCATGATAGCACAAATCCAGCTGAGTGACCTTGGGCCAGTCCTCCTCTCTCAACCCTAGGAGCAGACAATGGCAAATCTTTCCCCAAAAATCTTGCTAAGAAAACTGCAGGGACTAGTTCAGGCAATCACCAGCAGTCAACACTGATTTGAAGACACACACATGGTAGTAGAAAAATGTAGTTAATCTTTCATGAAAAATCTATATTTTGTGGCTATTATGCAATAGCTAATGCAGTCTGTTATTAACAGCAGCTGCCTGCAATTACTGCAGGTTACTAGTCCCACCAGGCCCAAGGTTGACTCAGCCTTCCATCCTTTATAAGGTAGGTAAAATGAGGACCCAGATTGCTGGGGGCAATAAGTTGACTTTGTATATAAATATACAAATAGAATGAAGACTATTGCTAACATAGTGTAAGCCGCCCTGAGTCTTTGGAGAAGGGCGGGATATAAATGCAAACAATAATAAAAAAAAAACGTGGGTGTCAGGCTCAATCTCATTTCTTTCCCTTTTAACCAATTCAGTGATTTAACATGAGATTAGTCTCTTGATTAAAGCTATCACTTGGTTCGACCATTATTTGTTTAAACTAAGTTTCTCAGAAACAAGCCTTGATCAGATTGTAGTTTAAAAAGAGCAGAGCTCCCAGTTTGTAGAAAATGGGAATACACTGTTCTTTGGGGAAAAAGAGCAGATGTGCCCTCTCCCTTTATCACAACTTGGAGAAAGAGGGGAAGGAGAAGAATTTAAGGACTTTAAATAAAGTTGCACCTCAAGATGATCAACCTAAAAATAACTGTTTCCTCTGAAAGATTTCACTTACAACAGGCTCTGTAGTCCAAATACTACAGTCCAAAGTCCCAGATAGGTAGGTAGGTAGGTAGGTAGATAGATATACATATACATTTTCTGAGGTTTTCGCGGGTGTTTGTATGTAGGTCTTTGGTTATTCGGGTTTTCTCCTGCGTAAAATTGGAAGTGTCATGGCAACGTTTCGACGATGTCTCATTCGTCATCTTCAGGCTTCAGCTTCATGCTTCTGGGAGCTTGAAGCACGAAGCTGAAGCCTGAAGATGACGAATGAGACTTTGTCGAAACGTCGCCAAGACACTTCCAATTTTACGCGGGAGAAAACACAAATAACCAAAGCCCTACATACACACACACACACACACACGCATATATACACATATACATACATAAATATACGCATATATATACACACACATGCACACACACCTCTACCTTTAGGAGGGAGCAGCTTGTGACCTGTTTTTTCACACCAGCCAACAGGATGGATATCTGTTGAATCAGCATTAACCCAGAAGTCGTAAAACTCTGAATAACCATCAAAATGTAATCGCATTCGGTACCCCTGCACCTACAACCGACCACAAAGACAAGATTGTTACCACTTTTGCAAAACATACAAAAAGGCCTGTGTTAAAAAAATTCTGCCCCTATTTCATTTTCAACACGATTAACTTTTAACAGTGGATGCATTCATTGTATTAATTTAGTAGTAGTGCTACAGTTCACAGACACTGTGTTTTGCACCCTTTACTTAGTAGAACTCGAGCATCTACAAAGAAAGTAACAGTGGAGTTTCTGCTTGGCACAAGCCTTTATTAAAACACACACACACACAGACAAGAACTGTATAAAAAGTCAATTAAAGATGTTCAGAATGTTGGTCTTATCTGTCAATATCTTTTCAGGCTACCAATATTTTCTTTTTTTTTTGAGGGTGAAAAATATGAAGTTCACTTACCAATATATATCTACATTGCCAATACAGTACATTAAAATGTTTTTTTTAAAAAAAGGATTCATTAGTCAGTAGGCATTTCATTAACTTTAGCAGAATTAATTAACTGATCATTGATATGTTTTTCATCTGTCTTTCAGTTATTTTCTTTGTTATTTTAAAAAGTCAGACCAGTACCTCAGCAACAGAAAGAACACAAAATAAAGATGGATGTTCAGGATCCAGTCCTTCAAGCTTCATTCCAACTTTAAATCCATTTTTGTTTTGTGGAAAGGACTGAGACTACAGTAGAAAGAAATAAAATATTATTGTAGGCTTAACAAACTCCTTGTTGCCAGGTCAATGTGCAGAAAATAAACAAAAATGAAAAGCAGGAATATCAAAAGTGTATAGTATTCCTTTTCTATAATTAAGGTTTAACTGACATTTTTTAAACGTTTTCTTGTTTTTTTAATGTGGGAGTAAGCTGTTTATAGAAATGAAGAACTATTAAAGTTTAATTATCGGTTAGTGCAGTGTTTGAATTGACAGACTTGTGCTTCTAGTCTAAAACGGTGCCTTAATGACAATCCATGGCGTGTTCATTTCTTAACTGGTAAAACACAGATTGCTGTTGTGATACAATTAGTCCTTGACTTACAACCACAATTGAGCCCAACGTTTCTGTTGCTAAGCAAGACAGTTGTTAAATGAATTTTGCCCCCATTTCATGACCTATCCTAAATTTTAGTTAGCTCACAACATTATATAATATAGTGTCTGAACTGAATTTCTGAATCTGACCTGGAGAAGCATCAGACCAAGAGACAGTATTATTCTGAAATTTGGACTCAGGCAAACATTAAATAAAATGCTGATAGCTGAAAGACTTGCTCATTCATTCATTCACTCACTCATTCATTCATTCCTTCATTCAATTTATGTGCTGCCCATCTCACTATCAAGTGACTCTGGACAGCTTACAATGTCATAAAATAGCAATATAAGAAAGATAAAAATGTTTTTTAAAATTCCTCTAAGAAGCTGAGCTTTACATACAAAAACTGGCAGTGAAATATGGTTCAAATCAAGTATCTTCCCAATGCTGTATTTTCTATGATCTCCTTTTTATTTGAAGAAACTGAAATAATTTAGCATGGACGGGAAGGATGCTATGTTCACATTTTCTATGATTTGGTTTTGTGCATATTGTTAGATATGGCAATTGGCTGCTACTTGTACCCTCACTTGTAATGATTACTTTTTAATAAGATAATCTACAACATGCTAAAAGTCAAGGACCAATTAATGTCAGCACTATGCTAATTACCAAAGCTGAAAACTAGCTTTACACAGTTGCTGCCTGAGATATGATCCTGGTGTCGAGCAATTTCATAGACACAAATTAAAACAGGGGTTGTGGGTAAAATTAAACGCGAAGATTAAACTGCTTACAATGGTTAATTCATATATTATTCTTTTAACAAGCAAGATGCACAATAAAGCACACACAAGCTCGCACTGAATCCCTTTCAAGGCAAAAAAGTGAAACCTTGACCCTAGTTGCAACTTCTCTCTACTGAACTCAAAGTAAATGCAGTGCAAAGTAAAAATTTGATAAATCTTTATGGTTCAAGCACTCGTAAGGAGTGCTGAGATGTGTCTCCCTACTTGGATGCCATGAGAAAACTAGTATCTCTCTTCTACAAGCTAATTATGCAAGAGAAGAAGAGAGAACGAAGAAGGAGGTGAAGAAATACTCATCTCCACATCAACAAACCCTATTTGGAAAGATGTAAAACCAGCATGAAACTCCCATATAACAATAATAATATGAAAGACGAGGCTGTTTTGGGCCTCTGTAGGTTTCTTAGAACTATGATGGACCCAGGCTTGTCTCTCTGCAGCATTGAAGAAATCACCTTGGTCTTATTCAGTGTTAAAATCTAAATTTTTTTACTACCGGATCTTTGGGCATGGCTTGGTGGGTGTGGTGTGGCTTGGTGGGCTTGGCTTGGTAGACATGGCAGGAGAAGGATACTGCAAAATCCCCATTCCCACCCCACTCCTGGGGGAAGGATACTGCAAAATCCCCATTCCCCCCCCACTCCTGGGGGAAGGATACTGCAAAATCTTCATTCCCACCCCACTCTGGGGCCAGCCAGAGGTGGTATTTGCCGGTTCTCCGAACTGCTCAAAATTTCCGCTACCGGTTCTCTAGAACCTGTCAAAACCTGCTGGACTTCACTCCTGGTATTATTGCTTCCAAGAAAAGAGCTCTTTAAGGGAGCAGATGGGTAAGATTTCAATATCCTTAACACATTCCATCTCATTACGGGATATGGTTCTTTAGTTTTCCCACCGACAAAAAAACTCTGGGTCAAGGGCAAATGCAAAGGTAGTCCTTGACCTACAACCACAATTGAGTCCAACCTTTCTGTTGCTAAGCAAGACAGTTGCTAAGTGAGTTTTGCTCCATTTTACAACCTTTCTAGTCGCAGCTGTTAAAGTGAAGCACTGTAGTTCTAAAGTTCATAATAATACAGTTAATTGAATCTGGCTTCCCCATTGACTTTTGCTTGCCAGAGGGTCACAAAAGGTGATCACGACCCAGGGGACACTGCAACTGTCATCAATATGAGCCAATTGCCAAGCACCTCAATTTTGATCACGTGATCATGGGGATGCTGCAATGGTTTTAAAGATGAAAACAGCCATACATCACTTTTTTCAGTGGTGTTGTAACTTTGAACAGTCACTAGTTGTAAGTCGAGGACTACCTGTATTCGATATTCATCCACAAAAAACCATTTAGGAGATTGCAAACCTCTTTGAAAAGTTTCAAGGGAGCAGCTGGCATTCGTTCTTCTTCTAAGTATGTCATCCAGTTCCAAACATTCTTCTTTGCAGGAATAGCTGAGAAATCAAAGATAGAATGGGGGGAAAAAATTGCTTCTGGGAGACAAGAGTATGGAACTACAAAGATCCACGGAAAGAGTAACGTGGGACAAGCGATAGCACACTTGTCATAATGTACTTACCATATTTTTCGGACTATAAGACGCACCAGAGTATAAGACGCACCAAGGTTTTGAAGAGGTGAACAAGAAAAAAAAAGTTTTTGCCCTCCCCAGCCCCCAGGAGCATTCTGCAGGCCTCCCAAACCCTCTGTGCATCCCGTTTTTCACAAAAACAGGATGCACAGAGGGTTTGGGAGGCCTGCAGAGTGCTCCTGAGGGCTGGGGAAGGTATAAACATGACACGTGGGGGGTTTGGGAGGCCAAAAACAGGGTCTGCAGAGGGCTTGGGAGGCCTGCAGAGTGCTCCTGGGGGCTGGGGAGGGCAAAAACACCGCTCATTTTTGTGAAAAACGGGCCTGTTTTTGGCCTCCCAAACCCCCGTGTCATATTTTTGCCCTCCCCAGCCTCCCAAATCCTCTGCAGGCCCCATTTTTGTGGAAAATGGGCCTCTTTTTGGCAAAAGCGGGACACGTGGTGGTGGCAGTTGGGAGGCCAAAAATGGCCGTATTCGGTCTATAAGATGCACCAACATTTCCACCCTCCGAAAAGTAGGGTATACAATTGTGTGCAACACTGTGATAAAAATGTAAAGAACAGTTAAGAGTTTGTATTGTGATACAACAACGTATTTTACCATTTTGGCATTATCATGTTTAAAAGGGAACACCTATGTATTTAACGGGGGATTATAGATATTTCATTCTATTCATCATGTGAATATTTGATTGGATAGACTTAACCTTCTCATCACAATAGCTGGATAGGAGATTTCAAAAAATCACACTTCTAATGCCATGATCATCCCTTCATTTTAGAGGATTCGTGAATCTTCTCATTTATAACATTCATAACACAAACCCATATTATATATTTACTCAGAATTAATTTTTTTGGAATGGAACTTACTTACAATTTATATATATATATTGTTATACTGCCCATTTGTATCACCCCACTCAAAAACCAAAATATCAAAATTTTATTTATCTTTTTCTGTCAACAAATTCACAACCTTTCTTCTGCAAGATTTAACTTGGACAAATATTGTAAAATCTGTCAAGTTTCTACCAATAGCTATGGCTTGCAAAGCCAGCTGATAGCCTCTTCTATCAGGTTTGGATTTTTTTCCTGTATTTCAAATTTTGCACTTCGTGTTTTATTGCTCTGAGACCATAAATAAACAATTTTGGCAATTTGGAGGGGAGAGGGCATAAGACTGCATGTATAGTTTACTGTTCACAGAAGAGACTGAGGCTAGATGACATAAAGGGAAACGTTCTAATATCGTAGCCCTTCTAATATGGGCAGTCCTCGACTTGTGGCCACAATGGAGTCCAATATTTCCATTGTTAAGCAAGATAGTTTTTAAATGCATTTTGCCCCAATTTAGGACTTTTTGGGCTGCAGTTGTTAAGTGAATCACTGCAGTTATTAACATGGTTGTTAAGTGAATCTGGCTTCCCCATTGACTTTGCTTGTCAGAAGGTCGCAAAAGAGGATCACATGATCTTGGGGCATAGCAACAGTCATAAATATATGCCAGTTGCCAACCGTCTGAATTTTGATTACATGACCATGGGGATGCTGCAACATGCAACGGTCATAAATGTGAAAAAATGGTCATAAGTCACTTTTTTCAATGTCGTAACTTTGAATGTTCACTAAATGTATGGTTGTAAGTTAAGGGTTACAAGTAATATATTTCACAAACTATAAAGATAAGTGTAAAATTGATGGAATGCTCTTTGTAACATTAGTACTCTGCAGTAGTGGGTTTCAAATTTTTTTACTGCCGGTTCTGTGGGTGTGGCTTGGTGGGCGTGGCATGGCTTGGTGGGCGTGGCTTGGTAGGCATGACAGGGGAAGGTTACTGCAAAATCCCCATTTCCTCCCGATCAACTAGGACTCGGGAGGCAGAAAATAGATGGGGGTGGGGCCAGTCAGAATTTTTACTATCGGTTCTCTGAACTACTCAAAATTTCTGCTACCAGTTCTCCAGAACTGGTCAGAACCTGCTGAAACCCACCTCTGGTACTCTAGGTATTATTATAGAGGTTGTCAAAGTACTCAATTTATAGCAGCATTTTTTATGGAACAGTAAAAGATCAGTTTCACACCCTTACCTTGCTTCACTGATTTTGCATTCTTGCGGTTTTTTGGATTCAATTTATTCTTTTCCTAGATAATACAAACCAGATGAAAACACACTGACATTTTTCATATGTCGTTAAACATCGTTTTCACTCTTTTGCCAGGTTTATTTTTTTGCTTAGTATTTTAAACTATCAGCAGAAATATCAAATATAAATAAAACAAATAAACTAAATACATTGAAATACAATATCTGCCATTTAGAGTAAAATAACAATTTTAAACTTTCTAATGCAGTAGTGTTCTCTGATGGCTAAATTTCAACATCAACTAATTTCTAATTTCCAGTAGTGAAATGGTGGTATGTGTACTTTTCAAAATCTGATTCTTCAATAATTTTTTTTTCTGATAAAAGGGCAAAGCATGAAGATTTTCAATAATCTTCCTTTTTCCCTTTTGTTTTAATGTAAAATCACAATGTTATCATATTTATATGTATACAATGTGTATGTTTTGGTTTGGTTTGGTTTGGTTTCTTTGACACAATAAGTAATATTTCTAAAAATATTACTTACCGGTAAATGTAAAAGGATTAATTAAATTTACGTGATAAATTCTTATCACTATAAGTTTCATTATAGCCTTCTGGCTACTCTTCCCATTAAATAAATCACATTTAATTACCTCCTCCTCGTCTCCATTTTCTTCTTCTTCTTCAGAGTCTAAAAGCAGCTTCCTTTTCCTTCGAAGCCGCTTGGAGGGTCTATCGGTTTCTCGAATCTGACTGTTATTTGTCTGTTTCCCACAGTTGGTGGTATTGTCCTTAGACAGTCTACCAAAAGATGCAATTACATGCACTTAGAAAACATTGTCTCTGAGATGGCATCAACGGTTAACATATTTCAAATCTGCACCATTTTCTTCTCTACAAACCTACCAATTTAAATTATATTCTACATTCTTTGGAGGTAATGTGCATGTAGGTATATATGTGGCTATATCTGATATTGCCTGTGTCAGATTCTCATTCGTAACTTAGATAATCAGCACTGATACTTTGGCATGCACTTAAGGTTGTGCCCCATTTATCATTGCTGATTCTTATGTATTCATCTTCATTTAACAACCCCATAATCCCTTGCAGGGTGGAGTCTGGGCAACTGAATGGAGCAAATGAAGTGTTTTAATGGCCAGATGACCTTCCTGTCGCCAATGCAGAGTTTTGTTCAGCAAATATCTCAGTGTGCTGAGAGAGAGAAATATCTGCCTCCACCTAGGATTGAACTCACAGTCTCCTGATTGTGAGGCGACAGCTCCACCTCTAGGCCACCATACCACTCCTGCTAATTCTTCTGTATTACTGCTCTTTAATTCTTTTTTTCATATTATTGACAAGCCAACCTATTAAAGTCTTCCGAATTGATGCAGCACAGACACTAAGGCATGTGGATAGTAAGCCACAAGCAGGGTTTAATCTAGAGCATTAATTCAACTGCTTAGCAAACAACTGTCATTCTTAGTTCTAGATTCCAATTTGATTTTTTAAGGCTGTGTTGTCTGCTCAGGAAAGAGTGGGTATTCTCCATTTGGAAATCACATGCTACATTTACCCTAACCTAACTAGGAAACTTCAACAAACCAACAACGTATCAGTCTGACTTAACATGATATATGAACGTGGTTAATTTGTTCAATATTAATTCCCCATAATCAGGAATGTATGGATTTTATGGACACGAAAACCACAGACAAAGATGATGTCACTTGAAGCATTGGCCCAGAGTTGCACGGATGAGATGGGTGATCATATAAATGGAAATAAATAAACATATACATACATTGTGCAACTGCACACAGAATGTATGATATAATAGGCTACAACGGGGGAAATCCAGGAGGGGCACTGCAAAGTTAAAAAAAGAATTGCATTTTGTATTAACAGCATAAGACTTAGGGTTCCTTTTTATTGTTTCCCTCTGAAATTTTGATCACCAATGCCCATCTTCAATTTTTAATTAAAAAAATATTAAACTGAATTAAAGCAAACCGAGATTCCTCTGCAAATGATATTCTGATATGATTGGGTCATTTACACAGTCCCATTTCTGGCCCTCCTGTTGGTTCTCAATATCCTTTCCAAACGTGGACATGAGAATCCAGAAGCCTTTTAGAAATGATTTTACATAGTTCAAAAACTATGGATGTGAACCTTTTATCCTCTTATTTCTTTTAAAGCCGGGGTTGCTTAGATCTAGCCTGCGTGGCCACCCTGGAAACAACGGACAGGCCCATGGTGCCTCTGCTAGCAAAAACGGAGCTTGGGAGGGCTACACGTGGCCTTGCCGGGATCTGTTTTCAGCCACGATGGCCTCCTGCAACCCTCTGCCAGCAAAAAACAGAGCTCGGGGGTGGGGGGTGGGAAGGGGGCTGTGCACAGCAGAGGTGGTATTCAACAGGTTCTGACCAGTTCTGGAGAACCGGTAGCGGAAATTTTGAGTAGTTCGGAGAACCGGTAAATACCACCTCTGACTGGCCCCACCCCCATCTATTCTCTGCCTCCCGAGTCCCAGCTGATCAGGAGGAAATGGGGATTTTGCAGTAACCTTCCTCTGGAGTGGGGAGGGAATGGAGATTTTACAGTATCCTTCCCCTGCCCCGCCCACCAAGCCACACCCGCCAAGCCATGCCACGCCCACCAAGCCATGCCACACCCACCAAGCCATATTCACAGAACCGGTAGTAAAAAATTTTGAAACCTATCACTGGTGCACAGTCTCCCCGAGCTCCATTTTCGCTGGCAGAAGGCTGCAGGAGGCCATCGCTGCCGAAAACGGTTCTAAAGTGACCTTTCCAACGTAGATGTGCAGCTATATTGTTATCTGGTCTTTAATGAGTAAAGATATAGCCAGTCCTTGACTTATGGCCACAACTGAGCCCACCATTTCTATTGCTATGACATTTGTTAAGTGAGTTCCTCCCCGTTTTATGACCATTCTTTCCTTAGTTGTTATGTGAATCACTGCAGTTGTTAAGTTAGTAACCAGGTTGTTGTGAATCTGGCTTCCCCATTGACTTTGCTTGTCAGAAGGTCACAAGCAAGTTTGAAAGTTCGAAAAAACAGTCATAAGACACTTTTTTCAGTGCCGTTGTAACTTCGAATAGTCAGCAAACAAACTGTTATAAGTTAAGGACTACCTGTAAATGCAGATTGTACCCCAAGACTATATTCATGTTAAGATGTATTTTAATGAAACAAAGAAAGCAAGCAAAGGGTATATATCACCTGTCTTTACGCTCCTGATAAGATTTCTCAAAGATCTCCATTTGTCCAGAACAGGTAAGTCTTCAGTTCCGGTCTAGAACGATTCCTGTCTTCGGGTTCTGCAAAATTCAAGAGTTCGCAATGAAAAAAATACTTCAAATATTTATTATGTAACAAATTCCCTCTCTCTGCTTTTTCAGCCTTTAATTGAATCTCACAATCTCTTGCAACTGAATTAATCACCATGGATTTTAATGAAAATGCTATGCCACTCATACCTAAGCCCCAAATCACAAACAGCTGACATGTCTGGTGATATTTTAATTGTGAAAGAAACCTCTGAGATGAGATGTCTGAAAATTTGTTAAATGCCTCTGGAAGCTCGTTTACACTGAAAAATTTCAGAGGAGAAAGCTATATGTATTCTTTGCAACAAAAGGAGAATGTTGTAGTACTTTAAAGAATAACAAACGACTTTAACAGTTGTTATAGACATTTCATTAAAACGAAACCCTTTAAGGACACGTTCATGAAATAACTGATTGAACCAAGTATGATGACTTGATTGAATTTCAGAGCTTCTTGCTAACCAAGATGAATCCTTTAAATTCCAGTAATGTTTAATAACATTGGGAGATACAGTATATTGTAACTATGTATTGTAACCCTGCAAATAATGTATTATATTTGTATATGGGATTTTGTTTTGACATAAAATACATGTACAGAAGTTGGTTTTAGTCTTCTATGCAATAATAATAATACCTGAACGGAAGAGTAAATTATATTCGACTAAGCAGGGTTTTCCAACTTGAGTGTAGTGAACCATTCATTTATGTAAATATGTAGACCCAGGTTGAAAAAAAATATAAATTGGATGCACACAGGCTTGGGGATACAGGAAAAAAATGAGAGTTGAGATCAGATTTCATTACTAAGCAGTAAAAATATCCCTGGAAGATGTCTCATTAATCAAAGGCAAAGATGAAGCCAAAACTAGATCCCCTAAGAAAAAATTAACTCAGGAATGAACTTCTGTATCCAAAAAGAACCACATTAATCCCAGTTATAGCCAATAAATTGTAAAGCTTCCAATATATGATTTTGGCAACTCAGTTATATAATGTTGTACATAATCAGTCTGTGAGATTTTGCTGCAGACACTGATAAGGTGATCCACTATTAGTATTATTTATAAAATTTATTGGCACCCATGTTACCATAGGGAACTCAGGGCAGCTTACAGTTACATAAAATCTAAAACATAAAAAGTTAAAAACAAATATTAAAACCAAAAACACATGGAGGAGGGTGGAGGCGGAGTGGGAGGGGGGTAGATGGGATCTGTTATTACTCAATCAACCACCTTCCAATATCTCAGGGGCTGCCATAAAGAAGATGGAGTTAAGCTACTCTCCAAATTACCTGAGGGTAGGACAAGAAGCAATGGATGAAACTAATCAAGGAGAGAAGCAACTTAGCGCTAAGGAGAAATTTCCTGACAGAACAATTAATCAGTGGAACAACTTGTCTCCAGAGGTTGTGAATGCTCCAACACTGGAAGTTTTTAAGAAGATGTTGGATAACCACTTGTCTGAAGTGGTGTAGAGTTTCCTGCCTAAGCAGGGGATTGGACTAGAAGACCTCCAAGGTCCCTTCCAACTCTGTTATTCTATTCTATTCTATTCTATTCTATTCTATTCTATTCTATTCTATTCTATTCTATTCTATTCTATTCTATTCTATTCTTTATACCTCCATTGTGCTCATCCCCAACAATTTTGGAAGGAAGTACAGAAGACATTTCTATCAAAGAAATGTAGGGCAAATGTTATTTTGATAACAATTTCTAAAGTATTACCACTATGTCATAGTCACATATGGAATATATATTAATTTACTTCAGTGTTCATGATGCAAATATATTTTGGCATAACATGAAGTAAACTACAAAAACCTAGGTATGACAGAGAATTCCATACACATGGCCCTACAAATATATATCTATATTTAATTTATATTTATAGGGCCATGTGTATGAAATCCAAATCTGGAAAGAGAAAAATGACTGCCAGTATCTGGTAGATTGAAATGGGCTCAAAGATCATGTTAATATTTATTCATACAATTCAAAATACCATATTGGACTTTCCAAATGTGTGGTGTTTAGCTCTCAAATTTTAAGAAAAGACACAGAGGCTGAGAAATTCTAAAAGTAGAAATCTATACCTCTGGAAATCTTCCAGGTTGGGGGAAGCTGTTTCAGTATGTACAGTAATAATTCAAAGAGAAAAAAACAATGTTTTTTCTACTAATCAGATAAGTTGTAATTATTTAGCTATCCTTAAAGAGTGTAGATAACATTTCTACTGCATTAATTTTTATCTCTACATAGGCTCTTTTTAATACTTAATTAGTATCTGCTATTGTCTACTAAGTCATTTTAATCAATGTTAAACATTAAGTTCTAATGATTTCAATATGAGAGATTTAAGAAGGTGCATTAAATCCAAGTTGATCTGATTTGATTGGACATTACCCCAGTTCGGCAATAGACGTGTTAGCAAGTGTGAAGGACAATATCATATTTTAAAATACAGAAATAAATTATAGAACTCTAAGTATGCAAAAAAAAAAAACCAAAAAATAAGGGAAGACCTTTTTTGTTTTAACTAGATTATAACAACTAAATATTATATAATTTGTTCCACAATTAAATTGATTTATCACAGGTCGATATAACAATGCACTACTAAAAAATGCAGCTCAGAGAAATTATTGGTCAATAGATATACACTGACCCAATGATTTCTATTAATGGAACAACAAGAGAATGCACACAGGGGATCATGACCTCAGCACAATTATATTTATATAGATAAATTAAAATTACATGGAGATGATCATATTATTGAACAATATATTATTTTATTTTAAGATTATGCTAATTACAACACCACTCTTTAAATTAACCAACTGATTAAATATCCCTGTTATTGATTACGAAAATGTGCCTAAACTAACTTTAAACATCATTCTCTGTGGTTTGCAAGCCTCAGTTCTGTGTATGAGGTCAGAAAAAACACTCTAGATCAGAGGTCTTCAAACTTGGCAGCTTTGTGGACTTCAACTCCCAGAATTCTATGCTATGCTGGCTGGAGAATTCTGGGAGTTGAAGTCCACAAGTCTTAAAGCTGCCAAGTTTGAAGACCTCTGTTCTAGATACTTCTACTATTGAATTCTTGGTGCTCTCTGAGCTTGGTTGCAGAAATCAGCCATCAATAGATAACATAGAGATAAACCACATTTACATCCCATTCAAAAAAGTTAATTAAAAAAGCTAAGAAGGAAACAAAAAGACCAGAATGTATCTTCTCCAGCAATCAACACCTAGATAAACAGGGATTAAGAAAGATCCAGACAAACAATCAAGCAGAAAACAATAACCTAATCAAGGAAATACCAGGAAAATCCCATCTCTATCAACACTGGCACAACAAGCTACTGGGTTGAAAAAAGGGAACAAATACCACACTCTGCAATGTTACACAGTGAGTTAATGGAAGGTCTGTAAGCAAACAGAAAAGCTCAGAGAGTACTTTGCAAGGACCTTGCATGGTTCAGCTCTGAACTACATGTATTCTGTTCTATTGTATATTTGTATTTCATAATAGCTAAATGAATTCTGCATCAGATAAAATCCTGTAATGCTACTTAGCACTTAATGACACTAAGAAAGGCTGATAAAGAAAGCCTTTATCAGAGTAAACTAAATAAATTATATAATGCAAGTTGCAGTACATGAAACATTATTATGGATCTAATAAAATTTGCCTGTATGAATGCACAACTCCGCAACAGTTGACGGCAAAGAAACACAATCCTCCCATCTCCCCCCACCCCCACCATCTGGTCAGAACCTATTCTTCCATTCCCACCCACCCCCATCACAACTAATGAAGTTTCTTGGGTGAGAAACAAAACATTTTATTCTTCCTCCTCAAGGAAAAAAACAGTCCAGTTGCCTTTTGAAGAGCATCTTTCGGACAGTCCCAAAAGGTGGGGCTAAGAGGACGTTCTTCAAGAGGTAACACATATGGAACAAGTTCTCAAACCAGATTCTGACCTATTCAGAACTACAGATTATTCCACAATGCTTCCCAATATCATATATCCACGAAAGTCATAACACCAAAAAACTGTGTTTCAAGTTTCCACAGATCTATATCAACGCAGAAGAAAGCACAGTGGGGGAAGATTGTGTATGCTAGCAAGTCCAAAGGACACTATAACCCATTTACTACGGAACAATGGAAGGACAAATGACAATTGGTCGGAGATGTTTTTGGTCTGACAAATTGGTCTGACAAATTGTTTTTAGGACCCATTTTTTTCTTCTCAGTTCTTTAAGAATTGGAAATGTACCTTGTTTCCCCGAAACTAAGACATCCCCTGATAATAAGCCCAATTGGGCTTTTGAGCTCATGCACTAAAATAAGCACACACCCCAAAAGTAAGCCCTCCTCAAAAATATTTAAACACATGTGCAGCTGGTCCCTGCCATTTCCTCTGGTTAGGGTTAGGGAGACAGAGCTGGAAATCAGGTAAGATGGCAAGAGGAGCCCCGTCTTGCTCCACCCGCCCCAAAATAAGGTCAAGCATTTTTTTTGGGGTTCAAAAAATATAAGACAGGGTCTTATTTTCAGGAAAACATGGGTATGAAACAACTTATCTCCGGGTAAAAACACCAGAATGCATTTCTTAAGAGAAAACTTGTCTCCAGAATCTTCATATTTGTTGCACAGTGAGCCAACACTAGACATCCATAAATCCCAGCCCTGGCATCTGTTTCCTTTTGTCTGCAAATTATGAAGGAGGGCAATACATTTTCTCTATCTAGACAAAAGAATATTAGGCAACTTGTTTCTATACTATGACTTGACACTATTGGAGAACTGCTATCAAGTAGGATAAATAAAATCTTGCTAGACAGATAGTTGCCCAAGAACGGTTGTTAGATTCATTTCTGAAATTCTAAAGATATACTGTGAAAGCTCATCTGTACTCAAAGCACTAACTCACACACTATACTCTCTACTATGATTAATCTCTGTTCCAGGGTTTTTGGAGAGGTGTCACTTCACATTCCTGGCAACACATTAATCACACAAATTCTTCCACTTGAAAAATACAAAATTTCTTATCAGTTTGGCTCTGGAAATATTAAAGTTCAGAGGCACACTCAAGGGACTTACCGGTAGTCCTTGACTTATGACCATTCAACATTACGATGGACCTTCCCAAAGCTAATTACTATTTTCATAGTTTTGGTGGCCCCACAATCATGTGATCATATTTTGGGTGCTTGGCAGCTTTCTCTTTGCAGCCATTTGCAGTATCCCACAGTCATAGGACTGCAATTTAAAACATTTTTGTCAATTTCTTCATTCCCAGCAAAAAATGGCCATTGGGGAATATGAATTATCTTAATGACTGCAGCGTTCACTTAACAAGCATGGTAAAAACTGATCATAACTTCGAATCTGTTCACACAATGCCTCGACTTATGACCACAAAAACTTATGATTGTAATTGTGGTCTCTTATCACGGTCATAAGTTGAGAAACATCTGTAGTTTGATTAAAGGTTTGAGCGGAATTCCATGCAGCTTTGACTGCAGGGGAAGTCAAGGGGAGGGCAGAAGAGTAAATGACAACAGGTGTGTAAAGACACTATATGTGAGTTGTCATTTTGTCATCATCTTTTTTTTCAAATGCTGTTGTCATGCAGTGTGCTTCCCAATGTTGCAGATGTTTCCCACTACTGGTACGATTCAGGCGTCATTTTTTTTTTTATTTCTGACTTTTCAATAGTGGACAAACATGCTTGGTTCAATTTCTCCTGCATGGTCTCTCCTATGGAAGGTGTGCACATAAGGGCTTCTTTGTCATTTGTTATGGTTACTCCATTTTCCTATGTTAATCTATATGTGTAAGTCATGTTTGCCGTGCTAAACCAACCATGGGAGACTTTCTAAGTTCTGTAGCAATTCCCATAAGGGGAACCAACGGAATGTGATCAAGCATGAACTGGCATGGTTAATCTATAAGATACCATTCCAAAGAATTCTGAACCCACCTTCCTTTATTTCATTACTGCATGAATATAAAAACTTGAGCCAGCTTGCAAAAATACTCATTTTAGAGTTCATGGACTTAAATGCAGGGAGCTAGTTTTCTCTCTATTCAGCTTTGCTAAATGCATAATAGCTGTTTTATGCTCATAGTGATATGGGGACTATTATTGGATTATTGGGCCAATAATTATACAACTATTTTCTAGAAAATAACTGAATTGGAAAACATGCCTTATCTTAAATAATACTGATGAAAAAATGACTACCTTTGCACAGATTCTTAATCATCTTTTGGTTGCAAACTGCATTACACTTAATCAAGAGTGGAAGTATGAATAGCCAATTCATTTCATCTGCTAGGTAGAAAAAAACCTTGGGGAAATCAGACTATCATTTCATTTGTATGGGCTCCATGTCTGTTATTGTCTGAAGATAGAACATCATGTCATTCACTTTAATTAAAACGACGTCCTTTGAAACATAAAGGTCTTCTGGTCTGAAGAATCATACCTGATTAGTGAGGCTCAATCTGTGTAACAACTTTGTGCAGTTAACATCAAACAGTTGTTCCAATTAGCTTGTGAGTAACGCTTAAGAACTATTGTCTTTAATGATAGCAAAGCACAATTTAAGGTTTAACACAGTAGATCCATAAACTCTAATTTTATTACACAAACTAGGTAAGTGCTAGTAAGGAGTGGGTTTTGCTCTGTTTATATTCTAGTGGCTTGCCCTGTCAATGTTGGTAGGGGTAGATGTTCTTTGATTGGGCTGTTTATAATCTTGGCTTCTTCGACAATTTCTTGATTGGGGTATTGTTTACTTGATGGTTGGGCCGATGTTAATCTTGGAGTTAATCTATGCTCCTCTAGGTGCTGACTGCTGGTGGGGAGGTGTTTTGGTTTCCTTTTTATCTCTTTTGCAGTCTGTAGATATTGCTTATATCTACCAATATAATAACAATTATAATTATAATTATAATATCAATATCTACCAATATATCTACCAATATAATAACAATTATAATTATAATTATAACACCAAGGCAGTGTTTTAGGTCCAACACTCTTTATACTTTATATAAATGACCTTTGCAATCATATTAAAAGCAACTGTGTTTTCTTCGCTGATGATGTTAAACTATTCAACACCACAGACAATGCAACTGCCTTTCAAAAAGACCTTGATTATGTGTCAGATTGGTCTAACAAGTGACAACTTCAAATCTCAACCAACAAATGTTTTGTCTTGCACATTGGCAAAAAAAAATATATCAAAATGTAAAATACAAATTAGATGGACATGACCTTGTAGATGACCCTCACTCTGCCAAGGACCTTGGAGTATACATTTCTAAAGATCTAAGTGCCAGAGCCCACTGTAACAACATTGCCAAAAAGGCATTAAGAGTTGTTAACCTAATCTTGTATAGCTTCTTCTCTGGTAATATTGTACTACTAACTAGAACATACAAAATATGTACAATTCTCGAATACAGCTCATCTATCTGGAACCCGCACTGCATATTGGATATGAATACAATTAAGAGAGTCCAGAGAGATTTTATGTGAAGAGTCCTCCATTCCTCTACCCGCAATAAAATACTTTATGCCATCAGACTCCAAATTTTGGGCTTAAGACAACTTAGAACTACGCCGACTTCAGTCTGACCTAAGCATAGTACATAAAATTATCTGCCACAATGTCCTACCTGTCAATGAGTACTTCAGCTTCAACCACAACAATACATGAGCAAATAATAGACACAAATTCAAGGTAAACTGCTCCAAACTCGATTGTAGAAAATATGACTTCAGTAAGAGTGGTCAATGCCTGGAAGGCACTACCGACTGTGGTTTCTTCCCCAAACCTCCAAAACTTTAATCTTAAACTTGTATAGCTTCTTCTGTTCACCTCACACCATTCCTAAGAGGTCTGTAAGGGGTGTGTATAAGTGCACCAGTGTGCCTACCGTCCCTGTCCTAATATTCCTTTTTATTCTTACTCTTTTCATGTAAATTATGTTTATACTTTTACCTATTATCTTATATATGCTTGACAAAATAAATAAAATAAATATAAATATAAAATATGTCTATTGATGGCTAATTTGTCAGAGTGCCAAGCTTCTAGAAATTCCCTAGAATCCCAAATTCTCTAGAAATTTGGATTTGGCTTGGTCTAGGATGGTCTATTTTCCAACTGAAGCAATGGTTAAGTGTTCATATGTTGTGAAATTAAAGAGTTGTCATCATATCTTCTGATTGCTAGTTGGTGTTCATGGATGTGTTCTGCCAGTTTTCTGCCTGTTTGTCCTATGTAATGGCTGTTGCAGTCATTACACTGTAATGTAAATTATTTAGCACTACTTTTCAGTAATAACTATCAAAGACTGACATCACCTAAATCCAGATAAATGTGATACAATATTAAGTCCTGTGTCCCAAAAGTGCTTTTCCAAAAAGCAACTGGACATTCTTGGGATTTTTTTCTTGAAAACATTTAGCTTTTTATCCAAGAAGTTTCTTTAGTTCTGAAGAAGCTTCTTCGATAAGAAGTGAAATGTTTTCAAGTAAAAAACCAAGGAAGTCCACTTGCCTTTTGGAAAAGCACTGTTGGGACAATGGTGATCTGGATGATTGAGAATCTCCACCGACATCCTGTGGTTTCAATTTGCATTGAAAAGTCCAGAAGAATCAAATAACTCGCATTCTTGCTATATAGTCCTCAGGAGGTCATCCAGGAGTAAAGCATCCAATACTTTTCAGTGTATGCCAAACCCAAACTGATTATTAGATCCTGTCTAAGCATCAATTTCCTCCAAAGTCACAGATCTTTTTAATGATGCAGCTGTTTAAATTCGAAGGATCTAATAATGGCTCCTTTAGTTCAGGGTGAAATTTAAGACTTTTTGAAGTTCTCACAGAGAACCAATGCTAATATATGCAATAGAGTGCACCCAACCACATGTCACTATGTAGCACTATGTCAGAAGCCAATGTGAGACCAATGAAGGAGAATATTTGTAGCTCAGGCTGACATAAGGGTGCTTGGTGCTCTCTGAGCTTAGTTGTTTTCTTGCAGACATTTCTAAACGTCTGCAAGAAAACACCAAGCTCAGAGATCATCAAGTACCCCCCAACACATGTGAGACTCAGCGCAGAGCAAGAAACACAAACTATGTGCAGTTAGGAAGCAGCTACAAAGAATTGCTAACAGACATACTCATCATTAAGATATCATACATTACTTCCTTCTATATACAAACATTTAAATTTACAAAATTTTACAATATGTAAAATGTTAGACCAATTGATGGGGATGACTGCATTTAAAATAATTTCCTCATATGGCTTAAGTTATTATTCATTTAGTGTATGGCATAGGCCATAGGGCTTAAGTGACAGTAGTGAATAAAAATTGGCTTACTTCTGAAAAGTCTACCTTTAAGTAATTACTGTGTGGGTAATACTAATACGACACCATATATTCATTTCTTTTATTTTTAATAAATTTACAGACATTTCTAAAATTCTGTTTTTACTTTGTCATTATTTAAATTTAAATAATAAAATTATGGGATACTGAGTATAGCTTAATCAGAAAAAATGAATTTCATCAACTAGAATTTTTTTTTTTTTTTGTTTACATTTATACCCCGCCCTTCTCCGAAGACTCAGGGCGGCTTACAATGT
Organism: Ahaetulla prasina; assembly: GCF_028640845.1. NCBI lineage: Eukaryota > Metazoa > Chordata > Lepidosauria > Squamata > Colubridae > Ahaetulla > Ahaetulla prasina. Next base: position 18,555,551 of record NC_080548.1, read on the forward strand.
ATAGGGCAATAGTCTCATTCTATTTGTATATATTTACAAAGTCAACTTATTGCCCCCCCAACAATCTGGGTCCTCATTTTACCTACCTTATAAAGGATGGAAGGCTGAGTCAACCTTGGGCCGGGCTCGAACCTGCAGTAATTGCAGGCTTTGTGTTCTTAATAACAGGCCTTACCAGGCAGAGCTAAATCAGGCTGTAGCATAACAAAATTGACAAAAGTGAAGGGGGTCTGAATACTTTCCTGTATTTTAAATTCAGGGATTTCATAGCTCTATTTGGAAAAGTACCCAAAGTTTCAAAGCACACATTGGGAACAGCTTGCAAACTGAATCAGATTTGGTCTCAAGTATGCTACCTGAGCCTTTACTAGAGTAGTTCATGATTCTACCTTACCCAATATCATTTTTAATCTAAGGTTGCTTGCTACGGTATATGGTGAGCCCCTTTTTTAAAAAAAAACCCTAATTGAAACTATTAAGCTATCATCCTAATTTCCAACTGTGGAGTTTAAATTATTTCCACATCAAAAAATCAGTAAGATATCCAAAAATTAGAGTAGTAATAATGTAATGTAATATGCTAAAAGCAACACGTTTAAGGGAGAAAGATATTTACAGACTATAATGCTCTGCTATTCATTTCATTAAAATTAACACAGCTGATCATTTTGCAAGGAACTATAATTTCATTCATAGAGGTTTATGTTAATCAGAGCAAATGAGAATCTTCATCACATATTTTACACTGAAATTCCACATAGCTTCAAATTTAGGTATCTGTTTTGGCAACATTAAATACATTTCCCAAGAAATTTTTTTAGTGTGGAACATTTGCATAGTGAAGGACTACTCAGTTTAGTTATGTCAAAACCTGACACAGGCCTTTTACAATCAAGAGATAAACACTCTGATTTCCTAACTCCCCCATATTGATGAGTATCACTGACCTGCAAGCCTTACATTGAATTAATTACCTAGTCATATAATTAGAAACAATTTTCAGTACTTAAGGTCTTAAGAAACAAGTTTGAAAAAAGATTGTGAAAGGGAAAAATATGACAGTGAATTTACCTCTTCCCTCTGTAAAGATATCCAGTACTGTATTCAGTGACAATTTCTATTGTTTTACTCTATGGCTTTTACTTACAGTATTAGCAACTTGGAGATCCTAACACAAGCTTAGACAAATCTTATGTTAGAAATGCAAGCCATAACTTCAATTTATTTCCTATGCATTATCACTATTAGTCTACACTAAAGGCTGGGAATTTCAAGACAGAAATTCCAGCAAAGAAAAATGTCTTTAAAAATATACAATTATTTCTGCTGAAAATGTCGCATGCACAATTACTGTGGCCAGCATTAACAATTCCCCTTATTTATTACTCAAAGTAATAAAACTACATTTAAATATGTTTTTCATCTGGATGTATGTTAGTTAGTACCAGGCTAGAACAGTTTCACTGAAGCAGCAATTTCATTTAAACTAATAGTTATGTTAAGCAATTCAATAAAGAATATATCAGATATCTCATTTATAGAAGATTAATGCATACATGTACATGTTTAGGCACATGTGTGTATACAGATGTTAATGTGAGTCTTGACACACTTTAAAAGTAAAAAGTTTATTAAGATTTAAACTTTTACACACCTCATTTCATTAAATGTATTAAATATTGCTCTATGTGTACAAAAGCACATAGGAAGCTCCAAACAATTAACTGAATATTATTACTAGAATTCCTTTCCTTTCAAGGGAGGGAGGGAGGGGAGAGGAGTCCCACAAAAGATCACAATGGTGCCACTTTTCAGAATCAATTGCATATATTTTTGATGTTTAAATACACACTCACATGTAAAAAACATTCTGCTGATGCAAGAAGTGAAATTTCATTTATACTGATTTTAATTTTGGACACAAAGTTCTGCTATTTATTTTTGTGGTTTTTTTATGATAAAAAAATATACAATCTACCTTCCAGGTACTATTCATTTGTATATTTCACATCAGTAATCCTGGCTATAGCAAGTGGGAATGAGTTCAGTTAGTTCTGACTATCATCAAGGAAGAGGACAATAGAAAAAAATGCAAAAATGTAATTCCTGGCATCCTACTAAAAGTTTTAAGAAAAGTATTTTGATGAAATTCTCAATAGCTGATGCCTTTCGGAAAAGATTATTATAAGACAATTATACAGACACAAAATTATAAATGGTGAGGTCATTAGGCCATGAAATATGGTTTATGAGAGTTCTTTATTACAGAGACACAGATATTCATAAAACATTTCATAACCCATGTGTCCCTTTCTGGGAATGTTTTAGTATGCCAACAAGGAGACAGATCAAATGTGAGTGGAATGATTGAAGAAGCAAGTGCTAATCCATGCCATCTTTTCTATAAACGGAACAAGAAAATGTTATGCCTCTCTATTCAGAATTAAAATCCAGGAACACGTCTCCAAGGACCTCAAACCAGGGATCCTGGGCTGCAAAACTCCAAACAAACACTGGATGGCAGCCAAGAGATACAATTTCCCCACTTTGCTGCCACCTGTTGATTGACCCCATTTTTATAGCCCAGCTCCGGATGCCTTATCCCAGATTTAAAAAAAGTAAAATTTTGCTCAATGATCAGATACAGGGTAAAGCCCAACACCTATCAACCAAAGAGAGCAAAAACCATCCTCACAAATATCATGATGCCCCCACCCGCTCAACTTTCACACCTCATGTGAAAGTGTGAGTGTAGCAGCCTTTTTCACGCACATCCTTTCCAAATAACCGCGGTGGTTGGGGGAAATAACAGAACAGCAGAGTTGGAATCTCAAAGGTGTTTTTTCAGGAGGCAACTGTACTTTGTTTTTCTTTTCTTTTCTTTGAAGATGTTTCCTTTCTCATCCAATAAGCTTAGATAGATACAGATTAACAGAGTTGGAAAGAACCTTGTAGGAAGAACTCTGGGAGTTGAAGTCCACAAGTCTTAAAGGGACCAAGGTTGGAGACCCCTGGATCTAGTCCAATCCCCCCCCCTCCCTAAGCAGACCCTACACCATTTTTTTCTTCAGCTCTGACAGGACAGTGTCAGAGGGGGGGCAGTGTCAGTGCTGAAGAAGCTTCTTGGATGAGAAGCAAAATGTCTTCGAAAACAACAAGAAGAAAGTCCAGTTGCCTCCTGAAAAAGCACCTTTGGGACAACCATGTCCTGGATGACTGAGAATCTCTACAGACTTGGAAGGAACCTTGTAGGTCATCTAGTCGAATCCTCCCCCTCCCTAAGAAGACCCTAAACCATTTTCTTCTTCAGCTCTGAGGGCAGTGAGGGGGGGGGAGCAGCGTCAGTGCTGAAGAAGCTTCTTGGATGAGAAGCGTGAAGTCTTCAAAAAAAAAAAAACCACAAGAAAAAAACAAGAAAGTCCAGTTGCCTCCTGAAAAAGCACCTTTGGGACAATTCCCGGATGACTGAAAATCTCTACCGACTTGGAAGGGACCTTGGAGGTCTTCTAGTCCAACCCCCTTCGCTTTCGAGCAGGAAACCGTAAGCCTGGGCCATTTCAGACGAGACGGTTGTCCAATCTCTTCTTCAAAACCTCCACTGTTGGGGAGGAGCACCCGCAACTTCTGGGGGCAAGTCGTTCGGCTGAAGGTCGGTAGCAGCCCAACCCCGTCCAACCAAGAGCGGCCATCCAGTTCAGGAAGGCCTCAAGGCTGGGGACGGGGCTGTCACTTAACACCCCCATCCCCCACGCAACCAGGCTGAGGAAAAAGAGCATCAGTTGAGCGAGGCTGCTTCCTCTGCTTGACGTTTGTTTGGTTTATGTCATAATAGCCATTTAGGAGGTGTGGGGGGGGGGACGGCGGGAAAGCAGCTCGTCCTGAGAGAACTTGCGACGCTCCTTCCAACTAAACTCCCCAACCGGTTTTAGCCCCCAAAGGGTCGCGAACCGGCCACTGGGGAAGGGTCAAAAAGAGCAGCCGCCGAGCCGCCAGAAGGGAAAACCTCCCCCTTTCTCCTTCCCCACCGTGCTTGTCTTCCCTCGTCTCTGCCCTGAGGCGGGAGGGGGGGGACACACGACACGACACCGTCGCCCCCCCCCCACACACCCCGGGCTTCTCCCCTTCAGGCACAAAATGGCGGGAGGAAGCGCAGCCTAACGGTGAGAGAGGGGCGCTCGGCGGGTGGAGTGGAGGACGGGAAAAATGGTTTTTAGGGGGAGAGAAGGCCAAGCAAGTCCTTCGGCGGCTGCCTCGCCCGGAGTCCCTTCTCCATCCCGCACCGAAGTTCAAACTCCAAAAAGTTCTGGGACAAAAGGTGGGGGGAAAGGAGAAGAGCGCCCCCCCTCCGCTTCCCCCACTTGGTACGCTCTAACTTTCCCCTGTCAGTCCCCACTTTCTTTTGACTCACCTCCTCCGCCTCCCCTCGGCTCGATTCTTCGCCTTTAAACTCCCACAACAATTTTTTTTTTAAACGAGCGCAGCTCGGAACAGCCAAGACGCATGCGCGGAATAACTGGGGCGCGGGCCGTTCCGGCCGGCTTGTGGAAGAACCGAAGAGATGAAGAGGCCGGAGGAGGGAGGGGGGCGCACGCGCCAGCTGAGCCTGGGCGCATGCGCGTCATGGCCGGAGTGCTTTATTTTGGCGGGCGCGGCTCGGGATGGAGGAGACTCACCTGGAGCGTCAGTCGTAGGGATGCGCGGGGGGGGGGGGGAGAAAAGCACCGCACTTCGACACGGGAGTTAGGCGCAGAACGGGCCCTTGGGCTTCGATGTAATCCGTCCAGGGAAGCCTGCCCCCGGACTAAAAACAGATTACATAAAAGGCTGATCGATTCGGGGCTTGCAGGAAAGCAGCTCGTCTGTTGCTTGCGGCAAAAAATAATCCCTATCACCAGGGCTGTTCACACAAATTATTCCTCCCCCTCATCATTACCATCATCCTTTTAGGCCTACATCTCCTGCCCTCTCTCTCTCTCTCTCTAAGGACCCCACAGCAGTTTGTGGGAGAAGAGTGAAAAAGTCTTAATATAAAACTGACAAATCAACCATACTTGCAATAAAACAGAAAATTTTTGAAGTGCTTCTTTAAATTAAAAAAAAAGTCAAAATAATAGACAACTGGCCTGAGGCTATGGAGTTAGATGGTGGTGTAAAATACTGAATGTGAACAGATTGGATCTGTGAAAATGGTTCTGTGCTAAAAACAAGTTGATTTCAATATTCTTAATTCTTACTTTGGTCAACTAGCTACCCTTCAAAGGAATCAAAATGTGTATATCTTCTAGAGCTGGACATATAAAAGATAGCTCTCTAACTCCCACTAATAGATTTTGCTTTGCTGTTCAGAAACTTTGTCATGTGGCAGCTAACACATATACATACTATATGCCACAGATGGCTAGGAAGAAGCACCACCACCATCTGAAGTCAAGACAACAAAGAATAGAAAAAAGTCTAAAAGACAGTTACAAAAAAAAATCTTCATAGAGATGGAAATTATCTGAAGGTACCTTTGATCAAAGCCTTTGAGATCTTTAAAAGCTATCCTCGAGATACTTAATTGTGCCTGGAATTCTTGTTACAGGCAGTCTTTTCAGAATTCAAATCATATATATATATATATATTATTATTATTATTATTATTATTATTATTATTATTATTATTATATGCAAGCACCTGCCAACATTTTTGCTGCTGCACCCTGGACATAGTTTATGAAGAAAACTTCAAAAGTAGCCTTTTATCTTATTACTATTATTATTATTATTATTATTATTATTATTATTATTATTATTATTATTATTATTATTATTATTATTATTATAATTATTATTATTATTATTATTATTATTATTATTATTATATGCAAGCACCTGCCAACATTTTTGCTGCTGCACCCTAGTCCTTCTCCCTTTAAGAAAACCAAGAAGCACCAGCTGAAAGGAAAACTCAGAGCAGCCTTCTAATGGCTGTTACAAAAGTAACAGAAACACTTAAGTAGAGCCATTAAGATAAGGGGAATTGGGCTAAAAATAAGTTCTCCAAGGTAAACTGAAACTCCCTTTTTCCTGCCCTGACAGGATTAAACCCCAAGGACAGGGAAAACAAAAGACTTGGGACCAAGATTTACCTAGGAAAACAAACCCCAGGGCAATCAGAAACACATCAAAATCCATCAAGCTGCAGGAGCTTCAAAGGGGAATTAAGCATAAAAGGCTCAGATTCACACTCCCAAACTGCTCGCAAGCCAGGAACGCTCCAGCTGTGTCACTTTTTGCTTCTTGCCTTCCTACATTAAAAGAATTCCACTTTCTAGAGCTGGCTTCTGCATCCATTTCTTTTCAGCATCTGTGGTTTGTCCCAGCTGGGAACAAACGGGAAATTTCTTCCAACAGTGCATCAATATGAACAAAACAAGTTGCTGAACTGATACTAAACTGGGTATAAAATTTAATCCAGAAACACATCCAGAACTGATTAAATCGAGAACTGATAAAAATCACCCAAGTCTGTCACCTTGCTAACCCATATTCCCTTGATAGAATCACTAGCACTATATTCCTTATCCAACTTATTACTGTTTCAGATCATTATTATTGCTTTGGGAACAGATGGACAAGAAATATTGCTGCATGTCATACTGTGACGAGACCTACCCACCCCCATTCCCCTGATGATATATCTCAACAGTTTAATGTAGATAGTAAAATAACCTGGGATACAAGTGAACTTTTAAAAAATTATATGTCATAATTTTACTAGCTTTTATAATGGCACAGATGTCTCTTCGTTTTGTTTTCTGCTCTCCCTTTTGAAAAGAAAAAAAAGCCAAGAATCATAGTGGGGATTCAATACATTTATTAGGCTAAATTAGTTTTTGAGTGGGTTTGAACATAATTAATCTTAATTTAGCACTGAAAAAAAATCACACTTGGCAGTAGTTGACATGATGTATGGTTTAGCTAGGCATACCAGAACTGGCTTGTAAAACTTTGGGTGACCACCAGAAAAGCAGTAACAAATATTTCCCACATAATTTTGCTGCCATCTCAGTGGTGTCTGGATTCCTAAATCCAGATCTAGTAGCCCTACTTAGCATTTTGTATGAAGATAAATGTTCACCTCTGCATTTACACGTTCTAGAAAGAAGATCTTCCTGTTTAAAGCAGCAGTCCAGAATCTTTGCAGCTTGGCTGCCCGGCTGGCGGAGGGGGAGAAGGGAACTGGGCCACTCTTGTGGTGGGCCAGCATGCATGCATGTGCACACCTATCCACCTCATGTGCAAATGGAGCTGCATGTGCACTGCCCTGCCGCTTGCATGAGTGGAGCTGCGTGTGTGTGTGTGTGTGTGTGTGCGCACGCACAGACCCACCTCTCACGCAACCTGGTTCCGAATAAGCTAAGGCTGGTAGTTGTGAACGCCTGGTCTAAGGGACTATTTAGAATGCATGGCTGATGGTTTCATAGCCTTAATCTCACAATCATTTTCATTACAAGTCAAAATGTTCTGTGACATGTTTTGAGTAGTCATAGGTATGAAAAAATTATTTATTTATTTATATCCCACATTTACTAGTTTTGCAAATAATTCAAGGCGACAAACATATATCCAACACATCTTCCTCCTCCTATCTTCCCCACAACAACAATTTTGGGAGCTGAATTGGGCTTAGAGAGTGATAATGACTGGCCCAAGGTCACTCAGCTGGGTTTCACAGCTAAGGTGGGTGTTCGGTCCCAGCTGACCAAACATGACAAACCCTCTGAAGTGAATTCAAAGATTTCTTTATTTGGAGTGCCAGCAGCCCTGGCAAAAAATTTCTCTCTCATCGCAGGCTAACAAGTGTGTCCAGCTGGAAGATGAATAGTTGTTTGCCACATCTATTCATCTCTGCCCACTGCCTTTTATTTCCTGAGCTACAGTGGGGCTTCGCTAGCAGCGGAGGCTCTTCCTTCCCAAGGATTGGCCCACGGATTTCCACTGCTCTCCTCTCCTCTGCCTTCTGCGTATCCATGCCTCAGGCACTGGCCCCAGCTTTTTCCAGATTCACTTAAGAATAGAATAGAATTCTTTATTGGACAAGTGTGATTGGACACACAAGGAATTTGTCTTGGTGCAAACTCTCTCAGTGTACATAAAAGAAAAGATACATTCGACAAGAATCATAAGGTTAATATGATAGATTTAATGATAGTCATAGGATACAAATAAGCAATCAAATCATACTAGGAAACAATATAAATCGTAAGGATACAAGCAACAAAGTTACAGTCATGCAGTCATAAGTGGGAGGAGATGGATGATAGGAACGATGAGAAGATTAATAGTAATAGTAATATAGACTTAGTGAATAGTTTGACAGTGTTGAGGGAATTATTTGTTTAGCAGTGCGATGGCGTTCGGGAAAAACTGTTCTTGCGTCTAGTTGTTCTGCTGTGCAATGCTCTTTAGTGTTGTTTTGAGGGTAGGAGTTGAAACAGTTTATGTCCAGAATGCAAGGGGTCTGTAAATATTTTCACAGCCCACTTTTTGACTCGGGAGTACACAGGTCCACAATGGAAAGCAGGTTGGTAGCCATTGTTTTTTCTGCAGTTCTAATGATCCTCTGAAGTCTGTGTCTGTCTTGTTGGGTTGCAGAACTGAACCAGACAGTTATAGTGGTGCAGATGACAGACTTAATAATTCCTCTGTAGAACTGTGTTATTAATTTAAGAACTGCAGTTATTCGCTTAACAAATGTGGTAAGAAAAGTCATAAGATGAGTAAACTCACTTAACTACCTGTACTTCTGAAGCATCATATTTTTGCTCTTTTTCTACTAGTTCAAAATGTTTATCTTCAAAATTAGAAATGTTCTGTTCCCCAGTTAAAAAAACAACATTCCCCTCCCTCGCTTAAATGCTGTCCTTCTCCATCTCTAAACCTTTTGAGTTTTAACAGAGAAAAATAAAACCCTAGGGAGATATGAAGCTGGGGCAATTTCAAGGAAATTGAATTTACAGATGAGTTAGTGAGAAGTTAAAGGTTTGACTGATATAAATAAAAAATATCCTTGATTGCCAAATAGTTATGAAACCGCTATTAACATTCACAGAAAACATCTTTTGCCTAATTTGCAAGTCTGATTTGAACATAAGATCCTGATTCTGCATATTGTTAGACACATTTTTATACAGGTAAATTTCTACCCATGTACACACATTTAAATAAATAAATATATTACACATTTGTCCATTTAAATATATTCCGAACTAGTTGGATCTAGGTTTGACCATATATAGAAAACTCCCACTGAATTCACTGGAAACTATTTTTTCTTACCCCAAAGATGCTTTTCAAAAGGCAACTGGACTTTCTTGATTGTTTTTTCCCCCCTTGAAGATATTTCACTTCTCATCCAAGAAGCTTCTTTAGTTCTGGCTGAATGGGCTGCTGAACACCCAGATACAGGCAGTTACGGTGGGGTAAAAAAGTATTTAGTCAGCCACCAGTTGTGCAAGTTTTCCCACTGAAAAAGATGAGAGAGGCCTGTAATTGTCATCATAGGTATACCTCAACTAGGAGAGACAACATGAGAAAACACATCCAGAAAATCACATTGTCTGATTTGTAATGAATTTATTTGCAAATTATGGTGGAAAATAAGTATTTGGTCACCAACAAACAAGCAAGATTTCTGGCTCTCACAGACCTGTAACTTCTACTTTAAGAGGCTCCTCTGTTCTTCACTCATTACCTGTATTAATGGTACCTGTTTGAACTTGTTATCAGTATAAAAGACACCTGTCCACAACCTCAAACAGTCACACTCCAAATTCCACTATGGTGAAGACCAAAGAGCTGTCGAAGGACACCAGAAACAAAATTGTAGACCTGCACCAGGCTGGGAAGACTGAATCTGCAACAGGCAAGCAGCTTGGTGTGAAGAAATCAACTGTGGAAGGAATAATTAGAAAATGGAAGACATACAAGACCACTCATGATCTCCCTCGATCTGGGGCTCCATGCAAGATCTCACCCCGTGGGGTCAAAATGATCACAAGAACGGTGAGCAAATATCCCAGAACCACACAGGGAGACCTAGTGAATGACCTGCAGAGATCTGGGACCAACATAACAAAGGCTATCATCAGTAACACACTACACCGCCAGGGACTCAGATCCTGCAGTGCCAGACATGTCCCCCTGCTTAAGCAGTACATGTCCGGGCCCGTCTGAAGTTTGCTAGAGAGCATTTGGATGATGCAGAAGAGGATTGGGACAATGTCATATGGTCAGATGAAACCAAATTAGAACTGTTTGGTAGAAACTCAACTCGTCGTGTTTGGAGGAGAGAGAATGCTGAGTTGCATCCAAAGAACACCATACCTACTGTGAAGCATGGGGGTGGCAACATCATGCTGTGGGGCTGTTTCTCTGCAAAGGGACCAGGACGACTGATCCGTGTAAAGGAAAGAATGAATGGGGCCATGTATCGTGAGATTTTGAGTGCAAACCTCCTTCCATCAGCAAGGGCATTGAAGATGAAACCTGGCTGGGTCTTTCAGCATGACAATGATCCTAAACACACCGCCTGGGCAACGAAGGAGTGGCTCCATAAGAAGCGTTTCAAGGTCCTGGAGTGGCCTAGCCAGTCACCAGATCTCAACCCCATAGAAAACCTTTGGAGGGAGTTGAAAGTCTGTGTTGCCCAGCGACAGCCCCAAAACATCACTGCTCTAGAGGAGATCTGCATGGAGGAATGGGCCAACATACCAGCAACAGTGTGTGAAAACCTTGTGAAGATGTACAGAAAACGTTTGACCTCTGTAATTGCCAACAAAGGATATATAACAAAATATTGAGATGAACTTTTGATATTGACCAAATACTTATTTTCCACCATAATTTGCAAATAAATTCGTTACAAATCAGACAATGTGATTTTCTGGATGTGTTTTCTCATGTTGTCTCTCCTAGTTGAGGTATACCTATGATAACAATTACAGGCCCCTCTCATCTTTTTCAGTGGGAGAACTTGCACAACTGGTGGCTGACTAAATACTTTTTTACCCCACTGTACGTTGATGACCCTACACAAAAGGTGCCAGGTTTTGACCTTCCTCATCAGCATTAGTCAACTCTGAACAGGATCCGTACCCAACATGGTGTCTGCCAAGACTCATTGTTTAAGTGGGGTCTTGTCTCTACCCCTCAGTGTGACTGTGGTGCTCCGCAACAAAATATCCATCACATTGTGTCCGAATGTCCATCAAGAGCTTACACAGGCCCAATGTCTAATATTTTTCAACATAGACCAATCTGCCCTTGAATGGCTGAGTGGACTGGATATTAACATTTGAACTACTTTAAGTCCATGTATTTGCCATATGCTAAATAAATGAATAAAGTTCTGACTGAATGGTGAGGAATGGAAGGATTATATTCCTTAGCAGTCATCTGGTCATTAGAACTCTTAGCATTCTGAAGGTCAATCATTAGTACTGAGAGTTGTTGAAGTTACTTGGGGATTTATTTGTGCTCTCAGTTTTTTCCTGAATATAATCCTAAAGCCATATAACCACTAAAACTAGTGGTGAAATCCTCTGGTCTGCTACTGATTCTGTGAGTCTGCTACTGGGTGCATGCTTTGCGCGCCTGAGGTACGTCCACGCAGCACTGAAAAAGGAACATTTTGAAGCCTTCCGAGTCTGCAAAGGTAAATAGAACAGCGAGGGGGGTGGAATCCGCTGTGCCACGTGATTTAGATTAGCTAGAAAGCAGGAAATCTGATGATTCTAGCTAATATAAATTGTGTGTCACAGCTGATTGTCACCCAGCTGATTGTTGGAAATACCCGTTTGCCCGAGCCGGTAGCATTTTTTACTACTGGTCGGAACCAGTAGCATTTCATCTCTGACTAAAACCCTAATGATATTCGGACATTTACCTTTTATCCTAATAATCTAGTTTCAAAGGTGCTTTTTCAGTTCAGGTTTTTTTCCTTGAGGAAGACGTTTCATCCAAGAAGCTTCTTCAGTTTTTTACTGAAAGACTGAGATGACCTGGATGACTGAGAATCTCCATAGACATCTAGTAGTCTAGTGTTATAAAACTTGCTAAGTGACAGCAGATGGTTGATCTTGGCTGCTGCCAAAAAGCGAAGCATAGTTGGGCTTCCTTATCATGTGGATGAAAAACAATCAGGAAATTCTTGGGCTGTAGGCTAAATTGGAGAATAAAAAAAAACATTGTGGAAGAAAGCAATGTTGTATAATGGCCAGGAAAACCACACAAAGTCCTACAAGGTCGAACTCAACTACAAGAAGACTGGATGTGTTGTCTTATACCAGAAGTCCCCAGATCCCTGGTCCATGGACTGGCCAGCATGACTAAATACCGAAGGTGCACGGAGTGCTGTTACCTTCCCACCAAAGTGATCCCTATTTTTCTACTTGCATTTTTTACGTGCTTTCGAACTGCTAGGTTGGCAGAAGCTGGGACAAGTAACAGGAGCTCATCACATTATGCGGCACTAGGGATTCAAACCGCTGAACTGCTGATCGACCAGCTCAACGTCCTAGCCACTGAGCCACTTGATTAGATCCTTATGCTCCCAAATATTACAACTTGCCTTATCGAATTAGGAGTTGATGTGGAAGACTTTATTTGCTCTCAGGCCTTCATTAGTGGTGAGAGAAAGAAGAAAAAAACACCTCAAAGTGAGTGGGACATTTCTATTCTTTCACTGGCATTCAGAAAAGTCAAAATGCTCTGAAAGAAATTTTTGCATTTTGTACATGCTTCTATGATTTGCACTTGCTTATCTTGGAGATACACTGAGAAAAATACCAGATTTGTCAACAGCCTGCTGAGGTTTATTGGACTTCAACCAGAGGTGGGTTTCAGCAGGTTCTGACCAGTTCTGAAGAACCGGTAGTGGAAATTTTGAGTAGTTCAAAGAACTGGTAGTAAAAATTCTGACTGGCCCCACCCCCATCTATTCTCTGCCTCCCAAATCCCAGCTGATTGGGAGGAAATGGAGATTTTACAGTGTCCTTCAATGGTGGGTTTCAAATTTTTTTACTACTGGTTCTGTGGGTGTGGCTTGGTGGGCATGGCATGGCTTGGTGGGTGTGACAGGGGAAGGATACTGTAAAATCTCCATTCCCATCCCACTCCAGGAGAAGGATACTGCAAAATCCCCATTTCCTCCCTATTAGCTGGGACTCGGGAGGCAGAGAATAGATGGGGTCGGGGCCAGTCAGAATTTTTACTACCGGTTTTCCGAACTACTCAAAGATTCTGCTACCGGTTCTCCAGAACTGGTCAGAACCTGCTGAAATCCACCTCTGGTTTCCTTCTCCTGCTATGCCCACCAAGCCACACTCACAGAACCTATAGTAAATTTTTTTGAAACCCACCAGTGACTTCAACGACTTTTGAACAATTGGATTATAGAGTTCTGAATTTAATGTATTGCTACTAGAGCTTTAAAGCTGAACAACTTGAATTTCCGCACTTTTATCTTCTACTAATCAAGCGTACAAAAAAACCCTCCAGATCCAAATCTAGTGTTGAGTTATTGAAGATATTTTCTCAGATAAATTGCCTTGCTCCTGAATGAAAATGGTAGCACAGACAGAATCTTAACTGTATTACATCAAATTACCCTTTAATTTTTAGACCATTAAAAGCAATCTTACCCCAGTGCTTTTGAAATATTCAAGATGCACAAAGTAAATAGGCATGTAGTTTTTTTTAAATGTTGATTTCCACCACTAGGTGGAAATATGAGCAAAGTATTATTTTGTCCTCTCTTCTTCAGATTTTCTTAGTCACCAGGAGGGAAAAATAAATCAGTACTTAACCATAGCTTCATTGCTGTCCTTTCCTGAATTATGAAAAATACTTTCTCAAAGAATATTTTTTTCAAAGAGGGTTTTTTGAAGCTAAGAGAGATAAGGTTTTGTATTTCGCATCTATCTTCACAAAAGCCATTAAATTCTTATCACAGATTGTTTACAGTCTCAAGGTTCGGCATATATAAACAGGCAAATGTAAATGTCTTCCATGTTTTTTCTTCTCTTGAACACATTGGAGAGACCAAATTTTCCTTAAATCTAAGCCTTTTTTTTTAATTATTATTCCACCAAGGTCTGCTGAAAACAGATAAGAGGAAAACTCAGTAGTGTAACTGATTCACGTTTAGTCCTGAAACTCAGTATCTTCCCCCACTCTTTTCTTAGCCCAATATATGTCACAGGGTGGTATTGGAGAGAAAATTAGAGAGATCCCATGTAAGCCACCTTTAATTCTCGGAGAAAAGATGAGATAGAAATTTAAGAACTCTTCTCCCCAGGGTTGTCCTTCAGATGACATTGACTTCAACTCACACAATCCTTACCCACCGTGACCAATTGCTAATTAGTAAAGATGCAGCTTAAAGTTTTTAACATAATCTGGCTACTCGCTTTTTCCCAAATCTCTTGGAAGCAGCCTTTGAAAAGAGCCCAATGGACTTGTCTTGGGAGAAATGAAGAGGGTTGTTTTTTTTTACAGCTATACCATATATCCTAAGGTCATATGCAGGGGTGAAATTCTACCGGTTTGGATGAACCGCTAGGGATTATGGGCATCAGTTTGCCGGAACGAGTAATAATACCCGTCCTTGGCCCCACCCAAGCCCGGCTGGTCACTGCTCACCTCTTCTGACCGCTCGATATTCCACAGAATTCAATGTTAAATGCAGCAGAGAGAATGCTAACTTTTCTTCCCTCCATTCAGAACAGAGCTGCTGCAGCCTGTCCCTTTAAGGTAGTCCCCAGGAGGGGAGGGATGGAGCCGTTTTTGTGAAAGGCAGGAAAATGGGGAAGGGGATTTTCCTGCCTGTCATCCATTCCTCAATCTCAGCACAGACTGAGGGAAGGATGGTAGGCAGGAATATTCCCCTCCCCATTTTCCTGCCATTTGCGACAAGGAGTGGCTGGCAAGGGAGGCTGGTGAGGAGCCCCTGGATGTGAGTGATGTTGAGTTGGCCACGCCCACCCAGTCATATGACCTCCCAACAACCCATGCCCACAGAACCAGTACGGGAAATTTTTAAATTTCACCTCTGGTCATATGTATATACCTGTTGTGCCTCGTCCTCCTCAGCCAGGCCCCTCCCGGGCCTGTTATCAGACTCCGAGTCTGATAATGAAGATGAATGGCCTGTCATGCCTCCAGCCCCCGGCCCTGGCCCCATGCCCGAAGAGGAGTCAAGGAGTGAAGAGAAACCCAATACAGCTAACTCATAGTGTGTGTTCCTTCGACGCAGCCATCAGAGCAGGAAGTCAGCCAAGTGGTGCAATTACCCAGACCTGCTCCCTCTGACCCCTCCCTTTCCCAGATGCCGACAGTAGAGACAGCTGAAGACAATTCAGGGTGGGAGGATCCTTGCTTCGGGAGATCTGAGAGGCGACGCCAGCAGAAGGAAGGGTGAAGCAGGCCTGGATAAATGCTGAGTCATGGAGCCACACCCCACAGCCTATATAAAGGACCTGCTTTTGGCATTCCAACCTTGAGTCAAGCAAAGTCTCATCTAGTTTGCTGAAGTCACAACTTGGACTCCTGCCTGCCCTGAGAAACCTCGAAGGAATTTGGCAAAGCTGCAGAGGCTTCGTTGCCACGTTTGATACGGACTTCCTTGACCCGGTCGTTGGAGGGAGAGGGGGACATGACAATACCATATATCCTTAGGTCATGCGTTAGAATGTATAACTAAGGAGAGTAACATCAAATGAATTCAGGCATCAAGGCAGTGCAAAATCTTGGAGAATAAATGGAACCATTTGGGGGAAGAAGGGGGAAATCTCTCAGTGGATAGAATAATGGAGCATGAATTTACATGGTCGGAATTAAGCTTGCTAATGGAAGCTTTTATGTAACAAAAGGATTATTTGCCTTCCGAAGTAATTTCAATGTGCTGCCAGAGCAGAATGAAGTTACCTATGGAACTGAAGATAACAGCTGCTGGAGGCTCAAGGCTGCTGCAGAGCAGTTAGGTGTTTGTATAGTTTAAATGGCTTTGCTACATACAACAAAAAAATTACCAAAGAAAAGAAAAATAGATTTGGGATTTGCTTGTTCATTTAAAAAAAACCCATCTAGCTGGACTTTTTAAATAGAAAGCAACAGCCTGAATGCTAGGAATTTTTGGGACTCATTAAATAAATTTTACTAGGAAATGAAAGAGATTTTTCAGAGGTGTGATCTTGTTCCATGCTTTTTATCCTCTTTTATACCCTATTTTTTTATGGAAGTGAAGGGCACAAAGCATGAGGATAAGCAGAGAAACATCAGTTAGAACTATTAATTGGTGGGACAACTTGCCTCCAGAAGTTGTGAATGCTCCAACATGGTTAAGGAAACTAGATGGATAGATCCATAATTTGAGGATATGAGGAAAACTTTATCAGAACTACAATTATTACACAGATTGTTTCCCCACAAGTTCATATTTTTCCCTCCCCCCAAGTGGTGGAGGAATTTGTGTAGCAAAAGGACAATCATTATTTTTTTGTTAAATCATTAAATGTCAGAAGTCTTTGCAGCAAATTCGGCCTATGATGGGCTGCATGATTGAATTGACACTCTTGTACATTTTTTTAGGGGACAAAGCAACGTAGCTTAAAAGCATTACAACAACCGGTCAAGCAAAAATAGTCTTTATTCAAATTTAATGGAAACAGGGGTCACTGTACTTTTGCAAGATGGGGAAAAATAAAAAATATAAAACAAGGATATTGTCACAATACCAGAATGTGGAGCTCTACTTTTGTTTCTTCCCTTCCTATAGTTTACTGTAGGTATCTATTTTCCTGACTGTGCTATTCACATACTCTGCAAGTCCAAAATATGAAACAAAAAAAAAAAAAGTATTATGAAATTTAAGACTTTGCACTTTTCACTAAATGGCATACATCAAGGGGCATTAATTTTAAGGGCAAATTGTTGAAATTACCATACCTACCTAGGAGTCATCATTCCAATCTTAGAAGCCCATCAATGCATTGCTCCTTCTCTATGGCTGTTCTGGAAATCTAGGATGATGCACCGTACCTGAAGAAAACCCTCGGCTTCTAGTACCAGAACGTGCAACAGAGAGGGAGCACTGGACTTACACTTACAAACACACCATTTTGGGGGGGGGGATTAAAAATGTACAGCAGTGACATGTGTTCTACTCCAATCACTTGTGCTACAACTACCAAACATGTACAAAAGACTTCTCATAGAGCTCTAAATGTGGGTTGCAGCAAGTTTAAGATCTGGACCGAGATCGCGACCTAGATCGAGAATGTGACCTAGAAGCGGATCTCGATCTAGACTTCGACTGGGATCTTGTTTTTGAAACTGATTTGGATCTGGACCGAGATTCTGATTTGACATTTTTAGATTTGGAATTTGATCTTGATCTTGATCTACAACTGGTGTCCATTTCCTCACCCTCGCCTTTGGCGTCTTTCGGGTCAGGTTCTGTTTTTATACGCTCTTTTTCCTTGGATTGAGATCGAGACCTAGACCTGGACCTGGACCTGGACCGCTCTTGATCTTCTCTCTTTTTCTTCTTGCTACTAGACTTGCTGTCATGTTTATTCCTTCTCTTGTTTCTCTCATTTCTGCTGTGACTCCTGCTCCTGCTCCTACTAGCCTCCCTGCTCCTCTTCCTACCTTTCCTTTTGTCCTTGCTCTTGCTACGGCTTCTACTCCTGCTCCTTTCTTTACTCCTGCTCCTTCCCTTGCTGACACTCTTCTCTCTCTCTTTGCTCCGACTGCCCCTTACGCTTCTCCTTTCCTCCCTTTCTACCCTCTCTTTACTGCCACTCCTACTGCGGCTTTTACTCTTACTCTTTTCCTTGCTGGGACTTCTGCTTTTTGCTTGGTGGTCACCATCATTTTGAACTATATCCTGTGGTTTGTCTTTACTTTTACTTCGAGATTTCTCGGCGCTTCTACTGCGGCTCCTGCTTTTATCATCTTTACTTGGACTCCTGCTTTTTTCCTTTTGGCCTCTGCTATGACTTTTGCTCCGACTGCGGCTCTTGCTTCTGGAATGAGATCTAGACCTGGTAGTCAAAAAGAAAAAGAAAAAAAAAAGTAGAAAGTTTTGCAGGTATGCCATGATTTGGTAGCGCCATATCTTTTATCTTGTAATTCAGCAGATGTCTCAGGCAGCTCAAACTTCAGACTGTAAATATGCTGACTACTTAAATAACACTGTTTCACGATTAGGATTTCAATGCTATTCTAAATGTTTAATAAACCCCTGCATCCCACTGTGTAAGGCATATAACTTTTGATTACAACACTGTGTAAATTGTTCCTAAAGAGCAATTATTACAACACTACCAACTTTTTAAAGAATGCATGTTACTGGAGCATAAGCTTAAATTGTATCCATTATTAATTAAACTTTACTGTACCTGGATCGCGATCTGCTCTTTGAATGGCTGCTTTTACTACTGCCACTACGACTCCTGCTTTTACGGGAATGTCTGCTTCGAGAGCGAGACCTGGAGGTAATACAATCGTGTCACAGTTGTTAAGCCACCATGGGCATTCAAGAGAATCAGCTGAGCATGGCACAGAAATCCCCTTTCAAGCTGCATAATACAGCACAACAGAAGGCGCCACCTCCCTAGAGCATTTCTGAGACAGCATAGTTCTGGTCTATATATTGTTAGGAAGTCTTAACAGGTTTTTTTTTGCAAATGGGCTCCATAAAGCCTTCTAATGTCAGAGATAAGATCAGTTTCATTAAGTGTGGAGGAAAACAAAAGGCAGCTTTGACAAAGATGTAAAATAAAAGAGAATGCAATTGTGGTCAGGGGGATCACTGGAATAAGAAAAGAAAGCAGGAGGATGTAAGTTGTTTAGGTAATAATTTTGTGAGAACTCAAATTACAAAGACTACAAGGCTTTTCCAACAGCTTTACCTTGCAGAGAAAGATCCAATCTGTTTTTTATCTTCAAGAAAAGTTGTGCATTATTTAATAGACAGTTTCCAAGCTTTTAGGGAAAACCATTTTTGTACATTAAAATGTTTCTGCATGACCTGGAACCCTTCATTAGAAGGGTTCCAACTGATATACTATGGAGTTAAAAGCTGTTCAGTACTACTTAAGTGTTGACCTGAACATGTGAAGGAAACTCTTGAACAAAACTCAAGATATTGATCAGCCTTAGCTATTATTCTCTGCAATAACTGGTAATAACCTTCCAGGCTATTTTTCAAAATTTTATTTAAACATGCCAGGCAGTGATTTTGTGACATTTTACAACCTAAATATATGTTCCGCCAATAAGATATTGCCATTCTTATGTTGGATCCGGCTTCTGATTCTAGCTTGCAAGATTGTACCATATTTATATATTTGTAAATAAAAAATAAAATGTATCAACATTTTCAATATAGTAAAAGATGGCTTCAAAACACAGTTGTTCAGTTTCACCAGGTTCCAGCTTTCTTATACAGAGATCCTCAATTCATATAATTTTCCCATATTAACTCCATTATCTGCTTCTCTGTAGGCCAGCTTTATAGCAGTGACTCTGGGAAAGGATCATACATCCCTTTCCTCAGATAGGTGATTTATCTGCTCCCTCAAATGAAAAAGCTATGGCTTGCCTCAAAGGCAAATGGAGGCTGGAGATATAGATTCCATATGTATAAACTTCACTGTCCTGGTTGCTCAACAGTATAATACCAAGTCATAACTTGGCATTATTCTTGAACCATGCCTCTTTTTTCTTTATCACCAGCACAACTCATTATCCCAATTTCAGTTCACTGCTTTTCCTGCAAATGAATATCCTGTTATTTTTCATTAACTATTCTTAACTATTGCCCTAGTAGGCATGATATTATGAACAAACTTACCTTGAATGAGTACGACTTCTGGAGTAAGAACGGCGGCGCCTGGACCCAGGCCTGTCTTCCACTAGTCTTATCTTTCTACCATTTACTTCTGTCCCATCCAGTTTTTCAAGGGCTCTTTTCATGTCTGAATAAGATTTGAATTCAATCACACCTTCGTTTTTTCTCCCCTTGTGTGCATCAGCATATGTCACTTCACCTGCCTGACGCATATAATCCTAAAAACAGATATAAGGTTTCAGTATCTTTGTCTAACTCTGATGCTGCTACAAATGAAAAAATCAGACACATATATACATATGCACACCTGGTCATGTCCCGATATGCGCATGCAGTATCTGTATATCTAAAACAAATTACTGATTTATTGATCAAGATTTTCTCAATTCTATATATCTACTAGGTGTCATAAATAATTACTAATTTTACCTAAAATATCAACACCCTTGCTTTTCAGGGCATCATTTTTGAAGAATTTTAAAAGGAGAGAACAGGATAAGAAATTGGGAAGAGGGCAAAAATGGAGGTACTTATAAAGGCTGGAGTTTGCAAGGTGGAAACAAGACCCCAAGGACTAGACAATACCATTGGGTACACCATTACAATAAAGATGTAATCAACAGCCCTGCAAGAGAAATGCATTGTAAGCAAAAAAAAAAAAAAGATTTATAACTTGAAGAGGCAGAAAAGTACTCATGCATACATAGCTAGGTTTTTTTAAAGAGTTTCTTTGTCTGAGGGCTACTCTGCATCTGCAATAAAGATATTTATCTCCTCCAGGAAAGTACAGATAGTCCTTGACTTATAACAGTTTGTTTAGTAATGTACACAGTTATAATGGCACTGAAAAAAATGATATCTGACTATTTTTCATACTTATGACCGTTGCAGCATCTGAACTGTCATGTGGTTAAAATTCAGATGCTTGGTAACTGACTCGTATTTATGGTGGTTGAAGTGCTGCGGGTCCATGTGATCACCCTTTTTGACCTTCTCACAAGCGAACTCAGGGAAGCCAGATCCACTTAACAACCGTGTCACTAACTTTACTGCAGTGATTCATTTAACAACCGTGGCAAGAGTGATCATAAAATGAGACAACATTCACTTAACAACTATCTCACTTAGCAACAGAAAATTTGGGCTCCATTGTGGTTGTAAGTTAAGGACAACTTGTACTTGAGAACAGTTTGAATCCCTAGAGATAAAGAACTATTCCAGTGACCTTCATGTAACTATGACAAGTAGGTTGGCCAATTCAAATGCCCCAATGAACAGTGATCCAATCATAAAAAGAAGAGCAAGCCACTGCAACAAGTGCCCCAAAGAAGCAGTGGCTCTTAGTTTTTCTGACTAGCTTCTGAAAGATCGAGGTCATGCATGAGATTTGATATAGAGACTTCCGTTCATTTGAAAGCATTTCTCTGTACTTACTAGGTAATGTAATATAGGCAATAAAAAGAGCATAGACAGTGAACACTTCATGCTCGAGCTCACAATTGCGCTTAGTATTCTGCATTAAGATTTCAAATAAAAACTGTAAAGAATTTCTCTAGCAAACAAATATCTATTTCCTTTGGTATGGATCATATAGCAAGAATCAAGACTTCAATTTCTGTTTGCCCTATCTATCACTAAATGAGAACTGGCAGAAGCCCAGACACCACTTACCTTCAAATCCTGCCAACTGCAACGGCTTGACAGATTTTCAACGATCAATCTGTATTCAGTACGGGTCGGAGGCCCATACTTATCTCTTCCACTTCTTCTATAACCATATCCACCTTGAGATGTGATAAGCAGATGCAGTACTTTAGCTAATATAATGGAGTTAGGAATTAAACCTACATCCCCCTGCCCCCCACTCCAAACAATGTAAGAACTAGTCTAGCCAAAAATTATATTAACAATTTCCCACCCCCACCCCACCCTAAACTACATTCTCCTTGCTTTAAATGTTATACTAATAGAGCCAGCCAGAAATCTATGTACATATGTCTAGAATATTACCACACAATAACTGTATAGTTTACATTAACTACTAATATCGAACATGCATCTATAGTTACATTTTTTTAAAAATAACATTTTTTGAAAACAAAACAACCAAATCACTATAGTCAGTTACTAATGTTACTTACATTGATTTAAAGTTTTCTGAATATCTGACATGAATAATGGTTTTCAGGCACCTATTTCAGATTAATCACATCTCTCTCTAACCCTTGGGGTCCTCACCACCCAGGTCTAATGGGAAAAGGTTGCGGTCGTCACATGGCTTCCTTTTGGTCAGCCAAGGGCCACAAAGGTCAAAGAGCCACTCATGGAAAGGCAACCCAGGGTCAGCAAATGGAACAGGCAGTCATCTTAGCCTCAAAGGACTCTTAATTGAAACATTGAGGTCTTAGTTAAGTCTATGTTAAACAAATATTTACATTACAAGTAAACCATTTAAATATTTACAAAAATAAAGTAACAAAAATTAAATCTCATTTATTTAATTTAAAAAAGTTTAATACAAATTAACATCCAGATATTACTTTAATAGAAACCACAGTAGTCAAAGTTTACATTTTAAAAAAATTTACAGTTTTAAAAAAATATTCTATTTTAAACAGAAAGAAGAGTCACTGGTACAATGATATGTAGTGCTTACTGCGTCCAGAACCATAACTGCTGTCACGACGAGGGCCTCGAGCATGCTCAACAATTACACGCTCCCCACAAAGATCTTTGCCGTTTAGTTCATAAACAGCATCGTCTGCATCACGCACATCATCAAACTCAACAAAGCCATACCTGGAGAAGAGAAGAGACTACTCTAGAATCAAATATGTCACCAATTACCTCACCAAGTCCGCTGTCAGTAGGAACAATTTTGAAACTTAGGGAATGTAGGAGATAATTATTTCAGAAAGCATCTTCCTCCAAACAAAAACTAAGCCTGTTGATGGCAACAAAGGCTTTTCCTTTGTTGTCATTAACAAGAAGAGCATGACGTAACTATTAAAAAAAGGTAGAAAGCAAAAAGTCGGTTATGGCAGCAGGTACTAATAGCTTAAGAAATCACAGAGGCAAACCACTCTCTAGCATTAAGGCTTTTATAACTTTTTCTTTTAAAAAGACAAAAAAAAATCAGTTATTTAAAGCACATTATAGACAGGAAGTAGACCACACAACATAAAAACACAGTTAGGAGACTGGTAACTTTACAGAAGCCAATCTGGCTTTTTTGAAATTTTCTGCTACAGATGGACCATACGGAAATTCTATATAGGATCTTCCTGCGTTTTAAGAGACCCTGGGCAATTGGCATTGCTTAAAGGCTAATAGTCACCGAAGAAAAAAGAATGTCTTTTGGGCTGTTGTGAACAGCTTCTGAATAGAAATTCTTACATGACTATCTGATAAGTAAGAAATTCTTACAGGTCTGACTAGAGTGAACTGCTGTTTTCAAATATGGAAAGAAAGGGAAGAACAAAAGAAGCAAACTGAGGCAATTTCAGAAAAAACAAACAAACCATTATGCCTTCCACATTTTGCTAATTACTTTCTTCTATTTCACCAAAGCAGAAGCAAAAAATTAGAGGAATTCTTTAAAAAGGCCTTATTATGAAACATAATTTCTTTTTAAATGAGTGATATATTTCCCAACTGCGTATATCACCCATTAAAAAAATATTAGAATGTTTAATGGAAGAAAACCTTTTGCATTAATATTTCATTACTGTTTTTTTTTAACTCTAGAACATTTCATAATATCCAAATATGCTCTTAGTCTTTAATGTTAAGCCATAATGTTCTTGTTTACTATCGACATATGCTTGGGTAGCATATGGTGAAACAGATTGTAGCATTCTCTAGAATTAGATGATTCAGATTACCAAAATCTGTAATTTTGGTTGCAAAAAGTTGAAACATTTATTCTTTTGAGTCTGTAATCCTGGGCATGTTTTACGGGAGTTAGCTTTATTAACAGACATACATATAAATATAACATCCAAGTAAATATCTAGGCAGGATTCTTTTTTATAAATTATCTTGAGACGATTCATTCATAAAGGCTTCTAAAAAAGCCAGTTAGTATAAAATGCTATCTGAAATAATTAATGTAGTTAAAGAATTAAATATTTGGGTTGATAGCAAAAAAATAAAATACTTTTCTACCAAATGGAGTGAATGCAGAATGCTTTTTCAAACTTTCAAATTACCAGAAATTGTATTTCTTTAGTTGCAATCTACTCCTCCTTGTGCTAGAGACAGATTCTGATGGCATTCATCTCCTCAAATTTGGGTAGTTAGAAATCACCAGTGGTCTGAACTATCAATATCTGACAGAAGTCTAGGAGATGCTGTTAGTTTTTCAACAGTTGGTATTTTGAATGGTAAATTAGTGCAGCAGTAAAGCAAGCATCTACCTCCCTAATATTGCTACCAACCAGAGTAACAGTTGCATTTGACATCATGCTGCCATTTCAAAGCTTCAGAATAAGATAAGGGATAAGATCCCAGCAAACAAAAATATTATCCTAAAGACATTAAGGCAAGTAAAAAAGTATAGGCTTTTCAATGTTGTGACTCCAATTTTGTTTTTCGCTTACATATCCCAAATTGTTTTACCCATATTGCCAATTTCTCACAGAATAAGCAGTTACAATCTATTGCAGTAAACCCATCTGCAGTTTGCTAACCACCACTTATTAAAATTTACAAACATTAAAAGCTAACAAACTCGTTTTCAAAAAAGGTTTTATTGTCTAGAGTTAATATTGTTTTAACTACTAAAACTCCTGGCCAATTAATAACAAGTCAGCTGAAAAATCAAATTTGGCTAATTACTGAAAATAGAAGAGTGAGATCAAATTACAGCAAAATAATTTAATGTAATATGCAAAATCTCTTGAATACCCCATGAACTTTTACTGTTAATAATTTGAAAAATTATACTTCTATTTTTAAGTAATCATTTACTTTACCATGCTGTCTAAAACAGCAACTCCAACTTTTTGTGCAATAGGGACTTGTTCCATGGAGATTTTTCTGTGGACCGGAGGGGGAGAGTGGTTTTGCATGCTGCCTGCATCCTGCGGATGGGGATTCCCTTGTTTGCGCAGCCCTGTTTCTGGCATGCTGTGGCCTGATGCCTGGACTCTGGACCAGAGGTTGGGGACCCTGGTCTAGAAGTTCAATAAACTACCACATTTTTCGCTCCATAAAACATACTTTTCTCTCCCAAAAGTGGGTGGAAATGTCTGTGCGTCAGTGCCGGTCCTTCGGTGAATAGCAGCTGGGCCACGACAGCGGGGTCTTTTACAGTGCTGAATCCCACCTCTTCTGTCTTTGTCATTGCCTGCCTCTCCTGTCCCTTTTCTTCTCTAAACCTAGGTGCATCTTATGGTCAGATGCATCTTATGGAGCGAAAAATACGCTATATATATATTTTCTATCAGTTTTGAAGCTGGCTTTATGAAAATTTGCAAGTTTACTCAATTTGTTGCAACAGACAGCACAGACCTCAGTTAATCAAAAGTAAAAGAGGAAGTTTCTTATTCTTCAAAGCATTGTGCGATATCTGAAGAATAGAAATCATCTTCAGAAATCTATGTTCAAACTAAGGTCAACTTGAACATTGCTTGAATACCAAGAACTGATCCTGTCTGGTTCTTTTTATTAGTTGATGACATTTATAAATCTAGAAGGCATCACCATTAGTTTATTATTAAGTGCAAGAACTTTTGTTTGCTTGCTAGTTGTTCATACAGTATAGTAAAACATTAGTTTAGCATACTATTACCGAATGTCTGCATCACCCTGCATTATGTCTATAATTATGTCTATAATGACAGTGTGCATGACATGAATTTGAAGGAAAATACATAATTTGTATCATTTGAAAAATTTATCACAAATGTAATGACAAGAAATAAATAATAATTCTTGCAAGCAAGGAATATTAAATAGGGGGCTTTACAATTAACATTTTATCTTATAGACTTCCGGTTTGGCACCGTAGGTGATGGCGGTGATCTTTACGATCACCAACCTCTGGATTATGTGGAATCGCTAGGACAGCTTAAATCTGCTGTCCAGCGGTTCGGAAAACCCCCTCTTCGGGAGAAGGAGAAGGTGGTGAGCTGAGGGCAGAGGTTGAATTTCCCTAAAGCCCCTGAGAAAAAAGGGGTTTGAAGGGTTAAGTTCCCTCCAGTAACCCGAAGTGCTCCAGATCCGAGGATTCTTCTGCTTTGGCGGAACCAATCACCACGACCAAACGCCGAGATTTATTTTGGACAATAAAGGATTATACCGGACAGAACGAAAGTGGGAGAACTTTAAGCAAGTAGCCAAGCCGATTCCCCGATACTTTGTAACAAGCTTGAAAACAGTAAAAAAATGGAGGCGAATTGTTAACAAGTTAACGAGTGGAAAGCGAAAGCGATACTTTCAGCGTTCCGTCTGCAGTTGGTAATTTGCATGTTACTTGCTGCTCTTACTCTTTAACTCTTTGCTGCCTGCTGATAGAATCTAGGGGAGATTTTTAAATACTGCTTTAAAAGACTGTGTTTTTTAGAGGTTAAGAAGATTTAAAGTGAATATTAAGTTGGAAATAAATAAATATATAATTTTATAGAAGATGGCAGCCAAACAATTAAAGTCTACTGTAACAAAGAGCTCTGGAACTTTATCAGCTGGTGCCTCTCCAGCTCATACAGCAGAGACTAGAACATTGAATTTAGAGGCGTTACAAGAGAACTTAAAAGGCTTTATAGAAGAAAAATTTAAAGTAATAACTGATGAGATGTCTGAAATGAAAGAGCAGATATCAGAAATTCAAGTGGGAAATAAAGAAGTTAAAGAAGGATTTGTAATGGCAGTACAAAGTTTGGCAACGAATGTGATTTTATTGGAGGAGGAGGTTGAAGAAATTAAGCAACATAATTTAAAATTAGAAAATAAAATGGATGAATTTCAAAGTAAAATGGAAAAACAGAGGATGAAATAGTTTTGATACAATATAGAAATATGGAATTTGCTCTTAGAATTCGAGGTTTGAAAGAAAATAAGGAAGAGAATTTAAGGAAATTTTTCTGAAGTATTTGCTGAGATATTAGCAGCTCGTCCAGCAGATGTGGCTTATCAAATTGATAAAATATATCGTGTGAATTCTTGGATAGCAAGGCAAAAAGTTGCCAAGGGATGTTGTTATTTATTTTACAAACAGAACAGTGAGAAATCAGATTTTGCAAGCTTCATATAAGGGGAGAAGATTCAGATTGCTGGTCAAGATATTTTGATATTAAAGGAAATTCCACCAAAATGTTAAGGGCTAGGAAGGAATTTGCCTTCCTGGTGAATGAACTTAAAAACATCAGATTGAATATAGATGGGATATTCCAACTGGTATAATAGTATATTATGCAGGAAAGTATATCGTTTCAATACGGTTGGAAAAGCAAGAGAATTTTATGTTGAGGTATTAAAGTTGGAAGTCTTCCCCATTGGAAGCTAGAGGAAGGAGGCTGAAGTGAAGGAAGAGAAGTGAAGCAGGTACAAGAACAGATTGTGATGGAAGAAGATTTATTACAAGTGTTGGAAATACCTACGACGGGTTTAGATTCAAAAGAACAAAGGTTGACAAGAGCTGCTGCTAAACGCAAGGAATAAGAGATGAAGGCACAACAACAACTGGCAACTACTACAACGGAAACAGTGGGAGGAGCAAGGCCTAAAGTAAAATGTGATCTGCGGCTGGTGTTCCAAAAGTTTCCTATCTTGGAATGTTAATGGCCTGAACTCACCGTAGAAGAGAAGGAAAGTATTTCATTATTTGAAACAATTTAAAATGACATTACCTGTTTACAAGAAACACATATTAGATCTTGCTAAATGTTGGAGATGCGATTGTGAAGATGCTACTTATTACTATATATGGTGGACTTGTAAAAAAGTTAAAGCATCTTGGATTAAAGTATGGTGGATCATGCAGAATATTTTGAAAAGAAGATTAAGTTTACTCCAGTTCTTTCTACTAGGAATAATTATGGACTACACAGCTATAGAGACTAAATTGATTTTGAACTTAATAACAGTTGCAAGACTTTTGATTGCTCAGTATTGGAAGAAAGAAGAATTACCTACAATCGAAGAATGGACACTCAAAGTATCAAATCTGGCAGAGATGACAACAATCTCCGCTTACTTGAAAGACTATACACTAGAAAAATATATTCTAGAATGGAAAATGTGGATTGATTATATTTAAAATTAGTATTAGATAAAAAAAAATATTGAATAGCATATGAGTAAATTTAGGAAATATTTTGTATTAGATATATTTTTGAAGGAGAGGGGAATTGAGAGTGTGACTAAGTGTGGTGTGACTAGAGATTATAATTTAGGAATTATTTTGGATTATGATTGTTAGTTTTGATATCCTGCATTTTGTTCTGGGAAGTCGGGATGGGGGTGGGGGTAAGGGGAGGGAATTGGGGGTTTGGTAGAGATGGAGTGATGGTTAATGTACAGGGATTATTGAAGAAATATAATTAATGTAGGATCGGGTCTGCATAGTTACCATTTTAGAACGGTGAGGAGGGAGAAAAGAGAGAGTAGGAGGTAGGAAAGAGGAGAAGAGGAAGGAAGAGGGATAGTAGAGGGAGAAGGAAGGTGTAGGGTGGAGGGAGGAGCGGATGTAGATAAGAGAAGGAGAGGAAGGTTTGGAAAGTAAAAGAAGGTAGAAGAGGGAAGAGTGTTAAAAAGAGGGGTGGTGACTGGGCAAGCCCGACTAATTGTATACAACTGTACATTGGATGAATTATTTGATATGATTGTAAAAATAAAACTTTTTATGAAAAAAAAAAAACATTTTATCTTATATACTATAAGGAATAACTAACATCTTTTCATTTTCTGATAGCTGTTAAAGTGTTTGTGCTAAAAAGAACTTGCTCAACTAAAGAAACCCATGCAAGATTTAGCCATGTATAATTCACATATCCAGGAACATTTATCCCAATGTGGCAATGATTTCCTGGTCAACCAGCTACTATAGTGGATTATGGACATCTGCCTACTGTTGCACCACTACTGTTGTATTAATTTCAAAGTGCTCCTTTACAGAAGAAATATTTCAACTATATAATTATTTTTGTAAACTTGTCATTTTTTTAAGAAATACTTTAAAATGTGTATGCATATTTACATGAGAATACCTAGAGTAAATTATATAGTATTTCAAATAAACACCTCCTAGCGCTGCTCTGTTACAATTCTGTCATGAAATAATTCTTGATGAAAGGAATGAAGTCTACTCCCTTTAAACATAAGCCCTCTCATGAGACAATGTTCTGTAAACAAATCCCAAAGTGCAATGGGATTGGGTTTAAAAACATATGTATTTCACCGTACTGTTTTACAAGTGCTAAAAATGCATTTTACATGAGATTTGTTTAAATTCAACAAT
Organism: Ahaetulla prasina; assembly: GCF_028640845.1. NCBI lineage: Eukaryota > Metazoa > Chordata > Lepidosauria > Squamata > Colubridae > Ahaetulla > Ahaetulla prasina. The sequence continues at coordinate 18,584,914 of NC_080548.1, forward strand.
AAGTAAAGACAGCATAGCATATATTTTCTAAGCAACCATTATTTTCCTGATCCAAATCCAAAATGTCAAGCACTATATATAATTATTTATTAGAATGGCCGCTTATTAGACATAGTTGATCCGTTATTAAAAAATCCCAGGTTTAACATCTAACATCTCCAGTTAAACAAAAAAAGACTTAACACTGAAATTAGATTAATGGTCCATGCAAGATGCTGTTTACCACTGTACGAAATGCCACATCAAAATTGGTTTGCCTAGTCTTGGTTTGGCATGTTGGCTGAATTGAACCACTGTGGTTTGTAAACCATAGTTTGTGGCTTACCATATTGTTGTGGATCTGGCTGTTAGATATTCAATAAGTCATGGTCAATCATAGCACAGCACAATGCATGAACCCAGACAGTACACGGCAGCTTCCAGTACTGCTCGTTCATTAAGAAAAGGGCTTCATCCAGGACCCACTTCCAGCTCCAGGTCTTCCTTCAGGAAAGAAGACATTTCATTTTGTCCTATGATAAGACTTTAAACACGAGATGAAAGCAAGAGAGCCAGTTTGGTGTATTTGGTGAAGGTGCTGACCTACAGCCTGTGAGTTCTAGGCCTCCCTTTGGCATGGAAGTTGGCTGAGTGACTTTGGGCCAGTCACTCTCTTACAGCCCAACCCACCGCACAAGGCTGTTGTGGGGAAAATAGAAGGCAGAAGTGTTATGCTTGCCTCTGCCAGTTACACATATATCTTTTTTAAAGGTGGGATTAAAAAATATAATAGCAACATCCAAGCTTTGGGTAGACGTAACAGTTAAAGCAGAGCCAGTTTGATGCAGTGGTTAAGGCATCAGGCTAGAAACTTTGGAGATCATTTCTTTTAAGTCCAGCCTTTAGCAAGGTCTCAGCCCTAGATGGCAAACTACTTCTGAAAAACCTCGCCAGGAAAACTGACTGAACAAGTCTGGTCAGTCTCCAGGAGTCTTACTTGAAGGCACCTCCTCCCAAAAACACACAACCCCAAATACAGGTAGTCCTCGACTTAACAGCAGTTCATTTAGTGACTGTTCGAAGTTTACAACGGCACTGAAAAAAAGTGATTTATGACCCATTTTTCACACTCAGAACCTCTGCAGCATCCCCACGGTGACTTGATCAAAAATTCAGAGGCTTGGCAAAGGACTCGTATTTATGACCGTTGTCGTGTCCCAGAAGCCATAGATCCCTCCCCCTTTTGACCAGCAAAGTCAATGGGTGGGGTGGGGTGGGGTGGGTGGGTGGGAAGCCAGATTTCATTTAACAACCGTGTTTATTAACTTTTTAACCAACTGCCGCGATTCACTTCACAACCACGGCAAAGCTCACTAAACGGCACAGAAATTTCGGGCCTCCGCCGTGGTCGTAAGTCGAGGACTGCCTGTAGCGAAGATGCCCGGAGGGAAAGAAATGCAGCTTCAAATCCATCCTCAGCCACTGAAAACTATCCAGAGAGAGAGGGTGACTTTGGGCCGGTCATCCCATTTCTCAGCCCAGAAAGTTCGGGGAGGGTGGGGTGGGGGAATGAAAGCTTTTTATGCTCCTTGCATATAAAAGGCGGGCTAGAAATCCAGGGAAACGCGACTGGATGTGAGGTAACCCCCCCCCCCGCAGCCCCCATCTCCTCCCCCCCCACCGCCCCCGTGAAAAGGTTTCCAAGCCTGCCTTGACCCGGAGAGGAGTGCCCAAGTCTCCCTTCAACAGCACCGCACGGACCACAACACGGGTCAAACACGGAACTTGGCCCAGGAGCGACTTCAAGGCTCCCCCCCCCATTCACCCCCCACAGGAGGATCTCGGAGAAAGGCAGGAGGATCGCTTGAGGGGGGGGCGGGGGGGGGGAAGAAAGGGAGAGGGAGAGAGAGGCGCGCGCGGGAAAGGACAGAGAAAGGGCGCGCATGCGCTTTAGGCGGGGGGGGCAGGCCGCGCTGACAGGAAGAAACGCGGGATGAAAGCCCGGGCCCGGTTTAGGCCCAAAGAGGGACCTTCCGGCAAACGGGCAGGCGAAGTGAGAAGATTTAAAAGCCGCCCCTCACCCGTTTTTGAGATCCACTTCGAGGATTTTCCCGTAGCCTTTAAAGAAGCGCTCCACGTCCCGCTCTCGGGCCTGGTAGCTAAGGCGCCCGATATAGACCCGAGGCATTTCCCCCGCCAAAGAAGAACCAGAGCGGGGATCCCGCGCTGGGGACGACGACGACGGAGGGGCGTCTGGGCTCCACGCGGGGGCGGCCGGGTGAGGGGGGGGGCAGCGGCGGAGACGGCGGCGATTTTTTTTTTCGCCCCCCTCCCTCTCGCTGCCTCTCGCTGGCGTAGGACACGCACGCAAAGGCGTGCGCGGTGACGTAGGCACGTCACATGACGCCGCGGTAGCTTCCCAGGCAGCTTTTGCGGCGGCGCTTTCGAAGCTGGGCTGTTTCTTCCGGCACGCGGCGGCGGCTCTTAAAGGGGACGCGCTCCTTTAAAGCAGGAGAGGAGCTTTCCGAAGCACGTCCCAGTGTTGGATTTAATTAGACGGGGTGGAGGTGGTGGGGGGCTGTTTCGTGCCTCCCGTCATGGTACCTTGTAGGTGGGATGGACCTCAACGGGCATGATAATTTATTCATGGAATAGAATAGAATAGAATAGAATAGAATAGAATATAATTTTTTATTGGCCAAGTGTGATTGAACACACAAGGAATTTGTCTTTGGTGCATTTGCTCTCAGTGTACATAAAAAGAAAAGATACTTTCGTCAAGGTACAACATTTACAACATTTAATGATAGGCATAGGGTACAAATTTAACACTCTTGCAATTTAATAATTCAAAACTCCCCACTCCTGTATTGTCATTATACAGGTATTCCTCGACTTAAGACCACAATGGAGCAGATTTCTGTTGCTAAGTGAAACGTTTCACTTACAGACCCCTCACATCCTGGACATAAACTGTTTCAACTCCTATCCTCAAATTGACGCTATAGGGCATTGCACACCAGAACAACTAGATACAAAGACAGTTTTTTCCCCCCGAACACGATCACTCTGCTAAACAAATAATTCCCTCAACAGTGTCAAACTATTCACTAAATCTGCACTCATCATTCCCATCACCCATCTCCTCCCATTTATGACTGTAACTTTGCTGCTTGCATCCTTACGATTTTATTGATATTGATTGTTTCCTGATTGCTTATTTGTACCCTGTGACTATCATTAAGTGTTGCACTTTATGATTCTTGATAAATGTATCTTTTCTTTTATGTACACTGAAAGCATATGCACCAAAGACAAATTCCTTGTGTGTCTAATCACACTTGGCCAATAAAAAATTTATTCTATTCTATTCTATTCTATTCTATTCTATTCTATTAGCAAATGTTTCACTTAGCAAGAGTGAACTTTGCTTCATTTTACGACCTTTTGTTCCCGAGTGGTTAAGTGGATCACTGCAGTTATTAAGTTAGTAACAGGGCTGTTAAATGAATCTGGCTTCCCGACTTGACTTTGCTTGTCCAGAAGGTCGGAAGAGAGGTTCACGTGACCCTGGGACATCATGACCATCATAAATAGGAGTCAGTGGCCCAGCGTCTGAATTTTGATCACAAGACCATGGGGATGCTACATCGGTCGTAACTGAAAAATTGTCATAAATATGATGCCCTTTGACAGCAATAGCACTCAGACTTATATATTGCTTTGTAGTGCTTTTACAGTCCTCTCTAAGCGGTTTACAGAGTCAGCACAGTACCCCCAACAACCTGGATCCTCATTTTACTGACCTCAGAAGGATAAAAGACTGAGTAAACCTTGAGCTGCTGGCAGTTGGCAGTCAGCAGAATTAGCATGCAGTACTGCATTCTAACCACTGCACCACCATGGCTCTGATAGTGTGATTCTAATTGTTTATCTATTTCAAATATTTCAGTATACATTTAATTTATCATTTTCCCAAAAAGTGAAGAATTTACACACAAATTGGAATACTTGTGATTTGTGGAAGGACAAGCAGCGGCAAGTTACGGCGAATGCTTCATTGTATACTGCCCATATGAATGGAATGGAATTCTGATAAAGGGATATATCTACACAGAGAACCTCAAAGATGGAAAAAATTGGAGATCTGATTGCCCCAACAGGATGATGATATCTGCTTCACTGGCAGGTTCCATGGCAGTCAAATATTGCATCATTGTGAGCTTTCCTCTCACAATATATATACAATATATATCTACATATCCTGGGAGTAAACTGGAATGAATTCAAGCAGATAACTTTTGATCCTGATGTGCAAATTGATAGATTTAACACCTCAGATCACTACCTGACTCTATAGTCTCTACTCAAAATCCCAAAAACTTCAACCAAAAACTGTCTACTATTGACCTCACCCCATTCCTAAGAGGACTATAAGGGACGTGCATAAGAGCACAAAAGTGCCTACCGTTCCTGTCCTATTGTTCCCTTTCATTATATCAAATTAATATAGTTGTTGCATACTTCTACATATGTTGTTGTTTTACGTTGATGTTTATGTATACTGTTGTGACAAAATAAAAAAAAAAGATCTCTGCTATGGGTTAGGCTTAGGGTTAAGGTCATTAATCCATCTTTCACTATCCCCCAAATACTTTACTATATACCAGAGCCTTCCCATAAGATATTAACACTGAAATGTTTATGCGCTGTGCCTCATGGCAGTGGCTAGGAGATTTCAGTAATAGCGATAGCACTTAGTCTTACATACTGCTTTACAGTGCTTTACAGCCCTCTCTAAGCAGTTTACAGAGTCAGCGTCTTGCCCCCAACAATCTAGGTCCTCATTTTACCCACCTCAAAAAGATGGAAGGCTGAGTCAACCTGGAGCCTGGTGAGATTTGAACTGCCAAATTGCAGGTAGTTCAATCAGCGGAAGTAGCCTGCAGTACTGCATTCTAACCACTGCGCCACTGAGGCTCTGTCCAGATCACACATAATATATTAAGTTCAGATATTGAAATTGTTGCATATGTACTTTTGAACCATCTCGCCGCCTCTAGAGGACTCTAATCACAAATTAGCAGGGCTGATTCCAACAGGCAATAATGTGTTTCTTATTACAAGAACAAGACTACTCAATTGCTCAAACAACTAAAAAAAAAAAAAGTAACTGCTCAAGGTGGCTTAATTCTCTGCCATAATAATGGCAGTCAGAATCCACATTCTTCCATTCTGATGAAACGTGGGGCTGGATGTGTCATGTGCAGGCCACATCCATCGCACCCCAGAATGGGGAAAATGTCGTGAAATATCACGTGATGCCAACGTGATGCGGCGAGTTTGACACCTGTGACTGACTTTATCATTAGGCAGAAAATGAAAAACAGAAATAAGGTGCACTGAGCAATGCACGCACGTCTGCAGGGCTGGGATCTGTATATAAATTTAAAAAAAAACATATTAAAACTTTGGGGATGTTTTCCTTCCGCTTTAATTTCCATGTGATCATTTGTCAAATGTCGCTGTCCTCGGTTCTGCATGAGTACCCTCAGTACATGGTGGGAACCCTTTAGCACAGAATATTTAAGATAATTTTTTGGAGAAGAATTATGGATGTTACTCTGCCTGCACCTCCCAAAAGTAGTTTTTCTCCAATTGCCCAGGGCAGTTGAGCATGCTTATTCCCATTCTAGGGTAGGCTTTGGTGGTGGCACGATAGGAATTGTATCATAGACCGTTTATCTTTTGTTTTTTGCTACTACAAGGTACACCACGGTTAAGTGAATCACATGGTCATTTAAGCAAATCCATCTTCCCCCATTGGCTTTGCTTGTCAGAAGCTGGCTGGGAAGGTCACAGATGGTAATCACATGACTCCGGGATGCTGCAATTTTTGTAAATACATGCCAAGCACTCAATTTTTGCTCGTGTGTCCGGGAGGATCCTGCCACGATCCAAAGGGCAAGTACTGGTTATATACATATATTATATATATATATATATATATATATATATATATATATATATATATATATATATATATATATATATATATATATATATATATATATATATATATATATATATATAACAACAGAGTTGGAAGGGACCTTGGAGGCCTTCTCCAAGATATACCAATCTTTCCAGTGCCACTGTATCGTTGAACAGTTGCTAAATGAATGGTTGTAAGAATGGTTGTAAGTTGAGGACCACCAACCTGCCTTCCATTAAGGATCTGTATACTGTACCAGTCAAAAAGAGGGCTGTGAAAATATCTACTGACCCCTCACATCCTGGACATAAACTGTTTCAACTTCTACCCTCAAAACGACGCTATAGAGCACTGCACACCAGAACAACTAGACACAAGGACAGTTTTTTCCTGAATGCCATCACTCTGCTTAACAACTAATTCCCACAACACTGTCAAATAATTCTTCCTTACTAATATCTATCTTTTCCCACTAATTACTATAACCATGTTGTATTTTTTAATTAATATTGTTTTTGTTTCCTAGTATGATTTGATAGCTTATTAGTAACGTTGACTATCATTTAGTGTTGTATCTTTTTATCCTCAGTGAATGTATTTTATTCTCCTTATGTACACTGAGATCATATATATCAAAGACAAATTCCTTGTGTTTCCAATCACACTTGGCCAATAAAGAATTCTATTCTATTCTATTCTATTCTATTCTATTCTATTCTATTCTATTCTATTCTATTCTATTCTATTCTATTCTATTCTATTCTATTCTATTCTATTCTATTCTACAACAGTAAATTTTCCAAATCTTTGATATCTACACAACATTTAGAGAGAAAGTAATTAAGCACATGCTTGGATAATAGAGAGTGCCCTATGTTGCTTTACAGTGGCTGTTTGGATGATAGAACTTGCCCCTTGTCCCCTGCTGTCTTGGTGAGAGAGCAGGGCTTCCTCTCTTGGTGTATTTTAGTGCATTTTATCAAATGATGATGGATTACCCCAGGAAATTGTGGGTGCTTCATCACTGGAGATTTACCAGAAAAGATTGGACAGCCATTTGCCTGGAATGGTATAGGATGGCTAACCTTTTCTGGACCAAGTGCCCAATGCACTCATGCGTGCCTGAACCAGGGGTGAAATCCAGCAGGTTCTGACAGGTTCTCGAGAACCGGTAGCGAAAATTTTGAGTAGTTGAGAGAACCGGTAGCGGAAATTGTGAGTAGTTCAGAGAACCGGCAAATACCACCTCCGGATGGCCCCAGAGTGGAGTGGGAATGGGGATTTTGCAGTATCCTTTCCCTGGAGTGGGGTGGGAATGGAGATTTTGCAGTATTCTTCCCCTGCCATGCCCACCAAGCCACACCCACAGAACCGGTAGTAAATTTTTTTAGATTTAATAATAATAATAATAATAATAATAATAATAATAATAATAATAATAATAATAATAATAATAATAATAATAATAATAATATAATTTGTATACCGCCCTTCTCCCGAAAGACTCAGGGTGGTTCACAGCCAAGTAAAATCGACAATAAATAAGTACAATACAATAAAAACAATGATAAAAAACTTATTAAATTTGGCCCATAATTAAAATAAAACCATAAAACCCCAATTAAAATACAAATAATAAAACTAATTCTATGCCAGTCCAGCGCGGAAGAATAGATACGTCTTCAGCTCGCGGCGGAAGGTCCGGAGATCAGGGAGTTGACGAAGTCCTGGGGGAAGCTCGTTCCAGAGGGTAGGAGCCCCCACAGAGAAGGCCCTCCCCCTGGGGGCCGCCAGCCGACATTGTTTGGCAGACGGCACCCTGAGGAGACCCTCTCTGTGGGAGCGCACGGGTCGGTGGGAGGCAAATGGTGGCAGAAGGCGATCCCGTAAATACCCCGGTCCTAAGCCATGGAGCGCTTTAAAGGTGGTAACCAGCACCTTGAAGTGCACCCGGAAGACCACAGGCAGCCAGTGCAGCCTGCGCAGGATAGGTGTTATATGGGAGCCACGAGTGGCTCCCTCTATCACCCGCGCAGCCGCATTCTGGACCAACTGAAGCCTCCGGGTGCTCTTCAAGGGGAGCCCCATGTAGAGAGCATTGCAGTAGTCCAGGCGAGAAGTGACGAGGGCATGAGTGACCGTGCATAGGGAATCCCGGTCTAGAAAGGGGCGCAACTGGCGAATCAGGCGTACCTGATAAAAAGCTCTCCTGGAGACGGCCGTCAGATGATCCTCAAAGGACAGCCGCCCATCCAGGAGAACGCCCAAGTTGCGCACCCTCTCCATCGGGGCCAATAACTCGCCCCCAACAGTCAGCTGCGGCTGCAGCTGGCTGTACTGGGATGCCGGCATCCACAGCCACTCAGTCTTGGAGGGGTTGAGCTTGAGCCTGTTTCTCCCCATCCAGACCCGCACGGCCTCCAGACAGCACTTCGACAGCTTCGTTGGGGTGGTCTGGGGTGGAAAAGTACAGCTGAGTATCATCAGCGTACAGATGGTAACTCACCCCAAAACCTCTGATGACCTCACCCAGCGGCTTCATGTAGATGTTGAACAGGAGGGGCGAGAGAATTTCACCACTGGCCTGAACTCTCAAAATACAATGCGCATGGCCCCCGCACCAGAGGTGGGTTTCAACAGGTTCTGACCAGTTCTGGAGAACCGGTAGCTGAAATTTTGAGTAGTAAAAATTCTGACTGGCCCCGCTCCCATCTATTCTCTGCCTCCCAAATCCCAGCTGATCAGGAGGAAATGGGGATTTTGCAGTATCCTTCCCCCAGGAGTGGGGTGGGAATGGAGATTTTACAGTATCCTTCCCCTGCCATGCCCACCAAGTCACGCCATGCCCACCAAGCCACACCCACAGAATTGGTACTAAAAATTTTGGAAACCCACCACTGCCCCGCACATGCGCCCTGCTCCTTGCGCATGCACGCATACCCCCCACCCCCCGTGCATGTGCGGCATAGACCTGAAGACCAGCTGGCCAGCGGGAGGTGTGCGTGCATGCGCAGCGGAGCTGAACTGGGCCGCTAGCTCACACGCCATCAGAGAGGGCGCTGTGTGCCACCTCTTGCACACGTGCCGTAGGTTTGCCATCACGGGTATAGGGCAGGGGTTGTCAACCTTGGCAATTTTAAGACCTGTGGACTTCAACTCCCAGAACTCCCCAGCCAGCATAAGGTCTCCTATTTGAGCAAGGGGTTGGCCTAGAACAGGGGTCTCCAACCTTGACAACTTTAAGACTTGTGGACTTCAACTCCCAGAATTCCTTCAACTTTGACTTCAACTCCTAGCTCCCAAAGCTGGCTGAGGTATTCTGGGAGTTGAAGTCCACAAGTCTTAAAAGTTGCCAAGGTTGGAGACCCCTGGCCTAGAAGACCTCCGAGGTGCCTTTCCAACCCTAATTGTTATATCTTTTCATTTTTCCTCAGTCTTCCTCGATCTCTCCCTTGGCTAACGGTTCAGAAAAATCAAAAGTGGAAACTGTTTTAAAGCAAGTGTAAACATTGCTAAGAAAGTTGTTTTAAATGGGTTTAAAATGGCTTTGGGGGAGGGCCACCTCCACCCCCCCACCTTCAGCTACAGCATTGTTCTGTCCCATTAATCCCTGTGCCACGCGGGGCCAATTCTTTCTTCTCTGCCCATCATGGCAGCAATGATAACAGGAAAATGGTACTCATTTCTCTTGCAGTACAACTTCAGTGAAGACAGCCATCACCATCTGCAGCCTGCTGGTGCTAATGGTCTGGAAAGAGACCCACCATGGTTGTCCTCCCAAGGGCTACGAGTTCCTCCTGCCAGATTGCTGTGCGGGGGTGAAATGTTTATCGAAAACCTAATTGCTTGCTCGTAAACAATGCCATTCTGTGACGAGGGAACACACTGGCTTCCTAGCCCTAGTTGTCAGTGCTTTTCCCCCCTGTTTAGGGACACTGAATCAGTTTCCCAACTCAGCCATGTTTTGTGCTCACTGGCTCATGTATGATAAACTGCAGCTGCTTCGGCTGCAAAAGCAAAGTGTGTGTGTGTGTGTGTGTGTGTGTGTGTGTGTGTGCGCGCGCGCTTGCTTTCTCTCTCCAAGTCTCTGGTTAAATGAAGACAAACCTCCTGTGCTCCGAGATTGAGATTAATGGGCCAAAGGAGTTAAGAGGCCAATTAAGAGATGATGGATGAGTCCGAAGAAGGAACGTGAAGCAGTTGCAGAAAGAGATGGATGGACCCACAAACAGATAACAAATCCAGTCACCCTGGTTCATCTAGGCCAGGGCAGAACGGTAGTCATCTACTTTCCCAGCAAACATAAGAGACAGCAGCTCAATCTTTGCCTAGATTGAGATGGAAGGCAAAAAAGAAACCAGAAGCAAGCAGTTGGCTCCAAATAGTCCCAACCAGCCATTAGAGGTAAAAAAGGTTCCCCTCGCACATACGTGCTGGTCATTCCCAACTCTATTTTTATTTATATTTATTTATTTATAATTTAATTTCTATACCGCCCTTCTCCCGAAGGACTCAGGGCGGTTTACAGCCATAATTAAAACACAATAATACAAAATATAAATAACAGATTTAAAATTTAAAACGAAATATTTAATAGGCCAATTCACTAAAACGGTCCTAGACCAATAAAACCCTTTAAAATTAAAATTATAATAAATAAATTAATTAAAATGCACTTAGGCTAAAATGCACTCTAGCAATGCTCATCTCCGTTTCAAAGCCGAAGAGCCAGTGCTGTCCGAAGACATCTCCGTGGTCATGTGGCTGGCATGACTAAATGCCAAAGGCGCACGGAACGCTTTTACCTTCTCACCAAAGGTGGTACCTATTTTTCTACTTGCATTTTTTACATGCTTTCGAACTGCTAGGTTGGCAGAAGCTGGGCCAAGTAACAGGAGCTCACCCCATTACGTGGAACTAGAGATTGGAACCGCTGAACTGCCAACCTTTTGATTGACAAGCTCGGTGTCTTAGCCACTGAGCTACCATGCCCCTCAATCAGCCATTAGATGATTTAATTTTGACTTGATGTGCTGGGTGAAAAAGCGATTGGCAAAATTTATGGCTTAGCATGTGGGGTGAGCCCAACTAACTATGACTTATTCGATAAAACAAGCAATCCACAGCTCAACACGATGTGTGAACCAGTAAATTAAGTAATGGGGGCTTTCTGTGTGCTTGTGTTGTCTATGAGTATGGTGTTAGCACTCCGTCATGGAGATTCAATCAAGGCTGGCTGAGCCAAAAAATAAAAAATACCATAGCTTAATGCGAGGTGCAAACTCACAGGGTCTAAGAACAATAAAACCTCCTTTGAGTTAAATTCTAATACTTCAAAGACAATTCATGTAATTTTCCTGCCCCTGTCATTTAAAACTATTAGGCTCCAATTTTTAAACTTTTAAGCATTCTATTTTAGTTTTGGCTGCTAATTTAAACATTTATCCATTAAAGATTACCTTTTTAGAGACCTGGTAGAAAAGCAGGAGCAACTTATTATAATAAGCAATCCACTGGTGATTAAGTTAGACAGTATCTTGCACGTTAATTTATGGCAAAATTATTTATTAATTTGTGTGGTACAAAGCCCTTCCATTTGTCTGTTATCCTTTGAAATGAAGCAAGAACATAGACTATTTTAAGAACAGATCTAATTATTTGGTTCCCACTGCGAGCTATGCAATAGTAAACGCAAACCATACTAAAATAAACCAAAACTAAAATGCCCAAAGGTCTTTATTATGCCGTGCCCAATTTATATAGGACCAACCTATCATTCGCACTATAATTGTGCCATGCATTTGTCTAAGCCCAGCACCTTCATCATTTGCTTTTGATGCTTAAGAGCACATGATTCCTACATATCAAATATAATGTATGAAAACCTGACACAAACCGTTAAACCAGTACGGCGGAAGAGATTCGAAACGGAAGCAGCAAAGCTGTGCAATTGAAGAGCTTCAAGGCTGTCATTTGCCGTTACTAAGGCCAAGGAAAAATCCCATGGGTGGTCAGAGCTAAAACATTTTATTGGAGATGAAAATCACTGACATTTCAACGGCCAACGGCAAGTGATTTTGCAAGAACAGGTTTGTAATCAAATGCAATTTGCTTTCATCTCCGTTACAGCCATCATGATATAAATAACCAATTCAAAACTCTTATTTTTCCAGACGTTATATTGCAAAGAGGACTTTCGATGCTGCAGGCTACAATTGATCCATCCAGGCTCTCAAATTACACTGCAGCTGTTTAGAAACTCCCCTGGAAGCTGCTTGCTCCACGGAGAACACCTTGGTGAGCCAATTACTCATCCACCTTTAATAAACTAGCATTAGAATGAAAAGGAGCTGCTAAGAAATCTACTACTGAAACTAGTTTGCTTTGTTGCGTGTTACAGCGCAGGTCACTCTATTTTTTAGCATCTGCTGCTGCTTCTAAAATATTCCTCTTGAAAATGTGTAAGAATAGCTTAGAACAGGGGTCTGCAAACTTGGCTCGTTTAAGACTTGTGGACTTCAACTCCTGGAGTTCCTCAGCCAGCAAAGCTGGCTGAGGAACTCTGGGAGTTGAAGTCCACAAGTCTTAAACGAGCCAAGTTTGCAGACCCCTGGTTTAGAACAACGTGAAGATATGTGGACTTCAACTTGAAGACGTGTGGACTTTGCAACTTCAATGTGTGGAATTGCGGGAATTGAAATCCACACATCTTCAAGTTGCTAAGGTTGAGAAACACTGGCTTAGAAAAATTCTTCTCCAACCCCAATATTTTGGACTGAGTCATATAACTCCCAGCCAGCATGGTGATCAGTTGTATGGGCCGAGAATTACGGAAATCGAATATGAAGTTGGGGGGAGTTACCTTAGAAGCCACAGAATCAGTGGTGAAATGTAAAAGCGTGGCTTGGTGGTGGTGGGATAATGTGACTGGGTGGGCGTGGCCAGCTTTTTTTAATTTCTTTTAAAAGCATTTTAAATCCCAGCTGAGTTGCCTGATCGTCAGAGACTTTTGTTTTCTTTTAAAAGCATTTTTTCTGAGTTGCCTCTGACGATCAGGCAACTCAGCTGGGATCGTCAGAACCTTTTAAAAGCATTTTTTTAACAACCTCTTCGGCCGAAGAGGTTGTAGAAAAAATGCTTTTAAAAGGCTCTGATGATCCCAGCTGAACCGCGCGATCATCAGAGGCTTTTTTTTTAGCTTTTAAAAGCATTTTTTCAGCTGAAGAAAAAATGCTTTTAAAAGTAAAAAAAAAAACCTTCTGATGATTGCGTGGCTCAGCTGGGCATGGAGGTGGGCAGAGATTTTTGCTACCGGTTCTCCGAACCACCCGCCGCCATCGCTACCGGATCGGGCGATCTGGTCCGAACCGGGAGCATTTCACCCCTGCACAGAACTCATTTTGAAGCTAGATGCATCCACCATGATTTTCCTGCTCAATGTCTTAACTTGTCAAGAGCCATTTTGCTCAGGAAAGAAATGGATCTGGCTGTAAAGATTGTCCTGTGCTCCTGAGGAAAATACTAAAAACCTACGTGTCAAACCTGACTTGGCTCCATGATTAATTCTACCTGCTTTCGCTCGCAGCTTTGCCAAACTGTAAGTGGGTAGTGAATTCCTAAGGGTGGAAGGAGGCTTTGGAATGCAAGTGAACCATCTGTTGCTGCAGAGATGTTATCTGACAAGGGCAAGCGATGAAGAATGTTTTGACAGAAGCAGACAGCTTTTCCCAAAGCAAAAGAATTGAACTCCATTGGTGAACTCTGAGTGGCCTGGAGGGGAAAAGGGGAGTTACTTTTGTGTGGGTTTTCACGGGAAAATCCCAGAACTGACTTTGCTTCTGCTGTGCCTAGGTGTCGTGTCCCACTCCTCCGCTGACGGCTGGGTCAGGGAAATCCGAATCAGGCTTGCCTCTGCAGCTCTGCCCAAAGTCCTAGCAAAGTCCTCAGAGCAGGCAGGAGACCAGTAAGTGACTTCAGCAAGATAAGTTCGACTTTTGCCTGACTCAGAGACTGCCAGAAAGCAGATCCTTTATATAGGCCATGGGGTGTGGCTCCATGACTCAGCACTCATTAAGGCCTGCCCCTCCCTTCCTTCTGTTGCCTCCGCCTCTCCAATCTTCTGATGCGAGGGTCACTCCAATCAGCTGTTGTTGGGAGTAAACCCTCCTCAGGCTCACCTGCTGTGGAGGAGGGGGAGGGGTCTAGCTGCTCCGTTTGCCTGGGCATGGAGTCAGGGCTGGGAGAGGGAGATGCTCCTTCTTCTGCAGTTTGTGTGGGCATGGAGCCAGGACTTGGGCCGGGAGGCATACATTCCTCAGTGTTCGGGAGCAGGTAAGAAGGCCCCGGCTGCTCTGAGGGCGGGCAAGACACAACACTAGGTGGATTTTTCAACAGAGCTACACTCTTGGTTAATCAATGAAACTCTATTTCATTGAGGGCCGCATCAGGGTTGTGTTTGATCTCGGGGTGCCGGGTGGGTGTGGCTAGGGTGCCTGGGCTGGGCGTGGCCCAATTTTCAGCTGGGATGGCTCCTGCAACCCCCTGCCAGCAAAAATGGAGCTCAGAGGGCTCACGTGTGGCCCTTCCGAGCTCTGTTTTCACTGGCAGAGGCACCCCAGGATTCTCCTTCGCTGTTTCCAGGGCGGCGCTGTGGGTCACGCCGAATCTGGCCTGCGGGCCTTAAATTTGACACCCCCTGATCTAAAGAGCTGGGAGTTTCTTTTGTTGAATGTACCCAATGGGACGATCGACACTACCTAAACTCATTATAATCTGCAGATTCTGAAATAGATTTATACAAAGTCTTTAACTCCAGTGAGACTAGCCTCTGCCCCATCTCATTCCACTCTTGAGGAATTCTTACCACATTTTATAATAATATTCTGAGTGCGCGCACATACATCAGCATATATGGGAGAATCCAGGGGTGAAATCCAGCAAGTTCTGGAGAACCAGTAGCAGAAATTTTGAGCAGTTTGGAGAACTGGTAGCGGAAATTTTGAGTAGTTTGGAGCCACAGCAAATACCACCTATGGCTGACCCCAGAGTGGGGTGGAAATGGAGATTTTGCAATATCTTTTCCCCAGGAGTGGGGAGGGAATGGGGATTTTGCAGTATCCTTCCCCTGGAGTGGGGTGGAAATGGAGATTTTGCAGTATCCTTCCCCTGACACACCCACCAAGCCACGCCCACCGAACCAGTAGTTAAAAAAAAATTGGACTTCAACACTGGGAGAATTGCCAGGATAAGAACCGTTCCTCCATGGGCTGAAACGTCTCCTTTTTTCTCCACTTTTCTATCAAGTCACCTAAAGTCACCCCCTGGCTTGATGGACGGCAGATAAGTTTAATAATAAAAAAATAAAAAGAGAGAAAGTCTACAAGGGATTCCCAGATTGGGTAGAAACCATAATTGCTTTAACTCCCAGGCCATCACTGACATTGGATAGTGATCTCCGGTTTATGTTAAGCCTTCACTGTTTGCTCCTTATTCCTCCGCCTGTCTCTGTCGAGCCAGAAGACGGACGCGAAGATATAAATCGGTTCTGTAATTCTGAACCATTCAAGCCTCCTGGGATTGAAATCCACTGAAAATGCTCGTCTGCTATTTTCCCACCGGACCATCTTCACATCCGTAGGATCTGCTTAACGGATACATATGGTTCCTGGGAAGTCTTCAAAGCTGCTTGGTAATCCACCAAAGGGACTTCTCGGCAGACTGGAGCAACCAGTTGACCCTTTTGAACGAGAGTGCACAGCTCTGCTATCATTGTTTCCAGCTTCTCTTTGCCTGGGTGTGGAAAAGAAAAGCAGAAAGCAGTCATCAATCGTTCATTCTTTCTTGAACTGACGAGTTTAAACTCAAAAGAGAACAAATGATAATCATTGGTACAATGAATTCTGCTTGGCATCTCCCCTGCTTGCTCTCTGGAAGGGTATTCTCACCAGAGGTTTGTCTTGACCCAACCCTGCCATTTTTTAATCCAGGTTCTTCCTCCAGGCCCTGATAGAATAGTTCTCTTTGATATATCGTGATTTTAAGGTGGGTTTCAGCAGGTTCTGACCAGTTCTGGAGAACTGGTAGCGGAAATTTTGAGTAGTTTGGAGAACTGGTAGTAAAAATTCTGACTGGCCCCGGCCCCATCTATTCTGTGCCCCCCCAAGTCGCTGGTTAATTGGGAGGAAATGGGGATTTTGCAGTATCCTTCCCCTGGAGTGGGGTGAGAATGGAGATTTTAAGTCTACTTCCCCTGCCACACCCACCAAGCCACACCCACAGAACCGGTAGTAAAAAAATTTGAAACCCACCACTGCTACCAGTCTATTTATATACCAGTATATAAACCAGTATATACAGTATAAACCAGTATTATATACCAGTATATTTATTCCGTTCTTCCAATTCTTGCCTATTTTTTAGATTCCTATGACTGTCTAGAATTTTATTGTACTTGGCCATTTTGCTTATATCCAGGGTATTGAGATGAATCATTGCTTCCATTGTCGAGACCCAACTAGGAATTTTCATATTTTTTTCCTTAATTTCTTGCCATGTTTGCATTAGAGCTTCTCGTACTTTATGTTGAAAAAAATATAAATGAGATTTATTCTCTCTGTCCTATAAGAAGGCATGCCATCCTTTCTTTTAAATCATGTCCTTCCAGTGTAAGTAATCTTTTGTTTCTCAAATTAATCCACTCTTTAACCCAAACTAAGATTGCTGCTTTATAATAAAGTTGCCAGTCTGAGAGCCCTAGGCCACCTCTGCTTTTACTATCCTGAAGATCTGATATAAATTTTGTTGTAATTTGATTCAGCTCCGCGAAAAATTTCTTATCCAATTTTATGGGTATGGTTTGAAAAAAACATAACTGTTTCGGTAAAATGTTCATTTTAATAGTTGCAATTCGACCTAGTATAGATAAATATAATACCCCCATCTTTCCAAATCCACTTTTATTTGTTGTATTAATTTTACATAATTGTCTTCCTTAATTGAAGAACACCTCGCTGTCAGCCAAATTCCTAGATATTTGATTTTTCTCGTACTCTGTAGTCCCAATTCTTTCTCTAATCCAGTGGTTCTCAACCTTTATAGTGCTGCAACCCCTTTAACACAATTCCCCACGATGTGGCTACCCCAACCGTAAAATTATTTTCGTTTGGAATTTATTGCGCCTGAAGCCGTATTAGCTAGCGATCTGAACTGCTTGTGATTGCCTTGAGGACAGAGGCATTAAAGCGGAGACTCCTCCCCTATTAAGTTTATCGCGCCTGAAGCCAGATTAGGCTAGCGATTAGGAGTGATTGCAGCTGGCTTGAGAGGGAGACATCAGAGCAAAGATTTCTCTCTTTTTTAATTCATCGCGCCTGAAGCCGAATTCGGCTAGCGATTTGAAGAGCCTGCAGTGGGCTTGTGGAATCAACCATTGGAGCGCGATTCTTCGACTCGCAAGTATACTTCCCATATTTCTGATGGTCTTAGGCGACCCCTGGCAAATCGTCATTTGACCCCCAATGGGGTTGCGACCCACAGGTTGAGAACCGCTGCTCTAATCCTTTAGCATTTGGAGAGGGCAGAAGCACAAAGAAGAATCCATCTTAATCTGTGGCACATGGTCATCCAAGGACAAACCCACATCCCATACCCAAAGCATCACTGGTGAGATTTAAATTGCTTGTATTTATTAATTGTTATGTTCAGCAGTAACCCAATACTGACATTCTCGTATTTGGTTCTCATTGTATGTATTCCTATTTTCCCCAGTTTTACCATATCCTTTCAATAAAGCATCCAGATCTACGCACATGGTCTGTTTTATTGGAGGATAGGTGGGTTTAGCTGCATGTTGAGCTGCACACAGACTAACGTTTAGTGGGAACAGAACCCTTTTCATTAAGCTAAGGAACCATAGTGTCCTCTTTTCCCACAGCCTTACACATAGCTCTTTCAATTATGTATCTTTCAATTATTTTCATGTATAGAGTTTTATTTTTATTGGCTGCAGGTTATTTAGTATGTTTTTTAATCCACCTAATTAGAGAGATGAGAAATTTAGAGCTGAAGACAGATTTCATCAGTTTCCAATATAAAAATAACACACACGCCACTTACTGTGGGCATTGGCCCTCTTCCACTGGGTCATCCAAAAGCCACGAACGTTGACATCCTTAAAGATCAGTGCACTCTGCAGAGGAAATTACAATTCACAAATTCTGCAATACAGTTTTGGGATTGGGGGGGAGAATTTAGCATCACAATATGGGTGTCAGGGTTCCAGTTAACACACCCAATGAAATCAAAATTCCAAGGCAGGCATATTCCTCAAAGTATAGATTTTTGAATTGAACAGAATAACAGAGTTGGAAGGGACCTTGGAGGTCTTCTAGTCCAACCCCTTGCTTAGGCAGGAAACCCTACACCACTTTAGACAAATGGTTATCCAACATCTTCTTAAAAACTTCCAGTGTTAGAACATTCACAACTTCTGGAGGCAAGTTGTTCCACTGATTAATTATTCTAACTGTCAGGAAATTTCTCCTAAGTTGCTTCTCTCCTTGATTAGTTTCCACCCATTGCTTCTTGTCCTGCCCTCAGGTACTTTGGAGAAGAGCTTGATTCCCTCTTCTTTGTGGCAGCCCCTGAGATATTGGAACACTGCTATCATGTCTCCTCTAGTCCTTCTTTTCATTAAACTAAACATACCCAGTTCCTGCAACCGTTGTTCTTCATGTGTTTTAGCCTCCAGTCTCCTAATCATCTTGGTTGCTCCTCTCTGCACTCTTTCTAGAATCTCCACATCTTTTTCACATTGTGGCGACCAAAACTGAATTTTTATTAGATTTATTGGCCATGTCATATTGGAATGTCTGGGAAAACCCACTCTATCACCCCTCGGTTTCCTCCCCTCCCACTTAAAAGTAAAGTTTTCTTTCCCCTGCCCATGCAATCCATCACGTTGTCCAATCGGGTCACAGCCCAAGGGCCAGTTGGTCTCAGATCCCACCTCCTTGCACCTGGTGGGATAGTCCTTGGCTCTCAGAGGAAATAATTTTATTTTGGCTACAATCCCCCAGCTATCTCTGCCTCCCCGCTTCCGGTTCCCACAGCTCAACTCATCTCCGCTGTGGCAGTTCTGAAGGTGCCCAGGGAAAATGGCTTCAGGGCTGACAATGGGGATATAGAATAGAATTTTATTGGCCAAGTGTGATTGGACACACAAGGAATTTGTCTTGGTGCATATGCTCTCAGTGTACATAAAAGAAAAGATACGTTCATCAAGGTACAACATTTACAACACAATTGATGGTCAATATATCAATATAAATCATAAGGATTGCCACCAACAAGTTATAGTCATACAGTCATAAGTGGAAAGAGATTGGTGATGGGAACTATGAGAAGATTAATAGTAGTGCAGATTCAGTAAATAGTCTGACAGTGTTGAGGGAATTTATTTGTTTAGCAGAGTGATGGCCTTCGGGAAAAAACTGTTCTTGTGTCTAGTTGTTCTGGTGTGCAGTGCTCTATAGCGTCGTTTTGAGGGTAGGAGTTGAAACAGTTTATGTCCAGGATGCGAGGGATCTGCAAATATTTTCACGGCCCTCTTCTTATCAGAATATCAGAATGATTTTCCTCTTAAAGATACTGCTCTAATAACTGGAAAACCTAATGCACAAATAGAAATAGTATCCAGGTAGCCCTCGGTTTACAACAGTTCGTTTAGTGACCGTTCAAAGATACACCACTGAAAAAAGTGACTTATGACTGTTGTTTCACACCGACGACCATGGCGGCATCCCCATGATCATGTCATCAAAATTTAGCCGTTTGGCAACTGACTCATATTGATGACGGGCTGCAGGGTCCTGAGCTCGCGCGATCGCTTTTTGTGACCTTCTGACAAGCAAATTCAAAAGAGAAGCCAAATTCACTTAACAACCGTGTTACTTGCTTAACAACTGCAGCAATTCGCTTAACAACGGTGGCAAGCAAGGTCGTGAAATGCTCACTTAACAGCTGTCTCACTTCGCAACAGAAATGTTGGGCTCAATTGTGGTCATAAGTTGAGGACTACCTGTGTTATCTCAGGAAAGGGAACATGAGAAGGATAAATAGGCTAGCCAGAAAACCTTAGGGCTACTCACCGCAGGGACTGTCACAGGCTGCTTTGACATCCCACCGTAGGTAACCATGGTCCCACTATGCCTAATGGAAGAATTGGGTTAGCGTTAGGGCAATTAAGGTTAGGATAAAGGTGATTAAATTGGCAAACTACCTGTTCTGACCTAGGCTTCCCCAGCAGCAGGAAGCGATAAAACCCCTTTTATTTAATTTACAGTGAATTCCTTTCCAGCAAAGTCTTTCCTCTCCCACACTCTTTCAAGATGGTTTACAATTACCGACCTTTATCAGGCTTGGAGAGTGGCCAGGCTGATATCTTTCAGACACCCGCAATACTTGGCAGGAATTCAGGAATGAACTAATTATCAGGCCTGGAAGCCATATTACCTTGGTGCCTTCAGGATCCAGGCCTGCCACAATCCTACTGTGGGAAGTTAGGAGGGGGGATTGCATGAGTGAAGTAGAAGTAGACATAACAAAACTTTGCAGAGAAGTTCAAGGCCATGGTGTCCGACAGCTGTGCAGAGAAGAACGTGGAGGTTGTCTTCTGTACGTGAAGGAACTGATTGGAGCAGTGGTGGACATGTGGGGGAAGCGGGCAAGGTTTTGAACTTTCTTTTGGGTGAGGAAAACCTGGAAGATCTCAGATTTGGGTTTTCCACCGATGTGCCAATATGACATTGCCAATAAAAGTTAGCTTTGAGGAACTGCAAGCCTTGGAGTTTGATTTCGTTGAGGGTGTTACTTGGATCCCTGACACTAATTGTCTCCTGCAAACTCCCCTCCCCTTTTGCTCCTCTTTTATTCCCTCTGGGAGGGGCCATTCATCATCCACCTGTGGCCTTACTACCTAGTTGACCCTTGTTCTTTAGCTGTTCCCTTTGTCTGGCAATTCTGCGCATGTGCACATTTGGAACAGGCTCCAGCTGTTCGTCTGCCTCACTGATGTCTGACTCTGAAGGCAGCTGATAACTGGCGTATGGCCCTGGCCCCCTCTCTGCCTCCGACGCAGAGCCCTCATCAGAGTCTTCCCCAGACTTCAGGACTGGCTCATGTTCCTCCCCAACCTCCTCACTGTCCGAATCTGCTGTCAGATCTGCCACAACACTACCTTAATTCAGACGCTATTTTTACTGTCCAGTTTCCTCAGCCTTTGGTCACCTGGTTAATTTCTGCAACATTTAATTGGAAACCATGCAGTTCAGAGATTCAGAGCAAGAAGCAGCACACTGCCCTTTTCTGGAGGGTTCACTGGATTAAAACTTAGATGTCAGAAAATAAAATATTGAGAAAACCAAAAAAGGACTCCCTTCCAAAATCTCACTAAAGTCTTCAACATAGCTGTTCAAGAGTTCTGCACCTCTATAACTTTCTGATTTGGTTCTGCAACCCAACAAGACAGACACAGACTTCAGAAGATAATTGCTACCAACCTGCCTTCCACTGAGGACCTGTATACTGCATGAGTCAAAAAGAGGGCTGGGAAAATATTTACAGACTCCTCGCATCCTGGATATAAACTGTTTCAACTCCTACTCTCAAAATGACGCTACACAGCACTGCACACCAGAACAACTAGACACAAGAACATTTTCCCCCCAAATGCCATCACTCTGCTAAACAAATAATTCCCTCAACACTGTCAGACTATTCACTAAATCTGCATTACTATTACTATTAATCTTCTCATCGTTCCCATCACCCATCTCCTTCCACTTATGACTGTAACTTTGTTGCTTGTATCCTTATGATTTATATTGATATTGTTTCCTGATTGCTTATTTGTACCCTATGACTATCATTAAGTGTTGTACCTTATGATTCTTGACAAATGTATCTTGTCTTTTTATGTACACGGAGAGTATATGCACCAAAGACAAATTTCTTGTGTGTCCAATCACACTTGTCCAATAAAGAATTCTATTCTATTCTATTTAAATACATTAAGGTTGGCTTCGTGTCAGATATCTCCAGGTTTTCAAGGCATTCTCAAGTGAGACCTTTAAACTGTAAAATCCAGATAAATTGTGATCTATAAAACCCCTGAAATTCTGGGAACTGGCTTAGAATACCAGGCTCCTTTTCCTGTCTAATAACGATGTTACATTTGTTAAAAATAATAGTAATAGTAATTAAGTAAGACTTATATTCCGCTTCAGAGTGCTTTTATTCCACTTCAGAGTGCTTTTACAACCCTCTCTAAGTGGTTTACAGAGTCACCCTATGGCCCCCAACAATCTGGGTCCTCATTTTACCAACTTCGGAAGGATGGAAGGCTGCATCAACCTTGAGCCTGGTGAGATTCGAACCGCCAAGCTGCTGGCAGTTGGCAGTCAGCAGAAATAGCCTGCAGTACTGCATTCTAACCACTGTGCCACCAAGGCTGTAATACACAATAAATTCATCATACCACAGTGAAGTGATGATACCAGGATCTATTCTGACTATTCTAGAGCTGTGGAGCTGGATTTCACTGAAATTATAAAGTTTAAATATTTTTTCAGACGCAACACAAAATCCTTCAACCCTGACAGCCTTTTGGCAGCTTGCTAGCTAGGCAAGTAGGTTTGTCATGAGGTCTTTAAGCACCTCTTAATTTGTTTCTTAAATGTCACACAAGCCAAACATTTTGGACAGTATTCAATACAATTGCAAATTTGTCACTTTCAAGACAAGAATCCAGAGCGTACAAATCTGCTCCATTAAACAACAAATCCTTGCACTAATCCACACTAGCAAATTTAAGAGTGTGTATACATCTTGCTTCAAAAATACTCTCTTAGGCAACTCACAACCAAAAATAAAAATTTAAGACAGACTGTCCATTAAGCATATAAATCAAGTGAAACAATTACCACAGATATAATTCAAGCAAACAAAAGTTAAATTTACCTCAAGTGACGCATCAGCTCAGTAGCACTTTTCCCTCCAACACCATTCAGAGCTAATGAAGGCTTAGGAATTTCCTGGAGAATGAAATTGTACAAAACAAAAACAAAACAGAAAACAACTTGCTTCTTGCTTTAAGTCCTCCAAATTATTCACAGAAATAAATTTTTGATTTTGCTAAGTGGTTCTTGGATTTCTGTCTTACAATCATCTTTTCAACATACAGTAGAATGGGAAGGCAGAGATCTGATTGTAACATGCTTTTGTTCGGAAACGGCAGAACTAAGAGGGATTAATACAGGAAATCTTTGACCTACAACAGTTCATTTAGTGACTGTTCAAAGTTACAACATCACTGAAAAAAGTGACTTATGACTGTTTTTCACACTTACAACCAGGGGTGAAATTCAAAATTTTTCCCTACCGGTTCTGTGAGCATGGCTTGGTGGGCGTGGCAGGGGAAGGATACTGCAAAATCTCCATTCCCTCCCCACTCCTGGGGGAAGGATATTGCAAAATCTCCATTCCCACTCCACTCTGGGGCCAGCCAGAGGTGGCATTTGCCAGTTCTCGAAACTACTCAAAATTTCCGCTACCGGTTCTCCAGAACCTGTCGGAACCTGCTGAATTTCACCACTGCTTACCACCACTGAAGCATCCCCATGGTCACAATTCAGGATCAAAATACAGATGCTTAGCAATTGACTCATAATTATGATGACTGCAAGCGTCCCCGGGTTATTTGATCCCCTTTTGCATCCTTCTTACAAGCAAAGTCAATGGGGAAGTCGGATTCACTTAACAACTGTGTTACTAACAGCTGCAGTGATTCACTTAACAACCGTGGCAAGAAATAGCATAAAATGGGACCTTTGTTTAACAACTGTCTCACTTAGCAACATAAATTTTGGGCTCAGTTGTGGTCATAAGTTGAGGACTAACGATGTGAAATGCCAAAACACATGTGACTTGGCTGCATACCTGGCAAGGCAAACCAGAAGTAGACTGAAAACTTGCATGAGGAAAGTCTTGTCGGTTTTGCCCATTAAGCATTTTATTAGGGCCATATCACTATGGGCCACCTGTAGGTATTAAACATTTTTATCTGGATTCTGGAAATTATTTCTCTGCAGGGTGGCATAAACAGGGAACAGGCTGAATCAAAGTGGGAAGACAGAGGAGAGAGTAAATTATGTCCTTGCCTCTAATCCCAATCAGTTTGTCTCATTAAAGAGAACTTTAGTATGCAACATGCCTTGAAATTTTATGGCACGGGATAACACACATATCCATATCTATTGCCTGTCCCTTTTGTATTTCTTCTGAAATTAAATCTATAATTCAAAATGGTAAAACTGGACAGAAAGAACAAATAACCAGCGAGTAAACAGCACCCATATGAGTTCTTTCCTCTTGTTTCCCTAAAATGCCCCATCTGGAGTTTTTCAGCTCAACCTTTTGCAGTAGTAAAAATCTAGAGATTATAGAGATTTCTCAGTGTGGTAGATAAAAAAACACGGCTAAACTGGCTTTTAACAAGAAGCGTTTTCGGATACAAAACTTGGCAGTTCTTAACGATAAAGCATCAGTTGTGAAGAATTAAACCCATCAATTATTCATGGGAAAGAAGGCCGAATCCAACATTTCTGAGCTGTATTCAGTAGCCATTCAACATGGTCTCTTTCTCACTGCCTGTGTTACCTTGTTATGCTTCCTTCAAGTTCTACGGTCTACCTGAATTCCCCCTAAGTAAAATACAAAGATTCAAATCGCAAAGATTAGGGATAGGTAATTATTGATTTACGACCAAATTCAGCCCAAAATTTTCATTGCTAAGTAAAGAAGTTGCTAAGTGAGTTGTGCCTGAAGTTATGACCTTTATTGCCAGAGCTGTTAAGAAAATCATTGCAGTTGTTAAGTGAACCATGTGGTCATTAAGTGAATCTGGCTTTCCCCCATTGACTTTACAGAATAGAATAGAATAGAATAGAATAGAATAGAATAGAATAAGAATCAAATCGAATCTGGAAGGGACCTTGAAGATCTTCTAGTCCAGCCTCCTGTTCAAACAAGAGACCCTATACCATTTCAGACAAGTGACTATCTAGTCTCTCCTTAAAAACATCCAGGGATGGAAAACCTACAATGTCAGTTTTGGAAGGCAATTTTCTTTTTTGCTTCTTAACTGCCACATATTTTAGCTGGGGAAGTTGGGAGGGGGTTGTTGTTGGAGTGGTAGAAAGTTAGTCATAACATTCTGTATTCAAGGACATCCTGCGTTGGAGACTTCCTGAAGATTGTATCCAATTTAGTGTGAAGAGTTGATTGGACAATGTGATGAACTTGTGGGTGTGGGGCAGGGCTGTGAACTGTCAACTGGATGTGGAAAACCTGGAAGCTTTCAGTTTCGGGTTTTCCCAGATGTGCCACCATGACATCTCTAATAAATTGGAACTTTGAGGAACCTCAAGCCTCAGAGCTTTATTTCGTTGGGGGTGTTCCTTGGAACCCTGACACATGATTTCTGAAGGCAAGCTGTTCCACTGGTTTAATTTCCTGACTGTTAGGAAGTTTCTCCTTAATTCCAGGTTGCTTATCAGAAGCCAACTAGGAGGGTTACAAATCACGTGACCCCAGGACACTGCAACCGTGATAAATACATGTCACTTGCCAAACAGCCTGAATTTTGATCACGTGACCATGGGGATGCTGCAACAGTCGTAAGCGTGAAAAATGGTTGTAAGTCAGGTTTTTTTCAGTGCCGTTGTAACTTTGAACGGTCACTAAATGAACTGTTGTAAGTCGAGGACTACCTGTATATGCGAAACAGTGGACCAAACAAACTAAAATGGATTTGGTGCTCTCAGAGCTTGCTTGTTTTCTTGCTGATGAAAGTTCGGAGACCCCTCCTGTCACAGGTGTCAAACTCAAGGCCTGGGGGCCAGATCTAGCCCGCAGGGTTCTTAGATCTGGCCGGTGGGGGCCCCCCGGAAACAGCAAAGGATTCGCCCGCGGTGCCTCTGCCAGCAAAAACAGAGGCCCTCCTGAGCTCCGTTTTCTCTGGCAGAGGGTTGCACGAGGCTGTCGTAGGCAAAAACGGAGCTTGGGAGCCCGTTTTCTCTGGCAGAGCACTCAGGCCATCACAGGTGCCCCTGACATGAGTGACATCGAGCTGGCCACACCCACCTTGGCCACAGCCACTCCAGCTCCCCTCTCCCCACCCCCCCAGGTCAAACACAACCCTGATGCGGCCCTCAATGAAATCGAGTTTGATACCCTGCCTCATTTCAACCCTGAGCTACAAATTTTCTTCTTTATTACCATAACAAAATGGGTTTGTGTGAATGAGGTAAATCACACAATCCAATCCATTGCAGCAATAGCAATAGCACTTAAGACATACACTGCACACCAACAGATGAAGAAGTGATAGGGAAAGTTTTAGAGGGTGCTGAAATGGACAAGTTAACAAAAGAAATTAAAGAGAAAGAAGAGACAGATTATTATATAATCTGAAACAAATAGTATGAATGGCTTGAGACTAGAAATAAAGGGGAAAAAAATAAAGGGGAGAAATTAGAAATGTACACTATGTAAATAATAAATACATAAGAATGTAGAAAAGTAAAGCTATTAGTATTAGATAATTTAATGTAAATAAAAGAAAATGGGACAAGAAAGAAAATAAAATAATATATAAAATATGGGGGGAAAGGTATAAAAGCGAAAGAAGACCACTAAGAAACATCTAAATATA
Organism: Ahaetulla prasina; assembly: GCF_028640845.1. Classification (NCBI taxonomy): domain Eukaryota; kingdom Metazoa; phylum Chordata; class Lepidosauria; order Squamata; family Colubridae; genus Ahaetulla; species Ahaetulla prasina. The sequence continues at coordinate 18,611,658 of NC_080548.1, forward strand.
GGCGATATTTATATGTTGTGTGCCTGTCATATTGTGTATCACAATAAAACAATAAAAAAGTTTTTTTTAAAAAAAGACTTATACATCGCTTTATAGCCCTCTCTAAGAGGTTTACAGAATCAGCATATTGCCCCCAACAATTTGGGTCCTGCAGTCCTGTTTCCTTTAGCTATTTCACAGCCGTAGCCTTTTTTTTGTGGTCGTATATACCTTAAACAACTCTTTCATTTCTGGTTTTCTTAGCATCTCCTCTGTGATAACATAGTCTGCTCCAAGGGACTTAAGTCTGTCTATAAGATCCTGGAGATCTGGTCTGTGGAACAACAACAACAACAACAAAATAGAATCAGATGAAGTTGACGATTTGATGGGGCATAAAAAGGGAATGCGAACAATAAATTGATATGAGAATGCACATTATCAATATTCTCACTGGCATAAGCTGAGTCAATTTTCAGCGATTAAAAAAAAATATTTTTCTTTGTCTTTTTGCACTTAGATACTAACGAAGCTAGCTTAGAATAAACTGCTGGGAGTCAGGTGATGTACAAGTAACAACAAATGTCTAGTTTAATGAAAAGAAGGACTAGGGGAGACATAGCAGTATTGCAATATCTGAGGGGCTGCCACAAGGAAGAGGGAGTCAAGCTATTCTCCAAAGCACCTGAGGGCAGGACAAGAAGCAGTGGATGGAAACTAATCAAAGAGAGAAGCAATTTGGAATTAAGGAGAAACTTCCTGACAGTGAGAACAATTAATCAGTGGAACAACTTGTCTCCAGAAGTGGTGAATGCTCCAACACTGGAAGTGTTTAAGAAGATGTTTGATAACCTTTTGTCTGAAGTGGTAGAGGGTTTCCGCCTAAGCAGGGGGTTGGACTAGAAGACCTCCAAGGTCCCTTCCAACTCTGTTATTTTATTCTAAGATTCTAACATTTGCCAACTGGTGAAATGGTTCAGGAGACTACTTCATCCGTCAGCGACTTATCAGCCGGATCGCTTCTATATGCATGTTCTACAAGAGGAAGACCTTCTTCTGTGAAGACAACTGCTGATAAGTCAGAGCCTTCACTCAGAAACAAAGAACGCTTAATGTTAGGAGTAAATCTATCAATTGCTATGAATCAAAAAATAGCATCAAGTAACTATAAAAGCCTGAATGTTCTCTTTAGTTCTAGATTGTTTGTCTCCTTGATTACTTTTCATCCATTGTTTCTTGTCTTGCCTTCTGGTACTTTGGAAAATAAGTTGGCCCTCTCTTCTTTGTGTCAGGCCCTCAAATATTGGAAGCCTGCTATCATGTCTCCCCTAGTCCTTTTTTTTCACTAGACTGGACATACCCAATTCCTGCAATCGCTCTTCATAGGTTTTAGCTTCCCGTCCTTAATCATACTAATTGCTCTTTTCTGCACTCTTTCCAGAATCTCAACATCTTTTTCATATCATAGTGACCAAAACTGGATGCAGTATTCCAAGTGTGGTCTTACTCAGTGGTGGGATTCAGCCGGTTCCTGCCAGTTCGGGCAAACCAGTAGTTAAATTGCTGGGTGGCCCTGCCCCTCCCTGGAGTCCCCACATGCCCCATTTTGACTCCCAGGTAAGTGCAGGGAGGCCTACTAGGTCCAAAACAGGGTGTGGGGGTGCAGTGCCCCCCCACAGTCCATTTTCGCTCCCAGGAGGCTGCAAAGAGGCCTCCTAGGCCCAAAACGGAGTGCGGGGGGTGGCATGGCCTGTTTTTTGCTCCCAGGGAGGTGCAGGAGGCTGAGTGCTTCCTGTTACACCCTCTGGCCACATCCATCCAGCCGGTCATTAGGGCGGAGAACCGGTTGCTAAATTATTTGAATCCCACCACTGGTCTTACCATAGCTTACAAACTGGCAAACTATGAGCATTATATAATGCCATCTAGGATATCATATAATCTCCATCTGAATGAAAGGGAATGCCCTGTTTGTGCAGGTTTAGCGTAAACCCAAAGGATCTGACTGGGGAAAAGCAACAGGAAAGTAGAAAAAAGAGGGAAAAACAGTTTTGTAAGGCACACTCACCTATCTCTTATTACATTTATTGTTTTGATGCCCTTGGCTGCTGCAATCTGGATTACAGCCTGTCCCACTCCACTATTGGCTGCGTTTTGGATGACAGACTCCCCTACAGACAAACAGACATGTCATCTCGGGCTTCAAAAATATTTCTTTCTGCTCCCCATAAGCGGAAGACATTCTCATCATTATTGTGTGTTGGAGAAAATAGCACAGCCAGTGGAAATTCAGGTTACCTGACACCTTTTATTCCCAATTTAAAAACAGGTCTCGGAAAAAGACAAGGAGAACCAGTTTTTAAAATGAAATAAATAAATATAAACCTCAGCCCTTAATTTACCTTTGCCTAACTAATCATAACCACCTGAACGTTCAACGCCAGTAAAGGTGAAGTAATTCTAGTCAGTTGCAGCAAATATTTTTGAAAGAAGATCATGTAGGTCAGGATGTGCACACAAAAAAGTGCCTGCATCAATTTTGATTATGTAGATTCTTTTCATTTAGGATTCAGATTGGGATAGTTACTGAGACAGCCTTGGTTACATTTGTCCATGATCTTTGGTGACCCCAAGACGGTGCTACTAGATCTGTTCTGGCTGTCCTTTATGGTTTGGTTTACCAGCTGTCGATGACATTGACCACAGCACAGGTAGTCCTCAATTTATAACCACAATGGAGCCCAAAATTTATGCTGTTAAGTGAGAAACTTGCTCAGTGAATTTTGCCCTATTTTACAACTTTTCCTACCAAATTGTAAAGTGAACCCCTGTTAAATTACGAACCCGGTTCTTAAGTGAATCTGGCTTCCCCATTGACTTTACTTGTCAGAAGGTCACAAAAGGGAATCGTATGAGTCTGGGACACTGCAACTGTCATAAATGTGAGTCAGCTGTCAAGCATCCGAATGTAAATCACGTGGGGATGCTTTGTAGGTGTGAAAAATGGTCCTAAGCAGGGGTGAAATGCTACCGGTTTGCTCTGATTCAGGTGAACTGGTAGTGATAAAAACTATGGGTTCAGGCAAATCAGTAGATTAAAAAAAGCTACCGGTTTGGGTGAACCGGTAGTTTAAAAAGCTACCGGTTTGATTGAACTGTTAGTTAGCTACTGGTTCAGTCAAACCAGTAGTTAAAAAAAGCTACCAGTTCCTTTGAACCGGTATTTCCGACGATCAGCTGTGCCGCGCGGTTTAGCTTTGCTAGAAAGCAGGAAATTCTGCTTTCTAGCGAAGCTAAATTGCGTGGCAAAGCTGATCCTCCCCCTCGCTGTTCTACTTACCTTTCCAAGAGTCCTTGTGGTGTGCACTGCGCATGGGGCGCATGTTTGGGGAGCACTGTGCATGCGCAGCGTGCGCTTGGTGCACAGCGCACATGCGCAGCCAGCGAACCAGTAGCAAACCGGTTCAGATTTCACCACTGATTCCAAGTCACTTTTTTCAGTGATGTAACTTCAAGGTCACTAAATGTTGTAAGGCGAGGATTGCCTGTATCCTTCCGGCTGTGACCCGATTGGCTTTTAGAAAATTTGGCTTTTTCTTCAAGTGTGAGGATCACTGGAGGTTGATCATCATATGGAGAACTGATCGTCTATTAATATTTATTGGATTTTAATTGGGATTGTTTATCTTGTAGAGTTTTTGTATATTTTCCTGTACACTGCCCCAAGTTGCAATTTTCAAGTTGAGCAGTCATATAAATTCTAGAAACATATATACATGCATATATACATACATGCATACATACATACATATATGCATACCTGGTTCTAAAGTCTCAAAATCAGACAACATCCGATAAGCTGTGCAAGGGTTAACACCCAGTGTGGCAGCACAAGTCAGTGGAATATCCGGTGGGATTTTCAACAGAGTTTTCTCATCGAATACCGCTTCTGTTCGCCAAGTTCCTTTTGTAAAGGATTAAAAAAAAGAAAAAAGACATGATTTTAAGCTGTGGAACAGTTAATAACAATCTGCAAATTCTCAGCTCTCAGAAGAGGCCTAGGGCAGGGGTCTGCAAACTTGGCTCCTTTAAGACTTGTGGACTTCAACTCCCAGAGCAAAGCTGGCTGAGGAACTCTGGGAGTTGAAGTCCACAAGACTTAAAGGAGCCAAGTTTGCAGACCCCTGGCCTAAGGTGTTGTCAAGAAACACTCAACAAATAAAATTGTTGAAAAGATTGGGTTTGCACAATGTACATTAAGTTATAAACTCCGGTTTCCAAACAGCCACCATGTTTCACACATTGGGCTATGCTACAAAAATGGTTTCCTCAGCTTTGACTTGGCCTCTTTGTGCCAATCTGTCCACTACGTCTCAGCAGGTCTAGGCCAGCCCTGGCTAGGAACTAAAAGAGTCAAGATGCGGCAAAACTTAGCTTATTCCCCATAAACAGGCCGGAGCCTCAGAATACAATGAGCAGGAAACGAGTCCTATGTAAAGTCTTGGCTGTTGCCGATGGTTGCTAGGCCCGGTCAGCTAGGTGTCAGGGAGCCGGTGGGGAATGTCTCAGCTGCTTGGAGCCGTTGGGATCGGAATGCCGCCAGCCAACCATTGCCTCAGGAGTTGCTCCCGCTGCATCCCCACCCCCCAGGAATGATGAGCCCTGAGTTGGGTACTGTTGCGTCTGCGCCCCCCGAGCCGGGCCTCCCGGCAGAAAGTGACTTGGAAAGTGAGGGGGAAGGGCCATCAGGACTTACCTCAGGAGCACCGGCTTCCCTGGCTCAGCTCCAGAAGCCAGAGGCAGGCCAGGTGGAAGAGATAACGAGGCCTCCGTTTCCTGACTCTTCCCACCCACCAGGCCACACCTCCAGACTCAGCTGATGGCAATCAGGCCTGGCTTGACCCTAGGTTTTGTAGGCAGGAGAGCCGGGAACAGAAGCAGGGGTGGGGCAGGCCTAGGAAGTGCTGAGTCATGGAGCCACACCCCACAGGATATAAAGGCAGCAAGAGCTGCTGTGCCTCTTCGTAGCAGGCAAATTAACTGCTTAACTAAGAGCTGAAGTTCTGTTTGTTCCTGGGTGACTCATCGGCGTCGAGGGAGATAACAGAGACACTTGGCAGACGCTCGCTATTTTGCTGCCAGAGCTGATAGTGCCGGCTAATTAAGCCATCACTCGGACAGCGGCGAGGGGGGGGACAGAACAGGTACTCAACACTACGATTTGTTGTCAATCATTTAAAGCTCAGCAGAGGGACTGGACAAAAGGGAAACAAGAGTTTTGCTTCAATTCCTCTCCCCCCCAAAATTCACCAAGTCCTCCATCAGCTGGAATCACCCAGTCTCCTGGTTTCAAAGTTGTCACAGAATTTCCTGTGTCCATCACTTGCCCAACTCCTTCGTTCCCACCAACTGCAGGTAAGTCAGCAACAATGCCATAGGATCCTGCAAGAAAAACAAGAGCAATTTTGGTATACGAATGAATTAAAACTTGCTTTGGCATGTACATTATTTTTCTTATTCTGTAGCAAATTCCAAATAGCACATAACACAGTGGTACCGGTCGTACCCGGTTCGGGTGAACCAGTAGCGATGGCGGCAGGAGGCTCCTCCCACCCACCCAGACGTCATCACAGACACTCTGTGCATGCGCAGACGTGGCGCATGCACTCACATTTGTGAATTGGTAGCAAAGGTAAGTGAATCCCACTACTGACATAACATATACAGTCATAAAGATTTCCAAGGTAGATTTCAACAATGTAATAATACTGAATTGGTTCCCTTATCGCTTGAAGCCAAATTCTCTGAGCACTGGCCACACTGAAGCTGAGTTCTTAAAACGGGAAGGATTTCAATCTTGGAAGAGAATTTGGGGATTCTTAATGGAGTAAATGTTCTATAAAACCTTAGTTAATTAATTCCATTAAGCTAAGCTTTAGGTAATTTTGCTTCTTAAAACACAATTGAACTGGATGCATATCATAACACTAAGCCATAAACTATAGTTTAAAAAAAAAATGGAACGGCTCACAGATGAAAAATCTAAATCAAGCAAATCGTATTATAGCTCAATGTAATAATATGTGAATCCAGGCATGGAGTGGCTGAAATTTTTCCCTAGGGTTACTAATTTTCTTAGCCTATTAGGTCTGGTCATTGGTTAGAAAAGATCCTGTAGGATTGATAGACAGCTGTATCCCCACAAGCAAGAAATAATCCTCGTTCCTTCTTTAATCTTTGGTGTAATAGCTATTTCCAAGCTTATGCAGATAATACCGCTTATTATGGATGGCATGTATATTATTATATAGCTTTGCTATTTAGGTTGCCATCATTTAGAGACCCTCTGCATGTGGCAATTTCCAAATATAGAAACTTTATTAATGGCTCTTAGGAATGTTTCCAGAGATTGCACAGTAATATAGCTTAAGTTGAATTGATGAAGATAACAGCAGCTGTAGGCAAGCTAACTCTGTCAATCCTGGCTACTATCTCACTGGGAATACTATTAAATGTGGACAATCTAGAGGCTTAATTTTCCCCTGACAGCACCACATAAAGGAAGAATGTGGGAGGCAAAAATTAAACAATGTGCGTTATATCAAGGTTACCTTGAATCATATTGATGTCTGCTGGGTTGATGGGAGCTGCAACCATTTTCACGTGGACGCCAGAATCCCCAAGTCTGGCTAAAGCTACATCTTTTAGGCTGTGAGGGAAAGCGGACAGAATATATTTATTATTCTTAAGCTTCTCTTTGCCAGCAAAGAGATTTTGCAAGCATTTCATTCGCTGGCAGTTTGTCAGAAGACAAGCTCTATCAGCTTGTTCATGGCACCAAGCTTTTATATACATACATACATACATGTAGATATTTGGTTATTCGGGTTTTCTCCTGCGTAAAATTGGAAGTGTCTTGGCGACGTTTCGACGAAATCCCATTCGTCATCTTCAGGCTGGGTGTTTACAGCTTCGTGCTTCTAGGAGAAACACGAAGCTTCTCCTAGAAGCTTTTCTCCTAGAAGCACGAAGCTGTAAACACCCAGCCTGAAGATGACGAATGGGATTTCGTCAAAACGTCGCCAAGACACTTCCAATTTTACGCGGGAGAAAACCGGAATAACCAAAGACCTACATACAAACACCCACGAAAACCTCAGAAAACAAATATATCTTTGGTTATTCGGGTTTTCTCCTGCGTAAAATTAGAAGTGTCTTGGCGACGTTTCGACAAAATCTCATTCGTCATCTTCAGGCTTCAGCTTCATGATTCTAGGAGCAATGCAACATTGCTCCCAGAAGCAAGCTGAAGCCTGAAGATAACGAATGAGACTTTGTCAAACATCGCCAAGACACTTCCAATTTTACGCGGGAGAAAACCGGAATAACCAAAGACCTACATACAAACACCCACGAAAACCTCAGAAAACAAATATATCTTTGGTTATTCGGGTTTTCTCCTGCGTAAAATTAGAAGTGTTTTGGCGACGTTTCGACAAAATCTCATTCATCATCTTCAGGCTTCAGCTTCGTGATTCTAGGAGCAATGCAACATTGCTCCCAGAAGCACGAAGCTGAAGCCTGAAGATAACGAATGAGACTTTGTCGAAACATCGCCAAGACACTTCCAATTTTACGTGGGAGAAAACCCGAATAACCCGAATAACCAAAGACCTACATACAAACACTTGCGAAAACCTCAGAAAACAAATATATATATATGTGTATAGGCAGGTTTTGGTATGTTCGGGTCTTTTTCCGTGTAAGATTGAAAGTATTTAGGCAACATTTCGATGAGATTTCAGTCATCATCTTCAGGCTGGAGTTTTTTGGCTTTGTTCTTATGTGAGCATAATGCTCACTTAAGAACAAAGCCAAAAAATTCCAGCCACGAAGATGTCTTCAGACAGCGCTGGCTCTTTGGCTTTGAAACGGAGATGAGCATCACTCCTCAGAGTCAGGAATGACTAGCGCATATGTGCGAGGGGAACCTTTACCTTATATATATATAGAGAGATAGAGAGATAGAGAGATAGATGATAGATATATAGATAGATAAAGAAATGTACAAAAGATGCACATTACACTAAACCATACTATTGCCTGTGTTTGTGTGATGTGCACATAAACACCATATGTCGTGTCCCACTCCTCCGCTGACGGCTGGGTCAGGGAAATCCGAATCAGGCTTGCCTCTGCAGCTCTGCCCAAAGTCCTAGCAAAGTCCGCAGAGCAGGCAGGAGACCAGTAAATGACTTCAGCAAGATAAGTTCGACTTTTGCCTGACTCAGAGACTGCCAGAAAGTAGATCCTTTATATAGGCCATGGGGTGTGGCTCCATGACTCAGCACTCATTAAGGCCTGCCCCTCCCTTCCTTCTGTTGCCTCCGCCTCTCCAATCTTCTGATGCGAGGATTACTCCAATCAGCTGTTGTTGGGAGTAAACCCTCCTCAGGCTCACCTGCTGTGGAGGAGGGGAGGGTCTAGCTGCCCGCTTGCCTGGGCATGGAGTCAGGGCTGGGGCAGGGAGATGCTCCTTCTTCTGCAGTTTGTGTGGGCATGGAGCCAGGACTTGGGCCGGGAGGCATACATTCCTCAGTGTTCGGGAGCAGGTAAGAAGGCCCCGGCTGCTCTGAGGGCGGGCAAGACACAACACCATACCTCCTTTTGAACCCAATGCCATTATTTATAAGTTTTTATTCTTTCACTTGAAAATCAGTTTCATCTATAGTTACAGGTAGTCCTTGACCCATGACTGGTGGTTTTATGACCGTTTAAAATTATGATGGTCATAACAAGAGCATTTCTGGCTGTCCTCCCCCCCCCCCGAATCACATGACCATATTTTGGGCACTTGGCAACTGACTCTCATTTACATCTCTTTGCCAAGTGCCCTATGATCATGTAAACCACCATTTCCACCATCTGCCAGCTTCCCCAATAAGTCAATGTGGAAGTTGCAAGTGAAGGGAATGGAGGAGAGCTGAAATCCTTTGGCAGGCTGCAGGAACGGAGCTGAAATTTCAGCTGCATTCTTTGAAGGATTTCCCCCTCAGTGCACAGAAGGGAGAGGAAGTCTTCCTGGGACCTTAGGAACAGAGCAGAAATTTGGGAGATTTCAGTCACTCCTGTAGCCCCCTCAAAGTATTTCCCCTCCATGCAAGGAGAGGAGCTGAACTCCAAGGTCGGCTACGTTGAAAGCAAAAGGGCTGCCTCTGCTGGAAGAGTTTCAGTTCCACATGGCGCTGAAATCTTTCAGCAGGCAGCTCTTTCACTCCATTTGCTTAATGTCCTGGGAGATCATTTAATGACTACAACTGGGAGTGCAGCTATTGAGCAAAGAAGTCACATGGGCATCTTGCTTAATGATTGCTTCACTCAAAGATCAAGATTCCAGTCCAAACTGTACTAATAAGTTGAGGATTCCTTGTACAGATTTATTATTAGTCTTAAGATGAATTCACTTGATTTTGACAGATAATTCTGCTAGCCCTTTTTCTAACGATGCCCTTCCAGTTTGTTTCCTTTAAAATCTAATTCTTGGTTATTCTTTCCCCCCAGTTTAGTACAATGTCAGTTTATTAAGTGCTAGCAAAATACTACAGAAAATGTTTAATGTTAATTTTGTTTTGTGATAAGGAAATGAAGACTCCAATCTGTAGTAGCAATGTTAACATCACATCTCAGCAGAAATACTATGTTTGAACGTGGAGGACTGGGGAATACTGTTTTAGTATATTTATTTCTCTTAGGTACTATATTATTAATTCATTCTACTAAGTGCTACATTAATTCTATTAAGTGCTACAATTATTTTTAAATTTTAAAATATTGTTATCTGTTAGTTCAGCTGCTTTTAACTTCCTGATTTATTTCGAAAGGAATATCTCCAAAGCCAGCTGATTCTATTACAAAATTCCTTGGGTGGAAACTGATCAAGGAAAGAATCAACTTAGAACTAAGGAGAAATTTCCTGACAGTTAGAACAATTAATAAGTGGAACGACTTGCCTGCAGAAGTTATGAATGCTCCAACAATGGAAATTTTTAAGAAAATGTTGGATAACCATCTGACTGAGATGGTGTAGGGTTTCCTGCCTGGGCAGGGGGTTGGACTAGAAGGCCTCCAAGGTCCCTTCCAACTCTGTTGTTATATTATATTATATTAAAATAGACATAATAATTCTCAATAAGCCTGGAAATTCCCAGGCTGCATAAAATACCCACTTGTGGATTTGAATCACTCAATACAAAATTCTCAGCCAGAACCAACATATAAAAAGCGATGTATAGAAAAAACACATTCCAGCTCTTTAATATTAGCATTATTATACACAATAGCTTGGTTAAAATCAATTCATATCAGACCGGAGGACTCCCTACCCTGTTATCAGATTATAAACCAATCTAGTTTTAAATTACTATATTTTTCCCTTCCATCACACGAGTTTATAGACATATGAGATATGCCAGATAACACGTCCTATTATTTCTCAGACCTGAACATAGAAAGCACAGTTTAATTTCCTCATAAAGAAAAAGTCAGGTACTGCTGGAATTAAAATGGGACTGGCTGTTTCAACAGAACGGTCCCGATAACTCAAAAACGTTCAGTTTGAGGTAGTTTTAAACTAATTGATCACAAACACAGTTGTTCAGCTTCAACTATTAATGCCACAGGAATGTTTATATAAGCTTTTTCAGTATAGCAACCCAAAGCCTTTTTAAAATTCCAAGTAACATCTGTGTTGCATTCAATGAGGTTTTATGGCTTACTTCAGTCTGGAATTACTGCTCATCTGTTTGAACTTAATTAGAATAGAGTTATCCATCATCCGCATGGCTCTGGTGTTACTCTCTTCCTGAGCCACACAGCCTTGCTCTATCATTAAAATGAGTACTATATATTTCCCTGCTTCTATCCTCCCCCCAAAGCACAAATAATTTCCCCTTCAATTACAAGTAAGTTTACAGATTCAGCTGGGATGGTGTTGGTCTAATTTCAAAATATATTTCAAATATTTTTTAGGCTCTTTTTTTTATATAATGAGTCTTATAAAAAACAAAAGATGCAAGAACAGGAAATAATAGGTTTACAATACTCAGCCCCCTCACTAAGGCCCTCCTTAATTCAGGGGAGTCCATATAATACAATAAATTTGGGTGGCTTTATAAATTGAATAAACAAGCAAACAAACAATAAAAGAAATGCACCTCAGCTAGAAAAAATTAGAAACAAATGGATCTTTAAAGCGTTAAGGGAAAAATAAAGCCAATTTTCCCTTGGGATGGAGCTGCACAATGAAGGGGACGTGACTGAAAAGATTAATTTTCAACGCCTACCAAATACTTAATATTATACCCACAAGTCAATTAATATGTCTCTGATACCGATTTTAAACCCAGAGAAGTTTATTTACTTCCAGTAAAATATATTTACTCATGCTAATTTTCAAGAAATAAGATGATTTTGGGTTGGGGATAGCAAGTTTTAATTTGCTAGTAGGGTAACCGTCGATTATACTAACTTTGGTTGGCAATCTAATGCAGGGGTCTCCAACCTTGGCAACTTTAAGCCTGGTGGACTTCAACTCCCAGAATTCCTCAGCTAGCTTTGCTGGGAGTTGAAGTCCGCCAGGCTTAAAGTTCCCAAGGTTGGAGACCCCTGATCTAAAGAGATACAAAAACAGGAAACATCTTTTAACAAAATCTTATACCGTGGCAGCGGAAATGGTTAGAATCAGTGGTGGGATTCAGTCGGTTTGGGTGAACCAGTAGTTAAATTGCTGGCTGGCTCCACCCCTCCCCGCCCCTTCCAGGAGTCCCCCCCCCCACACCCCATTTTGGCTCCCAGGTAAGTGCAGAGAGGCCTACTAGACCCAAAATGGGGCGGGGAGTGCAGTGGTCCCCCTCCACGGCCCTTTTTCGCTCCCAGGAGGGTGCAGAGTTAGGGTTAGGGTGCTGCCTGTCACACCCCCTGGCCACACCCACCATGGCCACGCCCCACCTAGCCGGTCATTAGAGCAGAGAACTGGTTGTTAAATTATTTGAATCCATCCACTGGTTAGAATGCAGCATTGCAGGCTGACTCTGCTTACTGTCAGGAGTTCAATCCCAACCGGCTCAAGGTTGGCTCAGCCTTCCATCCTTCTGTTGGAAGGAAAATCCATCTGGTTCAGTTCCAAGCTGGGAGAAAGATGCTGAAAATAACACAGAGGCTGATTGGAAAGAAAGATTCTGTTTATTGATGAACAGAACCACAACGTGCAGTTCTGGGGCAGCTGACCAAATGGTTGAACGAGTGGATGGATCTTTATAGGTTTCTGTGAGAGTTGAAGTTTGAACTGTTCTGGGGGTTGTGCAATGAAGGGGCTTGTGTCTTTTACTAAATGATGGTTGGTTCATCCTATTATGTCCTGAAGGGTCATGTTCTGCCCTTTCTTAATCCCATCACCCTGGAGCTGGGGACCCAAAATCTCCATCGCTAAAGATTTCTGCTGGAAGCTGCTTTACTATGCAGGAAATTGGGGCCCAGAGCATTTTTCTCCACTTCTCCTTTTGGGGAAATATGATAATCTGCTTCTTTTAATATTCCCCAAAATATTTCATTCTTCAAGGGTGGGTGGATGGGCACACTTCTGAGGTTGGGAAAAGGAGGACCGAAATTGTTGGGGATAACATGCTGACTCTATAAAAACTACTTAGAGAGTACTGTACTGTACTGTACTGTAAAGCGGTATATAAGTTTAAGTGCCACTGTTGATATGTGTCCTAGTGTTAAACTAATAGAGCACATGCTGAACTTTTAATAAAGTACATGCTTGAACTTTAAAGAAAAGGATCTATTCTGCAGTGTTCACTGATATATCTCTCTCTCATCACCATCTTCCTAAGGCTGTATTCCACAGTTAATTGTACACCGGATTTATGTATTTCACTAATGTGCCTTGCTATGAATTGTAGTTTATTGTGATAATTACAATTACTACCAACCTGCCTTCCATTGAGGATCTGTATACTGCATGAGTCAAAAGAGGGTTGTGAAAGTATCTACAGACCCTTCACATTCTGGACATAAACTGTTTCAACTCTTACCCGCAAAACGACACTATAGAGCACCTGCACACCAGAACAACTAGACACAAGAACAGTTTTTCCCCGAAGGCCATCACTCTGCTAAACAAATAATTCCCTCAACACTGTCAAACTATTTACTAAATCTGCACTACTATTAATCTTCTCATCGTTCCCATCACCCATCTCCTTCCACTTATGACTGTAACTTTGTTGCTTGTATCCTTACAATTTATATTGATATTGTTTCCTGATTGCTTATTTGTTCCCTATGGCTATCATTAAGTGTTGTACCTATAATTGACAAATGTATCTTGTTTTTTTATGTACACTGAGAGCATATGCACCAAAGACAAATTCCTTGTGTGTCCAATCACACTTGGCCAATAAATTATTCTATTCTATTCTATTCTATTCTATTCTATTCTATTCTATTCTATTCTATTCTATTCTATTCTATTCTACTCTACTCTACTCTACTCTACTCTACTCTACTCTACAGTTTTGGCCTACTCAAATCCCACTCAAACCAAAGCATTTTACAACGTAATTCAAGACCACTACAAATGGAAATTTCAACCCAGTAATGTCGATTAAATCTTTTACTTTTGAAGCTTACAGGTAATTCTAGGGTGTTTGTCAGCTAACTTTTTCCAGTCCGGAACAGGTATATGGCTAATTACAATGCTCTTAAGAGATGCTGGATGAATAGGTTTTGTGGCTGATGAAGAATTAAATATAATAAAACGAGCACAGAGAAAAATTCCACACGAGACGCATCTCATTATGTTGCACAGTCCATCTTTTTTCAATAAATAATTTATAGCTCCCTTGAAAAACTGATGTTGTAATGGAAATGCTGACAGACCATTAATTACCACATAGCCTGCAAAGTATGACAGAAACCTAATTGTCCAGATTTGCTCAAATATATTATACCACTCAGCTGAATAATGGTCACTTGCTGCAACGATCATGTAAATTGTGTAAGAAACCTGTCGCTTAATCTACGAGCTGCTGGCCAGGGAATTTTACGGCCAATATCATATTTGATTTCCTTTCTGGACACAAATTAAATACCAACAGCAGCACTTGCCAGAGAAAGAGTGATGGAATAAGAGTATAGGATCACTGTAAGCACAACTCTCTTGAATAAAAAGAAAAAACTCCCGAGGCAGCATTTTCCGAAAGTTTTATGACAGCTAAGTGAGATGTACCAACAACTGTCTAGTCTCCCCTTTCTTACCTTAGACTTTATTTACAGCATTTCGTTTTCCTGGTTCTTTCTCTCTTGGGACTTGGAAGCTAAAACATACGAAGAACAACTGCAGGAATTGGGTCGGCCTAATCGAATGAAAAGAAGGACTAGGGGTGATATGATAGCAATCTTCCTATATTTAAGGGGCTGCCACAAAGAAGCGGGGGTGGGTGGGTGGGAGATCAACCTATCCTCCAAAGCACCTGAAGACAGAATAAGAAACTAATCAAGGAGAGAACCAATCTAGAACAAAGAAATTTCCTGGCAGTGAGAACAATCAGTGGAACAACTTGTCTCCAGAAGTTGTGGGTGCTCCAACACTGGAAGTTTTGAAGAAGAGATTGGACAGCCATTTATCTGAAATGGTATAGGGCAGTGATGGCTAACCCTTTTTTCCTCAGGTGCTGAAAGCGTGTGCACATGCGCGCAGTAGCGCTGTTCTGTCCCCCTCGCCTCAGTCCGAGCGATGACTTAATTAGCCGGCAACTATCAGCTTCTGGCAGCACACTAGTGAGCGTCTGCCAAGTGTCTCTGTTATCTTGCTTGGTGCCGATGGGTCAACCAGGAACAAACACTACTTCAGCTCTAGTTAAGCAGTTGATTTGCTTGCCACGAAGTGGTATAGCAGCTCTTGCTGCTTTTATATCCTGTGGGGTGTGGCTCCATGACTCAGCACTTCCTAGGCCTGCCCCACCCTTGCTTCTATTGTTCCCGCTTCTCCTGCCTATGAAACCTAGGGTCAAGCCAGGCCTGATTGCCATCAGCCAGGTCTGGAGGCGTGGCCTGGGGGGGGAAAAAGTCAGGGGACGGAGGCTTCGTTATCTCCTCCACCTGGCCTGCCTCTGGCTCTGGCTCCCTGAGCCAGGGAAGCCGGTGCTCCCGAGATAAGTCCTAATGGCCCTTCCCCCTCACTTTCCAAGTCACTTTCTGGCAGGGGGCCCGGCTCGGGGGGGCGCAAACACAACAAGTGCACATGCCCACACCCATCATGCAATGCGCACCCCACCCCCCCGTGCATCCACATGTGACTCCCCCACACCCTGTGTATGCGCGCATCCCCCCGCGCTCCATTTTGGGCCTAGCAGGCCTCCCTGAAGCTTCCGGAGACCAGAAATGGCCCATTTCCAGACTTCTGGTAGTTCCAATAGGCCCGTTTTTCGCCCTCCCCAGGCTCCAGAGGGTTTCCTGGAGCCT
This sequence comes from Ahaetulla prasina, assembly GCF_028640845.1. NCBI lineage: Eukaryota > Metazoa > Chordata > Lepidosauria > Squamata > Colubridae > Ahaetulla > Ahaetulla prasina. The sequence goes on from NC_080548.1 coordinate 18,627,162, forward strand.
CCGGAAGGGTGAAAACACCCTCCCCTGGCCCTCCGGAGGCTGGAAACATCTTGTTTCCGAACTTCCAGGAGGCCCATTTTTGCCCTCACAGAGCCTCCGCACAAGCCCTGTACTTACCTGGCATCCAAAATGGGCTGCAGGGAGACTCCTGGGAGGGGTGGTGTGGCGTGGTCAGGGCCAGCTGAAAATCAGTGGGAGGCGCATGCGCATGCACAGTAGAGCTGACCTAGGGCAACGGCTCGCGTGCCTGCAGAGATGGTTCCGCATGCCACCCGTGGCATGCATGCCATAGGTTCGCCATCACAGGTATAGGGTCTTCTCCTTGAGCAGGGGGTTGGATAGAAGATTTCCAAGATCCGTTCCAACTCTGTTATTCTGTTTTATTAATTTCTAATTCATATCAGTTTCTGTAGATTGCTCAACAAGCACAACTTTAAGATGCTTAATATGCCCTGGGGCCCTTAGACTGCTTTACTACCGATAGTAATGTTTCTTCCTTCTCGACTTTCTTTCTTATCATGGAAAGCTGGATGGGCTCCTTATAATGTAAACCGACCTTAACTATCATCTTATTGGCTTTATCTGTATAGCACAGCATGCTTCAGTGGTTCCTAGGGTTTTTTTAATTAATTTTTTATTTTTTAAAATAACAGAACATGACAAACACAAACACAAAACATATATTCCCTTTTCACAATATTTTCATACGGGTAGTCTTCTATTATTTACATATTCCCCTTATTCTTCATTAAATATATTTATCCTTATTATCCTTTTATCCCTTGTTTCTATATATATTCATTCACATTAAAGCTATAGATTATTTTACAAACATTATCCGTTTATGACCTTTCTCTATTCATTCATTCTAATTTGCTATTTCTAATCTCCAGCCAGTAGTACCATTTGTTCCATACTGCATAATATTCTGTATCTTCCTTTTCTTTTATCTCCTTTGTTAGTTTGTCCATCTCAGCACAGTCCACGATTTTCTTTATCAGTTCTTCCTCAGTTGGTATATTATCTTTTTTCTAGTTCTGTGCATATGATATTCTCGCAGCTGTTATAATATGTAAAATTAGGTATGGTATTTCTTTAATGGTTCCTAGTTTTAATTGAACATTTCAACCACCGCAAAAGCTCTCTACTGTATACTGTTACCTAACTAGGGAGAGGTGATGTACACACCTCGACTCTTTTCTCTTAATACATTTTACCATTTCTTGAAAGAGTGTAACATTTACAATCTTTAAATCTCAGTTAAGGCAAATAACAAACATTCAAACACAAGCTGTTTAATATAATTTGTTAGACTGAAAAGGTGCTACCAGACTCCTCTTGATTTTGGTTATCCTAAACTCGCATAGCTTTGTTTGTATAATATCAACAAAATGCTAACATAATTTCTTATAATTCCTTTTTTATAGCCTCAGGCCTTTAAAACTTGCTATACTGAATTTAACATCCATTCTTCAAACAAATGGAGACTTTTGCCAAATTGACAATGGCAATTTAGAATTTCTGCAAAAAATTCCAACCCCCGCCTCAAAAGGTAGATTCAGATTAGACAGAGAACAATTAAATTCAATATTTGAGCTGAATGAAAAGCTCTATTCCAAAGCTGCAGATGTTTTATCAAGTCAGAATAATCTACATGGAATATATTTTAATAATTTAACAATCAGAATTTAAAATCTCATCAGAGCCAAAGAAAGTTCTGCTTTTTTAAATATATAATTTGTACACAGATTATTACTGCACACTATATTCCTGGTAGTTAAACTACACCCTTTAAGTTATCTGTACAGAAGTCCTTTGCAGCTCAAGAAGAGCAAGAACCACATAAAATTAACCATTTTATGTCTTGGCACAATCTGTGAATTAGGTATTTCATTTTGGGATCTATTTTTTAAGTAATAAAACAGGAAAATATTTTAAAAATAAATAAAAGAAACAATAGTTTGCCCATCATGTATGAATAATAAAGGCAGGATACAAATAAATAAATAAAAGCAATATTACTTGCTTTTCACAATGTTGATTCTCACAATATTTTGTAACTTAAACAAAGGCTCAATGTTCTCTCCCCATTATATCACAAACCAGACAGCTTCATTTCAATTCACATCTAGTCACTGACTCATAAAATGTTCCCTCTAAGATTTCAGACTTTTAAAAAACTGAACTCAGAATCTACCGCAAGGCTAGCAAAAGATCTCCTATCGGTCTATTTGAATTTGAAAAGAACATTATAAGATGAATATCTCCATATCCAACATAGAAACTCTATTCCAGTGATGGCTAACCTTTTTGCCATCGCGTGCCAAAAGAGGGGAGCAGGGGGGTTGCGTGTGTGCCCACACCCATAATTCTATGTGCCTTGCCCCACACATGTGAGCGCGACCCCCCTTGCTCCCCCCCCATTCCTGGCATGCGATGGCCCGGTAGGCTCAATTTTAGGGGCCGTGGTGGCTCAGGCTGTAAGATAGCCTGTTATTAAAACACAGCAGCCTGCAATTACTGCAGGCTCGAATCCCACCAGGCCCAAGGTTGACTCAGCCTTCCATCCTTTATAAGGTAGGTAAAATGAGGACCCAGATTGTTGGGAGGGCAATAAGTTGACTTTGTAAATATACAAATAGAATGAGACTATTGCCTTACACATTGTAAGCCGCTCTGAGTCTTCGGAAAAGGGCGGGATATAAATGTAAATAAATAAATAAAAAAATTCTCTCTCACCTGGCTCCAGAGCCTCTCTATGACTCTGGAGAGGGCGAAAACAGCTTTCCCCAGTCCCCCCAGAGGCCTTCCGGAGGCCAAAAACAGCCCGTTTCTGGCCTTTGGATGGCCTGGGGGGTGGGGAACGCTGTTTTCGTCCTCCCCAGACTCATAAAGAAGCTCTGGAGCTAGGTGAGAGAGAAAAACAGGCCTTTCCAACACCCCCCAGGCCCTCCAGAGGCCCGTCTCGCGTGCCCACTGATATGGCTACATGTGCCGCCTATGGCACGCGTGCCATAGGTTCGCCATTACAGCTCTATTCACACACCAAGCCATTTTTACTTAATTGATTTCAACCATAATTTGCCTGAGTTCATACACATCATCCAATCCTAAATCATGCTTTGAAAACCACGGTTCATGGTTCTCAATTGCAAGCAGGTATCCCCTCATAATTATAGGAATACCAATAATATCTACATTGAAAGCAAATACAACACAACAAGACAGCTTAGCACAGGGATCTGCAAACTTGGCTTTTTTAAGACTTGTGGACTTCAACTGCCAGAGTTCCTCAGCCAGCAAAGCAAAGCTGGCTGAGGAACTCTGGGAGTTGAAATCCACAAGTCTTAAAAGAGCCAAGTTTGCAGACCCCTGGCTTAGCAAATGGCGAAGGAATCCATGGGACTGCCCTATTGTCCTGCCATAATCCACATTTCTTGAAAAGAGTGTTGCTGCAGTGTCCTTAGTACATTTACAGCCTGCTTTTACTACTAGTCTGGCTGATGCTGACTAAAGGGAAAAGGTTAGCAATACAAATAATATAGATTCTATATTATTTGTATTGCTAACCTTTTCCCCATAGTCCCTTTTATAGAGATAGTTTGATGTAATGGTGAAGGTGCTGGCCTAGAAACCAGGGCACGTGTGAATTCTAGACCTCCCTTAGGTATGAAAGCCAGCTGGCGGGATTTTGGGCCAGTCCCTCTCTTAGCCCAGTCCACTTCACCAGGTTGTTGTTACGGAGAAAATAGGAAGAAGGAAAGAATATTAGGTATGTTTATTGCCTCGAGATAGATAGGACAAAATAGGTAATGCACAAATGCAATCAAGGCCAGAATTGGGGAAAAAAAACCCCAACAACCCATCAACTCATTCAAAGTGCAGATCAAAGAACTAAAAGCAATAGTAGTTCGATCCCGCAAAAAAAAAAAAAAAAAAAGGGTCAGCCAAACTGTCAATATCAACAGTTTGACAGTTTGGCTGAACTGCCAAACAGATTCACTGGAAGATCTGCAAAAATGACCATGTGCCAATAGTAAAAAAATGAAATAAAAAATCGGTGGGAACATATAGTTGAAATAACTGTGCTTGGGGGGAAAAAAAGGAACTATAGATAATTAACGCAATATCAGAGGATATGAAAACAGAAGGCCAAGAATTGGAGAAGTTCACAAAGTATCAAGTTCTAGATTATTGCATAAAACCAGCCAGGGTGTTCCCTGGGGTTTTATTTATTTTATTTTTATTTATTTGTCAATCATACGTAAGATAACAGGTAAACGTATAAACATAATTTGGATACATGAAAAGAGTAAGTAAAAAAAGAAATATTAGGACAGGAATGGTAGGCACGCAGGTGCACCTATTCATGCCCCTTTCAGATCTCTTAGGAAATGGGGTGAGGTCAACAGTAGACAGTTTAAGCTTAAAGTTTTGGGGGTTTGGGGAAGAAACTACAGTCAGGTAGTGCATTCCAGGCATTAACAACTCTGTTGCTGAAGTCGTATTTTCTGCAATCGAGTTTGGAGCGGTTCACTTTAAGTTTGTATTCAGCACACTGAGTAGCATACCAAAGAAAAAAATAAATCCCGGAAAATCTGCGCATGGCAAAAATCCCCATCTGTCAATTGCAAAAAGGCCACCCCGTAAATACATCCCATTGATGCAGTAGGACGTCCTGGGTTCTATGGGAAGCACGAGACATGCGGCAGCTGCGATTTCGCATTGCTGCGCGCAGAATAATAATAATAAAAAAAGAAACCCATCACAATGCAACTTGCGATTGATGCCTATTTAAAACCCAAATCCCACTTCGGGGCAAAAAAAGGAAGCCAAGCTTTCTCCGCTTACTGTAGGACCTGAGCCGGCTCTCCGTGCTTCTCATAGACCAGTCCTCGAGGCCCCGTTGGCGTCGCCGCCGAAGCTGACCGAGCGCGGAAGCCGTAACCGAAAAGGAGCCGCAGGGCTCGAACCCGCGATCCTCCGGCTACCGCCATGCCTAATGCCAACAATTGCTAAAACAATCCGCGGCGCGGAGGTGATGACGGCACGCCACTTTACTCGGGCCGTTTAAATGTACGTCATCAGAGCGATGAATTAATACACTGACTCCGCCCCGATCCCGCTCTTCCGCGTTGTGGCCCCGCCCTCTCGATGCTAATAGAGATGGAGAAGTTCTGATTGAAGTGAGATGCTATGTTGCCTACACATACACACTTTAATAAATAAATATAAATTAGTATATATTTGTTAATAAAATGTATTAAATTATATATACATATACACACATATATATGTATATGTAAATATATGTATATTTGTTTTCTGAGGTTTTTGCGGGTGTTTGTATGTAGGTCTTTGGTTATTGAAGATGACGAATGAGACTTCGTCAAAACGTCGCCAAGACACTTCCAATTTTACGTGGGAGAAAACCCGAATAACCAAAGACCTACATATATGTGTGTGTGTGATCTGCAAATATTTTCACGGCCCTCTTCTTGATTCGTGCAGTATACAGGTCCTCAATGGAAGGCAGGTTGGTAGCAATTATTTTTTCTTCTGTTCTAATTATCCTCTGAAGTCTGTGTCTTTCTTGTTGGGTTGCAAAACCAAACCAGACAGTTATAGAGGTGCAAATGACAGACTCAATAATTCCTCTGTAGAACTGGATCATCAGCTCCTTGGGCAGTTTGAGCTTACTGAGTTGGCGCAGAAAGAACATTCTTTATATATACACACACACACACATATACACATACATATACATTATATCTATCTATCTATCTATCTATCTATCTTATCTATCATGTATGTTTATATGTATGTATATTCTGCACTTGTATGCCCTCATCAATTTCTTTGGGTGATTTAGAATAACAGGAAAGAAATCAGTAAAAATAATGCAGCCGTGAATCGCAATCTATAGCACCAGGTGTGGATATCTCCGCGGAGAAGGAAAACAGCCTCTTTATACCGCAGCAAGATGTTATTAAATGAAAGGGAACAAAGTTTTATTGTGGGCTCGTAGTAGCAACTTATCATAATAACTGACAAGCCTAAATCGGAAATGCAAGGGTAATTGCAAAGACAAGAATATAGACAGCAGCATGCGCGTTTCAGCAGAGAAAGAAACGGACTTGCTGCAGCGATATTTTAATTAAATTAAACCAAGTTCCGGGGGAGGAGGGACTTCCAACAGCCGAACAATAAAACGCAGCCATAAACACAAGAACGTATCAATAGCCGCAGAGAATAAAAACCGCATCCCAGAACACCAATATTATTACAAGTTATTTAACACCGTGGTGTACCTTTTAAAAATAAACCTTTTAGCCTGAGCTTTTTAAAAGTATCCTCTCCCCCGAGTGGTTGCATGGTGTAGTTACCATACTTGGAGTAACAAATAGGTGATTTTTATTTCGAATTCAAATGGTCAATAAAGGACTCTGGACTGTCAGTTGGGACAACTGTCCAAAATCAGAGGAAAACCAAGACTGATTTTGGTATGGTGGGAGAAGCCAACAAAAGCCAGACTGAGTTCAAACATGGGCTATCCAGAAAAACAAACCGAGATCAATTTTTTTAAAATTTGAATTTATATCCCACCCTTCTCCGAAGACTCAGGGCGGCTTACACTGTGTTAAGCAATAGTTTTCATCCATTTGTATATTATATACAAAGTCAACTTTTTATTGCCCCCAACAATCTGGGTCCTCATTTTACCTACCTTATAAAGGATGGAAGGCTGAGTCAACCTTGGGCCTGGTGGGACTTGAACTTGCAGTAATTGCAAGCAGCTGTGTTAATAACAGACAGACTTAGTCTGCTGAGCCACCAGAGGCCCTTATATTTACCAATGGTAAATGATTTCGTATGCCACAGACTGCATGGCAATATTGGGAGGTCTCCATTCTAAGCTTAACAGTCTAGGTATTCTCAAATACCTTATGCAAAATGAAAAATATATCATCTACTTTTGGTCTGCCATATATTGTTTTATAAACAACTATCCCTCTTATTCTCATTTTGTTCTGACCTAAATAGTTCCAACAGGCTCAAATTATCTTACTTTGGACACATTATGCAAAGACCCAGCTCTAGAAAAGCTTCTAATACTGGGAAAAATGGAACGAAAGAGAAGAGGGCTACTAGCAGCAAGGTGGGGTGACTCAGTTTCAGAGGCCACGGGAACATTGTTGGAAGACCTAAAGGCTCAGGTTAGGGATAGATGGTCAAGGAGAAAAACTATGCAGCAGGTTTAATGGTTGAAATTGACTTGATGGCTCACAGTCAATGAAACAAAACAAAACCCAAATACAGGTAAACAGTTCATTTAATGACCATTCAAAGATACAATGGAAACTGATACAACTGAAAAAATGACTTATGACTTTTTTCCACACTTATAACTGTCGCAGCATCCCCATGGTCACATGATCAAAATTCAGACTCTTGGCCAACTGACTCATATTTAGGATGGTTGCAGTCTCCTGGGATCATGTGATTTTTTGAGATCTTCTGACAAGCAAAGTCAATGGAAAAGCCAGATTCACTTAACAAACTGTGTTATTAATTTAACGCCTGCAATGATTCACTTAACACCTGTGGCAAGAAAGGTCATAAAATGGGGCAACACTCACTTAACAAATGTCTCACTTAAGAACATAAATTTTGGGCTCATTATTGTGGTTGTAAGTCCAGGACTACCTGTACATTTCCAAGCCATCACTTTTCAAACAGAGCCCTTTCTTTTGTTTTTCTTTGGGGGATTTTTTCCCCCCTGCAATTTTTCCATCATTCCTGGTGATCAGAACAGTATTTTTTCCCAAGATTGGTCAAAATGTAGATTTAAACCAAAGCAGGGGAAATTATGCAAAGCAGGACTACTTGAATTCTTTCCAGCCTTTTTACCAGTGGTGTCCATAAGAGGGTTTGACAATTTTGTGTAAGAAATAACTCATGCAGTTGTGCGTGTTTCTGTTTCTCCATTAAACTGTGTCTGGATATGTCTGTGTTTTAGGGACATGGTGGCTCAGTGGCTAAGTCGCTGAGCTTGTTGATTGAAAGGTCGGCAGTTCAGCGGTTCGAATCCCTAGTGCTGCATAATGGGGCGAGCTCCTGTTACTTGTCCCTGCTTCTGCCAACCTAACAGTTCGAAAGCATGTAAAAAATGCAAGTAGAAAAATAGGAACCACCTTTGGTGGGAAGGTAACAGCGTTCTGTGTGCCTTGGCATTTAGTCTTGCCGGCCACATGACCACGGAGATGTCTTTGGACAGCGCTGGTTCTTCGGCTTTGAAACAGAGATGAGCACCGCCCCCTAGAGTTGGGAACGACTAGCATTATGTGCGAGGGGAACATTTACTTTTACCTTTATGTCTGTTTTTATTGGAAAGGCCTCTTTTCTCAGGGCTATATATGCTACTATAGGTTTCCCATCCTATTCCCCATTGCTATAGTAGGTGGTAATCAGTGATGGGTTTCATTTTTTTTTCCTATCAGTTCTGTGGGTGTGGCTTGGTGGGCATGGCATGGCTGGTGGGCGTGGCTTGGTGGGCGTGGCAGGGGAAGGATACTATAAAATCTCCATTTCCTCCTGATCAGCTGGGAGGCAGAGAATAGATGAGGTGGGGCCAGTCGGAGGTGGTATTTACCGGTTCTCCAAACCACTCAAAATTTCCGCTACTAGTTCTCCAGAATTGGTCAGAACCTGCTGAAACCCACCTTTGGTGGTATTCCGTTGGGTAAGCCCATTCCAGTCCAAACCAGGACTGGATTTGCATTTCCAATTAGTATTCCCTGGAATGGTTGAAACCAGGAGTCCTTGGTGCTGCCTGAGCTTGGTTATTTTCTCGCAGATGATTCATTATCCAAATTAGAAAACATCATCAGTGTTAGCGATGTTACCTGGTTTGGGTAATGAAACATCTGCAAGAAAACAAGCAAGCTCAGAGAGCACTAAGAACCACTCATTCCAACCCTGAACTACAAATATTCCTCTTTATTGTTGAAACCAACCAACAATGGATACAATAAATGTTTTTAACTTCCTCTTACTGCTAATTGGACATGATGATTGTTCTATAGAAGAGTGTTTCTCAACCTTGGCAGCAAGCTGGCTGGGGAATTCTGGGAGTTGAAGTCCATACATCTTAAAGTAGCCATGGTTGAGAAACACTTTCTATAGTCTTCATTTGCAGAAAGCCATCAAATATACAGTAGTCAGGGTGAAACAGAGATGGGTTTTTCTGTTTCCTGGTCATGTTATGTGAACATCCTTCCAGACCTTGAAAAATGGATCATTTATCTATTTATTTCCATTTGTAGTTGCTTTGCTAGAAATACCCTGGGAGAGATTACACATGCCTGCTATTTCATAATGTTCCATTTTTGGACTTTTCCTTATCAGGGGAAATCAACTGCCGACTTGCATCAAAAATAGCAATACATTTCAAGGTCCCAATCTGAGTTGCTTGTGCTCAAGCCCAAGCATTTCCACTCCCGTCGCCCGGAATAAATATAGAAATAAATAAGATGGATGAGCTCCAGATGTTCGGAAGAAGCCGAGTTATTGCTGTGGTTAAAATCTTGCACTTAGTAATTTTCTGACTTATCTGTAAAAAATGAAACATTAATGACCTCTTTTGCTTTAATGTAAGTTCATAAACACATCATTTTCATAATGCCTCTAACTCTGCTGCATGCAAATGTGCTACTTTCTTTGGACCAAATGAAGCCCATTAGCAGAACACTCAGCACCAAAAAGCTTAAAAAAAAATGACATTCTGTTGAAATCTTGCTTTGCTCTTCTGCATATAATAGGCAGAAAATGGTGCAAAGGAATCTTGTATTTATGAAAAATGGTCTCCTGCCATGCAAGCTTCATAGATCAGCAGCTAGGTTCACATTTAAGTCTACAGTGTAGCCTACTTAGTTACTTCAGTAAGCTTTACTGAATAATCCAGAATTGGTTAGACTTGGACAACTATGTTGATGTGCCTAGCTTGGTTCATCCATATGCAAAGTCCAAAATGAAGAAGCCTGTAATAGTTAGTTCCCAGGTGGATCATGATCCAGTAGAAGAGGCACGGTGGTTCAGCGATTTAATGATGATGGACATGGTCTGGTCCAGCGGTTTGAGTTCTGTCACTGTGTGGCTGGATGAGCTCCTGTAACTTGCCTCAGCTTCCCACCTAGTAGTTTGAAAGTATGTTCTGTGGGAGTAGATAAGAAGGTACCACTTCGGTGGGGAGTCGAGTTGGTGCTTTCTGTAGGCAGTCAGATTCTTGCCGTCTGAATCTGAATCGACACCTATTTGCGAGGTAGCTCCGGTGGAAGGAGGATGCTGCTGCAGGAAGAGCCACTCATCTGGTGCGAAGCTAGCTTGCCCTTCTCTGGCACACCCTGGGTAGTTTGTGAGCGTGTAGCATTACAGAGCTAGTAACTTGATAGCCAAACTACTAGTCTGCATTAGGACTGTAGCCTCTTAACAATGCTAATAGGAATAACAATAATAATAATCTAAGATACCAGGCGACCAGCCCGCAAGCTCCTTTGTTATCAATGAAGGCACACCACTGCTAGTTCAAAAAAAGACAGAGAGGAAACAAAGAACATGCTGCTTCAGTATCCTGTGGATGTAGGAGTGGAGATGAGAATTGTTCAGCTGCAGCAGTTTTTGTAATCCTGATCCTCCCCCCACCGATAAATCTTCTTAAAGAGACCATGTGAGAATCATGCTTGGAAAATATATATATTTTGTTGGTTAGGCAGATGCCAAGAGCTTGCCACAACCTTATGGCTTAGCCTTAGCACAATATGGGAACCTATCCAAATCTTTCATAACAGGGCTACTCTGTTAACATTCATAGCTTTGATGCCATTGCTTTTTAATAGGGAAAAGAAAATCCAAATGGCAATCAAATGATTGCTTCCTTATATATATATATTTACAGGCATATTGTCAGCCTCCACTCCAACTTTCGTATCTCTTTGTACTCCTTATATCTAGTGGTAGATAGTATGGGATTGTATTTCTAATGTACATAGCTATTGGATTCAAGTTAAGTAGAGAGAGCCCTTTAAGAGTGTCGGTCTGACATAATTAAAGGTGGGAGGGGAGATTGCTATTTTGAATTCAACAGGAATGTTTGGCGCGAACTCTAATGGACATTGCATTCCTGATATGATTGACAACCAGAGGCCTGCGGAAGAAGATTACCACGGGACCCCGGGAAGGAGCTGGCATTGGACCAGACCTGATGACCTTTTGGGAAAGGGGAGGGAGGAATAGGGTGATGCAGATTGTTGGCCATATTTTGTCTCAGATTCAACTTTCCACCGCTAAATGCAGCTGCTATCCCGATGTAGTAAAAGTACTTTTCTTTATTTGCAAATGAAGTCAAGGTATATTTCTTTCCTAGATATAATCAGAGGCAGCCTGACACATATGAGAAGTGAGCTTGTGAATTTGAGAAAATTCTTGGCAGGATAACTGATACAACAGAGTTGAAAAGGACCTTGGAGGCTTTCTAGTCCAACCCCCTGTTTAAGGAGGAGACCCTATACCATTCCAGACAAATGGTTGTCCAATCTCTTCTTAAAAGCCTCCAGTGATGGCAGCCACAACTTCTGAAGGCAAGCCGTTCCACTGGTTAATTGTTCTCACCGTCAGGAAATTTCTCCTTAGTTCTAGGTTGCTTCTGTCCTTGATTAGTTTTCATCCATTGCTTCTTGTCCTGTGTTCAGGTGCTTTGGAAAGAAGTGATACAGGTAATCCTTGACTTATGACCACAGTTGGGACCCCCATGCCCAGTTTAGTGAAGGGGGAAAAAAAGTCGCGATACGTCATGTGCCGCTGCTGTGACAACGCGAATTTGACATCCCTGTTTTAAAGGGTTTTTGAAGGTTGGAGGTTTTTTGAAGTTTTGGAGGTTTATCTGTGTCTTCAGGGTCACCTGAGGAGTGCTCCTGGTTCCTGTAGTCTGCAATTTTTTTCCTCTGGAAATCCATTCCTACTCCCACACCATTCAAAAGGTATTCATCCCAAATTGTATCGCTAAAAGTCTGTAGAGATTCTCAGTCATCCAGGTCATGGTTGTTCCAAAGTTGCTTTTTCAGGAGGCAACTGGACTTTCTTGTTTTTTTTTCTTTTGAAGACGTTTTGCTTCTCATCCAAGAAGCTTCTTCAGCTCTGCTATCGCTAGTAATTTCTGTCTTTCAAGGTGATACCTTTCCTGTGCTTGTGTGCCTTTGGGGCAAGTAACTAAAAAATGAAACGAAATAAATTTTGTAATCCTGACTCCATGGCATGGAGGTATGTAACTAAGAAGTTGGAGCAAGTTCACAAGTTATAAACAAAATGGGTTTGAAGCAAAAGGGAGTGGGGGGGGGGAGGAAAAAACAATCCTTGTTAACATTAAGCATTTGCACATGAAATAACCAGTGGCAGAGGAACTAAAAGTAGAAAGATATGAAGTCCACGAACGGATCTCAAGATAATCTCCAATGGGAAAAAAAACCACATAAAATTGGTCTGTTATCTAAGACATACAGCTCCTAAGCTTGCATAGAAAATAAACATCAGAGAAAACAGATATCAGAGACCATAAACCTTAATAGCATCTCACATTGGAAATGAAAGTAACCTTACACCATCTTTCCAGTTCAAACTTGTTACCTATCCCTTTGAGATAAAGGAGTTATTGCCACAAAGTTTTCTGCTAGCTTCTCTGAAATTTTCCAGATTCCAGGAGATTCTGATCTTTAATCAGAGGCTCAGAAACAATTGCTTTTTCCCCAGGCTCTGGGTATGTGGCTGATTTAGTTTTTAAAAGATGCAAGTTTTTCCTCTAAAGAAACAACGGGATTGATGGCTCTTCTTTTTGCTACATGCTAAGATAAGCATTCTTGTTTAGGAGAATCCTGCTTATGTATATTGGAAAATTTCACCATTGGATGACAAATGACATGTACCGTAGCTGTCAGTCTGGAGTATTGTAAAACCAAGTTGCCTTAACAGTTATAGTAGGGGAGAGAAGGAAAGAGAAAGAGAACTCGGCTAAGATGTTGTCTATGTTTACATGACCTACTAAACCATAAATAACACTTTATGCTAGCATTATTGTGTGATCCCAGGCAATGCAATTAATTTCTTACTCAGCCTATATCTTTAATTTAATGAACTATGTTGAACTAGCTGGATACCTGTGCTTCACTATGAAACAAAGTGATGGGGCTTGATAATTCTACACTTGCAGCTTGACAATTAATGAGTAGTTACGATTGGCCTCTCTTCTCCCCTTCATTCCCTCAGCCTTGCCACACAGAAACGTCTTATTTATTTATTTTATTTATTTATTTGATTTTTATACCGCCCTTCTCCCGAAGGACTCAGGGCGGTGTACAGGCAAAATAAAAACAGACAAGAAAATATACAGTTTAAAATGCAAGATTAAAAAACTTATTATAATTAGCCTAAAAATTTTAAATATATAAAAACTAAAACCCATTTAAAATTAATAATAAAGATTTTAAAATCGATAAAATCTAAGCCAGCCCCGCGCGAATGAAAAGATGTGTCTTCAGTTCGCGGCGAAAGGTCCGAAGGTCAGGTATTTGGCGTAAACTCGGGGGAAGCTCATTCCAGAGTGTGGGAGCCCCCACAGAGAAGGACCTTCCCCTGGGGGCCGCCAGCCGACATTGCTTGGCGGACGGCACCCTGAGAAGTCCCTCTCTGTGAGAGCGTACGGGTCGGTGGGAGGCATGCGGTAACAGCAGGCGGTCCCGTAAGTACCCAGGCCCTAAGCCATGGAGCGCTTTAAAGGTCATAACCAAAACCTTAAAGCGCACTCAAAAGGCCACAGGTAGCCAGTGCAGTCTGCGCAGGAGCGGTGTTACGTGGGAGCTGCGCGAAGCTCCCTCTATCACCCGCGCAGCTGCATTCTGGACTAACTGAAGCCTCCGAGTGCACCTCAAGGGGAGCCCCATGTAGAGAGCATTACAATAATCCAAGCGAGAGGTAATGAGTGCGTGAGTGACTGTGCACAAGGCATCCCGATCAAGGAAGGGGCGCAACTGCCGAACCAGGCGAACCTGGTGGAAGGCCCCCCTGGAGACGGCCGTCAAATGATCTTCAAACGACAGCCGCTCATCCAGGAGGACACCTAAGTTGCGCACCCTATCCTTTGGGGCCAATAACTCGCCTCCAACAGTCAGCTGTCTCCTATCCTATCCCCTTTTCTCCCTCAGGCTTGCCCCACAGAAGACTCCCCTACCCTATCCTCTTGTCTCTCTCAGGCTTGCCCCATAGAAGCCTATCCTATCTCCTTATCTCCCTCAGGCTTGCCCCACAGAAGCCTATCCTATCCTATCCCCTGGTTGCTGCTGTGAAAGTAAAACTGAAAGTGAAACTCCTCTCCTCTGCTTGTGTTTTGCATATGGAACAAATTTATTTTCAGGTGGGGAGGGGAGTAGAACTCCTTTGCATCAGAGGATGTTTGTAAAGTGAAACAGTATTTGCTGTGTGAGCAAGAAGGAGACAGGAAGGAGTCTGGCTGTGGCTTAGCTCAAGTGTTCTGTATTAAAGCTGCTTCCTGCTGTGAAAGTAAAACTGAAAGTGAAACTCCTCTCTTCTGCTTATGTTTTGCATTTGGAACAGATTTCTTTTCAGGTGGGGAGGGGGAGTCAAACTCCTTAGCATTAGAGCATGTTAATGATGATATAGGAAATACTAATGCTCTGATAGTCATTTCAAAAAATCCTTTCTTAGTGAGCACCTAGAAGCCAAGAGGCAAATTTCAAGTTTGTAGGCTTTATGGTTCTGGAGATTTCATGATTTCGTGAAAACCGCATGAGTGGTTTTTGCTTTTATACATATAGATAAGGCAAGTGTCTTATGAGGTCCACTGTGCAAATCCATTGTTATGTATTGCATATAGTATATAGTTGTCAGTTGAAGTTCTCATTCTGGTCCTCTATTAAAGCGGGAAAATGCTCTCTTCTAATTGGTTGAATGGCTGATCAGTTACATATAAAAGGAGTTGTGTCAGCCAGGGAGACAGTTTGCCTCACAGGCAATATTGAATAAAGAATTGTTAGAAATCACTCTGGCCTCACCTCCATTCTTCACCCAGAACTTAACATCCATGGTTCCTTTTACTATTGCTGAATTAACTACAGGTGGCTAGGTTCAGACACAAACCCCTAAAATATGGTTTACAAGATCAGCTTCACACACTTTATGGCAAAATCAAACACAATGTTTGTGGTTTATTGCAGTGGATGAATCTCAAGAGCTGCATACAATGTACTAAGCTTAGGTTTGCCTTAATGTGGTTTGTGAATAGAATTATTGCCTTTACTCAGCCATAGCATGTGCCTCACCATATAACTTACTCTTTCTGGTTTATTCCATTACCTATTCCTTTATTTATTGATTAAAGTTTTATCGCGCCTTTATTACTTTATAAGTAACTATATCAGCGAACATACAGAATACTCCTTCCTCCTCCTATTTTCCCCACAACAACCATGCGAGGTGGGTTGGCTTGAGAGGGAGTGACTGGGCCAAAGTCACTCAGCCAGGTTTCATGCCTAAGGCGGGACTAGAACTCACAGTCTCCTGGTGATTGGCCTAAAGTGACCCTCCAGCTTTCATGCCTATTGCCTAAGGCAGGACTAGAATTCATGGTTTCTCCTGGTTTCCAGCCTGGTGCCTTAACCACTAGGCCAGGGGTCTGCAACCTTAAATACTGAAAGAGCCATTTGGACCCGTTTCCCATAGAAAAGAAAACACCGGAAGCCACAAAACCCTTCCCGTGCCTGACTATTTCTTGAGCGGCCACAAAACTAGCATATGTAATTGAATTAAACATTCTATTTTCTTCTGAAACTTTTTTCTTTTCTTGGATTTATCCATGGTTGGCCTACCGGGAATTGAAAAGCTCAATAAATCACATGCCGGCTGGTGTTGCACATTGGCGGTTGTGACACATATTTTGAGTGACAGGGAGCTGCAGCAGACGGGTGAAAGAGCCACATGCGGCTCCAGAGCCACAGGTTGCTGACCTCTGCATTAGGCCAAACTCTCTGATAACAATGTTATTATGCTGGAATAAAATTGAGGAAAGAGGCAACTGAAATGTCAAGCCAGGTAAATTCATTGTTAGCTTCCAAGGTAGTCTGTCTCATAGAGTTGTTACGAAGAAAGAGGAGACAACCAGAACTGTTGTCTTTGGCTGGCTGGCTGGCTGGCTGGCTGGCTGGCTGGCTGGCTGAATGGATGGATAGATAGATGATAGAAAGAAAGAAAGAAAGAAAGAAAGAAAGAAAGAAAGAAAGAAAGAAAGAAAGAAAGAAAGAAAGAAAGAAAGAAAGATATTGCTTGGCAATCTATCTATCTATCTATATATAAAAGTGAAAACTACTCACACTGTAATCATGAAATCTCCAGAACCGTAAAGCCTACAAACTTGAAATTTGCCGTGTATGTTCCTCTTGGCTTCTAGGTGCTCACTAAGAAAGGATTTTTCAAAATGACCATCAGATCATTAGTATTTCTTATGTTATGATTAATACGCTCTGATGCTAATTAGTTAGATGTTCTACTCCCCCTCCCAACTTGAAAATAACTGGCTAGAACAGGATAGCATAGGACAGGCTTCTGTGGGGCAAACCTGAAGGAGAGAAGGGGCTAGAAAGCCTGAGGGAGAGAAGGGGATAGGATAGCAGAGGCTTCTGTGGGGCAAGACTGAGGGAGAGAAGGGGATAGGGGAGGGGAGGATTCTGTGGGACAAGGCTGAGGGAGAGAAGGGATAGGGTAGGGGAGGCCTCTGTAGGGCAAGGCTGAGGGAGAGAAAGGGATAGAATAGCAGAGGATTCTGTGGGGCAAGACTGAGGGAGAGAAGGGGATAGAGGAAGGGAGGCTTCTGTAGGGCAAGGCTGAGGGAGAGAAAGGGATAGGATAGGGAAGGCTTCTGTGGGGCAAGGTTGAGGGAGAGAAGGGGATACGGGAGGGGAGGCTTCTGTGGGGCAAGGCTGAGGGAGAGAAGGGGAGAGGAGAGGCCGATCATAACTACTCATTAATTTTCAAGCTTTAAGTCTCAATTTATCAAGCCCCATCACATAGTTTCATAGCAAAGTATGGGTATCCAGCTAGTGTTTTAACTTTTTTTTCAGTTTTTGCACATTTTAATATATTTTATTAATATTTGGCTACTTTTATGTAGATTTTAACGTTACCCATGGCAATCCAAACAATACATTGAGATACTGCTTGATTGTTTTTATATTGTTTTAACTGTTTGTAAGCCCCCTCTCTCCCAAATGACACGGATGAGATGGTTGGCTACATCAGTGAGAAAAATAAAGAAATAATAACACAGATAGGCAGAATATCAATGTAATCAGTAAACAAGAACTTACACCGCCCAAACTGGCCTATGTAGCAAGGGGAATATTCTGGCACCATAGTTTTTGCCAAGCAATATAGTGTTCTGCTGTCTGCAAATATCAAAGTGTCTGAAAGGCTATATAAATACCGAATTGGATCAAGAAGACCACCTGTTTGGTTTGTTAAATAGACCCAAGTAAATACGTCTTCCGCGAGCTTAATATGAGCTTCCTAGAGGTTAATTAACGATTTGAATTGTAAATTCAGTTCCCTCTGGTTCTGTTCGGCATTCACCAGGAACACAATATTTCCCATGCTTGGAGTGGGCTCAGTGGATTTTTCTCCCAACCAGCTGCCAAGTGCTGCTGGCAGATCTAAAGCTTGGCTCCCTCTGGTCACTAGAGATAAGTGAGTCCCTACCCGTTGGGTACCTAAACATTGCTGACGACCTTAGCTTGAGAAAAGTTTCCCATATCTGAAAACATAAAGAGACTGCAGGGCATTGTGTGAGAGAATGTTTAACGACAAGAATATTGTGTGGCTTTTTTATTTTTTTACATTTTTTAAATGCTTATTACGGGGCCATCTCAAAGTAAAAAAGAATGATTTGCTTAATAAATTTATATGCTGCCTATCTCGCTATCCAGAGTAACGTTCAAAGAGAAATAACAGTTCAGCCAAAATGGAATGTGATTTTTGGATTTCTAGCAACTGCTACTATTTAAGTCTTATCTAGTCTCTTATCCTAGACCAGTGATGGCGAACCTTTTCGGCATCGAGTGCCGAAAAGGTCGCATGGAAATGTTGCAGGAGCGGTCACGCTCAGCTGAAGAGGTTGTAGAAAAAATGCTTTTAAAAGGCTCTGATGATCCCAGCTGAGTTGCCTCATCATCAGAGGCTTTTTTTTCTTTTAAAGGCAAAAAAAAATGCTTTTAAAAGTAAAAAAAAAGCTTCTGACAATCAGGCAACTCAGCTGGGATCGTCAGAGCCTTCTAAAAGCATTTTTTAACAACCTCTTCGGCTGAAGAGGTTGTAGAAAAAATGCTTTTAAAAGTAAAAAAAAAAAGTTGGCCATGCCCACCCAGTCACATTACCTCCCCCCCCACCAAGCCACGCCCACAGAACCGGTAATAACAAATTTTACATTTCACCACTGCCTTGAACGGTTGCTAAATGAATGCTTATAAGTTGAGGACTACCTGTATTGTAGTTCTCTGAATGCTTTATACAAGGAAACTTTCTCATTGACCCAGATTTTTTGGGCTGGAGCTTGGCATTTGTTCCTGACTTTGTGTCCTTGTCTGGGTTCCCGGCATTGAATGGTGCTAATAATTAAAATCTTCAGCAAATGCCGTATTGAAGAATGGAATTAATATTCATATAGTGCATCAATCTAGACAGTCTTCCTGCCCGTTATTTTTCTTGCCCAATGCCTTTGTAAGCAAAAGGTATGAAAATATTACCAAGCATTGGACAGATCCAGTCTGTACTTTTTATATTTAAAACAAAAATCACTGACTGCCCATTGCTTCAAGTCAGCTCTAATTAATTCCTCCCTTCCTTTTAATTTCCCGCCATTGTAAATAATACTTACGATTGGAAAACTTTTTTTTTTTAAAAAAAGCTGCTTGGGAGTTAATTATAGACATTGTGTTTATGAGCAACTTCAGGGTACTTCAAAAGTCTTACAGCCTGCCTGAATCAACCACCTTTGTTTAGAAGAACGTCCATTGCTTTTCCAGGATTTACTTGGTTTTATATTTGCCTGATTAAAAAAAATGTATCTCCAGATGTGTTGAACAACAGCTTTTAGAATTCCTGGCCAGGATGAGGAGTTGAAGTCCAACCTATCTGGAAAGCATCAGATTCCTCCAACCCCTTCGAGAAAGTAGGATTTTATCGATACAAGAAAAAGTAATTAACTCTCAATCCCTTAGTTATAGTGTAATAAAGAAAAGTACTGTGTGGTGTAGTATTATAAATAAGCAATGCTGTTGAACTCAGCAGTAGCTCTGTTGGTGTACTATAAGCCACAAAGTTTATAATTCTCAAGTGTATAACAAGTTTGAGCATGATTGTAAGCATGATTAATTCTGCGTTCATGTATATTTTCCACATATGTATAAATTTCATAACCAAAAGGCCCAATTCAAATATGTCCTGCTTTGGCTGGTTTTATTCTTCTACTCTAGACTCAACAGAATTATATTCAATAATCTACAAATAAAGGTAGTACAATAGAATGGTTGACTTGAGGCTGAATATTCACGGCACATTTGCTATCATGTTAGATATCCTTTTTATAAGAAAGCATCCTCTGGATCACAGTTCTAATTAAAAGAGCAGAAATACAACTTTACCCATAAAATTATTTGCAGTCTAGCTATTATTGGAATAATGTTTTTCCTATTCAGGTGATTGCTGTTAGGAAGACTCGATTTATTTATTTTACAACCTGGCCAAAGCTTCCTAGTTATGAAAGCAACAGAGCAAAATTTAAAAAAAAATACACTTCAAATTAATGGATTTACTCCCTAGACTAAATTCAGAAAACTCCGGACCAGTGTTTCTCAATCTCAGCCACTTTTTGGTACGTGGACTTCAACTCCCAGATGTCTATGGAGATTCTCAGTCATCCAGGTCATGGCTGTCCCAAAGGTGCTTTTTCAAGAAGCAACTAGACTTTCTGGGTTTTTTCTTTGAAGACGTTTCACTTCTCATCCAAGAAGATTGAAGCTGTTGGATAACCATTTGTCTGAAGTAACATAACATAACATAATAACAGAGTGGGAAGGGTCCTTGGAGGTCTTCTAGTCCACCCTCCTGCCGAGGCAGGAAACCCTACACCATTTCAGACAAATGGCTATCCAACATTTTCTTAAAAATTACCAGTGTTGGAGCATTCAACTTCTGTAGGCAAGTTGTCCCACTTATTGATTGTTCTAACTGTCAGGAAATTTCTCCTTAGTTCTAAGTTGCTTCTTGCCTTGATTAGTTTCCACCCATTGCTTCTTGTTCTACCCTCAGGTGTGTTGGAAGAAATATCCATCTGGGTTCAGTTCCAAGTGGGGACAAAGACACTGGAAACATGGAGGCTGCTTGGAAAGATGGTTTAATGGTGGTCAGGATCACATGGCTTGAGTTCCTGAACAGAAAAGGGCCGAGATCCTGTGTGCTCCCTGGCTTTATGCTTTTTCTGAGCTTTGACCTTTCTGGGGCACAGGAAGAGTATCCTGATTGGTTGTCAGACTCCCAGGGGGTGGGAGTCTTAGCTAGCCTTGCTGGCTGTCTCTCAAGCTTGCTTGAGCCTTGCCATGTGGTGAGTTTCAGTTGTATTGTGTTGCAAATCATGGGGGGATTGAGTGAGCTTGGTTGAAGCCTTAATTGCCCATTGACAAAGGTGGGGAGAATGAGTGAGCTTAGCTGAGGCTTTTAATGGCCCATTGACAAAGGTGGGGGAGTCAGGAAGTTGCAGGAGCTCCTTTGTCTTTAAAATATGTTCCTCCATTTCTCATCCAGGAAGGTATAATATTCTGCTTTTTAAAATATTTCCTAGAATATTTCATTCTTCTAGGAGGGGGGTGGGTGCTAAATTCCTACAATCCCTACTTTTTTTTTTTTTTCAAAACGTGAGTTTTGAAACATGCTCTTGGCAAAAATTAAAATTGATCAAATCAGTGGGTGCTTTTAATTTTCCTGATGCAAAGGAAGCCATTGATAGAGACAACAGAAAAAAAGATTCCTTCAGTGGCTCCCAAAAGCTTTCAACCATGAAGGTCTAGCAGCCAGGGGAAAAGTTCTGGTAAGAATTTTACAGTATCCAATTTTCTATGCCAATTAATTTCAGCTGTTAGATATCACTTTCTGAGAGCTTCCAGTCAGGTCAAGCAAGCACACATCCCAAAATTTTCACAGCCATGGTTTTCCTTTAAATTACAGGCTGTCCATTTCCAAGGGTTGGTTACTGAACCTGCCCTAGCTCTTACTTTAGTCTATCCAAGATTTTTTTCCAGTCCAAATTGAGGTTAATCAGTGTGCAATCCAGGCTTTTTCCTTTCTTTCTTTTTTTTTAAATTACACACAATGAGCCCTGGGACTTCTACTCATGAGACCACCAGTGCAACATATCTTGCTTTACTGGGCAACTGGGCAGCATCATTTGTGAGTCATAGTCAGGGCTTGGGTTTTGGATATCACTTTTTCTGCTATCTCTTCAAGAGAGGAATTGCCTGAGGGGGATGCCCCTCCCCCATGGAATTAGCAGGGAGATCTGACTCCTTGGGCTTTTAGTGCCACAGAGCAAAAATCAACCTAGAAGTCTTGTGTGGAGGTAAGTGAAGGGAATAGTTTCAGTCTAATTCTCAATGGTGTGTCTCTCTGTGTGTGCCTGTGTATGCAGCTACTTTTACAATACAGGCAATACAAACATGCTGGACAAATTTCCCTACCATTAGACAGAAATCTAAGGTGTTCAGAACTTGCTGTGGTAGCCACTCAAATACAATCCTTACATGAGTACTTTAGACTGATTACAATGTAAATGAGACAAGAAAGAAAACCTTACAAGGAATTTCCACCCTTCCCCATAGTCTTTCCAGTTGTCTTCTAGGAATTGAAAAGAGTCTTTTAGTCTTTACTTATACATCTCAGAGTCCTTTCTTTCATATCTTTTGGGTGGCATGCTTGTTGGTCAGTCAGGTTTGGAAAGGTCTGCTCCAATCTGGTTGCTGTGATGACTTTCGGTGGGGGCTGGATTCAAACTCAATTCCTGACTCCAACAAATGGAAGGTCTCCTCTGGAGGCAGCATCTGGAACCATGTGCTCTGCTTCCACAGTTGCAGAGTCATCTTTTCAGGGCTGAAAGACATTAGAACAGAATCTCCTCCCCACTTTTGTGGGTAATCTTCTCAGGAAAGGCATTGTAACAGGATTAAAGGGGGGGGGGTAGATATCTTGCAGGCAGAGTTTGAAAAGAAACAACACATCAATATTGCAGTTACTAAAAGATAATGCAGTTTCAACAAAATGCAGTTTCAACAACTGATGAGAAAGAAAAAACTGGATTCACATGCTTCAGGAACAGGTAAAATCATTTAAACACACAGTAAATGCAAGACTGAATTTTTTTTTTTCTCTTGTAAGTGAACTTAAAACGTTTCCTCATAAACTTATCTTGTAAGTGAACTTAAAATGTTTCCTTATAAACTTGAGTTGTTACTTTAAGATAAAGAGGAGGAGAAAAAAGCAGAAATGAAAAGTTCTGTACCCTATTCCCGGTGGCCACACGAAAATAGGGCAAAGGCTTTCTTTCTTTTCTCTCTCTCTCTTTTCCCTATTTTATTGCTTCAATCTTTTGTTTTGTTTCCCCTAACAATTTAAAATTCTTGTCTCTAGAGATCAGATACATTTTACAGTTACAATTACTTCAAGGGCCCACAAAGACAGACATACACACATAAAAACAAGGAGGACAGAGAGGAAAACAAAACTCTGAGATTTACACACACACTGATCATTCCCGCCATAAATCTCAGTTAAATTAGGGAAGGCACAAATCTTAACAGACAGACCACGTGGTTCCATAGAAGACAGAGAAAGAGACAAACAAACAAACAAACAACAAAAACCCAAGCATTCCTATTTATATATTTCCCTTTTCTTTTAAGTACCTTTATTTAGCCAAATTTGTTTCCTATTCTCATCTTTATTACACAATTTCCTCAATTTCTTTTTCCGCATACCAGGTAAAACTGGCAGCCTCCGGGCACTCCAGGCCCCCAGCAGGTTTTCCAGGGGTTTTCCCTCCACCCTCGAGCTACTGCTTCCCATGTTTCCCTCTCCGATGTGAGGTTTTATTTTTCACTTTGGCCTAGCCGGGTGGATCCTCCTACAATTTTCAGAAAAAAAAGTTCTGGGAAGGACTTCGACTCCCTTCTGTCGAAGTATGGGCACCTTCCTGTTAAGGGAGCTTCCAGTTTGGATCAAAAAAGGTGATCCCAGAGGACCTACTGCCCTGCCAGTAGGTACGAGCACCTCTTCAACACTGCTTCCTGCTTCCTTTTTAGCATACCAGGCAGTACTGGCAGCCTCCGGGCATCCAGGGCCCCAAGCAGATCTCCTGCTTCCTTTTTTTTCTCCTTTTTTTACTCTCTTAATTGCTTCATTCACACTTACTTTCCTCTCGCTCGGCTTCCGTTCCCAATAAACACAAAGTTCCACGTTTGGCTTCCCCCCCTTGCTTTCTCTATCCTACCGGTCACGGCTCGGTGGAGCTAGCAGTAGGCAGAGGTGCGGCTAGAGGTTGCTCAAAGAGGTGGAATCAGACTGTTTCCTTAGGTGGAATCCCACTATCACACACTTCTTCCTTCCCTAACAGAAGGTCCTGTGCTCTGGCAAAACCCCCATGCTCTCCAGACTTTTGGTCTTTCTGCGGTTAGGAAATGCACAGAGGATGCAAGATCCAGCTGTGATTGGGAGCAGGGCTCTCTCATTCACACACATGCAGGCATACACATATTTCCCATGCTTTTCCATGCTTAAAATTAAAATTTAGAGGTACTCACCTTCTTTCCAAGCAGTCTTTGAGCTCAACACTCAAAACCCCTTTAAAACCTAGTTCCAAATGGCCAAGGTCCAGGAAAACTTACCCACAGACTCAATGGGTCTGCTGCTAGCAAGCGAGGCTTACCTGGGCCAGGTCCATTGGTTAGGTTAGCTTGGAGTCCCATCTGGGGTGCCAATTGTTGGAAGAAATATCCATCTGGGTTCAGTTCCAAGTGGGGACAAAGACACTGGAAACATGGAGGCTGCTTGGAAAGATGGTTTAATGGTGGTCAGGATCACATGGCTTGAGTTCCTGAACAGAAAAGGGCCGAGATCCTGTGTGCTCCTTGGCTTTATGCTTTTTCTGAGCTTTGACCTTTCTGGGGCACAGGAAGAGTATCCTGATTGGTTGTCAGACTCCCAGGGGGTGGGAGTCTTAGCTAGCCTTGCTGGCTGTCTCTCAAGCTTGCTTGAGCCTTGCCATGTGGTGAGTTTCAGTTGTATTGTGTTGCAAATCATGGGGGGATTGAGTGAGCTTGGTTGAAGCCTTAATTGCCCATTGACAAAGGTGGGGAGAATGAGTGAGCTTAGCTGAGGCTTTTAATGGCCCATTGACAAAGGTGGGGGGGGGAGTCAGGAAGTTGCAGGGAGCTCCTTTGTCTTTAAAATATGTTTCTCCATTTCTCATCCAGGAAGGTATAATATTCTGCTTTTTAAAATATTTCCTAGAATATTTCATTCTTCTAGGAGGGGGGTGGGTGCTAAATTCCTACAGGTGCTTTGGAGAATAATTTGACTCCCTCTTCTTTGTGGCAACCCCTGAGATATTGGAACACTGCTATCATGTCTCCCCTAGTCCTTCTTTTCATTAAACTAGACATACCGAGTTCCTGCAACCGTTCTTCATATGTTTTAGCCTCCAGTCCCCTAATCATCTTTGTTGCTCTTCTCTGCACTCTTTCTAGAGTCTCAACATCTTTTTTACATCATGGAGACTAAAACTGAATGCAGCATTCCAAGTGTGGCCTTACCAAGGCATTATAAAGTGGTATTAACACTTCACGTGATCTTGATTCTATCCCTCTGTTTATGCAGCCCAGAACTGTGTTGGTAGTGTAGTAGTGTAGGGTTTTCTGCCAAAGCAGGGGGTTGGACTAGAAGACCTCCAAGGTCCTTTCTAACTCTGTTATTCTACTTTGTCTTCAAAGAAAACCCAGGAAGTCCAGTTGCCTCTTGAAAAAGCACCTTTGGTTCAACTCCCAGAATTCTCCAGTCAGCAACTTTATGAATATGACTTCATGCTGGCTGAGGAATTCTGGAAGTTGAAGTCCACACATCATAAAGTGGATGAGGTTGAGAAATACTGCTCCAGACATCCATAACAGCAGTAGCAGTACTATAGTCTGAATCATTCACTACTGTAGGAATTTAGCGCCCAACCCCTCTCCTAGAAGAATGAAATATTTTAGAAAATATTTAAAAAGGCAGAATATATTTCCCTGGATGAGAAATGGAGAAACATGTTTTAAAGACAAAGCAGCTTCCTGACTCCCCCCCCACCTTTGTCAATGGGCCATTAAAAGCCTTAGCTAAGCTCACTCATTCTCCCCACCTTTCTCAATGGGCCATCATCATCTGCAACATAATAGAACCCATCTAGAACAGAAACTCACCACATGGCACCTGGGAAGATTACATCAGCCAGCATGTTAGCTAAGACCCCCACCCCCTGGGAGCCTGACAGCCAATCGGGATACTCTTCTTGTGCCCCAGAAAGTTCAAAGCTCAGAAAAAGCATAAAGCCAGGAGCACACAGGATCTCAGCCCTTTTCTGTTCAGGATCTCAAGCCATGTGATCCTGACCACCATTAAACCATCTTTTCAAGCAGCCTCCATGTTTCCAGTGTCTTTGTCCCCACTTGGAACTGAACCCAGATGGATATTTCTTCCAACACTATGATTAAATGATTTTATTGTTGTTGTTCAGGAAGTTGTATGGTTGGAATCACTGTGGTTTGCAAACTATGGTTTATGTTCAGTGTGTTAGGTGGATGTTGTCAAACTCCCATTAAGCACACTATGCCTCAGTGAATGTATGAAGAATCAAATTTATTGTTATTAATGCTTCTGTCTGTGGTCAGAAGATTGATTGTTTCTTTTTTTTTAAAAAAATAATTTTTATTAAACATTTTTTAAAAAACAAAAAAGAATCTTTAAACAACAGTTTCTTTCCAACAATTTCGCAACAATTTCTCCCTTATTTTAATGTATCCTTTGTACATACAAGTCTAATATTAATTTATTTAGATATATACATATAAATAACAGTGTACCCAGTTTCATTTCTACAAACTACACTTTTTCTGTTTCCTCTTATTTGTTGCTACATTTCTACTCCTATATTTTCCTTATTTGATCTTTCCTTGCCTTTTATCTCTTTCCTCTAGCCATTCGTACCATTTCTCCCATACTATATAATATTCTGTTTCCTCTTTTTCTTGTATCTCCTTTGTAACTGTATACATTTCTGCACATTCCAAGACTTTTCTAATCAAATTATCTTTGGTTGGTATGTTATTGTTTTTCCAATTCTGTGCGTATATTATTCTTGCTGCTGTGATAATATGGATGATTAAATATTGAATTTTTTTCATAAAACCCTGGGACTATTCCTAATAAAAATGTTTCCGGTGTTGTGGTCTGCCAGCAGTCTGCAGAGTTGGCAACGGAGTCAGACAGCGATGAGGCTGAGGAAGAGCATGGGCCAATTCCTGGAGGCTGGGGAAGGCCCAGATGAGGGCTCTGTGTCGGAGGCTGAGGTAAGGCCAGAGCGATCGGGGAGTGATGTGTGGACTCCAGAGCCTCCAGAGACTGATAGTGGTGCGGCAGAGAAACAGGAGGGGTCTGTTCCTAATGCACGCATGAGAAGAGCTGCCAGAAGGCAAGAGCAGCTCAAGCAAAGAGGACGACTCGGAATACGGCCAAGAGATGATTGCCCCCCCCATAAGGCTTAAAACAGACCAGCAACAGCATTTGGGCTTTGCTGGAAAACAATGTTGGTAGCTGCATCTTCTTGCATTTATTTTTGTATCGGTGACTTCTGAACGTTTGCCAAGAAAGGCCTTTGGCAGTTTGCCTAATTGGACCAAGGTTTGCGATAGGACTGAGGAATTTGTGTTGAGAGGAATTTGGTTTAATTTAGTTGAGCTACGCTGAGAGTGAAGTAATTCTCAGCTGTTCGAATAAAGTTTGTTTGTTTTTACACTGACTTAGTTTCCTACTACCTACTTGGGCCTGGGTCACAACATAAGGTAGGTAAAATGAGGACCCAGATTGTTGGGGGGGGCAATAAGTTGACTTTGTATATAGTAAACAAATGGATGAAGACTATTGCTTGACATAGTGTAAGCCGCCCTGAGTCTTCGGAGAAGGGCGGGATATAAATGCAAAAAAACCCACAAAAAAACATCTGGTTTCATCTCAATACGTTGTTTGGTTATTTCTTCTAATTGTAATTTAATCTTACTCCAATACTGTTTTGCCTTGGGGCACGTCTACCACATGTGGTAGTATGTTACCCTTTGTTGTTTGCATTTCTAAAAAGAAGATGGTTTCTAATTCTTGTGCCCTTTAATTCATTTTTTTGGTATCTACCGATAAGCTTCTTTTTAAAACTACAGTCAGAGCCATGTATACAATTTCTCTCCTGTATATAATTTTATTATAAGCAGCCTTACCTTTTACAGTGGCAGGATACCATAACAAAATGATGAGCAACTGACAACAAATAAAAGCTTACTGAAGCGGAATCCAAACAGCTAATGTCTCACATAGCAGTCTGAATGTCCTCTTTTTAAGAGAAACTAATAATAAATAAATATGTCTTTAGTGTCTTGTTTCAACACCTGTCATCATGATTCTTCTGATGGAACTGAGATTTACGATATGGCAACTAACACCTGTTCTGTTCTTTTAACTCCTTTTCCTCACAAGCGGGTAAATAAACATAGTTTTAGAAACTGATCTATCAAGAAGCGTGGGGCAATAGTAATAATAATAATAATAATAATAATAATTTAATTTTTATACCGCCCTTCTCCCGAAGGACTCAGGGCGGTGAACAGGCAGATAAAAATAATACAATACATTACAATAAAAACACTATTTAAAAAACTTATTCAATATAGCCTAAATTTAAAATACAATACAAAATAAAAATAAACCCCAATAAAATCCATGTTTAAAAACCCTATTTAAGCCAGTCCTGCTCGAAAGAATAGATATGTCTTAAGCTCGCGGCGAAAGATCCGGAGGTCAGGAAGTTGTCGAAGTCCTGGGGGAAGCTCATTCCAGAGGGTAGGTGCCCCTACAGAGAAGGCTCTCCCCCTGGGGGTCGCCAGCCTACACTGTTTGGCTGATGGCACCCTGAGAAGACCCTCTCTATGGGAGTGTACTGGATAAATAATAGTGGATAAAAACAGCACTTCAATTATCCCCCCCCCACATGGAATATTGCAAGAACTGGCCAATAGGCCCTAGCAAATCTTGTAGAATTACTATACAGTTGCAAAGGGCAAGGGGAAGAAGATTGTAGACTGTTACTGATTGAATGACTACAGTAGCAGAAGC
The DNA here is from genome assembly GCF_028640845.1 of Ahaetulla prasina. Lineage (NCBI taxonomy): Eukaryota > Metazoa > Chordata > Lepidosauria > Squamata > Colubridae > Ahaetulla > Ahaetulla prasina. The sequence goes on from NC_080548.1 coordinate 18,655,725, forward strand.
ACGTCTGTGATCGAATACAAATAGTCCCTGACTTACAACAATTCATTTAGTGGCTGTTCGAAGTTACAGTGGCAGTGAAAAAAGTGACTTATGACTGTTTTTCACACTTACGACTGTTGCAGCATTCCCATGGTTGGGTGATCAAAATTCAGACATTTGACAACTGACTCATATTTATGACGGTTGTAGTGTCCCAGGGTCACGTGACCCCCTTTTAAGACCTCCTGACAAGCAAAGTCAATGGGGAAGCCAGATTCACTTAACAATTGTTTTACTAACTTAACCAGTGCAGTGATTAACAATTGTGGCAAAAAAGGTCGTAAAAGGGGGCAAAATTCACTCAACAACTGTCTCACTTAGCAAACTTAAATTTTGCACTCACTTGCAGTTGTAAGTCAAGGACCACCTATAAAGCAGGCTGGATTCTCAGGGCGTGCAATCCAGAGGAGGAAGAGGCAATCAGTTCAGATTTTTTTGTGTGAGAGAAAGAGGATGATCACAGCAATGGTGGGTTGCTACTGGTTCGCCCCAGATTGGGCAAACTGGTAGCGGCAGTGGAGGGAGGTTCTGCACACTCACCCGGATGCTTCTGCAGGTTCTGACCAGTTCTGGAGAAGCCGTAGCGGAAATATTGAGTAGTTCGGAGAACCGGTAGTTAAAATTCTGACTGGCCCTGTCCCTGTCTATTCTTTGCCTCCCAAGTCCCAGCTGATCAGGAGGAAATGGGGATTTTGCAGTATCCTTCCCCTGCCACGCCCACTAAGCCACGCCCACAGAACCAGTAGTAAAAAAATTTGAAACCCATCACCGATCTATATCTATATATCTATATATATCAGTGGTGGGTTTCAAAGCAAATTAAAGCAGCCTATTATATATATAATAGGCTGCTTTAATTTGGCAAGATTCTGTCTAAGGGTATAGAACAACACAGTATTGGAATTGCTTGGAAGAATAACCATGTATCTTTTTTAGCATTTGGGGCCTGGCAGGTCCCTGTGTCAGAAATCTTCCTTGGCAGATGTTGCCTGTCATAATAGCTGTAATTTGTTGCATCTACGGGCTAACAGGGTCTTCAGGAAAAAAAATGCCCTTGTCCAGAGCCTTGCCACCAAACTCAATAGCATTCTATCAATTTAAGATGCTTGTGGTTAAATTATTGATTTTGCATTAGTGCTTTAACTGAATTGCAGAAGTAGAACAAAAACATTTAAACGATGTTTGAAAGTCTGGGCTTCGAATTATGCCAAGTATCTTTCATGTTATGTGCTTTCTTTTATTGCTTTTCCCGTGGCTTGTCAATCAGTGCGCTGATAAAGTTGGCTTGAAAATCATTTGATATAAGCCAGCGTGGAAAAAGCAAAACAGGTTTGTCATGCTTTCTCCCGGGGATGTTATTGGCAAGAAACAGAACAGTCAGATATGTTAAATGTTACATTAAGTGAGCAACATGCCGAATGCAGCTGCATTATATATGAGATGCAGTTTGAGTTAGAACAGGGGCGTCAAACTCAAGGCCCGCAATGTGGTTGGATTTGGCCCGTGGGGATGTCCTGGAAAATGTAAGTGGCCAGCCTGCTCATTTTGGCCCTGTCTACCCAGTATGACCCTGGGACGCTGCATTATAAATACAATTGCCAAGCAACCAAATTTTGATCACATGACCATGGGGATGCTGTGACCATCGAAAGTAAAAGGACCAGTCATATGTCACTTCCCCACTCCGAGTCTGGTTGTAACTAAAAACTGGTTACAACCAGTTATAAAACTGGTCCTAAAAATTGTACTAACTGTCTTTACTTTGGCTGTAAACCGCCCTGAGTCCTTTGGGAGAAGGGCGGTATAGAAATTGAAACAATAAATAAATAAATAAATAAATAAATAAATAAATAAATAAATAAATAAATAAATAAATAAATAAACTATGAATGGTTGCTAAATGAATGATTGTTAACTCAAGGTGTCAACTCTGAATCGAAATTGTGCTGCTTCACAGTTGCCACACACTATGGGGGGAGGATGAGGGGAAAATAGGTAGACCGTCTTGTAGACAAGATAAACTAAATAAACAGCTCTCCTGTGGGAACCAAGGTCATCCCAACAGGTGGCAGTTGGAGGGGGAGCAGAAGTGATCAAAGAAGCCCGCCACCTGCTATGATTGGATAATGTGATCTGTGACACCTGGGGAGAGAAACTTTTGCTCTTTTAATTACACGGTAACCGTGGGAAGCTTTAGAGTTGATTTTCACTAGCTGTGCTGATATGATGTGTCCAATAAACAAGTTCTCTGAGGAACGTTCCTGCCTTGGAGTTCTGATTTCTGTGGATGCATTACTCGGAATGCTGACATTAGGACTACTTCTGGGGGCTGCTTATTGCCTTTTGCTGTATGCAAAGTGAATAGTCACTTGCTTTAAATGGTGATAATTCAACTTTGCTATATTTCGGTAATAATTTCCTTATTGCAATCCTGGATTTCTGCCCACTCTGTTTGGGCTTAATGATACCTCTGTGTTCTATGTATTTTTTACTTCCGCTGACAAAAAACAAAACAAAAACCCAGCAAACCCAGATTACTTATTTTTTGCTGAATTAGATATTTAACAAAGTGCCTCTGTTCTCTAGCTTTCCCTCCCTTTTGATGTCTATATCAGGATCATCACATGCAGAAAATTGGGTTTCTTTTAATCTACTGTCTGTCTCCTTGCCGACCTCCTCCGCCCCACAAAAATGGTGTTAAGGATCTAATTACCTTAGCAAAATGAGATTCGCTGGCATATCAGTCAAAATGGATGAATTTGAAGATCAGACCTGGCAGATGATTTATGATTATTTTGTTAATGTTTCTCTTTTAACAAGTGCAATTTCTCATGCTAAATAGCTGTTCATCTCTTTAAGATACCATTCTTTTGTTAAAAGAAAAATAATAATAATTAGGAGCGTATAATTTCTGACTGCGCCCTGGCAGCAAATGGTGCTGCTTTTATTTATTTATTTATTTATTTATTTATTTATTTATTCGTACTTTTATACCGCCCTATCTTCTTAGCTTTGAGAAGGTTGACAGGGCAAAACTTTCTAAATCTGGACAGGTTCTCATGACTTCATTAGCCTTGATCTTCTCCTCCCCACCCCGAAAGGAGAGCAGGCCTGGAGAAGGAATGGGTCGGTTTTTTGTTCCTTTCCACCTTGCCTCCTTAATAACCATTATTGTTAATTATGAAGCAATGATTTATTACAGTCATGGGTGGATTCAGGTATTCCTGCCTGCTTGCCTTCTGAAAAATATTGCCAATATGACTTTGAATTAACAAAATGATTCTGTGGGTGGGGAATCTGTATAAGAGATGTATTTATTTATTTTTTTGCTGGGAAAAAAGGCAGGTAGGGCTGCACAATATAGATAAAGGTAAATGTTCTCCTCGCACATAAGTGCTAGTCGTTGCCGACTCTAGGGGGCGGTGCTCATCTCCGTTTCAAAGCCGAAGAGCCAGCACTGTCCGAAGAAGTCTCCGTGGTCATGTGGCCGGCATGACTCAATGCCAAAGGCGCACAGAACGCTGTTACCTTCCCACCAAAGGTGGTCCCTATTTTTCTACTTGCATTTTTTACGGGCTTTTGAACTGCTAGGTTGGCAGAAGCTGGGACAAGTAATGGGAGCTCACCCCGTTACGTGGCACTAGGGATTCGAACTGCTGAACTGCCAACTTTTAGATTGACAAGCTAAGCATTTAACACCACAGACAACACTTCTATCATTCAAAACGACCTTGACCATCTAACCGCTTGGTCTAAAAATTGGCAGCTCCAAATTTCAACCAGCAAATGCTCAGCCTTACATATAGGAAAAAAGAACCCTAAAACTAAGTACATACTAGATGGACATTACCTTACAGACGACCTCCATCCCGTTAAAGACCTTGGAGTTTTCATGTCAAATGATCTAAGTGCCAAAGCCCACTGCAACTACATAGCAAAAAAAGCTCTAAGAGTTGTAAACCTAATTTTGCATAGCTTCTTTTCCAAAAACACCACACTACTAACATATAAAACATTTGCTAGACCAATTCTAGAATACAGCTCACCTGTTTGGAACCCTCACCACATCTCTGACATCAATACAATTGAACGTGTCCAGAAATATTTTACAAGAAGAGTTCTCCATTCCTCTGAAAACAACAAAATACCTTATCCCACCAGACTTGAAATCCTAGGCTTAGAAAACTTGGAACTCCGTCGCCTTCGACAAGACCTAAGTTTAACTCACAGAATCATCTATTGTAATGTCCTTCCTGTCAAAGACTACTTCAGCTTTAATTGCAATAATACAAGGGCAACCAATAGATTTAAACTTAATGTCAACCGCTTTAATCTAGATTGCAGAAAATATGACTTCTGCAACAGAATCATCAGTGCTTGGAATACTTTACCTGACTCTGTGGTCTCTTCCCATAATCCCAAAAGCTTTAGCCAAAAACTTTCTACTATTGACCTCACCCCATTCCTAAGAGGACCATAAGGGGCGTGCATAAGCGCACAAACGTGCCTACCGTTCCTGTCCTATTGTTTTTCTTTTCTTCTTCCTATATATGTTTATATGTGTATATACTATATAATCTTTTTGTATGATGTTGTGACAAAATAAATAAATAAATAAATAAATAAATAAATAAATAAGCATCTTAGCCACTGAACCACCATGTCCCTTCTGCACAATATATATTGGATCTATTCATTGACAGTGTGGGCAGCTGATCATCATCTCAGCTGTGGTAGCAATGTTCCCAGCATCAACACTTTGAGATGCACCAGTCAGGTAAGAGACTAACGGAATACTGGAACCATACTTCATTAATACAGGTAGTCCTCGATTTACGACCACAATTAATCCCAAAAATTCTGTTGCTAAGGGAGAGAGTTGTTAAGTAAATTTTGCCTCATTTTATGACATTTCTTGCCACAGGTGTTGTGATTAATTGTCCTCACTATCAGGAAATTTTTCCTTATTTCTAGATTGGATGTCTAGTTTCCATCCATTGTTTTCTAAATACTAATATTTTACTTATTTTATTTATTTTATTTTATTATTTATTGTATTATTATTATACTTATTTTATTGTTAATAATCTACTCCTTACACCCTAAAGAATGTTCTGCCTTTGGTCAAATCAAAAACTGCTCCCTAACCTAGCTGCTGACCAACTCTTTCTTCCCTTTTTTCACATGAAACATACTGTCGTGTCCCACTCCTCCGCTGACGGCCGGGTCAGGGAAATCCGAATCAGGCGTGCCTCTGCAGCTCTGCCAAAGTCCTAGCAAAGTCCTCAGGGCAGGCAGGAGACCAGAAAGTGACTTCAGCAAGATATGTTTAGACTTTGCCTGACTCAGAGAATGCCAGAAAGCAGGTCCTTTATATAGGCCATGGGGTGTGGCTCCATGACTCAGCACTTATCCAGGCCTGCCCCTCCCTTCCTTCTGTTGCCTCCGCCTATCAAGTCTTCTGACGCGAGGGTCACTCCAGTCGGCAGCTGTTGGTAATAGACCTCCCTCAGGCTCACATGCTGTGGAGGAGGGGGAGGGGTCTAGTTGCTCCGTTTGCCTGGGCATGGAGCCAGAGCTGGGGGCTGGAGATACTTCCTCCTCTTCAGCCTGTCTGGGCATGGAGCCAGGGCTGGGGCTGGGAGGCATACTAGAACATTCCTCCGTGTTCGGAAGCAGATAAGAAGACCCCGGCTGAGGTGAGATTGGACGAGACACAACACATACACTGTTCTAGCCCAAGGATTGCCTGGCTCACCGATAAATATTAACCAGCTTTGATCCCTTTAGTTTTCTAACATCAGCTAGAGGCACCTTGATGCGGATTTCAAGCAGGGCAAAAACAGCTACCCATTTTGATTCTGCAGTGAGATAGGCAGGAAGTACTGAGGGTTTGCTTTCTGGACTTTTTTCCCCAATACATCTACTTCAGTGGTGGGCATGGCATTGCTTGGTGGGCGTGGCTTGGTGGGCATGGCAGGGGAAGAATACTGCAAAATCTCCATTCCCACCCCACTCCAGGGAAAGGTTACTGCAAAATCCCCATTTCCTCCTGATCAGCTGAGACTCAGGAGACAGAGAATAGATGGGGGTGGAGCCAATCAGAGGTGGTATTTACTGGTTCTCCGAAATACTTAAAATTTATAATAATAATAACAACAACAACAACAACAACAACAGAGTTGGAAGGGACCTTGGAGGCCTTCTAGTCCAACCCCCTGCCCAGGCAGGAAACCCTACACCATCTCAGACAAATGGCTATCCAACATTTTCTTAAAAATTTCCAGTGTTGGAGTATTCACAACTTCTGCAGGCAAGTTGTTCCACTTATTAATTGTTCTAACTGTCAGGAAATTTCTCCTTAGTTCTAAGTTGCTTCTTTCCTTGATCAGTTTCCACCCATTGCTTCTTGTTTTACCCTCAGGTGCTTTGGAGAATAGTTTGACTCCCTCTTCTTTGTGGCAACCCCTGAGATATTGGAACACTGCTATCGTGTCTCCCCTAGTCCTTCTTTTTATTAAACTAGACATACCCAGTTCCTGCAACCGTTCTTCATATGTTTTAGCCTTCAGTACCCTTCAGTACCCTAATCATCTTTGTTGCTCTTCTCTGCACTCTTTCTAGAGTCTCAGCGTCTTTTTTACATCGTGGTGACCAAAACTGAATGCAATATTCCAAGTGTGGCCTTACCAAGGCATTATAAAGTGGCACTAAGACTTCACATGATCTTGATTCTATCCCACTGTTTATGCAGCCCAGAACTGTGTTGGCTTTTTTGGCAGCTGCTGCACACTGCTGGCTCATATCTAAATGGTTGTCCACTAGGACTCCAAGATCCCTCTCACAGGTACTATTGTTGAGCAAAGTACCACATATACGGTACCTGTGTATTTTGCTTTTTTTGCCTAAATGTAGAACCTTACTTTTTTCATTGTTGAATTTTTGAAAAATTTCTGAAAAATTTCTGCTACCGGTTCTCCAGAACTGGTCAGAACCTGCTGAAACCCACCTCTGATCTACTGTTTCACACCTTTATATATATATATATATATATGTATGTATGTATGTATGTATGTATGTATGTATGTATGTGTATGTGTATGTGTATATGTATATATGTATATATGTATGTATATATGTATATATGTATATATGTATATATATATATATTTCTGGCTATTCCATCACATCAAATTTGACCCTGTTCACATGGAAAGTTACCTGCTGGTAAATAGATGGTTAATCTGAGTCCTTCGACATTATTTTTTCCAATATTCCATCGAGTTGAAAAAAATCAGTTTGAAAAATAAAATAAAAATAAAAGGGATTATTGGTAGTTTGGTGATTCAGGGCACCCAATAGCAATAGCACTTAGACTTATATCTTGCTTTACAGTGCTTTATGGCCCTCTCTAAGAAGTTTACAGCCTATTGCCCCCAACAGTTTGGGTCCTCCTTTTGCCCACCTCGGAAGGATGGAAGGCTGAGTCAACCATGAGCCTGGTGAGGTTTAGATTGCCAAATTGCAGGCAGCCGGCAGGCAGCAGAAGGAGCCTGCAGTACTGCATTCTAACCATTGTGCCACCGCAGCTATCATGTCATCCCTAGTCCTTCTTTTCATTAAACTAGACCAAGGGTCAGCAACCCACTGCTCTGGAGCCGCATGTGGCTCTTTCATCCCTCTGCTGTGGCTCCCTGTTACTTGTTGGCACCACAATTTTGAGAGGAGCTTCCGGTTTGGGGGGCAGGGGGGAGGAAGCATGGCGTGTCAGGAGGAGACTCTATGGCAAGGGGCGGGTTTTCCAGTTGGCTCCACAATTGATAGGACTTTTGGTTAGGACAGGTAGAAGAAAAAGGACACCGCACTAGGAAGAGACTCTATGGTGGGGGAACCGGACTTCTGGTCGGCTCCAGAATTGAAGTGGGGGGGGGCCTTCCAGTTAGGACCTTTGTGGCTCTTTGAGGGTTTGAGGTTGCTGACCCCTAAACTAGACATACCCAATTCCTGCAATTGTTCTTTGTCTGAAAGGCTTCCATTGTCTCTCAACCAAGAAGGGAATCCGGGCCTTTTGGTCTTTTAACCCTCCCACCCAGTGGTGGGATTCAAGTAATTTAAAAACCGGTTCTCTGTCCTAATGATTTCTTCCAACAACCAGTTTGCCAAACTGCTCAGAAAGTTAACAACCGGTTCTCCCGAAGTGGTGCGAACCGGCTGAATCCCACCACTGCTCCCACCCTCCATATCTATATAGATATTGTAAATGGGTTTTCCTCTCTCTGCTTTTAGATTAACAGAGCTGTCTTCCGAGAAGCTTTATGCTGACAAAGCTCTGAATCTGGAAGGCATGCTGCTTTCTGGAATGGCAAAAATAAAAAGAAGTACTGTAGTTAACACAGGGGGTGATAAATATATTGTGCCATTTGAATGAGATGCTCTGAACATCAATCATTGAACAGATGCAGCTGGCGAGCTGGTGGTGGGGAAGAGGGGAGAGCGTCCATTTTATGCTTTTTCATTCATGCTGGTTTTTTTAAAGATGCCAGGGGACGTATGAGAGTGGAATTCTTCAAGGGGCATCTGCTGTCCCAAATTGCGGCAGCCTGAACATTACATTTTTACAGTCCTTTCAGCACTTAGGTAGTGTCCATTGACACAATTTTCAGCTCTGTCTAAAAATAAATAAATCCTGAGGTCCTTGTCAAGGTATCTTGAGGCATCACTCTGGGAGATCCCTCAGGTACGTGACGGTCAGTTTCCAGGTATTTGTGATGCCAGCCAAAATAAATCCCCAGTAGGTCTAGTGATCGTTTAAGTTGGCATATTACTCTTAATCTTTCAGCATTCTCTTATTCTTATTCTTATTCTTATTCTTATTCTTATTCTTATTCTTACCCTATCCTACCCTACCCTACCCTACCCTACCCTACTCTACAGAGATGGGTTTCAGCAGGTTCTGACCGGTTCTGGAGAACCGGTAGTGGAAATTTGGAGTAGTTCGGAGAACCGGTAGTAAAAATTCTGACTGGCCCCTCCTCCCCCATCTATTCTCTGCCTCCCAAGTCCCAGCCGATCGGGAGGAAATGGGGATTTCGCAATAACCTTTCCCTGGATTGGGGAGGGAATGGAGATTTTACAGCATCCTTCCCCTGCCATTCCCACCAAGCCATGCCACGGCCACCAAGCCACACTCACAGAACCAGTAGTAAAAAAATTTGAAACCCACCACTGCTACCCTACCCTACCCTACCCTACCCTACCCTACCCTACCCTACCCTACCCTACCCTACCCTACCCTACTCTACTCTATTCTATTCTATTCTATTCTATTCTATTCTATTCTATTCTATTCTATTCTATTCTATTCTATTCTATTCTATTCTATTTTCCCAGTAAAATGTTCTTAGCTGAGACATCACAGAGGTAATCTTCAGTTAGAACCATTCATTTAGTGACTATTTGTTTTATGATGGCACTGAAAAAAATTAATTGCAATCAGTTCTCATGCTTACACCTGATCCATGATTATGTGATTAAAATTTGGGCATTTGGCAATTGGCATATACAAGTAGTCGTCAACTTACAATAGTTCACTTAATGACCATTCAAAGTTACAATGGCACTGAATGACGTATGACCTTTTTTCACACTTATGACCATTGCAGCATCCCCCCATGGTCATGTGATTTGCATTCAGATGCCTGACAACCGGTCCACGTTTATGACGGTTGCAGTCTCCCAAGATCATGTGGTCCCCTTTTGCGACCTTCTGAAAAGCAAAGTCAATGGGGAAGCCAGATTCACTTAACAACCAGGTTACTAATTTAACAGCTGCAGTGATTCACTTAACAAATGTGGCAAAAAAAAAGTCGTAAAATGGGGCAAAACTCACTTAACAAATTTCTCACTCAGCAACATAAATTTTGGGCTCAGTTGTGGTCATAAGTTGAGGACTATCTGTATTTATGACAGTTCCCCCATCCCACAACAATAAATGTGATTGCCATTTGCAACTTTCCATCCGGCTTCTAACAAGCAAAGTTAATGGGGAAGCTGGACTTGCTTAGTGACTACAGGATTTAATTAACAAGCGCAGTGATTCACCTAACAACCACGGCAAAGAAAGGTCATAAAATTTGACACGGCATGCTTAATAACTGCCTTGATTAGCAGCAGAAATTTGAATTCTAGTTGTGGTGATAAGGGGTACCTGTACTAATAATAATACTTTTGTTCTTGTTCTTGTTAGTTGTGAAGTCGTGTCCGACCCATCGCGACTCCATGGACAATGTTCCTCCGGGCCTTCCTGTCCTCTACCATCCTCTGGAGTCCATTTAAACTCACGCCAACTGCTTCAGTGACTCCATTGAGCCACCTCGTTCTCTGCCGTCCCGTTCTTCTTTTGCCCTCAATCGTTCCCAGCATTACCATCACCAATCTCTTTCCACTTATGACTGTATGACTGTAACTTTGTTGCAGGCAATCCTTATGATTTATTTATGATTTATTTATGATTTATTTTTTAGACTTTTATACCGCCCTTCTCCCGAAGGACTCAGGGCGGTGTACAGCCAAATTAAAATATACCATCTACAATATTAAAACAACATATTAAAATAACATATTAAATAACGGCCGAAAAATTTAAAAATTTAAATGTAAAACCGTCCAATTGACCCCAATAAAACACAGTACCCCAATTTAAAATTATTAAAATTCAGATTTCAAAATTTAAAAATTAAAAGTTAAAAATTAAGAATTAAGCCAGTCCCACTTGGATGAAGAAATACGTTTTCAGTTCACGGCGAAAGGTCCGAAGGTCAGGTAGTTATATTGATATATTGACCATCAATTGTGTTGTAAATGTTGTATCTTGATGAACGTATCTTTTCTTTTATGTACACTGAGAGCATATGCACCAAGACAAATTCCTTGTGTGTCCAATCACACTTGGCCAATAAAAAATTCTATTCTATTCTATTCTATTCTATTCTATTCTATTCTATTCTATTCTATTAGGCTCTTCTCCAGAATAATCATACTACTGTAATACTTAATATCATACCAATACAAACGTTGCTGGGAATGATAAAATCCATCTTGGTTTTCTCCCTTTCCTTTTATTTTCCAAAGAATATAAGGTGACCAATCGTCCTCCTTTAGGGAGTATAGTCCTTCTTTGGTAAGTTCAGTCCTCTCTTGAAAAGTGTCCTCCTACATGTCCTCCTTTTCGATATTTAAAGACTAATCTGTAAATCTCCGTATTCGATCGATGCCGATCCGATCCGTTGCGTGTGATGTGACGTTTTTGTATTTGACATGACGATTACTCAAGGCTCGGTACAGTGCGGCGAGACGCGATTATGAGATGCATGCGCTCCGCACAGGAGAATTGTTTTGAGAGAGTGCGCCGCACGCAAGTGGCTTTGTTTACTTCTTACCAAAACACGACATGGCACACACACACACATTAGACACTTCTTTCTCAGTGAATATTCAATCATACACAGGTGAGCACAATAATTCACGTTTTATTAATTCATTATCTATTTAATAATTTCCAAATAGGTATAATTGTATTTACAAGGTTATTTATTCAATGGAAAAGTACTCATTTAAATAATAATTAATAGGCATAGAAGCATAATTACAATATAAAATGTTATTGCTACAAATGTTTTTTATTATGCATTTACCATATTATAGCGTATTCTGTATTATTGTTGCAATGAACAAAATGTTTCTTTTATTTACGATATTTTTTCTTCTTCAATTTATTTGTGTCCTCCTTCTCATTGTAAAAAAGTTGGTCACCTTAGTGAACAACTCTTGTTTAAATTTGCAATGTTCTACAGCAGGGGTGTCAAACTCAAGGATCAAGACTCAAGGATCTGGCCCGCAGGGTGCTTAAATCTGGCCTATGGGGCTGGCCTGGAAATAGCAAAGGACCAGGGGTGAAATGCTCCCGGTTCGGACCGGATCACCTGATCCAGTAGGATGGCGGTGGTGGTTCAGAGAACTGGTAGCAAAAATCCCTGCCTCCCCCATGCCCAGCTGAGCCGCGCGATCATCAGAGGTTGTTTTTTTAACTTTTAAAAGCATTTTTTCTTCAGCCGAAAAATGCTTTTAAAAGTAAAAAAAAGCCTCTGATGATCGCACAGCTCAGCTGGGATATCAGAGTCTTTTAAAAGCATTTTTTCTACTGAAGGCTCTGATGATTAGGCAATTCAGCTGGGATCGTCACAGCCTTTTAAAAGCATTTTTTAACAACTTCTTCAGCCGAAGAGGTTGTAGAAAAAAATGCTCTTAAAAGTAAAAAAAAAAGAGTTGGCCATGTCCACACAGTCACATTACGCCCCAAGCCACGCCCACAGAACCGGTAGTAACAAATTTTACATTTCACCACTGCAAAGGGCTGTCCCGTGGTATCTCTGGCAGCCAAAACAGGGCATGGAGGGGCCTTGAAGCCCATTTTGGCCGGCAGGGTGTTGCAGGAGGCAGCTGTCCCGTCTCGCCCCCCCCCTCTGGCCGGCCCGCAGAGGAGAACTATAATTTTGATCCAGCCCTCAAAGAAATCCAGTTTGACACCCCCTCTTCAACAGTGCCATTCTTTTAGTTGTTAGTTCATGGTTGGTTAAAAAAAAAAAAATCTGCAACTCTACAGAAGGGCCTGATCAGCTGTCTGACTTCTTAAGTTATAATGCTGTCTCTAAGGCTCTTAAACCATGTCGTTCATGAATAATGCGGAGCAACATTTCGGTTCAGAAAATAAAGCCAGGCCTTAAGATCAGTTGATTTTCTTGTTCTTAGGCACGCATGAATTGTCTAATAATAATAATAACATTATTAAAAAAAATTATGTACTTAGAGATGTACTTTCTCTAATCCATGGCTTATCCCCAATCCTCCTTTAATGCTTTTTTAAGGTGTTGGACAATTCCGTAATTTATTTGGTCTCCGAGCTTCTTTAGTTAACGTCTTTCAATTCACAGGCCGCTCCTGGAATCGACCAGAACATGTGTGTGTGTCTCTCTCTCTCAAGGAAAGATTATTCTTTGGCACTTGAGAAAGGAAAACTGTGCTGTGTTTTTCATTTTTTTTATCTAGATGGGCAAAAGCAAGTTAATAGAACCTCCACATTCTGATGCAGCCTATCCCTTAGGGACAGCAAAACCAAGAGTGAGTAATAAAAGGCTCAGTCATGAATTAAAAGGGTCAGGAAAGATTACACTTGTTCACACTCATGTGCATGATATAAATCCAACCCTCTCCCCTTTGCATGCCGTACTCCACCGTGGGCAGTTTGCGGAATCCGAAAAAATAATAATAATAGGAAAACCTTTAGTCAACAAATATGGGTAGCCCTCGGCTTATGACCACAATTGAGCCCAAAATGTCTGTTGCTAAGTGAGACACTTCTTAAGTGAGTTGTGCCCCATTTGATAATATTTTTGCCATGACCGTTAAACGAATCACTGCAGTTGTTAAGATCAGGTGACCTCATAAGTTTGCTGAATGAGTGGATATTAAGTGAGGAGCACCTGTACCCTCCCAAATCAGGGGTCTCCAACCTTGGCAACTTTAAGCCTGGAGGACTTCAACTCCCAGAATCCCCCAGCCAGCAAAGTTGGCTGGGGAATTCTGGGAGTTGAACTCCTCCAGGCTTAAAGTTGCCAAGGTTGGAGACCCCTGCTCTACATTCATATACAGGTAGTCCTTGAGTTAACAACAGTTCGTTTAGTGACCATTCAAAGTTAGAACAGCAGTGGAAAAAGTGACTTATGACTGTTTTTCACACTTAACAACCGTTGCGGCATCCCCGCTGTCAGGTGATCAGGATTCAGATTCTGGGCAACCGACTCATATTTATGACCATCGCAGTGTCCCGGGGTCACGTGATCACCTTTTGCGACCTTCTGCCAAGCAAAGTCAATCTGGGGAAGCCAGGTTCACTTAAACAACCGCAGTGATTCACTTAACAACCGTGGAAAGGAAGGTCGTAAAATGGGGCAAAGCGCACTTAACAAATGTCTCACTTAGCAATGGAAAATTTGTGTTCACTTGTTCGTTGTGAGGACTACCTACACTTTGCAACAGCCTCCCCTGAAGCTCAACCAGTTCCTTCAGCGATTACCTTTTGGAGAACAGTTAAAATGGAGCTTTTCTGAATGGCATTTGTGGTTGAAGTGTGGTTGGCTTTTTTATTTATTTTCTGTTTGGGTTGTTTGCTCCACGTAATTTTCTGTGGATATTTCAATTTTTCTTACGGTACGGCTCTTAAGGCTAAGCTGCTTGGAGCCTGGAATGATTAGGCAGTGGTGAAATCTAAATTTCCTTCCTACCGGTTCTGTGGGCGTGGCTTGGTGGGGGGGTGTCATGTGACTGGGTGGGCGTGGCTATCTAACCATGTGACTGGGGGATCAAAAGACAAAAACTCACTAACAATGTCCTGCTGGAGAAGGATTGGACTAGATGACCTTCCTTCCTTCCTTCCTTCCTTCCTTCCTTCCTTCCTTCCTTCCTTCCTTCCTTCCTTCCTTCCTTCCTTCCTTCCTTCCCTCCCTCCCTCCCTTCCTCCCTCCCTCCCTCCCTCACATTGACTCCTCATGGCATACAACACTGAATGAAGAAATAATATATAAAAACAATCATGATTTAATATATATAAAAAGAGCAGAAGGCATGAGATGGGATGAATGTTAACCACACTAACATTCTTGTTAGAATTGTCAATTGTTTATTTATTTATTTATTATTTATTTATTTATTTATTTGTCGTAACAATATATACAAGTATTGCAAAAAGGGTTATATAATATATGAACATATATAAGAGGAGAAACGAGGTACTAAAAACATATATATACATAGGGGAAGAAACAATAGGACAGGAACGGTAGGCACGTTTGTGCTCTTATGCACGCCCCTTAGAGTCCTCTTAGGAAAGTGGTGAGGTCAACCATGGACAGTTTTTGAGTAAAGCCTTTGGGGTTATGAGAAGAAACCACAGAGTCAGGTAATGCATTCCAAGCATATACAATTCTGTTACAGAAATCATGTTTTCTGCAATCTAAACTGGAGCGGTTGACACTGAGTTTAAATCTGTTGTTAGCTCTTGTGATATTGTTATTGAAATTAAATAAGTCATTGACAGGAAGGACATTACAACGGATGATTTTATATGCTAAACCCAGGTCCTGTCGAAGGCGACGAAGTTCCAAGTTATCTAGACCCAGGATATCAAGTCTGGTGGAATAAGGTATTCTATTGGTTTCGGAGGAGTGGAGAACTCTTCTCGTAAAATATCTTTGGACACGCTCAACTGTGTTGATGTCAGATATATGGTATGGGTTCCAGACAGGAGAGCAGTAATCAAGAATTGGCCTAGCAAATGTTTTATATGCTCTGGTCAGTAGCGTGGTGTTTTTTGAAAAGAAGCTATAGAATTAAGTTAACAACTCTTAGAGCCTTCTTAGCTATATAGTTGCAGTGGGCTTTGGCACTTAAATCGTTAGATGTAAAAACTCCAAGGTCTTTGACAGGGTGGGGGTCATCTGCAAGGCAATGTCCATCAAGCATGTTGAAACCTTATTCAAGAATGTGCAGAAGAGTTCTTTTTCATCAAGGTACGGTTGATAGGGAATGCATGCTAACTGTATCTGAAGATGGCCCTCAAGACCAGTGATGGTATAAAGTTCAAGATCTGGAGAAGAGGGAGGAGGTCATCTAGTTCTAGATCAATCTCCTCACAGTGCAGTTTGTACACTACCAGCCCATATAGATGACCAACTTCTGTCCACAAATGCCTGGGGCATTATTTTGTTCTTCCTACAGCAGAAAATCCCGGTAGCTCTCAAATTACAATCATTCATTTAGCAACTGTTCAAAGTTACAAAGGCACTGAAAAAATTGGGCAGGACTCTGGTCCCAATTCTAAATTCTAAATTGAAAATTACCTGTATCTTCCAGGTTCTTCAACTGTTATGATGGTTCAAGAAGACCAGTATAGTGAGAGGTCACCAGGAATGTTCAGAGCAGGGGAAGATGAGGACTCTAATGTAGTCCAGTCCAGTCCAAGCCAAGCCAAGCCAAGCCAAGCCAAGCCAAGCCAAGCCAAGCCAACCCAATTTGAATCAAATTCAATTTTTAGTGAAGATTTGGGGGCTGAAACCAATCCCGTGTGGTAGGAACTTTTGCTGGCATTATAACAGGAGAAAGAATATCATTGGCTAAACATATTTTGAGAGCACCTTAAAGTGAAGAGTCCAAGCAGCCTAATTTCCTTTACAGGGACCTATGGAGTGTCACATAGGGGACTAATTGTCTTGGCAATTAGTCCCCGATTGCCAGGAGCTCTTGAGCCTCTGAATAAACTTTTATCCTTGATTGGATCATTGGATCAGGGGTGAAATCCAGCAGATTCTGACAGGTTCTGCAGAACTGGTAGCGGAAATTTTGAGCAGTTCGGAGAATCAGTAGTGGAAATGTTGAGTAGTTTGGAGAACCAGCAAATACCACCTCTGATTGGCCCCAGAATGAGGTGGGAATGGAGATTTTGCAATATCCTTCCCCTGTCATGCCCACCAAGCCACACTCACAGAATCGGTAGTAAAAAAAATTAGATTTCACACTGCATTGGATCTTCTCTCTAAGCAATTTGCTTGAGGAAGATCCAGCCTTAACTTCCTGGAAGAAATTGCTGATGTTCCCTTCTATCAGATGCAATCACTTTCCTCTATAAATGACACCTTTTAAGGTCAATAGAAGGTATTTTTTCTTCTCCCAGCTGAAAAATGAAATCATCATTGCTTACTGATCTTAAGTGATTTTTATCTGACTCAACTGGAAATAATCAAATGACACAAGGCAGCATACAAATTGCTTCTGCTTAAGATGACGTGCCTAGAAAAGAGCCTTCACTTCATGCTAAAAAAATCTCTCTGCAGTCTCCCCTTTCCACAGAGTTACCTTGTGATCTCCATCTGCCCAGTAAATTTCGCTAGGATAGCTTTGAAGTAAATCCTCCTTACCTTTTTCATGGCATCTTTTTTTTGCAAATGAGTGGATTCAGTTGACTTTAGTACTAATTTATACAAGTTTTACTGCTCCAAAGGTGATCAAAAAGGGATGCCCTGGGCCTTCTCTCATCCTTCTTGATCCACGATAGTGCTGAATAAGCTGAGGAAAGCTACATTTAAACAACCTCTGAAGGGCACAACTCAATAAGCCGTAAACCAGTGTCTCTCAAAATTAGCAACTTTAAGTGGTGTGGACTTCAGCTCCCAGAATTCCCCAGCCAGCATGGCTAACTAGGAAATTCTGAGAATTGAAGTCCATCCCTCTTAAAGTTCCCAAGCTTGAAAAACTAATCAGAGCAGTAACCAGGGGTGAAATCCAGCAGGTACTCACAGGTTCTGGAAAACCGGTAGCAGAATTTTTGAGTAGTTTGGAGAACCAGTAACAGAAATTTTGAGTAGTTCAGAGAACCAGCAAATACCACTTCTGGCTGGTCCCAGAGTGGGGTGGGAATGGAGATTTTGTAATATCCTTCCCCTGCCATGCCCACCAAGCCACTCCACACCACGCCTACCAAGCCACGCCCACAGAACCGGTAGTAAAAAAATTTTGGATTTCACCACTGGCAGTAACTATACAATATAGTTTGACTTTACAGCATTTTTAATGATTACCTTATGTTATTCTTGAAATATTAGGCTACTCTTTGGAAATATTTTTTGGGTCAATTTTGCTGTCTTGACCAATGGTTGAAATTGATGAGCTGTACACTGGGCAACACGGGACTGCAATTTTATTCTTGGGTTGGGCAGCCGCTAACATTTTCCAATCGTGTTCATGTTGGATGAAGAGGTAAACAATAGGATACATTTAAGAGCAAACTGTCCTACTTTCTTTAGGGCATTTAATATATACAGTAGATAGTAGAACTGCCAAGTTTATAATCAAGTCTGCTTAATTAAGAACTATACTGTTCGGATCCAGGTAACTTTTAAAAGTGACATACTTAAGGGTTCTTAATGTGCTCAGAGAAGGTTGTTTCCTTGCATGACCAAATATCAGCACATTGAACCAAGCTTAGAGAGCACCAAGGACCCCACAGTTCAACCCTGAGCTTCAACTCTTCTCTTCTATCAGTGGACATTTCATTACCAAACTAGGTAATATCATCAGTATCTGCAGAAAAAATAATTGCTACCAACCTGCCTTCCGTTGAGGACCTGTATACTGCACAAATCAAGAAGAGGGCCATGAAAATATTTACAGATCCCTCACATCCTGGACATAAACTGTTTCAACTCCTACCCTCAAAACGACGCTATAGAGCACTGCACACCAGAACAACTAGACACAAGAACAGTTTTTTCCTGAAGGCCATCACTCTGCTAAACAAATAATTCCCTTAACACTGTCAAACTATTACTAAATCTGCACTATTTATCTTCTCATCGTTCCCATCATCCATCTCCTTCCACTTATGACTGTATGACTGTAACTTTGTTGCTGGTAATCCTTATGATTTATTTTGATATTGATTGTTTCCTGATTGCTTATTTGTACCCTATGATTATCATTAAATGTTGTATCATTGTTAAATTTGTACCCTATGACCATCATTAAGTGTTGTAAGTGTTGTACCTTGATGAAGGTATCTTTTCTTTTATGTACACTGAGAGCAAATGCACCAAAGACAAATTCCTAGTGTGTCCAATCACACTTGGCCAATAAATTATTCTATTCTATTCTATTCTATTCTATTCTATTCTATTCTATTCTATTCTATTCTATTCTATTCTATTCTGTACATTGAACCAAGCTCAGAGAGCACCATGGCCCCCACAATTCAACCCTGAGTTGTAACTATTCTCTTCTAACCAATCAATAATTCTAAAGTAAATTAAAACTAAACTATAGGATGGCTCAACAACCCTCTTTTTCTGTTTTTGTTTTCATTGTATGATTTTTTTTCTCTCTCTAACTTTTATTTTTTCTTTTTCTAAAGTTTTGGATTTCCCAAACCGTTTTTATTTCTTTTCTTTTCTTTTTTTTATTTGCATTTATATCCCGCCCTTCTCTGAAGACTCAGGGCGGCTTACACTATGTTAAGCAATAGTCTTCATCCATTTGTATATTATATACAAAGTCAAGTTATTGCCTGCAACAATCTGGGTCCTTATTTTACCTACCTTATAAAGGATGGAAGGCTGAGTCAACCTTGGGCCTGGTGGGACTTGAACCTGCAATAATTGCAAGCAGCTGTGTTAATAACAGACAGCAGTCTGAGCCACCAGAGGCCCCTGGTGATCTGATCTCTGTTTTCAAAATAACACTCTAGAATGGGACCCCTGAAATGTAAGGACTGATTGCTGTAGCACCAGCTGACTGAAAAGACGGGGTAGGTAATGATCTGGACATCTGGGGAAAGTAAATGAATGGTTGCTGAGCTCCATCTTGTTCTTTTGAAAGAAAAGGTTATTTTTGTCCAGTTAAAAGGGAAAAGGAAGGGGGACTTGAAGAAATGAGGCCGAGTCCAATTAGAGATAAGGATCTCAATGGCCCTGTAATGGAGTACAAGCATATGCAGAAGAAAAGATTAAAAAAAACAACCCCATGTTGCAAAAGTAATAAAGCTAACGATGATGCACCTAAAATTGCTTTAAATTCATATAAAGTAATGGACCTGCTTTGCAGAGTAATTTTCACACCACTTTGTATAGATCTTATTTGGAGAAAGTTACAATAAAGCTTGGCTCGGGTGGGCAAACCAGAGTGAAAATGCATTCTTACCCAAAATTGAAAAGATGTCTGGGGAAATCTTGTCCTTCCCCTGAGCGAAATTGTTCAGCCAGTGCATCAGGTTTGTTCTTAAGAAATTACAGAAGTGGTTGGGAGAGCTTTCAAGATGAGGGTTTCTTAAGTACAGGGCAGTGGTGAAATCCAACTTTTTTTACTACTGGTTCTGTGGGCATGGCTTGGTGGGCGTGGCGTGGCTTGGTGGGCGTGGCAGGGGAAAGATACTGCAAAATCTCCATTCCCTCCCCACTCCTGGGGGAAGGATATTGCAAAATCTCCATTCCCATCCCACTCTGGGGCCAGCCAGAGGTGGTATTTGCTGGTTCTCCAAACTACTCAACATTTCCATTACCGATTCTTCGAACTGCTCAAAATTTCTGCTACCGGTTCTCCAGAACCTGCTGGATTTCACCCCTGGTACAGGGGCCACTGAGTCAGCTTAAAAGCAAGGGTAAAATGCTCTGGTTTGGACTGGATCACCCGATCCAGTAGCGATGGCGTCGGGTGGTTCAGACAACCGGTAGCAAAAATCCCTGCCCCCCTCATGCCCAGCTCAGCCACGCGATCATCAGAGGTTTTTTTTTTTTTACTTTTAAAAGCATTTTTTCTTCGGCTGAAAAAATGCTTTTAAAAGTAAATAAAAGAGCCTCTGATGATTGTGCAGCTCAGCTGGGATCATCAGAACCTTTTAAAAGCATTTTTTCTAGAAAAAATGCTTTTAAAAGTTAAAAAAAAAGTTGGCCACGCCCACCCAGTCACATTACCGCCCTCCCCACCAAGCCACACCCACAGAACCGGTAGTAACAGATTTTACATTTCACCACTGCTTAAAAGCCAGGCAAGAATCCCAAAGGTGCTTTTTTTTCAGGAGGCAACTGGACTTCCTTTGTTTTTTCTTTTGAAGACGTTTCGCTTCTCATCCAAGAAGCTTCTTCAGCTCTGACAGGACAGTGGGGTATGGAAGGATTTATATTTCCTTGCAGACAGCTGGTCATTTGCATCCTTTTGAGGGTCTGCAATCTGTGGCTCTGGAGCTGCATGTGGCTCTTTCATCCCTCTGCTGCGGCTCCCTATTGCTCAAAATATGTGTCACAACCGCCAATGTGTGACACCTGCTGGCACATGATTTATTGAGCTTTTTGACCCATCTTTTTTTTTTCCGGGGGCGGGGGGGAGTTCAAAATATTTTTGTTATATGCAGAAATAAAACTCTGCAGCAGTTCATTTATTTCATAAATTCAACACACTATAGTTTTTTTTAATACATAGCATAAAGGTGAAAAACGATATATGCAGTGTTATCTTCATTTTAGATGTCAAAAGGTTTTTGTGGCTCCCGGTGTTTTCTTTTCTATGGGAAACGGGCCCAAATGGCTCTTTGAGTGTTTAAGGTTGCCGACCCCTGATCTAGTCCAAGTCCCTGTCTTTTTTTTTTTTTTTAAGCCTTTTGGGTTTGTTCTTGCTCTTGTTTCAATACATCCCTAACGCTCCTAATTTAATGTGTTGCTTTTAGGGATTTTTTTTTAAATAAAGGAAACACTCACTGTAATTTTTCCAGCCATGTGGGTTGTTCAGAGAAAAGCAAACCAAAAGACAGAGAAAAGCAGTAAAATAGAAAGGGGAAATTAACTTTTTGGGTCCAGAGCAGGGGTAAAATACAGCAGGTTCCATACAGCTCGCCTGTCTGGAACTCATACCTCATTTCGGACATTAATACAATTGAGCGTGTCCAGAAATATTTTACGAGAAGAGTTCTCCACTCCTCTGTTCACAACAAAATATCTTATACCACCAGACTTGAAATCCTGGGTTTAGAAAATTTAGAACTCCACCACTTTCAACATGACCCGAGTTTAACTCATAGAATCATCTGTTACAACGTCCTTCCTGTTGATGACTACTTCAGCTTCAATCACAACAATACACGAGCACACAATAGATTTAAGCTTAATGTGAACCGCTCTAATCTTGATTGCAGAAAATATGACTTCAGTAACAGAGTTGTTAATGCCTGGAATAAACTACCTGACTCTGTGGTCTCTTCCCAAAATCCCCAAAGCTTCAACCAAAAACTGTGTACTATTGACCTCACCCCATTCCTAAGAGTTCTGTAAGGGGCGTGCATAAGAGCACCAACGTGCCTACCGTTCCTGTCCTAATGTTCCCTTTGATTGTATCCAATTTTATATAATCATTACATTATTATGATTATATATATGCTTATATATCATATAGTTATTTCATGCTTATGCTGATATATACAGTTGTGACAAAATAAATAAATAAATAAAATAAAGGTTCTGACAGGTTCTGAAGAACGAAAATTTTGAGTAGTTTGGAGAACTGGCAAATACCACCTCTGGCTGGTCCCAGAGTGGGGTAGGAATGGAGATTTTGCAATATCCTTCCCCTGGAGTGGAGTGGGAATGGAGATTTTTCAGGATCCTTCCCCTGGAGTGGGGTGGGAATGGAGATTTTGCAGTATCCTCCTGCCACGCCCACCAAGCCACACCCACAGAACTGGTAGTAAAAAAAATTGGATTTCACCACTGGTCCAGAGGATAACAAAGTCTTTTTTTTTTTTTTACCTACAAGATAGAACCGGTCACCATTTGCTTGGTGGTTGTGGGGCCGGTGTTAAAAAGCTGCCTTTTTAACTGTCCAGTTTTCACAGTGGAAATGAACCGTTCTCCAAATTACAGCCAGGCTGATGGAAGATTGAAGCTGACCAGCCCAATCCTGGGCGGTTTCTTTTTTAACTGAAAACACATCACTGTCATCTTGGCCAAGTCAGCTATTAAATACAATTGCTGTCTTTTTCAAGCTGACCGTAATCACACAGTTGTCTTTAAGAAACATTTCTCCTTGGAATGGAGGCGGCAATTCCAGAGCATTTGCAAGCACCAAACCCTGTATTTCCCACCCACCCCCACTCCAAATAACTGTGGTTGGCAAGCGATTACTTCATTTTTAGCCTGAGTAGTTTTGTTTCATGACCAGGATTGAGAGCCTGGTAGGGGCTAGTTTTCTATATGTGGAGAACAGAGGGAAACTGGATTCTTCTTGCTGAATCATAGGTTGGACTCAGTGGTGAAATGTAAAATTTGTTACTACCGGTTCTGTGGGCGTGGCTTGATGGGGGTGGATGGGTAATGTGACTGGGTGGGCGTGGCCAATTTTTTTAAACTTTTAAAACAGAGGTGGGTTTCAGCACGTTCTGACCAGTTCTGGAGAACCGGTAGCAGAAATTTTGAGTAGTTCAGAGAACCGGTAGTAAAAATTCTGACTGGCCCCACCTCCCATCTATTCTCTGCCTCCCAAGTCCCAGCTGATCGGGAGGAAATGGGGATTTTGCAGTGACTTTCCCCTGGATTGGGGAGGGAATGGAGATTTTACAGTATCCTTCCCCTGCCATGCCCACCAAGCCACGCCCACCAAGCCACGCCCACAGAACTGATAGTAAAATTTTTTGAAACCCACCACTGTTTTAAAAGCATTTTTTCTACAACCTCTTCATCTGAAGAGATTGCAAAAAATGCTTCTAAAAGCCTCTGATAATCCCAGCTGAGCCGCACGATCATCAGAAGCTTTTTTTTTTTACTTTTAAAAGCATTTTTTTGGCCGAAGATAAAATACTTTTAAAAGTAAAAAAACCCAAAACCCTCTGATGATCGTGCGGATCAGCTGTGCATGGGGGTGGGCAGGGATTTTTACTAATGGTTCTCCGAATCACCCGCCACCATTGCTACCGGATCGGGCGATCCGGTCTGATGCGGGAGCATTTCACCCCTGGTTGGACTCAAAAAAAACTACAATCCTCAAATGGCCAGCCTGGCGTTAATTCAGGATGAAGTATGGAAAAACCAGCCACTGTGGCATATAGATAATTTATTGATTGATTTATATCCTGCCTGTATTACTTTTATAAATAACACAAGGCAGCAAATGTATCTAACACACTTTCCTCTTCCTATTTTCCCTCACAACAACCACCCTGTGAGGTGATTTGGGCTGAGAGAGAATGGCTAGCCCAAAGTTACTCAGCCAGTTTTCATGGCTAAGGCAGAACTAGAACTCATGGTCTCCTGGTTTCTAGCCTATACTTAATCATGATTTATGGCTTAGTAGGTTATGTGCGCCTAGCCATTGTTGTGGTTAAGTCAACCCTGGTACATTACGTGGAGCCTTCTTGGCTCTGTTGTTTTTAAAATCTTCGTTTAATAAACAGTATGCAATAAAATTAGTTCAGGTTTTGTATTGATGGTTTTGTAAAGGTTTTGTGTTGGTGGTTTTGTAAAAGAAACACGCATGCTCTTGCGAAGCACACACATTAGACAAAATTCCGATCAGGAAGCATCTGAGGAAAAGAGAAAGCATATAATGAATTGGCCAATCAGATCTTATAACCTTTTAGATGTTGTTCATTTACAAATCTCAGAACTCCTCACGTTTGGTCTTGCTATCCGGGACTGCTAGAAATGGTAGTTTAGCTACATCTAAGATATCGCAGACAATGTACTCTTGATTTACTAGTAGTCCTTTCTTTCATGGTCTTTCATTTACTGACCATTTCATTTGTCTTTCATTTACTGACCATTTGAAGTTACAATGACATAAAAAAGTGACTTACGACTGTTTTTCACGCTTCAAAGCATAAAGGGTTTGTGGTCACGTGATCCAAATTTGAGTAATTGGCAACTGGCTCATACTTACGACGGTTGAGACGTCCCGAGGTTATGTGATCACCATTTCTCACCTTCCGACAAGCAAAGTCAAGGGTGGAAGCCGGATTCACTTAACAACCATGTTACTAACTTAACAACTGCAGTGCTTCGCTTCACAGGAAAGATCATAAAATGGGGCAAAAGTCAACTTTCTTGCCTAGCAACAGAAATTGAGGGCTACTTATAGATGATTTCTTGACTTCTTTTCATGAAGATTGCTCGCTGAGCTTTTCTGTGCCAATGCTATCAAAACCGGGATGTTCCAAGGGGCAATTTCTGGGCAACGTTCACACCAAAACCAGTGTGAGGTAGCCCTTGTGGCTGCCGAGAAGGGCCACTTGTAATCTGCGTGCATAATTCATTTGGACCTTCATTTTTTTAAAGCAAAAAATCTACATAGAAGCAAAAGAGGCCTTCGGCTTCCGACCCTATACCACTGCATTTCAGGTTAATTAAAATGTTCATCTAAACAGGCCCACTGAGGGAGAAAAAACACAATTAGAAAAACCCCAGTACTTCATTAAATTGCATCTCAGCAGGACTAGCAGGAGCAATGTGACATCAAACTACTACTTTGCCACTCTTTTATAAGCAGGTCAGGCACAAAAAACAACATTCCTTCTTTGGCCCCACTTGGGTTTATAAACTTCTCGGCCAAATTTGACTCAAGGCCCAAGCAGTGCTTTTGACAAGCTGAGGATCTGGTCAAGCATTGCTTTGCTATGCGTCCTCACTGTATCTGCTCTTATGCTTAGCTTAACTGCTCAGAGTCACCCTGAGAATGAGATGGGCAGGACCTAAATTTGATACATAAATAAAATAAATACTCTTGCAGGATCCAATTTGGGTTGGTCACAGGGACCAGAGCAGTGGTGGGAGTCAAAATTTTTTACTACCGGTTCTGTGGGCGTGGCTTGGTGGGCTTGGCAGGGGAAGGTTTCTGCAAAATCCCCATTTCCTCCCGATCAGCTGGGACTTGGGAGGCAGAGAATAGATGGGGCGGGGCCAGTCAGAGGTGGTATTTACCGGTTCTCTGAACTACTCAAAATTTCCGCTACCAATTCTCCAGAACTGGTCAGAACCTGCTGAATACCACCTCTGGACCAAAGGATTTGTCTTCCAAGCTTTCAGACTAGGCTAGAGAAACTGTTTCCTGAAGATGGGCTCCAGCACAAGTCCGAAAGCTCGGAAGACAAAACCTCTGGTCCCAATGACCGACCCAGATTAAATCCTGCAACATTATCCTGGAACACATATATTTGCCTTCGTTCATGATAAATACTCTTCATGGCTCATGGGTTTACTATGGCTGAGTTCATTCAACCCTTTAAACCTGGAAAATGAATTCAGCCACTTCCTTGGTTTTGCATGAAACATCAAATCTTAAACTTAACCAAATGGCCTTGGTTCATACCAAGGTATCAAACTAAATGAAATTTTGAACCAAGGTTCAAAGTAAGCCTAGCATGCTGTGCAGTGGTGGGTTGCAAATTTTTTTACTACCAGTTCTGGGTGTGGCTTGGTGGGCGTGGCATGGCTTGGTGGGCGTACCAGGGGAAGGATACTGCAAAATCCCCATTTCCTCCTGATCAGCTGGGACTCGAGAGGCAGAGAATAGATGGGGGCGGGGCCAGTCAGAATGTTTACTACTGGTTCTCTGAACTATTCAAAATTTCCGCTTCCGGTTCTCCAGAACTGGTCAGAACTTTCTGAAACCCACCTCTGATGCTGTGTGAATGCAGCTGCCATTGCCAATGGAGACCACTTTACCTAGTCCAGAGGTCTGCAAAATTGGCTCTTTTAAGACTTGTGGACATCAACTCGCAGAGTTCCTCAGCCAGCTTTGCTTTGCTGACTGAGGAACTCTGGGAGTTGAAGTCCACAAGTCTTAAAAGAGCCAGATTTGCAGACCCCTGACTTAGTCCACTGTTTTGGCTCCCTTTGCCATTTAGTCTTATCTTAAGTTTCCTTTCCAGTGCAGTATAAAAGTCATGTACTTGCTGTAATGAATTAAGGTTTGAATTGTAGCCTTTGTGGGCTTGTGTCACATCCCTGATTGATTGGTTATGTACTAAGTTAGTATCCACCGCATAGATTTTTTTAAAATCCATTTTCTCAATTCCTCCATGTCTCTACTTTGATCCTTCAAGTTTTCCAATGGGGTACACATTTTAACTGGACCCACACGTCTTGCTGATGGCTGTCCTTTTCTTCTTTTTCTTTTCATCTTTTGCCAGCATTAGAGGTTTCTCCCCCCCCAGAGAGGTAGATCTTTCCATAATGCGTCTGAAATAGAATATTTAGCTTGGTTGTTGGGTGACTAGAACTTGAGCTGATTTATAGAATAGAATAGAATTCTTTATTGGCCAAGTGTGATTGGACACACAAGGAATTTGTCTCCAGTGCATAAGCTCTCAGTGTACATACAAACAACCAAGTGATGAGTCTTCGATCATAAATCCTAAGATACAATCATAAATCCTAAGATACAATCATAAATCCTAAGATACAAACAACAATTGATAGATCATAATATATGATTGATAGATCATAATATGATTGATAGATCATAATATATAGTCTGAGAAGTCAGTAGGAAAGATGAGAGGTGAGAAAAATGTGAAGATGACAAAGATAATAGCAATACACCCTACTACATGGGTAAATAACTTTAGGCATTAAGACAGTGGTGGGGAGTTAATTGTTTAGCAGACTCAGTGGTGGGATTCAGCCAGTTTTCTCCAGATCGTGCGAACTGGTAGCTGTGACTGTGGGAGGCTCTGCCCAGATGTAATGCACGGCTAGTGCACATGCGCAGCAGGCTGTGCACATGCTCAGAGGTGGCGCATGCACTCACATTTGCGAACTGGTAAGGAAGGTAAGTGAATCCCACCTCTGAGCAGAGTGATGGCATGGGGGAAGAAACTACATTTGGGTTTAGTTGCTTTGGCCTGCAATGCCTACAGTGGCATGTTGAGGGAAGAAGTTGAAACAGTTTAGGTCCGGGATGCGATGGCTCTGTAGATATTTTCTCAGCCCCCTTTCTGGTTTGTGCAGTATACAGGAACTCAATGGAAGGCAGGTTGGTAGCCATTGTTTTTTTTCTGCAGTCCTATCTGTTGAAATCTGTACCTGTCCTATTTGGTTGCTGTACCAAACCAGACAGTTATAGATATACAAACTGATTTATTCGATGATCCATTTGTCTGTGTCCTCTATTCAGGCCTAGATTATGGAACAACTTGCTGCTGTAGTTAAATTTGGACCCTCCCTCTTATGAAGTCTAGCGGGGAGCTGAAAACATTGATTATTGACGGGGTCCTTGGTGCTTGCTGAGCTTGGTTGTTTTCTTGTAGATGTTTCATTACCCGAACTAGGTAACATCATCGCTGCAAGAAAACAACCAAGCTCAGAGAGCACCCAGGACTCCTCATTTCAATCCTGAGCTACAAATATTCTCCTTTATTGGTACATTTATTATTACTCAGAAATGGAATGGAATGGAATGGAATAGAATAGAATTAAATTCTTTATTGGTCAAGTGTGATTGGACACACAAGGAATTTGTCTTTGGTGCATATGTTCTCAGTATACATAAAAAGACAAGATACACTCATCAAGAATCATAAGGTACAACACTTAATGATAGTCATAGGGTACAAATAAGCAATCGAATCATACTAGGAAACGATCAATATCAACATAAATCGCAAGGATATAAGCAACAAGTTACAGTCATGCAGTATTTATGTTTAGGTTTTAAAGAACATTTTAAAAACCTTTTTTTTAATTGAAAAAGTTTTACAAGATTTCCCCCCCCATACATCCCCCCTCCCCACAACCCTAACCCTTCCCCTCACTCCTCCCTCCTTCCCCCCCTCCTCCCCCTGACTTCCCAGAGCAAATACAGGGTATCGTATCTAACAATCATAAACTAAAATATGTTAATTAACATAAAATCCCATCCCTCTTCTTGAACCTCAACTCCCCTTTTTCATAAAAAAAAGAAGAAAAAGGATGTTATGGATTGTATGATAAACGGGGTGTAAATTGTTTAGAAATTTATGGTATGGGGAATATGGGGAAGAATATGAGGTAAATGTTAAATTTATATAAGGAAAGATGATGTTATTATTATGTATGATGGATATATAAATATGATGGATTATAAGGCATACTGAAGAATAATTTTTGATATTACAACATTGGAAGATGGGATACTGTTTATTACAGAAGATTGGATTCTAAACTTAATGGACTTAGATGAGAAGGTAGAATTACCAGCATATTTGAAAGATTACTTTTGAAAGATATATATAATGGAGATTGAAATAACAAAATACTAAATACTTTTAAATGAATAGAAGGTAACATTTTAAAAACCTTTAATGCAAATATTCATATTTGTGTATAAAAATTTTCAAGTCACCAAGAGGTATGAATGGGTATTGGCAGATGAACTATTTTTAAATTAAATGTGGGGGAAAATGCCTCTCTTCATTCCAAATGTAACACCTTTTCTTTCTTTCCAACAGTGATGCTTAAGGGTTTATATGTTGGAAACAGAACCTTGGAGAGCTCCGGGAGAGGTTCATTTGGCGAGTTTCTCTTCTGTTAAGAACAGCTGTTTTTGACCTTCACCCAATTACCGGTACCCCCTTTTCTGATCTCAAATAATGTCATCACTTCCGTAAAAAAAAAACAAAAACCCACTGTTGTTTGGCACGAGAGTCTCAGCAGTGGCAGTCCCACACTGGATCCTCAAAGGAAGGCAAACGTTTAGGGACAAGTAAAAAGAATGTGGGAGATAAAACTTAAGCACTGCAAATGGAGCCAAGTGTCTCAAAATATAAAGAGATCTCAACTGAAATCTGTCTATCTTTGCTGAGATAAATAGAACTAGAAATTCATCTTGAGCTCTATCTCCATCTATCCCAGGGGTCTCCAACCTTAGTAAGTTTAAGGTTTGTGGACTTCAATTCCCAGAGTTCCTCAGCCAGCAAAGCTTAATGGACTTAGCAAAGCTGGCTGAGGAACTCTGGGAGTTGAAGTCCACAAACCTTAAAGTTACTAAGGTTGGAGACCCCTGATCTATCCAACCCTCACTTCAGGTCAGTGATGGGCTGCAACTGGTTTAACAACCGGTTTTGTGAGCGCATGCACATACAGGCATTTGCGTGCAGCATTCAAAATATAGCAATTTGAAGCTCAGCTGCTTACCTTCTAAGGCAACCCTGGTAAGTAGAACAGCAAAGGTGCGGAAATCAGCTGTGCTGCGCAAATCAGCTAAGTCAGAAAGAAGGAAATATAGGACAGGATAGAGCAGGGCCAGCTGATTGTTGGAACTACCGGTTCGCCTGAACTGGTCCGAACCGACAGCAGACCACCACTGCTTCAGGTCCCCTAGCTTATTACTGTCCTCTCTCCTTATTGTGGGGCATGAGATCCTTTTCTGCACTTGGATTCCATCTTATTTAAGGCTCCATTCATGATACATGAGGATCCAGGATCACTGGGTAGGGAAAAATGCTTTTTCTGGTTTTCTTAAGTGCAATGCAGGGGTGAAATCCAGCAGGTTTTGACAGGTTCTGGAGAACCAGGAGTGGAAATTTTGAGCAGTTCAGAGAACCGGCAAATACCACTTCTGGCTGACCCCAAAGTGGGGAGGGAATGGAGATTTTGCAATATCCTTCCTCCTGGAGTGGGGTGGGAATGGAGATTTTGCAATATCCTTTCTCTGCCACGCCCACCAAGCCATGGCCACAGAACCGGTAGTAAAAAAATTTGGATTTCACCACTGGTGCGATGGCCCTTGAATTCAGTTCAGGATAAGAGATTTAAATGTTCTGTTGTTAGATACATCTGATGATCCCAAACAAAATGAAATTGGTCATGTCCTGGCAATCAGAATAAATAAAATAGGTGTGTTAATTAATGTTGGGAAGCACCCAGCCTGGAAAGGAGGAGGAATCAAGAGTAGAGTTAGTCTAGAGTCAATGCACAACTATAAAAAGGCCGGAATTGGCTCTTCCTGAATTCCTTGGAGCCTTGTCTAATTGTTCCCAAGGGAGAATGGCCAGACTGGGAAGATTTCTATATTACAGGTAGTCCCTGAATTGCCACCGTTCATTTAGTGACCGTTTGAAGTTACAACAGCACTTAAAAAATGACTTACGACTATTTTTCACACTTATGACCCTTACAGCATCACCACCATCATCATGCGATCAAAATTCAAATGCTTGGCAACTGGCATGTATTTATGATGGGTTCAGTGTGTCCCAGGGTGATATGTTCCCCTTTTGTGACCTTCTGATAAACAAAGTCGGTGGGGAAATCAGATTCGCTTAACAACCGTGTCACTAATTTAATGCTTGCAATGATTCAATTAACAATTAGGGCAAAAAAGGTCGTAAAATAGGGGGGAGGGCAAAACCTCACTTAACCACTGTCTTGCTTTTGGGATCAGTTGTGATTATAGTCAAAGACTTCTTAGATAGGCAGAATATAAAGAAGTAGTTAGCTCGAATTCTGCACATGTGGGTCTGATTGTTCACGGTTGGCATTAATGTGTCAAAAATAGGAAAAAAGGAGAAAATTTCTGGCCCTGCCTTCTTCATGAAAAATTGATTTTGAAAAGTGCATCTCCCAGACATTGAAAACTTGTTTGTTCTTTATCTCTGGGTCTACCGCAAAGTGACTAGAATTTTCTGAACTTTCAAATCGCCCTGACTGGCGTAATGGAATCTCTTCAGCGAAAATTCTTTGATTCCACCATCTTAGCTTCTGGTTCTCAAGACAAGAAGGCCCATCCAATTAATTACTCACTGGGGAGGGGAGGGGGGTGTTGTCTTGCTTCTTGTTGTGACCCAGGCCCAAGTAGGTAATAAGAAACTCAGTCAGTGTAAAAACAAACAAACTTTATTCAAACAGCTGTGAATTACTTCATTCTCAGCGTAGTTCAGCTAAATTAAAACAAATTCCTCCCAACACAGATTTCTCAGTCCTATCGCAATTGGTCCAATTAAGCAAACTGCCAAAGGCCTTTCTTGGCAAAAATTTAGAAGACACTGATACAAAACAAATGCAACAAGACGAAGCTATCAACGTTGTTTTCCAGCAAAGAGCTCAAACGCCGTTGCTAGTCTTTTAAGCGTTATGGGAGGGGCCAATCATCTCTTGGTCCTACTCCTGAGTCGTCCTCTTTGCTTGAAGCTGCTCTTGCCTTCTGGCAGCTCTTCTCATGCGTGCATTAGGAACAGGCTCCTCCTGTTCCTCTGCCTCACTACTGTCAGCCTCTGGAGGCTCCGGAGTCCGCACCTCACTCTGATGGCCCTGGCCCCACCTTAGCCTCCGATGCAGAGCCCTCATCTGGGCCTTCCCCAGCCTCTAGGACCGGCCCACGCTCTTTATCAGCCTCATCACTTTCTGACTCCATTGCCAGGTCTGCAGGCTGCTGTCGGACCACAACACTTCTTTCCTTCTTTCTTCCATTTCCCAAGGGTAGGTGACTACTTCTTCTGTAGTTGCTTCTTTGCAGAAAAAGATGGGTTTTTGCTTCGCCTCTTGATGGCCAGTTTTTAAATGACGATTTATTTAATTAGTGCATTCTAAATTCTAAGTAGGTGTTTTTTTTAAGATTGCCATTAACTTGGAGGGAGAGAACGAAGAGATCTTCGGTACCACATGAAAGCACAAAGCCTTCTCTCTAATTTCACAGATGACAAACAAGAGCACACTATAACCTCCCCTTGTCCCTTGTTGATTGGACCTCTGCTGGCTTCAAAGTCAAAGCTGAAACCAGAAGCAAAAGCCATGGTATCTTTAGAAATGCTGCAAGCAGAATACGAGGATGTGAGCTATGGTTCTCTTTTGCTCTTAGATGGCAAGGACTGTCTAACCCAGGGATCTGCAAACTTGGCTCTTTTAAGACTTGTTGACTTCAACTCCCAGAGCTTTGCTGGCTGAGGAACTCTGGGAGTTGAAGTCCACAAGTCTTAAAAGAGCCAAGTTTGCAGACCCCTGTGCTAACCCAACTTTTAAGATGAATGGACTTCAACTCCCAGAATTCCCCAGCCAGCTTGGAGTCCATGCATCTTAAAATTGCCAAGATTGGAAAACCCTGTTAATCCATCAACAGTTGAGGGCTAATCCACCAACAGTTCAGCCATTCTGTCTGGGGAATTCTAGGATTTGAAGTCCACTCGTCTTCAAGTTGCTAGGTTGGAAATGCTGCTGTAGGCAACCCACTGTTCAAGTTACACAGGTTGTCAGAACTGGATTTTAGGACGAGGAGGGGAACAAAGGCACAACAACCTACAGCATTGCGGCCAAACTGGGTACGAGGAAACTGGGGCCAAGTGGGGAGGAGGAAGTAGGAAGCCCTTAGCTGGTTCTTTTCTTGTTCTTTTTTCGCGTTTCCAAAGGAACAAAAGAAGAACCAATAAGTAACCAAAAGACAGAGCATGACAAAAGCATAACTTGCACCAGTGGTGGATTTAAATTTTTTTTATTACTGGTTCTGTGGGCGTGGCTTGGTGGGCGTGGCATGGGAAGGATATACTATAAAATCTCCATTCCCTCCCCACTCCAGGGGAAGGTTACTGCAAAATCCCCATTTCTTCCTGATCAGCTGGGACTCGGGAGGCAGAGAATAGATGGGGGCAGGGCCAGTCAGAATTTTTACTACCGGTTCTCCAAACTACCCAAAATTTCCACTACTGGTTCTCCAGAACTGGTCAGAACCTGCTGAAACCCACCTCTGACTTGCACTCACTGCTATATCCAAATTAAAAACTGGAAATGGGTTCTTTGATGCTCTGAGATGGATACTCATTGTGCGCTTTTCTGTCAGTGAAGAATTGTATTTCTGGCTGAATTTTTATTTATTTGTTTATATCCCACCTTTATTATTTTTACGAACAACTTAAGGCAGAGAACACACGTGCTCCTTCTTTCTTCTATTTCCTCCACAACAACACTGTGAGGTGCGTTGGGCTGAGAGGGAGTGACTGGCCCAGTCACCCAGTTGGCTTTCAGGGCTAAAAAGGGACTAGAACTCACATTCTCCTGAGGATTGGCCCAAAGTCAGCCAATCGATTTCATTCCTAAAGCAGAACTAGAACCAGTGGTGGGATTCAAATAATTTAACAACTGTTCTCTGCCCTAATGATTTCTTCTAACAACCAGTTCATCAAACTGCTCAGAAAGTTAACAACCGGTTCTCCCGAAGTGATGCGAACTGGCTGAATCCCACCATTGACTAGAACTCACAGTCCCCTAGCGATTGGCCCAAAGCCATCCAGCTGACTTCATGCCCAAGGTAGGACTAGAATTTACAGTCTCCTGGTTAGTGGCCCAGTCACCTAGCTGACTTCATGATTAAAGTGGGATTAGAACTCACAGTCTCTTGGTGATTGGCCCAAAGTCACCCTGCTGGCTTTCACGGCTGAGGTGGGACTTGAACTCACGATCTCCTACTTTCTAATCTGGCGTCAATGTTTCCAGGTCTGAAATTATTTTTGTTCTGTGTTTGAGGCTGGATTCTTCTCACTCTGCAACACACTTGTGATGTCAAGACTGTAATGTATTACTGTAAGTTTTGGCGGGAGTTTTAGGCGGGAAATATCTCGTCTCTGATTGGATGCAGCCTCAGGCTGAAGTGTATATAAGGAGAGGTTTTTCTCCAGAGTTTTGCTGGGTCACACTATATTAAAGAGCTGTTGTCACTAACCTGGTCTCCTGCCTCGTCAATACCCAAACATAACATTGGCGACGAGGATGGGATTTTGAGGCAGAGCACCAGAACAGAGCTGAACTCACTACGAGAATCAAACCCAGCAAGGTGACGGCGACTGCAGCGATGACCGGCTACACGCCACCCACTCCGTTTGACCCTGCCCAGGAGACATGGGGAATATATATGACCCGTTTGAAAGTTTCCTGGAGGCAACGAGCTACAGGAGTCTCCGACAACCGCAAACGGGCTTACTTCATAAGCCACTGTGGGTCAGCAGTCATCGCCGTCATGAAGCCTAGCGGAGCCAACACCGCACACTCCGTATCGTGGCAGACCCTTCAGACCCTCCTGAAGAATCACTACGCACCAGCCCCGTCCAAATCGTTCGGTGATGCGAGTTTGGGGAGCGAGGCAACAAGAAGGCGAGTCTATCAGCGACTACATGGCAGCCCTGAGACAAGCCTCCAAGCATTGCGAGTACCGCGATCTGGACGAAGAGCTGCTGGAACAACTTATACGGGGGGTCAGAGACATCCGTTTGAGAAGACGGTTGCTAGCCAAGAGCAACCTGACATTGGCAAACGCTCTGGACGAAGCCAGAGCCCATGAAATGTCCAACCAGGCAGCAGACACCTTACAAAAGCGACTCACGCCGATGGCGGGCGCAAAGCCGAGCACAGTCCACCACGAAGAAACCTATCGTGAGTCAACCAGCGAAGAGGAGGAAGAGGTCCACTACACCGGAAAATCGACAAGGGAAGACCCGGAGGAATGCGGAAGTTGCGGGGGGCGACATCAGCGCCAAAGATGTAAGTTCAGGGACGCCATTTGCCGGCGGTGTGAAAGGAAGGGGCACCTGGCTCAAGTCTGCCGAGCACCCCAACCTTCCCGCCGAAAATTCAAATCGGCCAATCAGAGCGGCTCTGAGTCAGAAATGCAAACCCCACATTCCCGCCGAAATTTCAAACCAGCCAATCAGAGCGCGAGATCGGCGAGGCGACCCGCGATTGGCCAGGAAAGAAAGAGTGCGAAGTCAAACCGAATGACTGTTACCATAGACCACGCAGCTACCCGCATCGAAGAAAAGATCTTCACAAACCCGACAATTGAAGGCGTACCGTGCCGACTGGAAGTAGACACAGGATCAGCTATCACACTCATGTCCTGGGACACTTTTGTGAAAGCCTTGCCTAATATCGCTAAATGGATGTTACAGTAACAACGGCTCCGAGTGCTGGTTTACCAGGGTAACCGCAGCCCTGTTCGAGGGACAGAGACCGTCGAGGTCAAGTACGGGACATACGAAAAGACCCTGCCCATCACGTTAGTCGAGGAACCTTGCCAAGCTTGCTGGGGCTAGACTGGTTCCGGGCGTTGGGAATGGGGTGACTGGCGTCCACCGGACGGATGCAACCTGCAAAACACCCTAATGGAGGAATTCGCAGACGTATTCGAGGACCGTTTAGGCAAGTACAAGGGACCCCTATCTCCTTCAATTTAGACCCCAAATAGCTCCCATTAGGTTAAAGGCAAGGAGGGTTCCTTTGCACTCAAACCTAAAATCGACAAAGAGTTAGATAAATTAGTCAGCCAGGGATACTAGTGCCAGTTGACCATGCCAAATGGGAGACGCCAATCGTCACCCTATAAAACCAGACGGGTCCATAAGAATTTGCGCTGATTACAAGGCTACCTTGAACAAAGCATTGCAAAAGAGCGCCTACCCAGTTCCAGTAGTGCAACACTTATTGCACTCACTAGGCACGGACAAGTTTTCGCCAAATTAGACTTGGCACAAGCGTACCAACAGCTACCCGTAGATGCTAGCACAGCTGAAGCCCAGACCATTGTAACGCACCGAGGTGCCTTTAAATGCACTCGGTTACAGTTTGGGGTGAGTGTGGCCCCTGGGCTATTCAAAATCTGATGGAGCGACTCCTACAGGGCTACCAGGAGTCGTGCCCTATTTCGATGATGTGTTGGTATCGGGAAGAATTTGGAAGAACTGGGGAGCGATTAAGGAAAGTTTTGGCCATTTTAGGTCAGCCGGCCTGACAGTTAAAGCAAAAAATGCCAGGTGGGGTCGAATCTGATGAATTTTTGAGCTATAGAATAGACAAAAAAGGAATTCACCCCACTGAGAGCAAAGTCAAGGCGATAAAGAGAGCCCCAGCACCCAAAAACAAGACAGAACTCCACGCTTTCCTGCGTCTGGTGAACTTTTATGCTGTATTTTTAAGAAACAAAGCAACCGTTGCTGAACCGCTGCACAAGTTGTTAGGAAAAACGCTGTTTGGTCTTGGGGAAAGTCAGAGAATAGGGCATTTGAGGCAGTCAAAACTTGCTATCAAGCGATAGCCTGTTAGTCCAGTACAGTAGCAGGCTGCCGTTAGTACTGGTCTGCGATGCATCCCCTATGGAGTAGGAGCTGTACTTAGCCACAGACTCCCAAACGGCACTGAAGCCCCTATAGCGTTCTATTCACGAGCGATGTCCCGGCTGAAAGAAATTACAGCCAGCTAGATAGGAGGCTCTCGCAATAGTGTCAGGGTGAAAAATTTCACGAATACGTTTTGGCGAGACTTTGAAATTGTGACTGATCACAGACCGCTATTGGGGTTACTGGCTGGCGACCGCCCAACGCCAGTAGCACTCTCACCTAGACTGACCAGATGGACTATTTTCTGGCCGCCTACTCCTACAAACTGCAGCATCGGCCTGGAAAGGAGCTGGGGCATGCGGACGCACTGAGCAGATGCCCATTGCCAGGGAAATCGAGGACCCCACCCGGGCGCACCCGTTCTACTAATTGACTCTTTGGACTCTGGCCCAGTCACATCTCAGGAAGTGGCTCGGCCTCATACCGACGTTGTATTAAGAACTGTGATTGGATGGGTTCAAGGGATGGCCCGCGCGCGGGCGTTTTAAAGAGTTTGTAAAGAAAAAGGGAATTGTCTGTACAAGGGGTGCCTGCTCTGGGGGATAGGGTAGTGGTCCCCGAAAACTAAGGAAAAAGTCCTGGAACTCCTGCATGAGGGTCACCCAGGAATTGTGAGGATGAAGGGCTAGCCAGGAGCTATGTCTGGTGGCCCCTAATGGACAGGGAAATCAGTGACAGGGTTGGCGATGCCAAGTCTGTCAGGAATCCAGACCACTACCTCCCACGGCCCCAGTGTTGGAGTGGGAGAAACCCCAAGGCCCTTGGTCCCGCATACATATTGATTTTGCCGGCCCTTCCACGGCCAAACATTTCTAATTGTGGTGGATGCATTCTCCAAATGGCTGGAGATCATCTAATGAAATCCACAACCGCTGGAGCTGTCACTGCAGCCCTAAAACACCTTTTCGCCACACATGGGCTACCGGACACCATTGTGTCCGATAACGGGCCACAATTCACCGCAGCACTTTTCGAGGGATACTTGGCCGAAGAGGGCATCCGACATGCCCTCTCGGCGCCGTTCCACCCTGCGTCGAACGGCCTTGCTGGACGGTTTGTTCGAGTGCGAAGAAGCGCTATCACGAAGCAGCCCCGGGATTGGCAGTCACAAATTGACGCATTCCTAACCGTCCAACACAGGACCCCCTGTGTAGCCACTGGCCGCAGCCCAGCAGAGCTACTGATGGGGCGAAAGCTACGGTGCCCACTAGACCGGCTACACCCGAATTACGTACAAGACGGGTTCAAAACAAAACCAGATAGAATCCGAGAGTTAAACATAGGAGACTCAGTGTGGGCACATAATTACAGCGCGGCCCTAGCTGGAAGAGGGGATAGTCATAGACAAACGGGCCCCAAATCTTATCTAGTGGAGCTAGACGATGGCAGAATCTGGGCGCCACATAGATCAATTAAGAAACAGATTGAGCGATAAGGCAGAATTAGGCGAGACCAGCCCTGACTATGATTTAATTAACCCCACAGCTGACTGGAGCCGAGAACAAACAGAAATCGTAAGCAAAGAACCAAACAGAGACTTATCTGAGTCAGGCGAGGTCCAGCGACACCCTCCGGTCCCTCTAGAGGACAGCAGGTCCGAGCCGGCGAATAATCCAGGGCCGGATGGCCAAGAAAAAGAGTCTGCAAATAATCCAGGGCCGGATGGCCGGGAGGAGGAGCTCAGAGGAACGAAAAGTCCCTCCGCACGCTCGACTCAACTCCAGAAAGTGAACTGCGCAGGTCCGGGAGAGTCAGGAGACGCCCACGACCTGCAGGACTACGAGAGAAGTAGTATGCAAATATTGGCAAAGTGCCTTCTGGGAGGGAAGGAGTGTAATGTATTACTGTAAGTTTTGGCGGGAGTTTTAGGCGGAAATATCTCGCTCTGATTGGATGCAGCCTCAGGCTGAAGTGTATATAAGGAGAGGTTTTCTCCAGAGTTTTGCTGGGTTCACCCTATATTAAAGAGCTGTTGTCACTACCCTGGTCTCCAGCCTCATTACTTCCAGAACTTAACAGGCTGAATTTTTATTTATTTGTTTATATCCCACCTTTATTATTTTTACAAACAACTTAAGGCAGAGAACACACACGCTCCTTCTTTCTTCTATTTCCTCCACAACAACACTGTGAGGTGCGTTGGGCTGAGAGGGAGTGACTGGCCCAGTCACCCAGTTGGCTTTCATGGCTAAAAAGGGACTAGAACTCACATTCTCCTGAGGATTGGCCCAAAGTCAGCCAATCGATTTCATGCCTAAAGCAGAACTAGAACCAGTGGTGGGATTCAAATAATTTAACAACTGTTCTCTGCCCTAATGATTTCTTCTAACAACCAGTTCATCAAACTGCTCAGAAAGTTAACAACCGGTTCTCCCGAAGTGATGCGAACTGGCTGAATCCCACCATTGACTAGAACTCACAGTCCCCTAGCGATTGGCCCAAAGCCATCCAGCTGACTTCATGCCCAAGGTGGGACTAGAATTTACAGTCTCCTGGTTAGTGGCCCAGTCACCTAGCTGACTTCATGATTAAAGTGGGATTAGAACTCACAGTCTCTTGGTGATTGGCCCAAAGTCACCCTGCTGGCTTTCACGGCTGAGGTGGGTCTTGAACTCACGATCTCCTACTTTCTAATCTGGCGTCAATGTTTCCAGGTCTGAAATTATTTTTGTTCTGTGTTTGAGGCTGGATTCTTCTCACTCTGCAACACACTTGTGATGTCAAGACAATAACATGACTTTAGTTACATGAGCTTTTACAGCCTGTTTTGCTCATTGCAAAGTTCATTTGCTCACTTGCTGCATCCATTTGGAATTGCTTGCTTTTTAGAAAGTAAAATTATATGTATCCGCATAAAAGCTTTCCCCAAATGCACACGTTCATTTTCATTTTATGAGGGAGTTGCACTGCAAAATTCAGCAAAGGACAATTGTAGCACAGTATGTATGCAGAATGAAAGGCTGTAGAACTAAAATTTGATTTATTCTTATCAAAATGAGAATAAGTGATTTATTTATTTATTTATTTTGCTGTGATGACTGTTTAGCAACAAATCAATCTATTTTTGCCCAGATTATTTGCCACTTGTGTTGACTCATAAATCCATTCTTCTCCAGATTTCTCTTTAAACAAGGCTCCATTAAAAATCACCCTTAAAATCTCTTTTTAAAAAAGATCTTCCCTCAAAATGCATAATTTAACAAGCATTACTTACAAACACCCACACACTCGCACTCACACAAGCTAAAGCTACACCGGAATATTTGGGGAGCTGGTAAAAATTATGTTTTATTCTGCATGCTTATCTAGGAAGTTTAAATCATCCAGTATGTACCAAATAGTCAGATGTTAATGACTGGCTCTTCCCCCCCCCCTTCTGCAAAATGAGATGGTGCAAGGCTGACGCTTCAAATTCTTGGTTATTTTGCTCACCTTTTCTTCATCTTTTCCAGTGATATAAGCTGACTCTTTTTTATTTCTGTTTTTTTTAAAATACTGCTTGGGTTTTAAACCATAGATAGTATGAACCAGTGGTGGGTTTCGAAATTTTTTTCCTACTGATTCGGTGGGTGTGGCTTGGTGGGCGTGGCATGGTGGGCATGGCAGGGGAAGGATACTGTAAAATCTCCATTCCCACCCCACTCCAGGAGAAGGATACTGTAAAATCTCCATTCCCTCTCGACTCCTTGGGAAGGTTACTGCAAAATCCCCATTTCCTCCTGATCAGCTGGGACTTGGGAGGCAGAGAGTAGATGGGGCTGGGCCAGTCAGAATTTTTACTACTGGTTCTCTGAACTACTCAAAATTTTCGCTACCGTTTCTCCACTGAAACCCATCTCTGGTATGAACCTTAAAATTACAGTACTGCAATTGGATGTATTTATATAACATAAAAGTATCCTAGCCTTGCATCTTTTGTAAATCCAGCTGATAAGATTGTTTTGATCAATTTACAACCCATCTTCACCCCCCCATTTATTTTTATGTTTTCTCTTTACATACAATAATTGCTTAGTGAAGAGCATACTGTCTGGGTCATATTTTTTAAAATCCTAATTTCTACCTCTATTATCTAACCATTGATAAAACAATTTCCATGTTTGATAGTACTCTGTGTCTTCCTTTTCTTTTATCTTCAGTGTTAATCTGTCCGTTTCTGCACAGTCTAATATTTTTTAAATTATATCTTCTTCTGTGGGTGTTTCCTCATTCTTCCACTGTTCTTCAAATACAATTCTTGCTGATGTCAAAACATCTAATATCAAATATACATTCCCTTTATCATATTTTTCTGGTATTATGCTTGATAGAAATAGTTCTAGATTATAATCTATATGTTGTCTTAACATTTTTTTCTAACCACGTATGAATTTTTGTCATAATTTTTTTTGGTTTTGGGCACGTCCACCCAGAGGTGGGTTTCAGCAGGTACCGGAGAACCGGTAGCGGAAATTTTGAGTAGTTCGGAGAACCGGTAGTAAAAATTCTGCCTGGCCCTGCCCCCATCTATTCTCTGCCTCCCGAGTCCCAGCTGATTGGGAGGAGATGGAGACTTTTGCAGTAACCTTCCCCTGGAGTGGGGTGGGAATGGAGATTTTACAGTATCCTTCCTCTGCCACGCCCACCAAGCCACGCCCACTAAGCCATGCCACAGCTACCAAGCCACACCCACAGAACCGGTAGTAAAATTTTTTGAAACCCACCACCACCAAGTCCAACACATTTGATAATATGTGCCCGATGTTTAACTTACAACCACTCTTATAGCAACCATTTGAAGTTAAGATACAATCATAAATCATAAGATACAAACAACTGATAAATCATAATATATCATGTGTATACCATATATATATCATATAGGAGAAGGTAGTAGGAAAGCTGAGAAGTGAGAAAGATGAGAATATGACAAAGATGATAAGGATAATAGCAATAAATCTTCTACTACAATTGTTATTTGTCTAATTAGTTGGTCAGGCAATATATAAACCAACTATGTCTGTTTGCAGTAAGAAAGTATTATATTGCTTTAAGACTGTATTGCATCATCATGCATCCTGATTGGCTGAGGTCTGTAGCCAATGTACTTAAGTAAAGCTAAATTATGTTTGTGTAAACTCTACAGCATTGTTACCTGCTGATTTGCTGCAAATGTATATTTGAGCTCTATGCATGATCATTGTTTGATCATGGTTATTTACTGATTCTTTAATATTTACTGACTGTTGTGTATTGAACTGTGTTTTGAATGAAACTAAAGA
Source organism: Ahaetulla prasina (assembly GCF_028640845.1). Classification (NCBI taxonomy): domain Eukaryota; kingdom Metazoa; phylum Chordata; class Lepidosauria; order Squamata; family Colubridae; genus Ahaetulla; species Ahaetulla prasina. The sequence goes on from NC_080548.1 coordinate 18,697,734, forward strand.
AGATCTGGTTTGTTGTGCAAGTCTACGTTTGGTAAGACAACTTGATATTTAAAATATCCCTGGACTGACTTTATATGTGTATGACCTGGATTGTTTTTGGACTATGATTTTGTTTTTCCCTAAAAGTAAATTATCAAATCCCAGTTTGTCTGTGTAGTAACTGTTATTGTCCACAATCATTCTCAGTTGCTTTCATGCACAATCTCAAAGGGTACTCTGCTCAATAGTCCACAACATTGGTTATGAGACCAGACTACCCTTAACATTGGTTGTGAGCCCAGATTACCCTTAACAGGGTAAATATCTTTAGGCATAAAACAGTAGTGTGGGAGTTAGTTGTTTAGAAGAGTGATGGCAGAGGCAAAGAAACTATCTTTGTGTCTAGTTGTTTTAGCATGCAATGCCCTATAGTGGTGTCTTGAGGGGAGAAGTTGAAGCAGTTTATGTCCAGGATGTGAAAGGTAAATACTGAGGTACATGTTTTGTCCATATTCACAAAACACAATAAAAATACTTAACGTGGTTAGTTTTTATTAATGGCTCTGTATATTAAACCAGGCCAATTGGTAGTTTAGGGTTCGCTGCGTTGGGTAATCTAACATTTGCTTACCTGAATTGTTGTAGATGTGTGATATTTGATTCCCACAATTCTTAGCAAGGATATTCCTGGTAGGGGAGTTCTGGGAACTGAAGTCCATGATCTAAAAATTGCTCGGATTGGGAAGACACTGATTGTAAACCAATAAAAGTGATTGACTTAATAATCCAATTAAACACACTGCAGGGATCCAAGCAGGAGCTATGGATAAACGCTAGACTAATGAGTAATTAGACAGACATAAAATGCAGAGCCAAGAAGGAAGAGCAGGAAACTCAATCTTATGTTCAACAGAAAACATTTTCTTCCTTCCTTCCTTCCTTCCTTCCTTCCTTCCTTCCTTCCTTCCTTCCTCCCTTCCTTCCTCCCTTCCTTCCTCCCTTCCTCCCTCCCTTCCTTCCTTCCTTCCTTCCTTCTTTCTTTTCTGAGAAAAATTTAATGACAAGCCTGTGGGTGAATTAATCCAAATCTGGGGGTTTCTAAGAAGCAGCTCCTGTAGTTCAAGGATTCACCACACGAGGGCTACGTGCAAGTGACTTAAAATCATTGTTGGATCAGCCATCACTGATGATGATGACTGATGAAACAGGATGGTTTATGGTTGAGTGCATTGTGGGAGCCTTGTCTGTTATAGCTAGGTCTACCATATTAGAAAATAAGCCTCGGTTTAATGTACAAGTTGCATAAGTTAATCAGGACTAACTGTATATAGATCTTTTTTGGGCAAAGATTTTCAACCAGAGAAAAATAAAGGTTAATGATCTCCAGTTCTGGCTTTAATCATTTTCATCCCATCGTGGGTCGCTTGTTCTTGTATTTGGTTTCCATCTATTTCTTAAAGGTAAAGGTTCTCCTCACGCATATGTGCTAGTCATTCCCGACTCTAGGGGGCGGTGCTCATCTCCGTTTCAAAGCCGAAGAGCCAGCGCTGCCCAAAGACATCTCTGTGGTCATGTGGCCGGCATAACTAAACACCAAAGGCGCACAGAACCCTGTTACCTTCCCACCAAAGGTGGTCCCTATTTTTCTACTTGCATTTTTTCTGTGCTTTCGAACTGCTAGATTGGCAGAAGCTGGGACAAGTAACGGGAGCTCACCCCGTTACGCGGCAGCACTAGGGATTCGAACCGCTGAATTGCCAACCTTTCGATCGACAAGCTCAGTGTCTTAGCTACTGAGCCACCACGTCCCTACGTCTATTTCTTACCTTAGTTCAAAAAGTATTTTTTCTTCTCCCTTCCCTGTTCTCTAGGAACTGGAGAAGTTTTCAGTTTGGACATGTTCATCTTATTTTCTTAACTGGCGTGAAAGAAGAAAATCACCTGGGGCAAAAGCTAAGGCTGCCTACCAGCACAGGTGAGTAATCCTTCATGTTATCGATCTGATGAAGAGAGAGAAATGCAGAGAGATACCCGCATTTCCCAAACTGCAGCTGCTCAGTACCTTGGACTTGCTGATTGGACTGTTACCCTGATCCTTCCATGTTCTGTTTTTCCCCTCTCTTGTTTTGAGACAGAATGTTATTTTTAGAGAGGCAGTTCAGCTGGTTTTTTATGACTCCAGAGTCTTCCGTGTATAAATTAAGAAGGTCTAGTACTCTGTGATGTTTTAGCTAGTGAATTTCTTTAGCTTTCCAAGCGAGACACAGATGCACATTCAGAATTTTTTTTTTTTTTTAAAAATGCAGCCGAGGGATTTTGAAATGGTAGTAAATACAGAAGAAATGGTTGTATATGCTGATGATGTTTGTTCTTAAGTGTGCTGAAAAACGACAGGCATCAAACCAAGACTGCATCAAAGGGATGAATGTGTAATGACATCTTGGCACCAGATGCAAGAATGTGAATATTCTGTTGCATGATGACATCATGCTACACCTTTATTCATTTGCCTCTCTTTCTACTACCTCTGGAAATGCCTATGTAGCCTTCCTTCCTTCCTTCCTTCCTTCCTTCCTTCCTTCCTTCCTTCCTTCCTTCCTTCCTTCCTTCCTTCCTCCCTCCCTCCCTCCCTCCCTCCCTCCCTCCCTCCTTGCTTGCCTTCATGCGTGTGTATCTGTATTTATACAAACAAACACACAGGTAGTCCCTGACCTACAATTAAAACTGGGACCACAATTTCCACTGTTAAGCAAGACAGCTTTTAAGTGAGTCACATTTGATTTCATAACTTTTCTGCCACAGTTTTTAAGTGAAGCATCACAGTTGTTAACTGAATCATGCACTTGTTAAATGAATCTGGCTTCCCCCACTGACTTTGCTTGATAGAAGCTAGCTGGGAAAGTTTCAAATGGGGATCGCATGACCCCAGGATCAGAGATGGTATTCACCTGGTTCGTACCGGTTCGCGTGAACTGGTAGCGGACATTACGTGGTGGGCCGGCCCATCCGCCCACCCGTCCCGCCTCTATCCCGTCCTATTTAGGCAAATTTTCAAGGCTGGGCGCATGTGCAGAAGGCGTGCGAGCAAAGTGCATGCACGGAAGGCTGGGCGCATGCACAGCTGGCCACATGCAGCATTCCTAAAAGGTCCGTAAAGGAGGCGTGCATAAGCGCACCAGCATGTCTACCGTCCTTGTCCTACTGTCCCCATTCATTTCTACTCATTTCCTATGTTCATGTCCATGTTTATACTTATACCTGTTATCTTGTACATGTTTGACAAACTAAATAAATAAATGAGTAAATAAATAAATAAATATAAATGTAGGTGTAGGTGGAGTTTTGGAAGAATGTCCCTGCAGAGGCTGGGACCAGAAATTCCCAATTTCTTATGTTTTCGGGAAAGATTGTTCAGGGTTTTTAAAAAAAAATTGGTGGAGAAAAGGGATCAATGCCTAAAATTAAAACTGTATTTTTTTTCCCTACCCCCTTCCCCCCCTCCAAAAAAGCAGCAGAAAATTATGTACTATAAAGGCTCCAAGTTTGGAATTATTAAAGGAAAGAGAAGTGACGTGGTTTGCATTTTCAGTACTTCAAGTCCCGCCATAATTTCCTATTAAGCTCCCCTGGGATTTGTAATACTTAGAAGCGGTTCCTGTACTTGCACTTTGCTGGGAAACCACAACCACATTTTTATTACCTGTTTTTCCAAGAAGGCTGCAGAATGGCTACGGAGGGCAAGGCAAGGCAAGGCAAGCCCCGGTTGCTTTGCTCTTAAAAACAAGGGAGTTGCATTGCTTCAGAGCGCAGTTTTATGAAGGTGCTTCCTCCACCCCTCACAGAAGGGAACATAGTCTAGGAAACGTGTGTAGCAGCTCTGAAACCAGATTGACCTTCAGTTTTTCCAGCAATTTACAGGTGACTAGGAGTGACGTGATAGCAGTGTTCCAATATCTAAGGGGCTGCCACAAAGAAGGGGAGGTCAACCTATTCTCCAAAACTCCTGAAGGCAAGACAAGAAGCAATGGATGGAAACTAAGCAAGGAGAGATCCAACCTAGAACCAATGAGAAATTTCCTGACAATGAGAACAATCAATCAGTAGAATGACTTGCTTCCAGAAGTGAGTGCTCAACCACTGGAGGTTTTTAAGAAAAGATTGGACAACATTTTGTCTGAAATGGTGTAGAGCAGGGGTCTGCAACATTCAAAGAGCCATTTGGACCCGTTTCCCACAGAAAAGAAAACACCGGGTGCCACAAAACCTTTCCCGTGCCTGACTATTTCTTGAGCACCCACAAAACTAGCATATGTAGTTGAATTAAACGTTCTGTTTTCTTCTGAAACTTTTCTTTTCTTGGATTTATCCATGGTTGGCCTACCAGGGGGTTGAAAAGCTCAATAAATGGTGTGCTGGTGGGTATCTCACATTGATGGCTGTGACACCTATTTTGAGTGATAGGGAGCCGCAGCAGAGGGGTGAAAGAGCCACCTGCGGCTCCAAAGCCACAGGTTACTGACCTCTGGTATAGAGTTTCCTGCCTGAACAGCGGGTTGGACTAGAAGACCTCCAAGGCCCCTTCCAACTCTGTTTTTTTCTGTATTCCATACTTTCAAAGACCACAAGAAATGGGCTTGGGAATCACAGACTGGCTCTCCTGCTGTAGAAGATAACCCTATCGAGACGTGCCATTTGGGAGCCTGTGCGAGAGTTTGTCAACCATACTGCATCCATGAGAATCTGCGTGCATCAGGATGGCATCTATGTACCAAACCTCTCGTCGTCCGCTTTGCAATTTCTCTCTTCATTCATTCCAGCCAACGTGTTCCCCCAGTTCCCACTCTTCCCCCTCCTGTTGGACTTGACGTGCCTCGTCCGTCTCTTCTTCCTTTCCACCTCGATCCTTGCTTTTCCTGTGTTGGCTGGTGTTATTTAGAGCCGCGCCTCTCCCTCCGATTTCTCCTCCAAGCCGCCCCCCCCCCCAGTCATGCAGAACAAGTCGACAATTACGGAGGATTAAAAAAAAAAAAGCAAGGGGAATTAAAATGTCACACTTGGAAGGTGGGGCGCTATTCTTTGCGCGGAACAAGCCAACCAACAAAAGACCCTCTGGGGCAGCCCGAATTGTGTTCCTTCCATCCTTGAAGGTGGCTGGCGGCCTCCCCATTTCTTTGTAGAGCTGCTAGGATGTCATGCGTGCCGTTGTCCTACCAGCTGGCAGCCTGTGATTCTGCCTCTCTTTTTCATTCCATGCCAAGAGAGATTTCCTCCTGTTGATGCTCCTTTCCTTTCCCCCCTCCCTCTTTCTTGCCTAACTCCTAGTTATCTCAGCTCCCTTCCATCTGTATCTAACAAACAGCAGTTGCCTTTCTGACAGCATGTTTGATTTCATGTGCCAGCTTGTCACACGCTTAGTTCGTACATTACACAATTACCATGCACATCTCTCGGAGCCGGGCCCATTCTTCTCACCTCCCTCCTTCCCTCCCGTTCTCTTTGCTGTGATTTTTTCTTCGGCATGCCAATAGCCCAGGCCTTCTCCTTTCTTAACAGCACATTGAAAACCTGGATAGTCCTCATTAGAGAAGGGTAGGGAAGGTGGAAAAACAATGCAGCGACAATGGGGTCATTTTATTTTATTTTATTTTATTTATTTCATCGAGCATGTATTTTATGACAGATACAAGTGTAAAGATAATTATAAATACATGTAAAGGATACGAATAAAAGAAAACATTAGGACAGGGACGGTAGGCATGCTGGTGCGCTTATGCACACCACTTACAGACCTCTTGGAATGAGGTGAGGTCTACAGTAGACAGTCTAAGGTTACAGTTTTGGGGATTTGGGGAAGAAACCACAGAGTCAGGGAGTGCATTCCAGGCGTTGACCACTCTGTTATAGAAGTCGTATTTTCTGCAGTTTAGTTTGGATCGGTTTACCATGAGTTTGTATCTATTGTGTGCTCTTGTATTGTTTTGGCTGAAGATGAAGTATTCATTGGCTGGTAGGACATTGTAGCAGATGATTTTATGTACTATGCTTAGGTCAGACTGAACACGGTGAAGTTCTAAGTTGTCCCAAAAAGCCCAAAATTTCGAGTCTGGTGGCATAAGGGATTTTGTTGCGAGCAGAGGCGTGCAGGACTCTTCTCGTGCTTCCGTTTCTCCACTGAATGGCGAAGTTGATACAACAAGCTAAATCAAAATATGATTTTTAGTGAGGTTTGTGGAGGGATACAGATATGGTATACTGTCGCCCTGCCTATTTAACTTATATGCAGAGCACATCATGAGCAAGGCGGGGCTAAATGAATCAAAAGTTGGAATTAAGATTGCTGGGAGAAATATCAACAACCTCTGATATGCAGATGATAGCACTCTAATGGCAGAAAGTGAAGTAAAGAGCCTCCTGATGTGGGTGAAGGAAAAGAGTGCAAAAGTTGGCTTGAAACTCAACATTAAGAAAACTAAGATCATGGCATCCGGCCCTCTCAATTCCTGGCAAATAGATGGGGAAGAAATAAAGGTAGTGACAGATTTTATTTTTCTGGGCTCCAAGATCACTGCAGATGGGGACTGCAGCCAAGAAATTAAAAGACGCTTGCTCCTGGGGAGGAAAGCTATGGCAAATCTAAACAGCATACTAAAAAGCAGAGACATCACCCTGCCAACAAAAGTGCGTATAGTCAAGGCTATGGTTTTCCTAGTTGCAATGTATGGCTATGAAAGTTGGACCATAAGAAAGGCTGAGCGCCAAAGAATTGAGGCCTTTGAACTCTGGTGCTGGAGAAGACTCCTGCAAGTCCCTTGGACTGCAAAGTGATCAAACCGGTCGGTCCTAGAGGAGATCAACCCTGACTGCTCTTTAGAAGGCCAGATCCTGAAGATGAAACTACTTTGGCCACCTAATGAGAAGGACGGACTCCTTAGAGAAGAGCCTAATGCTGGGAAAGATTGAGAGCAAAAGAAGGGGATGACAGAGAATGAGAGGTGGCTGGATGGAGTCACTGAAGCAGTCAATGTGAGCTTAAATGAACTCCAGAGGATGGTAGAGGACAGGGAGACCTGGAGGAACATTGTCCATGGGGTCGCGATGGGTCAGACATGACTTCGCAACTAATAACAACAACAACAACAGATACGATTTTGCCATGTATTTTCTGTGAATCTAGTCCCGGAGATTTATGATCCATGTCTCAGAAGGAACTGAGCCAACTCTGATTGTCAACCATATCTAGACATACTGTGGCTTCATGCAATACATGCTTTCCACGGGTGTGTTTTTGAATAGCTCATTGTTAGCTTTGCTCAAGCAGGAAGATGTTGTTGGGGGAAGTTAAACTCACTAACTCATGTGATCAGTGTGGGGTGGGAAGAAAAATAACCAAGCAAATTAATCATGCTGTTCTCCATTGCCTCCCTGCTATGTGAATAAATAGCCACACCAAAAAACAATGGGAATTGCTATGATGAAATGGAAAGAAACCAAAGCTTATGGGAAGGGTACTTCCTGTACGAACAGTAGGAGGAACTTGGTAGTTTATTAAGAGGATGAAAGTGAATCATAGTTTGGTTTGGACTGTATAGTTTTGCCTACCCGGCTAATTTTAATTCAGGTTCTCTTCCCTCCGTCTCTCTGAAGCTTCTTCTAATATTCATATATTTGAAGCCATTCTGGAATACTGTAGAACTAGGTGGCTCAAATGGCTAAGACAGTGAGCTTGTCGATCAGAAAGGTTGGCAGTTTGGCGGTTCAAATCCCTAGTACAGGTCTCCTGAGTGAGCAGGTGCTTGGACTAGATGATCTCCAATGTCCCTTCCAGCTCTGTTACTGTTACTGTTATTAGAGGCATCCAAACTTGACGACTTGAAGACTTGTGACTTCAACTCCCAGAATTCCCCAGCCCATTATGGGTTATTCTGGCTGGGGAATTCTGGGAGTCGAAGTCCACAAGTCTTCAAGTTTGGAGACTCGTACTGCAGAAGAAACTGTTCAATTGCAACGTTTCCTTTTCACCCCTCCCGTTGCCAGAGCTTAACACAGGCCACTTTTTAATTCAACGCTGGAATTGGTTTTTTGCAGAGTTGCTTCTTCTGGGAAAGACACTGTGGTTTCTTCTAACATCACCCACGGGGCCCCATAGATTTTTCTGGCGCTTTGTTGCTCACAAATTGGCAGAGAATCCTGTTGGTTTTTCTTTCCTGATCCGAATGCACGGAGGCAGCCCTTACAAACATCATGCCAAGATCTGGAAGCTCAATCTGACTTGGCTGCCGTACCTCAAGATATTTTTCTTGGGCAGTCATTTGCTTTTTTCCAAGCCAACTACATAAGCCAAGTAGTTCACAGTTACCATTCCCAAATTCAGAACAGGCCTGGGAAGATTGAATGACCTCCCCGCTGCTGTTCTCAAGGGGAAATTATGGGGTATCCCCAGTGGTGGGATTCAAATAATTTAACAACCAGTTTTCTGCCCTAATGACCAGCTGTGTAGGCATGGCTCAGTGATCAGGTGACCGTGTGGTCGTGGTCAACTCAACGTTATTCAGGTTGATGGGCGCTTCATCTTAGCTGTTACAATGTACTAAGGGTTAACCAGAGAGGCAGTTTCTGTAAGCAGGGCAATAAAGATTAGGCTAGAAACACCACCAGAACATTTCCTTCCTGCCTTCCTTACAGGATTAGCCCTGCAAAGTGTTAAAAAAACAAAAGGAGATTTCTTCCAACAACCGGTTCTCCAAATTGCTTAGAAAGTTAACAACCGGTTCTCCCGAATAGGTGCGAACTGGCTGAATCCCACCACCGGGTATCCCATTTGGACAAAGCGTTTACTCCTGTGGTGAAGGACTCTCTGAAACATCCATCCCTGTTTTGTTATCTAACTCCATTAGACACATGCTTGGCTTCAGCTGGTAACTCTTCACCTGGCCAGTTTTTCCAGCCCATCCATTTTATTTATGGCTGTTACTATCCAATCTACGTGATTTATTTCTCAGAATGTGGCTAAGTGTTGTTTTGTTGCTTGCCAAAACTTTGTCCGTGCCAGTTTATATATTTAATGGGTTTTCACTGTGGGTTTTACTTGCTGTTTCACCATGTGCTTTGTTTTAGAGATGGTGAATGATTGTATTAAGTTTACGGGTTTTCCCTGAACTCTTTTCTGTGGCTCCTTTTCTTTCATTCTGCAATATCCTGGTTAACAGAAGGGGGGAAGTTGTTGGGATAACGATTTGTGCCAAAAGAATCTAGAGAATCTCACTTCCTTCTTGGTCTCCTTGCCATCAAAGAAGAATCATGGTTTCCATCTGTGCACAATTTCCAGCAATGAATATGACTCCCCCCCCCATTTTCCTTATTTCTTTTTAAAGTATAGCACATGCAGAGAAATTTCCTTCTACGTAATTTAAACAGTTTGGCCATCTGGGAAGTCAAACTCCCCCCCCCCTTGAATGTTTGTTTCTTTGCTGTAACGTGGAACATGTGTTTTGAAATTTTATCCTAATTTCACTGGTTGACGTACAGGTAGTCCTCAACTTACAGCCATTTGTTTAGTGATTTTACAAAGACACAAAGCACTGAATAACAGAATAACAAGAGTTGGAAGGGACCTTGGAGGTTTTCTAGTCCAACCCCCTGCTCAAGCAGGAGACCCTATACAATTTCAGACAAATGGCTGTCCAGTCTCTTTTTAAAAGCTTCCAATGACGAAGCACCCATAACTTCTAAAGGCAAGTCATTCCAATGGTTTATTGTTCTCACTGTCAAAAAATTTCTCCTTAGTTCTAGGTTGCTTCTCTCCTTGGTGAGCTTCCATCCATTGCTTCTTGCCTTGCCTTCTGGTGCTTTGGAAAACAGATTGATCCCTCTTCCTTGTGGCAGCCCTTCAAATACTGGAACAGTGCTATCATGTCTCTCCAGTCCTTCTTTTCATTAAAAGGTAAAGGTAAAGGTTCCCCTTGCACATATGTGCTAGTCATTCCCAACTCTAGGGGGCAGTGCTCATCTCCATTTCAAAGCCGAAGAGCCAGCGCTGTCTGAAGATGTCTCCGTGGTCTTGTGGCCGGCGTGACTAAACGCCAAAGGCACACAGAGCACTGTTACCTTCCCACCATAGGTGGTCCCTATTTTTCTACTTGCATTTTTTCTGTGCTTTCGAACTCACCCCGTTATGCGGCACTAGCGATTCTAACTGCTAAACTGCCGACCTTTCGATTGACAAGCTCAGCATCTTAGCCACTGAGCCACCACGTTCCTTTCTTTTCATTACACTAGACATATCTAATTCCTGTAACCACTCTTCATATATTTTTAGCTTCTGATCCCCTAATCATCTTTGTTGCTCTTTTCTCTGTACTTTTTCCAGAGTTTCAACATCTTTTTTACATCGTGGCAATCAAAACTGGATGCAGTATTCAAAGTGTGGTCTTACTCTGCTCTAGATAAACACATATCCTAATTCTAATTCATTATATTTATATTCTGCCTTTCCTATACAATTCCTGTTGTGACCCAGGCCAAAGTAGGTAGTAGTAGATGCAATCAATTCAAACACAAAGAGACTTTATTAGAACAGCTGAGAATTAAATCATTCTCAGCATAGTCCAAACTAAATCAAAGCAAATTCTTCATAACACAATTCTTCAGTCTTATCACCAACCTTGGTCTAATTAGGCAAACTGCCAAAGGCTTTTCTTGGCAAAAGTTCAAAAGCAGAAGATGCGGACAAGAAATAAATGAAGCAAGACAAGGAGCAATTCTATCAATGTTGTTTTCCGGCAAAGAGCCCAAATGCTGTTGCTGATCTGTTTTAAGCCTTATGGGAGGGGCCAATCATCTCTTGGCTCTACTCCCGAGTCGTCCTCTTTGCTTGAGCTGCTCTTGCCTTCTGGCAGCTCTTCTCATGCGTGCATTAGGAACAGGCTCCTCCTGTTCCTCTGCCTCACTACTGTCAGCCTCTGGAGGCTCCGGAGTCCGCACCTCACTCCCCAATGGCCCTGGCCCCACCTCTGCCTCCAACTCAGATCCCTCATCCAGGGCTTCCCCAGCCTCCAGGACTAGCCCATGTTCTTCCTCAGCCTCATCACTGTCCGACTCCATTGCCAGCTCCTTAGGCTGCTGGCGGACCACAACAATTCCAAGCAACTAACCTAACACTCTTTATGTCCCCCAGAACAATTCCATGAGGTCCAAAGTCAGTCAGGCAGCTTTCATGTCTATGATGGGACTGGAACTCACACACTCCTGGTTTCTAGTCTAGTTTCTAAGTCCACCATTCCACCCAGCTGGTTCTCTTGACTCTTAGTGACCACATGATCACTTTCATTCCATTTCCTTGACAACAGCACAAAAGCGCTGCCACCTCTGGGACGGTGCCCCCCCCTCCCATTTCCCAACCTCACGTCTTTGTGATCTCCCATCCAAATAAGGACCGGACCTGACCCTGTTTAGCTTGAGCTCAGTCCAGAGTCGAGACCAACCAAGTACCGACACCAGACTTCAGCTGTCTGCGTGTCAGTACTAGGTATGCATCTGCAAAAAGATACATACAGAAATACATAGGTGATTTTTTGGAAAGGACCACAGTTTTAGATCAATTTGTTCTGGGCTCAGGAGGTGGCAGTCAGGTTACTTAAATGGAGAGGGACCACAAAGGTTGCAGAGAGATAAATAGTCCCAGCCTCTTTTCTTTCGTTGTCTTTGGCATCTCCGTTGAAAGAAGCTTCATGTCTTTTTCTGGCAGGAAATCCATTAAAAGTCTAGATAAAAGAACCCTTTGGACGGAGTTGGTTCCCCCCACCCACCCTTAGCTTTCATGCAAACAGTTGTGCCTCCTGCCCTTTTGTTACAGCAATTAGAGAAACAGACACCTCATATAACTTGCACAGTTCCATACTTTTCAGGGGGGCCTGGGGTCAAAAAAGTCAAGATGGCAGCGGCCCCAGTGTGATCCACGTACATCTAAATCCCGCCAAGGTGTGATCCCCGGGGTGGACGCTGCCATCTCCACTTTTTTTTTGACTCTACCATGGCTAAGTGGCTCAGTGGCTAAGATGTTGAGCTAGTCAGTCAAAAAGATCGGCAGTTTGGCGGTTCGAATCCCTAGTATAGGTCTCCTGCATGAGCAGGGGGTTGGGCTAGATGACCTCCAAGGTCCCTTCCAACTCTTTTACTGTTACTGACCCTTTCCCCCAAGATGTTGACCTTTGCTTTACTTTGCTTCTCCAACATTCGCCTCCGAACATGTTGCCAACCACACAGAATAGAATAGAATAGAATAGAATAGAATAGAATTTTATTGGCCAAGTGTGATTAGACACACAAGGAATTTGTCTTGGTGCAGATGCTCTCAGTGTACATAAAAGAAAAGATAACTTCATCAAGGTACAACAGTTAGAACACTTAATGATAGTCCTAGGGTACAAATAAACAATTGAATCATATTAGGAAACAATCAATATAAATCGTGAGGATACAGCAACAAGTTAGTCATAAGTGGGAGGAGATGGGTGATTGGAACTGGGTGATTGGAACAATGAGAAGATTAATAGTAATAGTAATGCAGACTTAGTGAATAGTTTGACAGTGTTGGGGGAAATTTGTTTAGCAGAATGACACAAATTGTCCTTGTGTCTAATTGTTCAGGTGTGCAGTGCCGTATAGCATCTTCTGAGGGTGTCCAGGATGCAAGGGGTCTGTTAATAGTTTTCTTGACTCGGATCCTCAATGGAAGGCAGGTTGGTAGCAATTGTTTTTTGTGCAGTTGTAATTATTCTCTGAAGTCGGTGTCTGTCTGTGTCTGTCTTGTTGGGTTGCGGAAGAACCAAACCATCAAGACAGACACAGACTTCAGAGGATAATTAGAAGTGCAGAAATGTGCGGTCTCTAAGCGAATCGAGCCACACTATACGTCCGTATTTCCCGGCGTCAAGTCCGGGCTGAGCCAAGCGCGCGTTATTTACCCGACTTCGCCGATCGTGGGAACCACAAAAGCTTCGCTGGCTTCTCCGCTCGCCGCTCCCGCCTTCCGCCGGCAGGAGGCAGCCTTGCCTTTCCAAACCGGGCCCGCTTTCTCCCGCTCCGAGCAACCGTTCCAACTCTTCCCCCCACCCCCACCCCGAGCTCCCCGTTTCGCTTTCCTTTCGCTGGAAGAAGCCCTGACGTCACTTCGGTGGCTCGCGTTCGTTCGCTCGTTCGTGCTCTCTTTTTTTTCTTTCTTCCTTCCCCCTTTCCTTTCCTCTGCCGAAGCTTTTCGGTTCCAATCGGGCTTTTCGCTGTTTCGGGCTGCATTGGAATCCGTGGTTTGTCGGGGGAACTTTCCGCCGCGTCTTGGAGCGAAAGGCAGAAGAGAGCAACGAAGAGGCGAAGACGAGGCTTATTGGAGGGGGGGAGGGAAAGGATAACTTTTGGGGGGACGGGAGGTGGTGGAGGGGGCAGGCTTGTCCCGATGCAAGATGCCGAGCGCCCGCGCTTTGATCTTCATGCTCACCTTCCAGATCTGCTCCTTGGAGACCGAAACGCCGACAGGTCAGTCAAAATCCCCGGAGCGATTCGCTCCGTTTGCTCGGCTCGATGGTTCCGTTTCTTGCGGGGCGGTGGGGGGTTGTCTCTCTTCTATCCCTTTCTCGCCAAACTCCCCTCTTCTCCTGCCCCGACCGCGCTTGGCGGTTGCGGGGCTTGAGCGTGTTGGTTTTGGGGTGTTGGTTTCTTTTTTTTTGGTTTTGTTTTCCCTCCCCTTCCTCGCACAACTTGTTTATCCCGCGGCTCGCTTCGCCTCTTCATCCCGCGAACTTCGAAGGTTTTTACGCAGGAACCGAGCCAGAAGCCCCTTGGCTCCGGCCGAGGAAGAGTTTGAAATTGGTGTGTTGATATGTTGGAAATTGCCCCCACTTTGCTTTCCTTGAAGCGCTGGTGTGCGCCCGGCTTGGGGGGGGGGGGTCAGCTTTGCTGTATTCCTCCCCCCCCCCCGTTTTTGCAGCGGTTGTAAAAAATAAAAAATAAAACAGTTGGGAAAGTCCTTTCTCTCTTCCTTTCTCTCTATATCCCTCGCTCTCTCTCTTCTTTTCTCTCTTCCTTTCACACACGCTTCCTTTCTCCCTCTCTTTCACACACTCTCTCCCCCCTCTCTCTCCCTTTTTCTCTCTTTTCCTCTCCCTTTCTCCCTCCCTCGCTCTCTCTTCCTTTCTCCCTCCTTTCACACTCTCTCCTCTCTCTTCCTTTCCTCTCCCTTTCTTCCTCCCTCCCTCCCTCTATTCCTTTCTCTCTCCCTTTCACACACTCTCTCTCTTCCGTTCTCCCTACCTTTCACACACACTCTCTTTCTTTCTCTCTCTCTCTTCCCCTCCCTCTTCCTTCCTCTCTTTCTCTCTCTCTCTCTCCTTCCTTCCCTCCCTCCCTTTCTCTCTCCCTTGCGCGAGTGCCTGTAAGCAGCGCTGCAAGCGCAGAGAAGGCATGAACCTCGTTTACTCCCGAGTATACCTGCCTAGGTAGCGTAGAGAGTGAGTCTCCTGCCCAATCCCACCCTCCCCTTCCCACCTCTCGGGCTCCTCTCGGGATCACACGGGGCGAATCTTTTCCAAGGCTCCGCGGTCCCTTGCTGAGGAACTGCGCGGTCTGTGCGAATGGGATCCTATCCTGCCCTGCCCCCTCCCCACCTCAGGAATGCCAGTTAGTGGCTCTTCTACCCTTTTAGGAAGGTCTCCTTATGGAGTCTTAAAAGAGACTTACTCCCAAAGTAAGCGCGGGGGAGGCGGGGGAGGAGAATAACATAGCCCCTAAAAATACCTGCTCAGGCCAAGCCAAACGAGCAAAGCTGCTGGGATTTGGACTTTGTTCCCCGATGCCTACACACCTTCCTTCCCTCCCTCCCTCCCTTAGTTAACTTGGAACTAAAGGGCCTTTGAGATTTACTCCAGGGTCCCTGGGTGAGGAGGTGGGGAGGGAGGGAAGGGGGGAAGCTTCTACTTTTCTTTCCTACTCTACAGTCACTCCCAAAGCTTTCCTGGGCTGATTCCTTCCCTTCACTTATTCTCCTTAACTATTACTTCCTTATGAATCTCAGAAGCATTGTCTTCTGGGTGTTGTTGTGCTACTGCCCCACTTTGTATTTATGCAGGAGGGAAAGTGAGTGGGAAATGCAAGACAAGGGTGCTGCGGGGAGCTTCTTGTTGTGAAGTCTCACTTTCCCTGGGGTGGGGATGGTCTTTGAAGTCTCCCCAAAGAAGCCAGGAGTCTTTGCTACACCGACTTTACCTACTAACCACATGATATTTGCTAATAGCAGCGTCCTGCATAGGAAAAGGGGGTTGAACTGTGTCCAAAACGGATTGATTTATGCCCATTTCCTGTATATATTTTCCTGCCTGGAATAAATGGTTTCCTTCCTCCAAATCCCTTTTTTAAAAAAATTTTTTTGCCAACAAGCGGCAGAAAAAGACCAAAAAAATGCTGAGAAAAGCGACTGTCAAAAAAAAAACGTAGCGAGTCAGGCGAGTTCTCTTAAAGAACGGGGGAGCGGGCTTGATCTACCTGATTTCTGTCCAAAATGTAGATGGTTTGTAATCAAATTCATATGAAGCAAAGGGTTATATGGGTCTGAAGCCTACTACAATTTAAAAAAAAACAAAAAAAAGTTTTTACTCCAGCCGGGGCATTTGGCCAAAGTTGATTGGTATTTCTGTGGTACACCAGCTGATGCATACATTAAAAAATATTTGGTGAGTTTGCAATGACCCCTTTGTGGCTTTCGCTGGAAAGAGAATTCCCTTAACCGAAATCCCTTTGCTTGCTATGTTTTGGAAGCCTTGTTCCCCCTACTTTATTCTGGTCTGCTTTCACTTTTAGTGGTTGCCCTCCCTCCCACTCCCGCAAAAAAAACCCCAACAGATCAGGTCTTGGGGGCAGAGGATAAAATGCCAGACAGATAATTTTGTGCAATAATTATTTGCAGATACTATTTTTCTCTGTGAGATTTAAGGGGATTGGAGATGTTTGGCAAAGGATTTTAATGGGAGCCTTCTCCCATTATCTCCTCCTGATACTGGGGCATAGCAGATAAATTGAGTAGCCTTGGAAAGCTCTGATAAAATATTATTGTATTTCCCTCTCCTCCCCTGATTTTTCCGGGGGTGATGGTGGTGTCTTCTGAGTGAAAAAAAGACTGAAGTTGCTGCTGTTTAAGTGGTCTCCAGTTCAGTGAGAATTTAATGGTCCTCTTAAGCTTCTCTTTCCTTGTCTTGCTAGCTGATAGTGGAAGCTGAGCAGACACAACCAAGGAGACCGTTTCATTGGTGCCTTGGTGCCTCTTTTCTGTTTAGAAGAAGAAATGTGCTTATGGCAAGCAGTGGGATCATCATGTTTGCAGGCCAACCGAAGTTCTTGAGATGGAGCTGGGTTTGCGAGAGACCTTGCTCCCTTAAATGTCTACACGGGCTATTTTCATCCTTGCCAGCAGCCAGATGGTCTCCAAAATGATTCAAGCAACTTACAGGTAGTCCTCGGCTTACAACCAGAATTGAGCTCCAAATTTATGTTGATAAGTGAGACATTTGTTTGAGTGAGTTTTGCCCCATTTCTACAACCATTCTGGCCACGGTTGCTAATTGAATCACTGCCGTTGTTAAGATAGTAATACGGTTATTAAGCGAATCTGGCTTTCCCACTGACTTCGCTTGTCAGAAGGTCGGAAGGACACTGAGACCGTCATAAATATGAGTCAGTTGAACAAGAATCTGAATTTTGACAATCCCCATTTATGCGACTCTGGGGATGTTGTAACGGTTGTAAGTATAAAAAAAGGGTCATAAGTCCATTTTTTTCTGTGCCGTTGTAACTTTGAACGGTCACTAAATGAACTGTTGTAAGTCGGGGACTCTGTACACCGCCTGGTAGCCCTCATAGAGAGCTGTGGCTCCCTATTCAATGCATTCGCAGTTCTTGTGATGGAGTGAAATGGTACCATTGAAGTTGTGGCTTCCTTACAAGACAAAGAAGAAGGCCTTTTGTCATGAGATCACATAATAAGAAGATTGTCTTTCACTCCATTAATACTGAAGACTCTTATTAAAGAGAAGGACCAGCTTGGAAAGGGGTGGGGTGCAAGAGAACCCACATTTTCCTGCTGGGAATGGTTTGTTTTCCATATTGGTGATCCTTCTTGATGGTATCCGGCAACTCTGCTTCCATCTTGCATTTTCCTAACTGAAACATTAGGCCATGCTACAGATAATTAATTTCTTCAGTTTACCCGTAGATTAATAGCTACGGAGATTTTAGCTGTCTTTGGTTGCTGTTTTTCCTTGTGAGTTTCCAGGTAGGATGGCCGCATTCCAAGTGATAGTTTATTCTGAGATTTTCTCAGTGACGTTTCCTCCTTGACATATGTGCCTTTCCTTGACCTGACATAACCTTTAAACAAATAGGTGCTCAGAAAACTGAGGACTTCAGGGATATTACAGATGTAAAGATGCCTATTTGGTCAACTCATTAATGTGATTTGTTTGATATTGAGTTTGTAAAACTGTGGCTGATGGATTAGTGATGAATTAGTGATGCGTTACCCAGATTATTGTGACTCAACAGTGGGGAAAACAGGCCCCAAGTAAAGCAGGTTTTATTAATGAAGGTGCAGTTGGGCTTATGTTGGTGTAGACTGGGTGTGGATTTATGTATTAATCCAACCAATGAAAACAAACAGGGCTTACGGGATAAATACATCCCATCATCTTTAAGCCTGTTGGTTCATGCCTGTGGCAGACATTTTGACGTTCATCAAATAGTTGGGATTTCAACTCTCATACTTCCATCCCCTGACCCGCCACTGGGCGCTGTAACCATCAACATGTTTCTGATTTCTAAACCAGCTCAGAATTGTGGACTTTGTCTGACAAGTATGCTGCAAATGATTCAGGATCGTGCGTCCATCTCGAGCCCATCTTGCGTTCAGGATGGCATCTTCTTCTCAAGTCTATCTTGGGATGCAGAACATCGAAGTGTACCCTTGTTGCATGCCGTGCATTTTCTAGGGGTAGAGTACTGCCCTTCTCAAACAGGGATAGGAAACAATGGTGAAAACCGCTCCCCTTATCAGAAATGCCTGGGCCAACGTGTTCAAAACAGTACAATGACTGTGATGATTGTTATTTTGAATGTCCTTCTTGCTCTTCTGCTTCCTGGCTGTCTGGAGTAAGCAGATGGGGCTCTGTGGAAAAACCTCCTTCCTCGTCTTTTGTGATTTAGGATAAAATGAACCATCTGCTGTCATTAATGTGCCGCAAACTTCTTCTTGGATTGTAACTACTCCTAGCAAGTTTGAAGTCCACAAGGCAGGGAGATACTTTCCCCTTCCGTAGATTGATTGTTTTTTTTTTTTTTAATATCATGAACATTTTTTGTAAGGGGTGACTTTGCAGCCACCTCTTGAATTTCATACCTTGCTGTTTTGCACCTGTTACTGGAGAGTTGGTCATCAAATAATGACTTTCGTGTCTAGTTATGAGAGATGATCCGTCGGAGGTGAGAAATGTCTCAGAAAGAGGCAGTGCGATAATGTCCCAAATAGGGCATTGTGGAGTTATCGTGTCAGATGAATTATTTCCAATGGAGATTAGTCACAGTGGAATTGTTTATCAGCCTCATTGTGTAATTACATCTCTGTTTGTCCAATAAACATTATAAACCCAATGCTAAGATGGCAGGAGAATTCAAGCTAGCTTCACTTTCCCCCCCATTCATTTAAAGTTCTACACAAACTCCATACATCCATACATTCATAAACGTATTTGCTTGTGAAAATCTGCATCCAACTTGTATGTATTTGAACCCTGCAGAGTGTTCCTGGTTTTAAGCTGGTCAGGCTTGCTGGAGGATGTAATCGCCCTCCCCTTTGTGTTCTGCTTCTATAGACATTGTAGCAACACATAATGCAGGTAATCCTTGACTTACGACAGTTCATTTAGTGATGGTTTGAAGTTACAATGGCACCGGAAAAAAAAGACTTATGACCGTTTTTCACACTTAAAATCATTGCAGCATCCTCATAGTCACGTATTGATGTTTGGAAATTGGTTCATATTTATGGTGGTTGCAGTGTCCTGGAACTGTGATTCCCCCTTTGAGACCTTCTGACAAGAAAAGTCAACGAAGAAGTTAGATTCATTTAACAACCATTACTAACTTACTAACTTAACGGCTGTGGTGATTCACTGAACAGCTGTGGCAAGGAAGGTCGTAAAATGGGACAAAATTCCCTTAACAAATGTGTCGCACAGCGGTAGAAATTGTGGTCGTAATTCAAGGACTACCTAGACCAGTGATGGTGACTCTTTTCGGCACCGAACCAGAAATTGCATACATGTGCATGTGCTGGAGCACCGGAAACACGAAGACCATCTGGCCGGTGTATATGCCTGTTTTTTGGCTGTTTTTGGCTGTTTCCAGGCTGTTTCAGGCTGTTTTTTGGGCTGTTTTTGGCTGTTTTCAGGCCGTTTTTCAGTCTGTTTTCAGTCTGTTTTCCAGTGCGCCATATGCAGGAAACCAAAAGAGCAGCTGTCGATGGCGCATGTGCCCACAGAGAGGGCTCTGTGTGCCACCTCTGGCACGCACGTCATAGGTTCACCATCACAGACCTAGACGCTACCCTAAGGGTATTAGGAAGAGAGAGGAAAGTTTTCTAACGGTGCCAATAAGTAATGAGGTTGATTGGAACTGTGATAAGGGATAAACAACCCCTGGGAGATAGACTGTAGTGGTCTGTAGTGATCAAGGGTAGCCCCAGGATATAAAAAGTCAATATAGCAGCTGGGATGCTATTGATTTTACCTGTTGCACCTAAAAAACAAAACAAAAAGCTGGAGCTTTGATCACAATATTGTGCTTTTCATCTTGGCTTTTTTAACCACAACTTCTGACAACTTGGATGGTGGTCTAGTTGGATGAGGAAAAGGAATGCATTTGTAGGTCAGGAATTTAGGATGGCAAAACAACAACAACCCAAATTGGTCCTCTTCAGCTCAGTTTTTCATAAGAAGTTGCAATTATGTGATGTCCCTGCCTAGCGTACAACGTGACGGAGTCCTAATGAAAGTATAATATAATATAATATAACAACAGAGTTGGAAGGGACCTTGGAGGCCTTCTAGTCCAACCCCCTGCCCAGGCAGGAAACCCTACACCATCTCAGTCAGATGGTTATCCAACATTTTCTTAAAAATTTCCAGTGTTGGAGCATTGAAAATGAAGTATAGATTTTTAGAACCTAACCCCAACATGTTTCTAAGTACATACATTCTTGTTTCAGCTGTTCTTTTGGCTAAGCTCATCAATAGAAAAACTCACAATCGGGAAGTCCCAAAGGTGCTTTTTTTTTCAAGAGGCAACTGGACTTTCTGGATTTTCCTTTGAAGACGTTTCGCCTCTCATCCAAGAGCCGAAGAAGCTCCGTGGATGAGAAGCAAAACGTCTTCAAAGGAAAATCCAGAAAGTCCAGTTGCCTCTTGAAAAAAAGCACCTTTGGGACAACCATGACCTGGATGACTGAGAATCTCCGTAGACATTCACAAACTGGAATTGACTCCTCCAAAACCATAACTACTCCCCTCCCCTTGGGTTTTTCCATGTCAATCAGAGAACATCATCATAGGAATCTCTTCCCTGCTGAGATGGAGAATATAAGATTCAGTAAGCAGGTCTCTGTTGTACTTTGGCTTAGCTTCCAGAAGGTAACTCGGAACATGAATGGAGCACCTGTCTGCCCCTCCTTACAACAGCTGCATCTTAGCCTGGGACGACAAACTCCAAATTCTCTTTTTGGAGTCAGATGTCCAGTCCTATGAACAAATGTGACTGCCTCATCTGATTGCTTGCATTTTTAAAGAAACTCTAGGCTTGGCCTCCAGCCATTCCACACAGCTCTCGCGTAGCAGTGTGCAAAGCATCGGTGAGACAGCAGCTTGAGACAGCTATGTGTTACGTTCCCGTGTGCTTCCACAGACCAAGCAGGAAATGAAATCCTTTTTTTTTATCCATTACCAGGAGGCAACAAAGAAACCAGCCAACATCAAAATGCTCCAAGAGCTGACGGATATGCTAAAGTAAACAATCCACTATTTCTACTCCAAGAGCTGGCATAGCTAGCCAGAATTTATCTAGCCTAATATAATAAATGATCGGAAAAGCTCATTTCAATCTGGATTCAGGAGTTAGAGGAAGCTTGGATTGGAAACGGCGAGGCTGGCTGTAGTGATTCGTCATCCAATTGTCCGTGATTTTGAAACTTCCACGGGGATCTAGAAACACATTTTTTTCCAACCCACTCCTACCCAGTTTCTTTGCTAATAAAGACTTAAATTCATTAACACTGTTCTTGGCAAAAGAAAGGCTTATTACCCCTTGTCTGTTAATAAAACATCGATTTTTTTTTTTATGGATGTGCGTATTTATTTCGCATCCTGAAAGTGTATGCAGAGAAGGAAGGAAGATGGGGAGGGTATTGCAGATCAAATGTTCAAATGACGTGGCTACATTTAGTTCAGAGAAAGATAATCTAAGACCGTGATGGCGAATCTATGACACGTGTGCCAGAAGTAGCATGCAAAGCCATCTCTCAGGCATGCCTACAATCGCCCGTTGCTCTTCCAGGTTCCAGAGCGCACATGTGCTGGTTTTTGCATGCGTGGGAGCGCTGGAAACCAGAAGAGCAGCTCACTAGCCTGCATGTGCGTGCTGGGAAGTTGAGCTTCCAGTTTCTAGCACACATTCATGCTGGCCAGCTAGTCTTCGCATGTGCATGTGCGCCAGAAACTGGAAGACCAGGTGACCGGTGCGTATGCGCACGCTGGAAACTGGAAGGCCAGTTTCCTGGTGCACACATGCACACCGGGAAGCTGCTCTTCCAGTTTCCAGTGTGCGTATTCCAGTTTTGGCACTCAGCAGAGGTGGGTTTCAGGAGGTTCTGACCAGTTCTGGAGAACCGGTAGCAGAAATTTTGAGTAGTTCGGAGAACCGGTAGTAAAAATTCTGACTGGCCCCGCCCCCATCTATTCTCTGCCTCCTGAGTCCCAACTGAGCGGGAGGAAATGGGGATTTTGCAGTATCCTTCCCCTGCCACACCCACCAAGCCACACCCACCAAGCCACGTCACACCCATCAGAACCGGTAGTAAAAAAATTTGAAACCCACCACCGGCACTCGGTGATGAAAAGTTTTGCCAACACTGATCTAAGAGGAAGATAAGGCAGCTTTGTAAATATCTTGAGGACAACATTGATAAAAGAGGGTGGAACAAAATTGTTGGTTTGGACTATGGGTACTCCTTGATTTACAACTATTAGTTTAATGACCATTTGAAGTTACAACGGCACGAAAAAAAAGTGACTCACAATCAGTCCTCACACTTAAAACACTTGCATCCCTATGATCCCTATAGGGGTCACGTGATCAAAATTTGGTCCCTTGTTTTGTGGGGTGTTTTTTTTTTGGTGATTAGAAAAAAAAAATAAGAAAAAAAATGAGCTTTTTCTTTTCTTTGTAACCGTAGAGTAAGATTTTGTAACTTTGTAAATGCTTCTTTCTATTTCTTTTTTGTTCTCTTTCTTCCCTTGTTTTCCTTTTCTCCTTTGTGCTACCTTTTATGTTTTTTTTGTGAAACTTTCAATAACACACATGTAAAACAAAGCAAAACAAAAAGCATCGTTTTACAAACATTACCTCAGCTCGCCGATATTATGTGACATTAACAGCAGTGGCTGCCGTGTTCATCCACTCTGCAAAAGTTCATTATCTGCTGATATTTTTACAATAGTACAAATATTTACAGGAGAACCTCAATATTTGCAAAGAGGTGTGCATGTGTCTGTGGGTATGTCTGTGTGTGTTTATCTTGCTCTGTGAATAATATTTCTAAGCTCGTTAAGAATAAAATGCATCTCCTTTTGCCACCAGCGAGATTGGCCAGGATGTTTCCAAAATAGGTCCCCGAATTGTTGGAGATGTGGTCACAAACAAGGGACGTTCTAGCACATGTGGTGGACCTCCCCTAAGATTAAGAAATTTTGGGGGAAGATAAAAAACTGGCTGGATGAAATAACAGGGCAGAAAATAGAAAAAAACAAACAAACCTCTGGAACTATTTCTATTGGGCATTCTGGAAGGGAAAATGGAACAAAATATACAATATATCATATTACACATATTGACGGCATGTAGAATTGTGATAGCAGAGAACTGGAAACATCTGAATATCCCACTGGATCAAATTATAATAAAAATATATATAAATGTGCAGAAATGGATAGATTATCAATGGAAATGAAGGAGAGGGAAGATACTGAGTATTATTGAATATGGAATAGATGGTATTCCTGGCTGGAGAGTAAGCATAAAATGTAAGGGAGATTTTTGTCATGAGACTGAATTCTGAATAGAGGTTAAGATAATTCAAATAAGAATGTTAGTTTAAGATAGAGATACTTAGAAGTAGAATCTGTATATAGAGGTTAAATAGGATGAGATACCGAAGTAGGAAAAGCTGTTATGAGTAATGCGTTTGTCTTTGTTTATTTTATATTTTCTCATTTTTGTGTATTGTGGGGTTTTTTTTGTATTGTGTATTTTAACTTTTAATAATTTTTTTTTTTAAAAAAGAATCAAATGCATCTCTTTTCCCGCGTAGACATTTATGTTCTAAAATAGAAGATACTTTAATATCTTTACAAGTTCTTGGTTTTAGTACCTTTCAGGGGGTTGAAATGACCGTTCCTTTCATCTTTTAGCCAGTGGTGGGGAATGTTTGGAACTGTCTTCTCCTCCGTTTGAAGGAAAATAAATTGGAAAAGCTACAAACAGCCCAAGCTGAGACTGCCTGGGATGTTATGTTGGGAGAGATTTCAAGACGTTGGTCTCCTACCAGGAGGTGAGTGACTTTCCTGGAGAGATAGAAGAGAGAAGAGAAGAGAAAAGAAGAGAAAGAAACAGGGCGACGATAGTAGCTTAGCATGTTCTGGCAACTCAGGGCAGGATGCATGGATGCCAAAGGCGGCAGTTGTTTTGAATATGGTTGGGTTCAGAACCCCTCTCCAGATGTACCGGATGGTGGAGATTTTAATTAGGAAGTCTGCTGTGACTTCATTCGTGCATTAATGATTGTCGTGGCCCTAGTTAAACCGCTATTCCTTTTTTTTTTATTTTGGCCGCAGTCCTTTTCAAGACGTGCTTGTCCAGTGAGCAGAGATGACGAGACAAACATTTTATTTATTTACTTATTAAATTGATATGCCACCCGTCTCACTCTGCCAAACAACTCCGGGCGTTTTAGAATTAAAATGATAAATATTTACATATTAACAAAGCAAAACAAAAGACCAAAGCAAAAGGCAAGAATGGATCTTCCCTATTAGTGCAACAGCGTTTCCAAATACCCTCATCAGGGCCCTCTGAGTCAATCAGCAGAGTTCGATCTTAACACTTTTCCAAAGGTCAAACAAGCTAGGAGCAGGGGTGAAATGCTACTGGTTTGCACCAGTTCGGGCAAACCGGTAATAATAAAAGCTATCAGTTGGGTGAACTGTTAGTAAAAAAAAAAGCTACTGGTTCGGGCGAACTGGTAGTTAAAAAAAGCTACCAGTTCATCCGAACCGGTATTTCTGATGATCAGCTGTGCTGCGCAATTTATATTCGCTAGAAAGCAGGAAATCCTGCTTTCTAGCGAATCTAAATCATGCGGCACAGCTGTTCCCCCCTCGCTGTTCTACTTACCTTCTTAAGTCTCCTTTTTCCATGCGCAACATGCATTTGGTGTGTACTGTGCATGCATGTGCAGCGTGCACTTGGTGCACACTGTGCATGCCCGTGCACAGTGTGCGTTTGGCATGCGCTGTGCATTTGGCACGCACCGCACAATGCACGGGCAGTGAACCCGGTGGCAAACCACGGAGGATTTCACCACTGGCTAGGAGCAGACATCACCTCCGGCAGCAGGATGTTCCAAAAAGTGGGGGTTGTGACAGAGAAGGTTTTACTCGTAGCTGAAATTCCTTGACGGATGGGGTTGGCAACAAGCCCCTTCTGCCAGGGCAAGTGGGGCAGGTCACATTCAGTGGGCGAGATGGTTCTCCAGGTAACCTGGTTCCATGCCATGAAAAGGATTTCAAGGTGATAACCAAAGCCTTGAATTGAACCCGGAAGCAGATTGATAACTAGTGAAGCTCATGCGACAGCGGTGTCTGATTCTGATTTCCTTCTGATTTCTCTCTTTGATGTTCTTCTGAGTCTCCAAACCTTCTCCAGATTGGGAGTTTGCAAAACGCAGCTGGATCCTTCCCTTTTTAAAATCTCACCCGGGGAACACTTTCCTACTCTTGATTGCTTGCCAGAGATTGAATTTCCTGCTCTCTATCGCTCTCTGGCCGGGGTCTAGATTGATTTAATTTTATATCTGAACTACTTGGAATGCTTTCTCCCCTTCCCTTTATTATATATGAAGCTGATTATAGAATTCTGTAGATGATAGAAAATGCAATATTTATTTCAATGGTTGTATAACACTGAAAACTTGCAGTTAGTTATTGCCTTTACCTTCTACTAGTGAGCTTCTCAGAGATAGCTGGATGATTTTCATTGGTTATAGACTAAATCAAAGATGGGAACTTGTAGCCTACCAGGTGCGGCATGATATCCAATGCTGAAAAATGCTGATGATTAGGTACAGTATAGGACAGTTACGCCTGGAAAACTATAATATCCTCGCCCCTGCTATAGAGATCAATGGAACCTTACCCTTATCTGGAATGGATGTTCTTACACTGGAATGGTCCTTAGAGACCGAGCATATTGTTGTGTCTTGCCCGCTCTCACAGCAGTCGGGGCCTTCTTACCTGCTCCCGAACACGGAGGAATGTATGCCTCCCGGCCCCAGTCCTGGCTCCATGCCCAGACAAGCTGAAGAGGAGGGGGCACCTCCCGGTCCAAGCCCTGGCTCCATGCCCAAGCAGGCTGCAGAGGAGGGAGCACCCCCCGGCCCCAGCCCTGGCTCCATGCCCAGGCAAACGGAGCAGCTAGACCCCTCCCCCTCCTCCACAGCATGTGAGCCTGAGGAAAGTTTATTTCCGACAGCTGCTGATTGGAGTGACCCTCACATCAGAAGACTGGATAGGCGGAGGCAACAGAAGGAAGGGAGGGGCAGGCCTTAATGAGTGCTGAGTCATGGAGCCACACCCCATGGCCTATATAAAGGATCTGCTTTCTGGCAGTCTCTGAGTCAGGCAAAGTCGAACTTATCTTGCTGAAGTCACTTTCTGGTCTCCTGCCTGCTCTGAGGACTTTGCTAGGACTTTGGGCAGAGCTGCAGAGGCAAGCCTGATTCGGATTTCCCTGACCCGGCCGTCAGCGGAGGAGTGGGACACGACACATATATTGCTGATTTAATATATTTGGGACTAGGTATCTTTGTTCTTACCATTAAGATCCTGGGAGTAGCATTTTATATGTTTGATTCCCTTCCTTTGCTGATCAGAAATTTATTAATAAATTATGTGAAGTTGAGGATCAAAGACGTCACCCAATAGGCCAACTCTACAAGAAGCCAAGGGAAGAAACCATGCTACAGTTATTATATGGAGTGGTGGTAAAATTCAAAATTTTTATCTACCGATTCTGTGGGCATGGTGCATGGTGTGGGCATGGTGTGGCTAGGTGGGCATGGCTTGGTGGGCATGGCAGGGGAAGGATATTGCAAAATCTCCATTCAAACCTCACTCCTGGGGCCAGCCAGAGATGGTATTTGTTGGTTCTCTGAATTACTCAAAATTTCCACTACCGGTTCTCCAGAACCTGTCAGAACCTGCTGAATTTCACCCCTGATATGCTCTCAGTGTACATAAAAGAAAAGATACGTTCATAAAGAACCATAAGTTACAACATTTAAAGTCATAGGGTACAAATAAACAATCCGGAAACAATATAAATATAAATCGTAAGGATACAAGCAACAAAGTTACAGTCATACAGTCATAAGTGGAAGGAGATGGGTGATAGGAATGATGAGAAGATTAATAGTAGTGCAGACTTAGTAACTAGTTTGACAGTGTTGAGGGAATTATTTGTTTAGCAGAGTGATGGAGTTCGGGAAAAAACTGTTCTTGTGTCTAGTTGTTCTGGTGTGCAGTGCTCTATAGCGTCGTTTTGAGGGTAGGAGTTGAAACAGTTTATGTCCAGGATGTGAGGGGTCTGTAGATATTTTCACAGTCCTCTTTTTGACTCGTGCAGTATACAGGTCCTCAATGGAAGGCAGGTTGGTAGCCATTGTTTTTTCTGCAGTTCTAATGATCCTCTGAAGTCTGTGTCTGTCTTGTTGGGTTGCAGAACCAAACCAGACAGTTATGGAGGTACAGATGACAGACTCAATAATTCCTCTGAAGAACTGGATTAGCAGTAACTGTATCACAGTAATATATTCTGGTACCCTATGATTAATTCTGCTCCTCTGAGTTTCTTATTGGCTTCCAGAGCCTCTGATTGCTGTGATCTCTCAAATATCAAATGAGTGCTTTCTCCTTTCGAGGCCTCCTTGGAATTGAGGTTGGGGATGAGATGAATCGGCTTGGCTTCCTTTCACCCTGAGGACGCCGTGCTACAATTATTGCCCTTTGTATCATCAGCAAGGGCAATGGAGTGTAAACGATGGTGGGAAGGGCGGGGGGGGGGGGGGGAGAAGAAAAAGAGGGTTCTGTGCTGTTAAAATAAATTAAAGACCATAATGACATTGGATAAAACATCTTTCTGGCTTGTATTTGACCACAGGATGTTATAGGATGCGAATGGATTTGCTGAGTTTCTTTTGAGCTGTACTGGAAGTGGTGTGAGATCGAAGAAAGTCTATGGAAGCTGATCAAACAATGATCAGTACTTTTCAATGTAAAGAGATTGAAGAAGTCCGATTTTAATAATAACAACAGAGTTGGAAGGGACCTTGGAGGCCTTCTAGTCCAACCCCCTGCCCAGGCAGGAAACCCTACACCATCTCAGACAGATGATTATCCAACATTTTCTTAAAAATTTCCAGTGTTGGAGCATTTTCAACTTCTGCAGGCAAGTCGTTCCACTTATTAATTGTTCTCAGTGTCAGGAAATTTCTCCTTAGTTCTAAGTTGCTTCTTTCCTTGATCAGTTTCCACCCATTGCTTCTTGTTCTACCCTCAGGTGCTTTGGAGAATAGCTTGACTCCCTCTTCTTTGTGGCAAACCCTGAGATATTGGAACACTGCTATCATGTCTCCCCTAGTCCTTCTTTTCATTAAACTAGACATACCCAGTTCCAGCAACTGTTCTTCATATGTTCTAGCCTCCAGACCCCTAATTATCTTTGTTGCTCTTCTCTGCACTCTTTCTAGAGTCTCAGGATCTTTTTTACATCGCGGTGACCAAAACTGAATGCAGTATTCCAAGTGTGGCATTATAAAGTGGCACTAACACTTCACGTGTCTTCTATTTTGAACCATGGCTTGTTTGGACACCATTTGAACACTGGTTAAGAACACAAGGACACTAAACTTTTGGTTGGGTTTGTACATTTTGGGGATTCTGGTGCCTCAATCTTGTGATTTTCTGAAGATGTGAGTGAAAAGAGTGGAAGTAATTTTTCTGGCTTGTTTTTTTTTTTAAAAAATGTTTTAGGGATCTATTAAGGAGTGAGAGTAGGGAGGAAGGCAAACCATATACGGTCATCCTCTTATTCGTCTCCTAATCAATGAAACCGTCCAAAACCAGGCTTTTGAGTTTGGTACCCAAATGGATAAAATTTATGCCATTATTCTCCTCCTTCCTTCACCCATCTCCATGTGGTCTTCGGCACCCCCTATAGCAGGGATCTCCAACCTTGGCAACTTTAAGCCTGATGGACTTCAACTCCCAGAATGCCCCAGCCAGCAAAGCTGGCTGGGGAATTCTGGGAGTTGAAGTCCACCAGGCTTAAAGTTGCCAAGGTTGGAGACCCCTGCCCTATAGCAATCATGGCGAAAAAAAAATCATGATTTTTTGCGCACATGCCCAAACTGGAACGCATGTGCATGTGTGCGCGGCAGAGCACCGGAAACCCAAGGACCAGCTGGCTGGTGCGTGCATGCCTGTTTTTTGGCTGCTCTTGGTCTTTGGGGGGCCATTTTCAGACCGTTTTTTGGACCATTTTCAGGCCATTTACGGGCCGGGTTTTTTTGGCCGTTCTCAGGCCGTCTTCCGGCGCTCTGGTGCCCTCAAAGACCATCTGGCTGGCATGCATGTGTGCACCAGAAACCAGAAGGGCAGCTGGCAATGGCACATGTGCCCACAGAAAGGGCTCTGCATGCCACGTCTGGCACATGTGCTGTAGGGTTGCCATCACGGCCCTATAACCATTAAATATATTTACTGATTACAAAAAAATTGCTGGCTATTTTTCTTTTTAAGACTTAAGTTGGAAAAGCTGAAAGACCCAAGATCTGACCTCATCCAGAGCTTATGTCTCAGAACTGAAGCATTGCAACTCAAGTTGACTTTTTGAAATACCCAAAAACAGAAGAAGGGGTAGGAGGCCAACTCAAGTAAACATAGTCAACTCATAAAGGGGGATGATGGGGGAATGATGGTTTCTTGCATTTATGTACCGATCGCATTTCTATACCGCGCATCTTGATGAAATGATCTTGTTTGGTTTGCTGGTTGTTTTCTCCCTTGCAAGGATGTTGGTCTCTAATCTACATTGAGCCTGGGCCAACATCTGCACTGGCTTTGGTAGCCAGCAAATTAAAGTATAGGTCGGAGGCTCCCTCTGGAGCGATTGGAGAAGTCTCAGCCTTAAGTCTTTTCTGGGCCATTAAAGCATGACTAATACGCATTGATTGGGGATCTGGTCATGTTTTCCCCTTGACTGCTTTTTAGCTTGTGGCAGCAAGGTCCGTTACAAACTATTGTTTCTGCCTTATGGGTTGTGCAGCACTGGGATTTCATGATGGACAGGATGTAGCGTGTGAACAAAAGACCACTCCTAATCGGAAAGGGAGGTCCCTGCTTTACAAAGCCACGGTTTGATTTATGGTTTGGGGAGGGATTACCTAGATGGATGGCTGAGCCTTGCCTTACTCTCGCAATCAAGATTTCCAAGAACCACGACATCTTGTGCCATAATAGACATCTCACCTTTTAAGGCTTGATTGAGACTCTCGATAGCACAAGTAGGATACAACGATTGGCACTTGTGTCAAATTGGAGTTTCAGAGCTGCCTTACAGTGGGTGAAACTGAATCCGTAATCACATGCAGAGAAATGTAATGGTAAGGAGTTGAATAGCTCGTTGAAACACACCACTTATTCACCATGGGGACAATAGAGAAATAATGAGGCTGAATAACTGCCTAAGAAAGAACATGGGAAAGGAAAGTCTAATGTGTCTAAAAGGGATAACACTAGGATAATAAAGAGGATAATAAGCCACAGGGATAATAAAACAAAGACATGAATGAGAAATAAACTGAATCAGAAGCTGTTCCTATAGTCTAACTTCAAAAAGTGTGCTTCTGAACTGAAAGAGTCTAGCACTCTACAAAAGAAAAAAATAGAGGTTGGTCCTAAACTTACAGTACCAGCTGGGACCAGAATTTTCCTTGCTCAGAGGATGGTTATTGAGTTGCACTTGATTTTACGACCTTTTTGCCACCATTGTTAAGTGAATCATGTGGTTGTTGGCAAACAGGTGATATTCACTTACTTTCCCTAGTGGTTTGCAAATGTGCGCGCATGCACGCACCCGGCCTTCTGTGCAAACACTTTGCTGTGCATGCGCCCGGTCTCAAAAACATGCCTACATAGGATGGCATAGAGTTGGGGCGGGTGGGCAGGCCCACCTGCGATTTCCGCTACCGGTTCGGGCAAACCGGTCTGAACCGGCTAAATACTACCTCCGTTGGCGAACCTGGCTTTCCCCGTTGACTCTGCTTGTCTAAAGCTGGCTGGGAAGATTGCAGATGGTGATCACATGACACCCTGGGACACTGCAACCCTTGTGAATAGATGCAAGTGGCTAAGTGCCTCAAATTTTGATCATGTGACCCTTGGGGATGCTGCAGTGGTCGTAAATGTGAGGATTGGTTGTAAGTCATTTCTTCTCAGTGCCATAACTTCGAATGGTTCTTTAAACAAATGGCTGTAAGTCAGTGGTGAACTCTAAATTTCTTTCCTACCAATTCTGTGGGTGTGGCTTTGGTGGGTGTGGCTTGGTTGTGGGGTCATGTGACTGGGTGGGCGTGGCTATGCGACTGGGGGATCAAAAGACAGAAACTCAATAATGTCCTTCTGCTGGAGCAGGGTTGGACTAGATGACCTCCAGGTCCCTTCCAGCCCTGGATTATCCTCTGAAGTTGCGTCTAGTGTCAGGTTTGTAGTCCTTCCTTCATCTCCTTTTTCCTCCCTCCCTCCCTCCCTCCCTCTTTCTTTCTTTCTCTCTCTCTCTCTCTCTCTCTCTCTCTCTCTCTCTCAAATGAACCCCCCATTCCCCATTTTTTGCCTACACCCCCCATTTTTTGCCAAGCAGGTTTCAGCTTTTTTACCTTTTAAAAAATGCTTTTAAAAGTAAAAAAAAAAAAGCCTCTGAGATCAGGCACCTCAGCTGTGATCGTCAGAGCCTTGTTTTCACTCTTTAAAAGCATTTTTTAAACAACCTCTTCGCCTGAAGAAGTTATTAAAAAAATGCTTTTAAAAGTAAAAAAAGAAAGAGGCTCTAATGATTGTGTGGCTCAGCTGGGCGGGGGGTGGGGGTGGGGCAGGGATTTTTGCTACCAGTTCTCCGAACCACCCGCCACCATTGCTTCCGGATCGTCTGATCTGGTCTGAACCAGGAGCATTTCACCCCTGTTGTAAGTCAAGGACTATCTCTACACAGTAGAAGGACAGAAATAATGAAACCATAATGATAGCAAAACAGCTGAGGGATGAATGCTAAGAGTGAGCTAAAGCAAGTTTTCATCTTGTATATGAAACCTCTTGTAGGACAGCCTCTTAATACTGTTGCTCCTTTCTATGAGCTTGGAGGAAAAATCCTAGAAAAAAAACCGTGTCATTTGGAACGCTTTTGAAAGAAAATTATTATGTTCTTCGGGGGAAAAGAAACAGAAAAATGTTCTTTTCTTTCCAAATGATTCAGTTTCTCCTGCTTCAAGCCCAGGCAACTTTTCAAAGTTTAAAGACCAAATTAAATTCACATTAATATCATATGGTTCTTAGGTTTTTTCCCCTTCTTTTTCCTCCTTTAATAAAATAATAATAATAAAAACTGTTCAAAGTTTCAACTCTAGACCTCCTAGAGTTCTAAGTTTGAAAGTAATTGAAGTACTGGCTGGGGAATTCTGAGAATTGAAATCCACACATCTGAAAAGTTGCCAAGGTTGAGAAACACTTGCCTTAGGGAAATGGAAACAATAAAATCCACAATGATTGTACCATCTAGATCTGAGGGAGATGGAGTGGCAGAACCTGGAGGTGGGGTTAAAAGAGGAAGCAGCCTAGAATGCCTACATAGCCACAAGCAGACTAAATCCAATCCCCTCTTGAATCCTGTGACCCTCCAAGCAGATACTACTGTATTTTTCAGAGTATAAGACGCATCTTTTCCCCCCAAAAAACAGGGTGAAAATCTGGGTGTGTTTTATACTTTGAATTGTAGCCCCACCTAGCTTCTCAAACGGAGGTTTAAGAGGCTGAAAAAAGCATCAGAAATGAAGCTTCAGAAAAGAATCCCCCAAACAGGACTTCAGAAAAAAAGCCTCTAAACAGAGCTTCAGAAAAGAATCCCCCAAACAGAGCTTCAGAAAAGAATCCCCCAAACAGAGCTTCAGAAAAGAATCCCCTAAACAGAGCTTCAGAAAAAAAGCCTCCAAACAGAGCTTCAGAAAAGAAGCCCCCAAATAGAGCTTCAGAGGCTTTTTTTCTGAAGCTGTTTTGGAGGCTTTCAGAGGCAGAAAAAAGTTTTTTCTGAAACAGAGTTTCAGAAGTTTCAGAAGCAGAAAAAAAAAGCAAAAAAAAAAAAAAAAAAAGAAGCAAGGCACAGAGTTCACAACCAAGGAACCTGTTGCTAAAATTCACCTCTGGGAACAGCTGATTGGGGGTATTCCGGGAGGCCAATCCACCTGCCAATCAGCTTTTTTCTTATTTTCCTCCTCAAAAACCAAGGTGCATCTTATACTCCGGTGTGTCTTACACCCCGAAAAATACGCTAACTATTGAAAAGATTCCTGTCCCTAGTCTCTTTAGCAATACATTTGTTTAATTGGACCTCCCCATGCGAACTTGGTCTCTACCTCCTAACAGGATATTGAGATAATACATTTGGAACCATAGTTTATTGTTATGAAAATTCCTCACCCTTTTCCTGGTCTTATCTGTCTTTGCATTTCAGAACAGCTTAATAAGGAAGTATCATTGTTTCCAGATGTATTATCATGGCTTCCTCAAGGAAAAAATTCATCAAACCCAAAATATCCCCCCCCCATTCAATGTACAATGGCTTCCCACCACCCAAAGTCCATTTCGGGCAGCATTCAAGTCAAGGAGTGCCCTCAAAAATCACTTCCTTACAGCTCTGCACCAAAATATAGCAGGGCACTGAAATTCCACAGACAGATTCACAGTCCAAAGACTAATCTGGTAATATATGGAATAAAAACACCCCACGTACAAGTATAACTTGCCCAAGGGAATAAAGAAAATTGTTTTATAGAGAGAGGATTTCCATTCTTGGTTTACAGGGAGGTCGCAATCTTTATTCTTTGAACTTTTAGAAGACTTTCAGGAGTGATGTGCTATCTTAATGCAGGTTTTTTTTTATTATGGCGGCCATGATTCTTTGGGGTAACTGTAACTTCTAGTTAAGAAGACTGAGGGAATCCAATCATAAAATGTAGGCAATCCTTGGTAGTCATCCTAGACCAGCTATCTGCCTGATGCAGGAAATCCATCATTGGAGCATTCCCAACAAATAACTATCCAGCCTCTATGGACCATTACAGATTAACAGAGTTGGAAGGGACCTTGTAGATCATCTAGTCCAACCCCCCACCCAAGCAAGAGACCCTACCCCAGTGATGGCTAACCTTTTTGCCATTGCATGCCAGGAGGAGGTGCAGGGGTGGGGTGGGGTAGTCGCACCTACACTTGGCCACACCCATAATTCTATGCACCCTGCCTCCATGCATGTGCGCGCACCCCCTGCTCCCCCCCCCGCTCCTGGCATGCGCTGGCCCGGTAGGCCCATTTTTCTCTCACCTGGCTCCAGAGCCTCTCTAGGAGTCTGGGGCGGGTGAAAACTACCTTCACCACCACCCCCGAGGCCCTCCGGAGGTCAAAAACGGCCTGTTTGTAAACTTCCGGTGGGCCCAGAAGGCCCAAAAATCAGCTGGCCGGTGCCATAGGTTTGCCATCACGACCCTACACCATTTCTGATAGATGGCAGTCCAGTCTCTTCTTGAAAGCGTTCAGTGATGAAGCTCCCACAACTTCCGAAGGCAACTTCTGTTCCATTGGTTGATTGTTCTCACTGTCAGAAAATTTCTTCTTATTTCCAGGTTGAATCTCTCCTTGATCAGTTTCCATCCATTATTCCTTGTCTGGCCTTCAGGTACTTTGGAAAATAGCTTGACCCCCTTCCTCTCTGTGGCAGCCCCTCAAATATTGGAAGACTGCTATCCTGTCTCCCCTGGTCCTTCTCTTCACTAGACTAGCCATGCCCAGTTCCTGCAACTGTTCATCATATGTTTTAGCCTCCAGTCCCTTATTGATTTTGGTTGTTCTTCTCTGCACTCTTTCTAGAGTCTCAACATCTTTTTTATAGTGTGATGACCAAAACTGTCTGCAGTATTCTAGGTGTGGTTTTACTAAGGCTTTATAGAGTGGTATTAATACCTCACTTGATCTTGATTGTATCCCTCTGCTAATGCAATTTAGGATTGCATTGGCTTCTTTGGCTGCCGCCTCACACTGTTAGCTCATATTTAACTGGTTGTCCACATCTAAGGCAGGGGTGTCAAACTCGATTTCTTTGAGGGCTGCATCGGGGTTATGTTTGACCTCAGGGGGCTGGGGTGGGCATGAACAGGGTGGGCGTGGCCAGCATGACATCACTTATGTCGGGGGTGTGTGCCTGTGGTGCCCCAAGAGCTCTACCAGGGAAAACGGGCTCCTGAGCTCTGTTTTCAGCTGCGACAGCCTCCTGCAACCCTCTGCCAGCAAAAATGGAGCTTGTGGGGGCGCACGGTGGGGGCACACACGGCCCTTGTAAGCTCCGATTTTGGCCTCTTGCAACCCCCTGCTAGTGAAAACGGAGTTTAGGTGGCAGAGGCACTGCAGGCCGGTCCTTCGCTATTTCTAGGGCAGCCCCGCGGGCCAGATCTAAGTACCACGCAGGCCGGATCTGGCCCTTGGGCCTTGAGTTTGACACCCGTGATCTAACAGAACTTACCACCTTTCCTATGCATGGTTTCCATTATCAAATAACCAGCAAATTCCTTCTAGCATTTGCCCAAAATCCAATTGCCTACGCTCTCAGATCACAAGTTCTAATCCTATCTTGTAAAGAAGTAAAGAGCGAGTAATTTTTTCCCCCCTCTTCTAATTAATTCTCTTTTAATTTGGCCCTTGACTGAAGCTATCTTTAGGCTAGTAATTCCACCTGCTGCACCGCCTCCCAACTTTTTTTTTTTTTTAAATGGAAATCACTCTGGCGTTCATTCACATACGACTGTGTAAATAAACAGTCCATTTAATGTTGAGCTGTGACATTCCATTAATCAATTTGGATTAATCAAAGGACTGCACATAAATTGGATACCATTAAATGGTTGTGATTGGAATGTAACTATTTACTCCAAATAATACCACAAAGACTGGAAATGGCACCTTTCAAAGGGATCAGTGCCATTTTTTCTTGTGGGAGAACCTTTCTAGGAATGCTGCTTCTGAGAAAGTGTCAGCGATAAGATTACCTGTACGTTTCGGAGTATAAGACCCACTCCCTTCCCCTTAAAAAGGGTGGAAATGTTGGTGTGTCTTATACACCGAATGCAGCCATTTTTGGCCTCCCAGAACCCCACCCTGCATGTCCCGTTTTCACCAAAAAACAAGCACATTTATTGCAAAAATGGGACTGCAGAGGGTTTGGGAGGCCTGCAGAGTGCTCCTGAGGCCTGGGGACGGCAAAAACACAACACGTGGGGGGTTTGGGAGGCCAAAAACAGGCCTGTTTTTTTGCCAAATAGGGGGCGTTTTTGCCCTCCTCAGCCCCCAGGAGCACTCTGCAGGACTCCCAAACACACTGCGCCCCCTGTTTTTGTGAAAAATGAGCTAGTTTTTGCAAAAAACGGCCCCATTTTTGACCTTCTAAATCTTCCATATGTCACATTTTTGCCCTCCCCAGCCCCCAGGAGCACTCTGTTGGTTTCCCAAATCCTCTGGACATCCCGTTTTGCGCAGAGGGTTTGAGAGGCCTACAGAGTGCTCCTGGGGGCTGGGGAGGGCAAAAACGTGACACGTCTTCGAAATCTTAGTGTGTCTTATACTCCAGTGTGTCTCATAGTCCAAAAAATACAGTAATTTATTGATTTCTAATATAACTGATTTCTTCCTAAATTTGCAGACATCTCAGGAAAGTTCTCTTCTCTCCTCTCCTCTCCTCTCCTCTCCTCTCCTCTTCTCTTTACTCAGGAATAAACTTTGTTTACAATGGAAGTGGGGTCTACTTCCTTGTAGCGATGTGTTTTGTAGCTATGTAACCTAGTTGGGAGGGGTATTTTGTGAAGCCACCAAAGGGCTCCTCTAAAAGTGTTCCTCAAAATAGCAAGGCACTGGGGTTCTTTCGAAGACTCCAAGGGTCTGCTTGAAGGTTCTCCTACGTAAATCACCCACATTTGTTGTTTTTTTTTTTATATAATCCCAGCAGAAATATCTTCTCTGCAATGGACACGTTTCCATGATGCAGGGTGACCCTCAAAGCATCTGCCCCAAGCTTTTCAGAAGATGCAGCATCTCGAAGCTTTAAGCCCGTGATGGTGAATCTATGGCACACATGCCAGGGATAGCACACAGAGCCCTCTCTGTGGGCACACGCGCCGTCTCCAGCTGCTCTTCACCAGTGCCAGAGCGCCAAAAATGCCCTGAAAAACAGCTTGAAAACCAGACCATTTTTCAGGCCACTTTCGGGCCTTTTTCCTGGGCCGATTTTGGGCCATTTTTTTGCCCTGAAAACAGCCTGGTTTTTTTTGCCATTTTCAGGCTGTTTTTTGGGGCATTTTCAGGCTGTTTTTCAGCCGTTTTTGGCCCATTTTCAGGCCGAAAAATGGCCCTGAAAACAGCCAAAAATGGCCTATAATGGCCCAAAAATGTCTTGAAAATGGCCAAAAAACCACCAAAAAACAGGCATGCACGTACTGGCTAGCTGGTCTTTGGGTTTTGGGGCTCCGGCGCATGCACATGCACACGTGTTCCAGTTTGGGCACTCAGTGCTGAAAAGATTTGCCATCACTGCTCTAAGCATTTGGTCAAGAGCAGACTTTTCACAAAGCATCCCCTCCAAACATCTCACCTACCCTTAGCATTTGCATCTGTAGCCCAAGACTCCGATGATTAAGTGCATTTATTGGGTTACGGACAACTGCAATTAATATTGTGTACTATTTTCAGCTTCTGCTTTGCCACCAGCAACATAACTTAATTTGTTTGTGCAATGGATCCTCCATTCCTCTTACCTCTCCCTTGTAGGAGGATCCATATTTCAGATCAAGCTGCAGCCAGCTTTATACAAAATGCATATGTCTTTGTGTGTGAAGAAGCAGCTAGGCAGAAGGTTATGGTTGTTATGTCACAAGTCAACCACCGTGTTGCAGGTTTAATATCAACCAGCTGCACAATCTGGCTCCACAGCCTCGATTGTTTTTTCCCAAGCCCCCACAATGTGAGTATTAATGCACACAACTTACGTGTCCTGTTCAGTGTGCTCCGAAAACCTTTTAGCTCTTGCTCAATGAAAAATCAGTTCCAATCGTCTGCTTGCGGTAAGAGCTTTGCGGCCTGCCTGCCTCACGCATTTCACCTTGTCTTTGTGTTCCATTTTTCCCATAATTGGTGGGTTGATTTTTTTGTGTCGCTGATTTTTGACAGGGAGGATGCCCTCCTGTTCTTCGACTCCACTGAAATGCTTTCAGGTTGTTACCGGAGGAGCTAAACATCTTGCCAGCCTTTTTGTATTTAAGATTTGGGAATTTTCACCAGCTGTAACATCAGATGCTGCCCTCCTCCTGGGTAAGGACTGACACAGGCAGTCCAAGCCATTTGGCTAGGAGTGCCTAGCATGTTGTATC
The DNA here is from genome assembly GCF_028640845.1 of Ahaetulla prasina. Lineage (NCBI taxonomy): Eukaryota > Metazoa > Chordata > Lepidosauria > Squamata > Colubridae > Ahaetulla > Ahaetulla prasina. Next base: position 18,736,075 of record NC_080548.1, read on the forward strand.
GACGTGATCCTTTTAATAAATCTCGCTGCTCTACTTAAAATCTGCAATTATTTCCTGCATGTTGGTGATTCCTCATTGATTTGACAGGCACATGTTGTTGTTGTTTTTTTTCTTGGGCATTTTGAAAAGCTTGTTTTTTAAAAAAATGTACACGAGACTTAGAAAGTAATTGTGCAAGATTGAAAAGAGTGATCCCCCCCCCTTGGGACTGACTTCCGATCTTAACTGAGCTATGTATTATTGACACAGCTTCCTTATTAGTCTCAGTTTTCTCTGTTTGTAAAATGGGAATAAACCTGTCCCAGGAGCTTAACGCAAATCCCTGAACGTCAGTTGCTAAAACAGATGCTCTGATTTGTACAATTGTACACAATGGGTCTTTTAACACTATAAAGATGGGTAGGGTTGGTGCAATGGAGTAGTTAAAGTGCTGGACTTGGACCACAGGGAAACTTCCTGAGTTCCTTTGGGCTGATTGCCATTTGTCAACCCAAGGTATTTTAGGCAAAAAATTGTAGGTAAAGTGCAATCTTTATTGCTTAGAACTCCTGAAGGGACGGGAGGTTACAAATGTCGAAAGTTAAAAGTCAGAATGTAAAGTTTGTAATGTGAAGAAATATGGCTTAGATTTCAGTTCTGGTAGAAAATAATATATAAATACCAAATGATGTACTAAATTATCTCAGATGGCGTATGTTTCATTTTAATTAGGTCTTCATGAGCCTGATTTCCATTGCGGCCTACAGTAGCCATTCTACACAAAGCTTCATACATACATGCACTGATCCGTTCTACATAAGGTTCAAGTCTCTTCTAGTCCTGCTATTCAAATCTTACCTTGAACTAGGATGTTTTTTGGGGAGAACAATGACAAAATTTGTCCACCATCCCAGCAATGATGACCCAGATGAGGAGCAGAGTCCCTGGGTTGAGGTATTAAAGAATTCCTCAATGATGACTCCTTTGAAAGATAAAATCAGCTAACCAGCTTTGGCAGACCATGGTTTATGACCATACAAAGTAAGGGCCCAGCCATTGCTACCTTTAGGCAACCATGGTTAGGCAAACTATGGCTTAGTGTGATAGATAGATAGATCCATTTTATAGTACAGTTTTTAATGTAAAGAGATAATATTCCTTTCTGTGTGATGACTTGTTTAGAAGGCAGAAAAAATGTTAATTGTTTTCCATTTTGCAGGAAAACAATTTTGAGGAAAGGAATCGTTGTATTGTTGGCTTTGCCTGTAAGAGGTCAGGAACGTCAGCAGAGATTGGGGAAAAATTTGGCACACGAGACCAAAATTCTGCTTGATCAATTTCACACGATTAGATTGTTCAGCTTCTGTAACCACATCCGTCAATCTGCTTATCCGTCTGGAAGAAAATCATAGGCAACTTACTTCTTGCATTGGGTCTTGCAAAAGACTCGGCCTTTTAAAGAGTTTTGGAATATTGGTATGTTCAGAACTGGGTAGTGTGGCTGGGAGGCCACCAAGATATCTCAAGAACATCAAGTCCATTAGGAAGTTGAAAACCATTCTGGAAAAACACATAGCTAGACATACTTTCCTAGGCCTGCTCACACACCACCCTTCCCCATAAGCGTCCATCTATAATCACCAAGAGTTGAGTGCAACTCAAAGGAAACTATTTCTATATTACATTCTGAATTCGGTGGAGTCCTTGGTACTCTTAAGCTTATCTGTTTGCTTGCAAACATTTCATTACCTGACTATGTAACATCATTGGTGCTAAAGAGTATAGGGTTTGCTCCCTATTTACAGTCTATACCAGTGTTGGTGAACCTTTTTCTCACCGAGTGCTGAACGGGTCCGTGCTTTGTGCACTTTGCACACGTGTGTGCAATCCGTGCTAACACGTGGCTCTTTCCACATGTGCTGCACACGCAACCGCACCACCTGCGCATGCGCACCAATTTCACGCATGTGCCCCACTGTGCATGAACGCCATCTGTGCATGCGCGCGATGCGCATCAGTACTCTGGTGCGCATGCACAAATGCGTGTGCATGTGCAGGAGAGGTCCGAAGACCAGCTGGGTCCCCTGAATTCTGTTCATGCGCATCGGAGACCCAAACACCAGCTGGGGCGTGCGTGCATGCACAGCTGCAGGTGAGTTGGGCGACAGCTCACGTGCCCAGAAAATAATAGAACAGAATAGAATAAAATTCTTTATTGGCCAAATGTGATTGTACACAGAAGGAATTTGTCTTGGTGCATATGCTCTCAGTGTACATAAAAGAAAAGATACGTTCATCAAGGTACGACACTTAATGATGGTCATAGGGTACAAATTTAACACTTAATAATACAACACTTAATGATAGTCATAGGCTACAAATAAGCAATCAAGAAACAATCAATATCAATATAAATCATAAGGATTACCAGCAACAAAGTTACAGTCATACAGTCATAAGTGGTAGGAGATGGGTGATGGGAACGATGAGAAGATTAATAGTAGTGCAGATTTAGTAAATAGTTTGACAGTGTTGAGGGACTTATTTGTTTAGCAGAGTGATGGTGTTTGAGAAAAAACTGTTCTTGCGTCTAATTGTTCTGGTGTGCAGGGCTCTATAGCGTCGTTTTGAGGGTAGGAGTTGAAACAGTTTATGTCCAGGATGTGACGGGTCTGTAGATATTTTCTCAGCCCTCTTTTTGACTCGTGCAGTATACAGGCCCTCAATGGAAGGTAGGCTGGTAACCATTGTTTTTTCTGCAGTTCTAATCATCCTCTGAAGTCTGTGTCTGTCTTGTTGGGTTGCAGAACCGAACCAGACAGTTATAGAGGTGCAAATGACAGACTCAATAATTCCTCTGTAGAACTGGATCAGCAGCTCCTTGGGCAGTTTGAGCTTTCTGAGTTGGCGCAGAAAGAACATTCTTTGCTGTCCTTTTTTGATGATGGCTCTGCGTGCCACTTTTGGCACGCGTGCCATCGATTCGCCATCATGGGTCTATATACGTAGTAGCTTGCCCTGCCAGTGTTGGTGAGGGTGTGATTTTCTTCTTGGTCTTTCCTTGATTGGGTATTGTTTTCTGCTTGATTGGTCTGGTGCTAATCTCTGCTTATCTGGGTGCAGGCTGCTGGAGACATGTGTTCCGATTTTTCGTTTCCTTTTTAAGCTCTTTTTATTGTCTCTCTTTGTAGTGTGTAAGTGTGGATTATTTCTGTGGCTTCTTTGTCTGAATGCTGAGCTTCCAGGAATTCTCTAGTATTTTTGGCTTTGGCTTGATCAAGAATGCTTTAGTTTCCCAGTTGAAACTACATGTTTTTGTGAGATTAAGTTCATTGTGTCTTCTGACTGCTAGTCAGTGTTCATGGCTACACTTTGCTAATCTTCTACCTCTCTGTCCTACACCAGGGGACAAATATACCTACCGCCCACTTTTGTATCTCTGTTAGTAGTAAAATTTTCAAACCGCCCACTGGTTCCACAGTAATGCGCCGTATATCGTCGTCTGTGTATGCCTCTTGCGCATCGTGGATTGGTTGGGGGGGTGCCACCGGCTACCAGCTCTGCTTGTCTGTTACAGCTGGATGGTGTGGGGGGAGATGCGCGAGCTATTCTGGGACGAGGCTCTTTTGTTTGCGGTAGCACTATAGCGCCATTTAGTTTCACTTACGTTAAGTGAACTAAACTTATGTGCGGGCGATACAAATAGTATATTTTCAGAAATTTAAATTGTCACGGGGAATTTTATGAAAACCTAATGAACGTTTTTAAATAATGCTATGAAATTTTTTTAAAAAGTCAATTAAATTAAAAAAAAAGGAAAGTACTTCAGTATCGGACAAAACCCCTACTGCCCACCATGAAAGCTGGAACTCCCACTAGTGGGCGGTAGGAACCAGGTTGACTACCACTGTCCTACACAGTGGCTATTACCATCCTTACACTGTTGTTATGCGTCCTGTTGTAGGTGACTCTCTTCTATTGGAATTCTGAATTTTCCCATTCATTAGTGTATCTTCGTTCCCCTGAATGCTGAGCTTTGATCTATCAATTGGCATGAATTGGGATGCCCTTTACACTTGTTTGTCTAAACCTTGGGGTTCTTCAAGTTTGCTGAGAAACATGCTGAGGACTGTAAGAAAGAAATGTGCTATAAGTCAAGGCTGAGGAACTCTGGGAGTTGAAGTCCACAAGTCTTAAAGGGGCCAAGGTTGGAGACCCCTGCTATAGGTGGTTTGGCTGCAAAAGAATTGCATTTCTACCTTCTCTATTGGAAACCAAAGAAAAACATGACTGGCTAGGGAATTCTGTGAGTTGAAGTTATAGGAAGTTAGCACCCTCCCCTCCCCCAGAAGAATGAAATATTTTAGGAAATATTAAAAGGGCAGAATGCTTCCCCTAAAAGAGAGGCAGAAACTCAGCCCTCTCACCTTTGACAATGGGCCATTAAGGCCTGAGCCAGTCCATTCTACATAACAAAGATCTACCTCCTTCAGGCAGAGCCATTTAATTGCCCTTCATTGCATCACCCAACAAGATTCAACCAAACTTAGCACACAGACAACCTACAAAGCTAGCCATGACCTCTGACAGAAACCAATCATGATACTCTTCCTATGCCCCAGGAAGTTCAAAGCCAGACAGGGTATAAAACTCAGGGACCCTCAATATCTCTTCCCTTTTATCATCCAAGATCCCCAAGGAATGTGATCAGGGGTGAAATCCAGCAGGTTCTGACAGGTTCTGGAGAACCGGTAGCAGAAATTTTGAGCAGTTTGGAAAACTGGTAATGGAAATTTTAAGCAGTTTGGAGAACCGGTAGCGAAAATTTTGAGTAGTTCAGAGAACTCGCAAATACCACCTCTGGCTGGCCCCAGAGTGGGATGGGAATGGAGATTTAGCAATATCCTTTCCCCAGGAGTGGGGGGGGGATTTTGCAATATCCTTCCCCCAGGAGTGGGGAGGGAATGGAAATTTTGCAATATCCTTTCCCCAGGAGTTGGGTGGGAATGGAGATTTTGCAGCATCCTTCCCCTGCCACACCCACCAAGCCACACCACACCAAACCACGCCCACCAAGCCACACCCACAGAACTCGTAGTAAAAAAAATTGGATTTCACTACTGCATGTGATCCTGTTCATCAATAAACCTTCTTTCCAAGCAACTTCCATGAATCCGGTGTCTTTTTCCCCATTTGGAACTGAACCTAGAAGGATATTTCTTCCAAAACAGTTCACAGGTCTTAAAGTTGCCAAGGTTGGACGCCCTGACTTAAAGAGTCTATTTAACTAAGACAAAAATAATCTTTCTCTGGGCCTCTGTGCAGGTTTTCAAACCAGGTTCTTGTTGTCCTTGACTTGCTCCTTCTTCAGGTGGGGGCTTACCAGGTTCCCAAAGCTGGGGGGCGGGGGGAGGAATAAGGAAAAGGGGAGCTTGCTGATATTGTAAAGCTCAGGTGTTGATTTTTTTCCCTCTGCTGCAGCTCCCCTCCTGAGCCAGGACTCTCCTAGGCAGTGAAGGCGGTAGATCAATATAAAGCTTGTGAAGAAGGAAGATTCAGGCCTTTGGGGAGCATCAGTCTTGGTAATTAGAAGCTGTATGGAGCTGCTACAGACCTGACATCTATGCCAAGTAAATAGTACACGGAAGATAGTCCCTGTTTAATATTTAAAGAGTGGCTAATGTTGAGAAAGCAGCTGCTTTTCTAGACACTCCAAAATACGACCAACAGAATGAGAGAGTTGGGAGGGGAGGTCTTCTAGTCCAGGGGTCTCCAACCATGGCAACTTTAAACCTGGTGGACTTCAACTCCCAGAATACTGGGAGTTGAAGTCCTCCAGGCTTAAAGTTGCCAAGGTTGGAGACCCCTGTTCTAGTCCAACCCACTGCTCAAGCAGGAGACTTCTACTATGTCCATGATAGTGAACCTATGGCACGTGTGCCACAGGTGGCACACAGGGCCCTCTCTGTGGGCATGCCAGCTGTCACTGTCCATCACACATGCGTGCGTGCCTCCCACCGGCCAGCTGGTCTTCGGGTCCCTGCCGCACATGCATGCGGGGGCGGGGCGCATTCAGGGGTGCGTGCGTGTATGCTCTGGGGGCAGGACGCATGCACAGGGGGTACTCACATTGCATTTTGGGGGTTTGCGCAGGATGTGGGGGGGCATGCTCGGGGAATGCGCACACATGTGCAGGAGTGGATCATATGTGCGGAGGGCGGGGGATGCTCGCATTGCATTTTGAGGGTTTGGGCAGACGTGTGTACATTCTATCCCGGGCACATGCACTTTGTGCACTCAGCACCAAAAAGGTTAGCCATCACTGTACTATGTCATACAAATGGCTGTCTAATCTCCACAACTATACCCACAACTTCTGGAGGGAGGCCATTCTACTGGTTAATCGTTTACATTCTTAGGAAGTTTCTTGTTGTGCCTCGTCCTCCCTCCTCTCCTTAGCCGGGCCCCTCCCATCTCCTCCTGGGCCTGCTATCAGACTTCGAGTTTGATAATGAAGATGAATGGCCTGTCATGCCTACAGCCCCCGGCATGCCCGGACAGGATGTCAGGAATGAACAAACAAACCTCACTCATACGGCGTGTGTTCCTTTGGCTCAGCCATCAGAGGAAGTCAGCCACGGATTGGAATTACTCGGGCCTACTCCTTCTGACCCCTCCCTTTCTCAAACAGCAGAAGACAATTCAAAGTGGGAGGATCCTCGCTTCCGGAGATCTGAGAGGCGAGGCCAGCAGAAGGAAGGGAGGGGCATAAATGCTGAGTCATGGAGCCACACTCGACAGCCTATATAAAGGACCTGCTTGAGTCAAGCAACTTTGAGTCAAGCAAAGTCTCATTTAGTTTGCTGAAGTCACAACTTGGACTCCTGCCTGCCCTGAGAAAGCTCGGAAGAATTTGGCAAAGCTGCAGAGGCTTTGTTGCCACGCCTGATACGGACTTCCTAGACCCGGTCGTCGGAGTGGGGGTGGGACACGACATTTCTCCTTATTTCTGGATTGGTTTTCTTCTTGACTAGTTTCCATCCGTTGCTTCTTGTCTTGCCTTCAGGTGCTTTGGAGAATAGGTGGACCCCCTCTTCTCTGTGTCAGCCCCTGAAATACTGGAATCTGTCCCTGTAGTCCTCCTTTTCGTTAAGGATAGAGATGCTCAGCTCCAGAGGTGGGTTTCAGCAGGTTCTGACAAGTTCTGGAGAACCAGTAGTGGAAATTTTGAGTAATTTGGAGAACTGGTAAATGCCACCTCTGACTGGTGCCGCCCCCATCTATTCTCTGCCTCCTGAGTCCCAGCTGATCGGAAGGAAATGGGAATTTTGCAATAACCTTCCCCTGGAGTGGGAAGGAAATGGAGATTTTACAGTATCCTTCCCCTGGAGTGGGAAGAAAGTGGAGATTTTACAGTATCCTTCCCCTGCCACACCCACCAAGCCATGCCCACCAAGCCATGCCATGCCCACCAAGACACGCCCACAGAACCGGTAGTAATTTTTTTTTAATCCCACCACTTCTCAGCTCCACAGCACTGCTGGGTGGGAGGGAAAGGGAGACCCTTCTCTCCCCCACCTACCAGACTAGGTACTCACTATTAACTCTTGAGTGTTCAGTTACAGAAGGGACTCCGAAGGGATGGTGGCTCCTGGTGTGCTGGAACAGCAATGTAGGTTTGCGATAATGCCGATGTACGACTGCCGATCTAGACCACACAACCCCCCTTTGAAATGTGTGGTTTCTCATTTTTATATATGATACCCATAGCGCAATTATTATTTGCACAAAGATGGAAAGATTTGGCACAACCTACTGTGGAGCAATGGTTGGCGAAGATGTGGAACTGGTTGAGATGGTCCAATGGAGTTCTTTGAACAGAGAAAAGACAATTTCCACATTTATTGCTGATTGAAATCCCTCTTATCTCAGTGGTTCTCAACCTGTGGTCCTCAGACCCTTGGGGTTCCCGTGATGTAGCCACAGGGGGTCCGTGAAGGCTTGGAAAAAATGTTGTGATTTAAATCTTAAGTCTTGGCCACAAAACATATTTAAAGGGAGTCGGTTGTGAAGAAATGGTTGAGAACCACTCATTATCTTACAGAATTTTTGTGCGAAACAGAAGAACACGAAGGTATGATTTATGGTTTGGATGATTAAACAGGCCAGATTACAGAAAGAGTAGAATTATGTTGTAAGCACAGAGCAAGAGGTAAATTTATAATTGTCCTTATGACGATTGTAATGAAGATGGGAAGCTACTCTTTGTCCCTTCGTTCTTTCTTTGCTCTTGCACTTTTAGTTCTTATTCATTTTTTTTCCTTTTTCTTGCTCTGCATTAGTTCTCATTAGTTCCTATTTTTCTATTTTTCTATAAAATTGTATAATTTATGGTTTCTCCTGAAGTGGAAGCAGAATGCAGGAATGCACGAAAAGAGCAAACGTCTATTATGATTTCATTTGGACATAGTTAGCAACATTGTTGGCACACATACTGCTTCCACCTGAGTGCTATTTTCATGAACCGCGTAGGTCAGAGGTCGGCTCTCTAAGGAGATCCTCCACTTGTAACTCTCAGCCTCCTTTTTTTTATAGGCCCCTGGAAAATCCTAAGGTTATGCTGTTGTTATTTAGCAACAAAACGCAAAAACAAAGGTAGTCCTCAACATACAACCTCACTTGGGACCAAACTTTCTGTTGTTAAGCAAGGTGCTTGTTAACTCAGCCATGTCCGATGTGTGAGCTTTTTTGCCTTGGTTGTTAAGTGCAGCTGTTAAGTGAATTGCACGGTCTTTAAGCGAATGTTTTGCAAATGGCGATCACTTAACTCCAGGACACTTTTTTAAAAAAAAAAATATTTGAATTTATATCCCGCCCTTCTCCGAAGACTCAGGGCGGCTTACATTGTGTAAGGCAATAGTTTCATCCATTTGTATATTATATACAAAGTCAACTTGTATTGCCCCCCCCAACAATCTGGGTCCTCATTTTACCTACCTTATAAAGGATGGAAGGCTGAGTCAACCTTAGGCCTGGTGGGACTCGAACCTGCAGTAATTGTAATTGCAGGCAGCTGTGTTAATAACAGACTGCATTAGCCTGTTGAGCCACAAGATCAGTGATATATGCCGGTTGCCAAGTGCCTGGATTTTGATCACGTGACCATGGGGATGCTGCAGTGATTGCAAGTGTGAGGCCGTGGTAACTTCAAATGGTCACTAAACGAATGGTTGTGTGTTGAGGGCTACCGGTAGCTCCATTACTTCATGGACTTCAAATGGATTTAATGCATCTATTTTATTTTCAAGAAATCGTTCGACGATCCTTCACAATGATCCTCTGTGGCTCTTTGAGGTTGCAAGCCTCCTGCTTGATAGAAATGGGCCTCTGTTACCAAAGGATGGGCCAACTCAATGTAACCATAATGTCTTTGGTGGATTTTCATGCCATAAAAGCACCTGCACCTGCTCTGTAAGATGATACTGCTGTGCAGGGGCGAGGATAACAACTGTTTGCACAGATTGGCCATTTGTGAAGCAGAACCTGGTGAAATCCAATTTTTTTTATTATTGGTTCTGTGGGCGTGGCTTGGTGGGCGTGGCTTGGTGGGCGTGGCTTGGTAGGCGTGGCAGGGGAAGGATACTGCAAAATGTCCATTCCCTCCCCACTCCTGGGGGAAGAATATTGCAAAATGTCCATTCCCTCCCTACTCTTGAGGGAAGGATGTTGCAAAATCTCCATTCCCACCCCACTCCAGGACAAGGATACTGCAAAATCCCCATTCCCTCCCCACTCCTGGGGGAAGAATATTGCAAAATCCCCATTCCCTCCCCACTCCTGAGGGAAGGATGTTTCAAAATCTCCATTCCCACCCCACTCCAGGACAAGGATACTGCAAAATTCTCATTCCCTCCCCACTCCTGGGGGAAGAATATTGCAAAATCTCCATTCCACCCCACTCCTGAGGGAAGAATATTGCAAAATCCCCATTCCCTCCCCACTCCTGGGGGAAGAATATTGCAAAATCCCCATTCCCTCTCCACTCCTGAGGGAAGAATATTGCAAAATCTCCATTCCCTCCCCACTCCTGGGGGAAGAATATTGCAAAATGTCCATTCCCACACCACTCCTGGGGGAAGAATATTGCAAAATCCCCATTCCCTCCCCACTCCTGAGGGAAGAATATTGCAAAATCCCCATTCCCTCCCCACTCCTGGGGGAAGAATATTGCAAAATCCCCATTCCCTCTCCACTCCTGAGGGAAGAATATTGCAAAATCTCCATTCCCTCCCCACTCCTGGGGGAAGAATATTGCAAAATGTTCATTCCCACACCACTCCTGGGGGAAGAATATTGCAAAATCCCCATTCCCTCCCCATTCCTGAAGGAAGGATGTTGCAAAATCTCCATTCCCACCCCACTCTGGGGCCAGCCAGCGGTGGTATTTGCCGATTCTCCAGACTACTCGGAATTTCTGCTACCGGTTTTCCAGAACCTGTCACAATTTCACCCCTAGTTCTATCCCTGAAATAATAATCCACATGAATGCTAATTGCCGTCTGGAGTTGTGGGTAGTCCATTACTGGAAGATTTCAAAAATAAACTGGACAACCATTTGACAGGATGGTATAAAGCATGGATGGTGAACCTTTTCGGCACTGAGTGCCCAAAGTGGAACGCGCCTGTGTGTGTGTGTGTGCATGTGCGCACGGCGGAGCACTGGAAACCTGAAAACCAGCTGGCCAGCGTGCCTGTTTTTTGGCCATTTTTGGACATTTGGGGGGCCGTTTTGAGTCTGTTTTTCGGACTATTTTCAGGGCATTTTTTGGGCCATTTTCAGGCCATTTTCTGGTGCTCCAGCACCTGCAAAGACCAGCTGGCTGGCATGCATGTGAAAGGCAGGAAAATGGGGAAGGGGATTTTCCTGCCTGTCGTCCATTCCTCAATCTCAGCAAAGAGTAAGGGAAGGATGGTAGGCAGGAATAGTCCTCTCCCCATTTCCCTGCCATTCACGACAAGGAGTGGCTGGGAGGGGAGGGTCCAATGAGGAGCCCCTTGATGTGAGTTGGCTACACCCACCCAGTCACATGACCTCCCCCCAACAAGCCACGCCCACAGAACCGGGTAGGGGAAATTTCTTAATTTCACCCCGTAGAAAGTGATCCTAACCTTCCAAATGGGAAATTGTAGAAAGGTTTACCTAACCTTAAACCCATCTTTGGCTATTTTTTGATCAGACTTGGAGGAAAATTGTATGTATATTTGTCTGACTTGCGTACAGCTCTGTGGAAAAGGCATAGTAATGGGTAAGCATTTCTGTTAACAGCTGGAGATCACCTTGAGCCCTGAGGCACGTAGGATGGATAGCTCCCATATTTTTTTTAGCTCTGCTTTACAACTGCAGCTGCTATTTTTCACGGAAATGTTTGATCGCTCCAAATTAATGAGTTATTTGTTCACCGTGTTCTCTTCCCCTTTAGGCCATCAGTTCTACAGGTTGCTGCTGTGAAGAAAACGCTTGCCGTTCTAGCGCTGGTACCTTGCCGGGAAGGGGTGAGAGAGTTTGCTGGGGTTGGTAGTGACTTTCCCTGTGGTTTCTAATCTTGGCCAAGGTCTTAAATTGAGGAAGGGAGAAAGCAATAGAGTTCTGAGGGCAGCGCTGGGCGGAGGACAGATTCCAGGGAAATTCCCATTAGCCTGTTATGTGAGATGTTAAATAGGAGACGCGCCGTCAGATTGTTGTTAGATTTTTGTTAGCTGCAAAGTCGTGTCCGACCCATTGCGACCCCATGGACAATGTTCCTCCAGGCGTTCCTTTCCTCTACCATCCTCTGGAATCATTTAAGCTCATGCCTACTACTTCAGTGACTCCATCCAGCCACCTCGTTCTCCGTCGTCCCCTTCCTCTTTTGCCCTCAATCTTTCCCAGCATTAGGCTCTTCTCCAGTGAGTCCTTCCTTCTCATTAGGTGGCCAAAGGATTTGACTTTCATCTTCAGGATCTGCCTTTCTAAAGAGCAGTCAGGGTTGATCTCCTCTAGGACTGACCGGTTGGATCGCTTTGCAGTCCAAGGGACTCGCAGGAGTCTTCTCCAGCACCAGAGTTCAAAGGCCTCAATTCTTTGGTGCTCAGCCTTTCTTATGGTCCAACTTTCACAGCCATACATTGCAACTGGGAATACCATAGCTCTGACTATATGCACTTCTGTATATATTTTTGTATATATTTTATATATTTTTAAATATATTTTTATGTATTTTATATATATTTATATATTTTTGTATGTATTTTGTGTATGTGTGTTTGTGTGTGTGTGTGTGTATTTTGTCAGTGGTTGACTTGGAAAGAGAAGGAAGAAATATTTTAAAGCTTTTGACACAATATGAGACATTTTAAAGCAGGATTTCTTCACCTGGAGAACTTGAAGATGTGTGAACTTCAACTCCCAGAATTCCCCAGCCAGCATGTTATAATTAGCATATTATTCGAGCTAGTGGGAATTCTGGGAGTTGAAGTCCACACATCTTCAGGTGGAGAAACACTGTGCTAAAGAAACTGAGTCTTTCATTGGTTGAATCGATCTAGAATTTTTAATCATCGCCTCTTCTCTGAGATCCAGTCAGCTAATTTTAGATTCGGGACTAAACCTCTGGGTTTATCCACATCTCTTTCGATAATGATGAGCTCAGGATTTCTCAGAAGAGTTCCTCTAACTGGGCCACTGGCCCTATATGTGGACTGTACTCTCCTGGTTTTGTTCTGATTACCGCCAAATGACTTCAAGGGCCTTGGTAATTAACAGCAAGGTGTCCCAGATTTTATATTTTGGATGTTGGAGGAAAGAGGGACGGATATAGAGAAATTAATTTGCTTATAAACCGAAAACACAATGTTTCATAATTTGTAAGCCATTTTGGGAGGTAGGACACTTGAAAAGTAGGGTAGGTGCATCTAAGTAGGTAAACACACTAAACAGGTAATTGTTCTAATAGGTTTTTATAAACAACTCAAGGCTAATACTAATACTTAATCCTCCCTCCTCCTCCTATTTTTCCCTCAACAACAACCTTGTGAGATGGGTCCAAAAGCCATCCTCTTAACTTTCGTGACTAAGACGGGACTAGAACTCTCAGTCACCTGGTTTCTAGCCTGTCGCCTTAACCAGTAGACCAAACTGGCTCTCATTTGTTAATTGATAGCATAATCTATCTCACAGGTAACCTGCATCTTCCCCCTCACTTCAATCTAAATGCTACATCAGTCAGGGCATTCTATGCACCTGATGTAGAGACCTGCAGCTGATGAAAGCTTACGCTGCAGTTAGTTGGAAGAAGTGCTGTCAAGAGTCCTGCTGATTTTTTGTCACCATGGACTGTCAGGTACAAGAAACCAGGAGCCAGGATGGAATTCAAAAACACTGCAATTTTATTCCTTGCAACCCATACACAAGAATCTGATCTACTAATCATCTCCATTTAATGACCCCATAATCCCATGCGGGGTGGAATCTAGGCAACTGAATGGAACTGAGTGTTTACTGGCCTGATGCCTTTCTTGTCGCCAATGCAGAGTTATATTCAGCAGATATATTCTCAACGTGCCCAGAGAGAGAAATACCTGCCTCTACCTAGGATCGAAGTCACAGCCTCCTGATTTTGAGGCGAGAGCTCCACATCTTGGCCACCCGACTACTCAAGAATCTGGTCTACTAATGGTCAATGCAAATTGGTGCCAAATAAGAGTCAATGGGACTTCAAGAGCGGCTGGGTTTAGGTCTCTTGGGGTTGTAGGGACTCCAGACTGATAATGTGTTTGACCCCACCCTCAGGTTCAGCCTGGTCACCCACTGCACTAACATGTATCCCCCAGTGGGGAAATTTAAAATTGGTTACTACCCGTTCTGTGGGTGTGGTTTGGTGGTGGTGGGGTAATGTGACTGGGTGGGAGTGGCCAACTTTTTTTTTTTACTTTTAAAAGCATTTTCTTCGGCCGAAGAGGTTGTAGAAAAAAAATGTTTTGATGATCCCAGCTGAGCTGCGCAATCATCAGAGGCTTTTTTTTTTACTTTTAAAAGCATTTTTTCAGCGGAAGAAAAAATGCTTTTAAAAGTAAAAAACAACAACAACCCGCTGATGATCACGTGGCTCAGCTGGGCATGTGGGGGGAAGGGATTTTTGTTACTGGTTCTCCCAACCACTTCTGCCATCGCTACCGGATCTGGAGGTCCTGACCGAACCGGGAGCATTTCACCCTTGCACTGCACTAACGTGTCTCTTGTCTTACCGTGTCTCCATATCTGTGGTTAACGCTGCATGAGAATTCTTCTGATCTAGGCATCATCGAGGCATTTGGTGTCTAGTAGGATATCTAATCCAACTCCGTATTTCATGGAAGAGCTTCAGAGTACAGAACATCCCTAGGGGAAGCTTTCCAGACCCTGTTTGTCCAAAGCAATTGGCGCCTTTGTCAAACAGCCCTTTCTCCCAATATGTTTCTCTAATGTTTAGTCTAAGTCCATCTGTAGCTTCAGATAAATCAAGTCCCACTCTCGGGGAGCAGCCAGGAACGATATTTTTTTTTTAAAAAAAACTACCTTTGAAGTTGACAGTCCTTCAAGTATTTGTCCTCTACTGTCAACTCTATCTCCGTGGGTTAGCTCTGAATGCCTGTTAATTCTGCCTGTTAAAGGAAAGAGCAGGAGGTGGCCATACTAGAAATAGACGCTGGTCTGGTCTTAATTAGTTTATTTCAAGTTCGCATCTCTGCAGTCGGCAAAGGAGTCAGGTTTGAAAGCAGGAGGCTGGTTTTACAGCACCTGGCTGCCATCCAGCACGACTCAGATCTGCTGAATGGTGTTAATTATCACTTTGGTTGACAAAAGGGCGTGTGCACACACACACCTCTGTGTGTGTGTGTGTGTGTGTGTGTGTGTGTGTGTGTGTGTGTGTAGTGCTATTCAGCGGATTCTGACAGGTTCTGGAGAACCAGCAGTGGAAATTTTGAGTAGTTCGGAGAAGCCGGGAGCGGAAATTTTGAGTAGTTCGGAGAACTGGCAAATACCACTTCTGGCTGGCCCCAGGAATGGGGAGGGAGGGAATGGGGATTTTGCAATATCCTTCTCCTGGAGTGGGGAGGGAATGGGGATTTTACAGTACCCTTCCCTTGGAGTGGGGTGGGAATGGGAATTTTGCAGTATCCTTCCCCTGCCATGCCAACCAAGCCACACTCATCAAGCCATGCCCACAGAACTGGTAGTAAAAAAAAATAAATTCCACCTCTGGTGTGTGTATATGTACACACACACACAAAACATAGAACACACACACACACACACACAAACACACACATTTACACACACACACACACACACACACTGAAATGCGGCACAGAACTGAGCCATCTTCTTTTCCCTGCCAATGTTGGAAGGTCTTCCATTAAGCCACTGATCTTTTCTTGGCTTGTAAACTATTCTGTTGGGTTTGCTCTGATCCAGAGGAGATCCAATTCTACCACCTTTTCCCGAGCTGTAGGAATGAAAAAACATCCTTCTGCATCCTTAGCCTCGGAATGGGAACAGAATAGTCAGTCTGCCGTGCTTACAGCTAGTAGGATTTTGTCCTTATTGTTGTGACCCAGGCCCAAGTAGGTATTATTAGATGCAATAAGTTCAAAAACAAACAGACTTTATTAGAACAGCTGAGAATTAACTCATTCTCAGCATAGTCCAAACTAAATCAAAGCAAATTGTTCATAACACAATTCTTCGGTCTTATCACCAACCTTGGTATAATTAGACAAACTGCCAAAGGTTTTTCTTGGCAAAAGTTTAAAAGCAGAAAATTACGACAAGAAATAATTGCAGCAAGACAAGGAGCAAGTCTATCAATGTTGTTTTCCAACAAAGAGCCCAAACGTTCTTGTCTTTTAAGCGTTATGGGAGGGGCCAATCATCTCTTGGCCCTACTCCTGAGTCGTCCTCTTTGCTTGAGCTGCTCTTGCCTTCTGGCAGCTCTTCTCATGCATGCATTAGGAACAGGCTCCTCCTGTTCCTCTGCCTCACTACTGTCAGCCTCTGGAGGCTCTGGAATCTGCACATCACTCCCCGATGGCTCTGGCCCCACCTCTTCCTCCGACGCAGAGCCCTCATCCGGGCCTTCCCCAGCTCCAGCTTCTTCCTCCGCCTCATTGCTTTCCGACTCCGTTGCCAGCTCCGCAGGCTGCTGGCGGACCACAACACATGCCTTTAAATAAAGTTGGTGAGTTGGAAACGGGGCTGACAGACTTCTGATTTTTATCTTATTTTATTTTTGCTACCGTAGACTAACACAAATTTCCTACCACCCCCTGGAAAGGTAATGGAATATGGGAACTTCCATTGCGTTTCTTTCTTTCTTTCTTTCTTTTATTTATTTATTTACATTTATATCCCGCCCTTCTCCGAAGACTCAGAGTGTATTGCTTACACTATGTTAGCAATAGTCTTCATTCTATTTGTATATTTATATACAAAGTCAACTTATTGCCCCCAACAATCTGGGTCCTCATTTTACCTACCTTATAAAGGATGGAAGGCTGAGTCAACCTTGGGCCTAGTGGGACTAGAACCTGCAGTAATTGCAGGCAGCTGCTGTTAATAACAGACTGACTTACCAGTCTGAGCCACAGAGGCCCCTTTGCTTGGCCATTGTTGATTGACATGAACGTCTGTGAACAATAGATCATGCCAGGGAGACACGGAGGACAATAGCCCATTTGTGCTTCATTTTTGCTTGATATTCGACCCTTCCGTTGTCTTCTGACGCCCTTCTCCTTCTCTACATGGGCACATACACTTCTAAAAGCTTTTTGCTGCCCCAGAAACAAAATACAGGCAGTCCTCAACGTACGACCAAAATGGAGCCCAAAATTTATGTTGCCCATTGAGAAATTTATTAAGTGAGTTTTGCCTCATTTTACAACTTTTCTTGCCTCATTTGTTAAGTGAATCACTGCAGTTAGGAACCCGGTTGTTAAGTGAAGCTGGCTTCCCCATTGACTTTGCAAAAGGGAATCACGCGACCCTGGGACACTGCAACCATCATAAATAGGAGTCAGTTGTACCAAGCATCCGAACGTAAATCATGTGATCATGGGGATGCTGTAACGGTCATAAGTATGAAAAATGGTCATAAGTCACTCTTTTCACTGCCATTGTAACTTTGAATGGTCACTAAATGAACTTTTGTAAGTTGAGGACACCCTGTATGGGTTCCAACTTACGAAGCTCCAATGGTGCAAAACTATCACACCATTGTCAGGGTTCCAAGGAACACCCCCAACGAAATAAAGCTCTGAAACTTGAGGGGTTCCTCAAAGTTCCAATTTATTAGAGATGTCATGTTGGCACAGCTGGGAAAACCCGAAACTGAAACCTTCCAGGTTTTCCACACCCAGTTGACAGTTCATAGCCCTGCCCCACACCCATAAGTTCATCACATTGTCCAATCAACTCTTCACACTCAATTGGATATAATCTTCAGGCAGTCTACATCAGACACAGGCAAAAGTCCTTGAATACGGAATGTTGTTATGACTAACTTTCTACCGCTCCAACAACAACCCCCTCCCAACTTCCCCAGCTAAAATATGTGGCAGTTAAGAAGCAAAAAGAAAATTGCCTTCCAAAACTGACAACCATATTTAACTAAGTCAGTTAAAGCCCAAGCAGCTGCATTTCCTCAACATGCTCAGCTCAGATCGATTTATCCTTGGTTAGCTTTTGGCTGGCTTAGTCTAGTGCAGGGGTCAGCAACCTGCGGCTCTGGAGCCGCATGTGGCTCTTTCACCCCTCTGCTGCGGCTCCCTGTCACTCAAAATATGCATCACAACTGCCAATGTGGGACACCTGCCAGCACATGATTTATTGAGCTGTTCAACCCCATGGTAGGCCAACCATGGATAAATCCAAGAAAAGAAAAGTTTCAGAAGAAAACAGAATGTTTAATTCAACTACATATGCTAGTTTTGTGGCTGCTCAAGAAATAGTCAGGCACGGGAAAGGTTTTGTGACTCCCAGTGTTTTCTTTTCTATGGGAAATGGGCCCAAATGGCTCTGAGTGTTTAAAGTTGTAGACCCATGGCCTAGTGTGTGAACCTAGGCCTGTTGTTGATGAGTTTACAGGTCGACACGTTGTGCAAATCTAGTAAAAAAGAGAATATAAGCTATCCTATAAGAAAGGCAGGTGAGTTTATAGAAAACATGCTTTTAAAGAGTTCTGACGATCCCAGCTGAGTTGCCTGATGGCTACAACCTTCTAAAAGCTTTTTTTAAACAGCCTCTTTGGCCAAAGAGTTTGTAGAAAAAATGCTTTTAAAGGGTTCTGATGATCCCAGCTGAGCCGCACGATCATCAGAGACTTTTCTTTTAACTTTTAAAAGCATTTTTTCGGCCGAAGAAAAAATCCTTTTAAAAGTAAAAAAAAACCCCTCTGATGATTGTACGGTTCAGCTGGGGCGGGTGGGGGGGGAACAGGGATTTTTGCTACTGGTTCTCCGAACCACCTGCCGCCATCACTACCAGATCGGGCAATCCGGTCCGAACCAGGAGCATTTCACCCATGGGAGGGCCAATCATCTCCAAGCCCTATTCCCGAGTTGTCCCTTTTCTTTTAACTGTTCTTGCCTTCTTGCAGCTCCTTGCGTATCCGTGCACTGGGAACAGGCTTCCCCTGATCCTCTGCCTCGCTGAGATCCGGCTCTGGAGGCAGCATGTACCTCCCAGATGGCCCTTTCTCTGCCTCTGATGCAGAGCCCTTGTCCAAGCCTTCCCCAGACTCCAGGACTGGCCCATGTTCCTCCTCAACCTCCTCACTGTCCGACTCCGCTGCCAGCTCCGCAGGCCGCCGGCGGACCACAACAAGTCACCTCCCTCTTCACACACCCACACCCACCTCACCATTTCCACCACATCAGTACCGGGATAGGGAAGCATCCCTGCTGCAGAAACCTCCCAGTGGCTGCGTCTTCCAGCATAATTACTGTGTTCAAGGAAGTCTGATCTACTCAATACGACTCTTTCCTTTTTGTGGCTTGTGGTTGATGTCAGCCTAACCAGAGGAATTCAATAGCGTCTAATGCTGCCGCTGTCACCGCCACCACCGAACACACAGCACAACATGTTTCTGCACAACTCAATCCAAGCTGCGACTGTGGGAGCCACCTTTCAACAATTTGTGGCCTCCCATGGATAACTGGGAGGAGAACACTTCCTATGATATTACCCCCTTCCTACTGCAGCTTTGCAGGACAGCTTGCTGAAGATGTTTTCTCAGTGAAAAGTATTTGTCTTCTCATTGTTCCCCAATAGAATCATGCCTGGCTGCCCTCTTAGTGGAAAAAGGGGGAAATATTAGCAAAAAGGAGACTGATTTTAGGCAGGGTGGGACATGAAGAACCAATAGAACACAGACTGGATAAATGGGAGAGTTCCTTTTTCTCTCTCCTGGAATCACCAATCAGGAACTGCTAGTAGAAAGTGAGCTGATGACAGTAGCTAGTTCTTCTGTCTTTTCCTGCCTCTTCCTCTCCTCTTCTAATGTTATCCTTGTCCGGCCTTCTGCTTGTGGAAAGAGAGAGGTCTCAAGGGATGCTCTAAATCAAGAGTGTCCAACTGTGGCAACTTTTAAGACTTGTGGACTTCAACTCCCAGAATTCCCCAGGCAGCCATGCGCTGGATGATGGAAATTTGGCAGAAGGGTTGTAGCTTATCGTCTCTATCACTTGTGGTGGGTTCTGACCATTGGGGCAGTAGATATAAATGTTCCTGCCCCTCCAGTCTTTAGAACCTTCTATTGACTCCTCTGAAAGGGATGTGGTGGCTCAGGGGCTAAGACGCTTAGCTTGTCGATCGAAAGATTGGCAGTTCAGCGGTTCAAATCCCGAACGCTGCGTAACGGGTTGAGCTCCTGTTACTTGTCCCAGCCTCTGCCAGCCTACCAGTTCGAAAGCACATAAAAAATGCAAGTAGAAAAATAGGGACCATCTTTGGTGGGAAGGTAACAGTCTTCCATGCACCTTTGGCATTAAGTCATGCCAGCCACATGACCACGGAGACGTCTTTGGACAGTGCTGGCTGTTCGACTTTGAAACAGAGATGAGCACCACCCCCTAGAGTCAGGAACGACTAGGGCATATGTGCGAGGGGAACCTTTACCTTTTTATTGACTCTCTAAATTTTGGATGTTGGATAAAGCGATAAAACTATTATAGTGTTAGAGGTTGAAATTCTTGTTTGTATTAAGGCAATGATTCTGGAATTTTTTTTCTTTGGTGGCAATGCTTTTTATTTGAACGGAGGCCATTGGGTTGATTTCTGGGTCAACAAATTCTGTAGATCCGGAAACATGAGAACGTGGTTAAAAGGTTGAGCATGTTATTTGGTCGTAACTAGTGGAATTCTGACTTACAGACTCCGTGAAAGTGCACATCATCACTCTGATGGCTTATTACAGACCTATTTATATTTCCCTTGTGGAGTTCTGGTGAAAGGCTGCTTATCTTCCTCAGAGTGGGATCTTACATTGGAGGGAAGGCAGAGTCCAGACACAAAGCCCATGTGTGCCTATCTAGCCCGAAGTCTCGCTCATCGTTGGCAGGAGAAAACAGATTTCAGTGACACAGAAGGAAACCTATTTGGGCGCCCAGGAAGTTTTTACTTTTTTGGTGTGTTGCATCAGGTTTTGAGGGTCATCACGGTGAAAGGAGGTGGGGGGAGACAGGGAGTCAGTTGCATCTCTGTTCTCAAAGTAGTTGTAACTTCCTGTGTAATTAGCTGAATAAACACTCTTGACATAATAACTAAGTGCGGGTTGCAAAGCTGAATGCTGTGGTTGGGTAATTGAATTAGTCTATGTGGGTGGCTTTCAAAAGGCTGTGTCTGCCTGTGCTTCTCTCCCGACCTTTCATTGTGCATTAAGAGCTGAAGGGAAGTGTCAGAAATGCTAGTTTTTCTGAACTAGGTATTTTGATCTAAAGGCAATAGAGGTGATGGGGTGAAATTCAGCAGGTTCTGACAGGTTCTGGAGAACCGGTAGCGGAAATTTTGAGTAGTTCGGAGAACCGGAAAATGCCACCTCTGGCTGGCCCCAGACTGGGTTGGGAATAGAGATTTTGCAATATCCTTCCCCCAGGAGTAGGATGGGAATGGAGATTTTGCAGTATCCTTCCCCTGCCATGCCCACCAAGCCACACCCACCAAGCCACACCACTCCCACAGAACTGGTAGTAAAAAATTTGAATTCTACCACGGCAATAGATTTCTATGGATTGCCTTTTTGTGAATAAGTATGTGCCTCTTTTTCCACAGACTGTGGTATATCTGTGTCACTTGAATGCTATCAGAGCTTCAGTTGAGTCCTGATGACGTTAAAAAGAATCTGAATGAACAACTAACACTAATATTTGTTCTTGCTTTTTCTTTTTAATGCCATCAACAAAATCACCCAACATTCTGGTTGCTGGAATTGGGTATGTCTAGTTTAATGAAAAGAAGGACTAGGGGAGACATGATAGCAATGTCAATGTTCCAATATCTCAGGGGTTGCCACAAAGAAGAGGGAATCAAGCTATTCTCCAAAGCACCTGAAGGCAGGACAAGAAGCAATGGGTGGAAACTAATTAGGGAGAGAAGCAACTTAGAACTAAGGAAAAATTTCCTGACAGTTAGAACAATTAATCAATGGAACAACTTGCCTGCAGAAGTTGTAAATGCTCCAACACTGGAAGCTTTTAAAGAAGAGATTGAACAACCATTTGTCTGAAATGTATAGGGCTGTGATGGCGAACCTATGCATGCGTGCCACAGGTGGCATGCAGAGCCCTCTTTGTGGGCACGCACACCATCGCCAGCTGCTGTTCTGGTTTCTGGTGTGCACATGCACGCCGGCCAGCTATTCTTTGCATGTGCCAGAGCCCTGGCAACCCAAAGACCAGCTGGCTGGCATGCATGTCCGTGCCATCCCCCTGGTCTTCGGATTTCCAGAGCTCCAGCATGCGTGAAGATCAGCTGGCCAGCGTGCATGCATGCGCCGGAAACCTGAAGACCAGGTGGCCGGCGCGTGCATGCGCACCAACCAGCTGGTCTCTGGGTTGCCAGGGCTCTATTGCGCATGCACACACACATACACGCATTCTGGTTTGGGCACTCGGTGCCGAAAAAGTTCGCCATCACTGGTATAGGGCTTCCTGCCTGAGCTGTGGGTTGGACTAGAAGACCTCCAAGGTCCTTTCCAGTTCTGTTATTCTATTCTGTTATACAGGACACCAGTGTGAAACAGTGATTGGCTCCTCTCATCCCACCCTTTACTCAGTCCATTCCGTTAACGGGATCCTCTACCCCAGTTGGGTGAGCCCTGCATTAAATAACCGTTCACAAATGTCCCAAACTTTGGCTAAACGCATCCAAAGGAAGTTCTCACCATTCAGAGTCAAGGGGCACGTTGTTTCCTTGCTCAAAAGAAATACCTGAAGGCTTCCATTAAAAAGTCATTGATGCCTATTAGGATGAAAAAAGGTTATAAAGTCAGTTCTAAAGCTCGGTCTATTGAAGAGTTGCATTTTCCCCAAAGTGGTTAACCTGTCAAAATCACTCCAAAAGCAATGTATAAAAAGGAGGTCACAACGAACCAGAGAACATCATCCAGGGATCTTCAGGACTGGCTCACTTTCTAAAGTTCATGACTCCATCAGAACAACACCGGGAAAAAAACGGAGACCCATGGGAGAGTAACGAGGCGGATTCCATTGCTCGCCAAGAAAAATATTGATATTACCAGAAACACCTGAATGACCTTCTAACCCAATGTTTCCCAACCTTAGCAAGTTTGAGCCAGCATGAGGTTGGAAAACATTGGGGAATCCTGGGAGTTGAAGTCCATACATCATAAAGTCACTGAAACATTGCTCCGGGCAATAGACAAATAAAACAGAAGGTTTCAGACTATAATGAACAGAATTCTGTCTAGGAGAAAACCAAACGCCGCATTCACAGCAGTTCTATCCGGATCGTGTGATCCAGTAGCACTGGTGGTGGGAGGCTCCGCCCACCTGCCTGGATGTCATCACATCCCGTTTTTGAACCTCTGCACATGTGCAGAAGGCTCTGTGTAATGTGTGGAGGAGGTGTGCGCGAGCATAGGCGGGCATGCTCACATATGCGAACTGGTAGCGAAGGTGTGTGAATACCACCCCTGATTCACAGTCAGAACCTTGTACCAGCCATCAGACCTGGAGGTGATAGAGGTAGTCCTCAATTTACGAACACAATTGAGGCCAACATTTCTGTTGTTAAATGAAATGTTCGTTAAGTGAATTTTGCCCCATCTGACGACCTCTCTTGCCACAGGAGAAAAGCAACTTAGAACTAAGGAGAAATTTCCTGACAGTGAGAACAATTAATCAGTGGAACAACTTGCCTCCAGAAGTTGTGAATGCTCCTAACACTGGAAGTTTTTAAGATGTTGGATAACCATTTGTTGGAAGTGGTGTAGGGTTTCCTGCCTAAGCAGGGGGTTGGACTAGAAGACCTCCAAGGTCCCTTCCAACTCTGTTATTCTAAATTCTAAATTCAAGTTGTTATTATTATTATTATTATTATTATTTATTATATTTGTATACCGCCCATCTCCCGAAGGACTCAGGGCGGTTCACAGTCAAAAAAAACAACAGAAAACATATAATACATAAAAAACAATTGATGCTCTAACTTTTAAATACAAATTTAAAACCTCATTTAAACCCCTTTTTTTAAAAATCCCAATTTAAAACTACATTCAAGCTAGTCCTGCTCTTCGAAACAGCAACGTCTTCAGCTCGCAGCGGAAGGACTTGAGATCGGGGAGTTGACGAAGCCCCAGAGGGTGCTCGTTCCAGAGGGTAGGGGCCCCCACAGAGAAGGCCCTCCCCCTAGAGGTCGCCAGCCGACATTGTTTAGCTGACGGTATCCGGAGGAGGCCCTCTCTGTGAGAGCGCACTGGTCGGTGAGAGGCTAATGGTGGCAGTAGGCGGTCCTGTAAATATCCCGGCCCTAGGCCATGGAGCGTTTTAAAGGTGATGACAAGTACCTTGAAGTGAACCCAGAAGACCACTGGGAGCCAGTGCAGATTACGCAGGAAGGGTGTTATATGGGAGCCAAAAGGTGCTCCCTCTATCACCCGCGCAGCCACATTCTGGACCAGTTGGAGTCTCCGGGCACACTTCAAGGGGAGCCCCATGTAGAGAGCATTACAGTAGTCCAGGCGGGATGTAACAAGGGCATGAGCGACCGTGCATAAGGAAGCCCGATCCAGAAAGGGGCGTAACTGGCGTATCAGGCGAACCTGATGAAAGGCTCCCCTGGTGACGGCCATCATATGATCTTCTAAAGACAGCCGTGCATCCAGGAGGACGCCCAGATTACGAGCCCTTTCCGTGGGGGCCAATAGTTCGCCCCCAATGGTCAGTGATGGAATTAGCTGACTCTACCGGGCCGCCGGCATCCACAGCCACTCGGTCTTGGTGGGATTGAGTCTGAGTCTGTTCCTCCCCATCCAGACCCGTACGGCCTCCAGGCACTGGGACATCATTTCAACAGCCTCGTTGGGGTGGTTAGGGGTGGAAATATAGAGCTGAGTATCATCATTGTTAAGCAAATCATTGCAGTTGTTAAGCTAGTGAATCTGACTCCCTCATTGACTTTGCTGGTCAGAAAGTCACAAAAGGCAATTGCAGGACATCGCAACTGTCATAAATAGGACTCAATTGCCAAGCGTTGGAATTTTGATCAAGTGACCACGGAGATGTTGAAATGGTCAGAAGTGTGAAAAACTCTCATATAAATGACATTTTTCCAGTGATGTTGTAACATTGAACAGTCACTAAATTGAGTGTTGTAAGTCGAGGACTACTTGTAGTGTCATGGTTTGGGGCCGCCTTGGGATAGTTCCCACTATTGGGGAAAAAAACAACAACATTCCGCTTTTTATCAGAATGCAGGAAAGTTTTTGGTCATCTATCGGTGAGGTGTGTGGCAAGGCAATAATTTCCAACATGCAGTCAAGTCTAGCTGAATCCTTCCACGTTGGCCTTCAAATTGGCATCAATTTGGGATCTGCTATGCAATGTCTTCTTTGCAATTAAAAATCTACAGCCTCCCCCCTCCTTTTTTTTTTTTTAGAAGAGGCATTTGAAGAAGATCCCACTTTTCTGAAAATACATTATTAGACAGAGTATTTTAAAGAGCTTATTCCGGGGCATTTATGTTAATTTTTATCACATTTTCTTTTGTGGTAAACTTTTAAAAGGAAATTTAGGTGGCAATGAATACATCGAAGAAATAGGGATAATATACCTTTATTGAGAAATTTCCATTCAGAAGGACGTATATTAGGGGAAATTGCACAGGAAAGCTCTCTGTGTTTAGAGAAGCCTGTAAAAATAAACAGATGGAGACTTAAACAACAACAACAACAGATGATTAAAATGTTTACAGAAAACTTATAAGACTCCTTGTGGTGCAGTGGTTAGAATACAGGCTTACAAACTTAACTTTGCCCACAGTGTGACGTTCGATCCTGATCAGCTCAAAGTTGAGTCAGCCTTCCATCCTTCCAAGGTCAGTAAAATGAGGAGCCAGATAGTTGGGGGCAATAGGCTGACTCTGTAAACTGCTTAGAGAGGGCAGTTTACAATGTAAAGCACTGTGAAGCGGTATATAAATCTAAGTGCTAAACTTGGAGGTATAAGAATATTGTTTACAAGGGACCAGTTTACGCATCCCTGTATGTGAGGCAGATCCTATACCAAAGAGCAGATATTTATTTATTAAAATGTATGTGTCCTCTTCCGAAAAACCATGAAAAACTGCATTTTCCCAGAATGGCTCGCAGTAGGTCAGTGTTTTTCAAAGTGTTGTCCTAGGATCCCTCCGGATACCTCTCAGTGGTCCTCAAAATCAAAATTGTTTTGCCAGCCTACGTTGAAAAATAATATTATATTAAATATCAAATTATTTAAATTTAATCTTTGGGTTTCTGGTGCTACTGTGCACTCACAGACTGGCTGGTGCGCGCCAGAAACCGGAAGAGCAGCTGGCGACGGTGCGCGTGCCCACAGAGAGGGCTTTGGGTGCCACCTCTGGCACACGTGCGATAAGTTTGCCGTCACAGCCCAATAACTTTCAACGGTTGCTAAATGAATGGTTGTAATTCAAGGACTACCCGTACTGAAGTCCCCACCCTTGAAAGTTCTTCCACTTTCACAATTGGACCCACACAGTTGTGACAAAGTGCACACATTGGCTGACGATCCAGCCTATACCAGCCTCCCTTGACCTTCTGAGGTTTTGGATTACAGTGCCCATCACCATGGCTGTGAACCATGCTGGCAAGTGTCTGATGACAGTTGCCACCTTAAATATCTGGAGAGCACCAAGGTGATTATCCGTCTGATGGCGGAAAATTCCAGTTTGAGTAAATTGAATTTCCCCATCCAAATCTCATTGCGAGACTGTTCGCAATAACCAGACCTATATTCAGAGGTGGGTTTCAGCAGGTTCTGACCAGTTTTGGAGAACCGGTAGTAGAAATTTTGAGTAGTTCAGAGAACCAGTAAATATCACCTCTGACTTGCCTCGGCTTCATCTATTCTCTGCCTCACAAGTCCCAGCTGATCGGGAGGAAATTGAGATTTTGCAGTAACCTTCCCCTGAAGTGGGGAGGGAATGGAGATTTTACAGTATCCTTCCCCTGCCACGCCCATCAAGCCATGCCATGCCCACAGAACCAGAGAATAGATGGAGGCGGGGCCAATCAGAGATGGTATTTACCGGTTCTCCGAACTACTCAAAATTTCCGCTACCGGTTCTCCAGAACTGGTCAGAACCTGCTGAGACCCACCTCTGAGATGCAGGCCCTATATAAGAGCAGTGGTGGCGCAGTGGTTAAAATGCAGTACTGCAGGCTACTTCTGCTGACTGCCGGCTGCTTGCAATTTGGCGGTTCGAATCCCACCAGGCTCAAGGTTGACTCAGCCTTCCAGCCTTCCGAGGGGGGTCAAATGAGGACCCAGATTGTTGGGAGCAAAAGGCTGACTCTGTAAAACCTCTTAGAGGGGCTGTGAAGCATTGTGAAGTGGTATATAAGTCTAAGTGCTATTGCTATATGTCTCCGAGCAGAGGCCGCAGTGGCGTTTCTCACCCTGATAAGAATTTCCTAGGTGAAAATGAGGACGCTTGTCTCTATTGGTAACATCCTGTTCTCCCATTAGCAAAGAACAAACCGAACCCGGTCTCTCCTTGTCCCCAATTAAACGTTACCAGCTGCATGATGCATTGATTTACTTAGCACTTGGGGTTTAGGATTTTTTATTTTTTTTTTGCTGAGTAAATGTATGCAGGAGATGACAGCTGCTGGAAGGAAGCAGGTTGCAAGGTAATTTTCCATGCCTCTGTTTTCTGCTTAGAAAAAAAAAAAAATTACAGGTAGTCCTCAACTTACAACCATTAGTTTAGGGATCGTTTGAAACTACAACAGAACGTTAAAAAAGTGACATGACTGGTATTCACATGACCGTTGCAGCATCCCTATGGTCATGTGATCAAAATCCGTGTGCTTGGCAACCGGCATGTATTTATGGCGGTTGCACCATACTGGGTCCAGTGGTGGGATCCAGCCGGTTCGGGCTGGTTTGGGTGAACCGGTAGTTAAATTGTTGGCTGGCCCATCCCCTTCCCATCCCGCCCCTTCCAGGGGGCTTCAGGGAGGCCTTCTAGGCCCAAAACGAGCCTGCGGCCTGTTTTCGCTCCCAGGAGGCTGCAGGGGGGCCTACTAGGCTCAAAACGGGGCACGGGCGAGCAGCGTGTCCCCCCGATGGTCCATTTTTGCTCCCAGGGGGGTGCAGGAGGCCAAGTGCTGCCTGTCACACCCCTGGCCACGCCCACCATGGCCACGCCCACCCAGCCTGTCTGTGATCACTATTCGTGATCTTCCCAGATGGCTTCCGATAAGCAAAGTCAACAGAGGAAGCCAGATTCACTGAATGACCACATGATTCACTTAACAACTGTGGTAAAAAGTAAAATGAGGCAAAACTCCCTTAACAACTGCTGTACTTAGCAATGGAAATTTGGGGCTCAGTTTTTGTCATAAGTCGAGGACGATCTATAGGCCAGTTTTTTTATTGGGATTAAGACAATTTGTGGACTATTTTGGGTGGCGATGGTCAAAAGAAATTTGATTATGCAACTGCAACTATCATTTTTTTTTGTTTTTTTGACGTCCCCTGTGGCCCCAGACTACCTTGGATAAGAAATATGTTGGTGACTCTGAATTGTGATTTTTGGGTCCTGTCCCTGAAGTGAGAAGAGTCCTGGCAGACATTGTACAGGAAGTGTTTAGACTTCCAACAATTCATTTAGTGACTGTTCAAAGTTGCAACGGCACTGAAAAACGTGACTGATAACCATTTTTCACACTTAATGACTGTTGGAGCCTCTCCATGGTCACGTGATCAAAATTCAGACGCTTAGCAACTGGCATGTACTTAAGATAGTTTCAGGGTCCCAAGGTCATGTGATCCCCTTTCGCAACCTTCTGACAAGCAGAGTCAATAGGAAAGCCAGCTTCTCTTAACAACCATGTTACTAACTCATCAGCTGCAGTGATTCGCTTAAGAACCACGGCAAGAAAGGTCTTAAAAGGGGCAAAATTAACTTAACACCTGTCTCGTTTAGCAACAGAAATTTTAGGCTCTATCGTGGTCATAAGTTGAAGGCTACCTGGAAAACCTGCTAAGTCAGCTGCCCATTGTTGTCCTAGGAAAGTGATGGCTAACCTTTTCTGGACTGAGTACAAATGTGTACGTGCATGCCTGAACCCCCAAAATGCAACATATGCACGGCACCCGTGTATACGCCTCACCCCCCGCACATGCGCACACAGACCCCCAGCATGTGCCCGCTCACCTCCGTATGCTCCCCACCCCCCTGTGCATACGCACGACCTCCCGCACATGCCCCCCCCCATGCATGCGTGGCAGAGACCCGAAGACAAGCTGGGCGGTAGGAGGCTCACTCGCATGCGCAGTGGAGCTAAACTGGGGTGACGCTTTCGTGCCCACAGAGTGGGTGCTGCATGCAATCTCTGGCAAGCGTGCGATAGGTTCGCCATCATGGTCCTAGGAAGCCTCACTGTTGGAAGGATTTCTCCGCTTTTACTCTAGAAAGAGTGCAGAGAAGAGCAACAAAGATGATTAGGGGACTGGAGGCTAGAACATATGAAGAACAGTTGCAGGAACTGGGTATGTCTAGTTTAATAAAAAGAAGGACTAGGGGAGACATGATAGCAGTGTTCCAATATCTCAGGGGCTGCCCCAGAGAAGGGGAGTCAAGCTATTCTCCAAAGCACCTGAGGACAGGACAAGAAGCAATGGGTGGAAACTAATCAAGGACAGAAGCAACTTTGAACTAAAGAGAAATTTCCTGACAGTGAGAACAATTAATCAGTGGAACAACTTGCCTGCAGAAGTGAATGCTCCAACCCTGGAAGTTTTAAGAAAATGTTGGATAGCCATTTGTCTGAAATGGTGTAGGGTTTCCTGCCTGGGCAGGGGGTTGGACTAGAAGACCTCCAAGGTCCCTTCCAACTCTGTTATTATGTTACAGCTTTTTATTAGCTTATAATATAAAATACAAAAATACAAAAGCAAATAGTAGGAAACAAAAGGGAGGGAAAGGGGAAGGGAGAAGTGTAGAAAAGAAGGGGGGAAAAACATTTTCACCTCCAACTCTCTCTGGTGCAGTAGAATAAGGCATTAACATCAAACCTCAACTTTTTACTTTTCCATAATAGTATCAACTAGCCATTTCTTTAACAAAAAAATCAGTCTTATTAGTAAAATCCAAAATGAAAGCTTCATATTTTTTTCCACCTCAAGCACAAAGTCCAGAAGTGGTTTCCAAGCGAAAACGAAAGTATTTACATTTTTTCTTTGAAGCAAAATGGTCAGTTTAGCCATCTCTGCCAACTCCATCAACTTTTGCAGCCATTCGTCAATGTTGAGAATCAAAATGTCTTTGCATTGGGAAAGATTTCTGCTTGAGCAAGAATTTTTGTGTCTCTAATCCTTCTGGGGGCTTCTTTGTGGGTAGAGGGAGGCAAGCCACCCGCTTGGCTTTTCATTTGGCTTGGTCGAAATTTGCTTCCCCATTACTCATGCATTTGCCTCATTTTTGTGTGACAGCATATAGTAGCTTACCTTACACTTTATACCTTAATACCTTTATACCTAGCTCCAGGGTTGCAGAGGCTGTAGGGAAGACCTGGAAAACAGTGCTGGTAAAGACAGGAGAGGTCAGGCTTACAAGATGGAATAGTCAGGAAACACGACCAGTTAAGCTAATTTTCCTGTATTGTAAAGCTACCTTAACAGAATCTAGCAAGTCTGAAAATGCGGTTATTCTGCCTTTATAGCCTCATAACTCAGGGAGGATCCCTCCTGAGCCTCTTATTCTGCCCACTATACAGCTGTGAGCTATGCTCCCCTCTTACCTGATTCTTCCCAAGGCAGCATCTGTTCTCTGGTCTCTCAAGGTCATTCCCACCTTACCGTTACACAGAGATAGGAAGGCGATATTTGATGTAAACATTATGGGTGAAGGAGGGACATCTTTTTTTAAAAAAAGGGGAGATAAAAGATATAAACCTTGAAACAAACTTTGAAACCCACTTAACTTTTAGCTTTGATTTTTTTTAGATCGATAGCCCTGTGTTGGTGAACCTATGGCACGCATGCCCAAAGTTGGACACTGAGCCATGTTGCCTGGCAAGCGCGGTGTTGCCCGTTCCTCTTCCGGGTTTCTGGCGTGCATGCGTATCTTTTTTTTTTTTTTACATTTATATCCCGCCCTTCTCCGAAGACTCAGAGCGGCTTACAGTGTGTAAGGCAATAGTCTCATTCTATTTGTATATTTACAAAGTCAACTTATTGCCCCCCCCCCAACAATCTGGGTCCTCATTTTGCCTACCTTATAAAGGATGGAAGATTGAGTCAACCTTGGACCTGGTGGGATTCGAGCCTGCAGTAATTGCAGGCAGCTGTGTTTTAATAACAGGCTATCTTACAGCCTGAGCCACTACGGCATCATGGCATCTGCCGATCAGCTGGCCATTGTGCGTGGAGCAGTGCCGGAAACAGGAAGAGCTGGTCTTCCATTTTCCAGCATGCACATGCATGCTGACCAGCTGATCGGAAACCGGAAGATTTACTTGCTGGCACGCATGTACATGCCGGAACCTAGAGGTACCTTATCCGGCGTGGGCATGCCCCCTGGGCAGCTCCTCTTCCTGGCCATGGCCCTGACGAGCGCGCACATGCTCCCTTTTCGGCACCTGGTGCCGCATGTACCCCCACGCACTCCCTTTTTGGCATTTTGTGCCAAAAAGGTTCACCATCACTCGGATAGCCACTTGTCTGGAATAGTATAGGCAGGGGTGTCAATCTCAAGGCCTGGGGGCCAGATGTGGCCCACGGGGTGCTTAGATCTGGCCCACATGGCCACCCTGGAAACAGAGAGGAACCAGTTTTCACGGGCAAAAGGTTGCAGGAGGCCGCCACAGTCAAAAACGGAGCTTGGGAACCCGTTTTTGCTGGCAGAACGCTCGGGCCACCATAGGCGCTCCTGATATGAGTGATGTCGAGCTGGCTGTGCCTACCCTGGCCGCACCCCCCACCCCTCCGAGGTCAAAAACAACGCTGATGCGTTCCTCAACGAAATCAAGTTTGACACCCCTGGTTTAGGGTCTCCTGCCTGAGCAGGGAGTTGGATTAGAAGAACTAATAAACTAAAATAGAACTAAAAAAATATAATCTTTAGTGTGATGCTTATATATATTGTTGTGACAAAATAAATAAATAAATAAATAAAAAATAAATAAACTCCAAAGTCCTTTCCAACTCTGTTTTCCTACGAGCCATAGTGGCACAGTGGTTAGAGTGCAGTACTGCAGGCTACTTCTGCTGCCTGCCGGCTGCCTGCAAATTTGGCAGTTCAAATCTCACCAGGCTCAAGGTTGGCTCAGCCTTCCATTCTTCCAAGGTAAGTAAAATGGGGACCCAAATTGTTGGGGGGGCAATAGGCTGACTCTGTAAATTGCTTAGAGAGGGCTATGAAAGCGGTCTATAAGTCTTAAGTGCTATTGCTACTTACAATTGCATTTTCCCTGTTCCTCCCAAATCCTATGAAGTAGCTTGGATTAAGCCCAAGGAGGGCTGTGATTGAGTAGAATCTGGGTTTAGGGTTACAGTTAGGCATTTCTTGACCCAAGTCTAAAATCTTAACCACTGTCTCTCGGCCTCTTTTTGAGTGGGTCCACTTCTTTCTGAATCATACCTTACAACGGCTCCATTGAAAGGTGAATACAGTTTTCACAACGATGATGAACTAATGTTAAAAGAGAGGCTGTGTGGAATAGAAATGCTAGATAGCTATCAAGAAGGAAACTTCAAGAATATCAACCAGCCTCCAGCTGTAGAATTTAGGTGTCTAAGCAATGAACTTTTCATCTCTCATTTTTTTCACGGATCAGGCTGGAGGTTTGCTAAATTATCTGACTGCTAGATGGAGTTTTTTAAGTTGGAGAGAATCAATAATTCTTGTTTCTCTTTCCAAAGATTCTTGGCAGAAAGCATTTGTTGATGGTCCTGCCAACCTGGTGTTCTGGAGAAGCACTGACCCTTAACAATCCCAGCTAACGCAGCCTGCGGCAAGAGGCTGTGGCAATTGTAGTCCGCAATTTTTAATATTTTTTTTTTTGAGATTGCCAGACTGTCTGCCTCTCATTTGCTCCATTGCAACAGCTTGATGGGATTCTGTTAGCATCCTTCAATTATTCGTTTTGGCTATTTTGCATTTCCAGAAATAGAGTCCATGAACGGAGGTGAGATCAGGAACACTGTGAAACCGATTCTACTGAACCACGGAGATGATCTTGGAAAAGGAATGCGGCAGTTTGCAAAATAGCAATTAAGCCCTCACAAGAAAGAGAACGTTAGAAGGAAACTTAAACTGACTTTGCCTTAATTCTGTTTGGTGTAAGAGAGAAGGAAGCTCTTTGTCAAGCTTTCAAGACAGCGTAATTATAGCCTATATCACTATTTATGCTGGAATCTGTTTCCTGACCTGGTCTAACTCAGAAAGCAATAAAAACTCATTCTATCACCAAGGTGTGTTTGGTCTAGGCACCAGGTTAGAAGGCACCAGGTGACTGTGAGTTCTAGTCAGGGGTGGTATTGACTTATCTTAACTACCGGTTCACAAATGTGAGCAACTACCTTCAAGCGTGCCACCTCCGTGCATGCACAGAGCATAAAAAAAAGGATGTGATGATGTCCGGGCAGGTGGGTGGAGCCTCCTGCAGCCCCAGCTACCGGTTCGCGCGAACCGGGTAGAACCGGCAGTATCCCACCATTGATTCTAGTCCCATTTTAGGCATGAAAGCCGAGTGAGTAATTCTGGGCCAATGACTAGGAGACAGTGAGTTCTAGTCATGCCTTAGGCATGAAAGCCAACTGGGTGACTTTGGGCCAATGATCAGGAAACCGTGAGTTCTAGTCCTGCCTTAGGCATGAAAGCTGACCGCATATCTTTGGGCCAGTCCCTCCTCTCCTCTCTCAGCCCAACTGACTTCACAGAATTGATGTGAGGAAAATAGGAGGAGGAAGGAGTGTTAGGTATGATTGCTACCTTGAGTTATCCGAAACACACTAAAAGGTGGAATTAAATTATTTGTTTGCGTCTAGAGGAAAGTGAGACTGCAGCATTTTCATTTACATTCTCCCTGCATGGGCCACGAATGCCTCAAACTCCATTCTGCTGTTATTTGGTACAAAAATCTTGCATTTTTAAAAAAAGCTGAGTTCCAACCTTGCACACTAAGTAAGAAGGAGACCTGTTCAGTTGGGGCATAACAGGTTCTGGTTTGCAAGCCATAGTTTATGGCTGAATGTTGTATGTGAAATAGAATAGAATAGAATAGAATAGAATAGAATTTTATTGGCCAAGTGTGATTGGACACACAAGGAATTTGTCTTGGTGCATATGCTCTCAGTGTACATAAAAGAAAAGATACGTTCATCAAGGTACAACATTTACAACATAAGACAATAAGACAGTGGCTTGCTCAAACCTTGTCTTCATGCAACATATAAATCCAGCTGTCTACCTAGATTGATCTGTAAGCAGAACTCTGTGGGTTTGTGTGTGAGAGAGATTCTTAAGGAAGTTGTAATCAAGTAGGAAGGCAGATTCTAGATGATCTCCCTGTGTCCTTGAAGTTTGGCAGCTAATCTTTGATCATCTTTTGAAGGGTAGCTTTGTGTCTGTTTACTGTAGCAGGTAGGTAGGAGATGACATATACTGCATTGTTAAAAATAATATAACTTCCAAGCTCAGAAAAGTCTGGTCAAATAGCAATAATACACAAACACGGCTTATGTGTGCGCCTTCATCAGTCATGTCAATTACAAAGCCAGCTTAAGAATGAGACACTAATCAAAAACAAGCAATTGTAACAGTAATAAAAAGCACCATTATTCACTGCCCATAAGACGCAGACTATCTAATAATCCATTCTAATTCTACTTGAATTAACAGGCAGATAATTAAAACTCGGCAACTTAGAGCAGGGTCATCTATCATACCTGTTCTTTATTTCTTCTAATCTGTTCACATGCCAGACTCTGGGATGTAAATAGGAATTGTGTGTACTTTTCTTGGGACAAAACTAATCTATGGCAAACCTCACCCATCCTTAAAAACGCATTTAATTATTAAAACAGTTGTATGTCATCCTTCAAAGTAGTAAAATTTCCCAAGATTGCTTGCAGAATTATACATACATACATACATACATACATAAGTTCGAATCCAAGTAAAGGTATGGCTAGCTGATGAGAACTAAATAGCTTGAAATAGATCTATACTAGTCTCCCTTTATTTCTTTATCAGCAAAACACAAATTATATATATATGTATATGTATGTATGTATGCATGTGTGTGTGTGTATATATATATATATGTAAAGTTTCCCCTCGCACATACGTGCTAGTTGTTCCCGACTCTAGAGGGCGATGCTCATCTCCGTTTCAAAGCCAAAGAGCCAGCGCTGTCCGAAGACGTCTCCGTGGTCATGTGGCCAGCATGACTAAATGCCAAAGGTGCAGGGAGTGCTGTTACCTTCCCACCAAAGGTGGTCCCTATTTTTCTACTCGCATTTTTTTTTACATACTTTCGAACTGCTAGGTTGGCAGAAGCCGGGACAAATAACGGGAGCTCACCCACTAGGGATTTGAACCGCTGAACTGCCGACCTTTCGATCGACAAGCTCAGCATCTTACCCACTAAGCCACCACGTCTACACACACACACACACACACACACACACACACACACACACACACACAGCATTCATACAGTCATATGATCAAAATTGAGGCACTTTCCAACCAGCAGGTATTTTTAATGGTTGCATCAAATGTGATTGCCATTTGTGACCTTCCCAGACAGCTTTTGATAAGGAAAATCAATGAGGGAATTCAGATTTGCTTAACAGCCACATGATGGAGGAGATGAGCAGGCTGAGCCCGAAGGAAGAGTCAAACGTGTCATAAGTCATGAATCCCTGCGTTCCTGCAAGAGATCTAAGTCCAGCCCACCTTGAATGCCTTTCTTATCTCCCGCTCATTTCCCTTGACTGTTAGTTTGCCAGATTTTTATAGAGAACTTAAGCTTGCAATAAAACTTTTATATTCATTTGAATTGCCCAGACCTCCTGATTTTCCTGGTGCTTGACACAATCCACTTAATAACTCTAGTTTTATTTAACAACAGCAGCAAAAGAAAAAAAAAACTTGTAAAATCAGCTGCGCTCATTTAACAATCACTAGCTTAGCAATGGGAATTCTGGTCCCAGCTGAGGACTACCTTAATCTAGAAAATATTCTGCTGCAACCCAAACAGGGAAAATTTATAGATGAATCATAAAAATGATGAAGATGAAAAGGGACAAATCTACCCTATAGAGCAAACTTATACACATGCACTGGGAGGTAATCCTGTTCACTTAAGCACATAAAGGAGCCTTTTGAGGCTCACTAATTCAAAGCAAGCATTGCCAATTATTGTGCATGCTTTGATTTTCCTTTATCCGAGGGATCAGAAGTGGTACCTAGAGCTGCCAAAAATGCTGCAAGAGAGAAAGATTGAATTAAAAAAATCCCACACAACTGAAATTTTACATGCTCTTTCAAAGTTTCAGAAGATTTTGGTGATTTTTCATGCGATAGTGGTATTTTTAAAAATAATATCATGGCAGAAGATGGCTGACACGTTGCAAAATTTCAGGTAATGTTGAAGAGGCATTCTGAAAAATGATTTTCTGATGAAAATCTGGTTCCCATTTCCCCAAATTTGCAGGGAGCAAAGTATTAAATGTGATTAATGGCTAAGGAAGAAGTAGTGCAGTGTTTTTCAACCATGGCTGCTCTTTGAGAAGTAGACTTCAACCCCTAGAATTCTCCAGCCAAGAATTCTAGGAATTGAAGTCTACCCATCATAGTAGAGTAGCAAAGGTTGAGAAATACTGAAAAAATAAATTTAGAATAGAATAG
Source organism: Ahaetulla prasina (assembly GCF_028640845.1). NCBI lineage: Eukaryota > Metazoa > Chordata > Lepidosauria > Squamata > Colubridae > Ahaetulla > Ahaetulla prasina. The sequence continues at coordinate 18,772,733 of NC_080548.1, forward strand.
AATAGAATAGAATAGAATAGAATAGAATAGAATAGAATAGAATAGAATAGAATTCTTTATTGGCCAAATATGATTGGACATACAAGGAATTTGTCTTTGGTGCATATGCTCTCAGTGTACATAAAAAGACAAGAAACATTCATCAAGAATCATAAGGTGCAACACTTAATGATAGTCATAGGGTACAAATAAGCAATCAAATCATACTAGGAAACAATATCAATATAAATCGTAAGGATACAAGCAACAAAGTTACAGTCCTGCAGTCATAAATGGGAGGAGATGTGTGATAGGAATGATGAGAAGACTAATATTAATAGTAATGCTTGTAAACCTTGGCTACTCTTTGAAGAGTAGACTTCAACCCCCAGAATTCTCCAGCCAAGAATTCTAGGAATTGAAGTCTACCCATTATAGTAGAGTATCCAAGATTGAGAAATACTGACATAATAAATTATTGCATTATGTTTTGGACCAATACTGTACACTAAAGATCACCTTGACACACCTAGGAAGATATACTTCCTGTCTCTCAACCTCAGGAAACACATTTCCTTGACTTTCCAAAAGCCAAAGCGAAATGTAAACTTCTTCCTCAAGGAAAACACGGTCCAGTTGCCTTTTGAAAAAGCACCTTTGAGACAACCGTGACCTGAATGACTGGGAATTTCCATAGACACGAACTAACACGTTTCTTGGGCAACAACTACCTTTAAATCTTGTGCCATAATAACTATGATGGCTGGTCTCCTTGGTTGGAAGCCAGTTAGTAAACTTAAACTCTGTGTGTTTCTTTCTTGGATCGTGAGTAATTTTTCACTTGATTCAGAATACATTAAGCTTGCTGTCTGCATTTGCAGGATCTGTTGCTCATGCAGTTGAGTATTGTCCTCGTCTTCTTTGCCAGTCCTGATGGACTACAATATCCTTTATCCAAAGAATAAAGTGGTGCCAGCCCCCCACTGAGTAGACCAGACCAGAAAATCAACTCCCCAAAACCATTTTTATTGAGAGCGGCTACAGTAAGAGGATTTTGAAACTCTTAATTACCTCCTCCTCCTTCTTATGCTCCAATGAGTTGAAGTCCACAAGTTCCCAAGGTTGGACATCCCTGATCTCTATTGTACTGTATGGGATATCGTTGTCGGGCAGGTAATCCTTGACTTACAACAATTCGTTTAGTGACCGTTCAGCTGCCACAGCACTGAAAAAAGTGACCTAGGACCATCACAACATTCCCAACAGTCATGTGATCAAAATTGGGCTATCTGGCAACCGGCACATATTTATGATGGATGCAGTAACCTAGGGTCACGTGATCACCATTTGCAAACCTTCCCAGCTGGCTTCTGACAGAATAGAATAGAATAGAAGAGAATAGTTTATTGGCCAATAGTTTACTGATGATTGGACACACAAGGAATTTGTCTTGGTGCATATGCTCTCAGAGTACATAAAAGAAAAGATACCTTCATCAAAGTACAACACTTACAACATTTAATGATAATCATAGGGTACAAATTTAACACATAATGATACAATACTTAATGATAGATACAATACTTAATGATAGTCAAATAAACAATCAGGAAACAATCAATATAAATATAAATTGTAAGAATACAAGCAACAAAGTTACAGTCATACAGTCATAAGTGGAAAGAGATGGGTGGTGGGAACGATGAGAAGATTAATAGTAGTGCAGATTTAGTAAATTAGTTTGACAGCATTGAGGGAATTATTTGTTTAGCAGAGTGATGGCGTTTGGGAAAAAACTGTTCTTGTGTTGATTGTGACAGGGCAAAATCAATGGTGAAAGATGAATTTGCTTAAAAGGAATTCCACATATCTCGGCAGCAGCAGCAGCAGCAGCTTGCAATCTTGGTGTTACTTCTTATCCAACCACCTTTTGGTTTGCAAGAATTTATTTATTGCTGTTTTTTTAAAAACAAAAACAAAACCTGGGCTTTGTGGTGTCCTCCCTGCCCTGGTTTTGTTTCCCAACACATTCTTATCTGGGTGAGCTGGATATTTTGTTGACTATTGATGCTTCTGCACCAAAATGCGAATTCAATTGCCTTCCAAATGCCCTAGAGCTTTCAGCATGCTGTAATTTAAAGACCGTGAAGCAAAATGAAAACAGATAAAATAGTTTTCTTCCCTTTGACAGGGGAATACACACACACACACACACACACACAGACATACACATACATACATACATGCATACATACATATATAAAATTAGCAGAGAAAGTAGGAGCATAATAAGACCTCGGATGAGGTTTGCCTTGCTCGATTATATCGGAGCCCTTCCTGCAAAGCTTTTCCATCCGCTCCCAACTTGGAATCGCTCTTTCTGGTATTTAGCTTCCCCTATAATTTTCCAGCCTTTGCTTGTCAAGCAATATTTACCAAACGCTGAATGCAAAAGGTGCTGGGGCGGATTCGTTTTCACAGCTACCGTAAATTTTACCTTTTGGTTCAGTAGCTTCATGGGAAGCAGAGGAAAAATCCCCCCGCCCCCGGCTGACATGTTTGCCGTTTGCAGGCCAGACTTGGTCAGTGAGACAATTAAAAGAGTGACTAGATTTATTTATTTATAAAATTTACATGGCTGCCCAACTCACTCATGGTGTTGTGACCGAGGCCCAAGTAGTGATTGCCAAACACAATTCAGTCCTGAACAAATCTATTTTATTAAACATCTGAGAATTAATTCATTCTCAGCTTAGTACAAAACAAAATTCTTCATAAACAGTCCTTCGGCCTTATCACCAACCTTTGATGTCTTTGCCAACCTGCCAAAGGCTTTTCTTGGCAAACCCCCCATGAAGCTCAAGAGACACTGGCAAGAAGCAATGGAATTCAACGTTGCTTTTCTACAAAGAACCCAACGGCTTGTTGCTGCTCTTTTAAGCCTTATGGGAGTGGCCAATCATCTTCTGGCCTTACTCCTGAGTCATCCTTTTTGCTTCAGCTGTTCTTGCCTTCTGGCAGCTCTTCGCATATGTGCACTAGGAACAGGCTCCTCCTGTTCCTCTGCCTCTCTCCTGTCCGCCTCTGGAGGCTCCGGAGTCCATGCATCACTCCCAGATGGCCCTGGCCTTCGACACAGAGCCCTCATCCGGGCCTTCCCCTGACTCCAGGACTGGCCCACGTTCCTCTCCAACCTCCTTACTGCCTGACTCTGCTGCCAGTTCTGCAAGCGGCTGCCGGACCACAACACATGGTAACTCCAGGTGGCTTACAACCATAGAACCCCAAAGCAACATAGAATCATAGGGTTGGAAGGGACCTCAGAGGTCTTCTAGACCAGGAGTCTCCCACCTTGGCAACTTTTTAGCCTGGTGGACTTCTACTCCCAGAATTCTTCATCCAGCAACGGCAGCCGGTGGTTCTGTGAACCAGTAGCTATGGCAGTGCGAGGCTCTACCCATCTGCCTGGATGTCATTACTTCCTGGTTTTAACCAGGAAGTAACCTGTTTTTGATCATGTGCAGAAGGCTTTGCGCATGTGCAGAGGGTCCAAAATCATACGTGACGCACACATGCACTTCCGAACCGGTAGGGAAGGTAAGTAGATTTCACCCCTGCCTTATCATCCAGGTCAAATGGTTGTCCAGTTTATTTTTGAAAACCTTCAGAGCCTACAACTCTGGTGGGGTGGGGCTAAGTCATTCCATTGATTAATTGTTCTGTCAGGAAATTTCTCCTTAGTTCTAAGTTGTACTTCTCTTTAACAAGCTTCTACCTATTACTTCTTGTCCTGCCTTCTGGTGCTTTGGGAGAACAAGTCAATCCCTTTTTTCTCCATACCAGCTTCTTAAGGACTGGAAGACAGTTATCATGTGTTTTTTTCCCCCAGTGAGTTCGGTCTATCAGGGCAACCTGGTCTACCCAAATATGGGATGGAGCATACTGCTCCTGCTTTCGCCTTTCATCCTCAATCCAGGAGCCTTTGCAGGTAGTCGCTTCCGTGACAAACTGTTTTTTGTTGAATTTATATTTACCGACAAATATTTACCTTTTTGTCTTTGTTGGTAAATACAAATTCAACACAAAAAGACAGTTATCGTGTTTCTCCAATCCTTCTCTTTGATAGGCTAGATCAGGGGTAGTCAACCTTTTTATATCTACCGCCCACTTTTGTATCTATGTTAATAATAAAATTTTCTAACCGCCCACTGGTTCCACAGTAATGCACCATGTATCATCGTCTGCGCATGCCTCTCACGCATCATGGATTGGTTTTGGGGGGGGGCGCCGGCTACCAGCTCTGCTTGTCTGTTACAGCTGGGTGGTGTGGGGGGAGATGCGCGAGCTATGCTGGGATGAGGCTCTTTTGTTTGCGGTCGCACTATAGCGCTATTTAGTTTCACTTAGGTAACGTAAACTAAACTTATGCGCAGGCGATACAAATAATATATTTTCAGAAATTTAAATTGTCATGGGGAATTTTATGAAAACCTAATGTTTTTAAATAATGCTATGAATTTTTTAAAAAAGTTAATTAAATTAAAAAAAGGGAAAGTGCTTCAGTATCAGACAAACCTTACCGCCCACCATGAAAGTTGGAACGCCCACTAGTGGGCGGTAGGGACCAGGTTGACTACCACTGGGCTACATATACTTAGCTCCCTCAACCATTCATCATACGATTTAGCCCCCAGACCCTTTATCAAATGAATTTAACAAGTGAATAAACATCTCCTGGCAAGGACAATCAAAGCAATCACTTGATGGTCACTCCATATCATCCTGGGGTCTCCAGGCCCACTGGCAAAAACATGTCTTTGGGGCCTGGTTTGAAAGAGTGTCAAGGTGGGGGCTGACTTTATTTCCACAGGGATGGAGCCAGTACAGAGAAGACCCTTCTTCTTGGTCCTACTAGATCCATAATGGTGAACCTATTGCACGCATGCCACAGGGGGCACGCAAAGCCCTCTCTGTGGGCATGCACACCGTAGCCAGCTGCACACCAGCTGGGCACACCAGACGTCGCCCCAGCCCAGCTCCACCGTGCATGCACGCGGCCCTCCAGCCGGCCAGCTGGTCTTTGGGGCTCTGCCGTGCATGTGTGGGGATAATGTGGGGTGCATGTGTGGGGGTGCTTGCATTGCATTTTGGGGGTTCATGTCCCCCGCTCCCCATTTTGGCCCTGGAAGGCCTCCTGCACCAACCTGGAAGCCAAAACAGGGTGTGGGGGGGACCGGGGCTCATATGGGCCGCGGTGTGGCTCAGGCTGTAAGAAGCCTGTTATTAAAAAAAAACACAGCTGCCTGCAATTATGCAGGTTCTAGTCCCACCAGGTCCAAGGTTGACTCAGCCTTCCATCCTTTATAAGGTAGGTAAAATGAGGACCCAGATTGTTGGGGGGGCAATAATTTGATTTTGTAAATATACAAATAGAATGAGACTATTGCCTTACACACTGTAAGCCGCCCTGAGTCTTCAGAGAAGGGCGGGATATAAATGTAAACAATATATATATATATATATGCAGGGCACATGCATGCGGGGTGCTCACATTGCATTTTGGGGGTTCGGGCACACGCATGTGCATTCGCGCACACGTGCTTTGGGCACTCGGCACCAAAAAGGTTAACCATCACTGTACTAGATGGACCTCCTTATGAGAGAGGACCTGTAGCAATCCCTGCCTTCGTGCTCTGCTGGGTTGGGTAGATATAACTGGGAGAAGATGACCCTTCCTTGGCCCTTGATCATGTAGAACTTTAAAGAAGATAACTAGCACCTTGAATTGGACCTGGAAGCAAATTGGCAGCCAATCCAGCTCCTATAAGAGAGGTGACACATCTCCAAATCTAGGCTTGCAATTAAAACTTCCGGACCCTTTTCAAGGACCATGTCCAGGCCCATATCTTTTCTTGGCATACACCCAGAAGTGGTATTCAGCTGGTTCGGACCGGTTTGGGTGAACCGGTAGCTCTGATGATCACTTGGCTCCACCCACCTGCCCCCGCTCTATCCTGTCCTTTATTTCCTGCTTTGTAGCTCATCTCAATCGCGCGGCACAGCCGAGTCCCCCCCCCCGCTGTTCTGCTTACCATTGCTGACTTGGAAGGTAAGCAGCTGAGCTTCAAAATGCTCCATTTTCAGTGCTGCGCGCACGCGCCTTAGGCTCACGCACCCTCACCGAACTGGTTGTTAAACCGGCAGCTTCTCACCACTGCATACATTGGATAGAGAAGTCAATTTCCATCACCACTCCCCAGTCAGAACTTAGAAATCCCAAATCGCTTTTCTCCTTTTTTTTAATTTTTATTTGCATTTATATCCCGCCCTTCTCCGAAGACTCAGGGCGGCTTACACTATGTTAGCAATAGTCTTCATCCTATTTGTATATTTATATACAAAGTCAACTTATTGCCCCCAACAATCTGGGTCCTCATTTTACCTACCTTATAAAGGATGGAAGGCTGAGTCAACCTTGGGCCTGGTGGGACTAGAACCTGCAGTAATTGTAGGCAGCTGTGTTAATAACAGACTGTCTTACCAGTCTGAGCCACAGAGGTCCTTGAAATCTTAGCAGGGGTGGGGTTTCATGTTTCCAGCACTTTATTTCAGGGCTCGAATCCTTTGCCTTTGGATCCCCCTACATAAGAAAACCATAACCGAACTCAATAGGTTTGCCGTTATTGCCTGCTCTTAAATTGTCTTGGGTCACTTGTTGCTAGCCATACACCTGACTCCTTTCCCCTGATAATTCACAGGGATTATCCTTGTCTGCAAGGCAAATGCTGTCCCCTAGAGCTACGGCCCAGGCGAACCACTTACCATTTTCTGCTGGCATTATTCCATCTGTTTTCTCCTTGCCTCTGTGTCTTACTGAGTGCTTCTCAAGCATCCAGCGGCTGTGCACGAGAAAACAATAACATATGGCATTTGGCTCAGCAGCTACCTGGCATTGGTTCCACAGTACGGCTAGCAGTTTCAAAGAGCTCCCTGCGCACGTTTGGCTATTAAAAGTGAGCTCTTCCTTGCATCTATAAACGTAAAAGAAATCCCAACGTGGACTCTTCTGCTCTGGTATTCCTAATGCAGCAAGCTCTGCCTTCGGGGACATTTTAGGGCAGAGGGAAGCTTACAGGATTGGTTTGCAGTCCTTAAAACAATAGTGGCATTAATGAGGCTAATTAGCATGCCTGGCAACCACCTCTGAGTGACACAGTTCTTTCCTCTGTAAGGCTTCTCATCTGATGGAATGAGATACACTAGTGAGCAAAGGGTGGCACGCAGCAGATCAGGACTGCTTGGGCACACTTGAGCGAGATAACCTTGATAACTTTTCCATTGCAACTGTTCTACAGGAAGATCATTGTCCCGTTGGTTCCACGTGAAGGGAATTTAGAACTTCCTTGAGGTGGTTCTTCTAAACCAGACACTGATGTCCTCTGCAACTCTCCAAATAACCTTGATCTGATATTCCTCCTCCGTCTCCATTGGCTGAGGGTGGTTAGAGCTGCAGAGGTCAACATCTGGAAGTCCATAGGTTCTTCATGTCGGTGTTACCCATTCAGTCCTCCGACTCTTGTCGATTCTATGGATCAGGTCTCTCCACAACTTCAGAACTTGCACTACTTTTTTTTTGAGTTGTTCTATGCTCTGGCTGTCGTGTCCCACTCCTCCGCTGACGGCCGGGTCAGGGAAATCCGAATCAAGTGTGCCTCTGCAGCTCTGCCAAAGTCCTAGCAAAGTTTTCAAGGCAGGCAGGAGACCAGAAAGTGACTTCAGCAAGATATGTTTAGACTTTGCCTGACTCAGAGAATGCCAGAAAGCAGATCCTTTATATAGGCCATGGGGTGTAGCTCCATGACTCAGCACTTATCCAGGCCTGCCCCTCCCTTCCTTCTGTTGCCTCCGCCTATCAAGTCTTCTGACGCGAGGGTCACTCCAGTCTGCAGCTGTTGCTAATTGATCTTCCTCAGGTTCACATGCTGTGGGGGAGGGGGAGGGGTCTAGTTGCTCCGTTTGCCTGGGCATGGAGCCAGGGCTGGGGGCTGGAGGCACTTCTTCTTCGGCCTGTCTGGGCATGGAGCCAGGGCTGGGGCCGGGAGGCACTTCTTCTTCTTCGGCCTGTCTGGGCATGGAGCCAGGGCTGGGGCCGGGAGGCATGCTAGGACATTCCTCAGCGTTCGGAAGCAGATAAGACGGGCCCGGCTGCGGGGGAAGCGGACGAGGCACAATACTGGCTGGTGTCAGCTTGGATGGTGTCCAACCACCATGTTCTATGGCAGACTGGTTTCCTTTTAGCGCTAATGCTTCCAAATGTCCAGTTGATACCTCCCAATTTCTTCAGGGAATTCCCTCACAAGAAAGTCCAGTTGCCTCTTAAAAAAAGCACCTTTGGGATGCTGCCTTTACTTACCTATATTTATAGAGTTTTCTCTTGAACTAGTTCCCGACAGCACTGCCATTAGATCAAGAAAGCAGAAAGAGTGACATTAAATGCAGGGTTTTGGACAATGCAGGTAGTCATCGACTTACAGCCATATGTTTAGTGACTGTTCGAAGTTACAACAGTCACTAAAAAGAAGACTTCTGACGGGTTTTTTTTTCACACTCATGGGATCACGTTCTGTGTTCTTCTGACAAGAAAGGTCACAAAACGGTTGGTGTTACTACTTAACAATTATAGCGATTCACATAGCAACTGTGTCAAGGTTGCAAAATGGGGAAACCTCACTTAACAACGGTCAGTCTTCACAAGAGAAATGTTGGGCTCAATTGTGGTCGTGAAGTCGAGGATTCCCTGCCCTGTGTGCTTTTTATGTTTTGATTTACAATCTGTTTGCTTGAGCCTAATAATAACGTTTCACTTCCCTTTATTTCCTGGAGTGTCCATTGTTTCTAGTTGGAGTGGAATTGGACACTCTGAATTGGAATGTCCAATTGCCTGGGCTCTTGATCCCTGCCCTGATACTTGGCAAAACACTCCCATTTCTCCCATCCCCCCTACCTCCTTACTGTAGCGAACGTGTTCATGGCTGTGATTCTGCTCATGAGTAGCATGTGCAAGCAGGAGAAGGTGAGAACACGTCCCCCAGAAGTTATCTTTGCAAAATATCATCACATCCTTTGTGCAGGATTTTCAAAGACAAACAAAAACGCTGCGCTGTGTTGTGCTGTGCTCAGCAGTCATGGAATTCTGCTAATGTCTACTGGAGAAGTATTGAATGGAGCATTCTAGAATAGTCTACAAAGTCCTGGGTTGTTGTTGTTGTTGTTAGTTGCAAAGTCGTGTCTGACCCATCGCAACCCCATGGACAACATTCCTCCAGGCCTTCTTGTCCTCTACCATCCTCTGGAGTCCATTTAAGCTCACGCCGACTGCTTCAGTGACTCCATCCAGCCACCTGGTTCTCTGTCGTCCCCTTCTTCTTTTGCCCTGAATCATTCCCAGCATTAGGTTCTTCTCCAGGGAGTCCTTCCTTCTCATTAAGTGGCCAAAGTATTTGAGTTTCATCTTCAGGATCTGGCCTTCTAAAGAGCAGTCAGGGTTGATCTCCTCTAGGACTGACCGCTTGGATTGCCCTGCAGTTCAAGGAACTCACAGGAGTCTTCTCCAACACCATAGTTCAAAGGCCTCAATTCTTTGGTGCTCAGCCTTCCTTGTGGTCCAACTTTCAGAGCCATACATTGCAAACTGGGAAAACCATAGCCTTGACTGTACACACTTTTGTATTTATATATTTTGTATATATATTTATATATATTTAAATATATTTTTATATATTTTACAAATTTTTATATATATTTTTGTATATTTTTTATGTGTATATGTAATTACAAATATATATTTGTATATTTTTTCAGATTGGTTGACTTGAAAAGAGAAGGAATTAATATTTTTAAGCTTTTGACACAATATGAGACATTTTAAAGTAGGATTTCTCCACCTGGAGAACTTGCAGGAGTTCCTTGGATTGATCGATCTATCTGTCTAACAATCTATCTATCTATCTATCTATCTATCTTATCTATCTATCTATCGTTAGTTGCGAAGTCATGTCCAACCCATCATGATCCCATGGACAACATTCCTCCAGGCCTTCCTGTCCTCTACCATCCTCTGGAGTCCATTTAAGCTCACGCCGACTGCTTCAGTGACTCCATCCAGCCACCTCGTTCTCTGTTGTCCCCCTTCTTCTTTTGCCCTCAATCTTTCCCAGCATTAGGCTCTTCTCCAGTGAGTCCTTCCTTCTCATTAGGTGACCAAAATATTTGAGTTTCATCTTCAGGATCTGGCCTTCTAAAGTCCTGAGTAGGAACACTCAAAGCCTGCAACCTTTGGTAACTACTTCTGTAAACTCTACTCTTCCTGGAAGAGGGTGTGTGTGTGTGTGTGTGTGTGTGTGTGTGTGTGTGTGTTGCCAAAGGATATTGTTCTAATTGTTTCCCACATGTTCACACCACGTTCTGCAGCATTGACCAGAAGGAATGAAGGAGAGAGGGGTCATCGCACACCCAAGGGCAAAAGAATGGTGTGTCCTTCCTTCTAAATTGTAAACAGAATGAACAACAGCCGGTTCTTGAGGAATTTAAAGCATCATTTTGGCTCCCTTTGCCTCTTTTCATTCAGGGTCTTCCTTATGCATTTACGGCGACCCTTTGTAAGTGTGCAATTTTGGGGCTTCTTCTGGCTGAACAATATTGTCTTATTGATCTGAGTGCCTGGTGATCATCCCTATTTATTGTTTGTTATGACAATATCAAGCAAGGGTCATGGAAGCTGCGACCTGCCTTCCAAGTGAGGAGAAATCTTTCTTATCAATTTAAAAAAAATAATAATAACGAAATCTTAAAGCCTCTTTTTAAGATGTCTGTGGAGATTCTCAGTCATCCAGGTCATGGTTGTCCCCAAAGGTGCTTTTTTCAAGAGACAACTAGACTTTCTGGTTTTTCTCTGAATAGAATAGAATAGAATTTTATTGGCCAAGTGTGATTGGACACACAAGGAATTTGTCTTGGTGCATATGCTCTCAGTGTACATAAAAGAAAAGATACGTTCATCAAGGTACAACATTTACAACACAATTGATGGTCAATATATCAATATAAATCATAAGGATTGCCAGCGACAAGTTATAATCATACAGTCATAAGTGGAAAGAGATTGGTGATGGGAACTATGAAACGATTAATAGTAGTGCAGATTCAGTAAATAGTCTGACAGTGTTGATGGAATTATTTGTTTAGCAGAGTGATGGCCTTCGGGAAAAAACTGTTCTTGTGTCTAGTTGTTCTGGTGTGCAGTGCTCTATAGCGTCATTTTGAGGGTAGGAGTTGAAACAGTTTATGTCCAGGATGCAAGTGATCTGCAAATATTTTCACGGCCCTCTTCTTCAGCTCTTCCCCACCATCCAGTCAAAGCTGGAGAAGCTTCTCGGATGAGAAGCAAAACGTCTTCAAGGAGAAACCAGAAAGTCCAGATGCCTCTTGAAAAAGCACATTTGGGACTCTTTTAAAGATGCTCTTCCAATGGACAGCACCCGTATTCCACACCATTACTGAAGGTGAGGATGAAACGTCCACTAATACACTTTCCAAATGTTCTCAGATTCATCATTAAGACTGAGCCAGTCCTTGAGAGGGAATAGATGATGCATGTTTCTGTTCGTTGAGTGTTTACATGGAATTTTATTTTAGAAAACCATAATAACAACAGCAATAGCAATAGCAATAGCATTTAGATTACACTCCACCCTCTGTAGTGCTTTACAGAGTTCTCTGAGTAGTTTACAATGTCATCATTATTTGCATATTGCTGCCAACAATCTGAGTTCCTCATTTTACCGATCTTGGAAGGATGGAAGGCTGAGTCAACCTTGAGCCACTTAGGATCGAACTCCAGACTGTGGGTCTGGAGTTTGCTTCAATACTCTACTTAACCGCTGCTTAACTCACCAGGGTGAGTGGAGATGTCAACTTAACCATCTTAGGCTGTACAGGTAATCCTCGACTTGTGACCACAATTGAGCCCAACATTTCTGTGGCTAAGCGAGATAGTTGTTAAACGAATCCTGCCCCATTATACAACTTTTCTTGCCACAGTTGTTAAGCGAATCACTACAGCTGTTAAGCTAGTTGCATGATTATTAAGGGAATCTGGCTTCTGCATTGATTTTGCTTGTCAGAAGGTCGCAAAAGGGGATTGTATGACCCCCAGGACACTGCAACCATCATAAATGTGAATCAGTTGCAAAAGAATCTGAATTCTGATCATGGGACTATGGGGATGCTGCAACAGTCGTGAAAAATGACCATAAGTCCCTTTTCCAGTACCATTTTAACTTTGAACCGTCACTAAAGGAAAGGTACGTTGAGAATGACGTGTAGTTAGATTGGAGCTAAGGCATCTCTTGAAGTTGAATTGGTCTTTTGCTTATTGGTTTTACTGCTAATAGAGGTAAATCTAGTTTCGAGAAGGGAGGATGGAAGGATATGATAGCTTTCTTCGAAAGGACATTTATACTGAAGAAGACCAAGATCTGTTCAGTGTTAGATAAAGGTAAAGGTTCTCCTCGCACATATGTGCTTGTCGTTCCTGACTCTAGGGGGTGGTGGCCATCTCCGTTTCAAAGCCGAAGAGCCAGCGCTGTCCGAAGGTGTCTCCGTGGTCATGTGGCCAGCATGATTAAACGCCAAAGGCGCATGGAACACTGTTACCTTCCCACCAAAGGCGGTCCCTATTTTTCTACTTGCCTTTTTTACGTGCTTTCGAACTGCTAGGTTGGCAGAAGCTGGGACAAGCAACAGGAGCTCACCCCATTACGCGGCACGCGGGATTCGAACCGCTGAACTGCCGACCTTTCGATCGACAAGCTCAGCATCTTAGCCACTGAGCCACCCCGTCCCTAGCCACCACATTCAGTGTTAGGCAGAGATTAATGGTCTTACGTGAAAAGTAGATTCCTTCTTTTGTGTGTTAGGAAACGCTTCCGGGTAAAACCTGTAGTTCAACAATGAACTTGAGCATAGGGTTAAGCAAAACATTCAGAGGTGTCCTTTTCCAAAGAACATTGGTGGGAGCAAGGTGTCTCTTTTCAAAGCGAGGGGATGACTTTGTCCTTGGTTTATGGTGGATTTGAGACTTTTTAAAAAGGTTGTTTCGCACATGTGTGAGTGCGTGTGCAAGTGTGACTTCTGGCAAGGTGGCGTGGCTGTGCTTATCATGCGCAGGTTGAGATGACCTGGGCAGTCCTTCAAAATAGTGCGCTGAGCCCCTTCTAGAAGTTGCAACTAACTCACTACTTTTTAGTGATGTTAATGCACGTTGTGAGATGTTCTGAGTGCTTTGCATGGCCCTGTCAGGAAAAGGGGACTGACTTCGTGGGATAGGAGGCTAAGTGGAGATCCGTAAGGCACAATTTAATTTCGATTCCTCAAAGGATCCGCTCTCCAAATGTACGATTTTACATACTACTGCATCGCCTCCAGTAACAGCAGACGAAAGAATGCTTAATCTTTTCTTCCCTCATTATGATTTTTGACCTTAGACATTGGCTGGATCTCCTCTGTTGGGGATCTACACGGTTTGGCTCTTAACTTTCTTAATTGCTTTAATTGCCTCCATTGCCGGAGTTATTCAGCAGAAGAGGTGGGACGTGGGTTTGGTTGTGGCATAATTCTAAGTCATAATTAGTTGCTTGATTTTTGGCATGGCAGATGCTGGGCCAACCCTTCCATTATGTTGTCAGTTTCCATGTAAACCAGGACTTTTATTGCTTGGCCAACACACCATTTATTTTCCAAAATTCCTGGTTACGCATGATGTGGAAATGCAGCCAAAGAGAGCTTCCCAGCAGCAGAGTTGATTTTATACATCACTGAACAAAGTGACAGGAAAGCGTGCGTCCTTTTGGATTTCATTAGAAAATGGTGCGTAGAGAAATGCAAACACAGCCCTGTTTGTATCTCTTTAAAGCAGCCGCCTCCTTTCTAGAGATTGTGGATCTGAGGAAAAGAAAAGAGTCAGTTTAGTCTAGTGGTTAAAGTATGGTTGGAAGAAATGTCCATCTTGGGTTCCGTTCCAAGTGGGGAAAAAGACACTGGAAACATGGAGGCCGATTGGAAAGATGGTTTTTAATGGTGAACAGGATCACATGCCTTGATGATGTTGGGTGAAGGAGAGAAAAAGGGATGGGATGCTGAGTTTTATACCCTCTCTAGGCTTTTGAATTTGAGCTTGTATTCTGATTGGTTGTCAAACTCCCATGGGGGCATGCAGGGCCAACTCTGTAGTATGTCCTGAGTCCCAAGCTTGGTTGAGCCTTGCTGGGTGATGCAAACTCCCCAGGTGCCATGTGGTGAATTCTGTTGCTAGATGGGTAGAGGGCTTTGTTGGATCTTGGGTGAGGGCATTTGCCTATGCCGAGACCTAGCTATCTCTTTATCTCTTTAAGTGTGAACATCTGCTGTGGGCTATTGAGGAGGGTGGGGGCTATTAAGAGTGAGTCTGTTTTCTGCCTAAAAACATGTTTCTCCATTTCTCATCTAGGGAAAGATAATATTCTGCCTTTTTAATATTTCCTAGAATATTTTCTTTTCCTAGGACGGGGTGGGTGCTAACTTCCTACAGCACAAGGCTAGAAACCAAGAGACCGAGTGCAAGTACTACCTTAGGTATGAAATCAATTGGGTGACTTTGGGCCAATCACCAGGAAACTGTGAATCCTAGTTCTGCTTTAGGCATAAAAGCCAGTTGGGTGACTTTGGAAATGTCACCAGGAGATTGTGAGTTCTAGTTCTGCCTTAGGCATGAAAGCTAAGCTTGGGCCAATCATTCTCTCTCCCAGCCATTCACAGGGTTGTTGTTGTTGTTGTTGTTGTGGGGGAAATATAGGAGGAGGAAGCAATATTAGACATTTTTGCCACCTTGAGTTGCTTATAAAAATAAAGATGGGATATTAAATAAATAAAATAAATAAAAGCAGGGGTGAAATCTACTTACCTTCCTTACTGGTTTGGAAGTGCAGGTGCCGCGCATGCGTGCACACATCACATGCGCACACAGACTTTCTGCGCATGTGCAAAAAACACATTACTTCCTGGTTAAAACTAGGAAGTAATGACACCCGAGTGGGAGGGCGGAGGTTTGCTCCGCCATCGCGACTAGATCGCCGAACCACCGGTCACGATCGCTACCGCATAGCACGATCCGGTCTGAAGCGGGAGCATTTCACCCCTAAATAAATTTATTTATTTATTTATTTATTAATCAAATTTCTAGACCGCCCTTCTCCCGAAGGACTCAGGGCGGTGTACAGCCATATTAAAATACATAGATAGACAATGAATTTAAAATAAATTTTAAAATGAAATATTTAGCCGGCCAATTGAACTAAAAATAATAAAACCAATTAAAATCAGTATAAAATTTAAAATTTAAAATTTAAAAGCTAAAAAATCTAATCCAGTCCTGCGCACCTGAATAAGTGTGTTTTAAGTTCACGGCGGAAGGTTCTAAGGTCCGAGAGTTGGCGAAGTCCTGGGGGGAGCTCGTTCCAGAGGGCGGGAGCCCCCGCAGAGAAGGCCCTTCCCCTGGGTGTCGCCAGACGACACTGCCTAGCTGACGGCACCCTGAGGAGTCCCTCTCTGTGAGAGCGCACGGGTCGGTGAGAGGTATTCGGTAGCAGAAGGCGGTCCCGTAAATAGCCCGGCCCTATGCCATGGAGCGCTTTAAAGGTGATCACCAACACTTTGAAGCGCACCCGGAAGGCCACAGGTAGCCAGTGCAGTCTGCACTGGCATGTTTCCTGCAATCTAAAATCTAAGGACAAGATATACCCCCTATATGTAGAATCAATCACCTGGCCTGTGCTCTTCTCTTACCCAGAATAAACCAAAATAAACATTTTGCCTTTGAAATCCAAAGCAATGCCTTGTTTTGCTTTAGCATCTGAATTTGATTTCTCTTTTTTCCTCCTGCTTTCCCTATCCCTTGTTTCAAAAAGGTAGAAATTGTGTTTCCTCATCTGGGAATGACTCCAAATACCTTGACAAAAAAGAAGCCTGGGATGGCAAGAAATTATACGCATTTCTTAAAATGATGGCTTTAAGGAAACGCAGATGATGGAGCACACACGCCATCTGAGAAAATAAATAGTACATGTTGAGCTTTTCTTTGCCTTAAAAGAAAAAGGTAAAATGATGTGGAAACATGGTGCCATAGACTTAGGGCTGAATAGTTAGGGAGCTGATTTAAATATATTGATTCATCCGGCCTTTCAGCGAGGAATAATGCGTGCTAGAAAGAAGGCACCTGCTGCAAGGAAGCGAGGTTTTCTTCTCAACTGGGATCGGCTCTGCACAAAGTCAGATCCGTCTATCTGGGAACTATATACCAAAGTGCTTAGATTTTCAATCTTCATTAGGGCTTCCAGAATGCTAGGTGTGTGTCTCCCTTTCTTTAAAGTAGTGTTTTTCAACCTTGGCTGACGTGAGATGGATGGACTTCAACTCCCAGGATTCCCCAGCCAGCATAGCTCTGGAATTCTGGGAGTTGAAATCCACAAGTCATGAAAAGGGGCATCGTTCCCCACTTCTGCTCTACTAGACAAAGGCTTGGCTCCGTCTCAGTGCTTTTCTTACAGTGGATTGTAATTTCCAGTGATGCAGCGAAAAGGACAATTTTCTTGCAAGACTATCAAATTATCTTAAAGCAGGGTGGATGGGTTTATGCTGTCCTAGATAATTCGTAGGCACGCCTTTGCAAGCTGATTCAGAACAGCTTTGGCTAAAATCAGTTACTTCCCAATAAAAAGGAAAAACACTTCCCCAAACCCAGTACCTGATCTTTAATCTCTCTCTCTCTCTCTCCCACTCCCTCCCTCCCTGTCTGTCCTTCCCTCCCTCTCTGTCTCTCTCTCTCTCTTTCCCTCCCTCCTTCCCCATCTGTCTGTCCCCCCTCCCTCTCTGTCATCCTTCCCTCCCTCCTTGTCTTTCTCTCTCTCCCTCCCCATCTGTCCTTCCCTCCCTCCCTCCCTCTCTGTCTTTGTCTCTCTCTCTCTCCCCGTCCCTCCATCTCTCCCCGTTTGTCCTTCCCCCCCTCTCCCTCTCCCTTTCTCTGTGTCTTTGTTTTTCTCTGTCTCTGTCTCTCTCCCCACTCCCTCCCTCCCTCCCCATTTGTACTTCCCTCCCTCTCCCTCTCTCTGTGTCTTTGTCTTTCTCTCTCTCTCTCTGTCTCTCTCTCCCCCCTCCCTCCCTCCCCGTTTGTCCTTCCTTCCCTCTCCCTCTCCCTCTCTCTCTTTGTCTTTATCTCTCTCTCTCTCTCTCTCTCTCATCCCCTCTCCCTCCCTCCCTCCCCGTTTGTCCTTCCCTCCCTCTCCCTCTTTCTGTGTCTTTGTCTTTCTCTCTCTCTCTCTCTCTCTCTCTCTCTCTCTCTCTCTCTCTCTCTCTCTGTCTCTCTCTCTAGCAAAGTCTCCACCAATGGTCACCATGCCAAAACGAGGTTGCGGTTGCGTGCTGCCAAACAATGGTGGCAGGATTTCATGCTGAACTTTTGGGCAGGTTATTTTAAAAAAAAAGGAATGGAAGGGAATGGAAAAGTTGATGGCAAACCTCGGCTGTGTTTTCATGATATATGTAATTTTAGGGAAAGTTTATACAATAGTAAGTACTGATGCAAACTAATGTAGAACAGAAGAGAAAACAAACAGAAATGAAAGAAAAAAGTGCCAAAAGAGAGCAAGTAGAAGAGGAAAAAAAGAAAGAAAAAGAAAAAAAGAAATGGTGCCTAATTTTGTCACCGCAGTTACAGGTAGAATTATATTTCAAGCACTCTCTCTAAAGTTACATCCTGCCTGCCTGCCTCTATCCATCCATCCATCCATCCATCCATCCATCCATCCATCCATCCATCCATCCATCCATCCATCCATCCATCTATCTATCTATCTATCTATCTATCTATCTATCTATCTATCCATCTAATCTATTTACTGTATTTCTCTCTCTCTCTCTCTCTCTCTCATCTCTCTCTCTCTCCCTCTACCTACCTACCTTATCTACCAACCTACTTACCCACCTTGTCTGTCTGTCTATCTATTTAATCTATCTATCTACCTACCTATCCCATCTTACCAGCAAATCTCAAGTTCATTTTTTTTAATGTAAAAGGTCCATAGGGATTTCAAGTCACCAATAAATGGTGATCAAATGGTGATCTCTGATCAAACAACTCAATGTAGCCTTTTCAGCAAACTTCAGATATGGTGTGCAATCAGAAGGTTTTTTTTTTTTTGATGAATGATATTTAAAAAAACACAATTGATGAAAAGGGATAAAGTGTAACCTCTCTTTTCTTAATTACCTAATTGTGACATAGCCCCACCCAGTGTCAACTTGACTGCCAAAAAACATAATCATAATTAATCACACTCAAGCTTAATAATAAAGCAATGTGGCTCCAAGCTACTGAGATGTTATCTATCATTCTTTAAGACAGGCCACGATCAAACATCTCCTCTTAAGGTTCTTCCTTTTCCCCAAATGTACCTGACAGTTGATTTGAGTTAATGCATCCTTGCAGTGGGAATTTTCATTCTTCTTTGACATCTAGAACTTTCAAATAGTAATGTCAAACAAATGTCAATCAAGGACTAGAGGTGGCATGATAGCAATCTTCCAATATCTCAGGGGCTGCCACAAAGAAGAGGGAGTCAAGCTATTCTCCAAAGCACCTGAAAGCAGGATAGGAAGCAATGGGTGGAAACCAGGGGTGAAATGCTCCTGGTTTGGACCGGATCGCGTGATCTGGTAGTGATCGTGGCTGGTGGTTCGGCAATCCGGTAGCGATGGCAGAGCGAAGCTCCTCCCACCTGCCTGGGTGCCATTACTTCCTGGTTTTAACCAGGAAGTAATGAGTTTGTTAACCTTCTGTGCATGCACAGAAGGTTTTGCGCCTGCGCAGAAGGTCTGTGCGCGCATGTGATGCACTTGCGTGGTGCATGCACTTCCGAACCAGTAAGGAAGATAAGGAGATTTCACCCCTGGTGGAAACTAATCAAGAAGAGAAGCAACCTAGAATTGTGAGAAATTTCATGATAGTTGGAACAATTAATCAGTGGAACGACTTGCCTCCAGAAGTAGTGGATTCTCCATCACTGCAGGTTTTAAAGAAGAGATTTGACAACTATTTATGCGAAATAGCAATAGCGATAGTACTTAGACTTACATACTGCTTCACAGTGCTTTACAGCCCTCTCTAAGCGGTTTACAGAGTCAGCCTATTGTCCCCAATTATCTGAGTCCACGTTTTACCCACCGTGGAATGATGGAAGGCTGAGTCAACGTGGAGCCGGTCAGGATCGAAAGAATCGAACTCCTGGCAATGTGAGCAGAATTAGCCTGCAATACTGCATTCTAACTGCATTCTAACTGTGCCACCACAGTATAGGGGGTTTCTGCTTGAGCAGAGGGTTGGACCAGAAGACCTCCAAAGTTCCTTCCAACTCAAGTCATTCCATTATTCTGTAAGGCTGAGCTTGAAGTTGCAATGAATTTTGGGATAAAATTGTGCACATTCAGTGTAGGAAAGTTGCCCTGTTTCAAACTTCCATGCCGTTGTTTGCTTGGGAAAGTGAGAACTAAATTGGAGAAGCTTGATTTCGCTCAAAAAGAGAGACGGCTGGCAAGCGCTAGGTTATTTCTTCTTGAGTACTGTTGTTGCCGCCAGCAGCCAGTGGAGCTGGTGGCAGATTCAGACAGGGATGAGGTTGGAGAGGAACATGGGCTGCTCCTGGAGTCTGGGGAAGGCTCTGATGAGTGCTGTGTGTCGGAGGTAGAGATGGGGCCAGGGCCATCCAACAGTTATCAGCTGCCTTTGGAGTCGGATATCAGTGAGGCAGAAGAACAGCTGGAGCCTGTTCCCGATGTGCGCATGCACAGAGCTGCCAGGAGAAAGAAACAGTTAAGGAACAAGGGCCAACTCAGGAGTAAAGGCACAGGTGGACGGTGAATGGCCCCTCCCATAGGGAATAAAGACGAGCGAAGGGGAGGGGAGTTCGCAGGATACAATTAGTTCAATTCATGAGGGTGAAGATCTGTTCCTGACTTCTTGCCAAGTAATTGCTGCTATAGCCTGGTGTTTGGAAGATATCAGCTGGTAACTCTCCAAGCCTGATAAAAGTCTGTAGTTGTGAAATCTCCTGAAAGACAGTTTGCTGGGACTTTGCTGGAGAGGAAATTCCCATTAACCTAAATAAAAGAGGTTTTATCCGGAAGAGGAGTCTGCGTCACAATCTTGGGGGGGGTCTAGGTCCAGGAGTGAAATCCAGAAGTTTCGAACAGGTTCTGAAGAACCGGTAGCAGAAATTTTGAGCCATTCAGAGAACCAGTAGCGGAAATTTTGAGTAGTTCAGAGAACTGGCAAATACCATCTCTGGCTGGCCCCAGAATGGGGTTGGAATGGTGATTTTGCAATATCCTTCCCCCAGCTGATTGGGAGGAAATGCGGATCTTGCAGTAACCTTCCCCTGGAGTGGGGTGGGAATGGAGATTTTGCAGTATCCTTCCCTTACCACGCCCACCAAGCCACGCCCACAGAACCGGTAGTAAAAAAAAAAAATTGGATTTCAACACTGCCTAGGTCAGGGGTCTGCAAACTTGGCTCTTTTAAGACTTGTGAACTTCAACTCCCAGAATTCCTCAGCCAGCTTTGCTGGCTGAGGAACTCTGGGAGTTGAAGTTCACAAGTCTTAAAAGAGCCAAGTTTGCAGACCCCTGCTAGGTCAGAACAAGGACCACCTCAAATGCCATTGCTCCTCTCTGTCAATGTTTCAAGGTCCTTTGCGTGACGATGCTGACTCTGAATCTCCTCTAGGAACAAGTTTCTCAGAACCGTAGAAGAACAAGAGAGCTGATCCCTGGATTTTTTTTCTTGCACCAACTCCGATGATTCACTGAACCATAATCCTTAAGATCAAAGTTTTTTTTTTTTTTTTAGTGATCCCAAAGCATTTTTCCCCTCCTCACATCGCTCTGGCTTAATTAGCGTCTGTAATGTAACCCTAATAAACAGGCGGCGAAGTGCGAGGATTAAAACCGTGGGGGTGATTGATCTTTCTCCTGTGTTCTCGTTCCTACACAGCCATTGTGTAACGTGCATTTGATGTTTGCTTGGGTGTGCGCTGTCTTGGATCAAAGCAAAAAAAAAAAAAAATGTCACAAGGGCTTCCAACGCGTCTGTGGTTGCCCGAGGTTTGGGACTTAATCAGCTTTCCTTCCAAAAAGCTAGTTTTCAGCTCTTCTAGTTATTATCTCCAATCTTTTGTGAGCTCATCAAACATTTTTTTTCTTTTTCTTGCATGCTCCTGGATGCTAGAAGAAACTGCTGAGACTCTGTGATTTATCATTAACTCCCTATTATGCCTGCGCAAACCTGTGGATGTGAGAAGAATATTGCAGGGAGGGGGGAGAGAAACAGAATCTGATAAAGGGAAAGGAACAGGATTCTCTGGTGTAGGGGAAGGAATGCCTTTCCCAGGGGCATGCAGTGAATCCTTGACTTACAGTCGTTCATTGATCGACTGTCTGAAATTACAACAGCGTTAAAAAAAAGTAACTTATGACCAGAGGTGGGTTTCAGCAGGTTCTGACCAGTTCTGGAGAACCGGTAGCGGAAATTTTGAGTCGTTCGTAGAACTGGTAGTAAAAATTCTGACTGGCCCTGCCCCCCATCTATTCTCTGCCTCCCAAATCCCAGCTGATCGGGAAGAAATGGGGATTTTGTAGTATCCTTCTCCTGCCACGCCCACCAAGCCATGCCATGCCCACCAAGCCACACCCACAGAACCGGTAGTAAAATTTTTTGAATCTCACCACTGCTTATGACCAGTTCTCATCACAGGTCCCGTGATCAAAATTTGGGAGAGGACTCTTGTGAGTACCTTGGACTGCAAGGAGATTAAATCCTAAAGGAAATGAATCCTGATTGTTCTTTGGAAGGGCAGATACGGAAGCTGAAGCTCAAATACTGTACTTTTCGAAGCATAATACGCTCCGGAGTATAAAACGCACATTAGTTTTTGGGAAGGAAAAATAGAAAAAAAAATTCTGCCTCTGCCTACCAGCATCCGTCGGTATTCATCTGGCTAGCGTCCTTGCAGCAAACAGCAAACAGCCTGGTCAGCTTGTTATCGCAGCCTGACTTAGCATGAGCAGCTGATTGGCAGTTAAATCTGCCTCCCGGAATACCTCCAAGCTATTCCAGGCTGCGGGGATCGCCACAGCCCATCGCCACCTCCGCGCATCGCGTTTTTGGTCTCTATGTGTCGCATTTTTGGCCTCTGTGCATTGCATTTTTGGCTTCCATGCGTTGCGTTTTTGGTCTCCGCATGTTCCATTTTAGACCCGTTCCAGGCTTCCGGGATCCCCATAGCACATTGCCGCCAGTTGGTGCCTCTAAGTGTCGTGTTTTTGGCTTCTGTGCATCGTGTTTTTGGCTTCCATGTGTTATATTTTCAGCCTCCGTGCATCACATTTTCGGCCTCCGCATACCCCGTTTTTGGCCTCTGTGTCACGTTTTCGGCCAGTTCCAGGCAGCGGGGATTGTCAGCGTGGTGGTGATCCCTGCCGCCCAGAACCAGCCAAAAATGCGATGTGCAGAGGCCGAAACGGCCAAAGGGTGAGGGCTGGCAGGTGAGCGGGGATTCAGAAACATTCAGCAACATTCGCTGTATAAGATGCACAGACATTTCCATCCACTTTTAGGGAGGGGGGAAGTGCATCTTAGACTCAAAAAATACGGTAATTTGACTACCAAATGAGAAGAGAGGTGTTGTGTCTTGCCCGCCCTCAGAGCAGCTGGGGCCTTCTTACCTGCTCCCGAACACGGAGGAATGTATGCCTCCTGGCCCAAGTCCTGGCTCCATGCCCACACAAACTGCAGAAGAAGGAGCATCTCCCTGCCCCAGCCCTGACTCCATGCCCAGGCAAACGGAGCAGCTAGACCCCTCCCCCTCCTCCACAGCAGGTGAGCCTGAGGAGGGTTTACTCCCAACAACAGCTGATTGGAGTGACCCTCGCATCAGAAGATTGGAGAGGCGGAGGCAACAGAAGGAAGGGAGGGGCAGGCCTTAATGAGTGCTGAGTCATGGAGCCACACCCCATGGCCTATATAAAGGATCTACTTTCTGGCAGTCTCTGAGTCAGGCAAAAGTCAAACTTATCTTGCTGAAGTCACTTAATGGTCTCCTGCCTGCTCTGAGGACTTTGCTAGGACTTTGGGCAGAGCTGCAGAGGCAAGCCTGATTCGGATTTCCCTGACCCGGCCGTCAGCGGAGGAGTGGGACACGACAAGAGGACTCATTGGGAAAGACCCCTGATGTTGGGGGAAAAAAAGAAGGCAAAGGAGAAGGGGACGAGGTGGTGAGATAGGATGAGCTGGTTAGACATTGACAGAATGAACATGAATTTGGGAAAACTCCGGGAGACTATGGAAGACAGGAGTGCCTGGCGTGCTGTGGCCCATGGGCTCGCAAAGACACCACTTAGCGACTGAACACAACCACAAGGTATTTACGATGGTTGCAGCGTCTTGGAGTCACCCTTTGCAATTTTCTCAGCCTGCTTCCAACCAACAAAATCAATGGGGAAAGCCAGGTTTGCTTAACAACTACGTGAATCACTTAAATGACTGCTGTGATTCACTTCACAATCATGGGGGGGGGGGAAAAGGGTAAAATCAGGCGTAACTCACCGAACAATCACCTTGCTTAGCAATGGAAATCCTGGTTCCAGTGGTGTTCATAAGCCAAGGACAATCCGTGTGCCATTTTTTAAAAGCAGGGTTAATGGAACTGTTCTGTCCTGGCCAAGTTAGTGAAATCCAAATAGGCCTTTGACCTTCAAAAGCAACACTTTTGCATGAACAAATCCACCAAAAAACAGTGGCTAAAATTGTAGAGAAAGCGGATTTGGAGAAAGTGTTGTTTATACGTCAGAGAAAGAAACTTTGATTTGAACTGGAGTTATGTGGTGTTCGTTCTAGTATTATTGATAGTAAGAGAGAAGAGAGGAAAGAAGAAGAGGGAGGCTGTGGATTCGTCTTCTCTGGGGACTTTTAAGTGGAGGCTGAAGAGACATCTCTCAAGAAAGGCTGAATTGATTTTCCTGCCCACTGAAGAAAGGTGGATTAGATGACCTTTGTAGCCCCTTCTGTCAGGCATGAAAGATCAGGTCTACATGTGAAGGTCCAGTTAAACTGATTTATTGCTAAACAGACTATGCACAGGAATCTGTTCAACTAAAGGTTAGCACCTGTTAAGAATCAAATAAGGATCCATAGAATTCAAGGAGGGTTGGACTCAGTTTGCTTGTGGCTACATAACGATTCTAGGCTAGTCCCTCTTTTAACTCCCACCTGAGGTTCTGCCACTCCTTCTCCTACACCAGGGGTCTCCAACCTTGGCAACTTTAAGACTTGTGGACTTCAACTTGAAGTCCACAAGTCTTAAAGTTGCCAAGGTTGGAGACCCCTGTCCTACACTTTCTAACTCGAAAGTTCTATGAGTTTGTTATTAAAGACAGCATCACCGTTTGGTTGGTTATTACTGTGCCCACTCCAACCAGTTAAGACGAACTGGCATCGACATGCCAGATGATGTTTTCCTTTTATATCTTGATTTATTAAGCTGGATCTGATCTGATAATTTATTAAAATGAACAATTGAAATTAGTAATATTGGTATCTAAATGGTAACCCATATGCACGGTCACTAAGTGAACAGTTGTAAGTTGAGGAATACCTTTATAAAGTTCTTCTTAGCTTAGGGCTTGGTTACTTGAGGAATTGCCTATTTTCATGGGTGATTCAATCCTGCAACGTTGATGCACTCAAAGTTCCTTTGATAAAACCGCGACCTTGATCAGGATACCGGAAGTTCACCTGCTCTATCACAGTGACTGCCCTCAGAGTTTCCTCTGAGATCTGGGTGGTCCCAATTTTGCTGGTGATACTTAAAATCCTCGCTTTTTGTTCAGGACCTTTGGTGAGGGTGAGTGAAACCCACTGGGCCTGTGTGGACTTGTTTCTTTTTTGTTGTTGTTCCTATTCGATTTGAGTCTCATCTTTTATTCTTCTCTCTCATATTTTTTTCAAAATTATTTTATTTTTGAGCCACCCAGTGTCATGGAACATCGAGTGATACACAAATCATCTCCTCCTCCTCCTCTTCCTCCTCCTCCTCCTCCTCCTCTACATCCTTTTCCTTCCTCCTCCTCCTCCTCCTCCTCCTCCTCCTCCTCCTCCTCCTCCTCCTCCTCCTCCTCCTCCTCCTCCTCCTCCTCTCCTCCTCCTCTCCTCCTCCTCCTCCTCCTCTACATCCTTTTCCTTCCTTCCTCCTCCTCCTCCTCCTCCTCCTCCTCCTCCTCCTCCTCCTCCTCCTCCTCCTCCTTCTTTTCCTCCTCCTCCTCCTCCTCCTCCTCCATCACCACCACCACCACCACCACCTCCTCATTTTTGTCTCACCTGCTAATTGAATATAGTAAGGAAGTGACTAAGAGCAGTGCATCATTGTCCTTTCTTTCATCATATTGTTATCTCTCCATTAGTTTGCAGACTTCCGGGCTTCCTCTTTTTCATCAGATTCCAAGGGAAGCTTTCCTGCAGGAACCCCCCATGGGGATTTTTCATAACTGGGAAAGTTGGCAGGCAGCCATTTTGGTTTCCAAGGGATGGAAAAATACCTCACAGCAAAGGAATCCCCCACCTCTTTTTCTCCTCATTACCTCCGGCCACCATCAACTAGGCAGAAAAAAAAACACCACTAGAGGATACTCGAAATGAATTCTTAAACCCACCATGTATAATATCCCCCCCGTCTCCAAAGCCTCTTTTGCAGCGAGACATTTCAAGACAGATTTTTACACATCATCATCCTCTTGTTTATTTATCTGAAACATTTTTGCAGCCTCCAATCTTAAGCAAATAATTCTGGGCGGATAATATAGGGAGTCCTTGATATACGATTGGTCACTTAATCACTTATAGAAGATCCAGATTTGAAGTTTCAATGGTTGTCCTCCCAGGTCAGGTGACTGAACTTCAGACACTCGGCACTTGGGCCGTATTTACAACCGTTTGCAGCATCCCTTTGTCACGTGAACAGTTTTACAGCAAATTTGCTAAAAACTGGCATTTACTTCCAGTTTTCAGCAAAACTGCAGCCATAGTGAACCATGAGTTTGCTTAATGACTGTGGCATTTGCTTAAAAATCACTACAATAAAGGTTTTAAAACAATCTTATTATGACCGTCACAACTTGCAACCATTCTTCTTTGAAGTTTCAAGTCGAGAACTACCTGTAATGCAAACCAATATAAAGCAACCAAAAATACAATTAAAACCAAACATAATATACATAAGCTAAGGCGTCTCATGTAGCGCTCTAAATCTCCTGGTGCTCTCAGACTTAAGGGAAAAGCTACTTGGCTTTTATGTATTTTCAACAAGGCCAAAGACAGGGGTGGAGCTGCTGGGGGTACTTAGGGGTTCGGGAGAACCTCTAGCTAAGATTCTGTGCAGTTCAGAGAACCCCCAAATCCCATTCCTGGCTGGCCCTGCCCACCTCGTCCTTCCCAGGAGTCCCCACATGGCCCATTTTGGATGCAGGTAAGTGCAGGGCGTGCACAGAGGCTCGGGGAGGGCAAAAAACGGGCCTACTGGAAGTTCGGGAAGGCTGGAAACGGATCTGTTTCTGGCCTACAGAGGGCCTCTGGCATCTGGGGAGGCCGTTTTTGCCCTCCCAGAGGCTCGAGGAAAGCCTCCGGAGCCTGGGGAGGGCAAAAACGCCCCCCCACCATGGTGCAGGAGGCTGACCAGGCCACGCCCAGCATGACCACGTCCACCCAGCAACCAGACAGAGAACCCCTTACTAAAATTTTTGAAGCCCACCCCTGGTCAAGACTATTCAGATTTCTGAGGGGAGGCAGTTCCACAATGCAGCTACCATAACAGAGGAGACACATCTCCTGGGGTTCTGCAGGATGGCACTGTTTCTCTGCAGAGACCTGGAGCATGCCAATCCTGCTGGATCTGGGATGGCAGAAACCTTAAGAGACGGGCCATCCCACCCGGCAACTCATCACCATTCATTGCAGAACTAAAACCTCTGTGTCGATCCTGCAGCAGAGAAACAGCTTCTTAGCTGCTCTTAAAACACTGATTGTGGGACATCAACATCGGGTCCATAAAACTGAGCTAGTAAAACTCTTCATCTGGGAAAGTTTAAAAGCTGTGCGATGAGGTTGGAATTGCAGGTTCTGAAGCTCTCCGTGTTGCAAAGATAACACATAGTCCACATATTAGGAGTCAGCTTTCTTTCTTTCTTTTTTTTTGTGAGGTGTAGTGACTCTGATCCCCCCCCCCCCAAAACACACACATTGAAGACATGTTTGATGGTGAGCTAGAATGCTTGGATGAACCTGAGTTACAGAAATCTACTCCAGTGCTCTCGTGCAGGTGTTCAGGAAACACTTTAAGGTCTTTCCTGTTTGGACAGGCCTGTAGAAATATTAAACAGGGTAGCCTTTTTCTTGTTAAATAGCCCAGTCTCAATCCCCTGTGGCAGATAATTTATTGCCACATGTGGAAGAAGAAAAATAATTCATCCTAGCAAAAGGAATGTTAATTGGGAGAGCAAAAGGGTTGGGATTTTAAACATAACGCAGAATATTTGGTTTCCGCTGAAGGTTTTCATGACTGGGCTTCCTCTCTGTCTTGGCCATATGTATGTAGAGGTAAATAGGTATATAAGCACAGGTATGCTAATCAGTGGGGACATTCACATTTTCCCCTTACCGGTTCTGTGGGCGTGGCTTGGTGGTGGTGGGTTCTGTAACTGAGTGGGCATGGCTAACTCGATGTCACTCAGGCCCACTCAGTCACATGACCCCTCCCACCAAGCCACGCCCACAACCGGGGGCCAACCGGGGTGATTTTTACCGGTTCGGCAAACTGATTCAAATCGTCCCTACCGGTTCGCCTGAACCGGTTGAATTTCACCCCGATGCTAATTCTGAGCAAATCCCAAAGAGTCCATTTTGAAGTAAGCATTTTCAAAATATATCTCCCCGATTGCTAAAGAGTACATGGTTGTTTTTTGTTTTGTTTTTTGGGTTGTTTTGAGACTGGAGACATTACATATAAATAATTCAATGTCACTCCGCACCAGTTGAGATGTTCTATCTATAAGCTCTTAATTGAGCTCTCCGACTAAAGCGACCGAGCGGTTATCTTGTTTCACGTCTTTATGTTACAGCTTCCATGACATCACAGAGGGAGGAATGTTTCCGTGCATGTTCCTGAGGTCAGATAATGTGCAAAAAGTCAGAATGTCGAAATGTAGCACTTGTCAGTAGTTTTAGGAAGAGCCGCTTGCCTGAAGTATGCTTAACATGAATTTCCCCAGATAACTCATGGCAACAAGTAAAGTCCCATTCTTCAGAGATGGGATTAATTTCATAACATCCTGTATACTTAATGTCAAAACCAGATCTGCTTCCTATCTGTACGGAGAGAGTTGCTTGCATGCAAGCTGCCATCGAAAACTCTGAGGATGGCTTGTTGTTACCAAGATTCTGACTTAGTCTAAACATGGAAATAATATCATCGCTGAGCAACGCTTCTCACCATCAGCGATTTTAAGGTGTGTGGAGGTCAACTCCTGAAATTGCTGGCTTGAGGAATTCTGGGATTTGAAGTCCACGCATCTTCAAGTCGCTGAGGTTGAGAAGCAGGAAAAATGGGGTGAACTTGCCGTACATTTAGAGTTGGGCGGGGTAGTAGTCAGGTACACTAGCAAAGTCTAATTTGGAGCTGCAAAAAAAGGGAGAAGGAAGAAGAGGAAAGAGAGAAGTTGCTTGACCGTGATATGGTCTCTTGCACAAAACAAGGATACTATTTGGTGAGAGAAGTAGAATGAATAGAGCATGATAGCTTGACTCGAAACATTGATCCTGGAATATTAGCCCCTCAACAAAATCTGAAAGTGAGGATTTTGGAGGTTAAGGCAAGAGTGAAATCCAGCAGGTTCTGGCAGGTTCTGGAGAACCGGTAGTGGAAATTTTGAGTAGTTCGGAGAACCGGCAAATACCACCTCTGCTGACCCCAGAGTGGGGTGGGAATGGAGATTTTGCAGTATCCTTTCCCTGCCATGCCCACCAAACCAAACCAAACCAAACCAAACCACACCCACCAAACCACACCATGCCCCCAAGCCACACCCACAGAACCGGTAGTAAAATTTTTTTGGATTTCACCCCTGGGTTAAGGAATGCCTACTTGGAGACCTCTGGACCAACCTTCTCCAACTTGGGATTCTTCCAAAGCTATTGACCTGGGAAATCCTGAGAATGAACACTGATGATGTTCGACCATCGTGTTCGAAGAGGACCTTGACATCTAACAAGTTGTGGGCTGTCCACGGTGTGTCCGCAAGTGGCTGCTAAAGCCTATACGGGCACGAAATGTTCTGCCACATGTCGGGCAGACATGTGTGGGCACCACTGTTGCAGCATTTGCAGCTCTGACTTTGCGGAGTGCTCACTTCCCTTGTGCTATGGTTGTTCTTCTGTCTTCAAACATCTGGCAGCCTTGGTGGATCAACGTGCGCCATGTCGATCGATCTTGTGCCAGGGTTTCCCAGGAGGTGGTGTCGATATCCAGGGACTTGAAGGAGGCTTACAATGTGTCTTTGTATCGCTTCCTTTGTCTCCCGTGTGATCATGTTCCTTGAGACAGCACACCGTAGAGGAGCTGTTTAGGGATGCAGTGGTCTGGCACCCTTGCAACATGGCCTGGCCAGTGTGCCTGGGCTTTCATCAAGAGCTGCAGTGGCACATTGGGTAGAGTGCAGTACTGTAGGCTACTTCTGCTCATCACCGGCTGCCAGCAGTTTGGCAGATCGAATCTCACCAGGCTCAAGGTTGACTCAGCCTTCCATCCTTCCGAGGTGGGTCAAATGAGGACCCAGATTGTTGGTGGGTGATAGGCTGACTATGTAAACCGCTTAGAGAGAGTATATAAGTGCTACTGCTATCATTAGGGTGTGAACTGATGGCAGGCCTGCTTTGGAGAGGACTTCTGTGTCTAGCACCTTGTCTTGCCACCGGATCCCCAGAGTATGAAGGACAGAGTGTGATCCAACTCTCTATGATCCAACCCTATGACTATCATTAAGTGTTGTAAGTGTTGTACCTTGACGAAGGTATCTTTTCTTTTATGTACACTGAGAGCATATGCACCAAGACAAATTCCTTGTGTGTCCAATCACACCTGGCCAATAAAAAATTCTACTCTATTCTATTCTATTTTCAGAAATCCTCAGAGTGTGAAGGACAGAGAGTGAACACTGGAGGTTTGGGGAAAGCTTTAACAGTAAACTGAGTTGGAAGGTCAGTTGGAGGTCATGTAGTCCAGCCCCCTGCTCATGCAGGAGGCCTGTACTAGGGATTCGAACCACTGAATTGCCGACCTTTCTGATCGACAAACTCAGTGTCTTAGCCACTGAGCCATCTAGTCAAGCTACTCTAGAC
Source organism: Ahaetulla prasina (assembly GCF_028640845.1). Classification (NCBI taxonomy): domain Eukaryota; kingdom Metazoa; phylum Chordata; class Lepidosauria; order Squamata; family Colubridae; genus Ahaetulla; species Ahaetulla prasina. The sequence continues at coordinate 18,803,295 of NC_080548.1, forward strand.
GCCTGTCTCCTCTCTGAACCAGTGGAGGAGACACCATAAACCTTAGCCAGCCTGCCTCAGTGCAACCAATGTTTGAAACAACGAGGCTGTTTCTGATCCAGAAGCTTTCTAGTTTCAATCCTGACTGCATTATTACTAGCTGCTCGATTTAAGAGTCATAGACCAATGCTGAAACAATTGTCTTAGTATAATAAGCCCTTATAAACGTCGCTCTTGGTTTCCAAGAGCTTCTGCTATTACAGGCCACTTTCCTGGATTCTGATCCTTTGCTATTCATCCTGACTCCCAACTGGAGGAAATGATTGTACTTGAGTATCTGACCTCAGGTGTCGCAGTCTCTTTCTCTGTAACTTGAGTATAGAACAGGAGACCTTTCTCTGCAGTGTGAATAAAGACCCAGGAAATAAAGGCATAGGTCAGACACTTGTCCAACCTTAAAGAACTCACTCCCCTAGTTAAGATGCTGCCCCATCCTGTCTCATGGAAAGAACTGACCGTCGCTATATGACACCTGACCTTCTCTCCTACAATGAGATGTACACTTATAAGGTTTTTCTTTCAATTTTTTTTTTCAAAATTGCATCTCTAGAAATGGTCACACACAATTCTGGACTTTATGTTGTCCTTGTTTGTCTTTCTGGGGAGGTTGGAAACGGGATTTCTCTTTACAGCCGAGGTGGCACAGTGGTTAGAGTGCGGTACTGCAGGCTACTTCAGCTGACTGCCGGCTGCCTGCAATTTGGCAGTTCGAATCTCACCAGGCTCAAGGTTGACTCAGCCTTCCATCCTTCTGAGGTCGATAAAATGAGGACCCAGATGGTTGGGGGCAATAGGCTGACTCTGTAAACCTCTTAGAAAGATCTGTAAAGCACTATGAAGCGGTATATAAGTCTAGTGCTATTGCTAAACAAAGATATTGGCTTTGTACTAGACCACATGATTTGCATGCAAGAAGGATTCGGTCGTCAGGAAAAGCTTGTCAACCCTAATAACGAAGGGATTATCCCATTCCCAAGTTTCTGCTCTCGATTCTGTGTTTCTTTTTGACCATTAATTGGTCTCCAAATGGGTTTGAGAATATTCCCCCATGTTGGTACCAACTATTTGGAAGCGTCGCAAGTTGTTTCACTTGGCGGGCTACAGTTTTGACTCATAGTTTCCTTGGTGTTCCAGATTCTGCTGCCCATCCTCAGTCACACTCGCTGCAGTTTGTGATAACCCTTGTGTAGGTGATGATCAGTCTGAGACCAAGGGTGGGGTCAAATGCATCATCAGTTTGGAATCGCTAAGCTCCCACAACAGACTTAAGTCCAGCCTCCCTTGATGTCTGTTTGGTGCCAATTTACCCTGACTGTTAGTAGATCAGATCCATGCTACCCTGTGTATGGGTAGCATGAAATAAACTCATAGCACTTTTGAACAGGGTGGATTTGAGTGAAGTCAATTTAAATCACGATCTAAATCACTAGTAAAAAGGCTTGATTTAAAGCAACTCGATTGAAATCATAACTTTTATAGACCAATTGTCATCTCTGTCCTGCAGCGGCTTCTCCTCTGACCCGCTGTTGACTCACTGACAGTCCCAATATTGCAGAATATACAGTAACAGTAACAGAGTTGGAAGGGACCTTGGAGGTCATCTAGTCCAACCCCCTTGCTCACGCAGGAGACCTGTACTAGGGATTTGAACCGCCGAACTGCTGACCTTTCTGATCGACAAGCTCAGTGTCTTAGCCACTGAGCCACCTAGTCAAGCCTCATGCTACATAACTAAGGTCCATTTCATGCTGAAGATATTAATGTATCTTTTTTTTTTATTGAAAGAGTTTTAAAAAACAAAAACATTTTCCCCCTTTTTCCCCCCTCCCTCCCAAACCCCCCCCCCCGGCTTCCCGGGTCAATCACAAGGTAAAGTTATACATAAACCAAACATAGAATAAAATTTTCCCTTCCAATCCAAATAACCACATCCAAAGCTTTTCATCTCCCAACCCCCTCCCCATTACATAAAATAACTTTCTAATTATTCAAAGGCAATCTGATATTTCTTAATCTGATATCTGTTTTGCAGATAATCAATCCATTTTTCCCATTCAATTAAATATCTTTCCTGCGTATTGTCTTTTAAAAACGCTGAGATTTTAGCCATCTCAGCCAAATTAATAACTTTCAGTATCCATTCTTCTATTGTAGGTATCTCTTCTTTCTTCCAGTATTGTCCAATCAACAGTCTTGCTGCTGTTATTAAATTCAGAATCAATTTAGTCTCAATCCCTGTACAATCCGTTATAATTCCCAAAAGGAAAAATTGTGGCAGGAACTTTATCTTCTTCTTCAGTACATTTTGAATAATCCACCAAATTCTTATCCAAAAGACCTTAATTTTCTTGCAAGTCCATCAAATATGAAAATATGTAGCGTCATGATATTAATGTATCTTAAATAGAAAACTATCTTTAGATAGATTTTTACTCCAAAAGCGTTTTATTAAAATAAATTTGATAAAAATAAAAAAAACCACCCAATTTAAATTTAAAAATGTGATTTTTTAAAAAAATCATCGATTTTTATCGTGCTTTTAAATTCTGTTTCAGCTCCTGGTTTCTTATGCCTGACAATTTGTCTGCCACAGTTATAAAATCTTTGCCTCTTTTTAAAATTAAGAGCCCGAGATGCTTTTTCTCTCAAGCACCTTGCCTTACTTTTCTTTCCATGCAAATCATAATTGGATGTTGGTTTGTTCCTTCATGTAGTTTGTGATTTAATTACCCTAAGGTTTCTTTTCTATAAGTTCGACCAAAAAAAAATTGTATTGAGACATTCAAAGTAGAGAAAATGCTTTTCCCATAGGCAAAAGCATTGGTCAAATGCTAAGTCTTTAGCTCCCTCTGCTGGTTGCACATAAAATCAGTATCATCTTATCTAAGGATTGCTGTGATTTCAGCCTGAAGCATAAAATGAGCAAACACACACACACACACACACACACACACACACACACACACACAAAATTAAAACTGAAAAGTAAAATTAAAAAAAAAATGCTTTAACATTGCAGTCAAATACACCAATAAAGGAGTGGTGAAAATAGTAACAACTGTTTCCTTGAATTTTAAATTAGCAACATTCTTTTTTCTTTCTTTTTTTCAAGTGACAGTATTTGAATAGAATTTAGATTTGAAAATTAGTGCCCAGGGAAATGTTTGAAACTGCCTGCCTGCCCATTGTAAAGGAAACGTGCTTTGAAAAGAAAACCGGCATCTTCTCCTATTGTTATTTATTTTTTATTTTTGAAAAAATGTTTATCCGCTTCATTGGTGTGTTCCATTGCCTTTAATATAGATAGCTTTTGTTTGGGTAAGGTCAGTGGTGGGTTTCAGATTTTTTTACTACTGGTTCTGTGGGTGTGGCCTGGTGGGTGTGGCATGGCTTGGTGGGTGTGGCTTGATGGGCGTGGCAGGGGAAGGATACTGTAAAATCTCCATTCCCACCCCACTCCAGGGGAAGGATACTGTAAAATCTCCATTCCCACCCCAGTCCAGGGGAAGGTTACTGCAAAATCCCCATTTCCTCCCAATCAGCTGGGACTTGGCAGGCAGAGAATAGATGGGGCGGGGCCAGTCAGAATTTTTACTACCGGTTCTCCGAATTACTCAAAATTTCTGCTACCGGTTCTCCAGAACTGGTCAGACCCTGCTGAAACCCACCTCTGGGTAAGGTCAATCATTTAACTCAGGACGGGAACCTATTTTTTTTCTTGCAGAAGTCAACTTGGTTTCGATTAAAACGTTTCCCGGTATGTTTTCTAGAAGTGGAGGAGGGAGTAAGAGCAAAGAGGGCGAGGTTTTCCAAATGGGAGCAATTTGAATTTTGCCAAGATCTGGATGGAATCCGGTCAGAATCTCCTAGCTGGATCATTGAACAATCATTGAAACTGTTGGGGTGTCGCGTTTCCAATATATCTGGAAGCCACGCAGTTGGAGAAGGGTGGGCTAGTCTGTGAGCGTAGACGATTAGTTCTCCTGCCCTTGTTTCAAGGTGGTCTGAATGTTGATGGAGTGATGGACAAGTGTTTCTCAGTTCTCTTGGGTCTCACCTGCCAAAATATATTTTCTGTACAGGTGGTTCCCGACTTATGACAAGAATTGGGACCAGAACTTTCATTATTAAGCCAGGCGGTTGTTAAGTGAGTCACACACCCCAGTTTTACAATCTTTTTGCTGTGGTTATTCAGTGAAACACTTGCAGTCAAAACGGGTGTTTCATATGCAGCTAACATTTTCCTTGCAATCGCTGAACTCCTTTTCCCTGGCTTCTTTACAAGCTCCATCCTGTTGCTCACGAAATTGGGTGTGTTTTAATTCCAGCTTTCTAGGGGAAGGTCAGATTAGGAGAAAGCTGAATGTAACGTGTAACACACATCATGTCTGTATCCCTACCCTTTTACGTGCTGTAGCAATGAAATTGCATTGGCAATTGACATTCCGTTGACAGTGGAACTATATTTTGGGAGTTATCCTGGTGCTCATGAATTAGGTCAAGGGTTATGTATACGTTTGGGGGAGTGGTGCAGTGGCCTAGAAGCGGAGATCTCGCCTCACAATCAGGAGGCTGTGAGTTTGATCCTAGGTAGAGGCAGATATTTCTCTCTCTGGGCATAAAGAGAATATATCCGCTGAACAAAACTCCGCATTGGCGACAGGAAGGGCATCCGGCCAGTAAACACTCGGCGCCATTCAGTTGCCCGGACTCCACCCCGCAAGGGATTATGGGGTCATTAAAAGGAGATCATTACGGATATATTTTGGGCATACGCCTTCTGCCATAAAAATATTAAACATGTTGATGGCTTTTCTTTGTTTGGAGAGGCCAGATGTCTTCCCTTCTCTGGAGCTGGTTATTTAGATTTATGCTTTGTTTGTTTAGAAGGTGCCTAAAGTTTTCTGTGTAAACAGTTTAAGAAAATACTCCGAATTGCTGGTTTTATCATTATGGTAAAGAAAAAAAAAAAAGGGCAGTGAATGAAGAGGAAAGCAAGAAAACACAGATATTTGCATACTGTAAATGACACTGCACGGAGCATTAGCAGCTACTGAGAATGATGGTGCAATTAAACATATGATCCTTTGGAAGCAGCACTGAGAATATGCGTGTTGAAGTTGGGTTTACATTTTCAAATCTGGTTGTCTGGATATGGAATTGTAAGACAGGTATTCTCTCTTTCAGACCTAGTGAAACAAACAGAGGATAATTGCAGAAATGGGCTTCGGAGAGGCCTCTGAATCTGAGTAGCTCCCAGGTTTTCATATCATGTTACTAGTCCTCATGGTACCACAACAAACATGCCTTTTTATAAAGGATTCGATAGGTAGCAAAATTCTGGGATTAGATAAACGTTTCCACAAGAGGCAAGTCCTAGACTCCATCTTCTAATTAATATAATCTGCATCAAAATGTTCAAATGTCTTTAAAAAAAATGTAATGATTAAGTCAACACTAACGGGGGAATGTTGCAGTTCAGTGATAAAACACCCGCAAGAACCCTAAAAATCAATTACTGGGATTTGGATTTGGTATTCGGATGGATAAAAAAAATTAAACTATTTTCTTTTCTGGTGGGACACGGTGGCTCAGCGGCTATGACGCTGAGCTTGCTGATCGAAAGGTCGGCAGTTCAGCGGTTCGAATCCCTAGTGCCGCGTAACGGGGTGAGCTCCTGTTACTTGTCCCGGCTTCTGCCAACCGAGCAGTTCAAAAGCACGTAAAAAAGGCAAGTAGAAAAAATAGGGACCACCTTTGGTGGGACGGTAACAGCGTTCCGTGCGCCTTTGGCATTTAGTCATGCCAGCCACATGACCACGGAGACGTCTTCGGACAGTGCTGGCTCTTCAACTTTGAAACGGAGATGAGCACCGCCCCCTAGAGTAGGAAACGACTAGCACGTATGCGCGAGGGGAACCTTTACTTTACTTTACTTTATTCTTTTCAATGGCCCAGAGCTCTTGAAATAGGCTAATCTCCCGAGATTGTAGCACTCCTGAGAGTCCCCTGCAAGGTGATCTCACCAAAGTCTTGCTAGCATTGTTAATGACTTGAGCGTTCAGCCATTTCTGTCTCTTGTGGAAGTGGCACTCGGGTCTCCCCATGAGGCCGTGCAGAGATGCCTGGGGCTTGAAAAGGTTTGCTCGCCCTGGCCTAGGCGGTGCTGAGCCACATGGATAATTGCTTTGACTCCGTACAAAGCAGCTTTCTGTGCCAATCCTGCCAAAGCGATTTCTCTGAGGAGGATTTTGACAAATATACTTCTGAGAAATATCTTTCTTCCCTATGGCTACGTATTTTTTTTTTTTAAAAGCCTGACTAGCTGGACTTGCACTTGCGGCTTTCCAGATGAAACACTCTATCTTTGATTCCCTCTTTCCTTTGCTCCAAGGCTAGATTACTCTGGCTGTTGAAAATGAACTTGGGTTTATCCCATCAGGTTTTGTACAAGAAAGTTTTGTTTTCAGTCCTCCCTCTCTCCTTCCTTCCTCCTCCCTTTTTCCTTCCTTCCTTCCTTCCTTCCTCCCCCTCCCTCCCTTCTTCCTTCCTTCCTTATTTCCTCCCTCCCTCCCTCCCTCCCTCCCTCCCTCCTTCCTTCCTTCCTTCTTTCCTTCGAATGACCTTCCTTCCTTCCCTCTCTCCCACCTCCCTCCCTCCTTGCTTCCTCCCTCCCTCCTTCCTCCCTCCTTCCTCCCTCCCTTCCCTCCTTCCTTCCTTCCCTCCTTCCTTCGGTTTCCCTCCCCTTCCCTTTATTCAGCATTTCCTTTCTACTCATAAAAAAAAAATCCTGCTAATTGATAGGATAGTTATTGCATAAAACGATTAATAATTAACTGTTGCAATTTGGAATTAAGTGGAGGGAGGATACTTTCAGAGAGAAGGGTGACATGAAAATACAAGACTCAGTGCAGAGAGCCTGATGGGCCAAGTTTCCCAGGGAAGCCAAAACGAGAGAAACAGGGCAAAAGATAGAATAAGGCCAATTTGTCAAATGTATTAAATGGTCACTGTAGTTATGGGAAGGAAGAGAGCAAAACCGGACTTCTCCGTTTTGACTCATTTGACAGCAAAAGTACATATATTTGGCCCACTGGGACATGACCTCTTCTACAAAAATAATGCAAGGTTGACTAGAAAAGCTTCCTAGAACCATAAATGGATATGTTTTACGCTCAGTCTGAAGCCACTGCAGTGTTTTATCAAAGCAAAATAAGGAAAACAAGGGTTTGCCCCTCTATTTAAAAAAAAAAAGATTTCCCATCAGATAAAAAAAAAAAAAAAGAAGACATCCGTGCCGACTCTTTGAAACCTTCCCAGGCAATGGATTCTTGGCCTTTGTCCATGTCTCCAGCTGGGGCATTTGATTTCTTCCCAACTGGTTTGTCTGGCTCCGAGGACTAACAAGGCGTTCAGTGTTGAAGTTCCGTTTGCGAAAGACAGAAAGCGTCCAATCGCGAATAAGCTGACTTATTGAGATGGTTGTTCTGCCCAATGATTGTCCAGCTAAGTGAGGGCTATAATTCAGTGACAGGGTCTTAGTTCAACTAACAGCACTTTCATGGCTGGAAAGGAACCATGGAAATGGAACACTGGGTCAAGAATGTGGGTGTGCATGGTTGAAGGCAGCTTCGTCTAACCTTGATGGATTTTTACAACAACTTCTCCAGGGAAATCTGGAAAGACGATATAATTTAGGGAACTTCTTTTTCCCAAGTTTAACCGTTTATCTACCCAGCCTAGAGATGTCACTTTTTAAAGATTGGCCGGAATTCTTTGGGATACTAGGCAGAGGTCTTTCTCATCACCTCTTACTGCGACGAGCCTTTGAACTTGAAGAATGCAAAAGATTATGCTCTCCCCACTGAATTATGGTCCCACGGGCCAAATGTTCAGCTACGTTTTACGGCCCTCCCATGGGCCCTTTTACTTTAAACCTCTCAGTACAGGATGAAGGTCAGATGAAGGTCAAATGGGTTAAGCAAAGAAATGGTTCCCTCTCCACAAGAATCAACTTATATTTAGTGACCGATTTTAAATATTTAAAATGGTTTGAGATTTAGTATATAAAGATTGAAATGCAATAAAATGTGCAGTTGTAATAAAGAGATACCTGTAGGAGAAGAGCAAGCAGAACTGGGATGTGTGTGGGGTGGGCAGAGTTAAATGCATCATCAGCTTAGAATCGTTGTGTTACCACAAGTGGTCCAACTCCAGTCCCTCTTGAGTTCCATTGACTCTTATCTGGCGCCAATTGTGCTGAGGATTACTTGACTAGAATTTTTGTGTGTAGGCTTGAATGCATCTTCTGTGCTGCAGCCTAAGGGATGGTCTTGATTCTTTATGCCTGACAATACTTTGATTGTGTGCCATCGAATTGTTTTTGACTCCCAGCAACCACAACAGATTGTCTCCAAGACAACCTGTCACGATCCTGGCCTTCCAATTCTTCCAGCTGTGTACCCATCAACACTGTAACTGAGTTCACCCGTCTTAGTGTTGGTCATTCTTCACTTTCCTACCTTCTTTCCCAGCGTTAGATCCTTTCCCAGAAAGCAAGATATTTGCATAATGTTTTCAAAGTAGGATAATTCATGCTTGGTTTTTTTGTTCCTTGAGTGAGAACTCTGGATTGATTTATTTGATGATCTGTGCATTTGTTTTCTTGGCCATCCACGGTATCCCCAGGAGTCTTCTCCAACATCAAATTGTAAAAATGTCAATATTTTTCTACTCTGCTTTTTTGAAATCCAAATAAGGTGACAGAATTCATGCCAATATGTAAATATATAACTGTGGTGTTAAGAGTTTTTTTTTTAATGCTAAGAGGATTGATATACAAGAAGAAGAAAAAGAAGAAGAAGAAGAAGAAGAAGAAGAAGAGGAAGAGGAAGAGGAAGAGGAAGAGGAAGAAGAAGAAGAAGAAGAAGAAGAAGAAGAAGAAGAAGAAGAAGAAGAAGAAGAAGAAGAAGAAGAAGAAGAAGAAGAAGAAGAAGAAGAAGGGGTCAGATGTCAGCCAAAGCAATTGAAGATATTTTGAAGCCACACTTGGAATACTGCATCTAGTTTTGGTCTCCACCATGTAAAAAAGATGTTGAGACTCTAGAAAGAGTGCAGAGAAGAGCAACCAAGATGATTAGGGAACTGGAGGCTAAAACATATGAAGAACGGTTGCAGGAACTATATATGTCCAGCTTAATGAAAAGAAGGACTAGGAATGACATGATAGCAGTCTTCCAATATCTCAGGGGCTGCCACAAAGAAGAGGGAGTCAAGCTATTCTCCAAAGCACCTGAGGGCAGGACAAGAAGCAATGGGTGAAAACTAATCAAGGAGAGAAGCAACTTAGAACTAAGGAGAAATTTCCTGACAGTTAGAACAATTAATCAGTGGAACAACTTGCCTCCGGAAGTTGTGGACACTCCAACACTGGAAGTTTTTAAGAAGATGTTGGATAACCATTTGTCTGAAGTGGTGTAGGGTTTCCTGCCTGGGCAGGGGGTTGGACTAGAAGACCTCCAAGTCCCTTCCAACTCTTCTATTCTATTCTATTCTATTCTATTCTATTCTATTCTATTCTATTCTATTCTATTCTATTCTATTCTATTCTATTCTGTATGGAAGAAGGTCAGACACCCCTGATGTAGATGATCTCGGGTAGAAACAATGAAATATTTGTGGATTTTGACTTTCTGAAAGTAATTTCTAGGTTTTTCTGAGCAATCGTAAGTTTTTATGTGAGAATCCTTGTAATCCTAGATGAGATTTTGACGTTTCTGTGTGCTTCGCCAAAAGCCTTGAGCATTCATATCATTTGAAGCTGGAGGTTTTGCTGCATTCCCCAGATAATGCCATGTGGCTTGAGGGGGGCAGGGGATTTGACAAGATTGCTGATGCAGTGGCAGGGGAAATCCCAGTTGGTATCGTTTTCCACTTTGTTTTGTTGGCAGGAAAACTCATTTGGTTCAGGTCCAAGCTGGGAGAAAGACGCCGGAAACAATACGGAGGCTGATTGGAAAGAAAGTTTAATGATGAACAGAACCAGCAGCAGTTCTGGGTCAGCTGAATGAGCGGATGCAGAAGTGATGTCCAGCCAGTTCGAACCGGTAGTGGCGATCTGTGGGTTGACTGGGTGGGCCTGCCCACCTGCCCCAGCACTATGCCATCATATTTAGCCATGTTTTCTAAGCCGCACGTGAGCACAGCATGTGTGGAAGGCCGCATGCATTTTTGGTACGCGGCGAACCGGTGGTAAAATTATGTGGAACCCAAATCGGAATATATGGATCTTTATAAGTTTCTGTGACTTTGAAGCTTGAACTGTTCTGGAGGTGGGTCGATGAAGGGGCTTTTGTTTTGAAAGAGTGTTGGACAATTCCTATTGTGGCTCATGGCTTTCGTCCCATGTTGGGTCTTGGGTGAGGGGCTGCTTCTAATCCTATCACTGTGCTTTTGTTAGCTGTCAAACTTTGCTGCAAGGAGTTTCGAAACATCCTGTCTTGAATGGATTTTCTGCCTGCAGTATTTGCTTTGCCTATGACTAGAGCCTTCTTGATAGTTGGCTTTCCTCTTTCAATAAGCTCTTTATCTCCTTAAGTGCTGGCATCTGCTGTGGCCTATTAAGAAAGACTGGGGTGGGGGGGGGTCTGCTTTCTGTCTTTAAGAGCCTGTTTCTCTATTTCTCCTTTAGGGAAATATAATATTCTGCCTTTTTTAATATTTCCCAAAATATTTTTTTAAAAAAATAATTTTTATTAAACAGATTTAAAACAACAATAACAAAAAAAATATTAACACTTTCTTCTTTTCAACAGTTTTGCGTCGGTGATCAATACTTATTATACATTTTCTCTCTCTTATCCTAATGTATCTTTTATACATATATTTCTAATATTTCATTCTACTAGGAGGGGGCGGGATTCCCACCATTTCAATCATCATGCTTTAAAACCAATTGCCTGAAGTACTAGCTTTTGCCTCTTCCTCTGTCTCTAATTGCATGAAAGAAAAAGTTGAACATCAATTGAGTACAGTTTTTTGTAATGGCACCTTTTTTGGTTAATAATTATTTTGGCTTCTACTAGATCTTGGCAGTCATTGCTTTGAAGGCATGGAAACTTGCCTTCTATAATTAGAAAACGCCTGGGAATCTTTTGTTTACTTGTATAAGACAAAGAAAATATAAGTGTTTAAAACCTTACAAAGTTTAGATTGGGCAATAAAGTTCATTGCTGCCAAACTGGGCAGAAGAAGAGTCTTAGATTTTAAGGGCCTGGCTGGGGCAAAGGCCATGTTGCTTATTTTTAAAAATAAATTTTATTAAGTTTCATTATGAATGAAAAATACAGAAACAGCAAAAGTTAGGAGAAAGAAAGAAAAAGGAGCAAAAAGAGAATGAGAGAGGGAAAATAAAATGGAAAAATTGGGGAAAAAATGTCTTCTGACTTTTTTCAGTGCAGTAAAAGATAAAAAAATTACAACCTCAGCCTTTTGCGTTACATTTTTACAGCACTTCAAGCCATTTCTATAATAAAATAATCACCAAAGCATCAAAACCTAAAAAATCAAAATTTCATCCCCCCCCCCCCAGTTTTGAATGAAAATTCCAAAAGCGGTTTTCAAGTAGAACCATAATTAAGCAGAGGCCATGTTCCTTAGAAAGCCTAAGAAAAGTTTGAAATATTTATCCTTCATCATTTATTTTATATACTTATTCATCAGATTACTGCACTCCTCCCACCTCATTAAGCGACTTTGGGAGGTTTGCAAAAGTAAGACTAATTCTTAAATTCTCTTTCATTAAATGGAATAAAATGGCTCTCTTTAAAGGACTATCCACTTCGACCCACGTTTTAACGAAAACCACAGACGCAGAAGTTACCATTCACAGTTAGCAACGTCTAGACAAGGCATAAAATACTACATCGGCTGATCGTATTTTTCCCTGCTCTAATGAAATACAGTAGAGAGATTTTATAATTAAAGTGAAGCAATGACCAGTTACGAGCGGTTACATATTTTTTCATCTTTGGGTAGCAATATTTTGAAAGTGAGAAAAGGAATCAAGAGTGCTTCGGGCCATGTTTTGATGATTGGGGACTGCCCTTGAAGGATTAAAGCCTACAGTGGGTAGGGCAAAGTAAAATAAAATAAAAGCTCAGAAGAGTTCTGAGATGCTCTTGAAAGAAATATGTAGCAATCATTGCAAAAATATGAACTTTGCCTGGGAAAACAAGGAAGGTGTGAGAAAGAAATTCAAGATTGAACCCAGGGGTAAAATCTACTTACCTTCCTTACCGGCTTGGGAGTGCATGCACCGCTTCGCTCGCTTGCGCGCATCACATGACCTTCTGCACATGCACAAAATCTTCTGCGCATGTGCAGAAGGTAAAAAACACATTACTTCCTGGTTAAAACCAGGAAGTAATGACACCCGGGCAAGCAGATTGGCAAACTACCGGCCATGATCGCTATCAGATTGCACGATCCGGTCCGATCTGGTAGCATTTCACCCCTGGATTGAACTGACTCTTGACTTTCTTTGGTATACGATGGAGGGAAAGGGAAAATGAAAGGGAAATTTCAAGATTCTGTAATTAAAATCACTATCAATACTGTTGAGTTCTAATATTTCTAGTGTCTGTTTCCTGACCTGGTCTACCTCAAGGGTTGACATATCATACTTGTGGGCATAGCCAAGTTTCTCCTGCTTTGGAGGAGATATAATTCCTTGTTTTCTTTTTAAAACTGTCCTAGTTCGAAAGCATGCAAATGCAAGTAGATAAATAGGTACCACTTCATTGGGATGGTAACAGTGCTCTGTGAAGTCATGCTGGCCATATAACCACTGACCTGTCTTCAGACAGGTCTGCTCAATGGCCTTAAAATGGAGTTGAGCACCACTCCCTATAATTGGCAATGACTAGCGGAGTAAAATCCCCAGGGAATCCTTTACCTTAATACACTACAAAAATCTGAACTACTAACTAACAGTCAAGGCAAATTGATGGTTGATAAGAGTCAATAGAATTCAAGGAGGGCTGGATTTAGATCTCTTGTGGGCACAAAGGGACTCCAAACTGATGACACACTTGACCCCTCCCTCGGGCTCAGGCTGGCCATCGACAAGAACATGCATTGCCAACTCCAAATGACAAGTTATCATTCTCCTCCATTCCCCTTTGACTTGTTAGATGATAGTCCCAGGTTCATGTGGTGGTTTGGGAGCATCCGTGTCTTGTCTCCTGATGGTGGAAGCAAAAGCCCTCTAGGCCAGTGATGGCTAACCTTTTCCAGACCGAGTCCCCAAAGTGCAATGTGTGTGCGGCACTCGCGCATGCGCCCTGTCTCCACACATGTGCTCACCCTCATATGTTCCCTGCCTCCCACACATGTGCGCCCGCACCCCATGCCTCCCCACACATGGACACACCCTGCATGCGCCCCCATGTATGGGTGACCCCACCTGCCCCCTGCCCCCACACGTGCATTGCAGAGACCCAATGACCAGCTGGCCAGCAGCAGGTGCTCGCGAATACATGGCAGAACTGAACTGGGGTGACAGCTCTCGTGCCCACAGAGAGGGCACTGTGTGTGCCACCTGTGCCACGCGTGCCATAGGTTCGCCATCACCGCTCTAGGCTGACAACAATGATTATAAACCTTCTCCCCCAACCTGACATGTTTGTGGCATGTTGGAGTCCAATTGTCAGAAGCCCCAGCAACATCTCCCGAGTTCACATCTGGAAAGCTCTAAGTTGGGAAAGACTGCTAAAGGTGAGCTGTTCATATTTCGTTCAGGTTTTTTTTTATATATATGCCTTACGGTATCAAGGTATTAGAGGAATCAATAATCTTCTTCCCGGCTGCCAGCTGCTGTGACTTGGTGATTGATTTGCTTGCTTCAGTTAAATTGCTACCTTCTGCCTCAGTTATCAGTCCTCTTTTTTTTTCTCCAGTTGGGTTATTTGTTTGTTTGCATGCCCTTTCCCCCTGAAATATTTAATTTTAGACTGCATTGAAATTGCACGCTGTTCTCTACCAACCTTTGCCGCATCTTTAGAACTGGGAAAAAGCCACAGCGCATAATAAGATCTTTATTGTTCATTGGGTGAAAAAGAGAAAATATACATTTGAAAGCCTCTTCAGGATCAGATAATATTACGATTTTAATGCTGCAAGGAAGGACAGCTCTGTGGAAAGGGACAGCGATGGCATCCATCAAGGTGTTTTCTGGGATTTAATTGATAAAGCATTGCACACAGACTGTTCCCTTGAGTTATGGATTCTGATACAGAATTCCAGTCTTAGCACTTTTGCTGGCTTCAGAGTTGTTGCACACGACTTTAAAAAAAAACAACCAATCACATATGTGGGAAGTTTTCCTGCAGAAAAGACATTATTAGGACAGGAAGAAGCAATCCAAGTTTGCATCCTGAAAACGTTCTGCTTTTTGCAAAGTGAGAACATACTGGCTAGCTCAGGTTTGTAACCGACAACAAAACAGGGGCTGGATTTTGACAACTTCCAATAAAAACCTTCCAAACGTTAGATTCAGTGAGGGGTTTCTACCGGTTCACCCTGGTTCGGGCGAGCTGGTAGTGGCGGCAGCAGGAGGCTCTGCCCACCCGCCTGGATGTCACCACGGACGCTCTGCGCATGCGCAGAAGCACCGTGCATGAGCGAAGTGAGCACACATGTGTGCGCTTCCAATTCTGAACCGGTAGCGAAAGTAAAGTGGAAACCACTACTGATCAGATTCTGTTTAAATGAATATAGGCTGCCTTGCTGGATTGATTTGATAGTGGCAAATATCCCTAGCTTTTCAAAAGAACCCACAATCCCCCTTTCTAAATAACTGACAGGATCCATGGTGGCGCGGTGGTTACAATGCAGAATTGCAGGGTAATTCCATTCACTGCAAGGAGTTCGATCCTGACCGGCTGACGATTGACTCAGCCTTCGATCCTTCTGAGGTCTGTAAAATGAAGACCCAGATCGTTGGGAACAATATGCTGACTCTGTAAACTGCTTAGAGAGAGAGGCTGTAAAGCGCACTGAAGCGGTATATAAAGTCTAAGTGCTCTATTCATAAGCCAGTGTCCCTCGACTTTTAACAGCTTGAAGAGGGGTGGGGGTCAGCTCCCAGAATTCCCCAGTCAACCTTACTGGCTGGGGAATTCTGGGAGTTGACATCCACACTTCTTTAAGTTTCCAAGTTTTAAAAATCGCTAGCCTAGACAGAAACAGGAAAATCAGCTGAGCTTTCCTAGTGGGTGCCCATCCAAATCCCAAACAGATCTGACCCTGTTCAGCTCTCTAAGAATAGCCCAAGTTGGCCAGATGCCATCTTCCAATCCAGTGATGAAATCCAAATTTTTTTGATTCTGGCTTGGTGGGCTTAGTGTCTGTGGCTTGGTGGGCGTGGCAGGGAAAGGATACTGCAAAATTCCCATTCCTACCCCATTCCAGGAGAAGGATATTGCAAAATCTCCATTCCCACCCCTCTCTGGGGCCAGCCAGGGGTTGCATTTGCCGGTTCTCCAAACTACTCAAAATTTCTGCTACTGGTTCTCCAGAACCTCTCAGAACCTGCTGGATTTCATCCCTGATCCAATCCCTTGAGAAAACTTACTAACTGTAGACTCCCTCCCCCCACAGTTGAATTCTGCTTTAGAGCTATTTTTATCTCTCTTTAAAATGAAACAGAGGGATAAGTATTTGTTCCGTATTGGCTCTGAAATGCATCCGCTACTCTCTTCCCTTCCCTTCCCTTCCCTTCCCTCTACCCTCCCCCTCCCCATTGTTCAGATGCAGGGATGCATTTATTTAAAGAATTGTTTATATTCCAACTCTGCAAATTAAAACAATAAACCAAAAGGTCTAAGCTGAACCGGGAGCCTGTACGTCATTTTTCCCTGACACAACTGATCCCAAGCGGCTTCTGAAATAAAACAATCCTCACCTGAGGGCTTAAACATGATTTGTTTGTTCTTACATTTGTATCCCATTCTTTTGCCAAAGAGCAATATCGGGAAGATATTAGGCAATTTCCTTCTCCTTCCCCTGACACGGTTTACCAGCTCCAGAAGGTCAGGCGAAAAAGAGATGTCTTCGGTTTCCAACACAGACAATGTCCTAATGAATGAAACCAGGTCACTGCTGGGTGGGAAGCCAGTCATTCGGCTTTTTGTGTGATTTGGTTATGGAAGCAAAGAAGAATACTGTACGTGGATCTTCTCTATTCCACAGAGAGCCAATTTGGTCCAGTGGGGAAGTCATCAGGCTAGAAACCAGGAGTCTGTGAGTTCTAGTCCCATCTTAAGCATGAAAGCCAACTGGGTGACTTTGGGCCAGTCTCTCTCTCTCTCTCTCAGTCCAACTCACCTCACATTGTTGTTGTCATGGGGGGAAAAGAGGAAGAAGAAGAAGGTGTGTTTGTTGTCTTGAGATATTTGTAAAAATAATAAAAGTGGGAAATGAACGAATGAATTTGTCAGGGTTCCAAGTAAGGTAAACGTAAACGTTCCCCTCGCACATATGTGCTAGTCGTTCCTGACTGTAGGGGTTGACTCTAGATCCTGACTCATCTCCGTTTCAAAGCCAAAAAGCCAGCGCTGTCCGAAGACATCTCTGTGGTCATTTGGCCGGCGTAACTCAACACCAAAGGCACATGGAACGCTGTTCCCATCCCACCAAAGGTGGTCCCTATTTTTCTACTTGCATTTTTTACATGCTTTTGAACTGCTAGGTTGGCAGAAGCTGGGACTAGTAATGGGAGCTCACCCCGTTACGTGGCACTAGGGATTCAAACCGCTGAACTGTCGACCTTTCAATCGACAAGCTCAGTGACTTAGCTGCTGAGCCACCGCATCCCTTCTGGGGATTCAAGTAATAGACCCATGATTGTCCTATAACAAGCAAAACTCCGAGGCAGGTAGATTCCTCAAAGAATAGCTTTATTGGATGTATCATATCAGCACAGATCTGATGAAAACTGACTCTGAAGGTTCCTGTGGTTTTCACCTAATTAAAAGCAAACTTTTCCCCCTCTCCCAAACAAACAGTCACATGGTCCAATCAAGGCACTGTCTGGTTGCCTGTAAACATCACTCCTCCTTCCTCTGAGCAGGTGTGAGAATGTCCTTGGTTCCCAAGAGAAAGTATTTTATTTTGGCTACAAAACCCCCACCTATCTCTAATCCCCCCTCCCTTATCCCTCAGCTCTAGTATGGTAACACTGAAGCTCCAAGATGACTTTGGTCAGGTCAGCTTCAGGATTGACAGAATGAATGAATGAATGAATGAACAAATGAATTGGAATGGAGTAGTGTGGCAGTTCAACCTCACCTTGACATTGATAGGATCCATCAACATAACTTTGAGAGTGTAATCTACAGGGCGTGAGACGCACAGTTCGCTCCTTCAAGACCAGGCAACAACCACCAGAGAATTTTGGAGTCTCTAACTCCTTTTTCTCAGGTTTTTCCAGTGTTTTTCCAAGTGTTGTGCATCACAGCAGAGCTGGGCCTAAGGAATCGAACCTACACAGATAGTCCTCGATTTTTAACAGTTCATTTGGCGACCGTTTGAACGGTCATTAAACAAACTGTTAAAATTAAAGGACTAGTCATACAGTAGTTCTGCATGTTTTAAGGTTTCTCTTAAAAGTGATGCAACTCTTCAGAGGAGTCAACTTGTTGGTAGAAATAGTGGATCGGTGAACTCATAGATACTAATCATGGTCTACCTAAAACAACAAGTAGATTTATTTATTTATTCATCCAAAGGACTATGCATTCATGATGTTTTACAGAACAATCACCAGGAACATCCACCGCAATTTAAAAAGTCCACGGCAGATAATCAACCCAACCAAGAGCTAATCAAAGTTTCAACAATAGAGGGATAAATTATGCTAATGAAAAAAATAAATAAAAACAAATCATAACAAAACCAAGCCGTATCAGTAAATTGATCAGAATAATTCAAAGCGAAATAAATTAGAGATGTTGAGAATGAACTATGCCGCTAAAATGCCATTTGGAAAAATCCCACCTTTGTTAACTTCTGAAACGTTAGAAGCCGCTGAGCAAACCTTAATTCTATAGGAAGGGCATTTCACCATTTTCAGAAGGAAAGTTTTATTGTAATGCATTGCTTTGTGCTATTAAAAGGCCTTCGGGATAATGATCACGCTTCCAAGCAATTGGGGAAATGTTTTGTTATATAACCCGACTGGCGTGTATACATAGGCTGTCCCATAACAGAGTTCTTAGGGTGACTCGGAACAATACATCAAGCAATTTAAAATCCACAAAGAGAGCAAAATGAATGTATTAAATGGCATAGAAACATCACAAAGACTTGAAGAACAGGTTAAAATTAAGCCGGATTGAATAGCTCCTGCTGACTGCTGCACCGTGGGAGTCACTGAATTGCAGGTGGCACCTTCCCAATCCTTCAGGGTCCCCAGACCCAACAATAGATTTTACCGAATAGCAAAGAGAATAAGAGGAATTCCTGCATTAACTAAAGATTCTTGTATTTCCGGATCTGGGAGAGACTGTGGGTAGTAGGCAGGGGTGAAATCCAGCAGGTTCTGGAGAACTGGTAGCGGAAAATTTGAGTAGTTCGGAGAAACCGGCAAATACCAACTCTGGCTGGCCCCAGAGTGGGGTGGGAATGGAGATTTTGCAATATCCTTCCCCCAGGAGTGCGGAGGGAATGGGGATTTCGCAGTATCCTTCCCCTGCCATGCCCACCAAGCCAGACCATGCCAACCAAGCCATGTCCATAGAACTGGTAGTAAAAAAAATTGAATTTCACCACTGGTAGTAGAGTGAAAAAGGCATAGCCATAAGTAGCCCATGGAGAGGAAAGAGGTTTGCTAATAGCTTATAAATGGCTCAGAAAGCCAGAAAGGAGAGTTTCCAAATGGTTAAAGAGGGTCTGTCTTAATAAACCCACTAATAAACAAGGGTTGGATGTTCCTATCACACTTTTCCTTGCGTTAATTGCGTTCCTTGATTCCTTGCATTAAAACCAAGATTCCTTGCGTTCCTTGATTCCTTGCATTAAAACTCCTTATTGAAGTATGAAATTCTCGTTTCTTGGATTGTGCCCCGCTGTCATGAGTTCGTTGAGTTTGCCTAGAGTATCAAACTTGCATCGTCACATTGTCGTCATGTGACGAATCGCGACTTTCCCCCTTCACTAAAATGGGAGTGGGCGTGGCCAGCGTGTGACGCATCTGGCCCGTGGTCCATGAGTTTGACACCTCTAGCCTAGAGACGTCTATCCTGCTTGGTGGTCAGTTGTGACTTCTGGCATGTTTCTTGATCCTTTGAGGTCTTCCTGCTAATCATTCCTTGAGTATGGCTTTCTGTTGTAAGAGAAGAGCTGGCAGAGCTGGAGGATGGAGGAGTTAAGTATGTCATCAGCTTCGACTCATTGTACTCCCAGTCCATCCTCTTCTGAGTTCAGTTGACTTTTATCTGGTGCCACTCTGAAGTGAACCTGGCTGAAGCCATCTTGTGCTGCTTCATAGCATGCCACGAAGCCTGAGAGAGGGAAGAGAAGGGGGAAGTAGATAGCCTGGCTACAGTCAAAACAAAAACTTTTCCTGTGGGAACCAAGGTCATTGAAACAGGAGACTGTTGAAGGAGGAGAGGAGCCTGCCATCCATCTTCATTGGACAATGACCGGTGACACCTGGGAGGAGGGATTTTTACTCTTTTTAATTAGGTGACAACTACAGGAACTGTTAGAGTTGGCTTTCACCAGCTGTGCTGATGTGATGTATCCAATAAACCTGTTCTTTGAGGAATCTACCTGCCTCAGAGTTCTGCTTTCAATGGTTGCATTACTTGGAATGCTGACAAGTGGTTAGTATGCAGTGTTGCAGGCTCATTCTGCCCACAATCTGCACTTTGATCCTGACGGGTTCAAGGTTGTCTCAGTCTTCCATCCTTCCAAGGTCGGTAAAATGAGAACCCAGGTTGTTGGGGGCAACACTCTGGCATTGTAAACTTCCCAAACAGTGCTGTAAAGCAGTGTGGGGCAGTATATAACTTTAAAGTGCTATTGTATTTGCATCGGACACCTGCTTCCCTTTCCTGCCTCGTTGCCAAGTCTGGCACCCATTGCTTTTTACTCCGTCCACCTTGCGGTTGTTGTGTTCTGTCCCCCCTCGCCTCTGTCCGAGTGATGGCTTAATTAGCCAGCACTATCAGCTCTGGCAGCACACTAGCGAGCGTCTGCCAAGTGTCTCTGTTATCTCCCTCGACGCTGATGAGTCACCCAGGAACAAACAGTACTTCATCTCTTAGTTAAGCAGTTAATTTGCCTGCTACGAAGAGGCACAGCAGCTCTTGCTGCCTTTGTATCCTGTGGAGTGTGGCTCCATGACTCAGCACTTCCGAGGCCTGCCCCACCCCTGCTTCTGTTGTTCCCGCCTTTCCTGCCTACGAAACCTAGGGTCCAGCCAGGCCTGATTGCCATCAGCTGGGTCTGGAGGTGTAGCCTGGGGGGGGAAGAGTCAGGGGAGGAGGCCTCGTTATCTCTTCCACCTGGCCTGCCTCTGGCTCCTGGAGCTGAGCCAGGGAGGCCGGTGCTTCCGAGGTAAGTCCTGGCGGCCCTTCCCCCTCACTTTCCAAGTCACTTTCTGGCAGGATGCCCGGCTCGGGGGGCGCAGACACAACATGTTCCATTTTATGTCTCTGACATAAAGCAGGAGGGCCCACAACTCAATTGCTTATCCTAAAATGGAAAAACTGTCAGTAGCTTTGGGTCAGCGTGACATAACTGAATCGCAGAGCAGCCAACTGTGCTTGGTCTGTGTTTTACGGTTCACCGTGTTGTGTACCTCCAGAACATTGGATTCATTGAAAAAACCATGTTTCATTTGAACGCAGGCAAAGGTATTGGGCAAACAGAGTGAAAAATGTCAGTGCTGTTGTATTGTTAAACGTGGGTTCCAGTCTGTTATATATAATGGCTCATGCAGAAACAAAAGAATGCAGAGCCGTTTCAGACCAGTCTCTTGAGGGATTTCCTGTCTTCCGAAAAAGGAGAGCAAAGGCAGAAATCTAACTTTTCGGTGAAATTTAACTTAATTACAGTTAAATGAATCCTTTAGTTCAGGGGTCTTCAACCTTGGTCCCTTTAAGACTTGTGGACTTCAACTCCCAGAGTCCCTCAACCAGCAAAGCAAAGCTGGCTGAGGAACTCTGGGAATTGAAGTCCACAAGTCTTAAAGAGACCAAAGTTGGAGACCCCTACTTTAGTTAACATGATTGCTCCATTCTGCTGTGTTAAAAAGTGCCGGCTGGTAACAAGAATGGGAGGGGTTGAGGTGGCTGTTCAGGATGGGCCACTTTCTGGGCCAGTCTGATTATGTACCCCTTCCATTTCATCCTTTTTCGGACCGGTGGATTACTGCCCTCTAGTGGAGAGCTTTGGAATTCTAGCTGTGCCTTTGGTCCCGAAATGAGATTTTTTTCTCCACAATCTCTCTTTTAGTTGAACTTGACAGTATATTTGAGTTCTCTGTGGAACAGAGGTGGAATTTTCAGAGGGCATTCTCTGAGTCAGGTCACATTTGAATTAGATTTTGAGTCTGCCTGGTGCAATGAAAGGATCCAACTCTCGGTCTGTGCTTGCCGATACAAGGAAAACCAAAGGATGGGGCGATATAGGACTTATTCTGTGGATTTCAAAAGAGCACCTACACAGCATATGTTTGGAACAGGAATAGAAAATAACTGCGAACAATGACATTATTTCGGAAAGAACATGCAGAATAATGGTGAAGAAGAAATTGTGCAGGAGCAGCAAGAAAACAATGTTATGTAACATTGGGTTTCCCCTCCCCCCAGAATTATTTGCTGCCTCTGAGGAGACCATTTTTTCCAAAGCAATCCACAACGTGTATGAACAATCTTCAAGAAAATTACAATATACCCAGGGGTGAAATCCAGCAGGTTCTGACAGGTTCTGGAGAACTGGTAGTAGAAATTTTGAGTAGTTTGGGGAAACTGGCAAATGCTATCTCTGGCTGGCCCCAGAGTGGGGTGGGAATGGAGACTTTGCAGTATCCTTCCCCAAGAGTGGGGAGGGAATGGGGATTTTGCAGTATCCTTTCCCTGCCATGCCCACCAAGCCACACCACACCACGCCCACCAAGCCACGCCCACAGAACTGGTAGTAAAAAAAAATGGATTTCATCACTGAATATACCTATATAACATATTGTATATATCAGAGATGTCAAACTTGCTTCGTCACGTGACATATCATGATTTTTCCCCCTTCGCTAAACCGGGCAGGGGCATGGCCAGTGCGTGACATATCCAGCCCATGAGCCACAAGTTTGACACCCCTGATACACACACACACACACACACACACCTCCATTTCCATCTTCTTCATCGCTGTCTGTCTTCTTTCTCTCACTCTCTCCCTCCCTCTCTCTTTCCCTCCCTCCCTCTCTCTCTGTCTCTCTCTCCATCTATCCAACCATCCACCCACCCACCCACCCACCCATCATGTCAAGGTTGACTTGCACTTTCACCTACCTTTTGCTTCGCTCACAAATTGACAATAAAAGGGAGAGGTATGGGATGGAATGCAAGGGTGGTGGGGGGAATGGCATCTAAACATCCGTCGGCTCTCGTGAGACATTGCTTCCATCTCAAGGACACACCGGGCAGATGTCCCAGCATGGCTCGCTAGTTCCCATAACAAAATGAGAAGTGATGGTGGATGTAATGGACTGTGGGTGGCCCGCAGGGAAAAGAGGAATTAACTATGCTTGCTTTTGTGCAGGAAACCCAGAGCTGGTTTTGCTTCTTCTGTGCCAGTGTGGTTTACTCAGTAAAGTTTTATACTTTTGGTAAAATAATAGCCCAGGAGTTTCTTTTTCTGGATTCACCAAAATTCGTTGTCCTGCTTGCAGGTGCTTTGGAGAATAGGTTGACCCCCCTCTTTTCTATGATAGCCCCTCAAATATTGGAAGACTACTATCCTGTCACTCCTGCTCCTTCACTTGGTTAGACTAGACGAATATGAGTTGGCCCATTCATGTAGAATTGAAGGGGTATAACTCAGATTGGGATGCCTCCCCTTGGTGAGAATGTGGTCAGCATCAGATGCCATTTAGATCTTGAACATAAGGGTGGACAATCCACCATATTTTAGCAAGCTATTTCAGAGGCATTCAGAATACCTTGTCTACCTGTTGAAAAAACATGGATGGTGATAGGATCGCCTTGGTAAATCCCTATTGCCATCACTTGATGTTAGAGTGGTTACACTTCCAATTCTCTCCATGTAGGAGAAGGGAGTGAAGGGGACAGGGTTGGACATGGAAGACTGTGATAGACCTGTGATAGACTGACCCACATTGTGTTCTGACCCAGCCTTAGCAGAAGCGAGAAACAGACTCCTTGCCCTCTTTATTGACCTCTTGTGAATTAATTGCATTCACCTACTGAAAAGTCCAGGCAATAGTCCTTTAAGGAATTAACTAAAGTAACAGACCTTATCAGATCCTTGTGATTATTGGAAGGCCGTGAGCTCCCAGCTGAAAGGCTGCAAATTACGTTCTGGCAAGCAGTCTTTGTGGCACGAAACACCATGAGCAAAATCTTCAGAAATACGAACTGTTGTCTCCTACGACCACCGCTCCCCTTTCCTTCTATTTATTCCCCAGCCAGGGAGGGGCTATTCAGCATCCATGTGTGCTTTGCTTCCCGAGTCAACTCCTTGTCCTCCGTTGTTCCAATCTCCTAACAGCTCTGTGCATATGTACATCTGGAATAGGCCCCAACTGTTCTTCCTCCTCACTCATATCAGCCTCCAAAGGCAGCTGCTTCTCTGGTGGCTTGGAAATGTCAGATGGTCTTGGCTCTATTTCTATGTCCGATGCAGAGCATCCATCAGAGCCTTCCCCAGACTCCAGAACTGGCCCAAGTTCCTCCCCAAGTTCCTCCTCATCCAAGTCTGCCACCAGCTCTGCTGGCTGCTGGCGGGCCACAACACTTTGCCTCTTTAGATGGAAAAGCTTTGTGCTCCTTTCCTCTCTGAAGGTACCTATGACTCGTCCCACATCTTCTTTCACCCTGGGGTGTGGAGGACAAAGCTCCCTGTTACGTTATTGTTTTGACTGAGAATATCTTGCAGAGGTAACCTGATTCATGCGTGGGAAAGTTGTACTGAAATTCACTGTAGTGTAACCGAGTGTCGTAGGAGATGGCCTGGTTTGAAATGCATGCCCTACCTCCTTTCCCAAATGTGCCTGGAATCAGAATAGTATTTCAACGTTTGGCTGGTGAATAATACGAGCCTATGCGAGCACTGGAGGTGCTAAAGAACTGTGGGAGTTAGGAAGTTATTACATGCTAATGAAGTGGAAGTTAATTATTAATGCAGCTTTATTGCTGGTTAGTTTCTGGATAATAGCTCAAAGCACAAAGGCATTGGGCCAAGAGAGCTGAACAAACAATATAGTCAACTTCCCTTCTAAGGGTAGGGCCAGGAGTTGGTGGCCATGAGGAATGACTTTCCTGGAAATTGGCTATAAAGGCTGGCATGATGTTTTAGTGCAGCGCCTCAACATTTCTTCTTGGCTCATTTTAGGAATATCAGAATGAACAAGGCACCTGGATAATAGCAAAGATATAGCTCTCTTTCAGCCAACCCTCCACTATTAGAAAGCTGTAGACCAGCTGCAAGAAATATTGGCTGCATATAGGTGGACCCTGTTACGTATAAGGTGGCTGTTACGTATAAGTTGGGTCGACAAAAAACAGAAACGAGGAAGTGATAAGCTGCCTGGGGAAGCCAAGGGAAATCATCAAAACCAGGGGTCTCCAACCTTGGTCCCTTTAAGACTTGTGGACTTCAACTCCCAGAGTTCCTCAGCCTGTTCCCAAGTCTTAAAGGGACCAAGGTTGGAGACCCCTGATCAAAACCATAAAAAAGTGAGTTAGAATATTTTGGACATGTGATGCGACATTCGGAAAAATACAACATGCTTCACTTAATCCTCCAAGGAAAGACTGAAGGCAAACGAGGTCCAGGCAGAAGAAGAACATCATGGCTTCGAAACCTAAGGGACTGGTTTGGACAAAACTCAACAGCACTTTTTCATGCGGCTGTTGATAAAAATAGGATCGCCAACATGATTGTCAATGTCCAATGACGGATATAGCGCAACAACAAGAAGAAGTTGGACCAGTGGTGGGTTTCAATTTTTTTTACTACTGGTTCTGTAGGTGTGGCTTGGTGGGTGTGGCATGGCTTGGTAGGCATGGCTTGGTGGGCGTGGCAGGAGAAGGCTACTGTAAAGCCCCATTCCCACCCCACTCCAGGGGAAGGTTACTGCAAAATCCCCATTTCCTCCCGATCAGCTGGGACCTGGGAGGCAGAGAATAGATGGGGGCGGGACCAGTCAGAATTTCTACTACCGGTTCTCTGAACTATTCAAAATTTCTGCTACCGGTTCTCCAGAACTGGTAAGAACCTGCTGAAACCCACCTTTGTGCGGAAAGTCTTCTGTAACTTGGAGAACTCAGATCCTCATTTTACTGACTTCAGAAGGAAGGAGTCAACCTTGAGCTGGTCAGAATTGAACTGCTGGCAGTCGGCAGCGTTAGCCTGCGATACTGCATTCTAACCACTAACCACCATCACAGCTCTTGATGAGTGGCAAATAAATTTAACCAACCGACAAACAAATACACGGGAACTCTTCTGTAGTTTGACCTCTATCTGGGGTCCCCCATGGATCATATTAGCCCAGCATGATGTACTATAGATCTACAGACTACAGAGCACACAAGACAGTTGTATTAAAAGGTAAAGGTTCCCCTTGCACATATGTGCTAGTCATTCCTGATTCTAGGGGGCAGTGCTCATCTCCGTTTCAAAGCCTAAGACCCAGCGCTGTCGGAAGACGTCTCTGTGGTCATGTGGCCGGCATGACTAATAAACACCAAAGGCACATGGAATGCTCTTACCTTCCCACCAAAGGTGGTCCCTATTTTTCTACTTGCATTCTTTATGTGCTTTCGAACTGCTAGGTTGGCAGAAGCTGAGACAAGTAACAGGAGCTCACCCTGTTACGCGGCACTAGGGATTCAAACCGCTGAACTGCCGACCTTCCGATCGACAAGCTCAGCATCTTAGCCACTGAGCCACTGCATCCCCTTGTATAGAAAGCCCTTTTCCCCCAATTATAGTTCTGGTGGCTTCTGATCATGAACTTTTGTGGTGGAAAAGAAAAGGAGGTGTCTGTTTATTCTGATTCATGTGGATTAACTGCTTTTGTCCTTCTCATATTTGCATTTTGTAACTTTTTAAGGTTATTGAGAATAAATAATTTAGGCAAACCTTTTGTCTTGCCCATTGGCCTGGTCTCCTACCTGGAATCCAATTGGTCTGAACTCCATGAGTTTACTGGAACCGTTAATGTTTACACATTAGCGTCTTTGGCTTAATATACGAGCCTTCAAGTAGCAAATTGATGTTTCTCTGAGCTGAGCAAATTATTTTTCTATTAAATGCAATATTTAAAATGGCTTAGAAAAAGAAAACAAACGACTAGGGAGAATTTTAATACCGCTACTTCCCACCGCCTCCTAATCAGCTTATATCAGCTGCTGGAAGTCAGTAATGGCTTTTTAAATATTTCTATTTTATAAAAAGTGGCAAGGTGGGATGGAGAGAGAAAAAAAAGAACACTCATCACAAGTGGCGGTGGGTATAAATGTCAGGCATCATGTTTGAAATAATTTTCATTAACCTGGTACCTTTATATCCTTCCACTGAGTCTTATAATACTAAGTTAATTAAAACTTTCGCACGTTCTGCAGCCAAAGATTTGATGGAAAGCAACAGGTGAAATTCTGCCCCACTATGTTTTTTTGCAGCTGCGTTCAGCCTTTGATCTTCCAAGCCTCTCTCTCCTTTTCTCAACTAAAGGCAGCTAGTTCCTGTACCTCTGTTATCAGCTACCATACTATTAGCCCTGCCAGGTAGTCCAGACAAGAAGCACAACTAGGAGTGTTCTAGCTTCTCAGAGTATGAATGCTCATAGACTGGAATAGATACAGCAACAGGTCAGCCAATGGGGACTGTTTGGATAGACATGGTAACAAGTCAGCCAATGGGGACTGTTTGGATAGACACTGCAACAGGTCAGCCAATGGGGACTGTTTGGATAGACACGGTAACAGGTCAGCCAATGGGGACTGTTTGGATAGACACGGCAACAGGTCAGCCAATGGGGAGTGTTTGGATAGACACAGTAACAGGTCAGCCAATGGGGACTGTTTGGATAGACACGGCAACAGGTCAGCCAGTGGGAACTGTTTGGATAGACACGGCAACAGGTCAGCCAGTGGGGACTATTTGGATAGACATGGTAACAGGCCAGCCAATGGGGACTGTTTGGAAACTGAAACATAGTATTTGTTTGTGTGGGGTCATAAGAGACAGTTTGGAGTCTGGGCATGACTTAGACTTGCTGAACTATATATAAAAGTTGGTTTGGCCTCTGTAATGTGTGCCGGTGTATTAGCCTCTGTATCTCTCGACTCTGTAATGACTTTCTTCTATGAATATTGCTTCTGTTTTTCCTGACTTTGTATGCTGATTTCTGCTGTATGGTATCGTATATAAAGAGGTTTCTTAGATAGTTGAATCCTGCAGAATTATTTAATTGTGTGCTGGTCGGATGTGCTGCAAATTCTGACATAGCTCTATCATTGTTGCTTTTTTTGGTAAGGTTACATTAACAGAATCTTGACCTACAACCCTTTGTTTGGTGAAAATTTCCATTGCAAAGCAAGGCCGGTTGTTAAGTGAGCTTTGGCCCGTTTTGCGACCTTTCTTGCCACAGTTTTGAATCACCGCAGCTGTTAAGTTCGTAACGTGGTCGTTAAATGAATCTGGCTTCCCCCCGTGGACTTTGCTTGTCAGAAGGTCGCAAAAGGGGATCACGTCACACACACACACACACACACACACACACACACACACACACACAACCCGGGACACACTGCAACCGTCATCAATATGAGCCAGCTGCTAAACATCCGGATTTTGATCACGTGACCATGGGGATGCTGCAACGGTCGTTAAATCTGAAAAATGGTCCTGTCCTTCCCCCCTCATGCCCTTGTAACTTTGAAATGTTACTAACCATACGGTTGTAAGTCAAGGATTAGCTGTGGTCTTTTTTTTTTTTTTTTTAGTAAAAAAGTTTTATTTTTACAATCATGTCAAACAATTCATTCAATGTACAGTTATATACATTTAGTCGGGCCTGCCCAGTCACCACCCCCCTTTTTAACACTCCCCTCTTCTACCTTCTTTTACTATCCAAACCTTCCTCTCCTTCTCTTATCTACATCCTCTCCTCCCTCCACCCTACACCTTCCTTCTCCCTCTTCTACCCCTCTTCCTTCCTCTTCTCCTCTTTCCTACCTCCTACTCTCTCTTTTCTCCCTCCCCACCGTTCTAAAATGGTAACTGGGCAGACCCGACCCTACATTAATTATATTTATACATCTTCAATAATCCCTGTACATTCACCATCACTCCATCTCTAGCCTCAACCCCCAATTCCCTCCCCATACCCCCGCCCCCACCCCGACTTCCCAGAACAAAATGCAGGGTATCAAAACTAACAATCATAATCTAAAATAATTCCTAAATTATAATCTCTAGTCTCTCCACACTTAATCACACTCTCAATTCCCCTCTCCTTCAGAAATATATCTAATACAAAATATTTCCTAAATTTACTCATATATGATTAGCTGTGGTCTTAAGTAGACCTTGGACGGCAAACGGGGACGTGGAACCATTGTTCCTCTGGGTTTGCAAGTTGTGCTCTGCTCCCATTTGAAGCTGCCTTCCGTATTCGTCTTCCCTTGTTTGTTTATTATTGAGATTAATTATTTTTTCCTCTTTGCCGCGTAAATATGCTTACATGCAATATGACACTCTTCCTTGGCAAAGTCGGTCGCAGCTGTTAAACATTCTGTTTGTTTTTCCTTTGTGTGTTTGTGTCCCAGAATTTCATCCCCCACACAAGGAGGGTTGCCTGGTTATTTTCAGCCAGCCTTCCTGCCTTAAGTTTCTTCCTTCTGTCTTGGCTTCTACACCCCCCTCCTTCTTATTTCTCTCTCTCTCTCTCTCTGAACACATCATGGTTGTCTTGGCTTGTGATGGCCTGTGTTGCTGTTTTTCATTTGGTTACAAATTTGATTTCGAGTAGTTATTTGTTTTTTTGAAAATGCATCCATCCCCAGCTCTTGTCTTTGAGCTCTGTCTGATCACTAGGTGGCTCAGTGGCTAAGACACTAAGCTTGTTGATCAGAAAAGTTGGCAGTCCGGCGGTTCAAATCCCTAGTGTAGGTCACCCGCTGCGTGAGCCAGGGGTTGGACTAGATGGCCTCCAAGGTTCCTTCCAACTCTGTTACTATTATATCCTTGGCCTTTGCTTTCTCCTGGTTCTTCTCTTGCTCGTTAAGCCTCTTCCCTCCCTCTTTTTTTCCCTTTTTGAACGATACATTTCATACCTTTGTACTTTATTCTGATTGCTCTTTATTCATGAATCTCATTGCCAGCATATATTCAGTTAATTGACTCTCTCTTTTTTTAAAAAAAAAGTTATCTCCAGACTTATATATTCCAGATTTAGCTGATGATTAAGTGACATAATTTAAATTTCAATACCCCTCTTTCCCTACCCTCTTCATTTTAATTGATTTGTTTCTGTTTTCTGGGTGAGGTGGAGGAAAACATCTCAGCAAGAGGTGCTCTGGTAGTGCTTTAGACCTCAGACTTCTTCTGTAGGGACGGAGAGCATGAGACGTGGTAGTCAGATGGTTTGTACTGGTTTGGGTGATCCGGTAGCAGAGATCGCGGGTGGGCCTGCCCCGGCTCTATGCCGTCCTATTTAGGCACATTTTCAAGGCCGGGCGCATGTGTGGAAGGTGTGCGAGCAAGCAAAGCGCCAAGTCTGGGTGCTTGCCCACCGCTGGAAAGCATGGAAGGTGGATCCTTAACTTTTGCTGTCAGTTTATTGGTGATAGATAAAAATGAATGCAACCACCACTTATCTTTACTGAGTCTTCTGCTCTTCTTCCTTCTCCTCCTCCTCCTTCTCCTCCTCCTCTTCCTCTTCCTCCTCCTCCTCCTTCTCCTCCTCCTCTCCTTCTTCTTCTCCTTCTCCTTCTCCTCCTCCTCCCCTCCCTCCTCCCTCCTCCCTCCCTCCTCCTCCTCCTCCCCTCCTCCTCCTCCTCTCCTCCTCCTTCTCCTCCTCCTCCTCCTCCTCCTCCCCCTCCCCCCTCCTCTCCTCCTCCTCCTCCTCCTCCTCCTCCTCCATGAAGTTCCACCACTGTTAGGCCTGTTTGTGATCTGAGATGGTTTGGGGATTTGGGGTCAGTGCTCTGGTACTCTACCTCTATCACACTCTTATCTTTACTGTTGTTAACGAAGAACCCACTGGGATATTCCTAAGTAGTGTGTGTGTGTGTGTGTGTGATTCATCCTGACAGATCTGAAACCTCAATTTGACTTGAAATATCAAAATGTTTTGAAATGATGTTCTGGTCTGAAATGTTGAAATGATTTCATTTGGACTGAAGATTAGAAGTGTTGAAGTGATTCCGTTAGATGTGTTGAATCAATTCAGAAAACAAGCTCCTGACTATTGTTTGCACCCACAGCTGAGCTGTGCAATGAAGATCCATCTCACATTCCAGCAGTACGGAGGGCTGGGCTCATTCCTCCCTCCCTCTTCCCTGGTATAAGGATTTTAATTGATGGGATTTTAATTGGCTTTTATATGAGCCATCTACGGTGAAGGAAAGTCTGGTGCTAAAAGCAGTGCAATGAGATGATAACAACTTCAGTTTAATGCAAAGGAACATTTCTTGTTCTCTTTCACTCTGCTGAATATCATCAAAATATCACAATTATATTCTTAAAAGCCAATTAAAATAACCAAGGAAGTTCGGTTGATTGTCAGCCAAATTGAAGTTCACTGCTTTATGGGCACGGGGTTATGCCAATTCTGGCTAATGGACTAAGCCCCATGGTTCTCAGCCTTTTCTTCACCAGGGACCCTCTTTAAGTACCTTTTATGGACACGGACTAAGGCCACGGACCTCCAAGACTTAACTCCAGATTTGAATCATATATTTTTTTCAAGCTTTCACAGCCCCTCCTGTGATGGCATTGCAGCCTCCCAGAGGTCTGTGCACCACAGATTGAGAACCACTAGTCTAGCAATAGCAATAGCACTTAGACTTATATACCACTTTACAGTGCTTTATACGCCCACCTTGGCCACGCCTACCCAGCAACCGGGCAGAGAACCCCTTGCTAAAATTTTTGAAGCCCACCCCTGAGTAGTTAAGTTCTGGAAATCAGAGCTGTAGATGCACTCTGCAGTCTGCTTTAGCACTGGAGGTTTCTCTCATGTATCATATCGAATTAGAATAAAAATGCATTATTTTGTTTCTGTGGGAAGATATGTTTCTGATTGCTTTAGCAGTAAAATATCAAGGCCTTTGTTGTGGCCAAGGCCCAAGCAATGATTACCAAACACAATTCAGTCCTAAACGAAATTAGTTTATTAAAACAGTCCAAAATAAATTCTTTATAAGCAGTCCTTTGGCCTTATCACCAACCTTTGTTGTCTTTGACAACCTGCCAAAGGCTTTTCTTGGCAAAACCCCCACAAAGTTCAAGATATGCTGATAAGAAGCAATAGAATTCAATGTTGCTTTTCCACAAAGAGCCCAAGAGCCGTTGCTGCTCTTTTAAGCCTTATGGGAGTGGCCAATCATCTTCTGGCTTTACTTCCGAGTCATCCTTTTTGCTTCAGCTGCTCTTGCCGTCTGGCAGCTCTTCTCATGCATGCACTAGGAACAGGCTCCTCCTGTTCCTCTGCCTCTCTGCTGTCTGCCTCTGGAGGCTCCGGATTCCGTGCATTGCTCCCAGATGGCCCTGGCCCCATGCCTCCAATGGAGAGCCCTCGTCTGGGCCTTCCCCTGACTCCAGGACTGGCCCATCGTCCTCCCCAGCCTCCTCACTGTCCGACTCTGCTGCAAAGTCTGCTGGCTGCTGGCAGACCACCACAGCCTTCGCTGTGGTCAGGGATCATGGGAGTGCTAAGCTGAATCATCTAAAGCAGGACTTGCTCCTGAATTACAATGCCCAGTAGAACCAGCCAGTGTGGGTAATGATAAAGGATGTTGGGAGTCACCGTTCAACTTCTGGAGAACGGTGGTTGCCCCACCTTTATCTGGAACAGAAGCACACAACCTGAATTCCCAGGGCAACATATGGTTCCCTCAAAGTCTTGGATGTATCCCTCACAGGGGCCGGGATAGCTCAGGCAATAGAGAAGCCTGTTATTAGAACACAGAGCCTGCAATTACTGCAGGTTCGAGCCCGGCCCAAGGTTGACTCAGCCTTCCACCCTTTATAAGGTAGGTAAAATGAGGACCCAGATTGTTGGGGGGGCAATAAGTTGACTTTGTAAAAAATATACAAATAGAATGAGACTATTGCCTTATACATTGTAAGCCGCCCTGAGTCTTCGGAGAAGGGCGGGGTATAAATGTAAACAAAAAAAAAACCCCAAAAAAACCAAAAACTTGAGGACATGGAGAATTGTTACCAACTTTGTATAACTTTCTGTGATGACTGGGTAAACTAAATACCTGATTGAAGAATCACCATAATACTTTTATTTATTTGATCTTTATCCCATCGTTATGGTTTTTAATTGTACTGAAATAGAAATCACACTTTTTTTGGATCACCGATATTTGGAGTGTAGCCATGCATTTGCCATGATCCTTGACCAAGTGTCAAATCTTTGGCCTGGAAAAAATAGTACACTGATAGTCTAAAAGGATCCAGGTTCTGGAATACTGTCTTAGAACCTTAATAAAATTTTGTTGTGGTTAGTTGCGAAGTCGTGTTCTACCCATCGTGACCCCATGGACAACGTTCCTCCAGGCCTCCCTGTCCTCTACCATCCTTTGGAGTCCATTTAAGCTCACGCTGACTGCCTCAGTGACTCCATCCAGCCACCTCGTTCTCTGCTGTCCCCTTCTTCTTTTGCCCTCAATCTTCCCCAGCATTCGGCTCTTCTCCAGTGAGTCGTTCCCTCTCCTTAGGTGGCCAAAGTATTTGAGTTTCATCTTCAGGATCTGGCCTTCTAAAGAGGAGTCAGGGTTGATCTCCTCTAGGACTGACCGGTTTGATCACCTTGCAGTCCAAGGGACTCGCAGGAGTCTTCTCCAGCACCATAGTTAATAAAATAATTTTAATAAAATAATTTGGAATGAAAACGTATATTTGACATTGACCTGGGATGGTGACTGAGGAATCTTCCTTGCAGAGAGTGAAGGTTTCTGGTAGAACGTATAAGGTGTGACCGAGAAAGTAAGAACGGTGTCTCCTAATGTAAGCTGGCTGTTGGTCTTCCTGAAGGGTGTTATTGACTGGTGAATATCTGAACTACATCATATCATTTTTATCTGCCCAATATATTGACCTGAATTTTTCTAATTAGACCCTGCAACGTTTAGAAATGGGCAGAGGCTCCCTTTTAGAGTCCAAATCCCCACTTCATTATTTTGAAGGAGAGGTAAAAAGCTTTTGGATGATAAAATTGCTGTGACTTATGAAGGCTGAGTGGCTCACAAAGGCAGCGATATGCACTCCGAGACAAAGGATCTTTGTGTGGATGGATGAGTGGGTGGGTGGAGGCTCCCTTGAATTGGATATCCAGGGTTTTCATAAATGTTACTGGAGAATCAAGCCTACTGTTTGTACAAATGGCCATGGCACCAAACTGGGGAAGGGCTTCTCCTTCTCCTTCTTCCTCTTCCTCTTCCCCTCCTCCTCCTCCTCCTCCTCCTCCTCCTCCTCCTCCTCCTCCTCCTCCTCCTCCTCCTCCTCCCCTTCCCCCTTCCCCTTCCCCTTCCCCTTCCCCTCCTCCTTCCTCCTTCCTCCTTCCTCCTTTCTCCTCCTCTTCCTCCTAGCATATTCCCTCAAATGCAGGGTCTGCTTTTTGGATCATTGAATGCCACTTTGCACAGTCAGCTGCGTCTCTGAGGCACAGAGCAACGGCTTGCATATCTTTGTTGATGGTGTCTTGCCATCTCTGTTTTGGATGCCCACAAGGTCACTGGCCATTGACTTCTAGTTTGTAGGCAGTCTTGGCTACAGTGGAAGGTGCTTGTTGTGTCTTGCCCGCCCTCAGAGCAGCCGGGGCCTTCTTACCTGCTCCCGAACACTGAGGAATGTATGCCTCCCGGCCCAAGTCCTGGCTCCATGCCCACACAAACTGCAGAAGAAGGAGCATCTCCCTGCCCCAGCCCTGACTCCATGCCCAGGCAAACGGAGCAGCTAGACCCCTCCCCCTCCTCCACAGCATGTGAGCCTGAGGAGGGTTTATTACCAACAGCTGATTGGTGTGACCCTCGCATCAGAAGATTGGATAGGCGGAGGCAACAGAGGGAAGGGAGGGGCAGGCCTTAATGAGTGCTGAGTCATGGAGCCACACCCCATGGCCTATATAAAGGATCTACTTTCTGGCAGTCTCTGAGTCAGGCAAAAGTCGAACTTATCTTGCTGAAGTCACTTACTGGTCTCCTGCCTGCTCTGAGGACTTTGCTAGGACTTTGGGCAGAGCTGCAGAGGCAAGCCTGATTCGGATTTCCCTGACCCGGCCGTCAGCGGAGGAGTGGGACACGACAGTGCTGCTCTTTGGACATGTCCATACCAGCGGAGCCAGCCTTCTTTCATCTTCTCTATAATTGGTGGCACACCAAAATGTTGTTGAATGGTATCATTTGTGATGTGGTCAAGAAGGATGATGCCCGATATCCTATTGGAGCATTTGCATTTCTATGGCATGGAGATAGTTTTTGGTCCCTGTTGTTGCTGCCCAGCATTCAGTGCTATATAGTGCAACTGGGCAGATGGTTGTCTTGTAAATCTTAGATTTAAGACGCGTTGGCATTCATCTGTCAGATAACATACTTGTGAGTTGTCGCCAACGCATCCAGGCTGCAGTCACCCTTGCTTGCATCTTGCCATTGATGTCGCCATTACCTTGGAGGTGGGATCCCAGATACCGAAAAATGTTCTGATTCATCTCTGCCTAGGAAATTATTATTATGATTCAAGGTGCAGTCAGCCAGATGTTCAGACTGGGTTTGGTACTCTTGTCTACCGATCGAGTCCTTCCAAGGACCTGGGATGGGCAGATGTGGATGTGTTAGAGGTATCATCGCTGGATGTAAGCTGTTCCAAGGAAAGTTGCCTTATGCCAGGGGTGTCAAATTCGTGTCATCACGGCAGCCTCACGTGACATATTGGGACTTTTTCCCCCTTTGCTAAACCGGCTGGGGGCTGGGGTCAGCACGTGACACCTCCAGCCCGCGAGCGGCAGGTTTGACACACCTGCCTTATGCAATTGACTGATGGTGATTTTTGTCAATGCTGATAGTATTCAAGTGGTGCTCCAGTTGCTTTGGCATTGCACCCAAGGTACCAATGACTGTTGGCACTATCTTTGCATTCTTTTGCCGTAGTCATTCTATTTCTATTTGCAGGTCTTTATATTTTGTTATCTTTTCCAGTTCCTTCTCTTATTTTCATCAATTGATTTGCTGTCCATCTTTCAGTTCAAAGCGATTCTGAGAAAGAAGGATGAAGGATAGAGGGTTGCCCCCAAATACATTGGAAGCCAAAAGAAGATACTTCTTTTGTATGTATTCCAGCACTGTGTTTGTCCTTTTCCCAGAATTTAAGATCAGGGGTGGACTGCTGGGGGTTTGCAGGGGTTTGGGAGAACCTCTAGCTAAGATTCTGTGCAATTTGGAGAACTCCTAAATACAACTCCTGGCTGGCCCCACTCCACCCCTCCCCTCCCCTCCCAGGAGTCCCCACGTGACCTGTTTGGGATGCAGGTAAGTGCAGGGTGTGTGAGGAGACTTGGGGAGGGCAAAAAACTGTCCTACCGAAAGAAAAATAGGCCTACTGTAAGAGGGTCTCCGGAGCCTGGGGAGGCCGTTTTTGCCATCTCGGAGGCTCGAGGAAAGCCCCCAGAGCCCAGAGAAGGCAAAAAAGCCCCCCCACTGTGGTGCAGGAGGCTGA
Source organism: Ahaetulla prasina (assembly GCF_028640845.1). Lineage (NCBI taxonomy): Eukaryota > Metazoa > Chordata > Lepidosauria > Squamata > Colubridae > Ahaetulla > Ahaetulla prasina. Next base: position 18,839,535 of record NC_080548.1, read on the forward strand.
CTAGGCCACGCCCACCATGGCCACGCCCACACAGCAACCGGGCAGAGAACCCCTTGCTAAAATTTTTGAAGCCCACCCCTGTTTAAGATGGGTGTTTAACTGGCACTTCAGTTTAAATGTCTCCTTTTTCCCCAAACACTGAGGTGGCCTCTTCTAGCTCTTCGAATATTTGCAGGTAAATTGTAGTTTTTAAGCGGTGATTTGCTTAACAACCATGGCGACAAAGGTCATAAAATGTGGCCGTGACTTTTTTTAACAACCACCTTACATAGCCACGGAAATTTTGCTCCCAGTTGTGGTCATGACTTGAAGACAACCTGTACAGTAATTCTTGACTTATGACCATAATTGAGCCCAATATTTCTGTTGTGAAGTGAGACATTTGTTAATTGAATTTTGCCCCATTTTACGAATTTTCTTGCCACAAGAATGGTTAAGCGAATCAACGGCAGTTAAGTTAGTTGCCTGGTTTTAAAGTGAATCTCTCTTCCCCAGTGGTGGGTTTCAGAGGTTCTGACCAGTTCTGGAGAACTGGTAGTGGAAATTTTGAGTAGTTCAGTGAACTGGCCCCGCCCCCATCTATTCTCTGCCTCCCGAGTCCCAGCTGATCGGGAGGAAATGGGGATTTTGCAGTAAGCTTCCCCTGGAGTGGGGAGGGAATGGAGATTTTACAGTATCCTTCCCTTGGAGTGGGGAGGGAATGGAGATTTTACAGTATCCTTCCCCTGGAGTGGGGAGGGAGTGGAGATTTTACAGTATCCTTCCCCTGGAGTGGGGAGGGAATGGAGATTTCACCGTATCCTTCCCCTGGATTGGGGAGGGAATGGAGATTTTACAATATCCTTCCCCTGCCACGCCCACCAAGCCATGCCACGCCCACCATGCCACGCCCACAGAACCGGCAGAAAAAAAAATTGAAACCCACCATTGGTTTTCCCCTGGATTTTGCTTGTCAGAAGGTCACCAAAAGTGATCACATGACCCCGGAACATTGCAACCTTCACCAGTCTAAGTCAGTTGCCAATCATCTGCAATGATTTTAAGTGTGAAAAACAGTTATAAGTGACGTTTTTTCAGTGCCGTAGTAACTTCGGACAGTCACTAAACGAACTTTTGCAAGTTGAGGACTGCTTACGTTTGACGGATGGATGGACTGAGTAAGGCCATTTCCACGCATCCTTTCAGAGCGGACAAGAGGGAACTGCAAGTGATGCTGCGGTCCAGGGTGTTTTTCCTCTGGGCTTCTGGCTTTGTCCTTACTTGGTGCTCCATTCTTCCTTTCAACAGTTAATATTTGATGCCCACGGAGCAGGTTTATTTATCAGTTTGCTAAGGTTTTTAAAGATTCTCTTGATGGTTTTGCTTTTCCGAAACCTTTCTGCTTGTGCAAACCCCAGGAGTCTCTTAGGTCTGTCATGGTTGGTGCCGTTTTGGAGATGCAAGTAATAGTACCCAAAGTCTGAACATTGCAAACGAGCCATAAATAACTTTTGGGGGAACAAGGGCACAAGAGCGTCCATTCGTTCCTGACCTATCTCTCAGCCAGAGACATCCTAGGCACACTGAGGGTGAGTGCTATTGTGTCAAAGGGATGCCTAACCTAATTTAGCATAACTTATGATCTATGGCTGCGCAAAGCTTTGAAGGTTGTGCGCCGGTCCCTTTGGCAGAGCTTTGTGTAAAGCGGCTCTTCAGAATTATTCCACAAAGCAACAGGGGTCTTTGCTTCTAACGGAGAAACAAAGTGGGCGTCTTCCTTCATTTTCCTTGGCCTCCAGTAGCTACAGGATTCAGGTACAGGGGATGCGGTAGCTCAAGGGGCTAGGACACTGAGCTTGTCGATCGGAAGGTTGGCAGTTCAGAGGTTCGAATCCCTGGTGCAGCTGTGTAACCGAGTGAGTCCTGTTACTTGTCCCAGCTTGTGCCAACCTAGCAGTTTGAATGTACGTAAAAATGCAAGTAGAAAAAATAGGGACCACCTTTGGTGGGAAGGTAACAGCGTTCCGTGCGCCTTTGGCATTGAGTCACGCCAGCCTCACGACCACGGAGTCGTCTTCGGACAGCGCTGGCTCTTCAGCTTTGAAACGGAGATGAGTACCGCCCCCTAGAGTCAGGAACGACTAGCACATATGTGCAAGGGGAACCTTTACCTTTTTAGCTACAGGTTCATGTATTCTACGGGGGGGGGGAACTTATCCCAGTTATTAGAATTGCCAGTTAACATGCTGTGATGATGTGAAGAGAATGAAACACTCTGTTGGTTTTGATAAGAAGAAATGTCATGCTCCCAGGCCGCAAAATGTGTGTTTCTAGGTGCAATTCAAGGTGCTGGTGGTTACCTTTAAAGCCCTACATGCAGTGCTGGGATTCAGTCAGTTCGCACCACTTCGGGAGAACTGGTTGTTAACTTTCTGAGCAGTTTGGTAAACTGATTGTTGGAAGAAATCATTAGGACAGAGAACCGGTTGTTAAATTACTTGAATCCCACCACTGCCTACATGGCTTGGGACCGGGGTACCTGAGCGATCGCCGTAGATTGGGAAGAGGCCATTTAGTCCAACTTTCTGCTTAGTGCAAATGTGATGACGCTCCGAGATGCTTCCCCAGATACTGCTCCAGATGTCAGTTTGGAGGAGAATGAATCAGTTAGTGGTGGGATCCATTTTTTTTTTACTACCGGTTCTGTGGGTGTGGCATGGTAGGTATGGCATGGCTTGGTGGGCATGGCAGGGGAAGGATACAGTAAAATCTCCATTCCTGCCCCACTCCAGGGGAAGGAAACTATAAAATCTCCATTCCCTCTCCACTCCAAGGGAAGGTTACTGCAAAATCCCCATTTCCTCCCAATCAGCTGGGATCAGATGGGGGCGGAGCTAGTCAGAGGAGTTATTCACCGGTTCTCCGAACTACTTAAAATTTCTGCTACCGGTTCTCCAGAACTGGTCAGAACCTGCTGAAACCCACCTCTGGAACCAGTCCCAGGAACTTCAGAAGGGGAATTGATCAATGGCTCTGAGCAGGCAGCTGAGAGGGATTTGGCTGAAGCACAGCTGCAGCAGGACTGCCCCGAAGGCTTCAGGAAGGGAAAGCACACAGCTGTAGCTGGTTAGTGATGATGATGATGAGGAAATGCCTTCTGTGGCTGATCCAAAAACATGTAAGGCAGAGAAAAGGCAGGAGCAGCAAAGGTCAGCCCAGTTGCTTGTGAGGAGGCAGCCTCGTCCCTCTTGATGGGCTGGACAGAAGCTGGCTATTTAGCACAGCAGACAAAGGGAGGTGATGCTGGGAACAACATGTTCCTTGCCTAGCTGTATGTTTCCTGGTTGTTGTGATTCCAGCCTTGCCTTGGATTGACCCTGTTCCTTGACTTTGGATCATGCCTTGTGAACTCTGGACTTTCCTTGCCTCATGTACCCTCTTGTATTGTGGATTTAATCAGGCTCCGACTCAACCCATCCAAGACGGAGTGGCTGTGGATGCCGGCGTCCTGGCACAGTCAGCTTACTCCATCGCTGACTGTGGGGGGCGAATCGTTAGCCCCCAGGGAATCGGTGCACAATTTAGGCGTTCTCCTGGATGCACGGCTGTCTTTAGAAGACCATTTGACAGCCGTCGCCAGGGGAGCTTTTCATCAGGTTCGCCTGATTCGCCAATTGCGCCCTTTCCTGGACCGGGACGCGTTATGCACGGTCACTCATGCCCTCGTCACTTCCCGTCTGGATTATTGCAATGCTCTCTACATGGGGCTCCCCTTGAGGAGCACCCGGAGGCTCCAACTGGTGCAGAATGCGGCCACACGGGGGATTGAGGGAGCTCCTCGTAGCTCCCATGTAACACCTCTCCTGCGTAGGCTGCATTGGTTGCTGGTGGTCTTCCGGGTGCGCTTCAAGGTGTTGGTTATCATCTTTAAAGCGCTCCATGGCATTGGACCGGGATATTTACGGGACCGCCTGCTGCCGACAGTTACCTCCCATTGTCCGATACGTCCAGTGCGCACCCACAGGGAGGGTTTTCTTAGGGTGCCGTCGGCTAGTCAATGTCGGCTGGCAGCCCCCAGGGGAAGGGTGTTCTCTGTGGGGGCCCCAGCTTTATGGAATGAGCTGCCGGTGGGACTCCGTCTCCTCCCTGATCTCCGGACCTTTAAGCGCGAGCTCAAGACTTTCTTTTTTCACCAAGCGGGGCTGGCCTGATTGATTTTAGTATGGGGATTTTAGTGGGTTTTTTATAGGGTTTTACCTAGGTTTTAGTTTTGATAAATTTTAGCTAATATTTTAATGTTACAGCGATTGAATCAGTTTTTTAAATTTGATAGTGTATTTTAAATTTTTGGGGATTCTTGTCGTTTTATTGGCTGTACACCGCCCTGAGTCTTCGGAGAAGGGCGGTATAAAAATATGAATAAATAAATAAATAAATAAATAAATAAATTTTGCCTAATGAATTTATCATGTTTGGGAAACTTTCACATGCCTCATGGACTCACTGGCCATTGCTCCATGGACTAGCATTGCTCTGCATTTGGTTTGACTTAATTGGGACAGATCTGGGTTTTGGGTGATGGGAACTGCTGGAGAGTATTAATAAATCCACTGTACCACCATTACGTATGCATGTGAGTTGAGTGGAACAGCACAGTAAGAATCCAAATAAACTGCTGCAGCCAATGGTTGCTTAAAGTAAAGGTAAAGGTTTCCGTCGCATATATGTGCTAGTCATTCTCGACTCTAGGTGGGCGATCCTCATCTCCGTTTCAAACCGAAAAGCCAGCGCTGTCTGAAGACGTCTCCGTGGTCATGTGGCCAGCATGACTAAACACCAAAGGCACACGGAACGCTGTTACCTTCCCATCCCTATTTTTCTACTTGCATTTTTTATGTGCTTTCAAACTGCTAGGTTGGCAGAAGCTGGGACAAGTCACGGGAGCTCACCCCGTTACGCGGCCCTAGGGATTCGAACTGCTGAACTGCCGACCTTTCTGATCGACAAGCTCATCGTTTTAGCCACTGAGCCACCATGCCCTTGATGGACTTAGTCTCTCCTTAAACACATCCTTAAGGAGAGGCTGGGCAACCGGTTGCTTTAATGTCAGACCAATAGGCAGCGTTCCCCCCCACCCCACCTCTTGAAGGCTGAACAAGAAAGGGTTCTTCTGAAACATAAAACTGTGATTTCATATCCTACTATGAACGAGAACAAGAAAATCAAAGGAAAAAAAACAAAACCTGAAGGACTCCATGGGGGAAATCTACCCACATGCAGAGCTGGGGCGCCCTGGAGATATTTGCAGAACTCAGAGTCTCAAGCAAAGGCTGTACTAATTACCGAGACAATTATTGTGACTATTAGGAAGTTAGTCTTGGTTGCACACAGCTTTCCTCCTGTGTAGGCCACATCATCTCTCATTAAGTCAAAAGCGCCTATGGGGATTGGCAGCAGAGTGCTGGTATGTTATAAGAGGACTTGGTCCCTTATTTTCTTCTCTCTGCCTCCCTCCCTCCCTCCATTCATTTGCCTTCCGGGCAATCTGGTAGGCATTGCATCGTTGTAAGGTTAAATAAACTGGAAATTGGCTATTGCCAGCTGCTAACTTGGTTGCCCGAGGCTGTGACAAAGCCATGTACTTGGCACCTTGTTCTCACTTAACAGTTGTGCTCTAGAATTCCTCCTCGGCTTGAGCATCCCATGGTTTTGACCCTGAACTTTGTAGCGGCATAGAAGCTTTCTTCTGTCCTTCAACTATAAGGCAGATTGGAGGTTCCACGGATAGCAGGAACTGAGGTCAGCATTTGAGGAGATAATTCTGTCAAATGTATATTGATGTCTTTGCAGAAGCTGACTGAAGTGGAATGCCCTCCAGATATAAACCAGATCAGGATATATTAGTTAGACTTCTTTGAGCCCAAGGAAAAAAGGCATGGAATATTTCAGGGAAGAAGACTTTATTCAGGGTCAGTGCAGTACCTTACTAATGAGGTAGAAAGCATACGGAACCACCTTGGTCGTCAGAAAAAAAAAATCTCAGAACTTGCACTGAAGGGTATCTTTATTAGGTCAGCTTGTGGTTCGAAAATTGCATGGATGGCTTTGAGGTTACAAGAGCTGGTCAACAAGAAAAGAAAAAGAGGCTGAAATTAAAGACATTTTTAAAGCAGAGTTTGGCAAGGTTTTATTCAACTTGCACATGAGAGTAAGCTTGCAAGTACAATACAACCTATCGGGAAGGCTGGTGTGCAAGAATTCAAGTCAGGTAATTCCAGGAATAAGCAATCAATAATAGACCTCTATTTTCTTTTTGACTGTAAAGAACCAAGTGATTCTCTAACCAGAAGGTGTGAGGAGTAACGTGCGTGTACTTCACAAGGTGGTTAAAGATTTAGGAGCCGCATTTTGCATCCTGGTTAGTATTAACTTTCTTGTAAGGCTGACATGTCGTGCGAAACTAAATTCATTGGTTAATTTATAATTTATAAGGCCTCCTCAGTTAACAATGGAAATTGGGAGTGGCATTTCTGTCGCTAAACAACACAGTTGTAAAGACAATGTCAGTGGGACTGTGCCACTTAACAAGCAATAGCTACGATTTTGAAGAACAGTGATAAGTATCGCAACTTTGACGACTGAATTTTTACTGGGTTCATAGAATGTGCCAAGACACTTAAAAAAAAACTAAGCTAAGCAAGTTTAAATGCTGGGCAAAATCCTTTTCGTTTATTTATTTAGAAAATTTATATTGCTGCCTACTCACACATGGAAACTCAAGGAGGCTTAGAAGGACATAAAAGCACAATACAAAAGAAATAAAAAGAAATAAAAATAATAAAATATATATACAGAAATAAATGTAGAGAGATATGTGGAAACTCACATTCCGTTCGGGCAAGATAAACCTGGTATTTTTCTCTGCTGCTTTAGAGGACTGAGATCAAAACCGTACTAGCCAAATATATATCAGAACTTCCCTTTGATTTTGGTTTAATTGCAGTATTTTATTTTTTTTACTCTTTATGGGAGCAGCTCAGTAAGAATGAAATTATATTTTACCCCTAGCAAATATGGCAGAACTCTGACACAATCACTTTTTCAAAAGACAGGTCACTTTCAAAAATAGGAGGCATAAAGGTTTCTGAATAGCAGTCAAAGCAGGAGAAGCCGCAAAAATAGATGGACCAGACCGGCTCAGTGCAACAATGGAGAACTATAATAATAAATAACAACAAATCCAAGCAAAATCGATAACCAAGTGCAGATCTGATAAAGATCACGGCACAGAAAATGGATGAAGCACAAAAGAAATGCTAATGTTCCAAAAGAAGGAAGCCGTAAAATCCTGACGAACGCGTGTTTTATTTCAACACGTGGAAAGAATACATTTTCTTCTGGCGAAGAAGAATGAAAAAAAGAAGAAAAAATCAAGTATATAATGCCTATTTATATATGGCTTGAATTAATGTGTGTTGGAGATAATAAGCTACTGGAGAACAACTTAAGATTTCCTGTTCAATGGACTGGGCGAGAAGAAGACATTTTCTTGGTCACAGAATCAGTCCATGTCTCAAAAACTGTTAGCCAGTTTGGTCTTAGCGGTTATGGCACTAGGCTAGAAACCAGGAGACTGGGAGTTCTAGTCCCGCGTTAGGAATGAAAGCCAGTTGGGTGACTTTGGGCCAATCACCAGGAGACTGTGAGTTCTAGTCCAGCTTTAGGCACGAGAGCTGGTTGGGTGACATTGGGCCAATCACCAGGAGACTGAGTTCTAGTCCAGCTTTAGGCACGAGAGCTGGTTGGGTGACATTGGGCCAATCACCAGGAGACTGTGAGTTCTAGTCCAGCTTTAGGCACGAGAGCTGGTTGGGTGACATTGGGCCAATCGCCAGGAGACTGTGAGTTCTAGTCCAGCTTTAGGCACGAAAACTGGCTGGGTTACTTTGGGCCAGTCACACTTTCTCAGCCCAATTCACTTCCCAGGGGTTCTTATGGGAAAAATAGGAGGACAAAGAAATATGAGTCATGTTCCCCACCTTGAGTTATTTATAAAAATAACAAAGGCAGGACAAAATAAATAAAAGTCACTTCATTTCAAACCCAAGGGCTTTCTCGAAGATGGTCAAAGTCATGGTTCTGTGCATACTTAAATTTATAACCCTTCTTACAAAAAATAATAATCCATAAACTTGACATTTTATCCTGTTGGATAAGTGGTTAACTGTGTAGGATACTTTGCCATCTAGATGTCTCAAATCTCAAGTGTTCTGTCCCCCCTCGCCTCTGTCTGAGCGATGGCTTAATTAGCCGGCACTATCAGCTCTGGCAGCAAACTAGCGAGCGTCTGCCAAGTGACTCTGTTATCTCACTTGATGCCGATGAGTCACCCAGGAACAAACAGTACTTCAGCTCTAGTTAAGCAGTTGATTTGCCTGCTACGAAGAGGCATAGCAGCCCTCGCTGGTTTTATATCCTGTGGGGTGTGGCTCCATGACTCAGCACTTCCTAGGCCTGCCCCACCCCTGCTTCTGTTGTTCCCGCCTCTCCTGCCTACGAAACCTAGGGTCCAGCCAGGCCTGATTGCCATCAGCTGGGTCTGGAGGCGTGGCCTGGGGGGGGGAAGAGTCAGGGGATGGAGGCCTCGTTATCTCCTCCACCTGGCCTGCCTCTGGCTCCTGGAGCTGAGCCAGGGAAGCCGGTGCTCCCAAGGTAAGTCCTGATGGCCCTTCCCCCTCACTTTCCAAGTCACTTTCTGGCAGGGGCCCGGCTCGGGGGGGGCGGGGGTGCAGACCCAACATCAAGACAGAAGGAAGGAGGAATTTAAAAAGTTGGACCTCATCAAAAGACAAAAAGCCTCTTCTTTGGATGGCAGTGCATAATTGTATCTTGACTTCAGAATGCAACAAGCCATCCTTACTCTAGTCTACTCTATTTCACCTTGCATTTAGTAAAAGTTTCCTCATTCTTGCTCTAATCTGTAGGGATTCGTGTATTACAACTCCTTGACAATGCATTGTTTATTGTCTCTCTTAAGTCTTGGCTCTGTTTTCTTCAAATCTCTGGGCGCTGCACACACCATACGTGCTTTGCAATGGTTGGGAAGTTAACCGCATTTCGTTTTCATTTTTAGACGACAAAGAAGCCAGCAGGTTGGATAAACATGCTGGTTTCTCTTTTATAGACCCGAGCTCAGGATGAATTGGGACCTGGCTGAATTTTATTCATTTCTAATTGATCCCATGTGGACCTGAGTTTTGAGCAATTGGGCTTTTGCAGGCACTTAACTGGAATTAGTATGAAATATTATAAATTCTGCTTACTGCTTTTAGCTTTGATTATATTTATCATGCTTGAAGAGGGGGAGGAGACGAAGAGGAAAGAGTCTTCGGGGAAAGAGATGGCCCAGAGAGGGGGAGATTGCTTTCAACAACTTTACAGGGAAGTTCAGACATCCAAAAGTACAGCAAGCTGTGGATTCTTTCTGTTATTGTTTATTTTTTTGTTGCAATTGTCATCTTCTTGACAGAGATCAAAACAAGTGCATTGGCCCTGAAAATAAAAAGATGAAATGCTATGTAAATATAGACTTCCGTAATAATATGTGTCCAGTTTTCAATTCCATGTTTGCGCTGGTCCATTACTTACATCTTGATTTTTAACTTATTTGCTTTTCTAGCTGTAGGAAATTATGAATAACCACTATGAGATTCATGATGTAAAAACCATAATTTATATACTGAGATATAATGGTAGTCCTCGACTTACAGCCCATTCGTTTAATGACAGTTACGTTGGCATTGAAAAAAGTGACTTGCCATCATCCCTTGGACTTACCTCTGTTGCAGCATCCCAATAAACCATGATCAAAATTTGACACTTGGCAACCAGCACTATGATGGCTGCGATGTCCCAGAGTCATGTGATTCCTACTCGTAAGCTTTCTAGCAGCTTCTGATAAGTAGCCAAGGTGGAAAGCTGGATTTGCTTAATGACAGCAACAAGAAAGGCCATAATATGGTACGCCACCCTGAGTTGTTGGATACGAGATGGGCAGCAAATAAATTTCAGAAACAAACCAGCAAACTAATAAATTGGGTATATCTCATTCAATCGCCACAGGTAAGTTTCAATGACTTCAACATTGCTGGAGCTTAAAGTTGTTGTTGTTAGTTGCGAAGTCGTGTCCGACCCATCGCGACCCCATGGACAACGTTCCTCCAGGCCTTCCTGTCCTCTACCATCCTCTGGAGTCCATTTAAGCTCACACCGACTGCTTCAGTGACTCCATCCAGCCACCTCGTTCTCTGTCGTCCCCTTCCTCTTTTGCCCTCAATCTTTCCCAGCATTAGGCCCTTCTCCCGTGAGTCCTTCCTTCTCCTTAGATGGCCAAAGTATTTGAGTTTCATCTTCAGGATCTGGCCTTCTAAAGAGCAGTCAGGATTGATCTCCTCTAGGACTGACCAATTTGATCACCTTGCAGTCCAAGGGACTCGCAGTAGTTCATCACCAGAGTTCAAAGGCCTCAATTCTTTGACGCTCAGCCTTCCTTACAGTCCAACTTTAAAACCATAGCTTTGACTATATGCACTTTTGTTGGCAGGGTGATGTCTTGGAGCTTAAAATACAGGAGCGTTTTCTTAGAACAATGTTTCTGACGGCCATTTTTAAGTCCTTCTCCAGCACCTTTGCTTGCTTGCGACCACCCGATTCTCCACATGCGATATTTTTTCCTTCTCAGTTTCTGGGAAAGTGGTCTACTATATTTAGCACTCTGCGTTAATTTGATATTTGTAAGCCACGTCTTGTGTAAATGCCAAAACCGTATAAGGATGAAACAATAGCCCTCTTCAAAAACATTGGCTCTAGATTTAGCCAGAGCACAAGGGATGCTGGTGAATGATTGCAGGTTTGAATAACACCTCCTGAACATAAAAAGCTTTGCCTTTTAATGAAAAATACTTTGTCAGGAGAAGGATTACAAGAGGACATCCCCCCCCCCACTAAATGCTTTTAGCAAGTTTTAAAATGCTACAGAAAACCCAGTCAGAATTCTTTCCCTGCATTTAGATGAGAGACAGCCCAGGATAAATATATGTAAGCTGAAATTGCCTTGGCTGCAGAATTTGGATTTCTGAGCAATGCGTGTCAGAAGCTTTGCTTGATGCCTGATGTCATTCTTCAAAGGATGCCTCTGGAACACTTCAAGAGAAGACTAAAGCCCATTTCTATTGACACAGGATGGTTCGCTGAGCTTTTGTGAAAGGCCGCGAATGAAAATTTAATCAGAACCGTGCAAGGTTATCTGCATTGACTTGGTTGGTTGTCATTTCTCCGGAACTGTTCAGACAATCGGTGTGGGAGGTAGCAGAACAAAGCAAGGGCAAGGAACGGCAGGGAAAAACGAAAGGCACTGATGAAAGTAGCCGTCATCCTGGAGGCTTAACTCGGGGTCTGTTTCGATTTAGTTGATGGTTGCTTTATGGCCCAACCTGCTTGATGAATTGGAATATGAGAGCCTATTCCACATTAAAGAGTCATTTTAGCTGTGGATTTAAATAACAGAAGCCGTAGAGGCTTAACATCTGCCCTCTTCAGATTGGTCTTTCATAGCTGATTTAAAAACAAGAATTAAAACAGCTGCCCTCCAGCCGGTTATTTTTCATATAAAAAAGGGGCTCTGAGGTGTGGCTCAGGCTGTAAGATAGCCTGTTATTAAACACAGCTGCCTGCAATTACTGCAGGCTCGAGTCCCACCAGGCCCAAGGTTGACTCAGCCTTCCATCCTTTATAAGGTAGGTAAAATGAGGACCCAGATTGTTGGGGGGGCAATAAGTTGACTTTGTAAATATACAAATAGAATGAGACTATTGCCTTACACAATGTAAGCCGCCCTGAGTCTTCGGAGAAGGGCGGGATATAAATGTAAAAAAAAAAAAAAATCTTTGTTTGATTAAATCTCCCAGAACTGGTAGCCATTGGTCATCCTAGCGGGGCATTTGAGTTGTAAATCTTAAAACATCTCAAAAAATATAACATTAGGGAGGAATGAATTAGTGCTTTGAAATTACGACTAGATGATCATCTGGATTCTCCCAATGAGAGGTAAACCATCAGGTACCACAGGGTTGTCCCCAAGTATGGCAAATGGGGTGGTGTGAAGTCATAGCTGTGAGTCCTCATTGGTCCACCTTGGACCCTTTTCCTATCAGCAAAGCTTGTGTTCACATGCAGCCTTCTCTGATTGGTTTAGTTCCAAGCTGGGAGAAGACACTGGAAACATGAAGGCTGATTGGAAAGATGGTTTAATGGTAAAGGCCCATTTTTCACCCTCCCAGAACCTCCGTGCGGGCCCAGGACGTATCTGGCATCCAAAATGGGCCATGTGGAGACTCCTGGGAGTGGTGGGGCAGGGTGGGAGGAGACAGCCAGTCCTTGCAACTACCGGTTCGGTGAACCAGATGTAAAATTAGCATCCAGTTTGCCCGAACTGGTCTGAACCGGCTGAATCTCACCCCTGGTTCTATCATGTTACAAAGCAGATTCAGGAGCCTTTCCAGGTCTTGTGTGTGAAATTGGCTGCCCTCTTTTGCTAGTATTGCTGCTTAGTTTTTGCAGTCTTCTAATCTGAGAAGGATTGGTGGCATTGAACACGTTTAATATGCAAGGTTAAATTCCTTGCACCTCCTGTGGGGAAAAAAAAATCAGATAATAGTGACAAGAAAATTCTTAGAAAATCTGTTTGGGCAATTCTGGATTGCTTAGAGGATGAACAAGAGAGAGAAAGAAGAGAAATAGTATAAAAAATTAGACTCGAATGTTTTCCCTTTCAATAGATAGGCTTCTTGTTAATGATTAAATTCTGGGACATGGCTCTAGGGCAGGCAGCTTAATTATTACAACCCTGAATTTGGTGATACATTTTTAGATTATTATTTCTATTGACTGTTTCCATTATTTCTGTTTACTGTTCATTGATTGCAATCTCTTCTGGGATCTGTTAATACAAGGCAGGTGATACACATGTCTATAAAAGATAAAAACATCCTTCAGGTATTCAGACTCTTAGTTGGTGGTTTAAAAAAATAAATATGTGAATGAATTGTTGTTTTTCTTCTCTTATAAACTCTGAGAATTGAAATTTAAAGACTGCTCAATGCAGGGATCCAAAGCCTTCCATATAGGAGATCAGTTCAGCCTTCCTCCAATTGAAATGGAGTTCCCTTCTCTGAGTAATTGGTTCTGATTTTTTTGAAGTGATCTAACCATTAGAAAGATTTTCCTCCCCTAATGTTCCAGTGGAATCTGCCCTCCTGTAACTTAAATCCATTATTGTAGGAGATGAGCAGGCAGAGCTAGAAGGTGGAGTTAAATGTGCCATCAGTTTAGAGTCCCTGTGTTCCCAGACCTAAGTCCAGTTCTCCTTGAATTCTGTTGACCCGTATCTAGTGTCAATTTAGTGCTGACTGTTAGTTGACTAGATTCTTTTGTATAGGTTGTAATAGTAAATCCTCTGGGCTTAATGAATGGTTCTTTGCTTCTGCTTGGCCTTCTGGTATGACGGTGAGGAGGTGTGGAAGTTGAATAGGACAATTTTTCAGGTAGTTCAAGAATGCGATCCCATCCCTCTCTCCACCAGTATCCTTCACATGTCCATCTCCAATGATATCTTATAACTCATTCTATACTTGGAAGTTATCCCTTAAAAGAACAGCTACAGCTAGAATCAGAAACATCTGTGCAATGTGATCAGAACAGTAGCTTTTAGCATCTTAGACAATGATGTATTGTTATGCTCTGGTTCAGTGGTGGCATTCACCAGTTGTAACAACTGGTTCGCTGCGCGCGTGCTTCCACACATGCTCAATACGATCAAAAATTACTTTCTACTGAATTCAGAGTGAGTAAAACAGCTGAGGAGCGGCAATCCACTCTGCCACGCCTATCAACTGGGCTTAAAACAAAAGAAATATAGGTAGGTTATAGTGCAGGGGTGGGCAGGCCCATCTGATCATTGGAGTGAACTGGTTTGCTCTCAGCTGATCGTCGGAGCTACTGGTATGCCCGAACCAGCTGAATCCCACTCCTGCTCTGGATGGGCTCTGCTCACTGGGTTTTCCAAGCAGGAGATGCTCCAGGAAGTTTCCTGTTTGTTCTGGGACCTTGTTAGGAAAATAAACTCATACAGTATCTGCTCTGGTGTGTTCCTGAATGTCTTGCTTAGAAAAGCTCATTAGACTGAACAATTACAGTATCGACGAGCAAGTAGTGGAACAATTATAGATGGAAAGAGGTGGAGATCACTGGCCCATTTCACCATTCATAATTGTAAAGCAGGTAATAAAATTTTATTTTGTCTGTTTAGATCAGGAGTGGTTAATATACAGCTTGATTTTCAAGGCTTCTTTTCTGGGTATAACTAGTCAGAGAACTCTGATCTAGCATGAGGGAGGGAGGGAGGGAGGAAGGAGGCGGCAAAGAGAGGCAAAGAGATGAAAAGGATAGTCTTTGCCTGCAATATTTTGACCCACCCAGTGCCAACATGCAAACTCCAATTGAATCTAGTTCTGGGTAGGGAGCATGTTTTTTCCTCCTGTGACTTGAGTGTTTGGCACCATCATTTCAACGAAAGCTCCATAAATCTCTTAAATGTCAGGAATGCCAAATATGGAAATTGCTTGGAAGAAAGATTGTTTGTGTTTTCACATGCACAGATGCTATACGTATTCCCAACTTTTGATCTAAAATTGGCGCAGAGAGCTGATCCCCATTAAATCCAATTTAATTCCGGAGATATTGACTTCACCTGGCTGTTGTTGATCAAGTCAGATTGAATCCCCTTCCTTTTGAAAATTGCAGTAGAAATACGCCTCTCCTTCTAAAAAGACACGGAATATCTTTATCTACGCACATATACATACCAGCCCCAGAGTTTTAAATCATAGCCCCTTTCCTCCTGACTTTATGAATCAATGGACTTTTGGACATTTTGATCTCAATTTTTATTTGATTTCTGAGATTTCAGTTCCCGGTTTCTGTAATGGTTCTGTTTCATATAGCCCAGTAGTAGGTTGCAGGTTAGCAACGTAGGTTCCCGATGGTTCCTAACTTGCTATCCTGCACCCTACTGCTGGGCCAGTCATAATCTGTTAGGTGTCAGCCCTGAAGCTGGCCTCACCCAGGCCATTTTTTAGGCTTCAGGGTTGCCATACTGGAACTAAGTGATAGGGAGGGGGGAATAGAGCAGGGGTGAAATTAAAAAAAACAACCCCTACTGGTTCTGTGGGCGTGGCTTGGTGGGCGTGGCAGGGGAAGGATACTGCAGAATCTCCATTCTCACCCCACTCCAGGGGAAGGATACTGCAAAATCTCCATTTCCACCCCACTCCTGAGGGAAGGATACTGTAAAATCTCCATTCCCACCCCACTCCAGGGGAAGGATACTGCAGAATCCCATTCCCTCCCCACTCTGGGGCCAGCCAGAGGTTATATTTGCTAGTATTTCCGCTACAGGTTCTCCAGAACCTGTTAGAACCTGCTGAATTTCACTCCTGGATAGAGATAGCTGGGGTTTTGTAGCCAAAACAAAATAGTTTCTCCTGTGAACCAAGGACATTCCAACAGCTGGCTGAAGAGAGGAGAGAGTAACTAAGCAACTGGCCAGCACCTAGATTGGATAATGTGACTCATTGTTTGGGAGGAAAGGGAAACTTTCACTTTTTAATTAGGTGAAAACCACGGGAACACTCAGAGTTGGTTTACCACCAATCTGTGCCATTATGAGATCTCCAAATAAAGCTGTTCTTTGAAGAATCTACCTGGCTCAGAGTTCTGTTTGCTATGGGTGTATTACTTGGAACGCTGACATTCGGCCAATCTGCATTAGAGAATTTTGTTATGGTGGGAGGAAAAAAAAATGGAGGAAGAAAGGCTGTGTTGGCTGCTCTAAATGAAGAAACATGACATTAAAATTATATTTGTCATTTACAGTGTTGTAATGCCGTCTTGCCCGGGAGTTAGTTAAAAAGTCTGGGAATTAAAGTGCCCATATAGCTAGAGGACAGCAGCTTAAGGAAGCCTGGCATATCTTGCTGTGAAATTGCTAAACTAGCCCTCCTTATTCTGATTAAAAAAAAATAAAACAACCAACACCACGTTGCGCATTATGCTTTGTATAGAAAGCATTTAATACTGGAGTCGGGGATTTGAAAGGTGATGTCAAACTCAGCATGGTTTCATTGAGTTGGCTTCATTTTTCTTCCTTTAGCAGTTCGGTTCTCTCTTGTCCTCAATTACTTTGATCATCTGAAATCTGTTAGCAGCCCTGCTTTATTCATAGCTTGCCAAGGCCGTCTTTCGGTGGTTGGTGACTTTTCCTGCTCTCCCCCCACCCTTCTTTTAAATTCCTTGGAGCCTTCTCAAGGGGATTAAGCGTTCTTAAGTAGTTAGGAAGCAACAAGTAGCAGCCTCTTGAAGACTGGAATTAGCTCTGCCAGATGGTTCTTCGAGATGCGGGCCTTTAATTTTAGAGGTCAAAATACCGCTTTGGATTGTACGGTGTTTGGAAGTCCACAGGAGATGCGTTTAGTGTGTTTGTGACTGTGCCCAGGTAGATGTGGAACGGCTTTTTAAAAATAGCCTCAGACTTGTGACTTCCTCTTGTTTTACGTTTAGTTTCTTGCAGACCAGCTTGCTAAGATCCACCAATCTCGTGGCCAAGGATCAAGGAGGTGCTTTTAAAAATAATAATTAAAAAAAAAACTGGATTTTTTTTTTAATTTGAGGAAGAAGAAGTAGTTTCGCTTCTCACCCAGCAACCTTCATCGGTTGTATCTGGATGGTGGGGAAATGAAAGGCTAGATACGCCAATGTTTTCTTCTTACTCAAAGAAGTTGGGACGGATAGTGATTGGACCATGTGATGGACTGATGGGTGCAGGGGCTGGATCAGGGGTGAAATGCTCCTAGTTCGGACTGATCTAGTAGCGATGTCGGTGGTGGTTCGGAGAACCACTAGCAAAAGTCCCTGCCCCCTCCCATGCCCAGCTGAGCTGCGCGATCATCAGAGGTTGGTTTTTTTTTTACTTTTAAAAGCATTTTTTATTCAGCCGAAAAAATGCTTTTAAAAGTAAAAAAAAAGCCTCTGATGATCACGTGGTTCAGCTGGGATCATCAGAGGCTTTTAAAAGCATTTTTTTACAACCTCTTCGGACAAAGAGGTTGCAGAAAAAATGCTTTTAAAAGTAAAACAAAAAAGTTGTCCATGCCCACCCAGTCACACCCACCCACCACCAAGCCACGCCCACAGAACCGGTAGTAACAAATTTTACTTTTCACTACTGGGTTGGATTTGGGGTTTTGATTTACTAAGGGAAAACCCGGAACTCTCAGATTTGGGTTTTCCCAGATGTGCCAGTATACCTACTCTAATAAATGGAACTTTTTTTTTTTAAATTTACATTTACATTTATATCCCGCCCTTCTCCGAAGACTCAGGGCAGCTTACAGTGTATAAAGCAAGAAAATGCTTTGAGAAAATGCCCGTCTCGGAGTTTTTAATTGGAGTTGGCGTTTTCTGGAACTCTGACATAAGCACCCCAGTTTCCTTTTGAAGAAAAAGAAAAAAAAAGCACCTTTGAGACAACTATTTTTTTTCTTTTTTTAATTTGAATTTATATCCCGCCCTTCTCCGAAGACTCAGGGCGGCTTACATTGTGTTAAGCAATAGTCTCATCCATTTGTATATTATACAAAGTCAACTTTTATTGCCCCCAACAATCTGGGTCCTCATTTTACCTACCTTATAAAGGATGGAAGGTTGAGTCAACCTTGGGCCTGGTGGGACTTGAACTTGCAGTAATTGCAAGCAGCTGTGTTAATAACAGACTGCTTAGTCTATTGAGCCACCAGTGGCCCTGTTGAGCCACCAGAGACACTTGTCCAGTGCCTGCCACCCCATGTCCTTATCTTACCATTCTGCCTCTCTGATTTCTGCTATAATTTCAGCTCCTTCTGGGGGCTGCCTGAAAGAACTGCCTACCAAAGGAGTTGACCTGGATAACTGAGAATCTCCATAGGCAAAGGATCAGGACTTTAGCCGAGCATGTAGATTTAATTTATGATTACAAAGCTAGCAAGAGATGGTGCAGTGTTGCTTCCATGCTGGAAGACTGAACCCAATGGAGGACAAGCAATCTTTCAGAGAGACAGGAATCCCTCCTTAAAAAACATTTTTTAAAAATAAAAATCATCTGAATTTGACATATCGTTGTCCACCTTCCTTTCAGCATTCTGTCCTTTCGGTTTCCTCCCAAATAATTTCATGACTTTTATCTGTGATTCCATTCACGCTGTTGGTAGCCTCCTTGTTTAGTCCTTTGTCATCCACTTATATTTTTTTAAAAAATCCCATCGAAATCCCTGCATTTTTTTCCTCTGCCTCTTTTGATCTTTTCGGTTTCTTGCTCTCCCATGAATGTCACCTCACAGGGTCTCTGTGTTTTAATTGCTATAAAAGGAGTTGATTGATTAAATCTGGTTATTTGTGTGGTTGATGTCTGCATACCACGATGCTCAAATCATCTTCCAGGATGGGTGTGGCCAACTTTTCTTTTCTTACTTTTAAAAGCACTTTTTCTACAACCTCTTCAGCCGAAGAAGTTGTAAAAAAAGTCTCTGATGAACCCAGCTGAGTTGACTGATCGTCAGAGAACTTTGTTTTCTTTTAAAAGCATTTTTTCACTACTGTGTCAAACTCAAGACCTGGGGCCCAGATCTGGCCCACAAGGTGTTTAGATCTGACCCATGGAGCCACCCTGGAAAGAGCAGAGGACTGGTTCACAGTGCCTTGGCTCGGCTCACACACTTGGCCCTCCTGCACACACCATGAGCAACCTGGCCAAGGAGAGTGAGCACAGCAGCAGGAACCTCAAAGACAGAACTATCAAACTCTACTTCATTGGGGGCCGCATCGGGGTTGTGGTTGACCTCAGGGGGCCGGATGGGTGTGACCCTGGTCTCGCCTTCCTCCGCTGGAGACAACGGATCCCCCCCAGCCCTGCCCAGGCCACCTGCACAGGTGCCCCCGATGCAATGTTCAGCTGGCCACACCCACCCACGCCCACCCAGCCCCCTGAGGTGAACCACAATCCCGATGCAGCCTCCAATGAAATTGAGTTTGACACCCCTGGTCTAGTGGTTAAGGCGCCAGGCTAGAAACCAGGAGATTGTGAGTTCTAGTCCCATTTTAGCCATGAAAGCCAGCTGGGTGACCTTGAGCCAATCATTCTCTCTCATCCCAACCCAGACAACAAACACTAGAGGAGGAAGGGAGGGAGAAAGGGAGGGAGGGAGGACTATTAGATAAATTCTCCACCTTGAGTTATTTATAAGGATCATAAAAAGTGCTTATAAATTAAATAAAACAAAATACTTGGAAGCAAGCTAGCCTCGGATGTTCCAGCTTTTGCACTTAGCTCTGCCTGATGGGCTGGAGGCCAGCGGTTCCTAACATCAAAATTAGATTATGGCAATCAAGCAAGGGCTGTACGGTTTTTCATTTCCATGTATTGAGAAAAGTGGGCAAGAATTTCGCAATTGGAAAATACTAATTTTTGGGAAACATTACATTTAGAATAGCACGGAAGCCGAAAAGGGAAAGAAAAAAAAAGTACAAAGAAAGGAGCCATTGTTCATATGATTAGGGAAGAGTTCTCCACCTCCTCTGTTCCATAACCTCATCGTAGCTTCCAATCCTAAGTAAGCCTAATTGAACTCAGTGTGACTTATTTCAGAGCAGAGATGCATTGGCTTGAGTTAATAGGGTTCTGTGGCGTCGGCTTGGTCTACGGAGTTTTAAAAAGCATGCAAGATTTATAACTTGAACATGATTTGCTCACAGGTGACTATTTTTTTTTTGTCTTGTAATTTATTAGGGCATACCTCTAATACTGTGGTTTTGCCTAATCTTACATCTAGACGCAACGGGAGCTAGCTGAGTAGATTTCAATGGCCGGAAATATAAAAGTATTTAGAATGATGCTGTTTTCAACCCAGGGGGAAAAGTAGAAAAACCCTTGTTGTTTGAATCAGACAAAATACGGTTGGGTTTGATGAATCCAGACAATTTTCT
Organism: Ahaetulla prasina; assembly: GCF_028640845.1. NCBI lineage: Eukaryota > Metazoa > Chordata > Lepidosauria > Squamata > Colubridae > Ahaetulla > Ahaetulla prasina. The sequence goes on from NC_080548.1 coordinate 18,859,644, forward strand.
GGGGAAACAAGGGAAGCCTCCATTAGGATCTAAGTGCAAAGCAATTTATATTTGATATACAGATAGTCCTAGACTTACAATAGTTCATTTAGTGACCATTCAAAGTTACAACGGCTGTTGTGCCTCGCTCGCTCTCCCCGCCGCAGCCGGCCCCCTCTTATCTCCTGCCGGATGCTGATAATGCGGAAGAGTGTCCTGGCATGCCTCCAGCCCCCAGTCCTGGCACCATGCCCAGACAAATGGAGCAACTAAACCCCTCCCCCACAGCATGTGAGCCTGAAGAATGTGAAGCCAGTCATGAGCTAAGATTACCAACAGCTGGAGGCTGGAGAGATCCTCGCTTCCGGAGAATAGAGAGGCGACGTCAGCAAAAGGAAGGGAGGGGCAGGCCTGGATAAGTGCTGAGTCATGGAGCCACACCCCATGGCCTATATAAAGGATCTGCTTTCTGGCATTCTCTGAGTCAGGCAAAGTCTAACTTGGATTGCTGAAGTCACATCCTGGTCTCCTGCCTGCCCTGAGAACTCTGACAGAACTTTGGCAAAGCTGCAGAGGCTTTGCAGCCACGCTTGATACGGACTTCCCCGACCCGGCCGTCAGAGGAGGAGTGGGACACGACATCGGCACTGAAAAAACTGTCTGATGACTGTTTTTCAGGGATGCGGCAGCTCAGTGGCTAAGACGCTGAGCTTGTCGATCGGAAGGTCGACAGTTCAGCGGTTCAAATCCCTAGTGCCGCGTAATGGGGTGACCTCTCGTTACTTGTCCCAGTTTCTGCCAACCTAGCAGTTCGAAAGCACGTAAAAAATGCAAGTAGAAAAAATAGGGATTACCTTTGGTGGGAAGGTAACAGCGTTCCCTGCGCCTTTGGCATTTAGTCATGCCGGCCACATGACCACGGAGACGTCTTTGGACAATGCTGGCTCTTCGCCTTTGAAACGGAGATGAGCACTGCCTTGTAGAGTTGGGAACGACTAGCACATATGTGCAAGGGGAACCTTTACCTTTACCTACGACTGTTTTTCATACATATGACCGTTGCAGCAACCCCATGGTCACGTGATCAAAATGAAGACACTTGGCAACTGACTCATATTTATGATGGTTGCGGTGTCCTGGGGTCATCTTCTGCCACCTTCTGACAAGTGAAGTCAATGGGGAAGCCAGATTCAACCGGGTCACTAGCTTAACGACGGCAGTGATTTGCTTCACAACCAGGCCAAGCCAAGTCGTAAAATGGGGCAAAACTCACTTAACAAATGTCTCACTTGGCAGCAGAAATTGTGGGCTCGATTGCCGTCGTAATTCAAGGACTCTCTGTCTTATATCACCCTATCTCATCACTCCCCATTGAAAAAGCATTCAAGTGGATGATACGTACAGTTGATATTATCAGACTGATATCTCTGTGAACGTGGCCACATTTTGTTATCCTGTCTGCAAAACTGGATATAGTTTGATTGCCTCAATGAGCCAGATGCATTTTCTTCCATCTGCTGCTCACTCTTGTATTCTGGATGGTGACAGTGATAAAGATCTCTGTGCATGAGACTTGTAGTAGAAAAATGAGTCGAGAAAAACTAAAACCAGGACGATCCTTCTGTGATGAAATTCTCAACTGAATGAAGAAGATGTATATTGACTTATACATCGATCTATCTATACGTTGTGTCTGTAGGCAGTCACTAATGGTCAAAAGTGACTTGATGGCAAATAATCAGTCAATATTGATCTGTTCTCTAAAAGGTTCCAACAACCTTTCTGGGTAATTGGGGCCACTCCAGAGTTTAACGTTTCTTCTTAGTTGATGTTGGTAGTCACTTTGGAGAATAACCACACATACAAAAAAAACCAACACCCCCCCCAAAAAAAAACCCAGGTTATTTTCTGTAGCCCTAATGACTTCTGTAATTTGTTTTGTTTTGTTTTTGTTTTTTTACATTTATACCCCGCCCTTCTCCGAAGACTCAGGGCGGCTTACAATGTATAAGGCAAGGTAATCTTGGGCATTTATAAATAGATAGCTACAGCGAGACTTTTGTATGCAGAGAGGTGGAAAGATTTACAGATTGCCACAAAGGAAGACTGGACGGTGAAGTTAATGGAACAGGATGAGATAGTAAAATTAAGTACTTTGATTAAAGAAAAGACCTTGTCTGGCTTGGTTTCTAATGGAAACCACTTTTGGACCCTTCGCTATAAACTGAAAGAAATGCTACATCAGTTCTGGGATTTGACAATTAGAATTGTTTATGATTATAGTAATACAGTGTAATATTGAATTTTCAATCAAAAGGTTAATATATTTTATATTTGTAACTTTTAAAGGGGAGCATCACAACAAAGTTTAGGAACCCCTGCTCCAGGATATAAAAGTCAGGGAAAGGAACCTACAGATTTGCAAGATTCAACCTCATCTCTATAAGGAATAGTTCTAGTTTTCTTCTGGAGTCTGTTTCCTGATCTGGACAACCTTGAAGGCCTGACACAATTCCAGGCAGAAGGCAGTGGCCAGCTGCTTTTGAAAACGTTGCCAAGAAACCTGCAAGAACTTATGCATGCAGTTGCCAGGAATCCCAATTAACTCAAAGGCAAAAAAAAAAAAAAAAAAAAGGGAAAGAAAACATACAATATAGAGCGCCAGTCCAATTTATAAAGTATACAGACTCTTGAAGATGAACATCTCTAGAACTCTTCTTAGAATTCTTCTTAGAGAATTGGAAATGAGGGAGCCCTTTCTCTGAGCGCAGGACTCATGTTCGCAAAGCTTCCCCTCATTCACCCAAATCAAAGATTAGAAAAAATGCTTCGGTTCCTATTTGCTGTATAAAAATGTTTTTTGTTGAGAACGGGCTTTCCTTCCTTCCTTCCTTCCTTCCTTCCTTCCTACCTTCCTTCCTTCCTTCCTTCCTTCCTTCCTCCCTCCCTCCCACCCACCCTCCTCCCTCCCTCCCTCCCTCCCTCCCTCCTTCCTTCCTTCCTTCCTTCCTTCCTCTCCCTCCTCCCTCCTCCCTCCTCCTTTCCTCCCTCCCTCCCTTTCTTCCTCCCTCCTCCTCCTCCTCCTCCCTCTCCTTCCTTCCTTCCTTCCTTCCTTCCTTCCTTCCTTCCTTCCTTCCTTCCTTCCTTCTCTTTCTTCTCTTTCTCCCTTTCTCTCTCTCTTTCTTTCTTCCTATGTCTGGTTAAATCGCGAAGAGACCGCATTTTTTCCTGCCATCTTTTTATCAAAACCTTAACTTGGCAATGAGCCTGACCCTTCCAATGGGCCGCACTTGGCAGCATTTCGTGGCTTGTTCATTATTTATTTACATCCCACCTTTATTTTTTACAAACAACTCAAGTCAGCAAACATATCCACTGTACCTTCTGCCCAGTGGTGAGATTCAAATAACTTAACAACCGGTTCTCTGCCCTAATGATTTCTTCCAACAACCAATTCACCAAACTGCTCAGAAAGTTAACAACCGGTTCTCCCAAAGTGGTGCGTACTGGCTGAATCTCACCACTGCTTCTGCCTCCTATTTTCCTCGCAACAACCACCACCACCCTGTGAGTTAGGTTGGACGGAGAGTGAGGGACTGGCTCAAAGTTCACCCAGCTGGCTTTCATGGCTAACACTTGAACTCACTGCTTTAATCACTAGAACAAAATGGCTCTGATTATTTACCATGCCAATTTGCTAAGGAAGGGCTTTTTCAAATCTGTTTTTATTTGGGATGCAATATTGAAATGGCAGCCAAATTTGTCACTACGATGGAAGCATTTGCTACTTAGAGCTGGGTGCCTTACTCAGTTGATTGATGTCTGGGGGAGAGGATGGGGGGAGAAATACCTCTGAAATCCTTACCCTTGAAAAGCAATAATAGTAAAGTTGTCCAGAGAGAAAAGATTGGCTCAGTTATGGGCACCACTACGTGTCTCTGTGAAATATCTTTTTGCACATAATTGCATTTTAAGCTTTCAGTGGTCACTCGTCAAAAGGATTTCATTATGGCGGGATATGAGAACAAACAACAGGGAACCACGTTGACACGAAGGTGGTATTGAAAATTGCTTATGAAGCAACAGGGAGAACAATAGGACGGACTGTAGGTTGTTTTCTTGTTATTGTGTCTCATCACCTTCAAGGAAGGATGTGATGATCTTTAGAAGAATTTTGTTGCCGGCTCTTGTGGGTGAAACCACCTGGGGGTTAATCTGTGACTGTGAAGTTGTGGAAAAATGGTCATAAGTCACAGAGTGCTGTTTTAATTTTGAACTGTCACTAAAGGAACTGTTTTAAGTTGAGGACTACCTGTGGATTGGCCGTTGTTGTTTGTTGACGAGGACTTCAGAATTTTCGCCTGAAGTCTTAGCTGCCAAGGATTGGTCCTAGGCCTCTTTGGATGTAAAGTACAGTAGTGGCCAAAATTATGGAAACCTCTTGGGAAAAGTGTATTTTCTAAAACTAGTTAATAACACCACTTTTTTGTTTGGAGTAGTACCATAAAATTATATATCAATGGAAAGATAATTTAATCAAGAATGTAATGCAATAACTTTCATGAAGGATTTGCTATTACAATAGCAGTTACGGTATGAAGAAGAAAAGTGAAACACGAAGAAAAAAAATGAGATATACAAAAATGATCACCTTAGAAAAAACGAGATATACAAAAATTATCACCCTAGAAAAATACAAAAATTATCACCATGTCAGTTAATACTTCGTTGGACAACCTTGAATTACGGCCTTACAACGTCTTCCCATGGAGTGAACCAAGTCTTTGAGTTCTGCAGCTGTTATAATGTGAAACCAAGATTGAAGGATTGCTTCTATTAACTAGGTTTTATTGCTGGATCGCTTCTGACTAACAAGTTTCTTTAGTCGGCTCCATAGATTTTCAATTGGGTTAAGGACTCTGGGCTATTCCCAGGTCATTCCAGCAGTGGAATATGATTATCTTGAAACTCCCAAAAAACCCCCAAAAAAGTGGTGTTATTAGCCATCAAACCTCAAAAATACACTTTTCCCAAAAGGTTTCCACAATTTTGGCCACTACTGTAAGTGTCCTGTTACCTTACTCTTTACTACTCTCGAATAAACATAGGAACTGGCTCTCCCACTGTGTGTTGGATGAGAATCTGGAAGCGATCTGTCGCATTCTTCAAGGAGAGATGAAGATAATTTCCTTCCTGAGCTCCTACTGTATTTACCTGCCTGCTTGCCGGAGGCGGTGTGTGTGTGTGTGTGTGTGTGTTGTGTTTTCATAGGCTTGCTTAGCTTCAAAGCCGAACGAGAAGATAGTCCCTTGGCTTCCTATAAAATTACTCATAGTGCTTTAGCTTCTGTACATGAACATTGGCAAGCATTCTGTGACAGCTGCAGTCTATTGAAAACTGCCCTTTTTTTTTTTAACCAGTTGATTGGACTCAAATCTCATGTCACCGCAACTCAATTTCTCTTCCCCCCCACCCCCCACTCCGGCCAATATTTTCAAATAATAATAATGGCCTTCAACATTGACAGAATGAGGTTGGTTCCTGGAGTGATCATATCTCTTTTTTTTTTTATTTGAATTTATATCCCGCCCTTCTCCGAAGACTCAGGGCGGCTTACACAGTGTTAAGCAACAGTCTTCATCCATTTGTATATTATATACAAAGTCAACTTTTATTGCCCCCAACAATCTAGGTCCTCATTTTACGTACCTTATAAAGGATGGAAGGCTGAGTCAACCTTGGGCCTGGTGGGCCTTGAACTTGCAGTAATTGCAAGCAGCTGTGTTAATAACAGACAGACTTAGTCTGCTGAGCCACCAGAGCCACCAGAGGCCCACATTTTTTATTGGTTAAGTTAAAAAAAAAAAGAAAGGAAAAAAGATACAGATAAGTGATATATGTTTTTTAATTATAAAATTATCTAATCAGTTATTTACTATAATTATAAAAATCCTCTCTTTTTTCACCCCCCCCCAGCCATTAATTGCTCTTTGAACATGTAATACTTTGGACATAATTTTTAGCTTTTGTTTGGGTTAAAGGTAGCCCTTGACTTACGACCACTTGAGCCAACATTTCTGCTGGTAAGTGAAACAGTTAAGTGAGTTTTGGCCCATTTTATGACTTCTCTTGCCATAGCTGTTAAGTGAATCACTGCAGTTGTTAAGTTAGTAACACAGTTGTTAAGTGAATTTGGCTTCCCCATTGACTCTGCTTGTCAGAAGATCGCAAAAGGTGATCATATGACCCCGGGACACTGCATCCATCATAAATACATAACATAACATAACATAACATAACATAACATAACATCAGAGTTGGAAGGGACCTTGGAGGCCTTCTAGTCCAACCCCCTGCCCAGGCAGGAAACCCTATACCATCTCAGTCAGATGGTTATCCAACATTTTCTTAAAAATTTCCAGTGTTGGAGCATTCACAACTTCTGAAGGCAAGTCGTTCCACTTATTAATTGTTCTAACTGTCAGGAAATTTCTCCTTAGTTCTAAGTTGCTTCTTTCTTTGACCAGTTTCCACCCATTGCTTCTTGTTCTACCCTCAGGTGCTTTGGTGAACAGCCTGACTCCCTCTTCTTTGTGGCAGCCCCTGAGATATTGGAACACAGCTATCATGTCTCCGCTAGTCCTTCTTTTGTTAAACTAGACATACCCAGTTCCTGCAACCGTTCTTCATATGTTTTATCCTCCAGTCCCTAATCATCTTTGTTGCTCTTCTCTGCACTCTTTCTAGAGTCTCAACATCTTTTTTACATCGTGGCGACCAAAACTGGATGCAATATTCCAAGTGTGGCCTTACCAAGGCATTATAAAGTGGTACTAACACTTCACGTGATCTTGATTCTATCCCTCTGTTTATGCAGCCCAGAACTGTGTTGGCTTTTTTAACAGCTGCTGCACACTGCTGGCTCATATCTAAATGGTTATCCACTAGGACTCCAAGATCCCTCTCACAGGTACTACTATTGAGCAAGGTACCACATATACGGTACTGGTGCATTTTGTTTTTTTGGCCTAAATGTAGAACCTTACTTTTTTCACTGTTGAATTTCATTTTGTTAGATAGCGCCCAATGTTCAAGTCTGTCAAGATCTTTCTGTAACTTGAGCCTATCTTCTGGAGTGTTGGCTATTCCTGCCAGCTTGGTGTCATCTGCAAATTTGATGAGTTCCCCATCTATCCCCTCGTCCAAGTCATTGATGAAGATGTTGAAGAGTACTGGGCCTAAAACAGAGCCTTGGGGTACTCCACTGCATACTTCCCTCCATGTGGATGTAGTTCCATTGAGGACTACACGTTGAGTGCGGTTGGTCAGCCAATTACGAATTCATCTGGTGGTGGTGCTGTCTAACCCACATTTTTCTACTTTATCTAGTAGTAGGTTATGGTCTACTTTATCAAATGCTTTATCAAATACGAGTCAGTATTTTTTAGTTTTGATCACATGACCATGGGGATACTGTAAAATTCATAAAGTGTGAAAGATGGTCATAAGTCACTTTCTTCAGTGTCACTCTTTGAATGGTCACTAAATGAACCTGTTGTAAATCAAGGACTACCTGTATTTGGATCACTATTAAACAGGTTTCTCTTTTTCTGCAAAAAAACATATTCTAAGTATTTTGTTCAGCTTGCTAGGTGATGTGTGTGTGTGTGTGTGTGTGTGTTGTGTTTTCATAGGCTTGCTTAGCTTCAAAGCCGAACGAGAAGATAGTCCCTTGGCTTCCTATAAAATTACTCATAGTGCTTTAGCTTCTGTACATGAACATTGGCAAGCATTCTGTGACAGCTGCAGTCTATTGAAAACTGCCCTTTTTTTTTTTAACCAGTTGATTGGACTCAAATCTCATGTCACCGCAACTCAATTTCTCTTCCCCCCCACCCCCCACTCCGGCCAATATTTTCAAATAATAATAATGGCCTTCAACATTTGACAGAATGAGGTTGGTTCCTGGAGTGATCATATCTCTTTTTTTTTTAATTTGAATTTATATCCCGCCCTTCTCCGAAGACTCAGGGCGGCTTACACTATGTCAAGCAATAGTCTTCATCCATTTGTATATTATATACAAAGTCAACTTTTATTTCCCCCAACAATCTAGGTCCTCATTTTACGTACCTTATAAAGGATGGAAGGCTGAGTCAACCTTGGGCCTGGTGGGACTTGAACTTGCAGTAATTGCAAGCAGCTGTGTTAATAACAGACAGACTTAGTCTGCTGAGCCACCAGAGCCACCAGAGGCCCACATTTTTTATTGGTTAAGTTAAAAAAAAAGAAAGGAAAAAAGATACAGATAAGTGATATAAGTTTTTTAATTATAAAATTATTTAATCAGTTATTTACTATAATTATAAAAATCCTCTCTTTTTTCACCATCCCCCCAGCCATTAATTGCTCTTTGAACATGTAATACTTTGGACATAATTTTTAGCTTTTGTTTGGGTTAAAGGTAGCCCTTGACTTACGACCACTTGGGCCAACATTTCTGCTGGTAAGTGAAACAGTTAAGTGAGTTTTGGCCCATTTTATGACTTCTCTTGCCATAGCTGTTAAGTGAATCACTGCAGTTGTTAAGTTAGTAACACAATTGTTAAGTGAATTTGGCTTCCCCATTGACTCTGCTTGTCAGAAAATCGCAAAAGGTGATCATATGACCCCGGGACACTGCATCCGTCATAAATACGAGTCAGTATTTTTTAGTTTTGATCACATGACCATGGGGATACTGTAAAATTCATAAAGTGTGAAAGATGGTCATAAGTCACTTTCTTCAGTGTCACTGTAACTTTGAATGGTCACTAAATGAACCCGTTGTAAATCAAGGACTACCTGTATTTGGATCACTATTAAACAGGTTTCTCTCTTTCTGCAAAAAAAAACATATTCTAAGTATTTTGTTCAGCTTGCTAGGTGATAGATTGTATGTAAAGGAACCATTCCTGCTTGATTGGTTATTCTTTGAATATATACTGTCAAATTATCCCACTGCTGTATATACTTCAATTTCTGTCTTCCAATCCTGTATTTTACAGCAAGGTTTCTCTTTTCTAATGTTGTGCCAGATTGATTCATGCCACTGTCAGCCTACAGCTTAATAATCTTCAGTGCTTTTCATTCCCGTTCTGTGGGATCATACCGAATAAGAATACTGGTGCTTTTAATCTGAATTTTATATTCAGATGTACAGTATATTAGAAATTTATATTTTGATGCATATCGGAATTTTCTGATGCATTTCTTTCCAGTACTGTTGAGTCTTTTTGCCTAAACATCACGTTTTGGTTGTTGTGATGGTTCTCTGCCTATCAGATAAATATAGACAGATCATAGCAATTTGCATTTTCAAACAAGATAAATCTTTTTTAAAAAAACCTTCAGGTGAAGGAAGAGAACCCTTAAAGTCACCAGAATATTATGGCATATTCATGATGAAGTTTATGAGAGCCACTTTGGTCTAGAGATTAACAAACCAAGCTTGAAAACAGGAGATGGTGTGTTAAGTCCCATCGTAGCTATAAAAGCCAGTTGGCTGACTTGGGGCCAGTCATGTGGAGACCGTGAGTTCGAATCCCTCTTTAGGCATGAAAACTGGCTGAGTGACTTTGGGCCAGTCATTCTCTCTCAACCCAACCCATCTCACCTCACAACAAAGGAATATTAAATGTGTTTGCCACCTTGAATTACTTACAAAATAATAAAGGAGGGATATAAATAAATAAAAAGTGTACGAGAACCACTTCTAGAATCTCTGAGGGAAAAGATCTATCTATCTATCTATCTATCTATCTATCTATCTATCTATCTATCTATCTATCCATCCATCCATCCATCCATCCATCCATCCATCCATCCATCCATCCATCCATCCATCTATCTATCTATCTATCTATCTATCTATCTATCTATCTATCTATCTATCTATCTATCTGCTGTGAGTTAAAATGTAGGATGCTATCCCTTCTGTTGGTTGTATTGTATTTTTCTTCTACCCTAGACAAAACAGGAAATCTATTTCTGTTTTCACTTCCAGTTTTTTATGTTGGAAATGTGATGGGCAAGACCTGTCAAGGTGTGGTCCTTAGGGATTTAGCCCTCAATGCACAGGTCAGTTTTAATCTGCAAAAACATGATTTCCACCCCAAGAGTAACATTTCATGTTGGGGCTGGGTGGGAAAAGATGATACAAGTAAAATATATAGAGATTGAACAAACTGGACACAGTGAAAGAAAAAAAAATACCTTAACATACCTGCTTTCCCATGGCTCCTACACTATGGCGCTACTAGTAGGTTTTCGTACTTGGAATTAACAATTTACAGACTTTCCTTAATCCTACTACTTTTTCTTCTTTCTCCATCAAGCACCCATCCCAGCTCCCAAATGTTCTTTTTCGTCTCCATCCTTTTTTGCTAAGGAGGAAAAATGTCAGCCCCAGCGCACCCCAAATTCTCCAAGTTGATTAAATTCATCTCCAAATTGTAGTAAAGATGGCTTTCGAAGAACTCTGTAGTATCAACTCTGAAGCAAACCTGGCTGAAGCAATCTTTTGCTGCCTCATAATTGCAATGAACTCTGAAAGGGGGAAGGGAAGGGGAAGTAGATAGACTGGCTAACAGTCAAAACAAAACGTTTTCTTGTGGGAACCAAGATCATCCCAACAAGTGACAGTTGAAGGAAGAGAGGCGTGACCAAGGAGTCTGCCAGCTACTTTCATTGGGCAATGTGACCGGTGACATTTGGGGAGAAAAGCATTTGCTCTTTTAATCAGCTAAAACCATGGGAACTTTTAGAGTTGGTTTTTACTAGCTGTGCCAATATGATGTATCCAATAAACATGTTCTGTGAGGATTTGGGGGTTCTCCGAATTGCACAGAATCTTAGCTAGAGGTTCTCCCGAACCCCTGCAAACCCCCAGCAGCCCACCCCTGAGTAAGGATCTTGACTGGGTCACTCCTTTCCACTGATGACGGAAATTTTAAAAGTCTTCAAAATTGCCCTAAATGTTTTTTTTAGTATGGATGGCTTTCATTTCATTTTATATACACTGCTGTTGCAAAAGAAATATTCTTGGTGACTGATGATTGGTACACATCCCAATGGCTGCTGAGGGATCAACCCTGGCGATGCAGAAGTTTAAGTTTAAGTTTAAGTTTATTTAATTTCTATACCGCCCTTCTCCCAAAGGACTCAGGGCGGTTTACAGCCAGGATAAAACAACGAAATACAAAAATTAAGAACAAATTTAAAAACAAATATTCGAAGGCCCTGCTTTTAAGCGGCCAGTATATTTTGATGAGAGGGACACAGTGGCTCAGTGGGTAAAATGCTGAGCTTATTGATGGAAGGTTGGCAGTTCAGCGGTTCAAATCCCTAGTGCCATGTAATGGGGTGAGCTCCCATTAACTTGTCCCAGCTTCTGCCAATCTAGCAATTCGAAAGCACGTAAAAAAAGCAAGTAGAAAAATAGGGACCACCTTTGGTGGGAAGGTAACAATGTTCTGTGCGCCTTGGTGTTTATTCATGCCGGCCACATGACCATGAAGACGTCTTCGGACAGTGCTGGCTCTTCGGCTTTGAGATGAGCACTGCCCCCTAGAGTCAGGAACAACTAGCACATATGTGCGAGGGGAACCTTTACCTTTTATATTTTGATGACAGAAGCTGACATAGATTGGGCATGCCATTTACAGTACTTGTTATTGCTAGCTCCCAGTGTGCAGGAGAAGTCTTCCTCCTCCTTCACCAATACCACTGGCATGTTTTCAAGCAACGTTTAATAGCAATGCCGGTCACTGGATTTTGTGTTCCTTATGTGGGGAACTGCCAAGAACAGAAACAATTGTGTGAAGAGATTATTATCTTCAAAGCATCAGAGCTTATTTTATTTTCAAAACAAGAAAAACAGCAACAACGGGAGAGTAGGTCTGGGAAATAGCCTGGGTTCCGGCCAACCGCTAAACATAATAAGAGGTGCAGATCATTCTGTACTGCTGCAAAGAAGGAAGTGAGGCAGGCCTCCCATTTCATTACACAAAGTCTCCTCCAGTTGCTGATTTTGGGAGACTGGAAAGAGAAACAACAAACCTCAAAACATACAGTTGACACTCCCAGTTTTGGACAGAAATATTATATTTGGCCTTGACTACTTTGCAATTTGATTTTGGCAGCGGTGCACTGTGCTAGCTGTGAGCAGTGAGATGCCTTGGCCCTGGGGTGGATTAGCCTAGTGCAGGGGTCTGCAAACTTGGCTCTTTTAAGACTTGTGGACTTCAACTCCCAGAGTTCAACTCGGGGAGTTGAAGTCCACAAGTCTTAAAAGAGCCAAGTTTGCAGATCCCTGCATTAGTGAAACTGCTAGGGTTGGTCCAAGAGGGCAGGTCTGAAATCTGGGAGAATCTGTGATGATTCTGAATTAAAAGACAAAGAACACGCAGATTGAATAACCGCTTATTCACAGAGGGGCCTCTGTGGCTCAGACTGGTAAGACAGTCTGTTATTAACACAGCTGCTTGCAATTACTGCAGGTTCTAGTCCCACCAGGCCCAAGGTTGACTCAGCCTTCCATCCTTTATAAGGTAGGTAAAATGAGGACCCAGATTGTTGGGGGCAATAAGTTGACTTTGTGTATAAATATACAAATAGGATGAAGACTGTTGCTAACATAGTGTAAGCCGCCCTGAGTCTTCGGAGAAGGGCGGGATATAAATGCAAATTAAAAAAAAAACCCTTGTCTGAAATGGTATAGGGTCTCCTGCTTGAGCAGGGGGTTGGACTAGAAGACCTCCAAGGTCCCTTCCAACTCTGTTGTTCAGAACAGCAACACTTCATTTGCTGATAGGCAAGTAAATGATGAAAGATAGTAGCAACTGATGCTGAGAGAAGGAGGCAGCTTAGGAAAGGAGGCCATGTGGTGCACCGGAGTGATGTTGGGGGTAGGGGGCAGAGGTAGGTGGTGCACATTGCCACCTCTCCCTCTCCCTTCCTTCCTCCCTCCCTCTCTTCCTTCTACAGAGGAATTATTGAGTCTGTCATCTGCACCTCCATAACTGTCTGGTTTGGTTCTGCAACCCAACAAGACAGACACAGACTTCAGAGGATAATTAGAACTGCAGAAAAAACATTGGCTACCAACCTGCCTTCCACTGAGGACCTGTATACTGCACGAGTCCAAAAGAGGGCTGTGAAAATATTTACAGACCCCTCGCATCCTGGACATAAACTGTTTCAACTCCTACCCTCAAAATGATGCTATAGAGCACTGCACATCAAAACAGCTAGACCCAAGGACAGTTTTTCCCCGAATGCCATCACTCTGCTAAACAAATAATTCCCTCAAACTATTTACTAAGTCTGCATTACTATTAATCTTCTCATCGTTCCTATCACCCACTTATGACTGCATGACTGTAACCTTGTTGCTGGTATCCTTATGATTTATATTGACTGTTTCCTAATATGATTTGATTGCTTATTTGTACCCTATGACTACCATCAAGTGACCCTTGACGAATGTATCTTTTCTTTTATGTACACTGAGAGAGTTTGCACCAAGACAAATTCCTTGTGTGTCCAATTACACTTGGCCAATAAAGAATTCTATTCTATTCTACTCTGTTCTGTTCTGTTCTATTCTTGTTCTGTCCCCCTCGCCTCAGTTCGAGCGATGGCTTAATTAGCTGGCACTATGAGCTCTGGCAGCAAACTAGCAAGCGTCTGCCAAGTGTCTCTGTTATCTCCCTCGATGCCGATGAGTCAACAAACAGTACTTCAGCTCTAGTCAAGCAGTTGATTTGCCTGCTATGAAGAGGCATAGCAGCTCTCACTGCTTTTATATCCTGTGGGGTGTGGCTCCATGATTCAGCACTTCCTAGGACTGCCCCACCCCTGCTTCTATTGTTCCCACCTCTCCTGCCTATGAAACCTAGGGTCCAGCCAGGCCTGATTGCCATCAGCTGGGTCTGGAGGCGTAGCCTGTGGGGGGAAAGAGTCAGGGGATTGAGGCCTCGTTATCTCCTCCACCTGGCCTGCCTCTGGCTCCTAGAGCTGAGCCAGGGAAGCCGGTGCTCCTGAGGTAAGTCCTGATGGCCCTTCCCCCTCACTTTCTAAGTCACTTTCTGGCAGGGGGCCCGGCTTGGGAGGCGCAGACACAACAATTCAATTCAATTCAATTCAATTCAATTCAATTCTATTCTATTCTATTCTATTCTATTCTATTCTATTCTATTCTATTCTATTCTATTCTATTCCAATTGTCATAGAATGGAAGCTGTTCCAAGTAAAGACCCTGAGATCAGTAGAGTAAGTCTCTTACTCTCTTGTATCTCTGTTGTGGTTGGTAGGTTTTGAGGAGATGAAGAATCAACGGTCTTCATCTCCTTGGAATGACTCCAAATTGGAGTTAAGCCTCCAATTCTAACATGGGCAAGATGCTTTTTAAAATGTTTTTGATTTTTTAAATCTTCGTGTAACCGTGGAGAAAATTTATGTAGCTGATAGGAGTCAACACTAACTTCACATAATGATGCCTTATCAATCAATTATCGATGCAGTGTGATTGGTCTTCTCGTCCTCCCTTTTGGAATCCAGATGTTGAAGAACTCTTCTGTAGAAAGTATACGTACATACGCTTCTTTTATAAGATCAAAGACTTCGTTGAATTCACACATTTCATTGGATGTGGTTTTTTCCCTTTGATTTTGTGTAACTCAGTGTGCAAACTCAGCCACCAAGGCTCTGTACGGAAAGGTAGAGTCATGAGTAGGGGTTGCTGGTTATTATACTTCCAGTAAAAGATGGGGCTGCTTAGAGCTTGCAGATTGAAACTAGGTTTGTACCCCCAAATTCCCAGGGACTCTTCTGAATATGAATCTGAAGCACTTCATAGTATTTGGTATCAGAAGCAAAACAGCTGGCAAAGAAAACAGCCTCTTCCAATGTGTATATTTTATGCACTTGTGAGCGCCTAAGAAAACAGCTTGAATTTTTTTTACAACATGTGATTTTGTGTTTGTTTCCAAACTAAGGCTTTTTTGGCTTCCATACTTGTGTGTGTGTATGTGAGTGTGGGGCTAAGCTCAGTATCCACACAATTGGGTGTGGGGTGTTGGCACAGATATCTAAAGCCCTGGAAAATAAAAAAGTAAAAAAAAAAATGCAGTGGGGAAGAGATTTTTTGGTTTTTAAAATCTCTTTTAAAACTTTGCAAAGACTTTAAAAGTCTTGAAACTTTTACTGTTTTTGTTTTTCTTACCCTTTGTGGAAATTGGATCTCTCTCTCTCTAAAAAAAACAAAACCTTATTGAAGATGTTGAATAATATATTTTTATTCCTGGCATTTTCCCATTTCTTCACTTTTTTGAGAAGCTAAAGATCTTTGGAAGAGCTTCAGCTTTGGGGGCACCAGAATACCATATTCATATTTGACATTTTTGTTAAAAGTAGGGCTGGCCAAAAAACCCCATAATTTGTCAATTTGGTGGTTTGGGGCTAATTGAAGTGAAGAACGTTGACCTCCATAAACCGGTTGCAGTCTCAGGATGAGGAAGTATTTGTAAAAACCTTCATTTTGGGCAGATATTTCAACCCACTTTTATCAGTATGAAAACATGAACCGGTTGTCCTAAGAATTGTGATCGCTTATATCAGATATCTTATACATCAGGCAGTATTTTTTATTTCCTTGGGAAGAATTCCAGCCTCTCCTTTCCGCTTCAGCCCCAGCTGAATCTCAGTTAGATTAAACGGGTAGCCTTGTCTCCCTTAGATTAACTTGTGGAGTGACAAATGGGCTGATATTTGAGATGGTGACATCACACTGTTTGTCTAAACCAACTGAGCATCCTGGTCCTAAATCATCTGCGGGAGATGGAAACAAATCCCATTTGCTTTGCATGAAGTGAGCAAATCACTTGTGATGTAGTAGCAAGTTGAAGAAGGGGCCTGCCAAGCATGAATAAGACAAAAGAATAGGTTCTCATGGGAAACCGATAATACATTTAATAATATCAGAGTTGGAAGGGACCTTGGAGGTCTTCTAGTCCAACCCCCTGCCCAGGCAGGAAACCCTATACCATTTCAGACAAATGGCTATCCAACATTTTCTTAAAAATTTCCAGTGTTGGAGCATTCACAACTTCTGGAGGCAAGTTGTTCCACTGATTAATTGTTCTAACTGTCAGGAAATTTCTCCTTAGTTCTAAGTTGCTTCTCTCCTTGATTAGTTTCCACCCATTGCTTCTTGTTCTACCCTCAGGTGCTTTGGAGAATAGCTTGACTCCCTCTTCTTTGTGGCAGCCCCTGAGATATTGGAACACTGCTATCATGTCTCCCCTAGTCCTTCTTTTCATTAAACTAGACATACCCAGTTCCTGCAACTGTTCTTCATATGTTTTAGTCTTCGGTCCCCTAATCATCTTTGTTCCTCTTCTCTGCACTCTTTCTAGAGTCTCAGCATCTTTTTTACATTGCGGCAACCAAAACTGAATGCAATATTCCTGAGTACACACACACACACACACACACACACACACACACACACACACACACTTGCATAGCCCTGGGGTGTGTGCTTTTTCCTCTCCTCTGTGCTGAAAGATCTGGCACCTTTTGCCAAGTTGACCTTGAGGAATAGGAGATTCTCTAGATCGGTGTTTCCCAACTTTGGCAATTCACTCAACTCCACAACCCTGATAGCATTACCTAGCTGGGTAATGAAACATCTGCAAGCAAACCTCCGAGCTCGAAGAGCACCAGGATGTCAATTTCGTTCCAACTCTGGAACTTCTGTTTCTTTGACCAAAACACTCTTGTATGAAAAGCAGCTGAGCTAAATGTGTAATTTAGTGACTGAGTTTATCTCAATGAAGTTGGTCACTCAGAATGCCAGTGCGATCTTGTGCAAACCTCATGCAATTAAGGATTGGATAGAATAGAATAGAATAGAATAGAATAGAATAGAATAGAATAAGGAATGGAGTGGGAATGGGAATGGAATGGAATAGAAAGAATAGAATAGAATAGAATAGAATAGAATAGAATAGAATAGAATAGAATAGAATAGAATAAGGAATGGAGTGGGAATGGGAATGGAATAGAAAGAATAGAATAGAATAGAATAGAATAGAATAGAATAGAATAGAATAGAATAGAATAAGGAATGGAGTGGGAATGGAATAAATAGAATAGAATAGAATAGAATAGAATAGAATAGAATAGAATAGAATAGAATAGAATAAGGAATGGAGTGGGAATGGGAATAGAATAGAACAGAACAGAACAGAACAGAACAGAACAGAACAGAATAGAATTCTTTATTGGCCAAGTGTGATTGGACACACAAGGAATTTGTCTTAGGTGTATATGCTCTCAGTGTACATAAGGAGAATAAAATACATTCATCAAGAATAAAAAGAGACAACACTTAGTGATAGTCAAGGTTACTAATAAGCTATCAAATCATACTAGGAAACAAATAAAAACAATATAAATTGAAAGATACAAGCAACATGGTTATAGTAATAAGTGGGAAGAGATAGATACTAGTAAGGAAGAAAAGAATAATAGTAGTACAGTCTTGATAAATTATTTGACAGTATTGTGGGAATTAGTTGTTAAGCAGAGAGATGGCATTCGGGGAAAAAAACTGTGCTTGTGTCTAGTTGTTCTGGTGTGCAGACCAGAGGCTGGTTTCAGCACGTTCTGACCAGTTCTGGAGAACCGGTAGCGGAAATTTTGAGTAGTTTGGAAAACCGGTAGTAAAAATGCTGATTGGCCCCGTCACCATCTATTCTCTGACTCCCAAGTCCCAGCTGATTGGGAGGAAATGGGGATTTTGCAGTAACCTTCCCCTGGATTGGGGAGGGAATGGAGATTTTACAGTACAGGAATTTTCCTGATTTTTCCCTGCTCTCTTTTTGTCCGCAATATCCCTTCTCCATGTTGGGCTCCGGAAACAGGCAGCTCATTACCTTATGCTGATCTTGACCTTGTCATTGAGAGAAAAACGAAAACCTGGGGAGAAGATATGACCGACGCAACCTGCAGGAAAAGGGAAAGTGGGGGGGGGAGGGAATTATTAACAAGTAACGAAATAATAAATTGGTTCTGAGAATTGGTTGATACTGTTCAGGGAACATTTGCCTTTGTTCGTTCTGCTTGCTCAGAGCTTTTTTAATGTGCCTGCACTCGGCCCAGGGGGTGGCATTAATTATTGCTGAAGCTATGCCCTGCTTGTAATCGGTGGTTTTAATGGAACAATAGGTCAGCTCACAACAGGCTGGGCTGCACCACTGAGCATACCATACTTTAGTTTGTGTGTGTGCGTGTTTTTGTGTGTTGAACCGCCGACCCTCAGAGCCTTTGTGGCGTAGCTGGAAAAAAAATATGAGAGTGCGGTATGGAACACCCAGGAACCCTGAAATCTCAGCCCAGAGGGGAAAGTTTGTTTCTGTGCGCGCATATTTATCGGTGTGCATGTGTGTGTGTTCGTAGAGCATTTGCTGCATGAAATGGCACAGCTGGGCTACTGGGTGTTGGCTGTTTATGGGAAGAGAGCTTGATGGATTGGTAATAACATCACCGAACGATTCGGAGGTTGAACTCCAGAATTTTTCCCCTTCGTCGATTCCTGAAAGGTAAAGGTTCCCCTCGCACATATGTGCTAGTCGTTCCCGACTCTAGGGGGCGGTGCTCATCTCCATTTCTAAGCCGAAGAGCCAGCGCTGTCCGAAGACATCTCTGTGGTCATGTGGCCGGCATGACTCAATGCCAAAGGTGCACGGAACGCTGTTACCTTCCCACCAAAGGTGGTCCCTATTTTTCTACTTGCCTTTTTTACGTGCTTTCAAACTGCTAGGTTGGCACAAGCTGGGGCAAATAATGGGAGCTCACCCTGTTACGCAGCCTTAGGGATTCGAACCGCTGAACTGCTGACCATTTGATCGACAAGCTCAGCATCTTAGCCACTGAGCCACCACATCCTATACAGTTCCTTAGGTCAAGGGTCAACTTTGCCGGCTGAGGAACTCTGGGAGTTGGAAGTCCACAAGTCTTAAAGTTGCCAAGGTTGGAGACCCCTGCCTTAGGTATCCCTTTCTCCCTCTCCGCCAGGCACAAGTTCCTGTTAAAAGGGCTTAAAAAAAAAAAAAAGGAATGATGCTTTTTGGAGAATAGATGATTTTACTCTCCCCTCAGTCTAGTTTATTTTTCTTGCCACTTCACATGGAAGCAAAACTGTCTCAGGTTCTTCACTTCTATGTAGGGAATGTACAGATCAGGGGTCTCCAACCTTGGTCCCTTTAAGACTTGTGGACTTCAACTCCCAGAGTTGAAGTCCACAAGTCTTAAAGGGACCAAGGTTGGAGACCCCTGCTCTAGAGTTTTATTATCTGTATTTCTCATATTCAGTGAGAACTGTACAGTTTGACACCCATGATACCATGATACAATTGGGATATTTCTTTGGAGGCCTACCCGACTCCATGATCCATTTCACTTAATTTGGTAATTTTTCTTAATAAAGAAAAAGAGACACATGAAGTTAACAGGTTAAAAACCAAAGCATCAACCCGTAAGTTTCTGTTAATACTTCTAGTGCAATGTCTTTCAAACTTGGCAACTTTTAGGATAGGTGGACTTCAACTCCCACAGTTCCACAGCCAGCATGGGGAAGTCCACCTATCTTAAAATTGCCAGATTTGAAAAAACTTTGCTGTAATGGGTTCTTTTGACTTTCTTTAAAAAAAATAAATAAACATGGGGCTTGGCTAGCTGCAGCCCAAATATTTATTTGGAAGCAAGTCCACTTGCCCAGGAAAAGGACAAAAGATGAATTGAAGCTCAGGTGGTGAAGAGATGCAGAGAAGCTAAAGGGTTGGCATGGAGCAACCTCATCAATTGGCCTTCTGGGTTTTATCAATGTCCATCATGGCAACCATTGGGTCAGTCTTCCTACAAGTTGTGCACATTGACCCATAACTGAATCCTTGGTTTGTTGTAACAATGTTGGGTTAGTTGAGATCATTTAAAATGATAGTCTTGGTGCCTAACGGAAACATTGGCTGACTATTTGTCTACATAAACTTCAAATTTTGTCTTTAGAGGTTGGCATCCTATACTCCCTTTCCTAGGATAATCCACACTGAACCAAGCACAGTTTTTTTGGGTGTGCAAACATATATGTAACAATAGGAACTTATTAATTAACAAGCTTGCCGATAGAAGCTGTAGGTGTTTTGTCACTGGAGGTTTCTAAGACTGGACAGCCACCATTCGGAAATTGTGTAGGGTCTCCTGCTTGAGCAGGGGGTTGGACTAGAAGACCTCCAAGGTGTCTTCCAGCTCTATTCTGATTGATTAATGATTGTTAGCTTGCATACTTTTTTAGGTACAGATCTCACTCAACATAATGGAACTTCCAAGTGAGTATGTGGGTTTTATGTCGTTAATTTTAGCTTCCCTTAATATTTGGCATTCACGTCTAACGCTTTTTTGTTATTTCATGGGCTTAGAGGCCTCTGAGATTTGCATATGAGCCCTAACTATGTTTACTTAAGACGGCATTCTAGTTTAATAGGATTATTCATATAAATTTGCTTTAATTTCCACCAATATTGCAACAATGTTGTTTGGGGCTGGGTATCAGATGTCACCTGGGATTCAATGTTGGATGACCTGCCCAAACTGGGGTCCTTTCCCATCGTTCATTTGCTTTCTGGATTCCTAGGAGCTAATAAACAATTTATATCCAATGCCAGCTTGGATATTTGGCCTCATTTATACTACTTAGCAGGCCTGTGCAAAGTATTTGAAAGGGCTGCTCTGAGTTTGTGTTGTACAAAGTAGTGTTAAGACAGCAATGACACTCCCCTGCCCCCCAAGCTTAAGTGAAGCTTCTTCAAAGAATTCCTTTCTTAATTTGACCAGGGTTTCTTGGCCTTGAGTGGCAGTTCGTCCTCCACCAATCAGAAATCCCAACTTAGAAAGAGAGAGGGAGGGAGGGAGAGATGTTGAGAAGGAGGAGAAGACTGAGCCCAATAGAAGAGCAAGGAAGAGTGTGAAAAAGAAAGGACTGCATACAAAATGAGAAAGCAGAGGAATAATTTTCTGGTGGGAAAGCTTTGATGACTCATAATTTATACTGTGGTGAATCTATGACTAGGTTTACACCCCCAGTCACCATTTCTCAACTGTGATTTTATAAACATATATCACAGGAGTCTAGGTTCAACCAACCCACTAAGTCATAAAGCATGGATTCCTTACTATAGTAGAACCACATCATTCAACATGCTAACCCATAACCAAACAAACCACATCATTTTTCTTTGTAGATTTTGTTTATGTAGTTTGGTCTAAGTCAGAGGTGTCAAACTCATTGGCAGTCCTGAAGATGCTCCAATATGGCGGTGTCATGTGATGTATTGGGACTTTTCCCCCTTTGATAAAACGGGCATGGCCAGCGCGTGATGCATCTGGTCCGCGAGGCGGGAGTTTGACAGCCCTGATCTAAGTAGTTAAGGCATCAAGCTAGAAAGTGGGATACTTTGAGTTCAAGTCCCACCTTAGCTGTGAAAGCCGGCTTGGTGTCCTTGGGCCAGTCACTCCCTCTCAGGCCAATTCACCTCACAGGGTTGTTGTTGTTGTAGGGAAAAGCAGAGAAGGAAGGTGTGTTGCAGAGGAGGTATTCAGCAGGTTCTGACCAGTTCTGGAGAACCAGTAGAGGAAATGTTGAGTAGTTCGGAGAACGGGTAAATACCACCTCTGACTGGGCCTTCCCCCATCTATTCTCTGCCTCCGGAGTCCCAGCTGATCGAGAGGGAATGGAGATTTTACAGTATCTTTCTCCTGGAGTGGGGAAGGAATGGAGATTTTACAGTATCCTTCCCCTGGAGTGGGGTGGGAATGGAGATTTTGCAATATCCTTCCCCCCAGGAGTAGGGTGGGAGTGGGAATGGGAAGTGGATTTTGCAATATCCTTCCTCCAGGAGGACTTAACAACCCCGTTGCCACGCCCACCAAGCCATGCTATGCCCACCAAGCCACGTCTACAGAACCAGTAGTAAAATTTTTTGAATCCCACCACTGGTGTGTTGGATATGTTTGCTGCCTTGAGTAATTTGGAAAAATAATAAAGGCAAGATACGAATAAATAAATAACCAAAGACCTACAAATAAATAAATATATCAATAAATAATCAGTCCTTTGTCACTTAACACAGTGAGTCCAATGAACAGAAACACTGTAGGACAGGGGTCTCCAACCTTGGCAACTTTAAGACTTGTGGACTTCAACTCCTAAAATTCTGGAACTCTGGGACTCTGGGACTCTGGAACTCTGGGAGTTGAAGTCCACAAGTCTTAAAGTTGTCAAGGTTGGAGACCCCTGATGTAGACTATCTAGAGATACGCGGGGGAGGGGGGGCACGCAGAGTAATTCACTGTGGGTTCTTACTTTGAAGGAAGCAAGAACCCACAATGTTCTTCAACACCGTTGAATCAACATCCTTCAACAGAAGTTACTGTTCAGCAAGTGTGCTTCGGCAGACCGTCCATACGCGGTTTAGATTTGCATGACATTTGCAATTGATGACTGGAGATATTTTCTTCTTCTGGCGCTCTTGATGGATGATGGCTGTTCCTTCCGTCACGGTCCTGCTGTTCCTGCACGCCCCACCCCCCCTCCAGTGCCAATCGTTTTGCTGTGCTTACTGTTGTTTTGATTTCTAATGTCTTAACAATGTCTAGTGTGATGGACCTCCTGTAGGGAAAATGTGAAATTTGGGAAGAAGAAGAAGAAAACGCTCTCTTTTGCTCTAATTTGCTTCCACAGCACTGATTTCTTTCCGTTCTTTTAGGCAGCGATGCCTGGCGCCTTGAAAATGGTTGTTGAAGGAGAGGCGCAGAAGGAGAGGCGCAGAAGGAGGCGAGGCATAGTAATAGCAGTAATATTTAGACTTATATAGAATAGAATAGAATTTTATTGGCCAAGTGTGATTGGACAAACAAGGAATTTGTTTTGGTGCATATGCTCTCAGTGTACATAAAAGGAAAAAAAAAACCTTCATCAAAGGTACAACATTTACAACACAAATGATGGTCATAGGTTGCAATTTAACCCTTAATGATAGCAACAAAAAGTTACAATCATACAGTCATAAGTGGAAAGAGATTGGTGATGAAAACAATGAGAAGATTAATAGTAGTGTAGTTTTAGTAAATAGTTTGACATTGTTGAGGGAATTATTTGTTTAGCAGAGTGATGGCCTTCAGGAAAAAATTGTCCTTGTGTCTAGTTGTTCTGGTGTGCAGTGCTCTATAGAGTCGTTTTGAGGGTAGGAGTTGAAACAGTTTATGTCCAGGATGTGAGGGATCTGTAAATATTTTCACAGCCCTCTTCTTGATTCGTGTAGTATATAGGTCTTCAATGGAAGGCAGGTTGGTAGCAATTATTTTTTCTGCAGTTCTAATTACCTTCATAATTACCACTAATTACCATTTCATAATGCTTCGCAACCAGTGATGAAATACCGGTTCTGTGGGCGTGGCTTGGGAATGTGTAGTGTGGTATGGTGGCAGGGGAAGGATACTGTAAAATCTCCATTCCCACCCCACTCTGGGGCCAGCCAGAGGTGGTATTTGCCAATTCTCTGAACTACTCAAAATTTCCACTACCGGTTATCCAGAACCTGTCAGAACCTGCTGGATTTCACCCGTTTGCAGCCCTCTCTAAGCGGTTTATAGAGTCAGCCTATTGCCCCCAACAACAATCTAGCTCCTCATTTTACCAACCTTGGAAGGATGGAAGGCGGAGTCAACCTTGAGCTGGTGACAATTGAACTGCCTAACTGCTGGCAGCAGACAGCCAGCAGAAGTAGCCTGCAGTACTGCACTCTGACCACTGCACCACCAGAGTTCAATAGTGGAGGGGGTCCTTCATTTTAAAGTATTCGAAAGAGTGAGTAAATACTATTTCTAATATTTAGACACCAGCAGAGTGTGCCTGGGCCATTGCAAATACGGATTTCTCCGATGCTTACTCTGAATCTGGCTTCCTTGAAGAGCTGAGCATACATTTCTGCACTGTTGTTTTTTTAACTTAGCTGGTGTTCCAAAGATCTGTTGCATTTTTTTTTCTTGTCAATTTTCACTCCGAGTAGAAGAATATAGAATAGAATATTCCTTATTGGCCAAGTGTGATTGGACATACAAGGAATTTGTCTCTGGTGCATAAGCTGTCAGTGTACGTACAAACAACAAAGTAATAAGTAATTATAAGGTATCAATAGTAGAAGGTAAAAGGAAAGATTATTAGAATGAACGAGCTGGAAGGGACCTTGCAGGTCTTCTAGTCCAGCCCCCTGCTCTGTTGTGACTGAGGCTCAAGTCGTGATTAACAACACAATTCAGGACTGTACAAACTTATTTTATTAAAACAGCCGAAAATCCAGCTTAGTTCAAAACAAATTCTTCATAAACAGTCCTGCAGCCTTATCACCAACCTTTGTTATCTTTGGCAACCTGCCAAAGGCTTTTCTTGGCAAAACCCCCACAAAGTTCAAGAGATGCTGACAAGAAGCACTGGAATCAACATTGCTTTCCTACAAAGAGCCCAAGAGCCGTTGGTGCTCTTTTAAGCCTTATGGGAGGGGCCAATCATCTCCGGGCCTTACTGCTGAGTCGTCCTTTTTCCTACAATGCTCTTGCCTTCTGGCAGCTCTTCTCATGCATGCACTAGGAACAGGCTCCTCCTGTTCCTCTGCCTCTCTGCTGTTTGCCTCTGGAAGCTCTAGAGTCTGTGCATCACTCCTAGATGGCCCTGGCCCCATCTCTGCCTCTAACGCAGTGCTCTCGTCCGGGCCTTCCCCAGACTCCAGGACTGGCCCATCCTCCTCCTCATCGTCCTCACTGTCCAACTCTGCTGCCAGTCTGCAGGCTGCTGGCGGACCACAACATGCTCAAGCAGGAGAACCTATACCATTTCAGATAAGTGACTGTCTAGGCTCTTCTTCAAAACATCCAGTGATGGAGCGCCCACAATTTCTGGAGGCAAGCTGTTCCACGGGTTAATTGTCTTCACTGTTAGGAAATTTCTCCTTAATTCCAGGTTGCTTCTCTCTTTGGTTAGTTTCCAACCATTGTTTCTTGTCCTGCCCTCCGGTGCTTTAGAGAATAATGAGAAGAATAATGAGATGAGAAGGAGCATAGTAATACAGCCATGCTACATGGGTAAATATGCTTTGACATAAAAACAGTACTGTTGGAATTAGGTATACAGTACAGTGATGGCCCAAGGGGAAAAAAACTGTCCCTGTGTCTAAATGTCTATGGAGATTCTCAGTCATCCAGGTCAGGGGTGAAATCCACTTACTTACCTTTGCTACCAGTTCACAAATGGGAGCGCACGCAGAGCGTCAAAAATGGGATGTGATGACATCCAGGCGGGTGAGCGGAGCCTCCTGCCGTTGGTGCTACCGGTTCTCCTGAGCCGGATAGAACCAGCTGCATTTCACCACTGATCCAGGCCATGGTTGTGCCAAAGGTGTTTTTTCAAGAGGCAACTGAGGCTTTCAAAGCTGAAGAAGCTTCTTGGATGAGAAGTGAAACGACTTCAAAGAAAAACCAGAAAGTCCAGTTGCCTTCTGAAAAAGCACCTTTGGTTGTCCCTGTGTCTAGTTGTTTTGGCATGCAATGCCCTGTAGTGGCATCCCGAGGGGAGGAATTGAAACAGTTTATGTCCAGAATGTGAGGGATCTGTAGATTTTTTCTCAGCCCCCTTTCTAAGCCACACAATATACAGGTCCTTTATGGAAGGCAGGCTGGTTGCAATTGCTTTTTCTGCAGTCCTAACTATCCTTTGAAGTCTGTATCAGTTCTGTTTGGTTGCTGCACAACCAGTGGTCGGTTTTACTTCCCTTCGCTTCTGGTTCGGAACTGTGACAGCGCACATGCAAAGCACTCATGTGGTGCTTCTGCTCATGCACAGAGCATCTGTGATGATGTCCGGGTGGGTGGGCAGAGCCTCCCGCTGCTACCACTACCATTCTCCCGAACCGGATGAACCAGTAGAAACCCACCACTGTGTACAACCAAACAATTGTGCAGTTTGTTGTTGGAAGTTGATGGAGAATCTGCTTTTAAAATTTCTTTTAAAGGAAAAGATAAACTTGGGTGAAATCACAGGACTGGGTGATGGTGTTTTTCTATTTGGGAAACGATTTGATGGTGAAGGGACTTGTCTCAATGTTCCATACATTCCCGTGTAATATTCTGTCTGATTTCACGCACTGCCATGAAGTCTTAAAGCTGAATTGTATAAAGGACAAAGTAGGAAAACATATTGTCTTTCACAGGGGGGGGAAACATCTGGAAAAATTGCATTGCAAAGCAAGATTTTGATACAGAATTTTTGTTTACTTTTATTTATTTATTAACTCCCACTGTCCTGCGACCACCGGGCAGCTTATAAGATGATAAAAACAACACTATAAAACATTACAATACTAAAACAATAAATAAGAATGTATAATTTACGATGAATTAAAATTAATTAAGAATGACTTAGGCCTACCTAGATCTCTTTCAAGGTTGACAGCCCATAAAAAGAGCACCCATATTTTAAATGTCGCATTTCTTCTTTTCTCCCTTTCTGAAATCATACCAGCATGATCCGAGGTGATATTCGGCTGGTTCCTACCGGTTCGAGTGAACCGGTAGTGGAAATTGCGGGTGGGCCTATGCCATCCTATTTAGGCACATTTTTGAGGCCGGGGGCAGGCGCGCAAAGTATATGAGCGAGCACAGCACATGTGCGGAAGGCCGGGGGCAGGCTCGGAAGGCACGTGCATGAAGTGAGCATGTGTGCGGGGGACGAACCAGTGGTAAGAATATTGGAAACCCACTGCTGGGCATGATGAGTACATACCTGGATTTATTTATCCATTTTTTCCTCCTATCTATTTTTGAACAACATGACGTTAGGTCTGAACAAAAATGCAGTTGTTATAAAAGTTGTTGCCTTTTTGTAGCTTTTTGTTGGTTTTAATAAAGGCATTAATTATCCTGTCATATTTTTTTTCTTAATAATTATCTACAAAGCTGCTGTAAACATTTTATTAATAGATCAAATTCACTTTAATAGACCATTTCACTGTTTTCTTCCACCGCTGGCTTTTTTTTTTCCTCCCCAATTGCAAAACTGTGAATCGTCAGGTTCTCCGGCAACTTTAAATTCCATCAAAAACAAAATAGACTCACGAAGGATCGCTAAAGCCGGGTATTGTTTGATTGGTAGAATGCCAAAGAAAACAGCCTTTTGTTATCTTCTCCATTTATTGAGAAGGTCTTATGTTGAGAAGAAATTCTGAACAATAAACCCAACAACATTTTTTAGTGCTCAGGCTGTATTGTTAATGCCAGATTGCTTTGAATGTAGGGGATACTGTATAGAATGATTTTCTAATGTTTTAAACCTTAACCTAAAAGTGTTTCCACCCCCCACCCCCGGTCAGAATAACAATCTTTTGATAGCCTGGATTTGAATGCCAGCCATTTCTTCACAGGTTTGAATCCGTAGAATAAATCCAGTACTTGGAAATGTTTGTTGAGTTTCCTAAACTACACCGATAAGTAATATTTCTGTACAAAGTTTTTCACACTTTCTTTGTTTTCACACGCAAACTTTGTGAGTTTGGGGTTTGCTTTAGCCGGATGGCAGGGAAATTTGTGTTTCACGAATGAAGGCAAGTATAGGTAGTCCTCGGCTTAGGACCACAATTGAGCCCAAAATTTATGTTGCTAAGAGAGACAGTTTAAATGAGTTTTGACCCATTTTATGACCATTCTTGCCAAAGTTGCTGAATAGATCACTGCAGTTGTCAAGTTAGTAACACAGTTGTTAAGTGGATTTGGCTCCCCCATTGACTTTCCTTGTCAGAAGGTCACAAAAAGGGGACCACACGACCCAGGATGCGGCAACCGTCATAAATTAGAGTCAGTTGACAAGCATCTGAATTTTGATCGCATGACGTGGGGATGCTGCAACGGTCGTAAGTGTGAAAAATGGTCATAAGCCACTTATTTCAGTGCCGCTGTAACTCAAACGGTCACTAAATGAATTCTTGTAAGTCAAAGACTATCTGTATACGTGTCCCGGGATAATGTTTCAGGATCCAATCTGGATTGGTCATTGGGACCCAAAGTTTAATCATCTGAGCTTTTAGACACATTCTGGATTCCATTCTCAGGGAACTGTTCTTTCACCACTGAACCTGAGATTTCCGTCTAAATAAACTCAAGAACAAAAATCCTCCCTTTATTTCAATGGATTGTACGGCTCGTACATTTCTCAATTTTTATTTTTATTTTTGCATTTCTCAATTTATTCACTCCTATTTTCCTGTCATAACTGTGAAAAATCAGGGGCATATACAGGATTTCACACAAAATGCTTTGTCCTCAAATCCTTCTGATAAGCGTAAAATGCAGGGAGAGACAAAAAAGGGTAAAGGGATTTGTGGACAAAGAAACATCTTAATTTACTTATTCCAGTTTACATTGTTTTCTCTAAATCAACTTCCTCTGTTCTGCAGGTGGGTGGATTTAAAAGCTCAGGATTTTCGGCAGATGCCATGCTTGCTGAAAAATTCTAGGCGTTTGAAGTCTTACCTTTCTGGACAGAAGCAGAGATGAGGAAGGCTGTTTAAGATGAACGAAGGGAAATATACGTGTCCCAGGATAATATTGCAGGATCCAATCTGGATCGGTCACCGGGACTTGTGCTGGAGCGTATCCTCAGGGATCTTCTCTCTCGCGAGAGAGAAGAGCTAGAGCAGGGGTGTCAAACTTGATTTCATTGAGGGCTGGGATCGCCAGAGGAGCCTTTTAACAGCATTTTTTCTACAATCTCTTCGGCTGAAGAGGTTGTAGAAAAAATGCTTTTAAAAGGTTTTGACGATCCCAGCTGAGCTGATCATCAGAGGGTTTTTTAAAAAACTTTTAGAAGCATTTTATTGGCCGAAGAAAAAATGCTTTTAAAAGTAAAAAAAAAAACCTCCTCTGATGATCGCATGGCTCAGCTGGGCATGGGCGGGGTGGGGGGAGGGATTTTTGCTACTGGTTCTCTGAACCATCTGCCACCATCGCTACTGGTTCAGGCAATCCGGTCCGAACTGGGAGCATTTCACCCCTGCTCCGCGCTTCTGGTTTTTGCTCTTCCTGGCCCCCATGAGCATTCTGCAGGCCTCCCAGACTCTCTATATATCCCGTTTTTGCGAAAAAGGGGTCAATTTTCACAAAAAATGGTCCCATCTTTGGCTTCCCAAACCCCCCATGTGTCCCAGTTTTGCCCTCCCCAGCCCCCAGGAGCACTCTGCAGGCCCCCCAAGCCTTCTGCACATCCCGTTTTTGCGAAAAATGGTCCTATTTTTGGCAAAAACAGGATGTGGGGGAGTGGGTTTCCGGAGGCCAAAAACAGGGCCGGATTCAGTCTATAAGACGCACCGACATTTCCACTCACTTTTTTTTGTGGGGGGGAGGAAAGTCTGTCTTATAGTCTGAAAAATATGGTAAATGAATTTGTAGGGGCCATGCTGGACCTCTTTTTTTTTTTTTTTGATTCAGGGTTAATAATCAAGAGAAAGGATCTGTTTTATCTGTTGTTTTTGCATTCATTCTGAATGCCACGCTCACCCAGTCACATTATCCCCGCAAACCAAGCCCACAGAACCGGATTTTAAATTTCACCACTGCAAGAAAGGTTGTATAATGGGGCAAAACTCATTCAAGAAATGTCTCACTTAATCATAGAAATCCACTGGTCGTAAGTCAAGGACTACCTGTATTACATGGAGAAAAAAAGCCAAGAGGCTGCCAAGGCAAATATTAAGGAAAGAGCAAAGATGCTCCATGAAGGATGGATTCTCCTGTTGATTTTCACCCTACAGTTAGCTTGTTTCTTCTAGCTATCCATTCGACTTCTCAACTGCCCTGTGATTGCAGTTCTTTTGGGAGCCTTTTAAGAAAGCGGAGAGCAGGCAGCCATTCACTGTAATCAACGAAACCTTCTTTTTGTAGAGAAAAAACTTAAACACTATACTTATAGGACCGGTGGTGAATGAGGAAAATGTGGCTTTGGCATTAATGATTCGTAGCCTAGCTTCTCATCTCTGGCCAACATATGTAAGATATCTCTATATCCAGAGGTGGGTGAACCAGTAGCGGAACTTTTGAGTAGTTCGGAGAACTGATAGTAAAAATTCTGACTGGCCCTGCCCCCATCTATTCCCTGCCTCCCGAGTCCCAGCTGATTGGGAGGAAATGAGGATTTTTGCAGTAACCTTCCCCTGGGTTGGGGACGGAATGGAGATTTTACAGTATCCTTCTTCTGCCACGCCCACAAGCCACACCCACCAAGCCATGCCATGCCTACCAAGCCACACCCACAGAACTGGTAGTAAAAAATTTTTAAACCCACCCCTGTCTATATCTAGAGCAAACTCGATTTCATTGAGGGCCACATCAGGGTTGTGTTTGACTTCGAGGGGGGGAATGGGACAGGGTGGGCGTGGTCAGTTTAACGTCACTCGTATCGGGAGTGCCTGTGGCGGCCCGAGTGCTCTGCTTTAGAAAACGGGCTCCTGAGCTCCATTTTTGGCTGCGATGGCCTCCTGCAACCCTCTACCAGCAAAAATGGGGCTCAGGAGGGCTGCATGCAGCCCTCCTGAGCTTCCCTTTCGCTGGCAGAGGCACTGTGGGCTAGTCCTTCACTGTTTCCAGGGTGGCCCCATGGGCCAGATCCTGCACCCTGTGGATCGGATTCAGCCACCGGGCTTTGAGTTTGGCACCCCTGATCTAGTGGATGTTGCAATGCATTGCCTCATCCCAATGGTTTCGTACAGGTAGTCCTCAACGTACGATCGCAATTGAGCCCAGAATTTCTGTTGCTATGTGAGAAATTTGTTTTTGTTTTTTTTTCATAAAAAGTTTTATTTTTACAATCATATCAAATAATTCATCCAATGTACAGTTGTATACAATTAGTCGGGCTTGCCCAGTCACCACCCCTCTTTTTAACACTCTTCCCTCTTCTACCTTCTTTTACTTTCCAAACCTTCCTCTCCTTCTCTTATCTACATCCGCTCCTCCCTCCACCCTACACCTTCCTTCTCCCTCTACTATCCCTCTTCCTTCCTCTTCTCCTCTTTCCTACCTCCTACTCTCTCTTTTCTCCCTCCTCACCGTTCTAAAATGGTAACTATGCAGACCCGATCCTACATTAATTATATTTCTTCAATAATCCCTGTACATTAACCATCACTCCATCTCTACCAAACCCCCCAGTTCCCTCCCCTTACTCCCCACCCCCCATCCCGACTTCCCAGAACAAAATGCAGGGTATCAAAACCAATAATCATAATCCAAAATAATTCCTAAATTATAATCTCTAGTCACACCACACTTAGTCACACTCTCAACTATGTGAGAAATTTGTTAAGTGAGTTTTGTCCCATTCTATGACCTTTCTCGCCACATTGGTTAAGTGAATCACGGCAGCTGTTACATTAATAACACGGTTGTTAAGTGAGTACGGCTTCCCCATTGACTTTGCCTGCCAGAAGGTCACAAAAGGGGATCACATGACCCGTCATCGATATGAACCAGTTGCCAGGCTTCCAAATGTAAATCCCATGACTGTGGGGATGTTGCAATGGTCATAAGTATGAAAAATGGCCATAAGTCACTTTTTTCAGTGCCGTTGCGACTTCGAACGGTCACTAAGTGAACTGTTGTAAGTTGATGACTACCTGTATTTGCAATATCTAATACAGGTAGTTCTCGACTTATAACAGTTTGCTTAGTTATCGTTTCGAAGTTACGACCACACTGAATGTCTGTTTTTCATGCTTACGACCGTTGAAGAATCCCCATGGTCATGTGATCAAAATTCAGAGGGGGGTTATCTTTTGATCTCCTTTTGCGACCTTCTGAGAAGCAAAGTCAATGGGGAAGCCAGATTTTATTTATTATTTATTTATTATTTAAATTTATATACCGCCCTATCTCCCAAAGGACTCAGGGCGGTTCACAGGCATATAAAACATCAATATACAAAATTAAAATAATCTTTAAAAAACTTATTCCAATGCCCTATTATTAAAAATAGAAATATAAATATTAAAATCAATTTAAAACCCCTGTAAAATTTAAAATCTAAGCCAGTCCTGCACAGATGAATAAATGTGTCTTGAGCTCGCGACGGAAGGTTCGAAGGTCCGGAAGTTGACGGAGTCCTGGGGGGAGCTCGTTCCAGAGGGCGGGAGCCCCCACAGAGAAGGCCCTTCCCCTGGGCGTCGCCAGACGACACTGCCTAGCTGACGGCACCCTGAGGAGTCCCTCCCTGTGAGAGCGCACGGGTCGGTGAGAGGTATCTGGTCGCAGTAGGCGGTCCCGTAGATAACCCGGCCCTATGCCATGGAGCGCTTTAAAGATTGTCACCAACACCTTGAAGCGCACCCGGAAGGCCACAGGTAGCCAGTGCAGCCTGCGCAGGATGGGTGTTATGCGGGAGCCACGAGGGGCTCCATCTATCACCCGCGCAGCCGCATTCTGGACTAACTGTAGCCTCCGGATGCCCTTCAAGGGGAGCCCCATGTAGAGAGCGTTGCAGTAATTGTTAAGATTCACTTAATTGTTAAGATTCACTTAACAACCCCGTTGCTAATAGAAGAACTGCAGTTGACTCTCTTAAAAATTGTGGCAAGAAATGTCATGAAATCGGACAAAACTCCCTTAACAATTATCTCGCTTAGCAACAGAAATCTGGGGCTCCATTGTGGTTGTAAGTCGAGCACTACCT
Source organism: Ahaetulla prasina (assembly GCF_028640845.1). Classification (NCBI taxonomy): domain Eukaryota; kingdom Metazoa; phylum Chordata; class Lepidosauria; order Squamata; family Colubridae; genus Ahaetulla; species Ahaetulla prasina. Next base: position 18,892,489 of record NC_080548.1, read on the forward strand.
GTATTCTTTTCTTCCATGTTGGTTCTGTCGGGGTGGGGGGTGGAGGGGGTGTTATTCAGCAGGTTCTGACAGGTTCTGGAGAACCGGTAGCAGAAATTTTGAGTAGTTCGGGGAATTGACAAATGCTACCTCTGGCTGGCTCCAGAGTGGGATGGGAATGGGGATTTTGCAATATCCTTCTCCTGGAGTGGGGTGGGAATGGGGATTTTGCAATATCCTTCCTCCAGGAGTGTGGTGGGAATGGAGATTTTGCAGTAACCTTCCCCTGAAGTGGGGTGGGAATAGAGATTTTGCAATATCCTTCCTCCAGGAGTGTGGTGGGAATGGAGATTTTGCAGTAACCTTCCCCTGAAGTGGGGTGGGAATAGAGATTTTGCAATATTCTTCCTCCAGGAGTGTGGTGGGAATGGAGATTTTGCAGTAACCTTCCCCTGAAGTGGGATGGGATGGAGATTTTGCAATATCCTTCCTCCAGGACTGTGGTGGGAATGGAGATTTTGCAGTAACCTTCCCCTGAAGTGGGGTGGGAATGGAGATTTTGCAATATCCTTCCTCCAGGAGTGGGATGGGAATGGGAATTTTGCAATATCCTTCTCCTGGAGTGGGGTGGGAATGGGGATTTTGCAATATCCTTCCTCCAGGAATGTGGTGGGAATGGAGATTTTGCAGTAACCTTCCCCTGAAGTGGGGTGGGAATAGAGATTTTGCAATATTCTTCCTCGAGGAGTGTGGTGGGAATGGAGATTTTGCAGTAACCTTCCCCTGAAGTGGGGTGGGAATAGAGATTTTGCAATATCCTTCCTCCAGGAGTGTGGTGGGAATGGAGATTTTGCAGTAACCTTCCCCTGAAGTGGGGTGGGAATGGAGATTTTGCAATATCCTTCCTCCAGGAGTGGGGAGGGAATGGGGATTTTGCAGTATCCTTCCCCTGCCATGCCCATCAAGCCACATCCACCAGGCCAGGCCCACAGAACTGGTAGTAAAAAAAATTGCATTCCACACTGCCGGGGTGAGATACGAGAAAATATTTTGTGAGCGTTCAATGCTTCTCATCCATGTTTACTGGCAAAAGGTTCCTGTACCTTCCTTTTTAGAATTCTGCTTCAGTGTTACACGAAAACGCTGATAATATTTCCCCATGATTGGATTCCTATCTAGGATGAATTACTTATAGCATTTGTTTTCCACTCTAGAAGAACTTAATTATAGATTAATGTAGCTTGGGAAGTGGCAGGATGTTTTCTTTGTCAAGTCTCAAACAGATCTTCTAGGATATTTGGGTCCAACTTACTTTACCGTTCATTTTTCACATTTATTTTTTTTTAGGCCAACCTTTAGCAAAGTTGCCATGGTGAGGCATGATCAACATAGTAAATGATCAGTGGAAAAATATTTAAATACATTGAGTCTGCCCATGGTACAGTCTTAGCAAACTAATAAAATTGTCCTATGATTGTGTTGTGACCTAGGATTACTTAGGCATAAAAGACATAGTCTTAAACAAGCCTATTTTATTATAACGGCTGGGAATTACTTTATTCTCAGCTTAGTCCAAATTAATTCCAAAACAAGTCCTTCAAGAAAAGTCCTTTGGCTTTATCACAAACCTTTATCTTTTTTGGCACACTGCCAAAGACTTTTCTTGGCAAAGCCCCACAAAGTTCAGAAACAAGAGACGCCGACTAGAAACAAATGTAGCAACATTGCTTTCCTACAAAGAGCCCAAGAGCCATTGCTGCTCTTTTAAGCCTTATGGGAGGGGCCAATCATCTCCTGGCCTTACTCCCAAGTCGTCCTTTTTGCTTTAGCTGCTCTTCGCATGCTTGCACTAGGAACAGGCTCCTCCAGTTCCTCTGCCTCTCTGCTGTCCGCCTCTGGAGGCTCCAGAGTCCGCGCATCGCTCCCAGATGGCCCTGGCCCCATCTCTGCCTCCAACACAGAGCCCTCCTCTGGGCCTTCCCCAGAGTTCAGGACTGACCCATTGTCCTTCCCAGCCTCCTCACTGTCCAACTCTACTGCCTGCTCTGCAGGCTTCTGGTGGAACAATTCTACATTGGAAGCACCTAGTTAATAAGAAAGTATTAATCTGGTTCTAAGTAATAATAATCTAAATAATAAAAGTAAGAAAAAGCAATCTAGCAGGATCTTTAAAAAAAGTACATCGTATGTGGATCCAAACAAGAAGTCTCCCCTCACCATTTATGGCTCATCCAATAGATAGTAGGAAAATTCAGAAAACTTCTAGAAAGCAATGAGTTCCACCAGAAATATTCTACAATACCTTACATTGAGATAAAAGAGTTTATGTGCCCCGGGTACGACACTTGCTAAATTTCTTTCAAATGCTGGAAGCCTATTATTATAAACAGTGGTGAAATCTCAACCGGTTTACTACCGATTCGCTGGCTGCGCATGTGAATTAGGGTGAATAGGTTGTAAAAAAAAAGCTTTTAAAAGTAAAAAAAAAAGGCTCTGACAATCACACGGCTCAGCTGTGATCGTCAGAGCCTTTTTTAAAAAAATCTTTTAAAAGCATTTTAAAAAAGAAATGGCCAGCGGGTGTCTGGGCGACCGGGCGATTAGGTGGGCATGGACGGGGTGGGGGGTGGGGAAGGGATTTTTGCTACCGGTTCTCCAAACCACCCGCCACCATTGCTAATGGATTGGCCGATCCGGTCTGAACCGGGAGCATTTCACCCCTGATTATAATAGCCTCAAAGATGACTATCCAGCCATAAACATCTTGGGAAGGTGAGTGTGTATTTTTTTCAGATTAGTTTGTTCCGTTGCTAAAGGGAATTCCAACAGGAAAGTCTCCCAATATTTAGTGAAATTCTTTACATGTTTTTAAACTTTGCAACTTCCCAATTGTTGTATCACTGTTACCCTGAACCAATAGCTTGGAGATTATAGATGGACTCTTTGAGAATCTTTGGGGAATGCTCTGATATTTTTTTTTTGTAGTTTTGAATTATCGAAATCTATAATCCCCCTAACTAAAGGCAATGGTTCTTTGAAAGTGGGAAGAAGAAATTCAAGCTGCAGAAATGTCTATAATTTATACGCACGTTGTTATTTTTCTGTATTCTGTTAGGATGCAATTTTTTTTGCATTTCTCAGGGTTAAGATGCTGTTCTTCATCTTGACGTGTCTCTGAATTTCTTTCATAGCTGGCTGCACATTTGAAGAAGACGGGGACCTAAATCAGTGTGAGTACAGCCAAGGTGTTGACGATGACTTTGAATGGGAGCTGATCCGAAGCTACCTTCTTCCCCATCTGACCTCCGATCTTCCTCATGGTAAGTCTGCGTCTTAATTTAGGGCAGTGTACACCAATAATGAAGGAAGTACTGTGTGACACTGTGTTAAAAATCATTCTGTGTCAGGAACAGTAAGTCTAATGGTATAATAGGAGCCCTGGTGGCGCAGGGGTTAAAATGCAGTATTGCAGGCTAATTCTGCCCACAGCCTGGAGTTCGATCCTGATGGGGCTCAAGGTTGACTCAGCCTTCATCTTTCTTGAGGTCGGTAAAATGAGGATCCAGGTTGTTGGGGGAAACATATTGGTATTGTAAACTGCTCGGAAATTGTATACTAAGTCTAAGTGCTGTTGCTATAACTTTGTGGGAACGATCCTTGGAAACAAGGCAACAAGTCATGGCCAAGGGAGCAGTCAGATAAAAACTAATTTACCTCTTGGCAGCAGGGGTGATATTCACTTACCTTCGCTACCGGTTTGCAAATTTGAGAGTGTGCGCACATGCTCAGGACCTTCCGTGCATGTGCAAGAACTTCAAAAACGTGGATGAATGGGATGTGATTATGTCTGGGTGGGTGGGTGGAGCCTCCCGCAGCCACCGCTACCAGTTCGCCCGAACTGGATATAAACGGCTGTATACCACCACTGCTTGGCAGAAATGATGCGGCTGTCTGTCGGGGGCGAGTCATTGGCCCCGATGGAGAAGGTACGCAACTTGGGCGTGCTCCTGGATGGTCGGTTGTCCTTTGAAGATCATTTGGCGACTGTCTCCAGGAGAGCTTTTTATCAGGTTCGCCTGATCCGCCAGTTGCGTCCCTTCCTGGACCAGGATGCCCTATGCACGGTCACTCATGCTCTCGTTACCTCTCGCCTGGACTACTGCAATGCTCTCTACATGGGGCTCCCCTTGAAGAGCACTCGGAGACTTCAGCGGGTTATTGAGGGAGCGGTTCGGAGCTCCCACGTAACACCTATCCTGCGCAGACTGCACTGGCTACCTGTTGTTTTCCGGGTGCGCTTCAAGGTATTGGTTACCACCTTTAAAGCGCTCCATGGCTTAGGACCGGGCTACCTACGGGACCGTCTACTGCCGGCCTCTATCTCCCAGCGTCCGGTGCGTTCCCACAGAGAGGGACTCCTCAGGGTGCCGTCAGCCAAACAGTGTCGACTGGCGGCCCCCAGGGGGAGGGCCTTCTCTGTGGGGGCTCCTACCCTGTGGAACGAACTTCCCCTCGGGCTTCGACAACTACCTGACCTTAGGACCTTTCGCCGCGAACTTAAAACCTATTTATTTCATATGGCTGGACTGGCCTGATTTTAATTTTAAATTTTAATTGAATTGTGATGAGTTTTAAATTTTTGTAATTTTATGGGGTGTAATGTCATTTTAAATTTTCTGGCAAATTTGAATCAGTTTTTTAAGGGATGTTTTAATTATTGTGTATATTTGTTTGTATTTTATTTGCCTGTTCACTGCCCTGAGTCCTTCGGGAGAAGGGCGGTATACAAATTAAAACATTATTATTATTATTATTATTATTATTATTATTATTATTATTATTATTATTATTATTATTATTATTATTATTATTATTATTATTATTATTATTATGTGGAAGGGTAAGAGGCTCAGAAATTATCCTTTCTGGTATTTGTGCGATAGAGGGGAAGAGAAGAGACAAGTACTTTCAGACTTGCAAGATTCTCTTATTCTAACCCTTACAATAAAGTAGAATTAACTCATCTGGTCATGTTTTCTGATGGTGTGCTTTGTAAGGCTGAGAGTAGGCATGTATCACGGGTCAGCAACTGTGCCTGTTTTGCATGCATTGTTGTTCCCAAAGGCACACTTGGTAGTTTTCTTGATGGCATTTCCTTGAAATGTACAATTCTCTGTTGGACGGTATCTTTTATTTGAGCTTCATTGACAGCTGAGGACATTTCTTGTTTTGACATTTGTCTTGGTTTTTGTTTATTTTGTCTATTTATGACCAGTATTGGCTTCTGTGATTATTTCCTATTTCTTTTTTCTCTTACCTTTTTTTTAAAAATATTGGTTGCTGTCCTTTTAATATTCGGCCTTTAATATTAGTCTTTTTGTGGGAAAAGTGAAGCAGGATATGCACCAGAAAGTGGCAATACATGCCTGATTTTGCTGGGCTCAGAAACTAAGCATGATTCTGGGTCAAGCATGATCCATATTTTGTTAATAAATCATTGAAGATGCAAGCCTAGGCTAGATTGGAAAGTCGAAATACATCCAAGAAGAAGTTAATTGCAACCTGTTGTGACCTGTTGGCTGTTGGTCCCTCTAGCAACCGAATCAGATGAGAAGGAGGCGAGGGCGTCAGGGTCAGCATCAAGCAACCTGAGAGCTCTGATGGGGAAGAGGGAATGGAGCTGGCAGAGAGCGAGCGAGAGAGAGACAGAGGCAGAGTCTGGGCCATCTGTTATCCCTCAGATGGAGAGTCAACAGCCCCCAGGTCTGAAGGTGGGTGATGATGAAGAGGAGGAACAGCTGGGTCCAGTGCCTGATGTGCGGATGCGCAGAAGGCAGAGGAGAGGAGAGCAATGGAAATCTGTGGGCAGATCCTTGGGAAGGAAGAACCACCGCTGCTAGCGAAGCCCCACCCTAGCTCTGGGGATAAAAGGTAGGGAGCAGAGATGAATAGATGTGGCAGACAACTATTCATCTCCTTAGCCTGCGGTGAAAGAGAAACTTTTTTGCCAGGCCTGCTGGCGCTCCTAATAAAAGCATCATTGATTTAAATACAGAAGGTTTGTCGAGTTTGGGGAGCTGGCTCAGAACGCAACCACTTCCAAAGAGCTAGTGTGGTGTAGAGATTAAGGTGTTCAGCTAGGAACTGTATCACAGCACAACAGGATTTTACACGGCTGTTATTGATAAAAGCTAAAGATCAAAGTGCTATGTAGGCCACCTTACATAGAATGAAAGATGGCACGAACAAGCAAACTCTGTCAAGAAAACTTCCACGAAGTCACCAGGAGCTTGATTCAAAGGAGACTCCAAACTAATGGGGGATATTAAGTAGTGGTGGGATTCAAGTAATTTAACAACCGGTTCTCTGCCCTAATGATTTCTTCCAACAACCAGTTCATCAAACTGCTCAGAAAGTTAACAACCGGTTCTCCCGAAGTGTTGCGAACTGGCTGAATCCCACCACTGATATTAAGTCTTCAGATGAGTGCCTCTAGTTTATGCAGAGCAGTAGTGGGATTCAAATATTTTTACTACCGGTTCTGTGGGCATGGCTTGGTGGGCATGGCTTGGTGGGCGTGTCAGGGGAAGGATACTGCAAAATTCCCATTCCCTCCCCGCTCCAGGGGAAGGTTACTGCAAAATCCCCATTTCCTCCCAATCAACTGGGACTCGGGAGTCAGAGAATAGATGTGGGCGGGGCCAGCCAGAGGTGGTATTTACCGGTTCTCCGAACTACTCAAAATTTCCGCTACCGGTTCTCCAGAACTGGTCAGAACCTGCTGAAACCCACCTCTGATGCAGAGTCTGCCTGCAACTAACTTTTCTGGCTTTTTGCTTTCCTGCCTAAGTATTTTTTTTTTTATGGAAGCTGGGAACCATTATTCAACCTTGAAGGAGATTTGATGGGAGCCGTTCCATTTTCCAATTTTTTTGTGAACTGGAAACTCGGTGGAACGAAAGGCAGAGTTGAGAGACCTGAACTGTACTTACGGTAGAAGTTGGCAAGGACTTTCACAGCTTATAAAGTGAGAAAAATTGTAAGCCAGCGGATGGCCCCGGCTTTAGTTTTGCTCCAGTTATCCATGCCGTAATAACTGACTATTTAGACTGCTGCAATTGCATTTATGTGGGATTGGTGCCAAAGGCAATCGGTAAACTTCATTTAATTCAGAGTGGGATATGTGGCATTGCTTTATCTTGAAGGGCTCTGAAAAATCAAGCACAGTTGTTGCTGCGTTCTCACAGAACATTAAACCAACATATTTTAGTCCTGTCTTTGTTGCAGAAGCCATTCCGTCCTGGTTTACACATTGGAAAGGTGCACTAATTTGATTTGCATTGCGTATGGTTTCATTTTATTTTTTTCTCCCAGCACTCTATGTAAATTCAGCTAGCTTAACTAATGGACTATGTTCTATAGGAGAACATGACCTGCCAAGCTTAAAAATGATTAAAAACCCTGATTTGGTGTTAATATCTGAACACAGACATACAGTAGTGGCCAAAATTGTGGAAACCTTTTGGGAAAAGTGTATTTTTGAGGTTTGATGACTAATAACACCACTTTATTTTGGAGTTTCAAGATAATCATATTCCACTACTGGAATGGCTTGGGAATAACCCAGACTTTAGCCCAATTGAAAATCTATGGAGCCGACTAAAGAAACTTGTTAGTCAGAAATGACCCAGCAATAAAACCCAGTTAATAGAAACAATCATTCAATCTTGGTTTTGTATTATAACAGCTGCAGAACTCAAAGACTTGGTTCACTCCATGGGAAGACATTGTAAGGCCCTAATTCATGCAAAAGGTTAGCCAACTATTAACTGACATGGTGATCATTTTTGTATATCTTGTGTTTCACTTTTCTTCTTTATACTGTAACTGCTATTCTAATAGCAAATCCTTCATAAAAGTTATTGCATTACATTCTTGATTAAATTATCTTTCCATTGATATATAATTTTATGGTACTACTAAAAAAAATGGTGTTATTAGCGAGTTTTAGAAAATATACTTTTCCCAAAAGGTTTCCACAATTTTGGCCACTACTGTAGCCTTGAATCTTTTAGATCCATTTATGAATTGGGACCAGGGCAGGGGTGGTCTTTACTTTCCCTACCGGTTCCCAAATGTGAACGTGTGCGCCCATGCATGCACCTGGCCTTACGTGCATGTGCCTGGCCTCAAAAATAGGATGGCATAGAGCCGGGGATTTCTGCTACCAGTTGGTGTGAACTGGTCCGGACCGGCTGAATACCACCTCTGGACCAGGGTACCTGAAGGAATTGTCCCCTGTGCATAATGATGATGATGATGATGATAAAAATAACAACAACAACAACAGAGTTGGAAAGGACCTTGGAGGTCTTCTAGTCCAACCCCCTGCCCAGGCAGGAAACCCTACATCACATTCAGACAAATGGTTATCCAACATCTTCTTAAAAATTTCCAGTATTGGAGCACTCACAACTTCTGGAGGCAAGTTGTTCCACTGATTAATTGTTCTCACTGTCAGGACATTTCTCCTTAGTTCTAAATTGCTTCTCTCCTTGATTAGTTTCCACCCACTGCTTCTTGTCCTGCCCTCAGGTGCTTTGGAGAATAGCTTGACTCCCTCTTCTTTGTGGCAGCCCCTGAGATTGGAAGACTGCTATCATGTCTCCCCTAGTCCTTCTTTTCATTAAACTAGACATACCGAGTTCCTGCAACCGTTCTTCATATGTTTTAGCCGCCAGTCCCCTAATCATCTTGTTACTGCCTGAGATTGTCTCCAGCAATCTTTCTCTCTCAACCCCAGCTAGTGAACAGCATCTTTGAAGTGAGGACTCACAGGAGGGGGCCTTGACTTACACTTGGTTGCTTAATAACCATTCGGAGTTACAAAGCAATCCTGCTACAAGGTACTTAAGAGTCGGTTCTGAAGTTGAAACATGCCAGCAGTTTGGGGAGTGGCGTCAAGCTGGCCACACCCACCCAGTCAGCTACGCCCAGTGAGTGGCGTCAAACTAACCACACCCACCCAGTTATGGTTGTAAGTTGAGGACTATATGCCTTTTTATTCTTGCCGCTCTAATAGAATATTCATACTTGGTTGAATAAATTAAAAAAAAAATCCAATTCTGATATTGGGGTAGCCATATCGTTTGTACCCTCCTCCTATAGCAGGGAGGTGAAACCTGTTCTCCCCATATGTTGCTGAACTACAGTTCCCAGCATCCCCCGGCAGAGTCCCTCAATACAGGAAGGGCAATGGGAGACCACACAGGGACCCTCGTGCTTTTAAATCAGAAGAGTGATGAATTGCCTCCTGAATTCTTCGTGAGATGCATTATATCTTTCCTTAAAAAAAAGAAACAAATCTGTTCGCGTGAGTCTGATATGCCCATATACTTTTTGACAAGCATCTGGAGCAATTTGCTGCCGAATAAAAGTTTTGCAAATGATGTAAAGATAGAGGCAACTGAGGAGCGAATACTGATGAGGACTTGGCTGGCATACGCAGCACAATGCAGACTGCTTGGTAAACTCAGGTTGTTCCAACAATACATGCATTTAAGATAGCCAAACGCTTAAGGTCATGTATCGTAAGAATGACAATATAGGTAATTTCCTGTGGATTATATTTTAAAAAGTCAAGACACTCTGGAAAGGATTTAATGGCCACTGGCCTTTGCCCTTTGCAAACTTTTTATTTCCCTCCCACTAGGCAATTATACTCCCCAGCTTGCAATTAGTTTCTTTCTATACAAGAATATGTTCTTCCACCTTGGTGGAGCTGTGGCTGAAGAATAACCTTTGTAGTCTTCTCCGTTAGGAAGTTGGGGAGTTGCTAATATTGAGTTTGATAATTTGTTCGTCTGACTCGAATAATTGGGGACTCGAGGCCTACAGGCTGCATATAGCCTCTGGATCACATGGTGTGCTTCTTAAAATGTTTCACCAGCAGGACCCTGCTGGGAAAAAAAAAATACAATTTTGATTTCTTCAAAATAGGTACACATATCCATCTATCTTTTAAAAATGCCAATCTCCCTAAAAGCATATCTCTCCCTCCCTCCCTCTCTTTCTGCTTTCTCCACTAATCATAATCATAATCATAATAATAATAATAATAATAATAATAATAATAATAATAATAATAATAATAATAATAATAATAATAATAATAATAATAATATAATATGGATGAAACATGTAACAGTGACACCCATTGTCATCAGGGCACTTGGTACCATGTCCAAGAATCTTATAAAACACATCAAGAAATTGCAGCTTCCTGCAATAACACCAGTGAAACTGCAAAAAACTGCGCTACTTGGAACATCGTATATCTTAAGAAGATACTTGGTTGATACCTAGGATGCTGGCAGTTACCTGTATCAACCATTAGCACCAGTTAATGGTACTTGTGATGCATTTTTGAATGTTCAGTTGACTGAGTTTCATGTTTAATGAATAAAGTAAAGACTACTACTACTACTACTACTACTACTACTACTACTATTCCTACTAATAATAATAATACCACCTGCCATATAACACCTGAGACTTAACAATTGTCAATAAGAAAGACCAAAAAAAAAAGTCTGAATAGTGGACTTTATAGTGGAATAGAAGAGAAAAAATTGGAGAAGATAACAAAATACGAAGACCTACAAATAGAAATAGAACGACTGTGCCAAAGGCAAGCAAGGGTAGTACCAATAGCAATAGGCACCTTGAGTTCAATTCCAAAACAACTGGGGCACCACTTGAACACCATTGGCATTCACCATCAGTCACTTACAGAAGGCGGCTTTTCTTGGAACAGCTTCCATTCTACAACGATAGAATAGAATAGAATAGAATAGAATAGAATAGAATAGAATAGAATAGAATAGAATAGAATTCTTTATTGGCCAAGTGTGATTGGACACAGAAGGAATTTGTCTTTGGTGCATATGCTCTCAGTGCACATAAAAGAAAAGATACATTCGTCAAGAATCATAAGGTACAACACTTAATGATAGTCATAGGGAACAAATAAGCAATCAAATCATATTAGGAAACAGTCAATATAAATCATAAGGATACCAGCAACAAGGTTACAGTCATGCAGACATCAGTGGGAGGAGATGGGTGATAGGAACGATGAGAAGATTAATAATAATGCAGACTTACTAACTAGTTTGACAGGGTTGAGGGAATTATTTGTTTAGCAGAGTGATGGTGTTCGGGAAAAAATTGTTCTTGTGTCTAGTTCTGGTGTGCAGCAGTGCTCTATAGTGTCGCTTTGAGGGTAGGAGTTGAAACAGTTTATGTCCAGGATGCAAGGGGGTCTGTAAATATTTTCACAGCCCACTTTTTGACTCGTGCAGTATACAGGCCCTCAGTGGAAGGCAGGTTGGTAGCAATTGTTTTTTCTGCAGTTCTAATTGAAGTCTGTGTCTGCTTCGTTGTGTTGCAGAACTATATCTGTAACATATCTGTAACATATCTTTAACACCATCAAACATCCAGATTTGCCTATCTCAGTTCCTTGGTAAGGTCTTGATGGGTACACAAAAATGCCAAACTCAGTCTGAACATCTGGCTGATGGTGCGATGATCAACAACAACAGCAACAATCCACTGATATTGAAAATTCAGTTGCAAAAGGCAGCTTTATTAGGAATATCTTACATCCTGCTAATGATATTTTTAACACTATCAGACAGCATTTGCCTATTCCAGGGCCTTAGGAAGTGCTCGCTAAGTGGACAAAAATGCCAAAATCCAGTCTAAACATCTGTCTGACTGTGTGTCAAACTGTAATTAAAAGCCAAATTTTCAAGCCTGTCCACTGAGTAGGAGTAATAGTAGCAGCAGTAGTAGTTTCATTTCTTGTTTTTTTTAAATAATTAAGCACAGTACAGGTAAATCAAAATTATGTACAATATGATATAATAAATTATGTACAATATAATTATCCGGGCAAAATTTTCTTAGTACAACACCACAATGAATTAAAAAAATACATAATAACAGAATAGCTTTAATGTGGGAATTTTGGCAGGACTATAAAATCAGACCTCAGTAGAGGCAATCTTACAATAATTATTGGATGAATTCTAGGGCATTGGAGAACCAAAGTACCACATGTTTACAAACCTTTGGAACATATCTGCATCTTTTCCTTAAATATGTGGGGTTGCTTTTTTAGAAAAAAAAATGCAAAGCCTTGTAGATTCATAGAAGAGGATCTTCTGCTCTCCTGGTCCAAAGCCATTTTGAGACTTATAGTGTAATAAACTCCTAAACTGAGGTTGCAAATGGATTGGTAGCCAGCAGTAATATGTCAAAAAACTTTGAAGAAGTTTAACTAACAGAGATGACTTGGACTGACAAAGCAGTCTATTTCTAGACTGTGCCAATTTGGCTGGTACTTCCAAGTTTCAGATGATGGTGTAATTAAAAAAAAAATCCTTGAAAATGCATGTTATGATAAGTTTTGAAAATGTCTGTGATTCTTTTTTTAAAAAAAGGAAAACAGAAGGTTTATGTCTGCAGCATTGTAGATTAATTGGTGTATGTACTGATGCAAAGCAGAAAACCTACGCAGTGTGTAAGAAAGACATATAAGGAAGTAATTGAAAATTCCCGCTTTGGGTCTAAATTAATGATTATACCCTTTTATATAGAAGATGCCAATAATTTTGACAAAGCTTTAGCATTACCAATTGTCTTTATTAATGGGACAACACCATCTACCTCTACAGGTATGTTTACAACAAAAAAATGAATCTCTAGCAGGAACTTTGTGATTCTCGTTATTATAAATTATAAGAGCAGGCCATTTCTCTGGACAGATTATTGATTTTTTTTTCTATGCACACATTTCAACCATCATTTTATGCTATTAAATAACAGGTTTCAAAGATCCTGGCTTTCTAAATATGCATTTCTAAGCATATTTGGTCTTGGGGAAAAAAATACTACCAAGTGAGAATGTGTATTTTTAGTAGTAGGCCTGACCCAAAACATGGAATAGTGATGAAGATTTCCTATAATGTGCCCTGTGAAATAAAGTGGTGTTGGATCTTAAGTGTTAGATACTGACAACCTAAAAGGTTTCTATCAGGTCCGGTGTTTGAGCGGGAAAAATACTCAAACGTACTCAAACTCAAAAATACAAAAACCTGACAGCTCCCTATATAAGGACAAGCTGTCAGAGATGCAAACCTCTGGATTGTAGATAGTTGTTCAATAAAGAGCTGTTGTCTGAAGCCTGTTTCCAGTCTCTTCACTCACCCAACTTAACATTAAGGCTGGGTTGCATCAAATGGGCCGCTTTGCTGACTTTTCATGAGTTCCGCAAGAGGGGCAGGTGTGCAGAAGAAACTTGTATCAAAGTAAAACCACCTGCTATGATGCTTTTAATTGGAGGTAGACTATCTCTCTCTCTCTTTTGCAATGAAGTGTGGCCTCAATCAGATGCCCCAGTGATTGGAGTCAAGGAGTCTCCGAAACTGAAGCAACGCCTTCTCACAGAACTAATTTTAAGTCAAGATTTGCATCAGTGCATTTGGGAAGATCAGAAGTTGGTAGATAACAAAGTTCCAATCTATATATATTTGTCTAGGAGCTGCTGTACGCATGGCCCCTTGGAATTTTGAAGAGTCACATTTCTTGAGTATCACTAAATTTACCAATTTAGCTATAAACTGAACTAAAGTGCAGTGTAATTCCTTGGAATGAGCAGGCATTGAATAACACAGTAAGATATTTTCCATCCTGACCTTTGTTATGCCCTTCCCTTCCCTTCCTTATTTTTATAAAGAACTCAAGACAGGGAACATATCTAATACTCTTTCCTCGGTCTATTTCCCCCACAATAAGGGCCTCTGGTGGCCCAGCAGACTAAGTCTGTCTGTTATTAACACAGCTGCTTGCAATTACTGCAAATTCAAGTCCCACCAGGCCCAAGGTTGACTCAACCTTCCATCCTTTATAAGGTAGGTAAAATGAGGACCCAGATTGTTGGGGGGGGGGCAATAAGTTGACTTTGTATATAATATACACATGGATGAAGACTATTGCTTAACACATTGTAAGCCGCCCTGAGTCTTCGGAGAAGGGCGGGATATAAATTCAAATAAAATAAAATAAATAAATAATAAAATAAATAAACAACCTTGTGAAATGGGTTGGGTTGAGAGAGAGTGACTGACTCAAAATCACCCACCTCAGTTTTCATGCCTAAAGTGGGACTAGAATTCATAATCTCCTGGTGATTAGCATAGAGTCTCCCAGCCAGATTTCATATCTAAGACAGGACTGGAACTCATTGTCTCTTGGGTTCTAACCTGGTGCCTTAGCCACTAGACCAGGGGTCTGTGGTGATCCGGCCCGTGGGGGGGCTTAAATCTGGCCTGCGGAGCTGGCCTGGAAATATGAAAGGACTGGCCCGCACTGCCTCTGCCTGCTCAAACCAGGCCCTGTGGAGGCCCCCATATGGCCCAGTTTTGGTCTATACAGCCTTCAGAAGCACCCTGCCGGCCAAAAACGGGCCTTATGAGGCCTCCGCATGGCCCATTTTCGGCCGCAGGGTGCTGCAGGAGGACTGGATTGGGCTGGATTACAGTTAGGTGTCCTCAGATATATAGCCTGATCTGGATAGAAAACAAGCAACATCCTATGTTAATACTATAGTTTAATGCCAGATTTTTGCATACTGTAGGTCCATTTAATCTACAATCAACAATCTATAATTGACAGCCATTTCTATTTACTATCCTGGAAATTTACCTCTGCTGTTAGAGCTTGTATTGTGTTATTTATGCTATCGTATTTTTATTATTAGTTGAATAATAAAAATGCAATAGCATAAATAGCTTTTCTGCCTGGAAAAGCAATTTACTATTAGACAATGGAGTATAAATTTAGAAATAAAAAAAATTAGTGGAGTATAAAGAATAAGTAATAAATGTTTGCCCATAATATCTGGTAGACGAGATAGGAAAATAGTAAAGAACTGTGGAAAGAAAGAAGAGAAGGGGAAAAAAACGCACGTTGAGCCTGTGCCAAATGGCCACCATGACCACATTCACCCACTGGCCATACACACCCCGGCCCTCCGAAGTCAAGCACAACCCTGATGCAGCCCTCAATGAAATTGAGTTTGATACTCCTGCACTAGACCAAACTGGCTTATGTTCTTACTTTGAAGGATCCATAAACAAACGCACTGAATAAAGCTTCTATAAAGCACTTTTTAAGAGTAGTTCCACATAATTATATCTGAAGGTTACAAAAATCAGAGATTAGCAATAAGGGTCTAAATGCTTATAATGGAGCTACAGAGCGCACTGTTATGCACCCGGATAATATTGTGAGAATGAATCTGGAAACAAGAGAGGAACAGTACTAAATAATCGAAGATGTAATTTCTAGCAGAGATCCTGCAGTCTATGTGGGATGAATGGTTCCTCTATAAATCCCAGAGTCTTATAATTTTGCCATTATCTCTGTGAGATAAGACATCTGACCCTAGGAAGGAAACCAAGGACAACTCAGGATGAAAAATTGCATCTGAAGTGATATACCTTTATCCCTGCAGAGAGCTTATAACCTGCAGTATCTTCAAATAAGGGAGGATTCAGACTGGTGTAATCGTGTCATTTCCAGACATTTTTAGCTAGCTTCTTAGCATAGCTGATGAGATATGATATATATGTCCCTTTTCCTAAAAATAACTCAAGGTTCTACACGATGACAACAGTTCTGTTGCAAAATACTTATGTGATTGTGTAATTAGCTATAGGTGTAGCCATCTGGTTCAACTTGGAACAATTGAATGCTGTTTAGAGTAGAGTAGAGTAGAGTAGAGTAGAGTAGAGTAGAGTAGAGTAGAATAGAATAGAATAGAATAGAATAGAATAGATTTTTTATTGGCCAAATGTGATTGGACACACAAGGAATTTGTCTTTGGTGTATATGTATCTAAGGAGAATAAAATACATTCATAAAAAGAGACAACACTTAATGATAGTCAAGGTTACTAATAAGCTATCATATCGTACTAGGAAACAAATAAAAACCATATAATTGAAAGATACAAGCAACATGGTTATAGTAATAAGTGGGAAGAGATAAATACTAGTAAGGAAGAGAAGAATAATAGAATAGAGTTTTAGTAAATTATTCGACAGTTTTATGAGAATTAGTTTTTGAGCAGAGTGATGGCATTCGGGAAAAAACGCTCCTTGTGTCTAGTTGTTCTGGTGCGCAGTGCTCTATAGCGTCGTTCTGAGGGTAGAGGTTGAAGCAATTTATGTCCAGGATGTGAGGATTAGGATGTGAGGGTTAGCCCTCTTGGTTTGAATTGTTTCTGAGACACCAGCCTCAGCTATTATAATCCAAACCTTTTATTGTGGATTAGCTAAAGATAGAATCATACATCCAGCCCTACCAGCTTATTTATTATTTACTGCATCTATGTTGTGCCTTTTTTTTTTACTTTTTGAGAATTAAAGATAGGGTCATAAGAATCTCCTTGGATTGTTCTCTCCACCACAACAGTCCTGCTAATTTTTTAAAAGGATGACAACACGGCTTAAGTTTTGTTTTGCTATTAAATGGAGTTAGCCTAAATTTAAATATTTCATTTTAAATTATCTTAATATTTGTAATGTTGTTTTTTATATGGCTGTAAACCGCCCTGAGTCCTTCGGGAGAAGGGCGGTCTAGAAATTTAAATAAATAAATAAATAAACAAACAAACAAATAAATAAATAAATAAATAAAACACACCATACCTCAACCCTGGAGGGTTTATAATTGAGGCTAGTCCTCGACCTACGATCACCATGGAGCCCAAAATTTCTGTTGCTAAGCGAGACATTTGCTAAGTGAATTTGGCCCCATTTTATGACCATTTTTGCCACAGTTGTTAAGTGAATCACGGCAGTTGTTAAGTTAGTAATCTGGTTGTTAAGTGGATCGGGTTTGCTTGTCGGAAGGTCGCAAAAGGGGATCACGTGACCCCGGGACACTGCAACTGTCATAAGTACATGCCAGTTGCCAAGCAGCCAAATTTTGATCACGTGACCACAGGGAATGCTACAAGAGTCATAAGTGTGAAAAACGTAAGTCACTTCTTTCACTGCCACTGTCATTTTGTATGGTCACTAAATGAACTGTCGTAAGTCGAGGACTAGCTGTATTTACTATATGTTTTAATTGGCAGCTTAGAATTGATTTTGCTGTTGATCAATACTCATAAAGTTTACTATTATTTATTTATTTATTTTATTAGATTTTTATACCGCCCTTCTCCCGAAGGACTCAGGGCGGTGTACAGCCAAATAGTAAAAACCCACAATATACACCTTAAAACAAAACTAAAACCGAGCATATTACAGGAATGGCCGAAATTTAAAACAATTTAAAACCCTAAAATTCATAAATAGCCCCAATTAAAAAAATTAATAAAACTTTTAAGCCAGTCCCGCTTGAATAAATAGGTGCGTTTTCAGCTCACGGCGAAAAGTCCGAAGATCAGGCACTTGACGTAAACCAGGGGGAAGTTCGTTCCAAAGCGTAGGAGCTCCAACAGAGAAGGCCCTTCCCCTGGAGGCCGCCAGCCGACATTGTTTGGCGGACGGCACCCTGAGAAGGCCCTCTCTGTGTGAGCGTACTTGTCGGTGGGAGACATAAGGTAACAGCAGGCGGTCCCGTAAGTACCCGGGCCTTAAGCCATGGAGCGCTTTAAAAGTGGTAACCAAAATCTTAAAGGTAGTACAGGTAGTCCTTGACTTACAACTGTTTGTTTAGTGGCCAAAGCTTCAAATAACGGCACTGAAAAATGTCACTTACCTGTCCTTACAATTACCACCGTTGCAGCATATTCACAGTCACATGATACCAATTTGGGCCCTTGGCAACCAGCATATATTTAGGATGGTTGTAGTATCTCAGGTCACGTGATTAACCTTTGTGATTTTTCACAGTTAAACTCCAACAAGCAAAGTCCAATTTGCTTAACAACTGTGTAATTCAACTAACTTCAGTGATTCACTTAACAACCATGGCAGAAAAAAGTCATCAAATTGGGCACGATTCACTTAACTGCCTTGTTTACCAACAGAAATTTTGCTCCCAATTGTGGTTGTATGTTGAGACTACCTGTACTATTGCTGCTGCTGCTATTACCATTACTGGTGCTACTATTCCTATTCCTACTACTCCTGCTTAGACTGACAAAGAGGGACTTGTTGAAAATCACCTATTAGGCTCTGGGTTTGAGTTGTACTTGAACCCAGAGGAAGTCTTTAACTATTATTATTCTCTGGCTTTCTTTAATGTTCGAGCTGCGTTGAACAAATTGTTTAGAAATAGGAGAATATATGTCAGATTCGGGTTAATGTCAAGGTTCTAAGTAACACCCCCAATGAAAGAAGACTCTGAGGTTTGAGTTTCCTCAAAGTTCCATTTTATTAGAGATGTCATATTGGCACATCTGGGAAAACCCGAATCTGAAAGCTTCCAGGTTTTCCCCACCCAAAAGAAAGTCCAAGTCCCTGCTCAGCACCCACATGTCCATCACATGATCCAATCACGCACCATCCAACACTAGAGATGCCTCCCCATCACCTCATTGCAGCTGCAGGGCACCATGGCCTTGACTCTCTGAGAAAAGAATGTTATTTTGACTATATACCACCCATACTCCATGCAATCCCCCCTCCCATTTTCCCACAGTAGAAAATGTGGCAGGCCTGAAGGCCTAACTGTAAGAGATGGCTTCCAGGTCTGACAATATATCTCTTTTCAGGGCTGAACTGTTGGGTTCTTGATGTTTTCTCTGAGCTTGGTTTTTTTTGCTGCAGGTGTTTCATTACATCATCAGGTGTAATGGTTTGTGACAGGGGTGAGATGTAAAATTTGTTACTATCGGTTCTGTGGGCGTGGCTTGGGGGGGTTAATGGGACTGGGTGGGTGTGGCCAACTTTTTTTTTCTTTTTTTCTTTTTAAAAGCATTTTTTCTACAACCTCTTCAGCTGAAGAGGTTGTAGAAAAAATGCTTTTAAAAGGTTCTGATGATCCCAGCTGAGCCATGCGATCATCAGAGGCTTTTTTTTTACTTTTAAAAGCATTTTTTCAGCCAAAGAAAAAACGCTTTTAAAAAAAAACTCTGATGATCATGCGGCTCAGTTGGGCAGGGGTGGGGGGCAGGGATTTTTGTTAACGGTTCTCTGAACCACCCGTCGCCATCGCTACTGGATCGGGTGATCCGGTCCGAACCGGGAGCATTTCACCTCTGGTCTGTGGGAATGACCTGAGGAGACAGGAAGAAGAACTGCAGATTGGACAACCGTCATGCAAAAAAATATCTCAGTTCACAGAAGGAAGGGAGGTCATGGGAAGCATTTCAGGAGGGACCTTCCCTAGTTTTCCAGCAGCTAAAAAGAGAGGAGGAAAGAAATAATTTCAGATTTGCAAGATTCTTTTAATGTAATCCCGCAATAAAAAATATACATTTATTGTTGTGCTTCTTGTCTGGGCTGTCGCTGAAGGGCTACCATCAAGGTTGTTGCAAGAAAACAATCAAGCTCAGAGGGCCCCAAGAACCCAACAATTTGATTAGCAACTTAATACTTCCTTGGGTTTTGTTTTTTGTTTTTGCTGCCTACAATCCATCAACCTAGCACCTGTAGCAAATAAGACATGCATTTATTTTCAACATCCCTTACATCAGAATTATGCTTGACATGTAATATATTCAAACTTCACAAGCCAGAAACATTTGCATTCTGCACTTGGAAAGGATAAGCGCTGAACGCAAGAATGAAATTTCCTTATGATAAAAAAGCAGCAAGGAATAGCTTGTGGTTTTTTTTTCAGCATAAGCTAAATGATTGCAAATATTACGGATAGAAATCCTGGTTTCCTCCCGGTGTTTATACATTTTAATACTCATCTGTCAAACCCAATACTGTGGGAGCCTCTAGAACAGGGGTGTCCCACCTTGGCTACTTTAAGACCTGTAGACTTCAACGACCAGAATTCCCAAGTCAGCCATGCTGTCTGAGGAATTCTGGGAGTTGAAGTCCACAAAGTTGCCAAGATTGGACACCCCAAATGTAAAAAAATTGCCTCTCCTTTTTAGATTAACACATTAAGGCTTCTTCCTCCTATTGTAGCCTAGTTCTCTAGTTCAGAAATCTTGCCCTATTCTGGTTGGTTTTTTTTCCCCTCCTCCTTTGTTCCCCAATTAATTCTCTCCCAAAAACCGATCTGGTATTTTTTCAATTTGGCTAATTGTGAAAGGCCCACAAGCTGAATAAAGAATCATTCATTGCCAGGAACAGAAAAAGGCCTATCAAATATTAATATGCAATTTTAAGTGTTCACCTGGATACCCAATAAATATAAAATTAAGTCGACTGCCATTTATCTGTTGGTTTTCAATGATTGCCCACAAGACTCGAGATGTTTTTCAATGTGCGAGCAAATGCGTGTTCACACATCGTTTATTGAGCGAGAGTTCGTTCCAGCATGCTCAGCGTGTTCAGCGTTCGTTTCAAGCATGTAGCCTTCATTCCAAGTGTTCAGCGTGTTCACACAGTTTTGTACTTCCTCTTTTATACATATAAGTGTTTGTATATGTGAAAAGTTTACATCGCGCGATGGGAAAGGCTGTTGTTACAGGTGCGAGATATGCACTTTAGCTGAACCTTCCCCCAGATCACCCAGGCATGACCGAAAGTACATGTATGTAGGAAAGAGAGAATGAAACAGCTAAAAATACAGTTGTTATGCTGATGTGCAGTGAAGCATCAAGGGTGGTGCCCCATAATTTCTTGACTCTATCACTGAAGCAAGTTTTAATAGAGTTATGAGGTAGGTCAAGATGGCCAACTTAGTGACCATCCACTCTACATTTATCAAGATGAAGAGACAAGTTAACATTACACATATTGTTAACAAACCTACAGTCGAAAACAAGATCTCTAAGATCCCTCCAAAGCAGCAACAAAACTACATACTGAAGCATCTTTTCAGATACTGGAAATATCATGTTTGTTCAGGCTATTCATTGACTCACTGAAGGAATAATGAGATTTATCCATAAGTGATGGTCTTTTCACTTTAATTCTGCAATCCTTTGTGCTCAGCTTCTGGCTCTGGTTCCTGGCTTATGGTCAATTGCTTCCTAAAGTTCAACTCTGATACGCACACACAGCCAACAAGCAACTGGATCATTCAATGTTACTAACATTGGCTGCCCTTTAGGTTCTTGGCACAGTAAACAAACACAAAACAAAGAACGTTTCTCACTCTTCTCATTCCCCAAAAAGTAAATCAGATCTTCCACTGCTGTCTTTATAATAAAGCTGCATGGTAATTGACCTTCAAGGACTAACATGTTGCAAAATAGCTGGTTAACCCCAGTTGAATTGTTGATATGGCAGCTGTTTTGAGTCTTTTTCTTGCAAAATTAGTTTTGAAGTAATTATGGAGCACCAGAGGAATGTGAATTTCACATTCAATGTGGTCAATTTTGTCTTAACAAGTAGATGACAATCTAAATACCAACTTCTGGCCGATATCAAGCACTGCTTAAGCATGGATTTATTTAAAGAATGCCAGCTGGAATCCTTGCTGGAAAAGATTGCATTTCTGAGATGGAAGGGTCTTATCTATGTAAACTGACAGTACAGGGCATTTTGGCTCAGCAATCTAAACACTTCCTTTATTATGTTTATTAATTTTCTTACCTACAGCCATCAAATGTTTATTGGTAGATTACAATATTTTTCAATATGTTACATTAAAACTTCCACAATATAATACTAGTAAAATGAAATAAAACGATCATAAAATCGAACAACAGAAAATAAAAACAATAAGTAGAATAAATAGATGCATCACTCACAATTCAAAAATTGTTGTAAATATTTTTTTAATTAAAAAAATAGTACAATGTCATTGAAGTAGGAGCTGGTTAAAGAACATGATCTTGAAGAGACCTCAAAGAAAACATATATAGGGTTTCAAAGGCTTAAACCAGCATTTTGAGTGACCTTCAAAATCCAATAGAAACCCAGAACGTAAGGACAGCATGCTCATGTTGGTGTATACGAGGCAATAGTTGGGCTGTTGCATTTGGAATTAACTGAAATTTCTGGGTGATTTTCAAAGCAACTCCATTGTAGAGTGCATTGTTGTAATTACTATGATTGGTGATGGGTTGTGAGTCACCGTTGTGAGGCCCTCCACAATCCAGCTAAGGCTGCATCTGGCACATTAGCTGAAGCTGGGAGAAAATATACTACTAATAAGATATTATTATTCTTCATCAATATATTTGGATTTACTATAGATTAAATTACAATTTATCAATGAAGGATATCACATAATGGAACAAAATAATATTGGATTGTTACAAATTATTAGCTACATTTATGTTATTAGCATGTCCTTATTTCAAGTTGAAACTGGTAAAAGTATTCTGTGAAGTATACCATCCAGCAATTGACACCTTTGAATTGTGGTGCTGACATAAATTACTGCGTGTACCATGGACAACCAGAGTAACTAACAGAGAGGTGTTAAATTGTATAAAACCAGAAGTCACTAGAGGCTAAAATCGTAAGTCTATGTCTGATTTACTTTGCCCATGTTATGCATGCAAATTCATTGAAGAAGACGATGCTAGGAAGGGTTGGTGGGCAAAGAAGAAAGGGCAAGCAAAGAACATGCTGACTTGATAGCATCGAATCTGATACAAAGTTGAACATGCAATAATTGAAAGAAGCTGTGCTTGATAGGGTAGCATGGAGAGCACTTGCCTATAAAGTCACCAAAAGTCGGACATGACTAAACAACATAAATCCAGCAAGGAAAAGAATCAGTACCACGGAGAGCTCCCTCTTTTTGCTAAAGAACCCATCATTTATATATAGTGTTATGTTCTAACACTTCTGAATGAGCATAATTGACACAGCAGGTGGTTTTAGTAGCTAATTTAGGCACTCCTGAATTTCCTCAGAGTATTTTTTTTTCTATTTCATGGCAACATCTCAAATGCGGGAAGCAGTCCAGAAGAGCAACTGAATGTTCTTTATAATTAGTGAAGTGTTTTTCCCGTGAAACCGGTCTATCAGGGCAACCTAGTCTACCTACCTTGTCTACCTTTTGCTAAAAAAATGTTGAGACTCTAGAAAGAGTGCAGAGAAGAGCAGCAAAGATGATGAGGGGACTGGAGGCTAAAACATATGAAGAATAGTTGCAGGAATTGGGTATGTCTAGTTTAATGAAAAGAAAGACTAAGGGAGACATGATAGCAGTGTTCCAATATCTCAGGGGCTGCCACAAAGAAGAGGGAGTCAAGCTATTCTCCAAAGCACCTGAGGGCAGGACAAGAAGCAATGGGTGGAAACTAATCAAGGAGACTTAGAACTAAGGAGAAATTTCCTGACAGTTAGAACAATTAATCAGTGGAACAACTTGCCTCCAGAAGTTGTGAGTGTTCCAACATGGAAGCTTTTAAGAAAAGGTTGGATAACCATTTGTCTGAAGTGGTGTAGAAGACCTACAAGGTCCCTTCCAACTCTGTTCTATTCTGTTCTAACTATGGGATGGTGCATACTGCTTCCGCTTTTGCCTTTCAGACCCAATCTAGGAGCCTTCGTAGGCAGTTGCTTTCACAAAAACTATTTTTTTGTGTTGAATTTATAAAATATAAAACATATGAATGCAACACAAAATTATAATTAGTGGCACTGATTGGCTTTAAGTTTGACTTAGTCATCCATGCTGCCTTATTGTTTTATGACAATGATCCTATTATGATTTATTCAACAAATCATGATTGGTTTGGCCATGTATATGAATGCAGTCATTTCTTAGAAATAGACTTAGGAATCTATTTCATATAAAACAGATTCAGTTTACAGGGATAAAATCTTCAGAGCCTCTGAGCATCACACATTTGCTATATTTATGCATACAAGTTACTTTTATTTTTCCTTATATGAGAACTGATAAAAAATAAACAAGTTCTGGCAGAAAATGGTAGGATGTTACTGAGGTTCCTTTGGATTTAATTTAGTATTTCAGATGTTGAAGTAAAATACAGGGCTGTTGTAATACAGTCTAGCTTTGTATATCTGGAGTGACCAAATTTACTTATGGACCTGTTTTTTCTGTGTGTCTGTGAAATGTTTCAAATTCAATTTCCAAAAGTTGGTTTGGAGCATCAAGAGCACACATGCAACATCTACATGCAATATCTTCAGACTTTACACATTTTATTGGTTTATCAAAATATAAAATACAAAACATACTAAGAAAAATAAAGATAATAGAAAAATAAGGAAAGAAAAGGGGAAGAGAAAAATGTACAAGGCAGAGGGAAGAAGGGAAAAAAAGGCTTGACTTCCAACTCCTTTTGATGGAGTCGAATAGTATTTCCCAAAGGTGCTTTTTCAGGAGGCAACTGGACTTTATTGTTTTTTCTTTTGAAGACGTTTCGCTTCTCATCCAAGAAGCTTCTTCAGCTCTGGCAGGATAGTGGAGAATGGAATTGAAGAAGCTTCTTGGATGAGAAGCGAAACGTCTTCAAAAGAAAAAACAAGGAAGTCCAGTTGCCTCCTAAAAAAGCACCTTTGGGACAACCATGACCTGGATGACTGAGAAGCTCTACCGAATTTTAGCAGTAGCGTTTCTTCAACATTGACCCCCTTTAAATACCTTTTGTGGCCACAGACCGTGGTTATGGACCAGGGGTGAAATTCAGCCGGTTCTATCCAGATTGAGTGAACCGGTAGCGGCGGCTGTAGGAGGCTCCGCCCATCATGACATCGCTTTTTTGGTGATATTTGAAGCCTTTGCGTGTGTGCAGAAGGCTTTGCACATGTGCAGATGACGGCGCGTGCACATTTGCGAACTGGTGGTTCAGTGGCTCAGATGCTGAGCTTGTCGATTGAAAGGTCGGCAGTTCAGCGGTTTGAATCCCTAGTGCCGCGTAACAGGGTGAGCTCCCGTTACTTGTCCCAACATCTGCCAATCTAGCAGTTCCAAAGCACGTAAAAAATGCAAGTAGAAAAATAGGGACCACCTTTAGTGGGAAGGTAACAGCATTCTGTGCACCTTTGGTGTTGAGTCATGCCAGCCACATGATCACAGAGGCGTCTTCCGACAGCGCTGGCTCTTTGGCTTTGAAACGGAGATAAGCACCACCCACTACAGTCGGGAACAACTAGCACATATGTGCAAAGGGAACCTTTACCTTTTAGGAAATTTCACCCCTGCTATGGACCACCAAGACTTAACATTTAAATCATAACATTTCATTAAGCTCTCACAGACCCCCCCCCCCCCGTGATGACATTGCAGCCCTCCAGGGGGTCCGTGGACCACAGGTTGAGAACCACTGCAGTAGAATATAGTAGTAACCTAAGACTTCAACTTTTTATTTTCATATAATAATATATATTAGCCATTTCTAATAACATTGAATCTTATCTAATTGGCAAAACCCAAAATTAAACTTTCATTTTCCTCCCACCACAAGCAAAAAGTCCCAAACTGATTTCCAAGTAGGAAAAAAAAATAGTGGCGTTCTTTTCTTTAATCAAAGCAGTCAATTTGGCCATCTCCGCAAACTCCATCCACTTTTGCAGCCATTCGTCCATTGTGGGAATCTGCTTGAAACATCTTAAAGCAATATTGTCTTTTCCTTGCTATCCTATAGCATCTGTGATGAGTTTAAGAAATGGGCCTCCTGTAAATTCTTTATCTTTTGCCGTGAGGGGACAGAAAGATTGCAGTCTTTTCTCTCTTGTTTATCCCAACTGTTAGGTGGAAGAATAATATTTCACATCACTAGGGCCTCTCTGGAGAGTGTTTTGCATGGAAGATTTTTGACTTAAGATTAGAACGGAGTTTTTATTGGATATCTGCCAATTCTAGAGAGCAGGGAATTTATTTAAACAGAGACTGGTAGATAGTCATCATTCTTCTGCCTTTCTTTTCCTGGATTGTTTCCCCCCTCCCATTCTTTCAATGTTTGTTTTCTGCTTCTCTTTCACTTGATAAGGATATTTTTCTGCTTTATGCTCATTCTTAATTGAAAGGATTATATGCAAGAACATATAGAAGAACAAGAGGCAGGTACTTGTGAGGCATTGGGCTGAGTTAGTGCACCACAAATGAAGGGAAAAAAAGTTCCAGGACAATTTAAGTATGATGTTGGAAATGCAGATGTTGGGCATGTTGAAGACTATGATTAAAGGACTTTAATAAATTCAATTATCAGCATCTATCAGCATCTATATTATACATCAGTGTTTCTGGTAAGTTTAAGCAGCATGGATTTCAACTCCCAGAATTCACCAACCAGCAGGCTGGCTGGAGAATTCTGGGAGTTGAAGTCCATATAGTTGAACGTTGCCAAGGTTGAGAAACCCTATTATATGTGAATGGATATACAATCTAGTGAGTAGCCATATTGGCACAAAACATATAGGAGATAGGACAGAGTGTAAGAAACTTTGAATTGGAAGGTGAGATTGTGTAAATGTTGAACATCTGAATGCTTTGCATAGTTCCATGTTGTATCAATGAATTCCTAGCTGCCTGCTATATTAGTAATTCTGGTGACTTGTCCAATAGGGGAAAAAAACCCAAACAAAGATAATTATGGGTATTAAAAAAATCCAAAAGCATGAATGTTCAGAGGTGACATTCTTATTGTGCCCATTAAAGTTTGCTTATACTGCACTTGCAACCTTTCGAATTTGCTAGAGCTGTTACACAGGTGACATGTTTATCAGGTTGCTAATAACAAATAATGAATTCAGAGGCATTTTCTGAAGTTACAACTGGAATAATTGTTTAAAATGACACTGCCTTTATTTGTGTGTGTGTGTGTGTGTGTGTGTGTATAGTTCATATCAGCAGTGCCATTAGCTCAAGAAAGCAGAAAAGAGTGATATTAAATGCAAAGTTTTGGACAATAGATAGTCATTGACTTATAGCCATTTGTTTAGTGACTATTCGAAGTTAGAACAGCACTGAAAAAAGTGACTTATGGCCATTTTTCAGACTTATGACCATTTCAGCATCCCCATGGTCATGTGGTCACAATTCTGATGCTTTACACGTGGCTTATGTTTGCAATGATTGCCCTGTCCCAAAGTCACCTTTTTGCAACCTTCTGACAAGCAAAGTCAATGGGGAAGCCTGATTCACTTAACAACCGTGATAGTAGCTTAACTGTTGAGATTCACTTAACAACTCTGGCAAGAAAGGTCATAAAATGGGGGCAAAACTGACTTAACAACTCTCTAGCTTAGCAATAGAAATTCTGGGCTAAATTGTGGTCATAAGTTGACATCTAATTGTACCCCAAAGTTTTCCGTTATCGATGTATGTCCATAAAAAGATTCTTGGGTTTTTCTAAGCCATTTTTTTAAAGCTCTTGTAATTTGCAGAAGGGGTGGTGGTGGCTTTTACCAAAGCTGTGGCCTGGAGGTGGAGCTCTTGCCTCACAATCAGGAGGTTGTGAGTTTGATCCTAGGTAGAGGCAGATGTAGGGTCTCCTGCTTGGGCAGGGGGTTGCCCTGCAAAGTCCTTTCCAACTCTGTTAATCTGTTAAATCTGTTCTGTCAAACCAAACCACCTGTTAAATTTCTCCTGCCTGAAATTCTCAATGTACTTGCTTGACTTTGTCTTTCTAAAGAAACTTCTTAGTACTTCGAACCTGATTAGCAAATGGCTCTCAATTCCTTGACAAGACGGCCGAGAATGCCTCTCCCAGGAAGGGCAATACGATCTGAATCCCAGCCAGCATGTGCGGTATAAAAACACAATTACAAGCTTGATGGATGTCTCACAAGCTTCCTACTTTATCCGGCTTGACCTTAGTGCATTATGTAGCCGAATCAATGACATGATTTTATTATTGCAAGGGAGAAATGTCAAGGATTTATTGATTTAATATTTTTAAATTTTCTGAAGTCACACAGATCCAAAGGCCATATATTTCTTCCAAACAAGGATCTGCGTTCTTTTTTTCTTTTTTTTAAAAAATTCCAGTGGCTTGATGCAATTAGTTGCCATGGGTCCTCAGGACATGAACTTACTTGATCAAGGGTAAGCATAACATGGGGAGGAAAGCTATGGAAAATCTAGAGAGCATACAAAAAAGCAGAGACATCACCCTACCAACAAAAGTGCGTATAGTTAAGGCTATGGTTTTCCCAGTTGCAATGTAGGGCTGTGAAAGTTGGACCATAAGAAAGGCTGAGCACCAAAGAATTGAGGCCTTTGAACTCTGGTGCTGGAGAAGACTCCTGCGAGTCCCCTGGACTGCAAGGCGATCCAACCGATCAGTCCTAGAGGAGATCAACCCTGACTGCTCTTTAGAAGGCCAGATCCTGAAGATGAAACTCAAATCCTTTGGCCACCTAACGAGAAGGAAGGACTCCCTGGAGAAGAGCCGAATGCTGGGAAAGATCGAGGGCAAAAGAAGAAGGGGACGACAGAGAACAAGGTGGCTGGATGGAGTCAGCAGTGAGCTTAAATGGACTCCAGAGGATGGTAGAGGACAGGAAGGCCTGGAGGAATGTTGTCCATGGGGTCGTGATGGGTCGGACATGACATCGCAACTAACAACAACAAAGCATAATATGAATTCACAGAAAGCCCAATCAGAAAAGAAGAAGGAGCTATAGAAGATATGGAGAGCCCTGAAGTTTGTTCAAGTACCAACAATAGTCATGGCTGAGAAATGAACAAACAGCAAAGAATCTAGACAAAAACTCAAATTAAATAATGTTTATTAATGAATCAAAATTAATATTAATAAGAAATTTATCTAGGGCACGGTTTTTGTATTTGCTTATTGATTTCCTGCCTTTATGAATAGCTCAAGGTAGTGAACATACTTAATAGTCCTTTCCCATCCTATTTTCCCCAGAACAACAACCCGGTGAGGTGATTGGGCTGAGAGGGAGGGAATGGTCACCTAGTTGGCTTGATCCTTGAAGCCAGACTAGAACACATCGTCTCCTGATGATTGGCCCAAAGTTACCCAGCAGTATTTCATTCCTAAAGCGGGATTAGAACACACCGTCTCCTGATGATTGGCCCAAAGTTACCCAGCAGTATTTCATTCCTAAAGCGGGATTAGAACACACCGTCTCCTGATGATTGGCCCAAAGTCACCCAGCCAGTTTTCATCCCTAAGGAGGGAGTAGAACTCACAGGTCTCTAGTGAGTGCCTTAATCACTTGACAATACTACAGTTAGAACTAATGAGTATCCAAATATGTTCAGTGCTTTAAATTCTAACAACTACAAAATGTGGGAGGAAAAGAAAGGAAGAAAAAAAAATGAAAAAGGGAGTTTTCCATGGGAGAAGGGAATACAATTAAAAATCTTGATGATGGCGCGACTGGCGAGATGGCTTGGAAAAAGCCATTTTTTGGCTTTTTGGAAAAAGCCATTTCTTTTAGCAGGTGCAACTTTGCATCTCATGGAAAGTTTATCTGATGATCCGGAGCAGGGCACGAAGGCAACACAGTCAGAGAACCAGTATGAATGCCTTTATTGGCACCAACTCTGCCCCCAATGTCTCTTTTACGGCCTGGGGAAAAACTTTCCCAGAAACCTGAAGATAATCCAGTCCCAACTGCTGTAAACAGAATGACTGCAATCAATCACTCCAGCAGGGCAAGCTAAGGAGTTCCAGATGGGAAGAATAATCCCAGCAAGAGAAAGCTAGGCACACAGTAACACAGTCAGGAGGATTGCCAGGAATGCAGGCCACAACTCTCAGCACCAGATTAATTCAGCGTTTGTTCCTGACAAACACCACTCCCAACTGCCTCTCCTTTAAACTCCATCCCCAGGCATGCCTTTCCTTCCTCGTAAGCCACACAACCCACATTGCTCTCTTCTGCGTTCTTCCCTGTGTGCCCTAGGATGTTTTGTTCTACCTCTCCCCTGTTCTGCCCAGCCTGACTTTGCCCTTCCCCAGTTTCCTCCACAGCCAACTCTCTCGCTCTCTGTCAGCTGTTCGTCTTCCATCTCAGAGTCAGACTCCAACAGGGTGGTGGTGGGGGCATGACAGTTTACTCAGTATAGTTACTAGTTGGAAAGAGAGAGAGAGACAAGATACACTGGCTTGTTGTTTGTATTTTAAATGATCAGCATGCATTGGGACTCAACGTATTTTTCATTTATCTTCCATATGGTATCTCCTTTGTCTGACATAGATGGCTTTGCCAAGGCAGATGTGGAAAGATTGGAATATGTTCAGAGCCATCTCAAGGCTGAGCTTGCATTTCAACATCTCCCCTTGTAGGAAGATCATGAGGCTTGGCTGTAGATAGAACTCATCTGAGTTTTGTTTGCTGTTCATGTTAAGGCATAATATCTGCTCTGTTCTGTTGATTTTGCAATGTGGATGTTATTTAGTCAATCACAGAATAAAATAGACTTGCGATTTAAAAAAGCAGTTTGCTAGTGGCAAGTAATAAATCCATGGGTATTATTGGTAAACTACACATCGCTGAATAATTGCTTTTGAACGAAGACTTTGTTCTCCATGCCTCCATCAAAATAGTCACACAATGTCCATGGA
The DNA here is from genome assembly GCF_028640845.1 of Ahaetulla prasina. Taxonomy (NCBI): domain Eukaryota; kingdom Metazoa; phylum Chordata; class Lepidosauria; order Squamata; family Colubridae; genus Ahaetulla; species Ahaetulla prasina. The sequence goes on from NC_080548.1 coordinate 18,923,090, forward strand.
GTTAAACAGTAAAATCTAGCATTGAAGATTTGTGCTAATGGACATTTCCAGATAGGCACAAAGGCAGCAATCTTGAAGAATGCCAACACATGCACCACCCTTTTGAGATTATTTTTCACAAAGGGGTAATGTTTTCATATTAGCTAAAGTTTCTGTGGTGCTACAAGTCTATAATTTTAAGTATTAATTTGACAATGCATGTGCATGATGTATATTTTTCAAATTCTTAATTTGAGAAGCTTAAGAGGCTGAGACCTGGGTACTACATGTGGAAGAGTTTGAACAATTAATCAGCTTGCCTTCAGAAGTTGTGAATACTCCACCACTGGAGGTTTTTAAGAAGAGATTGGAAAACCATTTGTCTGAAGTGGTATAGGGTTAGAAGACCTCCAAGGTCCATTCCAATTCTGATATACTATTATTCTGAAATCTGCTTAGGAGAGGACCCCATTCCTCAAGACAGGAACAGGTTATGACCTAGAATTACGTAGCAGTAATGGTCCATGGACACTACAACTTTTCCCTAATCATCTGAAATTATTTCTTAGGTTTTCGTAGGATCTTTACGATAACCTAGTTGTAATTTATACGTTGATGGATGAATTTTCTCGAACCAGCAGCTGCAAGACTTGGTTCCTAGATGGATTAACAGCTTTTGGGAAAAACAACTTATTTCTCCAGTGTCAGGCTTTAACTAAGTGAGTGACAAGGTAAGATAAAAGTAAAGGTTCCCCTCGCACTAATGTGCTAGTCGTTCCCAACTCTAGGGGGCGGTGCTCATCTCCGTTTCAAAGCCAAAGAGCCAGCGCTGTCCGAAGATGTCTCTGTAATCATGTGGCCGGCATGACTCAATGCCAAAGGCGCACAGAATGCAGTTACCTTCCCACCAAAGGTGGTCCCTATTTTTCTACTCGCAGTTTTTACATGCTTTCGAACTGCTAGGTTGGCAGAAGCTGGGACAAATAACAGGAGCTCACCCCATTATGCGGCATTAGGGATTCAAACTGCTGAACTGCCGACCTTTCGATCGACAAGCTCAGCGTCTTAGCCACTGAGCCACCGCATACCTGAGTGACAAGTTAGAGATGTTCAATAGTGAGACAGGCACTGCTCCTTCTAAAGTCAGAGGGTGATGTCCGAACATGAAGCTCACCATGTTTTACAACCTGTTTTTCAGGTGAGCTCCTTTCCATTTGGGTCTTTGCATACCGCTATATTATTTCATCCTTCTCAAGAGCTTAATAGGATCTTGTAACTTTTTTCAAGAAGGCTTTAGTACCATTGAAAATGAGAGAGAGATATAGACAGTTACAGGATTATGCTTCCCATACCTTTTAAAATTACATTCTGCCAGACCACCGACATAGTCAGCTGCAAAGAGGAACCAAACATATGGTGTAGTTACTCTACCTGGGCTGTAGAAATTGTGACAAAAAATAGTAGCAGTTAAGAGTTAATCTGTTGGTGTCTACTGACCGTCTGGATTTCTGTACCCCAGCTCTATGGAATATGGTTGTACCAGTTAATTCTGAAAATACTGTCCTCCACCTTCCCTGAGTCTTCGCATCACCTGGGGTCAGGACGGCGCTGGGGCTCAGGACCCTGAACAGCTCCTCAAGTTTCGAGGAAGCTGCTTTTAAATTTCTAGGAGATTTTCTGGTTAATGTCAAGGTTCCAAGTAACACCCCAACTAAATCAAACTCCGAGGCTTGAAGTTCCTCAAAGCTAACTTTTATGAGAGATGTCTTATTGGCACATCTGGGAAAACCCGAATCGGAAAGCTTCCAGGTTTTCCTCACCCAAAAGAAAATTCAAGACCTTGCCCACATCTTCCACATGTCCACTACAGCTCCAATCATTTCTTTCTTGGGCAGAAGACATCCTCCAATTTCTCCTTTGCACAGCTGCCAGATACTATGGCCTTGAACTTCTTGTTGTGGTCCGCCAGCAGCCTGCGGAGCTGGCAGCAGAGTCGGACAGTGATGAGGCTGAGGAAGAACATGGACCAGTCCTGGAGGATGGAGAAGGCCCTGATGAGGGCTCTGCATCGGAGGCAGAGATGGGGCCAGGACCATCGGGGAGTGATGTGCGGAATCCAGAGGCTCCAGAGGCTGACAGTAGTGAGGCAGAGGAACAGGAGGAGCCTGTTCCTAACGCACGCATGAGAAGAGCTACCAGAAGGCAAGAGCCGTTACAGCTAAGAGGATGACTTGGGAGTAGGGCCAAGAGATGATTGGCCCCTCCCATAAGGCTTAAAAGACCAGTAACGGCGTTGGACTTTTTGTTGGAAAACAACATTGGTAGAATTGCTCTTTGTCTTGCTGCATTTATTTCTTTTCGGCGTCTTCTGCTTTTGAATTTTTGCCAAGAAAAGCCTTTGGCAGTTTGCCTAATTAGACCAAGGTTGGTGATAAGACTGAAGAATTGTGTTATGAAGAATTTGTTTTGATTTAGTTTGGACTACACTGAGAATGAGTTAATTCTCAGCTGTTCTAATAAACTCTGCTTTTTGAACTGAATGTGTCTACTACTACCTACTTGGGCCTGGGTCACAACACTTCTATAGAGATGTTTGTTATGGCTAAATCTGCTTCACTCTTGCAATCCCCCCTCCCAACTTCCCACGATAGGATTGTGGCAGGCCTGGAGCCTGAAGGCCCAAAGGTAATATGGCTTCCAGGCATGACAAATAATTTGATTAGACCTTTCACATCAAGGAGAATGGACAAATAGCTATTATGGGAAGATTTGCTTTAGAATGATATTCTCAATCGTGGCAACCTTAAGATGCATGGATTTCAGCTTCCAGAATTCTTCAGCCAACATGGGAATTCTGGGAGTTAAAAGTTCACACATTGTATAGCAACCAAGATTGAGAAATACTGCTTTAGAGATTAAGGATTCTTTACTGCCAGAGAAGACACCTCTAGTCTTGGTGATTAATCATCCACGTTAGATTTTTAGCAGCAGGATCAACTAAACACAAATCCACAAGATTCTGAGATCTTATGGGGAAATAAAACATTTATTCCCAATTCTCTGTTTTTGCCCTATTTGAAGGCATTGCAAGTGTGCGTGACCAATGAATGATTCCAGTGTTATCTATATATTGAGTACCAGAGGATGCTTGACTGCTCAACATTGAAAACATGTTTAATCCTAGTTTTCTGCAGGGTAAAGATTACAGAATCACCATGTTTGATTGGCTGGGATTGGTTGGTTCCTTCTTGGTGATATATTTTGTTTAGTTGAAGAAGATTGCTGAAAGTTGTTTTTTTTTTAAGGCTCAGTGAATTTTGAAGGTAGTAATACCTTTTTGCCAAAGTGAAATTTTGTATGTTTACTAAAATATTGTTTCCATGGATTAATTTACCTTTTCTTTTTTCACTGGAGATTAGTTTCTGGGAGTCTGGCTGATTATATTACTATATCAGGTTTCATCATTATAGATTTATCCTGCACCATTTTCTGTAATGTTCTGAATTTTTGTTTCCAGTAATCTTTGCACTTGGTTGAAACGTGATGACAATTTGTGATTTATGCCAAAGGTTGGAATGGGGGGAGCAGACTGAGGTCCCAAACTCATATGCAGCTCCTAAAAAACTTGGACAAGGGTCCCAGAGCCTCCTCTAAACCTTGTAATATTTATACTGGGCCCAATGTGGAAAACAATTAAGCATAATGGAATGCTCATATTAAATGCATTTAATACCGTAGTGGCCAAAATTGTGGAAACCTTTTGGGAAAAGTGTATTTTCTAAAATTAGCTAATAACATCACTTTTTTTTGGAGTAGTACCATAAAATTATATATCAATGGAAAGATAATTTAATCAAGAATGTAATGCAATCACTTTTATGAAGGATTTGCTATTAGAATAGCAGTTACAGTATAAGGAAGAAAAGTGAAACATCTAGAAAAAACGAGATATTCAAAAATTATCACCATGTCAGTTGATACTTAATGGGGTAACCTTTAGCATGAATTATGGAATCTTCCCATGGAGTGAACCAAGTCTTTTAGTTCTGCAGCTGTTATAAAGTGAAACCAAGATTGAATGATTGCTTCTATTAACTGGGTTTTGTTGCTGGGTCGCTTCTGACTAACACATTTCTTTAGTGGCTCCATAGATTTTTCATTGGGTTAAGATCATTCCAGCAGTGGAATATGATTATCTTGAAACTCCAAAAAAAAAAAAAAAAAGAAAGAAAGAAAAAAAAATGGTGTTGTTAGCCATCAAATCTCAAAAATACACTTTTCCCAAAAGGTTTCCACAATTTTGGCCACTACTGTATGTCAATTTAACCTGTATTATAAATTAAATCAGGCTTTGATTTGGGGACAGTTTCCATTCTCTTGCCAGCCCCCCCCTTTTTTGGGGGGTCTTGATTCTGCCTACCTTTTCAAACAGAACATATATTTAAATATAGATGTATCAGAATGGTATTTGCAGCCCACCTTCCTTCGGACTCTCAAAGAAAGAGAGAGAGATTTGGATGTTACATTATATCATGTCCCCATGTACTTGTACCCCCGTTTTTTTGGAGGGCAGGATCATCTATTTTTAGACTGTGTATATATGGAGTGTTTATTTGTCAACAGGATGTAAGGTATGAGTGATCTCATTCTGTAATGGGACTCATCAGATGTGTGTAGGTAAAGGTAAAGGTTCCCCTCACACACATGTGCTAGTCGTTCCCAACACTAGGGGGCAGTGCTTATCTCCGTTTTGAAGCCGAAGAGCTAGCGCTGTCCGAAGACGTCTCCGTGGTCATGTGGCCGGCATGACTCAACGCCAAAGGCGTACGGAACGCTGCTACCTTCCCACCAAAGATGGTCCCTATTTTTCTACTTGCAATTCTTATGTGCTTTTGAACTGCTAGGTTGGCAGAAGCTGGGATAAGTAACGGGAGCTTACTCCGTTACGTGGCACTAGGGATTCGAGCCGCTGAACTGCCGACCTTTCGATTGACAAGCTCAGCGTCTTAGCCACTGAGCAACCTCTTATTTGCAGGGTTCATCTGAGGTTCCTTGTAGAGGGTTTGAATCCCACAGAAAAGATCTGGTTATATACGTCTGAGGAGTTCCAATATGGGATGAAATACAGGTGATGTATTTTCTCCTGATAGCAACAGCAATAGCACTTTGACTTATATACCGCTTCACAGTGTTTTGCAGCCCTCACTAAGCAGTGTACAGAGTCAGCATGTTGCCTCCAACAATGTGGGTCCTCATTTTACTGACCTTGGAAGGATGGAAGGGTGAGTCAACCTCAAGCCGATAAGGATTGAACCCCTGGCAGTTAGAAGAATTAGCCTTCAATGCTGCATTCTAACCACTGTGCCACCACTGATGCTCTCTATAGGGAGAAATGGCAAATTTCTCCATATAGAAGAGCAAAGGAAGTGATGCTATTTACAGGATATTTACAGGATGCAGCAAACCTGTAACTTAGCTATCCTTGTATGGCCACCCAAGTCCAAATCTCATTCTCCACTAACATTGTATCCTTCCTTTCATTGCCTGCTGTCTTTCTGATAGGAAACTGCTTTTCTCTTCAGTGGTTTCCCTTGATATAGCCAGCGTAATACCAGAAGTATTTTGACTTTGGTGAGTCTTTCATTAAGCATTTCTGGGAGGGAAAAGCCTTGTTAACTTGTTCAGGAAAGGATTTTCATAGTAACTCTTTTGGGAATTGGAAGAGATTTGCTACACAGCAGCTTTCTGGCAATCGGCACGGTGAGAAGCCATTTTCCATCCTCTGGACAGGAATCACATTAGAATTACAATTTGATTAAAGAATTGCATTCTTTTAGTCTTTCTGGGTTTTTCTCCCCCCTAATTGACTTGGGCTTTGATTGAATGTCCTAGTTACGATAATTTCCTTATTTTCAGAGCTGTCTTTTTTTTGATCTCCTCCAAGAAACAATGTGATTAACTAAGTATTGCCATTTGATTTGCACTTCTGATTTTCCTTCCTTCCTTCCTTCCTTCCTTCCTTCTTTCCCTCCCTCCCTCCTTCCTTCCTTCCTTCCTTCTTCCCTCCCTCCCTCTTTCCTCCCTTCTTTCTCTCCCTCCCTCCTTCCTTCTTTCCCTCACTCCCTCCTTCCTTCTTTCCCTCACTCCCTTTTTCCTTTCTTCCTTCCTTCCTTCTTTCCCTCCCTCCCTTTTTCCTTTCTTCCTTCCTTCCTTCTTTCCCTCCCTTCCTTTCTTTTTTCCCTCCCTCTCTCCTTCCTTTTTTCCCTCCCTCCCTCCTTCCTTCTTTCCCTCTCTCCCTCCTTCCTTCTTTTCCTTCCTTCTTTCCCTCCCTCCCTCCCTCCTTTTTTTCCTTCCCTCCCTTCTCCCTTCCTCTGCAAATGATTCCCCTGATAAAACACAGCAATAGTTGAAGAATTAATGACTTTTTATGCTGGGGGAAGGTGTGTAAAACCTGAGATAAACAAAAGGGTTTGGGGAGATGCATTCCTTAATTTATTATGAAGGATGAGTAAATAGCAGATGTCCTTCCTTAGCACTTTTTCAGCAGAGCTTTATACAAGCAGGACCGACTTCCTCCCAGCCCAGTTGAGTTTGACTGTACACCAGGTTTATGACATTTCCCTCTGCCCACCCCGCAGCAAAGCGGAGTAGCTATCTCAAGGAATCAAAAGAGTTGCTGTTGCTGCAATGGTTATCATTATTCCTTGTAATTCAGTTTCTGAGGCTTTCCCCAAGTTTGCACATTGTGCTGAACCATGATTTGCTTAATCACCGTGAACTGGTTGAATCACAATTGGTTTGGGTTATACAACGTGCGAAAACTTAATTCGTGGCTTAGAAGGAAGCCCTGTTGGCAATTTGCCCTCTACAGCAAGCTAAAAACCAATCAAATCGCATTATGATTTAGTCTGAAATGTGAATGAGGTCTGTTTCTTTCTTTTCTGGAGAATTTAGGAGGAAATCATTCGTTTCCATTGAACTATCCAGAGAGCAAGCTAAACATGCTAGGGACCATATCTGTAGCATCCGTAAAAACAACAACACAATGTGTGCTAAATTTCTACGAAGATTCTCAATCATCCAGGTCATGGATTTCCCCTAACCCTACACCCCCCACATGAGATATATGGACAATACTATATAAGGTAAAGGTTCCTCTTGCACATATGTGCTAGTCGTTCCTGACTCTAGGGGGCAGTGCTCATCTCCGTTTCCAAGCCGAACAGCCAGCGCTGTCCAAAGACGTCTCCGTAGTCATGTGGCTGGCTGGCATGACTAAATGCCAAAGATGCACGGAACGCTGTTACTTCCCACCAAAGGTGGTCCCTATTGTCCTACTTGCATTTTTTACGTGCTTTCGTTGGCAGAAGCTGGGACAAGTCACGGGAGCTCACCCCATTATGCGGCACTAGGGATTCGAACCGCTGAACTGCCGACCTTTCGATCGACAAGCTCACAATCTTATCCACTGAGCCACCACGTCCCGCAATACTGATACAGTATCCAAGGAACCTAACCATCTAATTGATTCTGGTGTGGCTGCAGTGAGATCATCTCAGGCACCCTGAAATTCCCTGAGGAGACATTCTCGAATGATATGTGTTGTAGTTTTTTCTGGTGTACAACCGCAGTCATATTGCGGGCTCTCAGCCATTCCTCCCTTAAAGAACTTTGCCTTAGTTCTGGCATGGCCTGTCCTGATTCTATTCAGGTGGCTCCAGGAGTGAAATGCTCCCGGTTCAGTTCGGATCACCTGATCTGGTAGCGATGGCAGCGGGTGGTTCGGAGAACTGGTAGTAAAAATCCCTGCCCCCCCGCCCATGCCCAGCTGAGTCACGCAATCATCAGAGTTTTTTTTTTACTTTTAAAAGCATTTTTTCTTTGGCTGAAAAAATGCTTTTAAAAGTTAAAAAAAAGCCTCTGATGATCTCGCGGCTCAGCTGGGATCATTAGAGCCTTTTAAAAGTGTTTTTTCTACAACCTCTTTGGCCAAAGAGGTTGTAAAAATGCTTTTAATAGGTTCTGATGATCAGGCAACTCAGCTGGGATTGGCAGAACCTTTTAAAAGCATTTTTTCTACAACCTCTTCAGTTCGAGTCTCACTGGCTCAAGGTTGACTCAGCCCTCTATCCTTACGAGGTTGGTAAAATGAGGACTTAGACTGTTGCGGGAAATACGCTGACTCTGTAAACCATTTAGATAAGAGCGCAGGAATGTTGGTAGACCTCCCCAGAGGCTTTGTTTTAATTAAGCAGAGCTTCGAAGGGTCGATGGGTCCCATAAATATTTCTGCCATCTCCGACTTCAGTGCGTGTCTGCAAAAGCAGGAAAAGAAGAAGGTGTCCATCTCTGCTAATTGTCTTATCTTTATGGATCTCTTTAAGCAGACGGAATGAGTGCAAGCGGACGATTATTGGATTGCAAGTATTTTTGATTTCCTGACTTCTACTTTCTAAAAAAGAGAATTTTTTTTTTCCTTTGTTCTAATTGACTCTAAGATGGCGCCTGAACGGGAGTGAAAATGACGAATGGAATTTTAAACAGTCTGTGCAACTAAGAAGATAAGAAATGTTATGTGTGGATTTTAATGAAGTGAACTGAGCTCTCCTATATTTAAAGGGGAGAAGAGAAGTTTCTAGACTTATATTTTGTGAATTTTAAAACGGAAATGGCTACTAAACCACCTAAGACTGGGGGCAGAAGGGGTTCTGAACCAGCTTTAGAAGATCTGATTAAAGAGCAAGGGAAAGTGTCTGAAGAAAGGTTTAAGGAGATTATGGATAATAATGAGAAAATAAGAGAAGAAATAAAAGAGAATAAAAAAATAAGAGAAGATATCTTAATGGCTTTTCAAGGTTTGGCAAAAAGACTGGAGGTGGTGGAGGAGGAGGTGCAAGAAATTGTTCAGTCAAATCAACAAATAGAAAATAGAATGGGGGGAATGCAAATCAAATTGGATAAAAATGAAGATCAAGTGGTGGTGATGCAGTATAGAATGATGGAAGGAGCTCTGAGAATTAGAGGTTTGAATGAAGACAAAGGGGAAGATTTTAAAAAAATTTTTATCAGAAGCTCTGGCTGAATTTATTGAACTTGATCCACAAGAGGTTGCTTATCAAATTGACAAAATTTATAGAGTTAATTCTTGGATTGCTAGGCAAAAGAAACTTCCTAGAGACATTGTGGTTTATTTTTTGAAAAGAACAGTGAGGAATCAAATTTTGCAAGTTGCTTTTCAGAAAAACTTGAAAATAGGGCAACAGGAGTTGAAGGTTTTGAAAGAGATCCTCCCAAGATGTTAAGGGATAGAAAGGACTTTACATTTTTACACAAGAACTTAAGAAATACCAGATTCAATTTAGATGGGAGGTTCCAGTTGGCTTGACAGTGTATTATCAGGAAGAAGATATCGATTGACACAGTGCTTAAGGCCAAAGATTTTCTTTCTACAGTGCTGAAATTTGAAATAGAAATAATAGAAAAAGAATTCAAGAGACTCAAATGGGTGTGGAAGCTGAGGTGATTCCAGTGATGTTACCATCAGAGGAACAACCACAAGAACAAAGACTGACGAGGGAGCCCTTAAGCGTAAAGAAAAGGAGCAACAAACTCAAAGTAAAGTTCAGGACTCTGCTACAGAAGCGTGGAGGAGCACGTCAAGATACGGGAGGACGATCTTCAGTTGATTGCCCAAAGGCTTCAGCAGCCCAGTAATGGCAAATAAAATCTTGACTTGGAATGTCAATGGTTTGAACTCAGCTCAGAAGAGAAGAAAAATATTTCATTATTTGAAACAATTTAAAATGATGTTATTTGCTTACAAGAAACGATATTAAATTATCAGATCAAAAGTACCTAATAAACTCAAAGTTAGGTAAACATTTTGTTGCTTCAGCTTTGGAGAAAAACATGGCATAGTGGTTTATTTGAGAAAAGATATACCAGCCAAGTTAATAGAGGCAGATATTTATGGAAGATATATTGCTATTGAACTTACAATAGAAACAAAAGGACTCTCTTGCTTGGTATATATGCACCCAATCAGCAACAAGAAAATTTTATAGAATGTTATATGATAAGTTGATCTATGGGATTATAAATCGTATTATATTGGGAGATTGGAATGGAGTAATAGATACACGAAAGGACAAGAGAACTTCTTCCAAGAAGATACCTGCACATGCAAAGCTGCCTAAATCCTTTTTGATATGATAGAAGATTTTGAGTTAAGAGATGTATGGAGACTGGAATTTGGAGGAAAGAGACTATACTTTTTCTCTGATAGGCATCAATCCTTCTCACGTATTGATTTTATTTTAATTTCTAATGATTTGCTTTTTAGGGTGAAGAAAACTAAGATATTTCCAAGATGTTTGTCTGATCATAGTCCTGTTTGGATGGAATTGCAATATGGAAAAGAGGGTAGAAGAACTTGGAGATTAAATGAAAATTTGTTTAGATATCAGGATAATGTAAATCAATGTAAAAAGCAGATGAAAGAATTTTTTGATTATAATTTGAATAATGAAACATCGATAGAAATGGTTTGGGACTGCAGTAAAGCTTTTATGAGAGGTGTATTAATATATCTTAATAATAGACAGAGAAATAAGCAACAAAGACAGCGAGGTATTTAGAAGAGGAAATTTATAAGAAACAACAATTATTAATACATAACCACATGATCAAAAACTTAAAGATGCAATAAAGTTACTACAGAATCAATTTAATATGATAATGGCTGATCAGGTGGCAACAAATATACAATATGCCAAACATAATACTTTTGTAACGCAAATAGACCTGGTAGGTGGTTAGCATACACTTTAAGGAAAAGACAAAACAACGTACTATAGAAAAATAGAATACAAAGGTAAAGAGAGATATCAACAGGATAAAATTAAAAAGCTTTTTAGAATATTATACAAATTTATATCTTAAAGATAATATATTGAATAGGATATTGATAAGTATTTGAAGGAATATAAGGTTAAAAATTTAACTTTAGAACAAACGGATGAATTGAATCGCCTATAACCTCGGAAGAAATTATTTTGGTAATTAAACAATTAAAATGGGGAAAACTCCTGGTACGGATGGGCTTACAGTTAGTTATTATAGGAATTTACAGGATGAGATGTTAGGTCCACTTAAGGAATTATTTAATCAGATACAACTAGGAGGGGAATTCTCATGGAGAACCTCTTTATTTCATTGATACCAAAAGAGGAACAGGATTGTTCTAAACCTGGGAATTATAGGCCAATCTCACTTTTAAATAATGATTATAAGATTTTGTTAAAATAATAGCTAATAGATTAATGTTGATTCTGCAGCTAAGAATTCATAATGATCAATCTGGATTTATAAAAGGGAGACAGATGAGGAATAATGTTAGGCAGATTGTTAATTTACTGGAGTACTTAGAAAAGAAAAATTTTATTCCAGCAGCATTTATTTTTCTCGATGCAGAGAAAGCTTTTGATCGATTGCATTGGGATTTTTTATTTAAATTAATAGAAAAGATGCAATTTGGAGATGGTTTTTTAAGAATAATTAGGGCAATTTATGGAGAGCAAACAGCACAGATTATAATCAATGGTAGCTTAACAGAACCTTTTAAGATTGCGAAAGGAACAAGACAGGGATGTCCTTTATCACCATTATTGTTTATTTTAACTCTAGAACCATTATTGGATAAAATACGAGAAGTAAAGGAGATAGAGGATATTAGAGTTAGACAGTATGAATATAAGTTAAGAGCTTTTGCAGATGATTTGGTGATTACTTTAACAAACCCTATAAATTCTAGTAAATCTTTGTTGGAAATAATTGATCAATATGGGAATGTCTCAGGGTTTAAGGTAAATCAGAAAAGACAAAAGTGATAATAAAAATATGGCCAGACAACAGAAAGAAAAACTAGAGGAAGTAACAGGATTTGAAATTGTAAAGAAGGTTAAGTATTTAGGGTTTATATTACGTCATCAAATGTGAAATTGTATAAGAATAACTATGAGGTTTTATGGCAAAAGTTCAGAAGGAGTTGATTGTTTGGAAAAATTGCAATTATCTTTGCTGGGAGAATTGCTGCTATTAAAATGAATGTTTTACCTAGATTTTTATTCCTCTTTCAGATGATACCAATAATTAAGAAAGATAAGAATCTTGAGGAATGGCAGAAGGAATTAACAAATTTATATGGGAAGGTAAAAAGCTAGGGTTAAAATGAAAATAATTCAAGATTCTCGGAAAGGGAGGTTTAAAATGCCTAATTTTAAATTATATTATGAAGCAGCTGCTCTCTCTGCAATAAGTGATTGGTTTAATTTAACAGAGGACAGAATTTTGAATATAGAAGGTTATGATTTGGTATATGGATGGCATGCATATTTAATTTATGACAAAAAGTGGATAAGGCCTTTAAAAATCATGTGCTAAGAAATGCCCTTCATGTGTTTGGAAAAATACTCTTATAAACTAAATTATAAGGTTCCTATATGGGCATGTCCTAGACATACAGTAGAAAATATAAACATAGAACAGAATCAGGAAATGATTACATATAAAGATCTCTTGTATACTGAAAGAGGTAATTTGCAGTTAAAATCTCTGCAAGTATTAAGAGAGGAAGGGAAAAATTATACTTGGTTTCAATATGAGCAATTACATGCTAGATGGAAGGGAGATCAAAAAATTGGTATAGAGCAGAACGAGGGAAATTTGGTAAAGCAAATTAGAAATCAGTCTCAGGAGCATATAAAGAGATTGTATAATGTGTTACTTGAAATAGATTCTGAAAGGGACTTGGTAAAGGACTGTATGATAAAGTGGGCACAAAATTTTCAGGAGCCAATATTATTGGAAACGTGGGGAAAAATTTGGGTTAGAAATGTTAAATTCACGCAGGCACAGAATCTGAGGGAAAATTTTTATAAAATGTTTTATAGATGGCATCTAGATCCTAAAAAATTATCGTGTATGTATCCAGAAATGCAAGCAAAATGTTGGAGATGTAATTGTGATGACGCTACATATTTTCACATTTGGTGGACTTGTAAGGACATAAAGGCCTTTTGGATAAAAATTTGGTGGATTTTACAAAATGTTCTGAAAAGAAGATAAAGTTCCTGCCGCAATTTTTCTTGTTGGGAATTATTACGGATTGTACAGTAATTGAGACTAAATTGATTTTAAATCTAATAACTGCAGCAAGATTACTAATAGGACAATATTGGAAGAAAAAAGAAGTACCAACAATACAAGAATGGATATTGAAAGTTGCCAATTTGGCTGAGATGGCGAAGATATCAGCCTTTTTGAAAGACAATACGCAAGAAAGATACTTAAAGGAATGGAAAAAATGGATTGACTATATTCAACGAGATATCAGACTAAGAGTTATCAGACTGTTTTGAATGATTATGATGTATTATTTTGATTGCTTTTGGGGAAGTTAGGAATTGATGATTGTAGGGTATAATTAAGTTGGGACGAAAACTTTTTAGCATATGTTTGTTTATTTTAACTATACCTTGTGCTCGTTCCGGGAAGTCGGGGGGGGGGAGGGGGGTTGCGAAGGGAGGGGGGAGGAGGGGGGGAAAGGGGAAAAAAAAATTTTGTAAAACTTTTTGAATAAAAAAAACCATTTAGAGAGGGCAGTAAAGCACCACGAAGCGATATATAAGTCTTAAGTGCTCAGTGCTAATTCCGCCATGTAAAAATGTATATGCGATGACTGCAATCACGCTCATGATTGCAACTTAAATTGGAATAAAATAAAAACAAAGGTTGGATAGAGAATAAATCTCAGCGGATGCCAAGCATTTTCTCAACATTCTGGTCTTTTAAGGTCTCTCAGATGTTACAGTCCAAAATCATTAGTTGGATTCTTGGATGGCTTTTCTAAAGAAAATTTAAGACTCACTGGAGCCCAATCGAACATTATTTTGCTCTCCCACTCTTGCATGGAGGTATAGAGTTATTGATTCGCTGGATATTTTTGATGACAGGATGATACATAGAGTGTGTGTGATTCAGAGTGTTTGCAGTCTATCCAAAAAGCCTTGAGGGAATCAGAGGGAAGCTGCAGCCAAGCTGAAATATTTATCTGAAATTGGATGGAATAGCCAACATTTGGTGATCTTACGTCATTTAGAAAGGTATCCAAATCTGGGGCCTGATTCAGATGGCAGGAAAATAAGAAATGGTCGGTCCATCTGCTGCAATACTATCAATGCTTCCAGGCCTCAGGCAGAGCCGTTTCTGGTCACCTGCTATGCTATCTAATTCTTTCAATCCCTGGCAGTTACAGTTTAATCAAGGGTATCAGCTTTCAGTGTATATTGGAATACTTTGCTATGTTCTAGAGCTATATTTCCAATTTCAGTCACTTTAAGATGGGCGGATTTCAATTCCTAGAATTCTAGCTAGAAAATTCTGGGAGTTGAAGTCCACACATTTAACAGAATAACAGAGTTGTAAGGGGACCTTGGAGGTCTTCTGGTCCAACCCCCTGCTTAGGCAGGAAACCCTACACCACTTCAGACAAATGGTTATCCAATCTCTTCTTGAAAACCTTCAGTGCTGGAGTACCCACAATTTCTGGAGGCAATTTATTCCACTGATTAATTGTTCTCACGGTCGAGAAATTTCTCCTTAGTTCTAGGTTGGTTCTGTCCTTGATTCATTTCCATCCATTGCTTCTTTTAAAGTTGCTTGGGTTGAGAAACAGTGTACTAGAGCATATTTAGGAGAGGAGAGGAGAGGAGAGGAGAGGAGAGAGTAGGCTGGGAATGGGGATTTTACAGTCTCCTTCCCCTGGAGTAGGATGGGAATGGAGATTTTACAGTCTCCTTCCCCTGGAGTGGGGTTGGAATGGAGATTTTACAGTCTCCTTCCCCTGGAGTAGGGTGGGAATGGAGATTTTAGTATCCTTCCTTTGGAGTGGGATGGGAATGGAGATTTTACAGTAACCTTCCCCTGGGGCAGGGTGGGAATGGAGATTTTACAGTATCCTTCCTCTGGAGTAGGGTGGGAATGGAGATTTTACAGTCTCCTTCCTCTGGAGTCAGGTGGGAATGGTGATTTTACAGTCTCCTTCCCCTGGAGTAGGGTGGGAATGGAGATTTTACAGTCTCCTTCCCCTGGAGTAGGGTGGGAATGGATATTTTACAGTCTCCTTCCTCTGGAGTAGAATGGGAATGGAGATTTTACAGTCTCCTTCCCCTGGAGTAGGGTGGGAATGGAAATTTTACAGTATCCTTCATCTGGAGTAGGGTGGGAATGGAGATTTTACAGTCTCCTTCCCCTGGAGTAGGGTGGGAATGGAAATTTTACAGTATCCTTCATCTGGAGTAGGGTGGGAATGGAGATTTTATAGTCTCCTTCCTCTGGAGTCGGGTGGGAATGGAGATTTTACAATATCCTTCCCCTGGAGTGGGGTGGGAATGGAGATTTTACAGTCTCCTTCCCCTGCCACGCCCACCAAGCCACACCCACTGTGCCATGCCACGCCCATCGAGCCACACCCACAGAATTGATAGTAAAATGTTTTGAATCCCACCACTGCTCTCGTGGTTGGTACAGCTTGTCTGAGCTATCTCTGAGGGATGACAGAGCACCCCCCCCCGCTCCGGGAGACTGAATATATAATCTTTGAATAATAATTTTCAAAAGTATGCAAGCATTTTATAGATTTGGGGCTGGCGGCCACTGTCTTTCAGGCTACCCATTTTGGATTTCCCAGGCATCGTTCCTTTGGATTGTATCCTCTAACAGAAGACATGTTAAAAAAAAATACATAAAAGCCCATCAGGTACAAGCTGAGCTCTTTTAATTTAGCAGCTTTGACCTATATTTATATAAGAAAGGTGGGATTGCTAGTGTTAAGCGACACACACACAAGCACACGCAGAGAAAGAATTCTCCCCTTAGCTCTATTTGGAAAGATAGTGGAGAAGAGAAAGCCTGTTCTTTGTTGCTGATGTCAGTTAAAGCTGTCCTTAAATTGCACTGAGCCTGGTGAACGGTCTGGAACAAAAGAAGTGAAGTATTGATCTGCCTGTTAATGGACTCCTTTCTTAGCCAGGGATGGCAGCAGCTAGTGCTTCCCCCAACCCCCCCAAAAAATCTCTTTTTACCAGCATGGAGTCAGCTTTGTTTGCCAGATTAACTCCTTTCGTTTTCATGGCAAGCAAACGCAAGGGATGCTCCCCACCCCAAATAGGGACCATGTGGACCAGGGGATTTTTTTAATTTTTAATTTAATTTTATTTGCATTTATATCCCGCCCTTCTCCAAAGACTCAGGGCGGCTTACACTATGTCAGGCAATAGTCTTCATCCATTTTGTATACTATATACAAAGTCAATTTATTGCCCCCCAACAATCTGGGTCCTCATTTTACCTACCTTATAAAGGATGGAAGGCTGAGTCAACCTTGGGCCTGGTGGGACTTGAACCTACATGGATGCTGCTTCAGATACAGACCATATGGACCAGGGGATGCTTTTTCCCCGATATGGACCAGAAATGCTGCTTCAGATATGGACCATATGGACTAGAAATCCTTCTTCAGAGATGGACCATAATGGATCGGGGATGTTTTTTCAGATATAGACCATATGGACCAGAAATGCTTCTTCAGATACGGACCATATGGACCAGAAATCCTTCTTCAGAAATGGACCATATGGACCAGGAGATGCTTCTTCAGATACTAACCATAGGGACTATATTAGAAGTGAGAGGAAAAAATTTGCCAACATTGTTTTAATATTTAGGCAGGGGTCATTGGAGTATGACACAGAAGAACAACAAGTGCTTTTCCTGTAGTAATATATTCTGTTTTTGAGGTGAGAAAATGTACCAAAAAATACAGTATAGGAAACATTGATTTGTCGAGAGGAATCAGCTTCCATAGGAAACTCCTCCTCCTCCTCCTCCTCCTCCTCCTCCTCGGAACTGTGCAGATGGAAAACTTCAACAGCTCGTTTTCCACCCGATGGCCCCAATCCAAATCCCTGCCCCCTCACTCTGCAGCTGTCAATCCAGCCTTGACATTTCTATGATTGAGCTACTTTTGTTCTCAATTTTGCAGCTGAGAGAAGCATTTCAGATATTCAAGAATAGCGCAAAGTACAGCTCGGTTTTACCAATTTAGACAACAAGAGGAAATTGCGGTCCGTTTTAGGTTTAAAGCATTAGCACAAAAGGACTGAAGGCATCTATGTGCACGTGAGACAGACAAGTTTCAAAATCTAATCATGTGGTCTCCTGCTGCATGCCAAACGAAGTGAGCAAAATCTTCGGGTTTTACTCACAATTTCTTCATTCCACTCAAGTGATAAAGTCTAGGACAAAGCTGGATAATGTAAGTTGCTTTGATTACAGCAGTCAAAGAAGCTCTAAAGCAGAAGGTCCCATAGGATCTATGAACCAAGCCAGAATTATATCTGAGTGTAAGTCCTATACCCTTTGCTCCTTATCGCTCCTGTCCTTATTTAATAGATACTTCTTTTCCCCTGTTCACTTCTCGATATTGTATGTCGAAGGCGCAATATTCTTTCTCATCATAGGATCTTTGATTCTGACAGCTTTAACCTTCATAGAAGGGGTAAAGCTGAGGAAAGGTGTCGTGTCCCACTCCTCCACTGACGATCAGGTCAGGGAAATCCAAATCAGGCGTGCCTCTGCAGCTCTGCCAAAGTCCTAGCAAAGTTCTCAAGGCAGGCAGGAGATCAGAAAGTGACTTCAGCAAGATATGTTAGACTTTGCCTGACTCAGAGAATGCCAGAAAGCAGATCCTTTATATAGGCCATGGGGTGTGGCTCCATGACTCAGCACTTATCCAGGCTTGCCCCTCCCTTCCTTCTGTCGCCGCCGCCTATCAATTCTTCTGAAGCGAGGGTCACTCCAGTCTGCAGCTGTTGGCAATTGACCTTCCTCAGGCTCACATGCTGTGGGGGAGGGGGAGGGGTCTAGTTGCTCCGTTTGCCTGGGCATGGAGCCAGAGCTGGGGGCTGGAGGTACTTCTTCCTCCTCAGCCTGTCTGGGCATGGAGCCAGGGCTGGGGCCGGGAGGCATACTAGGACATTCCTCAGCGTTCGGAAGCAGATAAGAAGGCCCCGGCTGCGGTGAAAGCGGGCGAGACACAACAAAAGGGTGTACCACATTCCCCAAACAAAGTTGAATGTTGTTGACTTCCATTTGCTTCCCCCCCCTTTTTTTTATCAAAAAAGTCTTCTTAACACAGTGTTTCTCAACCTTGGCAAGTTTTAGGGGGGTGGACTTCAGCTCCCTGAATTCACCCACCGATCTTACACTTGCCAAGGTTGAAAAAACGCGTAGAAAAGGTAAGCAAAAATTAATGCTAGTCTCAAAACATTCTGTGGCAGCACCGGCCCTATGGAACGAGCTACCTCTGGGGTTATGCCAACTCCCCAACCTCCAGGCCTTCAAACATGAACTGAAGACCTTATTATTCCACCGATCGGGACTAGCCTAAGAAATATTTTAGTGAAATTTTAAATGGGTTTTAAATCGGTCTTTGACCGTTTTAGTGATTTGGCCATTAAATATCTGGTTTTAATAGTTTTAAAATATTGTTATTTATTAGATTTATATTTGTATTGGTGTGTGTATTTTAATATGGCTGTAAACCGCCCTGAGTCCTTCGGGAGATGGTGCGGTATAGAAATGAAATTATAAATAAATAAATAAAAAATTACATTATGGATAGATAAGATTCCATTAGGGCAGGGGTCTGCAAACTTGGCTTCTTTAAGACTTGTGGACTTCAACTCTGGGAGTTGAAGTTCACAAGTCTTAAAGGAGCCAAGTTTGTAGACCCCTGCGTTAGGATGTTGAAATGTGATCTCCTAATTAAGGGAAGATTGTCTGCAGACTTGGTATTATTAGAACAGGTTTGTTTCATGAATCTTAGCTTAGCTTACTTTAGGAGACCAATAAAAAAAAAGATTCTGTGTAGAATCTGTGCAGAAGATGACTTAGTGTCTCATGGGAAACCGGAGGTATTTCATTGTCTTGATATAGGTA
Source organism: Ahaetulla prasina (assembly GCF_028640845.1). Classification (NCBI taxonomy): domain Eukaryota; kingdom Metazoa; phylum Chordata; class Lepidosauria; order Squamata; family Colubridae; genus Ahaetulla; species Ahaetulla prasina. The sequence continues at coordinate 18,942,128 of NC_080548.1, forward strand.
AGTACCGAATGATATTTCTACCTGACCCTGTCCCCCCATCAAAGTAATTAATACCCTATCCAATTATTTTATTACCTAAGACAATCTTCTGTCCTTTTTCTGACAATCAAGAAAAAATGATGAAGTAAATAACTGAAAAATACTGCCTTTTAAGGACATCAAGAATTAGTTGCCTGAAGTGGGTAACTTAAGTTAAGCTAATTTTCATTGTCAATAATTTTTTTTTCTGTGAACACACGTGGCACATATTAAAAAAATGAAATTCTAATCGTCACTCTCAAAAGAAAACAAATATATACCCACAGAAAAGCCTCTTTCCATGGAACCAGTCCCTGGTGCCCAAAAGGTTGGGAGCTGCTGTTCTAAACCACACAGTAATACAATATGACAGGATGTTTTCAATCGTCCCTCTATAGCAGAGGTGAGGAACTAAGTCCTCTCCTCTCCTCTCCTCTCCTCTCCTCTCCTCTCCTCTCCTCTCCCCCTTCCCTTCCTTCCCTCTCCTCTCCTCTCCTCTCCTCTCCTCTCCCCACTTCCTCCCCTCTCCTTTCCCCCTTCCTCCCTCCTCCCTCCTCCTCCCTTCCTCCTCCCTCCTCCTCCTCCTCCTCCTCTCCTCTCCTCTCTCTCCTTTCCTCTCCTCCTCCTTCCTTCCTTCCTGCTCCTCTCCTCTCTCCTCCCTTCCCTCTCCTCTCCTCTCCTCTCCTCCCTCCTCCCTCCCTCCCTCCTCTCTCCTCTCCCCACTCCCTCCCCTCCCCTCCCTTCCCCTCTCCTCTCCTCTCCTTGTATAAATGGGAAGATCAGTAGTAATTCTGCAAGGATACAGTACCAAAACTGGGAAATGTTACTTTATACCAATAGCCTGAATTACATGGCAAGCCCACCATACAAATAATCAGTTTTTAAACAAACTTTATAACTCTCTGAGATGATGTCCTGGCAGAGACTTTAATTAGCTTTCTGGCAAGTAAAAGTCCATTGGGGTGCAGCTCCCTCCATGAAGCCTTGTGTCGGCAGAGTGGGATGCGGTAGCTTTAATAGTGGCATGGAAGGTGAAATCACATGTAGAGTGAGAAAAACTGGAGCTACAGAAATTCCCAGCTATAAGGTAATTATGCTACACTGCAGGAGGCGTTGTTATTACCTCTCTATGATGGAAGATCACACACTGGGTGAAATTCTGAATTCTTTCCAATTCTTAAAGATGCCTTATAAAATTTATACTGGAGAAGACAGCCTCTCTGGAGCCTCTGGTACAAACCAATCAAGAAAAATGGTCTTTGTGGTTGCTAGGCAATTTTCAGGTGTTAATAACTTGAGTCCCAACTGTTGAAATGTCTGCTGGATGGATAATGAAACTTCTTGATGCTCTGGAGATCAATATTCTTTCTGCCTAATGAAAGATCACCTCAGTTCACAATTTCTTTTCTTATTCATTCAGTGAATTATATCTATTCTTCTTTTCTGTATATAAAATCCACAATATAATTTCCAGAGTAATCTATGAGGGCCCAATAACACATTTTTGCAATGTGGAGTATAGTTTAGCAATCTACCCAATCCCACTTTCCCCCATCTTTGTCTCTTACCATATGGTCACTCATGGACATGAACATCTTTGTCTTCAACGGATGGTTTGTGTTTTGGCAAGCTTCCTCCAAGACTGCTAGCATTCAATTCACCCTTTGTGAATGGGCCATGTTATCCTGACCCATGCAAGAACGTATTCTTATGGAATAAATGTGTGCTTTTAATGTACAGGATATGGAGATGCGGGCATTTGGCTGCTTAGCAAACTCCGTTGAGATGCTAAAGGATGAGACGATACTGTGGTCCAAGATTTTAAAACCAATGACAACAGCTTTAAGAAGGTTATGTGTCAAAGCTGAGCCTGCAATTCATCCTCAAAATCTTTGTAATATGTTGTTATTTGACTCAAAGAAGTTTCATTTGGTTTCACATAATGTCATGAAAATATTTTTTTAAAATTTTCTCATTCCTTAAAACAATACCTCCCACATCAAAGGATTATAGCAAAGTCCTTCCTTCCTTCCTTCCTTCCTTCCTTCCTTCCTTCCTTCCTTCCTTCCTTCCTTCCTTCCTTCCTTCCTTCCTTCCTTCCTTCTTCCTTCCTTCCTTCCTTCCTCCCTCCCTCCCTCCCTCCCTCAAGATAAAGGAGGAATGATCTGTGCACATGACATTTCACGTTCCATATGACTTTGCCATTATATGACATGTGTCAACCCCTTGTTCAAATTCAGTACGGGCTTAATATGAAGATCTTGAGCCACTTGTTTCTTAAAGTAGCTTCCCTCAATAATTTTCCCTATTAAAACTTTTATACAGCTTGTAAAATTTATTTTCCATTTCTCTCTCGGTTGTGCCTGTAAACCATCATCTCCTAAAACAAAAACAAAAACGAGGAGACAGATAAAAGTGGAAGCAATACTATACAAAATATATTAAGCTTATGCACATCAAAGCATTTTAAAAAGGCTGAAGCAATGCAGAATGGAATGCAGAGTTCCAGTTTTCTCCTCCCAGGTTTGTTACAGACATTCGTACCGGCCATTAAGGTTTGTTAGCTGAGTTTGCTTTTTCTCCTCTTTTCTGCTCGTCCCTTTCAAGCCATGTACTTTATAGTGTAGCATGGCCATCAGGGGCTGTCTCCCAACTTCAGTGGTATCTGAACTGCTTGCAGAGCCATCTCAAGTCGAGGTTGCAGATAAATACAATTTCAGTTATTATCTCTGAGAGCGCAACTTTATGAGCAATCTTTAGGTGTCCTTTGTGAGGCTAAAAGGCAGCGCATCAGATTTAATTAAGAGAAAACTTACCAGAGAAAAAAGAGTGTGTTTTATTTGAGCAGAATCTTGCACAGCTGTTCCAGGGTTTTGTGGGGTTTGTTTTTTTTTGGTCTTTCTTTCTCTGTTGATCCAAGTCATAATTAAGGAACCTCATCTCTGGAGCTTAAGATTTCATAATTTGAAAAGATTTCAACTTTTCTTTCCAATACTGCCAATTATTTTCTCCTTGTTTCTATTTGACTCGTCTTTACTCCCCCTCCCCATGTAGCCATTGTTTTGGATAGAGAAGTGACGGCCAATGAGCCCATCCCCCAAAACAAAGGAACGTGGCAGATGCCGATATAAAATGGTGGAAGCTCTCCAGTGGTAGGATCCTTTCAGTTTAACAACCGGTTCGGTGATCGCATGCTTCGTCGGAGCTACCGGTTTGCCCGAACCTGTCTGAGCCGGTAGAATCACACCCCTGAAGCTCTCCCATCCCAGCTGTGGTTTGCTTTTTATGGCGATCCTTACTCTTTGGATCTTATGTCTCTGAAAGGAATTTCTGCAGATTGTGTGGGAATTGCAGTGTGTTGTGATAAGGGAGCCGGCTTTTAGCTCTGTTGACACCCAGTAGAAGGCAGGGAAAAGAGTTGTGTGGGTGTATGTCAGATTACCACCCAGCCACCCAGTGAATAAACCGCTGCTTCCCCCACTCAGGCTGAGTCTGTTTGAAGAAGAATTCTGTAAAAAGAGAGGAAAACAAGAGAAAAAAACCCCAACGATCATATCCCTTTGTGTAAATTAAATGAATAAACACAATTAAAAATTAAAAGGTTGCTATCGGGAAACCGAGACTTGATTTAAATAAATGGGACCGTTCTTGTTAGTTACAGAATCCAAGACAATAAAGCAGAGACCATGGTGGGTTTTTTTTTTTTTTAAATCCCCGTTTGGGGTTTTTTTTTTTTTTGGTTCAATGCATTTATGGGTAGTCCTCAACTTATGACACAACGGAGTCCAAAATATGCTAAGCAAATATGCTAAGCAAGACAGGAGTTAAGTGAATTGAGCCCTATTTGATGACCTTTTTTTGTTTTTGCCACCGTTGCTAAGTGAATCACGGCAGTTGTTAAGGGAATTATGTGGTTGGTAAATGACTGCATTGACTTTGCTTGTTGGAAACAAATGGTGACCCAAGAATGCAACTGTTATAAACACCCATTTGCCAAGTGCCCGGATTTTGATCACATGACCATGAGGATGCTGCAACGGTTGTAAGTGTGCAAAATGGTCATAAGTTACTTTTTCACTTTTTTTTTTCATAACTTCAGTCACTAAATTTTTCATAATAACAGAGTTGGAAGGACCTTGGAGGTCTTCTAGTCCAACCCCCTGCCCAGGCAGGAAACCCTACACCACTTCAGACAAATGGTTATCCAACACCTTCTTAAAAACTTCCAGTGTTGGAGCATTTACAACTTCTGCAGGCAAGTTGTTCCACTGATTAATTGCTCTAACTGTCAGGAAATTTCTCCTTAGTTCTAAGTTGCTTCTCTCCTTGATTAGTTTCCACCCATGGCTTCTTGTCTTGCCCTCAGGTGCTTTGGAGAATAGTTTGATTCCCCCTTCTTTGTGTCAACCCCTGAGATATTGGAACACTGCTATCATGTCTCCCCTAGTCCTTCTCTTCACTAGACTAGCCATGCCCAGTTCCTGCAACCGTTCTTCATATGTTTTAGCCTCCAGTCCCCTAATCATCTTTGTTGCTCTTCTCTGCACTCTTTCTAGAGTCTCCACATCTTTTTTACATCATGGTGACCAAAACTGAATGCAGTATTCCAAGTGTGGCCTTACCAAGGCATTATAAAGTGGTATTTAACACTTCACGTGATCTTGATTCTATCCCTCTGTTTATGCAGCCCAGAACTGTGTTGGCTTTTTTAGCAGCAGCTGCACACTGCTGGCTCATATCTAAATGGTTGTCCACTAGGACTCCAAGATCCCTCTCACAGTTACTACTATTGAGCAAGGTACCACATATATGGTACTTGTGCGGGTAAATGAATGGTTGCAAGTCAAGGATTACCTGCAGGTATATACAACTTACAACAGTTTGTTCAAAAATACAACAGTGCAAAAAAAAGGTGATTTATGACAGTTTTTCACACTTACGACCGTTGCAGCATCCCCGTGGTCATGTGATCGACATTCAGATGCTTGGCAACGGACTCATATTTATGACGGTTGCAGTGTCCCAGGGTCTCCTTTTGTGACACGCCAATTCAATGGGGAGAGCCAGATTTACTTAAGAACGGTTTGACTCACTGAACAACTGCAGTGATTCACTTAATGACCACATCAAGAAAGGTCGTAACATGGGGTGAAACTTATTTAAGAAGCGTCTCACTTAACAGCAGAAATGTGGGGGTCAGTTGTGGTTGTAAGTCGAAGACTACCTGTATTTCTTTTCTCGAGCATAGGGCAATTGATGTCTCTTCTGGAAAATTGCCATTTCTAAGCAGAGCCACTGGGGAGCAATTTTAATTTCTGAGACAGATCGGCCCATCATATATAGGTTATGATGGGAAAGGTGTATCTTTGGGGAATTTCCTTTATCGTCCTGTGCACAGGATGCTGTCGCTCTGCGGCAGTTCGCATGATCTGTCTGGGGGAGAAATCTTGTGGCCAGCTGCTGCTGATCAGAGTTGGCAGTACTGAAATAGATGGACCAGATGGTTTGAGTGTGTATAAAGGTGCTTTCTCTGTTGATATAATAATATTGCAGCAAAACCGGAATGGGGTAATGGGGGAAGAGCTGGGACAGGCAATCTGTTGTTCACTGTACAGCCCCTCTAATCTTTTTACCATCAATTGCTTTAGGAATCAATTTGAGAGATGGCTGTTGATCCAAGCTTTTGCAACGTAATTATCAAGGTGTTGTTAGTGGGAAAAAGTGTAGATCTGAAGGTTCTGCACATGCACAGAAGTGCCTCACACGAGTGAAGCAAGCGCGCGCGCACACACACACACACACACTCACAGTTCCGAACCTGTAGCGAAGGTAAGCAAAATCCACTATTGCTACGCTTAGGTCAGACTAAGCCGGGGGGGGAAGGGAATTACGGGTAGGGGGAGTGGCCCGTCTGGGAGGGTATGTCCAGTCCCAGCGTTTGCTCATGGCACTACTTCATCTGGTCCGAAGACGGGGGGGAGGGGGGTATTTAGAGCGTAGATTGTTATTCCATCGGTACGGTAAGTGGGAGAGGCAGATATGGCAGAGGCAAGGGGCCGTATCGCTCTCTGGGAGCACGTGTTCGATGTTTAAAAGCGATCACGTGCTCCGGCCCCTCAGTCCTTACTCGTTCCCCGGATGGTCAGGATCCTCAGAACTTGGGTCTTCGACTGATGTTGTGCAATGCCCGGTCCGTGGTTAATAAGGCTCCCTTGATTTGCGATCTCATTCAGAGGGAGTCCGCGGACTTTATGGGCATTACGGAGACCTGGTTGGGCACAGAGGGGGGTCTACCCCTGGTTGAACTGTGCCCTCCAGGTTTCCGTGCATTCCATCAGCCGAGGGCCCAAGGTAGGGGTGCGGTTGTGATTAAAGAAAGTCTAGAGCCGAGGGAGTCCACTGTGCCTCAGATAGCTGGCTGTGAATCCCTCCTTGTGAAGTGGGGCCATAGGAATCAGATGGGTTTGTTGATCGCGTACCTGGCTCCTTGCTGCATAACTACAGCCCTGCCTGAGCTGCTAGAGGTGCTTGCCGGGGTGGCGGTTGAGATTCCCAGACTTTTAGTCATGGGGGATTTCAACTTGCCATCGGCCGGCTTGTCATCGACGGTAGCTCAGGAGTTCATGGCCTCCATGACGGCCATGGACCTGATTCAAGTAACTGATGGCCCTACACACACGGGGGGAGGCACACTAGATCTGATTTATATCTCTGGACAGTGGATTAATGATCTGGAATTAGGAGATTTAGTGACGGAACCGGTGTCATGGTCAGATCATTTTCTCCTTCGCCTGGACTTTCGGACCGCCGCTCACCATCGCAGGGAGACGGAGCCAATTCGTTGGTTCCGTCCCAGGTGCCTGATGGACCCTGAGAGGTTCCGGACGGAGCTTGGGCCGTTCCCTGAGGATCTTGCCCACGGCACGACTGAAGAACTAGTTGCGGCCTGGGAACGGGCCGCGACTGGGGCTTTGGACCGTGTCGTGCCTTTGCGGCCTCTGACCCGGCGTAGATCTCAATTGGCTCCTTGGTTCTCTGAGGAGCTGAGAGAGATGAAGCGTCGGAGAAGACGCCTAGAGAGTACTTGGAGGTCTAGCCGTTCCGAGGCTGATCGGACACTAGTGAGATCTTTTACTAAGACCTACCTAGTGGCAATGAGGGAGGCGAAACGTTCCTACGTTTCCACCCTCATTGCATCGGCAGATAACCGCCCGGCCGCCCTGTTTCGGGTGACCCACTCCCTCCTTCACCAGGAGGGGCGGGATGACCCCCTGCAGGGACGTGCTGAGGAGTTTAACGGTTATCTATACGATAAAATCGGTCAGCTTCGGGATAGCTTAGACCAAAATTGCGATGATCCAAGTGGGATGACGGAGTCACGTCTTGTTGAGGTTGTTTGGGGTGAGTTTGAGTCTGTGGCTCTCGAGGACGTGGACAGGTTGCTGGGGAGGTTGCATGCAACCACATGTTTACTGGACCCGTGTCCTTCCTGGCTGGTGCTGCCTATCCAGGAAGTTACACGAGGCTGGCTCCAGGGAATTATAAATGCTTCATTGTTGGAGGGGGTTTTCCCCGCTGCCTTGAAAGAGGCGGTGGTGAGACCCCTCCTCAAGAAGCCTTCCCTGGACCCAGCTATTTTGGGAAATTATCGTCCAGTCTCCAACCTTCGCTTTGTGGCGAAGGTTGTAGAGAGTGTGGTTGCATGGCAGCTTCCCCAGTACCTGGATGAAGCTGTCTATCTAGACCCGTTCCAGTCCGGCTTCCGGTCCGGACATAGTACGGAGACAGCTTTGGTCGCGTTGGTAGATGACCTCTGGAGGGCCAGGGATAGGGGTTGCTCCTCGGCCCTGGTCCTATTAGATCTCTCAGCGGCCTTTGATACCATCGACCATGGTATCCTGCTGCACTGGTTGGAGAGTTTGGGAGTGGGAGGCACCGTTTATCGGTGGTTCTCCTCCTAGCTCTCCGACCGGTTGCAGACGGTGTTGACAGGAGGGCAGAGGTTGACCGCGAGGCGCCTTACTTGTGGGTGCCTCAGGGGTCGATTCTCTCGCCCCTCCTGTTCAACATCTACATGAAGCCACTGGGTGAGGTCATTAGTGGTTTCGGGGTGAGTTACCATCTGTACGCTGACGATACGCAGCTGTACTTCTCCACCCCGGACTACCCCAACGAAGCTGTCGAAATGTTATCCCGGTGTCTGGAAGCTGTACAGGTCTGGATGGGGAGAAACAGACTCAAGCTCAATCCCTCCAAGACAGAGTGGCTGTGGATGCTGGTACCCCGGTACAGTCAGCTGCAGCCGCGGCTGACTGTGGGGGGCGAGTTATTGGCCCCAATGGAAAGGGTGTGCAACTTGAGCATCCTCTTGGATGGGCGGCTGTCGTTTGATGATCACTTGGCGGCCGTCTCCAAGAGGGCTTTTTACCAAGTACGCTTGGTTCGCCAGTTGCGCCCCTTCCTTGACCGGGATGCCTTATGCACGGTCACTCATGCTCTTGTCACTTCCCGTTTGGATTATTGCAATGCTCTCTACATGGGGCTGCCCTTGAAGTGCACCCAGAGGCTGCAGCTAGTCCAGAATGCAGCTGCGCGGGTAATAGTGGGAGCAACCCATTGCTCCCATGTAACACCAATCCTGCGCAGTTTGCACTGGCTTCCTGTGGTCTTTCGGGTGCGCTTTAAGATTTTGGTTACCACCTTTAAAGCGCTCCATGGCTTAGGGCCTGGGTACTTACGGGACCGCCTGCTGTTACCCTATGCCTCCCACCGACCCATACGCTCTCACAGAGAGGGCCTTCTCAGGGTGCCATCAGGCAGACAATTTCGGCTGGCGGCCCCCAGGGGCAGGGCCTTCTCTGTGGGAGCTCCTACGCTTTGGAACGAACTTCCCCCTGGTTTACGTCAAGTGCCTGATCTTCGGACTTTTCACCGTGAGCTGAAAACACATTTACTCAAGTGGGACTGGCCTAATTAAATTTTAATCTGGGGTTATTTATATTTTTAGGGTTTTTTAAACTATTTTAAATGTTTTAAATGTTTTTAAATTTTTGGCCATTTTGTAATATGTTTGTTTTAGTCTTGTTTTAATTTATATATTGCGCTTTTTATTTGGCTGTACACCGCCCTGAGTCCTTCGGGAGAAGGGCGGTATAAAAATCGAATAAATAAAATCGAATAAATAAATAAATAAGACTGTAGGCAGCATAGTTCTAGCTTTATGAAATAAATATAATAAATATAATGCCTTGAAGTCGTAGTTATGTACGTGGGTTTGGGGTCCCAATGTGCTAAGGGACACTTTTCTTGCTTATGTTAATATTTCTTTTTACAGTTTTTCTCAGCTGCTATATTTATTTTTTTCTGTTACAATTGTACATGGTTTTAATTGGTTTTTGTGATTATTCGTCACCCATAATCCCTTGTTTGAAATGGGCAGGTACAGAAATTGAATGGATGGATGAATAGATGGGTGGATGGACGGATGGGCGGGTGAATGAATGAACAGACAAACGGATGGACGGACGGACGAACAAACAAATGGATGGATGGATGAATGAATGAATGAAATGAATGAACGAAGCTTCATCTGGACAGCAGGATATCTCTAGCAATACATGCAATCATAATTTACCACTTGGATCATCTTCATTGACTTTATGCCTTTGTATGAGAGTGGTTAATATGGACAACTCTGGGCTGATCCAGCAAAGCAAAGACATTTCATGTGGCATATTCTGGGAAGGGGAAGGGCTGCAGGGACAAGTCCAAGCAGTCGCCAGGAGATAAACCTGACTGTGTTAGGGGCCGGGATAGCTCAGGCAATAGAGAAGCCTGTTATTAGAACACAAAGCCTGCAATTACTGCAGGTTCGAGCCCGGCCCAAGGTTGACTCAGCCTTCCATCCTTTATAAGGTAGGTAAAATGAGGACCCAGATTGTTGGGGGGGCAATAAGTTGACTTTGTAAAAAATATACAAATAGAATGAGACTATTGCCTTATACATTGTAAGCCGCCCTGAGTCTTCGGAGAAGGGCGGGGTATAAATGTAAACAAAACAAAAAAAAACAAAAAACAAACAAACCCTGGTTTGAAGATCTCCTTGTGAGGAGCAGCTCTTGTAGAGTGCAAACAGATGATCCCAAAGATCTCTTCCCATCTCTGGAGAGATTTTCATTGACCAAAGACTGGCTCCTGGCCAAAGATTCCACCACAGTGTTGTCGGAGTTGCTTAAAGGGACATCTGACCTGGTATCCGTTCACATCTAGGAGCCCCAGTAGTAATGAGCCAATCCTTGTTTTCTGATATTTCTGGAAGGACCATGGAACAACGGGAAGTAAGAATTCTACAAACGTTGATCCATGATTATGGAAAGACAGGTAGCTGCTCTGTTCTCCTGCTGCCAAGAAGCATTGAGGTTTATTACATTGATGGCCTCTGGGTATTGTAATAACCAACAGAGTGCAGTTTAGTGAGAAGCAACCCATGTTAAATGATTCAAGAAAGCAGAATGGAAATTAAATGGGTTGATCCAGGTGGAGTTGGGTGTTTCAGGGCAATAAAGTCTGAAGGAATTCTAGAGGAAATAGATAATTCTCCTTGACTGTCATACAAGCAGTGATAAGGTTGGCATGGCACTTAGTTTGCATGCATGTGTAAAATGCACAGTCTTTGGAGCACGGGTGGGTTCCACTTACTTTTACTACCGGTTTGCAACAGGGGCATGCGCGCATGCGTGCTCACTTCGCTTGCAAGTCCACCCTTCTGCGCATGCATAGAAGTTTCTGTGCATGTGCAGATCGTGTGTGATGACATCCGGGTGGTTGGGCGGAGCCTCCCACCAGCATTACTACCGGTTCACAAGAACCAGACCGAACTGGGAGCAACCCACCATTGCTTTGGAGGTGACCGGAGTGTTAAGATGGGGTGTATGTTGAGCTGTTTAGGCAATAGATACCAGTTATAGCTATTACCAAGAACATTGCGATGGTTCAAATGCTCATAATGTTCTAAACTGAGCAGAAAAGAGACCCAATAATCAATGGGACACTGCTGTAGGTGATTAAATCTAAAATCATTGCAATGAAAGAGATACATATATATTAATGTTAAGATGGGGAGAGCATTCCCATCCTTGAAATTCCACAAGAAGAAGCCAAATGGGATGAAAAACTTAATCCCGGACTGTTTGAATATTATCCCAAATTCCGCCAAAAATAAACCAAGATCTACTATGCTACTTAACGTTGTTATTGTTGTGGGGGTTTAAAGATCGGAGTGGGAGCCTTAACCTCCTTTCTGCCTATTCCAGTCAGTGTTTTCCCTGGAGGTCCAGTTGGTGGGCTTGGAGATTTGGACCAGCATTAAAAATCTTACAAGTCTGAATGTTGTCATATCTTGCCAGGTGCAAAGGATCAGCTGCACTGGCTACCTGTGGCCTTCCGGGTGCGCTTCAAGGTGTTGGTGAATGTCTTTAAAGCGCTCCATGACATAAGATACTGATGGGACCGCCTGCTACCTCCTCACCAAGTCTCTCACAGAGAGGGCTCCTCAGGGTGCCATGGTAGCAAGTGTCGTCTGGGAAGCACCCAGGAAGGCCTTCTGTGGGGCTCCGCCCTCTTACTCAGGACCGTCAACTTCCACCTCAACCTTTGCTTAAAACCTATTTATTCATCTCGCTGGCCTGGGGTAGTGTTTTAATGTGTTTTAATGGGTTTAATGGGTTTTAGTTCCAAATTTTAATTCTGGCCAATTTTAATAAGTTTTTAATTGTATTTTTAATCTGGTATTGAATTTTATTTGCTGTGAACCTAGTCCTTGGGGCAAGGGCGGGTATAAATAATAAATAAAAATAAAATAAATAAATCAGGACTAAACCTTTGGTTACACTTCAGAGATTCATTGCTGAAGCCTATACACAAGAATCTAGTTCAATACTAAACTGGTGCTAGATAAGATCAATGGAATTCAAGAAAGATTGGGCTTGGACCATTGATGGCAATATTAAGGTTCTAAGCTGATGATACACTTAACTCTGCCCCCACCTGGTGTCCTCATACATGTCTTTTGCTAGGCTGTACGTTGGATTTGTAAGGTTGCTGTTTTAAGCCTTATGGGAGGGGCCAATAATCTCTTGGCCCTACTCCTGAGTTGTCCTCTCTGCTTGAGCTGCTCTTGCCTTTTGGCAGCTCTTCTCATGTGTGCATCAAGAACAGGCTCCTCCTGTTCCTCTGCCTCACTACTATCAGTCTCTGGAGGCTCTGGAGTCCGCACCTCACTTCCTGATGGCCCTGGCCTCACTTCAGCCTCATCGCTGTCCGACTCTGTTGCCAGCTCTGTAGGCTGCTGACGGACCACAACTACTGGTACTAGTAAAGAATCTCAACTAGTCAAAGCAACTTGGTGGTAGACAGGAGTTAACAGAATTCAAGGTGGGCTGGATTTAGATCTCTTGTGGGCATGAAAGGATTTGACTCCTCCCTCAGGCTCAGCCTGGTCATCTCATACAGTTGCCTTTTTGGAGAAACCTTGTGGGAGATTTGGGAGAAATTCTGATGCTTGAGGAAAATCATCTCCTGAAAAGGGAAGTGTGTGGCTGAATTTACATAACAGAACCCTAAACCGTACCATGGATTAGCAAAACCCATTTACCGTGTTCACTGAACATGCCAAATCCAAAATAATAAACTATGCTATGGCTTGAGGCTATGGCTTGAGATAATTACCAGATTCTCTGTTCTACTAACAACGAGGTGTGAACACTATCATGGTCTACTCTATTTGTTACATGGCCAATTAGGTGGCAGCACCTAGCTTTTCTTTAAAGGTCTGAAAAAGCTCAGCAAGGTTTTTTTTAGTTCTTGCTTGGGTGAATGCCAAGAAATCCCAGATTGTAGATTACAGTTGGGAATTCACAAGAAAGTCCCAGAAAAATATAATGGTACACCACTTCCAGTTATTCCAAAAGGTGCATGGATATTGCATGAAATCAACAGAAATTGAGCTTGACTGGAAGCGCACTTGATTTTTAATATTCTATGGAAATCCAGCTCTTCATTTATGAGAAAAATGAACATGCAAGACAAGAGGATTTCACTGGATTGTCAATAGTAATTGTCTAATAATTAATTAATTGCCACTAGCCCATTCTTTTTATCCTCCTGGGATGGATGCTTGTCACTGTATAATCTGACTGATTTGTGCTAATTTCTGTTTTATAATCAGGTGAGATTTATTATCCCACTTCCCCCAAAGGAGGTTGATCGTCGGCTTCGGATAGTCTTCCCCTCAATTTAGGTAGCTGAAAATCCATGATCCCCTTTATGACATTCTCTGCAGTTCTTCAATAACCCTGAAAATTGAAAGAGAATTTATTGAGGGGGAAAAAATTAGCCTTGGGCAGCAACTGAATATCAACTGGCTTGACAGATCCTTTGCGCTTAAAGTTGCCCAAAATATTTTAGATGTTCAGGGGTGCCAAAACTTCAGCCATTTATATGGGGCAGTAAGTCAAGTTGTCCAAACAAGTTCCTTATTTTATTTTCTTAGATTTCTTACATTTTTTTGAAAAATAACAAAGGCACAACCAAAATCAGAATATTATTAAAATAATTAGTGAAAATATGCGATACATTTCTATTCCTCCTTTTCCTCTAAAAGTTCAAGTTGATACAGGTAGTCCTCGACTTAAGACCACAATTGAGCCCAAAATTTCGGTTGCTAAGTAAGACATTTGTTAAGTGAGTTTGGACCCATTTTACGACCTTTCTTGCCAGAGTTGTTAAGGGAATTGCTGCACTTGTTAAATTAGTAACACGGTTGTTAAGTGAATCTGGCTTCCCCATTGACTTTGCTTGTTAGAAGGTTGCCAAAGGTGATCACATGACCCTGGGACATTGGAGCCGTCATAAATATGAGTCAGTTGCCAAGCATCTGAATTTTGAGCCCACAATCAAATGGTCACTAAATGAACTGTTGTAAGTCGAGAACTACCTGTATTTATGCTTTCCTTCTTTACACAATTTTTCTTCAGATAAATTAGTAGTTACTAGGTTAGATTAAGGCAGGGGTGAAATCTACTCATGTTCCCTATCGATTCGGAAGTGTGCGGATCATGTGCGATTTTGGACCCTCTGCATAAACCTTCTGCGCATGTGCAGAGGGTCAAAAACAGGTTACTTCCTGGTTAAAACCAGGAAATAACGACGTCCGGTGGGTGGGTGGAGCCTTGCACTGTCTCCACTACCAGTTCTCTGAACCGTGCACCGCTGCCGCTACCGGTTTGCTTGAACCGGTGCAAACAGGTAGCATTTCACCCCTGGATTAAGGTAGTGCCCAACTCAGAGCCACCCAGTGAATTTCACAGTCAGAGTTGAAGTAAGGTCTCCTCAGTTCTACTCCAATATCCCAGTTGTAACACCAGAATCTATCTCTTTCTTTTATCCTTAGGTATTGTTTGAAGCAGTCGTTTCCAATGAAAGGCATGGTTACTTGGGATTGGATGACATCCTGCTCTTGAATTACCCCTGCTGTAAGTGTCACACTTTCTTTGATCAACTTTTCCATTCCGCTGTGGTAGCACAGACTTGCTCCAGGTCCCTTACGGCTAGCTTTAATCTCTAAAAGAATAAAAATTTGGTCCTGGGGAAGATGATGGAGAGCGCAGTGAAGAAGATGATCGCACGGTGAAATTTGCAATCATACTAGGGGTAATAAATATTAGGGCTCTGCTCCTACTTGGGCTTATTCCAAAAAAAGGTTTTCTGTCTGCTCAAGGGCACGAAAGTAGCACCTGCCTGCAATTCTTCACAACAGCCCCCCACCCCCAGCACCGCCCCTCCCCTACAATTTTGGCTTTGCAATTACAAGAAAAGTTTCTTTAACAAGTGGCAGAGAGGCACTATGTTCTCGTCCTTACAAAACCCCTTTATGAAAGAAAGATGTAATAAAGATGAGGAGCGAGGAAGCGAGTGAGCTAGCGTCCCAAAGATATTCTAGCAATTACTCTCTACTTAAAAGTTACACTTAGATTAATCCTCCCACTCTCAACCTGTTTTATATCCATTTTTTTCTGAGCTATATCATTTGCGTGGGAGGGGATTAACTATAGAAGTCTTTCCATAGATCTTTTTGTCTGTTTATATCTCTTTTGGCAGCGAAAGCACCTCATTTTTCCCGCCTGGGTGATGTGGAGGTAAATGCTGGACAGAATGCTACTTTTCAGTGTGTAGCTGCCGGCAAGGCTTCGGAAACAGAGAGATTCCTCATGCAGGTAAGTGGAAATAAGTTACCCACATTGGATTATTTATCTGTTCCTCTTTGTTCCCGTTTCCTTCTATGAGGGGTGAGTTCAAGCTGTCCTTTGTTCTTCCAAAATAATAATAATAATCATCTCTGTATAGGATGCAATGGGTAGACTTGGAGGTAGGTTGAAATAAGCTTTCCTTTCTGAATACTGATCTGCAACTTTTTATTGTTATTTATTTTTGTCAATTATATATAAGATAACAGGTAAAAAAAATAAACATAATTTGGATACATGAAAAGAGTAAGTAATAAAAGGAATATTAGGACAGGGATGATAGGCACACGGGTGCACTTATACAGGCCCCTTTCAGACCTCTTAGGAATGGGGTGAGGTCAACAGTAGACAGTTTAAAGTTGAAGTTTTGGGGGTTTGGGGAAGAAACTACAGAGTCAGGTAGTGCCTTCCAGGCCTTGACCACTCTGTTGAAGTCATATTTTCTGCAATTGAGTTTGGAGCGGTTTACTTTGAGTTTGTATCTATTGTTTGCTCATGTATTGTTGTGGTGGAAACTGAAGTAGTCATTGACAGGTAGGACATTGTGGTAGATAATTTCATGTACTATGCTTAGGTCAGATTGAAGTCTGTGTAGTTATAAGTTGTCTAAGCCCAAAATTTCAAGTCTGGTGGCATAAGGTATTTTATTGCGAGCAGAGGAGTGGAGGACTCTTCTTGTGAAATATCTCTGGACTCTCTTAATTGTATTTATGTCCGATATGCAGTGCGGGTTCCAGACAGATGAGCTGTATTCTAGGATTGGCTCTAGCAAATGTTTTGCATGCTCTAGTTAGTAGTACAATATTACCAGAGAAGAAGCTACGCAAGATTAGGTTAACAACTCTTAGTGCCTTTCTTCCCCCTTTCCAGAATTGATTGTTGCTGGCAGGTTCTTCGACTCATAGCTGTGGGTTACCCTGCAGAATACAAAGACCTGCAAACGGTCTTCGATGCACAGCATTGTGACAACCTACCTCCTCATAGGGTCACCGATTGTGGGATAGAAGCCCTCCCTGGGGCTCTTTTCCCGAAACCTAAAATATACTCAATGACACCCCCCCTCCCCGGGAGATGAAAGAAATGAAGACCTATATTGACAAAACCCTAAAGTGCGGGTTTATTCAACCTGCCAGGTCCAGGGTGGCAGCTCCTGTCCTTGTTCAGGGAGAAAAAGGAGGGGGGGTCTTTGCTTATGTGTGGATTTTGTGGGCCTTAATATAGAATTGATAGACTTTTTTTAAAAATTTGAATTTATATCCCGCCCTTCTCTGAAGACTCAGGGCGGCTTATACTATGTTAAGTAATAGTCTTCATCCATTTGTATATTTATATACAAAGTCAACTTTTATTGCCCCCAACAATCTGGGTCCTCATTTTACCTACCTTATAAAAGATGGAAGGCTGAGTCAACCTTGGGCCTGGTGGGACTTGAACTTGCAGTAATTGCAAGCAGCTGTGTTAATAACAGACAGACTTAGTCTGCTGAGCCACCAGAGACTTGGAAGTAGGTTGAAATAAGCTTTCCTTTCTGAATGTTGATCTGCAATTTACCAGAATCTGGGCTTCCGCCTTTCCAGAATTAATTAATTAATTAATTTGTCAAACACAACAGTATATATAAGTATAAGCATGAAATAACCATACGAATTGGATACAATCAAAGGGAACATAAGGACAGGAACGGTAGACGCACGCTGGTGCTCTTATGCGCGCCCCTTACAGACCTCTTAGGAATGGGTTGAGGTCAATAGTAGATAGTTTTTGGTTAAAGCTTTGGGGATTTTGGGAAGAAACCACAGAGTCAGGTAGTGCATTCCAGGCATTAACAACTCTGTTACTGAAGTCGTATTTTCTGCAATCAAGATTGGAGTGATTCACATTAAGCTTAAATCTATTGTGTGCTTGTGTATTGTTGCGATTGAAGCTGAAGTAGTCTTCGACAGGAAGGACATTGATGGTTGATGGCAGGTTCTTCCACTCGTAGCTCAACCTCTCTTTTGTAGTCTTAGAGAAACATTCCTGTCAGGAAAATAATATGTTTTTGCTTCATTTGCCCCAAAGAAGCAAACTTTCCCAATTTTTTTTTTAAATAGAAAAGGAAGCAAATTCTAGAAAGGTAGGCCGCATCCCTACATCCTTGCGCCACGGTGGCGCAGGGGTTAGAGTGCAGTGCTGCAGGGTGCTTCTGCTGACTGCCGGCTGCCTGCAATTTGGCAGTTCAAATCTCAACCAGGCTCAGGTTTGGCTCAGCCTTCCATCCTTCCGAGCTTGGTAAAATGAGGAACCAGATTGTTGGTGGGGGGCGGAATCTGCTGACTCTGTAAACCGCTTAAAGAGGGCTGTAAAGCATTGTAAAAGCGGTATATAAGTCTTAAGTGCTCTTGCTATCCTCTCCCATAAAACACGATGCTTATTGAAACATAGGGCTGCAAACACCAATTTCTTCAGAGCCAGGTTGAGACCTTGATGGTGATGGTGCTCTCTGTTTTTCTGAACGGTAGAAGCAGAATGGGGTCGTCATCCCCACCGTCTCAGTGAAGCATATCAGTCACAGAAGATTTTTGGCTACATTTCAACTGGATCAAGTCTTGAAAGGAGACCAGGACTTGTACCGCTGTGTGACTCAGTCTAGCAGGGGCTCTGGTGTCAGTAACTTTGCCGAACTGATAGTCAAAGGTATGTATCAGTGGGTGTTGGGATCGGTTTATCTGGTCACCCTGGGCAAAGTCAGGCCTAGACATTTGAAGTCTGAAGAATGATTTGAATTCTATTTGTCAGTACAGATAGTCCTCGACTTACGACCACAAATGAGTCCAACATTTCTGTGGCTAGGTGAGGAATTTCTCAAGTGAGTTTTGCTCCATGTTATGACTTTTCTTGCCACAGCTGTTAAGTAAATAACTGCAGTTCTTAGTTTAGTAATATAGTTCTTAAGTGAACCTGGCTTCCCCATTGGCTTTGCTTGTCAGAAGGTCGCAAAAGGGGATCACGTGACCCCAGGACATTGCAACTGTCATAAATTGGAGTCAGTTGTGCCAAGCACCTGCTTCCTGAAGTGCAGAGACTCCAAACTTGGGCCTCTCTTCACACCTCCCTCCAATCTAGCTGGAGATTCCACCACAGTTGATGAACCACACAGTATTTTAGACTTGGATGCATTTTGCAGGTTGGGGAAGAGAGAGAGGAGAGAAACACACACACACACACACACACACACACACACACACACACACACACACACAGACAAGGATAATGCTTTCCTTGCATATCTTTTGTTCATCGCTGTGGGCGGATGTTGTTCCACGTTACTTATTTATAAAGAGGCTTTAGCAGCACAGAAATGTGCCATCTGCCTGTGATAGTGAACTCCTCTGGGAGAGGGAAGAGGGAGAAGGTCTCTGTTCTACATCTGTTTGACTTGGAATGAGCTAATATGGGAAGGCAGCCCGGCTTTTGAGGATACTCATCATGGAACTGTACTTCCTGTATGGAGGTGATGGAGCAAGACTTGTCATGTACGCATGGCTGGAGAATCCTATTTGTTCTGCAGGCCATGTTCTCATTATATGAACCCATTGGTAGCCATATGGAGGGTGCATATTGAGTTTAAAAAACGGGAGTGCCCAATTGAAATTAAAAAAGCAAAAATATAGGATTCTTCTCCCTCTCTCTCTCTCTCTCCCTCCCTCCCTCCCTCCCTCCCTCCCTCCCTCCCTCTCTCTCTCTTATATGGTATATGACTTATGACCCTGCAAAATAAGGGCAGACGATTTTCATAAAAGGACTAAACCGAACTTGCAATAAGTGTTTTTGAAATTAAAGCAACATAAAATTAGCCCAAGGGCTACAGAGTGCCTACCTGTAGTATACAAATTGGCTGATATCAGCTTGATCCAATTAAGTGTTTGCGTCCTTCAGAAATTGCAAGCTGCCTTTAGACATTAAGTGCGTTGAAGGTGGCTTTTGGTACAAAACAGCAATCATGAAATGAAAGCTGTTAAGAGTAAACATAATCTGGTAATGTTAAACTTACAAGTTTAAAAAAAATATTGGATGAATGACTGAAGAGATAAGGGAAATCTGAGGATGATGAGTACACACAACGAGGCTCCTGAAGTACCAGTGCCTGCATTTCATCAATAAAACAGAGGTTGATAAAGTTAGACAATTGATTAATTTGGGAACTTGATTCATCAGGTTGTCTGAATGCAGCCCTACTCTTTCTTGTACTCCCATCACCCCAACGGAGTTGTCTGCTATCTATAAACCTATAGATTCTAAAAATGTTCCAAAATGCTATGTTCCAAAACCTGGGGCACTGAACGTGTCAAGAGTCCCGTTTCCTGGCTATACAGGTAGTCCTCAAGTTACGACCACAATTGAACCCAAAATTAATGTTGCTAAGTGAAACGTTTTTGAAATGGGTTTTGCTCCATTTTACAATGTTTCTTGCCAGGGTTGTTAAGTGAATCACTGCAGTTGTTAAGTTAGTAACAGAGTCATTAAGTGAATCCGGCCTCCCCATCGTTTGTCAGAAGGTCGCAAAAGGGAATCACATGACCCCAAGTCATTGCGACTGTCAGAAAAATGAGCCAGCTGCCAAGCATCGGAATTTTGATCATGTGACCATGGAGGATGCTGCAGCAGTCATAAGTGTGAAAAACGATCATAAGTCACTTTTTCAGTGCCGTTGTAACTTTGAATGGTCACTAAATGAATTGCTATAAGTTGAAGATTACCTGTATTGCTAACTGGTCAGGTATCTTGCTCCCATGTATATTTAATTTGGATGCTTTTATTTTACTGTTTTTTATCGTTTTAAAGTGTTTCTAGTATTTTCCTTTGTAATTTTTTAAAAAATTCTAAGCTACCCAGAATCATTGATTGAGATGGGTGGCCATAGAAATTGAATGAATTAATGAATGAATGTCTGTCTATGGAAATTCTCAGTCCTCCAAGTCACAGTTGTCCCAAAGATGCTTTTTCTAGAGCCGTGATGGCAAACCTATGGCACGTGTGCCACAGGTGGCATGCGTAGCCATATTGGTAGGCTCGCGAACTCAGCTCCGGTAGGCATGCGCACGCCAGACAGTTGATTTTCGGGCCTTCTGGGCCCACCTGCAATAGGGAAACAGGCTGTTTCCTACCTCCGGAGGGCCTGGTATGGGTGGGGAAGGCCCGTTTTTTGCTCTCCTCATGCTCCAGAGCCTTTCTAGGAATGTGGGGAGGGGGGGGAACAGCCTTCCTCCCCGGAGGCCTTGCGGAGGCCTGAAATGGCCCATTTGTCAGCTTCTGGTCCCACAGGAAGTTGGCAAACAGGCCATTTCCAGCCTCCGGAGGACCTCTGGGGGGTGGGGAAGACCATTTTGATCCTCCTAAGGCTCCTGAGGAGAGCAAAAAACGGGCCTACCAGGCCCACCATGCCAAAAGCGGGGAGAGCGCAGGGGGGATGTCACGTGTGCATAGAATTATGGATGTGGGCACACGCACAACCCCCCACACACACTCCCCCCATTTTTGGCACGCTATGGCAAAAAGGTTTGCCGTCACTGTTGTAGAGGCATCTGGTCTTTCTGGTTTTTCTTTGAAGATGTTTTGTTTCTCATCCAAGAAGCTTCTTCAGCCCTTCAGTCCAGTTGCCTCTTGAAAAAGCCCCTTTGGGAGAATGAATGAACGAATGAATGAATGAGCGAATGAGCCCATCCACTTCAGGACAGCTATCTGAAGGTGTCCAGAAGAACAGGTCAACTTATTACTTCTTTGTCCTCTTAACAGAGCCCCCAACGCCCATCGCACCCCCACAGCTTTTGAGAGCGGGTTCAACATACTTAATCATCCAGCTCAACACCAACTCAATCATTGGAGACGGTCCTATTGTAAGGAAAGAGATTGAGTACCGGATGACTTCTGGACCTTGGTCAGAAGTACATGCTGTGAACATGCAAACCTATAAGTTATGGCATCTCGATCCCGACACAGAGTATGAAATCAGCGTCCTGCTGACCCGGCCAGGAGATGGTGGGACTGGCAAACCCGGACCTCCACTCATCAGTAGGACAAAATGCGCAGGTAGGATTTTTCAATTACTTTATGTATCAAGAAAACCATGGAGAACAGAACGGTGATGCTTTGGCCACAGGACAGTATTTACCTGCTTGCAGGGATTGCAACATGAAGGCTGAGATAATATCCAGTCTTATTTATTTATTTGTGCTGGTGGTATATCTGATATCGCTTACCATGGTTTTAATCTGACACTAAAATCAAAGAATCACAGGTTGAATATTGATAACTAAAGAAGGAATAAGATTGCCACGGCTATCTCTGAGAACTGGTTTTAAAATCTGCCAAAACAAACTCCGCTAAAGGACGGACAGTGGCACTCCGTGCAATACGTTCGTGTCCATCTTTTACTGGACAATGATCTGCATTTTTTTTAAAGGTGAAAAGATGCCTGTGGAAAAAAAGAGTGCATATTTCTAAACGTTCTGCATGGTAAAGGTAAAGGTTCCCCTTGCACATATGTGCTAGTCGTCCCTGACTCTAGGGGGCAGCACTCATCTCCGTTTCAAAGCCGAAGAGCCAGCGCTGTTCAAAGATGTCTCCGTGGTCATGTGGCCGGCATGACTCAATGCCAAAGACGCACGGAACGCTGTTACCTTCCCACCAAAGGTGGTCCCTATTTTTCTACTTGCATTTTTTACGTGCTTTCGAACTGCTAGGTTGGCAGAAGCTGGGATAAGTAACAGGAACCCATTCCGTTACATGGCAGCACTAGGGATTTGAACCGCTGAGCTGTCGACCTTTCGATCGACAAGCTCAGCATCCTAGCCCCTTGAGCCACCGCGTCCCTATGTTCTGCATGAACAGTACCTAAAAACGTTGCTTTTAGCCAGGAAAAATATTTATAAATGGACTGCACGTTGGGGAAACTTAAGAATAATTAGAATTATTTGTATGACAGAATGTGGTTTGCTCAGCGAGACGTAAATTAGCAATTAGACATACTAAAAGAAACAGGGGAAAATTTCTAAATAGCAGGGAAAAAATTGCAAATGACTTTTTAATGGGACTTAAAAAAACAAAAAACGAAAAAACCCAAAACCAAAACAAAGCAAAAAATGTTGACAACGTAAAACAAATGCTCTACTAGTGTGGACTCACTCAAAGGCACCCCCTCTCCAAACAAACAAACAACAACAGCAACAACAAAAAAGGGATTTGTCTGGCTAGGTGGCTCAGTGGCTAAGATGCTGAGCTTGTCGATCAGGAAGGTCGGCTGTTCGAATCCCTAGTATAGGTCTCCTGCATGAGCAGGGGGTTGAAGTAGATGACCTCCAAGGTCCCTTCCAACTCTGTTACTGTTATTAACTGTTATTATTAACTGTCTGTGCAAGAATATTCTGGACACAGACCATGCGTAAAGGTGGGGAATCTTAATGCTGTATTTCCTCAACACTTAAACCATCAACAGCTGAGTTTTACAAGAGCTGTGATTCAAAGTAACTTAGACGGAACACGATGCAGAGGTTATCAAGACACCAGTATAAATACCATTCGTAAGTGAATCATTGCAGTTGCTTTTTTTAAATTTTTTTATTTTTATTACGATTTTCTTTTTTCATAACAATTGTACATATTCAACAGAACCGTGACATTATTGTATATTTTGGATCTACCTTCCATATAATTTCTATATACATTATATACATCTAATCATCAATAGCCATATATATATATTGTTTTCTATTTCAATTGATTGTCCATGTGTACCAATTTTCCCAGACTGCATAGTATTCTGAATCTTCTTTTTCTTGTAATTCTATGGTAAGCAATCATATACTCTTTGGATAATCAGACTCTCTGGTGGTATGTTACTGAGTTTCCAATATTGCGCGAAAGCAATCCTTGCTGCTGTTAGAATGTGCAAAATCAAATATTTTGGTTTTTTTTAGCAAGCTTTGTCTTAAACATTCCCAAGAGAAATGTTTCTGGGTTCAGTTCAATGTGGTATTTTGGTATATCCTGTAACCATCCCTGTATCTTAACCCAGTACTTTTTCGCTTCGGGGCACATCCACCAGACATGAAAGAAGGTACCTTGAAGTTGATTACATTTCGAATCATTGCAGTTGCTAAGTTAGTAACAGGATTGTTAAATGAATCTGGCTTCCCCCTTGACTTTCCTTGTCAGAAGAACGCGAAAAATGATCAAATGACCCTGGAAACGGCAACCGTCATAAATACATGCCAGTTGCCAAGCATCCAAATTTTGATCACTGCAAAGCTTTTTAAGTGTAGAGTGGTTCAGTGGCCTAGATGTGGAGCTCTCGCCTCTCAATCAGGAGGCTGTGAGTTTGATCCTAGGAAGAGGCAGGTCTTTCTCTCTCTGGGCACAATGAGATTATATCTGCTGAATAAAACTCTGCATTGGGGCATCCGGCCAGTAAACACTCGGTTCCATTCAGTTGCCCAGATTCCACCACGCAAGAGATTATGGGGTCATTAAAAGAAGATGATAATGAACGGTAGTAAGTGCGAAAACGATCATAAGTCACTTTTTTTCCCCAATCCGGTTGTACTTCAGTCAGTAAATGAATGGTTGTAAATTGAAGATTACCAATACCTGTTAGTTGGCCTAGTTAGGATGTTATGACAGGTTCCTTAAGTACTTGGCTATCTTCCAGGTGGAGGTGTTTACAGCGCTTGCAATTAGATGAGCACTAACGACCAACTTGAGAGTGCAAATGCACTCTGATGAAATGCCTCTTTCCCGCCAAAAGCCAGCTCTTGTGATCCAGATTGATGGTTTTGCTCACCCACAGGGATTGTGTTAGGTTAGGATGATGAATGATCATTGCATCAGCAGCTGAGCAAAAGAACAGTCAGAGTTGTTGGCAGCAGGTGGATTGACAAAGGCCAGGGACAATGTGGCTTAGCCATTGAGGATGCCCATGGTCTGTAATTCATGCCTGGGAGTGAGTAGTCATCTTGAAAAGTGGGAGATGTTTAAAGTTAGTGCTGCCTCTGGTTGAAGGGCCAGAAAAGAGGGGAGCTTCAGAAAAACACTGAATATTATTGCAGCATTCCTTCCATAGGGTTTGGTACGTGATCTTTGATGTGTTTGAAATTCAAGAGTCAAGGATGTACCACAGTCCTCAACATGGAACCCCCAACTGAGCCCAAAATTTAGGTTGAGTGAGTTTTGCCACGTTTTATGATTTATATTGATATATTGATCATCAATTGTGTTGTAAATGTTGTACCTTGATGAACGTATCTTTTCTTTTATGTACACTGAGAGCATATGCACCAAGACAAATTCCTTGTGTGTCCAATCACACTTGGCCAATAAAAAATTCTATTCTATTCTATTCTATTTTATGACTCTTCTTGTCACGTGTGCTAAGTGAATCACTGCAGTTGTAAAATTAGTAGCACGGTTGTTAAGTGAATCTGGTTTCCCCATTGACTTTGCTTCTCAGAAAGTTGCAACAGGGGATCACGTGACCCCAAGACATTGCAACGGTCATAAGTGTGAGTCAGTTGTCAAGCAACTTGAATGTAAATCACGTGACCGTAAGTATAAAAAAATGGTCCTAAATTGCTTTTTTCAGTTCCGTTGTAAGTTCAAATGGACGTTAAGTAAACTTTTGTAAATCAAGGACTACCTGTATTGTACAAATGGACCTTAATCCTTAACAACTGTGGCAAAAAGGATGTAAAAATCAGGCATGACTTACTTAACAACCACCAGTTTAATAATGGAAATTCTGGTCCTAATTGTCGTCATAAGTAGAGGATTACCTACTGTATATTATGTGTTCAAAGATACTGCATGTACATTAAGCAAGAGTTGTAGAATGGAATGTCCAAATACTGTATGTGGACATTTAAAGATTTGAGCAACCCCTTCAAATACGATTCTCAAACTGAAATTTGGAACATGATAAAAAGGGGATTTTGATTAGGAACGTAATTGGAGGATTATCATTTTAAATATACATTTAAATTAAATTAAATTCAGTGCAAATGTGATGAACTTAAACTTGTATTTTTATCTGGGCTTCACCACTGCGTTTTGGAGTGCAGCCCCTTGGGTTCACGTGTCATGCGAACCCAGAAAAAATGGGTTAATTGCCTAATCCACGATAATTAATTAGCTCTGGGTGACTATGCTGCGCAAATCCTGTCTTTGCTTTGCTATAAAAACTGAAAGAGAAAGGAAGAATGTTCTTTCTGCATCTCCTGATCTTGTATTCTGTTTTGCTTTTCAGTCCGGCCTCCTGTTTTTATTGTTGCCCTCCCATCCTGATTGCTCTTCTGTCTTGAATCTCTGTCTCCCAGTTTATTTCAAACCAACCTCATTTCTTCCATTAAAAAAAAGAACGAAAACACTGTATTTGTGACTCACTGCTATCCGTAGCCTGCCCTGCTCTAGGAACTGCTGCCTCGGTGATTAATAATAGAGTTAATTAGGATAGACGTGTTCTCTCCCATCTTCAGCAGCTCTCCCACCCCTGGTACAGTTGCTTTAAAACCAAAATGCCCTCTGCAGAAGAAGCCATATTGGTGGGAACTCAGAAACGGTTGGCTGCTTGCAATGGCTGCAGAACATTAGCTGGATGGGTGCTCTGCTAGGAGTTTGCAGGAGTTCGGGAGAACCTCTAGCTAAGGTTCTGTGCAGTTTGGAGAACCCCTAAATCCCATTCCTGGCTGGTCCCACCCATCCCTCCCCTCCCAGGAGTCTCCACGTGGCCTGTTTTGGATGCAGGTAAGTGCAGGGTGTGCGCAGAGGCTCGGGGAGGGTGAAAAATGGGCCTACCGGAAACAGGCCCATTTCCGGCATCCAGAGGCCTTCCATAGCCTGGGGAGGCTGTTTTCGCCCTCCCAGAGGCTTAAAAAAAGCCTCCGGAGCCTGGGGAAGACAAAAACTCCCTCCCTCACCATGGTGCAGGAGGCCAACTAGGCCACACCCACCATGGCCACACCCACCCAGCAACTGGACAGAGAACCCCTTGCTAAAATTTTTGAAGCCTACCCCTGATTAGCTGCCCCGAATCGTGCTAGAGAAAAGCAAGGCTATGCTGCTAATTGATTATCTGCTTTGTCTGCTGTGTGATTTCATGCACATTGGCGGGAGCAGAGTGGCTGACTTGGCTGATAGAAAATTGGAATCTCCAGGGCATTGTGTTGCAGGTCTCTCAGCTGGGATTTTGAGCACCGAGTGTGATAGCGACACTGCCTCTGTTAGCAAGTCAACTTGGCGTCCTTGTTATGCCGATAGAGATCCTCACTTGATCCTACAGCACCACTGTTTATGAGACAGGACCAACAGTTCTCAGCAAATACCTTAAGGGAAGCTTGTACAACCATTATCCTTAAGGGGAATCCTGCTGAATTTGTGTCAGCCTTCGCAAGTAAACCAGACAGGAAACACGATCAGATAAGCTAATTCCGCTTTATTGCAAAGCTACCTTTGCAGAATCTTGCAAATCTGAAAGTAACATTCTCCCGCCATGACCTTTACAGCCAAAAGAACTTAGAGAGGGTCTCTTCTTAGCTTCTTGTTCCACCCATTATGCAGTTGTTGGCTATGATGCCTCTTATCCGACCATTCCCTAGGCTGCACCCAGAGGTGGGCTGCTGGGGGTTCGGGAGAACCTCTAGGTAAGATCCTGTGCAGTTCGGAGAACCCCCAAATCCCATTCCTGGCTGCCCCCACCCCCATCCCCACCCCTCCCCTCCCAGGAGTCCCCATGTGGCCTGTTTTGGATGCAAGTAAGTGCAGGGTGCACGTGGAGGCTCAGGAAGGGTGAAAATCGGGCCTACTGGAAGTTTGGGAAGACTGGAAACGGGCCCATTTCTGGCCTCCAGAGGCCCTCCGGAGCCTGGGGAGGCCATTTTCGCCCTCCCGGAGGCTTGAGGAAAACCTCTGGAGCCCTGGGAGAGCAGAAACACCTCCCCCCCACCCATGGTGCAGGAGGCCGACTAGGCCACGCCCACCATGGCCACACCCACCCAGCAACCAGACAGAGAACCCCTTGCTAAAATTTTTGAAGCCCACCCCTGGCTGCATCTCTTTGCCCTGTCTCCCAAGGTCTTTCTCACATACCTTTACATCTTGGTACATACATTCATCTGTTTTGTACGCGAAAGGGAGAAATGAGGTTTACCATCATGGTCCATAAACCGTTGCTCCTATATATCGCAAGAGAAGTGATCCAAGGATCAGAAGAAGAGGCTTTTTTCAAAGCCCCGTCAAAATCAGCCTCAACTGAAAGTTCTTTAAAAAGCGCTTTGCTAAAATACATGTTTCGTATGCCAAAAGTCTTAGGTGCCACTCTTGACATTCCCAGTTCAAAAATCGCCTAGCAGGTGACAGGAAAGGACATTTCTGATGGAAAAACTAAGGAGAGCAAGGATCAAGGTTTCAGCTCGATATAAAGCAGCCCCTATAATAAATATTAATGAGGCACAGTGACACTTCTGTTCCTTGCTCCCAAAGATGTAGCTGTACTTCAAAAGCAAGGGTAGAACTACAATTCCCAGCATCCCGCAACACTTGCTATGCTGCTAAGGACCCCTGGGATCTGGAACTCAGGACTGGACTTCCTTTCCCTACCCATTTCCCCCTCCCCACTTTGGATAATTGTTTTCAGAATCACCCGTTATTTGAACAAAACAATCATTTTTTTATGATCATCTCAAGTTTGAGAGCAGGTGTGACAGTCTGAATTGAGCATCTTCTACTATGCAAACTTAACAACGGCTCTTTGCAAGCCTGAACAATTTCTTTTTTTTAAAAAAAAAAGAGGATTGCAAAACCTTAATCAAGGGATATGGGTGGTTAAGAAATCATCTTCCTCTTTTAATGATCCCATTAAAATCCCATTGCAGGGTGGAGTCTGGGCAACTGAATGGAGCTGTTTACTGGCTGGATGCCCTTCCTGTCGCCAATATGGAGTTATATTCAGCAGATATATATACTCATCATGCCCAGAGAGAGAAATATCTGCCTCCACCTAGAATCGAACTCACAGCCTCCTGATTGTGAGGCGAGAGCTCCACCTCTATACTACCGCACGTGGTTAAGAAATATGAAATATAAATAAATAAATAACATCATCCATCAGTTCATGCATCTCGGCCTATTTCATAACACAAGCCAGTCTCGATTTCATTAATGTCATTGGCACAGACATAATGAGTGTCAGAGCTGAAGCAAATACAGGTAGTCCTCGACTTACAACAGTCCATTTAGTGACTGTTCAAAATTACAACAGCACTGAAAAAAAGTGACATGACCATTTTTCACGTTTAATAACCGTTGCAGGACCACCACCCCATTTTAATCACATAGTTAAAATTCATTTGCTTGGCATCTGCTTCATATTTATGACGGTCGCAGTGTCCCCGAGTCAAGGGATCAAGTGATCAACAGGGAACCCAGTGTTCTGACCCAGCCTGAGCAGAAGCGAGAAACAGACTTCTTGTCACAACCCTCCCACCCTTTATTTACCTCTTGTGAATTAATTGCATTCACCCACTGAAAAGTCCAGGCAATAGTCCTTCAAGTGCAGTAACAGACCTTATCAGTTCCTTGTGATAATTCCAAGGCCGTGAGCTCCCAGCCGAAAGGCTGCAAATTAAGTTCTGGTGAGCAGTCTTTGTGGCACGAAACACCATGAACAAAATCTTCAGAAATACGAACTGTTGTCTCCTACGACAACCACTCCCCTTTCCTTCTATTTATTCCCCAGCCAGGGAGAGGCCATTCAGCATCCATGTGTGCTTTGCTTCCTGAGTCGACTCCTTGTCCTCCGTTGTTGTTGTTTTTTTAATTTGAATTTAGATCCCGCCCTTCTCAGAAGACCCAGGGCGGCTTACACTGTGTTAAGCAATAGTCTTCATCCATTTGTATATTATATACAAAGTCAACTTTATTGCGCCCAACAGTCTGGGTCCTCATTTTACCTACCTTATAAAGGATGGAAGGCTGAGTCAACCGTGGGCCTGGTTGGACTTGAACTTGCAGTAATTGCAAGCAGCTGTGTTAATAACAGACAGATTTAGTCTGCTGAGCCACCAGAGGCCCTGGTTCCCCTCTCCTAACTGCTCTGTGCATACGTGCATCTGGAACAGGCCCCAGCTGTTCTTCCTTCTCACTCATATCAGCCTCCAAAGGCAGCTGCCTCTCCGGTGGCTGGGAAATGTCAGACGGCCCTGGCTCTATCTCTGCATCCGAAACAGAGCATCCATCAGAGCCTTCCCCAGACTCCAGAACTGGCCCATGTTCCTCCTCATTGTCCGAGTCTGCCCCCAACTCCGCTGGCAGCTGGCGGGTCACAACAGTCAGGTCTACTTAACAACCGTGTTAGTAACTTAACATCAGCAGTGATTCACTTAACAACCGTGACAAGCAAGGTCATGAAATGGGGCAGAACTCACTTAACAAATGTCTCACTTAGCAGCAGAAATTTTGGGCTCAATTGTGGCCGTAAGTCGAGGACTACCCATATAGGCTAGCTCCAGGTTTCTCATGTCTTAGCTATCTTATGCGTCTGGTTCTGTATCAGCAGATTTCCTTCCAAGGAATCAAATAAATTTCACCAAGCCTGTTATTTTAAAATGTAGCCCTATACCCGATTAGTTTAACATCTGCTCCTGAGGCCCAGCTCAGGATAACCTATTTTGTGAACTTGAGATTTGTGCCTATTAGGAACAAAGCCTATTCGGTGATAAAGGTTATCATCATAGTGTGGAATAATGTCTCCTTGAGGGCCTGTGTTTGGTTGAAATTCTTTGTGACTTTTTAAAGAGAAGGTCCTGTGACCTTTTGCTCAATAAAGTCTTTGAAATTAAACGGCCTTATAGAGGAGATTGAAGATTGACCCTGCTGTTGATAACCAATGGTGTGTTTTAGATCTCATTTTCTGTTTTTTTTCCCCACCCATATTGTGGAAAAATATTTTCTTATGACTCCAAAAGCCCTCTTTTTTTTTTAACCTCATTGGGAAGGAAAATAGTTTTGCGTTCTTGGCTGTGTTTTAATTAGGGAATAAGAGCATGGAGGTCCAGTCTACCATTGCCATAGGTTGCAAGGAGTCCTCTTTCCTGCCCTCAGCTTCTATGGGTTCCACTTTTTGTTATGCGTCCATGTAGGACAGCTCAATTTCATTGAGGGCTGCATCAGGGCTGTGGTTGACCTTTGGGGGGGCCAGGTGGGCATGGCTAACTGTGTGGGTGTGGCCAGCTTGATGCCACGCCCCAAACTGTTGACATGTTTCCTGTTTGCACTGGGTAGACCGGGCCAAAGCCACGCTGGCCCGATGTTTCCCCTTCAGATTGAGTAGACTCAGGGGTGAAATCCAGCAAATTCTGGAGAACTGGTAGCGGAAATTTTGAGTAATTCGGAAAACTGGCAAATACCACCTCTTGCTGGCCCCAGATTGGGGTGGGAATGGAGATTTTGCAATATATTTCCCCCAGGAGTGGGAAAGGAATGGTGATTTTGCAGTATCCTTCCCCTGGAGTGGGGTGGGAATGGAGATTTTGCAGTATCCTTCCCCTGCCATGCCCACCAAGCCACACCCACCAAGCCACAGAACCGGTAGTAAAAAAAAATTCACGTTCATCGCTGGGTAGACTCGGCCGGCCCCTTACCTTTTTCAGGCCGGTCCTGCGGGCTGCATCTGACTGCATCATGGGTCGAATGCAGCCTGCGGGCCTTGCATTCGACACCCCTGATGTAGGAATTCAGGGTTTTCTTACACAGTCCTATGTCTAATCGTTCTGGCTGGATTGGAGACTCGGATAAGGTGGTGGCTCTCTAATTGCAAGTGACCCTTAATTAAGCCCCTTTTTGTGATCTTCAGCACAGCCCTGAAAAGGGAAGGAGAGAGATGAAGAAGTTGACCTATTTTCGAAAACACCCGAGGGCAGGACAAGAAGTAACGGGTGGAAAATCATTAAAGAGAGATCCAACCTAGGATTAAGGAGAAATTTCCTTAATTACAGTACCTACGGAAGTTGTGGGTGCTCCATCACTGGAGGTTTTCAAGAATTTGCCTAGAATAGTTGGACTAGCTTTGCTGGCTGAGGAATTCTGGGAGTTGAAGTCCACAAGTCTTAAAGTTGACAAGGTTGGAGACCCCTGGACTAGAGGACCTCCAAGGTCCTTTCCAATTCTGTTATTCTATGTTACATTCTCAGTTTTCATTTTTTTAAGCGGAGGTTGTGGGACTCCTTTAACCATTTTAAAGTCTTAAAATGAACAAGCTGAAGCATTTTGTATCTCACTTATAGGGCCGCGGTGTGGCTCAGGCTGTAAGAAGCCTGTTATTAAAACACAGCAGCCTGCAATTACTGCAGGTTCTAGTCCCACCAGGTCCAGGGTTGACTCAGCCTCCCATCCTTTATAAGGTAGGTAAAATGAGGACCCAAACTTTTGGGGGGGCAATAAGTTGACTTTGTAAATATACAAATAGAATGAGACTATTGCCTTACACACTGTAAGCCGCCCTGAGTCTTCGGAGAAGGGCGGGATATAAATGTAAACAAAAACAAAAAAACCCCAAAACACTTGCCTTCCACCTGCAAGATAATAGTGCTTCCCTGCATCTGCCCATCACAGTTATCTATAAGTTGACTTGAAGCATCCGAGATCTTACCGGGATGTGGAAATATCTAGCCCCAAATATGTTTTCCTTCCAGATTCTTGTTAGATTCTTTTTGTGTTATGATAAAACCTTTCTCCTCTCGTTCCTTCTGCTCTCCTTTGACATTTCCTTTCCCTCCCCTTCCCGCTTTCCGGACAGAGCCCTGCCATATGTTTATGTAGTTCATGAGTGCCTGCACCTGCCACTCTTTCTCCTTTATGGAAATGCTTATTTGCATTTGATTAGCAAGGGAAGGGGACAGCATCTTGGCCAGTTCCCAGCATTTCTCATGCAAAGCTCTGGCAAGCAGGAATTGAGCAAGGGGATGCCTGAACTTCTCTCCATACCCTAGGGCACCGGTGGAAATGTTAAGGACGTCAAAGCTGGGGAGGTGAGACTCGGAGAGTAGTTGGCTTGCTTTGTTTCTGTCGCTCTGCTCTCCTTTTGGGGAATTTCAGAAGTGTGTCTGACTTGTAAGGGGGTGGAGTGGGGGTCATCAGGCTTCCTGACATTGCCGACTGTGCGGGGAGTTTCTTGATGTGTGGCACGTTGCCATTGCAGCACCAGTGCTGTGTGAAGGGAGCTAAACACGGTGAGTAGCAGCATCTGCTATCCGGCAGTCACATTAATTGGCTCGCGAATGTAGGCATAAATATACGTGTCCCAGGATAATGTTGCAGGATCCAACCACCGGGACCCGAGGTTTCTTCTTCCAAGATTTTGGACTTGTGCTTTTCGACCCCCAAGGAACTTCTGAATCTTCAGGAGGTGTCGCATCCTGAACACACACCTCTGGTCCTGGTGACCAACTCAGATTGCATCCGGCAACGCTCATTAACTCTTTGGAGTTTAAGGACACTGTTTTTGGCTGCTGCTTCTTTGATTTTTTGATTTTTGGTCTTCTTGAGCTGGAATGAAGTAGTTGGAGAAAGAAAAGATGCTTTCTTGACTTCCAGCCAAATCTGGAGGATAAGAGTGTTCTGCCTTTCCCCATCAAGACCAATCGCCAGCGATAGCATGTTGACTCCAGCCCACACTGGGATCAAGGGGCAGAATGTGAGAAGCTGCCTCAGGCTTGAAGCTTGACGAGAATCCAAACTGTTCCTTTTTGTTCACATTGTGTTAGATCTCAGAGATAGTAGTAGTAGGAGGTGCTGCTGGTATTTTCTGCTTTGTGCATCAAAATAACATAATTGGGTTGGGATCTTCTGTAGCTTGCTCTTTGCTGCTGTTCTTCAAGGATCAAAATGTCTCAGACTCAGACTGTGCGGAGAGAAGACTCAAACTCCAAAACCATCCTTTATGCTACTCTTCTAGATCAGGGGTGTCAAACTCGATTTCACTGAGGGCCGCATTAGGGTTGAGTTTGACTTGGGGAGGGCATGGCCAGGGTGGGCATGGCCAGCTCAACGTCACTTATATCGGGGATGCCTGTGGTAGCCTGAGCGCTCTGCCAGTGAAAACGGGCTCCCGAGCTCCGTTTTCGGCTGTGATGGCCTCCTGCGACCCTCTGCCAGCGAAAATGGAGCTCCAGAGGTCCGCCCGTTGCTTTCACAAGCTCTGTTTTTGGCTCCAATTGCCTTCTGCAGTCTTCTGCAGTGAAAATGGAGCTTGGGAGGGCTGCTTGTGACCCTCCCAAGCTCCGTTTTCACTGGCAAAGGCACCGTGGGCCTGTCCTTCGCTGTTTCCAGGGTGGCCCTGCGAGCCAGATCTAAGCACCTCATGGGCTGGTTTTGGCCCCTGGGCCTTGAGTTTGGCCCCTGGGCCTGTTCTAGATGATGTCTAAAGTTAGGGAAATGTAGTTAATCTCACCCAATGACTTTTCAACCCCAAACTCCACATTTTAGATGTTGAAGACACATAACATAGTCACTGGTTAAGTGTTTTTCCAGTGAGACCAGTTAATCAGGGAAATATGGAAGGGAGCATACTGCTTCTGCTTTCACTTTCATTCTCCCTTTATTTCTTTGTCGGTAAATTTAAATTTAACATAGTCACTGGTTGGCCCAGTCAGAAGATCAGCATTGTAGTTCTCGGTACATTCAGTTAAAAAAAGATGTTGACTATCTTAGGCAAGTGGAACTTTTTTTCTGAGCATTTTGGAGAACTGCCATCCATCACACTGAGCTAGGTAGGCAGCTAGTCCAATTGAGTATGTCAATTTTTCATGTTCCAATACAAATAATTGATTGCAGAGCATCAGATGTTCTTCCTTCTCAGAGCCTTTACTGAATAGAGAAAATGAAATGAAAAGGAATGAAAAAGCTGGAGTGATCTACTTATATCTTCCCAAAGGTTGGTTAAGGACTAAAAAAATGTCCCTGTAACTTGCTTTATTTGATTTATGTCCTGCCTTCTTTGTACAGGAGCTCAAAGTAGCATATATTTCCTATTTTTCTCACAACAAGACACTATGGGCTGAGAGAGACATACAATACATGGAGTTTCCATGATGGAAGGTGGACTAGGTCTTCCTCCTCCAACATCTTCATCATGACACAACACTGGTTCTCTAACCTTGCTGTTGTTGGTAGATTGATTCTATCCAATGACTTGTTCAACGTGCTAGTTTTGATTTCATTAAGTGTCCCTTTATATAACTCAAAGAACATTGTCAGTCTCTGCTCCTTGAGCTTGCAAGACAGCTAAATAGCCTCTTCTGTTTTAGAGCTAAAGCGAAGAGGGGTGTGGCCAATGTCACGGCGGGACGGCGGTCCCCCGGGGCTCCAGAGGAAACACCGATATCCCAGCCGTTTGGGGGTTCTTTATGGACCATAGCTGTCTTGTAGAGACAGCGAAGAAGGGAGGCATGGATCGGCACAAACAGGGAAATGGCAAATTCCCTGGAGCGCTGACCTTAGCCTTCGACTCAACGGCACGGGAAGACAGCCATTAGAACTGTCAAAGCTGGGGCGGCTACACAAAGAGATCTGAGCAGGAGCAGTGATTGAATGGAATATTGTTACCGGATGAGTGTTTGGCCAATTCATAGGTAAGAAGAAAATTAAAAGGATTTTTCAACTTGAAATTAGCGGCTAATTGGCATGTGGAAATATAAAGAGAAGAAAGCAAAAAGTAAAACGGAATTTTGTAATTAAAGCCCCAAAAAGGAAACTTTCCATCTGAATGTTTTAGAGCTAAAGCTTTGGGTGCAGCCTTTAACCTAAGGTCAGCTCCCTGCTCTCAATTATGGTTAACCATCCTTTTATTACATAATCATCAATAATACCCTTCCTGCTATGTTTGTAAGATTCTTACCGGGACATCAGAATGCGGAAGAGGTTGGATCTTGGGTCTGATCTAAATGCTTCTTAATTTTTAGCAAGCCACTAAAGGAAAGCATTAATCCACAAAATCTATACGATACCAATCAATCAATTATTAATTAACTCAATTAATGCTACTCCCATTCGGTTGAGTCTGAGCTGCTTATGCTATTAATATAATAAGATTAAAAACAAAACATAATTCAGTTCATGCAATTAATACATTGATAAGTTCCAGAGAACAGCTCTTAGGCGTCTGCCCTTCCAAAAAGGGTCATAAATTCAGATGCGGGTCACTTAACAACCAGTTTAGTTAGCAATACAAATTCTGATCCAGGGGTGAAATGTTTGATTCGGTGGTTCGCCCAGTCAGAAGATCAGCATTGTAGTTCTCGGTACATTCAGTTAAAAAAAGATGTTGACTATCTTAGGCAAGTGGAACTTTTTTTCTGAGCATTTTGGAGAACTGCCATCCATCACACTGAGCTAGGTAGGCAGCTAGTCCAATTGAGTATGTCAATTTTTCATGTTCCAATACAAATAATTGATTGCAGAGCATCAGATGTTCTTCCTTCTCAGAGCCTTTACTGAATAGAGAAAATGAAATGAAAAGGAATGAAAAGCTGGAGTGATCTACTTATATCTTCCCAAAGGTTGGTTAAGGACTAAAAAAATGTCCCTGTAACTTGCTTTATTTGATTTATGTCCTGCCTTCTTTGTACAGGAGCTCAAAGTAGCATATATTTCCTATTTTTCTCACAACAAGACACTATGGGCTGAGAGAGACATACAATACATGGAGTTTCCATGATGGAAGGTGGACTAGGTCTTCCTCCTCCAACATCTTCATCATGACACAACACTGGTTCTCTAACCTTGCTGTTGTTGGTAGATTGATTCTATCCAATGACTTGTTCAACGTGCTAGTTTTGATTTCATTAAGTGTCCCTTTATATAACTCAAAGAACATTGTCAGTCTCTGCTCCTTGAACTTGCAGGACAGCTAAATAGCCTCTTCTGTTTTAGAGCTAAAGCGAAGAGGGGTGTGGCCAATGTCACGGCGGGACGGCGGTCCCCCGGGGCTCCAGAGGAAACACCGATATCCCAGCCGTTTGGGGGTTCTTTATGGACCATAGCTATCTTGTAGAGACAGCGAAGAAGGGAGGCATGGATCGGCACAAACAGGAAAGTGCCAAATTCCCTGGAGCGCTGACCTTAGCCTTCGACTCAACGGCACGGGAAGACAGCCATTAGAACTGTCAAAGCTGGGGCGGCTACACAAAGAGATCTGAGCAGGAGCGGTGATTGAATGGAATATTGTTACCAGATGAGTGTTTGGCCAATTCATAGGTAAGAAGAAAATTAAAAGGATTTTTCAACTTGAAATTAGCGGCTAATTGGCATGTGGAAATATAAAGAGAAGAAAGCAAAAAGTAAAACGGAATTTTGTAATTAAAGCCCTAAAAAGGAAACTTTCCATCTGAATGTTTTAGAGCTAAAGCTTTGGGTGCAGCCTTTAACCTAAGGTCAGCTCCCTGCTCTCAATTATGGTTAACCATCCTTTGATTACATAATCATCAATAATAGCCTTCCTGCTATGTTTGTAAGATTCTTACCGGGACATCAGAATGCGGAAGAGGTTGGATCTTGGGTCTGATCTAAATGCTTCTTAATTTTTAGCAAGCCACTAAAGGAAAGCATTAATCCACAAAATCTATACAATACCAATCAATCAATTATTAATTAACTCAATTAATGCTACTCCCATTCGGTTGAGTCTGAGCTGCTTATGCTATTAATATAATAAGATTAAAAACAAAACATAATTCAGTTCATGCAATTAATACATTGATAAGTTCCAGAGAACAGCTCTTAGGCGTCTGCCCTTCCAAAAAGGGTCATAAATTCAGATGCGGGTCACTTAACAACCAGTTTAGTTAGCAATACAAATTCTGATCCAGGGGTGAAATGCTTCTGATTCGGGTGGTTCGCCTGAACCAGTAGTGAAAATGCTACTGGTTTACCTGAACCAGTAGTAAAAAATGCTTTAAAAAGTAAAAAAAAAGTTCTGATGATTGTGTGGCACAGCTGATCCTCGGAACTTTTAGAAAACTTTTTAAAAGCATTTTTTTACTACCAGTTCGGGCAATAGGTAGTAAAAAAAATGGTTCCGACAATCAGCTGTGACAATCAGCTGTGCCGCTCGACCATTGGAACTTTTTATTTTTATTTTTTAAAGCATTTTTTTTTACTACCTATTGCCCGAAGCTGTATTTTTGTGTAAAGTGTGATATTGTTTTTGAGCTCTCTGTGACTCTGTGAGGTTCCTGCTTGTTGCAGGGGCCATTTTGTGTGAAGTCCAGCTGCTTTTGCATTGTGTGTGAGTCAGTTGTGTAGCTTTTGTGTTATTTTTGTGTAAAGGGTGATAGTTGGTTTTCCCGGTCACATGACCATCAAGCCACACCTACCTGGCCACATGACCACCAAGCCATACCCACCAAGCCACATGACCACCAAGCCACGCCCACAGAACCGGTCGGGAAAAGTTTTGAATTTCCCCACTGTACTGATCCCAATTATGGTTATAAGTTGAGGACTACATGTATGAAGAACTACCAGTGTTAAAAGCAGGAGTCTCATTCTTGGCCACGACTTTTAGGGGTACACAGCTGGTGCTTGGCCCAGGTCTGTTTTAATAAAGAATTCTTTTCTTTATCTGAGCTTGGGAGAACTGACCTAGTTGTAAAAGAACTTGGGTATTAAACCTGGTTAGAATACATAGAGCCCATATATATATTTTTTTTGCAATGTTCATTTATTAATTGGAGTCAGTTTTTTTAAAAAGCCTTTGATCGCAAGGTTTCATTCCTAATTGCTCTCTTCCCTACCTGCCTTGTATAGGGATCAACAATCTCCAATCCTGAGTTTGGCTGAAATGATGTGTGTGAGAGAGAGAGAATGGCTTTGTACGTAGGACAACCTTTTTCTGATCACATAACTTTCCCAGCTTTTCTCCCAGAGGCAGCCTGGGGCACAGAGAGTTCTTTTCCGTATGCTTCTAGTCATGATTGACATAGACTAAGCTGCCCTACCTGGGTACATTACAGTTATAATAGCTCCAATAACCTTAGGCAGCTTTGTAACTGCGCTAATTGTATGGATGTAGTCAACATATTAATGTGTTCAGACATTTTTGTTACTTGACTAAAGTGCTTGCGAGTCTGCTTACATAGGGCCAGAGATGTCAGCCTGCTTTTTTGTTGCTGATCATTTAAATGACATTAAAATAATAATAATTTAAAAAAAAACACCCTAAAATTTGAAGTTTGGCATTCCCATTTCTAGTCTGGGCTGCTCCCAAGAGACTGGGCTGAATTGATTCTGAAGACCATGAGCAGAAAATGAACGGGTTCTCCCAATGTCAGGCAAGGAAAGTAGTTTTTCATTGTCCCTGTCATGCTGTGTTGATTTCCTCTCTTTAAATTACTCCAGTGCCATCATTTCTTTTTCAATTGTCTTTCTCATGCCAGAAGGACATGACTTCTGATTTGTCCTAGTCATGCTAATATCAAAGCACATGCTTTACACGTAGCAGGCTTCAGGTTCAATTCCAAGTATCCTGAAACAAAGATTGAAATTTTGGAGAACTCCTAACAATCAGAGTGGAATGGGGGAGATGGAATGGAATGTTCAGAAAAAGGACACAGTTGGTGGCTAGAATCCGAAGTGGACATTCCACTATTATTAGTAGTATATGGTCTTGTTACAGTAGCCCAGAAACCACAATGATATTGCTGAGTAGTAGTTTGGTTTGCCAAGGTACCAACCCTGCTATGGGACATGCTTGCGTGCTTCCCAAGATGTGCCATAGGAGGGTGAACTGGCTTCATACCAGAGAGAAAGATAAGTGGCTCTTCCTGCAGCATCACCCAAGGTCATCTCCCTTCCCGGAGCTGCCTTGCAAGTGGGTGCCACAACTGGGAAGTTTCAGAGCCTTCAGAATTTGACTGCCTACACAGAGCACCTGTTGTGGTCCACCAGCAGCCCGCAGACCTGGCAATGGAGTCAGACAGTGAGGAGGCTGGGGAGGATCATGGGCCAGGCCTGGAGTCAGGGGAAGGCCCAGACAAGGACTCTGCATTGGAGGCAGAGATGGGGCCAGGGCCATCTGGGAGCGATGCACGGACTCCAGAGCCTCCAGAGGCAGACAGCAGAAAGGCAGAGGAACAGGAGGAGCCTGTTCCTAGTGCATACATGCGAAGAGCTGCCAGAAGGCAAGAGCAGCTGAAGAAAAAAAGGACAACTTGGGAGTAAGGCCAGAAGATGATTGGCCACTCCCATAAGGCTTAAAAGAGCAGCAACGAGCCATTTGGTTCTTTGTAGGAAAGCAACATTGATTTCCATTGCTTCTTGTCTTAAACTTTGTGGGGGTTTTGCCAAGAAAAGCCTTTGGCAGGTTGCCAAAGACATCAAAGGTTGGTGATAAGGCCAATGAACTGGTTATGAAGAATTTTGTTTTGGACGAAGCTGAGAATGAATTAATTCTCAGCTGTTTTAATAAAATAAGTTTGTTGAGGACTGAATTGTGTTTAGTAATCACTACTTGGGCCTTGGTCACAACAGCACCAGCTCATCTCCCCATCGAAGTGGTACCTATCTATCTACTTGCATAGAGCATGCTTTCGAACTGTTAGGTGGACAGAAGCTGAGGCGAGTGACAGGAGATCACCCTGCCACACTGTGCTGGGGTTCGAACTGCTGGAGCTGAGATCATCTGCAGCGTCATTAAGCCTCTGAGTCACCGCATCTCTTAAAAAATTCCCCTCAGTAGTTTTCTTTCACAGATTTCCTCTACTGTTTTCTGCCCTTGGACCCTTACACCTCCTAGGAATCTTGAGTTGATTCTTCATGATAAAGATGAATAACCTTTTCATCAGTGAAAACAAATAGTGGTAACAAAGGCAGACCTTTTATTAAAGCAGATGGCCCTTGCTTATGTCAGTTATGATAACTAATTAAGTATACCTTCAATGACATTGTTTAACAATATATCTCTTTCAAAACCCCTTGAATGTGTTGAAAAGATGAGGACATTCACCCTGTTATAATTGCCACTTGGAGCTCACTGGAAAGCCGTCTTCACTTGGCTAAATAAAGCTAATCAGTGTTCCCTCTAAGGCCTTTCTTAATGAGTTCACGTAAAAGGTAAAGGTCTGATAAGAAATGCACAGGACTGCTGACAAGTTTTATGGAACCGCTAGAAAGCCTATTTCATGTTCCTTTCTGCTATGAGTGTTTATTGTCGTTTGACATCTGTCTCTGTCTCTGCCTCAGATCTGATCAGATAATTTGATCTATCTAATTCAGTGAAGGAGCATGGTGGCTTGAGTGGTTGGAACGCTGGGCAGGAGATTAGAAGCCTGTCTTCGAGACCCGAGAGCTGTCATGGGGTGGGGTTGAGTCTGGGTTTGGTATCCCTGATCTGTGGGGTGCGGTAGGGCTTGACCCTCTATTTTAACATCTGCATGACGTCTCTAGACAAAGTCATCCATTATAAAATGTTGGACTGATATTCACCTGCACATCTCAAACTCTAGCTAACCAAGTGATGCTCTCAAGATCTTGTCCCAATGCCCTGAGGCAGCTGGGGTCTTGATGGGGAGGAACAGATGTAAGTTCAACACTGACAAAGTGAAGTGGCTGTGAGTTTATGATTCTCCCAACATCACATATTTCCTATATTTAGTCCTGAATGAAGCTTACGTTGTAATTTGGGATTTTTCTGGGTCTTATAGTTCCTGCTCAGAGAGTAGGTGACAGTTGTGGCCAGGGGTGACCCGAACGCCATCACTCTGCTAAACAAATAATTCCCTCAATACTGTCAAACTATTCACTAAGTCTGCATTACTATTACTATTAATCTTCTCATCGTTCCTATCACCTATCTCTTCCCACTTATGACTGTATGACTGTAACTTGTTGCTGTATCCTTATGATTTATATTGATTGTTTCCTAGTATGATTTGATTGCTTATTTGTACCCCATGATTGTCATTAAGTGTTGTACCTTATGATTATTAATGAATGTATCGTTTCTTTTTATGTACACTGAGAGCATAGGCACCAAAGACAAATTCCTTATGTGTCCAATCACACTTGGCCAATAAAGAATTCTATCATTCATCTATCTATCTATCTATCTATCTATCTATCTATCTATCTATCTATCTATCTATCTATCTATCTATCTATCTATCTATCCACAGACATTCATGTCTTAGTCATCCTGTAGATGGTCTACCATTGCATGCTCAACATGGGGGCATCCTTCAAGACCACTTGAAAGTCTCCACTGGTCTAGGATGCAATGCCATGAGCCATTGCAGACATATCTCAGCACACTCATTTCACATGTCCTCTGCTACATGAGCTGCACTGATTGCCAGGAAACCTCTAGGTGCAATTCAAAGTGCTAGCATTACTTTCATAGCATAGTACCTGGCTATCAGAAGAATTACATTTCTCCTTCTGTGTCTGACCATCCCATAAGGCCCACAGTATTGGCATGCACATAGTCCTCTTTGTTAAGCAATGGCATCAGCTACACCTTAGGAAGCATGTCTCCTTTCTTTCTTTCTTTCTTTCTTTCTTTCTTTCTTTCTTTCTTTCTTTCTTTCTTTCTTTCTTTCTTTCTTTCCTTCCTTCCTTCCTTCCTTCCTTCCTTCCTTCCTTCCTTCCTTCCTTCCTTTCTTTGTCAAACACAACAGTATATATAAGTATAAGCATGAAATAACCATACAAATTGGATACAATCAAAGGGAACATTAGGACAGGAATGGTAGGCACGCTAGTGCTCTTATGCACGCCCCTTAAAGACCTCTTAGGAATGGGGCGAGGTCAACAGTAGATAGTATTTGGTTAACGTTTTGGGGATTGTAGTGTAGTGTTCTCTGTCTGCTGATCTTTTTAATTGGTTCAATGTATTGAGATCGGGGTGGGGATGGGTGGGTTATATGCATGCCACCCAGAATTGCTTTGAATTCGGCAGCTTTATAAATCTAAAATATATATTTTTTATTTATAGCTCAAGATGGGTATGATTACTTCCCAAGAAATAAGGCTAAACATTTGGGCAATTTCTATTTGCAAGGACGTGAAAACAG
The DNA here is from genome assembly GCF_028640845.1 of Ahaetulla prasina. Taxonomy (NCBI): domain Eukaryota; kingdom Metazoa; phylum Chordata; class Lepidosauria; order Squamata; family Colubridae; genus Ahaetulla; species Ahaetulla prasina. Next base: position 18,984,537 of record NC_080548.1, read on the forward strand.
AAATGCTGAAACTTAGCTTCAGATAGCCTACAACACACACACCTCAAAACCCTCACAAGATTTGCCGCTAATGGAAATGCAATGTTATTTTGCTTACACAGGGAAGTTATAATCGCTTCTCGGCAAATAGCAAGAAGTTGCAAACTGTTCTCCTGATACATGAAGCTGAAATCACTGTCTAACAGTGATTCTGATACACTGGAGGCCTATTTCCCCTAAGGTTATTTTCCAAGACATTGTATAAGCCATAAGTGATGTATATGTTTCTGTACAACTGTGGATATATTCAATCGGCTGTCGTGTTGGAAAACAGCGTTAAAAATAATTACACACTTAAATTCTTGGATCATTTTCAAGATCAGAAAACTACCGATTACATCACGCGTTAATGTCATGTCCAAAGCAGAACCCAAATATTCAAGCACTCGTAGATCAATTTAAATTCTCCAGTTGACTTTGTCCTCCTACAGGAGTTGGATTATTATTGATAGAAGCAAGCCCGCAATCCGTAACACAAGGAGAAATCAAACTCCAAACGGCCTTTGTCTTTCTTTGGTATGACAAAAACACGCGGAGCTATTTTTTCCCCAAAGATATTCCTATCCAGATTTTCCTTCAGTATTTGGACTAAGAGGCCCGGTTATAACTTCATTTTCTTCCAGGCATTTAAAAGCTCTTGATTACTGTCAATGTTAGGGGGCTGTTTCGACAGGGGTTCTGTATTGGGTCCAAATACAGGGGTTTACTTTAAATGAAGCCTGGCTTATTAAATGTCGACTTTCTCATAATCCTGACTGTGGGAGAAGAGGGATATGAATGCACATTCATCTGTTTCTCTCAGACTTCAGAGTTGGGAGATTTATGAATATACATGGCCACCAAAGACTGTTTTTTGTAGGAGAATGTAGGTGAATAGAAGGAACATCCTACATGCAATTTGTACAATGGAGAAAGGTGGAATATGACACAACGCTACCTACTACCAAACCACATAGTTCGTTCTAAAGAATACCATGATTGATGGTATCAAAACCTGATGTGAGATCAAGGAGAAGCAAGACACATGCATCAACCCATCCTGATTACTTCAGGGGTCATCAACAAGTGTGATGAAGGAGGTCTCTGTACTATGTCCCAGCTTGAAAAGGTCCAAATAACCTACTATTTCCAGGCCCCTTAAAGCTGCAACCCAACCAACGTTTTGGCAGTCTTTCTCAAGCAAACAAATCTTTGTCCAAGACTTTTGGGTCCAGCAGTGGCTTCTTGAGAAAGTGGTGTACCATTCTTTCCTTTAAGGCAGAACCATTCCCTTTATGCCTACAAACTAATAATGTTTATTAGTTATGTGTACTGTAATCAACAAAGACTCCCAGAGGTGTGCATTAACAACATTAAAATAACATAAGCAAAAAAAGCATAAATATAAAGACATAATAAAAACACCGTTCTACTGCATAACCTCCAATGGTGCAAGCTCACTGCCCTCCAAAGGTTTTCTGGAATAGTTTGGTTTTAAGCAGCTTCCAGAATGCCGAAATGCTGTTTATGGACCCAGCCCCTTAATCTCTGCAAATAGAAAACCAACTAATCTCTCTTGAGAAGACAGCACCATTCCATTTGGAGAAGGCAAGCTGGAAAATTGACTGATTATCCTAATGTCTTAAGATGATAGCCAGCTATATCAAAGGCCACTGGGAGACAACAGATCCCAGAACACATTCTATTAACCTTTTATGATATCATATAGCGCCTAAAAGATTTTCATAAGCTTCCTGTTTGGTGTCCAGTGCAATTCAGAGTGCTCATATTTATTTGTTTTTCTTGATCTCATTACATTGATCTCTTTCTTTTCCATTATGGGATTCAAGGGAATACATATAGAGAACTCAGGCTTGCTTCCTGGCCTGGCCTGATGAAACAAAGCTGGAGTATCTTAAAAACAAAGGAAGTTTTGTTTGTGTAGTTTAAAAATGCCTATCAAGTTCAACATCCTGATTCTCGTAATTGGAAACTGATATCTGTGGGAAGCTCCAAAGCAGGTCGCACAGGCTAACACTTTACACTACTTTCCTACATTAACATTGTTGGCTTTTTTTTCCTCCAAGAAGTCTCGTCTAATCCCTTTCCAAGCCATTCAAGTTGATTGCCATCACAACAGCTATGACAGCGAATTGCATTACTTGGTAGAGCTGTTCAGCAAGATCCCATGGCTGCTGACAGTGTTGAGGGGTTGACATATAAGCCTCTAAATGAGGGATGGAAAACTGTTCGGATATTGAGAAACGACAACTTTTGGAAGGCCCTGGTGATATGGGCTATAATGAGGAAGGCTGGGAGTTGTAGAAACATTCGGAATGCTTGTTCTGAGCGATACTGTATAAAGTCTGATCATCTGGAGAAGTTCATTTATTATTATTATTATTATTGTTGTTGTTGTTGTTGTTGTTGTTGTTATTATTATTATTATTATTATTATTATTGTTATTATTGTTATTATTATTTATTTACATTTATATCCCGCCCTTCTCCGAAGACTCAGGGCGGCTTACATTGTGTAAGGCAATAGTCTCATTCTATTTGTATATTTATATACAAAGTCAACTTATTGCCCCCCCAACAATCTGGGTCCTCATTTTACCTACCTTATAAAGGATGGGAGGCTGAGTCAACCTTGGGCCTGGTGGGACTAGAACCTGCAGTAATTGTAGGCAGCTGTGTTTAATAACAGGCTTCTTACAGCCTGAGCCACACTGCAGCCCCATTTGTCCATACGAACATGCCAATTGGTTGAGTTACATCCCAGGCAGGCCAAAAGAGTTTGCAAAAGAGTCTCCACATGTAATAATTTTATGCGGTAACCAGGAAGAGAAACTTGGCAATGATTCTGGAATCTGAATTTTGGTGCAGTCATGCATACAGTTGCATCAATATGATTTTATTACACTGTTTTATTGGTGCACTCAATTAAGGACTCTTGATAGACCACCAGTAAAGATGAAATGGAGACCCGAAAACAATTTATGAGTCAGGAGCGAAAGGTAAATAGAAAGATTGAAGAGCCATAAACTGAGACTGATGATTAACTGAAGGTATAGAAATAAGCTCAGACTCGGGAAGGCCATGTTCTCAAGTGAACTCCATCTATGCAGAAAATATACCTTCTGCATACCTTCCTTTCCAGGATGATCCAATGAATACAGGTACTTGATTGAAAAATGTAGATTCTAGCAAAATTCGTGGAACAAGTGAACACAGATCCAGCAACTGTCAACCGATGTTTATGTGGAAATGTGGTCCGGGGATAAAACAATCCAACCAATGGAAGGATTTGGAAGCAATTTAAACTTGGTCCAGAATTAATTTTAGAAATTCTTCTAATTAAACTGGAACACGGGTCTCCAACCTTGGTCCCTTCAAGACTTGTGGACCTCAGTTATATACAATTAGTCGGGCTTGCCCAGTCACCACCCCCCTTTTTAACACTCTTCCCTCTTCTACCTTCTTCTACTTTCCAGACCTCTCCTTCTCTTATCTACATCCTCTCCTCCCTGCACCCTACACCTTCCTTCTCCCTCTTCTACCCCTCTTCCTTCCTCTTCTCCTCTTTCCTACCTCCTACTCTCTCCTCTTTTCTCCCTCCCCACCGTTCTAAAATGGTAACTGGGCAGACCCGACCCTACATTAATTATATTTATACATAACAGTTGTATAACTTCTGGGAGTTGAAGTCCACAAGCAAAGCTGTCTGAGTAACTCTGGGAGTTGAAGTCCACAAGTCTTAAAGGGACCAAGGTTGGAGACCCCTGAACTGGAAGAAAGGCAGGAGGAGGAGGGGAACAGTAAACGCAAAACAGGAAATCCTCTCAACCCTGCCAGACGTTCGTTTTTATTCTTCTCTTTTTATGTTCAAAACCTTTTTTCTTTCTTTATAGCTGATTTAAGTGCTTTAAGAGATCAACTGTGTTTTTCCCCCCTCTTCAGTTGTTGTGTCCTTTATCATTTTGCTTTAACTAAAATGATCTCAGTCTTGCTGTGTTTAATTATGGCTATAGTTGCTCTTTAGGTGCTCACAGCAGTACATTTTATTAATCACATAAGGAGCGATTGTATAGGTAAAGAACCCTGCATTGAGAGTATTCCACGAGGGCTCTGGTTTGTAAGAGATCCAGTTCCATGGTATATAGCAGTGATGTCAAGCAAGATTTTATGAAACATTACACTTATAACAATAAAATAACACAAACTAAAAAATAATAGAATAAAAATAAAAATAGAAGTTATAGAAAAAAGACAATAGGAAAGAAAAAGGGAAGAAAGAAAAAGTAAGAATAAATAAAAAGAAAGGAAATAATCATTTCAGTCATGATCTGCAAAAATCCATTAAGACTTATCAAAGATAACTTATCTATTTTAACCCTGATTAAATAAAGCAACTTTATATTCCTTCCTTTTATTTCTAAAAATCTTAATCTTTAATATCCTTTCAAATAAGGTCTTAGAACTCATATTTCTTTTCATTTCTTCTCTGTCTATTCTCCCCAAATTCTTCAAAGCTTTAACAAGCTTTAACAAACTTGCGGGACCGCCTACTGTTACCTTACGCCTCCCACCGACCCGTACGCTCACACAGAGAGGGACTTCTCAGGGTGCCGTCCGCCAAGCAATGTCGGCTGGCGGCCCCCAGGGGAAGAGCCTTCTCTATGGGGGCTCCTACTCTCTGGAACAATTGCCTGACCTTTGGACCTTTCGCCGTGAGCTGAAGACGTATTTATTTACTCGCGCGGGGCTGGCTTAAATTTTAAATTTTTAGATGAATTTTAAGGGTTTTTAGATTTTACTATGTTTTAAATTTTTGGCCAATTTTATAATAAGTTTTTTAATTGTTTATTTTAATTGTATATTGCTATTGTTTTTATTTGGTTGTGAACCGCCCTGAGTCCTTTGGGAGAAGGGTGGTATAAAAATCTAATTAATAATAATAATAATAATAATAATAATAATAATAATAATAATAATAATAATAATAATAATAATAATAATAATAATAATAAACAAGCCTCTTTTGTAAATCCAATATAGGAAAATTATCCAGGTCACATTTTTGGTATGTTTTTTACATATCCCTATTAATGGTTAAGATATCAGCTGGTTGTTTTTTTTTTTTTTGTATGTTCAATACAAAATATCCTTTGCCATATCATTTTTGTAGTGTATGGTTTTTAAATCCATTTCACGATCCTATGGCACGTGGCAAATCCACAAACCTATGGCATGTGTGCCGGAAGTGCCATCTCTCCGGGCATACCAGCTGTTGCCAGTTGCTGTTCCAGGTTCCGGTGCACACATGCACGTTGGGCAGCTAGTCTTTGCGTGTGCTTGTGCACTAGGAACCGGAAGACCAGGTGACCAGTGCGCATGCTGGAACGGAAGCTCAGCTTCCCAGTGCATGCATGCATGCCGAGGAACTGCTTTTCCAGTTTCCGGCGCTTCTGTGCATGCACGTCGTGGAACTGATATTCCAGTTTCTGGTGCTCCCCCGTGCTCATGGGCACGTTCCTGTTTCGGCACTCGGTGCCGAAAAGGTTAACCAACACTGGTGTATAGGGTACACTACAATGTGAGCTGAATATTTTGGACCAACAACTGAAGGAGAGATTGTGGCTAGGACTTGGAAGTGAGTCATTTTGGTGCAGTAGTTAAAGCACCAGGCTAGGAACTGGGAGACTGTGAATTCTAGTCCCACTATATGCATGAAAAAGCCAGTTCTGTGACCTTGAGCCAGTCACTCTTTCAGCCCCAGGAAGAAGGTAATGACAAACAATTTTGGCAATCTTGTCAAGGAAACTTCCAGGACATGTCCAGGCAGTTGCTAGGACTTAACACTAACTCACAGCACGTGCACAAATATGGAAATTCTTAAGCTGAAACAGCAAACAGATAAACCAAGCAGGATTTAGGATGGGTTCGGATTTAGTGAAGTTCTAAGCAAAGCAAGTCAAATAAAATGAAAAGCACGAAAACAAAACCCTCTTTTTTAAAAAAAGAGAGAGAGAAAAACACCCGTAACTTGTGTCAACAGAACAAGATTTTGTGCACCACCTATTGCATATAGTTGTTTTTAAGATATTTGTTTACATAAGTGCTCTTTTCCCTGAACATTTTTTTAAAAATATGAATTTCTGTAGAGCATTGTTTTAAAAATGTAACTCTCTCCAAAATTTGATCTTCTTTTGAAATGGCTCCTTTTTGTTTTGCTTTTGCTTTCAAAAGCATAATTTATTTTCAGCAGAAATACTCTTTTTGGAAGGGAGCCCATTTTTAGCTGGGGAAGGTTGGATGTTTGCAGAGTTTGTTCAGTGCTAGCATCTGGGCTATGTGCTGGTGCATCTTTCAGTAGATTTCAGAAATTTGATCCCAAAGAAGTCCATGTTGGATTTAATTTCCTTGCCTAATGGATGCTGCATCAAACATGATGTCTTTTCAGTGCAACCATTGAAAACCTTATCACTCTGGTACATTTTTTGGACAAAACTGTACTGGAAATGATTATTATCCAGTTTCCAAGTTTGATTTTTTTATTCCAGTTTGAAACCATCCCATTGTTTTTGCTGACCATTCACAAGAAAAGTTGCTCCTGTGATAGTGGGAGTTAGAATTGCAAATAAGCCACTTTGAGATGATTTAAATGGGGATAGTGTGTACAGATCTTTTTTTAAATAAACCAAGGGAGAGGAGAGAAATTACAAAGGTTTTTTGTTTTTTTTAATTTTTTTTAAATTGTTTTAATGTGATACACAATCTGACAAACACGCAACATATAACTTATAAGTATTTCCTATTTCTAAACAGCGTTTCTTAGTGGTCTTCTTTCACTTTTGTACCTTTCCCCCCCAAATCACATTTGGTATTTTGTTTTCTTTCTTATCCCCTTTTTTATTTACATTAAATTATCTAATACTAATAGCTTTACTTTTCTAGATTCTTATATATTTATTATTTACATATTATACATTTCTAATACATTCTGTTCATTCTAATTTCTCTCCTTTATTTTTTTCCCTTTATTTCTAGACTCAAGCCATTCATACCATTTATTCCAGATTATGTAATAATCTGTCTCTTCTTTCTCTTTAATTTCTTTTTTTAATTTGTCCATTTCAGCACACTCTAAAACTTTCCCTATCACTTCTTCATCTGTTGGTATTTTTTCCTGTTTCCAGTTTTGTGCTTATGTTATTTGTGCAACTGTTATGTGTAAAATCAGATATTTTATTTCTTTAGTGTATGTTCTCATAAAGATTCCTAGTAAAAATGTTTCCGGTTACTTTCAACTGGTTGTTCTGTTATTTTTTCTAGCCATTTTTTAATATTTGCCCAGAATTTTTTTGCCGCTGGACACATCCACCATAGATGGTAATACGTTCCCTGAGTTTTTTTGCATTTCCAACATGTTGAATTTGGGAACATCTTTGCAAGTCTTGTAGATGGAAGGTGTTTTTCTGTTTTGTTTTGTTTTAAACCAAACATATCACATTATACTACCCGAACCTTGGTTGACTATTATATTTCTTTTCTTAATTTTTTAAAATTTATTTTGGTTGCTCTTTTGTTTTGCCTGTTGTTGCCTTGACTTTAAGATCCGAGTGTTTTATTAGAATTATTTGAGTGTGCCCGTGTGCATCCTCAAGGAGCATAGTATGAAATACCTACATGAATAAATCAATTTTTTAAATAGGCCCCACAAAGATGAGATGTAAATCAGCAGCAAAAAGACTATAAATCCACTTTCTTAAGAGTTCAAGAGGCTCAAAGCACTTCAAAGCTCTGAACTTCTTAGCGCATTCATATAGCGCATTCACAGGCATATAGTTTCTGCAAGGCAAGCCTTCAAATGTGGAAATTAAATCCAGCAGGACACAAGTTCTCCTTTTAGAATAGAATAGAATAGAATTTTATTGGCCAAGTGTGATTGGACACACAAGGAATTTGTCTTGGTGCATATGCTCTCAGTGTACATAAAAGAAAAGATACGTTCATCAAGGTACGACATTTACAACACAATTGATGGTCAATATATCAATATAAATCATAAGGATTGCCAGCAACAAGTTATAGTCATAAGTGTATAGTCATAAGTGGAAAGAGATTGGTGATGGGAACTATGAAACGATTAATAGTAGTGCAGATTCAGTAAATAGTCCGACAGTGTTGATGGAATTATTTGTTTAGCAGAGTGATGGCCTTCAGAAAAAAACTGTTCTTGTGTCTAGTTGTTCTGGTGTGCAGTGCTCTATAGTGTCGTTTTGAGGGTAGGGGTTGAAACAGTTTATGTCCAGGATGTGAGGGATCTGTAAATATTTTCACGGCCCTCTTCTTGATTTGTGCAGTATACAGGTCCTCAATGGAAGGCAGGTTGGTAGCAATTGTTTTTTCTGCAGTTCTAATTGTCCTCTGAAGTCTGTGTTTTTCTTGTTGGGTTGCAGAACCGAACAACAACAGAAGTTAAAACAGAGATGGTAATTTTACTGAAATGTATCCTCACTTAGAGTTCTGTCACAGTTTGGACTCTACACGGACAACTAAAATGCTTTAAAAAAGAACAGCAGCAGAAAAACAACTCTCATAAACGTGATAGATTTTTATCATTAGAGGAGCAGGGGAGGGAAAAAGTCAAAATGATTAGATCGATTGGAATGAGTACATTTCTAAAGATCCACAGAGGAAAAGCGATGTATGCATTTTGCTTAGGTCTTGTTTTTTTCCTCTTCATCTGAAGTTGTCTTTGTGTGTGTGCGTGCGTGCGCGTTGATGGTGATGAAAAAAATGCCAACAATCTAACAAGGCAGAAACACCTGGAGAGGCACAAGGGGAAGGAGCTTGTCGTGGCTTTAAAACCTGAATTTTGCAGCACCATCAACTTCTGCTCTCTTGTTCTTACAGCGCTTGAAATTGCTGTTCCGTGTGCATTTGCTTCACCTACTTATGAATAGGTTGCTCAGTTTATTTTAGAGATATGTAAAATATCTCATATCTCTATGAAGGCTGCTGCAGATTCAAATCTGGACCGTATAATATTGTTCAGGGCTATTTCCTATGCATAGACGCAAGAGGCACACTTCAGATGACCCAGTACTTGAAATTGCTTCCAAAGCCATTACTTGGCATCTTTTGCGTTAAATATTTTTTTATTGTTTTATATCACATATCCCATTTCTATGTTGAACAGTGTGTTTTCTAGGTGTCCAAGGTGTTAACATATAAACATCATCATCATAATTGCTATAATCATATGTACATAAACATATATGCGATAATATCAATCGTAATGTCAGCGTTCCAGAAAACCCTCCAACTCCAAGTAAAAACTCTGAAGCAAGCAGTTTTCAAAGTTCCATTTACTAGAATAGGTAAACTGGCACATCTGGAAAAACCCGAATCTGAGAGGTCCGGGTTTCCCCTCAGTAAATCAACTCCCCCCAAACCATCCCCTCACTCCTCAGTCGATCACATGCTCCAATCACCATCCGTCCCATCTCGAGACAGCACTCCGACCACCCCTTCTCCAGATGCAGGATCGGCCTGACCTTGACCGACAGGAAGAATGCTATTATGTCTAAAGACAACCCTTCTCCTAAATCCCCCTCTCCTACTTTCCCATGAGAAGATGGCAGCACGGAAGCTTCCGGCCTAATATGGCTTCCAAAGCTGACAGGTGTCCCCCCCCCTTGCAGAAAAAAACACACCCTGAAAAATAAAACTATCTTGAAAAATATACTGTCTTCCATTATAGTATTCATTATATAACCATCAAAATATTTACTGATCAGTTTTTCTTTCTCATGTAGTCCATATTTCACATTAATCCGCTCCTCTAACTTCAGTATCTGTCACTACATGCTCCCTCCCCCCTCTTAGCATGCGATGGCCCGGTAGGCCTGTTTTTCTCTCTCACCCGGCTCCAGAGCCTTTCTAGGAGTCTGGGGAGGGCAAAAACGGCCTTCCCCACTCCCCCGGAAGCCCTCCAGAGGCCAAAAATGGCCCATTTGCCAACTTCTGGTAGGCTCAGAAGGCCCACCGGTGCATGCATGGATGCAGGAGCTGAGTTCGCGTGCCCACTGATATGGCTATGTGTGCCACCTGTGGCACTTGTGCCATAGGTTTGCCCTCATAGACCTATCCATTTCTGCACATTCCAGAAATTTTTTTATTATAATGTCATCTGTAGGGGTTTCTGGATTTTTCCAGTATTGTGCATATACATATACATGGAGTCTTTTGAGTTACAGGTATGGTACTGTGCTGTGTCATTTTTCTCTTTCCGGTCATATGAAACGTTATTTCTATACAACATTCGGTGAAAGAGATGCACAAATGATTATAGATGTTCCAAAATTATTGGATAGTAATGTTGAAGGACAGTTTACCTTATCTTGGGTCCCTTAGCTTTGCTGTGGCCCAAGTTCATTAAACATAATCCGGTTTAACAACTAGGGAGCTGACCTTAGTTTATTTAATATGAGGAAGTTTTCTTATTGAATTCTTCGGGTGTTTAGGGAACTGATCTTTACATACAGTGCAGGGATGAAATTAAAAAATTTCCCCTACCGGTTCTGTGGGCATGGCTTGTTGGGAGGAGGTCATGTGACTGGGTGGGCGTGGCCAACTCGCCATCGCTCACATCAAGGGGCTCCTCACCAGCCCCTCCCCTCCCAGCCACTCCTTGTTGTGAATGGCAGGAAAATGGGGAGGGGAATGCTCCTGCCTACCATCCTGCCCTCAGTCTGTGCTGAGATTGAGGAATGGATGACAGGCAGGAAAATCCCTTTCCCCATTTTCCTGCCTTTCACAAAAAACGGCTCCATTCCAGCTGCTCTCCCATGTCCCCCTCCCTCCTGGGGACTACCTTAAAAGGGACAGGCTGCAGCAGCTCCATTGTGAATGGAGGGAGAAAAGTTAGCATTCTCTCTGCTGCATTTAACATTGAATTCTGTGGCAGAGAGAATGCTAACTTTTCTCCCTCCATTCACAATACAGCTGCTGCTCCCTTTATGGTTCCCTCCCGGCCCCCTCCCTCCTGGGGATTACCTTAAAGGGACAGGCTGCAGCAGCTTCGTTCTGAATGGAGGGAGAAAAGTTAGCAATCTCTCTGCTGCATTTAACATTGAATTCTGTGGAATATCGAGTGGCCAGAAGGGGTGAGCAGCGACCAGCCAGGAGTGGGTGGGGCCAAGGAGGAGTAATTACTACTGGATCGGTGAACTGATGCCCATAATCCCTAGCAGTTTGCCCGAACTGGTCTGAACCGGTAGGATTTCACCCTGATACAGTGGTTTGTTCACCTAATACTCATAACTTTATCATTTACTCTTCACCAGGTGAATTATGAACCTAGCAGATGCGTCCACATGATATGCTAAGCTTTTGTGGTGTGCAAAATAATTCATGATGGAACCTTCCAATACCAAAATGGGTCGTTCGGTGTTTTTGGAAATGGCCCTAACACTACTGGTTCCTAGAGGGATCACTTCCAGAAGACTTGAAATGTCTTGTTCTGAGATTAGAATGGTTTGTTTTGCTTTCAATACCTTCCAAAATGAATCATTTTTCTGATTAAACTTAGTCTGTTGGTGAGTGTATTATTTTGCAGATTATTTGGCATGAATTTAGCCTTTGGGGTTGGTTTATTCTGCAATTTAGAAAATAAAGTAATTCAGTGAATGTGATAAGTATGTTGTAAATAATGCAACCACTGAGTGTAAAAGCTGCCTCTACTGCTAGCCCTGTGCAGGAAGTCCTCGATGTGCTTGGGACCAGAATTTCCGTTGCTAAGTGAAACAATTGTTAAATGAGTCCCACCCAATTTTACAACTTCGTTTTTGCCATAGTTGTTAAGTGAATCACTGCAATTGTTAATTAAATCATTTGATCATGAAATGAATCTGGCTTGCTTGTCAGAAGCCAGCTGGGAAAATTGCAAAGAGCTTTGAACAGTTGCTAAACAAATAGTTGTAAGTCAAAGACTATTTATTTTATTTATTTATTTTGTCAAACACAACAGTATATATAAATATAAGCATGAAATAACCATATGAATTGGATACAATCAAAGGGAACATTAGGACAGGAACGGTAGGCATGCTGGTGCTCTTATGCACGCCCCTTACAGACCTCTTAGGAATGGGGTGAGGTCAATAGTAGATAGTCTTTGGTTAAAGCTTTGGGGATTTTGGGAAGAGACCACAGAGTCAGGTAGTGCATTCCAGGCTCTGTTACTGTTATCTATAAAGCTGAGCATTGAGATAGAAAGCAGTTCTTCCTACAAGCATGTTTGTTTCCTCCAAATTAGTTACTCAGTTTGTTGTTTTTTCGTTCTGTCTCCAACTCTTCTGCAGAACCCATGAGGGTTCTTTTGATGATGGGTAAAACATGTTGCTTCTATATATGGAAGAGTCTCTCTTGGGCATGTTGTAAGGGCGACTTTGTCTGTTGAGTTGTCTGTTGAGAGGAAGGGTGGTTCACGCTTTTCCCTCAAGCTCTGAATTTCCATAGGACCATCCTTTGAGGAAAGATGTCATGATAAGGATGGGTGCAACCGATGCCAAAGAAGGATGAGGCACCTTGTTTTGTTTTTTTAAACTTTGGGGCATTTATATTTCTCTGGCACTCCTCCCTCCTTCCTGACATACAACATGTCAAGGAAGGGATATATTGCTTTTGCTGGAAACCTAAATGGCTTGTTTGCTTGTAAAGAGCTTTAAAATTAATTTGAGAGCTGGATGAACATAATCTTCCAAGTCATAGGATGTTCACCTCTGTTTTAGAACAGGATATTTCTTAAAAGCAGTGGGAGATTTCTTCCTTCTTAAGGAGTTTCCTTCCTGCAGGATATTCTGCTCTGTGTCAAGAGTTCCACCTTTCTGCTTCAGCAATGGTCCTGACCTTTAAGATTAATGACTGTCTGTTCTTTTATTATTATTTTTTTTATTTTATTTATTTTGTCACAACAATATATGTAAGTATCATACAAAAAGATTATATAGTATATAAACATATATATGAGTAAATATTAGGAGGTATAAGCATATATATATATTCTTCATACATACATATATATATATATATATATATATATATATATATATAGAAGAAAAGAAAAACAATAGGACAGGAACGGTAGGCACATTTGTGCACTTATGCATGCCCCTTATGGTCCTCTTAGGAATGGGTGAGGTCAATGGTAGAAAGTTTTTGGTTAAAGTTTTTAGGATTATGGGAAGAGACCACAGAGTCAGGTAAAGTATTCCAAGCACTGATGATTCTGTTACAGAAGTCATATTTTCTGCAATCTAGATTAAAGCGGTTGACATTAAATTTAAATCTATTGGTTGCTCTTGTATTATTGCAATTAAAGCTGAAGTAGTCTTTAAAAGGAAGGACATTACAATAGATGATTCTATGAGTTAAACTTAGGTCTTGTCGAAGGCGACGGAGTTCCAAGTTTTCTAAGTCTAGGATTTCAAGTCTAGTGGGATAAGGTATTTTGTTGTTTTCAGAGGAATGGAGAACTCTTCTTGTAAAATATTTTTACAATCTTCTGTCCTTGTCTGGGTTTCTGGTTTCTCTTGTTTTATTTATTATGATTGGGGACTTATTATGATATGGAGATTTATTTATTTTTAAATAAGATTAAAACATTCAAAAAGAAGAACTTCACGTGTAAATAAACATTGGCACGGGGTTTGTTCTAATAGGTTCCGACAAAATGCAATTGTGATACGTAACAGTTCTGGACTTTCCTTGTCTTCTCAGGGTGTTGATGCAATAGCATGACTCATGTAAAGCTCTGTCTTCTACCAGGTCTATTGGATAATAGGGGGTTATCAGGTCAGTGTTGGAGAGCCTATTATAGTGGGAATAATAAATGAATTGTTCTAACTGTCCTTAGGTTCTAGAAGAAATTTTCTGACACTTAGAACAATTCATCAGTGGAATGACTTGCCTCCAGAAGTTGCCAGTGCTCCAACCTGGGAGGTGTTTAAGAAGAGATTGGAGAGCCATTTGTCTGAAACATTATAGGGCAGTGATGGCTAACCTTTTTGCCATCATGTGCCAAAAGCGGGGAGGAGTGTGGGTGGTGGTGGTGTCACAAATGTGCGTGCCTACACCCATAATTCTATGCTACCCGGCCCCCCTGCGCATGTGTGTCTGACCCCCCTGCGCTTCCCCCGTTTTCGGCACATGATGGGACAGTGGGCCTGGTAGACCCATTTTTCACTCTCACTAGGCTCCAGAGCCTTTCTTGAAGCCTGGGGAGTGGAAAAACGGCCTTTCCCACCCCCCCCACGGCCTCCAGAGGCCAGAAATGGCACGTTTGCTGATTGGTGGGCCCAGAAGGCCTGAAAATCAGTTGGCTGGCATGTGCATGCATGCCGGAGCTGAGTTCGCGTGCCCACTGATATGGCTCCACATGCCACCTGTGGCATGCATGCCATAGATTCACCATCATGGCTATAGAGCTTCCTGCTTGAGCAGGGAATTGGACTAGAGAACCTCCAAGGTCCCTTCCAACTCTGTTATTTTGTTATTCTGTTAAGAAGTGCAAGAGCTAGAGAGTTTCACATGATCAGGCTTTCTAGTTCAAGGACTCAGTTACAGCTGCTTTCACAAAGAATCATAGCTGTGGTTCGGGACCATGCTTTATGGCCAGGGCTGGGCTTCAAAAATTTTAGCAAGGGGTTCTCTGCCTGGTTGCTGGGTGGGTATGGCCATTGTGGGCATGGCCTAGTCAGCCTCCTGCAGCACGGCGGGGCGGGGACGGGACATTTTTGCCCTCCTCGGGCCCTGGAGACTTTCCTAGAGCCTCCGGGAGAGCAAAAATGGCCTCTCCAGGCTCCGGAGGCCCTCTGGAGTCTGGCCTACCCAAACTTCTGGTAGGCCCATTTTTCACCCTCCCCGAGCCTCTGGGCACGCCCTGGACTTACCTGCATCCAAAACAGGCCATGTAGGTACTCCTGGGAAGGGAGGAGTGGGCAGGGGCAACCAGGAGTGGGATTTGGGGGTTCTCCAAACTGCACAGAATCTTAGCTGGAGGTTCTCCCGAACCCCTGCAAACCGCAGCAGCCCACACCTGTTTATGGCAAGCAGTTCATACACGATTGATTGGGAGCATATACAGGTAACCCTTGATTTACAACCATAATTGAGCCCAAAACTTCCATTGCTAAACAAGACACTTGTTAAGTGAGTTTTGCCCCATTTCATTTTATTTTATTTTTAAAAAAGATTTTATTAATTTTCTATTGTTTACATTTGTCAGTGCTTAATAAACATGGTGTTGTCCGGGTTCTTTAATTTACTTCACAATACAGGTTGCATTCTTAATCTCCACCCTTTCCCCCCCACAACCACTGGTAGAATAAGTTCCATGTTTGATAATATTCTGTATCTTCTTTCTGTTTAATTTTCAATGTAAGTCTGTCCATTGCCCCATTTTATGACCTTTCTTGCCACAGTTGTTATGCGAATCACTGCCGTTGTTAGTAACACTGTTGTAAAATGAATCTGGCTTCCCCATTGACTTTGTTTATCAGAAGGTTGCAAAAGGTGATCAGTTGACCCCGGGACACTGCAACCATCTTAAATTATGCACTAATAATAAGTAAAACTAATAAATAAATAAATAAAACTAATAAATAAATAAATAAATAAAAATAATAATAATAAAACTGCACGAATCAAGAAGAGGGCCGTGAAAATATTTGCAGATCCCTCGCATCCTGGACATAAACTGTTTCAACTCCTACCCTCAAAACGACGCTATAGAGCCCTGCACACCAGAACAACTAGATACAAGAACAGTTTTTTCCCGAAGGCCCTCACTCTGCTAAACAAATAATTCCCTCAACACTGTCAGACTATTTACAGAATCTGCACTACTATTAATCGTTTCATAGTTCCCATCACCAATCTCTTTCCACTTATGACTGTATGACTATAACTTGTTGCTGGCAATCCTTATGATTTATATTGATATATTGACCATCAATTGTGTTGTAAATATTGTACCTTGATGAACGTATCTTTTCTTTTCTTACACTGAGAGCATATGCACCAAGACAAATTCCTTGTGTGTCCAATCACACTTGGCCAATAAAAATTCTATTCTATTATGAGCCAGCTGCCAAGTGGCTGAATTTTGATCATATGACCATGAGGTTAATGCACCATTTGTAAGTGTGAAACATGGTCATAAGTCACTATTTTCAGTGCCATTGTAACTTCAAACGGTCATTAAATGAATTGTTGTAAGTTAAGGACTACCTGTAAACAGATACAGACCATTCCCTCATATTTATTATATCTTCCTCCAGCTGATTTAAACCTAATTTTCTGCTACACCAGAAGTTGTAACATCTTTTCATTCTTGGCATTCTTCTCCACCAGAAGTTGACAAAGTATTATCCTTTCCCAGTGTCCTGATAGTTACTGATTTTGCTTTTTTTTCATTCTTTCTCCATCTCTTTTTGCAGAACCCATGAGGGCCCCCAAAGGCCTTGCCTTTGCAGAGATCCAATCCAGGCAGCTAATCCTTCAGTGGGAGCCTTTGGGTTACAACTTGACACGCTGTCACACATATACTGTCACACTCTGCTATCGCTATGCTGTAGGCACTGGCCATAACCAGACCTTTCGTGAATGTGTGAAGATGGAGCATGGTACCAACCATTACACCATAAAGAACCTTCTGCCTTATAAAAATGTCCATGTCAAGCTCATCCTGTCCAATCCTGAAGGCCGGAAAGAAGGAAAAGAGATGATATTTCAGACAGATGAAGATGGTGAGTTTTCTTTCTCCAGTCAGCATCTGACATTTATACCTTTCTAGGTATCTGAACATCTGTGAAGAACATCTTCTGAGTATTCTCATCAAATTTTTTGGGCAGTTGGTGGAGTAAAATGAAATTCATTCCCCCCTCCTTCCCTCCCTCTCTCTCTCCCTCCCTCCTTCTCTTCTATCTATCTATCTATCTATCTATCTATCTATCTATCTATCTATCTATCTATCTATCTATCTATCTATCTATCTCTGTCTCTTTCTCTCCCTCTCTTTCTCTCTCTCTCATCTACCTAATATCTGTCTGTCTGTCTATCTATCTATGCATATCTATCTATCTATCTATCTATCTATCTATCTATCTATCTATCTATCTATCTATCTATCTATCATTTATCTCTATCTAAGCATATCTCTCTCTCTCTCCCTCCCTCCCTCCCTCTCTTCCTCTCTCATCTATCTATCTCTCATCTATCTATCCCTCATCTCTCATTTATCTATCTATCTATCTATCTATCTATCTATCTATCTATCTATCTATCTATCTATCTATCTATCTATCTATCTATCTATCTATCTATCTATCTATCCATCCATCCATCTATCATCTCTCTGTCTATCTCTCTCTGTCTATGTCTCTCTCTCACTATCTGTGTGTATATATATGTATATATAAATTTTACTTACATGAGCAAAATATTTTTACATTTCTTCAGTGAGGAGAGAACTGGAATGTGTGATTTTATGTGATATCTGTGAACGCATGCATCTGACTGCTCATTTGGAGCAAACAAAGTTCCAGTTAACCTGTCATTAAACAGAAAGATTTGGGAGGTCTGAGGTTCCATCGCAGTACATTCAACTATATACTGTTATAGTATATGCTGAATTAGAGAGGTGGTAAAACAGGTGCAACAAGATCTGCTCCATTCTGGGAGAAAACTATACCTGCTAAATTAGACTTGAATGAATGTGTGAGACTTTTGTCT
The DNA here is from genome assembly GCF_028640845.1 of Ahaetulla prasina. Lineage (NCBI taxonomy): Eukaryota > Metazoa > Chordata > Lepidosauria > Squamata > Colubridae > Ahaetulla > Ahaetulla prasina. The sequence goes on from NC_080548.1 coordinate 19,002,360, forward strand.
AGCTTGTTTCTGTTTGGAAGATATCCAAAGTTGCGAGTTTCTTCATTAAACAAGAGGAAAGAACATGGATAGTGGAGAAAATAGAAACAAGGAGTTTTTCCTTCCCTCATGTCTGTCCTTTGCCTGACCACCTTATATCTCGTTGACAATATTTTTTTTTAATGGAGAGATGATGGTTTCATTCTGTTTTTACTTATAACAAACATTGTTGATGAAGCAAAATTGTTGAGATGGAGGACCGGGAAGGAAGGAAATTAAGCTAGAGTTCAGAACAATACAATAGACCTCTGGGAAACTATTTTTAAACGTTGAGTGATCGTATGGTCCTTTTCAACAACCAGAGGCCTTTGCCCAGATATCTTATCAGCATTTAGGGCTTAAAACATCCGTTCTTCTGAATTTCATGCATTTACATTGAATGAGCCTGTTCATTCCAGGCAACCTTGTAGATGAGGAGTGGCAGAAACAAGAGATCATACCTCGATATAGGATAGCATTTCATTGCTGTTACCATGGTTACCACTAGGCCTTATTTAGACATGCACGAAACCGGCTGATTATTGTTCTTTTCTCCTCTCGGTTCTGTTTCTTTGATTGATCTCATGGTGAGCACCGAAGACAAGAGGCAGTTTGAAATGTAAGCATCAATTGTGAGGCAGTGTGGAAGGAGGAACAAGATAGGAATGATGGAGACAGACCGGAGGAAATGGCAGCTGCTTAATTTTCCGTTGGTTACTTGAGTTGAAGGATCTGAACTTGACAAATCGTTGCCCTCAGATAGGAATGGATGTGAAAAGGGGATTTTGATAAAGTGTAGCTAACCAGCGCAGGAACAGAATAAGGAACAAAAAGACATATCAAACCATTTCACGCTGCAAGATGGAAGGGAAGTCAACAATTTTGAATGCTTCCTTTATGATGAGGAAAAAAAAAATTCCCTCAGTGTTCATCAGTTTTCCTTCCTTCTGCAAGTAGAAGCCTTGTGCTGTAAGGAATAAATTGGATAATGAATAATAAGGTAAAGGTAAAGGTTCCCCTCGTGCTAGTCATTCCCAACTCTAGGAGGCGGTGCTCATCTCTGTTTCAAAGCCAAAGAACCAGCGCTGTCTGAAGACGTCTCCGTAGTCATGTGGCCGGCATGACTCAACGCCAAAGGCGCATGGAACGCTGTTACTTTCCCACCAAAGGTGGTCCCTATTTTTCTACTTGCATTTTTTACGTGCTTTCGAACTGCTAGGTCGGCAGAAGCTGGGACAAGTCACGGGAGCTCACCCCTATTACGCGGCACTAGGGATTCAAACTGCTGAACTGGTGACCTTTTGATCGACGAACTCAGTATCTTAGCCACTGAGCCACCATGTCCCATTAAAATGAATGTGGCACAGAATATTAAGAAATTCTATTTTCCCTGGATGTCTTCAACCAAGAATTCTTCCGTATAGATCCATCCCAGAAATGAAAAGTCAAAAGAACGGACAATTAATTAATTAATTAATTAATTAATTAATTAATTTATTTATTTATTTATTTATTTATTTATTTATTAAATTTATACGTTGCTCATCTCACTTTCGAGTGATTCTGGGTGGATTTCAACCCCATAAAACCAGGATATAAAAAACATTAAAACCGTTTAAGACTTATAAAGAACAAAATCCTTCCTTGGCTTTTCTATTTTGAGAGAGTCCAGATATTTCTCCTCAGAGAATACTGTTTATTTTTCATCCTTTGGCAACCCAGACTGAAGATTTAATAACAATAGCAATTATTTTAATTATGTTATCATCAGCTACTGACTTTTATTCATGGGCTTCGTACCAATTAATTAAGCTCAACGCATCTCTCCGTGGTAAATACTAATGACGACCAAAAGCCTTAATGTCAGTCTCTCTCTGAGGTCTCTTCTGTAGGCAGGTTATTTATTACTTCTGGCCTGAATAAGCATCGTTTCCTGTTGCAAAGGATATTTATATTAACAGATGGGGCATGGCCCTTGATGCACATTCCTCTGGTAGTCCTTTTCAAACCAGCTACATTGATGATCCCATGTATACCGATAGTCCTCAATTTATGACCCTAATTGAGCCCAAAATTTCCATTGGTAAGCTAGGTGATTGTTAAGTGAGTTTTGCCCCATTTTACGATCTTTTCTGCCACCATGGTTAAGCAAACCACTAGTGAATTATAACTAAGTGAATTATATCACTTTGTTAAGTGAATCTGGTGTCCCCCATTGACTTTGCTTGTTGGAAGTGGGCTGGGCTGATTACAAATGGTGATCACATGACTCCAGGACACCGCAACTATCATAGGTATATGCCAGTTGCCAAGCATCCACATTTTGATCAGGTGACCACAGGGATTCAGGTAAGTGTGAAAGCCAGTCGTAAGTCCTTTTCCCCCCCAGTGCTATCGTAACTTTAAATGGCTGCTACATGGATGGTTGTACGTCAAGGTTGTTTGGTTGTTTCTGTTGAAGGTCATCAAAGGATCTCATCCAGCAAATCATTCTTTAGAGAGCAAAATACATAGACCTAATGAATGCTACTCCTGGAAAAGCTTCAATGATGATTATTCATTAAATAAAACTCTAACATTGTTTGGTGTCTCAGTATTTTGATGCCACAAGTAGTTGAGGTTCTGATTAGAATCATTCTTTCAATGAATGGGCTAGTTGATTTCTGGTCATTTTTACATTGCACACCTTCAGAAATAATTTCCATCCGATTTCTGAATCACTCTGTGCAACTAAAGAAAAAAAAATGTGCCAGAATTAGCATTTAAATTGAAAGCATTTAATCTAAAATATGTATTTTTATGCATTGCATTGTGAGTTTACTTTCTTCCCTCCCTTAACTGACCTTGTCTTGGTTGCTTAGAAAGCTGAATTGGAAAGTGGAAGGATTAAATCTCAGAGGTTCTATCTCTGTATCGTTGTATTATGCCCCCCTTCACCCATATTATATATGGAGATGCCTTAGTATGATTTTGGAGATCCATGTTCTCCCCTATTGATCCTGTTTAGTCTAAACCTCTGTTTCTCTTCTGCTTAGCACAGTGAGAAGCATCCGTTGCTACTATTGAATATTTCAGCATCATTATTTGGAAGACGATCCTGTTTGTCTGGTGAAAGGATGTTCCTGCAACATTATTCATAGACTTTAGGGCAGTGGTTGAGCACAGACCTTCGGTGTTTCTCCCATCATTTGCAATTAACTCCACTTTAGAAGTTCAGAGTAAATGCCAACATTAATCACAGGAGAATTGTTTAGGTTTTCATCCAGAGCCTTATCATAAGACTTTACAATTCCAGGTTACATTGTAATTAATCTCCACATTTCTGTTTCAGCTTTAAGTATTAGCAATTAACCTGGAAGAGCTTGTTACTGCTAAAGACTCAATTGGAGAGAGGATATTAGTGGGCTTAATTTTAATAATGCCCACATTTCTCTGAACTACTTTGTGTATCGTTCATAACATTCATGCACAGAACATGAACAGGCTCAGTCGCTGGCAGTGGGCATGGTCAAATGCCATTGCAGTTGGAAATGTACACACAGAGGCTGGGAGTTGTGTTCTTCTGCAGTCACTGTGAGTGAAGCATCTCTGTCGTGAATAGGTCACACCAGTCAATCTTTTTTGAGAGGCACCAGGCTTTGAACAATTAAAAAAAAATATTGTGTTGCTGTCTCATTTGGTGAGCTACTGGGACTGTAAAAAGTAAAGGTTCCCCTTGCACATATGTGCTAGTCATTCTCAACTCTAGGGGGCGGTGGTAATCTCCGTTTCAAAGCTGAAGACGTCTTCGTGCCCTGTCTAAAGACATCTCCGTGGTTATGTGGCCGGCATGACTAAACGCCAAAGGCACACGGAAAGCTGTTACCTTCCCACCAAAGTTGGTCCCTATTTTTCTACTTGCATTTTTACATGCTTTCGAACTGCTAGGTTGGCTGGGAAAAGTAATGGGAGCTCACCCTGTTCCGTGGCACTAGGATTTGAACTACTGGACGGCTGACCTTTCAATTGACAAGCTCAGCATCTTAGCCACTGAGCCACTGAGTCCCTACTGGGACTGTAGGTTAGGTCAGTATCTGGACAATAGTAGGATCTCTGCCACTCCGGCAGTCTGTAGCCATCAGCTTCCTCTCATCCAGAAGGATTAAAAAGATTTCCAGATCAGTTTCATCTCTTGCTTGTGCTATGAACAAACCTATTATGACCTGTTCAAACAAACAGACAAACAAACAAACTTGTTATACTTTATTAGCCGCTAGAATGTTTAGCTGATAGTGTTCCTCAGCTGAAATGGAACTAATTAGGTAGCTATCTGATTATTCCAATGTCAAGAGATGCATGAATAACTGTCCACAAGAGGAAAGATACCACAGAGACCTGGTTTCAGCAATTTTGCTGCTTGAGACAAAAGATTAGGTTGCATATCTAGCTGCTGGGAAAAACACCCAGCAAGGCAGGGAGGAGGAGGACTGAAGCAGGGAATTAGCCTTGAATCATTGCAGAGTTGCAAGAACTCCAGGACTGACCGCCCCCTCCATGGAACCTTATCTATCTGTTCCCAGAGGAAGGCAAGCCGTGTTCGGGAGATTCCTGTATTATACAATAAAATAGATTATACATTTATTATACATAGTATATGTATATATATATTATACTATTTTATTGTATTTATTATACAATAAATACAATAAAATAGATTAAACTCTACATCTGTAGATCTGTTCCAAAGGTGCTTTTTCCAAAGGCAACTGGACTATTTTTTCCCTCGAGGAAGAAGATGTTTTGCTTCTCATCTAAGAAGCTTCACCAGTTCTGGCAGGATGGTGGGGGCGATGGAGGGCTTAGTTCTGACAGGATGGGAGGGGAAGGGAGGGTTGGAAGGATCATATTGCTTTGCAGTCATCTGGCACATTCCCCGAGAACTCTTCAGGCCACTTGGGTGCTTATCTGTGCCCTCAGAGTCACCTGTATCAGAGTGCAAATGGGGATGGAATCTTCTTGGAACTGCTGAAAGGATATTGTAGATAGGAGATAGGTGGTGTTTTATCCTTCTCCCTCTGTTGAGAGATTGCTGCCCAATGTTAACATAACATGACTGTACTAAGAACAGATGACTGCAAAGAAATATGATCCTATCCCCCACCCATCCTATCAGAATAAACCCCCCCCCCCACAGTAGAGTATATCTGGTACCTTGCTCAATAGTAGTAACTGTGAGAGGGATCTTGGAGTCCTAGTGGACAACCATTTAAATATGAGCCAGCAGTGTGCAGCAGCTGCTAAAAAAGCCAACACAGTTCTGGGCTGCATAAACAGAGGGATAGAATCAAGATCACGTGAAGTGTTAGTGCCACTTTATAATGCCTTGGTAAGGCCACACTTGGAATGCTGCATTCAGTTTTGGTCTCCACGATGTAAAAAAGATGCTGAGACTCTAGAAAGAGTGCAGAGAAGAGCAACAAAGATGATTAGGGGAGTGGAAGCTAAAACATATGAAGAACGGTTTCAGGAACCGGGCATGGCTAGTCTAGTGAAGAGAAGGACCAGGAGAAACATGATAGCAGTGTTCCAATATCTCAGGAGTTGCCACAAAGAAGAGGGAGTCAAACTATTCTCCAAAGCACCTGAGGGCAAGACAAGAAGCAATGGGTGGAAACTAATCAAGGAAAGAAACAACTTAGAACTAAGGAGAAATTTCCTGACAGTGAGAACAATTAATCAGTGGAACAACTTGCCTGCAGAAGTTGTAAATGCTCCAACACTGGAAGTTTTTAAGAAGAGATTGGATAACCATTTATCTGAAGTGGGCAGGGGGTTGGACTAGAAGGCCTCCAAGGTCCCTTCCAACTCTGTTATTCCTATTCTATTCTATTCTATTCTATTCTATTCTATTCTATTCTATTCTATTCTATTCCATAGCCCCCACCATCCTGCCAGAACTGATGAAACTTCTTGGATGAGAAGCGAAACATCTTTCTTTTTTTTTCCCCTCAAGGGGAAAATAGCCCAGTTGCCTTTTGAAAAAGCACCTTTGAGACAACTATGACCTGGATGACTGAGAATCTTTACAGACATGTGTGGAGCTGGTTGCTTGTGCCTGACACCAACCTTCTGTTCATATAATGAATCAACGGGAATTCTTAAACAGCATCCTTTATTGTCCTTGAAGACCACAATCTAGTTTAAAAGTCTTGAGTTTGGCCATGCAGCATTTAGTTCCTTCTCTTCTGGAACACCTGGCTGCCATCCCTTAATTATTTTTCCAGCTACCTAACTTTAGAAAGCAGCTACCTAACTTTACCTAATATTAGGGCTGGCCTTAATATTCTTTTTTGAGATCCAGAGCTTGAATTTAGCCAGCTTTTGCTGTGTCCAGCTCTGCATTCCTAGCCTATTTTTTCCCCCTCAACTATTAATTTTGCCTGCTGTTTTTAACCATGCCATAATTGTTCCAGCTGTTTCTATCTTGTTCCCTTTTACAGTAGTTCCAGCTGTGCTTGCGCTCTACTGTAAGGCCTCCAGCTGTTTTTCTTATTAACAAGGCTTTCTTCGTAGCCTTTGAGTTGAATATGATGTCTAATCTACTGTGCTGTCTATGTTTCTCCAGGGATCAATACATCTTTGTCTGAACAGGGTGATTCTGTAAATTGTACATGTCTGTTTCAATTATCTGCCTATCCAATTTATTTAATGTGGCAATCTCAACCTGTCCAAGACTGGCTTATGAAACTTCATTTCTCATATATTGTTACTGTCCAAGGGAACTCATTAGAAATTTATGCTTTTGAGAAACTGTTGAGTCCTCTTTGATGTATAAATAAAAAGTAATTGGCTAGAAAAGTTGCTTTGATCTGAAGGGCAGAAGCAAACAGAAAGACAGAGTGCCCTCTTTTTTTGATGATCTGTTACATTAATAAAAAAAAAAAAGTCCTCCTGCAAGTGCTAAATTTTCTTTCTCTCTCTCACTTCCTAAATTCAGAGGTGGGTTTCAGCAGGTTCTGACCAGTTCTGGAGAACCGGTAGCGGAAATTTTGAGTAGTTCGGAGAACCGGTAGTAAAAATTCTGACTGGCCCCACCCCCATCTATTCTCTGCCTCCCAAGTCCCAGCTGATCAGGAGGAAATGGAGATTTTACAGGATCCTTCCCCTGCCACGCCCACCAAGCCATGCCACGCCCACCAAGCCACGCCCACAGAACCGGTAGTAAAATATTTGAAACCCATCACTGCTTGAATTCTTTCTCTTTCTGTCAATCACAAAAGCTAACATATACAGATACACTTAGGTGTACTTAAGGCTATTTTGCACACTATAAGCCCTTTCCTTCACTCTCCTGCTCTCCTCTCCTCTCCTCTCCCCTGCCCTGCCCTCCCTACTCCCTCTTTCCTCTTCCCTCTCCTCTCTTTGTGTGCCTTTGAGTCATTCTTGACTCCTGAACAAGTTCATGCAGTTTTGTGAGCAAGATTTTCAGAAGTGATTTCCCGTTTCCGTCTTCCTAAGTTTGAGAAACAGTAATTTGTCCAAAGTCCAGCTGGCTTTTTGCCTAAGGCAAGACTGGACCTCACAGTCTCCAGCTGTCTGGCCTGGTGCTTTTAACCACTATACCAAACTAGCTTTCGTATATCTCTCTAGTGTCACCAGAATTTATTTCTTTGATTTATACCCTGGCTTTTCTAAATGTAGTCAAGGTGGCTTAGAAAAGTTGAACCCCTAAAATGGAATTTAAAAATAAAACACCTCAGAATAAAATTAACCCTTCCATTCCATATTGGAGAATGTTCTGACTTTCCCAGCCTCTGGATGGAACCACAGAAATGGGAACGGCGTTCTTTGAGCTATAACACTAGCAACAGGATATTGCTATAGACAAAGAAGGCAAGGCCTTGTTATATCTGGTCTCTTCATCCCAGTACATATAAGCTCCTCTGAGCCCTTTTCCCCCTGTTTGGCTGCCCCTTTCATCATCAAACTGGCTGCTAACCGCAGGAAGCTTTGTCAATTTTTTTTGGGCACTAGCTGGGCAGCTCAAAAGCTGAATTGCTCAGAGGCCATCCCCTTTCCTAGTTTATTCACTTCCCACTGAGATCAATGATATGGAGAAAAAGGAATCTTGGCTATCATTTGATCCTTCAAAGGTTGTTCCAAAACATTAAATAACGGAAGCATTTTCTATTAAGAAATGGAATGGCTCATTAGTAGACCCTCCTCTGTTGCCCTGCGCGGCCTTAGCCTCCCAAAAACAACCGGAGACTTTTCAGAGGGAAACGATGCTCATTCATTTGCATTTACCAGTTTGGATTTACAAATAGGATTACAAATAGGTTCAGGATTATTATTTATTAGATTTTATTTATTAGATTTATTAGGATTGCTTTGATGCTCCATATTTTCCTCAAAAAGCAAAACTTGCTGATTTTTTTTTTTTACTGTGGAGGGTGAGATATTGCTTATTATTTTTACCACATGCTCACGCATCATAGATTGGCTCAAGGACTGTGTTGGGAAACTTAACTTTGACATCCTACTATAGAACGTGAAATTCAGAGCAATTGGCAAAAGCAGGTGCCCTAGCCTGCTGCAGAGAACAAGACAGAAGGAAATAAAAGGGGAATTTGAGATAGAGTAAAGGGAAAGACATTGCTGAAAGAGAAAATTTACTTACTAACTTACTTACTAACTTGATGGCTTTCGTGCTTGAGGTAGGCCTAGAACTCACAGCCTCATGGTGATTGGCGCAAAGTCATCCAGCTGTTGTGGCCCGCCAGCAGCCTGCGGAGCTGGCAATGGAGTCGGAATGTGATGGGGCTGAGGAAGAGCATGGGCCAGTCCTGGAGGCTGGGGAAGGCTGGATGAGGGCTCTGCGTCGGAGGCAGAGGTGGGGCCAGGGCCATCGCAGAGTGAGGTCTGGACTCTAGAGCCTCCAGAGACTGACAGTAGTGAGGCAGAGGAACAGGAGGAGCCTGTTCCTAATGCACGCATGAGAAGAGCTGCCAGAAGGCAAGAGCAGCTCAAGCAAAGAGGATGACTCGGGAGTAGAGCCAAGAGATGATTGGCCCCTCCCATAAGGCTTAAAAGACCAGCAACGGCATTTGGGCTTTGCCGGAAAACAACGTTGATAGCTTCGTCTTATATTTATTTTGTATCAGTGTCTTCTGAACTTTTGCCAAGAAAGCCTTTGGCAGTTTGCCTAATTGGACCAAGGTTGGTGATGGGACTGAGGAATTTGTGTTGGGAGGAATTTGTTTTAATTTAGTTGAACTACGCTGAGAGTGAAGTAATTCTCAGGTGTTCGAATAAAGTTTGTTTGTTTTTACACTGACTGAGTTTCCTACTACCTACTGGGGCCTGGGTCACAACACTAACTGACTTTTGTGCCTGAGGTGGAACTAGAACTCACAGCTTCCTGGTGAGTGGCCCAAAGTCACCCAATTGGCTTTCACGGCTAAGACAGGACTAGAACTCCATCTCCCAGCTTCTACGATAATCTGGTGCCTTAACCACTAGATCGAATTGCTGGTCTATCCACTTGTTGTCATGATCTCAGCTACTTCTTGATTAATGCTCATGGAATAAATGTGCCATGGTTCCTTTTCTGAATCTTGGATTGCTATATGAATGTGACAAAATGCATCACGCGATGCTCTTCTCCATCTTCTGTGGAACAAGGGCTGTTTTTTAGTAGCACTGAGAATGTAATTACCATTGGGGAGTTTCTTAGAGATTTGAATTGCTTTGTAGGGATTATGTTGCCGAGAGCTTAATTTGGGAATACCATATGATCTTGTTAAGGTTTAATATAACTATCATTTAAAAGCCGGAGAAGTGTAATGGTTGAAGTGCATTGTCGTCTCCTGCCTGAGTATGCAAACCTGACAGAGTAGTGTAAAAAAAAAAAGTTCCTTTGTATCCTCCTGCTTTTGATATCTCAGGTGCATCACAAAGGCTTGTAATAAAATAGAGCATTTGCATAGTGCTGAGAACAGATTAAGATCGTACATCTGTTTCCTTGCCCAAATACTTATATCTGCCCCAAAGGTTTCCATAATTTAATAAGTGCTTTGTGCAGGACAACCTGCTTCTGATTAAATTAGCTTGTAAATCAAGCGGAAATGCTTTATTTGCATGGATTTCACAGCAAATCAGATTGTCCTGCCCTAATTTTTCTCACCAAATAATAGAATCCTATTTGAACCTTGCAGAGATTAGTTATAGGTATTTAGAGTGGAACGTGAATAACTTGTCTCGAAGAAGGGATCCAACAAAGAACTAAGACAAATGTGAGCTCTCAATTTTTCACCCATATCTTTCTCCCAATTTCCCAACATCTCAACAGCTTCAAGAAGCCATTTTGAACCATAGCGTATCTTCCAGAGGTTTCCCCCCTAGAAAATGGAAATATATGCTTATAGCATCTTAATTCTCACAACTAAGCTCACTGCCCATGTTCCCATGGCCACTGATTCGTTCCATCTCCTGTATCTATTATTCATTTATTCTGCACCCAGGTTTCTTCCACTGATTTAAAGGCCAGTAGGATGCTCTTTTGATTAGTGAGCTTCTAGAAAAACCCAATTATCCTGCAAGTGGTTATCAACAGTTCAAAATATTTCCCAGCAGTTGCCTGGTGTGAAATAGCAGGCTGTATGCGCTTGTAATTTCTTGGGTCTCATGTTCAGGCATTTTAAAAGCATGGGGGACAATAGTCGAGATGCATCTTGTCCTTGTTGAAGAGAACTGTGTACTAAAGATACCAGGGAGAAATTGACAGTGGAGACAATCTACCACAAAAAGAAACAAACCTTCATGCCTTCTCAATATGGCTGTCAGGGTTCCGATGGATGCCCTAATTAAATCATGAGCCTTGAGCTAAGCTTCAAAAGAAATCCAGTTATTTATTAGGAGCTTCATGTTGGCAGGTTCCCAAGTGAAGCCAGCTCTGACCCTAAGTAATTTACATCCTAATCATGACCCTGTTTCCCCCCTTCCCCCCAGGGTGTGTCATCAATCACATTCGCCAATGGAGCAATTTTGCAGGTTGTAGAGATCACTCCCCTCCAACCGCTTTGGGTAACCCTGGGATACAGCCTTGAGAGAGATAAATCTGGAATGTGCCTCTGTCTTTGGCTGCCATGCCGTTTCATCGGTTTCCCATCCGCAGAATAATCTGCAGTATATGTGCTCCTGTCAGACCTGAGATGCCTCCAAGGTTTATATTGTTTCAAATTCAGTGACAATGTTTGGAAATTTAGAATGCAGTTTGGGGGTTGGTTTCTTTATCTGGTCTTTTACAAAAGCAAAACTGTCTTCTGTTAGGCTTACTTTTTTTTTTTCAGACCACAAAAACCAAGAGAGGATGTTTTAGCTTTTTCTGATTGAATGACCTCATGAGGCCAGGGCCACACCTACTATATCTGTTAGATGACCTAAACATTCTCTTATTTTTATTCTTTCCAACCCAACAGAATGTGGTGGTGGTGGGAAATATGCAAAGGGCTTTGGCCCTCGGTCTGTCTATCTGCCTCTCCATCTAGCTATGCTTGCACATACCCTGGTTAGTCCTTGGGGAGAAAGAACAGGCATCAGTGCTTAGAAAGCGACTCAACACATGACATCATTACAGCACAGAGAAGACAATACAAAATGCCTCTTGTGGCTGTTGCTAGTAAAGGGGATGGAAAGAATCCCAGAAGCCTTCCTCTGCTTGCATTCTTCCCCCCTCTCTCTTTTCCCTCCCTGTCCTCTTATCAGAAGGATAAATCTGAAAGCTGAACAGAATGGGATCAAATCTGGTGCTGGAGGAGTTTGAAAATGGGTCAGGTTCACCAAGGGGCCAAAGGAAAACGATCCAGACTCCCCACCCCACCCCAATCATCCAGCACATTCCTATGGGAAAAGCAATTGAAGAACAGCTGACTCCTCCATTCCAAAGATCTCTCCTTCATTCCTCCCAATTACGTGACCCAGAGCCGTCGTATTATGAAAGGATTAGGAAAACCGCCAGCAGACATGCAATGTGTATTTTCCCTATCTTTTTCCAAGTGCAGAATCTGGTTACAAGTTGCCCACACCTGTCCAAAGGCAAAAGGATCCTTTCCCCTCCTCCCTCCCCCACTTTCCCTTTCCCCTTCCCCGTTTTTTATGCTGTGTCTTGCAAATTCCGGGAACCACTATAATTCTACAAATATGTTCATTACTTGTAGGGTAATATAACAGAATCTTTAAAGCCTAGGAAGCAATTTTCCCGCAGAACCTATACTTAATGGTACCAAGGTGGAGATACTTTGAGTCTCTTTTGCATACTTCTCCCACCCTGGGTGAAAGATTCTTCTGTAATGACCCTCTTTCCTCTCCTAAGTAACTTTCTGCCTCCTCCCTGTTCCCTGTTAGACATTCCATCTTTCCCTTCCCTCTTCCCTTCAGAATAAGTGCAAATAACATAAGTGACCACGATGTAGCAGTGGTGGGTTTCAATTTTGTTTACTACCAGTTCTGTGGGAGTGGCTTGGTGGGCATGGCATGGCTTGGGGGGCATGGCTTGGTGGGCGTGGCAGGGCAACGATACTGTAAAATCTCCATTCCCACCCCACTCCAGGGGAAAGATACTGTAAAATCTCCATTTTCACCCCACTCCAGGAGAAGGATACTGTAGAATCTCCATTCCCACCCCACTCCAGGGGAAGGTTACTGTAAAATCTCCATTCCTACCTTACTCCAGAGGAAGGATATTGTAAAATCTCCATTCTCATCCCACTCCAGGGGAAGGATACTGTAGAATCTCTATTCTTTCCCGACTCCAGGAGAAGGTTACTGCAAAATCCCCATTTCCTCCCGATCAGCTGGGACTCAGGAGGCAGAGAATAGATGGGGGTGGACCCAGTCAGAATTTTTACTACCAGTTCTCCGAACTAATCAAAATTTCCGCTACCGATTCTCCAGAACTGGTCAGAATCTGCTGAAACCCACCTTTAGTTTGTAGACCTGGCCATCTGCAGGCCTGATTTGAATTAAAATGTAAAAAAAAGAAGAAGATCCATTTGTTGTAATAGTTTACTTTTCAGGAAGGTGTATTTCAGATGGGAAAACCTTGAACCTTACTGGGGCTGGAGCAGGAGAAAAATTTGTGCTAGAGTCATGAGTTGCTTCCCCTAGATCAGGGTTGGCGAACCTTTTCGGCACCGAGTGCTGAAAAGGGAGCACGTGCACGTCTGGGCTGCAACCCGGAAGAGGAGCTGCCCAGGGCGCATGTGCGCGCCTGAAAATGAACCTCCAGTTTCAGCTACTGAACTTCCAGTTTCAGCCAGCTACTATTCTGGGTTTCTAGTGTGCATGCACATGTGACCATCAGCTGGCCAGTGCTCATGGTCATGCAGGAAAATGGAAGACCAGCTAGAAGATCTTCTAATTTCCGGCACTGCTGCATGCAAAAAGGCCAGCTGATTGTCACGTGCGTGTGCGCATGAGAAACCTGGAAGAGAAATGGGCTACGCCACGTGTGCTAGGCAACATGGCTCCATGTTCCACTTCAGGCATGCATGCCATAGGATCGCCCTAGATTAAAAAAGACAGAAAATTTAACTTTGAGCAGCCAAGACAGCCATCTGATGATGTGACTTCAGAGAAGACCATTGCTTCTCTTCTTAAAGGTAAAGGTTCCCCTCGCACATATGTGCTAGTCGTTCCTAGCCCCTGAGCCACCAAGTCCTTCAGCGCTTCTCTTCTTAGGGGCTTTCAAAACCAGACCAGACTACAGGAAAGTATCGTGTAGGATAAAGCTCTTCGTTAATTTGGGACAATTTTCTGAGTGAAATGGTAGACACTGCATAAATTCCTATTTTGAAGCTATCATGACCTACTCTCTTCTGTCAGCCCCACTCTGTGTGTGTGGGGGGAGAGACCAGGGGTGAAATCTAAAAATTTTCCCTACCCGTTCTGTGGGCATGGCTTAATTGGTGGGCGTAGCTTGGTGGTCAGATGACTGGGTGGGCGTGGCCAATAACAATAAATAATAAAAATAATAAACAAAGTATAAAAAACAATAAGAGGTACCAAAAACCATCTTTCTCACTTTACACACACACAACACAATACAACGCAACTGACTCACACACAATGTAAAAGCAGCTGCACTTCACACTTCACACAGCCACAAAAACCTCAAAAACCAACTTTCACACTTTACACACACACAACACAACTAACACACACAACACAACTAATAGGGCCGGGATAGCTCAGGCTGTTAAGAAGCCTGTTATTAGAACACAGTAGCCTGCAATTACTGCAGGTTCAAGCCCGGCCCAAGGTTGACTCAGCCTTCCATCCTTTATAAGGTAGGTAAAATGAGGACCCAGATTGTTGGGGGGGCAATAAGTTGACTTTGTAAAAAATATACAAATAGAATGAGACTATTGCCTTATACACTGTAAGCCGCCCTGAGTCTTCGGAGAAGGGCGGGATATAAATGTAAACAAAAAAAAAAACAACAAAAAAAAACAACACACACACAAAATGAAGGCTGGTCTTCAGCCAATTAATCTGTGCAAATGCCATTCTCGTGGCTTCTGCTAAACTTTAAACCTTTAAAGCCTAACAAAACAAAAACAAAGAAGCCTTTCTTTACATTAGAAATTATAGTTTATACCTTGCTAACCTTCTGCTTGCTTGTGGTTGGCAAATTACAGGCCTCCACTTGGCCCAGGGGGAGCTTAATGCCTTGCTGATGATTACAATATAAAGAGAAGAATAGCTTTAATGAGAATACTATTCTCCTTACGACCCTGCCCCCTTCCTCGCACCAACCCCAAACTATAGATCCAGAAAGGTGATGCTAAGAGCAGTGAATTATGCCTTTTGATTTCCCCATTCTGCTGTTTGTTTGGTTTTTTTAGTTCAGTTACTTTGTTCCTTCTGTGTGTGAAGGGTAATAGGGTTGCTTTCCCCTTCTAAGGTGAACGTAAATACCAAGTTCTGCCTAAAATTAGAGGGTGCAGTAAAGCTTGCTTGGCAGATGATATTTTTCATGCAGAGCTTCCGCTACAAAATGATTGCCTGCTCCGTTTGTTTTTAATGACATCCTTGAAATTGGGGGGTTGAGAGGGAGAGGCTCTCTTGTTAAATCAATAAATGTATATCTTCAGTTACGTCTGTTGTCTGAGACGTTGTCTGTTAGGATTATTATTGTGGGTTGTCAATAATAAGGGAGGGAGGGAGGGGGCAAGGTGCTTGGATAATCCAGCCAAATTGCCCAAGATTGCATATTTACACTGGGACCCCATCCGGAGAATCAGAATAGCTCGTTGCAAACATTCCCAGGTAAATGGTAAGTGGCTGCCCTACCTGATAGAGTCTGGCTTGTTTGTGCAGTCATAAAGCCAGGTGCTGGTACATAACATCTAAGAGAAATTCGAAAGAGGAGATAACAACTTGGTTAATGTCCCTTGAAATCACTGCCTGGCTTAACGTCCCCGGTACAGCGAGAAGCAACAGTGTTCATGGTTTCAGTATTTTCCCAGACATCCCCCTCGGTGCTCAGTTCTACATCCATCTGATTATTTTTTTTCTTTGCAATGCAGTGGATGTTAAAAAGAAATTATACAAAGGGCTGACAACTTTTCCTGTCCATTGACAGGAAAATCCTTCTAAAATCAAACATCTTTGAACCAGATTTGATGATGTTGAAGAACCTAGTAAAAGATTGAGATTCAGAATTGAATAGATCTGAAGAGCTGAGGGGGTGGGTGGGTGGGAAGAGAAGGAGGAAAGGAAGAAGGGAAGGGGGGAAGGAGGAAGGAAAGGAAGAGAGGGGGAAGAAGGAAGGGAGGGAGGGAAGGAAGGAAGGAATTTGGAAGGATCAATACACAAGAGAGGCAATTGGGCAGAAATGCTGAATGCTGCCAATTGCTCCATTCAAAGCCCACAGCAGTTTGGATGCAGCCTGCTCTGGGCTTCTCAGTACACACATACACAGCACAAGGGATGAACAGAAATGCAGAGACGCAATATAGCAGCTGGCTGTACAGAAGAAAATAGAGATGATGACCCCAATGGCCATGTCCAGTAAAGGAGTTTGGAAAAATGCCCAAAGCTACATTTGGCATGCTTTTGCAATCCATATTTTATTTAAAAGCTCTTTTAATTAAACATAAACAAACAAATAAATAAGGAAGTTAGCATGCTGGAAAGAAAATGGAATATAATAGAATAGAATATTCTTTATTGGCCAAGTGTGATTGGACAATTTGTCTGTAGTGCATAAGCTTGTTTCTAGCATTGCATTTCATATAAATAATAATGCACAATCTTTAGGGCTGACTTCCATAATATTAACCAATTTAAGTTTTTTGCCCTGTAGTTTCTGAGAATAGTAAATAAAGGGGAGGAGGCAAAAAAATAAAAAAACTAGCTTGAGCATAATCTGGAAGGGTTGAAACACCTCTGTAGCACACATTTTCCTACTTCCTTCTTGTAGGACTCAAAACCTTTTTTAAGATGATGAATAGAGTTGAAGCATAAAATCTAGATACTTCAGGATTCCCTAATATACATGCTTCATTTTTATTAAAAGCTCAAGCTCTACCAACTCCGGGAGAAATATTTTGCTGTTGCTCATATCCTGGTGGTCTATCAATTATTTAAGCATGCCTTTTGACCATAACACTACATCATGCTATTCATCATCCTCACACATCATCCAATGGGAATAGCAGGACGAGAGGTTGAGCACCAGAGATATATCTTGTTACTTTTCACCTACTGGAAAGATCTGTTATCTTCCCTCTCAATCTTCCATCACTTCTCTTTTGCTTTTAGTTAGTAGGTGGGTTGCCTTGGTATATGCAAAATGGAATTAAGCAGTGCCTATAAAATATACATGAGCAAGAATTGCCTGCAGCTCCACCAGGCATATATTTGTCTGAGTGCTAATTTACGGGGGATAGAGGGGTTTCTATCTGGCGTAATCAGCCCAAAGTGCTCAGGATTATGCAAACACATTCAGGTAATGGAATGGTGTGATTTCCCCCCCCCCTTTGGCTGTTAACATTTCTGTTCTCAACATGTTCCTTCTAATTTGATGTGAAAGTTCCATTCTTCACTTCAGGATGAGTATCCCGAAGTTGAGGTGTTACAGTTCTTAGAGTGTTAAGAGGGATCAGCGAGGCCTTGACATTTCTGAGCGTTGACGTTCACAAGATTTTCTTGGGCAGATTCTTTTCTTAACAACAGCTTGAGCAGGAGAACAAACTTGGAAGGGAAAAAACAACTTTTGGGTCAGAAAGAAAGCTGACTTCCTTTTCTTAGGGCCTTGTTAGAAAGAATGGATGAAGAAAGAAAACCGTGATAAAAAAAATGACACCTTCTGGTTTCCTAAATACAGCCGATGTTCTCTTTTCTCATATTCTTGCGAGCATATATTTTAGATTTTTTTTTTGGTGATGTGTTTGAAATTTATTGTGATGGGAACATTTTCAGTGGCGCGGGGGCCTAGAGCAGGGGTCCCCAGCCCCCGGTCTGTGGCCTGTTAGGAACCGGTCCATGCAAGTGGTGGGCGAGCGAGCGAAGCTTCATCTGCATGTATAAGAAAAAAGTATAAACATAGTTTGGATACATGAAAAGAATAAGTAAAAAAAGGAATATTAGGACAGGGATGGTAGGCACGGCCCTTACAGACCTCTTAGGAATGGGGTGAGGTCAACAGTAGACAGTTTAAGCTTGAAGTTTTGGGGGTTTGGGGAAGAAACTACAGAGTCAGGTAGTGCATTCCAGGCATTGACCACTCTGTTACTGAAGTCATATTTTCTGCAATCAAGTTTGGAGTGGTTTACCTGGAGTTTGTATCTATTATTTGCTCGTGTATTGTTGTGATGAAAGCTGAAGTAGTCATTGACAGGTAGGACATTGTGATAGATAATTTTATGTACTATACTTAGGTTAGTGCACAAGATCTAGTTTGCATGTGAAACCATCCCCATCTCACCCATCCCTGATCCGTGGAAAAATTATCTTCCACAAAATCGGTCCCTGATGCCAGATAGATTGGGGACTGCCGGTCTAGTGGCTGAAGAAATTGGGCTCCCACTCAGAAGGTTGAGAGTTCTATCCTCTGTAGTGGCAGATGCTTCTCTCCTAGGGCACAAAGAAAAAAAATACTTGTTGTGAATTCCATGCGGCATCAGGAAGGACATCAGGTCAGTAAACGCTCAGCTCCATCCAGGCGCCCTGACTCTACTGTGAATTAAGAATTTATAAGGTTGTAAAAAGGGAGCTTTTTACTGAGATGGAAGCATAAAGGTTTTTCTTTTCTTGTGATCTATCCTCTTACAATTTCCAAGCCTCTTCTTCTCTGTCTGAAGAAACCCTATAGCAATAGTAATAGCACTTGGACATATATACTGCTTCACGGTGCTTTTACAGCCTTCTCTAAGCGGTTTACAGAATCAGCATATTGCCCCCAACAATCTGGGTCCTCATTTTACTGACCGTGGAAGGATGGAAGGCTGAGTCAACCATGAGCCGGTCAGGATCGAACTGCTGGCAGTCGGCAGAGTTAGCTTGGAATACTGCATTCTAACCACTGAGAGAGAGGGAGGGAGGGAGGGAGGAAGGAAGGAAGGAACATAGCAATAGTACTTAGACTTATATACTGCTTCACAGTGCTTTACAGCCCTCTCTTAGCGGTTTACAGAGTCAGCATATTTCCCTCAACAATCTGGGTCCTCAGTTTACCAACCTCAGAAGGATGGAAGGCTGAGTCAACCTTGAGCCTGGTGAAATTCAATCTACCAAATTGCAGTCAGCCGGCAGTCAGCAGAAGTAGCCTGCAGTACTGCATTCTAACCGCTGTGCCACCACGGTTCGTAGGAGGTATTCTGTCATGGTAACCACCCATAGGATATATTTGGAATTGTATGAAGTCAGGGAAGTTCCGAATTCCCAGAAGATGACCTGTGCTCGGTTACCTTTTAGAAAGGGAGTCCAAGAATGCCACAGCCCACCCATTAAAATTTCACCAACATATTCACCATTGTGGGATTGAAACCTGATAGAAAAGAATTTTTGTAGCTCAGGGTTGAACTGCGGAGTTCTTGGTGCTCTATGAGCCTGGTGGTTTTCTTGCAGGCATTTCATTACCAAACTAGATAATATCATCAGTGGTGGACCTGATGATGTTACCTAGTTTAGTAATAAAATGTCTGCAAGAAAGCAATCAAGCTCAGAGAGCACCAAGGATCCCACCTGAAATATTGTTAGAGACCTGGAATTGTTAAAATGGACAGTTATACAAATTGATTGAGTGATTGATTAAACAAATAAGGTATTTTGAATGAAACTGAATGAGAATAGTAGGGGAAACTCTCCTCACCCAAATATATTGTTTGGCACAGCCCTAAGGTAAATAAATAGTAAAAAAAGCTCAAAGATCTTCAAGTAGTTCTTTTCATTGGTTTTTTGTGGGTTTATTTCCCATAAATGTTTCCAGTTTAAACACGCTCTCTTTGAAGTAAGTTCTATTGATTTCAATTGAATTAATTTTCAAGTAAGACCACTATAAGGTTACAGCCTTCTTTTAATTTCCAGTTTATGAACCACTTATATTTTGAGTACAAGTATGGGGGTTTTTCCCCTAGAGAAATGTAAGTTATTTTCTTCTCTTCTTTTTTCAGTCAAAGAGATGCCATTGAATTTCTGACGGTTAATGTTGCTTTTATATGCTTAGTATATAGCTTTGCTCGCCTGACTGAGTTCCAATTTTGTTTTTCACACTCTGATGTATGATTACTCTTATTATTTTTATATGAACATCACCTTCAGGAGGCATTCCAAACTTGTATTAAATAAACAAATGATCCATGCATAGTTTTAAAATGATCTTCTGTTCAGGGGATCTCAAAAGTCCAGTAAGAGAAACAGGGCGTGTGAACAAGCCCTCTATCTGGAAGTTGCAAACTGTCCTATTACACTCTCAGCAATGTCTGGGCTCCACTTGATTTAATGATATGAAGAGAAAATCACCATAGAGGTTCTGCTAAGTTGAAATGGCAGAATCCACTTGATATTCCATTGCAATAATCGTAAACCTCTGAGCACATTACCGTAATAGCTAAACTCCAAAGTAATATACAAACAGATTGTAGAATAGAATAACAGAGTTGGAAGGGACCTTGGAGGTCTTCTAGTCCAACCCCCTGCTTAGGCAGGAAACCCTACACTACTTATCCAACTTCTTCTTAAAAACTTCCAGTGTTGGAGCATTCACATTGATTAATTGTTCTAACTGTTAGGAAATTTTTCCTTAGTTCTAAGTTGCTTCTTTCCTTGATTAGTTTCTACCCGTTTCTTTTTGTCTTGCCCTCAGGTGCTTTGGAGAATAGTTTGACTCCCTCTTCTTTGTGGCAACCCCTGAGATATCTGCTATCATGTCTCCCCTAGTCCTTCTTTTCATTAAACTAGACTTGGGAAAGAAGCGAACTAAAAATACAAGTAGTCTTTAACTTACAACAGTTTGTTTAGTGACTGTTCGAACTCACAATGGCACTAAAAAAAGTGACTTATGAGCATTTTTCACACTTATGACCGCTGCAGCATCCCCATGGCCACTTGATTTACATTTGGATCTTTGACAACAGGTTCATATTTATGAGGGTTGCAGTGTAACCGTCTTCTGTGACCTTCTGACAAGCAAGATCAATCAGAAAGTCAGATTCACTTAGCAATCATGCTACTCATGTAACAACGGCAGTGATTCACTTAACAAATTTATTTTATTTATTTATTTTGCCACAACAATATATGTAACTATCATACAGAAAGGTTATATAGTATATAAAGGTATAGAAGAAAAGAAAAACAATAGGACAGGAACGGTAGGCACGTTTGTGCGCTTATGCACGCCCCTTATGTGACAAGGAAATGTGACAAGGAAAGTCGTAAAATCGGCCAAAGCTCACTTAAGAAATTTCTCGCTTAGCAACATAAATTCTGAGCTCGGTTGTGGTTCTAAGTCAAGGACTACTTATATGTGTGAATTCAGGAAAGTTGTGTACAACAATGTTATGCTTTGCATGGAAATGGATGGATGGATGTGGTTTGCAAGATTCTCTGATTCACAAATTGTGACTTTAGGTGGCTTAACCTAAGACTAAGAGCACAGAGCAAAAATATTGAAATAAAGATAAAAACACAAAGACACCGTACGAATGGGGACACATTTGACAATGTTGACGACTTCCTCAACAACCTTCTCTTAAAAAATTCATTGGAATGGTGAAAATTATCCAGACGAGTTTGATTTAGTGCTGGGTTTCTTAAGGAGAGGATGGATCGCTGTCTCTTTAGAATAGAATAGAATAGAATAGAATAGAATAGAATGGAATGGAATGGAATGGAATGGAATGGAATAGAATAGAATTTTATTGGCCAAGTGTGATTGGACACACAAGGAATTTGTCTTGGTGCATATGCTCTCAGTGTACATAAAAGAAAAGATACGTTCATCAAGGTACGACATTTACAACACAAATTGATGGTCAATATATCAATATTTAAGAGCAACGATCACCACCATCTCAATATGTACAGGTAGTCCTCAACATGCAACCATTCATTTAGTGTCCGTTTAAAGTTACAGGGGCACTGAAAACACACTTGTGACCATTGCATCATCCCCATAGTCATGTGATCAAAATTTGGACGCTTTGGTAACTGGCATTTATTTATGATAGTTTCAGTGTCCTGGGGTCATGTGATCACATTTTGTGACCCTCTGATTAGCAAAGTCAATGGGGAAGCCAAATTTCCTTAACAACCATGCAACTGCAGTGATTCACTTAACAACAGTGGCAAGAAAGGTTGTAAAATGGGGCAAAACTCACTTAACTCTCTTGATTGCCAATGTAAAATCTGGGCTCAATTGTCGTATGTAGAGAACTACCTGTATGCATTAGAAAAAAAAAAACCTGAATGAAGAATCAGTAAACGTTGGGAAAGTTGGAGATTCTCGATCATCCAGGTCATAGTTGTCCCAAAGGTGCTTTTTCAAAAGGCAGCTGGATTTTCTTGGTTTTCCTTGAAGACATTTCACTTCTTATCCAAGAAGCTTTTTCACTTCTGACTGAAGAACTAAACTGAAGAAGCTTCTTGGATGAGAAGCGAAACGTCTTCAAGGAAAACAAAGAAAGTCCAACTGCCTTTTGAAAAAGCACCTTTGGGAACGAAAATTCATATGGCATATTAAAGCTATACCTCTAATGGGAAGCATCACACCAAAATATGTGCAATTTTACTTTTTTTTAAAAAGACATTAAAGACAATGAAATGGAAGAATTGAATGCACATGATTTAGACAGTCATCAGTGCTAAGTTGATATGCATATCGTTCCGTGCCTAAAACCTTGCGAATTGTCTGGGGTTGAAGATATGACAGTATCTAAATGTGAAAAAAATGTTTTATGCTCAGTTCTGTACAATGAAGTTGAAAATCCACTCACCCTTGGCTATGCTTGATTTTTGTACCTGCCTGCTTTTTTAAAATGTTTTTAAGAATCTTTATTGTTTTTAAATGAGAATTTTTGTACTGTTTTGCTGTTTTTATATTGCTTTTAATGGCTCGTGAGTGGCTCAGATTCATATATTTGAGATGGGTGGCTATATAAATTGATACAATGCATAAATCAATAAAGTTGAACACAGCAAATGCATTTCCAAAATTCATCTTCTGTCTGTTCACAAAAAATATGAAAAAGGCATAGATTTGGAGGCTTGGATTCAAGACGAGTAAATAGCCCTCACTTACCGCAGGTAAGCTGGGGTGCAATTTCAAACATCCCCAGGATTGGCTTAAGGTTCTTTTCATGATGTCCCCAGTTTTAGTTTCATTTGATGTTCATTTGATTGCTTGTTGATTTTAGGAGCAAAAATGTGTTCTGATTCTTTTTTCTTCCTCTCTCTTTCTCTTTCTTCCATCTACTCATTCAAGTCCCTGGAGGCATTGCTTCAGAATCCCTCACATTCACCCCTCTGGAGGACATGATTTTTCTGAAATGGGAAGAGCCGGTGGAACCCAATGGTCTCATAACGCAATATGAGGTATGCCGTAAGATCATTTTGGGGAAATGGATATTGTGCCTTATCTCGCTTATCCTTCTGCCAAAGTCAGAAAAAGAAGGTTCTTGCTAATGCATTAATTGACATTTTCTATGAGGGTGAACAATAGCCTGGAAGTATAAGTGAATTCTTGCATAGAGATGTCACATGCATATGCTATAACAATGATGATCTCAGGAGAGACACTCTGTTCTAAATGAAAGGTAAGAGAGAATGCCAGTTTTAATAGGATGCTACTACCTTGGGTGCATACACGTATCTTACATTCCAGTTAAGTAAAGTACAGACTGACCTTGGCTGATCTTATAAAACTAAATAAAGTTGGATGTGGTCACTACATGAATGGCCAATTGACAGAAAATCCCAGGGGAGTTAAAGAAGGATATTGGAGAAAGTCACTGGCAAAGTACTTCTGTATTATTGGCCAAGAAGACTACCTGGGCATGTTTATAAAGGCATCAGAAGTCAAGCTTGAATGGAATTTACATTTATAAAAAACTGCCTACATATCAGGGCACCAATTTAATTAAATATTTTATTTTGTGTTAATGGGTGGACAAGCAAACTATTGCATCCTTCTTTCTTTTTTTTCTTTTATCAAGCAGTCTTTCTGAAGAATTGTGAACCAATTTGGGATCAGAAGCAATGCTTCATAAATTTTCTTTTCACCAACTGTCATTACTCATTTGAGCCTCTTAAAACAACAACAACAACAACAACAAACATAACACGATCAAACCTCATATCCAAGCACCATGGATATTCAACATATCCAAGTAATGGCATCAACAGAGGGTTACCATACCAAATTGTACTCATTGAAGAAACATGCAAATCTTTAACCAATTTCAGTTCTACACGGGTAGCTGTATTTTGTTTTGTTTTAAAGAGAAAGTTAATACCTTTTCAAGTGCACAAAACAGCTTTGGGGAAAAAAAGTAAAACAGAAAAATTCAGTGGTGAAATCCAATTTTATTTTTATTACCGGTTCTGTGGGCGTGGCATGGTGTGGCTTGGTGGGCGTGGCAGGGGAAGGATACTGCAAAATCTCCATTCCCACCGCACTCCAAGGGGAATCATATTGCAAAATCACCATTCCCACCCCACTCTGGGGCCAGCCAGAACTGGTATGTGCCGGTTCTCCGAACTACTCAAAATTTCCTCTACCAGTTCTCCAGAACCTGTCAGAACCTGCTGGATTTCACCTCTGCAAAAGACCAACCCTAGTTGGCGACTGGGAGATTCTGGGGATTGGTATCCCAGCACATTGGGATAAGGGCTGCAGGTTGAGAGGTCCTTTGTTCCTCTCCCACCCCCCATCCCCCAGGAACTTCAGAAATAAATGAAAATTTGAATTTAGGAGCCCCCAAGCCTAGATTCTAAACAGAGTATTCAAATGGCTTTAGCTAAGTTCTTGGAAGAAGATCTGAGTTAAGCTGCGGTAAATGTAGGTGATTGGGCGGGGATCCTCTGCATGTGCAAAGGTATGTGGGAACGGCCTTGGGAAATGGAGAAATTGTCACAGTCAGGAGAATAGTCAGACAAGAGGCAGCTTAGTCTGCAGAAGGAATGGAGACATGGCAAATATCTCAGAAAGGACCCTCCTTGGTTTCTTGGGCTGTGGAGGAGAAATTTGCTTTCAGATTTGCAAGATTCTGTTAAAGTAACCTTATAATAAAGTAGAATTAACCCATCTTGCCATGCTTCCTGTCTGGGCTACTTCACGTGACTGACAACATGCTTTTTAAAGCTCTGCCCCAAATGGTTGCTTTTTACAAAAGATCTTTCTGGATCACCATAGGTTCATTTCCTCACTACCATTATGAGTAGCATTTTTCCCCAGCCTGATTCCTTTCCAAACAAGTTGATCTACATTTCTCAACAGGGGCTTTTAAAGGAGTCACACAAGCCATTTCACCGGGTTCCAAAGGTGGAAGTCCCACCAGCCCAGATCATCTTCAATACTTGAAGAAATCTAACTAAGTAAGATGTCCCATTCAAGGGCAGTAAAATTATAATGCCAAGTGCTGCTTCAAAATGTTGGGTTTCTTCACATACTCAGGTTGAATTGGTGGGCAAAAACTGAAGGGAACATGAGATGGAATCCAAATGGAAGGAGGCTCAATGAATATCCAGTTCCTAAGTTACTCAGAACTTGAAAAAGGCCTGGACTTCCGTATTTCCCATCTAGTTGCCACGCTCCTTGGGAATTCTGGTAGTTGTAGTTCCCATGTACCTGAAGGATATGAGGCTGGGCAGTCTTTGATGGTGGTGGTGGTGGGGAGCCAATTATGATGAGTCTTTCCTGAATGTTGAATTCCAGAAATGTCAGGTTCAAAAGATTTAGGTCTACATGTGAAGGTTCAATTAAATTGATTTATTGCTAAAATGCAGGGATGTGGTGGCTCAGTGGCTAAGACGCTGAGCTTGTCGATCGGAAGGTCGGCAGTTCAGTGGTTCGAATCCCTAGCGCTCTGTAACGGGGTGAGCTCCCGTTACTTGTCCCAGCTTCTGCCAACCTAGCAGTTCGAAAGCACGTAAAAAATGCAAGTAGAAAAACAGGGACCACCTTTGGCAGGAAGGTAAAAGCGTTCTGTGTGCCTTTGGCGTTGAGTCATGACAGCCACATGACCATGGAGACGTCTTCGGACAGCGCTGGCTCTTTGGCTTTGAAACGGAGATGAGCACCGCCCCCTAGAGTCAGGAACGACTAGCACATATATGCGAGGGGAACCTTTACCTTATTGCTAAAATAATAAATCCTATGCACAGGAATGATTTCAGCTAATAGTTGGCATTTGGTTAGAGTTAGGTAAGGGTTAATGGCACTTAAGGCGGGTTGGACATAATTCTCTTGTGGGCACATAGGAATTCTAGGCTGATCCCCCTTTTCATACCAGCTTCAGATTCTGCTGTTCCTTCTCCTAAAAGGGATCCTTTAAGGCAGGGGTCTCCAGCCTTGGCAACTTTAAGCCTGGTGGACTTCAACTCCCAGAATTCCCCAGCCAGTTTTGCTGGCTGGGGGATTCTGGGAGTTGAAATCCACCAGGCTTAAAGTTGCCAAGGTTGGAGACCCCTGCCTTAAGCAGTAATGCCAGGTAGGTGGGCAGAAAATGCCTTTCAGTTTCAAGGACTTGCACAATGATGGGTGTGGGCTTTGTCTGTCAGGCAAGCCGGCAATAATTGATTGGCTTTTCTGTTATTGGCTTTTCTGTTATTCTCCGCCTGGTGCCGAACGGAGAGGCATTTCTTTGCTTCATTATTGTCGTCAGATAGTTTTTGAATAGGCCTGTCTCTGCGTGTGTTTTGGCTTCTCCCAAACGCAGCCATGCAAAACCTCCCTTCCCTCATCCGGCTTTTTATCCCATGCCTTTGCCCTCTCTGGCATCAACAAAAATTATTGGAGCGCGGAAACTGCCGACTGAGAAAGCTTGATGCTTATCTGCACAGCTCTTCCCCGCCAGGCTGAAGGCTGCCTCTCGGAGAACTGACATAGGCTCTATTATAATTCAGGAAGCCTTTCTTCTTCTTCTTCTTCTTTTTTCTTTCTTTAATAGTCTTGAAGATTAAGGGCAACTTTATAGTTCTTTCCAAGTCTATTGTCTCGACGGCAGAATGCAAGCTGTTTTTCTGGCTGTATCCGAACGTTCTCTCCAACCCTTGCTGTGATGATCAGTTAGATTGGCCAAGAGCCACTCTGGGTCCTGTGCAGATTCTTGCCTTTGATGGAATATTCCCCTGTACCAAATAATACCCTGCCCATAGAAAAATCAGCATCAGGAAGAAGAATGCTAGGTTAATTTTGCCCTGGTCTTGCTCATTTTCTGTGTGCAAAGATTTAATTTTTTTTGATGGGCGGTTCATACTGTGTTGCAATATCTGGTCCTGCTTGAAGCGATGTCTGAAACAGTTTATATATGGGGGAGGCTATATATGAAGGGCCGGATAGCTCAGCCTGGTAAGGCCTGTTATTAAGAACACAGAAGCCTGCAATTACTGCAGGTTCAAGCCCGGCCCAAGGTTGACTCAGCCTTCCATCCTTTATAAGGTAGGTAAAATGAGGACCCAGATTGTTGGGGGGGCAATAAGTTGACTTTGTAAAAATATACAAATAGAATGAGACTATTGCCTTATACACTGTAAGCCGCCCTGAGTCTTCGGAGAAGGGCGGGGTATAAATGTAAACAAAAAACAAAAAAAACAAAAAAACAAAAAACAAAAATATAAATAGAATAGAATAGAATAGAATAGAATAGAATTGAATTGAATTGAATTGAATTGAATTGAATTATTTATTGGTCAAGTGTGATTGGGCACGCAAGGAATTTGTCTTTGGTATATACGCTCTCAGTGTACATAAAAGAAAAGATATATTTGTCAAGAATCATAAGGTACAACAATTAATGGTAATCATAGGGTACAAATAAGCAATCAAGTCCTATTAGAAAACGATCAATATAAATCGTAAGGATACAAGCAACAAAGTTACAGTCATACACTCATAAATGGGAGGAGATGGGTGATGGGAACGATGAGAAGATTAATAGTAGTGCAGACTTAGTAAATAGTTTGACAGCGTTGAGGGAATTATTTGTTTAGCAGAATGATGGCGTTCGGGAAAAAACTGTTCTTGTGTCTAGTTGTTCTGGTGTGCAGTGCTCTATAGCATCATTTTGAGGGTAAGAGTTGAAACAGTTTATGTCCAGGATGCAAGGGATCTGTAAATATTTTCCCAGCCCTCTTTTTGATTCGTGCAGTAGACAAGTCCTCAATGGAAGGCAAGTTGGTAGCCATTGTTTTTTTTGCAATTATCCTCTGAAGTCTGTGTCTGTCCTGTTGGGTTGCAGAACCAAACCAGGCAGTTATAGAGGTTCAGATGACAGACTCGAGAATTCCTCTGTAGAACTGGATCAGTAGCTCATTCAACAAACAAAAATTTCAACAAACAAACAAACAAATAAATCATGATCTCTGCGTTCTGATGATGTCTTAAAGCATATCCCTTTATCCTAGATCAGCTACCAGAGCATTGAATCCTTTGACCCAGCAGTCAATGTGCCTGGCCCACGACGCACCGTCTCCAAGCTCCGAAATGAAACTTATCATGTTTTCTCCAATCTCCATCCTGGGACAACCTATCTTTTTTCAGTAAGAGCACGAACCGGCAAGGGCTTTGGTCAAACTGCTCTGACTGAGATCACCACCAACATCTCAGGTAGGTTGGGAGAAGAGAAATGCATTCGTTTTCTGCGACATGTTGGTCTGGTTCAGAATTAAGGAGTGTTTGGGTGCCTGATTTCTCTACTTCCCAGATGGTTGCTTTGGATGATCCTTTATTTTCTCTTATAAATGGATGATGGTTTTCTGCTGAAAAACAAACCCGTTTTTGAGGTCAAGTCTTATTTTACTGTTTGACGCCAGCTTCTGAACTAGAGGAAATTAACTCCATCAGTTCTTCTTCCCCCTGCAGTTGCACTTGGATGAATTCATTTGCACTTTCTGCTTTGCTTCTCAATTGTTGCTGTTCTGGGTTTTTTTCCCCTCTCCCTCCTCTTCCTTGTATCCCCTTCCTTTTTATTCCTTGGAGTGAAGGACAGATCTTAAAATCGAGCTTGACTCCTGATGGCTTCATGAGTGCATCCATGTAGTCATGCATTGGGGTTCTTGCCAAAAGTGGCTTATCTTCCTCTGGTATTTTTTATTTTTCAATTTTCCGGTTTGATCTACAGCCCTTCAATTCTTTGATGCTCCTTCAACCAAACACTTGCCTGTCCTGAACTTGTTTAGCTTCTGGGCTCAGACCAGGTTGTTCAGATGCTATCACCTGTAGAATATTATTTCCTTCAGGGGTGAATTGCTCCCGGTTCAGACCGGATCACCCAATCCGGTAGTGATGGCAGCGGGTGGTTCGGAGAACCGGTAGCAACAATCTTGCCCCCCCCATGCCCAGCTGAGCCATGCGATCATCAGAGGTTTTTGTTTTTTTTTTACTTTTAAAAGCATTTTCTATTCGGCTGAAAAAATGCTTTTAAAAATAAAAAAAAGCCTCTGATGATTGCGCAGCTCAGCTGGGATTGTCAGAACCCTTTAAAAGCATTTTTTCTACAACCTCTTCAGTTGAAGAGGTTGTAAAAAATGCTTTTAAAAGGCTCTGACGATTCCAACTGAGTTGCCTGATCATCAGAGCCTTCGGTAGAAAAATGTTTTTAAAAGTTGAAGTTCACGTGTCTTAAAGTTGGCCATGGTTGGAAATATATTATGAGCATGTTACGTTGTGTGCAAAAAAGAAAAAAAAAGAAAAGAAAAAGGGAGCTACAGACGTGGTATACATTCCTTTCCTGTGTTTTGGCTTCTATAAGTCTTCATTTCGCTCAGGATCTCAATACTGAGCAGTTTCACTGTGAGTTCTTCTGACTGTTGTTAAATGTTAAATGTTTAGGCTCCAATCTTGAGCCCACTGAAATTCCACTCACTAAATCAGGGGTCTCCAACCTTGGTCCCTTTAAGACTTGTGGACTTCAATTCCCAGAGTCCCTCAGCCAGCAAAGCTGGCTGAGGAACTCTGAGAGTTGAAGTCCATAAGTCTTAAAGGGACCAAGATTGGAGACCCCTGCACTAAATGGTTCCATGTGGTCCTCTCAGATGCCCATCTAGGCCAACACCGAAAGCCTCTTCCTCATTATTACCGCTCTTAATACCTTTCGGAGTAACTAAAATAGTTTCAGATAGCTCTTCCTCTCTCAGATGCCATTTACACTTACCCTGATTGCAGTTAAACAATGCAATTCAGCAGTCAGGTGTGAAAGAGTGGGTTGAGAGATGGGAGAGATTCATTATCTCTTCTAGCTTGTTATTTTTTTCCCCCCTGTTCAGTTTTATCCCTGTCGGAATGAATTTTCACAGTGACACCAGCACATAGAAGACCCTTCTCTAGAAATAAAGAAGCAGGGGATGGGGTGAGGGGATAGAATAGAATTACAGAGTTGGAAGGGACCTTGGAGGTCTTCTAGTCCAACCCCCTGCTTAGGCAGGAAACCCTACATCATTTCAGATAAATGGTTATCCAACATCTTCTTGAAAACTTCCAGTGTTGGTGCATTCACAATTGTTCTAACTGTCAGGAAATTTCTCCTTAGTTCTAGGTTGCTTCTCTCCTTCCTTAGTTTCCACCCATTGCTTCTTGTCCTGCCTTCAGGTGCTTTGGAGAATAGCTTGACTCCCTCTTCTTTGTGGCAGCCCCTGAGATATTGAAAACTGTTATCATGTCACCCCTAGTCCTTCTTTTCCTTAAACTAGACATACCCAGTTCCTGCAACCGTTCTTCATATGGTTTAGCCTCCAGTCCCCTAATCATCTTTGTTGCTCTTCTCTGCACTCTTTATAGAATCTCAACATCCTTTTTACATCCTTTTTTTATATTGATTTTAATATCTATATTTTTACTTTTAATTAATTGGGCAGTAGAATAAGTTTTTTAATGATTGTTTTAATTTGTATATTGATGTTTTTATATGCCTGAGTCCTTTGGGAGATAGGCGTATATAAATTCAAACAATAAATAAATAAATAAATAAATAAATAAATACATCATAAACAGACTTAAAACTGTGCAGAAGACCACAATGGGTAGTGAACTTTCTTGAAGTGCTGCCACCCTGAAACTTTGTGAGAACCCCATAAACAGTAATTTATTAGTGAGGCAGGTGAAGGGCCTAGCACAGGTTTCAAGGTAGGAAAAAAAAAAGAAAAGGGAGCTACAGACGTGGTATACATTCCTTTCCTGTGTTTTGGCTTCTATAAGTCTTCATTTCGCTCAGGATCTCAATACTGAGCAGTTTCACTGTGAGTTCTTCTGACTGTTGTTAAATGTTAAATGTTTAGGCTCCAATCTTGAGCCCACTGAAATTCCACTCACTAAATCAGGGGTCTCCAACCTTGGTCCCTTTAAGACTTGTGGACTTCAACTTCCAGAGTCTCTGGGAGTTGAAGAACTCTGGGAGTTGAAGTCCACAAGTCTTAAAGGGACCAAGGTTGGAGACCCCTGCACTAAATGGTTCCATGTGGTCCTCTCAGATGCCCATCTAGGCCAACACCGAAAGCCTCTTCCTCATTATTACCGCTCTTAATACCTTTTGGAGTAACTAAAATAGTTTCAGATAGCTCTTCCTCTCTCAGATGCCATTTACACTTACCCTGATTGCAGTTAAACAATGCAATTCAGCAGTCAGGTGTGAAAGAGTGGGTTGAGAGATGGGAGAGATTCATTATCTCTTCTAGCTTGTTATTTTTTTCCCCCTTGTTCAGTTTTATCCCTGTCGGAATGAATTTTCACAGTGACACCAGCACATAGAAGACCCTTCTCTAGAAATAAAGAAGCAGGGGATGGGGTGAGGGGATAGAATAGAATTACAGAGTTGGAAGGGACCTTGGAGGTCTTCTAGTCCAACCCCCTGCTTAGGCAGGAAACCCTACATCATTTCAGATAAATGGTTATCCAACATCTTCTTGAAAACTTCCAGTGTTGGTGCATTCACAATTGTTCTAACTGTCAGGAAATTTCTCCTTAGTTCTAGGTTGCTTCTCTCCTTCCTTAGTTTCCACCCATTGCTTCTTGTCCTGCCTTCAGGTGCTTTGGAGAATAGCTTGACTCCCTCTTCTTTGTGGCAGCCCCTGAGATATTGAAAACTGTTATCATGTCACCCCTAGTCCTTCTTTTCCTTAAACTAGACATACCCAGTTCCTGCAACCGTTCTTCATATGGTTTAGCCTCCAGTCCCCTAATCATCTTTGTTGCTCTTCTCTGCACTCTTTCTAGAATCTCAACATCCTTTTTACATCCTTTTTTTATATTGATTTTAATATCTATATTTTTACTTTTAATTAATTGGGCAGTAGAATAAGTTTTTTAATGATTGTTTTAATTTGTATATTGATGTTTTTATATGCCTGTGAACCGCCCTGAGTCCTTTGGGAGATAGGGCGGTATATAAATTCAAACAATAAATAAATAAATAAATAAATAAATAAATACATCGTAAACAGACTTAAAACTGTGCAGAAGACCACAATGGGTAGTGAACTTTCTTGAAGTGCTGCCACCCTGAAACTTTGTGAGAACCCCATAAACAGTAATTTATTAGTGAGGCAGGTGAAGGGCCTAGCACAGGTTTCAAGGTAGGAAAAAAAAAAGAAAAGAAAATTTCTACATTTGTTAACATCACAGAAATATCTATGTATGTTTCACGTTGATACCTTTAGTATCAGGATCCTATGAAGTGTTAGTACTGCTTTATACTGCACTGTAAGATCACACTTGGAATACTGCAGCCAGTTTTGGTCACCACAATGCAAAAAAAAAAAGCAAGAGTGCAGAGAAGAGCAAAAAAGATGATTAAGAGGCTGTAGGCTAAAACTTATGAAAATGGTTACTGGACCTGGGTGTGTTAGCCTAACGAAGAGAAGAACTAGGGGTGACATGATAGCTGTCTTCCAATATTTGAGGGGATGTCAAAAAGACATCATCAAAGCACCTGAGGATAAAACAAGAAGTAATGGATGGAAACTTATCAAAGAGAAATCTAATCTACAACTAAGAAAAAACTTCCTGACAATGAGAACAGTTAATCAGTGGAATGGTTTTTTTTTTAATTTACATTTATATCCCGCCCTTCTCCGAAGACTCAGGGCGGCTTACAGTGTGTAAGGCAATAGTCTCATTCTATTTGTATATTTACAAAGTCAACTTATTGCCCCCCCAACAATCTGGGTCCTCATTTTACCTACCTTATAAAGGATGGAAGGCTGAGTCAACCTTGGGCCTGGTGGGACTTGAACCTGCAGTAATTGCAGGCTGCTGTGTTTTAATAACAGGCTTCTTACAGCCTGAGCCACCACGGCCCTTTGGGTTGCCTCCAGAAGTTGTGGGTGCTCCATCACTGGAGATTTTCAAGAAGAGCTTGGACAGCCGTTTGTCTGGAATGGTATGGGGTTTCCTTTTTCAGCAGGGGATTGGTCTATAACAGGGGTCTCCAACCTTGGCAACTTTAAGACTTGTGAACTTCAACTCCCAGAATTCCTCAGCCAGCTTTGCTGGCTGAGGAATTCTGGGAGTTGAAGTCCACAAGTCTTAAAGTTGCCAAGGTTGGAGACTCCTGGTCTATAAGACCTCCAAGGTCCCTTCCAACGTTGTTATTCTGTAATTCTGTAACAGAGCACGCAGAAGATCCGCTTCATTGCCCAAAAGATAATATCATACCAACAACATCCAACTAGAGAAAGACTAATTTACCAGCAAACTGATAATCTTGATTGTGCCAAAGGAAGCTTAGGATTCCAGATTCCTTCTCTTGAGTAAGGTCTCGCGCTATCAGCCATGTGGAATGTCTTGGGTTTCTTTGTTTTTTTACTCCTGTAATCTATTTTGGCTGGTGCAATAATCTGGAACCATATAATGCAACTAATCAGGGATTAAGGGTGTGCAGTTCACAATAAATCTGTTCCATTTTGCAGTCTCTGTGGACAGTGCAGCCTTTTGGTCTTCTGGGTAGTTGGTAGATTTTTGTTTTATTTGCAACTCTCCCTGTTCTACAACATTTTTGAGAGAGAGAGCAGTGGGGATTGGGGAAATGGCTATGATGGTGGGGGCGTGAGGGTGGAAAAACGCCGAATATTTTGGATAGCTGAATATATTCTCAGAATAGCATTTATTTTCCTCAATTCCCCCTTTTCCTAGGCAATGCTAAAAGCACATATTTTTATTCCAGGTAATACTTTCTCAAACATGTTTTTTTTTTTAAAGTCCCATTTTGTTCAGTGAAAGATGCATACTCCTGCGTTGCATTTAACATCAATCTCTGTGATACGGATGTGGTCCTTTTTGACAACTCTTTCAAATCTGCTCCCTCTGAAAACGGCAGCAAAGTTGTTTCATGTCTCTTGTCAAGCTTAGTGAGCTCCCCAGCCTCTCAGGCTCCACCAGATTCTCTAGCAATCTCGCAGAAGTGATACTCTGGATTTCACACTGCAGTGTCGAGCCGATGTTTCGGCATTCGAAGGCCTTGTGTTTTGCTTGAGCTGATGGGGTCACCCTTTATCCCACTGTGCAGATCTCCTGAAATATGCCTCTTTCTAAAATAGATTCTCCATGCGCCAAAACTCCTCCTGCTTTTTCCTAGATAACCTGCTGTCTGAATTCAAATGGAAAACAGTATGCCTTACAACCCTGTTGGATAATTTACTTGCATGACCATCCAAGAGCTGCCTTGTTTACCCTACAGACTCTTCAGTGCTGGAACACATTTCCGAACTCAGTGGAGCCGTTTTGATAGGATCTATGAGTTAGGGGGTGATCTGGGAGAGGAGAAACCAAACACTTTGGGTCTTGCTGCAAAGGGCCCAGGGGTGGGGCTGCTGGGGGTTTGCAAGGGTTCGGGAGAATCTCTAGCTAAGATTCTGTGCAGTTTGGAGAACCCCCCAAATCCCACTCCTGGCTGGCCCTGCCTGCCCTGCCCCTCCCAGGAGTCCCCACGCAGCCCATTTTGGATGCAGGTAAGTGCAGGGTGTGCGTGGAGGCTCGGGAAGGGCGAAAAACGGACCCACTGGAAGTTTGGGAAGGCTGGAAACGGGCCCATTTCTGGCCTCCAGAGAGCCTCTGGAGGCTGTTTTTGCCTTCCCAGAGGCTCGAGGAAAACCTCTGGAGCCTGGGGAGGGCAAAAACACTCCCCCACCATGGGGTAGGAGGCCGACTAGGCCATGCCTACCATGGCCATGCCCACCCAGCAACCGGGCAGAGAACCCCTTGCTAAAATTTTTGAAGCCCACCCGTGAAAGGGTCTTAGAGAAATGATGCTTTTTTTTAATTTGAATTTATATCCTGCCCTTCTCCGAAGACTCAGGGTGGCTTACATTGTGTAAGGCAATAGTCTTCATCCATTTGTATATTATATACAAAGTCAACTTTTATTGCCCTAACAATCTGGGTCCTCATTTTACCTACCTTATAAACGATGGAAGGCTGAGTCAACCTTGGACCTGGTGGGACTTGAACCTGCAGTAATTGCAAGCAGCTGCTGTTAATAACAGATTGCTTAGTCTGTTGAGCCACCAGAGGCCCCTTATCTGCATGGGTGGGAAATCTTGTCTTGAAGTGCCATAGGTAAGGTGGCTTTGCTGGGTGAAGGAAGTCTGTAGAGATTCTCAGTCATCCAGGTCATGGTTGTCCCAAAGGTGCTTTTTCAGGAGGCAACTGGACCTTCTTGTTTTTTCTTTTGAAGACGTTTCGCTTCTCATCCAAGAAGCTTCTTCAGCTCTGACTGGATGGTGGGGAATGGAAGGATTTATACTCCTTGCAGACAGTTAGTGCTTTTAGAGGGTCGTTGAAGCACTTGGAGGTTTATCTATGTCCCCAGGGTCACCTGAGTAGTACTTATTTTTTCTCTCTCTCTCTGGAACTCCATTCCTACTCCCACACCATTCAAAGGGTGTTCGTCCCAAAGTGTATAGCTAAAAGCCTGTAGAGATTCTCAGTCATCCAGGTCATGGTTGTCCCAAAGGTGCTTTTTCAGGAGGCAACTGGACTTTTTTGTTTTTTTCTTTGAAGAGGTTTCGCTTTTCATCCAAGAAGCTTCTTCAGCTCTGACAGGATAATGGGGAATGGAAGGGTTTATTTTCCTGGCGGACAGCTGGTCATTTGCATCCTTGTAGAGCGGGGTTTTCAAATTTGATTTCATTGAGGGCCACAACATGGTTGTTTTGACCTCGGGGGGGGGCAAGGTGGATGTGGCTAGCTCAACATCACTCGTGTTGGGGGTGCCTGTAGAGGCTCGAGTGCTCTGCCAGCGAAAACGGGCTCCCGAGCTTCATTTTTGGCTGCGATGGCCTCCTGCAACCCTCTGCCAGTGAAAACGGAGCTCAGGAAGGCTGCCCACAGCCCTTGCAAGCTCCGTTTTCGCTGTGCTTCACTGTTCCCAGAGTGTCCCTGTGGACCAAATCTAAACACCCCATGGGCCGGATCTGGCCCCCAGGCCTTGAGTTTGCCACCCCAGTTTTAGACGGTCATTGAAGGTTTATCTGGGTCCTTGGGGTCACCCAAGTAGTGCTCCTGGTTCCTGTAGTCTGCAATTATTTTCCCCCAGAAATACATTCATACTCCCACCCTATTCAAAGGGTGTTCATCCCAAATTGTAGAGCTAAAATTCTGTAGAGATTGTCAGTCATCCAGGTCATGGTTGTCCCAAAGGTGCTTTTCCAGGAGGCAACTGGACTTTCTTGAAATCCTTCCATTCCCCCACTATCCTGCCAGAGCTGAAGAAGCTTCTTGGATGAGAAGTGAAATGTCTTCTGAAGAAAAAACAAGAAGGTCCAGTTGAATCCTGAAAAAGCACCTTTGGGACTGAGTGAAGGAAGTTTGGGTGTTTTTCATTAAATGGCACACGTGTCCGCGCGTCTCTGTGTCTCTTTTATTTAGGGAGATTGCAACTATCTTCAGTCAGTGGAACGCTTGACACAAAATAATAACAAAATAAAGGTGTGAAGAAGGGGAAAAAACACCACAGAAGCGATAAAATCCAAATACTCTGGACAATCCATCTGCTGTGTGCTTTTTATTTTTGTTTTATCAATTGCATGTTTTCTTCCCTATTGTTTTATTGGAAACTGCCTAGAGTCAGGTGAAAATGAGATGGGCAACTACTTCAATCAATCTAAGAAAGGAATAAAATCCAATCTTGTTTACATTGACTCAGCCCATGGGCCTTCGAGTTCTCCAGTGAGATCTTCTCATTATGGGCTTCATCACATTTTTGAACACTGGTTCTTCATGTAAGGACAATGTTCTGCCATTAAACTGCTGTAGAACAAAGCACATATTTAGACAATAACTGCTGCTGCTTTGTGTCCGCGTTCAAGCGTGTTTTCCTCATTATTATTTTTTTGGCATTATTCTGTAATTTAGGAAAAGCTGCGTAAAACAATGTATAGCAGCATGCACACAATGCTGTGCAAATCTTTACAGATAAAATATATGTCTTCAAATGTATTCTCTCTGGCAACAAATTTCTAAGCACATTTTTCCTGCAATTTTTTTGGGTGTGTGCATTATCTGTGAAGTGCCTAGGAACATTCACGAAGGGCAAAGCCTACAGACCGTGTTTGGATCCACACATTAGTCTGAGAGTCTTGTCAGGTGTGTTTGTACTGGGGTTTATAAAGGTTATATTTCCTGACGGTAAACCAGTCAGAAACACGCAAGATCTCAGAATGTAAAAGTTTTCTGATATTTTCTTAAATCAAGAGAATGTTTCCTATCCCCAACATTTTAATTTGAGGGTAATAGAGTCCAAAGACCTTGTTTACTGTGTGCAAAGTGTATTTCACTGATGACCACAATTGAGCCCAAAAGTTCCTTTGCTAAGCAAGACAGTTATTAAGTCAGCTTTGCCCCATTGGGAATGGGACAACTTGCTAGAGCCAACTTGCATCGGGCAAACTCGCCACGGCCAACTTGCATCGGGCTTTAATTATTTAAAATAAATAAAACAATATTTTCATTTTTCCCATTCACATTTTATTCTGTCCCTCCTTTTGCATCCTTTCTTTAATGATTTTATTCCACCATTTCTTTGATATTAATGTAACTTTTGTCCTGCAGTGAGTTGTCCTGCAGTGAGTTGGCTCTGGTGAGTTGGCCCTGGTGAGTTAATTGTGGTGAGTTGGCTGTGGCAGGTTGGTCATGAAGAGATGGCTATGACGAATTGTCGTAGACCCGCCCCATTTTATGATCTTTCTTGCCACAGTTAAGTGAATCACCGCAGTTGTTACATCCATAACATGGCTGTTAAGTGGATCTGGCTCCTCCATTGACTTTGTTTGTCAGAAGGCTTCAAATGGTGATCATATAACCCCAGGACACTGCAACCGTCATAAGCACATGCCAGTTGCCAAGCATCTGCGTTTCGATCATGTGATTATGGGGATGCTGCAATGATCATAAGCGTGGAAAACAATCAAAAGTCACTTTTTCAGTGCCATTGTTACATTGAATGGTCATTAAATGAATGATTGTAAGTGCAGGACTCCCTATAGTGCATTTCCGGTTGTCTCCTGGGAGAAGGGGGCTGTGGACTGGGGAAAGCCAGTGTCTCACGGGAAGAAGCAAAGCTGAGATAATTTAGATATCCGGTATTGCAGAAATAAGATTCCCTCCCACTTCTCCTTTCCCACAAATATCATGGGACGAATTACAGGGAAGGGACAAAATAGATTGCCTCACAAAGGCACAAAACAAGGATTAATTGGGTTTTATTAACAAGCCATATACTACTTAGGGTTGTTTGCTAATGCCTGTGGTATAGCTATTAACCATAGCTGAATGGGCTGCAATGTTTTTTAATGGGGAGCAGAGGAATTGCGAGGCAGCAGGAGGTGGGCCAGAGTGACGACTTATTAATCTGGGCCTGCAGGCTCTTTACAAAGAGAGTAGAAGGGCAGGAGGTGTTGTCAATGAATTGCTTTGCTCTCTCTCCATAGAAGGACAGCCCTGGATAAAAAAAAAAAAATACAGGTAGTCCTTGACTTACGACTGGTCACTTGGCATCTGTTCAAAGTTACGATGGACTTAACTACAGGCAACTTATGACTTGGATTCAAAGTGATAACAGGTCCTCTCTGTGATCCCACGGTTGAATTTAGACGCTTGGCAACGTGGCCGCTTACAGTGTTCCACGGGCATGCAACTGTGTTTTATGACAATTTTGCTTCAGCAAAATTGCCTCATAGTGAACTTAACAACCGTGATATTCACTTAAACAAATGTGGTGGCCATTTAAAAACTCAGCATTTGCTTAATGACTACCACAAACCCACCCCCCTAAAATCGGATTGGTCATTTTACAACCTTACAAGTTATGATTGTAATGGGTAGGTTTCATTTTGGTTCTATGTTAAGAACTATCTGTAGTCCAACTAAAGGAATATCTACACTAGCATTTGCTGGTGTCAGGCACAAGGAACCAGAGCAACACCTTGAATTGATCAGAGAAGTTTCTTTATTGCTGCTTGCCTATTTACAAGAATCTTGCCAGACTAGCTGCATTCTCTTGGGGATAACCAGACAAGGAAGGGTTTAAGGGATTTGGGGGAGATCAGGTCTGTGTCACGTCTTGCTCTAAGCTCGCCAGTCTCTTCACTTCTTCACCT
This sequence comes from Ahaetulla prasina, assembly GCF_028640845.1. NCBI lineage: Eukaryota > Metazoa > Chordata > Lepidosauria > Squamata > Colubridae > Ahaetulla > Ahaetulla prasina. Next base: position 19,041,669 of record NC_080548.1, read on the forward strand.
ATTCTAGCTGGACATTCCACCACATCTGGTTAGCTTCTTTTTTCCTACGGTGAATGCTAAATCAGGAGATTCAGGCAGTTCAAATGAGTATCAAAGATTTATTGCAGGCTTAAGTTCTCTACAAGAATCTGACCAACTAACGGTCAAGGGAAATGAGTGGGAGATAACAAAGGCATTCAAGGTGAGATGGACTTAGATCTCTTGTGGGCATGTAGAGACTTGTGGCTTTTGATGTGTTTGACCCTTCCCTCAGCCTGGTTATCTCCTCCAATGGCCAGGGGACTGAAGATTTGGCTACCTTCCGGCCATTGAGCCATTGATGAAATGTTCCCATTCAAAAGTTGAAGCAGACACGCTCTCAGTCAACTTTTGAATGGGAGCATTTCATGGCAACATGTTGAGAAATAGAAAAACAAGGAAAAGAGTATATTCAGATTCAGAAATTAGTTCTGGGGAGCGTAAATTGAGGTCAGCTCATTTCCAGATACGAAGCAGGTACATTTATCCTGCATCTTGTTCATTTATTAGTCTAGAAAGTTGTTCCTGGCTATGTTTTCCATTTGTCCTACTCTGTCAAAAGTGGGTCTAATTAATGCATCCTTTATGTTTCTTTCCTTTCCTTCCCCTGCATTGGAAGAGAGGACCGTGCTGTAACAGCTGCTTTTAGAATAATCAGCACAGTGCAATGCACATTTTTTTTTTAAAAAAAATACAGTCATTTCTCTTGCTGTGAGCTAAGGACACGAGTCTGTGACCATTAATAAAAGCAAGAGATGGAACCATAGGGAAAATGTTCCATTTATATGCACCATGCACTCTTCCCCCCTTTTCTCTCAAACAACCCCCCAGAGATTAACAGTTACATATCCAAAAAAGGAATTACTTTCATTTCTTACAGACACGGCATATAATACAGTTTTGGAATAGGGCAGTACTGTACTGATGTTTTGGAGAGCACTTGGCCTATGCAAATCAGACGGAATCTCAGTTGAATTGCCACATCCAAATAGGCAATTTTTAATGTAGGAAATCAGTCCAGCTGACCAATTTGAACTGGTTTGGAAAAATCCATCTAGTGGAGTGGTTGAATTAGATGCAATCTGGATTTCAGAAATGGCTGTTGGGAACAACACAGAAGCTTCTGAATTATCCATATCTGTTTGAAATTATCAGATTTGTGTGTGTGTGTGTGTGTTTAAATTTAGTTCAATGAAGAAAGGTGAGGTTGATGGTGGTGGGTTTAAATTTTTTTTACTACCAGTTCTGTGGGCGTGGCATGGTGGGCGTGACTTGGTGTGACTTGGTGGGCGTGGCAGGGGAAGGATACTGTAAAATTTCCATTCCCTCCCCACTCCGGGAGAAGGTTATTGCAAAATCCCCATTTCCTCCCGATCAGCTGGGACTCGGAGGCAGAGAATAGATGGGGGTGGAGCCAGCCAGAATTTTTACTACCGGTTCTCTGAACTACTCAAAATTTCTGCTATCGGTTCTCCGGAATTGGTCAGAATCTACTGAAACCCACCTCTGATGGAGACGTTTGATTGGGATCTCAGTCAAATTCTTGCACAAATCCTGAGTGAGCAGATGTTGAACTGATGAGGTTTGGAAACAAATAGTAACTCCTTTGCAATTATTTATGGGCCACTTATTAGAACGTGTCTGATTGTACGGTTCATTTTGATTTGAGAAAGGTCACGTTTGGGCAATTTCACTGAATCTCTATTGAATTCACCTATTGCATTGAATCGCTATTGTATTGTGCACCTCTCACAACTTAGTTTTGTCGAAAAGGCAGCACTTTTGTACAGGCGTTTCAATTTCCTTCAAAGCTCCTTTAGATATACAGAATGGTTTTGCTCCTGGTAGGAGCATCTGGCTTGATCTGCAGGCTTGTTGCCTTGTGATGCTTTTTTATTCTCCGATGTAAAGATGGGGAAAAAGAGGCAACTACAAGCCCTCCCCCTCCTCTTTTTTTCTATTTCTTTTTTTTTTATTTCTTTCTCTTGTAATTATTTTGAATGGGATTTAATGCAGAAGTGGATTGGGAATGACTTTAGGGTCACATGCAGCCATCAGCTTAATTTCAAATTGATTTCTCTGAATGTGTGCAACTCAAGGTTTGCCTGCCTGCCTGCCTCCCTGCCTTGCTGCTCGGAGGAGACTAAAAAGTTGGTATTATAAAGGGGATGTTTCGGTGTGAATCGGTACAAGTCGTCCTTGACTTATGACGATTCACTTCGCTCCCCTTTAAGGTTACGATGATGTTGGAAAACGTGACTTATGACCAGTCATTGCATTTATGACTGTCACAGCATCGCGGCAGTCACATGATCAAAATTTGGGTGCTTGGCATCCAGCATGTATTTACGATGGTTGTGCTGTCCAGAGATCACCAGATCACCATTTGTGACCTTCCCAGTCAGCTTCTTGATGAACATTTTCTTTCTTGATTAATGTATTTTTTCTTTTATGCACACTGAGAGTGTATGCACCAAGACAAATTCCTTGTGTGTCCAATAAAAAATTCTATTCTATTCTATTCTATTCTATTCTATTCTATTCTATTCTATTCTAGTCTAGTCTAGTCTAGTCTAGTCTAGTCTAGTCTAGTCTAACCCAACCCTACCCTACCCTACCCTACCCTACCCTATCCTATCCTATCCTATCCTATCCTATCCTATCCTATCTTATATCATTAAGTGTTGTACCTTATGATTCTTGATGAACGTATCTTTTCTTTTATGTACACTGAGAGCTTATGCACCAAGACAAATTCCTTGTGTGTCCAATCACACTTGGCCAATACAAAATTCTATTCTATTCTATTCTATTCTATTCTATTCTATTCTATTCTATTCTATTCTATTCTATTCTATTCTATTCTATTCTAATGGGTACAATCCTCAGACACTTACAGCACCACTTGAACACCATCAGCAGTGACAAAAACAACTTTACTTGGAACAGCTTACATTATGTGACCGTACTTTTAATACCATCCAACATCCACATCTGCCTGTCCAAGGTCCTGGGGAATGAATTGATGGGTGGATAAAAATGTGAAGTCCTGTCTGAACGTTTGGCTGATTCTGTGACAAACTATAGTCCATAAATACAGTGCATATGGTGTGCCAGAAGGAAGCGGTGGCTTAGTGGGTAAGATGCTGAGCTTATTGATTGAAAGTTTGACAGTTCAGCGTTTCGAATCCTGAGTGCCGCATAACAGGGTGAGCTCCCGTTACTTATCCCAGTTTCTGCCAACCTAGCAGTTCGAAAGCACGTAAAAAATGCAAGTAGAAAAATAGGGACCACCTTTGGTGGGAAGGTAACAGCATTCCATGCGCCTTTGGTGTTGAGTCATGCCGGCCACATGACTACGGAGACATCTTCGGACAGCGCTGGCTCGTCGGCTTTGAAATGGAGATGAGCACCGCCCCCTAGTGTCGGGAACGACTAGCACGTATGTGCGAGGGGAACCTTTACCTTTATGGTGTGCCATTTCTCGTGACAACAGTGATAATGATGCTTGCTCTTATGACTAGTACTGTTTACTACAACTGTTACTTACAATAGCATATGCTAAAAAAAATATTCAAGATGGTGGCTGCAATGGTGATCTTGAAACTATACAATGCACCTGGAAAATGAGTGAAATGTAATCCCGTCTGATGGTTGCCTTTTGTTTTGTTTCAGCACCTAGTTTTGATTATGGAGACATACCTTCACCACTGGGAGAGTCGGACAGTACCATCACTGTTCTCCTGCGGCCAGCACAGGGCAGGGGTGCCCCAATCAGGTAGTGATAAGGACAAATGAACGATGATCGTATTTTATATTTTTAACAATGCAGTTGTTATGTATTTCACAATGTTTACAGCCCATGCCATTCCTAGCAGATTCGGGGGGGAGAGGCGGGGAGGAGTTGCTAATAAAGTCAAAGGAAACAAAATGGAAAGCTCTGTACACAAAATTAAAATAATTTCATTATAAAGAGTCAACAATAACAGGCGCCCTTTAAATGAAACTAATAACGGAACGCACGCTGGAATAAAATTGCTTTGAAATAACAGCGAGGTTGGCTTGCTAAGCCATTGTTGTTTGAAATTCATAGTTCTCTGAGTCCTAAGAAAAGGTATTATGGAATACCGCGCACAGTATGGATATATTTTTGAAAGGAATGTAAAAATGTAAAAAAAAAAAAAGCCACATTACATTAGGGGGAGTTGTTTACAAAACTCTGCACTGAGAAACTTAGCAGGAAAAAAGTCTCTTAAGTTGAAAGAAATGTGGAGCATTTCAGTACAGGCTTCTCTAGTTTGACAAATGGAGCCTGACATATTTGCTGAAATAAGAAACAAGAGAGTAACCAAAATTGACAGATCGGCGGATCTGTACAGGACAGTCAGTCCTATGCAATGGATCATGAATTTTGTTTGAATTTCAAAATAAGGCTATTTCCTTTTATCGAGCGGATGCATTGCATTCCTCTGCCTCCTCTTTTCTTTTCCCCCTCTTATCTTTCTTCACTTTCTAAAAATGTTAACTGGAAGGTTATGCTTGTTCTGCAAGGCTCAAACACCCCTTTTTATTGAGATGCTTCACCCATAATTTATGGGGAAAGGGATTCATTGGGGAAAACTGTGGAGATTAAATATATACTACTCTTGACACAGATAGTCCTCGACTTACGGACACAATTTGGACCAGAATTTCTGCTGCTCAGCAAGGTGCTTGTTAAGCAAGTTGCAGCCAATTTTACAGCCTTTGTTTTGCCACGGTTGTTAAGCAAATTATTGCAGTTGTTAAGAGAATCCAACTTCCCCCACTTGACTTGCTAGTCAGAAAGCAGCTGGAAAGGTTGCAAATGGTGATCACATGACCCTGGGATGGGGCAACCATGTAAATTCATGCCAGTTGCCAAAGTACCCAAATTTTGATCATGTGACTGGGGGGAGGGGATGCTACGATGGCTGTAAGTGCGAGGATTGGTCATAAATCCCTTTTTTCAGTGCTGTTGTAATTTTGAATCATTACTCAACCAATGGTTGCAAATCGAGGACTATCTGACCTAAGTTTAAGGAAATATTTTGGGATCTTCAGCATTCCTTTATTTTGCTTCCTCTACTTCTACTTCCTCCACTTTGCCCTTTTATACATTTTGGAAGTCTGTATCTACAAGTTTTGAATGTGTGGAAGATTTTTTTCTGCACGTCAAGTTCTCAATTCTTGGAAGACTGAGTTCTGTGGGATAATTCTAAGATTTGGGGAGGAACTTGGCTTGGTCTAATATAATTTAATATATACAATTTCAGCAGATGTTCAGGAGATGCCCATCCACAACTAGGATCTGATTAATTTAGTGATCAAGGTAAATAAAGGGATATGCTATAATTAAGCATGGCAATTGTTTTAAATAGCATTAAAACAAATCATTGACTTTTTTTTTGCAAGAGGACTAGCATTGAGAACCAACCATTGGCCCTACTTGTGCTATCCATCAATTGAATACTTCTACCCAGAAATAATTTTCTTTTGTTTAATTGTCTTTCTATGGGGCACACAGTTGTTCCAGCCTTCACCCATGCAGCATATTTATCCTGTTTCAGATAATAACATAGGCTGATACTTTTCATTTTAAATAACCTATTAAAACATAATCTGATGAATGATTTCAGTATTTTGGGTTCTTTTCCCCCTTCCCACCGATTGAGCTGTAGACTCCCTTGGAAAGAAAAAAAGATATGCCCCTAAGAAAGTGAAGACTTAAATTTTGCCTCCAGGCCTTTTAGAGCAGGGGTCTCCAACCTTGGCAACTGTAAGGCTTGTGGACTTCAACTCCCAGAATTCCTCAGCTGGCCATGCTGAGGAATTCGGGGGGGTTGTAGTCCCCAAGTTTTAAAATCCCTGTCTTAGAACCCTTTCCTACATCAATGCCTGTGGTTGCTGGGAGGATGTGGGGGTGCTAAGCTGACAGCCTTGTGTCACACCCTTGCATCGCTTTCTTCTTGCAAATGCACAAATGTAAAGCCAACTCTTTGAAAACCTCATTAGGTTAGCAGCTGCATTGTACTACTGGGGTTTTGTCAGGAGCTTTCACTTCCAGACAAAACTGTGGGATGCGACTGTCAGCTTAATTTGTTTTAGGCTCTTCAGTTAAGAGTTTTTGTATCCCAGTGCATGTGGAAGAATAAGGCAGAATTCAGCTCATCCTGTGTAGGATATCCATGAGACAGATATTCATTTATCTGTCTCAGGCAGGACAACATTTGGTTAGCTTTTTTTTTGACCAGGTGGTTTGTTAACAAAACCTGTTTCTGTGTGCGAGTCTTTGCCAGATATTTAAGCGGATACTTTTAGACACATGGCCAACAGCTATCTTGATGTTGGTAGTAAGATAGATATACAGTTGACAAAAGCTCCTTGTCAGGCTGCCTCTGATTATATCTAGGAAAGAATACACCTTGACTTCATTTGCAAATAAAGAAAAGTACTTTTACTAGGTACATCCTGACAGCAGCAGTATAAAGTTGGATGTGAGACAAAATATGGCTAACATTCTATATCCCCCCTGTTACTCCCTCCTCTCCCCCAAGAGGTCATCAGGTCTGGTCCAATGCCAGCTCCTTCTCGGGGCCCCGTGGTAATCTTCTTCCGCAGGTCTCTTGCTGTCAATCATATCAGGAATGCAATGTCCGTTGAAAATTCGTGCTCTAGCATTCCTGTTGAATTCAAAGCATCAATCTCCCCTCCCCCCTTAATTATCTCAGACCGACACTCTTAAAGGGCCCTCTCTACTTAACCTGAATCCAAGAGCTATTTACATTACAAATAAAACCCCATGCTATCTAACAACTGAATATAAAGAGTACAAAAAGATGTGAGGATTGGAGTGGAGGCTGACACTCCTGTTTTGAGATCTTTAGTGAGAGACTCTTCCAAAGACAGAATAGAACGATTGTGTGTTGTGTTGATGGGGCAATGGAAGAGAGACATCTTCCTTAGTGGGTTTCCTGGGGCTTTTGCTTGGAGGAAGGACCAGCCTAGGTTTCTTTGAATGTGTTGTGTATACCGAGTTGGGAGCTTCTTTTCCTTTAGCTTTTGGCAGTGAGGAAACGGCAGTCAGCAAGATCCAAATTTAGCAGCTGCCTTCCGATCAGATTGGTTGGCCAAAGCCTGTATCTGTCTTCCTTGGGGAGCTATTTTGGTAATTTCAAAGATGGAGAACGGATGACAGCGCATCTGCTTTGGTAAGCCATTGAAACAGATCAGAGATGCCTCCATAATGAAAATGCTTTTGGCCAGATCCCTGATATGTTACTAGCTGGCCCAAAGTGAGGCAAACTGCAGGAACCCAGAAGCTCTATGAATGAATGTGATCTTTTGCTACATTCCCATAATGCAGGAGCACCTTTTCTGCTTTTTCTCTTAAGAATAAGCGCATCCACAGGTCCTATCTGGAAACAATAGGTGGAGCTTAAATGGCAGGACAGCTAGAAACAAATGTAGATGACGCCACTTTTTTCTACTTGTTGATACTCCCTTGGGATGGAATCTCGTAGCCTGGATCCCCAGGAAGAAGAGGGTGCATTCCAGAGGAATAAGAGACAACTCATCCAGATATTTTATGTGAAAGTAGGAGAAGACAGTCCCTCCCGAATAGTTCCCAGAGGATATTTATTTATTTATTTTTATTTATTTATTTATTTATTTTGTCACAACAATATATATAAGTATCATACAAAAAGATTATATAGTATATAAACATATATATGAGTAAATATTAGGAGGTATAAGCATATATATATATATATATATATATATATATATATATATATATATATATATATATATAGGAAGAAGAAAAGAAAAACAATAGGACAGGAACGGTAGGCACGTTTGTGCTCTTATGCACGCCCCTTATGGTCCTCTTAGGAATGGGGTGAGGTCAGTAGTAGAATGGAATCAGTCAGGATATGACTGATGCAGATGGTCAGAGTCTTTAGTCTGGCAAGATTCTGTCTACAGGTGGGGAAACAATACAGAACTCAGCTTGGAAGAATCCCCACATTCTTGGTTCTTGGTTCCGAAACCCCCTTTTCCACCCTACTTCAAGATTGTTCTTGAAGAACTCCAATTTATGGCTTGCTGGAAACCTTTGTCAAGAGCTGTATAAAATTAAGTTAAGGGCCCCAAGTTGACAATACTTATCATTGACTATTATGGTGCTGGGTGATGGACTATTATGATGTAGAATTGAGGGGGGAAACCCTGCTGCTAAGGTTCCATTTACAGGGGAATGCTTCTATGGGAAGGCAAAATTATTTGCAAAGTTTTCAGGAGGAGTCTTTCAGATAATAGCATGAGCATTCCTTCTTCCAGTTGACTTTAATTCTTTTGCTGATGGGAAACTTCTTGGAGGTCTCAGCCAAGCACGACCAGGCTTATTTCATAGCATGTTCTGCAATCTCTTAGCAGGAAGTTACAGGCACTTCCTCCAGCATCGGGAATAATGGGGCATTCCAGAATTTAAAATGTATCTTGTGTCTTCCTTCCTCCTGGAAACTTTACCGAAGGCAATTCATTTACCAGCAGTGGAGTGGTGAGATACCATACCCTTAGATCAAAAGATTTATTAGCCACTACAAATAGATAAGTCAGGAGAAAGACAATATAGATTCAGAAAGGGCAGTGTAGGGGAACCAACAGCCCCTCTCTGTGGGAGATGAAGGGTTAAAGAAGTGTGAAAAATAAATAACTAAAAATAAATTAGTTTAGGATGGGCTTCATTTAACATCGCCTGTTGTTTTTGCTTTCTCTTCCCAACCTTCTCTGCTTCCTGGGATCTCAGCACATACCAAGTCATTGTGGAAGAAGACAGACCTAGGAAGATCAAGCGGGAGTTAAGTGGCCCAGAATGCTTTCCAGTGCCACTCACTTTTGATGATGCCATGTCCCGGGGCTTGGTTCACTATTTTGGAGCTGAACTGTCCCCAGGCAGCCTCACAGAAGCCAGACCCTTCACCGTAGGGGACAATCAAACCTATAGTGGTTATTGGAATCCTCCACTGGAACCCAAGAAAGCCTATCTCATCTACTTCCAGGCTATGAGCAATCTCAAAGGGGTAAGTAGCAAGCTCTGGGCGTTGATTGGTACAACTCCATCTTTAAAATATATTAGTTTCTATGATTCTTTCCCTTAAGCTGACTGTGATTTCCTATCAGGGTGAAATGCCCAACAGTCTAAGTTCAACAGTCTTGTTGCAGTAAGTGTTCCCACCAGGGGTGAAATCCAGCCGGTTCTGACAGGTTCTGGAGAACCGGTAGCGGAAATTTTGAGTAGTTTGGAGAACCAGCAAATACCACCTCTGGCTGGCCCCAGAGTGGGGTGGGAATGGGGATTTTGCAGTATCCTTCCCCTGCCACTCCCACCAAGCCACACCCACAGAACCAGCAGTAAAAAAAAATGTATTTCACCACTGGTTCTTACCACTAATTGAACCATGAGATGATTTCCTAACATTTAGGGCTATAATTAAGGGGAGGAACACTTTCTTTGTATGCAGAGCATCCTAAATTGAGTTGCTTCCAGTTTAAAAAGACTAGCAAATCTTTGATCTTCAGACTGGGGAAGCATTTGTCAGATGATCTAGCTAAATGGATAAATAACTTAGCAGCCTCGTACGCTTGTAATGCAAGGATCCCATCTGGATGGGTGATTCATACATATTATTCACACGTGATCTGGGCTGCCTGTATGGGAACGTATGTATGTCCACATATTGTACAAGAAATGTGCAGATTGGAGGGCCTTAAATGAAAATCAAAAAGCAGCCCACCAGACTTCATCACATTTAAATGTCCAAGATTAGCAGTAGGGCTCTGCAATCAACTCTCATTCAGTATGAAATGGAATGACTGAATCTAATTTCACAAGTTGAGCACATTTAAAAATTCAGTTAAATTGTTTTTAAATCTTTTATAAGATGCAGGATCTCTGGCAGAGCACAGAATTTATATGCAGGAGCAGCATCTCTGAACATACCCTCTCCAGTTAAAAACATCAGGAATCAAATGATAGGGAAAGCGGTTACTGTTTTATTAGATTAGACAACATTTGGCATGATGTACGGCCCATGTTCTTATCCTCAGCTTTGTTTTAAGGATCTTACATACGATCCCAACCTTTTCTTTTTCTGCAGAATCAGATTTATCTCTCTCTATCCATCAATCAATTAATCATGGTTCAACATTGTACTATGCAGATTTTGTATAACTGTCTGATGGCAAGTAACATCAATATTGAAATAAGATGTGAGAACAGCAGAAGATCGCAAAACTATCCAAGGGAAGAAAGCCATCTGACAATGGAGTAATGTCATTTAGGGTTTTTCCTTTTTGTGCCTTCAACTCAGTATTTTTTAAATTCTTGGTGGCTGCCTGGACAAGTCCCTGCACAGTTTTTTTGGGCAAGATTTCAGAAGTGGTTTGCCATTGCCTGCTTCCCATGGCTGAAAAAGAGTGATCTAAGGTAGAACTAGAACTCACAGACTCCCGGTTTCTAGCCTGATGCTTTAACCACTACGCCAAACTAACACTCTGGATTTTAACTGTGGATGTAACTTAAAACTATTAAGAAGTTATTTGCCCGTTTCCTTGCTTGGGCAAAAAGGCAGAAGACTTGGAAATTCAGCAACCTGGGCAGATGGTCAATTTGTGTTTCCAAACCTTCTCAGTTTTCTCAATGCCCTTCCGTGGACCCCATTTTACCCTACTTGCATTCTTCAGATGTCATGCAAGTGATGAGCCGTTCAGAGTATGTTCAGATGTGTCCACGCTTTATTTAAATTAAAATAGCAATAGCACTTAGACTTATATACTGCTTCATAGTGCTTTACAGCCCTCTGTTAAGCGGTTTACAGAGTCAGCATGTTGCCCCCAACAATCTGAGTCCTCATTTTACCCACCTCGGAAGGATGGAAGGCTGAGTCAACCTTGAGCCTGATAAGATTTGAACTGCCAAATTGCAGGCAGCCGGCAGTCAGCAGAAATAGCCTACAGTACTGCACTTTGCCACCGAGACTCTTTTAAAAAGATAATAAAAGCTTGTTCTTAACCCTTGTTTGGTTTCAGGAGATTATACTTGGGATTCATGTGGTCTCTTCTAAGCCCAAGATGTTAATTACTGGAAGACCACGCTCATTTCACGGCTCAGATTTTAGGAGGAACAGAGCAGCTACGGGACTGTTTTTGAAAGGCTTCAACTCTGCCCAGGATTCTTTCTAGTCTCTTCCTTGCAAATGCAGTCTGGTTCTCTTGCCGTTGGCATCGACATATTCCCAACGGTCCAACAAGGAATCTTAACACCATGAGTTGATAGAAGGGACATTAAGCCAAATAATGACGATTGGTTTAATTTCCTCCACTTCCATCTGCAGCAGTGGCATTATTATATCACTTGGCAGGCAGGGAGGCAGGCAGGCAGGCAGACAAAGTGGAAAATGTTTTTGTGCTGGGGAAAGATTTTGAGGGAGGATCTGGACAATGGAGGATAGAAAGCAGAGGACAAGTGGATTTTCTTACTTTGGTGCCTGAGCCTCTGCCCAATCTCTTGAATACCTTATTGTCAGTCCTTGCCAAGGAAAACCATCAGCCTAATGGTGTCGTTTCCTACCCGTAGGCTGTAATCTGTGGCGGTGGTGGTGAGTGGAGATTCAGTGCAGGGTTGAAATTAAAAAATTTCCCCTACCCGGTTCTGTGGGCGTGGCTTGTTGGGGGGGAGGTCATGTGACTGGGTGGGTGTGGCCAACTCAACATCACTCACATCGAGGGGCTCCTCACCGGCCCCTCCCCTCCCAGCCACTCCTTGTTGCGAACGGCAGGAAAATCGGGAGGGGAATATTCTTGCCTACCATCCTTCCCTCAGTCTGTGCTGAGATTGAGGAATGGGTGACAGGCAGGAAAATCCTCTTCCCCATTTTCCTGCTTTTTACAAAAAAAGCTCCATTCCAGATGCTCCCCCTCCCTCTCCCTCTCCCCCTCCTTCCTGGAGACTACCTTAAAGGGACAGGCTGCAGCAGCTCCATTGTGAATGGAGAGAGAAAAGTTAGCATTCTCTCTGCTGCCGATCCTGTGGCAGAGAGAATGCTAACTTTTCTCCCTCCATTCCCAAGGGAGCTGCTGCTCCCTTTATGGTTCTCTCCTGGCCCCCTCCCTCCTGAGGACTACCTTAAAGGGACAGGCTGCAGCAGCTCTGTTCTGAATTTAACGCTGAATTCTGAATTTAACGTTGAATTCTGTGGAAAATCAAGTGGCCTGAAGGAGATGAGTGGTGACCGGCCGGGCGAGGGTGTGGCCAAGGAGGGGTAATTACTACCGGTTCAGTGAACTGATGCCCATAATCGTTAGCGGTTCGCCCGAACCGGTCCAAGCCGATAGGATTTCACCCCTGATTCAGTGTCAAATGGCATATCCTCCCTTCAAATGTGTCTGAGATTATCGAATTGTGACTGAAGGGACAGCATTTCCTTTCTGAGAGATACCTGAAATCTGCAGTCTATAGATGAAGAATGACAGAATAACAGAGTTGGAAGGGACTTTGGAGGTCTTCTAGTCCAACCCCACGCTCAAGCAGGAGACCCTTTACCATTCTGGACAATTGGCTGTCCAATCTCTTCTTAAAAACCTCCAATGAGGGAGCATCCACAACTTCTGGAGGCAAACCATCCCACTGCTTACTTATTCTCACAGTCAGGAAATTTTTCTTTGGTTCTAGGTCAGGGGTCCCCAACCCCTGGACTGCGTACTGGTACTGGTCCATGGCCCATTTGGAACCAGGCCGCACAAGGGGTGGCAAGCATGTTAAGCTTCATTTGTGCATGTATGGGAGATCAATTGTGTGCATGAAACTATCCTTCACTCTCCCGCCATTGCTGCTGCTGGTCCATGGAGCCAGAAAGGTTGGGGACCGCTGTTTAGATACTCTGGATAGGAGTCTGTTTGCTCACCAAAAAACCCACCACCCTACCTTATACCAAGCCAGGTCATTGATGAATCCAACACAGCATCAGTGGTGGGTCTCCAGAATATTGAGGAAAGATCTGAGAATGATTTTTATCTCAAGCTGGCAGGAAATAGTGAAGTCCTAAATGAGGGGGTTTTTTGTGTGTGTATTCTTCCCTCCCCCACCCCCCAAAGTAATTTTACTTGGTCTAAAGGGAAAAAAAGTGTTATCAAAGGGAATTTGTCAGGCATGAGGTACATGTACCAATGATAATTAGAAAAGAAACATATAGTTCATGGAATGTTCATATTTAGTGGTTTGATTTGATAACAAGTCAAAGAGATCATGGGTGTGATAAAAACCTTGCTTATCTTTTTCTTCTTTTGTAGGAAACAAGGCTGAATTGTATCCGAATAGCTCGGAAAGGTAAATATTCTTATATGTTTATTGACTTGATTTTTTTCTTAAATCCTACCTTTATATTTGGTCAATTCAAGGTGATGCTACTGCTTCTTATTTCCGCCATATCAAGTGTCCTATGAGATGGGTTGGGTTGAGAAGGACTCACTCAACTGGCTCAGGAAGGACCAGAACTCACAGTCTCCTGGTTTCTAGTCCGGTACCTTCACTACAAGATAAAATAGGCTCTGGTTTTTGGAAGTGGCTGGTCCTTGCCTTCTTCTTCCTAGAGCTAAGAGAGAGAGAAAGACTGGCCCAAAGTCACCCAGATAACTTTCACACTTAAGGAAAGACTAGAACTCATGGTCTCCTGGTTTTTAGCCAGACGCCTTTGCCACTACACTAAAGTGTCCCCCCTCTTCCCCCTCCTCCTCATGCTTTGTAAAATCTCTCCATTTCTAAGAAGTCTTTCCCTGCCTCTGTAGATGTGTAGGAAAGTTGCTTTCATCACACACTCAGTGGCATCTTCCTTTCCTTCCTTCCCCTCCTGAAGTCTGAATTGTACAAATCTCATTTCCCTAGACATAATCCAAAACACCCCAGCAATCATCTGAATGGCTCTCCAGAGACACTGGAAGAACACAGACTTTTTTGGGGGGGTTGTTTTTGTTCGACATAAAAGGCAGACTTTGGAGAAATGACTGTACTCTAAAATCCAGCTCTTAAAAGCAATCTATAATAACAATCTGCATCAAGGATGGGCAACGGTTGGATGATTATCAGTAGTGGGTTCCACTTACCTTCGCTACTGGTTCGGAACCGGGAGCGCATGCGCGTGCACTGGCTTCGCTTGTGTGCAGCACTTCTGCGCATGCACAGAGCATCCATGATGACATCCGGGCGGGTGGGTGGAGCTTCCCACCACCGCCACTACACGTTTGCCTGAACCGTGGCGAACCGGTAGAAACCCACCACTGATGACAATGCAAGATGAGCAGGACTATGTTGTACATGTTGTGGGGGCAGAATTTTCTGGTGGTGGTTCTCTAAATTTGGAAGAAAAGTTTCAAAGAACTGATAGGACAAAGGGGAAAGAGACATCCAAAAGCTGCAGAAAAGAAATTCAGGACTCCACTGATCTCTAAAATTATGATTGTTGATTCTTGGGGTACAGGGTGCTTGACAGATCACCATATATAGGATTAGACACAACACCTACAAAGTATTTGTTATCTAAATGCCAGCAGAGAATAAGACCAGAAAGAGAACAATCTAGACCGGGGTCACCATCCTTTCGGACCTCAGGGACCACTAAATTCATAATTTTAAATCCCGAGGACCACTAATATGATTTTTTAAAAAGGATAAATAGTATTTAGTGCAATATAAAAAATGCAAATAATTTTTCTGCGGACCACCAAAATTTTCTCGCGGACCACCAGTAGTCCATGGACCACTGGTTGATGACCACTGATCTAGACAAAGGTAATAGAGAGATCCCCAAATTCATCCCCATTGTGATGGGCAATTGGCCTTGTGATATGTAGTTTTAATGTTGGGTTGAAATGCTTTCTCTTTTTCAATCTTATTCTCAGGGTCCTTGAGGATTTTTTAAACTTTATTTGTTTATTTATTTTATTTATCACATTTCTGAACCACCCATCGCCCTCACAAATATTCTTTCTGATATTTTCTGGTAGCTGATTTGTATTTTCTTGATGGAAATGGCGGAGGATGCTGCTTGCTGGCCTTTTTCCATATTTCTCAATCTGAACAAAAGGGGGCCCCTCCTGATCATGTCTCATAGAATGGAAGTGAAGTTAGGGATGCCAGGGAGGCTGTAGACTGAGTGACAGAAAACTTCTATTGTGGAAGACAAGATATCTAGGCATAATCCTTGGTGACTTGGATCCGGAGACTTTCCATCATTAACTCTGCCTATGGGTACACTTCACACAGGGGTTGGGCTGCTGGGGGTTCGCAGGGATTCGGAAGAACCTCTAGCTAAGATTCTGTGCAGTTCGGAGAACCCCCAAATCTCACTCTTGGCTGGCCCCACCCACCCCTCCCAGGAATCCCCATGCAGCCTGTTTTGGATGCAGATAAGTGCAGGATACGTGCGGAAGCTTGGGGAGAGCGAAAAATGGGCCTACCGGAAGTTTGGGAAGGCAGGAAATGGGTCTGTTTCCAGCCTCCAGAGAGCCTCCGGAGCCTGGGGAGGCTGTTTTCTCTCTCCCGAAGGCTTGAGGAAGGCCTCTGGAACCCGGGGAGGGCAAAAACACCCCCCTAGCCATTGTTCAGGAGGCTGACTAGGCCACGCCCACCATGGCCATGCCCACCCAGCAACCAGGCAGAGAACCCTTTGCTAAAAATTTTCAAGTCCACCCATGACGTCACAGTTGGGACACAATTTGAGGTTCCTTATGACTCCTTGTTGAAAAGGAGGTGGCAGTCATGGCTACAGTAGTTTGTTCTAGTTGTGTCTGTTCCTGGATTTGGAGGTCTGGCTCATGGTGACTTAGTCACCTCCCATTTGGGTTGCTGTAATGTGGTCTAGATTTGTAATGTGGTCTAGATAGAGTGCATAGATTTTCCTTAGTGTAGTTTGTTAACATATTGTTCCTTTGATTCAGGATATGAAACATGGTAGATTTTCAGTTTTGTATTCAACAATCCCACTTTAAAATAAAAACTTATTAAAATAAAAGCAAATAAAAATATACAACATACATGCGGGCTGAAATCTAGCAGGTTCTGTCAGGTTCTGGAGAACTGGTAGTGGAAATTTTGAGTAGCTTGGAGAACCGGCAATGCCACTTCTGGCTGGCTCCAGAGTGGGGAGGGAATGGGGATTTTGCAGTATCCTTCCCCTGCCATGCTCATCAAGCCATGCCCACCAAGCCACACCCACAGAACCGGGAGTAAAAAAAATTGGATTACACCACTGAGATGTATCCTAAACAGTGTGAACTCAATCTGCTCATCAGAAACTTTGAAATGACACTTTCCTCTTGACGATGAAGCCTAATTCAACTCATTTAAGGGCATCTTGTAAGCCAGATTTGTTCAGGGGCAATGACTGGAGGTTTTGTGTGTCTTGCTTTTAATTGCAAAAGACACACAGATGGATGATTCCTGCCAAATTTCCACAAGGGCAGTTCAAAGTATCATCAAAACAATGACATCAACTGCTAAATAATTCACCATGTGAATTCAGAAGACCTTTGCTTGTGACTTAATTGAAAAACTGAGAATCTCTAGGCAAATTTTGACTAGGTTTGGAAAACCTTATGGCTCCTCAAATGTCAACCATACAAGTGATGTATGTATTAGCTATGTCAAATATCTCCTTGTCAGGCATCAACAACATACATGGTTCAGATTGGTTCTTGGAGTAGGCAGTCAGCTTTATAAATAAATAAGAAATAATTCAGAATGTGGCACTTTCATCCTTCTTTGGTTCTGAGAACTACAGAAATAAGAACTACAGTGTTACAATGGGGTAATTTGACATGTGTTATAGGAGGAGTGGAGGGTTTTTTTTTTACAATTATGTATATCATTGGAGGATAATTCCAATTTGCTAGTGGAAAAGCATAAATTCTATTACCAACAGAAGTAATCAGAGGAGCATTGTAACTATATGCAAGTCTAGCAATCTACCCACCAGCTGTAACATGTTTAAGAAAATGAAAAGTTGCTATGGTTCTTGCTAAGATACTTGCTAAGTATCAGCTTTAGAACGGATGACACGTTTATTTAGTACAGAGCTTCCTTTATCTACGATTCCCTGGGTGGTCTGCAGATTGCATACAACCCTTAAAAGCATCCTTCTGATGGTTTTGGAGCCCCTCAAATTTTACCCACTAAAATCCAGGGGTAAACATTTAGCTTCCAGAAGACAAAACTGAAAGAGGATGTTTCTTTGAGGCAAGATTTGAATTCACACGATTATCTCGTTCTTTATCTCTCCAGAGAGCATCAGACTCCAGCGTTTAGTTGAAAGTTTCTTAATTGTCAGAAAGTTTGACAAGGGAACCAGTGATTCAGACAAACAAGGTGTAGGTTTTCCTCCAGTGAATGTAATCAAGCCGAAGCTAAAAAGCCATCTCTTAAGGAGGGTTTAATTAGAAATCCATAGGGAAGCAGAGGTTGCCTCAATAGCCCAAGTCTCCCCTACCAATTCTAGATCTCTAAAATATGGCAATAAGAATTCCCCATTCCCATTTTTAGGTATTTTTATTTTATTTAAACTGAGAAGAATGCCATAACTCCATAAGCTCCATGAATAATTAAAGGCAAAGGTGAAAGTTCCTTGGATTGAACTCAGTTGTGAGTGACACCATGGTCGCATCCGTGAATATTGAAGCAGTTCTCTACTGATTTCTTCCAGGATACTCTTGATTCCACAATATAATGTCAATGTTTGAGTTTTTTGGGGAGAGTCCCCAACTCAAACACTAACCAAGTCTATTCTGCTTAGTTTTGGGTTTGTGTATGTGGGTGTGGGTGTGTGGGTGTCTAGGACTTTTTGGCTTGTACCCTTGGCCCTGCCTGCTTCTCCTCCAGGGTTTCGCCTCTGCATCACTATCCACAAGTTTTTCTCCTCGGCTGGCCCTCCCCCTTTCTTCACCCTGGCACATGGGCCATGGCCCCTCCGTCCCAGTCCCTTCACTGCAGTCCATTCATTGAAGTACAGTTCACATTGGGCATTTGGGTGCCCAGGACAGTTTGCAGCCAGCCAATTGGTGCAGGGGCTCAGGGGCTTTGGGAGAGGTGCTGCTTGGGGGGAGGTGCTATGGGGGGAAGGTGCTACACTTGTTAGGGGAAGGAAAGAGAGGGGATGGAAGAGCAGGGGGGGCATATATGGAGGTGCTACGCTTGGTGGAAGAGTGGAGGTGATCTTCCTCTCTGACTTCAAACATATTCCTTTGGATGAAGCCGGGTTATTTACACCCCTCCACTGCCGCTCTTCCATGTGCAGCACCTCCATATACACCCCGCATCCCCGCTCTTCCACCCCTCCTCTTCCTTCTTCTAATAAGCTCAGCACCTCCCCGCAAGCAGCACCTCTCCCAAAGCCCCCGAGCCCCTGAACCAATTGGCTGGCTGCAAACTGTCCTGAGTGCTCAATGAATGAGCTCAATGAATGAGCCATGGTGAAGGGACTGGGATGGATGGGCCATGGCCCATGTGCTGGGCCGAAAGAATGGGGGAGGGCCAGCCAAGGGGAAAAGCTTGTGGAATGTCCTTCATTCAAAGGCAATCTGAAATTTCTTAATCTGATATTGATATTGATACTGATAGGACATTGTTTTTGATTTTAATGAAAGAAGTCAGGATATGTGAGAGAGAAGGATTATAATTGTGTTAGATTTTAAAAATTTAATGTATGACTGTTTGTTTAATGAACTATACCTTGTGTTTGCTCCGGGAAGTCGGGGGGGAGGGGGGTTTTGGAGGGAGGGGGGAAGGAGGGGGACTGGGGAGGGGAGGAGGAAAAATTTAATTGTTGTAAAACTTTTTCAATAAAAAAAAAAGAGAGAAAAGCCTGTGGATAATAATGCGGAGGCGAACCCTGGAGGAAAAAGACACGGCCAAGGGTTCAAGCCAAAAAGTCCCATTCCGGGGTGTGTGTGTGTGGAGGGGAGGAGATCAATTAGCAAGATGCTGTTGCTAACATGCTGTAACAACCTCTAAAAATATCTCCGATGAAATCCAGCAATCTTGTTCCTATGTCCTCTGATGATGCATGCAATTTATGTGCAAGAGAAGGAGAAGCTCGTGGTGTCATTCTCCTATTTTCAGGTTCTCTTGACCCACCTGTTCGCTCTTTATCTCCTACAGCTGCCTGTAAAGAAAGCAAGCGTCCCTTGGAAGTTTCCCAGCACTCAGAGGAAATGGGTCTCATTCTGGGCATCTGTGCTGGAGGACTGGTGGTGTTGATCATCCTCCTTGGGGCAATCATCGTTGTCATTCGGAAAGGGTAAGGAAGCATTTTGAGGACTTTGTTCTTGCTGTCATGCAGGCAGTGTTATGGCCAGCCAGCGGAACTGGTAGCAAACTCAGACAGTGAAAAGGTTGGGGAGAAACATGGGCCAATCCTGGAGTCTGGGGAAGGCTCTGATGAGGACTCTGTGTCAGAGGCAGAGATGGGGCCAGGGCCATTCTACAGTTATCAGCTGCCTTCGGAGTCGGATATCAGTGAGGCAGAAGAACAGCTGAAGCTTGTTCCCGATGTGCACATGCACAGAGCTGCCAGGAGAAGGGAACAGCTAAGGAACAAGGGCCAACTTGGGAGTAAAGGCACAGGTGGACGGTGAACGGCCCCTCCCATAGGGAATAAAGAGGAGTGAAAGGGGAGGGGAGTTTGCAGGAGACAATTAGTTCAATTCATGAGAGTGAAGATCTGTTTCTGACTTCTTGCCAAGTAATTGCTGCTACAGCCTGGCGTTTGTAAGATATCAGCTGGCAACTCTCCAAGCCTGATAAAGGTCTGAAAGACTGTTTGCCGGGACTTTGCTGGAGAGGAATTCCCATTAACCTAAATAAAAGAGATTTTATCCGGACAAAGAGTCTCCTTCATGGTTTTGGGAGGCCTAGGTCAGAACAGGCAGCTCCACTCTCCTTCCAACAAACGTACCTCCCTTTGGAGCCTAATCTTACTCAGCTTCCTCTTAGAGATTAGCATCTCGGTCTAATGGAAGAAGGTAACTGCTTAGAGAAGAGGCAATCAGGTCATCTACAGGTAGTCCTCAATGTAAGGCCACAATATTGAGCCCAGCGTTTACGTTGCTAAGTGAGAAATTTCTTAAGTGAATTTTGCCCTGTTTTACGACTTTTCTTGCCACCGTTGTTAAGTGAATTACTGCAGTTAGCAACAGGATTGTTAAGTGAATCTGGCTTCCCCATTGACTTTGCTTGTCAGAAGATCACAAAAGGGGATCACATGACGACCCCGGGACCATCATAAATATGAACCACTTGCCATGCATCCAAATGTCAATCCCCCATGACCGTGGGGAGGTGGTGATGATGGTCATACATGTGAAAAATGGTCATACGTCACTTTTTTTGCAGTGCCGTTGTAACTTCAAATGGTCACCAAGTGAGCCGCCATAAGTCGAGGACTACCTATATAGGCACTTGGTCAAATATACTCGATACACTTCTTATTAGAATTGTGCGGTGGTTTGGATGGAACTTGTGAGAGAGGCTGCGGAATCTGAGGAACATAAACCCAGCACTCTCTATGCAACACTTTAGAGGCGCTGTGTGGTTATGGAAGCAGATACGGCTGCTTTACAATAACCCAGGAAGGAGCTGTATTCGTGTTTCTAGGACAGTGGTGGAATTCAAAAAATTTTAACCAGCAGTTCTGTGGCTGTGTCTTGGTGGGTGTGGTGTGTCTTGGTAGGCGTGTCTTGGTGGGCATGACATGGGAAGGATTCTGCAAAATCTTCATTCCTTCCCCACTCCAGAGGAAGGATACTGCAAAATCCCCATTCCCTCCCCACTCCTGGGGGAAGAAATACTGCAAAATCCCCATTCCCTCCCCACTCCAGGAGAAGGATACTGCAAAATCCCCATTCCCTCCCTACTCCTGGGGAAGGATATTGCAAAATCCCCATTTCCTTCCCACTCCTGGGGGAAGGATATTGCAAAATCTCATTCCCACCCCACTCCAGGGAAAGGATACTGCAAAATCCCCATTCCCTCCCCACTCCTGGGGAAGGATACTGCAAAATTCCCATTCCCTCCCCACTCCTGGGGGAAGGATATTTCAAAATCTCCATTCCCACCCCACTGTGGGGCCAGCCAGAGGTGGTATTTGCCGGTTCTCTGAACTACTCAAAACTTCCGCTACCGGTTCTCCAGAACCAGTCAGTACCTGCTGAATAGCACCCCTTTGCTATTCAAAATAATTCTTCTGAATTTAATGTGAGGCATTGCATAGCCCTACATTTTAACACAATTTAACAATACATTCACTTTATTCTTGTTAGATAATTTATTCTTACTTTATGAAGAGACTGGGCCACCGTTTGTCTGAATTGGTATAGGGTTCCCTGTTTGTGCAGGGGGGTGGACTGGAAGACCTCCAAGGTCCCTTCTAACTCTTTTATCCTGTTAGATCAGAGCAGGGCTTATTGACATACTTGTTTGTCACAGCGTGAAAGTATTTCACTGTTTCTGGAAGACATGTCCTCATAACATAACCTTTAGCTCAACGACAGCTTGCTGCCGAAGGAGGCTGAAGTTGGTCTCAGGCTGTTCCAGGATGAAAGTATGTTTTCTTCACTCTCATAGCAAAATCTCTCTCGTATGGGCATTCGAAATTTCCACGGAGATTGGGCTATATTCTTTTCGGTTCCGCCTTTCATATCTTTAGTGCAATTTTTAATTCTGATCTAATTGAATTTTTCTCTTTCCAGCAGCCGTTTCATGCATCCTAAAACATTTTATCCTTCTTGCTGCTTTGAAAGGGCACTTACGGGGTCTGACTATTTTTTCAGAAGAAATTATTTTTTTTAATTCCCTCAAAGCATACAACAGATTAGATTCTTAGTTTTATTTAATGCCCAAGGTAACTAAGTGGTTTTTTTTTTTGCAGCATTAATTTTTTTTTAAAAAAAAAAAACCCTTGATAATACGGGTCTCCAGTGATTGGAGAGAGCTGTTTGCTTTTTCGTATCAGTTTCCCTCAAGCACTGGAGAAGTGGAAAAAGAAATAGGGCTGCTGTCACCAAGATAGGCTTTTAAATTATTCTTTTTAAATGCTAGTATTCAAAGGCCCACCAAAGATTTCCTCTGTGGTTCAAATCCAAAATCAAATCCCAAAGTACATCTAGGTAGAATTATTTTAAATTTCTACCTTCAGAATTATAGTCTGTGGACTATGGCAGAATATAAATGCAAACCGTTTAATAATATTACGTGATAGACGGTAACCATTGTTAAGGATATAGTCCAGTTCCCAATTTCAGCAAATTTGAGATATGTGAACTTAAAGTCCCAGAGTTCTGCAGCTGGCATGATAACTCTGGGACTTGCAGTTCACCTATCGTAAAGTTGCGGAGGTCAAGAAACACTGGTATAGTTTATATCAGGGGGTGTCAAACCTTGGCAACTTTAAGCCCGGAGGACTTCAACTCCCAAAATTGCTGGCTGGGGAATTTTGGGAGTTGAAGTCCTCCAGGCTTAAAGTTGCCAAGATTGGAGACCCCCTGGTTTGTATACTAAAAGCTCATTTAGAGGCACAGATGTAAAGGCTAGACTACCTGTACTGAAGACTGAGTGGGAAAGTATTTTTAATAAGAAAAAAAAAATGAGGCTGAGCACTAAACCGAGTGAGATGATAGGAGACATTCTCTTTTTCATAGAGAAAGCTGATATGGACATACTTCCAAATTTGCCAGATTTACAAGGCATTAAAAACCAAGCCTGAAGCCCTGATAATATGAGTGAGCCTGCTTTTTGGTTACGTTGACTATACATTGCTCAATAATTCTCAGCTGCTGTTTTATGTTGTGTTATTTGTGTCATTTGTTGTGTTTTTATTTTATTTTTGTTTTAATGGTTAGCTTCCAGAGTCATGTGTATTATTACATGGGTGGCCATATAAATTGAATGAATGAATGAATGTACACTGAGAGCATATGCACCAAGACAAATTCCTTGTGTGTCCAATCACACTTGGCCAATAAAAAATTCTATTCTAATGAATGAATGAGTGAGTGGGTGGGTGAGTGAGTGAGTGAATGAGTGAGTGTGTGAATGAATGAATGCTTCTTTCTCATTTTCCACGAAAAGGTAGGAATTGGGGAGAACTGTTGTAATACCTCTCGTGTAACTATAGATCCTTTTTCAATGCATACGAGTAAACTCCCTCTCTTCCCTCCTGTTTTCCCGTGTGATAGTCAAACCATACAATCACACACAGATACACAAATCAAGTAAGCATTGTCTCCCTTAATCTTTTCCCCATCTCTTTCATGCTTGTACTCCTGCCTCTCTCCTTGTTGTCTTGCTCCTTTTCATACTCTATGAGTTATTTTATGTCAGGAGTAAAAGATCAGGTCCCCACATGAAAGTCCAATTAAACTGATGTATTTCTAGTCATTTCCCAAGGTTAACACCTACTTGGGGTTAGATAAGGCTCAAGGGAATTCAAAAGGGGTTGAATTCAGTCCACTTGTGGCTTTGTAGGGATTGTAGGCTGATTCATTCTTTCTTTCTTTCTTTCTTTCTTTCTTTCTTTCTTTCTTTCTTTCTTTCTTTCTTTCTTTCTTTCTTTCTTTCTTTCTTTTGTCACAACAATATATGTAGGAATCATACAAAAAGATTATATAGTATATAAACACATATATGAGTAAATATAAGGAGGTATAAGCATATATATATATATATATATATATATATATATATATATATATATATATATATATATATATATATATATATATAGGAAGAAGAAAAGAAAAACAATAGGATAGGAATGGTAGGCACATTTGTGCACTTATGCACGCCCCTTATGGTTCTCTTAGGAATGGGGTGAGGTCAATAGTAGAAAGTTTTTGGTTAAAGCTTTTAGGATTATGGGAAGAGACCACAGAGTCAGGTAAAGTATTCCAAGCACTGATGATTCTGTTACAGGTCATATTTTCTGCAATCTAGATTAAAGCGGTTGACATTAAGTTTAAATCTATTGGTTGCTCTAGTATTATTGCAATTAAAGCTGAAGTAGTCTTTAACAGGAAGGACATTACAATAGATGATTCTGTGAGTTAAACTTAGGTCTTTTTGAAGGCGACGGAGTTCCAAGTTTTCTAAGCCTAGGATTTCAAGTCTGGTGGGATAAGGTATTTTATTGTTTTCAGAGGAATGGAGAACTCTTCTTGTAAAATATTTCTGGACACGTTCAATTGTATTGATGTTAGAGATGTGGTGAGGGTTCCAAACAGGCGAATTGGTCTAGCAAATGTTTTATATGCTCTGGTTAGTAGTGTGGTGTTTTTGGAAAAGAAGCTACACAAGATTAGGTTTACAACTCTTAGAGCTTTTTTTTGCTATGTAGTTGCAGTGGGCTTTGGCACTTAGATCATTTGACTTGAAAACTCCAAGGTCTTTAACGGGGTGGGGGTCATCTGTAAGATAATGTCCATCAAGTATGTACTTAGTGTTTGGGTTCTTTTTTCCTATATGTAAGACTGAGCATTTGCTGGTTGAAATTTGGAGCTGCCAATTTTTAGACCAAGCAGTTAGATGATCAAGGTCTTTTTGAATGATAGATGTATTGTCTGTGGTGTTAAATAGTTTGGTTCTGCCACTCCTTCCCCTGCATTTTATCTCCAGCTATTGCACATCTATTAGGGATGCAGTGGCTTAGTGGGTAAGATGCTGAGCTTGTCGATCGAAAGGTTGGCAGTTCAGCGGTTCGAATCCCTAGTGCCGCATAACAGGGTGAGTTCCTGTTACTTGTCCCAGCTTCTGCCAACCTAGCAGTTCGAAAGCAGTTAAAAAATGCAAGTAGAAAAATAGGGACCACCTTTGGTGGGAAGGTAACAGTGTTCCATGCGCCTTTGGTGTAGAGTCATGCCGGCCACATGACCACGGAGAAGTCTTCGGACAGCGCTGGCTCTTCGGCTTTGAAACGGAGATGAGCACCGCCCCCTAGAGTCGGGAACGACTAGCACCTATGTGCGAGGGGAAACTTTACCTTTTACTGCACCTTTATCAGCCTCTTTTTACCTGACTAACAAGCCAAGCTACCCCAACTACTACCTTGTAAATCTCCTGGAGTTGCAAGCCCCAGAATTTTTCTAACACGAAAGGCTAAATTTAAATATTGATTGGCGCATTCCAGAAGTTAAATTGGGGACGGGTGGGGCTGCCATCCTGCCGATGCCTATCTATAGATCAAAAGTGGCTCAGAATGGGAAAGGGTACATTGGACCACCCCACTGAACACAGATATTGTTGTGTTTAATTGATCAATGGATTTTAACCAGCTTTACTTTCAATTGCCATTTGGTGACCACTCTTCTTTTCTTCCCCCATACATCTTCATCAGTATCAGAGGTGGGTTTCATCAGGTTCTGACCAGTTCTGGAGAACCGGTAGCAGAAATTTTGAGTAGTTTGGAGAACCAGTAAATACCACCTCTGACTGGTCCCGCCCCCATCTATTCTCTGCCTCCCGAGCCCCAGCTGGTTGGGGAGGAAATGGGTATTTTGCAGTATCCTTCCCCTGGAGTGGGGTGGGAATGGAGATTTTACAGTATCCTTCCCCTGTTATGCCCACCAAGCCACGCCCACCAAGCCACACCCACAGAACCGGTAGTCAAAAAATTTGAAACCCACCTGTCGTATCCCACCCCCCACTCTGGCAAACGAGTCAACGAAGTCCATGACAAACTTGGCAACGAAGCCTCTGCAGCTTGCCAAGTCCCTTCGAGGTTTATCAGGACAGGCAGGAGTCCAAGTTGTGACTTCAGCGATAGGGTCCGGTATCAGCAAACTCGATAAGACTTTGCTTGACTCAAGGTTGGAATGCCAAAAGCAGGTCCTTTATATAGGCTGTGGGGTGTGTCTCCATGACTCAGCGTTTATCCAGGCCTGCCCCTCCCCTCCTTCTGCTGGCGTCGCCTCTCAGATCTCCTCCCATACTGAATTGTCTTCTGCTGGATCTGCTGGCAGCTTCTGGGAAAGGGAGGGGTCACAATGATTCTACATTCAGAATGATGTAGCGTATTATTTTATGCCAGATTTTAATAAGGTCAGTCCTCATGCATTCATCCAAGCAGCAGCAGCAGCAGCAGCTGCTTAGACTGGCAAAGTGAGAGAGACTCAGTGGCATATCTGGCATGTAAATGGTCTTGGGATCAGTGCTTAGAAATGTTAGATTGTGTTGGATAGTTTGATATCACATCGGTCAGCTTAGAGGGGCCATTGTTCTGATTTGCCTCTAAGGCAATATTTGTGATGTGCACTAGTGTTGAACAGGAAGCTCTTTTGTTAGCAAGCTCTCCTTCGTTCTGATGAAAAAAAGAATTTTCCTTTTAAATAACTTCAGAGGGGGAAGGAAAAAAAAAAGGAATCTCGGACGAATCCTCATGGAGTTCTTACACTTATTTCAGTAGGAGATTGCTAAGGGGCAGGAAAGGCAAATTTTTGTTTTTACAGCCTTTCCCGTAGAGAAATCCACTGCTTCTATGGCTCTCTTTTTTTCATTAAATCCCAAGACATCAAGAGAGAATTAACCCCCTGGATTGTTTTCCATAGCTGCAAAGGGTGAATCCTGTCTTTGAGAAATGTTTGGAGATCTTCTCCTTTCCTAGGAAGAGGTTGAGGAGAACATTCCCCACATTTCTGTTCCCACCAATTGGATGGAGAATTCCAAAATGCCATTTTGCCCCAGTTTGATACATACACCCTAATACCAGGGGTGAAATGCTCCCGGTTTGGAGCAGATTGCCCGATCTGGTAGCGCTGGCGGCGAGTGGTTCGGAGAACATGTAGCAAAAGTCCCTGCCCCCCCATGCCCAGCTGAGTTGCGTGATCATCAGAGGTTTGGGTTTTTTTTACTTTTAAAAGCATTTTTTCTTCGGCTGAAAAAATGCTTTTAAAAGTAAAACAAAAACCTCTGATGATCGTGCGGCTCAGCTGGGATCGTCAGAGGAGCCTTTTAAAAGCATTTTTTCAACAACCTCTTCAGCCAAAGAGGTTATTAAAAATGCTTTTAAAAGGCTCTGACGATTCCAGCTGAGTTGCCGGATCGTCAGAGCTTTTTAAAAGCATTTTTTAACAACCTCTTTGGCTGAAAAATGTTTTTAAACATTTTTTTTAAAAAGTAAATAAGTTTTTAAAAGTAAAAAAACAAGTTGGCCATGCCCACCCAGTCACATTACCCCACAACCACCAAGCCATGCCCACAGAATTGGTAGTAACAAATTTTACATTTCACCACTGCCTTACCTGTCATAAATTAGCTTTTTGGAACCATCAGTATTGCAGGTAAGCTATTTCTGATTCTAATGAATCCAGAAGGCTTTGAGCAGTGAGCATCAGTAAGAGGCCAGTGTCAACTTTTTGCTTAGATATGGGAGAGATGTCCTGAATGTAGCTGCTAGTGTCATCAAAATGCTGTCCCTGATGCTGCTTTGGGTTGCTACTGAACTCAAACTTTCTCCCTGTGGATCTTGCAGAAGGCTCAGATTTGTTGATGAAAATCTGGCAGGAATGTTGATCAAATGCTCACCAGTTGTCTCAAAAAAAACCCCAATTGTTCAGGTTGTTGGGAATCTAATCTAATCTAATCTAATCTAATCTAATCTAATCTAATCTAATCTAATCTAATCTATTCTATTATTTGGAGGCTCCCTGAATAATTTTCAGTCAATCACTCCTTTTCAGCCCATTTTGTCTCATCAGTTTGTTATTGGCTGAGAATTGGAGGGGTAGTGATGCGGTATATACTTCTTAATCTCCAGGGAGTGGGAGAACGAAGAGAGATTGTTTCATTGAGAAAATCAATAGACTAAATGTTCATGCACGATGCAGAACTAAGCTGACATTGTCCACGCATAGAGAGTAACAAGCTGAGAATGGTAGAGAGAACTTCAGCTAGCGTGCTCCTCCCCACTTGTCTTTTCTTATGTGTAGGGCTTAGACATAATTATATAAAAATTGAAGGGGCCATAACAAGAGCATTATCAGTGGGTAATATTCACCATGGGAAATTAGATATTACACAAATGAAAACAAAGCTGAGGTGATTTGAAATTAGAAATCAGTTCCATGGAGAGCTTCAACCTTATCATGACTCCTTTTTGGTGTTCCAGACAATATTTTGGTGGCCGCAAGGCTGGCATTTGATTTTTCTTCTGTTGGGGGAATATTGGGAAGTTTTCTTTAAAAACTATGTTCAATCTGCGCACTGCCATTTTCATGAGCTTCCTACCTCAGAAGTCGGGGTTAACCTGTTTTCCAAAGCACCAGAAGGCAGGACAAGAAGTAATGGATGGAAACTAATCAAAGAGAGATAAGCCTAGAACTGAGGAGAAATTTCCTGTCAGTGAGAACAATTAATCAGTGGAATGGTTTGCCTTCAGAAGTTGTGGATGCTCCATCACTGGAGGCTTTTAAGAAGAGATTGGACAGCCATTTGTCCAGAATGATATAGGGTCTCCTGCTCATGCGGGGGGTTGGACTAGAATACCTCCAACTGTGTTATTCTGTTAATGTAATCAGCAAGAATTATGGGACAAACTCTTTGGAATTCTTGTTGTTCTTGTCCCTAACATACCTGGAAGGCACGACATTGGCAAAAGCTATCTTACATTTGGGCCTGAGATAAGAAGAAGCAATATCCAGGATTATTGGACATAATAATTGGATCCTAAACAGTGGTGGGATTCAGCCAGTTCGCACCACTTCGGGAGAACCGGTTGTTAACTTTCTGAGCAGTTTGGTGAACTGGTTGTTGGAAGAAATCATTAAGGCAGAGAACCGATTGTTAAATTACTTGAATCCCACCACTGGATGGATGGATGGATAGATAGATAGATAGATAGATAGATAGATAGATAGATAGATAGATAGATAGATACTGTAGACAGACAGACAGACACAGTGGTGGGATTCAGCCAGTTCGCACCACTTCGGGAGAACCGGTTGTTAACTTTCTGAGCAGTTTGGCAAACTGGTTGTTGGAAGAAATCATTAGGGCAGAGAACCGGTTGTTAAAATACTTGAATCTCACCACTGGTCCTAAAGTATTTATAGACCATTTCATCGTTTATATTTGCATAACATCTGTTTTAACTCTGGGAACAAGAATTTCATCTGAGACCAAGAAAAAAAAAAGATGAATTCATGCACTTGTTAATTCTTGTAGGCAGAGACTACATCTGGTAGTCATAAGCTAGACATTAATAATTAGAGTGGAGTTTCACAGTTTTATTCTACAGTGTATGTGTACTTCATAAATTAGCTTTTTGGAACCATCAGTATTGCAAGTAAGCTATTTCTGATTCTAATGAATCCAGAAGGCTTTGAGCAGTGATCATCGGTAAGAGGCCCGTGTCAACTTTTTGCTTAGATATGGGAGAGCTGTCCTGAATGTAGCTGCTAGTGTCATCAAGATGCTGTCCCTGATGCCGCTTTGGGTTGCTACTGAACTCAAACTTTCTCCCTGTGGATCTTGCAGAAGGCTCAAAGTTGTTGATGAAAATCTGGCAGGAATGTTGATCAGATGCCCACCAGTTGTCAAAACAAAAACAAAAACCCAATTATTCAGGTTGTTGGGAATCTCTTAGCAGAGGTTGAGCAGAGTTGCACATGCACAAGGTTCCTATAGATTGCTCCCTGCTATATATTATATTGGATGTGGTGGACTGCATTCAGTCTTTTTTCCTTCTACATAAATGGGTGCCCCCAAAAATAGAATGGAATGGAACTGGATCGCACTCTTGGAACTTGAACATTTGTTACTTTGGGGCCAGTTATCTTGGAACTGACCAGAAGATTTAATCTTAAATGGAGAAAATGACACGGTGTGAAACTCAAATGTTATGGGACTGATTATGTTGTGGCCTTTCTCTGGAGTCTTGTGTATTCACAAGATTCTGGAGTGAGAGTAGTAAATCACACTCTTACTTTGACTGAAAATTAGGATTCTGGTAGCACCATGTTTGACTAACATGAAAGCTTATGTTTTTTAATACAGTTTGTTAACCAGAAAAGGTACTACCATACTCCAGATTCTTTGTCACCATAAATCAACACAGTTCTCCTCCTTTCATGTCCACTTTGATGGAACATTCCATAAGTGTCAACTAATGACAGAAGAAAACCAGATTAGTAATAGTATATTATTTGTTATAGCCAGGAGCACAAACACCATTAAGGCCACTAAATAGATGTTAATGGAAAAAGTTGTTGTTTGTATGTGTACATGAACTCTTTGTCTGCATATCCAATTTCCAATTTGATTCATTTCATCTCAAATGCATTTCAGTAGGTTGGCTCAACTCCTTGAATGTGTTTAATGGTTAAAATAATTGTTGGAATACCTGAATTAAGAAGTCCATAATCTTCTCAGTCTACATACCTAGGCTGGATAATCACAAGAAAAAGATGAATGTTGCTAGGGAAAGTTCTGTTAGATCAGTCTCTTTTAAATTACATTTCTTCAGTTGTTTAGTTCTATAAATAATAAAGGACTCAATTTAACACAAGATATCCTGTGTCCAAGGATGATGGGAACTATCGGCCAGAACATCTGAAGAGACCAAGTTTGAGGAAGACTGAAGTAAATATAAAAAGTTTGTTATTTTTATGTAGCTAAATATGGCTGGGAAGACCAGGGAAAGACCAAAGAGAGAGACAGAAAAAGGAGAAAAACAGAGTTGTGTGTTTATTCAAAACAAAACAAAACAAAACTGGGTCTCATGGGTTTAAGGGTGACTAAATGGGAACAGCTGCTCTAGTCATATTGCACAGAGACTGATTATATAGAAGCATAGAAACCAGATGACATTTCATGTAGTAGAGGAACATTAATGCGTTTTGGTTTGTTTCTCTTGATGAGGAACAATTACATGCTTGGAATGTGTTGGGATTGTCTGCCAAACTGTCAATAAATATTTTGTGTGCTTCTTTGCCGTTTTCCAGAATGATGCCACCACTGAAGTCTTAATAGAAATGTTTGACAGAGAGAAAGGGAAGTGGGGAAAAGGCATATGATGAGATTTTCACAGAGCAGAGTCTAAATCCAAAGACTCAACTTTGTGTGAATGATATATGTCTCTTTGTTCTTTTGGCTTGGTGCTGCAACATATCACATGGCATGTGCTTTCTGTAGAGGTACATGTAGCAATTCAGCAGAGATTTCATTCATTTTTTTAAAAAATAAATAGTTTTCTAATACGGTGAGGAACTGAGCCCATATTTGTATTTTGAAGGTAATACTGAAATCTCCATTTCCAATTACAGACTTTGGGAACAAGCACAGACATTTTAATCACTCATACTGTCCAGGTGAACTGATACTATGTTGGATGCTGCATGGCATTCTGGAAAAGAGGAAAATTGCAGCTAAGAGTTGAAGGAGAAAGAAGTGTGAACCAAGACAGTTGCCATTTTGTTCAAATCTACATTCAGGGAGTAGTGGGATTCTATCATATATGGGCAATGTCAAATTAGCCACATTGTTCAACAAAGACAACTGAATATTATATATAGAGATGTGGTGGCACAGTAGTTAGAATGCAGTACTGCAGGTTAATCCTGCTGACTGCCGACTGCCAGCAGTTTGGCAGTTCGATCCTCACCAGCTCAAGCTTGACTCAGTCTTCCATCCTTCTGAGACTGGTAAAATGAGGACCCAGATTGTTGGGAGCAATAGGCTGACTTTGTAAACCGTAAAGAGCAGCAAAGATGATAGGGGACTGGAGGCTAAAATATATGGACAGTTGCAGGCATTGGGTATGTCTAGTCTAATGAAAAGAAGGACTGGGGTGACATGATAACAGTCTTCCAATATCTCAGGGGCTGCCACAAAGAAGAGGGAGTCAAACTATTCTCCAAAGCATCTGAAGGCAAGACAAGAAACAATGGATGGAAACAAACCAAGGAGAGAACCAACCTAAAACAACAGACATTTCCTGACAGTGACAACAATAAACCAGTGGAATGGCTTCCCTTTAGAAGTTATGGGTGCTCCATTATTGGAAGCTTTTAAAAAGAGACTGGATAATTATTTGTCTGAAATGGTATAGGGCCATGATGGTGAACCTATGGCACGCTTGCCCGAAGTGGCACACGGAGCCATGTCGCCTGGCATCCATGGCATTGCCTGTTCCTCTTCTGGGTTTCTGGCACGCATGCACACGCAATGATCAGCTGGCCTCTGTGCGTGCAGCAGTGCCGGAAACTGGAAGAGCTGATCTTCCATTTTCCGACGTGAGCATGTGCGCCAGCCAGCTGATCAGCGTATGTTCATGAGCGGCAGTAACCAGAAAACTTGCTGACCAGCATGTATGTGTGCACCGGAAACCAGAAGTACCTTACCTGGCATGCTCCTCTTCCTGGTCGCGGCCCTGATGAGCGTGAAGTGCTTCTCTTTTCGGCACTTGGTGCCAAAAAGGTTCGCCATCCCTGGTATAGGGTCTCCTGCTTGAGCATGGGGTTGGGATAGAAGACCTTCAAGGTCCCTTACAATTGTGTTATTCTGTTATAGAATAGAATAGAATAGAATTTTATTGGCCAAGTGTGATTGGACACACAAGGAATTTGTCTTGGTGCATATGCTCTCAGTGTACATAAAAGAAAAGATACGTTCATCAAGGTACGACATTTACAACACAATTGATGGTCAATATATCAATATAAATCATAAGGATTGCCAGCAACAAGTTATAGTCATACAGTCATAAGTGGAAAGAGATTGGTGATGGGAACTATGAAACGATTAATAGTAGTGCAGATTCAGTAAATAGTCTGACAGTGTTGAGGGAATTATTTGTTTAGCAGAGTGATGGCCTTCAGGAAAAAACTGTTCTTGTGTCTAGTTGTTCTGGTGTGCAGTGCTCTATAGCGTCGTTTTGAGGGTAGGAGTTGAAACAGTTTATGTCCAGGATGCGAGGGATCTGTAAATATT
Organism: Ahaetulla prasina; assembly: GCF_028640845.1. Lineage (NCBI taxonomy): Eukaryota > Metazoa > Chordata > Lepidosauria > Squamata > Colubridae > Ahaetulla > Ahaetulla prasina. The sequence goes on from NC_080548.1 coordinate 19,074,730, forward strand.
TTCACGGCCCTCTTCTTGATTCGTGCAGTATACAGGTCCTCAATGGAAGGCAGGTTGGTAGCAATTGTTTTTTCTGCAGTTCTAATTATCCTCTGAAGTCTGTGTTTTTCTTGTTGGGTTGCAGAACCGAACCAGACAGTTATAGAGGTGCAAATGACAGACTCAATAATTCCTATAATTGAATTATTCCTATAATAATTCCTCATATGTAGTAGAATGAGTGTGAGGAATGAAAATTAAATAGAAAAATGTATGCCGGGAAATAGTGGTAATACATAGACATGAAGTTGCTTTTGTGCACTGTTCTTGAATTCAAGGCCCTCAAGTGGATATCTTCCCTACTCTTTTTACCAGCACTTGAGATATAATGCATACCTTGCTACTTGTTTAGTAGAGAGAAGGAGAGACAGATAATCAACTTTAGACAATTTTATATCTAGTTTGCGGCATGTACTTTATTGCTAGGTATTTATTTGATAGAACGAACCAAGTATTACCGTATATACTCGAGTATAAGCCGAGTTTTTCAGCACGTTTTTGAAATTGTTGTGGGAAGGAAATGAAGATGTTCTGGCTGTTCCTGAGTTATAATAAGCAAAGGCATGTGCTTTTGATTTTCCCTTTTTTTTCACATTATACCGGCCGGCGCGAACTTGGCGGGCTTTTGCTTTAGCGCGGGGAAGCCCTGCCGGTGCAGTGAGAGGGCGGGGCGGGGGAGCCGCCAGCCTTCTCGGCCGAGGGAGGGAGGGTTTCGCCGACCGGTAGGTGCCTCATTTCCCACCCTCGGCTTATACTCGAGTCCCCAGTTTACCCCAGTTTTTTGGGGTAAAATTGGGGACCTCGGCTTATACTCGGATCGGCTTATATTCGAGTATATACGGTACTAGCAATTCAAGGGTGGTTCCTTGGCTGAATTGCTCTTTATTTTGCAACAAAAGAGGGATATTTTTGAAATTGTTGTGGGAAGGAAATGAAGATGTTCTGGCTGTTCCTGGGTACTGAGTTATAATAAGCAAAGGCATGTGCTTTTGATTTTTGTTTGTATGGATTTCTAGAAATCGGATCTTCTCCATGTGGCAGGTTTGGCTGGTTTCAGTCAATTCCTCCAAGACTGCTACTTCTTTTATTTCTCTAACTAGGTATGCTAAAGAAGTCGAGAAAGTGGAAAGATACATGTTCTGGGTTAATTAATTGGAAGGGTTGCATCTGATGCAAAAGCTGCCACTTTGTAGTTATTTTACTATACCTTAGAGCAGGGTGATCAATCTTTTGGATGCCTGTAGCTATACTGAATTTTCTCACAGGGGGTGTCAGCTTTGGAAGCCATATTAGGCCGGAAGCTTCTATGCTTTCTCATGTGTGGGAAAGTCGGAGGTGGGGGGATTTAGTAGAGGGGTTGTCTTTAGACATAATAGCATTCTTCCTGTCGGTCAAGGTCAGGCCGATCCAGCATCTGAAGAAGGAGTGGTCGAAGTGCTGTCCCGAGATGGGACGGTTGGCGATTGGAGCATGTGATCGACTGCGGAGTCAGGGGATGGTTTTGGGGGTTTTGATTTACTGAGGGAAAACCTGGACCTCTCAGATGTGGCAGTTTATCTATCCTAGTAAATAGAACTTTTAAAGATGCTTGCTTCGGAGTTTTTACTTGGAGTTGGGGGGTTTTCTGGAACTCTGAAAGCGGGCAGATGAGGCTACAAATGGCTAGGATGATCTTGTCTTGTATCATACAGATAGAACGATTTTTCCATTTGGATTTCCTGGCCGGCTGTGATTTCCCTTCCCCTGCTAAATCTATATGAAGGTTTAGGTTGCTGTTTTCACGTTTCCTATTATGTAGTCAGTGGAAGGAGTATTAAGCCCCCAACTTATCTGATGCTTATCTGTTAGGGCTTATCTGTTGCTATGTCCAGGTACATCTTGATTCACAGTTCCAGCTTTTTTAAAGGTAAGAAGAAGAGATTCAACCTAGAAATAAGGAGAAATTTTCTGACAGTGAGAGAACAATCAACACATGGAACAGAAGTTGCCTTTGGAAGTTGTGGGAGCTTCATCACTGGAGGCTTTCAAGAAGAGATTGGACTGCCATCTGTCAGAAATGGTGTAGGGTCTCCTGCTTGGGCGGGTGGGGGGTTGGACTAGATGACCTACAAGGTCCCTTCCAGCTCTGTTAATCTGTTAAGTATGGATTTGTCCGAATGCAATGAACATAAAGTATTTCCAGGTCAGCGGGGATGACTATTGCTAACATAGTGTAAGCCGCCCTGAGTCTTCGGAGAAAGGCGGGATATAAATGCAAATAAAAAAAAAAAGATTGCCATTCACTTTCTGAGGCAGCTTTTCCCAACTTTGGCAACTTTAAGATGAGTGGATTCCCAACTCCCAGGGTTCCACAGCCAACCCATCTTAAAGTTGCCGAAGTTGGGAAACACCGTTCTAAGGCATTACATATCTTTGACATTCCAGGTCACCTAATTTTTGATTGCTACTTGATGGGCTAAGCTTGTCTGAAATGAGATCCCATCCTTGAGATTTAGGGCAACTAAAAAGATGGAAAGCTTCTTGGGGAATAAGGAATCTGAACTGCTGGTCAAGAGGGGGAATCTGCTAAAGTGGGTGAGGTTAGAAGCAGTGATAGACAGGCTTCTCTCTCTTTCCTTTTTTTCTTTCTTTCTTTCCTTCCTTCCTTCCTTCCTTCTCTTTCTTTCTTTCTTTCTTTCTTTCTTTCTTTCTTTCTTTCTTTCTTTCTTTCTTTCTTTCTTACCTACCTACCTACCTACCTACCTACCTACCTACCTACCTACCTAGTGGGTTTCTGGAAAAAGCAACCATCAGTCTTGATCCACATTAGTTCTTTTTTTTAAAAAGGGTTTTTTAAAAAAAAAATTAGGGTGATAAATTCCTTATCTAAAACTTTGGCTGGGGATCTTGCTTGCTGTCTGACAGCAAACACCTATGGAAGCTACTTGCCATCTCTACCCATCCCCCCCCCTCTCTTTCTCCCCCAGCACCCTTTCCTCTACCTCTTTGCATGGGCAATGGCTTGGTCCAAATAACTCATCTTTGCTTTTATTATCTGCCAAGAAAAAAAGCTGCTTATGCAATATCTGCTTTTCTCTTTGTTTGCACGCTTGCCAGGAGGAACTACTATTCTTATTCCTATTACCCGTAAGTAATTCTCTCATTCAGTTCTCCTTGCTCCATTGCTTGCTGCCGCCAACTATTTTCTTTCTTTGTCACATGAATGTTTAAAGTCCCCCTCCCATTTTACGGTGGTGGTGGTGGTACAGAAATGGTGATGTTGAATGTTGCTTAAATAGAATGGAAATGCTTCAGAACAGGGGAGGGTATGCATTTGTAGCGGGAGAGAATCAAGATTCCCGTTAGAAAGTTAGATACGTCCAGGGTGCATCATGTGTTCCACTTCCACTGAACCTGTTTTGCACAGGATGAAAGCCAAGTCTTGGAAATAGTCTAATTTCTTCCAAAAGAAATGGGGGTAAATGGTGCTCCCTTTCCAACTTAAGTCACAGTAGCCCTCGCACACATCTCCTTATTCCTTAAATGGCATATTTCAGTGTGACCCTACCTGCTTGAAAAATTGTCAAAAAGAAATAAAGACCTAGAAAATTGCAATCCCCAATTTCTCCCTTCCCCCATTTACCTTAAGACTTTTTTATATACATTTACATCAGCGGTGGGTTTCACATTTTATTACCAGTGGTTCGCCTTCTGCGCATGTGCTTTGCTCATGCGTGCACCTTCCACACATGCTCCTGGCCTCAAAAACGTGCCTAAATAGGACGGCATAGAGCTGGCATAACCCACGCATGATTTTTCACTACCGGTTCGCCCGAACTGGTCCAAACCAGCTGAATACCACCTCTGATATACATATACATATACTCATACTCATACTCATACTCATACTCATACTCATACTCATACTCATCTACATCTACATACACATCTATATCTACATCTACATACACATCTAGATTTACATCTACGTCTACATCTACATACATATCTACATCTACATCTACATACACATCTACATCTAAATCTACATACACATCTACATCTACGTCTACGTCTACATACACATCTACAGTACATCTAAATCTACATACACATCTACATCTACATACACATCTACATCTACATCTACATACACATCTACATTTATATCTACATACACATCTACGTCTACGTCTACATACACATCTACAGTACATCTACATCTAAATCTACATACACATCTACATCTACATTCACATCTACATCTACATACACATACACATATACATATACATACACATACACATATACATATACATACATACATACACACGTGCTCACATGATGTCCAATTACATTTTACTTCTATATAGGGAGATGAGATAATGATAGAAGATATATATTACAAATATATATCTACATATACAAATACAAATATTCTCTTGGGGTCCTTGGTGCTCTCTAAGCTTGGCGGATTGCTTGCAGAAGTTTCATTACCAGATTAGCACTGATTATGTTATCTAGTGTGGTAATGAAACGTCTGCAAGAAAACCACCAAGCCCAGAGAGCACCAAGGACTGTCTCCCCTACCCCAGATGAGATAACCTCTCTCGTTAGAACCAAGGTGGCAAATCAATTAGAGATTGTAGCAGGCCCCATGGATACACTGCCAAACAGGCAATCTAGGTCTGGCCCAGCATGAACAAAGAGGCAGAGTTCAATTTTCTCTGAGCCACATGTTTATTCAGATCTGACAACGGTGGGTCCTCCCATAAAGTATTTGGTTACCCAAGCGGGACGACAGCCATTTGCACGAAAGTAGATAAAAAGCAGAAGCTGCTGCAAGGTCATTGCTTGCCAAGTACATTTAGAAGCATGTTTAGAAAGAAACATATTTAGCAAACCCCTTGCACCCTACCTCGGGGTTTCCTGTCATGACTCTCCAGAGCGATGGACCGTTACATGTTATTACAACTCATTTGTTCTCTTTCATTCAGCGGTTTCAATGCAAGCATCTTGATCACCATAATTCTGATCGACAATACCATGCTTCCATACAGAAGAGAATATCTTCCCAACCCTCTGATCTCTGAAGCAATTCTTTTCCTCTTCCTAATCCGTGGTGGCTCAGTGGCTAAGATGCTGGGCTTGTCAGTCAGAAGGTTGGCAGTTCAGCGGTTCGAATCCCTAGCGCCGCGTAACGGGGTGAGCTCCCGTTACTTGCCCCAGCTTCTGCCAACCTAGCAGTTCGGAAGCACATAGAAAAATAGGGACCACTTTGGTGGGAAGCTAACAGCACTCCGTGTGTCTTTGGTGTTTAGTCATGCTGGCCACATGACCATGGAGACGTCTTTGGACTGCGCTGGCTCTTTAGCTTTGAAATGGAGATGAGCACCACCCCCTAGAACTGGAAACGACTAGCACACATGTGCGGGGGAACCTTTACCTTTAATCCTAGGACCTCTGGTGTTTGTGAGCTAAAGGGCTGACAGTGAGGATCAGCAGGTGACAGTGGGCCCTTTTCTGTTCCAAGAGAGAGAATCATTGGGGAGCCTTAAACTCTTTCTTTCAAACAAGAAGTCATGAGGTCTTCACATTCTTTTCTAACCCCGAGTTTGGCCAAGTTCGTTGTCATCTCTAGATATGTCGGAAACTGGGAAATTCTCTGAATCTGCTTTCTTCGAATTTTTAGGAGCCAAAGGTGCTTTTCAAAAAGGCACCTGGACTTTTTTTGGGTTTTTTTTTCTTTGAAAACATTTCGTTTCCCATCCAACTTCTATCTGAAGAAGCTTCTTGGATGAGAAGTGAAACATTTTCAAAGGAAAAAAAAACCCAAGAAAGTCCAGATGCCTTTTGGAAAAGCACCTTTGGGACAACCATGACCTGGATGATTGAGAACCTCCATAAATTTCAAGGAACACGAGGCTTTCTGAGCTGCTGGTAGTAACTAAAGTAACTTCAAGGGTTGCTCTAACCCTAACTCTATATTTTGCTTTTATATGGACTCCTGAGAGTAAACAATGTCATGACATGAAAGTATTTGCATGTGCAAAAGCCTCTTTTTAGGTATAATTATACTGTAAACTAACTCTTTTTACTGACACCACCAGCAGGACTTCTTGGACTGAGCATTCCCATGTTAGACTGAACACCCAAACGTAATATCCGAACAGGATGTTTCTGTAGGGTTGCCATAAGATCTGCATCATTTTTCCCCGTTCTTTCCATGCACCAGAAATTCAGAGAGAGAGAGAGAGAGAGAGAGAGAGAGAGAGAGAGAGAGAGAGAGAGAGAGAGAGAGAGAGAGAGAGATGTAGCTAAACAATAAAAATCCCAAGGTATATGGCTTAAACTAAAGAATAAAGCTTTGTGAGCCCTGAATTTTGGCTTTTAACTGAAAACTGATGTTCAGACTGAAAATTCTCTGTAAGAATTGAAGCAAAAGTTTTAATACAGCTGGGAGCCATGAAAAGCAAATTATGTAAAGTTGACTCTTTGAATGTAAGTAGCTGAAGAACTTGTCCACGCTTAAAATCACATCGGGAGTGGAATCAATAGTATTGAACAGACATAAGTGCTGTATTTCAAGATGAGGCAATGTTATAGGCGCTAGAATATTTTTACAGCCATAAAAGTGGGCAATTGCACTTACAAAAGATTTAGGGGGTGTATATGAGTATTGCCTTTGATTGAGAAATTTGTTATGTTTCTTGACAAATGGCCCTAACCCTCCGATTCATTCAGCATATTGTCTGTCGATATGTTTTTAAGAACACAAGGGAAAGAGAGCTTCATTAAAATAAAATTTTAATGCACCAAATAGATACATGCTCAGTGGGTCTAGGACTTTTAGGCTCCTACCTTTGGACATGCCTACTTCTCCTCCAGGGTTCTGCCAGCTTCCATGCATTATTCACCAGCTTTTCTCCTCAGCTGGCCCACCCCCATTCTTTCGCCCTGGCACATGGGTCATGGCCACTCCATCCCAGTTCCTTTGCCGCGGCCCATTCATCGAAGTACAGTTCATGTTGGTCATTTGGGCACATGGGACAATTCCCCACCAGCCAGTCGGCTGGCTGGCAATGCTGGCAACTGGAAGTCACAGCATGATCGATGCAGGGGCTGGGAGGCTTTGGGGGAGGTGATGCAGCCAAATGGCCTCAGGCACTTGTTTGGAGAAGGAAGGGGAGGGGTGGAAGCTCCCCTGTACCTGATCATGCCTCTCTGACACCGAACGGGAAGAGAAGAGTGGGGGGTGGGTAACCCTAACCCTAACCCAGTCCCTGCATCGATCGCACTGTGACTTCTGGCAGCATTGGCAGCCAGCCAATTGGCTGGTGGCAAATTGTCCCATGCGCCCAAACGCCCGACACAAACTGTACTTCGACAAATGGGCCACAGCAAAGGGACTGGGACGGAGGGGCCATGGCCCATATGCCAGGGCGAAAGAATGGGGGTGGACCAGCCGGGGATAAAAGCTGGTGGACAATGTGTGGAGATGGAACCCTGGAGGCGAAGCAGACACGGCCAAAGGTAGGAGCCTAAAAGTCCCATTCTGTTCTCAGTACTACCATTCCATGGGGTATTGTTCTCTTCCAGTGGAGCTTTTAAGGAAAAAAAGATGGTTTCATTCAGAAATCATGCTGTTTTTGGTTTAACATGATGTGCAAATCCATCCATCACAGTTTAAAACTATTTCTTAGGCTTTCTGTGCATTGTAGGGCCAAAATAATCTAATTATGTCTTGATTTTATGGACATGTGAACCAAGATTGCTTGATAAATCTTCAGTAAAAAAAACAAAAACAGAGAGAGAATATGAGAAATATTGTTTTACACTAATAGTGTAATTTAACTGGGCTGATGTCTTTGGGTATCATGAAGAGTAGAGAAATGAGATAATCTACATGTCTTGTTTATCAGTTAGCTTCTTGTTACTTAGTCCTTAGTGCAGCTTTATCAATAACACTTCCTCCATCCATGTCTTTCAAAAACTGAAATTTTAAGGGTGGGAATCCTGATATGGAATTCTGGAAGAATTCTGAAGACTCAATATATTAGCTTGGAGGAAAACATGTAGGTTTTCTCACCTTGAAAATATTTTGATTTATACAACTATCAGTATATAAATTGCTCTACTTATCTCAAAATACCTCTTTATCCAGGGACATGTCCCTTAATCTTGACAAATTGCTGTTAATTAATTGCATTGTGTATAGGATTGTTCACAAAACAAAGGACTCTTTTTCAGATTTCAGATGTTATCAGAACTTAACATTTAAATTTATAGGATAATTATGGTAGACCCAAAATATAATACAGAGAAAAAAGAAATTAGATAGATAGATGATAGCTAACTAGCTATATACATAGCTACATACATACATGCAGAGCTACATATATACATGCATACATGCATAATAGATGCACAATATATGTCTAACACAATATATAATCACACACAAAGTAAGAATTGTTGATCTAATTGTTCTGCCATTTGTTCCTTGTGCCACTATTGAAAAATGATATGTCCAAATACTGACGAAAATGGAGATCAAAAATCCAATGCTGCCAATCAGGGCAAATGTATCTTTCCAGTATTGAAATAACACTACTTTTGACTAATTTCCTTGTGTGAAATACCCATAGCTCTCAGTATGTTAATCATAACCATATGCTAGAGATATAAACTAGATTAGCTCTTTGCAGCATGGCTGCTCTCCAGATGTGTACATTTGAGTTCCTAGAAATCTCAGCAATAGCCACACATATGGAGGGCAGCCAGGTTGAAGAAAGCTGGCTTAAAAGATCATGCAGTTGATAGCAATTCTTATAAAAAAGCAGCAATCAGCCTCAAACCTGACTGTTAGTCAGATAAATTTCAACCAAAATGTAACAGTGGTAGGATAAGACCAAACTAAATGAGTCCATGCATTATTTAAATGATATCCCCAGCATTATTGCAAACATGCGGCAGAGTTCTCATTGAGAACTGTGGAATACACACAAAAATGATTGCTTGTTAATATATTCCATGTGTATTGGAAGCTAACCCTCACTAGAAACAAGACCAGATGAGCTAATTCTACTTTATTGTAAAGCTACAATTAACGGAACCTTGCAACACTGAAAGCGCTTCTCTCCTTTGTCCCCTTTACAGTCGAAAAACTAGGGAGGGTTTTCTGAGCCACTTGCCCCACTCACATGCCCCACTCAGCTGCTTTTTAACTCTCCATTCCCTTGGCTGCAGTTTCTTTGCCCTGTCCCTCAAGGACACTCCCTCACACCATTACATAATTTGAAAACTTTGGCGCTATGAAAGGCTTAAAAAAAAGAAGTAATTGGAGTGTTCTAGGCAGATTGAGAAAGAGCCAGCTTGTAGTTGTGATGAGTTAGTGATACCCATACTGATGAGAATGAAACTCTGTTAGAGAGAAATTGACATCCAGAGGCAACAGGAAGCTGGACAAGGTAGTATCCACCTTTCTACAGCTTTAGTGGTTGCAGTAAAGTTGCATACATCTATCCAGGGGTGGGCTTCAGATCCTTTAGCAATGGGTTCGCTGCCCCGTTGCTGGGTGGGTGTGGCCATGGTGGACGTGGCCTAGTTGACCCCCTGAACCATGGCAGAGGGGAGGCATTTTTCGCCTTCCCCAGGCTCCAGAGGCTTTCCTCGAGCCTCCGGGAGGGTGAAAACTGCTTTCCCCGGGGTCCAAAGGCCCTCCAGAGGCTGGAAACAGGCCCATTTCTGGACTTCTGGAACTTCCGGGAGGCCTGTTTTTTGCCCTTCCCAGGATCCAGATGTTTTCCTTGAGCCTCCGGGAGGGTGAAAACAGCTTCCCCCGGGGTCTGAAGGCCCTCCGGAGACTGGAAACAGGATCCTTTCCAGACTTCCGGAACCTCTGGTAGGCCTGTTTTTTGCCCTCGCAGACCCTCTACACATCCCCTGCACTTACCTGGAATGATGAACGGGCCACGTGGAGTCTCCTGGGAGGGGCGGGGAGGGGTGGGAGGGGCGGGGTAGGCGTGGCCAGCCAGGGGTAGCATTTGGGAGTTCGCTGAACCCCGGCAACCCTGGGCTAGAGGATCGCTCAAATTCTGCCAAACCCCCAGAAGCCCTGCATCTATCCCCCTTTTGTTGTGTAAGATTAGCAGGTTACCTAGTTCAGATTGTCCAAACTTCCCTTGTGTTCAAGGTCAAAGATCAATCAGAGGCTAAAGTTTTAAAATAGGACCATCAAAACCTAAAACTGACAACAACGTTGGTTCACAGAGTAACTGGGCAATTGCTTTCTCTCCCCCCATATCTATCTCATTGAATTGTTGTAAAATGCCATTTGAGTTTCGAGGGAGTGGGGGGGGAACAAGAGCAAAATTGAATGAATAATAAATCAGTGGGTTTGGAATTCCGGGAACAATTGGGAAAACATGCCTGTGGGGGATGACCCAATTTGGAAAAAAAACGATATGGGTTTAGCTGAAAGTGATCAGACCCACAAACATGGCATTAGGACAGGAATTATATGGAAATCCTGTTAATTCTGAAGGTGGTTCTATTATTGATAAAATTTCAGAACGGTCAAGAAGCTCAGCTCAGCTTCTTGACTTTTTTTTAAAGCATGCATCCGCCACAACTTCAGAAATGGCTTCTGTTATGAGATTAATCCCAATGTTGTCCTCTCTGTTTTTTTCTCCTCTTCCTTTTGCCCTTCAGGAATCTGCTTATAGAAAGAATTCAAAGTGGATTGCATAGTGTAACGTTTGCTTACTTTCCTTCTTTGTAATCTTCCACTAGGAAACCTGTCAACATGACCAAAGCCACAATCAACTACCGCAATGAGAAAACACACATGATGAGTGCAATTGACCAGAGCTTCACAGATCAGAGTACCCTTCAGGAAGATGAGAGGCTGGGATTATCTTTCATGGATACTCACAATTACAACAACAGAGGTCAGTTTCAAATGAATACACACTGTCCTGATTCCAAGGTGGAACTGTGGAATTTACATCGGGGAGCAAAATAGATTTCATTGGTTCTTCTGCTGGTAGTACAATGGAGCTAGGATTAGAGTTAGAGGTAAGCTTCTTTGGGCTCTGCACTTGAATTTTATATGTGGGTTTATTCATTTATTGTATTTATTTAGTTATTTATACCCCTCCTTTATTATTTTTATAAATAACTCAAGGCAGCAAACATACATAATACTCCTCCCTCCTCCTATTTTCTCCACGGCAACATTGTGAGATGAGTTGGCCTGAGAGAGAGAGAGAAAGAAAGACAGAGAGAGAGAGGGACTGACCTAAAGTCCTCCCCCAGCAAGTTTTCACAAGACTAGAACTCCCACCCCCCATCTCCTGGTGAATGGCTCAAAGTCATCCAGCATGCCTAAGGTGGGACTAGAACTCACAGTCTTCTGATGATTGACCCAATGTCACCCAGCTGACTTTCATGCCTAAAGCATGACTGGAACTCCCAATCTCCTGGTTCCTAGTCTGAGGCCTGAAGTGTTACAAGAGGGATTGCCTGCCAGGCAGGGGTAGCCAAAAAAGTCAAAATTGGAGCTACAACAAATACAATCAAAGTCTTTTATGTGCATTGCAACATATCTAAAAAGGAGCAGGGCTTTGATTACATGAGACGACACAGTGAAATCCAATCAAGTCTACTCCTTTATTTGCTTACACCTGATGGACAGAATCTTGCCAAACTAAAGCTCTAACTTTATAGCCTATTTAATATTTCCTGAGGCATTCTAGGGTGTGGCTATTCTAAACCTCTTTCCTCCTCCACCATCCAGTTTGGGATTGTAAAATATCCTTCTGGGTTCAGTTCCAAGTGGGGGAAAAGACACCGGATTCATGGAAGTTGCTTGGAAAGAAGGTTTATTGATGAACAGGATCACATGCCTTGTAGATATTGGGCGAAAAAAAATGGAAGAGATGCTGAGAGTCCCTGAGTTTTATGCCCTCTCTGGCTTTGAACTTCCTGGGGCACAGGAAGACTGTCCTGATTGGTTGCTGTCAGAGGTCATGGCTAGCTTTGTAGGTTGTCTGTGTGCTAAATTTGGTTGAATATTGTTGGGTGATGCAATGAAGGGCAATTAAATGGCTCTGCCTGAAGGAGGTAGATCTTTGTTATGTAGAATGGACTAACTCAGGCCTTAATGGCCCATTGACAAAGGTGGTGGTGGGGGGTGAGTTTCTGCCTGTCTTTTAAGGGAAATATTCTGCCCTTTTAATATTTCCTAAAATATTTCATTTTTCTAGGAGTGGGGTGGGTTTTAACTTGCTTTACAGTGCTCTATAACGCTCTCTAAGCAGTTTACAGAGTCAGCATATTGCGCCCAACAATCTGGCTCCTCATTTTATCCACCTCAGGAGGATGGAAGGCTGAGTCAACCGTTATGGATGGTTTTGGCTTCCAGTTTGCCTCAGTGCCTCTCTGAAGATTCCCCTGCTACTAATTTTAGGACAAAATTTCTACTGACAGTAGGATGAAAGTAGGGTCAGCCTTCCTTGGATTCTGTGGTTCAATTTAGTGTGAGAGTTAGGTTAATGGGGGAAAAAAAGCAGATTTATTGGACCTGGATCTCTTCCTATACACTCCTACCTGAATTTTCATGGATTTTAACATTTAACGTGGCTCTTTGGCAGTGTTATCAGTTCAAATTGTCAGTACTAATCTTCTGGGCTGTGCACACAGAGTGTTATCTGATAAGGCTGATTACAATTCATACTCTCGTGCTCTCGGCTCACTTGTGCAATCAGTCGATCCTTTATCTTAAAATTGCCACCTCACATTTTTTAAAGGCTCCCCCCCACATTTAGCTCTCTGGCTTCAACTCTTCTTTGAGTTAGGCCTGTAGTCCAATCTTTAGAAATCGTTAAAAGGTTTAAAAAGGCTTCTTTTTCCATGATCTTTATGAAAGTGGAAAAACTTCCTCATTCTTTGATTTGCGTCCAACTTGTATTTGTATATTAAGAATCGCTTATATTGAGCACAGATAGTCCTCGACGTACAGCAGCTCATTTAGTGACCATTCAATATTACAACGGCACTGAAAAAAGTGACTTATGACAGTTTTTCACGCTTATAACCATTGCAATATCCCCATAAGTCACATGATCCAAATTCGGATTCTTGGCCACTGACGCATATTTAGGATGATAGCAGTGTCCCGGTGTCATGTAAATCACCTTTTGGTGACCTTCTTGCAAGCAAAGTCAATGGGGAAGCTAGGTTCATTTAACAACCGTGTTACTAACTTAACAACGGCAGTGATTTACTTGACAGCTGTGGCGCGAAAGGTCGTAAAATGGAGCAAAGTTCACTTAACCAATGTTTCACTTAGTAACAGAAATTTTTGGCTCAGTTGTGGTCGTAAGTCAAACTCTACCTGTATTAGATGGTATTAAGATAGGATACTGTTGATCATGATATGGGTTTATACTGTAGATCTGATTTACCTGGACTATGCATAGTATAAGTACACATTTTCACACAATTCATTTGTCAGGAGATGAAAAAAGCTATTGGCCACAGTGCATTGCAGAAAGAAACAAAAAACAAATGTCCTTTTTGATGCTACTTCAGTCTGAGGAAGGAAAATTCATTTTTGGCATTCCTTTCACATAAAAAAAGAATTGTTTACTTCCAGTTGGCTTAGCCAGTCTGGTTTACAAGCCCCTCTAATTGCCTGTTTGCTGCACGCTGTGTCTCCGTAACTATTTTGGCTTGGACAGTGAGTGTGACTGGATAGCTGGTCTTTTGTCATTTGTGTATCCTGGGATATGGAATTCCTGGGAAATCAATAAGTCAGTCAGCCAGGAATTCTGCTGTTGGATGGATGTTTACCTTCTCTACATCGGTGCAGAGTAATGTGCCCACAAGTGTGTTCGGGAACATCCATAAATGAACTGCATCAATATACTCATGCACAAAAAATATGCACACACAAACACAAATATAGAATGGAGATGGGAGAGGGAAGAGGTACTTTGCTTGAGGGTGGGAATGGACAGAAAAAGAAATACCGTATTTTTTGGAGTATAAGATGCACCGGAGTATAAGATTAGTTGTTGGGGAGGAAAAAAAGAAAAAAGCTGATTGGCAGGTGGATGGGCCTCCTGGAATACCCCCAATCAGCTGTTCCCAGAGGTGAATTTTAGCAACAGGTTCCTTGGTTGTGAGCTCTGCGCCTTGCTTTTTTTATTGCTTTTTTTTCTGCCTCTGAAACTCCATTTCAGAAAATACTTTTTTCTGCCTCTGGAAGCCTCTGAAACAGCTTCAGAGAAAAAGCCTCTGAAGCTCTGTTTGGGGATTTTTTCCTGAAGCTCCATTTCTGATGCTTTTTTTAGCCTCTGAAACCTCCGTTTGAGAAGCTGGGCTGGGTTACATTCGGAGTATAAGACGCACCCAGATTTTCACCCTCTTTTTTGGGGGGAAAAGGTGCATCTTATACTCCGAAAAATACAGTACATACCAAAACATGTTTATCATATGAATATCTATGTATAGGGACCTAGCAATTATTTTTTCTGCTGTTCACTTGTGTCCGATTTTCAAAGACTACCTGAATGAATCCCAGCAGTTTTCTTGGCAAGGTTTTTCAGAAATGGTTTGCCATTGCCTCCTTCCTGGGGCTAAGAGAGAACTGGCCCAAGTCATGCAGCTTCTTTGTGCTTAAGGTGGGACTACAACTCACAGTCTCCTGATTTCTAGCCTGGTGTCTTGACCACTATACCAAATGGGCTTTTGACCTGGCAAATATGAATACTTGCTGAATAGCTACTTAACTTAGAACTTAACTAAGTGCTACTTTGCTGATAATGCAAATTGCTTTGCTTCTAGTTTCTTCCTTTTCCCATTCTATTTTATCTGCAGGCTTAGGAATGCTAACAGCTTCTCCCTTGAATACATTCTTGCCTAATTAATTGGCACCTGAACCCAGTTGGAGTTTGCACTCTCCCCATATAGAGTCCATGGCTGCATTTTCTTATCTCCTGATTCTTTTCTGCACGTTCTTCTTCGGATTCGAACTATCTCAGGCCCTTTCCTGGGTCTTCTCCAGATCTTTTGGCTTCTGGTTCTCCCACTCCTGGCCTTCTCTGCTCCACAGCTTGTCTACTCACATCCAGTGGTGGGATTCAGCCTGTTCGCACCACTTCGGGAGAACCGGTTGTTAACTTTCTGAGCAGTTTGGCAAACTGGTTGTTGGAAGAAAGCATTAGGGCAGAGAACCGGTTGTTAAATTACTTGAATCCCACCACTGCTCACATCTCATTCTAGCAACATCTCCTGCCAACTTTATGGGGAGGGAGGACCCTCTCTTCCTGACTACCTACTCTGGCTTCTATTTCTTTTTTTATTTGAACCTTACGTGCCCATCTGCAGGAGCTTCAAAAGAGCTTACAACATTTCCCTTCCTTTTCTGCAGGTGCCTATGTACCGAAACTGGCCAGCTGACAGACCACTGCAGAGAAAAATATTGTGACCTTGATAATTTCAGAGCAGCTCCCTTGTCCACACTCTTGGTCTATCAAAACCAATTTGGGGTGAGAATTGGGTTTAAAATGGGAGAAAAGAAAGAAAGAGCCGGGGGGGGGGGAGGGGGCACAATCTACAGAGGCTCTGGTTCAAGCTTCCCAGCATTATATTTAGCTCCTCCAATCACTCAGACAGACTTTTGAGAGCAGGATTATTTGACATAAGCATATTGATCTTCTATTTCTCTGACAGTTCTATCGATCTCTTGGGAGATCGATAGTCTTGTCAGAGGAAACACGTGGTAAGTAATAAAACTTAAGGCTAAATAAATAAAATGAAGCAAAAATAAGGTTTCAGACCCCAATCCTGCCACGCCAAATGTTCTGCTGGCAGTGACCTTACTTGCTGATGGGTCATTCTCACTGGGAAAGGAAAGGAACAGTGGTGAAATGTAAAATTTGTTACTACCGGTTCGGTGGTCGTGGCTTGGTGGCGGCGGCGATGATGGGGTTAATGTGACTGGGTGGGCGTGGCCAACTTTTTTTTTTAACTTTTAAAAGCATTTTTTCTACAACTTCTTCGGCCGAAGAGGTTGTAAAAAACTGCTTTTAAAAGGCTCTGACAATCAGGCAACTCAGCTGGGATCATCATAGCCTTTTAAAAGCATTTTTTACAGCTTTATGGCCGAAGAGGTTGTAGAAAAAATGATTTTAAAAGGCTCTGATGATCCCAGCTGGGCTGTGTGATCATCAGAGCCTCTTTTTTTTTTACTTTTAAAAGCATTTTTTTGGCCAAAGAAAAAATGCTTTTAAAAGTAAAAAAAAAACCCTCTGATGATCACGCGGCTCAGCTGGGCATGGGAGGAGTGGGGTTTTTGAACCACCCGCCACCATTGCTACCGGATCAGGCGATCCAGTCCGAACTGGGAGCATTTCACCCCTGAAAGGAAGGTAGATAATCCACTAGCCCCTGCCTTGAACTATCCTACATTAGGTAAGGTGAAGAAGCCTGCAGATGTGCTCTTGCAGATGTGCTGCTGCAGATAACTCCAGTGAGAATTAGGGGATTGCCTGGAACTTTTTGGCTCTAGTTACCTTGGCACAGGGGCCAGGACATCTATCTTCTTTATCCTTTCTTGCTCACACATACCTAGGATTTACACATAGCAGGGTGGGTTGCTTCTTTCCATTGATGATTTATTTATTTATTTTATTTATTTATTTTGTCACAACAGTATACACAAACATAATATATAAGCAAAAGTATGCAACAACTATATTAATTTAATATAATGAAAGGGAATATTAGGACAGGAATGGTAGGCACTTTTGTGCTCTTATGCACGCCCCTTACAGACCTCTTAGAAATGGGTTGAGGTCAATAGTAGACAGTTTTTGGTTGAAGTTTTTGGGATTATGGGAAGAGACCACAGAGTCAGGTAATGTGTTCCAAGCACTGATGATTCTGTTACAGAAGTCATATTTTCTGCAATCAAGATTGAAGCGGTGAACGTTAAGTTTGAATCTATTGTTTGCTCTTGTATTATTGCGATTGAAGCTGAAGTTGTCTTTTACAGGAAGGATATTGCAATAGATGATTCTGTGTGTTAAACACAGGTCTTGTCGGAGTCGGCGGAGTTCTAAGTTTTCTAATCTCAGGATTTCAAGTCTGGTGGTAGAAGGTATTTTGTTGTTTTCAGAGGAGCGGAGAACTCTTCTTGTAAAATATTTCTGGACGCGTTGAATTGTATTAATGTCAGAGATGTGGTATGGGTTCCAGACAGGTGAGCTGTATTCAATAATAGGTCTAGCAAATGATCAAGGTGGTAAGGAAAAATGGATATGATTCTGAACTGTGTAGAGTCATCCTAAGTAACAAACTGAGCCCTGTATATTTTAAAGCAGTGTTTTTAAAGCTGGCTAGGGAATTCCTGGAATTGAAATCTATTCATCTGAAAGCTGGTGGAGAAACATTGCTTTGAAAGGCTATCTGAGTATACGCAGTGAGTTTTGCCTTGCTTCATAGCAGATAGCAGAGTTTACTTCAGGATACATCATTTGAATGCAACTTGCCCATTCACTTTTACAGTCAATACAATTCAATTTCACAGCTACTAAGATTGTTGGCTGAGCAGGTACTAAAATAGCCAGGGAAATGATTGAAACCTGGGAAACAGGCCTCTTGTCCATCAACAGGAGTGCTGATTTACTACTAGCTTATGAGGGGCCTAGAAGCTGAGGACTTGGCATCACAAGGAAACAACAGCCAATCGCTGGCCATGAACACACCAATCAACCAATAGGAAGGCACAACATAAAGATGACTCATAGAATAGTCCAAAGCAGGGGTCTCCAACCTTGGCAACTTTAAGACTTGTGGACTTCAACTCCCAGAATTCCTCAACCAGCTTTGCTGGGAGTTGAAGTCCACAAGTCTTAAAGTTGCCAAGGTTGGAGACCCCTGGTCCAAAGCACATATTCCAGTAGAGAGAAATTCCCTGAGGAGGGACTCCAGCACGAGTCGAAAAGCTCGGAAAAGTAAACCTCTCGTTCCAGTGACCGACCCAGATTGGATCTTGCAACATTATCCTGGGACATGTATATTTGCCTTCATTCATAATAGTCAATACTATTTGGAATTCCTGGTAAATTCTCCTGGTTTGGGTAGCAGCCTGCAGCCAACGGTATATGATATGAGCATCAAGATCTACCTATCTCTGCAGAGATGTTGAGTTTGCTTTTTGTTTATGCAAATGGGTAAAATCTGATCAAAATCTGGCCACAGGAGCAGCAGGAAAAAGTGAGGAACTGCATAATTATCGCTCAGTACATTGCTCTATCTTCCCTAATATTGTAACTGCGAGGTACATATAATTGAAATTTAAGAGCATGGAAAGGGATGGGATGCGAATGGAAAATGAATGGATCTTTGAATGGCACTTTTGGATGATCTTTCCCCTTTTAATTCTACAGTCTTGCTTTAAAGGGTTAAAAATAAATTATTTTGTTACTGAGATTAAACCCAGTGAATGCTGCAGGTTTATTTTCTCTTGGTACACACTCAACTCACACTGTCTACCTTTTTCCTAAAAATAATATGTGCTATTTAACGTGGGCATACTTAACACCGTTTTCTGCTGGTAGCATCACAAATGGATTTCATTGTGTCTGTATCTTTATTTAAATCATGAAATCATTTCCTAAAAATATAGTTAGGTAAAGTATTCGTAAGTCTAGAAATGAAATAGATAATCTTTATTATCCCACTGATTTTCTTGGTGAGAACAATTTGCATTATAATTAATTTAATTCAGTTGTTCATTTGGTTAAAACTTCACAGTATTTTCTGTCTTCCACTTAAAATCTAATCTGCATTAGGAATTTTGAGTAGGCATCGCATATACTGAAATGCAGCATTCCACTTGTAATGTTTACCTAACCTTCTTCTAGCAAACAGCAAAGGATATAAGACAAAAAAAAATCCAATACCAATACTAGCAGGAATAACAAAAAGGCTGCTTAGGGTCACAGAATTATAGAATTGGAAGGGATTATTACAAGGATTATCTAGTCCAATGTTTCCTGACCTTGGAACTTTCAAAAGTGTGGCCTTCAACTCCCAGAATTCTCCAGACAGCATGAGGTTAAGTCCACACATCTTAAAGTCCCCACTGGTTGGGGTACAGTGACCTAGTCCAATTCCTTGCGCTAGGAGAAAAACAAAGAAACACAATGAAACCATTAATGAGATGTGGCCATGGAGTCTCTTATAGAGATCTAGAAATCGGGAGCCCATAGCCTCTGATAGGTAGGTTAGACAAGGGTAGAGAATGCTTGGATATCATTATGATCATAAATCACTGGTCTGTAAGGCAATGAATACTTCAGCTTCAACCAAAACAATACAAGAACACACAATACTGTAGATACAAACTCATGGTAAACCGATCCAAACTAGACTGCAGGAAATACAACTTCAGTAACAGAGTTGTCAACCCCTGGAATGCGCTATCTGACTCTGGTTTCTTCCCCAAATCCCCAAAACTTTAAGCTTAGATTGTCTATTGTAAACCTCACCCCATTCCTAAGAGGTCTGTAAGGGGCGTGCATAAGCGCACCATCGTGCCTACCATCCCTGTCCTAATGTTTTCTTTTATTCGTATCCTTTACATGTATTTATAATTATGTTTACACTTGTATCTGTCATAAAATACATGCTTGACGGAATAAATAAATAAATAAATAAAATTAACATTCAATGCAAAACCCAAAATCTCCATGGAAAAGATCATGTTGAAGCAAGTCTATTTATATTCATGAGGAACTTTGCAAATCTGCTTCTTACTTCTGTGGCACTTTGACTTCTCTTTCTTTGTATGCTGTGGAACAGTCTGGGCACCAGAGAAAATGTTCTCCTGAATATTGTTCAGACCAGGGGTGAAATGCTTCCGGTTCGGACCGGTTTGCCTGATCCGGTAGCAATGGTGGCAGGTGATTCAGAGAACCAGTGGCAAACAACCCTGCCCCCTCACCATGCCCAGCTGAGCCACACGATCATCAGAGGTTGTTTTTTTTTTTAACTTTTAAAAGCATATTTCTTGGGCTGAAAAAATGCTTTTAAAAGTAAAAAAAAAGGCTCTGATGATCGTGCAGCTCAGCTGGGATCGTCAGAGCCTTTTAAAAGCATTTTTTCTACAATCTCTTCAGCCAAAGAGGTTGTAAAAATGCTTGTAAAAGGCTCTGATGATCCCAGCTGAGTTGCCTGATACTCAGAAGCTTTTAAAAGCATTTTATTACAACCTCTTCGGCCAAAGAGGTGTAGAAAAAATGCTTTTAGAAGTAAAAAATAAAGAACTGGCCATGCCCACCCAGTACATTACCCCCCACCCACCAAGCCATGCCCACAGAATTGGTAGTAACAAATTTTACATTTCACCACTAATTCAGACTCTCCAAAGAGATCCCTTTACCCCGTTCCTTTCTAACTTAATCTAGGATACTAATACTACTTTCTTTCAGAAATGACAGGGGTGAGGCCACCTGTTTTCTTCACCTGTGTTCTTACTTTTGCCATTTTTCTTCTGTAACCTCTTCAGTTGGGTTCTTTTAGGATACTACTTTTGGTGGTTACTGTTTTGTTTTTTTTTAAAGCAGAAAACCAAGCTGATGATTTTAATATTGGAAATGCTGTTTGCAAAGTGGCAGTTGGTATGATTCGGCCATCCATTCTTATCAAATGTTTGGCTTTTGGCCTGCACCTCCTGGAACGTATTTATAACCTGGCTGGTGGATCTGGTTATCCTGGCATTTTCTCATGGATCCCCCTCCCCCAAGGTATTTTCAACGTGGTTTGCTTCAGCACAGTGTGATTGGTTGCACTCTGAAAAGCTTTCTGAAATGGCCTTGAGCCTTAAGAAATAATAGTTGCCAAGAAAGTTTAGCAACCGTTCAATTTTAAAACGGGAGTGTTTGCTGTGGTACAGCCTGCTCTCAAATCTCCTCGATCGTATTTTGCTTAGGAAAAAAATATATGTCACAATGCAGCTTAGAGCAAAGCACTGTGGGATAAGAGAAACCCAGTGAGCCTGGAATGCCAGTGTTTAACGAAACAGACTTACAAGAAGTGAATTATGGATAGTCCAGGAGGAAGTATCTCCAGCTGGTTATCTTATGCTAGCCCTTCACTTAAATGACTTATAGCCGTGATGGCGAACCTATGGCACACAGAGCCATATCGGTGGGCACATGAGTGTTGCTCTAGCTGTTTCCGGCCTCTCGGGAGGTGGGGAAGGCCGTTTTCGCCCTCCCCAGGCTCCTAGAAAGCCTCTGGAACCTGGGGAGAGCAAAAAATGGCCTTACCGTCCCACCAGAAGTCAGCAAACAGGTTGTTTCTGGCCTCCAGCGGGGTGGGGAAGGTCTAGCAGGCCCACCATGCCATCACGTGCCAAAAGTGGGGGGAGCACGGGGGTGGTAGGGTGCATTGAATTATGGGTATGGGCATGCGCACACACAACCCCCCCCATGCTCCCCCCACTTTTGGCACGCAATGGCAAAAAGGTTAGCCATCACTGACTTATAGCATGTTTCTCTCCTGCTGCCTTCCCAATGACCCAAGCTTTGCTTTCTTTCTTTTTTATCTACTCTTAGGCTACTATTTGATGTTTGGAGTGGCTTTATTTCCTGTATGGTTTTATACTATTTTGCTTCGTTTACTATGTGGCAATGGGTGTTTGCATCAAGAAGGCTTGCCTTGCAATCCTGCACCTCAGGTTGCCGTGCTTCCTACCCAACCTAGCAAACAATATTTTTTTTCCAATTGTTCCTGTCCGTCTAGTCTGTTCAGGCAGAGTGGGTGTACTCCAGGTCCCCTCAAATGATACCATCTTATTGGACCAAGAAAGTCTACCTACTCTGTCACCGCGCCTGCCCTCTGGAATAGTATCCCTCTCTCCCCCTACTGAGATATAGATGGCACTCACTTGATCTTAAGACCTGGCTCTTTTCCCAGGCTTGGGTTTAGCTGTGGAACCCTTGTTGTGGTTTTTGTCATTGTTGTTGACGATTATGTTTTTAAACCCAGGCTGTCACACTTCATTGCTATGTTTTTAACTGTTTTAATATTTGCATGTTTGAATGTTGCAAGTTGCCCAGAAACAACAACGACAACAACAACCACCTTCCTTAGCTCACAAGTCAAGGAATATGTTTGTTGATCGTGCTGAAAGTCATGCTGGAAGTCATGATCTTTTCGTTTCCTAGCAGTTATGCTACAGCATCTAGGATCATACCACAATGCTGTGCAGTGAAGTTATTTTCCTAGCTGTAGGCTACCTTAGCAGTTTTTCAGCAATGGCAGGGGAACGTGTGTCTGGTCTTTGAGATGTTGTAATACTGCAGCTCCCATCATTTCTCACCTCTGGTCATGCTAACTGGGGGCTCTTAGAGTTCCACTCCATTAAAATTTGTGAACCATGGGTTCCTCATTCAGGCATCACATAAAGCTGTGTGGTAATGCCTGCCATCCCAGTTGTCATGGGGCTCGTTTATTGATCTGTTTGTCAGTCACATTTATATTTGGCTAACTTCAGTCTTTGCAAGTTGCTTTCAGGGGACTGTTGATTGGAATCAGAGGTCATTTCTCCAACTGCTTCTTCTGGATTTCTTTCACAGTGTCTATTTTAAGCTCACCCCTTCCTTTCATCTCCTCTTCCCTCTTTTCATTCTCGTCTCTTTGCCCTTTGATCTTTGGATAGCAAAGATTCTCTAGCTTGACAAAGACATGCCTTGCTAGACTCACTAATTGCTTTCTATTCCTGCAGCTCTTATTCATATCTTTCACCTTTGTGGGCCCAATTTCTTATCAGTGAGGTGGTCTTGATGAAAGTTGGTCACAGTGGTGCTTTATTAATAAATCACTTCGAATAGCTTAACATACAAATCTTACGCAAATACCATTTTTAAAAAAAAAATAGATATAATAATAGACGGTATCTTGAAGGCACAAATTGGTTTTCAAGGGTTCGAGATATATTCTTATATCTATTTCTATATTCAGCCATTTCTTTATTTTCCTATATTTTCAACTTTGGGCAGTTTGGGGACTTAATACTATGTTTCCCCAGAATTAAGACTGGGTCTTATATTAATTTTTGCTCTAAAAGATGCATTAGGGCTTATTTTCTGGTTTGGTCTTATTTTTGGGGAAATACATTACTAAATACATTCATCTGGCTGACAATCTTAACTGGGGCTTATTTTGGGGGTAGGGCTTATAATTACGAGCATTCTGAAAAATCATGCTAGGACTTATTGGGGAAACAGGGTACAAACAGTTCCCCAAAACTGGATTCTTCTTGGGTACTGTAGTATAAAACATTCTTCTTTCAGTTCTTAAATTAAGCTGATGAAAGAGTCTTGTGAAACAAGGATGCTAAGGAGTCTGGAGGCAAAATCCTATTTTGAATGATTAAGGGAACTTTTGACCATAGGGGCCAAAATAATGGAGATTTTTTGGGAAAAGTGTATTTTTGAGGTTTGATGGTTTGAATACCACTTTTTTTGGAGTTTCAAGATAATCATATTCAACTGCTGGAATGGCCTGGGAATAGCCCAGTGGTGAAATTCAGTAGGTTCTGACAGGTTCTGGAAAACCAGTAGCGGAAATTTTGAGTAGTTCAGAGAATTGGCAAATACCACCTCTGGTTGGCCCCAGAGTGGGGAGGGAATGGGGATTTTCCAGTATCCTTCCCCTGCCATGCCCACCAAGCCACGCCCATAGAACCGTTAGTAAAAAAGTTTGATTTCCACCACTGCCCAGACCTTAACCTTAACCCTTTGGCCATTACTGTAGGTATGTCTAGCCTAATGAAGACGGACTTGAGGGACTGTCTGTCATAGAGAAAAGGGGATTGACTTGTTTTCCAAAGTACCAGAGGTCAGGAAGAAGCACTGGGTGGAAGCTTGTTAAAGAATGATCCAACTTGGAACTAAGGAGAAATTTTCTGTCATGAGATCAGTTAATCAGTGGAACAGCTTACGTCTTGGATGCTCATCATTGGAAGTTTTCAAGAAAAGATTGGACAACCATCTGTCAGGCATGATATAAGGTCTCCTGCCTTGGGCAGGGGTTGGAATAGAAGACCTTCAAGTTCCCTTCAAGCTCTATGATTCTATTTTTTTTCCTAAGAGAAGAGAATTTTGGGAAAAAAGCTTCATGCCTAGAGTAAGAAGTTCTTGGTCTGCAGTAGTGATAGAGAGCTGTGAAATCTGCACGGGAATGGCTGGTCTTTCATGACAGAATTCTCTTCCATTCGGCAACCTTCTTCACTGTTGATGTCTTCATTTCAATTCCAGTGACAGAAAGTTATATGTATTCATTCGTGATAGCATCAGCGGTTGGAGCCTTTGTCATTTTCAAGAATAAAGAAATAAATTCATGAGGTGAATAAGATGGAAAAATAGAAGCCCTTTCTTCTTCTTCTTCTTCTTCTTCTTCTTCTTCTTCTTCTTCTTCTTCTTCTTCTTCTTCTTCTTCTTCTTCTTCTTCTTCTTCTTCTTCTTCTTCTCCTCCTCCTCCTCCTCCTCCTCCTCCTCCTCCTCCTCCTCCTCCTCCTCCTCCTCCTCCTCCTCCTCCTCCTCCTCCTCCTCCTCCTCCTTTCCTCATGGGAAGAAAACTTTGAGAAATTCCATGAGACAACTGTCAAGCGCCAGGGAAATCAGAAGATCCAGGCAGTTCAAATAAGTATAAAGATTTATTGCAAGGTTAAGCTCTCTACAAGAATCTGAACTACTAACGGCCAAAGGAAATTGGCGGCAAATAAGAGTCAAAGGAGTTCAAGGTGGGCTGGACTTATACATCTCTTGTGGGTATGAAGAGATTTGAGACTAATGACATGTTTGACCCCACTCTCAAACTCAGCCTGGTCATCTCCTACAACAACTTTATTTAGTTGCCGGATAGTTTCTACACATCTCAGCTAATCTTTAACATGTTACAGCCGTGAGAAGCTGCCATCTCCTTGAGCAAGTAGCCTAGCTTTCCTGAGAATTGTGGCACTTCATTCTCTCCTAGGAGAGCGATTGCTGCCGCTTAAAGCAACAATAGTCCTTTTTGAGTAGATAGAAATAAAATAATAATTTAAAAAAGGGAGGGACCTTTCCATGGAGCAGAATGAGCCAAATCAATCCCAGGGCCTGGCGTGTCGGCAGGATAGCAGTCTATACATGCAACCGACATAACACTGAACGTGAGTTTCCAGTATTCCTCATGGACTGTTTTTCTGTAATTGACTTTTGACTGTGCCCTGAGCTCTCATGAGCCTTTAAGAGTTAACGAAGCAGAGCGTTCGCATTAGGCCGAGACTGGCAATTTCACACCCGCGCGTGCATTTCTGTGCTGATTTAGTTGTAAAGTAATTTCTTTCTGTTCCCTAGTTTCTGCCATATGCTAATAACATCTGTTAGTGGAGCTTCAAGATGCTTCCTTGCTCACGTCTTCTCTCTACAGACTACAAGATTAATATAGCTCCCGCCATTGTCTTGCGGATAATGGAAGCCCAGAGGGTGAATCTCCCTCTTTTATGGATCTACACAGGACTATTATTTTATGTTTGTGGCTGGGCCACGGTGAGGTTTTCATGGTTTTTTTTTTTTTTAAAGCATGCTCTTAACAAGACCGGCAATTTCTCTATCTTGAGCATCTGAGAGCTTTCAGTCCAATTTTGCTGCGATTCATTTGTAATCTATTGAAGGCAGTGTGACAGCACCTGCTTTGCTTGGCAGAGAGTTTAATATTAGTCTTGGGAGGCCTGTAGAGAAAGTAGTTTCTTGAAACTGTTGCCAGAATGGCTGTGGCCATTTTTGCTGCGTGCTGGATTGGAAACCAGAGGTGTGTCTAATTTTTTTTAAAAAAAATAATAATCAGAATGGGAATTTAGATCTTGGCATATTTTTTGCTGCAGTAGCAAAGACTTGCCATGTGAAAGGATGAAAATGGTAATTGACTCAGACCATCTCGCTTGCTTTGAATGGATTCTGGGCCAAGTGCAAGTTAATTTTCAAACTTTCTTGTCAATTAATTATTAGATATCAGATATATTATATCTTTTTCTTTACGGTGGAGAGTGTGTAACATATTAGTGGTATCCAAGGTCGTTCTTTGCTTACTAAGTTTTATCCAACATTTTTAAAAAGGATGATTTAGATCAGGGCTGTCAAATTCACGTCATCATGGCGTCGTCACGTGACGTATCGGGACTTCCCCCCCCCTTCGCTAAACCAGGCGGGGGCGGAGCCAGCATGTGACACATCGGGCCCACGGGCCACGAGTTTGACATCTCTGATGTAGATAATCAAAATTTGTATACTACCCAACTTCCAATGATTCCATATGCCATCATAAAAAATAAAGATTATAGATCAGCCCAATGTTTGTTTGGAAGCTTTCCAAAAAATAAATTCATGAAAGTGATATCGGTAAGATCTCACAATTACAAATCTGCCCATTAAACCACAAAGATGGAAACTCCTGATTTACCTGATTTACTAGATTTCTACCTAGTAGATTTTGAGAGATCTAGCACAACTCTCCATGGCCATGTCACCACAGCTAACTTGCTGCAGCCAATCCACCATGGCCAACTCACCACGGGAAAACCTACTATGGGACAATTTTAACATAGAATAGAATAGAATAGAATAGAATAGAATAGAATAGAATAGAATAGAATAGAATAGAATTTTTTATTGGTCAAGTGTAACTGGACACACCAGGAATTTGTCTTGGTGCAGATGATCTCAGTGTACATAAAAGAAAAGATACCTTCATCAAGAATCATAAGGTACAACACTTAATGATAGTCATAGAATAGAATAGAATAGAATAGAATAGAATAGAATAGAATAGAATAGAATAGAATAGAATAGAATAGAATAGAATTCTTTATTGGCCAAGTGTGGTTGGACAAACAAGGAATTTGTCTTGGTGCATATGCTCTCTCAGTGTACATAAAAGAAAAGATACCTTCGTCAAGGTACAAAATTTACAACACAAATGAAGGTCATAGGGTACAATTTAACACTTAATGATACAATAATAAGCATAGGGTACAAATAATCAATCGGGAACAATGAATATCAATATAAATCATAAGGATTATCAGCAACAAAGTTACAGTCATACAGTCATAAGTGGAAAGAGATTGGTGATGGGAACGATGAGAAGATTAATAGTATCAATTGTTTCATTCAGGGTTTTTTTTATTATTGGTGACCATGTTTTTTTGAAATTATTGTAACTCTTGTATTTCTGGATTGACTTTCTTTATTTTGTTATAATTGGAGCAGTGGTGGCACAGTGGTTAGAATGTAGTATTGCAGGCTAATTCTGCTGACTGCCAGGAGTTTGATTCTCACCAGGCTCAAGGTTGACTCAGCCTTCCATCCTTCCGAGGTCAGTAAAATGAGAACCCAGATTGTTGGGAGCAATAGGCTGACTCTGTAATTCTGTGACTCTTAGAGAGGGCTGTAAAGCCCTGTGAAGCGGTATATAAGTCTAAGTGTTATTGCTATTGCTATTGGCCATGGTTCCATTAAAATTAAGTTAACTTTCGTATTTGTTGAATTGTACTGAGTTGTTCTGCAGTGGACTGGCCATAGAGAGTTGTCCATGGTGAATTGACTGTAGTGAGTTGCCCCATTCCAGATTTTGAGAAGGTATATATAGACTTTTCAAGCAGGATTCAACATTTCTATATTTGTTTGGTTTATCCTGCGCTTCTGTGTGTTTTGCTTTCTACAGTAACTATGCTTGACAATACTCACTGCTGGCAAACATATAAAATACATTTGGAAAACTGGTTGAGGGGTTCTTTTACCTGTAATTTTAATCTGATATTTTAGTAGAAACCATGAAGCCTAAGGTCAGGAAAGAATTTCCCTTATTTATGTTCTTCCTTCTTAACTGAGGCTCAGGATCAGATGGCTAGATCAAAGAGACCTTGCCAATTGCTGAGAAAATGCTAGCTGCATACTCTCAAATCAATCTGCAATTTGATTTATTCTTCTTGCAAAATCCAGATAGTTTAAACCATGGTTGAAGAGTCTGGCTTATGAATAACTCTAAACTAGGATTCTGAAATATTGTACTCCCCTACATTAATAAATGAATTGGTGTGCCTGCCAGGAGTAAACCTAAATAATAATTACATAAGTCATTAATAAAAGATGGTGATTGGTGTCTTTGAGAAATTACTAGATTGATGGGTGTAGCTATTTCTCAAAATGTGCTTCGTGCTTAGATGCTGCCAGCCCACTGGCAAAGCCAGAGCGAATTTTGCAGTGCTTCCACTTTGGCTCCACAAGTCATGAGTGGAAGCCTGTTTCAAGCTCTTTCAGTCTTGGCTTGCTGTTTTACCTGCACCTGTAAGCCCCCTGCAAGCTTGCCCAGTCAAAACAGGAGCACAATTGGACTGCCTTCCAGGTCCAGCCAGCTTTAAAGGGAAAAAATTGCAACTGACTGCCAACTCCTTGGGAGTTCTGACCAACTGAGGATCTCCACACTAAGCTAAAATAGGTGGGCTCACATAGCTAATTTCGCTGCATAAACAACTCTATTATACTTAGTGATTAATGTGACTCAGGATAACATCAAGATAGTTATCTTTGATTCATAATCTTTGAAAAATCTTTCAGGACCAGCTCCCCACCGAACTTACGGTCACTAGCTACCATCATCCCTATCTTCAAAAAGGGAGACCCCAGTCTAGTTGAAAATTACAGACCAATCTCTTTATACTGCGTCACCTGCAAAGTCATGGAATCAATCATTAACCAATCCATTACCCTCCACCTAGAAACAAGCAACCTACTCGCTAATAAACAGTTTGGTTTCAGAAAAAAATATATCCTGTAATCTACAACTTCTACACTGCAAAAACATATGGACTACAAATCTCGATCAGGGCAAAGCAATAGACGCAATTTACATAGACTTCTGTAAAGCCTTTGATTCAGTGGTACATGACAAACTACTTCTAAAACTAAAATCCTATGACATCTCCAGACCCCTACATAATTGGGTAGCCGTGTTCCTGTCAAACAGACAACAAGTGGTCAAAATAGGGAGCACCCTATCAAATCCTGTACCTGTTAATAGTGGTGTCCCCCAAGGCAGCGCTCTAGGACCAACACTCTTCATACTATACATAAATGACCTTTGCAATCATATTATAAGTAACTGCATTCTCTTTGCCAATGATGTAAAACTATTTAACACCACCGACAATACTGCTACCCTTCAAAAAGACCTTGATTTTGTGTCGGAATGGTCAAACAATTGGCAACTCCAAATCTCAACCAACAAATGCTCTGTCTTACACATTGGCAAAAAGAATCAGAACACAAAATACAAGCTGAGTGGATATGACCTTGTAGATGACCCTTACCCTGTCAAGGACCTTGGAGTACTCATATCTAATGATCTAAGTGCCAAAGCCTACTGTAACAACATCGCCAAAAAGGCTTGTAAACCTAATCTGCGTAGCTTCTTCTCCGGTAATATTACACTACTAACTAGAGCATACAAAACATTTGCTAGACCAATTCTCAAATACAGCTCATCTGCCTGGAACCGGCACTGCATATTGGACATTAATACAATTCAGCGTGTCCAGAAATATTTCACAAGAAGAGTCCTCCACTGCTCTGCTCACAAAAAAATACCTTATGCCACCAGACTTGAAATTATGGGCTTAGAAAATTTAGAACTACGCTGCCTTCAGTATGACCTAAATTATGAACAAAATTATCTGCTACAATGTCCTACCTGTCAATGACTACTTCAGCTTCAACCACAATAATACACGAGCACACAATAGATACAAACTTAAAGTGAACCGCTCCAAATTCGATTGTAGAAAATATGGCTTCAGCAACGGAGTGGTCAGTGCCTGGAATGCACTACTGGACTCTGTGGTTTCATCCTCAAAACCCCAAAATTTTAACCCAAGACTGTTTACTGTTGACCTCACCCCATTCCTAACAGGTCTGTAAGGGGTGTGCATAAGAACACCAGCAGGCCTACCGTCCCTGTCCTAATGTTCCCTTTATTTGTATTCATTTTATGTATTCAATTCATGCTTATATTTATATATATTATCTAATATGTACTTGATAAATAAATAAATTTTAAAAATAGTGCAACTATCTTTTCTATATGTAGTGAAAGAAACACGGAAATCACATAGATTGCTGCTTATCTGACATTGGCATGGCTGTGGCTTTCCCCCCATCACCCAAGATGTTGTGACCCAGGCCCAAGTAGGTAGTAGTAGATGCAATCAGTTCAAAAACAGACTTTATTAGAACAGCTGAGAATTAATTCATTCTCAGCGTAGTCCAAACTAAATCAAAGCAAATTCTTCATAAGACAATTCTTCAGTCTTATCACCAACCTTGGTCTAATTAGGCAAACTGCCAAAGGCTTTTCTTGGCAAAAGTTCAAAAACAGAAGATGCCAACAAGAAATAAATGCAGCAAGACAACGAGCAATTCTATCAACATTGTTTTCCGACAAAGAGCCCAAATGCCGTTGCTGATCTTTTAAGCCTTATGGGAGGGGCCAATCATCTCTTGGCCCTACTCCCGAGTCGTCCTCTTTGCTTTAGCTGCTCTTGCCTTCGGGCAGCTCTTCTCATGTGTGCATTAGGAACAGGCTCCTCCTGTTCCTCTGCCTCACTACTGTCAGCCTCTGGAGGCTCTGGAGTCTGCACATCACTCCCCGATGGCCCTGGCCCCACCTCTGCCTCTGACACAGATCCCTCATCCAGGCCTTCCCCAGCCTCTAGGACTGGCCCATGTTCTTCCTCAGGCTCATCGCTGTCTGGCTCCATTGCCAGCTTTGCAGGCTGCTGGCGGACCACAACACAAGGTCTTCCCCACACACCATTACAAATATTGTCATGTGGCTGCTTCCAAGATGGCAGAGGAAGCACTGGGGCTTTGATTGCTCTCTGACTCCCTCTGCACCCATTGTTATCTATGGCTCCATCTTCCAACCCTGTGTTGTGTCTCGTCCCCTGGAAATCACAAGGAAAAAGACATGGGTTGAGGGGTGGCGTTTCCTAGCAGATGTATCCACAGTGGAGCTATATAACTGAACCCCAAAGCATTCATAAGATAACATATTGCTAAGGCAAGCAGTTCTAGAACTGCAGTAGACAGTGAAATAACACCTCTGCAAGAAATGAACAAAGCTGTCATACCGAGAGGTGTTCTAAAACAGAAACTGGAAGATTAAGAAAAATGTATACCACAGGAAGAGTATAATGGCAAGTATAATGACTGTATTATTGAGGTTTGGCTATTAGAAAAACATGATAGAGGATGAGTTCCCAAATAATCTCCCACGATCCTGAATAGACTTTCTAACTCCACATAGATGCTAAAGGCAAACATCTGCATCTCTTAGTAACATATACCCCTCAACACTTTTAGTGTCTCCTGATAAACATCTAAAGATTGCATTGCTGCAATTTGGTGACCAAAGTCAGGTTTATCTCTTTGATATGCAGCATTTCTTTCACAATAAATTATCCTCCATTGTAAAATTTTATTTTTTTATAAAGTTTTATCCAATGCTGGAGGTTTTTAAGAAGCGATCGGACAACCATTTTTCTGAAATGGTGTAGGGTTTCCTGCCTCAGCAGGGAGTTGGACTAGAAATCCTCCAAGGTCCCTGCCAACTCTGTTGTTCTGATATCTCTCTTCCAAGGAAATCCTAGTCACCTTTTGAACTTAATTATTATATCCCCCGTCTTCTTCAATCATTTTTGTTTGGTGAGGTGTCCTGGAAATTGAAGTCTTAAAATGGTTACAGTTGGGAAACAGTGGAATAGAATGGGATGGGATGGGATGGATTGGATGGGATGGGATGGGATGGGATGGGATGGGATGGGATGGGATGGGATGGGATGGAATGGAATAGAACAGAACAGAACAGAACAGAACAGAACAGAACAGAACAGAACAGAATAGAAATTCTTTATTGGCCAAGTGCGATTGGACACACAAGCAATTTGTCACTGGTGCATAAACTCTCAATGTACGTAAAAGCAACAAGTGATAAATCATGATTGTAATCATAAAATACAACCATCATAAATCATAAGGCACAAACTCAGTGATGATCATAGTTATTAGTTATGGTTATATGAATAAAATCTTCCGATCATTGCACTGCATTGAGGATGGGGAAAGCATTACCCCCCCAAGTGCAGTACCCCAGTTCAGGGGTCTTCAACCTTGACAACTTTAAGGCTTGTGGACTTCAACTCCCAGAGTTGAATTCTGGGAGTTGAAGTCCATAAGTCTTAAAGTTGCCAAGGTTGGAGACCCCTGCCCCAGTTCACATCTTACCAAGCATCAGACTGTGGGTTTGGAAAGGATTCATGAACACAAAGTATCTATATAGTAGTTCCAAACTTCGCAAAAAGTCTCCTTCTCCCTTCCCCCATTTTTTTGTATACTTTCCTTCAGTCCTGGTCGGTGACCATAATTAAAATCCTTTGATGTGTATTTTTTCTTTCTTTCATAATTCTTGACCCTCTTTCCCATTATGTTGAAGGAGGTTATCCTTTCTAATTGGGAGATAGGAATTGGGTAGGCAGAACCAAGGAATTTACCTGCTTGGAATGAGGAGAGCTTGTTCCTTTTCAGAGTAATTGGTGTAAAAGCCTACAACTACTCAGAGAACTGTTAAGACAATTCCATTGAGGATGAGGGGGTCATATAGATGTCAGTAGCATCACATTATTGCCATTATAATAGTGATTGGGGCTTTATCCCAGAAGATAAATTGCTTTTATGGACAGCTCAGTTAATGTTCTGACATGACATTAAAATGTTATCTTGCTAATGCAAACATTTCTGCAAGCTTTTCTGTGTGGACTGGAGGAGAAACTAAATAGACTTGCAGAATCTGGTGTTTTCCTCCAAAATGACACTGTAGTGTTTTTCAGTGTTTTCATCTCAGTGAAGCCACAATTTAAAATGAATCTCCTCCCATTCTCCCCACCTTTCTTGCCACAGTTGTTAAGTGAATTATTGCAGTTGCTAAGTTACTAACAGGGTTGTTGAGCAATTTGGAGTCCTCTGGATATTTTTGAATAATATTTCTAGTCAATTCCAACCAAAACAATCAAGGGTCAAAAAATACTGGGAGTGAGAGACCCCCAAAAAATTCCCCAAGTGCCCCAGATTTTTTACTTCTAATATTTTTTTTAAAAAAGGCTTTCCAACTATGACATTACATTGATTCACTTGTTGGACTGAGTTGGACTGAGTGACAAGCATTACTTCCACCCAATGTCCTTGTAAGAAAATTCATTCACATACAGTATATATACTGCAGAAAAAACAATGGCTACCAACCTGCCTTCCACCGAGGATCTGTCAAAAAGAGGGCTGTGAAAATATTTATAGACCCCTCACATTCTGGATATAAACTGTTTCAACTCCTACCCTCAAAACGATGCTACAGAGCTCTGTACACCAGAACAACTAGACACAAGAACTGTTTTTCCTTCGAACACCATCACTCTGCTAAACAAATAATTCCCTCAACACTGTCAAACTAGTTACTAAATCTGCACTACTATTAATCTTCTCATCGTTCCCATCACCCATCTCCTTCCACTTATGACTGTAACTTTGTTGCTTGTATCCTTACAATTTATACTGATATTGATTGTTTCCTAATTGCTTATTTGTAGCCTATGACTATCATTAAGTGTTGTATCATTAAGTATTAAATTTGTACCCTATGACTATCATTAAGTGTTGTAAGTGTTGTACCTTGATGAAGGTATCTTTTCTTTTATGTACACTGAGAGCATATGCACCAAGACAAATTCCTTGTGTGTCCAATCACACTTGGCCAATAAAAATTCTATTCTATTCTATTTGTCCCAATAGGCATATTTTTCATAACCGGTTTTTGTTCATTTAGAAGTTTTGTACATTCCCCTTTTGCTAATGCAGATCATTTTTGTAAACACATTTATACACAATTCCTATTGATAAATTGGTACTGCAAACTCTAGCAGCATGCTAATATTGATGAAAACTTGCTGTGTGATTTAGGCATAAGCTTGGAATATGCACATTGGTGATTTAAACAGATTTCTCACCCATCAGTTCACCACTCCATAGATGGATTGTTGTCGATTCCTGTTCTTCTGAGAATCTATTGCTTTGCGTTTCTGTGATGTCGTGTTCTTTCTTTTCCAGGTGATCAACGTTCCAACATTGTCAATGAGTCCAGCAGCCTTTTAGGGGGGTCCCCGCGAAGGCAGTGTGGACGCAAAGGCTCCCCCTATCATACTGGGCAGCTTCACCCTGCTGTCCGAGTGGCCGATCTTCTCCAGCACATCAATCAAATGAAGACAGCGGAAGGGTATGGCTTCAAGCAAGAATATGAGGTGAGAAAGGACACAAAAGTGATCCATTGTCTAAATTTCATCCTTTCTCTCCTTTCACTTCCCATGCATTCCACCTCTGATAATGTAGCTGAAATTTGATTCAACTTTGTTGTTGTTGTTATTTGAGAAGTTATGTCCAACCCATCACAATCCCATGGACAACGTTCCTCCAGGCCTTCCTGTCCTCTACCATCCTCTGGAGTCCATTTAAGCTCATGCCTACTGCTTCAGTAACTCCATCCAGCCACCTCATTCTCTGATGTCCCCTTCTTCTTTTGCCCTCAGTCTTTCCCAGCATTAGGTTCTTCTCCAGTGAGTCCTTCCTTCTCATTAGGTGGCCAAAGTATTTGAGTTTCATCTTCAGGATCTGGCCTTCTAAAGAGAAGTCAGAGTTGATCTCATCAAGGACTGACCGGTTGGATCACTGTGAAGTCCAAGGGACTTGCAGGAGTCTTCTCCAGCACCATAGTTCAAAGGCCTCAATTCTTTGGCGCTCAGCCTTTCTTATGGTCCAACTTTCACAGCTATACATTGCAACTGGGAAAACCATAGCCTTGACTATATACACTTTTGTTGGCAGGGTGATGTCTCTGCTTTTTAGTATGTTTGGTTCAACTGAGGAAAAACAAATTAAAAAAAATGTTTTCTTTTTCCATTCAATGGAAGGAAAATGCTCAGAGTGGCAAAATATGAAAGGAGGTTTCTGACATGCTTGCAAGAGCTAATGGCATAAATACCTTCTCTCTTGGGAGAAACTTCCTTTTCTATCATCTGCCTTTTCTGGAGAAATCTTCCTTTTTGTTGGATTCTGTTTCCCACTGCTGACTTTGGAAAGGCTACAAGCAGTCCAAAGCCACCATGATACAATGCCCAGAATATCTCATGGGTAGGATGATGCCAAAAGGACATTGTGTCCTCCTGAAACCACCAGCACTGTCTTTTCTGCTATATCCAAACAGAACATTTTCTGCTACTCCATTTCAAGATGCGGTCACAATCAATATAGTTTTCTGCAGGATTTCTTGGTTGCATAAAACTGCTGTCTCATGTCCAATTGTTTGAGACCTTCTTCTCCAGGATTACTGATCTGGGCTAGTCTGACAAACCTGGGCTAGTTACAATACAGTAATTGGGGCACCTTGAAAAACTGCTATGCATCTCACAAACCAGGTGTTTGAAAAAGCACTCGGAAATAAGAAACAGGGAATGAAACACATTATTTTCTTCCATTTTTCCTCTGTTACTTTCAGCAGTAGGTGTTTCTATGATATCACACCAGCATCAACAGAACCTGCTCATGAAATAAAAGAAAATGAAAAAAAGACACCTGGAATGCATATCCAAACATTATACAGTAGGGGTAGGAGATAGTGATATCCAAAAGTCTAGGAATCCAGTCTAATCTCAACACCAGGAAGTAAATAACCTAATTTTTATTGAACAGAAAGTGTGTGTGTGGTAGGGGGAGATCTAGATTTAAATGTCTGGTGCAGACATTTCTAAAGGGTTTCTGCTTCTGCCTTCTGGGCAATTAAACAATGGGCCTAGCTTTCGTTGTGACAGTGACCAAGAACAGACCATCTTTTGGTTGATGGGAGTGGACATATTTCATCATTTTTCTATCTTTTGGCTAATGAAAAGAGCCAGTTTGGTCTAGAGGTTAAGGCACCAGGCTAGAAGCTGGGTGACAGGGAGTTCCAGTTCTGCCTTAGCCATGAAAGGACAGCTGGGTGATCTTAAGCCAGTCACTCACTTTCTCTCAGCCCAATTCACCTCAAAAGCTCATTGTGGGAAATAGAAGTAGAAAGGTATGTTGGACATGTTTGCCACTTTGAGTTGGTGATTAGAAAAAAGAAAGAAAGAGAGGAAGAGAGGAAGGAAGGAAGGAAGGAAGGAAGGAAGGAAGGAAGGAAGGAAGGAAGGAAGGAAGGAAGGAAGGAAAGAAGACAAACTCAGGGGTTGTGGTAAAAACTGTAGTTCAGTAATAAAGTTGTGATGGCCCTAAAGGGGCTACTGCACTACACTCCCATCATTTCTGACTATTAGTTGTGCGGTTAAAGAAATCCAGCGCCACCAGGGAGAAGTCAAGTTGTGAGAGAGTGATTAAAATTCCACACATTGAAACTTAAGTTATAGTAGGTCATAACAGAGGTGTGCGTTCTCCCTGATGCAGTTTCTTGTTATGTGCCCTATGGTTTAAATTTCAGATAAATGTATTTCG
This sequence comes from Ahaetulla prasina, assembly GCF_028640845.1. Taxonomy (NCBI): domain Eukaryota; kingdom Metazoa; phylum Chordata; class Lepidosauria; order Squamata; family Colubridae; genus Ahaetulla; species Ahaetulla prasina. The sequence continues at coordinate 19,111,434 of NC_080548.1, forward strand.
CTGCTGCCCTCTTGTTTAGTCAGCGGGGTATCCCAGGACACTGCCAGGGTTGAAGGGGATCCTGCAGAAAATGCTGCAGAAGCCAGCCTCACCTCCGTATTCATCAAGCGTACCATATCCTGGCTTCTCTTCCCCAACCCTCCATTTGCCCTTCTAGCCCACTTTTCTTTCCTTTGATATAACAGGTAAAAAGACTTTGAATGTACCTGAGAGTTAAATTTTAGTTGCACTTGAAGTCTTAATTTCTCCAGAGGGGCTCAAATTGTGGAAAGGAGAAATTGGGAGCATCACAGTTCCTTTGTTAATTCCTCCAGGTTATGGGACTCTGGATCAATGCCTAACTTTTCTCTCTTAATGGCACCCAGGGGAATAGCCAGTAATCACTGCAACATCCCATTAATGTGCAACATATTTTTCCTGTGGTTCAGACAATGTGAAGAGAATGGGATACTGGTTTCATTCTTATTTATTTTATAGAGCTCTTTCCTCTTTTCTTTCTTTCTTTCTTTTTTTTTTTTAAAAATCCCCCCTATTTTAGCAAGGCCCCCGATTAATTTTGGATAACTTCTCTTCCATTAAATCAGTTCCAAGCAATTTTTGATACAGTGGTTATGTCTTGTGCCATTCCTTCTGCAGTGTGGTTCAACCATTTAACCAACTTGACTTAAAATAGTGTGGGTTAGCTTTGGGAGATCTATATATTTTTAACAGGGTGTCTTAATGTTGCCTTTGCCACTAACTGTAAGATGGTATTTGGATATAACACTCTCTGTCGGTACGGCTTGTTCCTATAATAATCTAACACAGGGGTGTCAAACTCGATTTCATTGAGGGCTGCATGAGGGTTGTGTTTGACCTTCGTGGGGGCGGGCGGGCAGGGGGCATGGCCAGGGTGGGTGTGGTCAGCTCGATGTCATTCATGTTGGGTGTGAGTGTGCTGGCCCGAGTACTCAGCCAGTGAAAACAGGCTCCTGAGCTCTGTTTCCAGTTGCGACGGCCTCCTGCAACCCCCTGCCAGCAAAAACAGAGCTTGAAAGGGCTGCGCCCGGCCCTCACAAGCTCCGTTTTTGATTGCGACAGCCTCCTGCAACCTTCTGCCAGTGAAAATGGAGCTTGGGAGGGCTGCGCAAGGCCCTCACAGTTCAGTTTTTGGCTCTGTTGACAGCTCTGTTTTCGCTGGCAGAGGCACTGCAGGCTGGTCCTTCTCTGTTTCCAGGGTGGCCCCGCGGGCCAATCTAAGCATCCTATGGGCCGGATTCACCCTGCGGGTCTTGAGTTGACACCCCTGGTCTAACACTTTTAAGAAAATATGATACATAATATATACTATACATCAGTGATGGGATTCAAATAATTTAACAACCGGTTCTCTGCCCTAATGATTTCTTCCAACAACCAATTCATCAAACTGCTCAGAAAGTTAACAACCGGTTCTCCCAAAGTGGTGCGAACTGGCTGAATCCCACCACTGCTATACATGTATATTATACATAATACATAGATAGTCTTCAACTTACAACCATTTGTTTAGTGACCCTTCAAAGCTACAGTGGCACTGGAAAACGTGACTTATGACTGGTCCTCGCACTTACATCTGTCACAGCATTCCCCCCAGTCATGTGATCAAAATTCGAATGCTTACCAGCCAGCACGTGTTTATGATGGTTGCAATATCCTTGGGTCATGTGACCACCATTTGCAAACTTCCCAGCTGGCTTCCAACAAGCAAAGTCAACGTGGGAAGCCAGATTCATTATACAACTGCAGTCAACCTGCTTACCAAAGCCAAAAAGTTCGTAAAAATTGGGCACAATTCACTTAGCAACCACCTCGCTTAGCAATGGAAATTCTGGCTCCCACTGTGTTCATAAGTCAAGGACCAGGGGTGAAATGTAAAATTTGTTACTATCAGTTCTATGGGCGTGGCTTGGGGGGGGGTTATGTGACTGGGTGGGCATGGCCAACTTTTTTAAAAAAAACTTTTAAAAGCATTTTTTCTACAACCACTTTGGCCAAAGAGGTTGTAAAAAATGCTTTTAAAGGGTTCTGACGATCCCAGCTGAATTGCCTGATCACCAGAGGCTTTTAAAAGCATTTTTTTAACAACCTTTTCGGCCGAAGAGGCTGTAAAAATGCTTTTAAAAGGTTCTGATGATCCTAGTTGAGCCGCGTGATCATCAGAGGCTTTTTTTAACTTTTAAAAGCATTTTTTGGCCAAAGAAAAAATGCTTTTAAAAGTAAAAAAAAACAAACCTCTGATGATCGCGTGGCTCAGCTGGACATGGTGGGGGCAGGGATTTTTGCTACCGGTTCTCTGAACCACCCACCGCCATCGCTACCGTATCAAGCGATCTGGTCCGAACTGGGAGCATTTTACCCCTGTCAAGGACTAGCTATAGACATCTGCCAAATGACTGTGTTTTGCTTTGCATTGGGGAGGCGATAGAGTTTGGCTCTGCGGGGGTGCATCAGTCATGTGTTTTGAAGGCAGATTTTTGAGGTCTCACCTGCATGGCCAGGAATTCTGGAAGAGGCTTCTGAGCATGTGCTGCACCAGTGCAAAATCCTTTCTGAGGGGTTTTCTGCTAAAAACTAGCCTCTTCTGGCGTCTGAAGATTAGTCAGAGCTCACTTTGCCTTTTAACACAGATACCTGTGTCACTTGTAAAGCAGCTTCAAAAAGGTCTTCTGATAGAAGCATCACCGAGTGAAGCACCTGTTAGACTTAACACATGGCAGTAAACCTCTGCTCTCCAAACTCTTCTTTATCCAGCAACTTGCGTACAACTATCATAACAGAGCTAGGCAGATTGCTTAATTGCCCACAAGTAGAAGCAGAAGACCAAAAATGAAGCCCTTCATAGATGCCTGCAGCAGAAATAAATAACAAAAATAGCAGAATAGCAGACTTGGAAGGCACCTTGGAGGTCTTCTAGTCCAACCCCCTGCTCTGGCAGGAAACCCTAAACCATTTCAGACAAAATGATTTGCCCAATCTCTTCTGAAAAAACTCCGGTGATTGAGCACCCACAACTTCTGAAGGGCAAGCCTCTTGTCCATATTCGATCTCTATCCATTGATAAAATTGCCCCCGTATACTGTAATATTCCGATTCTTCCTTTCCTTGCTTTCTAAGACATTTAGAAAGAATATGTTATAATAAACTATATTAAAATGTAAAAGCAGAGATGTATATGTGTCAAGAAAATGGTGGTAAATGTTGAATATGATGACATAAAATTTTGTACTCATATGACACACTGATTGAATAACGATATACCGCTTGTTTAAAAATAAAAAATAAACTTTTAAAAAAAATTTCTGAAGACAAGCCATTTCACTGATTAATTATTCTAATTGTCAGGAAATTTCTCCTTAGTTCTAGGTTGCTTCTCTCCTTGATTACTTTTTATCCATTGCTTCTTGTCCTGCCTTCAGGTGCTTTGGAGAATAGTTTGACTCCCTCTTCTTTGTGGCAGCCCCCGAGATATTGGAACGTTGCTATCATGTCTCCCCTAGTCCTTCTCTTCATTAAACCAGACATACCCAGTTCCTGCAACCATTTTTCATATGTTTTAATCTCCAGTCCTCTAATCATCTTTGTTGCTCTTCTTTGCACTCTTTTTAGTATCTCAACATCTTGTTTATATGCAATACTCTTAAGTGTGGTCTTACCGAGTTTATAAACTCCAGGCCTTTTTCCTCCACGCCTTCCCTTCCATAAAAATTGGGCTGTTCTCTTCCCAGCGTTGAGATTGGGAGACATTTGCTACTATAATATATAAAGATTTGGTCTGACGTGAGAATTCCTTTGTAACTCTAGTTCTTATACCCCCCCCTTCTTTTGAAGCTGTGCATAGACCGGATGTAGGCATGCAAGCATCAGTCCATCAAATAAACTCTACGCTTGGTAACCAGTTTTGAATCAGTGCAGTGGGGCTAACCTTTAGAGAAACCATTGTTATCTGTACTGCCGGTGGAAATGCTGCGTGCTTATTCCTAAGGGTACTTGATGCACATAACAGTCTTCTCTTCCTCCTAGAGTTTCTTTGAAGGCTGGGATGCTTCAAAGAAGAAAGAAAAGACCAAAGGGAGACAAGATCACATGCCTACCTGTAAGTGTATGAGGCAAAAACCTTTCCGTAAAAGAAAGAAGCAAAGAAAAATCAATATCCTTCCTTTAACGCTAGGAGAGTTGAAATGCCCTGAAACTCTGCGGAGTTTGCATAATATGGATTTGGTTTGGGTCTTACTCTGATCTTGATCTGTCAAATTTGCAGCAGGTAGATTTTAATCTGGTATTGATTCCATATAGATAGTCGATTGTTTGTTTGTTTTTTACAGACAGTGGTATTAACAATAATGCACACTTTGTATTTGCTCTGTTCCCAAATTCCAGTTGAATAAGTGTATCCTGGGCCCTCAGTATGTCCACACACTTGCCTTGATATTCTTTAAGCTGCATTTCTCCTCTTCTTTTATTTCACTGGATTTTGAATGAAAAAGGAGGCTAGAATGCTGCAAAGAAAAAGACTAGCCTCAACTATTTACCACAGCAATTATTCTGTGTTTCTCATCTGTCCTGGAGGCATTCCTGTGAAATAAAAATAATGGGGAGGGAAAGATTTGCATTCCACATCTGTCTTGTTATGAAAAATGTAGCGGCGATTTGAGATAGAAAATCTGTACCTCTACTGTATATGAGCTGCAAAAATCCAGACAATTGCAGCAAAGAGTTAGAGAGTGAGAGCTTTATTTATGGGTTTCATACCTGCTCGGGGTCTTGTAGCTGGAGATACTTCGATGTGTTAAATTGACATGACTTGGATAGCATGATAGAAGGAATGGGGCTGAAATGATACCTGCATCTTAATTCCTACAAGGGTTGAGGGCTTGATTTCATTTGGAGTTTTAATTCATTACCGGGTAACTATATTGGGGTTCCCAAAGATGCTTTTTCAAGAGGCAACTGGACTTTTTGGTTGTTCTTTGAAGACATTTCGTTTCTCATCCAAAGAAGCTTCTTGGATGAGAAGCGAAATACCTTCAAAGAAAAACCAGAAAGTCTAGTTGCCTCTTGAAAAAGCACAACCATGACCTGGATGACTGAGAATCTCCATAGACATATATCGGGGTTCACTAATGGATGAGGTAGAACATCTTTTCAGAGAAGTTGCTGGCCTGGAGCATGATAAGATTCCACTGTGCAACAAGCCATCATTATGATCTCCTTTAAATAGGACATGCTCTTTGTGGGTGCAGGTGGTTAAAGTCAGTGGTGGGTTTCAAAATTTTTTACTAATGGTTCTCTGGGTGTGGCTTGGTGGGCATGGCAGGGAAAGGATACTGTAAAATCCTCATTCCCTTCCCAATCCAGGGGAAGGTTACTGCAAAATCCCCGTTTCCTCCCAATCAGCTGGGACTCGTGAGGCAGAGAATAGATGGGGGCAGGGCCAGTCAGAATTTTTACTACCAGTTCTCCGAACTACTCAAAGTTTCCGCTACCGGTTCTCCAGAACTGGTCAGAACCTGCTGAAACCCACCTCTGGTTTAAGTTCCAGATTTCACTAAACCGTAGAAGTAGCTTGCCTGAACCTAATCGCTATGCATTCTAAGCCATGATTTATAAGTTAGGATTTTGTGCCTTGGATAGTACAACTCGGTTAAAACAAACCATTGCTTAGTATGGTATAACTCAGCTTGTGCAAGACAAAAAGAGACATCAAATGATGACAGTGTTTGGTATTCAATGCATTTTTTTTAAAAAAAAATAGTTAAACGAATAACCAGGGATATCCTCTCTCTCTCTGGGGACCGGAAGGATGAATGCAATTTATTGTGAATTTCTGCTATAAAATATCTCCTCCAGCAGCTGCTTTTTCTTTGCCACACTGGCTATTTTTATTGCTCCTAATTATAGCTGTCTATCTGCTTTTTTCCAAATTGAAATTCCATGTTATCACAGAGACCAAAAAAAAAGAGAGAGAGAGAGAGAGCGAGCAAAATTGTTCAAAATAGCTTAGGCAAAGCCAAGCACCAATTTTTACTCCAGCTTTTTTGGAAGGAAGGGCTAAAAGGAGCACATTGGCTGTTGACCTAATAGCACAAAGGGTGTTTGTCTTTCTGCCGTGTGTTGGACAAAACAGCACATCTCATTTTGACGCTGCCCTTCTCTTCCACCCTGCCACAGTAATGGTGCAGACTGGCATATGTCTAATCTCACTCTAGGTGGGAGTATATATTCTTATGGGACATACGTTGAATTGAATCTCAGTTTGTGTTGCTCTAACAGCGAAGCATATGGATTTTGCAGAACACATTAGTGGGCGAGAGAAAGAGAGATACTTCAGGATGAGAGACGCTAGTTGAAGGGAGTGTAACTGTAAGATCTGACACTCAGCGGAAGGTAGATTACAGGAGAGCAGAAGCAAAAACATCCTTTTTGTAGCCCTTACACTTCCTGTGAGTCCAAATATGCCTGTTGGCTCAGAAAAGGCATTCCCTCCAAAGTCTGAGGGGTTATTATGAAGCCTCTTAAATGCGTCCTTAGCATTTGCTGACTGATGCAACCCTCCTCCAACTGGAGATCCTTAGGTTGCCAAATGTGACACCATTCAATGATGAGAAGCCATCCGTTGGCTGGGAAGATTCCTCAAATTCTGCAGAAATATTAAGGTCTCTATCAAAATATGCTCAGTGCTAAGGGAAGGAGTATTGTGTGTGGATGATGATGATGAAATCCATGAAGATATAAGGTAAAAGTAAAGGTTCCCTTTGCACATACGTGCTAGTCCTTCCCGACTCTAGCAGGCGGTGCTCATCTCCGTTTCAAAGCCGAAGAGCCAGCGCTGTCCGAAGACGTCTCCGTGGTCATGTGGCCAGCATGACTCAACGCCAAAGGCGCACGGAACGCTGTTACCTTCCCACCAAAGGTGGTCCCTATTTTTTCTACTTGTATTTTTACATGCTTTCAAAACTGCTAGTTGATGATATACAACTCAGTAAAAATGAAGTATGTAATTCTAGATCCAGATTATAGCCCAAATGTTAAGTAAAATAACATGTTTTTACTTACTACCTAAGCCTTGATAAGATGGAAGCCAAGTCCGTAGAGATTTCATGGTTGTTCCAAAGGTGCTTTTTCAGGAGGCAACTGGACTTCCTTGCTTTTTCTTCTGAAGACGTTATGCTTCTCATCCAAGAAGCTTCTTCAGCTCTGACAGGATAGTCCTTCCATTCCCCTCTATCCTGTCAGAGCTGAAGAAGCTTCTTGGGTGGGAAGCGGAACATCTTCAAATGAAAAAAAAACAAGAAAGTCCAGTTGCCTCCTAAAAAAGCACCTTTGGAATGGAAGCCAAGTGTTGTGTCCTGGGAAAGTATTTGTGGTGGAATGTAATCTGGATTCCCAGGAAGTGGGGTTGCATCCCCATCTTGAATTGGGTCAAGATAGCTCCTTCCCATAACTTCTCAGATTATATCTTTAAAAAGCAAATAGTTGCTTTAATTCGGCCAGATATCTGCCTATACTTGAGGAACAATAAAGGACACTGTTTAGAAATAACAGCGTGTGCCTTTCTTGGTTTTTTTTGAAGCCTGACAGATATCAATCTATTAAAGAAATATAATTAAAGGGATTTCTACACCAAATTGCATGGATTAGTAAGTGTGAGACTGCAAGTCAGATTAGAGTATTTTTGTAATTTTCCCCAGTGGATTTTTGGAAGAACTGTTGAGTGGCAAGCCAACATTCACAAATCCTACTGGAAAATGTAGAAAGTGAACTTTACTGCTGGAGTCTTTGAATCCCATCTCTCCGCCTAACTAGAATTTCTAGAAATTTACTGAAGGAAGGAAGGGGAAACCATTTGAATTTGATGTTTTTTTCTTATTTGCATTTATATCCCGCCCTTCTCCGAAGATTCAGGGCGGCTTACACTATGTAAGTGTAATACACTATGATGTATGAGTATATAAAGGTTTCCCAATGCTCTTCTGCCTATTCTGCCCTAACAGTCATATCTGATTTTGTTTCCAGATGACCGACACCGGGTTAAGCTCCACCCACTTCTTGGTGATCCCAACTCTGACTATATCAATGCCAACTACATTGATGTAAGTATGTCAGCTTCTCTTGCTTTTGTTGTGCATTTTTTTGCCTTAGAGACTTATTTGGTTGTGTAATACAGAATGTTGTTTCACTTTGGTTATACCCCAAGTCTCTGTTTCATATATGAATCCTTAGAAGCTCTCTTTTTCCTACTCCTTCCTCCTTTTCATGCTTATATCTATTCCTGTTCACTCTTGGAATCCTCTTTTGTTCATTCATACAAGAATGAAATCTTATAGGGCAGGAATAAATCAGAAGATTAAAAGTAGATGCAGTATATAATTAAAAGATGAGTGAAAGAGGAATGAAGGCTGTGAAAGTTGGACCATAAGCAAGGCCAAGCACCAAAGAATTGAGGCCTTTGAACTCTGGTGCTGGAGAAGACTCCTGCGAGTCCCATGGACTGCAAGACGATCAAACCGGTCGGTCCTAGAGGAGATCAACCCTGACTGCTCTTTAGAAGGCCAAATGCTAAAGATGAAACTGAAATACTTTGGCCACCTAATGAGAAGGAAGGGCTCACTGGAGAAGAGCCGAATGCTTGGAACGATTGAGGGCAAAAGAAGAAGAGGACGGCAGAGAATGAAGTCACTGAAGCAGTCAGCGTGAGCTTAAATGGACTCCAGAGGATGGTAGAGGACAGGAAGGCCTGGAGGAACATTATCCATGGGGTCACAATGAGTCGGACACGACTTCACAACTAACAACAACAATATAATTAAACCATTCATGTGTCTCAAGGGGATGAGCTTGTTTTCCAAAGCAACCCTTAGATTAAATTGGACGTCCCCCATGTTCTTCCTGATGAAAATAATTTTAAAAACACCAGTAACTTTACTGAAATAATATCAGCAACCACATAAGTCAAAGAAGCACATGGATGGAAATCCTGTGTCCCAGAATTAACGTTAGAAATTATTTGATTTTTGGAAATAATGCTGTCACTAGAATAAGGAAAAAATGATTGATGAATGCCATCGCTAGTCCAAAATATTGGAAATCCCATGGATATTGGAAGGTTTTGTCAATGTTTGGGTATCTGTATTTGACATATAATGACATATGGGTTCAATATATAAACTCTTACATTGTTATTTGATTTTGTTAATTAATGTATCATAAACATTTGATTACCTGGATGCAATCCTTTCTACTCTTTGATAGTGTTTTGCTGACATCAAAGAGGGATGATGTTTTAGAAGTTCTCCGTTTTCAAAGGTCACATTGAGCGTTCACACTTCAGATTCAAAATGCAAATAGTCAAAAGGAGACAACGTTCAAAAGTACACTTTAAATGTTTCTGAATGAGAAAGTTCAATGAGTCATACTAAACCCATCATTCTTTCCTGTTGCTGCTGCTCCTTCTCTACCCATCAGTGTTGCTCTTTAATCAGGGGTGAAATCTACTTACCTTCCTTACCTGTTCGGAAGTGTATGCGCCACCGGGTAAAAAACACATTACTTCCTGGTTAAAACCAGGAAGTAATGACACCCAGGTGGGTGGGCGGAGCTTTGCTCTGCCATCGCTACCGGATCGCCAACCCACCGGACCGTACAATCCGATCCGAATCGGGAGCATTTCACCCCTGCTCTTTAATGCACCCCCTTTACTAATGGGTCTATTCTTCCTCTGCTCTTGTCTCGCTAATCTGTCTGTCTCTGATTTCTTTTTCTCTCAAACCTGTGGGCTTGCTAAGATTCGGATAAACCGAGAAGTAAGTATATGTCGTGTCCTTCTCTTTCTTTCCCATTTCTCCTCCAATCAAGATTCCATAATCGTTCATTTTGGAGCGAAGGGATTTTCCTACCTCACCCCACCCCACCACAACAGTTACTATTTCATCATTTTTTTTATTTTATTTTTTATTTATTTATCAACACATAGAAGATTACAGATATAAGTATAAACATGATTATGAATACCTGATAAGGATACGAATGAATGGGGACAGTAGGACAGGGATGGTAGGCACGTTGGTGCGCTTATTCACGCCCCTTACAGACCTCTTAGGAATGGGGTGAGGTCTATGGTAGACAGTTTAAGGTTAAAGTAATGGGGGTTTGGGGAAGTAACCACAGATTTAGGTAGTGCATTCCAGGCATTGACAACTCTGTTGCTGAAGTCATATTTTCTGCAGTCGAGTTTGGAGCGGTTTACTTTGAGTACCTTGAGTACCTCTATTATGTGCTCGTGTATTATTGCGGTTGAAACTGAAGTAGTCATTGACAGGTAGGACGTTGTAGCAGACAATTTTGTATATTACATTTAGGTCAGACCGAAGGCAGCACAGTTCGAAGTTGTCTAAGCCCAAAATTTCAAGTCTGGTGGCATAAGGTATTCTGTTGTGAACAGAGGAGTGGGATACTCTTCTCGTGAAATACCCCTGGACTCGCTCAATTGTGTTAACGTCCTATATACAGTGCAGATTCCAGACAGATGAACTGTATTCGAGAATTGTTCTGGCAAAGGTTTTGTATGCCTTAGTTTGCAGTGCAATATTACTGGAGAAGAAGTTTTGCAAGATTAAGTTAACAACTCTTAATGCCTTTTTGGAAATGCTGTTACAGTGAGCTCTGGTGCTTAGATCGTTTGAGATGAGCACTCCAAGGTCCTTGAAAGAATGAGGGTCATCTACGAGGTTGTATCCACCTATGGCTGTTTTCGACGGTGGATTTTATGTACTGTGGTCTGAAACAACAGGTCCTTAGAAATCTGTCTTGTTCCCTCGGTGGTTCGCTTTTCAAAATGTCTGGCTCCGTTGTGCAGACGTGGGTGTCCCTTGTTGAAAGGACAATCACCTGAACAAAATTGTGGTGCTAAGAGACATGGGTTTAGACCAACCAGGAACTGTGGATGAAGAAGGTGGCAAAAATAATTACTGACAGATGAAGTAGGATGTTGGGCTCTCGAGTGACAAACACGTCTGTAGGGCAGTTTTGTATTTCATATACCATTGTAGATTGGTTAAAAACAAGAAAGAAAGCAATTGAAGTAGCTCACTTTCTTGTTTTCAAAGTTATTGCTTTGAGTTGATCCCTTTTCATGATCCATTTCAGGGATCTTCCTCCAGGTCCCATTGTCTTACTATAGTCTGTGTAGTTGGAAGCCAGAAAGTGGTTAAAGCATGTAGTAAGAGATCAGGATCCAGGAGTCTGTAATGAAGAACAAGGTGTGGAACATGGAGAGGGTGGAAAAAAAGCAAGGATACTGGATTTCTCCAGAAATATGCTCTCAGTCCACTGAGCTCTAAAATAAAGCAGATAATCTTGAAGTGGTATGCCACCTGGAACTTTCTTAGTCAGAGAAAAAAGTCTGTATTTTCCCCTATTACTATTCATTCATCTCCCTGAGCAGAGGTTCAGTGGCTAAGGCACTGAGCTTGTTGATCGAAAAGTCGGCAGTTCAGCGGTTCGAATCCCTAGTGCCGCCTAATGGGGTGAGCTCCCGTTACTTGTCCCAGCTTCTGCCAAGCTAGCAATTCGAAAGCAGGTAAAAAATGCAAGTAGAAAAATAGGGACCACCTTTGGTGGGAAGGTAACAGTGTTCCATGCACCTTTGGCATTTAGCCATGCTGACCAAATGACCATGGAGATGTCTTCGGACAGTGCTGGCTCTTTGGCTTAGAAATGGAGATGAGCACTTCCCCCTAGACTTGGGAACAACTCACATATATGCAAGAGAAACCTTTACTTTTCACATCTCACATAGACATTTATTTCAAAGGAAGATTGGGATAAAGTTGTGCTCAGTTTATGCATGTGGTTAACCCTAAATGTGGGTTAACCAAACAAAACTGATATAGCATACTCTACCTGTCTGACTGGGTAGGATGGGGTGATATACATGGACACAGATGGCTCTGCAGGTAATCTGGGCCCCTGCCATGTAGGGCTTTAAAGGTCATAACTAGCTCCTTGAATTGGCCCCATAAACAAACCAGTACCCAATGCAGCTCCCTCAGAAAATTTGTTATGCAATAGTAATTAAAATAGTGAGGTTCTGTTTTCCAGATGCTATTGTTCACCTTACAACATCTTTTCCAGCTGTCCTAGAACAAGTACACAGAGACATCAGGACTTTTTTCACCTGCCAGGTGGAGCAAGTCCATTGGGCAATTACTAACATTTAGTTAAATTCTCCTATTGGAAGCAAGGAAATCCAAGGTGCTAAATTTGGGACATTTTTGTCCTGGTAGAGCCCTGGTGGTGTAGTGGTTCAAGTGCAGTATTGCAAGTAAACTCTGCCCACAGCCTGGTGTTCAATCCTGACAGGGCTCATGGTTAACTTAGCCTTCCATCCTTCCATGGTTAGTAAAATGAGAACCCAGAGTGTTGGGGGGGGATATGCAAATAATGTTTACATACCCTGTTTCCCCCAAAATAAGACATCCCCTGAAAATAAGCCCAATCGGGCTTTTGAGCGCATGGCAATAAGGCCAAGCGGTTATTTCAGGGTTCAAAAACGTATAAGACAAGGTCTTATTTTCGGGGAAACACGGTAGTAAACCACCCAGAGAGTGCTATAAAGTGCTATGGTGTGATAAATGTCTAAATGCTATTGCTATTGCTATTTGTCCTCATCTTTGCCTACAATACAGGGACATTGTATTGTGTTGTGTTGTCTTGTGTCTATTTCCATGCTCTGTGTCCTTGGGCTTAAATCTAGATATTTGAAAAGCTAAGCCACTGCTCTGCCTCCTTTTTTCATACTTTGTAATGTAAGGATAATTGGCTGATTAGTTTTACCTGCTTGGATGCATTTTACTCCCAATATATTACTAACAGCCTCAATTCTCATGCTTTACAGGTGGTATCAGCCTTCCACAAATATTCCACCTGACATTCAGACTGAAATGCTTGTAGTTCCCACTGTTTCAACAACAATTACACTTTCATTTGTACTTCTTAAAAGCCCAAAGAATTGTGCACTTAAAGGTGTTCACAATCGTGAAAAAAAGTTCTAAATTTAAAAGGTAACAATTTGCAAAATCAGTATTAACATCGACTAATGAAAATGTTTGTGTGCTCTTGAGGTCAGCGATTTAGAAATGCTAAGGCCCCAAATGGTAGGCACCCTATAGGCTCCATTTTTGCTGGAAGCTTCTGTAATATTTATCCAAATGCTCTCCTGTGATCTCTTTTATTCTGCTCCTGCCTCTGCCTCCTAGCAAAATATCTCCTTTTCCATAGCAACTGACAGCAAATGGCGGAGATCTGGCGGTTTGTCTTGGCCAGATCTTACCAAAGATGGTAGACCATGGGAAATTACAAGCCATATGGGAAATCTTAGGCTCTGCTATGGAGTCGAAGCTCTTCCTGATATGATCTTGTTTATTGGCCCTTTTCCATCTTTTTCTAGCCTTTGGGCTTCTCAGTCGGTAGTTAGCTGTGTGCGTGCACTAAATGGCTTAGACCAGCAGTCTCAAACTTAGTAACTTTAAGACTTGTGGACTTCAACTCCCACAATTCCTCAGCCAGCCAGTCCATAAGTATTAAAGTTGCCAAGTTTGGAGACCCCTGATTTAGAAGAAGGGGAGTGTTCATAGCAGTTGCTCAAGGCATACAGATAATCCTTGACTTACATCCAGGGGTGGGGTTCAAAAATTTTAGCAAGGGGTTCTCTGCCTGGTTGCTGGGTAGGTATGGGCATGGCCTAGTTGGCCTCCTGCACCACGGAAGGAGGGGGGCACTTTTGCTCTCCCCAGGCTCCGGAGGCTTTTCTTGAGCCTCCGGGAAGGTGCAAACAGCCTCCCCAGGCTCCGGAGACCCTCTGGAGGCAGGAAACAGGCCCATTTCTGGCCTTCCCAAATTTCTGGTAGGCCTGTTTTTCACCCTCCCCGAATCTTGTCATTGTTAAGTGAGTCACGTCTGATTTTATGATTTTTGTTTAATGACAGTCATTAAGCCGATCACTGTAGTTCAGTGAATTGTGTGGCTTGTTAAGCAAATCCAGCTTCCACCATTGATTGCGCTTGTTGGAATCTAGCTGGGAAGGCTCTCAAATAGCAATCACATCACCCCGGGACACTGCAACAGTCATAAATAAATGCCAGTTGCCAAGTGTCCAAATTTTGATCACCTGACCCTGGGGAATGCTGTGACAGTCATAAGCATGAGAACCAGTCGTAAGTCGCTTTTTTCCAGGACCGTTGTAACTCTGAACAGTTGCTACATGGAATGGTTGCAAAACGAGCACTAATTGTAATGATTTCTCTGTGCCGTAGTGCTACCTGTGGTGTCCTTGAGCTGTGATTTGCTTCTGCTTTTAATTTCTCATCCCAACGGCCTGTGTATTGTGGGATGAATGTGTACATTTTCCCTAGAGATGATTTGAGGTTCAGTACCGTATGTTGAAATCCTGTGTTCAGTGGAGTCCTGCCTGCATAGTTGTGCTTGAAAATATTTCTGTGCTTGCTAGAACAGGGGTATTCAACTATGAGTCAGAGATTACATTTGGCATGACAGATGTAGTACTGTAGTTTCCCTCATTAAAGCAGGGAGTTGATTCAGAATAATCATAATATACACTATGAGTGAGATGGGCGGACTCTAATTTGATTTTAAAAAAAATTGATAAGTTGCTACTTAGTAGTAGAAGCACTGGGAGGGATGGCTTATTCCCAGGATTTTTGGGGTGGTTTCTTACAGAGGCTGTAGAACAGGGGTGTCAAACTCAAGGCCCAGGGGCTGGATCCAGCCCATGGGGTACTTAGATCTGGCCCGCGGGGCCACCCTGGCGGTGCTTCTGCCAGCAAAAACGGGCTCCCGAGCTCCGTTTTAGTCTGCCACGGCCTCCTGCAACCCTCTGCCAGTAAAAACGGAGCTCGGCTCTCCCGAGCTCCGTTTTCACTGGCAGAGGGTTGCAGGAGGCCGTGGCAGCTGAAAATGAAGCTCAGGAGCCTCTTCTGTCTAACAGAGTGCTCAGGCCACCGCTGGCGCACCCGACAGAAATGACGTTGAGCAGACCACGCCCCTTGGCCACCCCCCACCCCACCCACCAGGTCAAACACAACCCTGACATGGTCCTCAATGAAATCAAGTTTGACACTCCTGCTCTATAACCACTATAACCTCTCAGCCTGGAAAATGCTGCCATAAGAAAGATGTCCACATTGCTTTCCTAACAGCAACCTGCTTTTCCTTCCAGCTTTTCTAGGCTGAAGTGTATGAGGTATTTATTGGACCTCAGAGCAACCAATTCTGGCTGTATTAAATAGCTCTTGGCTATAAGTATGATGTGAGGAGGAGGAGGAGGAGAAAGTGTCTACCTCAGTACCAAAGAGAAAGACAGATGGTTGCAAAGGAAATGCTAGTGGATGCATATTGGATGTGAACAGCATAAACAATTATGAAAAGTGTATGTTGGGGAGACTGCTTGGAAATACCCGTTCTGTGGTGCGACACGGAGGCTATGAATGGTGCTTAGGGTTTGGAAGGATATTTTGGTTGAAATACATTGCTTAAACAGAAATCAAATGGAACATTATCTTCCCTGCCTGTACCCCATCTTAAAAGTGTGTAGATTTTGGAATAACTGTTGCAGGAAGAAAACAAGAGGTTTCAATTTTCAGAGTAGCAAAGCTTGGGACATATGAGGTAAAGGTAAAGGTTCCCCTCGCACATACGTACTAGTCATTGCTGACTCTAGGGGGCGGTGCTCATCTCCGTTTCAAAGCCGAAGAGCCAGCGCTGTCCAAAGACTTCTCTGTGGTCATGTGGCCGGCATGACTCAACGCCAAAGGCGCACGGAATGCAGTTAACTTCCCACCAAAGGTGGTCCATATTTTTTCTGCTTGCATTTTTACGTGCTTTTGAAACTGCTAGGTTGGCAGAAGCTGGGACAAGTCACAGGAGCTCACCCATTGGTGGGATTCAGCCAGTTCACACCACTTCGGGAGAACCGGTTGTTAACTTTCTGAGCAGTTTGGCGAACTGGTTGTTGGAAGAAATCATTAGGGCAGAGAACTGGTTGATAAATTACTTGAATCCCATCACTGAGCTCACCCCATTACACGGCAGCACTAGGGATTCGAAGCGCTGGCTCCTCAGCTTTGAAATGGAGATGAGCACCGCCCCCTAGAGTCGGCAACGACTAGCATGTATGTGCGAGGGGAACCTTTACCTTTACCTTTGAGACATATAGAAATGGATAAAATCTTCCTTCCTTCCTTCCTTCCTTCCTTCCTTCCTTCCTTCCTTCCTTCCTTCCTTCCTTCCTTCCTTCCTGCCTGCCTGCCTGCCTGCCTGCCTGCCTGCCTGCCTGCCTATAATGCATATTTTTTTTCTTTACAGGGTTACCAAAGGTCTAACCACTTCATAGCCACACAAGGTAAGACCTTCATACCTACTACTTGGATATGTCTTTTTAGCCTGCTTTCTCCTTTTTTTCCCCTTCCCCCCTTTTTTTTTGCATATATGGAAGGAAGACAGCACAAGAAGATGTGCTGAATACCAAGATGTGCCCAAAATATTTCCTGCTCAAGCTTCTTCAGTGCATTACAAAAATATCCAAAACTACTTTGAGATTATATATTGGGTAAATTAGCCGTGGTGGCTCAGTGGTTAGAATGTAGTATTGCAGGCAAACTCTGCCCACAGCCAGGAGTTCGATCCTGGCCAGCTTAAGGTTGACTTAGCATTCCATCCTTCTGAGGTCAGTAAAATGAGGACCCAGATTGTTGGGTGCAATATGCTGACATCTATAAACTGCTCAGAGAGTTCTGTAAAGCAGGGGTCTCCAACCTTGGTCCCTTTAAGACTTGTGGACCTCAAGTCCCAGAGTCCCTCAGCCAGCAAAGCTGGCTGAGGAACTCTGGGAGTTCAAGTCCACAAGTCTTAAAGGGACCAAGGTTGGAGACCCCTGCTGTAAAGAACTTTGGGGCGGTATATAAGTCTAAGTGCTATTGCTAAAATAACCGTGGTATTTAAATGGGTCCCTGACTTTCTTTATCTCTGTTTCAACCTCTTTTTTTTTCCCCTCTGTGCTCTAGGCCCCAAACAGGAGATGGTCTATGATTTTTGGCGGATGGTGTGGCAGGAACACTGTTCCAGCATAGTGATGATAACAAAGCTGGTAGAAGTGGGAAGGGTAAGTGAAGATTCTTGGTTTCCTCTTCACCAGTGGCTTCGGATGACGCTTACCTCTTCCACGATAGACTTAACTATAATCTGGTTTATTGTTGCATGCAGGTTAAGTGTGCCAAGTATTGGCCAGATGACTCAGAGATGTATGGAGACATTAAAATTACCCAGATGAAATCAGAGACTCTGGCAGAATACGTGGTTAGGACATTCGCCCTGGAAAGGGTAAGATTTGCAAGGATATCCCTCTGTCTATAAATGTGTTTTATTTTATCCACGTTAATATTTGGACATTTATTTAATTTATTTATAGGTCTCATAGGGACTGTCTCATGTAGGACTCTAGGCAGCACATAATAACGTACTACATCAGGACCTTAACTTTCTTCCTTCTCCTATTTTATTCAAAAACACCCATTTTAAAAATGATTTAAAACAGGGGTCTGCAACCTTGGTCCCTTTAAGATTTGTGAACTTCATCTCCCAGAGTCCCTCAGCCAGCAAAGCTGGCTGAGGAACTCTGGAAGTTGAAGTCCACAAGTCTTAAAGGGACCAAGGTTGGAGACCACTGATTTAAAAGAAGCCCTGAAATATGCTTGGCAGTGGGTAATTAAAAAAAATAATAATAGCATTTGTCTGGTAGAGAATTAGGAGTTTGAATATAAGAGATATATGATTTATTTGATGATTGAATATATAATCATAAATACAAATGCAAGTTGGTATTTCTCAATCTTAGCAATTTTAAGGTGTATGGACTTCAGTTCCCAAAATTCCTACAATTTATATGGGGAATGACCTCGGGAGATGGATGATGAGATGTAACCAAGGGAGCAGTCAGATAAAAAGCAGTTTAGCCTGCAGCAGGACTGTGGGTGGGACAAGTAGCTCAGAAGGGACCCTCCCTAGTTCTTGCGCTATAAAAGCAATGAGTGGGGGCTATGTACTATCAGACTAACAGGATTATGCATAGGTAGGGAACTGAAGTCTATATATCTTAAAATTGCTGAGGTTGAGAAACACTGCTTATAAAGAAGTTAAGCAAGGCAAAGCCCCTGATTATGATTTGACTCTTATAGCAATAGCACTTAGACTTATATACCTCTTTACAGTGCTTTACAGCCCTCTCTAAGCAGTTTACAGAGTCAGCATACGGCCCCCAACAATCTGGGTCCTCATTTTACTGACCTCGGAAGGATGGAAGGCTGAGTCAACCTTGAGCCTGGTGAGATTCGAACTGCCAAATTGCAGGCAGCCAGCAGTCAGCAGATGTAGCCTGCAGTACTGCACTCTAACCACTGTGCCACCGTGGCTCATACCATTTGTTTACTTAGTATAGTATATCATTAGTTTACTTAGTATAGTAGGCAAATTTTATGCCTGGTATACTGGACATGGATAAAACTACAAGTAGAACAGAAAAGCATCTTAATAGATGAATAAGATTGCCAACACTCAATCAGAGTTTGGTTCTAAGCCAGGGGTCTCCAACCTTGGCAACTTTAAGACCAGCTTTGCTGGCTGAGGAATTCTGGGAGTTGAAGTCCACAAATCTTAAAGTTGCCAAGGTTGGAGGTCCCTGTTCTAAGCCATCTAGTGAAAAAAGTAGAGCTCCTTTCTAAAAAAAACCCCAAAACCCTGTATTTTTTGTCTTTGTAGATTTCGAGTCAGCATTTCATCCATTCTCAAAACAGAGAAATTACAGGAGACAGGTGTTGATAATGCCTCTTTCCATTAATACATAATTTGCTTGTTGATATTGAATGTAATAGTCAAGGCTACCTGTCAGACAGGATTCCTAATTGAAAAGATGTCAGGCAAGGCTGCTTGTAAGACCCATCGTTGTTTAACACACCACACACAGAGACAAACATACGGACATTCTTTAATTACAGATCTTGCCTCTTGGCAGACATATTATCACCCACGTTGTCTAGCAGGCCAGCCACTCTGTAATTAATAATAATAATAATAATAATAATAATAATAATAATAATAATAATAATAATAATAATAATAATATCAGAGTTGGAAGGGACCTTGGAGGTCTTCTAGTCCAACCCCCTGCCCAGGCAGGAAACCCTACACCATCTCAGACGATGGCTATTCAACATTTTCTTAAAAAATTCCAGTGTTGGAGCATTCACAACTTCTGGAGGCAAGTTGTTCCACTGATTAATTGTTCTAACTGTCAGGAAATTTCTCTTTAGTTCTAAGTTGCTTCTCTCTTTGATTAGTTTCCACCCGTTGCTTTGTGTCTTGCCCTCAGGTGCTTTGGAGAATAGTTTGACTCCCTCTTCTTTGTGGCAGCCCCTGAGATATTGGAACACTGTTATCATGTCTCCCCTAATCCTTCTTTTCATTAAACTAGGCATACCGAGTTCCTGCAACTGTTCTTCATATGTTTTAGCCTCCAGTCCCCTAATCATCTTGGTTGCTCTTCTCTGCACTCTTTCTAGAGTCTCAACATCTTTTTTACATCGTGGCGACCAAAACTGAATGCAATATTCTGAGTGTGGCCTTACCAAGGCATTTTGGTTTTGCTTTTTTGATTTCACAGACATAAGTGGACTGAGGAGAATGTTAAGGGCGCTGGTTTCCTACCGTACAGAAGCTGAATGTGAACTAGTCTAAAATTAAGGATATCATTTTTGCCAAGGGACTGATTAAACACAGGTGGCAGATTAACAGACAGGCAATGGAGCCAAGGATTTTTTTTTTATCAATATTGGGATAATTTTTTCCTGCCTGAGGATTGTGGAAATCACAATTGCCATATCTAATGAATAATGCTGAAAACACTGCCTTGGCCAGCCTGAAATTTGATCGTGGAATTGGTGACTTCCATATTGCTTCAGTGCTAAAAGTTTTTAATGCCATGGGCTTACAGCTATTGCTGTATGGGGTTATGTTTAGAAAAGAATGTAGAACCATGATGGCGAACCTATGGCATGCGTGCCACAGCTGGCACACAGACCCCTCTCTACGGGCATCCGAGCCATTCCCCAGCTCATGTTCATGGCACTTCCCATCAGCCCGCTGATTTTTGCGATGTGCACGGGGTGGGGCGCATGCAAGAGACGTGTGCGTATGTGCAGAAGTCGCGCACACATTCGTGGGGGGGAGCAGGAATGGCACACACGTTCCGGAAGTGTGAAAATTGGGCCATTTCAGGCCTCCGGAGCTTAGGGGAGACCGTTTTCATCCTCTTGGAAGCTCAAGGAAAGCCTCCGGAGCCCAGGGAGGGTGAAAACACGCCCTTCCCCCTGTGGTGCAGGTTGCTAAAAATTTTGAATCCCACCCCTCGTGTGCATGCGCGGGGGGCATGGGGGGTCGTGTGCACATGCAGGGGGGCGTGCGTGCATGCGCAGGGGTGCACACATTGCATTATGGGTGCTGGCACACATGCGCGCTGTCGCATATGTTTTTGGCATCTAAAGAGAAAAAGATTAGCCATCACTGACCTAGAAGTTGTCAAAATAATTATCTGAATGCTCTATTCTTCCCCAAAATGTGTTGCAAGTGCCATACTTAACTTGGAAGTAGTGCAGGCCTCTGGGAGGCTATAGCCTAGATTATAGTGAGGGATTTTTTTAAAATCCCCTTAAATTAATATTTTTAGCAGGAAATCTAGCCATCTTATTTTTTCTGTTCATATGGGTGGCTTCTTGATATGAATATATTGGTAAGATTTGATCTCTTCCCTAGTTGCTTAGCATATCTGGGATTTAGCAAGGCTAGAGAAATGGATTGTGTATATAGATTTGATAGGTAATGCAGCCAGTTACTATCAGATTCCATCTTTTTCCCTCTAGGGTCTCAGAAGTTGATACGCCTACTTTCATTAGCTTGGTTTGATGTGTTGCTGATAGCGATGGAAGGGATGTGTGTGTTTCCAAAACGTACCAGTGAAAGGTTGTATCTGCCCTTGTGTACTGATAGAAGACAATATTTGTAGTTCAGAGTTCATCTGCAGGGTCCTTTGTGGTCTCTGTGCTTGTTTTCTTGCAGACATTTCATTGCCAAACTAGTTAATCAATGCATTGATGGTGTTATCTACTTTGGGAATGAAACATCTTGTCGTGTCCCACTCCTCCGCTGACGGCCGGGTCAGGGAAATCCGAATCAGGCTTGCCTCTGCAGCTCTGCCCAAAGTCCTAGCAAAGTCCTCAGAGCAGGCAGGAGACCAGTAAGTGACTTCAGCAAGATAAGTTCGACTTTGCCTGACTCAGAGACTGCCAGAAAGCAGATCCTTTATATAGGCCATGGGGTGTGGCTCCATGACTCAGCACTCATTAAGGCCTGCCCCTCCCTTCCTTCTGTTGCCTCCGCCTATCCAATCTTCTGATGCGAGGGTCACTCCAATCAGCTGTTGGAAGTAAACTTTCCTCAGGCTCACATGCTGTGGAGGAGGGGTCTAGCTGCTCCGTTTGCCTGGGCATGGAGCCAGGGCTGGGGCCGGGGGATGCTCCCTCCTCTGCAGCCTGCTTGGGCATGGAGCCAGGACTGGGGCCAGGAGGCATACATTCCTCCGTGTTCGGGAGCAGATAAGCAGACCCCGGCTGCGGTGAGAGCAGACAAGACACAACACATCTGCAAGAATACAGCCAAGCTTAGAGACTACCAGCTGCCCTAGTGTGTTTGATCCAGGAAAACCCATGATCCACTTTTTTCTATGGGGCTGAAAATAGACAGAGGGCTGCTCTTATGGTCCATCTTTTAGTTGAGCTCTCAAGGTATACTGGTGACTTTTATGTATTTTAGCTGTTAGCAGATAGACGTATCCATCACACCTATAAGATTTGCTGTGTTTTGTGCTAAATTGTGATCTTCAAAAACGACCGATTGTCCGTTGCTGAATGCAGTCAGTGGTTTGCCATCGTTCTTATCTTTTTACTTTGAATTCCGTTTTAACTTTTATTCAGTCTATTTTATTTCCTACTTTTTACGTCTTGAATCTATACACTTTTGATAATGCTGGTTTTGCAGCCCTAATAAAAAGAAATCAATGCGCTGTCAAAGGATACACGGTTTTTTTCTGTATTCAAACTGTTGCTGGGAGATCTTGCATCGGTCGTGTTCTTTCTCCAGACAGGGATCATTCAATTGTGGGCGAGCTGCCTTGACAAACCCTTTCCCCTGAAGGAACGGCGAGAGCCAACGCTTTAATGTAAAAGATTGCAAGAAGGGAAGGCTTAATGTAAAATAGACAAACCGTTCTTGGTTCAGTGAACACATTTGGAGCATTGAAAGACGGCCGTCTCTCTATTCTTACAAAAGGGGCTATCCTGAGAGCTTTTTCTGTTCACAGAATGACTTCCATGGTAAATGTAGCAAGTCCTTGACTGTCCATTTACTAGAATATCTCAGTAAAATGGTAGAAACATGGTAGACTTACCTGGAATTGGAAGCTAAGTAGGTCAGATCTGGATAATATTTGGTATCAGACCACTAAGAGACCATGAGAAGATTCCAGGACCCTGAATTTGATTAGGGTGCGGGATCATTTGTATCATTGGGTATTCTGGCGTGAATTCAGGTTGACAAAGTTTGAAGCTGAAGGAGGATAGAGCCTTCAGTCAAAACATCATTTCTAGCTGATAGGTCAATCACATTCCAACGGCTGTTGGACTGGAGGAGGAGGAGGAGGAGAGAAGTCACCAAGCAACCAGTTCCCATCTTGGTTGGACAATGTGACAAGTTGTTTTGGGAACTTGAGAAACTGAAACTTATATTGGTGTGAAAAGCCCAGGAATTTCAGTACTAGCTTTTCACCAGTAACACCAAGATGATGTATCTAAATAAATTTGTTCTTTGAGGAAAAACAATGCCTCGGAGTTTGATTTGTAATGGGTGCATTACTTGGAGCTTGACATCAGGGCTGTAAACTAATCTGAGAATTCAAGAAAACATTCCTAGAAGAGTTCAGCAACTCTCATATTACTCCCAAGAAAAATGCATGGTTGGGTCCATAGAGACTAGGAGTTGAGCTAGTTCATCTTGAAAATCCTAGCTTAGTGACCAGCTTCTCAGGTTTCTTGCTACTGCTGTTCCTTCTTCCTTCTCACCTTTTGTTCTTCTTTCTTGCTGTTTCAGGTGTCTTAAGCCTTTCCCATGGCTTTAACACCACTTTGTTCTCTTTTATACATCCCAAGATGGTGGAAAATCAGGTGACGGTTTTGAGATTGCATGGAATGGCCCAGATCTTTCTAACACACATTTTAACGTATTAACCTTTCATGTTGATCAGTTTCATGCCACCTGAGCCTTCTTGTATAGCTTTTAGAAACTCCATCAAAGGTCATTGTCTTAGCAAATAATATTGTAGAGTACCCCTTTATTTACATGGACATTCTTAACGGATTAATTTGAGCCTAAGCACCATATTAATTGTACAGGGAATGGATAATCATTTTTTATCTTGTAGACAGAGGTCGCAAGGTTCAGGCAATTATTGAGCAATTGTAATTGCTCAACCTTGGGACAACCACAATGGTAATTTGCTTCCCCCTCTCCTTAATCTGGAAAAAAATGTTAAATGACAACCTTGTTTCCAGTGAAGTACAAAAGAGCCTCAGGGATCTAGCTGCCTTGTAACCATTCCAAGGTATTTACTGTAGTTTTCAGTAGAAGGAGACCTTAATCAGGGATCTGGGACTTCCCCATCAAAACTACTGAATCTAGTAATGAGGAAACCTGGAAACAGGTAATCTTCTGAGCATATTAAATTTGCCTGACAGCAGCTCAGCAAGAATGCATTCTATCATAGTAATGATAAGTGATTTAGGATGCAATGCAGAAAGCAGAACAGAGAGCACGACCTTCAGTCCTGGAATAAGCCCATTTTTGTGATTAAAATTCATTTCCAGTTGTATTTCTTGTTCCAGTTTTCCTCTGGTGACCTCAGAAGGGCCGGCTTGGTTCTCTCCTTTGCTCTCAAATCCTCACTTCAATCTGGCAAACCAGATGAATCATCTCCCCCCATTTCCCTGATTCTGCTTGAGAGATTACAATAAGAACACAACTATTTTCTGGATTGCATTCCCCAAAGTGAAGAAGGCATGACACACTGTATTCTTCCATGCTGGATTCACTGCCATAATGCGCTGGTAATCGACTTCCTGTCATCACAAGTAAATTGTAGCCTCCATAATTACACTTGCCACAGGTGAAGCTAGAAAGCACCAGAAGGTTTCTTTTGCATCAGCCATCAGAACTTCATTTGCCTTTGATAATTAAACAAGATCAATTTAGTTTAGAGTGCGTTGGACATTTTCTTTTGAAGTAGTAGTTAACATTGTTCACTGTGAATTTAATTTTATCTTCTGGGTTTTAAAAACCTGGCAGTTCCAATCTGCTGGCTCCTGCTAAATAACTTTGCTTTCGACTTGATTGTGAAAATTCCTCTCTAGTTGAGATAGATTTCCTTTTTCTTAATGGGCTTTGCCAAATATGATCAAAGCAAGCGGTTTGTACAGTAGATGCAGTTTGAACTTATACTGGCATAAATTGGAAGAGGAGGACTGTTGTGACTCCAGCCCCCCCTGCCCCGGGGCCTGGCCCCCTGCCAGAAAGTGATTCAGAGAGTGAGTGGGAAGGGCCGTCAGGGTTCCCGTCTGCAGGGCTGGCCTCTCTGGCTCAGCTCCAGGAGCCAGAGGCACACCAGGTGGAGGAGGTGATGAGGCCTCTGTCTCCTGTATCTCCCCCCACCCAGGCAACGCTTCCAGACCCAGCTGTGGACAATCAGTCCTGGTTAGATCCCCGGTTTTGTAGACAAGAGAGGCGGGAACAATAGAAGAAGGGGTAGAGCAGGCCTAGAAAGTGCTGAGTCATGGAGCCACACCCCACAGGGTATAAAAGCAGAAGGGGCTGCTCTACTACTTCGTGCTGGACAAAACAAACTGACTGGAGAAAACTTGAGCTGAACTATTTGACTGAGCATTTGGCTTGGATTGCTGTTTGTTTTTGACTTCCTGGTTGCTCCAGTAACGAGCTTCTGACACGCCGGCATCAAGGAAGATAAAGAAAACCTTGGCAGACAATCGCTGGTTTGCTGCCAGAGCTGATAGCTGCCATGGACTAAATTGCCAGCTAATTGAGTCACTTCACGTGCCTCCCGGACTGAGGTGGGGGGACAGAACAAGGACGACTGGAATATCCTAATTTAAGGAGGAGTATAGTTCAGAGATACAGTTTGGTATAGTGATGAAAGCATTAGACTAGAAACTGGGAGATTGTAGTGAATTCTACTCACAATTCTAGGAGCCCTGGTGGCACAGTGGTTGAAATGCAGTATTACAGACTAATTCTGCCGATGCCAGGAGTTCAATCCTGACCAGCTCAAGGTTGACTCAGCCTTCTATCTTTCCAAGGTCGGTAAAACAAGGACTCAGATTGTTGGGGGCCATATGCTGACTCTGTAAATCACTTAGAGAGGGCTGTAAAGCACTATGAAGCTTTAAGAGCAGTTCCATTGCTATTGCTACTCCTGGGTGCAAAGCTACCTGTGTCAACATCTCTCTCTCTCTCAGCCCTAGGAAGCAGAGGAAGGAAGGAAGGGAAGGAAGGAAGGAAGAGAGGGAGGGAGGGAGGGAGGGAGGAGGGAGGGTCAAGTCAACCAATAGCTGTTCTGGCATCAACAGTGCAGATAGTTTGATTCTATTAAGAACACTGCGTGCGCTCTCTCTCTCGCTCTCTGTTTCTCTCTCTGTGTCATAATTATCTCAGCAACATTTTCAGAAGTAGTTTGCTACTGTTTTGTTCTTAGGGCTGAGAAACTGGGCCAAGGTTACATGGCTGCGGTTATGCCTAAGGCAGGTCTAGAACTCCCAGCCTCCCAGTTTCTAGTCTGGTGTCAGACTGCATATAAGATTGTCCTCTATCTCACTCTCCTTACTTGCAGAGGGGCTATTCAGCAAGGCACGAAGTAAAGCAGTTCCACTTCACGTCATGGCCAGAACACGGGGTGCCCTACCACGCCACGGGGCTGCTGGCATTCATCCGCAGAGTCAAAGCTTCTACACCTCCTGATGCAGGACCCATAGTTATTCACTGCAGGTATGTCCAAGAATCATAGTTTTAATTTTGTGGTTGGTTGTTTTGGTCCAAAAAAAAAAAATCTTCATCACAGAATGTGGGAAAATGCACATTTTAATGGGGATATGTAAAAAGGTTTAGTCAGAAAATGGCCTTATTATGAGCAGGATCACAAAGGAAATATGCCATCATTTTAACGGGAGAAAAGTGTGGCAAGCCACTAACCTCAAATTTCCCCAGTGCACTATTGGGCATCACTGAATGAAGTCTACTCTTTTTTTAAAAAAGTTTTTAAATTTATATTTTACAGACATATCGAATCAATGCATGAACAGTGTGGCACCTGGGTGTCCAACATTCTAATACAAATAAAACTAGTAAAATTAATCATAATTATTAGTTTCAATCAACATCTATTTCTAATAATGATACACAATTATAAGTTGCAATCTGTCATTATTCAATTGTTCCACGTTTTCTCTTATTGTTACTTTTGTTTTATTATATAAAAGAGCAGACACTAACATTCCCCCCTTCTTTTATTTCTATCACTTATTCTAACTTTTAATCATATCACCTTTTACTAAAAAACATTTTCTTTCTATCCGACCTAACTTCTAATTGTGTCACCTACCTAAAAAATAAAAAAATAAAGAGAGAAAAGGGAAAGCAAATCAAAACAATAACAGAGAAGAAAAATCATCTATCCATCGTCCCTTGTCCGCTTCAATACTTTAATTGCTATCCTTTTTTTTTCTTGGACTTGCCTCTCAAATTCCTCTCCTGGATCTGTATCTCTGTCAGAATCTGCTTCTTGGCTGTTCAGTCTAGGTCATTCTCCCACCTCTACCCTCTTCCACTGCCTAGTTCCCAAAATTTTTGCCCAGAATGGAATCTACTCTTGTTCATCATCCCCTGATTTCAAAATTATTAAAAAATTCCACACACACACAACCACCCAAAAAAGGTATCATGCATAGTAGTAGTAAATTTATTACAGCCATAGGCCAGAACAAATAAAAAACACTCAGTAAATATACAATTAAAAATTCAAGAATAAAATAATACATATCAAATAAAATCTATGATAAAAACCAGTTATCTGTTAAAGGTAAAGGTTCCCCTCGCATATATGTGCTAGTTGTTGCCGACTCTAGAGGGCGGTGCTCATCTCCATTTCAAAGCCGAAGAGCCAGCGCTGTCCGAAGATGTCTCCGTGGTCATGTGGCCGGCATGACTCAATGCCAAAGGTGCACGGAACGCTGTTACCTTCCCACCAAAGGTGGTCCCTATTTTTCTACTTGCATTTTTTACATGTTTTCAAAACTGCTAGGTTGGCAGAAGCTGGAACAAGTAACAGGAGCTCACCCCATTACACGGCAGCACTAGGGATTTGAACCACTGAGCTGTCGAACTTTCGATCGACAAGCTCAACGTCCTAGCCCCTGAGCCACCGTGTCCGCTTAGTTATCTGTTATGTAACTTAAAATTAAAATACTACTGACATCAATTGTGTCTAGTACCGTTCCTATGATTATAATACATGATCTCAACCAATAGGGTCCCTTCCTAATTTACATGCACGGAGAATGTATTTTTCCCATAACTGTTATATATATATCTCCAAAAGATTGGCATTAGTTGACATTTATAATTCAGTGACCAATTTTTTTCTTGTGGACATTGCAGCGACACAAAATTTTGCCACTGCACATGTAGTAGCCGGATTTGAGTCTTGGAGGAGAAAGTCTGCATAAAAGTCACCTGTCCTCCCTGACAATCTCGCTAGTAAGGGGAGAATATATATTGACCTACATACTCTGTATGGTATCATGCATTTGAAAGATGAATATGGAAGATGCAATGGCTAGTTCTGTTTTCTGCGACACTTTTTTCTCAATGCCGAATTCTGTCTGCATGCTTACAATTCCTAGTTGGAACAAGAGCTATGGGAAAAGTTCTTGAGGTCTTCCCTTAGGGGTCAGTAGTAATGTGGGAAACAGGAAAAGTCTAGGCTATGGGAAAGACGATCAGACATGAAATGTCACTAATTAAATAACCTACTGTATTATTAAACATTTGCAAAAATCTCTCCAAATACCTAATAGTGTTCATGATGGGCCAGTTGAATTGAATACTTAGGAGTAATTATTAGAAAAGATTGTTATCAATGAAAGAAATACAGTTGTAGTCCTCTCCTGTAAAAGATCAAAGCAAAATCTGAGTCAACCTCTTTGCCATAGAATCATAGGGTTGGGAGGGACCTTAGAGGTCTTCTAGTCCTACCCCTGCTGAAGCAGAAAAACTTATACCATTTCCGACAAATGGTTGTCCAATCTCTCCTTGAAAACCTCCAGTGATAGAGCCACAACAACTTCTGGAGGCAAGTCATTCCACTGATTAATTGTTCTAACTATCAGAAAATTTCTCCTCAGTTCCAGGTTATTATTTGGCCAAATATTGTAGCCACAAGAAGAAAAACTATTTTCTCATCAAATTGTATTTGTTTCAAGTATTTCCAAATCCTTTCCCTATTACCATTTTTGAAGATATCAAAGGATAATATAAATTCATTGATTTTTTTTTGGTAGACGTCTGTGCCTGTGTATAAATAATTATAAAAAACCTACCATCCAGAAAAATAAGATGAAGACTAGTTATCTTTTTCATGCTTTTCAGTTAAAATAAATAACCCACTGTATTCAGAACTAAAAAGATATTTGGTGGATACAAATTGCATTAGTGTTGGGTTTTCAATATATTTGGGCACTACAATCTCTCTCTGATATCAAGAAATTAATATCCATCATATATCCAAATCTCATTGGATCAAAATTTGGAAAAAAGTCGAACCAATGTGTGTCCCTTCATCCTTCCCCTCTCTTCCCATTTCTTGATCACCCAGGTTTTAAACATGAGGATAAATATGATCAAGGAATGGGAAGATAGACAGTTTTATAGGATTAGAAGATGGATTATTGAAACTCATTTTACTTCTTCTGAATATATTTGCAGAAGAAGTTGTTGCAAGTTCTAACTTAGTTTAGAATGAATGAAAGAAATATAAAAAAAAATATTCTTAAGCTCATGAACTTGTACCCTGAAGAACATTAGCAATGCTAATGTGATTTAAAATCAAAGGAAGTTCTCCAATATTATAAAAAAAACCTCTTATATAAATTATAAGAGGCTCTCTTGAAAATCTTAAAGTATGAGAAAAGGGCTTCGAACTCTTTACCAAATTATTTTAAATGTGTTTTGACAGGTCATCATGAATACATGATGAAAACAATTGATAGATGGTTCTAACCCACCACAGAATTGTAATCTATTAACCATGGTCTTTCTAAATTATGTTAGAGGTGTTTTAATCTAACTGGAACATCTGCAATGGTATTGTCCATTTACTTATGAATTTTAATAGAACATTTTTGAGGAAGTGGGGTAGAAGAGAGCAAAAATACAACAAACAAAACAAATAAACCAGTACAGGTAATCTTCGACTTACAACCAAAATTGAGCCCGAAATTTCTGTTGTTATGTGAGACAGTTGTTAAGTGAGTTTTGCTCCATTTTATAACATTTCCTGCCACAGTTGTTAAGCAATTAACTGAAGTTATTAAGTTAGTGACATGGTTGTTAAGTGAATCTGGCTTTCTCATCAACCTTGCTTATCAAAAGATCACAAAAGGGGATTATGTTTTTTTTAAATTTGCATTTA
This sequence comes from Ahaetulla prasina, assembly GCF_028640845.1. NCBI lineage: Eukaryota > Metazoa > Chordata > Lepidosauria > Squamata > Colubridae > Ahaetulla > Ahaetulla prasina. The sequence continues at coordinate 19,141,378 of NC_080548.1, forward strand.
TATCCCGCCCTTCTCCGAAGACTCAGGGTGGCTTACACTATGTCAAGCAATAGTCTTCATCCTATTTGTATATTTATATACAAAGTCAACTTATTGCCCCCAACAATCTGGGTCCTCATTTTACCTACCTTATAAAGGATGGAAGGCTGAGTCAACCTTGGGCCTGGTGGGACTAGAACCTACAGTAATTGCAGCTGTATTAATAACAGACTGTCTTAGTCTGCTGAGCCACAGAGGCCCTTATGTGATTATGTGATTGCAACCGTCATAAATACATGCCAGTTGCCAAGCATCTGAATTTTGATCATGTGACCACAGGGATGCTGCCAAGGTTGTAATTGTGAAAAATGGTCCTGTCACTTTTTTTCACTTCCGTTGTAACTTTGAACGGTCACTAAATGAACTGTTGTAAATTGAGGACTATCTGTAGTATAACGTTATGGTCCTTTTCCCCCATAACATATAATATGGTGCAATTAATCAGTTGCAGTTTTACAATACTGGAAAATTAAAGTACAGTTTTCCTTGGATCGATGGTTCTTAAAAGGGTAGAAAATAGGATTGGATTAAAAAAAAATTAAGCAACAATCCATTAATTCAAAATTGAAGCAACAATTCATTAATTCAAAATGGTTTTATTTATATTTGATCCCCAGTTTTTAAGTTACAACAGCAACGTATTCCCAGTTGCCTCCATCTGTGCAAATATCTTTTTATAGGCACATTTTGTACCACTATTTGAGATGACAAATGTCTTTCTCCATCCTCCCAAAATACACAGGAATTTATTTATGTATCATTTTTGTGTATTTCGCTTTCCGGTTTTTAAAATGTGCCATATTTTGTTGAATTAAGATAAAAGCTTGTTTTTTTAAGAAAAACCAAAAAAAACAATTATATCTGCAGAACATTTGTGGAAATGTGCTTCTCCTTTGAATTAAATGTCAAAGAACAAGCACATCCTAATAAAATGAGAATAAGAACTAGTGTGTGGGGAAGGAAGCCAGGGTAATATTTCAACACAAGAGTAGTTTTGTTTTAAACTCCACCCCAAAGGGTGGAATTGAATATGTGAAAATCTGCAACTAGGAATGTATGCAGTGGGGATCCAAAGATGGAGACCGGAGCCATATCTTTTAAGACTTTTTTATACCATTACCATCTTACAGATAAAGATTAACAGAGTTGGAAGGGATCTTGTAGGCCAACCCTCCACCCAAACAGACCCTACACTGCATTTCTGACAGATGACAGTCCAGTCTCTTCTGGAAAGCCTCTAGTGATGAAGCTCCCACAACTTCTGAAGGCAACTTCTGTTCCATTGGTTGACTGCTCTCGCTGTCATGAAATTTCTCCTTAGTTCTAAGTTGCTTCTTTCCTTGATTAGTTTCCACCCGTTGCTTCTTGTCCTGCCCTCAGGTGCTTTGGAGAATAGCTTGACTCTCTCTTCTTTGTGGCAGCCCCTGTGATATTAGAACATGGCTATCATGTCTCCCCTAGTCCTTCTTTTCATTAAACTAGACATACCCAGTTCCTGCAACCGTTCTTCATATGTTTTAGCCTCCACTCCACTAACCATCTTGGTTGTTCTTCTCTTCACTCTTTCTAGAGTCTCAATGTCTTTTTTTTATAGAGTGATGACCAAAATTGGATGTAGTGTTCTAGGTGTGGTCTTACTAACTTACTTATTTACTAAGTAAGTTACTTACCTACCCAAACTTCCTTCTTCATCCATGGACTGGATACCCTGACCTGCAACTCAGAATATGGTGAATTAGCGGATGTGTATTTCCTTCAATGTATAAACAATCTCAACTTTTTATGGAGATTCTCAATCGTCCAGGACATGGTTGTCCCAAAGGTGCTTTTCCAAAAAGCAACTGGATTTTCTTGGGGTTTCTTCCCCCACTTTGAAAGCATTTCACTTCTCATCCAAGCTTCTTGGATGGGAACAAAACAAAAAAACCAGCACTGTCCAGTTGCCTTTTGGAACAGTCTCAACTGTTGGCTCACCTTGATAAATGGTCTTGTGTTCAGAGATGGGCAGAGCAGGAAGGAATTTCTGTTGTGCTTTTAAATTATTATTCTTACAGAAATGTTTCATTTTTGAATGCAGAAATGAAGCATTGGATGATTCCTCCTTTCCTCCCTCCCTCCCTCCTTCCTTCCTTCCTTCCTTCCTTCCTTCCTTCCTTTTCTTTCTCTCTCTATTTCTCTCTCTCTCTCTCTCTCCCACCTTTATTATTTTTACAAATAACTCAAGGCAGCGAACATATCCATCACATCTTCCTTCTCTCGTTTTCTGTACAACAGCAACCCTATGAGATGAGTTGGAGAGAGAGAGAGAGAGAGAGAGAGAGAGAGAGAGAGAGAGAGAGAGAGAGAGAGAGAGAGAGAGAGATGGGAGAGAGAGATGGGAGAGAGAGATGGGGAGGAGAGAGAGATGGGAGAGAGAGAGAGAGAGAGAGAGAGAGAGAGAGAGAGAGATGGGAGAGAGAGATGGGAGAGAGAGAGAGAGAGAGAGAGAGAGAGGGGGAGGGAGGGAGGGAGAGAGAGAGAGAGAGAGAGAGAGAGAGAGAGAGAGAGAGAGAGAGAGAGAGAGAGAGAGATGGGAGAGAGAGAAAGACGGAGAGAGAGATGGGGAGGGAGGGAGAGAGAGAGAGGGGGAGGGAGGGAGGGAGGGAGGGAGGGAGGGGGAGAGAGAGACTGGCCCAAAATCACCCAGCTGGCTTTCTAGGCTAAGGCCAAGCTAAAACTCACAGTTTCCTGGTTTCTGCCCTGGCACCTTAACCATGACTAGACCAAACTGGCTGTCTTTACCTGTCCTTTTTTTTAAACTTATAATTGACCACCAATCAATGTATACGTCTTAACTTGCCCTATAATGCTTGGGGGGCAAGAGATGGGAGGGGACACCATCCCATCTGCTTTTCAAAAAATTTGCTTGCAGATCAAAGCTTCCTATCGTGCGCACGATGTGGAATCTCTCCTTTTTAAATGTTCCTCCTAGCTTCGGGAGGCATTCTGTGTACGATTTGGCTACATGGTGCTTTCTGGGCCAGATAACAAGAACGAAGTGATGAATGAAAAGCAGGGGAATTTCCTCCCACTATGAAACACAGACACTTTTTATTTTGGCCTCCAATTGCTTCATCAGTATTCATTCATCAGGGACAACGAGAATAATTAGTTTCCTCAGCATGCAATCACCGAGAGTCACAGCAAGAGATTCATCAGGCCCAGAAATTAGTATATTGGAGGGTTTTAAAGCAACTCCTGGAAAACGCAGGGCGGGGGTGGGGAGGAGAAGGGGCTCCATTGTGCTGCAGTTGGACTTTTGCTAATGATTTTGAGGGGTGAGGCTTCTAACCAGAGAAACTGAGGTCACCATATGCTACAGGCAAGTTTCCTTTAAGAGACAGCCGGGGTGTTTTAAGTAGCATTGCAGCGGATTCTTTTTTTTAAAAAAAAGACATCTAACAGATGTGATTTGTTCCATACATAAATACCAAAAATCTGTTTTAGCCTGGAGCTGTTTCATGCGGGGAGAAAACTTCTGTTTGCTGTGTATGGAGAAAGAAGTATTGGTCGGGCTCACCACAGACTGTAGGATCAAGGATCAGGGTATTTCCGTGGCTTGAGGATATTTCTACCGCTGGGGCAGCTCCTTGTCTGCAGGGGCAATGGAGAAGAGTATCAGCACTGGGTGAGGCCAGGGCCCACATCAGTGAGTGCCAGCCTCATTCTTTGCAGCCAGCTGTCTTCAGCCCTTGCCTTTCATAATAGGAAAACCTAGAGCTGAATCTTCATGCTCATACTAATCAATGATGAAATTCCAGCTTTTAATCATGTCACCCTTTATTAAAAAGCGTATTCTTTCTATCCTACCTAACTTCAAATCATGTCACCTATGCTCGCTGGGAAAAAAAAAAGGATGGAAGGAAGGAAGGAAGGAAGGATGGATTGATGGATGGGCGACCGCTTTGAAGCGCAACCCTTCTCCCGCAACTAAGGGGGGGGGTCAATGTTTTCCCCAATCCTAGGGTGTGGGGAAACAGTCATTCTTTCTTCCCCCCTAGTCTCTCCCGAGATCGCACTGCAGCGCCCATCATCCCCAGCCGGCAATCTGAGCTCGTGCCATCGATGTGGTCCTTGAACTTCCCCCTCCTTGTTTCTAACCCAGCCTAGGATGGCCGGCGTGGAGGGTATGGTGGTGGTAAAACGACCAGGAGAAAGCTTTCGCTCTTTTCGAGAGGTCCTCTTGGAAGGCTGCCTTGGAAAGGGAAAGTGGGGAGGGGGCAGAGATTTCTCCCTCAAAGGTCCCCTTGGAAGGCTGGGTTGGAAAGGGAAAGTGGGGAGGGGGCAGAGATTTCTTCCTCTCGGGTCCCCTTGGAAGGCTGGGTTGGAAAGGGAAAGTGGGGAGGGGGCAGAGATTTCTTCCTCGGGTCCTTCTAGAGTCCTTGAGAAACTGATATCATACAAGGTTAATAAATTATACTCCTCCTCCTCATTGATGAGTTTTTCATCCTGAAATTGATTGAAACATTGTACCATCATATGCTGCCATAGTATAGTGTTAACAACATCTGTAAAGATGATATATGAGCATGACACTAAGTTTTTTCTATATTTCCCCCTTTATTGAAAAACTTCCATCATGCTTCTTTCTGAAAACAAAGGTCATTATAATATACCTCATTATATATTTGATTTGATGATATTTCAGTTAATAAATACCATTTAAGGTGTTAAGCTTCCTTTCTTTTTCAGCAGCAAAGTGAATTACAACTTTAAAGAACTTTATTACTTTATATTCATTTATTTTAAGTATAGATTTTAGATTTTTAAACAAATATGTTTAGAGCTTTTATATCTTTCAAGTTATTCAAATTATCCCTCAGCAGGTATATAATGGCATCCAATTCCAATATCATGTTGGGGCTTTTGAGCAAGGGAGGAGGAACGCGAGCACCACCTTTCGCGCTGGCATTCCGGGATTTCCCTTTGTTTAGAGCTGGGAATCCTCCTTCCCCCTTTTGCACTTTTATTGTTTTTCGTTCAAATAAATATTCATGTTATTTTACTTGGCTCTATCTTTATTTTTTACATTGACCAGTAGCTGCCTCATTTCCCACCCTCGGCTTATACTCGAGTCAATAGTTTTTCCCAGTTTTTTGTGGTAAAATTAGGTGCCTCGGCTTATATTCGGGTCGGCTTATACTCGAGTATATACGGTAGTTTTGTTTTAAACTCCACCCCAAAGGGTGGAATTGAATATGTGAAAATCTGCAACTAGGAATGTATGCAGTGGGGATCCAAAGATGGAGACCGGAGCCATATCTTTTAAGACTTTTTTATACCATTACCATCTTACAGATAAAGATTAACAGAGTTGGAAGGGATCTTGTAGGCCATCTAGTCCAACCCTCCACCCAAACAGACCCTACACTGCATTTCTGACAGATGACAGTCCAGTCTCTTCTGGAAAGCCTCTAGTGATGAAGCTCCCACAACTTCTGAAGGCAACTTCTGTTCCATTGGTTGACTGCTCTCGCTGTCATGAAATTTCTCCTTAATTCTAAGTTGCTTCTTTCCTTGATTAGTTTCCACCCGTTGCTTCTTGTCCTGCCCTCAGGTGCTTTGGAGAATAGCTTGACTCTCTCTTCTTTGTGGCAGCCCCTGTGATATTAGAACATGGCTATCATGTCTCCCCTAGTCCTTCTTTTCATTAAACTAGACATACCCAGTTCCTGCAACCGTTCTTCATATGTTTTAGCCTCCACTCCACTAACCATCTTGGTTGTTCTTCTCTTCACTCTTTCTAGAGTCTCAATGTCTTTTTTTTATAGAGTGATGACCAAAATTGGATGTAGTGTTCTAGGTGTGGTCTTACTAACTTACTTATTTACTAAGTAAGTTACTTACCTACCCAAACTTCCTTCTTCATCCATGGACTGGATACCCTGACCTGCAACTCAGAATATGGTGAATTAGCGGATGTGTATTTCCTTCAATGTATAAACAATCTCAACTTTTTATGGAGATTCTCAATCGTCCAGGACATGGTTGTCCCAAAGGTGCTTTTCCAAAAAGCAACTGGATTTTCTTGGGGTTTCTTCCCCCACTTTGAAAGCATTTCACTTCTCATCCAAGCTTCTTGGATGGGAACAAAACAAAAAAACCAGCACTGTCCAGTTGCCTTTTGGAACAGTCTCAACTGTTGGCTCACCTTGATAAATGGTCTTGTGTTCAGAGATGGGCAGAGCAGGAAGGAATTTCTGTTGTGCTTTTAAATTATTATTCTTACAGAAATGTTTCATTTTTGAATGCAGAAATGAAGCATTGGATGATTCCTCCTTTCCTCCCTCCCTCCCTCCCTCCTTCCTTCCTTCCTTCCTTCCTTTTCTTTCTCTCTCTATTTCTCTCTCTCTCTCTCTCTCCCACCTTTATTATTTTTACAAATAACTCAAGGCAGCGAACATATCCATCACATTTTCCTTCTCTCGTTTTCTGTACAACAGCAACCCTATGAGATGAGTTGGAGAGAGAGAGAGAGAGAGGGAGGGGAGGGAGGGAGGGAGAGAGGGGGAGGGAGAGAGAGAGACGAGGAAAGAGAGATGGGAGAGAGAGATGGGGAGAGAGAGATGGGGAGGGAGGGAGAGAGAGAGAGATTGGGAGAGAGAGAAAGAGGGGGGAGAGAGAGAGAGAGACGGAGAGAGAGACGGGGAAGAGAAAGACGGGAAGAGAGAGAGGTGGGGAGGGAGGGATGGGGAGGAGGAGAGAGAGAAAAAAGAGATGGGAGAGAGAGAAAGGGAGGGAGGAGAGAGATATTGGGAGAGAGAAAGACGGGGAGAGAGAGAGAGGAGAGAGACGGGAAGAGAAAGACAGGAAGAGAGAGAGGTGGGGAGGGAGGGATGGGGAGGGAGGGAGAGAGAGAGAAAAAAAAGAGATGGGAGAGAGAGAAAGGGAGGGAGGGAGAGAGAGAGATACTGGGAGAGAGAGAAAGACGGGGGGGGGAGAGAGAGATGGGGAGGGAGGGGAAAGGAGGGAGAGAGAAGGAGGGAGGGAGAGGGAGGGAGAGAGAGACTGGCCCAAAATCACCCAGCTGGCTTTCTAGGCTAAGGCCAAGCTAAAACTCACAGTTTCCTGGTTTCTGCCCTGGCACCTTAACCATGACTAGACCAAACTGGCTGTCTTTACCTGTCTTTTTTTTTAAACTTATAATTGACCACCAATCAATGTATACGTCTTAACTTGCCCTATAATGCTTGGGGGGGCAAGAGATGGGAGGGGACACCATCCCATCTGCTTTTCAAAAAATTTGCTTGCAGAGCAAAGCTTCCTATCGTGCGCACGATGTGGAATCTCTCTTTTTTAAATGTTCCTCCTAGCTTCGGGAGGCATTCTGTGTACGATTTGGCTACATGGTGCTTTCTGGGCCAGATAACAAGAACGAAGTGATGAATGAAAAGCAGGGGAATTTCCTCCCACTATGAAACACAGACACTTTTTATTTTGGCCTCCAATTGCTTCATCAGTATTCATTCATCAGGGACAACGAGAATAATTAGTTTCCTCAGCATGCAATCACCGAGAGTCACAGCAAGAGATTCATCAGGCCCAGAAATTAGTATATTGGAGGGTTTTAAAGCAACTCCTGGAAAGCGCGAGGGGGGGAGGGGAGAAGGGGCTCCATTGTGCTGCAGTTGGACTTTTGCTAATGATTTTGAGGGGTGAGGCTTCTAACCAGAGAAACTGAGGTCACCATATGCTACAGGCAAGTTTCCTTTAAGAGACAGCCGGGGTGTTTTAAGTAGCATTGCAGCGGATTCTTTTTTTTAAAAAAAAGACATCTAACAGATGTGATTTGTTCCATACATAAATACCAAAAATCTGTTTTAGCCTGGAGCTGTTTCATGCGGGGAGAAAACTTCTGTTTGCTGTGTATGGAGAAAGAAGTATTGGTCGGGCTCACCACAGACTGTAGGATCAAGGATCAGGGTATTTCCGTGGCTTGAGGATATTTCTACCGCTGGGGCAGCTCCTTGTCTGCAGGGGCAATGGGAGAAGAGTATCAGCACTGGGTGAGGCCAGGGCCCACATCAGTGAGTGCCAGCCTCATTCTTTGCAGCCAGCTGTCTTCAGCCCTTGCCTTTCATAATAGGAAAACCTAGAGCTGAATCTTCATGCTCATACTAATCAATGATGAAATTCCAGCTTTTAATCATGTCACCCTTTATTAAAAAGCGTATTCTTTCTATCCTACCTAACTTCAAATCATGTCACCTATCTAAAAAAGAAGAGAGAGAGAGAGAGAGAGAGAGAGAAAAGCAAATCAGAACAATAACAAAAATGAGAAATCATCTATCTGTCGTCTTTATTCTAAAGCTAGAACAAGAGATAGAAATAAGAGAAAGGGGGAATATCAGCGTATACATTTTTGTATAATAAAATAAAAGCAATAACAAGAGAAAACATGGAATAATTTCTTTTTCACTTGAATAATGACAGATGGAAACTTAATATAAATGTGTATTATTATTATTAGAAATATATAAATTGGTTGAATGTAATAACTGTTAAGTCGTGGGTGAAGGCACAGGACATAGGACACTTGCAGTTTGCAACAGGTTTATTCAGTTCCAGATACAGCATCGCTAACCTGATCCGCAGCAGCCCTTTTCAAACGGGAGCTGTCCACGGCTTCAGCCATTGATGTGTGCTTATTTTTCCCGCTCTAGTTCCGGGCTCCTGATTGGTTCCCGCGCCAATCTATTTGATATCTAACAATAACTATGATTAATTACTAGTTTTGTTTGTATTAGACTGTATGACACCCAGGTGCCACACTGTTTACGCATTGCGATACATATATATAAAATAAAATAAAAAACTTGGGGGAAAATGATGAAATTCCACAATAAGTCTATGAGCAGAACAACTGGATGGAGAGTTCTCCGAATTTGCTGCAGGAAATATAGACAGCGGGGAGAGGGATGTTCACATAGAGAATATAGATGAAATATTTGTTATATCACAAAAGGGGACCTCTTTTTCACTTGAGCATTGCAACACTGCATGTTACTACTACAAAAGGGGCAGAGTTGATATGATGTCATGATACATTATTTGCCCTGCTGTTGAATTCATGGCTGAATGAAAGACTGGACATTCGGACATAAATGTTGGCATATCTTATCAGTAAAGAAGGCCCTCAACTCTTCACTCCACCCTTGATTGGAAATTCCCTACCACAGGGGCATCCAACCTTGGCAACCTTTAAGACCTGTGGACTTCAACTCCCAGAATTCCCCAGTCAGTTGAGGTCCATAAGTCTTCACATTGCCAAGGTTGCTCACACTTCCTTTACCATACTATCCTTTCTGGGCTACAATATTTTCAAAGGAAATGCTTCTATTGTCCTAGCCTTAAATCTAGCTCTAGTGCATAAGCCTTCTAAGAATCTGAAATATATTCCAACTTTTGGACTGTATTACATTTCCAAAGGTTAAAACTTTGGTATCTGGAAAAGGGCATCAGAAATGTATGAATTCAAAGGAATTGAACTCAGAGAAGCAAATATAGAGACTTTTCCACATTTAATACCCAGTTCTGACTATTTCTTCTTTTCTCACACTTCCTCAAACCTCTGCAGCGCTGGCACTGGACGGACAGGTTGCTACATTGTCCTGGATGTGATGCTGGATATGGCTGAGTGTGAAGGAGTTGTAGACATTTACAATTGTGTGAAGACTTTGTGCTCACGGAGAATCAACATGATTCAGACTGAAGTGAGTTTTCTGGGTTGGGATAGGGTAAAGTGCATTGTTCCAGCTAAGTTTGAAAGCCTGTGCAGATTCTCGGTCATCCAGGTCATGGTTATCCCAAAAGTGTTTTTTCCAAAAAGGCAACTTGAGAAAGAAAGTCTAGTTGCCTTTTGGAAAAAGCACTTTGGGGGCAAGTTTGAAAGCCTCCTTTGTGGTTGGTATGTATCCTTTGTGGTACAATCAGAGCAGCTGGATTCCAAATTATTTCATGAACGGTTTTATTGTGTAGAATTTTGGTACAAGAGCATTGCAGCCGAATAATGAATAATAAAATGCTGTCCTTTCAAGATCTTTCATTTGCTCTATATTGGCTCCTATTTTAGTCCAGGTAGCTTTGCATTTTTACTACATAGCTAGGCCAGTTATTGTTGTGGCTCACTGGCGGCTAGCAGAGCGGGCAGCAGAATCGGAGAGTGAGGAGGTTGGGGAGGAACATGGGCCAGACCTGGGGGCTGGGGAAAGCTCCGATGAGGGCTCTGTGTCGGAGGCAGAGAGGGAGCTAGACAGCAGTGAGGCAGAGGAACAGCTGGAGCGGGTTCCCAGTGTGCACATGCGCAGAACTGCCAGAAGACAAGAAAGCAGGGTCGACTTGGGAGTAAAGCCACTCCTTGGAGGTAATTGGCCCCTCCCATAGGAAATAAAAGAGGAGCGAACGGGGAGTGGGCTTTTGCAGGAAACAATGCATTCATTTGGTCATTTCAAGAGTGGAAAGTTCTGTTCGTGACTCTAAGAGACTCTGTGCCAAGTTTTGCCTTACCCTGCATTTGGAAACAAGTTATGTAGCAGCTTGCCAAGCGAGATAAGGTGTGTGGATAAATATTCCTTTGAAAAACTTTTTGGACAAGCCTTGCTGACTGTGAATCAAAGTAATTCACAGCCGTGTACATAAAAGAGGTTTTGCCAGGACCAAAACTCTGCTTCCTGCTTTTTAAGGGAGCCTAGGTCAGAACAGTTACTATTTTATTATTATTTACTAATAATAAATAAATAATTATTATTTATTATTATTTAGTGTAAGATGAGAACATGACAGAAGAGAAGTAAACATATACACACAATCCAAGTAATTATATAACAAAACCTCTACAGTGGCCTCATGACTTGGTGTCCAGCTCAGCTATCCAGACCAGGGGTCTCCAACCTTGGCAACTTTAAGCCTGGCAGACTTCAACTCCCAGAATTCCTCAGCCAGCAAAGCTGGCTGGGGGAATTCTGGGAGTTGAAGTCCGCCAGGCTTAAAGTTGTCAAGGTTGGAGACCCCTGATCCAGACGATCACCTCTGGTGTTGCTTCCTGCTGATCTTCTACGGAACCAGAGAACACACATTGCGTGAAAACTTGCACGATACATTTAATAGTTTGCATGTCAGCACCACAGCAAGTTAAGCCCATGTTTCTCAGCTTTAGCAATTTTAAGACACGTGGACTTCAACTCCCAGAATTTTCCAAGCTGGGGAATTCTAGAAGTTAAAGTCCACATGTCTTAAAGTTGCCAGGGTTGAGAAACACTGAGTTAGACAAAGGACTTTATAAGTTCTGATGAAATTCATTCCCAATTTCAATTGGAGATATTTTGGATCTTTTATCCTATGTAAAATCTGCTCTGTCACAGCTATTAATGTCTCCCTATCCTAACCAGCCATAACTCAGAAGCAGAAAAAGCTGGTATAGTCCAGATTAACCAAACACCAGGGTTCGTGTGATAGGTTATTCCCAAATAAACATATTCTTTAAAATGGGCTAGGATAGTGGTCCAGCTTTGAAATACAGACATACCCCCTCCCAAAGGGCATTTTAATGATTAAGAGGACTCAATGGGGAGATTGCAATCAGAGTTGGTTTCAGGATTGTTCAGCCCAGTTCCAACTGTGGATTTCAAGTCTGCTTTGAGCCATTTTGATCATTGGATTGAGAAGTGACATGCAAATGATGCAGTGCTGATATTCTTGATGAATCTTCATTCCCTTCATTCCTACTGAAGGAGCAATATGTCTTCATCCATGACGCCATATTGGAAGCCTGTCTCTGTGGAGAGACCAGCATTCCCGTCAGTGAGTTCAGACCGACATATAAAGAGATGGTTAGGATAGATCCACAAAGCAATTCATCCCAGCTGCGGGAGGAATTTCAGGTGAGTGATTGAAAACTGGAGGTTTTCTTGAAACCTGGGCTCTTGACCATGCTCCTGTGTTCCCATTAGCATAATTCCAAATACCAGTTACAGGGAAATAAATGAGCGAAGAGTTATAGGGAAATAACAGCGAGTGAAGGATATGTCTGCATCATATATCCCGCCCCCCCAGAAGCATCTAGTTCAGGGGTCTCCAACCTTGCCCACTTTATGACTTGTGGACTTCAACTCTCAGAATTCCTCATGGCTGGCTGAGGAATTCTGGGAGTTGAAGTCCACAAGTCATAAAGTGGCCAAGGTTGGAGACCCCTGATCTAGCTGACCCTGATGAGAAACCAAATGCTGGGCTGAGACGGGCCTTGACTTGATACAGCAGGCTTGTTCTTACGTTCAAACCTGGAAGATGTGTCCTTGTGTTTTGAACGACGGCTTTTCCTGGAGCACATAGGAATTTGAATAATTTTCTTCTTTTAAAATAGAGTCTGTTTATTTGATTTTTGTCCTATCTCATTACTTTTTAAGTGACTCAAGGCAGCAAACAATTTATTTATTTGTATCATGATTTTATTATCTTTACAAGTCACTCAAGGTGGCAAACATATCCAACACATCTTTCTTCAACAACAACCCTGTGACGTGGGCTTGGCTGAGAGTGACTAAGTCCCCAGATGGCTTCCATGCCTAAGAAGGGGCTAGAACTCAGAGTCTCCTAGGGATTGGCCCAAAGTCATCCAACCGGCTTTCATGCCTAAGGCGGGACTAGAACTCACAGTCTCCTAGTGATTGGCCCCAAACCACCCAGCTGAGTTTTATGCCTAAAGTGGTATTAAAACTCACAGTCTCCCAGTTTCTTGGCAGCACCTTAATCTTAGTCTTAAATGGATAGCTTAATAGATAGTGCCAAATTTCATCTGCCAACAAGATTATAAAATGCTGCCTAATGTGGTTTCTTCGTGTTCAGCAGACTCTGAATTCTGTAACACCCCACCTGGATGTGGAGGAGTGCAGCATTGCTCTTCTACCACGCAATCGCGAAAAAAATCGGAGTATGGATGTGCTGCCTCCAGACCGGTGCCTCCCTTTTTTGATCTCCATGGATGGAGACAGCAACAACTACATCAACGCGGCCTTAACTGATGTGAGTTTATCTCTTGGATGATGGGGATCGGATGGGAAAGTCATTGGCCAACCCCATCTACATTTCCTACATTAACTTTAAGCTAGGTAAAGTTAGGTTCCAAAAACCGGATGCTAGGAAAACAAAATCCCCAGAAGTTAGAAAAGGTTTGGGAGACAAAGCTTTAGGAACAAATATATAAAAAGCTCAAAGCTTTAAATAAGGTTTTAGAAAATCACCATAAAACTTCCAGCAGGAGAAAAAAGTCATCTGCAATCTAGTTGCCCTTCTAAGGCAATTTAGGCTCATCTCCTCAAGCTCACATTTTCTCAGTTTGGCTACAGTCGATTAAGTGCTGCCACCTAGCTAGATAATTTGGGTTGTTTTTTTAATTGAAATGAAATTGACTATTGATCAGTACCTCTCTGAACCTCACTAGTTGATAGAATTTGATAGTCTCCTATCAAATTAATAGTTGTGGTGTCTTCTGTATGGGCGAATAATAATTTGATATTTAGCACTTAGACCCAATCATTTTCTTATAGTTGGTTTCCTGGTTAATTCTGTATGTCTCTGAGCACTTGATGCTGTACGATAGAAGCCAGCCCTTGTAACTCACTCTAATTTAATATATCGGGCAAACTGTGTCTCTTTTAGCCTCACACATCTCAACACACACACACACAGCTCCACACATCTTACAATTTCCAAGCTTGAGAAACAGTGCTGTAGGTCAGGGGTGTCCAACCTAGGCAACTTTAAGACTTGTGGACCTCAACTCCCAGAATATCCCAGCTACCCATGCTGGCTGAGGAATTCTGGCAGTTGAAGTCCACAAGTCTTAAAGTTGCCAATGCTCTAGATCAGTGGTAATCAACCTGGTCCCTACCGCCCACTAGCGGGCGTTCCAGCTTTCACGGTGGGCGGTAGGGGTTTTGTCCAAGACTAAAGCACTTTCCTTTTTTTTAATTTAATTGACTTTTTAAAAAATTTTCATAGCCTTATTTAAAAACATTTTCATTAGGTTTTCATAAAATTCCTCGTGACAATTTAAATTTCTGAAAATATACTCTTTGTATCATCCGCGCATAAGTTTAGTTCACGTTCCGTAAGTGAAACTAAATGGCGCTATAGTGCGACCGCAAACAAAAGAGCCTCGTCCCAGAATAGCTCGCGCATCTTTCCCCATACCACCCAGCTGTAACAGGCAAGCAAAGCTGGTAGCCGTCACCCCCCCCCAACCCCAATCCACAATGCGCAAGAGGCATGCGCAGATGACGATACACGGTGCATTACTGTGGAACTGGTGGGCGGTTAGAAAATTTTACTACTAACAGAGATACAAAAGTGGGCAGTAGGTATAAAAAGGTTGATTACCCCTGCGCTAGATATTGCAGCATTAGAGTTCCAGCATCTGCTGCTGTTGGAGCTGCTGGCACTTACAATGTGGCATGTCGAGGAACACTGGAAACACGTTGTCTCATACAGTCACGTGTCAGTGATGCTGCCCAGCATTTAGAAACCCATTTCGGTGCTTTCCTTTGGCTTCCTTTTGAGTTAGAAAGTTCTGATTACATCATCGCCTCCACCGAAACCCTGGTAGATTGTGTTTCATTTTGATGGCATTCTTCTGTCTAGGCAATATGATTGAGCTGCGGTTTTTTTATGCCAGTGTGTCATGCAAACAAATGGTATGCTAGCTTCCAGGTAAGAGTAGGGCCAAAGAAAGCTACATTGCCTAAAATAATCAATCACCTCTTTCAATTAACCAAGGAAATGGCAGCTTGCTAGGAAGAAGGGGAACAATCGCTTTGAAAGCCTGTCACCATGCAACGCTCCAAAGGAAAATGAATTGTCAAGGGTGAAAAGTTTCAACTGTATGTTTTCTTTTCCCCTCCCAGGTCTTTTCTTTCACCATCACAGCATGAAATGATTTGATCAGGATTTGACTTAGGCTGACTCAGTGAAGGAAAGCCGTCCTTCAGAGTCCACCTTAGAACCTTATTGCTTCTACCCTTTTAAAAAGAGTATTTTCAAAAAGCGTTTGAGCAGAGGGCAACTATTCCATTCGTGGGTACTTTAATGGAGCCTTATTATGAGTCTGGATCTAAGAATAAGTGGCTTTTACTATCTTTACAAGCTGTTTACGAAACACTATTTTTAATGCCACTAAAGTTAAACAATTATTATTAAATATGTGAAGCTTATATGTGTGTCATATAAGCTGTGTTTAATTTTGATTTGATCGAATCAGCTTTAATTATTCTCCTGGGTTAACTACTTTATTAGGGCAAGCCCAATTTTAGCACTGTACCTGCCAACCCACAGAAATATTCATTTTCCAAAATGTACAGTATTGTGAATATTTCCCAAAAGGTCTGGAAAATAGCCGCCTTCCTCCCCTCTTCATGGCTGGTTGGGGAATTCTTGGAGTCGAAATCCGCAAGTTGTTAAGGTTGGGTAACCCTGATCTAAATGATGTACATCTTCTCAATTAAAAATACACTACTCCAGGGTTTCTCAACTCTGGTGGCTCAACAGACTAAGCAGTCTGTTATTAACACAGCTGCTTGCAATTACTGCAAGTTCAAGTCCCACCAGGCCCAAGGTTGACTCAGCCTTCCATCCTTTATAAGGTAGGTAAAATGAGGACCCAGATTGTTGGGGGCAATAAAAGCTGACTTTGTATATAATATACAAATGGATGAAGACTATTGCTTAACACAATGTAAGCTGCCCTGAGTCTTTGGAGAAGGGTGGGATATAAATTCAAATTTAAAAAAAAACTCTGCCAACTTTTAAGATGTGTGGACTTCAACTGGCTGAGGAATTCTGGGAGTTGTAGTCCTCAGGTCTTCAAGTTGCCAAGGTTAGAAATCCCGGATCTAAACGTTTGCCCCCTCCTTCGTCATCTAAAACGCCTTTTGTTCAGTGCTTTTAACCACCTAAGTTGCAATTGTGATTGGTGAGCAGACTTCATATAAGAATGGTCTTGTCAGATTAGGTAAAGTCTAAAATTTTAAAAAAGAGAGAACCAAGAGCAGATAACGTGCTTCTCCCTCCCTCTGAATGTGGAGTTAAAGGATTGAGATGTATTGCCAGTACGTGTAAGAATTTACTTCTCCCAGAATTCTGAGAGTTGAAGTCCACCCATCCTAAAGTAGCAGAGGTTGAGAAACACCGCAATACCCACTGAAGAATTGCTTCCGTTTTTGTTTCCTACCTGCTTTTACCAATCTCTTTTGTTCTCCTCTAGAGCTACACCAAGAGTGCTGCTTTCATTGTAACCTTGCACCCCCTACAAAACACCACAACAGATTTCTGGAGGTTGGTATATGACTATGGCTGCACCTCCATCGTTATGCTAAACCAGCTCAACCAGTCCAATTCTGCCTGGGTAAGTGAGAGAGCTCCACTTGTCATATGACTATCTCTATTTATTTATTTATAATTTATTTATTTATAATTTAATTTCTATACCGCCCTTCTCCCGAAGGACTCAGGGCAGTTTATAGCCATATTAAAACACAGAATACAAACAACAAATTTAAAACAGAATTAAAACGAAATATTTAATAGGCCAAATCAACTAAAACGGTCATAGACCGACATAAAACCCATTTAAAATTCCGATTTAAAATTTCATTTAGGCCAGTCCCGCACGATGGAATAATAAGGTCTTAAGTTCACGTTTGAAGGTCCGGAGGTCGGGGAGTTGGCGCAACCCCGAAGGCACTCATTCCAAAGGGCCGGTGCCGCCACAGAGAAGGCTCTCCCCCTGGGGGCCGCCAACTGACATTGTTTGGTCGATGGCACCCTGAGAAGGCCCACCCTGTGGGAGCGCACAGGTCGCTGGGAGGCTATCAGTGGTAGAAAGCGGTTTTGTAAATAGCCCGGTCCTATTGCACTCGTAGTTTTGTTCCAGATCTATAAAGCGTTGCTCCAGAAACAAGGGGACCCATATTCAAGGTCCCACTCTAGGCGTAAAACCTCGTTGGTAATTTGGGATCACTCACTCTTAGTTCAGCCTATCCCCCATTTGCCTCAGCTTCTGCCCACTTAGCAGTTCGAAAGCATGTTACATGTGAGTAGATAAATAGGTATCACTTCAGTGGGAAGACATACCAGTGCTTCGTGTGGATGGTTAGAATCCTGCTGGTGCTGGACCTTCATACTTGCAATACCTGTTTTGTGAGGCGACTTTGATGGAGGGAGAGGATCTCAGATGCTGCTGCAGGACAGCTGCTCATCTTCTTCCTGGTACAGAACTAGCACGCCCCCTGTGGCAAACCTTGGTAAGCGCCTAAGCATAAACCAAACAGGGCTAGCTGTCTTAAGCCAGGAGTCTGCAAACTTGGCTCTTTTAAGACATGTGGACTTCAACTCCCAGAGTTCCTCAGCCAGCAAAGGTAATGTCCACAAGTCTTAAAAGAGCCAAGTTTGCAGACCCCTGTCTTAGGCAGCCAAACTACTTCTCTACATTAGCTTCATTGTCTCCTGTGTGTAATATAACATCACCATATGCTAAATAAATAAGTGAATAAACCTACCCCACAGAGTTATTCCTGTGGGAAAAGTACTGAGAAGAAACTTACGTACCCTACTTTGTTCCTGGAGAAAAGGCGGAAATCTAAATAATAAATATGCCGACTGAGCAGGTACTCTGAGTTCTTTGCCCTGAGCAAAGAAAGATGGGATGAAATAGTCAAACGATAAGTAGGGTTGGATTAGCAAATAAGAGCGTTCTCCAACTTAAACATGTTAAGGTAGTAAGTCCTGGACTTTCCAGCCAATCTTGTATCAGTTTATCTTTCCTTGCTGGTTTGGGGTGCAAAACCTGCCATCTGTCATCACCTTTTCTGTGACCCAAGATCCCCTCAAAGTAAGTTTAAAAATTGGTTGCCATTTTTGCTTTCTCCCCCCCCCCCCTTGTTTAGATTTTGGGTCTTTTATAGGCAGAAGTTTTGAAGCAGCAAAGGCTTAAGAAACTATTTTTTTTCTTTACTCCTTAAATAGCTAAGAATGGAGTCTGGCTTGAGCAATTTTTTGGAATATGGCCATCCACATGCTGAGCAGATGCCGCTGCTGCCCTCCAGCCAATGGAAGTGGTGCATTCAGTGGCAAAGAACAGTCACAGTCAGTCACTCTAGAGTTATTGTTTTAAAAGAAAAGAGGGAAATGGGCAAAGCACAGTCAGCCATTGGCTACCGTTGAGGTAGTTTTGTAGGTGCACAGCTGAAGGGTATTTGGCCATTGTAAGTCAGCTGAAGAGGCCTCGGTGACCTGCTTCTCTGATCATTATGGTTTGCTGAATAAATCACAGATGATTAGGTTTGCACAGCGGACTGAGCTGGAAGCTAGCAACTAAAGGACCAGAGAAGACCATTCTGAGAGCCCACTCAATCATGCTTTGCTTTTAAGTGACATTAGGTGGCATCATGCAACTCTCCAATCTGGTCTTCCAGTATGTAGGTGAATAATCTATAGATTCCCCACCCCCCAATCTAACTCCGTAGAATGTTTTTGCTCGCCTTTGCCATGCTGGAGCCCTTGAACATGCCTAGGCCTTCTGAGGAATTCTCGAAGTTGATGCTTAAAGGGCTCCAGGCAAAAGCAGACATAAACATCCTATGGATTTAATTTTGGGAATCTATGGTTTATGTATTTAGATCGTCAAACTGTGGAACATTTGGGAAGTTTGAGTCTCCCTCCCTAAACCTTCAAAGCACTCTTGTTGGGTTCATCGTGGTTTTAAGAACCCATTACAAGTCCATAATGTTAATTTGCTTGATTTTTTTTTTAAAGCACATTAATACTGTAGACTCTTAATGGACACCTTCATTAAATGGATGATTTTATGAGTCAAGATCAGACACTTCCAGGGCCAATGACCCAACTTATTGTTGTACTACTGATACTGAATCAAGGAGACAAATGAATTAAAGGACCCCCCTTTGATTCAAGATGAGCATTCTTTTGTCAGTCTTGCTGGCTGAGTTAAAAGGGGACCACTGCGTGCTTAATAAACAGAAGAGGAAAATAAACATTATTCTCAGTGCTACCATATCAGGAGGTCTAGTAATACTGCAGGGCCAAAGGGAGTTTAGTCAGGAGTGAAATTAACTCTGGAAGCAATTGACACAGAGGGAAATCCAAGCAGTGAACTCTGCTGCAACAGGGCGGTCTAAGAATTGGGGAAGCTTAACTGGAAAAGAGAAGAGAGGCAGAACTATTTTCATCTTACATAAGAAGCTCTGGTTCTGCTCTGGTCTTCGCAATCAGAGTTGTGTAGCACAGTGTACATCAAGTCAGTTGAAAACTTTTCACCTGTGTCTGTCCAGCATGCTAAGTTTGGTTATTTTTAATTTTCATGAGCATTTCTGCAGCTTATCACATTCTGCGCATTCAGTCTTCTGGATGAGTTTATGGTTCAGATCCAGAAAATGGGTTAATTAAGACAGACGAACTATGTGGATGTTGTGTAACGTGCTTCAGATCCACCCTTAGCTTAGTTTAGTTTAGTTTAGCTTAGTTTAGTTTAGTTTAGTTCAGTTCAGTTCAGTTCAGTTCAGTTCAGTTTAGTTTAGTTTAGTTTAGTTTAATGTTTAGTTTAGTTTATTGTCATTGCACATTGTACAACAAAATTAAATGCCATATTCAGTGTACATTATAATTATAAAAATAAAAACACAAATATACATCCTTTACATTCTATATAATTGAAATTGAAAACCCGATATTGCCCTAAACCATAGAATTCAATATGGTTATTGCCCTGGGATAGAAGCTGTTTTTCAGCCTACTTGTCCTTGTTTTTATTATCCTGTACCATATGCCAGATGGTAATAGTTCAAAAAAAAAAAAGGGTGCCCACGATGAAATGGATCTTTAAGAATGTTTTGAACTTTCTTAAGGCAGAGGGAGCTATAAAGCTCTTCCGAAGAGGGGAGAAGGCAACCAATGATTCTCTGGGCAATGATATTGACCCTCTGGAGTGCTGTCCTATCTGCCACTGTGCAGCTGGCAAACCATACACAAGTGCAATAAGTTAAAACACTCTCTATGGTGCAGTGGTAGAAGGTCACCAGCAGTTTTTCATTCAGTTGCTGTTTCCTGAGAAGTCTCAGGTAGTATAATCTCTGCTGGGCCCTTTTGACCAGTGCTGCAATGTGAGAGCCCCAGGTCAGGTCCTCTTTTATGATAACACCCAGAAATTTAAAACTGGCCACTTGCTCCACTTGGTCTCCAATGATAAGCAAGGGTCTGATCTATTCCTTCTATAGTCCACTATAAGCTCCTTGGTCTTATTTGTGTTAAGGACCAAATTATTGTCTCCATACCACAAAAGCAAACGTTTCTCTCTTTATCTTATTCTGCTGATCACTTTAGCAGCCTGCTTCTTTAGGGATGTGTGCCTTCTGCTGTTTCAGCCTCATTTTAAACATTTACTGCAATCAGTAAATCTGCAGACAACTTCGGGAAGGCAGTTTGGAGGACATACGCCTCATTTGAATCATGTCTTGCAGGAGGAAGTTGCAATACCCAAATGATGGCTCTGAGTTTGGACAGCATTGTGATTGCAAAAATCGATAGTTTGCATTAATAAT
The DNA here is from genome assembly GCF_028640845.1 of Ahaetulla prasina. NCBI lineage: Eukaryota > Metazoa > Chordata > Lepidosauria > Squamata > Colubridae > Ahaetulla > Ahaetulla prasina. The sequence goes on from NC_080548.1 coordinate 19,162,059, forward strand.
CAATTACAGGTAGTCCTTTCTCTTGCTAAGTGAGACATTGGTTAAGTGAATTTTGCCTCATTTTACGACCTTTTTTGCCACAGTTGTTAAGTGAATCACCGCAGTTACCAAATTACTAATGGGATTGTTAAGTGAGTCTGGTTTCTCATTGAGTTTGCTTGTCAGAAAGTCACAAAAGGGGATCACATGACCCTGGACCATTGTCACCAACATAAACATGAGTCAGCTACCAAGGGTCTGAATGTTGATCATGGGGATGCTGCAATGGTTGTAAGTGTGAAAAATCATATTTTCAGTGCTGTTGCAACTTTGAACGGTCACTGAATGAACTGTTATAAATAGAGGACTACCTGTATTTTTTAAATATACTTGCTATCCAATGTAACCTGAATAGTTAGATGGCCTGAAAAGGCAAAATGTTTGTTTGTTTGTTTGTTTGTTTTGTTAAATACATATTAAATAATATATATAAGTACAAGCATGAATTGAATACATAAAATGAATACAACTAAAAGGAATATTAGGACAGGGACGGTAGGCACGCTGGTGCTCTTATGCACGTCCCTTACAGACCTCTTAGGAATGGGGTGAGGTCAACAGTAGACAGTCTAACATGTTGTGTTAAAGTGCAGTGACAAACACCGTGGTTTTTGTGTTGATATTTCCATCCTGGTAGTTGCCGTAGGAAATGAAGTTGGTTAGGCAGGAATAGCAGTTTTCATGCCGTAGAGAGAACCATTCTGTCCATGGAGATCAGATGCCTCCCCAGAGTGGTCAGGAAAAAAGGCAAATATCCATTGGTTCAAACAGGAGGGAAAATCCTTGAATTAGAACCTGGGAACAAGGATCTTTATAATGGCTTGTTGTGGCCTGCCAGCAGCCAGCGGAGCTGGTAGCAGATTCGGACAGTGAGGAGGTTGGGGAGGAACGTGGTCCAGTCCTGGAGTCTGAGGAAGTGTCTGCATCAGAGGCAGAGAGGGGGCCAGGGCCGCATGACAGTTATCAGCTGCCTTTGGAGTCAGACATCAGTGAGGCAGACGAACAGCTGGAGCTTGTTCCCAGTGTGTGCATGCTCAGAGTTGCCAGACAAAGGGAACAGCTAAAGAACAAAGGTCAACTTGGGAGTAAGGCCACAGGTGGATGATTAATGGCTCCTCCCATAGGGAATAAAAGAAGAGCAAAAGGGGAGGGTTATTTGCAGGAGACAATTAGCTCGCTTAATTGGTTTGTGACTCTCTGAGACTCCTTGCCAAGTTTTGAAGATATCGGCCTGGCAGCTCTCCAAGCCAGATAAGGTCTGTGACTGTAAATTCACCCTTGAAAGACTTTGCTGAATGTGAATGAGAGAAATTCACAATAACTTAATAAAAAGGGGTTTTTGTCGGGATAGGGAGTCTGCTTCATGGTTTGGGAACACCAGGTCAGAACATGGCTGTGACTTCTGGCCTAGTGCATTGGACCAATTTGTTGGTTCATGCCTATTCCTGAATAAAGGGTTATATATGTTTAAAGGGATAAGATTTACAACTGAACCTGGTCTGAAAACAATCTCATTCATTATGCCCGAAGTAGACAATGCATCAGTTTGGCTCTGCCAGATGAATGACTATCAAGAGTCCTTCCTATCAGTCATCATTGCCTGCCACTTTAATGCCGAGCAATATTAAACCTTGTCCTGTTGTATCCTAGGTGGAATTGGCTGAAAACAAACCTTGATTGAAGGGGATGTTGATAACGTTGAATTGCTTCCCTGTGAGAGAAAAACAAACAAACGAACACCAGATGAGATTTATTCATTTAGAGGAAGAGGGACTAGAAGTGGGTGCATGCAGAAAGGAGTGATGGGTTTTATACTTGCACATAAAAGCAAAGTACTGTAAGCGTTGCTCGATTCCACAGTGCAGAGATTCCACAGCACAGGGATTATTCTTTGTTAGGAGAATCACAAAGAATCACAAAGTAAAATAACCAAGGTGCATAAAAGTGGAGGCAAACTTTGTAGGTATAGGGGAAGGAGAGAGAAGAAAATTTAATGGTGAAAGGGAAAAGAGAACGGCAAAGTTTAATACACTGAAGCATTCATCAACTTTTTTTTTTCAACCTTACATAAAATTCTGAATTCACCCGTCTACCTTTGCACTCCCTGGTTGCACAATATATTAGCTCCAAACCAAATGCACCACTTTATGGCTTATTAGGTAAGTAAATCTATCTCTACAGTGCCAGATATTCATGCTACTGTTGGTTCCTCTCTTTTTAGCCTTGTTTACAATATTGGCCAGAACCAGGCCTTCAGCAATATGGACCGATGCAGGTGGAATATATATCTCGGTCAAGTGATGAAGATGTTGTGGCCCGTCTTTTCCGGGTGCAGAACATAACACGGGTAGGTTTGTTTTAAACGTCTGCACTATTTTTTAAAAAAATAAATCAATGCCTCCTCCCTCCCTCCCTCCCTCCTTCCTTCCTTCCTTCCTTCCTTCCTTCCTTCCTTTCTTTTTTTCTGAAAAAGTTGATCTGAAAGAAATGGAAAAGGGAAAGGGATTTGCATTGTGATCATTTGGGGCAAACCTTTTCTTTTTCCACCAGCAATAACTAAAATTGTAGTAGTTTCTTAGTTTCTTGACTGGTAGTTTTAAGGCTTCTTCACTTGTAATTCTGTAATAGGACAGAAAGGAAATGCCCCAAATTTGACTGTAGAAGAAAATTGGATGATCAGTGCAATCTGGTAATATTGGAAGAAGTAGGCAATTTTCTTCATACAAGAATTGGAGGTACGGTTCAGGGGTGCTATACAGCAGGGTCTGACCAGTTCTGGAGAACCAGAAGTGGAAATTTTGAGTAGTTCAGAGAACTGGTAAATGCCACCTCTGACTGGCTCCACCCCCATCTATTCTCTGCCTCCCGAGTCCCAGCTGATCGGGAGGAAATGGGGATTTTGCAGTATCCTTCCCATGCCACGCCCACCAAACCACGCCCACCAAGCCATGCCCAAAGAACCGGTAGTAAAAAATTTTGAATCACACCACTGGTATGGTTGAGAAGTGAGGTCTCCAAGTTTTGACATGAAACCCAACTGCTGTTCAGGGTAGAAAAATCAAAAAGGGATTTCAAATTGGACTTGGAAATTATTGCATGCTACTGTTACTGAAGGGTTAACACACACCTCCATCAATCTCACCAAAACCAATTTGCAATCATTTTCAGGAGCTCACTGACAGATTGGGAAAGTGGAGGAGACTCGGCCTCTCCAAGGAAAACATTATGTATTTATCACATTTATATTGATTTTATTATTTTAGTTATTTATATCACACTTCTATTATTTTTACAAATAACTCAAGGTGGTGAACATATCTAACATGCCTTCCTCCTCCTATTTTCCCCACAACAACAACAACCTTGTGAGGTGGGTTGGGACTGAGGGAGAGTGATTGACCCAAGGTCACCCTGCTGGCTTTCATGGCTAAAAGATGGGACTAGAACTCACCATCTCCCACTTTCTAGCCTGGTGCCTTAACCACACTAGACCAAACTGGTCCTTTCTTTCTATATATTATACGCCACCCATCTCAGTGATAAGGTGACTCTATCTGACATAGAAGTTATCTTCATTTAACAACCTCATAATCCTTTGTGGGGTGAAGTCTGGGCAACTGAATGAAGCAAGCAGAGTGTTTTAATGGCCGAATGCCCTTCCTGTTGCCAATGCGGAGTTTTGTTCAGCAGATATATTCTCAGGGTGCCCAGAGAGAGAAATATCTGTCTCTACCTAGGATCGAACTCACAGCCTCCTGATTGTGAGGCAAAAGCTGCACCTCTAAACCATTGCACCATTCCACTCTATCTGACATAGAAGTGCCTGGGAAGAAAAGGACTTGATTGTCACTCAATGCAGACCAGCTAAACATTTCACTGTCTTTTGGGAGTGGTCACTGTTTGCAGGCTTGTGTGGCTGAGTGAAGGAGTTGGCATAGTATTTTCTCTCCGTTAATAGATCTCTACAAAGAGCTCCTAAAGGACCTTTCCAACCTGAATGAGTGGACCAATACAGGTGCTGGGAGCATCTGTGAAACAGGGCAGACATCTTCCTCCCTAGGTGGACAAACCTTTTGATTGCAGCCAGTTGACTGCTGTGTGATTCACAATGCTGGCTTAGATAAGCCTTGGTGTGATCCAGCACAATCCTTCTTAGGTCTTTATGGGGCTAACCTTCCCTCAGGGCCTTCCCAAATTATCCCACATCAATTAGTTCAGTCCATTCCATCTTGTGTTGATGTTTTCAAAAGTGTCTGTCAAGGTTCCAAGTTACACCCCCAATGAAGGAAGACTCCGAGGCTTGAAGTTCCTCAAAGTTCCACTGTATTAGAGGTGTCATCTTGGCACATCTGGGAAAACCCGAATCTGAAAGCTTCCAGGTTTTCCCCATCCAAAGAAAAGTTCAAGTCCCTGCCCAACACCCACAAATCCATCACATGATCCAATCAAATCACCATCCCAACTGGAGATGCCTCCTGGTTCCAGCCTCCCAGGTGTAGGGCAAAACGGGCTTGACTTTCTGAGAAAGGAATGTTATTATGACTACATAATGTAATAATTATTTCCCACATAATTTCCCACAGCAGTAAATGTGGCAGGCCTGAAGGCCCAAATGTAAAAGATGGCTTCCAGGTCTGACAGTGTCTGTCTTTCATGCATTTTGTTTTATTTTTGTTTTAAAAGACAGAGAATTGTGTCTTGTGTTAGAGTAGGAAAACTGACCCCGGGCAGTTTGCTTTCGAATGAGATTAGATGAAAGATTTGACCACCAGCCGTGGTGGCACAGTGGTTAGAATGCAGCCCTGCATGGTAACTCTGCCCACAGCCAGGAGTTTGATCCTGACTGGCTCAAGGTTGACTCAGCCTTCCCTCCTTCTAAGGCCGATAAAAGGAGGACCCAGGTTGTTGAGGACAGTATGCTGACATTGTAAGCCACTTTAGAGACTGCTGTAAAGCAAGGGTCTCCAACCTTGGCAACTTGAAGACTTGTGGACTTCAACTCCCAGAATTCCTCAGCCATCAAAGCTGGCTGAGGAATTCTGGGAGTTGGAATCCACAAGTCTTCAAGTTGCCAAGGTTGGAGACCCCTGCTGTAAAGCAGTATATATGTCTAAGTGCTATTTCTGGAAGCTCCTCTTTAAATTGAATGTAACATCGAGCTCAACCGAATGCTCTCCAAATTAGAATTTCCACAACTTCCAGCCCCTATATTGAGGGCGGACATGGGTTGGGGATTATAGGAAGTGTGGTCCCGATTAGCCCCTAATTCAGAGAGACTTCATTTGAACAATTGTTGAAAGGAAAACTCAGATGGAAATCTCACTTGCAGGTTGCTGAGAAACTGGTAGCTGATTCTCTCTTTTTTCAATAGGGTGTCTCTCCTGTCCCAGGTCATTACAGTGGCATTAATAATGCCACCCATGGAGAGTCAGTCTGAAAACCCGTTTTGAGCCTCGTCGGATTTTCATCCTTTCCACTGATTTTGTACTGAGCTTTCTATCCAGTGCTGTTAAATTCCAGGCTGGCTTAGCTATGGGAGGGTAATCCCCCCTCATTCTATTCCATACTAACTACATTATATTGCAAATCTGCCTATATTATGAAAGTATTACAGGCCTCATTTCCTTATCCCTGCTTCCCTTCTCTTTCCCTTTCAATCTCTCTCTATTATTATTATTATTATTATTATTATTATTATTATTATTATTATTATTATTATTATTATTATTATTATTATCATCTCTTTTATTCATTAAGCATGAAACTCAGTCAACTGAACATTTAAAAAATGTGTCACAAATACCATTGACTGGTGCTAATGGTTGATATGGTTTGCAGCCAGCGTCTTAGGTAACAACCAAGTACCTTCTTAAGATATACGATGTTCCGAATAGCGCTGTTTTTTGCAGTTCCACTGATGTTATTGCAGGAAGCTGCAATTTCTTGATGTGTTTTGTAAAATTCTTAGACATGGTGCCAAGTGCCCCGATGACAATGGGTATCACTGGTACATGTTTCATCCTTAACCGTGTAGTTTCAATGGCCAGGTCGCGATATTTCGTAATTTTTTCCAGTTCTTTTTCTTCGACTCTGGCATCTCCTGGTACAGCGATATCAATAAATTGTACGATTCAACCTTTGACAACCATCATATCTGGTGTGTTGTGTTCCAAATAATAATAATGATTATGGTTATGGTTGTTATTATTATTATTACTATTACTATTACTATTATTATTATTATTATTATTATTATTATTATACCTTATTCATTAAACATGAAACTCAGTCAACTGAACATTCAAAAATGTATCACAAATACCATTGACTGGTGCGAAGGACTTTTCTGAAGGACTTTGTTTTGGACTTAATTTGGACTAACCTGAGAACGAAGTAATTCTCAGCTGTTCTAATAAAATATGTTTGTTTAGGACTGATTGTGTCTGGTAATAACTACTTGGGCCTAGGTCACAACAATGTACGTATTAGATCTAGAGGCTTTTTTTCCCCTCCCTAGTTAAAGAATTGAAAAATTTTGAGCAGTATTGTCTGAGTAGAATTGCCTGTGATTCATGTTGTACTAAGTAGGTAATTCCCTATTTTCATGAATCACAGACTCCCTGCTATGAAATAATGTAAGCCAGTTGTAAGCAACTACTGGATTGAGGCCCAACAATGAGTCATATTGTAAATGAAGATGGGTACAACTAGGAGAACCTCAACTTAATGAAGGAGTAGAATTTTAGGGCAGAAGTTCAGTCGAGTAGGCTTACGTCATTTTGAAGTGAAGTAGTAGTATTACTGTCTGAAAACACCTTCTCCCTTCTATTGTGTGTCTTAGATATGCAACTGATTGAAATTCAGCTCTTTTGCCTATTTCTATGCCTTAGAACAATGTTTCCTGATTATGAATCCTTTCCATAATTCTGTATCTTAGTTTCATCATTTCTCAGAATTCTGGTAGCTGAAATTCCATACTGAGCAAGAATATGGGCAATCAATCTCCAGAGTGTTTTTGAATGACATTCTTAAGAGCTTTTTCTAAAAGCAAACCATAGAGACCAAAAAATAAATTTGATCTAATTTCTTAACACTGAACCTAATTGTGGCTAATAACACTATCTCATTATTAATATTCCCTCTTAATAAAATTTGCCATTTGAGGAGGTTTCTGGGACTAAATTCAAAGATTTAGGGAGCTGTGAATGGTTTAGTGCGGGGTTTCCCAAAACTTTGGTACTTTAACACACATGGACTTCAACTCCCAGAATTCCTCAGCCAATATAGCTAGCTGGGGAATTCTATGAGTTGGTCCACCAGTGGTGGGTTTCACATTATGTTACTACGGGTTCGCCCCGTGCATACATGCTCGCTTTGTGCGCATGCACACCGGGTTCACACGCACTCCTGCCTTCTGTGTTTGCACCTGGCCTTCCGCACATGTGCTTTTCTCATGTGTGCGCCTTCCACATATGCACCCGCCCTCAAAAACATGCCTAAATAGGATGACATAGAGCCGGGTGCAGGTGGGTGAGCTGTCTGCAATTTCCGCTACCGGTTCGGGTGAACCAGCTGAATACCACCTCTGAAGTCTACCCATCTTAAAGTTGCCAAGATTGAGCATCCCAGGCTTAGCGTATTTTTTTCCTAGAAGAAAAAAGCAAGGAGATGGACAGCTGATACACCTATCGGATTCCAAGTTACGTTTCATCCTGGAGAACAGCTGATTGAAGACTTCTGGCTTTAGCAAACTCTTGACAAGAGGAGAACTAATAACAGGATTTTTCTAGTTACAGGAAGGACACTTGATGGTCCGGCACTTTCAGTACCTGCGGTGGTCAGCCTACAGAGATATTCCAGATTCGAAAAAGTCTTTCCTGAATTTATTAGCCCAAGTAGAGAAGTGGCAAGGAGAGAGCGGCAATGGCAGGACCATTGTCCATTGTTTGTAAGTATTCTTTGGGTTAAGTGGGAAGAGACCAATGGAGAATCAATGTTTCTCAAGTGAGGGAGGTGGTTTTTTTCTCTCCAAGTCAATCCTGCACTGTTGTCTGCCTTTGTTGTGTCTGCGCCCCCCGAGCCGGGGCCTCTGCCAGAAAGTGACTCGGAAAGTGAGGGGGAAGGTCCATCAGGACTTACCTCTGGAGCACCAGCTTCCCTGGCTCAGCTCCAGGAGCCAGAGGCAAGCCAGGTGGAGGAGATAACAAGGTCTCCGTCCCCTGATTCTTTCCCCCCCCCCCAGGCCATGCCTCCAGACCCGGCTGATGGCAATCAGGCCTGGCTGGACCCTAGGTTTCGTAGGCAGGAGAGGCGGGAACAACAGAAGCAAGGGTGGGGCAGGCCTAGGAAGTGCTGAGTCATGGAGCCACACTCCACAGGATATAAAGGCAGCAAGGGCTGCTATACCACTTCGTGGCAAGCAAATCAACTGCTTAATTAGAGCTGAAGTACTGTTTGTTCCTGGTTGACTCATCGGCATCAAGCGAGATAACAGAGACACTTGGCAGACGCTCGCTAGCTTGCTGCCAGAAGCTGATAGTTGCCGGCTAATTAAGTCATCGCTCGGAGTGAGGCGAGGGGGACAGAACAGCCTTGTTCACAACGTAACTCACATAGGATCATGGTGTCAGCTTTGGAAGCCATATTAGGCTGGAAGCTTCCGTGCTGCCACTTTCTCATGTGTGAATTGTATTAAAGGGGTCGCCACATCGTGGGGAATTGTATTAAAGGGGTCGCAGCACTATAAAGGTTGAGAACCACTGATCTAAGTAAACAGCTTCAGCCAGGGATCAAAAGCAGCCAAAACTTGATTTCAAAAGGTAACTGAGGGGGGAAAAAACCCTCAATCACTGTGTCGCTCTTCAGCTGCTGATTTTTGGTTCAACAACATCCACACTCCAAGAGAACAAGCTGGATTCCAAGTTGACAAGGGCATCCAGCAGCGAAACAGCCAAATTAAGGTTGTGTATTAGTCTAAAGATAATTTGGCAGCATGTCTTGCAAATTCCAGAGGGTAAAGAATTGAGGAAAGAAAGGAGGAGAGAATAGGAAACTTTGGCTCGCAAACAGCCATCTTGTATACATCTGGCTAATTTGATTATATCAAGTGTGAAGGATTTATTAGCTCTGAAGGGAATCTATGCCCAGAAGAATTTACAGCGTAAGCTGGCAACATGCCCGTACGCTGCTGGGAGAGAAACTAATTTTGCTTGGGTCACACCAGTTTACATAAAGCCAAACAGGCGCTTGAGTTTGGAACACTTGAAGCGGCTTAATCTTATACTGGGAGTTTGAGACAGTGACAATATCACGCGCAGGTGTTTGGTTTGATTGATTTGGGAGTTGTCACTTCTAAATGCCCATCTCCCCCCCCCCCAAGCTTCAAAATAACATTCTGGAATAGAATAGCTGTGTGATCAGATCCAGAAAAAGGCAACCGAGTTTCCTTCTGAGATTAGCTTCAATATTGGATCAAATGCAATAGCAGTAGAGAGAGGCTGGCCAAATTGTTCTCTGATCTGTTTTCTGGCTTAGAAAACAACCTTTAAAGAGTTTAGCTATTCTTGTTACAAGAAGGGGAGTGGGGGAAGAAACTATCTGCCACTTTCACTTACAACAGCCTTCTCCAAACCCAGAGATTCCAGATCTGTGGAAATTAACTCCCAGAATTCTTTATTTATTTATTTATTTTTATTTATTTGTCAAACACAATAATATATATAAGTATAAGCGTGAAATAACCATACGAATTGGATACAACCAAAGGGAACATTAGGACAGGAACGGTAGGCATGCTGGTGCTCTTATGCAGACCTCTTAGGAATGGGGTGAGGTCAACAGTAGATAGTCTTTGGTTAAAACTTTGGGGATTTTGGGAAGAGACCACTGAGTCAGGTAGTGCATTCCAGGCATTAACAACTCTGTTCCTGAAGTCGTATTTTCTACAATCAAGATTGGAGCGGTTCACTTTAAGTTTGAATCTATTGTGTGCTCGTGTATTGTTGTGGTTGAAGCTGAAGTAGTTTTCGACAGGAAGGACATTGTAGCAGATGATTTTATGAGTTATACTCAGGTCATGCCGAAGGCGGCGGAGTTCTCAATTTTCTAAACCCAGGATTTCAAGTGTCTTGCTGGCTGGAGGATTCTGGGATTTGATAACCAAAGAATCTGAAGCATGCCCAGGTTGGAAATGATTGTATCAAATACAGGTAGTCCTCATCTTACGACCACAATTGCGGCCAAAATTTATGTTGCTAAGTGAGAAATTTGTTAAGCGGGTTTTGTCCCATTTTACAGCTTTTCTTGCCACATTAAGTTAAGCGAATCACTGCAGTTGTTAAATTAGTAACACAACTGTTAAGTGAATCTAATGTACCCATTGACTTTGTTCCTGTAATACAGAAGTCCTCAACTTAGAACCACAACTGAGCCCAAAATTTATGTTGCTAAGCAAGATAGTTCTAAAGTGAATTTTGGCTCATTTTCTTAGGGACGCGGTGGCTCAGGGGCTAGGATGTTGAGCTTGTCGTTCAAAAAGGTCGGCAGCTTGGCGGTTCGAATCCCTAGTGCTGCCGTGTAACGGGGTGAGCTCCTGTTACTTGTCCCAGCTTCTGCCAACCTAGCAGTTTCGAAAGCACATAAAAATGCAGGTAGAAAAAATAGGGACCACCTTTGGTGGGAAGGTAACAGCGTTCCGTGCGCCTTTGGTGTTGAGTCATGCCGGCCACATGACCCCGGAGACGTCTTCGGACAGCGCTGGCTCTTCGGCTTTGAAACGGAGATGAGCACCGCCCCCTCGAGTCAGGAACGACTAGCACGTATGTGCGAGGGGAACCTTTACCTTTACCACTTTTCTTGCCACTGTCGCTAAGTAAATCACCGCAGTTATTAAATTAGTAGCACGGTTGTTGAGTGAATCTGGCTTCCCCATTGATTTTGCTTGTCAGAAAGTCACAGAAAGTGATCACACGACCCTGAGCACCGCAACCAGGTCATAAATAGGAGTCAGTTGCCCAGCATCTGAATGTCAATCACGTGATCGTGGGGATGCTGCAACGGTCATAAGTGCGAAAAATGGTCGCAAGTCACTTTTTCCCGTGCCGTCGTAATGCTGAGTGGTCACTAAGTGAACTGTCATCAGTCGAAGACTACCTGTAACCATAACTTTGCCTCCAACCCAAACCTGAGCTCTCAACTTGTGTATGGACAATATCCCCAAACAATCTTTGGCTATTTGAAGATAGTCTCCATCCTATCCACTTAAAAACAGGTGAAAATTTTAGCCCGGTAGAAATAATAAGACAGTGTTGACAATACTTTTCCTGAAAGGTTAATATGCTGCGTGACCACAACGGTGTAATAGTGCTTGCAGCTATTATCTTCATTAACAAGTTGCTCACCATCTCGTAGTATAACTGTTTCCTTCCCCTCTATTTTTTTTTCTTTATTATTATCTTTAAACTCCTACGTGTTTAAGCACTCAATTGAAGCTTGCTCAGCAATTTAATCTCATACTAAGGGTTATTTCTCAGCTATTGCCACCAGCCATCATATTCTATCAGAAACAGGCAGTCTAGGCAGACTTTCAGTTCTCAAAATGGCTATGTTCAAAGCTGAACTCAGTTATGCATCACCCGGAAAGGAACACACCATTTTCTGAAAAAAAAAGTATGCAATGTGACGGTCTATTCTGCCTCTTGTGGGAACCATGAGAATGAATGTGAAACTAATTTCCAGTTCATTACCAGTTCATTTCCATACCAGTTCATTATTATTCCTCTTGACTCGAGCAAAACAAAATGGACAAGAGATTGCTTGTGCAGTGTTTGCTTATTTACTAGATTTATAGCCTAGCTAGTCTGTTTTACCTGTAAATAACTTGCATGGAGATTAAGAGAAAAATGCCAAATACAAAAAAAAAAGAAAAGAAAAGAAATGATTACTTTAAAAAAAAAATTCAAAGCATAACTCCAGCCACACCGAGTAGAAAGTCATCAGTTAAACCAATTAATATCTAAGATGAAGAGATATATCTTGCTGCTTTTTCTAAAAGACAGCAAAGATTTATTGTAATTCCTGTGTTTTCCACACTTTGAAGAGAATAATGAAAGAGCAGGTCCTTTACAGTTTCTCTGAACAAAAGTCTCTGTAAGCTGGCCAGCATTTGACTAAGCACCATTTTACAAATGGGGTAAATGTTTGAGAGCCCTTTGTTTAAAGCTTCCAAATGACATGGCTTTCAAGGATCAGATAAATCATACTAAATGTGATGCAAGAATGCCATGAATTCTGCATCTTATCTCCAGTTAGAATGTTTTAGCGAGGGATAACTACAGGTGTCCTGTTGTTGTTAGTTGCGAAGTCGTGTCCAATCCATCATGACGCCATGGACAATGTTCCTCCAGGCCTTCCTGTCCTCTACCATCTTCTGGAGTCCATTTAAGCTCACGCCGACTGCTTCAGTGACTCCATCCAGCCTCCTCCTTCTCTCCGGTCCCCTTCTTCCTTTGCCCTCAATCTTTCCCAGCATTAGGCTCTTCTCCAGTGAGTCCTTCCTTCTCATTAGGTGGCCAAAGTATTTGAGTTTCCTCTTCAGGATCTGGCCTTCTAAAGAGCAGTCAGGGTTGATCTCCTCTAGGACTGACCGGTTGGATCGCTTTGCAGTCCAAGGGAGTCGCAGGAGTCTCCTCCAGCACCATAGTTCAAAGGCCTCAATTCGTTGGCGCTCGGCCTTTCTTAGGGTCCAGCCATACATTGCAACTGGAAACACCATAGCCTTGACTATACGCACTTCTTCTTTTGTCCTGTGAGTAGCATCAACCCATCTTTTAATTTGTCTCTCTGAAGTGATCTGTACAATGGTATTGAAAAGCTGGACATGTTCCTTTGCTTGAGTTTTATTTATTTTTTTTGTTCTCTCTCTAATGCTAGGCTAAATAGTGACTAGTGCTTTACAGTTCTTCGTGGGCTCCTTTTAGCTGCATTCTTCATGTGTCTAATTTCTTCTGTAGGAATGGAGGTGGACGGAGTGGTACCTTCTGCGCCTGCACCATGATCCTGGAGATGATCAGGTGTCACAAGCTGGTGGATGTCTTCTTTGCCGCAAAGACCCTTCGCAACTATAAGCCAAATATGGTCGAGACCTTTGTAAGTAGCGAGTAGCATTTATCTGACCTATTTCTTCTAAGGAGTGCTATGGTATTTCTTCAAGAAATTATGGAACTTGTTCCCATAAAAGGTGGCAATGACTTACAAAAACAGAAGGTGGATTGGGGGCATTTTTCAACTATCAAAAGAATGTCCATACTCGGAAACTTACACCAATTACTGTGAACCTTTGATATGGAAATTCTGCGGAATCATCACAGCTGGTAGAATTCAGCATGCTACTAAATGAGAATAAAACAGTAGAAATTTTCATTCATGCCATGCTTAGAAATGTCTGGAAAGAAATTGGTTGCCCTTATGAAGAACAAAGAGCTACTATAGATTGAGGTTTAGTGTGATCCTTAGTGCCAAACAGTATAAGCTTCTTGGTTTAATGGTTTGATAGGCAACTGGTTTTCCCACTTGTGCTTTGTGAGTTCTGCAACAAAAATGAAGTAGATTCTTAGTATGCCTCATTCACATATATATAAGTACACAAATGAATGCTATTAGTAGTGTAACACTTGCTGTTTTTCAGTTGCTAAGTCATGTCCTATTCTTCACAACCCCATGGACCATAGCATGGCAGGCACCCGGTCTTCCACTGTCTTTGGAGTTTGCCTAAATTCATGTTCATTGTGTTGGTGGATCTATGTAACCATCTCATCTTTTGCTGCATCCATCTTCTTTTGCCTTTAACCTTTCCCAACATCAGGGTCTTTCCCAAGGAGTCTCTCTTCTCATTTGGTGGCCAAAGTATTTGAGCTTCAGCTTCAGTATCTGTCCTTCCAAAAAACAGTCAGGGTTGATTGGCTGGCCACATTGTAATATTATTAAACCAAATCAGAATGGAAGAGGGAAGTGATACATTCCTGTTTAATCGGATCAGGAAGCATAATTGCATATACAATAAATATCTCAGTGGAAATCTTTCCTCTGTGTACCCATGTCTTCCCTCTCAAAGTGTCCTCTACAAACATAACATAGATACTTTGTATGTTATAATAAATAGAAATAGAATAGAATAACAGAATTGGAAGGGACCTTGGAGGTCTTCTAGTCCAACCCCCATGTTGTGTCTCGTCCAACCTCACCTCAGCCAGGGTCTTTTTATCTGCTTTCAAACACGGAGGAATGTTCTAGTATGCCTCCCGGCCCCAGCCCTGGCTCCATGCCCAGACAGGCTGAAGAGGAAGAAATACCTCCAGCCCCCAGCTCTGGTTCCATGCCCAGGCAAACGGAGCAACTAGACCCCTCCCCCTCCTCCACAGCATGTGAGCCTGAGGGAGGTCAATTGCCAACAGCTGCAGACTGGAGTGACCCTCGCGTCAGAAGACTTGATAGGTGGAGGCAACAGAAGGAAGGGAGGGGCAGGCCTGGATAAGTGCTGAGTCATGGAGCCACACCCCATGGCCTCTATAAAGGATCTGCTTTCTGGCATTCTCTGAGTCAGGCAAAGTCTAAACATATCTTGCTGAAGTCACTTTCTGGTCTCCTGCCTGCTCTGAGGACTTTGCTAGGACTTTGGCAGAGCTGCAGAGGCACACCTGATTTGGATTTCCCTGACCCGGCCGTCAGTGGAGGAGTGGGACACGACACCCCCTGCTTAGGCAGGAAACCCTACACCACTTCAGACAAGTGGTTATCCAACATCTTCTTAAAAACTTCCAGTGTTGGAGCATTCACAACTTTTGTAGGCAAGTTGTTCCACTGATTAACTGTTCTCACTGTCAGGAAATTTCTCCTTAGTTCTAAGTTGCTTCTCTCCTTGATTAGTTTCCACCCATTGCTTCTTGTGCTTTGGAGAATAGCTTGATTCCCTCTTCTTTGTGGCAGCCCTTGAGATATTGGAACACTGCTATCATGTCACTCCTAGTTCTTCTTTTCATTAAACTAGACATACCCAGCTCCCTCAGCTAGCATGGCCAATGGGGGAAGGATGCTGGGAGTTATAGGTTCAGCATTATTGGGTGGATTTTCTGTTTTGTTGAAGAAGAAAGAAAGGCATGTCTTAAAAATTGCTTCAGGGAGGAAATACGAGATTTGGATTTTGAATTATGGATTATGAAACTTCGCTCTTGCGAAATGAAATGCCTGTAAGGTTGCTCTGATAGCATTACAGAGAGAAAAAAATCATTTGAGCAAGATAAAGGATGGAATTAAGCCAAGGCAATTAAAAAAAAAGTTAACTGCCATGGTGTTGGGTAACCTATTGGGCTAAATTGCAAGGTATTAGGATATGCAAACTAGTGTTTTCAACCGGAACTCAATCTTCCCCCAACCTCTATTGAACCTGCAAAATCTGATTCCTGAGACTCAGCTTAATGATCTCACCACAGGAGTAAATGAGAGTGTTGCTATTAGTAGAGCTTCACTGAGCTGCGCCTGTTAAAGGATCTGGCCCCCGTATGCATCCTTCTCTGATGCTGGAATTTTATTTCTCTACATTACTCTAAAGAAGAGGATATTTTTTTCCCAATCCAAAAGCATTATGTCGTTAATCTCTTTGATCTCTTCCTTTCTGATGTCCACCCACAGACAAAGCTCTGGTGTTTTTGCTTCACAGGTTATCAACAAACTAATTGAATTTGCAAAAGTCTGCTGCTCCCACCACATATATACGCATACATGGAGTGTCTGTATTCATTTAATTATACATATGATTTCTGTAGCCACCTTTCTCATTCGATTGATTCTGGGTGGCTTGAAAAATGGAAACAGATGAAACAACCCAATAAAACTGCCCGACACCCAAGATTAAACTGTTGACCCCACTCATCATCAGTAGTAGCAAAACTCATCTATTCCCTGATTTAGATGTCTAGAAAATAGCCAGATCTTCAGGGCTATACAACTCTTTGTGAGGGATTCTACCTGTTCTACCTCTTCTACCTCAGTTTTGCCCGAGGTCTACTCAACTCCAACATTGTATAATAGAAGGGACCTTTGATGACCTAACGGTTATGACACCAGCTCACCAACCTGAAAGACCCAAGTATGGCATGATGGGGTGATCTCCCGTTCTTGCCCCAGCTCCTGCCAACCTAGCAATTCGAAAACATGCAAGTGCAAGTAGATAAATAGGTATCACTTTGGTGGGAAGGTAATGGCATTCTGTGCAGCTCGGTGTATAGTCATGCCGGCCACATGACCACGGAAGCATCTTTGGACAATGCTGGCTCCCTCGGCTAGGAAACGGAGATGAGCTGTTGGGTTGGATATGACTGGACAGGGGAAATCTTTACTCCACCCCCAACTTCTATATTAAATCTGACAGGGTAGGCAGAAGCCATACAATAAACCTGTAGATCATTATTCAGTAAGCAATCACATCTGGAAATATTTTTTCAACCAGTTGACATTAAAGGCACCGGGTTACAAACTGGAAGACAAAGACTTCTAATCCTGTGTTTTAGGCACAAAGGAAGCTGTGTGACCTTCGGCCAGTCACTCTCTCTCCACCCTAGGAAGCAGGCAATGGCAAACCATTTCCAGAGTCAAGGTTCAAGGGTCAGAATTGTCTCAAAGGCCATGTCCACACACACAAATTGGTAGAGTATGTATCGGATTATAGTTAGTGTTTAGAGTATGTATAGGACTGTAGCTAGTGCTGTTATACTTTTCTAGCTTCTTTGAGTAGAACAGATAATGGGAATTACTGTAGGTTATTATTTATGGCTACATTTATACTTTGTTTTTTTCTCCAAGTAGGTCAGAATAGCATAAGTATTTTCCCCCCCTCCCTGATTTCAACCTCACAACTATTCTGTTGAATAAAATAGGACATAAAAGGCCTGAGGTTAGATTAGAGGTAGAAGATCTGCCAGCCTCACTTTCTACAAGTTTCTAATTTTTTTTATTTTCATAAAGATAAACCTGCTACATTAAACTGGCTTCTACATCCGTTTGCATACATTAGTGTAGGCTTCCTTCTATTGCCCAATTTTGCATATTTTCTTACTTTCTCTTGCTTGATGTGAGAAATGAGTGCATTTTACATGAGCTGTATTACAAAAGTCAGAGAAGTGTGAAAATGAAAAGATAATTGTGTCCCGACCCATATGATAGTTTTGTGAATTGTGAGTTATCTTGTAACATGTTATGGAACATTGAATGTCTTCCTTCCATACTTCTGGGTTAGAAGTATCTCAACACAACTATCCCCGTGTTTATTCAATGATTACACCATTCTTGCTCTTAAATTCAGAGGGTCCAAGACCATGATTTTATAATGTTTTTCTAACTGAAATAATGCAGTACTTCTTGAGCTATTTATTTTTCTTCCCTTACCACCCCCTCTGAGATGTGATTACATTTTGAATAAAGGATTCAAGACATCTTTAGATCACTTAGCGCAATAGACCTTTTTTTTTAGAATTTACAGGGAATAACTTAATCAGATGTACTGTAGATCTTTGTCACAATTACCTTATCACTGGAACCCTTTTGCTATAACTTAATTCTTCCTAGGCAGGAACTCATTATTTTCAGAACTTAGTTGCCACAGCTGAAAACAGCTGCCCTCTTTAAAAAAAAGACGTTTATGAAATGGTTAAATGGTTAAAAAGGTAAAGGTTCCCCTCGCACATATTTGCTAGTCGTTCCCGACTCTAGGGGGCGGTGCTCATCTCCGTTTTAAAGCCAAAGATCCAGCACTGTCCGAAGACGTCTCCGTGGTCATGTGGCTGGCATGACGAAATGCCAAAGGTGCATGGAATGCTGTTACCTTCCCACCAAAGGTGGTCCCTATTTTTCTACTTGCATTTTTTATGTGCTTTCAAACTGCTAGGTTGGCAGAAGCTGGGACAAGTAACGGGAGCTCACCCTGTTACGCGGCACTAGGGATTCAAACTGCTGAACTGCCGACCTTTCGACTGAGAAGCTCAGCATCTTCTCCTATATAATTTAGGCTTTTTGACAAGTAGGTAGTAAGTCACCTCCCTTTCGGACTGCAAAAACCAAAAGCCACTTCCTGCATCAACCAAAGGCACCCCTGCATCTTAGGGGTGACCAATTTTTCAGGCCTCTGGTGTCATTATGCAATATTATTTTACTAAATTGTAGATGTTGAAAAATATTGGCGAGTTCATCCCGAGTTCACATGTAACAGTGTTGAAATCTCACATGAAGTTTCAGCTCCTCCATCCCCTTTTAAATCATATTTAATTTGAATTAAATTTTAATCAATTGAGGGAAGGGAGGTGCCCTTCTATCTGCAGGTACAATATTGAATTATTGTTTTCCATAATGGCCAACTAGGGTTTTCAAGTTAAGACCACAGCCAAGGCTAAATAATCTTCTCCCAGGACACTGTCCAGCAGCTCTTTTTTATTATGTTATTATTTTGTTAAAAGCATTTATAAACAACTTACTACATAAGAGAACTTGGGATGGGTTGCAGTCCATTCCACCCAATTTAGTAAGCAGTTAGCTGAACTACGGAATAACAATGCTAACCAAGGAGCAGCTAGTAGAGAATAAAACATAATCAGATTGTATAGGACATCATTGACTTACAACCACAATGGGGACCCAGATTTCCATTGTTAAGCAAGCTGGTTGTTAAGTGAGTCATTCCCAATTTTGCAGTTTTGTTGTTGTTGTTGTTGTTGTTAAATGAATTATTGCAATTAAGTCAATTATGCAGTCATTAAGCAAATCCAAATTCCCCCATTGTTTTTGCTTGCTGGAAGCCAGCTGGGAAGGTTGCAAATGGTGATCACATGACCCTGGGATGCTGCAGTCATTCTAAATACATGCCAGTTGTCAAGTGCCAACTGAACAACAGAGGGTCACTAAATGAATGGTTGTAAGTCAAAGACTACCTGTAGATAATAGGACAACAGCAGGAGAGCAGAAATCAGGTGCCCAAAGTCAAATAATGCCAACTTGATGTGGCTTCCACTGAAAGGGTATTCCAAACCTGTGGCTTGAACTGGAAGGGTATTCCAAGCCGGAATCCCATATCAGAGCCATTTCTCCCCCATGATACCAAATAACCTGGCTCTCCCCAATATTGGTTAATGAGGAGGATCCTCTGCACATGTTAACATTGTCCCATTACAAGACTAGAACTCCAACCGCAGTACCAGCAAGAAGCCAACATTATTCTGTTGGCCACAAAGATGAATATTACACTGTTACACCAAAGAGAACTGGAGATAAGCCAGTTCAAGTTTCTTTTTAAATATCCCTTTATTTTCCTGAGATTAAATCGTATTGCGCTCCCATTTTGTTCAGTTTCCAAGGTTCATCTCTAATTTTCTACCCAGGCAAATATTTGTCCATCTTTCTACCTTAACTTTAGCAGGATAAAATTTGCATGTACTCACTCTCTTGTTTTCCCTTTCCTTAAAGGAACAGTACCACTTCTGCTATGACATAGCCCTGGAACATCTGGATTCACTAGAGACCAGATAGCATCTTGTCCAAGCATCCCAAAGGCAAGTGTTTGTATTGGGTTTGGGTCAAACCTGCATTTTGCACCCAGACTTTTTTTTTTTAATTAGAGTGAGAGAGAGAGAGGAAAAAAACCAAAGCAATGCAATGGAATAAAAATGAAAAAAAAGGCAAGATACAAGGACTATGTTGTTCATTCTCTACCTTCATTTTTGTTCCTATCCTCCTCCTCCTCCTGCTTCTCCAGTTGCCAGCAGAGCAGAGCCTATACAAACTCAACCCATGTACACAGTGTTGTGCATATGCCAGCCATGAGTTTGATACCTGCGTGTCATTTCTATGTATATGGATACTGGAGTATGCGGAATGGGCATTTCCGGTGGGTCTCTTTGTGACGCTAAGACTCATCGGTAGGAAAGAGAACCAGCACTACAGACAGCAGCAGACAACAAGCAAAACCCAGCCTCTGTCAACCCGTTCGCAGGAGACTGGAAGAAGCGATGGGATTTCTTCTGAAAGCTTAAAACGCTTTCTGGGCAGAAAAGATCAGCTTGCAGTTGTCATTCTTTGGGAAAGCAACGTGGGACTCAAACGCTCATTGGACTTGTACAGCTTTCATTCTCTCTTTATAGCCACCTCTTTCTTGTCTCCAAATGAGTGCCTGCCTCCAAAGAGAGTTTGTAAATTGCTATGTGGCAGGAAAACTGCTGTAAAAAAACAAAACCAAACCAAACCCCAGTCATTTAAGAGGAAAGAAAGCACAAATGCATCTTTCTTTCAAATTGAGGTGTTCAGATATTCTTCATAACCACCGTAACCATATATACACCTGGGGTGTTTTTGTTCCAAACAAGCTTTGGAAGAGCCTTACTTAGACCATAGAATCTAGGATTGGAAGAGGCCTCGGAGGTCTTCTAGTCCAACCCTCTGCTCAAGGCAGGAGACCTTATACCATCCC
Organism: Ahaetulla prasina; assembly: GCF_028640845.1. Classification (NCBI taxonomy): domain Eukaryota; kingdom Metazoa; phylum Chordata; class Lepidosauria; order Squamata; family Colubridae; genus Ahaetulla; species Ahaetulla prasina. The sequence goes on from NC_080548.1 coordinate 19,182,601, forward strand.
ACTCAAATGGTTGTTTGAAAACGTCCAGTGATGGAGCACCCACAACTCCAGGAGCAAGCTATTCCATTGATTAATTGTTCTCACTGTCAGAAAATTTTCAGAATAATGGCATGTCTGCAGCCTGCAGCCCCTGTCAGGCATCTTTCCAGGTAGGGGTACCTAACCATAAAACTTCCTCAATAGTGCAACCCCTTCAACAACTTTGCCACAAGAAGTCATGCACAGATGCAGACTTCATAGATCACCAACAAGCTTGTAAGCCAGAAGAGGATCAGTTCATAAGAATGATTAAGCAAAGGGGCATGAGTGAGTAAGGAAAGGTACTATCAATCCAGATAATTCTGTTTTAGAGTCAAGTGTAGACTTTCCTGTGTATGCTGGTGGCGGTTTTGGAATGAAAACGCAATGACAAATAACTGTTTTCGGCACTTATGACTAATGTGGTGGGAAGACATTGGGTGAGCTGGTTGGGTTTGCTGGAATAGGTAGCTTTATATTGCCTTTGTGCAGTTTGGCTTGGAGTCAGAATTTACAGGAGTTAGTGTTGAAAGATGCCAGCATAAGAATATGAAGGATGGGCAGGTATGTTTTTATAAGAATCCAAGACCTTGGATCTCATTTCTTTCTTTTGCTCCATCAGCCAAGCTAATCAGATTATTTCTACATCTCCCACTCTTGGTGCAAGGTTCTGTTGAGATAATTAATAGAGGAGTTTTTAATGCAGAATAGCACTAGAGCAGGGGATGTGCTCTGCATGAAAAGTGAGGTACGCCATTCATTTATTTAAAGAGCCACAGACACTCCAGATAGGCTTAGCAAATTTTTACCAAACGTGGAGGACCTGCCTATTCAAAACGTTTGGCCATTTCACTTAAAAAGCCCAAACTCTCCAATTTTCAGGCAACAAGAGGCAGACAAGTGCATGTGCGAAAGTTGTTTTTTCAAAAAAAAAAAAAAGCAGAGTTGTTAATGTGCCTTTGTATCCTTTATGAAATGCATCACACTGATGTAAATGAATGGTCTTCAGCTGGAGCCATAATGAGGGAGTAAACAGCATGGAAGTGGCAGTTGTCATTCAAATGATTGAAGCCCTGCCCCTTTTTGGTGCACGAGATCTGGGGTATGCTTCAAAAATTTTAGCAAGGGGTTCTCTGCCCAGCTGCTGGGTGGGCGTGGCCATGGTGGGCATGGCCTACTCGGCCTCCTGCACCACGATGGATGATGGGGGTTGGCCTCCCTGGGCTCCGGAGGCTTTCCTCGAGCCTCCGGGAGGGTGAAAACAGCCTCCCCAGGCTCTGGAGGCCCCCTGGAGGTTGGAAAAGGGCTCATTTCCAGACTTCCTGAACTTCCGGGAGGCACATTTTTCGCCCTCCTCAAGCCTCTGTGCACACCCTACACTTACCTGCATCCAAAACGGGCCGCATGGGGACTCCTGGGAGGGGCGGAGTGGGCGGGGCCAGCCAGGAGTGGGATTTGGGGGTTCTCCGAACTGCACAGAATCTTAACTAGAGATTCCCATGAACTCCTGCGAACCCCCCAGCAGCCCCACCCCTGCACAAGATGCATAAAACACACATTTAAAAAAAGGGACGGCTTCAGGTGCCTGGTGGCACCCATGATTTTGATCCCCTTCCTCATGAAACCTCTGGATTTCAGGCCATGAATCTTTTTTTTCCCCTTTTTTTTCAAATTACTTTTAGTCCTGTCAACAAAGAGCATTAGTCACTGTGTTGATAGATGCAGTAAAGGAAGACGATTCTTCTAGGTCAGGATATTGATTGAATTAGCCAAGGGAAAGAAGATCCGTTGGTTCCCAGAACAGATATAGAGATGATGCATTCCTTCTGGGGGGGGAAAAATGGGTGAAAAAGAAGCATAAATATGAACGGAAACTTTTAGGAATGGTATGGCAGCTTACATTATTCCATGCATCTACCAATTTGATAAGGGGATGTGGTGGCTCAGTGGCTAAGATACTGAGCTTCTTGATCGAAAGGTTGGCAGTTCAGCGGTTCGAATCCCAAGTGCCGCATAACAGGGTGAGTTCCCGTTACTTGTCCCAGTTTCTGCCAACCTAGCAGTTCGAAAGCATGTTAAAAATGCAAGTAGAAAAATAGGGACCACCTAGGAAGATAGCAGTGTTCCGTGTGCCTTTGGCATTGAGTCATGCTGGCCACATGACCACGGAAATGTCTTCGGACAGTGCTGGCTCTTCGGCTTTGAAAAGGAGATGAGCACCACCCTCTAGAGTCCAGAACGACTAGCACATATGTGCGAGGGGAACCTTTACTTTTACCAGTTTGTATGTTCTGGATTTTTTTTGCCCAAATGTCACATTTCAAGACTTTTTGGGAAGGAGAGAAAGGAAAGACCATGGCCATCAGTAAGACGTGCTATTTTGGATGCAGTCCCTTCCTTTTGTGGGGGAGGAGAAAATAAGTGGGGGGATTTAAAGCTTTTTCCTCCGCAGTGAACTCTGGAGAAAGTGAAATGACCCTTCTCCGGAAGTAGCAGCCAAATAGAGTAGAGCAAAGAGATAAAGAGATATGGAAACATTCAGAAGGAAGACAAATGTGTATCATAACATAAAGTGTTAATAAATGTAATCCCAAATGGGTGATTGGACAGAAAGTTCTTTGCAAGAGCTAAGTTGAGAAACGTCTTAGGTGACAGAGCAAGAATTGATTAAAAAGGGGGAAAAAAGAGACTAGATTTTGCTTCCAACTGGTATGGTGCCTCTTAGGAGACCTAAGACATTATTTTTCAAGTACTCCAAGAAAGTTTGAGAGGACAATCCTAGATATTCGTAGCTAAGCACAATGGTAATGTGTGTGTGATGTCTTTTGTTACCGATCCCAAGGTCAGAGGCAAGTATGTAATTCATAGGTAAATCAAGCATCGTCAGATACTACATGTTTCATCACTTGATGCCATCTGTGTATGAAGCCAGTGTGGAAAAATAAGAATGGAATTGGTTCAATATACTGTATTTTTTGGAGTATTAAGACACACTTTTTTCCCTTCTAAAAGAGGCTGAAAATTTGGGTGCGTCTTATACTCCGAATGTAGCTTTTCCTAAGCCTTTTTTCAGCCCTAACGAGGCGCTGGCGAATGAAGCAATCTCTGTGCTTTGCCTGCTCCCTCCAACTCTCAACTGTGCTTTAGAAGCTTTTTTCCAGCCCTAACGAGGTGTTACCTACCGAGTGAAGCAATCCCCGTGGTTCGCCTGCATTTCTCATTGCTTCTCTCTCCAAAGATCAGCTGTGCTTTAGAAGCTGTTTTTTTTATCCCCAAGTAGGGGATAAAAACTAGCAAACTAATGTGCTGAAGCTGACCAGACTAAGGACGCTTAGCCAGATGAATACCTGGTAGGCAGGTTATTTTTTTCCTGTTTTCTTCCCCAAAAACTAAGCTGTGTCTTATACTCCGGTGCATCTTATACTCCAAAAAATACAGTAGTTAAGAGACAATCACCAGAGGTCCAGGTATAACATGTAGTTGTGCCAGATTCAAGTAAGTGAGCAGACTAGAATTATCGAAAGGTAGAACAGATGGGAACCTGAGGCTGAAACAGAAGGGCTGTCCTTTTTCTTTTCTTTCTTCCTGTGAATGCGAATGTGAAGATGAAGATTGATTAATGGGACTAGCAATGTATAGTGTCTTGCGTTTAAAGCAAAGACAGATGCCATGCGCACTGGAGTACAATTTCATATAAGTACAGAATATGGGAGCTTGGAGAAATATTCTGCTTGTGGAAAGTCACATTTTTCATTCTGAAAATAAGAGAAGAAAAGAAGAAGTCCTAGCTTCAATGATTGGTGAACTTTAAATGGTACACAGTACTTGGAAATATCTTGGAAGTTGAAGACCACATATCTTAAAATTGCCAAGGTTGAGAAACTTTGGCTTAGAAGTTTCCCTTTTAACTGAACCCTTGGGAAGTTCTCAATACAGTGCTACCTCGGTATTCAACTGCTTCAAAACTCATCAAATTTGGTACCCAGAACCAACCAGAACGGAATTACAGAGTTGGAAGGGACCTGGGAGGTCTTCGAATCCAACCCCCTGCTTAGGTAGGTAATCCTACACCACTTCAGACAAATGGTTATCCAACATCTTCTTAAAAACCTCCAGTGTTGGAGCATTCACAACTTCTGGAGGCAAGTTGTTCCACTGATTAATTGTCCTAACTGTCAGGAAATTTCTCCTTACTTCTAAGTTGCTTCTTTGGTCTGACCTAGGCTTCCCCAGCAGCACGAAGCCAAGGACTCATCCCGATAAACCCCTTTTATTTAATTTACAGTGAATTCCTCTCCAGCAAAGTCTTTCTTCTCCCACAGTCTTTCAAGATAGTTCACAATTACCAACCTTTATCAGGCTTGGAGAGTGGCCAGGCTGGTATCTTTCAGATGCCGCAATACTTGGCAAGAATGCAGGAATGAACTAATCGTTTCCTGCAAACTCCACTCCCCTTTTGCTCCTCTTTTATTCCCTCTGAGAGGGACCATTCATCATCCACCAATGGCCTTACTCCCAAGTCGACCCTTGTTCTTTAGCTGTTCCCTTCATCTGGCAACTCTGTGCATGCGCACACTGGGAACAGGCTCCAGCTGTTCATCTGCCTCACTGATGTCTGAAGACAGCTGATAACTGTCCTGCGGCCTTGGCCCCCTCTCTGCCTCTGAAGCAAAGCTCTCATCAGAGCCTTCCCCAGACTCCAGGACTGACCCACGTTCCTCCCCAACCTCCTCACTGCCAGATCTGCTGGTGGGTCACAACATTCTCTCCTTGATTAACTTGATGCATTTTGGAGCAAAAATGTTGTCCCGGTACTCATTCTTTGGTATCTGGCACACTGCAAAAAGAAGAAGGGGATGGCTGCAGGGGGTGGACAGGAAGTCAGCCATGTTGGGAAGATCCCTGACATAGAAAAAAAAAAGAGGATAGGCAGAAAGTTTTTCCCAGCCAAAACAAAGGTCATGTGGTAAGTCTCCTGATTTGTTTAGCACTTGTACTATTTAGTACCCATCCTAATTCCCAGAACCAATTAACATTGAATACCGCGGTGCCACTGTAATGGGATGTTCTTCTAATTGGAGAAATCCTTTTTTTTGGTGGGGTTGACGCTAACGCTAATACCTTTAAAAGATTTGAAGGGGCAGGTCCTGATGCAATTCTCATGTATCATATTCTCTAAAGGAAAACAAGGCGAAGGGTTTTTATATCTATATAAATTTTATTATAAAAAAGCAAAGTACCTTTTTCAGGTCGATGGAAGCTGAATAACTTGTGTGGTGCTTATTTTCAAGATATGTGTCTATTTGTAGGTGATAGAGCAAGGGAGGCCACGTTTAAAGAATGGTTATATTTGAAATGTCTATTTCATATTACACGTTCACTACAGCCAGTCAATTTTGAGCATCACATTCCCCAGCTTTCCAACCTTCAGATAGGTTGGCATTACAGCAGTGGTGAAATCCAATTTTTTTTACTAATGGTTCTGTGGGGGTGGTTTGGTGGACGTGGCTTGGTGACCATGGCAGGGGAAGGATACTGCAAAATCTCCATTCCTACCCCACTCCAGGGGGAAGGATACTGCAAAATCCCCATTCCTACCCCACTCCAGGGGGAAGGATATTGCAAAATCCCCATTCCCATCCCACTCTAGGGGGAAGGATATTGCAAAATCCCCATTCCATCCCCACTTCTGGGGGAAGGATATCGCAAAATATCCATTCCCACCCACCCCAGGGGAAGGATACTGCAAAATCTCCATTCCTACCCCACTCCAGGGGGAAGGATACTGCAAAATCCCCATTCCTACCCCACTCCAGGGGGAAGGATATAGCAAAATATCCATTCCCACCCACTCCAGGGGAAGGATACTGCAAAATCTCCATTCCTACCCCACTCCAGGAGGAAGGATACTGCAAAATCCCCATTCCTACCTCACTCCAGGGGGAAGGATATTGCAAAATCCCCATTCCCACCACACTCTAGGGGGAAGGATATTGCAAAAACCCCATTACCTCCCCACTTCTGGGGGAAGGATATTGCAAAATTTCCCACCCACTCTGGGGCCAGCCAGAGATGATATTTGCTGGTTCTCCGAACTGCTCAAAATTTCCGCTACCGGTTCTCCAGAACCGGTCAGAACCTGCTGGATTTCACCCCTGCATTACATTGCCTAAAATTCTGACTAGTGGTTATAAGAGCTGGGAGCTGTAGTTTCACTGTCTCTGGAAATGGTCAGAGTTGGAAATGACTGATTCTCGGATTCTGTGAGATATTTTTTTTTAAAGTTCTAATCTTTCATACAATCTTTGACCATCTTTTACAATAAATATATATATATAGTTTGACATAACAATTCATTATTAGGAAAGGGGAAGAAACAACAGGGCTATAAACCGACATATCTAACTGAAAGTTTTGCCCAGTTGTATACCTTGGTGAAGATATTTGGCCATCTGAAATGCAAGTATGTGGTTAGCATCCCTTAAAAAATAATAAGCATAAAATTTATCAGTGTGGGTCTCATATTTGGAAGTGATTGGGGCAATCAGAGCATATCTTGGGGTTTCATTAAAAAGCACCCTGAATGAGATCGTGGGTGAGAGTTTTTCCTCCCTCCTTGAATCCACAGGGGCAAAGTCTCTCCAGATTTAAGGACTCCCATGAAATCTTCCTAACCAGTAGAGCTGATGGGAGGGCATCAAAGCAGGCTCTGGAAAAGGCCCATCTATATTTGCTTTGGGTTAGATTATATAGAAGGGTGTGATGGCTCAGCAGTTAAAGACACTGAGTTTATCAGCTGGAAGACTGACAGCCTGCGTTCGAGACCCGAGTGCCACACGACAGGGCGAGCTCTTGTTGCTTCCCCAGCTCCTCCCCACCTAGCAGTTCGAAAGCATGCAAATGTGAGTAGATAAATAGGCACCACTTTGGTGAGAAGGTAAGAGTGCCCTCTACATCTCAGCTTATAGTCACGCTGGCCATATGACCATGGAAATGGTTTTCAGACAACACTGGCTCCCTTGGCTAAGAAATGGGGATGAGCACTGCCCCCTACAGTCAGATACAACTGGGCAGGGGAAAACTTTAGCTTTGCTTAGGTTGTATAAATACCCTGCAGTAGAAGACTGGTGTCTGTCTCACATTTGGCAATAAAGAGCACCACTGGTATCATTTTGATCATCAGTGTCCCCGATTCTCTCTTGTGCTATTGATTTGGCCATCACTAGGGTTAATTGGTGTAAATATTCAGGCGAGAGGTCAAAACTACAAAATTTTGCTGTACAGAAATGGTGCCAATGAGATTGGCAGCTATCTGACAACAGCAGAGGCATCTAGTCTGTAGGGTCAAACATACTCTGGTTTCTCTTCAGCTGGTATAAATCTTTTCGCCTTTGAAAGGCACTTTTTTTAAAAAAAAAACACCAATGAAATAACCAACTAAATAGTCTTAACGATCAACTTGTCTATTGTGCAAGAACTGATCTACACTGTAGAAGTACTTAACTTTACAAACAGGATATGGTCCAACACAGAAAGAGAGGCGCTTATTTCACTTGTGAGTCTATTTTAAAAGCTCCTTTTTACGTTACTGTTCCTACTCAGAATACTGACATTATTCCATGGGCAAGATATCAGTTTTTGAACACGGAATCTGTTGCTTTCATTATCGCATCACCTGAGCTGCTATTTTGAGAGGTGTTACCAGAGCTTACATTTCCTGACTCAAAAGTACATACTGTAAGAGCTTCTAAATAAGTCACGTCTTCCCTTGTGGCTTAACCAGAAGTCTCGGGGAAAATGTTCCAGTCCTCAAATCCATCTTTTCTACACACCCTTCTTTTACCATGGAGAGGCTGTTGGGATGAGGACAGGAGATCTCTTTAGCTGTTCAAATCAAAACTGTTCTATAGGTTCCAATATAAAAGATGGAGGAACTTGTGGTTCTCCCTTATATACATTATTGGACACCATTTCCCATTATCCCCGGCCAGCATAGCCCATGATGGCAAGATGTAAGGGTTCCCACATCCTCTGTTGCATTTTCCTAAATAGGAACGTCCACAAAGGAATTATTTATGGTCCAGTTGATAATTCCATTGGAAAGTTTTCCTGATGGATGTCACCAGATTTAGACAAGTAATGATATGAGGATTGATTGGGAATGAGATGGGTCTATGGATATATTTGTTTGACCTGCTGCCTTGAAATGAACAATTCTGCATAGAGGAGGAAATAGTTCTCAAAGGGAAACGCACACTTTGTTTTAAAGAATATGAGTAATATCACTTTGCAAGGCACCGTTCTTGTTTCTTCGGCTATTATCAGGAAAATACCTCTTTTAAGAAAGCAGCTGCCATCTGCATGCATATGCACACTCTGTATGGATTATATCCATTATGCTCTAGCTTTCTTGCACTTTAGGGGGAAAAAAACATATTTCAAAGATTTAAGCGTACCTATTAGAATGCCAGTCCCTCGATTGAAAATGATAGATGTGTATAAGAAGGGAGAGTGAGATCCTCTATGAATGTAGTCACAAACCAGAGTTTTCCTGTTTGGAAACTGTCCAGAGTACAAGAGATGAGAGAGTTTGGGATATGGAAATAACACCAGATAAATAATGCAGAGCCTGGTCAACACATTTTAAGACAGGCATTGACCAAATGGAGACGATGTTCACCAGAATGAAGGAGGGTTTTTTTGTTTTTTTTTGAAAAGTCCTGTGAGGAATAGTTGAAAGAATTGCTTACATTTAGCCTGAAGGGGAAAAACAACAACAAGAAGAAGAAGAAGCGAGATCAAGAGGAAAAAAAGGGGGACTTATGCTGCATTTAGATGCCTCCCCAATAACGAAGAATAAATTGTAGACTATAAAACAGCGATGGTGAACCTTTTCGGCACCAAGTGCTAAAAAGGGAGTCCGCGTGTGTGCGTCTGGGCCGCAACCCGGAAGAGGAGCTGCCCAGGGTGCATACGCACGCCCCCGAAAATCAACTTCTGATTTCAGCTACTGGACTTCCGGTTTCAGCCAGCTACTCTTCCGGGTTTCTGGTATGCGTGTACACGCGATGATCAGCTAGCCGGCACGCATGCTCATGCAGGAAAACGGAAGACCGGCTAGAAGATCTTCTAGTTTTCTGGCACTGCTGCAGGCAAAAAGACTAGCTGATCGGTATGCGTGCACATGCGCCAGAAACCCCGGAAGAGGAACAGGCGATGCCACTTCGAGCACGCGTGTCATAGGTTCGCCATCACGGCTATAAAAGATATGACAGATAAACTTCAATTCTATGAATGGCTACTTTACAAAGCACAGATCAGCATCACCTCCAATGAGGCTGTATGACAAGGAAGCAGATTTGGGAAGAAATTTCCTGAGGGATATAGCAATAACAATAACACTTAGATTTATATACCGTTCCTTAATGTTTTAAGGCATTCCCTGGGCAGTTTACAATGTCAACATATTGCCCTCCAACAATCTGGGCCCTCATTTTAGCAACCTTGGAAGCATGGAAGGCTGGGTCAACCTTGAATCGAATTCCAGATGGGGGCAGTTTGAAGGGAAATATTTGCCTGCAGTACTGCATTCTAACCACTGCGCCACGAGGGTTCCTATGAGATTTCTCAAGAATGTTTGGTTTCAAAGACCATTAAAGGATTGAAGGAGGGAATGAATAGACATTTTTTTTGAGAATGTTGCCGTACTTGCACAGGAAAAGGGACTGCTAGGTGATCATCTCTGACTCAAAGTGATTTGAAGATGCACTGTAATCCAGATGTTATAATATCAAATGGGGAAAAACTCCATCTTAAATGTGAGATTGTTTGCAAATTCCAACTCAACACACCTGCCCTAGAGTATAACGCAGGGGTCTCCAACCTTGTAATTTTAAAACCCGTGGCCTTCCATTCCCAGAATTCCTGAGCCAGCCATGCTGGCTGGGGAATTCTGGGAATTGAAGGCCACAAGTCTTATTTGCGATCCCTGGAATAATGGCTGCACATAGGAATGGTGCGCTCACCCATTTATGCTATGCGGATGAATAGGTAGAAGCAGCATTATCGGGTAGATTTCTTTCCTGAGGAAGGAACAACTTGGCAACAGATATACAGCTAAAGAATGCAGTTGTGTTTCCATCTTAAGAGAACAACTAATCATGGCCACAATGTTTTAAGATTTTCTGACCTCTTCTTATTCCATTTTAACGGAATTGATCTGTCCAAATTCCTGTATGAAAAGGAGTCGAACTGCCCTTCTTCAAATATTGTATAAAAAGCAGAGCTCGGCTTTTCTGTTAGCTATCACCTTTCACCAAATGTTGCAACGCTGTTTATGAAATTTAAATGTGTATTTTGAAAAGAAAATGTACATTTTAAATCTATTTTGAAAAGAAATGTGTATTTAAGTACATATTTTGAGAAGATTTTTTTTTTTAATGACAAGCCCTGCAAATCAGTGCATATGTGGAATAGGATCCTAAATTTAAAAAAAACAAAAACAATGTGAAATTGGAATGAAACGGAAATAAAAGTTTGTCTATTTGTATTGACTCTGTGCTAATAATGGGATAGAGGAAGACTTCTTTAAGTAACTTGTTGAGTTGCTTCATTCATAAATTATCACTGATGAAAGAAATCGATTTAATTGGAGCAGTGACCAGCTGATCGGTCAGGTGATTCTGTAAAACCTGTGAAAATGCAATTTCCAGGGATGAGTGAACATGGAGCTGATTTTGTCTGTGAATATAAACGTCAAATGCCTTCATTTTCGATGAATCAGTTGCTGTATCTCGTCATCCAGTCGCCTTGTATTTCCCTAAGCGGTATCCTTTGGTCCACTGCGGTGTGAAAACTCAATGTTTCTTTCATTCTTAAGGAAAAGTTCAAAAGTCAATCAGGTTCGTTTTGCAGGACATTTAAATTTTTCCAAAAGTGGTTTTTGTTTTCTCCCTCAACAAGGGCAAGCGTTTAAAAAAAACAAAAAACATAAAATAAAATCCAAAGTGCTCTCAAAAGCATCGACTCTTCACCTTCCTCCAAAATGCTCATCCTGTCTATAAATGTGTACAGAGATCTTTGTATATAGAGATAAGCATTATTCATATTAATAACAGTGTACATATTTATCAGTATTACAAATTCCATGGTGCTCCCCCCTTCCTTTTTATTAAGAAGTCAGTGAAATAAAGCATTTTCAACCGAAGACAAGTGCCACCAAAATGTTATCCTTTGGAGGTCTGTTGTTGGTTCGCTGTGGCTTTCATGAACACTTTTGCAAGAAGGTCCATGTAGCAGATGGTTTAAACATTGACTTGTGTCCTTTGGCCCTACTTTGGGGCAAGCTCTGCATCAGCCACTAGAAATGCCTTATGAGCAAAGTTGCTTGTTCCACCAACTTTGAGAGGTGAAGAAGAGAGAGAGAAGTCCATAATAGGAAACAGGGTTCCACAGGAGATGCCAATCTTCCCTTCCCACCATCTCTGGGGCAGTATGTTGTTGTTTTTTTTCTTTTATTGATCTTTCAAGGCAATGTTTGAAAAAATAAAATAAAATACATGTTTGGAAATGACCATGACTTTTGATTGTCTTCCACTATATGATACACTAAGGCAGGAGTCTGCAAACTTGGCTCTTTTAAGACTTGTGGACTTCAACTTGAAGTTGAAGTCCGCAAGTCTTAAAAGAGCCAAGTCTGCAGACTCCTGCAGTAAGGCAAGACTTGTTGTGAAAGTACCAAATCCTTTGTCTATGGAGATTCTCAGAGCCATCCAAGCCATGGTTGTCCCAAAGGTGCTTTTTCAAAAGGCAATTTGGACTTTGTTTTTTTTTCCTTGAGGACGTTTCGCTTTTCATCCAAGAAGCTTCTTCAGTTCTCTTCATGGACTGAAGAAGCTTCTTGGAGGAGAAGTGAAATGTCTTCGAGGAAAATCAAAGTCCAGTTGCCTTTTAGAAAAAAGCACCTTTGGGATTTCTGAGTCCTTTGCTGTTACAATGAAATTCCATGGGAATAGTTCTGGATTAAATATGTTATATGGACGGAGGTGGCTCAGGGGCTTAGGATGCTGAGCTTGTCGATCGAATCCCTAGTGCTGCCGTGTAACTGGGTGCGCTCCCGTTACTTGTCCCAGCTTCTGCCAACCTAGCAGTTCGAAAGCATGTAAAAAATGCAAGTAGAAAAATAGGGACCACCTTTGGGGGGAAGGTAACAGCGTTCCATGAGCCTTAGCCATTTAGTCATGCTGGCCACATGACCACGGAGAAGTCTTCGGACAGCGCTGGCTCTTCGGCTTTGAAACGGAGATGAGCACCACCCCCTAGAGTCGGGAATGACTAGCACATATGTGTGAGGGGAACCTTTACCTTTACCTATGGACGGAAGACTATGTATCAAATTCACACAGATGGAGAATAAGCCATGGAAACTCCCACACATTTACCTGAATTTAGAATCATTGAAAATGCCAAGCTGATATCTTATCATCCTCTAGCATTTGTCATTTAAATTGGTGCAGCAAAATAATCCCTTGGTTACGTTCTTAGTATTTTCACTCCACAAAGTCTATTATTAAGAAGTCGCTTTCCACTGCTACCTTATTCATATTGGTATTATTTTTAAGGGAGTATTTTATGTTGCATCCCGTAATAACAAATATGTGCCTTTTCAAACAAAACTTAAGAGGCTGATGTTACTTAACAAAAATACGGGAAAGCTTGTTAACAAAAATTCATATATAAATAGTCCTTGAGTTACAACGGTCCATTTAGTGACTCTTTGAAGTTACAACAGCTACAGGGAAAAGTGACTTAGGACCATTTTCCACAATTACAACTTTTGGGCATATTATCAAAATTCAGACAATTGACGTTTGACTCATATTTATGACGGTTGCAGTCTCGTGGGGGTGGGGGGCCGGTTTCCTGTGATCGTCTTTTGCAACCTGACAAGCAAAGTCAACAAGGAAGCCAGATTCACTGAACAACTGAGGGACTAATTTAACAACTGCAGTGGTTCCTTTAACAACTGTGGCAAAAAAGGTGGTAAAATGGGGCAAAATTCACTTAACAAATGTCTCCTGAAGCAACATACGTTTTGGGCTTGATTGTGGTCATAAGTCAAGGGCTACCTGTCATAGGCCAACTATGGGAGATCTTAAAAACAGAAAAAAAGCCAAAAGAACACTTAATAGTATTCTACCACTAATTATAAAACTCACTATGGAATTGCTTGGGAGAATGTAATAATCTTTGTCGGATGCAAGATGAACTTTGTGAGATACTTGAATTTTTGTTCACATTCAACATAGATATGGTTACCTAGGTCTGTGATGGTGAACCTATGGCACGCGTGCCACAGGTGGCACACGGAGCCATATCTATGGGCACGCGAGTGTTGCCGTAGCTCAGCTTCAGTGCGCATGCCTTCCGGTCCCACCAGCCACTGGAGAGGCTCTGGAGGGGAAGGCTGTTTTTGCCCTCTGCAGGCTCCTTGAAAGCCTCTGGAGCATGGGGAGAGCGAAAAACGGGCCTTCCGGTCCCACTGGAAGTCGGGAAACAGGCCGTTTCCAGCCTCCAGAGGGCCTCTGGGGTGGGGTAGGGAAGGCCGTTTTCGCCCTCCCCAGGCTCCAAGAAAGCCTCTGGAACCTGGGAAGGCAAAAAACGGGCCTACTGGGCCTACCGTGCCATCGCATGCCTAAAACGAGGGGAATGCGGGGGGGTCCCATGCACAGGCATGGGGGAGTAGGGCTCATTGAATTATGGGTGTGGGCACATGTGCGTGTGACACCCCCCCGCACGACCCTCACTTTTGGCACGCGGCGGTAAAAAGGTTAGCCATCACTGACCTAGGTGATCTCAGATGAGACAAATTTTAGGTAGTTCACAGAGAATGGCTGTATGCTAAGCCAAAGATCAACATAAGATGAAAATCACTCCTAGATGACATCTAGTTACAACCATCACTGCCACCAGCATCAATCAATCCTGTGCTATTTAGTCTTAGAACCAGAGGTGGTATTCAGCCCGAACCAGTAGCGGAAATCATGAGTGGGCTGGCCCACCCGTCCCAGCTCTATGCCATCCTATTTAGGCACGTTTTTGAGGCAAGGCACATGCGCGGAAGGAGTGTGCACCAGCAAAGCACATGCACGGAAGGCCGGGCGTATGCGTGAAGCACACACGGTCACATTTGCAAACCAGTAGGGAAAGTAAGGGAATACCACCCCTGCTTAGAGCACCAAGATTTTAACTAAGTTACCTAATAAAAGAGGATTTTATTTGATGCAAGAGACTGTGAGGAGGTTGGGAAAAAATCGCTAGATATAAACAGCTAAGGAAGCGACAGAAGCTTAATTTGGAGCCTCCCTCTTAAAGGGAAGCTCAGTCAGTTTGCAAAAAGTCCAGGAAGAAGAGATTTAAATCCATTCATTCATTCATTCATTTTGTGTAGCTGCCCATCTCAATCAATGACCCTAGGCAGTTTACAATTCAAAAAATAGAATTAAAAATATACGCTGCAATTAAATGTTCAAAGAGACCATAATTACCTTGACAGTAAGATGGCTGTAGTTTCCTAAAGTACATTTTGTGATTCTGTCCCTTATTTAATTCTTGCATTAAAACTCCTTGCTGAAATGGTTATGATTCTTGCTTCCTTGATCACACAGAGCACTTGGCACTAAGTAAAGCTGCATTAAAAATGCAGGATAGAGTAATACATTTCAACAAAATGTACGTATATGGAAAAAGCATATATTATGCAAAGTCAACCTGAAAGTTATTGATTGTAATTCATTCCATTAAAATGTCATAATAGGAGATTTAATTCATTATCCTGCTCTTCTCCCCACAGGATCTAAAAGCATAAAAGAAGTAAAATATATTTTTCATTCTTTTTTTATTTATGAAGACCTATAGAATCAGCAACTGAAAAACTACTTTGCAGCATTCTTGCTGTAGAAATGGACTTGAGGTAATGCAACACTATTTCCTTATTCTGCAAAAGGAGTGTTAACACAGAGTCCTTATTGCTCTCTGAGTTGGTGGTTTTCTTGCAATGATGTCAGCGCACTGATGATGTTACCGAATTTGGTAATGAGATGTCTAAAAAATCCACTAAGCTTAGAGTACACCAAGGAACCCCACCCCTGAGCTACAAATACTCTCTTCTATCGAAGTCTTAAGGGCGTTTGCATCTGCACATTCATATATGCTGGTTAAAACCAACTAATTAGTCCTATAAAGTTGGAAGCAATTTCTCAGATTGCCTGCAACCATACTGGGCTGCTAAGAAATGGGATGGTTCAAAGTAGTTTGCAAGTCCATGCCATGCATTTGGAATGATTGAAAGATCTTGTCTTGAAGCTGATATGACGGTGTTCAACAAATGCAAAGGAAATCAGAAGATCCAGGCAGCTCAAATTGGTATAAAGATTTCTTGCAAACTTAAGCTCTCTACAAGAATCTGAACTACTAATGGTCAAAGCAAATCGGGGGTAGATAAGTCAACGGAATTCAAGGTGGGCTGGACTTAGATTTCTTGTGGGCGTGAAGTGACTCATGACTGATGACATATTTGACACCTCCCTCCCTCAGGCTCAGCCAGATCATCTCCTACGGTGCTCTTCTGATACAATCTTGAGTTGTTATGCATCTTTTCAAAGCCAACACTTAAGCAATCAAGAGAAGAGCCTCAGGTTCTGCCCCTGGGCCTACTGAAGGACCATGACGGAGACAGAGTTAGAGACATAAGAACAGATTTAAAACCTCACCCAGAAAACATGCCATTCTCAACAGGTTATGAGAGTACTTGAGTGGGAGAGCTTGCCAACGTTTGCCTGAGGTGATTCATTCATCACAGAGCAAGCCTTCAGCTTAATGTGTTGCAATATTAAAGACTTCCTCTAAAAGTTGAACCCTAATTTAATGGAGGCGCACGGCAAAATAAAACTTTTTAAAACACTCTAATTGAGTCATCAAGGCTGTTTAAAATCTTTAATTACGTTTGGTGAAGGGTGGTGATAATTAAATGTTGCCAATAAATAATAAAAAGAGAATAATGCAAATTAAACTCCGGAGCTCTGTTTAGAGAGGAATTAATTGAGCCTGTTGTCCTTTGTGGGAACGTGTGCATATCTAGGTGTCTGGGGAAAAGAGTATTCTTGTCTTCCCCTCTAACTATATTCATTGGATATAAGTTGTCCATGGATATGGATAGAAGAGTCACATCTGCTATTGAGAGCTTCATGATAGGTGTGACCATAGGTCAGTGGTAGTCAACCTGGTCCCTACCGCCCACTAGTGGGCGTTCCAGCTTTCATGGTGGGCGGTAGAGGTTTTGTCCAATACTGAAGCACTTTCCTTTTTTTTTAATTTAATTGACTTTTTAAAAAAATTTCATAGCATTATTTAAAAACATTTTCATTAGGTTTTAAATAAAATTCCCCGTGACAATTTAAATTTCTGAAAATATACTATTTGTATCGCCCGCACATAAGTTTAGTTCACGTGACGTAAGGGAAACTAAATGGTGCTATAGTGCAACCACAAACAAAAGAGCCTCGTCCCAGAATAGCTTGTGTATCTCCCCCCCACACCACCCAGCTGTAACAGACAAGCAGAGCTGGAAGCCAGCACCCACCCCCCAAAACCCAATCCACGATGCGTGAGAGGCATGCACAGACGACGATACACGGCACATTACTGTGGAACTGGTGGGCGGTTAGAAAATTTTACTACTAACAGAGATACAAAAGTGGGCGGTAGGTATAAAAAGGTTGACTACCCCTGCCACAGGTGGTATTCAGCTGATTCGGACCAGTTCAGGCGAATCGGTAGCAGCGACTGCGGGTGGCCCTCCCACCCACCCTGGCTTAATACCGTCCTATTTAGCCACATTTTCGAGGCCAGGCGCATGCACAGAGGTCATAAATAGGAGTCAGTTGCCAAGCACCTAAATTTGAATCATGTGACCAGGGGGATGCTGCAATGGTCATAAGTGTGAAAAATTGGTCATAAGTCATTTTATTCAGTACCATTGTAACTTTGAACGGTCACTAAATGAACTATTGTAAACTACCTGTAGCTTAAGAGAAAATGCATGATTGAAATGCCAAATGTTACTTTCTTCCACTTGTTAAAATAATGTTCATTGGTATCAAAGTATTCCTAGAAGTAGGATTAAGCCACCATTAAAAGGATATGAAACATGGAGGCATTTCGATTATAGCAGGGGTGAAATGCTACCGGTTCACACCGGTTTGGGAGAATTGGTAGTGATAAAAACTACCGGTTCGGATAAATTGGTAGTTAAAAAGCTACCAATTTGTCCAAACCGGTATTTTCAATGATCAGCTGTGCCGCACAGTTTATATTTGCTAGAAAGCAGGAAATCCTGCCTTCTTTTTCCACGTGAAGTATGTGTTTGGCGCGCACTGCACGTGTATGCACACGTAGCATGCTTATGGCATGCATTGCATATTTGTGCTCTGCGCTTGTTTGGTGCGCACCGCGCATGCACAGGCATTGAATCAGTGGCAATCCGTGGAGGATTTCACCACTGGATTATAGCCCTTATCGTGTAGCACAAAACTTATATCTTATTCACTTCATTGTAGTTTGCTTCCAAGAACAACTTATAAAACGCATCTTGAGTCAAATAACGTGCGATTATTTCTAACTGAAATCAATAGGTCTTATTTCTTATTAGATATGTATGCAGTTGCTCATTAACTTCTGGAATCTGGAATCAATAGGGCATATTTGTCAATACATATGGATAGGTAAGATCAAGCTGTAATTTTAAAAACTTTTTAAAAGATTTCTGTCTTGGGTGCTAAATTTAAAATTATATTCATTCCCTATGGAAGCCATGAATCTACTGAAGCTCAGTTTTATAAATAGCAGGAAGCTACTACATCTTTTAACCATCCTAGCAACCTCAACTTAAAGCTAAACGCATAATTTGTTGCAAATTAAACATAATGGGACTTGAATAATTATGTTGACTTTTGGAAGTACTTATAGATAAATACATGATTAGATATTTTGTCTACTGCAAAGGAATATTTATTTTGAAATATATTAAAAAAAAAAAAACCACCATCGTACCCCGTTGAGAGTTTGAGATGAAACGGTTTGGATAGGGGTGTTAGCCATTAAAGAAATAGGCATTCAATGAAAATTACTGGGTTTGAAATGGAGAGAATGGCATTTCTGCTTGCTGCACTTAAGTAGCTGTTGGAGGAAGAAGCTTGTGGATTCAAAGGTTGCAACTCACTTGCGGGCCTCCATCATTTGTCTTCTGAAAACGAATTCCCTGGTCTGCCTCTCCCTTCCCTTCCAATTCTTCATCCAAACCTGCTTTTATCATGTCAGTTTTGGGACAATCCATCTTCAAACTGCAACTAACCAACCCACTCATGGGAACCAAGCTGTACAGGGGTAAAGTATAAATCCCAATAATATTAAGGTTCATCACACAGCCAGCGAGGTATTTAGAACATAGAATCATAGGGTTGGAAGACAGCTAAGACAAAAAGCTCCCATCCTCTGCTCAAGGCAAGAGACCTTATACCAGGGATGGCAAAACTTTTCGGCACTGAGTGCCGAAAAGGGAACGTGTGTGTGCTTCGTGCGCGCTTGTCTGTGCCGCAACCCAGAAAAGGAGCTACCCGGGGCCCATGCGCGTGCCTGAAAATGAACTTCTGGTTTCTGGCAAATGCATGCGCGCTGTTGTGTCCCACTCCTCCTCTGACGGCCGAGTCGGGGAAGTCCGTATCAAGCGTGCCTCTGCAGCTCTGCCAAAGTCCTATCAGAGTCCTCAGGGCAGGCAGGAATCCAAGGTGTGACTTCAGCAATCCAGATTAGACTTTGCCTGACTCAGAGAATGCCAGAAAGCAGATCCTTTATATAGGCCATGGGGTGTGGCTCCATGACTCAGCACTTATCCAGGCCTGCCCCTCCCTTCCTTTTGCTGACGTCGCCTCTCCATTCTCCGGAAGCATGGATCTATCCATTGCATCGTTTCGTCTCCAGCTGTTGGTAATCCCAGCTCGTGGCTGGCTTCAGGCGCACATGCTATCGGAGGGAGGTTTGTTTGTTCGGTTTGTCCGGGCATGGTGCCAGGGCTGGGGGCTGGAGGCATGCCAGGACATTCTTCTGTACTATCAGCGTCCGGCAGGAGATAAGAGGGGCCCGGCTGCGGCGGGGGGAGCGAGCGAGGCACAACACGCGCCAGCCAGCTACCTTTCCAGGTTTCCAGCATGCAGGCACACGCGACAATCAGCTGGCTGGCGCAAATGCTGACGCAGGAAAACGGAAGACCAGCTCTTCCAGTTTCCAGCACTGCCGCTCACAAAAAGGCCAGCTGATTGCCGTGCGCACATTTTTATTTATTTATTTATTTTATTCATTTTCTTTATTTATTTTGTCAAGCATGTATTAGATAACAGATATAAGTATAAACATGATTATGAATACATGAAATGTATATGAATAAAATACATGAAATGTATACGAATAAAAGGAGACATTAGGACAGGGACGGTAGGCACGCAGGTGCACTTATACACGCCCCTTACAGACCTCTTAGGAATGGGGTGAGGTCAACAGTAGACAGTTTAAGGTTAAAGTTTTGGGGATTTGGGGAAGAAACCACAGAGCCAGGTAGTGCATGCATGCCAAAAACTCGGAATAGGAACGGGCAACGGCACACATGCCAGGCGATATGGCTCCGCGTCAGTGGTGAAATCCATTTTTTTTTACTACCGGTTCTGTAGGCATTGGTTGGTGGGCATAGGATAGGATAGTGCAAAATCCCCATTCCCTCCCCACTCCAAGGGAAGGATACTGCAAAATCCCCATTCCCTCTCCACTCCTGGGGGAAGGATATTGCAAAATCCCCATTCCCACCCCACTCTGGGGACAGTCTCAAAATTTCCGCTACCGGTTCTCCGAACTGCTCAAAATTTCTGCTACCGGTTCTCCAGAACCTGTCAGAACCTCCTGGCTTTCACCCTCCCCTGCTCCATGTGCCACTATGGGCATGCATGCCAAAGGTTTGCCATCATGGCCTTATACCATCCCAGTCAAATAGTTGTTCAATCTGTTTTTGAATACCTCCAGTGTTGGAGCATCCACAACTTCTGGAGCCAAGCTATTCCATTCATTAATTGTTCTCACTGTCAGAAAATGTCTCCTTATTTCTAGGTTGACTGTCTCTTTAAAAAAGCTTCCATCCATTACTTCTTGTCCTTTTTGAAGCCCAGCCTTTACTTCAAATCTCTAATGACTCCAGTCTAGTCCTTTAAATTGTGAAAATTTAAAGCCAATGTACCACTCAATTGCTCTCTTAAGAACCCCCGTGCTTCCACCTTCCAGTTTTTTAACTAAAATAAAGCAAAGGTTCTGGTAGCACAGATAAACACTATCATTTCCTTTTAAGAAAGTTTAGAATCCATTCCTAACTCCCGTTCAATTATTGTGTCAGCTGCTACTATGAAGATTTTTAAATACATGTTTTAAAATTTGGAGAATACTCTCATAATTTACAGCTTTCTCTACTCTTTTTCCCCTATGAACCACATTTAAATGTCCTTAACACACACACACACTTTTATATGTTATATATTTAGCATATATAGCAGTTTAGCAGAGGAGACAATAAAAACAATAGGAAAATCTGAAAACCCATATGCTCACAATGAATGGAGTTTTATATGCAATTTCCCTTAATGCCTGATTTCTGTGGTGCCTACTATTAACATACACTTTTAGAAAAATCAAGGTATTCGAATATATCTTTTCTTAAAATAGAGGCATCCAAATTGTGATATGGCTCTTGCAAATATATACTCAGTAAGTGAGAATTTTGAAGCACAGAAGAATGGATATTAGTGGATTATAGAATTCAGAATTACAGAGTTGGATGGGACCTTGGAGGTCTTCTAGTCCAACCCCTGCTTAAGCAGGCGATCTTATATGATTCTGGACAATTGGCTGTCCAATCTCTTCTTTAAAAACCTCCAGTGAAGGAGCACCTACAATTTCTGGAGGCAAGCTGTTCCACTGATATTTTTTTCCTCACTGACAGGAAATTTCTCCTTAATTCTGTAGGTTGAATCTCTCTTTGATAAGCTTTCATCCATTATTTCTTGCCTGCCCTCAGGTACTTTGGAGAATAGTTCAACCACCTTCTCTCTGTAATAGCCCCTTAAATTTTGGAAGAATGCTATCATGTTACCCCCTAGCCTAGTCCTTCTTTTAGTTAGACTAGACATATCCAGTTCTCTCAATTACTTGCTTTAGCTTCCAGTCCCCTAATCATTTTTGTTGCTGTTCTCTGCATTCTTTCTAGTGTCTTAACATCTTTTTTTTTGTATCATGGTAACAAAAATAGAATAGAATAGAATAGAATTTTTATTGGCCAAGTGTGATTGGACGCACAAGGAATTTGTCTTGGTGCATATGCTCTCAGTGTACATAAAAGAAAAGATACCTTCATCAAGGTACAACACTTAATGATAATCATAGGGTACAAATTTAACACTTAATGATACATCATTTAATGATAGTCCTAGGCTACAAATAAGCAATCATAATAAATAAGGGCCGTGGGTGGCTCAGGCTGTAAGATAGCCTGTTATTAAACACAGCTGCTTGCAATTACTGCAGGCTCGAGTCCCACCAGGCCCAAGGTTGACTCAGCCTTCCATCCTTTATAAGGTAGGTAAAATGAGGACCCAGATTGTTGGGGAGGGCAATAAGTTGACTTTGTATATAAATATACAAATAGGATGAGAGTATTGCCTTACACAATGTAAGCCGCCCTGAGTCTTCGGAGAAGGGCGGGATATAAATGTAAATAAATAAATAAGTAAAAAATCAGGAAACAATATCAGTATAATCGTAAGGATACAAGCAACAAAGTTACAGTCATAAGTGGAAGGAGATGGGTTATGGGAATGATGAGAAAATTAATAGTAGTGCAGATTTAGTAAATTCACTGGAATATGCCCACTGGAACATATTCAAGCTGTCTAAGAATCCAGTAAAAGAGCCGTGGTGGTGCAGTAGTTAAAATGCAGTATTGTAGGCTGACTCTGCCCACAACCAGGAGTTCGATCCTGACCAGCTCAAGGTTAACTCAGCCTTTGATCCTTCCAAGGTGGGTAAAATGAGGACCCAGACTCTTGGGAGCAATATACTGACTCTGTAAACCACTTAGACAGGGCTATAAAACACTATGAAACAGTATATAAATCTAAGTGCTATTGCTAAAAGTAATATGCTAATTTGCTTCTACTAACATCCATGTTAATCTTTTTTTTTTTTTTTTAAACTATGCTTCTTCAAATCAACAGGTTTATTGTAGTACAGATGTACCAAGTTCCCCAAAATGAGGAAATCACATCAGATCACATGAAGTGATGTTCTAAGGAGAGGAGATGGTGTACCTCTTTGACAAACTGGAAGGAGCTATATTGTTTTACAGCAGGGGTCTCCAACCTTGGTCCCTTTAAGACTTGTGGACTTCAACTCCCAGAGTCCCTTAGCCAGCAAAGCTGGCTGAGGAACTCTGGGAGTTGAAGTCCACAAGTCTTAAAGGGACCAAGGTTGGAGACCCCTGTTTTAGAGCATGGGTGTCAAACGCAATCACATCACGTGATGTCACATGACATTTTTTTGCCTTTGTGGGGTGGGCGTGAACCTGCACGTGATGCATCTGGCCCACGGGCTGCCAGTTTGACACCGCTGTTCTAGAGCAAAGTTTCCCAACTCATTGCAACTTCCAGATGTTCAAAATTCAACAGTCAGAATGTTTTGTAATGACCATCCGGGCTGGGGTGTTTGGGAATTTGAAGTCATACATCTGGAATTTGCTAAGGATGGAAAACACTTAGTCGCCACGATGTAAAAAAAGATGTGGAGACTCTAGAAAGAGTGCAGAGAAGAGCAACAAAGATGATTAGGGGACTGGAGACTAAAACATATGAAGAATGGTTGCAGGAACTGTGTATGTCCAGCTTAATGAAAAGAAGGACTAGGGGAGACTTGATAGCAGTCTTCCAATATCTCAGGAGTTGCCACAAAGAGGGAGTCAAGCTATTCTCCAAAACACCTGAAGGCAGGACAAGAAGCAATGGGAAGAAACTAATCAAGGAGAGAAGCAACTTAGAACTAAGGAGAAATTTCCTGACAGTTAGAACAATTAATCAGTGGAACAACTTGCCTCCAGAAACTGAATTTTCCAACATTGGAAATTTTTAAGAAGATGTTGGATTACCATTTGTCTGAAGTGGTGTAGGGTTTCCTGCCTAAGCAGGGGGTTGGACTAGAAGACCTCCATGGTCACTTCCAACTCTGTTATTCTATTCTATTCTATTCTATTCTATTCTATTCTATTCTATTCTATTCTATTCTATTCTATTCTATTCTAATCAGTCAGAATGTTTAGTAATGACCATGCGGTCTGGGGTGTTTGGGAATTTGAAATCCACACATCTGGAATTTGCTAAGGATGGAAAACGCTGTTCTTACATTATATCTTTCATAGCCCAAATAGAAGAAAACATTATAAAAACACAAACAATTCTCAACTAATCGGGACTTGAAACTATGAAATCAGGATAGAATTTGGCTGGGTTCACATGATCTACTTGATCTGATTTCTGAATTAACCAATTCTGAAAGGTTATGTAGCACAGCGAATGACAAAAAACAAGGTGTCACAGGTTCATAACAATATGTGAAATCCTAAAATAATTAAGCAACGTTAAAACTAAACAAAATTAGCATGTTGTGCAAATGCATCTTGCCTCTTTGGAAGCAACCGCTTAAGCATGTTGCGTGAACATAACCCATTATGTCAGAAAGAATCTAATTCTCACCAGGAACCTGGTGAACTAAGTTGTCAAACACAGAATAAGATAGGGAAGGCAGATACAGCAATAATGAATTACTTGGTCTGCAGTTAAAATCTGGTGCGCCAGATAAATCATATCTATTAAATAAGTACTGCGGTGACATGATTTCAGCAGCTTCCATTTTAATGAATTTATTTGTCTCATTTTTATCTTCCTTCCTGATCTCTCTTTTTCTTTCTCTATTTGCAAGTAATTGGAAGAGTCCAGAGAACATTTTTCACTATGATAAAACAGGATGAGAAAAGGCTTTGCAGATCATCCCGTAGCTTCAATGGATAAATGTAGAGCAAAAGTCAAATCAAAAGACCAAATTGGCCTTCAAGATTGTAGGAGCAGGGGAGAAATTGAAGACAAAAAAAAGAGGTCTTTTTCGAAAGACGGACTAGTTTCCAGAATCAAATTACGTTTTTTAAATGTACCATTATTCCAAAGAGAACATATATTTCAATTAAATTTCCCTATTATAAAAACAGCCGTGTCCATGTCTGTGAGGTAGGTCTTTGTACCTCATAAAACTACTCAAATGTGATTTTGGGTCAGAAAAATGTTTTTCTATCTCAAAATTATCTCTATATGTTTGAGCCTGAGGCTTCCAGAATGACAGTAGAGGCCCTGTTTACAATTTTGCTCTGTAGGTCTTTCATCAGGATGGAGATACCCAAGAATCATTTTTTTAAAATAATGAACCTATTACTGTAGAATTTCCTTGCCTAGAAGGAGCACTTGACTTTCTCTCTTGCTATACTGAGATGGAACTTATTTGCTTGAATTTGCTTCTCCTTCTCTTAGAGTTTTAACTTCCACAGTTAGACATAGCTGGCAAAAATTTTCAGTATACGTAACTGTTTTTGCACATGTAACTATGAAAGAAATTGAGCAGGTTTTGGAAATACGTATAAAACTGTACCAAAACAAAAGAACATCATAGCCATAGCATCAGCTGTAGCACTTAGACTTACTGTACATACCGCTTCACAATGCTTTACAGCTCACTCTAAGCGGTTTACAGAGTCAGCCTATTGCCCCCAACAATCTGGGTCCTCATTTTACCGACGTCGGAAGAATGGAAGGATTAAATGCATTGAGTTCAGAGGTGGGTTTCAGCAGGTTCTGACCAGTTCTGGAGAACCGGTAGCAGAAATTTTGAGTAGTTCGGAGAACCAGTAGTAAAAATTCTGACTGGCCCCGCTCTCATCTATTCTCTGCCTCCCGATTTCCAGCTGATCGGGAGGAAATGGGGATTTTGCAGTATCCTTCCCCTGGAGTGGGGAGGGAATGGAGATTTTACAATATCCTTCCCCTGCTATGCCTACCAAGCCACGCCCACCAAGCAATGCCACACCCACCAAGCCACACCCACAGAACCGGTTGTAAAAAAATTTGAAACCCACATGTCGTGGACCTGTCCAGAAGCAAAAAATTATTGGATTAAAATTAAAACATGGTTATTTAAAGAGAAAATGGAATTTATGAAAAATATAGATGATGATTATATGGAAATTTGTAGAGATATTTTCCAGGATAAAGGGATGGAATAGATTTTTTTTAAAAAGGGCTATCATAACATTTGAAAAGGGGGAAATATTGGACAAATGATATAATGAGAGGATGAAATTTGAAATATGTTTTAATATGTACCCGACCTATATCTTTTTCAACAAAGATCTGTATGTTTTATTTTGTTTTTAAAAAATTAAAAAAAACTTGTTTTTTTTTAAAAATTAAAACATGGTTAGAAGAAATGATACAACAACATATAGACTTAAAACCTGAACTGTTCCTATTGGGCATCCTACTAGAGAAATTTAGTAAAGAAAACATATATTTGATTATACATATAATAACTGCAGCGAGGATAGTATATGTGCAGAGATGGAAACCAAAGAAAATCCCCACAGAGGGTGGATTAATTAATGAAGTAATTAAGAAAATATTGGATTGTGCAGAAATGAATAGATTGACTTTGATAATTAAAGAAAAAGAGGAATCGGAATATTTTAGGATATGGAGACAATTTTATCATTGGTTAGAGAAGAAATATAAATAGGATAATGTGATGAAACATGGGAAGAAGAAAGAGGAGAGAGAAGATTGATAAATGTGTTAATAATGAAGTAAGAAATGTGGGAGAAATGTTACAATAAATGACATGATTGTTAGATTCGGGCAATAACGAGGCAGGAGACCAGATGAGTGACAACAGCTCTTTAGTTTATAGTGAACCCAGCAGCGAACAACAGAAAAACCCCTCTTTATATACAGTTCAGTTGGAGGCAGCGGCCAATCAGCAACATGCTATTTCCCGCTCTAATTTCCCTCCAAAACTCTTAAAGATACATTACACTCCTTCCCTCCCAGAAAACATTTTACCCCTATTTGCATCAAATTAACATCTTATTTCTCTACGTAGTCACGCAAGTAGACTGGGCGTCTCCTAACTCTTTCGGACCTGCGCAATTCATTCTCTGGGAGTGAGTCGAGCTGGCCGGAGGGACTGTTTGTTCCTCTCAGCTCCTCCTCTAGGCCATCCGGACCTGGATTATTTGCCGAATCGTCCCTGCTTTCTTCAGGAGGGACCGGTTGGTGTCGCTGGACCTCATTGAACTCAGATAAGTCCCGCGTTTGCCCCGGGTTTGAGTCAGCTGTGGATTCAAACATTGGATAGTCAGGGCCTGTTTCTGGACTTTTGGTTGTTCTTTTTCTTAATTGGTCTATGTGGCGCTTCCAAACCCGGCCATCCTCTATCTCTACCCGATATGATTTGGGTCCGGTTGTTTCAATGATTGTCCCCTTTACCCAATTTGGGCCTTCTCCGTAATTGTGTACCCATACTGGGCTTCCCACTGTCATTTCTCTTGTTTTACCGTTTGTCCCTTTGTACCCGTCTGGGGTGTAGTTTGGGTTTAACCGGTCTAATGGGCACCTAAGCTTCCTGCCCATCAGTAGCTCTGCTGGGCTGCGGCCAGTTGCTACACAAGGGGTTCTGTGTTGTACTGCTAGGAAGGTGTCAATTTTTAATTGCCAATCGTCTGGCCTGATTCTGGACAATGCTTCCTTTGCACTCCGTATGAAACGTTCTGCAAGGCCGTTCGTCGCAGGGTGGAACGGTGCCGAGAGGACATGCCGGATGCCCTCTTCTGCCAAGTACCCCTCAAACAGGGTCGCTGTGAATTGAGGGCCGTTGTCGGAAACTAGGGTGTCGGGTAACCCGTGGGTTACAAATAGGCGCCGCAGGACTCAGATTACGGCCTCGGCTGTCATGGATTTCATAAGAATGATTTCCAGCCATTTGGAATAGGCATCGACTACCATTAGGAATGTTTGCCCATGGAAGGGGCCGGCAAAATCGATGTGGATCCTAGACCATGGGCCCTGGGGTCTCTCCCACTCCCGAGTTGGGGCCGTTGGTGGTAGTGGTCTGGACTCCTGGCAGGCTTGGCATTTTCCTACCCTGTCACTAATCTCCGTGTCCATCAAGGGCCACCACACATAGCTCCTTGCTAAACCCTTCATTCTCACGATCCCAGGGTGGCCCTCGTGCAGGAGTTCCAAAACTTTTTTCCGCAATTTCTCCGGGATCACCACTCTATCCCCCCAGAGCAGACACCCTACTTGAGCCGACAACTCCCCGCATTTCTTTACATATTCCTTAAACCGCTCGCCCGGTGCAGCGGGCCATTCTCTTTGCACCCAACCAATTACAGTTCTTATTGTAATGTCCTTGTAAGAAGCCCGAGCCACCTCCTTGGAAGTGACTGGACCCGAGTCCAAAGAGTCAATTAGCAGGACGGGTGTGCCCGGAGTGGGGTCTTCGATAGTCTCTGGTAGTGGGCATCTGCTCAAAGCGTCTGCATGCCCTAACTCTTTTCCTGGCCGATGCAACAATTTGTAGGAATACGCAGCCAGAAAGATAGTCCATCGGGTCAGTCTAGGCGAAAGTGCCACGGGCGTTGAGCGGTCGCCTGCCAACAGGCCTAGTAGGGGTCTATGGTCTGTGATGATTTCGAAATCACGGCCAAATACATATTCATGGAACTTCTTTACCCCAGAAACTATGGCCAAGGCTTCTCTATCTAGCTGACTATAGTTTCTTTCAGCCGATGACATTGTTCGGGAGTAAAATGCTATAGGGGCTTCTGTGCCATTTGGCAACCGGTGGCTGAGCACAGCCCCCACCCCGTAGGGAGATGCATCACAAACTAACACCAATGGCAGCGTGCCATTGTATTGAATCAGTAGGCTATCGCTAGACAGAAGGTTTTTTACTGCTTCAAATGCCCTAGCTTCCGCCTTTCCCCAAGACCACACAGCTGTCTTCGTTAGTAATTTGTGTAGCGGTTCGGCTATGGTCGCCTTATTTTTTAAAAATACCGCGTAAAAGTTGACCAGGCCTGTAACTCCGTTTTGTTTTGGGGAGCTGGGGCCTTCCTGATTGCCCTAACCTTGCTCTCAGTGGGGTGGATTCCTTCCTTGTCGATCCGATAGCCCAGGAATTCCACGGATCCTACCCCGATCTGGCATTTATTCAGTTTGACTTTGAGACCGGCGGACCGGAAAATGCCCAAAACTTTTCTCAGCCGTACCCCTAAGTCTTCTAGATTGTCGGCGGATACCAGTACGTCATCAAAGTACGGTACCACCCCGGGGAGTCCCTGCAATAGCCGCTCCATTAGGTTCTGAAATAACCCTGGAGCCACACTAACCCCAAACTGTAACCGGTGCATTTAAAAGCACCCTGTGCGTCTGATCATTTGTGCTCGCCGTGTTGCTATCTACGGGTAACTGCTGATAGGCTTGGGCCAAATCTAGCTTGGCAAGACCTGGCCTTGCCCCAAAGAGTGCAGTAAGTGTTGTACTACTGGGACGGGTAGGCACTCTTCTGCAACGCTTCATTAAGCGTTGCCTTGTAGTCAGCACAACCGGACCAACCCGTCCGGTTTGATTGGGGTGACTATGGGTGTCTCCCACTTTGCATGGTCAACTGGCACTAGTATTCCCTGGCTTACTAGTTTGTCCAGCTCCCGGTCAATTTTGGGCTTTAGGGCGAACGGAACCCTCCTAGCCTTTAACCGGATAGGGGCAACCTGTGGGTCAAGGTTAAAGGAGATCGGTCCCCTCGTACTTGCCCAAACAGTCTTTGAAGACGTCACCGAACTCCTTCATTAGTTCGTCTTTTAGGTCGACGTCGTTTGAAGACTACGGTCACTCCCATGCCCAATGCCCGGAACCAGTCCAGTCCCAACAAGCTCGGCAAGGTTCCGTCGACCACGGTGATGGGCAGGGTCTTGTTGTGCTGTCCATACTTGACTTGGACGGACGTTACCCCTCGGACGGGGATGCGATTTCCTTGGTAATCTTGTACCCTTAGTTTCTGTGGTTGCAGCTTGCGCTTCGCGATGGCTGGCAAACGTTTCACGAGAGTGTCCCAGGACATGATCGTGATCGATGAACCGGTGTCCACTTCCATTCGGCACGGCACCCCTTCAATGTGCGTTTTAGTAAAAATCTTTTTTTCAAGGCGCGTGGCTGCTTGGCCTACTCTCACGGCAGTCTGATTAAGTTTCGCGCCTTTTTTGAATCGACCAATCACGGGCCTCTTCGTCGTTCCCGCGCTCTGATTGGTCGGTTTGAATTTTTGGCGGGAAGGTTGGGGCGCTCGACAGGCCTGCGCTATGTGCCCCTTCCTTTCGCACCGCCGACAAGTCGCATCCTTAAATTTGCAGTCTTGTCATTTGTGTTGTTCCCCGCAACTCGCGCATTCGCCCCGGTCTTCTTTCTCTGGCCTCCCGGTGTGGAAGACTTCTTCCTCTTCCTCGCCTTCCTCCTCGGCCTGGACTTCCTCATTGTGGACCGGGGTTGTTTTCGCCCCAGTCCCCGGCGCGATCGGCGTTTGCAGGTTTCTGCCGCTTGGGTGGACATCTCATGAGCCCTGGCCTCGTCCAAGGCGACTGCCAGTGTTAGGTTGCTTCTGGACAGCAGCCGCCGTCGTAATCGGATGTCTCTGACCCCGCAAATGAGTTGGTCGAGTAATGCGTCTTCCAAGTCTCGATATTCGCAATGGTTGGCGGCTTTCCTCAGCGCTGCCATGTACACGCGAATCGATTCGCCCTCTCGTTGCATCCGTTGCCGCAATTCGAACCTTTGAACAAATTTTGAGGGCGTCGGTGCGTAGTGAGCCCGAAGGGCGGTCTGCAGGGTTTGCCACGGTACCGACTGTACCGGCGTTGGTTCCGAAAGCGACTCTGCGGTGTCGAAAACTTCCGAACCGCAGTGGCTTAGGAAGTACGCTCTCTTCCTGTTGTCGGAGACCCCCTGGAGTTTGTTTGCTTCGAGGAAACACTCGAAATGAGCCATGTATGACCCCCATTTTTCTTTGGCTGGGTCGAATGGCGCTGGCGGTGTGTAGCTGGACATCGCTGCTATCCGCCCTTATTTTGCTGGGTTCGCGTATTCCTGGTTAGTTCAGCTCTTTCCTGGCGCTCTTTTGCCTCGAGATCCCACCCTCGTCGCCAGTGTTAGATTCGGGCAATAACGAGGCAGGAGACCAGATGAGTGACAACAGCTCTTTAGTTTATAGTGAACCCAGCAGCGAACAACAGAAAAACCCCTCTTTATATACAGTTCAGTTGGAGGCAGCGGCCAATCAGCAACGTGCTATTTCCCGCTCTAATTTCCCTCCAAAACTCTTAAAGATACATTACAATGATGATATTATGAAATGATTAATATTGGAGAACAAGAAGAAGACGCAAAGGATGCACTCGGATGAAGCAATGATTATGTATTGTATGTTTGGTTGTTTATAAAATAAAAAAATTCAAAAAAAAAAGAGAGGGAAAGGAAAGAAGGAAGTTTTGATTTTCACGATTTAAGGACTTCTGTGAACCCTTGATAGTCAATAGTATGAAAGATGCCATGCGTCAGTGTTCCAGAAAACCAAGTAAAGATTTTACTTTCTTCAAGTAAAGACTCCGAAGCGAGCATCTTTCAAAGTTCATTTATTAGGATAGGTAAATTGGCACAACTGGGGAAATCCGAATCTGGGAGATCCAGGTCTTCCCTCAGTGAAACACACTTCAAAACCAACCCTCCTTCACCCCTCTGCCGATCACATGCTCCAATCGCCAACCATCCCATCTCGAGACATCACTCCGACCACTCCTTCTCCAGATGCAGTCCTGGCCTGACCTTGATCAGCAGAAAGAATGTTATTATGTCTAATGGCCCCTTTCTACTAACCCCCCACTCCTACTTTCCCATACAGAAGAAAGTGGCAGCACGGAAGCCTTCGGCATAGTATGGCTTCCAAAGCTGACACCATGAAAGTATGGGTTAGGACCGTGATGGCGCCCCTGTGGCATGATTGCACAGAGCCCTCTCTGTGGGCACGCATTCCATCGCCAGATGTTCTTCTGGTTTCCAGCGTGCGCATGCGTGCCGGGCCAGCAGGTCTTCGCAGGAGTTGGAGTGCCGGAAAATGGCCTGAAAATGGCCAAAGAAAGAGGCCCAAAACTAGGCTGTTTTTAAAGACCATTTTTTGGGCCATTTTCTGACCATTGTGGGGGTGTTTTCCAGGCTGTATTTAGGCTGTTTTGGGGGCATTTGGGGGGCTTTTCCCATCAATAACCCCATGAGGGTGGAATGATTTTATGCATCATTTTTAAAGCTGGAGCCGGGTGCATTTGGATCAATCACTAAAAATGCAAAGCACTCTCTTCACTAAGCAACACCAATCCATCTACTTTCTTCCAGCGCACAGAGGTATAAAGTGCCGCAATATCCCTTTGGGATTCTAATTCCCAAATAACATCTTAAGAGTTCACCTTAGCTAACCTCATTCTGCACCATTCTCACCAAGTAGGCAAAATCAGAAGCAAGAGAGGGTATGGAAAAGTTTACAACAGGAAGGGAGAGTTTGTTCAAACCGTGCACTAGAAGATTACGCCTGGGTGTAACACTTCTCAACTGGAGAAGTGTGGACCGGTATAATCTCAATTATTTTACTGTCCATCATAATATAGGAGCAGTGAAGGGATTTAAGTAATTTAACAACCGGTTCTCTGCCCTAATGATTTCTTCCAACAACCAGTTTGCCAAACTGCTCAGAAAGTTAACAACCGATTCTCCGAAGTGGTGCGAACTGGCTGAATCCCATCACTGTATAGGAGGGGTTGTTCGGGTTTTGTCCCATGTAAAATTGGAAGTGTCTTGGCGACGTTTCGACGAAGTCTCATTCGTCATCTTCAGGCTTCAGCTTCGTGCTTCTGGGAGCAGTGTGTGATCGCAGCTGTTTCTTCCTTTTAACTGCTAGTGGGGGTTTGAACTGATTGGGTGGGAGTTTGGCTGTGCTCTGATTGGATGGGTTTTTTTGTGCTCTGATTGGCTGGGGGTGTGTCCTGTTTGGGTGGGGGCTTGGTTGTGCTCAGTTTAGTCTGTGTTGCAGAGGGATTTGAGCTGGTGAGCTGCATAGCTGTTGTTTGGCTTTGTGGTCGTGCTACATCTTCATAGTGGGTGTCAGTCTGCTGCATGTATGGATTGGAGGGGTTTGAAATGGCTAATGTTGCAGCTGCGGTCTGGCTTCTGGTCCTTGGTCGTGCTTCATGATCAGTGTGGGTTTGGGTCTGCTTTCTGGGTGGATGTGCGGTGGTGACATCCTGTGTGGACCTCATGAGTGTGGGTCTGGTGTCATTCCTCATGTTAGGGACTCGTTTGTCAATAAGGGCAGGTTTCCAAATGGCTGGTAGGCGGGAGGTATCATCTCGTTTGTTCATGCTGTGTGGGCGTTTTTCTATCTCAATGGCTTCTCTGATTATTCTGTTGTTAAAGTGTTCAGTTTTGGCGATAGTTCTGGTCTTTTTAAAGTCAATATCATGTCCTGTGACTTTAAAGTATTGGATCAGGGAAGAAGTTGGTTCCTCTTTTTTGACTGAGTTCTTGTGTTCTTCAATGCGTGCACTTATTCTTCTGTTGGTTTGTCCAATGTATGTGGAGGGGCAGGCGGTGCATGGGATTTCATATACTCCTTGATTTTCTAACTCAATTTTGTCTTTGGGGTTTCTTAGGATGGTGGATATTTTTCGGTTTGTGCAGAATGCTGTCTTGATCGAAACGTCGCCAAGACACTTCCAATTTTACACGGGACAAAACCCGAACAACCAAAGACCTACATATATTACTATCAAAATCTTGCTGCAACATCTCTTAACATATGGAACTTTTGTACACAGGTTTCTTTAGCATATTGTTAACATACATCTCTCCTGCAAATATATTTCTGCAGTAAATTTCCCAAACAGCTGGGACCATAAAGAAGAACTATAGTTGACAGGTAGGTTGTAAGACAAGGTAAGTTTAACTCAATGTCTGCTGACCTGGACCTGTCCAAGTGGCTTCCTGACAATAAAGCAGAACTGTCTTCTTCCAGGATTACAGTCCCCATAATTCCCAACCAGCAGCACCTCTGAAGGATGCAACGTCAGGTAAGTCCTAGACGTATAACCACAATTGGGATCAGAAATCTGGTTGTAAGTTGTTGTGGTCACGAGTTAAGAATCCCATGTGATTGGACCTATTTTTTGGGACAATTTTTTGCAGTGGTTGTTAAGCGAATTGTGTGGTCATTAAGTGAACAGCACAGTTGTTAAGTGAGCTTGTTCTTTCAAATGGTCGTTTTTTTAAAAAAGTTGCAAATGAGGATCATGTGACCACCAGAAGGCAAACTGGTTGCCAGGTGACTGTCATGTCATGTCATATGACTGCATGGTATGGGCCATGGCCATGCCTGTACACTGCCCTGAGTCCTTCGGGAGAAGGGCGGTATAAAAATCAAATAAATAATAATAATAATAATAATAATAATAATAATAATAATAATAATAATAATAATAATAATAATAATAATAATAATAATAATACTTGTGGACTTCAACTCCCAGAGTTCCTCAGCCAGCTGGAGTTGAAGTCCACAAGTCTTAAAAGAGCCAAGTTTGCAGACCCCTGGTATGGGCTTATGAGACATTTTATAGTGGCTAGAAGTGCCTTTACTGGCTATAAAGCAGGGGTGAAATTCAGCAGGCATACTGGTTGAGGTTGCTGCATTCTATTCTATTTCTATTCTATTACATTGTAAGGGGGAAAAAAATCAAGATTCGTTCTCAATTACCGTGAGCATGGGAACATTCAATTTTGAGCAATTTGGACACTGAAAGGGTTAAAAAAAACCCACCCTTCATTAACCTGTCAATCCAAGTCATGGAAAGAAAAAAAAAAAAACCTCCAAACCCCAGAAAATCAAACCCTCAGGAGCCAATCAGGAGATTCAGTTTCCTCTTTTAGGTGGGTTTTTTTACAAGCAAGGAGGGCAGTTTTCAGTTTGCTTGGTTTTATTTATTTATTTTTATTTTTCGAGTACGTATTAGATAATACATATAAGTATAAGCATGAATTGAATGCATAACATGAATGCAATTAAAGGGAACATTAGGACATTAGCTCTTATGCACGCCTCTTACAGACCTCTTAGGAATGGGGTGAGGTCAACAATAGACAATCTTAGGTTAAAATTTTGGGGGTTTGGGGATGAAACCACAGAGTCCGGTAGTGCATTCCAGGCATTGGCCACTCTGTTGGTGAAGTCATATTTTCTGCAATCGAGTTTGGAACAGTTCACCTTGAGTTTGTATCTATTGTGTGCTCGTGTATTGTTGTGGTTGAAGCTGAAGTAGTCATTGACAGGCAGGACATCGTGGCAGATGATTTTATGAGCTATGCTTAGGTCAGACCGAAGGCCACGTAGTTCTACATTTTCTAAGCCCAAAATTTGAAGTCTGGTGGCACAAGTCTTCTGAAGTTTGTTTTCCCCTTCTCGGAGATTGGACAGAAGCCAAGGTAAGGCCAAAACTTCATCAGTTATGGGCTTTTGAATCAAGTAAAATGGATAGCATAAATGAAATGGGTTGAATGATAGTTTGTTTTACTTTAGGGATTGAGAACTGGGCTATGTGGGTTTGTTACAGTGTGTGTTTATTAGAGATCCTCGGCTGCTCAGCTGAGGGAACAGCTGAATGTGATTACTTTCTTCAGATAGTAATTGTGCAATCCTTCTTTTTTCTTTTCCAACTTTCTGTTAGGTATCTGATTTTGCCTCTAGCTACCTTCCTGCCTCTGAACAAGGCATTGCTGGTTCATTAAGATCTAGAATTCTTAATAAACCAGTGATGTGTATTTTGGTACAGGGAGCTAACCTTTAGCACCGGGTTTTCTCAACTGTAGCAACTTGAAGTTGTGTGGATTTCAACTCCCAGAATTCCTCAGCCAGCATACTGGCTGAGGAATTCTGGGAGATGAAGTCCACAAAACTTTTAAGTTGCTGAAGGTGAGAAACACTGCCTGTGCCATTTTTCTCAACCTTAGCAACCTGAAGATGAGTAGACTTCAACTCCCAGAATTCAGGAGGGCTACAATTTTGCTACTAAGGGATCATCGTTGTTGCTTTTGTTAGTCATGTCCGACTCATCACGACCCCATGGACAACATTCCTCCTGGCCTTCCTGTCCTCTACCGTCCTCCGGAGTCCATTTAAGCTCATGCCAATTGCTTCAGTGACTCCATCCAGCCACCTCATTCTGTGTTGTCCCCTTTTTCTTTTGCCCTCAATTGTTCTCAGCATTAGGCTCTTCTCCAACACCAGAGTTCAAAGGCCTCAATTCTTTGGCACTCAGTCTTCCTTTAGGGATCTTCCTTATGGGAATATATTTCTTTTCCAAGGAAAAATCCAGAATATTTTTTTTCCCACCGGCTTCTCTACTTACAAGCTTGGTTGAGATTCGAAAGGCTTTAATAAACAAGCATGTGTGTTTTAGGTAGGGGTATTTTTTCCCTGCAGGATTGCACCTGTTGTAAAAGTATTGTCACTTGTCATTGGCAATTGTGTCTCAAGTTGTTGCAGGGATAAAATGGTTTCCTTTATGTGTACTCTGGAAATAAATCATACAAAGTTAACTTTGAATTAAGAAGGTGCCTAAAGAGGCTCGGAGTGAATGTGTTTTTATTGGGTTACTTATATGTTATCGAGTATTTTTATGTCTTTGATTATAGAGCTTTCAGGGGATAAGATTGATTCTTTTAAGTTAATAGGCCTCCCATTGAGATTGTATGGATTTCTCCCCCCCCACACTATTTCTCCCCCCATTCATTGACTGCCGAGAAACTGCATTAGCAGCTTTGCTTTTCAGTGCGTTTTTCATTTTATTTTAGTAGCTGTTCTTTATCAATCAAGTATTTATCTGAACACAACAACAAGGGATTCTGAATAGATATGTGGCTATTTATTCTTAGCAACTGAGAGTTTGCCATTCCTTAAAGCTTCCGTCGTGGGTGAACAGCAGTGGTAGGTAGCACCTACCATATTGCACAAACAAAGCTATAATGTGGTTAGTTTAGTTTTGGCTTAACTCAGCCAATTATGGCTCAATAAACCATGGTTAAACATCATTTATTGAGGAAATGAACCAAGCCTTGTAATTTTTGAATACAGTTTGTCTGCCTGAAACCCACACTGTATTTCGGACATTAACGTGATTGAGCGGGTTCAGAGGTATTTCACTAGAAGAGTACTCCACTTCTCTACTCACAAGAGAATCCCTTATGCCACCAGGCTTGAAATTCTGGGCTTGGACAATTTGGAACTGCACCACCTGTGGCCCTACCTAAGCATAGTACACAAAATTGTCTGCTGCAATGTCTTACCTGTCAATGACGTCTTCAGCTTCAACCATAATAATACACGGGCAAACAATCAATACAAACTCAAGATAAATTGTTCCAAACTTGATTGCAGAAACTTCAGCAACAGAGTGGTCAATGCGTGGAATGCACTACCCGACTCTGTTGTTACATCCTCAAACCTCCACAGCTTCAACCTTAAACTATCTACTGTGGATCTCACCCCATTCCTAAGAGGTCCGTAAAGGGGGCGTGCATAAGAGCACCAGTGTGCCTACCATCCGTTTCTTAGTCCCCATTTATCTGTATTTATTTCCTTCGTTCATGTTTATGTTCATACCTATACTTGTTATCTTGTACATGTTTGATAAACAAAATAAATAAATAAATATAAACTTATTTTCCAAAGAACCAGAGAGCAAGACATGAAACAATGGATGGAAACTAAGCAAGGAGAGAACTAACCTAAAACAAGGAAAAAATTTCCCAACAGTGAGAACAATAAACAATAAACTAGAGGAATTGCTTGCCTTCAGAAGTCGTGGGTGCTCCATCGCTGGAGACTTTTAAGAAGAAATTGGATAACCACTTGTCTGAAAAGGTATCAGGTTTCCTGCCTGAATAGGGATTGGAGTAGAAGACCTCCAAGGTCCCTTCCAACTCTGTTAATCTGAAATTCTGAAATTTTCTTATTTTTTTCCTTTGTTTTGGTTGCAACTCTTCTTCTTGCACCTCAGCATTCTTCTCACAGCCCATTACAGGCATCACTCTGTTCAGGGTATTCCCATTTGTTTTACCTCCCACACGTTTTTCTCTGTTCTGGCTTCTAATTCTTTCACATCCAAAATTCATTCAGTAACTTGAAAAATACCGCTTTAATAGGGTTTTCTTGAGTAGTTCACAATGCTCTTTTGCTGAAGACTGTTTCTTTAACATTTGGAGCTTTCTAGTCAAATTTTATTTCCCTAGCATTCAGAAAAACCGTGCATGAAAAAGCATGCATATCCAGCCATGTTCTCATTTTTTGTTTTACATAATTGCAACCTCATCTAGGTGTCTTCAGATTGCCACCATATGGTACCCTGGCACTAACATCTCTGCAAGTATTTTAGCTTGGCAAAGGCAAATAAGCAAGAATTGTTCATGGGTGCTACAAAGGTAGAACGTAATGTAATGGAAACACAAAACAGGAATCTGCTTAACAGGATTCTATGCTCGGAAATTGCATCTATCAGAATTATAGAGATGAGCTGTGGATGCCAGCTGGTTATCCAAAAGGAAAGAAAAACCTATTGATGAATGCAGCTAATCTGTTACAATTATATTTGGCATTGTACCTCCCTTGTCTTTCTGTAGTTTAGGTACAGATATTTTGGGGGTGGGCATGAAGTCCTTCAGGAGAAGGGCGGTATAAAAATTTAAATAAATAAAATAAATAAATAAATAAATGAACATATTTGGTATGAGTACCAGGAATTGCATCACAAAAGTAGAGCAAGGATAAGTTGTGGAAGAAGGGTGGGGGCAGAACAAAAATGAAATCCAACATGGTTGAAATTAAAATATAAATAATTGCATATGCTTGATTAATCAGTCACAATGTACTTATTGCAGCACATTAATAAATACATGGCAATTTTGGGAGATACCTTTGGACAAACACACAAAAAAATATTGGGATTCTCTGATAGACTATAATGTAGTTTCTCCCATTATTTGGTGAAGCACACAATAGCTGCAGTTCTCTCAGTTACACTAATCTGAAACAAAAAAATTCTTCTGTCTACCAGGATGGTATTCATACAACAAATGCTGGCAGATCAATCCTTGAAAAACTGGTTTAAAAATACCCACAACTCTAATAGATTTAGTGGGATTAGCATAGCCTTAGGCTGGAATGTAAATAATCTATAGTAAAGCTGCTGTTGTGCCTGAGATTTTTGTATCAATATTAGCAATGCGTTAAGGTCTTGGTTTAGCTCAGAACTGAAATTCACTAACTGCAGAGGAGTATAGAGATAACCTTGAAGAAGGAATACAGGAATAGCTGCATAAACATCAATTTAGCCCTCAAAGACAGAAGGGAGTATGAAAGAAACTCAGGGTTGCCCCATCTAGATTTTTTTTGCTATGTGGAAAAATAAATTATCTCAGGCTTTCAAGATAGTGTTGTTATACCCTACAACAGGGGTCTGCAAACCTGGCTCTTTTAAGACTTGTGAACTTCAGCTCCCAGAGTTCCTCAGCCAGCAAAGGAGAGGAACCAGCTGAGGAACTCTGGGAGTTGAACTCCACAAGTCTTAAAAGAGCCAAGTTTGCAGACCCCTGCCCTACAACAATAGAGTTCCAGTGGTACTCTTGACTTGACTTGAATTACCGTACAATGTGCTGTTTTTCAGAAAAATGACCAACGTGTTTCCAGAAGTGCTGAGTCCTCTGTGATTTCCCAGATGTTGACATAATAGTTTCCCAACAGTTGGGAGCATTTAATTTCCAAGGAAACCTCAAAGCTTGGTAGGAACATTATATGTCTTGAAACCTGGTATCCTTGGTGAGCTGGAATAACTCAGAAGGAAAATGTTCGTCTAAACAGTAGATGAAATGTTCACCTAACAAAACAAAACAAAATCCAATATCGCAGCAATATATGGATATGGATAAGGGTGAGCACCCTTCCTTACTGTCATCAAATTTTCTCAAGGTGTATTAGAGGAGGGAGGGATTTTTTGGCTGATTTCCCCCCACCTTTGTCAATGGGTCAGAGGTAGAAACTCATTCTCCCCACCTTTGTCAATGGGCCATCATCATCTGCAACATAATAGGACCCATCTAGCAACAGAAACTCACCACATGGCAAGGCTCAGGCAAGCTTGAGGGACAACCTACAATGTTAGCTAAGACCCCTAGACCACCTGGGAGTTTGACAACCAATCAGGATACTCTTCCTGTGCCCCAGAAAGTTCAAAGCTCAGAAAAAGCATAAAGCCAGGGAGCACACAGGATCTCATCCCTTTTCTGTTCAGGAACTCAAGCCATGTGATCCTGACCACCATTAAACCATCTTTCCAAGCAGTCTCCATGTTTCCAGTGTCTTTGTCCCCACTTGGAACTGAACCCAGATGGATATTTTTTCCAACACCACGAGAGAGCATAGAAATCTATCTTTCTTACCTCCATTAGGTTTTCTCCTCTCATCAAACTCGATTTCATCCCATCTTTCACTTTTAAAATATTTTAAAATAGTTTTTCACTCTTTCTCTCTCTCTTTTTGAATGCCTCAGTGCCAAAGCACAATCTTTACCATTATCTTTATTAACAAGAGTGCCTCTGAACCCCATATGGATCATTAAGCATTAAAGCACCTGAGGGCAGGGCAAGAAGCAACAGATGGAAACTAATCAAGGAGAGAAGCAATTTAGAACTAAGGAGAAATTTCCTGACAAAACAATTAATCTGTGGAACAACTTGCCTCCAGAAGTTGTGAATGCTCCAACACTGGAAGCTTTTAAGAAGATGTTTGTTTGTTTGTTTGTTTGTTTGTTTGTTTGTTTATTTATTTATTTATTTATTAGATTTCTAGACCGCCCTTCTCCCGAAGGACTCAGGGCGGTGTACAGCCTTACTAGGAACACAATAAATTTAAAATACATTTAAAATGAAATATTTAACCGGCCAATTTAAAACTAAAATGGTCAAACGACCGATATAAAACCCTAAACTATAAAATTATAAATAAATTAATACAGTTTAAAATTCAATTAAAACTAAGTTATGTCGGATAACCATTTGTCTGAAGTGATGTAGGGTTTCCTGCCTAAGCAGGGGGTTGGACTAGAAGACCTCCAAGGTCCCTTCCTCTATTTTAAATACTTCTAAGTACTTCTACATTTTTTTAAAAAAGCCTATGTGTTGGTAAGTAGGCCTGTTATCCTTTTCCTGGAAAGGAAAGGCAGGGGTGGGCATCAGATCCTTTAGCAATGGGTTTGCTGCCCCGTTGCTGGGTGGGCATGGCCATGGTAGGCATGGCCTAGTTGGCCGCCTGCACCATAGCAGGGGGGCAGCATTTTTCACCCTCCCCAGGCTCCGGAGGCTTTTCTTGAGCCTCCAGGAGGGCGAAAACTGCTTCCCCCAGGGTCCAGAGGCCCTCTGGAGGCCGGAAACAAGCCCATTTCTGGACTTCTGGAACCTCTGGTAGGCCCATTTTTTGCCCTCCCAGACCCTCTGCATGGCCTGCATGGAATGATGAACCTTGTGGAGACTCCTGGGAAGGGAGGGGCAGGGTGGCATTTGGGGGTTCGCTAAACCCCAATGATCCTTGACTAGAGGATCGGCCGAACCCTGCCGAACCCCCGGGAGCCCACCCCTGAGGAAAGGTAAACTAACGCTTGACCACAGGATGAGAAGTGAACTGATGGGAAGCAACCTTTTACCTATTTGTCTTCTGAGGAATAGTTTTGTGGAAGTGGCCTCTTTTAAAACAGATGTCTCCTCAAAATTTCAAAGGGGCTCTCCATCCATCAAACTGTAATTCTCTTTTTTTTTTTTCCCCTATCCTCTTTTTGGCAATATGTAAACAGCCTGCAAATATAAACATGCATTCCCTCTCTCAAGTTTAAGCAAGGGAGATGAATAAGGCTGAAAACACGCCTGGCTTAAAGTCAGCCGGTGAATGAGATTCGTGGCAGGTCTGGTATTTGAACCGAGGTCCTTGGGATCGCAGTGTAGCTCTCTAATCAAAATAGAATAGAATAGAATAGAATAGAATTTTTTATTGGCCAAGTGTGATTGGACACACAAGGAATTTGTCTTGGTGCATATGCTCTCAGTGTACATAAAAGAAAAGATACGTTCATCAAGGTACAACATTTACAACACAATTGATGATCAATATATCAATATAAATCATAAGGATTGC
Organism: Ahaetulla prasina; assembly: GCF_028640845.1. Classification (NCBI taxonomy): domain Eukaryota; kingdom Metazoa; phylum Chordata; class Lepidosauria; order Squamata; family Colubridae; genus Ahaetulla; species Ahaetulla prasina. The sequence goes on from NC_080548.1 coordinate 19,224,181, forward strand.
CAGCAACAAGTTATAGTCATACAGTCATAAGTGGAAAGAGATTGGCGATGGGAACTATGAAACGATTAATAGTAGTGCAGATTCAGTAAATAGTCTGACAGTGTTGAGGGAATTATTTGTTTAGCAGAGTGATGGCCTTCGGGAAAAAACTGTTCTTGTGTCTAGTTGTTCTGGTGTGCAGTGCTCTATAGCGTCGTTTTGAGGGTAGGAGTTGAAACAGTTTATGTCCAGGATGCGAGGGATCTGCAAATATTTTCACGGCCCTCTTCTTGATTCGTGCAGTATACAGGTCCTCAATGGAAGGCAAGTTGGTAGCAATTATTTTTTCTGCAGTTCTAATTATCCTCTGAAGTCTGTGTTTTTCTTGTTGGGTTGCAGAACCGAACCAGACAGTTATAGAGGTGCAAATGACAGACTCAATAATTCCTCTTTAGAATTGGATCAGCAGCTCCTTGGGCAGTTTGAGCTTACTGAGTTGGCGCAGAAAGAACATTCTTTGTTGTCCTTTTTTAATGATGTTTTTGATGTTAGCTGTCCATTTGAGATCTTGCGATATGATAGAACCCAGAAATTTGAAGGTTTCTACTGTTGATACTGTGTTGTCAAGTATTGTGAGAGGTGGAAGTATGGAAGGGTTTTTCCTAAAGTCTACCACCATTTCTACGGTTTTGAGTGTGTTCAGTGTGTTCAAAATACTCTTGCATTGCAAACTAAGGGATACATTTCTCTCTCTCTCTCTGCTCCTGTTATTATGCTGGTGCTGACTATTCCTCAGGTCGTTACAGTTGGTCAGGATTAATTAATGTGCCACTATGTTAAGCGCATGGCTTTTTAGGCAGTCCGTGTTTTCTGCTCATCGCCGCCTGAAGCCTAAAGTGCCATTGACAAAAAGGGAGTCAAATGCCACTTTCTCGGTTCATGGTCTGTTTGCCTCACTCGGGGCTTCAGAGGTATATCATTTGAGAGGATGTGTTTGTCAGTGGTTGATGGTGGTATTTATATGATGGAGGCAAGGTTGGGGAGGGGGAAGAGTTAATCTAGATTAGGGGTCTCCAACCTTGGTCCCTTTAAGACTTGTGGACTTCAACTCCCAGAGTTCCTCAGCCAGCTTTGCTGGCTGAGGGACTCTGGGAGTTGAAGTCCACAAGTCTTAAAGGGACCAAGGTTGGAGACCCCTGATCTAGATAATCTACAGTAGTTTCATGTAGCGTAGGATACTGTATTTCCCATGCATGCTGAAGAAGATGAAACCCAAGATCTGGATCTCAGATCGAGCTTGCCTGTGGTATCCACAAGATTCCGCAAGATCTCGGCACATCGTCCACATCAGGAGTGTCAAAATCAAGGCCCGTATGCCAGATCCTCTGATGATTGCGCAACTCAGCTGGGCATGGGGAGGGGGCAGGGATTTTTGCTACTGGTTCTCCGAAACCACTGGCCCCCATCACTACCGGATCAAGTGATCCGGTCCGAACCAGGAACATTTCACCGCTGCATTGAAGGATGTTTCTCAACATGTGTGTTTCTATCTTTTTATGTAAAGTACACTTTTCCTTTTATGCCGCGGTGGCGCAGTGGTTAGAATGCAATACTGCAGGCTATTTCTGCTGACTGCCGGCTGCCTTCAGTTTGTCATTTCGAATCTCAGCAGGTTCAGAGTTGACTCATCCTCCCATCCTTCCAAGGGGGCAAAATGGGGACCCAAATTGTTGGGGGCAATAGACTGACTCTCTAAATCGCTTAGAGAGGGCTGTAAAGCACGGTGAAATGGTATATAAGTTTAAAATGCTATTTCTATCGCTATGCTTGGCCATTTTCCTATACTGTTTTGAAGAACATTATTAGTTTTGTGGTTATTGTTTAATAGCCCTGCCTAGGCTTAGGGTTAGAGTGGTTCATAAACTATTTGACCCAACCTACAGTCCTCCTCCTCCTCCTCCTCTTCCTCCTCCTCCTCCCAAAACCCACACTCTTCTCAGCCCTGATGATGTTACCTAGTTGGGGTAATGTCTACAAGAAAATAACCAAGCTCAGAGAGCACCAAGGACCCACAGTCTTCTTCCTCCTCCTCCTCCCAAAACCCACTCTCTTCTCAGCACTGATGGTCTTAACTAGTTAGGGTAATGAAATGTTTGCAAGAAAACAACTAAGCTGAGAGTGGCTAAAACACAGCTTGTCAATCAGAAAGGTCGGCAGTTCGGTGGTTCAAATCCCTAGTACAGGTCTCCTGCGTGAGCAGGGTGTTGGACTAGATGACCTCCAAGGTCCCTTCCAACTCTGTTACTGTTGTTACTGAATTACCCTTTTTCCTCATTCTCAAATTTGTAATTATGCCTCTCCTATAGGGGGGAAAAAACAGCTGGGGTATTTCACCAATGGCAGTCCCCAACTAGACCCTAAACTCAGAACAAGCAATTAAAATTTGCTTCATTGCCACCAGGATATGTCCAATTTACTCTCAAGGAGATAATTGCCCCCCCCCCTTTGAAGAACCATAGCTCTATTTACAATAATTCCACAGCCTGGCTTCCAAATATTGAAAATATATTTCCACAGCAGCATTTGGCTAGCTTCAGTCGAACCCTACAGAAATTAATGTTGATTCTATCAAGGGAACATAACATAACATAACATAACATAACATAACATAACATAACATAACATAACATAACATAACATAACATAACATAACATAACATAACATAACATAACATAACATAACATAACATAACATAACATAACATAACATAACATAACATAACATAACATAACAACAGGGACCTTGGAGGCCTTCTAGTCCAACCCCCTGCCCAGGCAGGAAACCCTACACCATCTCAGTCAGATGGTTATCCAACATTTTCTTAAAAATTTCCAGTGCTGGAGCATTCACAACTTCTGAAGGCAAGTCGTTCCACTTATTAATTGTTCTAACTGTCAGGAAATTTCTCCTTAGTTCTAGGTTGCTTCTTTCTTTGGTCAGTTTCCACCCATTGCTTCTTGTTCTACCCTCAGGTGCTTTGGAGAACAGCCCGACTCCCTCTTCTTTGTGGCAGCCCCTGAGATATTGGAACACTGCTATCATGTCTCCCCTAGTCCTTCTTTTTGTTAAACTAGACATACCCAGTTCCTGCAACCGTTCTTCATATGAAGCTTGCTTGGATGCTGCTTTAAAAACAACATACGTAAAATAGGCCTTATAACTATAAGCTGTATTTCATTTTCATTCCATCTCATTCCAGGAAAAGCAAACAAGCAAACACTGATTTTTCTATGAAGGGTTTGCACATGTTACTCTTCCTTCATCATCAGCTTTCCAGGCTGCAATTTGGAGATACCCCCCCCCCCAATTCAACCAAAAGATTGCAGAGGGGGAAAAAAAATTAAATGTTTATCAAATTTGACATGTTGCTAGCTGCAGAGGGGGAACCCCAAACAAACTATGAAAGAATCCCTTTGCTACAGCTAACTAGTTGTCAGAAATGAGCATAAATTTTAGAGCATCAGGGTCGGTTAGTTTAAAAAACGGCCAAGATGTTTGAAAGAGGTTTTATTCTTTGACTTTAGAGCAGGGTTGTCCAACCTTGCTGACTTAAATATTTGTGGACTTCAACTCCCAAAATTCCACAGTTAGTATAGCTAGCTGAGGGAATTCTGGGAGTTGATGTCCATAACTTAAAATAGCCAAGGTTGGATACCCATGCTTTAGAGAGAGAGAAGTCCTCTGGCTACTGTAGCCTTTGATCAGTTCTCACCTCAGTGTAAGGAAAATGTAAACAGCTGTTAAGTTTTGAGCTTCCTTATGATTTATATTGATTCTGATTGTTTCCTGATTGCTTATTTGTACCCTATGACAATCATTAAGTGTTGTACCTTATGATTCTTGATGAACGTATCTTTTCTTTTATGTACACTGAGAGCATATGTACCAAGACAAATTCCTTGTGTGTCCAATCACACTTGGCCAATAAAAATTTTCTATTCTATTCTATTCTATTCTATTCTATTCTATTCTATTCTATTCTATTCTATTCTATTCTAAAAATGCTTCCGTGTAAATGTTGAAAAGGGTTATGAGGACATTGCAAGTCATTAAAATAACTTTATACCAACCTATTAATTTGTGTGAACAAGCTGTAGCTCATGGGTCCAGGTTCAGAAATTCTTGTCATAGCCAGGGAAGACTTGTAAAGATCCCAGATCTCTTCATTGTTGAAAATCACTGTTGGGGTAGACAAGATTGAATGATATGGGTCATGATCTAACTCAGTATAAGACAGCTTCCTGTGCTTATGTGATGATGACATGTCTCAGAATCTTTTTTTTTAAATATCCTGATTTCTGAGGCTGAAATGGATCAGTGGACCAAGCAACATTATTTTGATGGACCTCTTACTAAAAGCTTTAAGAACCTTGTTGACTGGGGGGTTGCCTCCCATTGTATCTTTTGGACTGTTGCCCAGAGAGATGTCTGAACTAAGAGCTCTTTTATCATTCTCCTCATTTTCTGAGAAGCTTTGGATGGCATACAACAAAACAAAAAGTGTTTGCAAGGTTAAAACATTTGGCATCTCGATGTATCATAAAAAGGTTCATGGCAATTTTCAGCTGTGGCACCAAGATGTTTTCAGAGAGTAGGAGGGGAGCAGAATGCAACATACTTGAGGCCTGAATTCAAGAGGAGGCATCGGCAGCTTTCGTATTGTTTCTGATTTAATCCCCAAGCAGCATCAAAGATTTGTATAGTTATCTGACAGGTTGTTCACCGCAGGAACTCTGAAAGTTAGCTGTCGCTGGAATTGGATCACAAGACTCTTCCCACTGAGAAATCAACATGGGAACCTTGTCTGAAAAAAAAGAAAGGGGGCCAGATGTTCGCTAATATATAAGAATCACTCTAGAATTGAGTTTTGATGTGCAGGTAACCTTATTTTGCCAGCACTGTACATCCAAAGGGATTGTAAAGAGCCATAGAAGGAATACTCTGAATATTTACGTATATTCCTACTATCTTCTCCTATGGTTTTTTATGATTTATCAATTATTGTTTGTAACTTATGATTAATGATTGTAACTATGATTTATGATATATGACCAATTACTTGCTGTTTATATGGTCACTGTGAACTTATGCACTGGAGACAAATTCTTTGTATGTCCATTCATACTTGGCCAATAAAGAATTCTATTCTATTCTATTCTATTCTATTCTATTCTGCGGTGAAATCCAGCAGGTTCTGACAGGTTCTGGAGAACCGGTAGCAGAAATTTTGAGTAGTTCGGAGAACTGGTAGCAGAAATTTTGATTAGTTCAGAGAACTGGCAGATACCATCTCTAGCTGGCCCCAGAATGGGGTGGGAATGGAGATTTTGCAGTATCCTTGCCCTGCCATGCCCACCAAGCCACGCCCACCAAACCACGCCCACAGAACCAGTAGTAAAAAAAATTGGATTTCACTACTGATTCTATTCTATTCTATTCTATTCTATTCTATTCTCTCAGTGTACATAAAAGAAAAGATACGTTCATCAAGAATCATAAGGTACAAAACTTAATGATAGTCATAGGGAACAAATAAGCAATCAAATCATATTAGGAAACAGTCAATATAAATCTTAAGGATACCAGCAACAAGGTTACAATCATACAGTCATAAGTGGGAGGAGATGGATGATAGGAACGGTGAGAAGATTAATAGTAATGCAGACTTAGTAATAGTTTGACAGTGTTGAGGGAATTATTTGTTTAGCAGAGTGATGGCATTCAAGAAAAAACTATTCTTGTATCTAGTTGTTCCGATGTGCAGTGCTCTGTAGCGTTGTTTTGAGGGTAGGAGTTGAAACAGTTTATGTCCAGGTTGCAAGGGGTCTGTAAATATTTTCACAGCCCTCTTTTTGACTCTTGCAGTATACAGATCCTCAATGGAAGGCAGGTTGATAGCCATTGTTTTTTCTGCCGTTCTAATGATCCTCTGAAGTGTGTGTCTATCTTGTTGGGTTGAGAACCAAACCAGACAGTTATAAAGGTGCAGATGACAGACTCAGTAATTCCTCTGTAGAACTGGATCAGCAGCTCTCTGGGCAGTTTGAACTTTCTGAGCTGGTGCAGAAAGAACATTCTTTGTTGTGCTTTTTTGATGACATTTGAGATGTGATGATATCCGGCAGGTGGGCAGGGCCTCCCACAGCCACCGCTACTGGTTTTCCTGAACCGCATAGAACCAGCTGAATACCATCACTGGTTCCAAGTAATAACTCCATAGAAAGCAAAAAGGGGCCTCTGTGGCTCAGACTGCTAATGCAGTCTGTTATTAACAGCAGCTGCCTGCAATTACTGCAGGTTCTAGTCCCACCAGGCCCAAGGTTGACTCAGCCTTCCATCCTTTATAAGGTAGGTAAAATGAGGATCCAGATTGTTGGGGGCAATAAGTTGACTTTGTATATAAATATACAAATAGAATGAAGACTATTGCTAACATAGTGTAAGCCGCCCTGAGTCTTCGGAGAAAGGCGGGCTATAAATGCAAAAAAACAACAACTCTGAGGCAGACAAGTTCCTCAAAAAACAATTTTATTGGAGATATCATATTGTCACAAGCTGGTGAAAACTGAGTCTGAAAGTCCCCACGGTTTTCACCTAATTAAAAAAGTGAAAGTCCCCCCTTTCCCCCAAACAATCACATTGTCTAATCAAGGTGCTGGCTGGTTGCCTGGATACTGTGCTGCTCCTCTTTCCAGCCACCTGTTGGAATGTCCTTGATTCCCACAGGAAACTATTTTGTTTGGGCTACAAACCCTCATCTAACTATGTTCCCCCTTCCTATCCCTTCTTCGCACGGTGGCAACCCTGAAGCCTCCAAAATGGCCCCAGCCAGGTTCACTTCAGACTTGACACCTAGTTGTGCTCATTCAGCCAGTTAACAATACATCTAAGAGCTGTATCATCTATACCCTAATTTACCCTTTTATTTCTAACTCTATTGTGAGAAACATTGCTGATGTCAGGATGTCCATTGCATTTCCTCAGCCTATTAAGTTCAGTAACTCTTTTTAAAGAAGGAGGTCAGATTAGCCCAGGGTGATGTGGCTAGGCTCTCCCTTTTGAACTGATCCACAAATACACTGTTTAATAATCTGCTCAAGGACTTCGACCAGTCTAGACATCAAGCTGATAAACTGGTAAATTCCCTGTCAGGGTTCCAAGTAACACCCCCAATGAAAGAAGACTCCAAGGCTAGAAGTTCCTCAAAGTTCCATTTTATTAGAGTTGTCGTATTGGCACACCTGGGAAAACCCGAAACTGAAAGCTTGGAGGTTTTCCCCACCCAAAATAAAGTCCAATTCCCTTCCTCTGCACCCACATATCCATCACATGGTCCAATCAATGCACCCTCCCAACTGGAGATGCCTCCCAGTCACACCACTCCAGGGTGCAGGCTGAATGTCCTTGACTCAGAGAAAAGAATGTTATTTTGGCTAGATATCCCTTGCACTCCATCAGTGGTGGGTTTTTACCGGTTCGTCACAGTTCGGGCGAACTGGTAGCGGCAGTGGCAGGAGGCTCCGCCCACCCACCTGGTCGTCATCATGGACACTCTGCGCATAGATAGAAGTGCCTCACGCAAGTGAAGCGCGGGCGCACTCAAGGTTCCGAACCGTTAGCAAAGGTAAGTGAAACCCACTACTGCACTCCATGCAATTCCCCATCACGGCACTACGTGTGGCAGCCCTGAAGATCCGAAGAAAAAGATGGCTTTCAGGCCTGGCATTCCCAGTACCTCCTTTTTCCATTTTTGGAAGATAGCAACGGTATTTGTTTTTCCTCCAGTATTTTTTTTTGAGTTTTGCCAGTTCTCCAGGAGTTCTCAAAAGATTACAATTAGCATGTCTGCACTGCAGCCACTTCACTAGTTCATTCTGAGGCGTAATTCTTTGAAAATTTGCATTCATTTAAATCAGCCTGGTATTCTTTATTCTTTCTTTGTCTTTTCTTGTGCTGTAGCCCCTCCTTCCACTGGTAGTAAAACAATGCCCGGCTAAGGCTCATTTCCATTCTGAGAAAAGATTGGCATAAAATATGAGTTAAGACGTTGTCCTGCCTACCCTTTTTACCTGTTACTGATTCGTGCCTTTCTCTCCGCATTGTTTTGAAAGACGGATACTTCTAGAAATTCTGCCCTTGTTTCTTTTCCACGTCTTCACTCAAAAGTCCGTTCCGGCTCATTTCTCCATTAACTATTAAAACTTATGCTGCCTTTTTCTGCACATCAGCAAAGAGGGGTTAGTGCCTTGGAATGGCTTAGAGTCCATTCAAGGTGTACAGTTTCTGCTTCACTATCTGCATAAAATGTACCTGAAACCACTTAACATTTCCATAAAAAGAGACATTTGTCACTTTGTTTATATTGGAGTAGATTAAATTATCCTTTTGAAATAGAAAGAGAAAAGGTCTGTTGGCTCTCTGTAACTTCTTTCTTTCCTTCCTTCCTTCCTTCCTTCCTTCCTTCCTTCCTTCCTTCCTTCCTTCCTTCCTTCCTTCCTTCCTTCCTTCCTTCCTTCCTTCCTTCCTTCCTTCCTTCCTTCCTTCCTTCCTTCCTTCCTTCCTTCCTTCCTTCCTTCCTTCCTTTCCTCTCTTTCTTTTTCTTTCATAGAATAGAATATTGCATTTTTTATATTGCACTAAATCAGGGGTCCTGAAACTACGTTCAGGACGTTACACTACAGATACGTGCAATGAACGTTTGTGTTGCTGCAGAGAGTCTCTCCCTTCGGGGTCTTCTTGTGTGGGTTGGAGGGGGCAGAAATTCTGACTTGGGGTCTGCTTCAGCCTCCTGGTCTGGGGCTTTGGGCAAAGGCTGGGGGGAAGAGCGGCTGGTGGTGAAGACCCGGAGGGCCTCGTTCCAGTAGGACTGCCTCATGGCCTGGAACTGGCTGACCATCTCAGCCCACTGAGCCTCCAGGAGCCGGTCCCTGGCCTTGCACTCCCACAGGTCTTCCCTCTGTTTGGAAAGCCTATGCTCGTAGTCCTCAGTGAGGTGCTTCTGCTGAGCCTCCTTCTCGGCCAGATCCAATTTGAACTGAGCTCTTTTGCCAAGTCTTTCTCATGGTGGCTGCTTAGCTCCAGCAACTGCTTCACATGGGGCCCTAAAGAGCCCCAGCGGACAGGCGAGGAGTAGTGAGAAGAGGCGCCCCTCAACGTGAGTGACATTGAGTTGGCCACGCCCACCCAGTCACATGACCACCTTGCCACGCCCACCCAGCTGGTCATTAGGCAGATCATATTAATGGTCCACGGGATTTAAAATTATGAATTTAGTGGTCCCTGAGGTCTGAAAGGTTGGTGACTCCTGATCTAATCTCTTCTTAAAAACTTCCAGTGTTGGAGCATTCACAACTTCTGGAAGAATGCGTTCCACTGATTAATTGTTCTAACTGTCAGGAAATTTCTCCTTAGTTCTAAGTTTCCTTCCTTCCTTCCTTCCTTCCTTCCTTCCTTCCTTCCTTCCTTCCTTCCTTCCTATTGGTTTTGATTCATGAAGACTATCTGGTTAAGACTCTGCAATTTTCTTGACAAGAATCTAAATTGCACAGCACAGCTGATCCCCCCCCCCCGCTGTTCTACTTACCTTCCCAAGCCTCCTTTTGGCATGTATTGCACACACAGTGTGTGTTTCATGCGCATTGTGCATGCGTGCATAGTGCGCGTTTGGTGCGCACTGTGTGGCCAGCAAATCGGTTCAGATTTCACCACTGCTCAAGTCACTTAGTTGGCCTTATGCCTAAGGCAGTTACGGTTTCTCAGTTTCAAGCCTGCTTCTTCAACCTTTACACCAGACTGCCTTTCCCCTGTAACATTAGAAGATGCTTATCTGTTCCCATGAGCAAATAATGCCATTCAGGAACTATAGAAGACTGCACTAAATGGCTAAAATATATGGAAATCTATTAACCTTTCCATATGTGGGCTTTGTAGCACATACATACATCATAAAGAGGCCACTTGGAGCTTTTCTACAACGGAATGAATTGAAGTCTCATTTCTATGTCTTCTTGATTTAGGCAGTTAAAAAAAGGGGAAATATTGGAGTAGAAATAAAGACTCCATCCCTTTAAAAGCTCAATGCAGTGAGAAACACAGAATAAAAATGATCCCTCAAGACTTCAGCAATCCATTTGGCCTACTGCTTCCATTCCCTACAGCCTTCAGCACCATTCCTGTTGGCTTTGAGAAATGTCACCATGTCTATTGACTGTTTTTTTCCTTTTACCTGCCGGCTGGCTAGATATGATAAAGGGAGAGAATTGAAAAAGCCTCTCTGCTTTTGTTTTTATTTGTGTTTTTTTTATTGTTTCCTCTTCCTGGTGAGTTCATTGCTTTGCTGATAAACTCTTGTTTTTACATCTGGATAGATTCTCTTCTCTCCCAATGTCACATAATTATTTATTAGTTCAACATATGCCGTCTCTATATTAGAAGGAGCTGGGAAAAATTCCAAGAGCAAAAATAGGAAACCTCTTTTTTTTTTTGGCTGGAGAGAGTGAAGATCAAAGGACTCGGTGGTGGTAGTCAAAGAGGGTTAATTTATTCTCCGGAAATAAATGATATCAATAAAAACATACAGAAGGGCATAAATGGAGAAAGAGAAAGTCGACTAATATGGAAGTGCAGCTCTTTCATTTCAGGAAATGCAGTTCGCGTAGCACATGTCTATTCAATAACCCACTTGATCACCATTGGTGGTTGGGAATGCCATATGGATGAATACCGATAGTCCTCAAAGTATGATCACGGACTGAGCCCAAAATTTTCATTGCTATACAAGATAGTTGTTAAGTTAATTTTGCCCCATTTTGTGACCTTTCTTGCCACAATTGTTAAATGAATTCCTGCAATCATTAATAGCAATAGCACTTAGACTTATATACCGCTTTGCAATGCTTTTACAACCCTCTCTTACAGAGCCAGCATATTGCCCCCAACGATCTGGGTCCTCATTAAATTGGTAACATGGTGGTTAAGTAAATCTGGCTTCCCAGTTGACTTTGCTTTGTCAGAAGGTCACAAAAGGCTATCTATCACATGACCCCAGGATACTGCCACCGTCAGCTGCCAAGTGTCCAATACTTATCAGCTGCTGAGCGTCCAATAGTTATCAGCTGCCGAGCGTCCAATACTTATCAGCTGCCGAGCGTCCAATTTTTTATCACGTGACCATGGGGATGCTGTAACAGTTGTAAGTGCCACTTTTCTCAGTGCTGTTATAACTTCAAAGGTCACTAAACAAATGGTTGCAAGTTGAGGACCCCATGTAATTATCCAGTGTAAGAGACTTTGACAGAAGTATGCAAGAACCATCAGCATAAGTGTAGAGAGCCGAGACATTCTTTAACTCTAGGAAGCAAGCTGTAATTTGGAAGTGACTCAAATTCCTCCCTAATTCACTCTCATGTTGGACGCATTGAGGGTTCTCTGGGTTTAAAAGGTTAGCCAGTGACATAGCTATTGCCCAGGGGTACCTTTCATGTTCCCATTAAGTTGTCCACCAAAGTGGTACTCGTCTATCTACTCACGATCGCCTGCTTTCAAACTGCTGGTTTGGCAGGAGCTGGCGCGAGTGAACGGGAGCTCACCCCATCATGTGGCAGTGGCCGGATCTTGAACACAAGCCTGCCGATTGTCAGCCCTGCATCCTAACCACGTGAGCCACTGTACTTCATTGGGTTATAAGAGGGAGGTGTACGGCACAATCAGGCTTTCAATGTTCTATTATTATAGCCTATTCCAATCAAATAAATATTCAGTCTTCCTGTGGAGTTGATTTTTCTGGATCTGGTCCAACTAGTGAGGCTGACATCAATCCTTCAAACCTCATTGTGCTTTACCTCCCTTCCTTTTTAAATCGCAGAGTTTACCTAAGTGACTTCTGTGTATTATCTTGCTTCTCAAGACTTAGAGAATGTTTAACCCTTTATTTTACTAACATACCAGTAAGTTTTTTTTTTAGGATCATCTCCTTCATAGTCTACAATAATAGTCTGGCAGAGAAGAATTAACTCTCCATCTTCCACCTTAAGACTAGATTTCTGAGCTCATCGCAGGAGATGGAAATATTTTGCGTTCATTTCCAACACCAAAGTAGGGAAAGAAGATTGACTTGCTGTTTATTTGCTAATTTCCCTAGTAGCCATCATAGAATAACAGAGTTGGAAGGGACCTTGGAGGTTTTTAGCAACGGGTTCTCTGCCCAGTTGCTTTGTGGTCTCCTGCACCACAGTAGGGGGGGGGGTTTCGCCTTCCCCAGGCTCCAAGACTTTCCTCGAGCCTCTGGGAGTGCAAAAACTGCCTCCCCCAGGCTCCAGAGGCCCTTCAGAGGCCAGAAATGGCCCCGTTTCTGGCCTTCCGGAACTTCTGGGAAGCCTGTTTTTCTCCCCCCCCCCACTCTCTGTGTGGGCCCTGCACTTACTTTGCATCCAAAACGGGCTGTATGAAGACTCCTGAAAGGGGTGGGAAGGGAAGAGCGGGGTGGGAGAGGCCAGCCAGGGGTGGGATTTGGAGGTTCTCCGAATGTTAACTATGGGTTCTCCCGAACCCGTAGGAGCTCACCCCTGTGTATGGACCATGTTAATACAAGAGGGAGCAAAGCTAGCATGAACCACAGTTCTGTGTAGGGCATTCATAGCTGAACTTTGAGAGAAACATATTGGAAAGAAAAAACCATTTACCTGTCCACAGGATCCTCAGTGCAGCGTATAATTTCAAACTGCCCAGAATATAAACTTGTAACGAAACCAGAAACAAAACATTCATTTAAAAACCTGTATTATGATCCATCAAAGCTCTGGGGAAGGCATGCAATTTTTTTATTAGGGATTATACTTTTCTAGGAGAGAATTCTGTAATCACAGAGCACTTTTGTGTCATGTACCTATCAATCTAGCTTGTCTTCATGATGTGATGCTCAACAGGGCCATTGCATATCATAAAATGTGGGAGTTAGAAGGGGTTCTATAAGGGCATTTAAGTTCCATCACAGTGACGAGCAATACCTTTCGAAAATCTTGGCTTCGTGCCATTCAAAAGTTTGGAGCGGAAAAGTGATTTTCTGAAAGAACTTGCAAACACAGAAATCTGGTCTCTAAAACATGCCCCAGGCCAGTGGTCAAATTCAATTTTTTTTATTACCAGTTCTGTGGGCATGGCATGGCTCGGAGGGTGTGGCTTGGAGGGCATGGTAGGGAAAGGATATTGCAAAATCTCCATTCCACCCCACTCCAGGGGAAGGATATTGCAAAATCCCCATTCCCCCCCACCCCTGGGGGAAGGATATTGCAAAATCTCCATTTCCATCCCACTCCAGGGGAAGGATATTGCAAAATCTACATTCCCCCCACCCCACCCCTGGGGGAAGGATATTGCAAAATCTCCATTTCCATCCCACTCCAGGGGAAGGATACTGCAAAATCCTCATTTCCTCCCCACCCCTGGGGGAAGGATATTGCAAAATCTGCATTTCCATCCCACTACAGGGGAAGGATACGGCAAAATCCCCATTTCCTCCCCATTCCTGGGGGAAGGATACTACAAAATCTCCATTCCTACCCCACTCTAGGGCCAGGCAGAGGTGGTATTTGCCGGTTCTCTGAACTACTCAAAATTTCCGCTACCGGTTCTCCAGAATCTGTCAGAACCTGCTGAATAGCACCCCTGTTCCAGGCCATATTGCCTACTGCTTTTCTACAAATTTAACTCCCCAAATCTTTCCAAGGATAACTCCATATTAATCATGTCGCAATAGTCTAAGGAGAGATAATTATAGCATCAAGGGAATAAAATGGAGGAACGGAGGAATTATGAGTTAAGTAAGCAGTATAATTTCTTCATTATTTCCAGAGTTTAGGGATGAGTGGACCTCTTTATATATTCACAAGGTATTTATGAGGCTCAAGATCTGGTAGTTTATGATGCTGTACTAAATGGGGGATATTGCGAATAAAGTCTCTGGGTTCTCCTTTGAAGTTTCTACTCATGCATATAGAACATATGCGTGAGTCAGAGATGGGTTTCAGTAGGTCCTGACCAGTTCTTGAGAACAACTAGTGGAAATTTTGAGTAATTCAGAGGAAAAAAAACCCCCAAAGAAAATGAAGAATTAACGGCATTTTGTAGGAGAACAGAAGGGAGAGCTGGGGGCAGAATTAAGTGCATCATCAGTTTATAATTAGTACATTCCCACAAATAATCCAAGTTCAACCCATCTTAAATTAGGTGCAAAGGATCAGGACCATACACTAAGTTGCAGTTCTAATATTTATTGCTCAAGCCTACAGACAAGAATCTACTCAAGTAAACTTCAACACTAAAATGATGCCAGATAAGGGTCAGCAGAATTCAAGAGGGATTGAACTTGGACCATTTGTGGGAACAAAATGACTTATCTGATGATGCACTTAACTCCACCAGCTCAGCTTGCTCATCTACACATTTGCACTCTTCTTCTACCCTCTCCCCTTCATTTGACAATTCTAAAGTGTCATTAATTGATTCATCAGTCGTGATGACAGTGTGACTAACCAACGGGCTTAGAAATGTTGTTTCCATTTCACTTTATGGCTGTGATATTTTTATTATTTTTATTTATATGTTTCACTATGATGAGTCATGGCTTTAATAAAGCAGAAATGTTCACTAAAAAGTAGATTTGTATAAAATAATTGTGGGGTTGGCCAGGAAGTATTCAGTGGTGGGATTCAGCAGGTTCGCACCACTTGTTGAGAACTGGTTGTTAACTTTCTGAGCAATTTGGTGAACTGGTTGTTGGAAGAAATCATTAGGGCAGAGAACCAGTTGTTAAATTAGTTGAATCCCATCACTGGAAGTATGTGTATTTCACTACTGAACCTGATTTGGCACTTGAATCAAACCATACATGGAATTAGCTCGATTTTTCCTTAACTCCAATTCCAGTTGTGTCAGATCAACAGTCTGAATCAAACTGAAGGTGGCAATTGGATCAAAGCCAATTTGCCCCTCCATTATTGGAAGACATGTTCAAATAAGGCAGTGGGATCCAAAGATTGGCCTTGTAATCAGTGGTGGGATTTGTATAATTTAACAACCAGTTCTCTGCCCTAATGACCAGATGGGTGGGCATGGCCATGGTGGGCATGGCCAGGGGTGTGTGACAGGCAGCACTCGGTATCCTGCAACCCCTTGGAGCAAAAATGGGCCACGGGGGTGGGGGTGGGGGATGTGCTGAACCCCGTGCTCCGTTTTGGGCCTAGTAGGCCTCCCTGCAGCCTCCTGGGAGTGAAAATGTGCCACCGGGGGGTTGGGGGGCGCCGCACCTCCCTGCGCCCTGTTTTGGGCCTAGTAAGCCTCCTGGGAGCAGAAACAGGACACAGGGGGGGGGACACGGGATGGGACAGGACCCAGATTGAGAGATTGCTCAGTCCCAAGCTGGAAGGGAATGTGGGGGACAAAGAGGTTCAGGGCAGCCACATCCTAGAATCCCTCAGGATACACTAAGTAGCTTAGAAAATTATAGCTTTAGTTTGGCAAGATTCTGTTTATTAGGTATAAGGAAATGAAGGATTTTGACTTGATTGGATTTCACCATCTCATCTTTGACTTGGGCCTGGCACCTTCCATACGGTGTGCTGCCTGAACCATACACAGATAAAGACAGAAAGCCTCGTTCGGAGCATCTGGTATGCAGAAGACTTTCCCTGCAGGATGGTACTTGAACAGCGTTGTTTCCGGCTTCTTTCTACTCTAAGGCCAGGCACATATTTAAAGTTTATAAAACAGCAGGGCCACTTTGGTTCACATCTATCATTTCTGGAAGGTACCCTACGTCCTAACTGGTACCCAAACTTCCCCACTGCGTTACAATCATTTTCATGCTAGTGCTCGCACTGTGCTGCACGCTCGGTAGCCAATTGGGTGAGACAGCTGCTGTGGAGATTAAGACTGGAAATCCGTAGGTTGGTCTTAGCTACCGGGCTGCTGAAACTCCACGGGGAGACTTCAATCTTGATCTGAAAAGAGAACTCAGCAGGCCAAAGGAGAGGATGGTGTTACTTTGCCCTCCAGTACAGCATATAACGAAATCCAACATACCACGTACCACTGAGCACGTACTAGACCAAGCTGTGTGCTGCTTTGGGGGAACTCATCTTGCAGTCTATAGTAAGCTAAAGGCTATGGCATCTTTATGACGGTGGTATTGAAGAGGGGCAGGAGAAAGGGGAGGGGTTGCTGAAAGAAAATGGGAGGAGAAAGGAGAGCGATATATAGCATGTAAAATTCTGTGTAGGAAAGATGGAGAAATAATAATAATAATCACAGACAGGCACCTACCACATAACACTCCAGACTTAACAATTGCCCATAAGAAAGACGAAATGATATATTAAAAAAGATTAAAGGTAGAGGGTAAAGATTCCCCTCGCACATATGTGCTAGACATTCCTGACTCTAGGGGGTGGTGCTCATCTCCATTTCGAAGCCGAAGAGCCAGTGCTGTCCCTACAGTGGTCATGTGGCCGGCATGACTCAACGCCAAAGGCGCACGGAATACTGTTACCTTCCCACCAAAGGTGGTCCCTATTTTTCTACTTGCATTTTTTAACGTGCTTTCGAACTGCTAGGTCAGCAGAAGCTGGGACAAGTAATGGGAGCTCACCCCATTACGCGGCACTAGGGATTTGAACTGCTGAACTACCAACCTTTCAATCGACAAGCTCAGCATCTTAGCCACTGAGCCACTGCATCCCTTAAAAAAAGTCTAAACACCATCAAACATCTGCATCTGCCTATCCTTGGGAAGAACTCAAAAATGTCAAATCCAGTCTAAACGTCTGGCTGGCTGTGCCCTGAACCATTGCAAAATACAAACATCTGCAATAGAAATCAAGGAACATTCATTATGGTGAAACCTTATTAGCATAGAAATTTGTACCAAAAGGTTCTAAATGGAAAAGATTTGGTCTGAACTTGAGTATTCTGGAGAATCTGCATTGTCTTTCTCCGCATGGCGCCATCAGCAGAAACATTCCAAAGATTTCTTGTGTTCTATATCAGTACATTATTTTTGCTTTTTGTTTAATTTGTTTAAAAAAGAAAGTTCACAGGTGATTAACAATGTTGCTTGGCTTCCCTGCTGCCTTAACTATCGTAGATATTTTGGAAAGCAAAGAAAACGTCATTAAATGCCATATTTCAAAGCATTAAATGCACACCTTTCTTCCCAAGAAACACGGTACCTCATGTCAGTGGCTCTATTATTCTTTTCCAATAAGATGGCCACCAGCTAGAGGGAAGGTGGGAGGTGGAGTGAAATCTCTGAGGTAGAAAAATGTCATTGACTTTTTCTTTCTTTTCTGTCAAAAGCAGACATCAACCTATACCTTTGAGCTTTCAAGTCTTTTCTTGCTTAGCATAAACACCACATGAGGCATCTCTTTCCTGCAGTCCACAGAACTGGCTTCGGCGTTGGGCCTTGTAATAAGCTTCTACCGATCTGTCTTGAGGAAAAAAATAATAAGAACATGCCATCAAAGGCAAAGGCGGAATCAACAGGGTCTTATCGTTTCATTGATTCTTCCACACTACATTGATCTCCTGGCCTTTTCCCCCCATTTTTTTTTTTTAAAAAGGAAGGCAATCAGGATGTGACTTCTTCTAAATATTGTCACTTGATTTCGTGACGGTGAAGTGCCTCATTGAATATAGTTTTCAGCATGCTTGCCTCCCTGTGTTCAAGTGATTACAGATGCTAAGAGACATGTTCACTTTTCTGATTGCTTTCACTGGAGTGTTTCAATAAATACACCTAGGATTGTTTTTGCAGGCACCCAGAAGATCGAAAGGGAGAAGCTACCATTGAGAATGGCATGACACTTCAACACCGCCTTTACTAACCTTGGAATTTCCCAAGTGTGTGTGGACCATTGCCCACAATCCAGGGGTTGTGCTGGCAGAAGGATTGTGGGAGTTGAAATTCAACCCATATGGATGGTATGAACTTCAGCAAGCCTAGTGGAAGCATGCAGGAACTTGACATGGAAGAAAATGATCAGGAAACTACCTGTGTTTCCCCCAAAATAAGACTGGGTCTTATTTTCTTTTGAGCCCCAAAAATAAGTACTAGGGTTTATTTTTGGGGGGTATCTTATTTTTTTTCCATGTACGGGAGGCCCACTTCTTCTGCTTGTTTGTGGCGGAGCAGGTGTTGTGTCTCGCCCGCTTTCACCGCAGCCGGGGCCTTCTTATCAGCTTCCGAACGCTGAGGAATGTCCTAGTATACCTCCAGCCCCCAGCTCTGGCTCCATGCCCAGACAGGCTGAGGAGGAAGAAGTACCTCCAGCCCCCAGCTCTGGCTCCATGCCCAGGCAAACGGAGCAACTAGACCCCTCCCCCTCCCCCACAGCATGTGAGCCTGAGGAAGGTCAATTGCCAACAGCTGCAGACTGGAGTGACCCTCGCTTCAGAAGAATTGATAGGCGGAGGCAACAGAAGGAAGGGAGGGGCAGGCCTGGATAAGTGCTGAGTCATGGAGCCACACCCCATGGCCTATATAAAGGATCTGCTTTCTGGCATTCTCTGAGTCAGGCAAAGTCTAATATATCTTGCTGAAGTCACTTTCTGGTCTCCTGCCTGCCTTGAGAACTTTGCTAGGATTTTGGCAGAGCTGCAGAGGCACGCCTGATTCGGATTTCCCTGACCCGGTCGTCAGCGGAGGAGTGGGACACGACAGCAGGAAGCCACATGGTGTGCCAGTGCCACCACCACCGAGGCAGGTGTCAGGCCACCCATTCCCCGACACCTGCCTCACCTCGCAGTGGTGGCTCTGGCAGCCTAATCCAGCAGGACCCCAGGTGGCCACTGGCCCACTTCTTCTGCTTGCTCGCAGCTGCAATGGAGGAGGAGGAGGAGGCCGAGTGACATTCCAGTGCTGCAGGGCCTTGAGGTGAGGTGGGGCTGGGTGGAACCACCACAAACGCCTTGCACTGGCTTACCTGAGGGCCCTGCAGCCAAGCCATCCACTCCCTGAAACCTCCCTCACTTCACAGCCACTGGGCCTCCTGCTCCATTGTGGCCGGAAGCAAGCAGAAGTGGGCCGGCGGTCACGTGGGCTCCTGCTGAACATGGGTGCCCTGAGGTAAACAGTCAGGGCATGGATGGCATAGTTGCAGGAGCCCCGAGGTAAGTCGGTGTGGGGCACATGGGGCAGCTCTATCATCACCCCATCTTGCCTTGTGGCTGCGGCGCTGGGAGCAACCAGATGGAATCGGTGGCTGGCTGACCATGCAGGCTCTTAAGTAGAGCTTATTTTGGGGGGGGTAGGGCTTATATTAGGTATACACATAAACATGCTAGGTTTTATTTTCTGGATAGGTTTTATTTTCAGGGAAACAGGGCATTTTAAACTTCCTTCTGTGAACCCCTTTCTAATTCAGAATAGTATCTGGGCAATTGGTTCTACGGACCTAACGCCTCTTCCCAACTAGAAAGATGATGGCAATAGCAAGGAGGAAGCATTTTTCCCTAGCTCACTTAATTTTGCCCAGAAGACCTAAGACTTGGAATTAAGAATGAATAAAAGCAAATTAATCTGAACAGATGTGAAATGAAATTGGTCTTCTGGTTCTTTCTTTGCAAACAGCAGCAAGCGGGCTCACCCTCACTGTGGGGAAACAAATGGAAAAAGGACAATGATTTATGAAATCTGGATCTGTATCTAGCAATTGATCAGCCACAAACAAATCTCAGCTCTCATTTGTCTTGTTTAAGCATGTCTGAATAGATGGTTTGAATATTCTCAGTGACTCTTGCCAGCATATGCCTTCTTTTGATCTCTTTCTGGTGATTCATTTCCTTTAAGGATATAACTTATTTGCTTGTGTTTTCATGCGGATATGTAACAGGGCACATCAAAACATAAATATGAGATATTGTCGTGTCCCCCTCCCCCTCCGACGACCGGGTCTAGGAAGTCCGTATCAAGCATGGCAACGAAGCCTCTGCAGATTGTCAAATTCCTTCGAGGCTTCTCAGGGCAGGCAGGAGTCCAAGTTGTGACTTCAGCGATAGCAGCAAACTAGATGAGACTTTGCTTGACTCAAGGTTGGAATGCCAAAAGCAGGTCCTTTATATAGGCTGTGGGGTGTGGCTCCATGACTCAGCATTTATCCAAGCCTGCCCCTCCCTTCCTTCTGCTGGCGTCGCCTCTCAGATCTCCGGAAGCGAGGATCCTCCCACTTTGAATTCTGTTCAGCTGGATCTGCTGTCAGTAATTCTAGCATGTGGCTGGCTTCCTGCTCATATGCTGTAGGAGTGAGGTTTATCAGGTTTGTTTGTTCATTCCTGGAATCCTCTCCGGGCATGGGGCCAGGGCCGGGGGCTGGAGGCACGACAGGCCGTTCATCTTCATTATCAGACTCGGAGTCTCTTAACAGGCCCGGGTGTAGATGGGAGGGGCCTGGCTGAGGAGAGGAGGGAGGATGAGGCACAACAGATATGGTGGCTAGTTCCCACTGATTCTCTCCTCCAAGCTGTGTGTTTCTTTAATTCTTAAGGACAACCCGAGTAGCTGTCTATGCTGCCACGAGTGATACATGGCTCGTATACATGGCATCCTTTGGCTTGGGCATAGCATCTCTGGCCACTGGTTGGCATAATAATAAATGAAGATCAGAGCATATGGCTTATCTAAAGCATCTTTGGATGAATTGGACCTACCATAACCTCCATGCCATCCTATTTAGCCACATTTTCTAAGCCACGTGCATGCATGCAAGCCGCGTGTGAGCAAAGCATATGCTCACATTTTTGGTGAGCAGCAAACCAGTGGTAAAATTATGGGAAACCCACCTCTGATGCTTATGAGCCAAATCCAGCAGCTTCAAACAAAATTGCATAGATATTAGCACCTGTAACAGTAACCCTAACCCTTCTTCTGTCCCCTAAAGAGGTAATCCTGATAGGAAGGTCACATCTACAACTGCATTACAACTCCAGGGCTAATGATGAGTTAATTCCCTCCAATTCCAGGTGACAGCAAGGCCTCTCACAACTTCTTCTTGGGACTCCTAGTAGGTCTTCATCCCAGCACTACCATGCTAGTTGTTCTCTCAATTTGACCTCAGTTTTGGATCTAAGGCATAGGGAAGAAAAATCTTTCTGAATATGGCCTTTAGGGTCTTAGAATGTGATTTCTTTCCACTCAGCCTACTCACCTTCACCTATCTCTGTCTACAATATCTACATCTATTTCTACATCTATTTAGTAAATATTTCACGAATATAAGACATATGAAGATAGATAGATAAATAGATAGATAGATATAGAGATTGATAGATCGATAGATCAATAGATAGATTTATAGATAGCAATAAGACTTATATACTGCTTTTACAGTGCTTTACAGCCATTTCTAAGCGGTTTACAGAGTCGGCCTATCTCCCCCAACAATTTGGGCCCTCATTTTACCCACCTCAGAAGGATGAAAGGCTGAGTCAACTTTGAGCCTGGTGAGATATGAACTGCCAAATTGCAGGCAGCCGGCAGCCAGCAGAAGTAGCCTGCAGCACTGCACTCTAATTACTGCGCCACTGTGCCTGATGTGCTTGTGCATGTGTACACACACACACACACACACACACACACACACACGAGGTGTGAGAAAAGGTGCCAGTGATGAATTTATTTTATATATTGATAATCTACTATTTGTCTATTGTGGAACTTAAGATGGCATCTAGAAATTTCGAACTGATCTCCTGCGCAAGCACTGATACGATTGGGAAGAGCTTAAGTCTCCAAAACATGACTCAGTTCTGCACCTTTAGGCTAGGTATGTGCAACCTGCAGCCTTTCAGATTTTTGGGAGTACAGACTTTTACTGTACAATCCTTGCTATTCACTCTGCTGGCTGGGATTTTTTTCACAGGAGGCCAACAACTTTGCCTATCCTTGTCTTAACTCATGGGCAGAGATACCATAGTTTAAACCTGCTTGGGGAGGGGGACTTCAAATCTATATTACAATTTTATTTTCATCCTCATACAAAGGAGCGCAGGGTGAGATCTGCACAATAGTTCCTCGTTACCTTTGTGTAAAATGAAAATGTTGTGGTCAGCCAGGACCCTGTGGAGCTGGCAATGGAGTTGGACAGCAATGAGGCTGAGGTGGGGCCAGGGCCATTGGGGAGTGAGGTGCGGACTCCAGAGCCTCCAGAGACTGATAGTAGCGAGGCAGAGAAACAGGAGGAGCCTGTTCCTAAGGCATGCATGAGAAGAGCTGCCAGAAGGCAAGAGCAGCTCAAACAGGGAGGACAACTTGGGAGTAGGGCCAAGAGATGATTGGCCCCTCCCATAAGGCTTAAAAGACCAGCAACAGTGTTTGGGCTTTGCCAGAAAACAACGTTGATAGCTTTGTCTTCTTGCATTTATTTTTGTATCAGTGACTTCTGAACATTTGCCAAGAAAGGCCTTTGGCAGTTTGCCTAATTGTACCAAGGTCTGCGATAGGACTGAGGAATTTGTGTTGGGAGGAATTTGCTTTAATTTAGTTGAACTACGCTGGAAATGAAGTAACTCTCAGCTGTTCAAATAAAGTTTGTTTGTTTTTTCACTGACTGAGTTTCCTACGACCTACTGGGGCCTGGGTCACAACAGAAAAGCCCCACCTGAAACTGCAACCTCTGGTGGCTCAGACTGCTAAGACAGTCTGCTATTAACACAGCTGCTTGCAATTACTGCAGGTTCAAGTCCCACCAGGCCCAAGGTTGACTCAGCCTTCCATCCTTTATAAGGTAGGTAAAATGAGGACCCAGATTTTTGGGGGCAATAAGTTGACTTTGTATATAATATACAAATGGATGAAGACTATTGCTTAACATAGTGTAAGCCACCCTGAGTGTTTGGAGAAGGGCGGGATATAAATACAAATAATTAAAAAAAACAGCCTTGAAGATTAACCCATCTTCAGGGATCTATTTTTGCTCTACCTACCCCAACTCATCAAGCTGCAAGCCAAAATAATTCAGCGTGCTGTTAAATGTAAGTTATGAAAGCCTGTGATGCCCAGCCATGCAAATGCTGTAGACAGGATTTAATAGCAACAGAGAAATGCCAGGGGTGTTACAATTAAAGGCCAAAATATTTGCTTTGATAAGGCCGACGGGATTCCCCACCCCCACCCCTCAGTAACCCAAATAGACAGATGTACGCAGGCATAACATTTCCGTCGAATCTCTGCACAGAGAGGGTGATTAATGTTAATAGAACCTGCAATCAATAGATGCTTTGGCAGATCAGTTTTTAAGAGCCTGCCTTGAAGAAGGTGAAAGGTTCCATCCCAGGGATTAATAAAGCTGGTAAGTATGTGTCTGCAGCTGTCACAGGTGCATTAGCAAAGAAGCCAAAGCAGACATAATCTGAACAAGTTGAAATGGGGATGGGGAAGAGAGAACAGGGAGGGAAAGAAAAAGGACCCATCAGTTTAGAGCCCCCCAAAAGATAAAAACAGACTATGTCTATACAGTCTAAAACTATGAAGTCTAAAGTTTAAAACAGATTAGCAGCCTATAGGTGAAGCTCATTCCAGTTATTCATTGGTAAACAACCATCACTCTGCTAAACAAATAATTCCATCAACACTGTCAAACTATTTACTGAATCTGCACTACTATTAATCGTCTCATAGTTCCCATCACCCATCTCCTTCCACTTATGACTGTATGACTATAACTTGTTGCTGGCAATCCTTATGATTTATATTGATATATTGACCATCAATTGTGTTGTAAATGTTGTACCTTGATGAACGTATCTTTTCTTTTATGTACACTGAGAGCATATGCACCAAGGACAAATTCCTTGGGTGTCCAATCACACTTGGCCAATAAAAATTCTATTCTATTCTATTCTATTCTATTCTATTCTATTCTATTCTATTCTATTCTATTCTATTCTATTCTATTCTATTCTGGATAAAACAAGCTTTTCCCAAACAAGCCTTTTTATAAATAAACTCATCTCTCAGCTAGGTAGTTCTCCCTTTCAGAAAGCTGAACTTATTTGTCTAGATCAAGTCCAAGAATGAGAAGAGTTAGTATTTTCATTAAAGATTTGAGGGAGGGGATCAAAATTGATTTGACCTAAAATTAATTTGGTTTTGGGGCCGTTTGTGAGTAAATTGGAAATGATTATTTCCAGATGAGTGGTAAAATAATGAGTCTAAACTCCTTCCTTCCTTCCTTCCTTCCTTCCTTCCTTCCTTCCTTCCTTCTTTCCTCCCTCCCTCCCTCCCTCCCTCCCTCCCTCCCTTCTTTCCTTCTTTCCTTCCCCATTTTATACAGAGAGGGTTTAAAATAAATATCTTCCTTCCTCCCTCCCTCCCTCCCTCCCTCCCTTCTGTTATATATATATTTCCTCCTTTATGTTAATTCTCAGTAGAAATTCACCAGCGATTTTTCTTCTATTTTCATTAAATTTGATGAAAGATAATCTACTTCAGAAATTCTTTGAAAGGAATATTGAAAAAAAAAAGTTCAAATCGAATCAATCTTTTTTTCAGTCATTAACCAGCACAGAAGAAATGAACATGGGTAGAGCATGGTGTTCTTGCACTTATTTAGTTATAGGAGAGCTAGGGCTGTGTGTCAATTTCCTGTCTTTTAACATTCAATCATCTCTCCAGTGGCTTTTTCAATAGAACTGCTAATATCAGAGCTACCAGGAAGTTCTGATCATGAGAAGCAGCTGGAGAATTTCTTCTTCCTCTGCTCTGAAGAACTTCATAAAATTCTACACACAACTTTTCACCTTGTAAATTAGGTGGAGAGTCCTGAAAGACTCTCTGCCTCTGTTTTATGTTCTTCTATAAATATACTTACTTGGCTTTGCAGATGCCAAATCCCTTAAACCCTTCTCTACCCAAAATCTAAGGATTCATCAATTGTAATCTCAGCATCTTGTATATTGCATGGCAGAGATGGTATGAAGCTGAAGGCAGTGAATGTGAACTTTGGTGTAGGATAGATCTTTCTGTATATCAATGAAGATTCTCAGTCATCGAAGTAGAGTTGTCTGGAAGTTGAGTCATGGCAACTGAACTTCTTTTCTTTTTTGGTTTGAAAACGTTTCATTGTTTATCCAAGTAGCTTCTTCAAGGCCAAGGAGAAGAAGCGAAATAGCTTCTTCAAGACCAAGTGGAAGAAGCGAAGTAGCTTCTTCAAGACCACGTAGAAGAAGTTAAGTAGCTTGAAGACCAAGTGGAAGAAGCTAAGTAACTTCTTCAAGACCAAGTAAAAGAAGCTTCTTCAAGATCAAGTAGAAGAAGCTACTTGGATAAGCAGCAAAACATTTCAAACCAAAAAAGAAAAGTCCAGTTGCCATGGCTCAATTTCCAGATATTTCTGTATAAGATACAGAATTCTTCATGAATTCTTTTGCCATGAACCTCATTAAGCCTGTCCTCATGATATATATGTACGTCTTTCCTCGTTACACTAAAACAAGGCATTGAATAAATGCTACCAATTTACATTCTCTGAAATTGGGTGATCTGGACTCTGGAGTAAGGATGTCAAGTTAAGATTACTATTACTCGCCATCTCTGGATGATGTCCCAGCCCAAAAAGCTCAGCTGAATGATTAATAGCCCTACTTGTGCATGAATCATTGTGCTAACACAAATGTCCAGAAGCAAATCTCTTCTCTAGCTTCCAGCTTTGAGAGGAAGAGAACATTTCATTCTAGAACACTGTCATTTCAAAGCAGCATCAACCCTTCAGGGCATCCCTACTTTATAAAGTCTATTTATACAAATCTGAAGGAGGTTCCAAATATGGTCTCTGTCAATATTTTGCGTTCTGTTGAGGAGATAAGGAGTGGGAGAGAGAGCAGGATCTATGCAGGAGTATTTAAAGAAGATGACACTAGAAGGACATGGATGCACGTAGAAGCTCAGCCAAAGGATGGTTTTTATAGCAGATACATGATACTAATGACAGAAAAACTAATTTCCCTTTTTTCCCCAAAAATCTTCAGAATTAGTTTATAGAAAATGCACTAAGAGCTTATTTTAAGCAATCCTTTGCAATCTTGTTTATCTTGGTCTCTTTCTTTCTTTCTTTCTTTTAAAGGAGACAAATGTAATTTATAACAGGGTATATGATATTTAGTGTTTGAAACATTATTTTAATTGCAAATGAAGCTTTGCAGGGCTAAAAGTACAACGCTGTGCGATAACTCAGCCCATTACGAAATTGTTTTTTGGTTTTTTTTGGTACAGTTGCGCTGTTTTTAATAGATCTTTTAGATATTGTTCATTTTAATTTAGAAACAAAAGCTGAACTCCTAGAAACCTTGTGTTTCAGATGAATATGGAAACTTGAGAATAATATTGGGTAGACTAGGGAGTCAGAGCGCTGGAAAAGGAAGTGGAAATCTCCAAATGCTAGAGGGACTTTGT
Source organism: Ahaetulla prasina (assembly GCF_028640845.1). Lineage (NCBI taxonomy): Eukaryota > Metazoa > Chordata > Lepidosauria > Squamata > Colubridae > Ahaetulla > Ahaetulla prasina. Next base: position 19,250,661 of record NC_080548.1, read on the forward strand.
TTCTCATCCACTGAATACAAATTTCCAATATCAAGAAGTTATAAGTTGTCCTTGACTTACAACCAGAGATGGTATTCAGCCAAGGGGTGAAATGCTCCTGGTTCGGACCGGATTGTGTGATCCGGTAGCGATGCGGGCGGATCGTTCGGAGAACCGGTAGCAAAAATCCCTGCCCGCCCCCACCGCCCACGCCTCACTGTTCCTCTTCTCTGTCCCTGAAGCTCTCGGTGGTGATATAACTGCAAACGGCCTTAAATGACTTTCGCGGCGCTTCAAAAGGCCGCACTATAGCTGATCAGCTCTGTAGGCGGCTAGTAGACTGGTGCGCTCCCAAAAAAAGGCAATTAGTAGACTGGTGCCTCTATTTTTAAAGAAGGTAGACTGGTGCGCTCTCAAAAAAAGTCAATTAGTAGACCAGTGCCTCTATTTTTAAAGAAAGTAGACTGGTGTGCTCTCAAAAAAAGTCAATTAGTAGACCGGTGCCTCTATTTTTAAAGAAGGTAGCCTGGTGCACTCCCAAGTTTTGTATACTTTATTACTTTTATTATTTATTATGATTGGCCATGCCCAATCAGTCACCTGACCACCAAACCACACCCACCAGGTCACCTGACCACCAAGCCACGCCCACCAATTAAGCCATGCCCACAGAACTGGTAGGGAAAATTTTTAGATTTCATCCCTGATTCAGCCCGTTCATCCGAACCAATAGCGGCTCTATGGCATCCTATTTAGGCATGTTTTTTAGCCGCATGCATGCGTGCAAGCCGTGCGCGTGAGCATTTGTGAACCGATAGGGAAGGTAAGGGAATACCACCCCTGTTTAACAACCCTTCATTTAGTGACCATTCAAAGTTACAATGGCATTGACAAAAATGACTTATGTCCGATTTTCACACTTATGATTGTTGCAGCATCCCCATAGTCACATGATCAAAATTCGGGTGTTTGGCAACAAGCATTTATTTATGACATGACTGTCCCGGGGGTCATGTGATTGCCAGTTATGATCTTCCTAGCAGATTTCCGACAAGCCAAGTCAAGCGGGGGAGAGCCGGATTTATTTAACGACCATATCATTCACTTAACAAATGCAACGGCTCATTTAATAACCGTGCCAAGAAAGGTTGTAAAATGGGGCATAACTCGCTTAACAAATGTCTTGCTTAGCAATGGAAATGTTGGACTCGATTGTGGTCATAAGTCGAGGACTACTTGTATACGACTTTCTGAGTAGTGGGATATTTATTCCACATTTCTGCTGAGGTTTAACACAGCTATCGTTTTGTTTTTAGAGAACAGTAATGCCAGGGGAGAAAAAAAAAGCCTGAAAGAAAGCAATGGAAAATATAAATATAATCATAAACATTTAAGACTTAGTTATGAGGGATCTTAAGTGGTCTATTAAAGTCATAGAAAATGGGTCCTCTAATCAGGTCTTTCTAATCAGGTCTTTTGGGTGATTGATGTCACTCAGCTGATACCTAAAGCATAACCATCTTGGATGAAGCCAAAGAGAAGGGAGGTATAAATGGAAACAAATGACCACTGTCTCTGGTCATAAAAGAAGCATTTGCTCAAATTAAAATGAAATGTACATTAATCTGCATGACTGGAGTCAGAAATGTCAGAGGACCAGCGAAGGAGAGCTTAATCAGTCAATCCAAGACAAGAATATTGTCTTGCCACTTATACCAGGGGTAGCAAGCTGACCGATGAAAAGTTGGACTAGAAGAACAAAGAAAAGAAATTGAGTTGGTCAATCAATCTTTAGAAGCCAATTCATTTCAGCATGCTTCAGTGGCATTTTGGAATAGAATAGAATAGAATTCTTTATTGGCCAAGTGTGATTGGACACACAAGGAATTTGTCTTTGGTGCATATGCTCTCAATGTACATAAAAAGAAAAGATACGTTCGTCAAGAATCGTAAGGTACAACATTTAATGATAGTCATAGGGTACAAATAAGCAATCAAATCATACTAGGAAACAACATAAATTGTAAGGATACATTTTGGTATGATGTGGAGGCGAATACACATAAACGCAAGGGTCCAAAATTCAAGAAAAGGGTCCAAAATCCATTTTCCTAACTGAAGCCCCAATTGATAACGTTATTAAGCTTTATACGAAGGGCAAGTAAAAATGTTTGGACCCATTGAGCAATCAATATAAAGCATTAGCTCCTTGAATTACTTTCCAAGCAGCAAGATCTAGCTGTTGCGTGACATACTTTATCTCTTCTTGTCTCATTAATAAAGATATTGTGAAATGTTCACCTGCACATTTTGGAGGGCTTGAATCATGACAGGTCTGAGGGCTGATGCACCATCCATCTCTTTGAAAGTGACTCCTGGAAAAAAATGTTGAGGAGATTTATGTTCCTGGCATCCCAAAACTAAACACATTTATGAGGCCATAATTACTCTAATTAATTTCAGTGGAGCCCTTTAAAGCAGGAAAAAAAAAAAACCCAAGCAACTGCATTTTGGATGGTAGGATCCATTGTTTTACGGAACACAAGCAAATAACTTTCTTTTTGCAACTGCTGTAGGTAGCTGTATAAGGCCCTTCTCATCTGTCTGTTGCAGAAATTTTGGTTGTTATGGCTTCACGTTTTGGGTTTGTCCAAGTAGGCATTTTATATGATTTTGTATAGAGAACAAGCTGAGCTAGAAGGCGGAGTTAAACATGTCATACATTTGGAATCATTGTGCAGGCAAAAGAGACCCAACCCTGTCAATTCCATTGATCCTTATCTAAGGCCAATTTAGCTTTGGCTACTAGTTGACTAGATTCTTGTGTATGGGTAACAACGATAAATTCTTTGATGCCTTAAACTCAGTGAATATTCCTGGTTATTCGCACCTGACCTTTTGCCACAATAATACACTTGTTGGATGGGACCCACTCAAATCTTGATGGAAAGGGAAGAAATATCAATGAAAGGTATTTTAGACCCTCGCTTAATGTTCAATAGTAGACAAAGAAATTGCTGTCCATTTTTCTTTTTCCAGATGTTCCCTCTGATAAAAGAGATTTTGCTTTCCAATTTTTTCCCCAAGGCATAAGAGAATTTGGGGCAGGGATGAAATCCAGCAGGTTCTGACAGGTTCTGCAGAACCGGTAGTGGAAATTTTGAGAAATTTTGAGCAGTTTGGAGAACCAGTAGTGGAAATTTTGAGTAGTTCAGAGAACCGGCAAATACCACCTCTGGCTGGCCCCAGAGTAGGGAGGGAATGGGGATTTTGCAGTATCCTTCTCCTGCCATGCCCACCAAGCCACACCACGCCCACAGAACCGGTAGTCAAATAATTTGAATTCCACCACTGCCTCCTTTCTATCTTTTCTGTAAGCAAAACTTGGCACCAACATTCTAGTCTTGTTGAATCTCATGTGAGATGGTTTCAACCAAAACTATTTTCAGGAGGGTTAAGGGAATATTTAAAGTAGAGGTGGGAAGACTGAACAAGCAAAGATGTAGGTGGAGGAGGTATGACATCATCCACCTTAGGAGAAATGGAAGGTTGGAAAAATGTCAGCTGGCTTCATAAATCAATTTTAGAACAGTAATGACTGCAAATGTTTCAGTTCTTCAGAGAAGATAATTGCAGTTGGTGGTGGTGGTAGGGAAATGCATGAGGAGGAGAAGTTCACAGTACGTGGGCAGAAAAGCTGTAACATTTGATTAATTAAAAGGGATGGATCCTCCATCCACAGCATCTGCTCATCTGCCAACAATTGGCTAATAGATACTTCAGATTTCACTCATAACAGATAAAGATAGCATTTATGTAGTCCTTGACTTACCACCATTCATTCAGTGATTATTCAAAGTTACAACAGCCGTGAAAAAAGTGGCTTCCATGAGCCACGGTGGCGCAGTGGTGAGAGTGCAGTACTGCAGGCTACTTCTACTGACTGCCGGCTGACTGCAATTTGGCAGTTCGAATCTCACCAGCTCAAGGTTGACTCAGCCTCCCATCCTTCTGAGATTGGTAAAATGAGGACCCAGATTGTTGGGGACAATATGCTGACTCTATAAACCGCTTAGAGAAGACTGTAAAGCACTGTGAAGAGATATATAGATCTAAGTGCTATTGCTGTTTATTATGCTCTGAGAAATGATGACAGGTTCTTCTTAGCCTCAGCTCTTCAACCACATATAAAGTTGCTTTTATAGTTGGACAATTCTTCTGAGTGGGTAAAATGAGGACCCAGATTGTTGGGGGCAATGTGCTGACTCTGTAAACTGCTTAGAGAGGGCTGTGAAAGCAGTCTAAGTGCTAAGTGCAACATTTCACTGCAACCCCTTGGTCACGTGATTAAAATTAGACTGCTTAGCAACTGGTATGTATTTACAGCAATTGAAGCATCCCAAGGTCATGTGATCACCATGTGCAACCTTCCCAACTGAATTCCAACAAGCAAAGTCAATGGGGGAAGCTGGATTCACTTAATGACCGCATGAGTCACTTAACAACTGCACTGATTCACTTAACCACGGTGGCAAAAAGGGTGTAAAAGGGGCAAAACTCACTTAACAACTGTCTTGCTTAGCAGATGCAGTGATTTGCTTAATAACCATGGCCAAAAAGATTGCAAAACCGGGTGCGACTCACTTAGCAATTGTCCTGGCAATGGAAATTCTGATCCTGATTCTGGTCGTAAATCAAGGACTGTATTATTTTTATACCCACTGTGTCTCATGGCTATCATGTGGTCTTACAAGACTGAAACAAAATAATAACTCAGTGAGATATATCACAGCAAAACATTGAATATTAGCTACCAAAGAAAGTCAGGGTAAAGAACGGAAATTGGAAAAGGGCAGTGTTCCAATATTTGAGGGGCTGCCACAAAGAAGAGGGAGGGAGGTCAACCTATTCTCCAAAGCACCTGAAGGCAGAACAAGAAGCAATGGATGGAAACTGATCAAGGAGAGAAACAACCAGGGTTGAAATCTACTTACCTTCCCAACCAGTTCGGAAGTGTGTGTGTGTGTGTGTGTCACGGACCCTCTGCGCATGTGCAAACTCTTCTACATATGCACAGAGGAGAAAAAACAGATTACTTCCTGGTTAAAACAGGAAGTAATGATGACACCATCGTTACCGGTTCTCTGAACCACTGGCCGCCATTGCTACCGGTTCTCCTGAACCGGTCTGAACGAGGAGTATTTCACCCCTGGAAGCAACCTAGAACTAAGGAGAAATTTTCTGACAGTTAGAATAATTAACCAGTGGAATGAGTCACCTTTAGAAATTGTGGGTGCTCCATCATTGGAGGTTTTTTTTTAAAAAAAAGTTTGGACGGGCATTTGTCCAGAACGGTCTCCTGCTTGCGCAGTGGGTTGGACCGGAAGTCTTCCAAGGTCCCTTCCAACTCTATTATTCTGTTAAAGCCCTTCCTTGTGGCAAATACACTCTGTGTTCAGAGGTATTTAGATCTCCTTAGATACCGGTAGGCATGCTTCAAATAGGGTTGGATCTGCTTGAGAACATCAATGTTTCTTCATCTCCAGCTTTTATAGTTCTCTTTTTAATAGATGACTCATTTAAAAGGTGGGTTCCAGGCAGGGGGCAGAATCATAAAATAGAAGATAAAAGCCAACAAACAGTAAATCACAATAATAAAGCAGGAAGGCAGCGTGAAACCACAAAAAGCTAAGAGAATAGAAAACTTCCTCGGCAGCCATAAAGCAACATACTGTATAATTAAAAGCTCTGGGAGACAGAGAGAAAATTTGTTTTAATCTGGTGCCTAAAGGCCAAACAATTTGTGGTATTAATAATGCAATTATACATCTCTGTTCAGAGTCCATTCAGATTGGTGGTGTGCCTATTCCCAAGCTGAGATGCAGGAAAAATTTGTGGTTCACATTTTTAACTAAAATGATTTCTATGTGTCCTTCCTGAATAGGTAATTGTGAACTTCTCCAGGATGCACAAAGGGGCATATTGTATACAAAAAAATATATTTATCAGGTGAAAGATGCCTATTCAAATATTTGGAAAATATGCTTTGGAAAATTCATTCAAAATTGAATGAACTAAGGGGGAATTTTCTCTGACCGGATTGATAATTTCAAAATAGATGGCGGTATTATTATAAATTAATTGTACATATCTGTGTAATATTAGATAAATTGCTCTATAACATGAGTTATTGGAAAACAATATATTTTAATATTGAGGTATGGATAAATATGTTGTGGTCCACATATAGGCATACACACAGAGAAACAGCCAGTTAGCATGATGTATAAAGGTAACTGTTAAGTTCGGGAAGTAACGAGGCTGGAGACCAGGGTAGTGACAACAGCTCTTTAATATATGGTGAACCCAGCAACCTGGCTGGGGAAAAACCTCTCCTTATATACTGTTTAACTGACTTCAACCAATCAACAACGTGCTTGTTTCCCTAAAATATTTAAAGATACATAACACTCCTCCTCCCAGAAAACACTTTACCTCTATTTACATATTATTTACATGTTATTTTTCGACGTAGTCACGCAAATAACCTGGGCGTCTCCTGATTCTTTCGGACCTCGCGGTTCAGTCCTGGGAGTGGGTTGAGCTGGTCGGAGGGCTGTTTCTCCTCCAGCTCTTTCTCTAGGCCATCCGGCCCTGGATTACTGCAGACTCTTTTCTTGGCCATCCGGCCTTGGATTACTGCAGAGTTTTCCTGCTGTTTCCATCGGGAACCTGATGGCGTCGCTGGACCTCCGGGAACTCAGCTAAGTCTTGCGCCTCCCCCGGGTTATGGTCAGCTGTGGGTTCAAATAATGACTGGTCATTATCTGTCTCATTTGGTTCGGGTTGTTCAGCTATTCGCTTCTTATCTGATCTATGTGGCGCCTCCATACTCGGTTGTCTTTAACTCAACTAAGTATGATTTTGGACCGGTTGCTTTTATGATTTGCCCTGCTAGCCAACTTGGGCCGTCCCATAGTTGCGGGCCCACACCGATCGCCTATACCCATTTCTCTAGTTTTTTCCAGTTCCCCCTTGTAACCCTCTGGTGTGTAATGGGAATTTAAACGGTCCAGTGGGCACCGGAGCTTCCGTCCCATCAATAATTCGGCTGGGCTTCTGCCTGTAGCAGTGCTGGGGGTTCTGTGCTGAATAGCCAGAAAGAAGTCTATCTTTGTTTGCCAGTCGCCTGGCTTGAGTCTGGACAATGCCTCCTTAGCGCTCCGGACGGAACGCTCTGCAAGGCCATTCGACGCAGGGTGGAAAGGCGCAGAGAGGGCATGTCGGATGCCCTCCTCTGCCAAGTATTCCTCAAACTGGGTTGCCGTGAATTGCGGGCCGTTGTCGGATACTAGTGTGTCAGGCAACCCGTGGGTTGCGAATAGGTGGCGCAGGGCTGCGATTACTGCCTCGGCTGTCATAGATTTCATGAGAATGATCTCCAACCATTTAGAGAACGCGTCGACAACCACTAGGAAGGTTTGGCCGTGGAAAGGGCCAGCAAAATCAATGTGGATTCTCGACCAGGGCCCTTGGGGTTTTTCCCATTCCCTGACTGGGGCCGTTGGGGGTAGAGGTCTGGACTCTTGGCAAGCCTGGCATTTTCCTACCCTCTCAGCAATTTCTGAGTCCATGAGTGGCCACCAAACATAGCTTCTTGCTAGCCCTTCATCCTTGATCCCTGGGTGACCCTCGTGGAGGAGGTCCAATACCCTTTCCTCAATTTCTCCGGAATCACCACTCGATCACCCCATAGCAGGCACCCCTTGAGCCGAGAGTTCACGTTTTTACAAATTCCTTAAACCGTTCGCCCGAGCGGGCCACCCTCTTGTACCCAACCGGTACAGTCCTTAAAGTAATGTCCCGGTATGATGCCGAGCCACTTCCTTAGATGTGACTGGGCCAGAGTCCAAGAGTCAATTAGCAGGATGGGCGTCCCGGAGTGGGGTCTTCGATCGCCCCTGGTAGTGGGCATCTGCTTAAAGCGTCCGCATGCCCCACTTCTTTTCCGGTCGATGCTGCAGCTTGTAGGAATAGCGGCTAAGAAGATAGTCCATCGGGTCAATCGTGGCGAAAGTGCCACAGGCGTTGGTGATCGCCAGCCAGTATCCCTAACAATGGTCTATGGTCAGTAACAATTTCAAAATCTCTACCAAAAACATATTCGTGAAACTTTTTACCCCTGACACAATTGCTAGCGTCCTTATCTAACTGGCTATAGTTCCTCTCTGAGGAGGACATCGTTCTGGAGTAAAAGGCTATAGGGGCTTCTGTGCCGTTTGAGTCTGTGGCTGAGCACAGCCCCACCCGTAAGGAGGCATCAAACCAGCACTAATGGCAATGAGTACTATGATACTGAATCAAGAGGCTATCGCTGGAGGTAGGTTTTACTGCTTGAAAGCCCTATTTTCCGACTTTCCCCAAGACCAAACAGTATTCTTCCCAGAAGCTTATGCAGCGGTTCAGCAACGGTCGCTTTGTTTTTAAAAGACCGCGTAAAATTCACTAGCCCCAGGAATGCCTGTAGCTCTGTTTTGTTTTGGGCGCTGGAGCCTTTCTGATTGCCTTGACCTTGCTCTCAGTGGGGTGAATTCCTTTCTTGTCTATTCGGTAGCCCAAGAACTTGACGGATTCTACCCCTATCTGGCATTTGTTCACTTTAACCTTTAGTCCGGCTGACGGAAAATGCCCAGAACTTTTCTTAACGCTCCCCAATTCCTCTAAATTTTCGCTGATATCAATACATCATAGTAGGACTACCCTGGGAGCCCTTGCAGAAGTCGTTCCATTAAATTTTGGAACAGCCCCGTGCCACACTCACCCCAAATTGTAATCGGTACACTTGAAGGCCCCTCTGTGTGTTACAATTGTTTGGGCTTGACTGTGGCGCTCTACGGGCAGTTGTTGATAGGCTTGAGCCAAGTCTAACTTTGCAAGACTTGCCCTTGCCCCAAGAGTGCAGCAAGTGTTGCACCACGGAACCGGTAAGCGCTTTTCTGTAAGGCTTTGTTTTAATGTCGCCTTGTAGTCAGCGCAGATTCTAACTGACCCATCTGGTTTGACTGGGGTGACGATTGGTGTCTCCCACTGCGTGATCAACTGGCACCAGAATCCCTGATTTATGAGCTTATCTAGCTCCTTGTCAATCTTAGGTTTCAGGGCAAAGGGACTCTCCTTGCCTTTAACCTAATGGGGGCTACCTGGGGGTCTAAGTTGAAGGAAATAGGGGTCCCCTTGTACTTGCCCAGGCAGTCCTTGAAGACATCTTCGAACTCGTTCATGAGTGTGTCTTTTTGGTTACAGTCACTTCTGTAGATGCCAGTCACTCCATGCCCAGTGCACGAAACCAGTCTAGTCCCAACAAACTAGGCAGGGTCCCTTCGACGATCGTGATGGGCAAGGTCTTCTTGTGTGGTCCGTACTCGACTCGGACAGACGTGGTCCCTCGAACAGGGATGCGATTCCCTTGGTAGTCGTGGACTCGTAGCCGTTGTGTTTGCAGGTGGCGCTTCGCGACCGATGGCAACGCCTTCGCCAAAGTGTCCCAGGACATGATGGTGATTGCTGACCCGGTGTCCACTTCTAGTCGGCACGGCACTCCTTCTATTTTGGGCTTGGTGAAGATTTTCTTCTCCACCCGAGGCGCGCCTATGGTCACCGTCGTTTGATTGAGTTCGCGCTTTTTGTTTGAGCCAATCACGGGTCGCCTTGCCGATCCGCGTTCTGATTGGCCGATTTGAATTTTCGCGGAAGGTTGGGGAGCTCGACAGACTTGAGCTAGGTGCCTTCTTCTCGCACCGCCGACATGTAGCGTCCTTGAACTTGCAGTGTTGACGCTGGTGTTGACCTCCGCAACTTCCGCATTCGTCCGGTCTTCTTTGTCGCGTTCTCGGTTCGACAAACCTTCCTCATCCTCACCGCCGGATTCGGTTTGGATCTCTTCTTGGTGCACGGGGTTGACTTTGAACTTCGCCGTGCGAGTGGCTTTTGCAGGGTCTCAGCCGCTTGGGTGGACATTTCATGTGCTCTGGCTTTGTCCAGGGCGTTTGCCAGCGTTAGATTGCTTTTTGATAGCAGTCGCCTCCGCAAACGCATGTCTCTGACCCCCCGGATGAGTTGCTCCAGCAGCGCCTCGTCTAGGTCTCTGTACCCACAGTCTTTGGAGGCTTTCGCAGGGCCATGTAATCGCCGATGGATTCGCCTCTAGCTGTCGGCGCTCTCCAAATTCAAAACGCCGCACGTATTTGGACGGCGTTGGCGCGAAATGGTTTTTTAGCAGGGTTTGCAGAGTTTGCCACGATACCGATTGTACCGGCGTTGGCTCTGCCAGGGCTTCCGCGATGTCGATGACCTCGGGACCGCAGTGGCTCAAGAAGTATGCCCTTTTGCGGTTGTCTGAAACTCCTTGCAGTTCGTTTGCTTCTAGAAAGCTTTCGAAACGGGTCATGTACGTTCCCCATTTCTCTCTAGCTGGGTTAAACGGCGTGGGCGGAGTGTAACTGGCCATCTCCGCGTTTCTGCCCTGTGTTTGCTGGGTTCGGTTCTTCCGTGCTTCAGCTCGGTTCTGGTTCTCCTTAGCCTCGAGATCCCATCCTCGTCGCCAGTGTTAAGTTCGGGAAGTAACGAGGCTGGAGACCAGGGTAGTGACAACAGCTCTTTAATATATGGTGAACCCAGCAACCTGGCTGGGGAAAAACCTCTCCTTATATACTGTTTAACCGGCGGCTTCAACCAATCAGCAACGTGCTTGTTTCCCGCCAAAATATTTAAAGATACATAACAGTAACGGTTTCCCCTGTCCAGCCCAGCCTGCTGATTCTAAGGAGCTGTGCTCATCTTTTTCTTAGCCAAGGGTGCTAGCCAGAGGTGGTATTCAGCAGGTTCTGACCAGTTCTGGAGAACCAGTAGTGGAAATTTTGAGTAGTTCAGAGAACCAGTAAATACCACCTCTGACTGGCTTCATCCCCCGTCTATTCTCTGCCTCCTGAGTCCCAGCTGATGGAAGGAAATGGGGATTTTGCAGTAACCTTCCCCTGGAGTGGGGAGGGAATGGAGATTTTACAGTATCTTTACCCTGCCATGCCCACCAAGCCATGCCACACCCACCAAGCCGTACCCACAGAACCAGTAGTAAAAAAAATTGAATCCCACCCCTGGTGCTAGCGTTGTCCAAAGATACTACTGTGGTCATGTGGCCAGCATGACTATATGCTAGGGCACATGGAACGCTCTTACCTTCCCACCAAAGTGGTAGCTATTTATCTGCTTGCATTTGCATGTTGTTGAACTGCTAGGTGGGCAGGAGCTGGGCAAGGATGGGAGCTCACCCTGTCATGCAGCACTTGGGACTTGAACCTGGGCTGTCAGCTTTCCAACTGACAAGCTCAGTATCTTTAACCACTGAGCCATCGCACCCCCTGTGATATCACTATTAAAAAGCTGTGAATTGTCCAGAAACAACATGGGAAGACCCATGTTTTGAATGAAGTGCCAAGCAATGGGAGCTCTGTTTTTCTGTTAGCTTGCTAGTCTACTGCTTGCTTCCTCCCCTGTTTTGTCTTTTGGCTGTCATGCCATGCAGTCAGCTCCTGGTTCTTCTTTTACCTACTTACAGATCCATCACTCTTTTGGATCTTTGACAGGAACAATAAATGCATCATCATTCTAAATTTCAACATTCAAGACAAACTATAATATAATGAGCTGCATTCCTGTATAACAGTGGTGGCGAACTTTTTACTCACCAAGTGCCAAACAGGTATGCACTTTGTGTGCTTTGCACGCTTGCATGCCATCCGCGCTAATATGCGGCTCCCCATTGCGCTGCATGCACAACTGCACCATCTGTGCATTTGCGTGGCTTTCGTGGTGGCTCCCCTGTGTGCTGCGTCCATGCACGCAGGTTTCACGCAGTTCCCCCGTGCACTGCACGCGCAATCACACCATCTCTCGTGAGCATGCGCAAACACGCACGCATGCACAGGAGAGCTCCGAAGACCAGCTGGGTCCTGAATTTTATGCATGTGCACCGAAGGTCTGAACACGCTGGGGCGTGCGTGCATGTACAATTGCAGGTGAGTTGCCCGGGCTCGTGTGCCCGGAAAAAGGTTTGCCATCATAGCTATATAATCATTTGGTTCCTACACACGTAGGAGAATGCTGTTTTTCATTATCCATGGAAAAGGTTGTAGCTTCTATCTCCTGTTCCGCTCTTTCCTCCTTTGGGTTATTTTCTTCTGGGTTAATTTTCTCTCCTATGCAACTATTAAAAAAGAAAGAAAAGGACTTCCGGTTTGGCACCGTAGGTGATGGCGGTGATCTTTACGATCACCAACCTCTGGATTATGTGGAATCGCTAGGACAGCTTAAATCTGCTGCCCAGCGGTTCGGAAAACCCCCTCTTCGGGAGAAGGAGAAGGGGTGAGCTGAGGGCAGAGGTTGAATTTCCCTAAAGCCCCTGAGAAAAAAGGGGTTTGAAGGGTTAAGTTCCCTCCAGTAACCCGAAGTGCTCCAGATCCGAGGATTCTTCTGCTTTATGGAACCAATCACCACGACCAAACGCCGAGATTTATTTTGGACAATAAAGGATTATACCGGACAGAACGAAAGTGGGAGAACTTTAAGCAAGTAGCCAAGCCGATTCCCCGATACTTTGTAACAAGCTTGAAAACAGCAAGAAAATGGAGGCGAATTGTTAACAAGTTAACGAGTGGAAAGCGAAAGTGATACTTTCAGCGTGTGCCTCTGCAGTTGGTAATTTGCATGTTACTTGCTGCTTTAACTCTTTGCTGCCTGCTGATAGAATCTAGGGAGATTTTTTAAATACTGCTTTAAAAGACTGTGTTTCTCAGAAGTTAAGAAGATTTAAAGTGAATATTAAGTTGGAAATAAATAAATAAATAATTTTATAGAAGATGGCAGCCAAACAATTAAAGTCTACTGTAACAAAGAGCTCTGGAACTTTATCAGCTGGTGCCTCTCCAGCTCATACAGCAGAGACTAGAACATTGAATTTAGAGGCGTTACAAGAGAACTTAAAAGGCTTTATAGAAGAAAATTTAAAGTTATAACTGATGAGATGTCTGAAATGAAAGAGCAGATATCAGAAATTCAAGTGAAATAAAGAAGTTAAAGAAGGATTTGTAATGGCAGTACAAAGTTTGGCAACGAATGTGATTTTATTGGAAGAGGAGGTTGAAGTAATTAAGCAACATAATTCAAAATTAGAAAATAAAATGGATGAATTTCAAAGTAAAATGGAAAGACAGAGGATGAAATAGTTTTGATACAATACAGAAATATGGAATTTGCTCTTAGAATCCGAGGTTTGAAAGAAAATAAGGAAGAATTTAAGGAAATTTTTTCTGAAGTATTTGCTGAGATATTAGCAGCTCGTCCAGCAGATGTGGCTTATCAAATTGAAAAAATATCGTGAATTCTTGGATAGCAAGGCAAAAAGTTGCCAAGGGATGTTGTTATTTATTTTACAAACAGAATAGTGAGAAATCAGATTTTGCAAGCTTCATATAAGGGAGAAGATTCAGATTGCTGGTCAAGATATCTTGATATTAAAGGAAATTCCACCAAAATGTTAAGGGCTAGGAAGGAATTTGCCTTTCTGGTGAATGAACTTAAAAAACATCAGATTGAATATAGATGGGATATTCCAACTGGTATAATAGTATATTATGCAGGGAAAGTACATCGTTTCAATACGGTTGGAAAAGCAAGAGAATTTTATGTTGAGGTATTAAAAGTTGGAAGTCTTCCCCCATTGGAAGTTAGAAGAAGGGAGGCTGAAGTGAAGGAAGAGAAGTGAAGCAGGTACAAGAACAGATTGTGATGGAAGAAGATTTATTACAAGTGTTGGAAATACATGACGGGTTTAGATTCAAAAGAACAAAGGCTGACTAGAGCTGTTGCTAACGCAAGGAACAAGAGATGAAGGCACAACAACAACTGGCAACTACTACAATGGAAACAGTGGGAGGAGCAAGGCCTAAAGTAAAATGTGATCTGCGGCTGGTGTTCCAAAAGTTTTTTGGCCGATAATGGCAATTAAACTATTATCTTGGAATGTTAATGGCCTGAATTCACCGCAGAAGAGAAGGAAAGTATTTCATTATTTGAAATAATTTAAAAATGACATTACCTGTTTACAAGAAACACATATTAGATCTTGCTAAATGTTGGAGATGCGATTGTGAAGATGCTACTTATTACCATATATGGTGGACTTGTAAAAAAGTTAAAGTATTTTGGATTAAAGGCTGGTGGATCATGCAGAATATTTTGAAAAAGAAGATTAAGTTTACTCCGCAGTTCTTTCTACTAGGAATAATTATGGACTATACAGCTATAGAGACTAAATTGATTTTGAACTTAATAACAGTCGCAAGACTTTGATTGCTCAGTATTGGAAGAAAGAAGAATTACCTACAATCGAAGAATGGACAAAACAAAACAACAAATGGACACTCAAAGTATCAAATCTGGCAGAGATGACAAAATCTCCGCTTACTTGAAAGACTATATACTAGAAAATATATTTTAGAATGGAAAATGTGGATTGATTATATTTAAAATAAGTATCAGATAAAAAAAATATCGAATAGCATATGAGTAAATTTAGGAAATATTTTGTATTAGATATATTTTTGAAGGAGAGGGAATTGAGAGGTGACTAAGTGTGGTGTGACTAAAGATTATAATTTAGGAATTATTTTGGATTATGATTGTTAGTTTTGATACCCTGCATTTTGTTCTGGGAAGTCGGGGTGGGCGGTGGGGGGTAAGGGGGAGGGGAATTGGGGGGTTTTTGGTAGAGATGGAGTGATGGTTAATGTACAGGGATTATTGAAGAAATATAATTAATGTAGGGTCGGGTCTGCATAGTTACCATTTTAGAACGGTGGGAGGGAGAAAAGAGAGTAGGAGGTAGGAAAGAGGAGAAGAGGAAGGAAGAGGGATAGTAGAGGAAGAAGGAAGGTGTAGGGTGGAGGGAGGAGTGGATGTAGATAAGAGAAGGTTGTCTGGAACTCCTTGCAGTTCGTTTGCTTCTAGAAAGCTTTCGAAACGGGTCATGTACGTTCCCCATTTCTCTCTAGCTGGGTTAAACGGCGTGGGCGGAGTGTAACTGGCCATCTCCGCGTTTCTGCCCTGTGTTTGCTGGGTTCGGTTCTTCCGTGCTTCAGCTCGGTTCTGGTTCTCCTTAGCCTCGAGATCCCATCCTCGTCGCCAGTGTTAAGTTCGGGAAGTAACGAGGCTGGAGACCAGGGTAGTGACAACAGCTCTTTAATATATGGTGAACCCAGCAACCTGGCTGGGGAAAAACCTCTCCTTATATACTGTTTAACCGGCGGCTTCAACCAATCAGCAACGTGCTTGTTTCCCGCCAAAATATTTAAAGATACATAACAGTAACGGTTTCCCCTGTCCAGCCCAGCCTGCTGATTCTAAGGAGCTGTGCTCATCTTTTTCTTAGCCAAGGGTGCTAGCCAGAGGTGGTATTCAGCAGGTTCTGACCAGTTCTGGAGAACCAGTAGCGGAAATTTTGAGTAGTTCAGAGAACCAGTAAATACCACCTCTGACTGGCCCCGCCCCCATCTATTCTCTGCCTCCCGAGTCCCAGCTGATGGAAGGAAATGAGGATTTTGCAGTAACCTTCCCCTGGAGTGGGGAGGGAATGGAGATTTTACAGTATCTTTACCCTGCCATGCCCACCAAGCTGTACCCACAGAACCAGTTGTAAAAAAAATTGAATCCCACCCCTGGTGCTAGCGTTGTCCAAAGATACTACTGTGGTCATGTGGCCAGCATGACTATATGCTAGGACACATGGAACGCTCTTACCTTCCCACCAAAGTGGTGGCTATTTATCTGCTTGCATTTGCATGCTGTTGAACTGCTAGGTGGGCAGGAGCTGGGGCAAGGATGGGAGCTCACCCTGTCATGCGGCACTTGGGACTTGAACCTGGGCTGTCAGCTTTCCAACTGACAAGCTCAGTATCTTTAACCACTGAGCCATCGCACCCCCTGTGATATCACTATTAAAAAGCTCTGAATTGTCCAGAAACAACATGGGAAGACCCATGTTTTGAATGAAGTGCCAAGCAATGGGAGCTCTGTTTTTCTGTTAGCTTGCTAGTCTACTGCTTGCTTCCTCCCCTGTTTTGTCTTTTGGCTGTCATGCCATGCAGTCAGCTCCTGGTTCTTCTTTTACCTACTTACAGATCCATCACTCTTTTGGATCTTTGACAGGAACAATAAATGCATCATCATTCTAAATTTCAACATTCAAGACAAACTATAATATAATGAGCTGCATTCCTGTATAACAGTGGTGGCGAACTTTTTACTCACCAAGTGCCAAACAGGTATGCACTTTGTGTGCTTTGCACGCTTGCATGCCATCCGCGCTAATATGCGGCTCCCCATTGCGCTGCATGCACAACTGCACCATCTGTGCATTTGCGTGGCTTTCGTGTGGCTCCCCTGTGTGCTGCGTCCATGCACGCAGGTTTCACGCAGTTCCCCCGTGCACTGCACGCGCAATCACACCATCTCTCGTGAGCATGCGCAAACACGCACGCATGCACAGGAGAGCTCCGAAGACCAGCTGGGTCCTGAATTTTATGCATGTGCACCGAAGGTCTGAACACGCTGGGGCGTGCGTGCATGTACAATTGCAGGTGAGTTGCCTGGGCTCGTGTGCCCGGAAAAAGGTTTGCCATCATAGCTATATAATCATTTGGTTCCTACACACGTAGGAGAATGCTGTTTTTCATTATCCATGGAAAAGGTTGTAGCTTCTATCTCCTGTTCCGCTCTTTCCTCCTTTGGGTTATTTTCTTCTGGGTTAATTTTCTCTCCTATGCAACTATTAAAAAAGAAAGAAAACAGGATTTAGCAATGATCTTAGACTGTGGTGGAATGTAGTCAGCAGGCGCAGGAGGGAGGGGCTCTTTCTCAGAAAGCAAAGAGACAGCAGAGCTTAAAATGTTTTTAAGCTGTCCGATAGGCAGGGAGAGAGCAAGGCCGTTGGGCCCTCCCTAGCAATTCACAAAATATAACTACAGTTGTTGCAGATAATTACTTTGATCCGGATGGATTAGTGACAGGCCCAAAGAACCCAGAATGACACATGGAGTTGTTCCTAGGTGCCTCCTTTATGGTTGCTTGCCTACAAACAGAATCTTGCCAGACTATAGTTATCTGTGATAACTATAGCTAAACTCTGTGAATTGCTATGGAGAGTCTGACCTTGCTCTCTTCCTGCCTATCGGACATTTCAAGCTCCCTCTGCTCTCTGGGAAAGAGACCCTCCCTCCTGAGACTCTAGAGCAGGGGTCATCAACTGGTGGTCCATGGGAAAATTTTGGTGGTCCACAGAAAAATTATTTGCATTTTTTATATTGTACTGAATCAGGAGATGAAAACCCCTGATTCAGTGCAATATCACCTCAAACTACAGGCCCTGGGGCAGATACATGCAATTAATGTTTGTGTTGCTGCAGAGAGTCTACCCCTTCAGGGTCCTTTTGTGTAAGTTGGAAGGCGACAGAAATTCTGACTTGAAGGCTGCTTTGGCCTCCTGGTACAGGGCTGGATGGAAGTGACAAAGAGCTGGAGGGCCTTGTTCCAGTGAGACTGTATCATGGCCTGGAACTGGCTGACCATCTCAGCCTGCTGAGCCTCTAGGCACCATTACCAGACCTTGCACTCCCATAGGTCTTCCCTCTGCTTGGAAAGCCTATGCTCCTAGTCTTCAGTGAGGTGCTTCTGCTGAGCCTCCTTCTCGGTCAGATCTAATTTGAACTGAGCCAGCTATTTTGCCAACTCTTTCTCGTGGTGGCTGCTAAGCTCCAACAATTGCTTCCTATTGGGGCCCTAAGGAGCCTGGGCAGGCAGGTGAGGAACGGTTGGGAGGGGAAGGGTGAGTAGAGGCCGGCAAGGTACCCCTCAACATGAATGACATCAAGTTGGCCATGCCCACCCAGTCACATGACCATCTAGCCACGCCCACCCACCCAGTCATTAGACAGATCAAATTAGTGGTCTGCGGGATTTAAAATTATGAATTTAGTGGTCCCTGAGGTCTGAAAGGTTGGGGACCCCTGCTCTAGAGTACACTCCACAACATAGACAAAGGACCTGTCTAACTATCTGGTCTTAAAGTGTTAAAGGGGTCGAATTGTTGCTTGTGATTATGAGACTTTGGTCTAGATATACATATCCTGGGTATGGCTGGATACCCATCCATGTTTATCATTCTTCAATCTCTGTAGCCATTACTTTTGCAGTTATTAAAGTCGGGGTTGGAAACATAACATCGCCATGTGGAATATTTGTTGCTTGTAACAACGCGGTTGAGTGCCCGAGAAGAAAAATCTGCATCTAGGGAACATCACTTACAAATTGCTGGCAGCAGCCATAGCAGGTTCATTGCAGGGAAGTGGCTCTTCAAAATGCAGAAACTGAAGAGGTCCTTTTAAGTGAGCATGCATTACAAAGCGCTGGGTGATGGCTGCCAATGAATTTAAAACTCGGCTTCCTGGGGCAATTAATTTTACATACCACAAATTAAAACATCAAAGACCTTTAGCATATTCATGTCACCCAGCTTGGAAATGATTCAGTTTTGCACTCACCTGGCAAGTGTCCTGAAAAGAAAAGGGTAAAATATATGTTGATGTATTTTTCATTGCTGAAAGATGGGTGATGGGCAGGGGTGAAATGCTCCTGGTTCGGACTGGATTGCCCTATCTGGAAGTGATGGCGGCGGGTGGTTCAGCGAACCGATAGCAAAAGTCCCTGGCTCCTGCCCATGCCCAGCTGAGCTGCGTGATGATCAGAAGGTTTTTTTTTTTACTTTTAAAAGCATTTTTTCTTCAACCGAAAAATTGCTTTTAAAAGTAAAAAAAAAAAAAGTTGGCCACGCCCACCCAGTCACATTACCCCACCACTACCACCACATGTGAAAAAAGGTCCCTGGCACTGCCTCACACTTCCAACACCCTTAGGCACATCTTGATGTTTTGGACCAATTCTGATCAGCTCAACCCATCATGGCCAATGGTGAGGCTCTAGAACAGAATAGAATAGAATAGAATAGAATAGAATAGAATAGAATAGAATAGAATAGAATAGAATAGAATAGAATAGAATAGAATAGAATTCTTTATTGGCCAAGTGTGATTGGACACACAAGGAATTTGTCTTTGGTGCATATGCTCTCAGTGTACATAAAAAGACAAGATACATTCATCAAGAATCATAAGGGACACCACTTAATGATAGTCATAGGATACAAATAAGCAATTAAATCATACTAGGAAACAATCAGTATCAATATAAATCATAAGGATGCAAGCAACAAAGTTAGTGTCATACAGTCATAAGAGGAGGAGATGGGTGATAGGAATGATGAGAAGATTAATAGTAATAGTAATAGTAATGCAGACTTAGTGAATAGTTTGACAGTGTTGAGGGAATTATTTATTTAGTAGAGCACCAGGAGGCTCTAGTTAGTCCAGAATGCGGCTGCGCGGGTAATAGAGGGAGCACCACGTTGCTCCCATGTAACACTCATCCTGCATGGCCTGCACTGGCTGCCAGTAGCCTTCCGGGTGCAATTCAAGGTGTTAGTGACCACCTTCAAAGCGCTCCATGGCTTAGGACCGGGGTATCTACGAGACCGCCTTCTGCCACCGATAGCCTCCCAACGACTTGTGCGCTCCCACAGAGTGGGCCTGCTCAGGGTGCCGTCGACCAAATAATGTCGGTTGGCGGCCCCCAGAGGGAGAGACTTCTCTGTGGCAGCACCGGCCCTTTGGAATAAGTTACCTCCGGGGTTACGCCAACTCCCCAACCTCCGAACCTTCAAGCGGGAATTAAAAACTTTATTTTTTAACATAACATAACAACAGAGTTGGAAGGGACCTTGGAGGCCTTCTAGTTCAACCCCCTGCCCAGGCAGGAAACCCTACACCATCTCAGTCAGATAGTTATCCAACATTTTCTTAAAAATTTCCAGTGTTGGAGCATTCACAACTTCTGAAGGCAAGTCGTTCCACTTATTAATTGTTCTAACTGTCAGGAAATTTCTCCTTAGTTCTAAGTTGCTTCTTTCTTTGATCAGTTTCTACCCATTGCTTCTTGTTCTACCCTCAGGTGCTTTGGTGAACAGCCCGACTCCCTCTTCTTTGTGGCAGCCCCTGAGATATTGGAACACAGCTATCATGTCTCCCCTAGTCCTTCTTTTTGTTAAACTAGACATACCCAGTTCCTGCAACCGTTCTTCATATGTTTTATCCTCCAGTCCCCTAGTCATCTTTGTTGCTCTTCTCTGTACTCTTTCTAGAGTCTCAACATCTTTTTTACATCGTGGCGACCAAAACTGGATGCAATATTCCAAGTGTGGCCTTACCAAGGCATTATAAAGTGGTACTAACACTTCACGTGATCTTGATTCTATCCCTCTGTTTATGCAGTCCAGAACTGTGTTGGCTTTTTTAACAGCTGCTGCACACTGCTGGCTCATATCTAAATGGTTATCCACTAGGACTCCAAGATCCCTCTCACAGGTACTACTATTGAGCAAGGTACCACATATACGGTACTGGTGCATTTTGTTTTTTTGGCCTAAATGTAGAACCTTACTTTTTTCACTGTTGAATTTCATTTTGTTAGATAGCGCCCAATGTTCAAGTCTGTCAAGATCTTTCTGTAACTTGAGCCTATCTTCTGGAGTGTTGGCTATTCCTGCCAGCTTGGTGTCATCTGCAAATTTGATGAGTTCCGCATCTATCCCCTTGTCCAAGTCATTGATGAAGATGTTGAAGAGTACTGGGCCTAAAACAGAGCCTTGGGGTACTCCACTGCATACTTCCCTCCATGTGGATGTAGTTCCGTTGAGGACTACACGCTGAGTGCGGTTGGTCAGCCAGTTATGAATCCATCTGGTGGTGGTGCTGTCTAACCCACATTTTTCTACTTTATCTAGTAGTAGGTTATGGTCTACTTTATCAAATGCTTTACTGAAGTCCAAGTAAATTTAATCGTGCGGGACTAGCCTAAATGTATTCTAAATGTATTTTAATTATAGTTTTTAAATTTTAAAGGGTTTTATGTCGGTTTTGACCATTTTAGTAATTTGGCCAATTAATATATTCGTTTTAAATGTTTTTAAATTTGTTATTTATATTATGTGTATTTTTGTGTTTTTAATATGGCTGTAAACCGCCCTGAGTCCTTCGGGAGAAGGGCGGTATAGAAATGGGATTATAAATAAAAATACATATAAATAAATAAAAAATATGGCATTCAGGGGAAAAACTGTTTCTAATGCAGAGGGGATGTCCTTAGGCACATCTTGATGTTTTGGACCAATTCTGATCAGCTCAACCCAGTGAGGCTCTTTGAAAGCAACAGTTCATCATATTTGGTGGAAAGTCCTCTTCAGACCAGAATAACAGAATTGGAAGGAAAGTGGTCTTCTAGTCCAAGCCCCTTCTCAAGCAAAGAGATGCTATACCATTTCAGGCAAATGGTCGTCCAATCTCTTCTTAAAAACCTCCAGTGTTGGAGCACCCACAACTTCTAGAGGCAAGTCATTCCACTAATTAATTGTTTTAAGACCATCTGTTCTTCACTAGTAAGCTACGTATTTGAAAACGGAAAATCACAGATTCTCCTCTGTACTTTTTCTAGTTGGAAAGATCAGAAGCAGTTGATGAAAAATACTATTTCAGAGCTGACTGTAAATGTTTGCATAGACTAGAAGACTTCCAAGATCCCTTCTAACCCTATTCTATGTTATACTTTTAATAGCATCAATTCCTTTGTCAACGGACCATCATCTGCAATACAATAGGACCCATCTAGCAACAGAAACTCACCACATGGCACCTGGGAAGATTACATCAGCCAGCAAGGCTACCTAAGACCTCCACCCGCTGGGAGTCTGACAACCAATCAGGATACTCTTCCTGTGCCCCAGGAAGTTCAAAGCTCAGAGAAAGCATAAAACCAAGGTGCCCTCAGCATCTCCTCCCTTTTTCTGTTCAGGAACTCAACCATGTGATCATGTCCACCATTAAACTATCTTCCAAGCAGTCTCCATGTTTCCAGTGTCTTTTCCCCACTTGGAACTGAACCCAGATGGACATTTCTTCCAACACATTCCTAATTGTTTAGGTATTACCCAATTATTAGAGTTTAAAAGAGGGATAATATACGGGGGTAGGGGTGAAATCCAGCAGGTTCTGACAAGTTCTGGAGAACTGGTAGTGGAAATTTTGAGCAGTTTGGAGAACTGGCAAATACCACCTCTGGCTGGCCCCAGAGTGGGGTGGGAATGAAGATTTTGCAATATCCTTCCCCTGGAGTGGGGTGGGAGTGGAGATTTTACAGTATCCTTCCCCTGCCATGCCCACAAGCCATGCCCACCAAGCCTCACCTAACCCACCAAGGCACACCCATAGAACCGGTAGTAAAAAAAAAATTGGATTTCACCACTGATGGGACGTGGGGGGGGGGAGGGCCTCCATATATCAGTGGATTACAATTTCCCTCCCTGAGGTTGATTCTGATCGCTTGGATGGATTGCCGGGAATGGAATCTTACACTGTCAGAAAGGCCAAAGGGGCACGCTTAAAAAAAGAAAAGAAAAAGTTAACTGTGAAAGACAAAATTCAAAACAAAATATGGACAGTGATTTACAAAGGACTGACATCATGAGTATGAGCCGCCCTCGACAGATAAAGGTCTATGTGGGGCAGGAGATGTTGTCAACAAGGGTGACATCACCCATCTTCACTTGCACCAAATGGTTGCAGTGTGATTGCCCTCTTAGCCTTTTCTCAATATAGTTTAAGACTGATCTTTTGTACCATTCAATAAATACAGATTAAATTACCTAGGCAGGGTCAGTGACCTTCCCTAAATATAGAAGTGTTAAACCTGTGTTTAACACACAGAATCATCTATTGCAATGTCCTTCCTGTTAAAGACTACTTCAGCTTCAATCGCAACAATACAAGAGCAAACAATTGATTCAAACTTAATGTTAACCACTTCAATCCTGATTGCAGAAAAGATGATTTTTGTAACAGAGTTGTTAACGCTTGGAACACACTGCCTGACTCTGTGGTCTCTTCTCAAACTCCCAAAAGCTTTAACCAAAAACTGTCTACATTGACCTCACCCCATTCCTAAGAGGACTATAAGGGGAGTGCATAAGAGCACAAGCGTGCCTACTGTTCCTGTCCTATTGTTCCCTTTCATTATATCAAATTAATACAATTATTACATACTTTTGCTCATATATATGCTTATATGATATTTTGCTGATTTATGTTGATGCTTGTGTATACTGTTGTGACAAAATAAAATAAATAAATAAATAAAAGTGTCTAGTCCTTGGCAGATAGGCAAGGCTGAAGCTTAGTTGGAAGGGTCTGTAAATAGCGGTGGCTGTTGCTAGGGGTGAGAACTCCGCTTCACTGCCAACCTTCCCATATTACATCTCCAAAGCCATGTGAATCAACAACGGGCTAAGTCCTTCTATTATTTCCAAGAAGGCCTTTCTGAGCTGACAGAGATAAGGTAAAACTCCAAACGTATCTATCTGTCCGTCTCGAAGGAGTTGTCTGCTGTCAAAAAGTTTGCCATCCATCACAACGGATTGCTTTGCGTGGGGGGGTGGGAGTTGAAAACTTTTGGCTGATTTGGAAGAGGGTAGGAATTGCTTATGATTTGGCTGTGTGGATGTGTCAATTAAAATAAATAGATTCAGAAAACACGCTCTTGGCACACTTTTCCTTCAGGTTTCAGAAATCATGAGCTGAAGAACCTCCTTTGAATCCTGAACTCCCTTCAGAAGTTGTGGGAGCTCCGTCGCCAGAAGATGAGCACCCACAACTGAAGATAGAATAGAATAACAGAGTTGGAAAGGACCTTGGAGGTCTTCTAGTCCAACCCCTTCTTAGGCAGGAAACTCTACATCACTTCAGACAAATGGTTATCTAATCTCTTCTTAAAAACTTCCAGTGTTGGAGCATTCACAACTTCTGCAGGCAAGTTGTTCCACTGATTAATTGTTCTGTCAGGAAATTTCTCCTTAGTTCTAAGTTGTTTCTTTCCTTGATTAGTTTCCACCCATTGCTTCTTGTTCTACCTTCAGGTGCTTTGGAGAATAGTTTGACTCCCTCTTCTTTGTGGCCGCCCCTGAGATATTGGAACACTGCTATCATGTCTCCCCTAGTCCTTCTTTTTGTTAAACTAGACATACCCAGTTCAGAGGTGGGTTTCAGCAGGTTCTGACCAGTTCTGGAGAACCGGTAGTGGAAATTTTGAGTAGTTTGGAGAACTGGTAAATACCACCTCTGACTGGCCCTGCCCCATCTATTCTCTAAGTCCCAGCTGATCAGGAGGAAATGGGGATTTTGCAGTAACCTTCCCCTGGAGTGGGGATGGAGTGGAGATTTTACAGTATCGTTTCCCTGCCACATCCACCAAGCCACACCCACCAAGCCATGCCATGCCCACCAAGCGGTAGTAAAAAAAAATTGAAACCCACCACTGACCCAGTTCCTGCAACCGTTCATCATATGTTTTAGCTTCAGTCCCTTAATCATCTTTGTTGCTCTTCTCTGCACTCTTTCTAGAGTCTCGACATCTTTTTACATCGTGGTGACCAAAACTGAATGCAGCATTCCAAATGTGGCCTTCTGAAAAAATTATAAAGTGGTATTAACACTTCGTGATTTTGATTCTATCCTCTGTTTATGCAGTCTAGGAGTGTGTTGGCTTTTTGGCAGCTGCAGCACTCTACCGGCTCCTATTTAAGTGATTGTCCACTAGGACTCCAAGATCCCTCTTGGTGAACAACTATTTGTCTGAAATTGCAGAGGGCAGGGATCAGCTATTGATTGAACAATAAATGCCAGATAGGGGTCGAATCGTCGATTTCTTGGGCTACCGGATAGACAAGAAAGGAATTCACCCTACTGAGAGCAAGGTTAAGGCAATTAGGAAGGCTCCAGCGCCCAAAAACAAAGCAGAGCTGCAGGCATTCCTGGGATTGGTTAATTTTACGCGGTCTTTTAAAGAACAAAGCAACCGTTCTTGGAACCGCTGCATAGGCTCTTAGGAAAAATACTGTTTGGTCTTGGGAAAGTCAGAAAATAGGGCTTTTGAAGCAGTAAAGAACCTGCTCTCAAGTGATAGCCTGCTCATCCAATATCACGACTCACTACCCTAGTGCTGGTTTGCGATGCCTCCCTTATGGGGTGGGGCTGTACTCAGCCATAGACTTCCAAACGGCACAGAAGCCCCTATAGCGTTCTACTCTAGAACGATGTCCTCCCAGAGAGAACTACAGCCAATTAGACAAAGAAGCACTAGCCATTGTATCAGGGGTCAAAAATTCCATGAGTATGTCTTTGGTGAATTTTGAAATCGTGACTGACCACAGACCGCTACTAGGATTACTGGCTGGCGACGTAACGCCTGTGGCACTTTCGCCACGCTTGACCCGATGGACTATATTTTTAGCCGCTTATTCGTACAAGCTGCAGCATCGACCAGGAAAGAAGTGGGGCATGCAGGCGCGTTGAGCCGATGCCCACTGCCAGGGCGACCGAAGACCCCACTCCGGCGACACCCATCCTCCTTATTGACTCGTTGGACTCTGGCCCAGTCACATCGAAGGAAGTGGCTCGGGCATCATACCGGGACATTGTGTTAAGGACTGGACTCGGTTGGGTACAGAGAGGGTGGCCCGCTGCGGGCGAAAGTTCAAAGAATTTGTTAAGAAACGAGATGAGCTCTCGGCTCAAGGGGTGCCTGTTATGGGGTGATCGTGTAATAATTCCTGTTAAGTTAAGGGAAAGGTATTGGACCTCCTCCACGAGGGTCACCCAGGCATCGTAAGGATGAAGGGGTTAGCTAGAAGCTATGTATGCTGGCCACTCATGGATGCAGAGATTGCTGAGAGGGTAGGGAAATGCCAAGCTTGCCAAGAGTCCAGACCGCTACTAACAGCCCCAGTCAGAGAATGGGAAAAGCCCCAAGGGCCTGGTCAAGAATCCACATTGACTTTGCTGGCCCTTTCACGCCAAAGCGTTCCTAGTGGTGGTGACGCATATTCCAAATGGTTGGAGATCATACTCATGAAATCCACCACGGCCGAGCAGTAATCGCAACCCTCGCCACCTATTCGCAACTCACGGGTTGCCGGACACTCTGGTGTCCGACAATGAGCCCAATTCACGGCAGCCCAGTTTGAAGAGTACCTGGCAGAGGAAGGCATCCGACATGCCCTCTCTGCGCCTTTCCACCCTGCGTCGAATGGCCTTGCAGGCGTTCCGTCCGGGCGCTAAGGAGGCATTGTCCAGGCTCAAGCCAGGTGACTGGCAAACAAAATAGACTTTCCTAGCCGTCCAGCACAGAACCCCAAGCACAGCCACTGGGAAAAGCCCAGCCGAATTGCTAATGGGACGGAAACTCCGGTGCCCACTTGACCGTTTGAACCCCATTACACAGAGGGTTACAAGGGGAACTAGAAAAGACAAGGGAAATGAGCATAGGCGACCGGGTGTGGGCCCGAAACTATGGGGACGGCCCGAGTTGGGTCGCAGGACTAGTAACAAAGATAACAGGCCCAAAATCGTACGTGATAGAGCTACCAGACAACCGAGTGTGGCGGCGCCACATAGATCAGTTAAGGAAAAGAATAACTGACCAAACCAAACCAATAGAGACAGGTAATGACCAATACCACTTTGAATCAACAGATGACAATGACCCGAGGGAGGCGTAAGACTTAGCTGAGGTCCCAGAGTTCCAGCGACGCCATCAGGTTCCCGAGGCAGCAGGAAAATTCCAAAATTAATCCAAGGCGGATGGCCAAGAAAAAGAGTCGGCCAATAATCCGGAGCCCGATGGCTCAGAGAAAGCATAAAACCAAGGTGCCCTCAGCATCTCCTCCCTTTTTCTGTTCAGGAACTCAACCATGTGATCATGTCCACCATTAAACTATCTTCCAAGCAGTCTCCATGTTTCCAGTGTCTTTTCCCCACTTGGAACTGAACCCAGATGGACATTTCTTCCAACACATTCCTAATTGTTTAGGTATTACCCAATTATTAGAGTTTAAAAGAGGGATAATATACGGGGGTAGGGGTGAAATCCAGCAGGTTCTGATAAGTTCTGGAGAACTGGTAGTGGAAATTTTGAGCAGTTTGGAGAACTGGCACCTCTGGCTGGCCCCAGAGTGGGGTGGGAATGGAGATTTTGCAGTATCCTTCCCCTGGAGTGGGGTGGGAGTGGAGATTTTACAGTATCCTTCCCCTGCCACGCCCACAAGCCACGCCCACCAAGCCTCACCTAACCCACCAAGGCACACCCATAGAACCGGTAGTAAAAAAAAATTGGATTTCACCATTGACAGGACGTGGGGGGGGGAGGGCCTCCATATATCAGTGGATTACAATTTCCCTCCCTGAGGTTGATTCTGATCGCTTGGATGGATTGCTGGGAATGGAATCTTACACTGTCAGAAAGGCCAAAGGGGCACACTTAAAAAAAGAAAAAAAAAGTTAACTGTGAAAGACAAAATTCAAAACAAAATATGGACAGTGATTTACAAAGGACTGACATCACGAGTATGAGCCGCCCTCGGCAGATAAAGGTCTATGTGGGGCAGGAGATGTTGTCAACAAGGGTGACATCACCCATCTTCACTTGCACCAAATGGTTGCAGTGTGATTGCCCTCTTAGCCTTTTCTCAATATAGTTTAAGACTGATCTTTTGTACCATTCAATAAATACAGATTAAATTACCTAGGCAGGGTCAGTGACCTTCCCTAAATATAGAAGTGTTAAACCTGTGTTTAACACACAGAATCATCTATTGCAATGTCCTTCCTGTTAAAGACTACTTCAGCTTCAATCGCAACAATACAAGAGCAAACAATTGATTCAAACTTAATGTTAACCACTTCAATCCTGATTGCAGAAAAGATGATTTTGTAACAGAGTTGTTAACGCTTGGAACACACTGCCTGACTCTGTGGTCTCTTCTCAAACTCCCAAAAGTTTTAACCAAAAACTGTCTACATTGACCTCACCCCATTCCTAAGAGGACTATAAGAGTGCATAAGAGCACAAGCGTGCCTACTGTTCCTGTCCTATTGTTCCCTTTCATTATATCAAATTAATACAATTATTACATACTTTTGCTCATATATATGCTTATATGATATTTTGCTGATTTATGTTGATGCTTGTGTATACTGTTGTGACAAAATAAAATAAATAAATAAATAAAAGTGTCTAGTCCTTGGCAGATAGGCAAGGCTGAAGCTTAGTTGGAAGGGTCTGTAAATAGCGGTGGCTGTTGCTAGGGGTGAGAACTCCGCTTCACTGCCAACCTTCCCATATTACATCTCCAAAGCCATGTGAATCAACAACGGGCTAAGTCCTTCTATTATTTCCAAGAAGGCCTTTCTGAGCTGACAGAGATAAGGTAAAACTCCAAACGTATCTATCTGTCCGTCTCGAAGGAGTTGTCTGCTGTCAAAAAGTTTGCCATCCATCACAACGGATTGCTTTGCGTGGGGGGGTGGGAGTTGAAAACTTTTGGCTGATTTGGAAGAGGGTAGGAATTGCTTATGATTTGGCTGTGTGGATGTGTCAATTAAAATAAATAGATTCAGAAAACACGCTCTTGGCACACTTTTCCTTCAGGTTTCAGAAATCATGAGCTGAAGAACCTCCTTTGAATCCTGAACTCCCTTCAGAAGTTGTGGGAGCTCCGTCGCCAGAAGATGAGCACCCACAACTGAAGATAGAATAGAATAACAGAGTTGGAAAGGACCTTGGAGGTCTTCTAGTCCAACCCCTTCTTAGGCAGGAAACTCTACATCACTTCAGACAAATGGTTATCTAATCTCTTCTTAAAAACTTCTAGTGTTGGAGCATTCACAACTTCTGCAGGCAAGTTGTTCCACTGATTAATTGTTCTGTCAGGAAATTTCTCCTTAGTTCTAAGTTGTTTCTTTCCTTGATTAGTTTCCACCCATTGCTTCTTGTTCTACCTTCAGGTGCTTTGGAGAATAGTTTGACTCCCTCTTCTTTGTGGCCGCCCCTGAGATATTGGAACACTGCTATCATGTCTCCCCTAGTCCTTCTTTTTGTTAAACTAGACATACCCAGTTCAGAGGTGGGTTTCAGCAGGTTCTGACCAGTTCTGGAGAACCGGTAGTGGAAATTTTGAGTAGTTTGGAGAACTGGTAAATACCACCTCTGACTGGCCCTGCCCCATCTATTCTCTAAGTCCCAGCTGATCAGGAGGAAATGGGGATTTTGCAGTAACCTTCCCCTGGAGTGGGGATGGAGTGGAGATTTTACAGTATCGTTTCCCTGCCACATCCACCAAGCCACACCCACCAAGCCATGCCATGCCCACCAAGCGGTAGTAAAAAAAAATTGAAACCCACCACTGACCCAGTTCCTGCAACCGTTCTTCATATGTTTTAGCTTCCAGTCCCTTAATCATCTTTGTTGCTCTTCTCTGCACTCTTTCTAGAATCTCGACATCTTTTTTACATCGTGGTGACCAAAACTGAATGCAGCATTCCAAATGTGGCCTTACGAAAAAATTATAAAGTGGTATTAACACTTCTCGTGATTTTGATTCTATCCCTCTGTTTATGCAGTCTAGGAGTGTGTTGGCTTTTTTGGCAGCTGCAGCACTCTACCGGCTCCTATTTAAGTGATTGTCCACTAGGACTCCAAGATCCCTCTTGGTGAACAACTATTTGTCTGAAATTGCAGAGGGCAGGGATCAGCTATTGATTGAACAATAAACGTGCCAGAGGTGGGACCGTCATATAAAAAAAAATCCCAACAACAATCTCAAGGTATGCAAAATGAATTGAAAGTGATTAAAATATAGTAAGATGTGAGGCAGAAATTCAGCAGGTTTTAAAAAGGTAGCTCCAGGTAGTCCTTGACTTACAACAGTTCATTTAGTGACCATTTGAAGTTATAATAGCTCTGAAAAAAGTGACTAATGATCGTTTTTCACATGACCATTGCAACATCCCCCTCCATGGTCACATGATCAAAACTGAGATGCTTGGCAACTGACTTGTATTCATGACAGTTGCAGTGTCCTGGGATTACAAGAACCCCTTTTGTAAACAAAGTCAACGGGGAAGCCAGATTTACTTAACAACCGTGTCATTAACTTAACAACTGCAATGATTCACTTAACAACTGTGGCAAGAAAGGTTGCAAAATGGGGCAAAATTCTCTTATCGAATGTTTTACTTAGCAACAGAGATTTTAGGCTGTAGTTTAAACCTGTAAGTTATTGCTGGAATGGCTTAGGTGGAATGGCTTAGGTGTCTACTGTAGATCTTGTTCTAAAGGTTTTTTCATTTGGCTGATTATTAAAACAGTTTAGTAATTTGTGCCTGTTTGGTCATTTACTTGGATGGATGAGTCTCTGTAAGAAATAGAGGCAGTTAAATTTACTTAGTGTCCAGATGTATGGACACTAAGAAGCTTCTGGCCTAATATGGCTTTCAAAGCTGACACTTAGCCCACCTTGGTGACAAAAATGTGACTCAACTTGGCTGATTTTAGAAAGCTGAGTAGGGTTGAATCTGGTTAATGCTTTAATGGGGTTCTACCAGGTTGTAGACAGGTTGTATAGGGATGCGGTGGCTCAGTGGCTAAGATGCTGAGCTTGTCGATCGAAAAGTCAGTAGTTCAGCGGTTCGAATTCCTAGTGCCACGTATTGGGATGAGCTCCTGTTACTTGTCCCAGCTTCTGCCAACCTAGCAGTTCGAAAGTGTGTAAAAAATGCAAGTAGAAAAATAGGGACCATCTTTGGTGGAAAGATAACAGCGTTCCATGCGCCTTGGCATTAAGTCATGCAGGCCACATGACCACAAAGATATCTTTGCACAGTGCTGGCTCTTCGGCTTTGAAATGGAGATGAACACCGCCCCCTAGAATCAGGAACGACTAGTACATATGTCCGAGGGGAACCTTTACCTTTTACCAGGTTGTAGGCTAGATTGGGCAGTCTAAAGAATTTGGTGAGGAAGATCACGATGAACCAACTTCTTGAAAGATGCTAGAAAAACAACAAGGCTGTGTCCACAAAGCCACCAGAATTGAGGTCAACTAGAAGAAGACTTTATTCTGAATTTCATTTAATTCAACTTAAGTAAGACTTCAAACTTTTGGACAGGCCTCACATCATCAGTGGTAGCTGCATATGACTCATGGTTTGTTTAAAATTGGTTGGCCCTTGGCATTTAACATAGCCCATTGAAATCTTCACATATTGTTCTTTGCTAATTTTCATGAAGGTTACAAAGGCCACACTGACTAGGATCTCACCTCCCCCTTTGCTATAATTGTACTCAGATCATAACAATACATTTCTATGGAAACGGCAGCTCATTTTCCACAGCCCACTCAGTCCTTGACTAGGGTTGGGTTGAATTAATTGGGGAAGCTTCTGCAGAACCATGGCTTGGGATCCAATATATTTTGTTAACTCTATTGCTCCCCTTGGCTGATAGATATAAGTCCCAGCAATGCAGTCGTATCTAGAGGCTTCCTGACTTCCCATCTATCCAAAGGGAGTGAGTGGCTTCTTAATATTTTGCAAAATGTGTATAGTAAAGGATTATGCAACTACAGGTCAGCCTGTATAATCAGTATTCTAAGCTTTTCTGTGCTGTTTCAGGACCTCTGCTGTCTGTCTTTGTGGTGAAAGATAGATTGTTGTGCTAAGAATGAATAGATCAGGACATTCTAATCATGCCGAAGGACATGATAGAAGAAAACTGAAACAGATTTCTAGGTAGTATGTAATTTTAGCACTCCAATACAATCTTCTTTAGATGATCAAAAACTGCCAAAATATATCTTTCTTTCGTTGTAATATACAGGTCTAAAGTAGTTTGATCATATATTTAACGCTAAAGGTGATCCCAGCCTTTGAAATCTCAACTTCTCCTAATCAATGCAAAGTCATGCTTTTATTAATCCTACCTAGATAGAAATAGGTCAGCTTAGTCCAGTGGTGAAATCCGATTTTTTTTTTACAAGTTACGTGGGCGTGGCTCGGTGGGCATGGCAGGGGAAGGATACTGCAAAATCTCCATTCCCACCCCACTCCAGGGGAAGGATACCGCAAAATCCCCATTCCTTCCCCACTCCTGGGGGAAGGATATTGCAAAATCTCCATTCCCACCCCACTCTGGGGCCAGCCAGAGGTGGTATTTGCCGGTTCTCCGACCTACTCAAAATTTTCGCTACCGGTTCTCTAGAACCTGTCAGAACCTGCTGGATTTTAACCCTCATCTACTCTGATTCCATGTTATCTTAAACTGTGCCTACTTTAAATAGAGAACACTATAGGTTTTCAAGCATCTTTATTTTTAATCCATTTTTTTAAGAATGTTCTTTGTGCGCCAACTCAGTAAGCTCAAACTGCCCAAGGAGCTGCTGATTCAGTTCTACAGAGGAATTATTGAGTCTGTCATTTGCACCTCTATAACTGTCTGGTTCGGTTCTGCAACCCAACAAGAAAAACACAGACTTCAGAGGATAATTAGAACTGCAGAAAAAATAATTGCTACCAACCTGCCTTCCATTGAGGACCTGTATACTGCACGAATCAAGAAGAGGGCTGCGAAAATATTTACAGACCCCTCGCATCCTGGATATAAACTGTTTCAACTCCTACCCTCAAAACGACGCTATAGAGCACTGCACAACAGAACAACTAGACACAAGAACAGTTTTTTCCCGAAGGCCATCGCTCTGCTAAACAAATAATTCCCTCAACACTGTCGAACTATTTACTAAATCTGCACTACTATTAATCTTCTCATCGTTCCCATCACCAATCTCTTTCCACTTATGACTGTATGACTGTAACTTCGTTGCTGGCAATCCTTATGATTTATATTGATATATTGACCATCAATTGTGTTGTAAATGTTGTACCTTGATGAAGGTGTCTTTTCTTTATGTACACTGAGAGCATATGCACCAAGACAAATTCCTTGTGTGTCCAATCACACTTGGCCAATAAAAATTCTATTCTATTCTATTCTAAAAAAAACCATACAACCATTTATAATTTGGTTCTGGTCACTTTGATGGAAACCTATTTTGTCCTATATATATTTCCCCCCCTAGAATGGACCAAATTCACTTGAAATTGGTCTGAAACTGCTGCAAGTCCACCTTCCCACAATCTTCTTTCTTGATGCATTATTTTTTTTCTGTCAAGAAACAATCTCAAAATCCACTCATATTATATGTTATTTTTTCCTTGCTTCTGCTTGGATGCTTCTGAGTGTTAGAGGAAACCCCATGCTCTGTTAGAAATACACATTCTTCTCCTGTTACTCTACCCCCCACCATCGTCATATTCCATTTGTTTTCATTACCAGACGTTTTCTTCCCCATTTCATTATTTATTCATTTTGAAGCATATCCATTTTTACATTCATTAGAGTCTCATCCATTTTATTTATTACACACACTGCCCCAGCTTGTTATTTTACTAGGTGTCTGTTTTATTTGTTATTTGCAATAGCGCAGCTGATTTTTGCCTGGTTTGACAAAGGGCACCATTTTAATTTATATATATTAATTAAATATGTATAACTAGAAGTCAGCGGGAGTGATTGATGTAGCGGTGACAAGAGACAGCAACATCAGGAAGAAGTATGAGAAGCTGAAGAAGTACCAGGGCCTGAAGAAGGAACCGAAGAGGATGTGGAAAGTAAAAGCCAAAGTAATCCCAGTGGCTGTAAGAGCCCTTGGGATTCTGACTCTTAAACTGGGAGGGGACGCCAACAGATTCCAGGAACAACCTCAAAGCTCGGGAATGGGACAACTTGCCAACTCGCTGTGGCCAACTCACCACAGCCAACTCAATGCAGGTGTCAACTTCAAACCAAACCTGGCAGAAGCCATTTTCCTGTTCCTCAGTTGCCACACAGAGGGGGGAGGAGTTTGGAATGCCTTACTAGACACAACAAAGAGATTTCTCGTTGGAACCAAGGTCATCCCTATTAGTAATGGATAAGGTCAGGGAAGGAGTGCCTGAAGAGTCCACCAATTGACCTAATTGGCCAAAGTGACCTGTGACATGGGATTATTTCCTATTTTAATTATACTGAAACTGTGGCAATTATTTAGAGTTGGTTTTCCTTTAAGCAGTGCTGATATGATATACCCACTAAAGAAGTTCTTTGAGTAGGAGTCTAGCCTCAGAGTTCTGATTTGCTTGGATTTGTTAGTTGGAACTTTGACAGCGGGCCAACTTGCCATGGCCAACTCGCCACAGGACAGCTCACTGTGGGACAATTTAACCATTCTATTTAATGAATTAAAATAAATAAAAATTATGTTAATTTTTGCCATTCACATTTCATTCTGTCCCTTCTTTTGCATCCTTTCTTTAATGATTCTATTCCACCATTCCACTGATATTAGTGTAATGCTTGTTGAGATGGCCCACAGTGAGTTGGCCATGGCAAGTTGACTGTGATGAGTTGGCCATGGTGAGTTGGCCATGGCGAATTGTCATAGACCCCAGAGCTCTCTGTCCAGAAGAAGTCAGTCCTAGGAGCAGCTAAGATACTGCATCTTAAGATACATAATTTTCAAACTCCCAGTCCTTTGGTTGGGGACCTGAGATTGAGGAAGACACATGGGAGTGAGAGGGGACTGTCCTTACGTGTGTTAGGGTATAAAATGACAGCAAAAACAAGCTTTCATTAGGAATGAAATTTTATGGACTATATGTTATTATCTTCAGAGCTGGATTCTGTGAGAAGTTGAAGAATGAAAAGGTAGCTACAGAACAATATACCTGTTTACTAAAGCTCTTGCTTTCTTCTAGAAAAACCCATTTGCAACCTATTGTACCTTTCAGGGGCTCCATTCACAGAGCTACAGCACTTCTTTGTGCTAAGATCAATCATTTCCAGAACTCAGTGAAAAGCACCTTTTATGTCAAAACGTCACTCTCCTGTCTTTTAGACAGTGAATATAGCATATTTTGAGACCAACCGATTAGTTTTGTTAAACCTTGAGATGCTGCTTTTTCGGAAAAGAGCGTATTTTGCCCACTGGTTGAATCAAGCAAAACCAACAGATGTCTTTCATTAAACCTCTCTGGGACAAGGAAGCAATATGTATTCAGAGCCCATCAATATTTCATAAAGCTGTAATAGATGTTATCATAGATCCTCCATCCACTATTTATTGCGCTCATAATCTTGGTTACATTGTGCTGGTCCATGCATTTCCTTCAGCAAAGACACCTAGGTTATGAAAGAGATTTTCATTGCTAGCCACTGTGAGAACTGGAAGTATATTAAAAAAAAAAAAGCTTAGGAGTCGTTTTGTAACTTTCAGTAGTTTGTGATCTGTCGATAACAGATCTGCTTGTTGGAAGCAGGCAAAGAAAAAGAGTGAAAGTGTTTCAGTGCAGGTGGCCTCCTTGCATAAATCTCAGCCCTCAGGCCATTCAAAATTATTCAGCAACTACAGTCCCATAAACTTGCAATCTACACTACAAATTCTAGAGCTATAAGCAAGGAAGCTGGAAGGCCATTTCCTAGGTCAGTGACGACTAACCTTTTTGCCGCCACGTGCCAAAAGCGGGGGGAGCGCAGGGGGTTATTCATGTGCACCCACACTCATAATTCAATGTGCCCCGCCCCCCAACCCCCCCACCCAACCCCCCCCTCCCGTGCCCGTGCTCCCCCCCGCTTCTGGCACGTGATGGCATGGTTTTTTTTAAATTTACATTTATATCCCGCCCTTCTCCGAAGACTCAGGGTGGCTTACAGTGTGTAAGGCAATAGTCTCATTCTATTTGTATATTTACAAAGTCAATTTATTGCCCCCCCAACAATCTGGGTCCTCATTTTACCTACCTTATAAAGGATGGAAGGCTGAGTCAACCTTGGGCCTGGTGGGACTCGAGCCTGCAGTAATTGCAAGCAGCTGTGTTTTAATAACAGGCTATCTTACAGCCTGAGCCACCACGGCCCTTGGTTGGCCCAGTACGCTGGCTTTTTCTCTCCCCAGGCTCCAGAGGCTTTCTAGGAGCCTGGGGAGGGTGAAAACGACCTTCCCCATCCCCCTGGAGGCCCTCTGGAGGCAGGAAACAGCCTATTTCCCGACTTCCGGTGAGCCCAGAAGGCCCAAAAATCAGCTGGCCAGTGCTTGCATGCATGCTGGAGCTAAGCTAGGGCAATGCTTGTGTGCCCACAGATATGGCTCTGTGTGCTACCTGTGGCACGTGTGCCATAGGTTCGCCATCACGGCCCTATGTGTTCAGATAAAGAATTTGAAATGTTTCTCATCTGAATTTCTTAGTAGAAGCTGGAATGTTAAGTTATCTAATAGGGGGAGTGAGTGTGAGTTTTGATGGGTTGGGGCTAACTGATGTGCTCCTAAGAGGCCTGTGTCTGTAGCAACTCTCTTACTCTCAGGAGCCACTTATGTGAATGTCATGATAGCATTGGTCCTGATTAATATGTAGGATGGGGAACGCATGGAGGTTCCAGGGCTTTTCACTATGCTGGAAGTCAGATTCTAAAACAGGCGTCTCAAAATTTGGCAACTTTAAGACTTGTGGACTTCAAGTCCCAGAATTCTCCAGCCAAATATTTTGTTAACGCTGCCATGAAAAATGCATAGATGATGTCTTCAAGAATCATGTAGATGATCTTTATCTTTGCATACTTGGTGAGTGTGCATTAGTAAGGACACAAATTAATCAGTGGTGGGTTTCAAATTTGTTTACCAGCGGTTCTGTGGGTGTGGCTTGGTGGGCGTGGCATGGCTTGGTGGGTGTGGCAGGTGAAAGATACTGTAAAATCTCCATTCCCTCCCCAATCCAGGAGAAGGTTACTGCAAAATCCCCATTTCCTCCCGATCAGCTGGGACTTGGGAGGCAGAGAATAGATGGGGGTGGGACCTGTCAGAATTTTTACTACCGGTTCTCCGAACTACACAACATTTCCACTACCGGTTCTCTAGAACTGGTCAGAACCTGCTGAAACCCACCTCTGAAATTAATGCATTTGAAGGATCTTTTTCAATAACCACGTGTTGTTGGTATAGAAGCAATAGTCAGGAGGTCCAACCTTTTCAACTTTAAGACTTGTGGACTTCAACTTCCGAAATCTCCATGCTGGCTGCGAACTCTTAAAAGTTACCAAGGTTGGGCATCCCCTGCAGTAAATCAATGTTTCTCAGCCTGGGAACTTTATGATGTGTGGACTTCAACTCCCAAAAGTCCACACATCTTAAAATCCCCGAGTTTGAAAAACACTGCAACAGATGAGCCCAACCAATAAATTTCTCCTTGGCCAAGAATGCCCAAAACACCTAAGCTATAAAGTTATAAACCTAGCAACATAATCAGTGTATTTTGTGTTTTTGTTGTTTTGTGAGGAAATTCAGAAACTTCATAGTCTCATTAGAGCAAACCCTTACATAGATGTCAGATGTATAAATTAATAGAATAGAGCAGAATTCTTTATTGGCCAAGTGTGATTGGACACACAAGGAATTTGTCTTCAGTGCATAAACTCTCAGAGTACACGCAAGTAACACTTGATAAATCAAGCTCATAATCATACAATGCAATCATATTAATGGAGTCTCTGTAACCACTTATCTATCTATGTTTCTGGACTGATATAGAAGGAATCTGTTTTTAAATTTCCAAATGCTGAATTGTCCAACCCAAATTCAGTTTGGCCTATTTTCTGTTTCATTTCTGCCATTGCCTCCTCTGATTTACTGATGCCCATAAAATACTTGTGATTAGCAATAATATCCATTTTGTAAATGCACCTTCCATGGCCATCATTATGTTGGTGATGAATCAATAGACTGGAATAATAGAATAGAATAAAACTTTATTTTCATTTTAAATGTACACTAATCAGCATACATTAAAATGAAATTTTGTTGCATTCAGCTTTTAAAAGATAACCATTATGCATATACCCATCCACACACATATATAACACAGAGAAATGTCACAGTCTAGTTTGGATGTATACATATATATGGTAAAAAGAAAGAATCCTGCGAGTTTACAAAACGGATGGCATAAGGAACAAAACTGTTACAGAATCTTGTAGTCCTGCTATAGATATTTCGAAACCTCCTCCCAAAGGGGAGCATCAGGAACAGACTGTGAAGTGGGTGTGTGGGATCTCTAATAATGATTTGAGCTCTAAGCACATAGTGCTTATAAGCAGCATACTGAATAATGGGAAGTGAGCTTCTTATCATCTTCTCCGCTGTCCTCACCACTCTCTGTATGGACTTTCTATCTACCACCAAACCAAACAGTGATGCCGTTTGTTAAAATGCTCTCAGTCGTGCCTCTGTTAAAAGGTGGCCAGGACAAAAGGAAAAAGATGCACTCTCCTCATCTATGGTCTATTGGTCTATTCACACCAAAGAAGATCCACTAGTGTAGTAGTAGAGAACTATTAAGAAACAAAGGAACAGAAATGGAGCATTCTTCTATATGAGATTCCTTGAGTTAATTTTTGTTGAGCTGGTTTGCCCTGTGGGGCGGATCTCATCGATTCTTCTGTCTGCTTTGGAATGATGTGAATGCTGTGTGTTTGTGTGATGTGGGTAGATGTAGCATTCTTCTGCTTTTGTCAGTTTAGACTCACAATACCAAATAAAGCTCTGAATCCATTGAAAACACTACCCTGACAAGTGGTAGTCTAGTTTGACACATTGACAACAAGGGAGGCATTCATTGTGCTAGACAGGTTTATACGAAGCGGAAAAAGAAGGATAGTTAGAGTGCCACAGAACCCTTTTCTGTTTTATTATGTTATCACTCACTAATCATCTCTAGACACTCCCCAGTAATATTAATCAAAGGCTCAAGCATCACTCCTTGGTGCACTAATGATTTGTTTCTAGAAGAGGAGGAACTTTGAAGGGCCTCCAATAGAGAAAGTAGTAAAGAACAGAAATTCACTTGAAATATCATTTTTCTAACCTGAAAATCTATTTACTTGCTTCTCAGGCATATCTATTCAACAGCTTGAGAGTTTGAACTCTATGACTGCAATAAATATTTTGTGTGGAGGCGGTAGGGGAGTCTCTTAGACTGTCTACCAGGGACGGAACCAGTTTGGTGTAGTGGTTAAGGCACCAGGCTAGAAACCAGGAGATCGTGAGTTCTAGTCCTGCCTTAGTCATGAAAGGCAGGATTAGTCTTTGAAGTCACCAGTCATGAAAGCTGGCTGGGTCTCTTTGGGCCAATCACCAGGAGACTGTGAGTTCTAACCCTGCCTTAGACATGAAAGCTGGATGGGTGACTTAGTTCCAATCACCAGGAGACTGTGAGCTCTAGTCCCACTTTAGGCATGAAAGCTGGACTTTGGCCAATCATTACGAGACTGTAAGTTCTTATCCCGCCTTAGGCATGAAAGCTGGATGGGTGACTTTGGGCCAATCACCAGGAGACTATGAGTTCTAGTCCCGCCTTAGGCATGAAAACCAGTTAGGTGACTTTGGGCCAACCACCAGGAGACTGTGAGTTCTAGTCTTACTTTAGGCATAAAACCAGCTGGGTGCCTTTGGGCCAGTTACTCTCTCTCAGCCCAAATGGTCTCCCAGGGTTGTTACCGTAGGGAAAATCGGAGGGTAAAGGAGTATTAAGTACTATATGTTTGCCACCTTGAGTTATTAAGTTTTTTATTAATAAATAAATAATGATGATGACATTGCTCTTACGCCAATGAAGTTGTTGCCTTACCATTCTACCCAAGTGGGTCCAGGATGCCTGTTGTGCAGCTAATGTCATGAACTGGGCACTTAAATCACCTCCTGACTGGATCCTGTTCGGTGCATTTACCTGTTGCTTGTGCTCCCTCTGCTATTAGATAAGGTAGCACAGCTCTAATGGTAATTTGGCAATTTGTGAAGCGAAAGCGTAGCCCCTGTGCGTGTGTATCGTATTTTCATTTTAAATATAGATTAATAACATGCAGAGGGAGACTAAGTTGGTGGACTAAAGTCTCATTACTTCATTTCCGCCTCGGGCAAGCAAGCATGGCTTAGGAGATAGGAAAAATCTGCACAAAATGGGGGAGGAGACAGCTCCAGTGGTATTTTTTTCATTGCAGCCTAAGCTAGAGAATAGAAATGAGCTGGCCCGAGGGTGTTGATAATGGACAGAAGCATATAATTTACCTGCTTCAATTCGGTTAGGGTTTCCCCCCTTCCCAGACCTTAATCCATTTTTTTAAGTTTGGCATTGGGAATTAAAGTTGAGGGGAATTAAAGTTGAGGGGTCCTTAGTGCTCTCTGAGCTTGGTTGTTTTCTTGCAGATGTTTGCTATGGTGTGCAGACATTGGTTTAATCTCTGTGGCTCAGACTGCTAATGCAGTCTGTTATTAACAGCAGCTGCCTGCAATTACTACAGGTTTTAGTCCCACCAGGCCCAAGGTTGACTCAGCCTTCCATCCTTTATAAGGTAGGTAAAATAAGGACCCAAATTGTTGGGGGCAATAAGTTTATTTATTTATTTATTTATTTATTTATTTATTTATTTATTTATTTATTTATTTATTTAATTGGATTTTTATACCGCCCTTCTCCCGAAGGACTCAACTTCTCCCTAAGTTGACTTTGTATATAAATATACAAATAGAATGAAGACTATTGCTAACATAGTGTAAGCCGCCCTGTGTCTTCGGAGAAGGGCAGGATATAAATGCAAAAAAAATATAAAAATCTGAGGGGTGCATGCATCTCTGATCAGGAACCTGTGGGAAGCTACCCCGCCCCCCCCGACGAATGAAATATTTTGAGAAATATTTAAAAAAAAAAGGGCAGGATAAAATATTTCCCCTAAAAGAGAAATAC
The DNA here is from genome assembly GCF_028640845.1 of Ahaetulla prasina. Classification (NCBI taxonomy): domain Eukaryota; kingdom Metazoa; phylum Chordata; class Lepidosauria; order Squamata; family Colubridae; genus Ahaetulla; species Ahaetulla prasina. The sequence goes on from NC_080548.1 coordinate 19,291,625, forward strand.
AAATTTTAAGGGAGACAGAAACTCAGTGCTTCAGCTCCCTGCTCCCCCCAAGCAGATACTGAGATGGGGCAGCTTTAGAAGTGCAGATTTGGTAATCCATTACTGGATTACCAAATAGGAATTGCCCAACAAGCCCCTTCATTGCAAACTTCAACCAAACTTGACTCAGACAAACATGACCCCACATGGCACCATGGGAGTCTGACAACAGCCAATAGAATACATGTTCTTGCACAGGAACAGGAAGCTCAGGTTCAAATCCCAAGAGTAGGTATAAAAGCCACCCACACTCAACTCCATGTGGTCAGCTACCCAGAATCACAGGTGCTTCACCATTAAACCATTTTCCCATGGTTTATAATCTTCCATCTTTCCAATCAGCCTCCATGTTTCCAGTGTCTTTCTCCTGGCTTGGAACTGAACCAGATGGATATTTCTTCCAACAAGCCGTATCATTTTAAAGTTTGCACATGGAACCGCTTGCGTACTTGTGCAGATTCCATTCTTGTTGCAAAACTTTTTTTTGGGGGGGGGAGAAGGGAGATTAAAGCATCACAAGGACATTTTGCAAAAAGAAAACAATAACAACAACAGCAACAAACAATAATAACAGATGTATTGTACTCCTAAGGACAGTAGTGTTGTGACCGAGGCCCAAGTAGTGATTACCAATCACAATTCAGTCCTGAACAAATTTATTTTATTAAAACAGCTGAGAATTCATTCATTCTCAGCTTAGTCCAAAACAAATTCTTCATAAACCTTTGATGTTTTTGGCAACCTGCCAAAGGCTTTTCTTGGCAAAACCCCCACAAAGTTCAAGAGACGCTGACAAGAAGCAACGGAATCAATGTTGCTTTTCTACAAAGAACCCAACGACTCGTTGCTGCTCTTTTAAGCCTTGTGGGAGTGGCCAATAATCTTCTGGCCTTACTCCCGAGTCGTCCTTTTTGCTTCAGCTGCTTTTGCCTGCTGGCAGTTCTTCTCATGCGTGCACTAGGAACAGGCTCCTCCTGTTCCTCTGCCTCTCTGCTGTCCACCTCTGGAGGCTCTAGAGTTTGTGCATCGTACCCAGATGGCCCTGGCCTTATCTCTACCTCCAGCAGAGCCCTCATTCGGGTCTTCCCCTGACTCCAGGACTGGCCCATTGTCCTCCCCAGCCTTCTCACTGTCCGACTCTGCTGCCAGGTCTGCAGGCTGCTGGTGGACCACAACAAGTAGGGACAGAGCACATCCTCTGGGTATTAAGTATATGAATGCAAATAACACATTTTCAGGGAGAAAGTTTAGAATATTAGAGAACTCTTCACTCTCTAAAACATCACAGGGAATGGTCTGCTAGGATTTCATTTTTTTTAATTACCACTATCTTTGTCCTTCAAGTTTTCTTTTCAACTAAGTATATAGAAGAGTCATTTCTTTCCATTCCACCTCAGTAGGTGACCATGAGATATTTACAGTCATACCAAATATATAATTAGCATATGTAAATAAAAAGATTAGGTGTTACAAGTTTGGCTTCAGGCAAGCATGAAAAACTCCTGTCCTTCTAGTTCATTCTTTCTGAAGTCTAATTTTGGTAGAATGAAATGCATGGAGATTTTGCAACTTTCCCTTCCTATATTTGCAGGCAGAAGAAGAGGAAAGAGGGGGAAGCAATACATTGATTTCCTCCAGTTGAGAAGAACATTCTCAATCGTTTCTCCTGGGCTAGAGTAATGCACCATTAGCGTGACGTCCCCCCCTCCTTCTATAATGATTGACAACTTGAAATATGTTGGCAGCTCAGCTGCAGTTTTGTTTCAGCAAGGAACAGAACTGTGATAAGAAAGTTGAGGCATCAATACGTTGGCTAGAGTATTGATTAAATCAAAAAATTCTTCAATAACAGTAATGATTACTTTGTAAGGGGATGTAAGGACAGATACTGAAGTTGAAGCTCAAATATTTTGGCCACCTTATGAGAAGAGAGGACCAGGGATGAAATCCAGCAGGTTCCAACAGGATCTGGAGAACCGGTAGCGGTAATTTTGAGTAGTTCGGAGAACCGGTAGTGGAAATTTTGAGTAGTTCGGAGAACCGGTAGTGGAAATTTTGAATAGTTTGGAGAACCGGCAAATACCACCTCTGGCTGGCCCCCAGAGTGGGGTGGGAATGGAGATTTTGCAATATCCTTCCCCCAGGAGTGGGGAGGGAATGGGGATTTTGCAGTATCCTTCTCCTGCCATGCCCACCAAGCCACACTCACCAAGCCATGCCCACAGAACTGGTAGTAAACAAATTTGGATTTCCCTACTGGAGAGGACTCATTGGAAAAGACCTTGATGCTGGGAAAAGTTGAAGGCAAAACGAGAAGGGGACAGCAGAGGATGAGATGGTTAGATAGTCTCATTGATGCAGTTGACATGAGTTTTGATAGGCTCCAGGAGACAGTGGAGGGCCTGATGAGCTATGTCCATGGGGTTATGAAGAGTTGGGCACAACGTAGCAACTGAAAAACAACCAAATGGGATGTAGTTAGTAGACTAGAGTTTAGGCTTTTCATGAAGAAGTTGTTGGGGATCTCAAGGGGCTGGGAAAACCCACCATTGAAACTACTACTGTGTACTCCCCGTGGAGAGCTACTGCTGATCAGTAGAGTTCAGCTAGCTCAGTAAATTTGCTGTCCAGATTTACAGATAGAAAGACTATTGACACTTTTGAACTTCGGAGTTGGAGAAGACTTCCTTGAATAGCCAAGAAAACATACCAATGAATCATCAAACAAATCAGCCCAGAGTTCTCACTTGAGGCACAAAGGACCAGGTTCAAATGATTTAATTTAATTTAATTTAATTTTAATTTAATTTGTATACCGCCCTTCTCCCGAAGGACTCAGGGAGGTGAACAAGCAAGTAAAATACAAACAGAAATATACACAATATTAAAACAACCCTTAAGAAACTTATTTAATTAGCCAGGAAATTTAAAATAACATTACACCCCATAAAATTACAGAAATTTAAAACCCATCAAAATTCAATTAAAATTTAAAATTTAAAAATCAGGCCAGTCCAGCCATAGGAAATAAATAGGTTTTAAGTTCATGGCGAAAGGTCCTAAGGTCAGGTAGTTGTCGAAGCCCAAGGGGAAGCTCATTCCACAGGGTAGGAGCCCCCACAGAGAAGGCCCTCCCCCTGGGGGCTGCCAGTCAACACTGTTTGGCTGACGGCACCCTGAGGAGTCCCTCTCTGTGGGAACGCACCGGACGCTGGGAGATAGAAGCCGGCAGTAGACGGTCCCGTAAGTAGCCCGGTCCTAAGCCATGGAGCACTTTAAAGGTGGTAACCAATACCTTGAAGCACACCCGGAAAACAACAGGTCTCTGATGCTATTTCAGACACATTTTGTGAAGATCTAGCTGTCTGGAGAAGGCTCTAATGCTGGGAAAGAGAAAAAGACAGTAAGGTGAATGGATTCAGTTACAGTAGTGATGGCTGAACTGTTGGAAGACCTGAAGAACCAGGTTAGGGACATTCATCCTGGAGAAAATCTGTCTATGTCAGTGTTGGTGAATCTTTTGCATTCTAGCGTGCTGGCACGCATGCCGGAAGTGGCACAAGAAACTGTCCCATGCTGAACGCACAGCCTCGCCGGCTCCTGTCACGTTCATGCCCTCAAAAGCGCGCCGGCCAGCTGGCTGTCACGCGTGCTGTGCCGGCGACCCTGGAAGTGCAGCAATCCATCGCACATGCAACGCGACGCCAACCTGGAAGGCCGGGTGCCGGTTTTCACATGTGCGAGGGACCGCCGGACTTCCGGGGTATGCCAGCACTGTGCATGCGATGGCCAGCTGAACGGCACACATTTGAGTGCAGGAACACGACAAGGAGCTGTCAAGGCCGCACATTCAGCATGGGACGGTTTCGCGTGCCACTTCTAGCACGTTTGCCATAGGTTCACCAACACTGGTCTATGTAGTCACTAAGAGTTGACCCTGACTCAATAGCACATAATCAGTTAAACAATCAATATTGAGCGAATCCAGGCACGAGCTATACTTAAACAATTCATGACCGAGGAGTATAAAAAATTGTGGCACCCAGTAAAACTTTTAAAAAGCAGATGGGAGTCAATTGTTTGGGGTGCTTTTGCATTTAGGAGATTGGATGCTTTAGGGTGAAATAGGGGTCTTAAACTTTGCATTTAACTAAGGCACCCATTTCCTCATTGAAAATTCCAGAATTCTCCCAAAATGAGTTCTAGGACCTGGGCACTACTAGTTTAGTTTATTGTGAAAATTCATGTTATACGATAGCTTCCCAAGTTCCTACAAAAAAAAAAAAAAAAAGAGGAAATGATTATATTCCAGTTTCTAAAAAAACACTTCTCCAGGATAGTTTGGGACTGAGGCTGGATATACATCTCCTGTGGTTTATCAGATTCCTAAATTTATACACTCTCACAACTCTCTATTCCAACCTGAATTTGGGATGAGAATGTACGTGTGAATTTTGATGGTAAGCGGAGTGATGCCACTCTATATAAAGCCATGTATAGTAGGCTATTCGTTGAACGTGCCATTAAGATCTCACTGCCTTTTTGTCCTTATTTTATGGGTGAGGATTGCAGGACAAAAGAAATGACTTCAGGACATTCCATCAGTTATATTTTACATTCCCAGAGTTCTAACCTCTCCATTACTTTGTTAGTACACACCAGAGGTGGCATTCAGCTGGTGTGGACCGGTTCAGGCGAATTGGTAGTAGCGACTGTGGGTGGGGTGAGCTTGCCTACCCACCCGGGTGAAATCTTGTCCTATATCACTGCATTTCTGATGCTACATCAGGGGTGAAATGCTCCCGGTTCAGACCGGATCTCCCGATCTGGTAGCGAGGGTGGAGGGTGGTTCAGAGAACCGGTAGCAAAAATCCCTGCACCCCCCCATGCCCAAATGAGCCACACGATCATCAGAGGTTGTTTTTTTTTCACTTTTAAAAGCATTTTTTCTTCTTTAAAATGCTTTTAAAATTAAAAAAAAAGCCTCTCATGATCGCGCGGCTCAGCTGGGATCGTCAGAACCCTTTAAAGGCATTTTTTCTACAGCCTCTTTGGCCTAAGAGGTTGTAGAAAAAATGCTTTTAAAAGTAAAAACCACACTTACCCAGTCACATTACCCCACAGAACTGGTAGTAACAAATTTTACATTTCACCCCTACGCTACATGCATGTGTGGACGGTGCTCGCGAGCGAATTGTCGTGTTATTTGATGTCACACGCATGTGCGGATGGCATGAAAGAGTGAATTGCCATGTGTTTGTGATGCTGCATGTATGCACGGATGGCACGTGTGTGAGCAAAGAGAGTGTGCATGTGTGCACGCTCACATTTCTGGTGCTGGGCCAACCGGTTGTTACAGTATGTGAAGTCTACCTCTGGTACACACTGTTTATGTTTTGAAGAGTTTATTGCTGTATTAGTAAGTCCCAGAAAGATTTGCTAGGCTAATTTTAAATTTACTGCTTTCAGCTTCTCGCAGATGGAATTGGATCTAATACATACTGAGAACGCCTAGGGGGGAGCAAAGTTTATCTTGGGGAAATGATTGTCTACTAACTGTCTCTTTGGGTATCGTTGCACAAAGTCTCCCTGATGTTGAACTCAACTCGTTATGACTTCATTGACACCTTCAGATTTCTAGAATGTCTTTTCAACTTATCAGCCTAGTCTACAATCCTAGTACAGGTAGTCCTCAAGTTACAACAGTTTGTTTAGTGACCAGATCAAAGTTACAACAGCACTGAAAAAAGCGACTTATGGCCACGGTTCACAGATACAACCTTTGTGGCATCCCCATAATCGTGTGATCGAAATTCAGACGCTTGGCAACTGGTTCATACTTATGACCATTGCTGCGTCCCAAAGCCTGAACTGGGGCGAACCGGTAGCAACCCATCCCTGGACTAGACTTTCTGGGTTTTCTTTGAAGACATTTCGCTTCTCATCCAAGCAGATGCTGAAGAAGCTGAGAAGCTGATGAAGCTTCTTAGATGGGAAGAGAAACATCTTCATAGAAAAACTGGAAAGGCCAGTTGCTTCTTGAAAAAAGCACCGTTGGGATGTTTCAGGATCATGACTGGGCTATTGATGCTTGCTTACATTTTATTACAAACAAACTGGGGCGGGGGGTAGCATTCACAAACCAAAGATGTGCCAGAGCTGTTAATGAACACTTTTTGAATTGAGTAGAACTGGAGATAGAATTCAATGCCAGCAACATTAATACTGGCTATACTGGTTAATGGTTAATGGTTCTTAAAAGGAACTTCTTTTTCACTGGTCATTTGTTAGGGGTCTATGATATCTAGACCTTGACTTAAAATGAGATTATTTAACTACAGACCTTTTTATATCTTCCCCTTTTATTTTATTTAAAAAAAACACTATTAATATTTTATGTACTGTATATCCGTAGGGCAAACAAATTAGCTTCGTACTCCAGGACAGATTTTAATAACTTACCCACCACTTTTATCATTCCCTAATTGCTTTACTGGAAGCCTATGAATAGAAACATCCTTTTCAAATATCCATGATGTAATATTTGAGCAGGAGAAGTGTTAGTTTACCCTTTCTCTGGAAATATTAGACCTTCCTTAGTGTTATTGACTGCCAGAAATTGAATTCCGGGTGAACAATGAGAGGGGTAGGGAAAGGAACAACTTCAATTTTCAATGGATGAAAGCTCTTTGTGCTTTTATTTTTATGTGTCCCCACTGGCTGCAAGAAAGCTATCCATATTAAGCATTTCCCTACCCTCCACCTCTAATTGCATTTTATTAGGGAATCTTTTGTCAGGAGAAGGACACCATTGGCTTAATTTGTATCTCAGGGTAGCTCTAAGTGACATTGTGTTTGAGTTATTCTGTGGTAAAAGGTATAATAGATACTATCATTAAGGTGTTGAGAAAGTTTCCAATGGAGCAGCACTCAGAAAACCTTTAGTTAAATAGACTTATCAATACCAATTGAGCCTCAAACATTCTTTGAAAAATATTAAATCTCTAATGTTACTTTCAAAAGAGTTTATAAAGGCTGAGGTCATACAGTACAAGAGATGGGGCCTCTTTTTTGTGGAAGGTCTTTCAAAAGGAAGGAAGATTTAGCTTCTTCTCTAGTGGATCACACTTCTCTTCTCTCTGTATACCAATGACTGCATCTCTAACGATCCATCTGTTAAACTACTGAAGTTCGCAGATGACACAACAGTGAGCGGTCTCATTTGACACAATGATGAATCCGCATACGGATGGGAGGTTGAACGACTAGCCTCGTGGTGCGACCGGAACTATCTGGAACTGAACACCCTCAAAACCGTAGAAATGGTGGTAGACTTTAGGAGAAACTCTTCCATACTTCCACCTCTCACAATACTAGACAACGCAGTATCAACAGTAGAAACCTTCAAATTTCTAGGTTCTACCATATTGCAAGATCTAAAATGGACAGCTAACATTCCTGAATCTTTCGCCCAAACCCAAGAAGAAAACAGCTCCGCAAACATTCCACCAACTGCTAAGTGTAGTTTCTGGCTCTCCAAATGCTCATTCCTGGATTAGAGAGGTGTACCAACTTCAGCACTGATTGACATAATTCCAGGTTGAGCTGCTTATAGTTCTTCATATGGTTGACATTTTAGACATCCCAGAGCAGGGGTCTCCAATCTTGGGAACTTTACGACTTGGGGACTTCAACTCCCAGAATTCCTCAGCCAGCATGCGCTGGCTGAGGAATTCTGGGAGTTGAAGTCCACAAGTCATAAAGTTCCCAAGATTGGAGACCCCTGTCCCAGAGTGTTCCATTCTGAGGAACATTTTCTCAAAAAATAGGCAGCCGTCACAAACAATATAGCTGGAACGAGCTCCTTCTGGGAAACCAATGATTGTGCCACCAACCTGAATTAACCTTATCTTTAATATATTGTTTTTTAAAAAAATAAATAAATCACTTTCTTATTGTAAAGAAATGAGCTGACATGCTCCTTCTTTCATTTTCCATTTCTTTACCTGAGTAGAACTGAATTATATTCTTTCAAAGTTTTTCCAAGGCTAGAGTGAAAATTCAACCACAGTTCTTTTTTCTCTCCCCACTTTGGAACTTAGTTATGAATAACAATGATCCAGCAAAGATCAATGATGAGCCATAGTGGTGCAGTGGTTAGAGTGCAGTTCTGCAGGCTACTTCTGCTGACTGCCAGCTACTAACAGTTCTGCAGTTCGAATCTCACCAGCTCAAGGTTGACTCAGCCTTCCATCCTTCCGAGGTTGACAAAATGAGGACCCGGATTGTCGGGGGCGATATGCTGACTCTGTAAACTGCTTAGAGGGAGCTGTAAAGCACTGTGAAGTCTAAATGCGATTGCTATCCTACTGGAGTATGTGTCTTATAACTCAACCCAGTTGCCTTCTACTTCAGCTATCAAGTTTTCCAGCTACCCTGGCCACTGCTGAGAATTCTGGGAATTGAAGTCTACACACTATGGAGCTATACTGGGTTGAGTGAAGTTGCCTTATATAGTAATGTAGAAATCCACATTCACAAATAAGTAATATCTACTTTTTTATTTTGTATCGTTCACCTCCCATTCTGCATATCCCCAACTGTCAGCCACTTCCTCTGGAGACAAAGCAGGCTTGAAATTTTAATTAAAAATCGAAAAGACACGAGTTTGATGTAGGACTGATGTTGACTTCCTCATACTTGGTGCGCGGTTCCTGTGCAAACCCTGCTGGGAATGTAAAGTTGTTAATTCAACAAAAGCTACCGAGCTGTTTGCATTTATAGGCCTGGCATCAGCAAAGTTATGCGGGAAGAGAAGATTGAAGCTGAGACCGCGGATCACTTTTCTTAATGACGTTCCCAACACCTGCTGTTTAAAAATCAGCAGGGGAAATGTTGTTGGGAATTTGACACCTGTGGTGGAGCCAGAGTTATACAACGAAGCATGGATTTTGGGGGAAAAAAGGGGGTGATCATCATTAGCAAGTACCAATGTGGCGCAACTGTTAAGAACAAAGCAACAAGAAGCTTGTTTACATCTTACAAAATACTTCCAGGATGTTTTCTTTGCAAGCATAGAACTCCCTGTTTTGTTGTGACAACAAAAGCATTTTGGTCATTTAGTAGCACATTCAGTACAGATGAAATTTCCCTTTCCTTCTCTCTCACATGCACCAACGCACACATGCATGTGTACCAATGTGCACCTATGTCCAGGAGTGAAATCCAGCAGGTTCCGACAGGTTCTGGAGAACCGGTAGCGGAAATTTTGAGTAGTTCGGAGAACTGGCAAATACCACCTCTGACTGGCCCCAGAATGGGGTGGGAATGGAGATTTTACAGTATCCTTCCCCTGCCACTCCCACCAAGCCATGCCCACAGAACCAGTAATAAAAAAAATTGGATTTCACCACTGCATATGTTCCAAAGATGTTTTTTTCAAGAGGCAACTGGAATTTCTGGGTTTTCTTTGAAGACATTTTACTTCTCATCCAAGAAGTTTCTTCAGCTCAGAGCTTCTTGGATGAGAAGTGAAACATCTTCCAAGAAAAAGTCCAGTTGCCTCTTGAAAAAGCACTTTTGGGATCTTCTTGAGAACGTCCAGCTTTGCTTCTTTTAGTCAAGCAGAACTGTTTTATGCAAAGAAATTTGTACCGTTCTGGCCATTAATTGTGGGAGCTCCAGCAAATGTTGCATCCGCGTGATACTCAAGAGAAGTCAATGAATCTATCCCTGGCAATGTCAAAATAATTCATTATTGGGGGTTTTAAAGAAGAGATTGGACAGCTGTTTGTCCACAAGGGTATAGTGTCTCCTGTTTGAGAAGAGCTATGCAGTCCCTTCCAACCAATGGTAGGATTCAGCCGGTTCGGACTAGTTCAGGCGAACCAGATGTTAAATTTCTGGCTGGCCTCACTCCACCCCTTCCAGGAGTCCCCCCCCGCAAGGCCTGTTTTTGCTCCTGGAGGGGTGCAGGAGGCCGAGTGCTGCCTGTAACATCCCCTGGCCATGCTCACCATGGCCACGCCCAACCAGCCGGTCATTAGGGCAGAGAACCAGTTGTTAAATTATTTGAATCCCACCACTGCTTCCAACCCCATTATTCTATGTTCTGTGTTCTATTCCAGACTAATGAAACACAACTGCAGTGCCTACATCATATCTTCTGCCCAAAGTATTTTATATAGGCATCAGTGTGACTAGGAAGCATTCACATGCACTGAGTCTTTTAGGACCTTTTGATGGAGGGAAACAAATAGAATTTGAAGACATTCTCCTGGTTGACGTTTTGCATTTCTCCACCTATTTTGAGTTAGCTAGTGAGGATGTGCAGGGGAAAGAGTAGGTCCTGCTTTCAGAAATTCGCCTCCGTTGACATATTACTTCCTTAGATTCCTCCTCTCCAAACTCATCAATAACTATTCCTTCTTATTGATTCATATTGCTGGAGGAAGAGGGACAAATAAACTTTCTAGAGGAGACCTGGAAGGTATCTTCAGAGATTACAAGACCATGGGAAGAAAGATGAAAGAACTGGGAGCGTAAGAACGTGACTTCATCACGTCTTTCAATGTAGAATCATGGTGTCAAAAGGAAGAACAAGGGTCTACATTGCTGGCTAAATGTTACAAAATGAGAGGAGTGTATTGGTAACAAGTGATAAGAAGGTGGAACTTTTTAGATTTGTGTTCAGGAGAGAGAGAGAGAGAGAGAGGGAGGGAGGGAGGGAGAGGGAGAGGGAGAGAAATCTTAGCTGGCCATAATTGTGCCACTAGTGGAAGCAAGGAACTGCAGCTCAGAATAAGCAAGGAGAATGTTAAAAAACAACAACAATGATTTAAACAATGAAAATGTATTCAAGTCTTCAAAATCAGATGCGTTACACCTTAGGATCCTGAAGGCAGGAACAGAAGTGGTCATAGAACTACTAACTGTGGTCTTGGAGAACATCTAGAGATCTTGCAAGGTTCTAAAACAGGGGTCTTCAACCTTGGCAACTTTAAGACTTGTGGACTTCAACTCCCAGAATACTGGGAGTTGAAGTCCACAAGTCTTAAAGTTTTCAAGGTTGGAGACCCCTGTTCTAAAACAGGGATTGAGTTTTAGAATCAATCATCTAAAAAGGAAAGAGAAAGCTTTATAAGCTTGTCACTTGGACATGTAATCCTGGACAACATTGTTGAGTAGATTATTCAGAAACAACTTTGTGAGCATATGGATGAGAATGCAACAATTAAGATGGCAAAGGTTTGTGATATACAAGTTATAGCGAACCAACTCCATCGTCTTTTCTTTTCTTTTCTTTTTTGACAGAGTTGCTGGCTTAATAGTTTGGGGAAATGTCATAGAAATAATGAATGTTGAACTCAGCGAAATATCAGACAAAGCCTGCCAAGATAGCCTCATTTATAATACATGGACAAGATGATACAACTGTTACTAGTTAGATGGAGTCATAGTTGGCCAATTGATCACATGTAAAGAGTACTCATAAATAGCTGGAATTAGGGAGATTGGCCTGAGCCTTGAATTTATCACCCTTGTTGTTGATCTGGATCAGTGGTGGGTTTCAAATTTTTTTACTACCAGTTCTGTGGGCGTGGCTTGGTGGGCGTGGCATGGCTTGGTGGGCATGTCAGGGGAAAGATACTGTAAAATCTCCATTCCCACCCTACTTCATGGGGAAGGATACTATAAAATCTCCATTCCCTCCCCAATCCAGGGGAAGGTTACTGCAAAATCCCCATTTACTCCCGATCAGCTGGGACTCGGAAGGCAGAGAATAGATGGGGGTGGGTCCAGTCAGAATTTTTACTACCGGTTCTCCGAACTACTCAAAATTTCCGCTACCAATTCTCTAGAACTGGTCAGAACCTGCTGAAACCCATCTCTGATCTGGATGATGAGGTTGAGGGGGAGAGTATCATATTTCAGAAATCCAGCGGAAGTGGATAATATTTCAGAAGAGAAATAGAAATAGGTTTGGAAAGACCCAGATATGTTTGGATAGTGGGTAAAAACACATGGGGTGAAATATAGTAGAAAGGATCAAGTTTTGCTATCTGGTGAGGAAAAAAAAAGAAAAGTCACAGGGTGAGACATGTCTTGGTAGTAGTGCACGTGAAAAGAATTTGGCTATTCTTCAGATCACAAGTCAAACATAACCCAACACCCACCTGCTATTCAGATGTGTCAACAGGATCATAGACTCCAGAGTGTGGGAATTCTCCCACTCTACTCTGTTTTGGTCAGACCATAACTGGAATGCTATATTCAGTTCTGGATATTTAATCTCCAAGATGTTATGGGACTTATCACCAAGTCCTAAGAGGAATGGTTAAAGGAACTGGGTATGTTTAGCCTGCCAAAAAAGAAGACAGGGGTCAAATAGTTTTCTGCAGCTGTCCGATTTGGAGGAGAAAATGTAGGATTCGTTCCAGATACGATGTCTCAGGGATGTGCTACATTGGACAATCAAAGTTGGCATGTAAAGGACCATGATTAGAAATGCACTGCGGGTAGTCCTTGACTCACAACCACAACTGGGACCAGAATTTGTCTTGCTAAGGTGGTTCTTAAGTGAGTTGTGCCTGATTTTGTGACCTTTTATGCCACGGTTCTTAAATGCATTACTGCAGTTGTTAAATGAATTGTGTGGTTATTAAGTGAATCCAGTTTCCCCCCCACTGGCTTGTTGGAAGCGGACTAGGAATTTTGCAAATGTTGACTGCATCACCCCAGGACCCAGCAACAATTGTAAATACATGCTGGTTGCCAAGTACCTGGAGTTTGATCATGTGACTGTAGGGATGCTGCAGTGTTCGAAAGTATGAGGACCAGTTGTAAGTCGCTTTTTTCAGTGCTGTTGTAACTTTGGTCACTAAGCAAAGAGTTGTAAGTCAAGGACTATCTGAAGTTTCGGTTGACTTCTATGATGATATTTATGGAGCTTGTTAGTCTTTTCCAAGACAAACTGAACTGAGCAAATTTTTTGCCAAGAGAGAAATAGAGTGCCGGGCTGGATAAATACACAAGCACACAAGGACAATTTGTTATTATATTCTATTTATTTTTCACTTCATCTCTTTAAACGCTCTGTGTGTGAATGGGAGAGAAACAAAGACTGATTTTTTTTAATGTGTAGAATTAAAAAAAAAAAGCCGTTCAGTTTGTTATTAAAATGTTAATAATAAAAGAAAAATATAAAGGCAAAACATAACACCTTTAATTAGTGAAAGATTTCGGTATATATCTTGTTTATGGGCTTCTTGCTGTTTGATGGGTGACATAAACTGGAGAAAAGTTTATGAGCCCAAGAGGTGTTTGTACGGGGGTTATGGAATCTGCCAAGAAGACGTTATTATGATGATGATAAAGGGACAGATTGTTAACTATGAGACATAATCAACTGCTTCTTTAATTTACTTAAGCTCTGACGGGATATGGTAATGGGGAAAACATGGCTACATCAATCAAAGAGGCTTGTTTGCACTGAGAAAAAGGAATTAGGTGTTTGTAACAAAGACACTTTTTATAGAATTAGTAGCAAATCTGTCTCAATAGGAAGCTATCCTAAAAGGGAATATTTTCAGGTAGAAAATATGTATATGTATGATCAATTATGGATAAGAGAATGTACATTTACAACATTTAGAACTATGCCGCCTTTGGCATGACTTGAGCATAACTCATAAAATCATCTGCTACAATGTCCTTCCTGTCGAAGACTACTTCAGCTTCAACCACAACAATACACGAGCACACAATTGATTTAAACTTAAAGTGAACTGCTCCAATCTTGATTGTAGAAAATATGACTTCAGTAACAGAGTTGTTAATGCCTGGAATGCACTACCTGACTCCGTGGTCTCATCCTAAAATCCCCAAAACTTTAACCAAAGACTGTCTACTGTTGACCTCACCCCCTTCCTAAGAGGTCTGTAAGGGGCGTGCATAAGAGCACCAGCATGCCTACCGTTCCTGTCCTAATGTTCCCTTTGGTTGTATTCAATTTGTGTGGTTATTTCATGCTTATACATACATACATAAATACATACATACATATATACGAGTCCCTAACACGAGGAATGACACCGGACCCACACTCACGAGGTCCACATAGGATGTCACCACCACACATCCACCCAGAAAGCAGACCCAAACCCACACTGATCAGGAAGCACGACCAAGGACCAGAAGCCAGACCGCAGCTGCAACATTAGCCATTTCAAACCCCTCCAATCCATACATACAGCAGACAGACACCCACTATGAAGATGTAGCACGACCACAAACACGAAGCCAAACAACAGCAATGCAGCTCACCAGCTCAAATCCCCCTGCAACTCAGACTAATCTGAGCACAACCAAGCCCCCACCCAAACAGGACACACACCCAGCCAATCAGAGCACAAAAAACAACAACATCCCATCCAATCAGAGCACAGCCAAGCTCCCACCCAATCAGTTCAAACCCCCACTAGCAGTTAAAAAGGAAGAAACAGCTGCAATCACACATTGCTCCCAGAAGCACAAAGCTGAAGCCTGAAGATGACGAATGAGACTTCGTCGAAATGTCACCAAGCCTCTGAGCCCACCTAATCAAGGTAAGAGGTAAACTATTGTGAGCAATCCAGAGTTAACTTAGGTGAAGTGGGATGCAGCAAGCTGGCTGAGGGACTCTGGGAGTTGAAGTCCACAAGTCTTAAAGGGACCAAGGTTGGAGACACCTGCTTTAAAGTAAATTGACCTAGTTTATGTTTTGCAGTGTAGGAATTTAGCACCCACCCCCCTCCTAGAAGAATGAAATATTTTAGAAATATATTTTCTAAAATATTTTAAAAGGCAGAATATATTTCCCTGGATGAGAAATGGAGAAACATGTTTTAAAGACAAAGCAGCTTCCTGACTCCCCCCCACCTTTGTCAATGGGCCATTAAAGCCTCAGCTAAGCTCACTCATTCTCCCCACCTTTCTCAATGGGCCATCATCATCTGCAACATAATAGGACCCATCTAGCAACTGAAATTCACCACATGGCACCTGGGAAGATTACATCAGCCAGCAAGGCTAGCTAAGACCCCCACCCCCTGGGAGTCTGACAGCCAATCAGGGTACTCTTCTTGTGCCCCAGAAAGTTCAAAGCTCAGAAAAAGCATAAAGCCAGGGAGCACACAGGATCTCATCCCTTTTCTGTTGAGGAACTCAAGCCATGTGATCCTGACCACCATTAAACCATCTTTCCAAGCAGTCTCCATGTTTCCAGTGTCTTTGTCCCCACTTGGAACTGAACCCAGATGGATATTTCTTCCAACACAACCTTGGTCCCTTTAAGACTTGTGGACTTCAACTCCCAGAGTCTGGGAGTTGAAGTCCACAAGTCTTAAAGGGACCAAGGTTGGAGACACCTGCTTTAAAGTAAATTGACTTAGTTTATGTTTTGCAGCCTAAAATGTGCAGCTCTGAATTCACTTTGCAAGTGAATTTGGGGGGGTTTGGTACTTGCAAACAAATTGGTATATTCAAGAAATATGTGTACACCCATTGGGCAATTGATTTTTAAATCAATATTTGCTTACTTAAAGAGACAAACAGAATGACTGGAGGTGGGCAAAATGCAGCAGGGGAGGGAGTGACTTCCAGCCAGCTTCCACATTAATTTTGCCTGTGGGACACTGGCAGGGAGCTTCCAAAATCCTGATTTGCCACAACTTTGCAAATACAACCAGTGTGAAGATCCTTGAAATTTCAGTTCCATGGGAGTTGTTCGGAAATTGTTATTTGTCTAACTGGTTGGTCAGGCAATATATAAACCAGGGGTCTCCAACCTTGATCCCTTTAAGACTTGTGGAATTCAACTCCCAGAGTTCCTCAGCCAGCTTTGCTCTGGGTGAGAGACTCTGGGAGTTGAAGTCCACAAGTCTTAAAGGGACCAAGGTTGGAGACCCCTGATATAAACCAACTGTGTATGTTTGCTGTAAGAAAGGTATTATATTGCTTTAAGACTGTATTGCATCATCATGCATCCTGATTGGCTGAGCTCTATAGCCAAGATACTTAAGGAAAGCTGAATTATGGTTTGTGGGGACACTACACCATTGTTACCTGCTGATATGCTGCAACTCTATGTTTGAGCTCTATGCGTGATCATTGCTTGATCATGGCTATTTACTGATTCTTTAATATTTACTGACTGTTGTGTATTGAACTGTGTTCCTGGCTGAACCTAAAGAAGATCTGGTTTGTTGTGCAAGTCTATGATTGGTAAGAAGACTTGATATTTAAAATATTCCTGGTCTGACTTTGTATGTGTATGACCTGGATTGTTTTTGGACTATGATTTTGCTTTTTCCCTAAAAGTAAAATATTATCAAACCCGTTTGTTTGTATATTAACTGTTATTGTCCACGATCATTCTCAGTCATTTTTATGCGTAATCTCAAAGGGTACTCTGCTCAATAGTCCACAACATTTGGTTGTGAGCCAAGATTACCCTTAACAGGAGTAATGGGTCCCAAACTTTGTTTGCATTCTTTAAGTTAGTGGCTTTGAGGTATTTATTTATTTATTTATTTATTTATTTATTTATTTATTTATTTATTTATTTATTTATTTATTTATTTATTTATTTTATTAGATTTTTATACCGCCCTTCTCCCGAAGGACTCAGGGTGGTGTACAGCCAGATAATAAAAACCCACAATATACACATTAAAACAGAAACTTAAAACCAAGCATATTACAAAGATGGCCAAGATTTAAAAAATTTAAAACCCTAAAATTCATAAATAACCCCAATTAAAATTTAATAAAACTTTTAAGCCGGTCCTGCTTGAATAAATAAATGCGTTTTCAGCTCACGGCAAAAAGTCCGACGATCAGGCACTTGGCGTAAACCAGGGGGAAGTTCGTTCCAAAGCGTAGGGACTCCAACAGAGAAGGCCCTACCCCTGGGGGCCGCCAGCGACATTGTTTGGCGGACGGCACCCTGAGAAGACCCTCTCTGTGTGAGCGTACGGGTCGGTGGGAGGTACGATTCAAAAATTGTTGCATTATGATGCACTGTTTGGGCTAACTGAAGGTTACAAAGAGACAAACACTGAGAATGATAGTGGTATATAGATTGTAGACAGTTTTGCACGGTTCGGACCGATTTGGGCGAACAGGTAGCTCCAATGATCAGCTGGGAGTGAACTGGTTCACTCCGATGATCAGCTTGGCCCACGTGTACTTTACTTACCTATATCTTCGCAGCTGATTAGCAGGCAGAGCGGATTGCCGCGCCTCAACTGTTTTAATTCCCTAGCACTAACGTGGAAGGTGATTTTTCCTTCAATTGCACACGCACGTCAACGAATCGGTTATCAAATCAGTAGGATCCCACCACTGAGTAGATGCATATATTCTTGTCCATTTTGGGTCTTTTAGCAGACAGATGTAGCAACTTAATGGAGCAGAGTACATGGGAAGCGGCAGTGAGTTTAAAGATAGAATGATCTATATACATTCCCTAGTACTTCTCTAACGTTATGCCTGATTACAAAAAAGAAAAACCCACCCTGGAATATTCACTTTGTTCCAGAGAAACAGTAATAAAGGAGTTAAGTGGAAGCAACGCTTTCATTCCCCCATCGAAATGCGATTCTCTCTGCATAACCAATGTTAAATACAGCTCTTTGCTATAAAACGCAATGGCAACTGGAAAAGAAAATCAGCGGTTAATTATAACTGCATGAACTCTTTCAAAGAATTTTTGGCTTGTAATGACATGTCTGAAGTGAGCAGCATTTTGACATCTGGAAGGAGCTATGAATATATAACACAAGACCAAAATATTTTTATTTCTAAAGCAAGTAATAAAATCTCATTTTCGGTACAAACACCACAAGTTTCTGGAGTTTCAGCAGATGAAATTGATTTCACACCCTTCCAAATTGCAAATGACTAAATTCTCCCTGCTTAAAGTGTCTGCTGTTCCTATTAATAATTACTGTTGCTAATAAATGATGTACCACCTTCTGTCTACAAAATGTTTTCCACTTCTCACCGTGTTCAGCTTAACAGCCACCATGGGTGGCAAGTTAACAGGCTTAAAAGAATAGTAAGACGTTGAGTAAAAATGATATGATTTCTGCCTATGCAACTGCTGTCAGCTGGAGGGAGGGGGGGAATAAGAGAAATATGTTCTTGATTTGGCCTCTTATTTAAAGCAGCTGATGATAAGAACTCCCAATCCTTCTAATAAATGTGTCGTCCTAATAAATTTATGAGATAAGCTAGATGGGGGAGTGGTAACCAGCACATATTAGAGAAGAGAATTCATTGCTTGAATTCATGCAACTTGATCTAGCAGAGCCTTTACTGAGTCTGATTAGATTCAAAATAAGTTTTCACTTACCTTCTGTCCAGGGAAATTCCTCTCCAGGAGCAAAAGACAGACTGGACAGCTTATGTACTGATTAAGAATAAAGGTAAAGGTTCCCCTCGCACATATGTGCTAGTCGTTCCCGCCTCTAGAGGGCAGTGCTCATCTCTATTTCAAAGCCGAAGAGCCAGCGCTGTCCAAAGACGTCTCCGTGGTCATGTGGCCGGCATGACTCAATGCCAAAGGCACACAGAACGTTGTTACCTTCCCACCAAAAGTGGTCCCTATTTTTCTACTTGCATTTTTTACGTGCTTTCGAACTGCTAGGTTGGCAGAAGCTGGGACAAGTAATGGGAGCTCACCCTGTTACGTGGCACTAGGGATTCCAACCGCTGAACTTACATAAGAAAACTAAAACTAAAATAAAAAACATCCTTCGCATTCCCTACAATTGAATTGAAAGCCCCTGATATTGCATTAATATTGCACTATACAGTGGAATTCAGTATAGTTACTGCTCTGGAATAGAAGCTGTTTTTCAGCCTATTAGTCCTTGTTTTTATCATCCTATACTGTCTGCCAGATGGTAATAGTTCAAAAAAAGGGTGCCCAGGATTGGATGGATCTTTAAGAACGTTTGAACTAAGGTAGCAGGAGTTATAAAGCTCTTCCAAAGAGGGGAGGGGGCAACCAATGATCCTTTGGGCAATGACGTTGACCCTCTGGAGTGCTGCCCTATCTGCCACTGTGCAATTGGCAAATCATACAGCTTAGAGTCCCAAGTGCCCCTGTATTAATACAACGTCCTCTAAACACAGATCAAAATGCCCCAGTAAATAAATACATGAACGGAGAAAATCACATTGCCATAGATAATTGGAGCATTGTTGTACGGCTATATGAAATCTTTTGTAAATCCGTGATGGATTTGTTTTTTAAGAAGAACCTGCATTATATGCGCATAAGGCATGAGAAGGCATTATTCCTGAATGAAAACATATAATCAATTCATACATTACTGCCTGAAGAATGAGCAGAAGAGGATTAGAAGGAATCTATTGGTTTGGCTTGAGATTTGATGGTGCTTACAATAGACCAGCCCCATTAAAATCCATGAGATTTCATTAGTCATGACTAATTTGATCCCATTCTTATCCATGGGGGCTATTTTGAAGCGTGACAATGTCCATATCCAACCCATTGTATCTGTTATTAGCCTTCCTATAGAAAACATTGCAGTAATACAGTGTAGCGTGATTCTTTTAATACCTCTGCTTTTAAATTAAGTGCTTGCTTTGCCTATGGCAGCCCACTGTCATCACTCCTGTGGATTATGACTTCCTAGTGGCTCATCATCCTTATCCAAATACTTTTCATATTTCAACCTCTGGAGCTCACTTAACATTCAAAGCAAGCCATCCATATGCCATGCAAAGCCAATGAACTAAGCGAAGCATAAATCTGCCACAATGCTCAGAATTGAAACAAGCAGCTGCAAGTTAAGAGAAAGCAGGTGAGTTATTATCATTTAGCAATACCTCAAATGCTGCTGGAGATCAACACAATTTGCTTCTTTCTCACATGGTGGATACAAACTGTGCAGTAATGCTGCAATCCACCAGGAATTGAATAATTCCTAGTTAGAAAATTGCTGAAGCATCTGCAGTTGGCCCTTTTAATTGAGCTAGCTTGGAATAGCTTAAAAAATACTTTAAGAATAAATTTTGGATTGGCTTTTAAACATTAGAACCAATACCTATTAGGGGAGGAACAAAGCCAGTAACTTCTCATTAATTTCTGGTTATTTCAGCCAGGATACAAAATGAGTAATGGGCTGCCTTCA
The DNA here is from genome assembly GCF_028640845.1 of Ahaetulla prasina. Taxonomy (NCBI): domain Eukaryota; kingdom Metazoa; phylum Chordata; class Lepidosauria; order Squamata; family Colubridae; genus Ahaetulla; species Ahaetulla prasina. The sequence goes on from NC_080548.1 coordinate 19,311,871, forward strand.
TACAATACACCAATCCACAAACCAGCCAGCCACATTTTAAGTTAACATGATGTGCAGGCCCAGCCTGTGCAGTTAATTCATGGCTCAGTGTGTTGTGCTAATGCATAAAAATTGACTTTATTGCACATTTACAGTAGTGGCCAAAATTGTGGAAACCTTTTGGGAAAAGTGTACTTTCTAAAACTAGCTAATAACACCACTTTCTTTTTGGAGTAATACCATAAAATTATATATCAATGGAAAGATAATATAATCAACAATGTAATGCAATTACTTTTATGAAGGATTTGCTATTAGAATAGCAGGTACAGTATAAAGAAGAAAAGTGAAACACATAGAAAAAACGAGATATACAAAAATGATCACCATGTCAGTTAATAGTTGGGTAACCTTTAGCATGAATTATGGCCTTACAATGTCTTCCCATGGAGTAAACCAAGTCTTTTGGTTCTGCAACTGTTATAATGTGAAACCAAGATTGAATGACTGCTTCTATTAACTGGGTTTAATTGCTGGGTCGCTTCTGACTAACAAGTTTCTTTAGTCTGCTCCGTCAATTTTCAATTGGATTAAGGTCTGGGCTATTCCCAGGCCATTCAAGGAGTGGAATATAATTATCTTGAAACTCAAAAAAAAAAAAAAAAGGGGGGGTGTTTATTAACCATCAAACCTCAAAAATACACTTTTCCCAGGGGTAAAATCCAGCAGGTTCTGACAGATTCTGGAGAACTGGTAGCGGAAATTTTGAGTAGTTTGGAGAACCGGTAGCGGAAATTTTGAGTAGTTCGGAGAACTGGCAAATACCACTTCTGACTGTCCCCAGAGTGGGTGGGAATGGGGATTTTGCAGTATCCTTCCCCCAGGAGTGGGGAGGGAATGGGGATTTTGCAGTATCCTTCCCCCAGGAGTGGGGAGGGAATGGGGATTTTGCAGTATCCTTCCCCCAGGAGTGGGGAGGGAATGGGGATTTTGCAGTATCCTTCCCCTGGAGTGGGGTAGGAATGGAGATTTTGCAGTATCCTTCCCCTGCCACGCCCACTAAGCCACACCATGCCCACCAAGCCATGCCCACAGAACCGGTAGTAAAAAAAAAATTGGATTTCACCACTTTTCCCAAAGATTTCCACAATTTTGACCACCGTATTAAGGATAGTAAAGTTGGATGCGTCTGGATTCTTTTCCATTCTGCCTCTTCCTGGCATTGCTAACGTGAAGAAATCTGCTTTCGGCAAAATATAATAAGGTTACACCAGGAGATCTTCTCAAAAGGTTTCTTTTCTTAGGAAAGAAGCTTTTGCTTTCCTCTATCTTATCCAGAAGGTGGAAATTTATGTCGAATTTTCTTGGTACTGACTTTGAGCACTGGAATGTGGTTGGAAAAAAAAAATCCAGTGGGAAGTGTATAGCTTTCTGATGGTTTATTTGTAGTAGGAGAATAAAATTGTCTACATTTGGGACAGGTTGAGGAACAGGAAGAAATTACACATGCATGGATGATGTGAGGACCTATTGAGAAGATAAATTGTCCTGCCCTTCTGAAGGAGAAGACTGGGCTGCCTTTGCATGCCTATCTTCTCTCTATATAAAAGCCAAATACCAATCACTCATCATGAAATCTCCAGAACAGTTAAAGCCTACAAATTTGAAATTTGGCTCATATGTTCCTCTTGGCTTCTAGGTGCTCGCTAAGAAAGGATTTTTCAGATCATTATTATTTCATATACAGTATTATATTCACACGCTCTGATGCTAAGGAGTTAGACGTTCTACTCCCCCTCCCCACTGAAAAGAACTCTGTTCCAACTGCCAGTTGCCTTATATTAACCCGCTCTGATGCTACCCCTTCGCTAAACCGGACGTGGGCATGGCCAGCACGTGACTCATCCGGCTTGCAGGCAGGGACATTCTATTCCCCCTCTGTTCCAACTGCCAGTTGCCTTATATTAACACCCTCTGATGCCACGGAGTTACACATTCTACATTAAGTTTTAGGCTTTAAGTGCCAATTTATCACGCTCAATCACATCGTTTCGTAGCGAAGCACGGGCATCCAGCTAGTATTTTATAAAAGGCAGCTAATGTCTATCAGTATTTAAATCAAAAAACTTTGAAAGACTATGGCTTTTGGGGGTGGGGGGAAAGGAGGGTCTTTTTAGAAAAGCAATCTTTTCTAAAAGAATCCTAAAAGAATTCTTTTGTTTTAGGATTCTTAATTTTCTTGTTACAAAGATCAGTGAATACATTGGAATTTCACAACTTATTTTATAGATAAAGACAGAACTGGGAAGAGTCAGGGAGAGAAAACTGACTATAATAATAGAATGAAGGCAAAGCAAGGTGGGGAAGAATTGAAAGACATCCCACAAGTATCTCTTGTTAACAATTTAAATACAGTGCATTTGTGGCTGAGTTTTAAAGCTTTGGAAAAAGATTTGCTATGCTACACATTCCACTTTCCTGCCAACCTCTGTTGACTGCTTTCCTTTCTATTTCCTGGAGTTTATAAAGCTGCTTGGCTTCCACATTTAATCTTCCTGGAGAAAGAAATTATTGTCCATCCAATTAATTTAATTAGTATGTAATCAAGTTGTAGAGATCAGCGCAGCCGTGTGAGTGATTAGGAAAAATGGCTTCACCAGGAAGGTTTTTTAAAATTTAAATTTGGTTTGGTAATCTCGAAAATCAAATAAAGGGAAGGCAATTCCGCTTGATGGAGGTTATTACAGCTGAGCTTCCGTAGCAGGCTAGCTGAGGAATGCTTCACTCAACCCAATTTTCTGGATTCAGACAACATTCTGAAACCTAAACTAACCTTGAGCTGGGATAGCAGAACATGCTAGGTTAAAATGCAGTTGGTAGTTTAAGGTATCTTGCGAATAGAAGCTATTATTTCCTGCCATAAAAATAATACCCAAAAACTGCCAGTTAAGAATAAGGATGATAAGACTCTCACATGTCTATTGTCTAACTAAACTGAGTTAATCAATTGGTAAGGCCACACTTGGAATGCTGCATCCAGTTTTGGTCACCACAATATAAAAAAGATGTTGAGACTCTAGAAAGAGTGCAGAGAAGAGCAACAAAGATGATTAGGGGACTGGAGACTAAAACATATAAAGAACACTTGCTGGAACTGGGTATGTCTAGTTTAATGAAAAGAAGGACTAGGGGAGACATGATAGTAGTGTTCCAATATCTCAGGGGCTGCCACAAAGAAGAGGGAGTCAAGCTATTCTCCAAAGCATCTGAAGGCAGGACAAGAAGCAATAGATGGAAACTAATCAAGGAGAAAAGCAACTTAGAACTAAGGAGAAATTTCCTGACAGTTAGAACAATTAATCATTGGAACAACTTGCCTCCAGAAGTTGTGAATGCTCCAACACTGGAAGTTTTTAAGAAGAGATTGGATAACCGTTTGTCTGAAGTGGTGTAGGGTTTCCTGCCTAAGCAGGGGGTTGGACTAGAAGATCTCCAAGATCCCTTTCAACTCTGTTGTTCTATTCTATTCTATTCTATTCTATTCTATTCTATTCTATTCTATTCTATTCTATTCTATTCTATTCTATTCTATTCTATTCTATTCTATTCTATAATATATTCCGTGAAAATATTTACAGATCCCTCACATCCTGGACATAAACTATTTCAACTCCTACCCTCAAAACGACACTATAGAGCACTGCACACCAGAACAACTAGACACAAGAACAGTTTTTTCCTGAAGGCCATCATTCTGCTAAACAAATAATTCCCTCAACACTGTCAAACTATTTACTAAATCTGCACTACTATTAATCTTCTCATCGTTCCCATCACCAGTCTCTTTCCACTTAGGACTGTATGACTGTAACTTTGTTGCTGGTAATCCTTATGATTTATATTGATATATTGACCATCATTTGTGTTGTAAATGTTGTGCCTTGATGAAGGTATCTTTTCTTTTATGTACACTGAGAGCATATGCACCAAGACAAATTCCTTGTGTGTCCAATCACACTTGGCCAATAAAAAATTCTATTCTATTCTGTTCTGTTCTGTACTAACGAAGCTGATCAGCTAACCAATGTAAGGAAGAAAATCTGAACTGTATCTGTGATGACATGTGCCATCCAATTGGGGTTGATTTTTAGTGACCACATAGATAGACTTTCTTCAGGATGATCTGCTCCAATCTGATCCTTCGGGTCTTTCAATGATCCACTCATTACCCTTATAATTGAGTCCATCCATCTTACCATTGGTCACCTACTTTTCTTTCCTTCCATTTTTCTTAGCATTATAAGGGGGTTGGGTTTTTCTATATGTTGTCCAAAATATGATCATTTGAGTCTATTCATTCTACCTTGATTGAAAATTCTAGACGGATTTATTCTATGAGTCTTTTATTGTCTTGGCTATCGATAATATTCTTAAGAGTCTTCTCAAACACCAGCGTTCAAAAGCATTAATACCTTTCCTTTCCTGCTTCTTCAAAGTCCAATTTTCACTTCCATAGATTATCACAGGGAGAACTCTTGCTTGCGCAATTCTATTCTTTGTACGTAAAGACAGGTCACAGCATCTGAATATTATTGAATATTGAATATCTGAATAATATTGTTCAAGGTGCCCACTAGTATCGCACCCCAAGTGCTAGTCTATTTGCTACCTGCTGGTTCCCTTATGTTTTTCTAAAAAGGCAGAAACTACCCACTATTTCAATAACTTAATTGTCAGTAGTAAACAATTATGTAACTAAACATTATGTAAAAAGAAAAAAATGAAATAGGTAAAGAAAAATTGCCTAGGCTATGAATAAATTGATATTCTGTAGAAATGGGATGGTTAGTCTCATTGTGCGGAAATCAATCTGATCACTGAAATAATGTTAGCCTATTTATGCAAAGTATTTTAATGAGCCTGTTAGTCTAGGACGGTCATGGAATCCCAACAGGAAAGACACTCAAATAAAAGAAAAGAAAAGAAAAGAAAAGAAAAGAATAGAATAGAATAGAATAGAATAGAATAGAATAAACACAATTTAATTCACAATTTAATGAAACGGTTTAAAGCTCTTTTGTTCCCAATTAGGTATTGCTGATTTGATCTGTTGTTCTAATCATGTCTTTTGACTTGCTTGTTTTTAATTGAAACTCAGTAGCCAAGTTGTCCAGCATTTGCCAAAGCTTTGTGTTGCAAATTTTAATCTTTGGCAACTGGCTTTAGCCATTGCATGATTAGAACCTCACCCATGAATTCTTCACAAGTTTCAAACTCTCACAAAGACAATGGACATGAGCCCCCTCCCACAAAGTCTTTTAATTCCAACCATTTTTGTCCTCTGTTTTTATCCAAGATGTCTAGCGCCTTAAGCCTTGTAGAGTCTAATAAAAGTCTTGCTATAAGATGTTTTAAGACAAAAGTCAGAGTGATTTCTTATTTTATAGAGCTGCTAAGTTATTTATGGGAGATATTTGTAGCTTGCTTGTGTGTTTTTTTTCTTAAAAAGTGCCTCTAAAATAGTCCCATAAAATATTAACTGCTCTTCTCCCCTCCCAAAATGTATGAATGTGTCTTCAGAATTAAGTATCAAGTATCACACTTGATTTCACGTTAAAGCACTTACTTCACACTAAAACATGTAAAAAAAAACACGCTATAAGATGGTTGGGTGATATTGTATGCGAAGAAGTCCTTCCTTGTTTCTCAGGTCTTCTGTCATCTATCTTTGTTGTCTAACTCATAGTTCAGGTGTTGATGTTACTGTTATTGTTAACAGTACTGATACTGATACAATTACTGTTATTGATGTCAGGTCTGATGTTGTTACCTAGTTTGGGTAATGAAACATCTGCAAGAAAACAACCAAGCTTAGAGTGCATCTCAGTGCAGATATTGCTAGAAAAGGAGGAAATGGTGTCCCAGTAGTACCCAAAAACAGACAACATTTTGAGAATGAAGCGCCACATATTTTATTTATTTATCCAATTGGGGAGCATAGATCATGGAGAATGGGATAGGCGATGCTGTAATGATATTGAAGCAGGACCCCAATGCTTTATAATACAAGTGCTTTATGTTTATTTGTTAGGATTATAACAAGATGTATTAGAGATAGAAGTCGACGTGTCACATAAAAGCGGAAGTATATTGCTTGGCAGAGGTGTGGTGTTGCAAGCTTTCTGTAAAGCACAGGAATATTTCTACATGCTGTTCTTTGTAACCTGTTCCAGTAACTATATGTGGTAAGAAGGGGCATCGATAGCAACGTATGCATCAACATATGTATCCGGATGGTGTATGATAATGGTAGTCCATATATGGGCTTTTGTCTGTGACAACCAATTAGGATAACTTCTTCTTTTTCTTATGTGATATCTGTAACCAAAGGTATAAAAGATTATGCTTGAGCCTTGCTCAATGCTCAGACCTTTGTTTTCCACGTGAGTGGGGGGTCTGTGTCCTATTTGCGCAAATAATAAATTAATTCTTGTTTCTCAAATCCTTCGTGGTCTTGTCTCCTCACTTTAAGACGAAAGTTTTCTATTACAATATCACTGGAGAAGTGATATCCAGACTTCAGCATTTTCTCTTCCACCAAAGTTATTGAAAATTTTTGGAAGGGCAACTCTTACCAATATCAGGCTGTACAAAGATTAGATTCGGCTGCATTTGAAAGACGCAATCGTTCCAAATCAGATTATCAATTTGGATTGAATTGGTTTGCCTCTAAACTGATCAGATTCTAGGACCTTTTGTGCATTTTTCCGACCTAAATTGAATCAACTTTCTGAGTTGGAAGAAGTAAAGATGTTCCGTGAAATGTTCATGGAGGATGTTGGGTGTTCTGACATTTGTTTTATTTCAAGAGGACTGAGAAATGGGTATAGATGTCTTTTCTTTCCTTGCATCATTGTCTCTTGAATGGTCTTCAGCCTCCATGACTTCAATCAAGTCAGGGGAAAACTTCCCATGGGAATTTCTGAGGAGTGGCACTAATGTCCCTGTTAAAGGAGAGTCCCATCCTTGAGAAATAATTGCAGAATTTCTTCTGCAATTTCTGGAGGGTGGGGGGAATTCATAAAGATCACCTATGCAATTATGTTGTGCCTGCATTATAGAAATTTGCAAGGCCATGGGTGTGCCTGACTGTACTGGATATCCTTTTCCTGTAAATCATTCTATTTTGGCTATTTGTATATTCTATACTAGCTGGATGCCCATGCTTTGCTACTAAACGATGTGCTCAGGCTTGATAAATTGACACTTAAAGCCTGAAACTTAATGTAGAATGTGTAACTCCATAGCATCAGAGCGTGTTAATATAAGGCAACTGGCAGTTGGAACAGAGTGGGAGTAGAATGTCCCAGCCCGCAGGCTGGATGAATCATGTGCTGGCCATGCCCATGCCTGGTTTAGCGAAGGGGTAGCATCAGAGCGGGTTAATATAAGGCAACTGGCAGTTGGAACAGAGTGGGAGTAGAATGTCCCAGCCCGCAGGCTGGATGAATCATGTGCTGGCCATGCCCATGCCTGGTTTAGCGAAGGGGTAGCATCACAGCGGGTTAATATAAGGCAACTGGCAGGCAGCACATACCTCCCAGATGGCTCTTTCTCTGCCTTCGACGCAGAGCCCTCGTCTGAGCCTTCCCCAGACTCCAGGACTGGCCCATGTTCCTCCCCAACCTCCTCACTGTCCGACCCTACTGCCATCTCCACAGGCCATCGGCGGACCACAACACCATGCTCCATATAATCCCCCCTCCCAGTTTCCACAGTATTAAATATGGCAGGTCTGAAAGCCTAATACTTCCAGGCCTGACAATGCATCTATTTCTTGCTGCCCATATTCAGTCATGAGACATTCAGAATTTTGGGACGTCACCCAAAAAACAGAGGTTAGGACTTCAGGAAGGCCTTAAAGTTTGCTAAGACTTGAGAATGTGGTTTCCCCTCATTTTTGTAGTTTCTTCACAACCAGAAAGTATCTTTTGAGCCTATCCTGGAAGCTTCCCCTTCCTTTCCCTCCAAACTTATTACAGATGATGGGGCTTTTCATGTGAGGTACCAGCTGTACGCTGATGACACTCAGCTGTACTTTTCCACACCGGGCCACCCCAACGAAGCTATCGAAGTGCTGTCCCGGTGTCTGGAAGCCGTACGGGTCTGGATGGGGAGAAACAGGCTCAAGCTCAATCCCTCCAAGACAGAGTGGCTGTGGATGCCGGCATCTCGGTACAGTCAGCTGCAGCCACAGCTGACTGTTGGGGGCGAGTCATTGGCCCCAATGGAGAGGGTGCGCAACTTGGGCGTTCTCCTGGATGGACGGCTGTCCTTTGAAGACCATTTGGCGGCCGTCTCCAGGAGAGCTTTCTACCAGGTGCGCCTGGTTCGCCAGTTGCGCCCCTTTCTAGACCGGGATGCCCTATGCACGGTCACTCATGCTCTCGTGACATCTCGTCTGGATTACTGCAATGCTCTCTACATGGGGCTCCCCTTGAGGAGCACCCGGAGGCTCCAGTTAGTCCAGAATGCAGCTGCGCGGGTGATAGAGGGAGCCCCTCGTGGCTCCCATGTGACACCTCTCCTGCACAGACTGCACCGGCTACCTGTGGCCTTCCAGGTGCGCTTCAAGGTTTTGGTAATTATCTTCAAAGCGCTCCATGGCATAGGGCTGGGTTACTTACGGGACCGTCTGCTGCCACCGATTGCCTCTCACCGACCCGTGCGCTCTCACAGGGAAGGACTCCTCAGGGTGCCGTCGGCCAGGCAGTGCCAACTGGCGACACCCAGGGGAAGGGCCTTTTCTGTGGGGGCTCCCACCCTCTGGAACGAACTTCCCCCAGGACTTCGCCAACTTCCTGACCTTCGAACCTTTCGCCGCGAGCTTAAGACACATCTATTTATTTGCGCAGGACTGGACTAGAATTTTAAATTTTGAATTTGGTTTTAACGGGGTTTTATTATTTTTATTGCTATTTTTAAATATTCGGCCTTATTTAATAAGTTTTTTAATTGATGTTTTATTCTGTATTTATATGTATGTTTTTTTACCAGGCTGTACACCGCCCTGAGTCCCTTGGGAGATAGGGCGGTATAAAAATGTGAATAAATAAATAAATAAATAAATAAATAAATAAATAAATAAATAAGATAGTCTTGAACTTTTTGTAGGAGCTGCCAGTCTATCAAGGAAGGATTTTCAAGGACAGGCTCTCGGAGACAGAGAGCTTTTTAATTCTATCCCTTGTCCTCGTGTTCTTTCAAATGATAGGTGGGCTCTGTCAGCTCCGGTGGTGTGGAGACATCTTCCTTCCCCTTATTTTAGATCTTATCTCAGCTTCGCCCGAGAGAAACAGGCGAGCATCCAGCTCTGACTAAAATTACTTAAGCAGAAGACATTTCTCTCTAACGTGAAGAAGTAGTTACCTTTTTCCGCCTGTAAATCTAACTAATATTATAAACTGGGAAAAGCAGAAAGGTCAACTTTTGGTGAAATGTTTCTTTTGAATCCTGCAGACAGAACAGTAGGCAATAGCTTTCAATTATTCACACTCAACTTGCAAAAATGGGGGCCGCCGCAGGTTTCTACAGCAATCATAGGCTGGTGCCCGCCTGGCTTTGCTCTGTAAGTGCTTCATCAGCATTCTGTCAGTTTTGTGATGATCTCCGTTAAAACCACCGTGGGGCTGTTCTGCCTAGGCTCAGTACTTCTTCCACTCCCGTGATTCAGAATTAAGCTTCTACTGATTTCATGGCCCGGAGAAGTAAAGATTAGCGGCTTGGGATAAGTCCGCTGTGTTTTAGAGTCTGCTTGTAGGGAAAGCTTTCCAGTCCATCAAATTTCCGGTCTGATGTTTTAAATTAAAAAAAAAAAAAATTCCATCAAAATTAATCTGAATGGACCTGGGGGGGTGGAGAGGGGAGTTTCATTTACATGGTAAACTTTAAAAAGGTGTCTCCTCAACCTTGGTGTTTTGTTTTTTAAAAAAAAATTTGCAAGGAGGTTTGCATGCTGACAGCAGTGTCCGATCTTTGAAGAGCAAGAGGCTTTTAAAAAGCTATGTCTATTTTCTGGAGCGGTCAAGTTATGCAATGTTACAGGCAGGAGTAAAATCCAGCAGGTTCTGGAGAACCGGTAGCGGAAATTTTAAGCAGTTTGGAGAACCGGCAAATACCACCTCCGGCTGGCCCCAGAAGTGGGGTGGGAATGGAGATTTTGTAATATCCTTCCCCCAGGAGTGGGGTGGAAATGGGGATTTTGTAGTATCCTTCCCCCAGGAGTGGGGAGGGAATGGGGATTTTGCAATATCCTTCCCCCAGGAGTGGGGAGGGAATGGGGATTTTGCAGTATCATTCCCCTGCCGTGCCCACCAAGCCATGCTCACCAAACCAAACCAAACCATACCACACCCACGAAGCCACGCCCACAGAACCAGTAGTAAAAAAAAATTGGATTTTACCACTGTTTGCAGGGCATTCTAGGGGTTGCCAAGTAGTGTGGTCTGTGAAAGGCATGCTAAGCTTTTAAAACATTAATAAAAAGTGAGGGTAACCAGCATTGTATTTATGTGTTTTTAAGTGCCTGTAAACCGCCCTGAGTCCTTCGGGAGATAGGGCGGTATATAAATATGATCAAATAAATAAATAAATAAATAAATAAATTTAAAACCTAGTCAATAAGTCCAACTCCTTACTTTATTATGTTACCTTATCCCAACCCACTCTGTGGAAGGAACTTCTTCAAGGTTGTTTCCTGGTTATCTTCCATTTTATCAGTTTCTCCAAAAATTAGATTCTACCTCAAGATTCTAGGCTCAAGGTTGACTCAGCCTTCCATCCTTCCGAGGTGGGTAAAATGAGGACCCAGATTGTTGGGGGCAAGAGGCCGATTCTGTAAACCGCTTAGAGGGGGCTGTAAAGCATTGTGAAACAGCATATAAGTCTATTGCTATTACTACCCAAAGTCTGGAAAAAAATAATTTTAATTCCTTCCAAAGAAAGCCAAGAAGCTCTTCCAGATGATTTAGGGAATCTTGGAAAATCGTGATCAATTTCGCCTCAGATTTCCAGTTCTTACTCAAGGCAACCGGGTTAGCAGTGACCCTGTAGTTTCAGGGACTCTCTAACACATCTAAATTTGTGACCCTTTTATTGAAATCTGGGACAGGAAATATATTGCATAATATTTATCCAGCTCAGGACTGAATTTGGCTTTTGAATGAATGGCAAGATACCCTCCCCAAAAAGTGGAGGGGGAGGGAAGAAGGGAGGGAGAGAGAGGGAGAGAGGGAGGGAGTGTGGGAGGAAAAGAGAGGGGGGAGAGAAAGACAGAGAGGGAGGGAGTGTGGGAGGGAGGGAGGGAGGAAGGGAGAGAGAGAGAGAGAGAGAGAGAGAGAGAGAGAGAGAGAGCGCACCAAGACATAATAAAAATGACAGATAAATTCAAGCTTGTTTCCAGAAAGTAGAGCAACATAATTTGGATTCAAATGAAATTAAATTAATTCAACAAGTAAATTAATTAAATTAATTCCTGTCGGTGTATTTAATCATTTGTTTCCCACTGTTCTATTAAGTATTATAATTCAGCTGCAACTTCTGGAGAGGCTTCAGACAATTTGGTGGCGGGCTGCAAGGAAGTTTGAGAAGAAAGATTTCACAATCCTAGTCTAAGGTGAGCAAGGTTGGCTTAACAAAGAGTGGAGTGAGACAGAGGATTCAAGGCTATAGATGCCGAAGAAGAGATAAATTATGGTCCCTATTAGCCTGTTTTTCACTCTTTAGAGTTTAGACTCTCCAACTTGCCCTAAGATCTAATGAAGGAACACTGTGCCATTCTTCTTTCAAACGAGAGTCTTCCCTTCTGGCTAAGCTCTTGTGTAACTTGTTCAGCTTTTGTCTAGCATGGTGTGAGAACCCAGCCAATTGTGTCCTAATAAATAACCCATGAGGAACAGAGTTGCAGTGGCAAACTATGGTTAACAAAATGATGCTATTAAGTAAAATGTGTACCTGTTGGTCAGTTCTCCCATTGAATGACTTCTACTGCTAATTATACTTCACTCGGTCAGTGATCTGTATCTTTGTATAATTTGGCCCTTGGAGAAGTTTCTTAGGTTCCCAGTTACTGTAGTGCCTAAAATTGTGGAAACCTTTTGGGAAAAGTGTATTTTTGAGGTTCGATGGCTAATAACACCACTTTTTTGGGGGGAGAGTTTCAAGATAATCATATTCCACTGCTGGAATGGCCTGGGAATAGTCCAGACCTTAACCAGATTGAAAATCTATGGAGCCGACTCGGGCCGTGATAGCTCAGGCTGTTAGAAGCCTGTTATTAGAACACAGCAGCCTGCAATTACTGCAGGTTCAAGCCCGGCCCGAGGTTGACTCAGCCTTCCATCCTTTATAAGGTAGGTAAAATGAGGACCCAGATTGTTGGGGGGGGGCAATAAGTTGACTTTGTAAATATACAAATAGAATGAGACTATTGCCTTATACACTGTAAGCCGCCCTGAGTCTTCGGAGAAGGGCGGGATATAAATGTAAATAAATTTAAAAAAAAAACATTATAACAGCTGCAGAACTAAAAGACTTGGTTCACTCCATGGGAAGACATTGTAAGGCCATAATTCATGCTAAAGGTTACCCAATGAAGGATTAATTGACATGGTGAGCATTTTTGTATATCTCATTTTTTCTACATGTTTCACTTTTCTTCTTTATACTGTAACTGCTATTCTAATAGCAAATCCTTCATAAAAGTTATTGCATTAAAGGTAAAGGTAAAGGTTCCCCTCGCACATATGTGCTAGTCGTTACTGACTCTAGGGGGCGGTGCTCATCTCCGTTTCAAAGTCGAAGAACCAGCGCTGTCCGAAGACGTCTCCGTGGTCATGTGGCCGGCATGACTCAACGCCAAAGGCGCACGGAATGCTGTTACCTTCCCAACAAAGGTGGTCCCTATTTTTTCTATTTGCATTTTTATGGGCTTTCGAAACTGCTAGGTTGGCAGAAACTGGGACAAGTAACGGGAGCTCATCCTGTTACACGGCAGCACTAGGGATTCGAACCGCCGAGCTGCCGACCTTTTGATTGACAAGCTCAACTTCCTAGCCCCTGAACCAACACGTCCCCTATGCATTACATTCTTGATTAAATTATCTTTCCATTGATATATAATTTTATGGTACTATTCCCCCCAAAAAGTGGTGTTACTAGCTAGTTTTAGAAAATACTTTTCCCAAAAGGTTTCCACAATTTTGGCCAGTACTGTATGTGGTTATAGCTTCTATCTTCTGAACAGAGCAGATCTTGGCAACTGGATGGTTGGAGTGGGAGGGAGGGGAAGGAGATGGATACCAATCCATTTCTTATTGCTGAAAAAATGGACAGGCTCTTGGTTACAGATATTGTAAGCCACCCAGAAATGCTTGGTAGCAACATGGGGGCATACACATTTAATAAATAAAAACAAATAAAAACAAATTACCTCATTATGCTAAAAGCTTAAGAAATTTTCTGCTGGATGCCTGCAATTTAGCAAAGTGTTCCAAAAACCTTTCTTAGGACCAGCAGATCAATGCTGGTCCCACTGAACACAACGTTGCTTCCTGTAGTATCTCCAAGAAGATTCTTAGGAGAGGCATCTTCCATTGGCTATACAAGTCAGGTTTGCACTCTGTGCTGTAAAATTGTTTGATGTAATGGATGGCACCAGGCTAACATTACGGGCTTGCTGATGTACTTACGAGTCACTATCTCACTATCTCAATTTATAGAGGCCGGATGAATGGGGAAGGAAAATATCATTTTAATTTTAGGCAATTTAAGTATGAATAGACTTTCATAATAGGGATCCGGTGGCTAAGATGCTGACCTTGTCGATCGAAAGGTTGGCAGTTCAGCAGTTTGAATCCCTAGTGCCCATTACTTGTCTCAGCTTCTGCCAACCTAGCAGTTCGAAAGCAGGTAAAAAATGCAAGTAGAAAAATAGGGACCACCTTTGGTGGGAAGGTAACTGTGTTCTGTGTGCCTTTGGCATTGAGTCATGCCGGCCACATGACCACGGAGACATCTTTGGACAATGCCGACTCTTTGGCTTTGAAATGGAGATGAGCACCGCCCCCTAGAGTTGGGAACGACTACCAGATATGTGCGAAGGGAACCTTTACCTTTTACTAGACCTTCATAAACGTCATTTACATGAAGATGAAGGGACCAGGCCATTTACTGAAGACGTCTATATTGAAAAGAGCGATTTACCAGATATTGAAATCCTCTTTAGGGTTGAGGATGACTTGAGAAGAGTTTGCTAGAAGAAGTTAGCTTTCCTATTACTTTTCAAGTTAGGGGTTTGGCAGTTCTATATTGCTTTAGTTTATAAAATGCTTTGGAATGGGCTCTCTATTTAATCTATAAATTAATAATTAAAGGCTAATAACCAACATGACATTGTTCCAACAGCTTTTAAGCAAGGGGAGGCAGGAAGTATTGATGAGAAACATTTTAATTATTTTTGCTTCAGAATTTATTTATTTACTTTTTACTTTTGCTTTTCATAATATATAGAATAATAGTAGCATTTCCTTTGCTGAAACGTCTGATCTGGATAATGCCTTTTCTTTTAATGAAAAGGTGGAGTTGTAGAAGTGCAAAAAAAGGTAATCAATTTGATTGCATTATTGGAAAAATCCCTTTTCCTGTAAGACAAATTTAAAGCTTTTGCTGATTTTTCTTTCTTTTCCTTTAGTTTAGAGAGAAAAAGGCAGCTGGCAGTGGGAGAATGAGTAATAAAAGAGATTTCTCAAATTAGTCATGGTGTCAAGAAAATGGATAGCCAAGTTTTTTTCCCCTTCTTCCTCCATCCTTCCTCTCACTCGTATAATACTGTGCAATTGATTGGTGGTAACAGATTTAAGAACAAGCAAAAGGAAAAAAAAAGTCCATTACGCAGAGTATTGTAATGGAACTGTGACATTCGCAGCCTGAAGATGTGGTGATGGCCATTAGCTTATTATAAAATAGGATTAGACTAATTTATAATGGTCTGTTACTGATGATCACAGATGGCTACATCCAATCTCTTAGAAAAGAGCCAGTGGGCTGCAGAATATTATGCTGGATTCGGGAGAAGAATATCCTGGTCAGGTTATTTTTTTGTGTGTGTGGGGGGGGAATGTCAGGATTCAGCCAACTCTGGTTATCTAAAGGCAAATGGGAAAACACCCAGCCATGCTAAGACAAATGTACCTGTTTAACACACAAATGAAACAATGATACAAAATAAATAAATAAAGTTGATCGTGTTTTCTATTAGAATTTAAGACATGGAACAGGGGCCTTAAGTTACTGAAAAGAACATTCTAGTTGAAGATTGAGGGGTGGGTGGGAAGCTAATGATAACATAGAGCCAAGGTGGCATGTGGTTAGAGTGCAGCACTGCAGGCTACTTCAGCTGACTGCTAGCTGCAGTTCGGCAGTTCAAATCTCACCGGCTCAAGGTTGACTCAGCCTTCCAACCTTCTGAGGTCAGTAAAATGGGGACCCAGATTGTTGGGGGCCATATGCTGACTTTGTAAACCGCTTAGAGAGGGCTGTAAAAGCACTATGAAGCGATATGTAAGTCTAAGTGCTATTGCATTTAAGGGTCAATCCAAGTGAGTTTGACAGTTGAAGCCTTTATTCAGGGAGGTGATGGACTCCCCTTGACTGGATGGTTCATGTGGAAGCTCAGTGGAGGATGCTTTCATTAGGATTCATGAACCAAGCAAGGTTTTTCTATATTTCTTTCCCTTGTGAAATTAGCCTGAGGACCATAGAATTATAGAAACTTCAATGGCTTTTCCAAGATTATGTTTCTATGATTCTGTGTTCCTCAGGCTAATTTCAAAAGTCTTTGGTGAACTATCTCTTTAGTCTGCTGCTAAGAGATGGCTATGTCCTTCTCCAGCAGTGTGCTACAGAAGAGGAAAAGGAAATAGGAGAGAGAGTGAGAGTAGAAGAGACAGAAAAGGGTGGAAGAAAGATCAAGGGAGAGAGAGAGAGAGAGAAAGAAAGACAGAGGGGGAAGGGAACAGAAAGAGAGTAGATGTTGGCACTAGTTTTTTACAGATTCCTCCAGGTCTATTCAGTTCACCAGAGGCACATGGACATCTAAAGATTTCTGTCCACCAGATCTGCAGCATCCCTTCACTTCAATTAAGGCCCAGCAGAAGACTCTGTAAGAGAACTTCTCTCCATGTGGGAACAGTCAGAGAAAAGATGGCAAGATATGTAATAGAAAATAACCATACCAACTGACTCTCCGCATTGATGACATGATAGCAGTGTTCCAATATCTCAGGGGTTGCCACGAAGAAGAGGGAGACAAGCGATTCTCCAAAGCACCTGAGGGTAGAACAAGAAGCAATGGGTGGAAATTAATCAAGGAGAGAAGCAACTTAGAACTAAGGAGAAATTTCCTGACAGTCAGAACAATTAATCAGTGGAACAACTTGTCTGCAGAAGTTGTGAATGCTCCAATACTGGAAATTTTTAAGGAAATGTTGGATAACCATTTGTCTGAAATGGTGTAGGGTTTCCTGCCTGGGCAGGGGGTTGGACTAGAAGACCTCCAAGGTCCCTTACAACTCTGTTGTTGTTGTTGTTGTTGTTATTGATAAACCAATTTAAAAAAGTCAGAAGAAATTCTAAAAGACATTGAAATTGGAAAAAGAGAAGCCAGTTGTGCAAGGAAAGAAAATGGTCAGATTTTAGTAAAGAACTGGTGAGGAGGAAAGTTCCAAATCTCTTATAGAAGTTCAAAATCTCATAGGCGCTCATAACCCACTCAATTCTGACAAACAGGTCAATAATATGGGAAATTCAACCTTCTTATTTTATCAAATACAACTTTGAGGCATCTTCTTGACCACTGAGATAGGAAAATGTTGAAATAGGAGGATTTCTTACCAGATCCAACAGTCTATTGATATTCTCAGTCATCCAGGTCATGGTTGTCCCAAAGGTGCTTTTCAACTGGACATTCTTGGTTTTTTTTCCTTGAAGATGTTTGTTATGGTCCGCCAGCAGCCTGCGGTGTTGGCAGCGGAGTTTGACAGTGAGAAGGCTGGGGAGGACATGGGTCAGTCCTGGAATCAGGGGAAGGCCCAGACGATAGTTCTGTGTTGGAGGCAGAGATGGGACCAGGGCTACCTGGGAACAATGTGCAGACTCCGGAGCTTCCAGAGGCAGACAGCAGAGAGGCAGAGGAACAGGAGGAGCCTGTTTCTAGTGCACGCATGAGAAGAGCTGCCAGAAGGCAAGAGCAGCTAAAGCAAAAAGGACGACTCAGGAGTAAGGCCAGGAGATGATTGGCCCCTCCCATAAGGCTTAAAAGAGCAGCAACGGCTCTTGGGTTCTTTGTAGGAAAGCAACGTTGCTACAATTGTTTCTTGTCTCCTGTTTCTGAACTTTGTGGGGTCCTTGCCAAGAAAAGCCTTTGGCAGGATGTCAAATAAGACAAAGGTTGTGATAAGGCTGAAGGACTTTTTCTGAATTAAAACTTAATTTGGATTAAGCTGAGAATGAAGTAATTCTCAGTTGTTCTAATAAAATACATTTGTTTAGGACTGATTGTGTCTGGTAATAACTACTTGGGCCTGGGTCACAACAATGTTTCACTTCTCATCCAAGAAACTTCTTCAGTTCTTCATCAGTTTCTTAGAAGTGAAGTGAAACATTTTCAAGGAAAAAAACAAGAAAGTCTAGTTGCCTTTTGGAAAAGCACCTTTGGGAGAGACCCAGCATTCATTCTTAAAATCTAACATGGTACATCTTACCATGATGGGATGGCCTGTTAAGGACTTTTGAGAACCCTGAAACTTTGGCATTTGTAATGGTGGATGGATTCGGTCAAGAAAAAGCAGCAACAACAGGGTTCCAACTCAGATATAGTAATTTCCATGCAAAATGGATTTTGAGAGATGCACAATGCTTTCATTTACAACTTTGCTTTATGCAGAGACTCTACGAAGCGTCAAGTCGAGGTTCGGCAAATAGAGTACAAATAGATTAAACAAAATATAGTTTTATAGTTCATTTCGGTTAATCACAGAGTCGGTGTTGCGAGCCAATCTTCTATAGACGAGCGTGATGGCTGATTGGCATTCCATTACGACGCTCTTCAACCGTTCATCAGTGGTGGGGGAAGCCAGAAAAGAAAGATCTGATGGTAAGATCCGACTCCCTTTCCCAGCTAGGCGAATTCAAAGCTCCGCGCATTATAAATCATAACAAATGTTCTTTATAAAAAATGTATGCTACGAGTACATATGCTGTAGTATCAGATTTGTGATTCATGTCTGTAGACCTTATTACTCTAAAAACCAAGCGAAAGACAAAGGAACCGAAGGATGGTGCTTGCTGAATACATCTTCTGCCCATTAAGGAAGCAACTGTCCTATCTGATGTAGAGGAATTGGGTTCGGCATCTTCCAGGTTCCTTGAAAAACAAAAAACAAAGACCGTTAAAAAGTGACTGCAGAGGGGAGGACAGAAATGGGCCATAATTGTGCTTGCAGAGGTTGGAACTCTACTTTATTAATATATATATAATTAATATTAATATATATAGTTTCAGTATTAATAATCTTGAAAACTTGATAGGGTTTTCCTTTCCCTAAGTTTCTTCCTAATTCCTTCTCCTTTCATAAGCTTAATTCAAGTTTTGCTAAATTGCCACATTCCTTCTTTGATCATCTATGTAGGGGTGGGCTTCAAAATTTTTAGCAAGGGGTTCTCTGCTCGGTTACTGGGGGGCATGGCCTAGTCGGCTTCCTGCACCATGGCAGGAGGAGGAGCCTTTGCCCTCCCCGGGCTTCGGAGGCTTTCCTCAAGCCTCCAGGAGGTTGAAAATGGCCTCCCCAGGCTCTGAAGGCCCTCTGGAGGCCAGAAACAGGCCCTTCCTTAACTTCCAGTAGGCCCTTTTTTTTTGCCCTCCCCGAGCCTCCGTGCACATCCTGCACTTACCTGCATCCAAAACATGTCGCTTGTGGACTCCTGGGAGGGATGAGGTGGGAGGGGCAGGGCCAGCCAGGAGTGAGATTTGGGGGTTCTCCGAACTGCACAGAATGTTAGCTAGAGGTTCTCCCGAACCCCTGTGAAGATCCAGCAGCCCCACCCCTGGTAAGTGCTCTTGCTATTATTTTGCCTGCCTAATAAAACTCAGTTTGGGGAAGATGATTCTGTACTGACAAATGACCTTATTTGTGTAGGATATGAGGACAAGAAACAATGGCAGCTGGTATTCCTTTTACAAAGAGCAATTGGAAAATAGCAGGGGAAAAAATGAGATTTCCACATACACCCCCCCCCAGTGTCTTTAGTATCTTTGTAGTTCTAAAGGACTTGCTTACAACAGGGTTAGGGGTCATTCACTTTTGATGAGCTGGAGGGGGACTATGTGAATTTCTTCATTCCATTAATTTCATGCTTCATAGGAAACACACAAAGATTAGAAGTAACCTACATTCTTTACCGGTTCCTTACCAAGTTCAGTTGCTTTTATAAAGCCTTTTTTTTCCTTTGTACAAAAATATTGAGTTAATTACACGATTCTTTGCCGGTTGCTGTAAAAATGTTTTGTCAACATCCTGTCCCCATTTCATTCAAAATGATTTTGCTACAAGACAAACCTTCAAGTACTTTAAGAAAAGTATGTCCTGAGTAGAAATATTAATTCATCTGTTTATCAAACACTTGTGCAGCTTTTTCAGGGCATATAAAATGCAACCTAAAGTGTAAAATTGCACTCAAAGTGCCCAGACAAAGCAATTAAAAACACATTAAAATGAAGATACAAAGAAGACTCATCACCATTCAGAGCTCATTTTAACAACTAAGAAGTTGCTTAAAAACCTCTCTGAACATCTTAAGAGTGAAGTAGATAGTGCTGACCTGACCCCTCTTAGCAAGGAGTTCCATAGGTTAAAAACAGCCACTAAGAAGCCCTTGTCTGAATTCTATCTAGACAATGTTGGAACAGGCATTTAATTTCTTGGGAAATTAAAGTTCCAGATAGATTGCTGTAGAAATAGGCAATAGTTCAAACAGCTTGGTCCAAAGTTGTGAGGACTTTATAGTTTAGTGGTAAAACTTTGAGAATTACTAGAAATGGGCTGATAGCCAATGATTAGGGAAATCAAATCAAATCAAATTAAATCTCTTCATTACAGAATTTAACTAGTCTTTACAATAAAAAGAGAAAATAGTTTTAACAGAACCATTTGTTATTGGGGAAGGCAAAGAAAAAGAATAGGACAATAAAACACCATATCTAATTAAAAACTTTGGGCAGTTTTGGGGAAGATATTTGGCCACCTCATATGTGAGTGTTGGGTTAGCATTCCTTAAAAAAAAACAATAAACATAAACTGTAACTGTGTGGCCCTTGAATTTGGAAATCATTAAGGCAATAAGAGTACATCCTCAGGCATCATAGGAAAATTGTTGATTTAGTCTAAAAAACATGAAATTGATTCTCCATAGCATTTCTGGGCCCCTGGAATGATGCTATGGAGGAACGTTCCAAGTGAAAACTTCATCAATTTCCTTCTTGGCCTTTTTGAGATGCTCACATTGGAGGGGTTTATGATGATTCACAGCCACCACATGGGTGTGGCCAGGTGGGTGCCACTGAGTGGGCATGGCCAGGTGGACGCAGAACAAATCACCTGAACAACTGGACTTGGGGCCAATTCGGTGCCCCACCAGAATAAATAATTACCCGAAGATGTGCCAGCAAATTGGAAACATTATGGAGAATCAATATCATGATTTTTAGCTAAACCTATAACTTTCCTAGGATAGGATAGGATAGGATAGGATAGGATAGGATAGGATAGGAGGAGAGGAGAGGAGAGGAGAGGAGGGGAGAAAATTCTTTATTCGCCAAGTATGATTTGACACACAAGGAATTTGTCTTTGGTGCATATGCTCTCAGTGTACCTAAAAAGAAAAGATACATTCATTAAGAATCATAAGGTGCAACACTTAATGATAGTCATAGGGTACAAATAAGCAATCAAATCATACTAGGAAACAATCAATATAAATCGTAAGCATATAAGCAACAAGTTACAGTCATACAGTCATAAGTGGGAAGAGATGGGTGATAGGAACGATATGATGCCTGAGGATGTACTCTTATTGCCTCAATGATTTCCAACATGCAGTTGCCCGGAGTGACTTGTTCTGCATCCACCTGTCTATGCCTACTTGGCGTCCCCCCACCTGGACATAATGACATGGCTGCATGCAACCTGCTACATCCCAGCCATCCCGA
This sequence comes from Ahaetulla prasina, assembly GCF_028640845.1. Lineage (NCBI taxonomy): Eukaryota > Metazoa > Chordata > Lepidosauria > Squamata > Colubridae > Ahaetulla > Ahaetulla prasina. The sequence continues at coordinate 19,333,172 of NC_080548.1, forward strand.
GTCAGCCATCCTAAGTAAGCTGCGCTGAGCTGGCTGCATCTAGTTCTTCATGCCAACCTGGCCATGCCAACCCAGCTATGCCCAGCTGTTTGCCCACCTGGCTGCTGTGAGTCATCCCAATTCACATAGGAGAGCCCTGTTCCATGGCATCAAGGAAGAAACATAAAAATTACCTACTTGAGATTTTGCTATATATACCATATTTTTCGGAATATAACACGTTCCAGACTATAAGACGCACCTACCTTTTCGGGGGAGGAAAAAAAAAATCTGCCTCTGCCTCCCAGCAATTTGCCTCTTTGCAGCAAACAGTCTGTTTCATTTTCACTTTCAGCACAGCCTGACTAGCACAAGAAAAAAATCTGCTTCTTCCTCCCAGCAATTTGCCTCCTTGTAGCAAACAGCAAATAGCCCATTTCAGTTTCAGCTTCAGCACGGTCTGATTAGCACAAGCAGCTGATTGTCAGTTGGATCAGCCTACCAAAGATCAGCTGTTTCAGGCTGCAGGGATTGCCATAGCCTATTGCTGCCTCCGTGTCCCCCATTTTCATCCTCCGCATGCTCCATTTTCGGCCTCCATTTTCCACCCGTTCTGGGCTGTGGGATAATGGGCAGAAAATGGGACGTGCAGAAGCCAAAAATGGGGTGCATGGAGGGAGGAATAGACAATGGCAATCCCTGCAGCCTGAAACAGCTGATGTTCGGGAGGCCAATCCAACCAGCAATCAGCTGCTTGTGCTGATCAGGCTGTGCCGAAGCTGAAACTGAAACAGACTGCTGTTTGCTGCAAGGAGGCAAATTGCTGGGAGGCAGAGGCCAAAGGGTGGGGGCCGGCAGGTGGGTGGGACTACATTCGGTGTATAAGATGCACCCAAATTTTCACCCTATTTTAGGGAGGAAAAATTGTGTAAATACGGTAGTCTGCAAATTTCACTGTAATCTATCTCTAAACAAATACATTACGGGCACTTTTCTTACAATATCAGAATTTATAGGTGGTTAATCTGCATAGAATTCTATGAAATTGGTACACTTCCACCATTTATAGCATTCTTTTTTTTTTTTTTTTGCAAAATTCATGTTCTTTTTTTTAAAAAAGTTATTTATTTATATTTTCCTTGCTTGATAATGGGAGGTGAAGCTCTAGGTTTTTTTTTCTTTTCTTTCTGATTCCCTTTACAAAATTTGGACAAGTTTGGGTGAACTTCTCCCTGGATTAAAATGCAACAGGGTTGGATTCCTTTCAAATTCAACGGAAGCTTTTATAACTTTAAAAGTATCATAGACGGCTGTTAGCAGCTTTCGGTGCTCTGATTCTCATCGCAATTCCACCCCACCCCTTGAAAAACGCACCCCCATCCATCAGAAATCATTAGTGACTTTTTAGACACGAAATAGAAAAATCCCCAAACAATTAGGAGGCAGCTCCCACCCACACGGTTTCCCCCACCCCCTGTTTTTTCCAAAAGCTTTTGTGCACTGCAATTGCAAGCCAAGATGCACATGTTGATCCTGACAGGAAAAGCTACGATTAATGAATAATGGAGTACTGACAATATATTTCTGCCAGGCTAAACTGTCGTAATTCAATCCAAATAATAAGGGAGTGGGTGGGCGGTTTTTTTTTTTTTTTGGAGGCTCTAAAAGGCAATGCGATATTAAGCAAAATAAAGAAGGCAATACTTTATGGTAATATTTCTGCGGGCCTTCATTTCTGGCGCTTCGAAAAAGCATCAAGGATGAAACTGCCTTGGCACAGAAGGGAAGATTTCCAGACAAAGTAATCTGTCCGTTGCTTAATGCCCTGGAGGATATATGGAATGTTCCTTTTTTCTTCTACCATCCCACGCTCTTTTTATTGCATTTTGAAAGGATGAAAACCATCTCGTAAATACATTCTCAGATCTCTCTTACATGGTTTATAGCTGCAATTTAAATCAATCTGTGCACCAAAGTCCCAGTTAAATTCCTGACATCTCCAGTTTGTCAAGAACCCTACAGAGATAGAACAGTCATACAGATGGGTGTTTACAGCAACCGGAGCTTTGGTTTGCTTAACCCCACAAACCACTCTTGGCTAAGTTCACACAGCATGCAGGAGCTTCAGCTGTGCTTTACAAGTCCTCGGAGATGGGCTTGGGTAGCGTAGCCCACTCAGCTCAGATCAAACCAAGCCAAGCTGACAAGGTTGTATTGGGTAGCCAACTCTGAGCAAGGGGGTTTGACTTTTGAGAATGCCACTTACAGATTGGTGGGAGGAAAGTGGGGTCTTAGAACCAGCTTCACCCTACCCTGGACTCATCTTATAGCCTTCCACATGAGGCTGAGGGGGACAAAACCTGCTAGGGAGCATGGGCAAATGATGAAAGAAGACATAGTTGGCCACATAGAAATTGGCCTGAAGAAAAATGAATGGAATAAATGATAATGATGAGGCTATGTATGTATACACACACACACACACACACACACACAATGTGGAGGAAAATGTAACTCCTGAACATTTCTGCCCTTTCTTTCTCAGTTCACCTACCTCCTGTTAAAAGGTAAAAGTAAAGGTCCCCCTCGCACATATGTGCTAGTCGTTGCCGACTCTAGGGGGCGGTGCTTATCTCCATTTCAAAGCCGAAGAGCCAGCACTGTCTGAAGACGTCTTCCATGGTCATGTGGCCGGCATGACTCAACGCCAAAGGCGCACGGAACACTGTTACCTTCCCACCAAAGGTGGTCCCTATTTTTTCTACTTGCCTTTTAACGTGCTTTCGAAACTGCTAGGTTGGCAGAAGCTGGGACAAGTAACGGGAGCTCACCCCGTTACACGGCAGCACTAGGAATTCGAACCACTGAGCTGCCGACCTTTCAATCAACAAGCTCAACGTCCTAGTCCCTGAGCCCCTGTTTTAATTCTCTCTTCTCTTCTCTTCTCTTCTCTTCTCTTCTCTTCTCTTCTCTTCTCTTCTCTTCTCTTCTCTTCTCTCCTCTCCTCTCCTCTCCTCCCCTCCCCTCCTCTTCTCCATCCATCCATCCATCCATCCATCCATATATCCAAAAGATGTATGTAGCTGCCCACCTTGTGTGACACAACTCAGTGGTTAACAGCTATAATAAAAACAAAACAATAAAACAGACAAACAAGAAAAAACTGGTACCCAGCTCAACAATATCCATCCAACGATAGAGACCCCTGGCTCCAGCCTTATTATTCCATTGCCAGGGAATAATAACTTTTAGATGCTCTCTGAAAAGTGAAGAGGTTAAGAATCTGGATCTCAAGGAGGAGGATATTTCACATGCAGAGGCTGCTACCGAAAAAGCATATTTCCTAGGTTTCCGTAGAAGGCACTCTGTGATGGAAGAGACCTCAACCAATCTGTTAATTTCATTATGTTAACCTGGCTGTCTTATGCAATTGATACTTGCAGAGTACATGGTCATAAGTTTATTTTTTTTGTATAGGAGAAGTAGAAATTGTTTTAATTTTGGGAAGCCACTGCATGTTTATCAGATGTTTAACTTAGAGATTAGGAAACTATATCGCTCCAGATGTTATGGCTTGCCAACTTCAATCATCCTTGATCCTTGACCATGCATGCTGGAAATATGATTTCAACATCTGGAGACACATGCATCCCACCCCTGCCCTTAAGCAATGAAAATCATGCTGGAACCTTAGAATTTCTTGAGTGGTTTCTCTTAAATTTGGTCATAATAGTCAGAAAATACCTGTTCAAAGAACTGTCTGGAAGAAATTAGGTTTTAAGTATCAGTGATTCATCTATTGAGTTTGGCCTGACATCAGTGGAAACACTTAAAGCAGGGGGACATTAGACAGCAAAGAAAGATATTAATTCCAGACAGGCAATTTCCTTTACATCAGTATTTTTTTTATCAAGTTCAAATTATTTGGCTGCACCCCATGAGAATGGAAGGAAATTTTAGGATTTACAGAATTCTATTTACAGAAGCTGCATTCTCTGCATTTGTTTTGTGCTGTCATACAGTATTAGTTTCTAATGATATGACTTTATGTTTTAGATTCCAATTCCCAGACTCATATTACTGCATTGGATCTTCTCTTCTCTTCTCTTCTCTTCTCTTCTCTTCTCTTCTCTTCTCTTCTCTTCTCTTCTCTTCTCTTCTCTTCTCTTCTCTTCTCTTCTCTTCTCTTCTCTTCTCCTCCTCCCCCCCCTCCCTTCCCTTCCTTCCTTCCCTTCCTTCCCTTCCCTTCTCCTTCCTTCCCTTCCCTTCCCTCCTCTCTCCTCTCCTCTCCTCCTCTCCTCTCTCCTCTCCTCTCCTCTCCCCTCCCTCCCTCTCTGCTCCTCCTCTCCCTCCCTCTCCTCTCCTCTCCCGTCCCATCCCCTCTCCACCCCTCCCATTCCTTCCCTTCCCTTCCTCTCCTCCTCTCCTCTCCTCCTCTCCCTCCTCTCCCTCCCTCCTCTCCTCCTCTCCCCTCCCCGTCTTCTCTCCTCCTCTCCTGTCCCCTCCGTCCCCACTCCTCCCATCCCATCCCATTCCATCCCATCCCATCCCTTCCTCTCCTCTCCTCTCCCTCCTCCCTCCCTCCCTCCCTCCCTCTCCCATCTCCTCCTGTCCCATCCTGTCCCTCCCTTCTCTTCCTTCCTTCTCCTCTCCTCTCCCCTCCCCGTCTTCTCTCCTCTCCTCTCCTCCTCCCTCCCTCTCCTCCCATCCCATCCCATTCCATCCCATCCCATCCCTTCCCTCCTCTCCTCTCCCTCCTCCTCCCTCCCTCCCTCCCTCCCTCTCCCATCTCCTCCTGTCCCATCCTGTCCCCTCCCTTCTCTTCCCTTCCCTTCTCTCCTCTCCCCTCCCATCTTGTCTCCTCTTCTCCTCTCCAGGAGAAGTTCTGGATTTCCCAGAATTCTGCATTTTTTTCATTATATGACCCTGTAATCCCTTTAGTCAGGGTGGAGCTGGTCAACTGAATGGAGTTGAGCATTCACTGGCTGGCTACCCTTCCTGTTAAACCGGTAGGTTTACATCACTGGGTACCAATAGAAAAAAGTTAGTGGCTGATTTAAATAATTTTCAGTCCGTCTCTTGCAGTTCTGTTGGCTTCAATATACATCTCACTCAGGTTAGTTCTGTTTCTAGAAGGGCAGTGAAGGACTTCTATGTTCCCCATGAGCAGCCATGAGGATCCAGCCTTGTAAAAAGTGGATGAGAATAAAATTGATATATTCCTCCCTGAAACATGGACCTGTCTTTTTACTTTCCTCAGGAGAGTGTCAACTTATTTTGACCAGCATCCATGTTAGGTTTATCATAATCAACAACAGCATCTTTCAGAGCCAATAAATAGCTGGCAGGAATGCAATGATGGGGTGGATGTAATGGAAGATGAAAAGTAGCTGCATTAATCTTCCAGAAGATTAACATAATTTTAAAAACAGGACTTCAAATCCTGTGCTTTAAAAATCTCCATTTGGATGCCAAATCTTGGTTGTACAATCTTGAGGGATTCTAGAGCAATGTTTCTCAATCTTGGTAACTTTAAGATGTTTGAACTTCAATCCCCGGCATTGTGGCTGGACAATTCTCAAAATTGAAGTCCACACATGCTGGATGGAAAATTTTGGGAGTTGAAGGCCATATATGATGTCCAGGGTATTCTGGGAGTTGAAATCCATATATGCTGGATGGGGAATTCTGGGGGTTAAACTTTAGATATCTTAAAGTTGCCAAGAAATACTATTACAGTGGAAGCAAGAATTGGTCTGGAAGTCCCTGTGCCCATTCCTTTCATTATAGCTCATAGAATCATAGAATTGCAGGATCCAATCTGGGTCGGTCACTAGGACCAGAACTTTTGTCTTCTGAACTTTCAGACTCATGCTTGAACCCATCTTCAGGGAAATTCTCCTTAGACTTAGAATAGAATAGAATAGAATAGACAACACTTAATGATAGTCATAGACTAGACTAGACTCTAGTTGCTCTCAGTGTACATAAAAAGAAAAGATACGTTCATCAAGAATCATAAGGTACAACACTTAATGACAGTCAGAGGCAGTGGTGGGATTCAGCCAGTTTGCACCACTTCGGGAGAACCAGTTGTTAACTTTCTGAGCAGTTTAGTGAACTGGTTGTTGGAAGAAATCATTAGGGCAGAGAACCAGTTGTTAAATTATTTGAATCCCACCACTGGTCATAGGGTACAAATAAGCAATCAAATAATACTAGGAAACAATCAACATAAATCGTAAGGATACAGCAACAAGTTAGTCATACAGTCATAAGTGGGAGGAGATGGGTGATAGGAACGATGAGAAGATTAATGGTAATGCAGACTTAGTAAATAGTTTGACAGTGTTGAGGGAATTATTTGTTCAGCAGAGTGATTGCCTTGGGGGGAAAAACTGTCCTTGTGTCTAGTTGTTCTGATGTGCATAGCTCTATAGCGTCATTTTGAGGGTAGGAGTTGAAACAATTTATGTCCCGGATGCGACTCTTTTTGACTCGTGCAGTATACAGGTCCTCAATGGAAGGCAGGTTGGTAGTAATTGTTTTTTCTGCAGTTCTAATTATCCTCTGAAGTCTGTGTCTGTCTTGTTGGATTAGAGCTTGTTAGAGCTACATAGAACTGAATAACTCTCGAAGGGACCACGGAGGTCTTCTAGTCCAATCCCCTGCCCAAGACAGGAGTCCTTATTCCATTCCAAATAAATCTTTTCTTGAAAACCTCTACCAATGGAGCACTCACAATTTAGTGAGGCAAGCTGTTCCATCGATTAATTGTTCTCCCTATCAGGAAATTCCTCCTTATTTCCAGGTTGCATCTTCCCTTTGACAAGCTTCCATCCATTGCTTCTTCTCCTGCTCCAATTAGAACCATGGTTTAAAAGGGCTTATTTATTTAAACTAGACATACCTAGTTCCTGCAACCGTTCTAAAACATATGAAGAACGGTTGCAGGAACTGGGTATGTCTAGTTTAATAAAAAGAAGGACTAGGGGAGACATGAGAGCAGTGTTCCAATATCTCAGGGGTTGCCACAAAGAAGAGGGAGTCGGGCTGTTCTCCAAAGCACCTGAGGGTAGAACAAGAAGCAATGGGTGGAAACTGATCAAGGAAAGAAGCAACTTAGAACTAAGGAGAAATTTCCTGACAGTTAGAACAATTAATAAGTGGAACGACTTGCCTGCAGAAGTTGTGAATGCTCCAACACTGGAAGTTTTTAAGAAAATGTTGGATAACCATCTGACTGAGATGGTGTAGGGTTTCCTGCCTGGGCAGGGGGTTGGACTAGAAGGCCTCCAAGGTCCCTTCCAACTCTGTTGTTTATTATATTATATTATATTATATTATATTATATTATATTATATTATATTATATTATATTATATTATATTATATTATATTATATTATATTATATTATATTATATTTATTATATTATATTTATTATACTATATTATATTATATTATATTATATTTATTATATTATATTATATTATATTATATTATATTATATTATATTATATTATATTATATTATATTATATTATATTATTATATTATATTATATTATTATATATTTCACCCATTGGTCCAAAGGATTCAGATTTAAGGTGGCAAACCTGACTGTCATCTTCTATTTTAATTCCACACTACTGCTCGCTTTCCCTCCCCTGAAAAGAAATGGAAATAAAAAGATGAAACTTGGAAGTCTGTGTCAATACCTTATTGGTCAAAAAGATAAGCGGCAGAGTCAATCACCAACGTGTTTATGAGCAAACCTTTTAAGAATTTTTTTCTGCCAGTTGTAAGTCTTTGGCTTTGACTGTTCATATGTTTTCATTAAAAAAAAAAAAAGAACGGGAAAAAAAAACCCCTGAAAGCCCATTTATTGCAAATATTCTTTCTAATTCCACCGAGACAAAATTTATGTTAAACTCCAGGGAAATATATTTGGTGCTATCTTATGCTTAGCTGCTAGCTTTTCTCTGTTTCTCATTCTGTCCTGCTAATGGAATTATTGAGATACTCTGAAAATACAGCAAGGACTCTTATCTTAACCTTTGCTCCCTTATTGTAAGTGATTTAGCACTGCTGCCTTATCTGGACAGAATTAAAGGTTGCTCTCTTCCCCCACTCTCTCTTGAGGGAGCAGGGTGAGACCAAAAAAACCCCATACTTTCCATACTTTCTAATCCTCTTTTTAAAAGAACTCTAGGAGGTGAAGATACAGGGAGACCTTCCAGGTTTTCATTTTGAAACCGGAAAAAAGCTGGATTGGCCAAATAATACTAATACTACTAATACTAATAAATCTGCCTTTGGAAAGAGACTTATCAGCTCTTAACAAAGGTCTTTATAGTGGGTGGCACCAGGAAAAGGGTGAAAACAAGAACTACGGTTTGAAAAACGTATGGATGAAAATACACGGCGGCGTGAATGCCCAAATGTTTCTCAAATTGTAGGTTTATTTCTTGCTTATGCTGATGCTTTCTCTTTGGGGACTGTAGTTGAGCAGGCTGTGGATAGGTTTATCCCACAAGTGGCACCTTTGCTCCATGAGCTGAAATAGTTACCAGCAGATTTCAGATTTAATTCAAATTATGGGTGATGACTGATGAAACACTTCGTGGCATGGGACTGGGTCAGGGGCGGGCTGCTGGGGGTTTGCAGGGGTTCAGCAGAACCTCTAGTTAAGATTCTGTTCAGTTCAGAGAACCCCTAAAATCCCACTCCTGCAGAGGTGGGTTTCAGCAGGTTCTGACCAGTTCTGGAGAACCGGTAGCAGAAATTTTTGAGTAGTTCGGAGAACCGGTAGTAAAAATTCTGACTGGCCCCACCCCCATCTATTCTCTGCCTCTCAAGTCCCAGCTGATCGGGAGGAAATGGGGATTTTACAGTATCCTTCCCCTGCCACGCCCACCAAGCCACGCCCACCAAGCCATGCCACGCCCACCAAGCCACACCCACAGAACCGGTAGTAAAAAAGTTTGAAACCCACCACTGCATTCCTGGCTGGCCCCGACCACCTCACCTCTCCCCTCTCAGGAATCCCCTTACAAACAGTTTGGATGCAGGTAAGTGCAGGGCGCGGACGGAGGCTCGGGGAGGGCAAAACCCGGGCCTACCGGAAGTTTGGGAAGGCCAGAAACGGGCCTGTTTCTGGCCTCCAGAGGGCCTCTGGTGCCTGGGAAGGCCACTTTCACCCTCCCAGAGGCTCGAGGAAGCCCAGGGAGGTCAAAAACACACACATACCACCATGGTGCAGGAGGCTGACTAGGCCACACCCACCCAGCAACTGGGCAGAGAACCCCTTGCTCAAATTTTTGAAGCCCAACCCTGGACTGGGTTATCTGAAAGGCTCCCCCCTCCCTCTCCCTCTCCCTCCCTCCCTTCCTCTCTCCCTCTCTCTCTCTCTCTCCCCCAGGTCCATCTACATGTCCCATCAGGTCCAACAGGAGAGGTGTATTATGGGTTTCGTCGATTAAGGAATATTGTCTGAAAGCACCCATTTTCACAATAACAGAGGTGGAATGGACCTTGCAGGTCTTCTAATCCAACCCTCCGTGCAAGCAGGAGACCTTACACCATTTCAGGCAAATGGTTGCCCAATTTCTTCTTAAAAGCTTGCCAGTGTTGGAGCACCCATAACTTCTGGAGGCAAGCCATTCCACTGGTTGTTCTGTCAGGAAATTACCCCTTCGTTCTAGATTGCTTCTCCTTTCCTCCTTAGTTCTAGGTTGTTTTTTGTTCTGCCTTCAGGTGCTGCCAAATGTCCACCTTTTGGAATATCATTTCCCTGGAATTTAAGATTTGTCCTGATCCTTCTGGCTTGTTCTTGAAAGTTGTGATACTGCCAATAGGCTTAGGGATCCAGATCAGTGGTGGGTTGCCCCCGGTTCAGACTGGTTCTATAGAACCAGTAGTAAAATCAGCGGGTGGCTCCACCCACTGATCCAAACGCCATCAAAAGTGATTTGCACGTGGGCACAATGCGAACCAGTAGTAAAGGTAAGTAGAACCCACCCCTGATCCAGATGTGTGGTAGAACCTGTATAGTGGTCATGTTGATCAGTGTTGCTGGTATTTTGGTACCTCAACTGCTGATTGTATGCTTTTCTTTTTCAATGTGGCTTTTGTATTGTTCTTTGTTCTTTATATATAGAGTTTTAAATTGTAGTAAACCATATGAGTCATATAAATTTAAATCAATGTATAAATAAATAGAGACCTCTATGTATTATGCACGCAGAATCTAGTCTGTCGTCCTTCCTTCCTTCCTTCCTTCCTTCCTTCCTTCCTTCCTTCCTTCCTTCCTTCCTTCCTTCCTCCCTCCCTCCCTCCCTCTTTGTTTTGGCATTTCTCCTGTCTATGATGCTATTTTTAAAAGTCCCCCTTCCTATTTTTGTTCTGGTGTGGTACCTTTGGATTTGGAGGGAAATGGCACTCGGAGAAAGCTTGAACTGAACTTCATGCAACGTAGGAGGTCAAGATCTCACCATCTTGAACGTCTCAACTGAAATCTGGCCCTCTTGAAAGCCTCAACTGGAAATTTCCTTAATGTCAGCGTTCCAGAAAACCCCTCCTGCAGAAAAGACTCTGAAGCCAACATCTTTCAAAGTTCTTTTACTAGCATAGGTAAACTGGCACAGTTGGATGAAAACCGAAACTGGGGATTTGGGTTCCTCCCTCAGTAATACAAACTCCAAAATCTCCACCCTCATGACCCCTCTGCCTGTCACATGTTCCAATCCTCAACCATCCCATGTCAAAGCATCACTCCGGCCACTCCTCCTCCAGATGTGAGCCCAGCCTGACCTTGACCGGCAAGGAAAAATGTTGTTATGTCTAATAGCCCCTTGTAACCTCACCCCCCTCTCCTATTTTCCCACACCGGAGAAAGTGGCAGCGTGTGGAAGCCTTCGGCCTAGTATGGCTTCCAAAGCTGACAACTTAGATTAATTGAAATTGTCTGGCTATTTTGATTGGCAGCAGCTCAGGTTTTTTAAAAATTGAAAATGTCAAGGGCAAAACCTTGGCATCATGAATGCATGATGCGGACTCATAGACCTGAAAAAATTCAGAAATGGGCTACTGTGAGTATTTTGATGAAACTCTTATATATATTAAAAAAAGATAATGGTCAGGCAAAATAGAATAAATCAAGGGACAAATACTCCCCCAATTTATTTTTCATCTCAGAAATTGTTTGCAAAGATGCATATGTTTCAAAAGGTTTTATATCAAAAAGCATATGTTAGGCCAAAATATGTAGAGAACATATAAAGTCTCTGAGAAAAAAATACTGTAAAAAAATAGCCAGGAGCCACAGAGACTCAATGGGTCATAGCTCTGTTCAATCTAACTCATAAGATTATTGTTGTGATGAAAAATTAGGTCAGGGATTACTATGTACACGTAGTCAAGATCACCCGAAGGAATTGCTCGATGTACAATAATAAATCACCTAGCCGCTAGATAGAATTTTATTTGAAGTTTCTTCTCCAATTTCAGGAATTGCCAGTCTGCCTGCCTCCTTCTCTAAAGGTATGAAATAAGTCTAAGCCCATCCCATCGTCAAAAATGTATTTATTTATTTAATTTCTCTACTGCCCATCTCATCTACAGCAAGTGACCCTGGGTGGTTTACAACAACATAATAAAACAATATAAACAGCTGAATAAAAGCACAGATTAAAAACGGAATTAAGGACAAATTAAACCATACAAGTTAAAAGTAAAAATCAAACTTAAAATGGCAGCCAAGCTGCCATGAAAATAAAAACAATTCTAGACAGAAATAGGGCTCCAGTAATGTATAATGACTACTGTCAATGAATAGTTCATCTGTCTGTCTGTCTGTCTACCTAGCTATCTATCCACCCACCCATCCATCCAGTTATCTATCCATCTAGCTACTACCTAGCTATCTTCTATCTATCTATCTATCTATCTATCTATCTATCTATCTATCTATCTATCTATCTATCTATCCATCCATCCATCCATCCATCCAGTTATCTATCCATCTAGCTATCAATCCATCTAGCTATTATCTATCTATCTATCTATCCATCCATCTAGCTATCTAGCTATCTATCATTTATCTACCCATCCATCCATCCATCCATCCATCCATCCATCCATCCATCCATCCATCCAGTTATCTATCCATCTAGCTATCAATACATCTAGCTATCATCTATCATCTATCTATCTATCTATCTATCTATCTATCTATCTATCTATCTATCTATCTATCTATCTATCTATCTATTTCTATTTCTGTCTGTTTGTCCATCCATCCATCCATCCATCCTCTCCCATTGGAGAAATCTAATGGGTCATCCATCCATGCAATGCATCTGCCTACAGAGACCATCTGTGTCCAGTTTTGTAAAATATGCTCTTTAATATAGTAACCAAAGGTCCAGGCTTTCTTATACGGTTGTTACAAATAAAGCATATATTTTCTTTTGAGCTTTAGTCATAAGAAGAAAGGCAAAGATTCATAAAAGAAGAGATGCAGCTGAATGCTGTGGCAAAGACTAATACTAATACTAGATACAAAAGTTGATTATTTTTCCCACTCTTTAATGGAATAACAGAAACTTCCTGATGCACTGATTTCAAAATGTTAGGTATTTTAGAATCTTCCCTTTCTGAGAGAAGGTCAGAGAGAGAAAATGTTGGAAGTTCCTTGCTTAAATTATTCTGTGGAAGATACCTGCTAAGTGGAATTCATTTTAACATTTCTGCCCATCGTTAATTGTTGAGCATTACCAAAGAGAGCATGCTGAAATCTTGCAAATGCACAGATTTTTTTTTTTAAAAAAATAACAGCTCATGGCATTTGGAGCCTTCTAAAATGTCTCCTTTGCAATCCCTGCTTTCTCTTATTTTAAAACAGCCAAGAATTCCAAATGAGTGATGTCTATTTTCTGTTGTACTCCCTTCTGCATCAACAATTGCTTATTGTGAACTTTTGAAAACATTAATCAATTAATCCCTACAATGCATGGGTTAATAGCTTGATGATAGATGAATCACAGAGCTCAAATTAATCACAAGCAGCCATCTGGGCTTTCCCGATGCCACTGTCAGAACTGAATCATCTCTTCCCTTGGCACTTTCCCCCCCCTGCGTTTCTCTGAATCTAGAGACAGTTGCAGGGCATTGAGTAATACATATAGCCTGACAGGACCATATTGCAAATCACTGCCATTAAAGGTATTGAGCTTGGGTGGGGCAATGAATGAGAGAAGAATGCTAGGAGATTAATTTTCTTCTTCTCTTATTAAAATGACCTGTTCAGCCACAACAAAATACTTAAGCTGGTAAGACATGAGAAAGTGTCGACAAGGTGGAATTTCAGGACCCTGGACAGCTCACAGCAGCCTAGCTTACAACCGTACATATTTTGTGCAGAGTCCGTCATTCTCTTCCTGGTTCTTGTTCATAGAAATATTCCAGGAACTGGAACAACTATTTCTATGAATTTCTCCAAAGCCGAGGTACTATTCAGCCAGTTCGGACTGGTTTGCCTGAACTGGTAGCAGAAATTGTGGGTGGGCCTGCCCACCTGCTCCAACTCTATGCCGTCCTATTTAGGCACGTTTTTGGGGCTGGGCACATGCGCGGAAGGCGTGAATGTGTGAGCAAAGCACATGCATGGAAGACACGTACGTGAAGTGAGCGTGTGCATGAGCAGCGAACCAGTGGTAACAAAATGTGAAACCCACCACAGTTCCAAGCGTAGGTAAAATTATCAGAAGGGTTCTCAAAGGTGAACACAGGGTGGACTTGATTTAAATCGAGTCGATTTAAATCACAATTTATATCATGATTTAAATCACTAGTAAAAAGGCTTGGTTTAAATCAACTCAATTTAAATCGTAATTTTTAAAGAGCAACTGTCATCTCTGTCCCACAGTGGCTCCTCGTCTGACCTGCTGTCGACTCGCCGACAGGCCCATTCACTTTAATGGGATGGCTGGTGATGCGGCAGTGAGACAACAAGGTGAGGGACAAGGTGGGCAGCAGGTGAGTGGATGACTGCTAACAGGTGCTGTCATGATGGATCTGAAATGAGAGGTGCTCTTTAAATGTAAGGACTCATTCTTGCTGGTAGTTAGAATCTTTAATTATTCTCTGCAAACAAAACGAAGGTTTCCCATTTAGCTCGCAGAGCTTGGATTGATTGAATGAGTTTACCAAAAATGTAAATATTGCAGAATATACAGCCTCATGTTACATAACTAAGCTCCATTTCATGCTCAAAAAACTAAATTATTAGTGTATCTTAAATAGAAAACTATCTTTAGATTTTTACTCCAAAAAATAAATTTACTACAAAAAAAAAAATCTGATTTAAATTTTTAAAAATCTGATTTTTTTAATTAAAAAAATCATTGATTTTTATCCACCCTGGGTGAGCATAATTACTGGCAGTAAAAGTAGCCATTTCCTCATTCATTCATTCATTCGTTCATTCATTCATTCATTCATTCATTCATGTGGCTTCAAGTCATTGTTGACTTCTACTGATTGTCTGGATTAATCCCTCTAGTTTTTTTGGCAAGATTTTTCAGAAGTGGCTGGCCATTTCTTTTTTCCCCTAGGGATAAGAGAGAATGATTGGCCAAGTTGAGTCTAACATGGGACTAGAACTCAGAGTCTCCTAATGATTGACGAAAGTCACCTAGTCAGTTTCCATGCCTAAGGCAGAACTAGAATTTATCATCACCTGGTGAATGGCCCAAGGTCACCCAGTTGGATTTCTAGCCTGATAGCATTAGCAACACCTATATAACACTTCATAGTGCTTTACAGCTCTCTCTAAGAAGTCTAAGAATCAGCCTATTGCCCCCAACAATCTAGGTCCATTTTACCGACCTCGGAAGGACGTAAGGCTGAGTCAACCTTGAGCTGATGAGACTCGAACTGCTGAACTGCTGGTAGTCAGCTGTCAGGACAATCAGCCTACAGTACTGCATTCTAAAAATGCGCCACCACAGCTCTGATGTCTTAATTATCACACCAAACTGGTTCTCAGCATTTATTCTACTATTTATTTGAAAAGAAAAAATAAAATCAGTAAAATAGTAAATAAAATACACATTCATTTGCAACCACACTGGTGGACAGATTTCAGTTTGCATTCTCCACAGTATACCATATCTAGTGTTGTTCGAGAGCATAGCAGGTGATAATGATTTTCCCCCTCTCCTCTCTCTCTCTCTCTCTCGTGCATACCGAGTGGCGAATATTCAAAAAGAATTCTGCCAGTTAGCCTTCTATTACAAGGATAGGAAGATATCTAAAAAAACATATATCCAAGTGGTTTTTTTTCCCTCCAGGAAAAGGGATTCTCAGCTCTGGCTTGGAATGAGATATGTCTGGTGGGATGGAGGCAGTGGTGGGATTCAGCTGGTTCGATCTGGTTCGGGAGAACCAATAGTGGCAACTGCGATAGGTTCTGCCCACCCACCGAGACGTAATGCCATCCTATTTTGCCACATTTTGGAGGCCGTGCACATGTATGGGAGGCTTGCATGCAAGCAAAGAGCATGCATGGAAGGTATGCGCACACAGTCACATTTGTGAACTGGTAGGGAGGGTACCATTTCGGGTGCATTTCAAGGTTTTGGTTACCACCTTTAAAGCGCTCCATGGCTTGGGGCCTGGGTACTTACGGGACCGCCTGCTGTTACCTCATGCCTCCCACCGACCCGTACGCTTGCACAGAGAGGGTCTTCTCAGGGTGCCGTCCGCCAGACAATGTCGGCTGGCGGCCCCCAGGGGAAGATCCTTCTCTGTGGGGGCTCCTACTCTTTGGAATGAACTTCCCCCTGGTTTACGTCAAATACCTGACCTTCGGACCTTTCGCCGCGAACTGAAAACATATCTGTTTGTTCACGCGGGGCTTTCTTAAATTGTCTAAATTTTAAATTTTAAATTTCATTTAGTTTTAATTTGGGGTCTTTTAGATTTTTAACTATTTTAATTTCGGCCACACTGTATAATAAGTTTTTTAATTTACTTTTAACTGTTCATTGTTTCTTTTTTACCTTGGCTGTACACTGCCCTGAGTCCTTCGGGAGAAGGGCGGTTTATAAATCTAATAAAATAATAATAATAAATAATAAATAATAAATAATAAACAATAAACAATAAATAATAAATAATAACAACAACAACAACAACAACAATAACAATAACAATAACAATAATAATAATAATAATAATAATAATAATAATAATAATAATAATACCAGTAAGTGAATCCCACCTCTGGGTGAGGGATGATATGGAAAGCTTAGATTCTAACCATATAACTTTCACTTGGAAAAGAAGCTCAGGGAAGAAATAATAGCTGCCTTCAAATATCTGGAAAGCTGTCGTGTGGAAGATGGAGGATTTCCCCCCTCCTATTGTTGTAAAGAAAAGTCTAGAATTAATACGCACAAAATATAAGAGAGCAGAGTAGCGTACAGACATTTATCTCTCTTCACATTGTATCCTAATAACATCCCTGTAAAGTAGATTAGATTGACTCAAAGCACCAATGGCTAAGAAGTGTTGTAAAATTGGATCACCCGAATTGGGGACTGTCAACAAAATTACCAAATTTCACTGATGTTTTGGCGTGCAGTGTGATACATGTGCTTTGGCTGCAGTGCCAACGGCTTGCATACTGGGAAAACGGCACATCTTTCATTCTCTAAATTAGATTTCTAATTTACCCAAATACCCAATGAGTTTTTCACCCCATGCTTATCACTGCAGTGGGTTAGAAAAATATGTCGCCTTCCAGATGGTGCAATGCAAAGCAGTGGAAGAGAAAACAGAGGAAACCTGAACAGTTCACCTGTTTGTAGGTTTTTGTTCTCCAAAAGTCTGGAAGTCCTCTTTGGTTTCCAGTCGCATCTCACGAAGGTAGCTGTGCTTCACTGTGTAGAACGTTAGCACCCACCCCTCTCCTAGAACGGGTGTCAGCAACCTGTGGCTCCAGAGCCACATGCGGCTCTTTGGGCTCTCTGCTGCAGCTCCCTGTCCCATCACTGGCTGGCCCCACCCCTTGCCCTCCCCTCCCAGTCATTCCTTGCTTGGCCTTGGAAATCCAAGAGATACAGAGGCAGAGGGGAGAGGGAGAGAGAGGGAGATACAGAGAGAGAGGGAGAGAGGGGAAGATAGAGAGGGGGTGAGAAAGATACAGAAGGGGGAGAGAGAAAGAGAGAGAGAGAGGGAGAGAAAGAGAGAAAAGGGCTTTGTGGTTCCCGGTGTTTTTTGACAACTAGTTCTCTGCCCTAATGACCGGATGGGTAGGTGTGTCTAGGGAAGTCATGTGACTGGGTGGGAGTGAGTGACATGGAGTTGCCCATGCCCATCCAGGTTTTGTGGCTCCCGGTACTTTTTTTCCCATGGGAAACGGGTCCAAATGGTTCTTTGAGTGTTTAAAGTTGAAGACTCCTGTCCTAGAAAAATGATTTTTTTTAGGAAATATTTAAAAAGGCAGAATATTTCTCCTAAAAGAGAAATAGAAATCTTAAGGGAGACAGAAACTCAGCCCCAGCTCCCTGCCCCCAGCAGATATTTGGCCATCCTATTGCAAGACAAAAGACATGATCCTCCAGGACACAATAGGATTATCTATCAGCAGAGCTCACCACATGGCACAACCACCTGGGAACATTGCATCACCCAGCAAGATTCAACCAAGCCTGGGACACAGACAGCTTACAAAGTTAGCTGTGGCCCCCACATAGCCCCCTGGGAGTCTGACAGTTACTAGAATATATGCCCTTGCCACAGGAACAGGAAGCTCAAGTTCAAAGCCCAAGAGAAGGGTATAAATACCTTTCACTCTCCACTCCATGTGTTCAGCTGCACCAGGACCATGTGCTTAATGGTTCTGCTCCATTAAACCAGCTCTCCAAACAGCCTCCATGTTTCCAGTGCCTTTCACCCCACTTGGAACCGTACCCAGATGGACATTTCTTCCAACAACTGGTAGGAAGAAAGAAGGAAACTATTGAAGAGAGTGAGGAAAGATAATTTTTTTAGTTGAACAAAACCTCGCTTTAGGACAGCATAACAGTGCAGACAGACCAAACCAAATTCCCCAGAACTATCCGCTCTCAGAGGTCATTTCCAAGCAAATCCAGAGCAATGGCACTAGGTGCTCAAAACACTGCAGATCAGGCCCTGTCAACTTCCAATCCATTAGAAGGGACTCCATTAGTCCAGTCTGTCATCTCCTGTCCTGGCTTGTGGTGAGGTAACTTGCTCCAACAGTCTTCCTTATCATCCCTGAGAAAGATGCTGATTGGGGAAAGGAAACTTATTACTTAAGGGAGCAGTGTCACGCAGCACTGGGGGTTGCATAATGAAATCTCACCTTGCCTTTCTCACCCTGCATCACTGTTGAAATAAACAAGGAAGATTTAACCCTGCACTTCCTTTTGTAATGGGTCTATAGGGAAACCTGCGGAAAGAAAATGGATATTTAGATCCTCTGCTTCTACAGACCTAGAGAGGAACCGTTTATTAAAGGAGCTCAGTGCTGTGCAGAGGACTAAAAATTCATAAAGAAGGGAATCTAACCCATTAGCCCAGCAATGGGCAACTATGGTGTCTTTACAACCTGTGAACTTCATGTCCCAGAATTCCTGAGTCGGCAAAGTTGGTTTAGGAATTTTGGGAGTTAACTAACTAATCCTTTTTAGTTAGTTAGGGTTAGTTAGCCTAACATTGTATTGCTAATTAGGGCGTACAAAACCTTTGCCGGACCAATTCTTGAATGTAGCTCATCTGCCTGGAATCCAAACTGTATATCAGTCATTAATAAGATGGAGCGGGTCCAGAGGTATTTCACAAGAAGAGTACTCCACTCCTCTATTCACAATAGAATCCCTTATGCCACCAGGCTTGAAATTCTGGGCTTGGACAATCTGGAACTGCGCCACCTCCGATCCTATCTAAGCATAGTACACAAAATTGTCTGCTACAACATCTTACCTGTCAATGACTTCTTCAGCTTCAACCTCAATAATACACGGGCAAACAATAGATACAAACTCAAAGGAAACCGCTCCAAATTCGATTGCAGAAATATGACTTCACCAACAGAGTGGTCAATGCCTGGAATGCTCTACCCAGCTCCATTGCTACATCCTTAAACCTCTTCAACCTTAAACTGTCTGGACCTCACCCCATTCCTAAGAGGTCTGTAAAGGGGGCATGCATAAGTGCACAAGCGTGTCTACCATTCCTGCCTTAATGTCCCCATTTATTTGTACTCGTTTCCTTCATTCATGTCCATGTTCATATTCACACCTGCTATCTTGTATATGTTTGACTAATAAATAAAAAAGTCCACAGATCATAAAGTTGCCATGGTTGTTGTCCCCTCCCCCCCATATTAGTCTAATCACCTCTAAAACTGATTATTAGCAATTTTCAATAGGATGCTGTATCAGAGGTTAATATCTACAAACAAATATCTACAAATGCAGTATGGAAACCCAGTTTCTGGAGAACAACAGTAAAAGACGACAGTTGCAACAGGTCCTTCCAGATGGATTTAGTTTATACCTAAACTAAATAGTGGATAGGATGCTGGACTAGCTAATCTTTTGCTTCAATCAAGATAGCATGTTCTTGTGGTCATACTTCTGAAATGATATACAATATCCTACTCGAGCAGGGGGCATTTGGACCAGTGGTGGGATTCAAATTTTTTTACTACTGGTTCTATGGGCGTGGCTTGGTGGGCATGGCATGGCTTGGTGGGTGTAGCAGAGGAAGGATACTGTAAAATCTCCATTCCCACCCCACTCCAGGGGAAGGATACTGCAAAATCCCCATTTCCTCCCGATCAGCTGGGACTCAGGAGGCAGAGAATAGATGGGGCCGGGGCCAGTCAGAGGTGGAATTTACCAATTCTCCAAACTACTCAACATTTCCGCTAGAAATTTTCCAGAACTGGTCAGAACTTGCTGAATACCACCTCTGGTATGTGCATGTAGAGTTTGTGTTGACGCCGTTCCTTCACAAGAAATATCAGCAGAAATATCACCTGAATTGTGGCACAAGGTTGCTTGAAATGGTCGCTCTGATGCTGTAAGAAAAGTGTGAGGACTGTTAAGAATTCAGGCTGTTTGGATGAATGGAATTGTAAGAAAAGAGAAATTGCCCTGATGAATTGGGCCAATGACATGTTTACAATCCCTGTGTTTTGCATCATACTACAAGCAAGATACCGCTGTTAAGCTCCTTGAAATATTACTTTACTGATGCCTCAGGGCACCTACTCAAAGTTGTCAGCATCTGGGGTGGGTGAGTGGGGAGAAAGCCTGGGAACCTTTTGTAGCTATTCTATCATACCAGCTCATTGACTTGGAGTAGTGGCACTTCATGTTTGCCCTTAGCATATCTGAAGAGCACAAACTCAGTAAGTGCCCCGAGGCTCTTGAAATGGCATGGGTAGGAGATCCTCAAGGAAGAAATAACAAGCAGATTCGGTGTTCCTTACCTAAGGCAATGTAGTTTCCCATGCTAGATTAATCTATTGTGTATGTATCAGTAGATTAATAAATAGGCCTGTCAAATACATTGCAAATCCTCAGTTTCAATAATGTGATGGCTTTATGGTTATCCTAATCTTAGCTATCATCGTCCTTTCCCTCTAGCATTTAGGAAGGGTGCCATAAACAAATATCTTGACAACCACCATGCATAGAGGAATTACGAAATGTTAGAGTGATTTCCCCTATTTTCTTCTTTGCTGTCATAGATTGGACATGAGATTGAAAAGCACCTGAAGTTTAGATCAGCCTCATGGTGCCAGAAGTGATGTATCTCCTGGTTTAATGTTTAGCTTTGATAGTTGAAGAAGAAATATAGAAGAGATTGAGGAAAAGTGTGTTTGGGTTCTGCAACATAGTGGCATTCCTACATAGACTTCCGTTTTTCTTTTTACAAATCTGTAATCCAGGGGTGAAATGCTCCCGGTTCTGACCGGATCTCCTGATCCAGTAGCGATGGTGGTGGGTGGTTTGGGGAACCAGTAGCAAAAAACCCTGCCCCCCCCCACATGCCCAGCTGAGCCGTGCAATCATCAGAGTTGTGTTTTTTTTTAACTTTTAAAAGCATTTTTTCTTTGGCTGAAAAAATGCTCTTAAAAGTAAAAAAAAAAAGCCTCTGATGATTGTGCAGTTCAGCTGGGATCGTCAGAGCAAAACTATTTTTTCTACAATCTCTTCAGCCGAAGAGGTTGTAGGAAAAATGCTTTTAAAAGGCTGTGGAGATTCCAGTTGAGTTGCCTGATCATCAGAGGCTTTTTTTTTTCTTTTAAAGGCAAAAAAAAATGCTTTTAAAAGAAAAGAAAAGCCTCTGACGATCAGGCAACTCAGCTGGGATCATCAGAGCCTTTTAAAAGCATTTTTTACATTTTGTCTCTTTGACTAAAGAGGTTGTAGAAAAAATGCTTTTAAGAGTAAAAAAAAAAGTTGACCACACCCACCCAGTCACATTACCCCCCCACCAAGCCACACCCACAGAACCGGTAGTAACAAATTTTACATTTCACTCCTGCTGTAATCCCTTTTATCAAGGTGGAGTTAGGGCAACTGAATGGAGCTGAGCATTTACTGGCCGGATTCCCTTCCTGATGCCTATGTGGCGTTCGCAGCCACATTTTTTGGCTTGGTGCCCTGATAGAGAAATATTTGTCACTACCCAGGACTGAACTCTCAACCTCTAGGCCACCATGCTGCTCATATAGACCACCATATTAAGCATATCTAAATCACTTCAGCATGGCAGTAACATTTCAGTGCAGCTCTGTGTGTGTGAGAGAGACAGAGAGAGAGAGAGAAAGAGGGAGTGGGAGAGGGAGAGGGAGAGAAGGAGGGAAAAGGAGATGAAGAGACCATACCAAAGTGATAAAGGAATTACTTTCAGGCAGGACTTTCCAATTTCACGTTACTATATGAAATAGTATAGATGAATCAAATGTTTCATTCTTCTATGCTCAACGCTGAAAAACAGCAATAATCTGCTACACCGTAGATGAAATTTTCCCTTGCCCACCAATTGTCAACAGAAAATGAACATCAGCACAAAATCATATTTCACCAGTTCGCCCATCCCTCCTTTCCCTTACCATCAACTAATGGTATATCCAATAGAGATGCGGTGGCTCAGTGGCTAAGATGCTAAGCTTGTCGATTGAAAGGTTGGCAGTTCAGCAGTTTGAATCCCTAGTGCACGTAATGGGGTGAGCTCCCATTACTTGTCCCAGCTTCTGCCAACCTAGCAGTTCAAAAGCATGTAAAAGATGCAAGTAGAAAAATAGGGACCATCTTTGGTGGGAAGGTAACAGAGTTCCATGAGCCTTTGGCCTTTAGCATGCCGGTTACATGACCACGGAGACATCTTGGACAGTGCTGGCTCTTCGGCTTTGAAACGGAGATGAGCACCACCCCTAGAGTCGGGAACGACTAGCACATATGTGAGAGGGGAACCTTTACCTTTAATGGCATATCCTTAGGGTCTGAGGTTCAAAATGAATGCTGAATGCTTAGTTTCAAGATCTTGGAAACAAAGATGACCCAAGAAGTGAGAAGCAAGAAATGTAGCAAGTTCCCAACCCACCAAGCAAGTCTGTATGAGAAGAGTAGGCAGAGCTGAAGGGCAGAGTTACGTGTATCAGCAGCTTAGAGTTGTTAAAGGTAAAGGTAAAGGTTCCTCTCGCACATATGTGCTAGTCGTTCCCGACTCTAGGGGGCGGTTCTCATCTCTGTTTCAAAGCTGAAGAGCCAGCGCTGTCAGAAGATATCTCCGTGGTCATGTGGCCGGCATGACTCAACACCAAAGGCGCACGGAACGCTGTTACCTTCCCACCAAAGATGCTCCCTATTTTCCTACTTGCATTTTTTACGTGCTTTCGAACTGCTAGGTTGGTAGAAGCTGGGACAAGTAACGGGAGGTCATCCCGTTACATAGCACTAGGGATTTGAACCACTGAACTGCCAACCTTTTGATTGACAAGCTCAGCGTCTTACCCACTAAGCCACTGCATCCCTTTTAGAGTTGTTACATTGCCACAAACAAATCCAATCCCACTTGAGTTCTGGCAGCAATTTAATGTTGAACTTTAGTTGACTGGATTCTTGCGTGTAGGTTTTAACAAATCTATGCTGCAGTCCAAGAGGACGATCCTAAACCTTTGCACCTGACAAAATGTTTTTATATCTTCCTGTTCAGGAAGACTGAATGGATGGACCGAATAGTGGGTTTCATTTACCTTCGCTACAAGTTCGGAACTGTGACCGCATGTACATGCGCTTGCTTCACTTACATATGGTGCTTCTGCAAATGCGCAGAGCATCCATGATGACATCTGGGTGGGTGGGCGGAACCTCCCACCACCGCTGCTATGGGTTCGCCCGAACTGGGGTAAACTGGTAGAAACCCACCCCTGGGTGGACCCTGAAATGGCTAGTTATTTTAGGCTGAAAATTGCTCCTATAATAACGTACCCCAAGATCAAAAACACCCCGCGCCAACCCTGAAAACTGCTGATAGCTAACAAGGTCCACCTCGAAGAACACCAACGATAGCAAATTGTATTTTCCCCCTTTCCTTTGATTAACTTTGGTTCGAACCAAGACATTCCCGTTTTTAACCCCTGTTCTTAAGCGACATACGCTGGCTTGTCATTCTAGCGTTGAATGGTTTCCCCACTTCTAATTGCTCTGTTTTGATTTGAGGCTACCTCTTTGCCCGAAAACACGGTCTAATTAAATTGGTGGCAAAGGGCCCATCTTCGGTCCTTCAGCAGCTTCTCTGTAACTCACCACATTTCGCTCAGTTTCCCCGTTGACACAGAAAAGCGAAAGAAAGTGACCTTTGAATAAATACCTCACTAAATTACAGGAGAAACGTGCTGACTGAAGAAGGCAGAGACTCATTAGGCAAATACTTTAAATATGAGCGATGATGGGATGCAAGAAACAGATGAATGGTAGAGGAGCAGGTGCGGGTCAGGAGCCAGGGGAAATATGTGGGGAGCGAGAACAAAAAAACAACAAAAAAACAACAACAACCCCAAACAGATGGAAGAAACAGATGAAACTGAAAACATCAAGAATCAGCAAGCCTCATTTCTTCTACTGGGCTGAACACATTCATTACACCAGGGATTCTGAGGAGCAGGGAAAACGTTTTCTGTTTCTTCCGATTTAGGAGATCTTACTGTGCCTTAGAGGTGGGTGCTTGATGTGAGGGGGGAAAAAGTTGATGGATGGATGTGTATGTCATGCCCGTGTCAATTTCTCAAACGTTCATGCATAAATCTGCTCCTTCCATTTCTACATTAATCTGCAATTATTATTTTTTTACAAATGTCTGAACACGCATATTGCATGAGCAGGCTAATTTTGTATCGAGGAAAAAAAGAAACTAGTTCTAAGGAACATCTAATTTTTCATACTAGAGTGCCCTGCAACCTGATAGGCTCCAACTGGTTCAGAATGCGGGCGCACGGGTAATAGTGGGAGCAACTCGAGGCTCCCATGTAACACCTATCCTGCGCGAGCTGCATTGGCTTCCGGTGGTCTTCCAGGTGCAATTCAAGGTGTTGGTTATCACCTTTAAAGCGCTCCATGGCATAGGGCCGGGTTATCTACGAGACCGCCTGCTGCTACCAATAGCCTCCCATCAACCTGTGCGCTCCCATAGAGGGGGTCTCCTCAGGGCGCCGTTGGTCAAACAATGTAGACTGGCGACCCCCAGGGGGAGAGCCTTCTCTGTGGGGGCTCCTGCCCTCTGGAACGAACTGCCTCTGAGGATACGTCAACTTCCTGATCTCCGGACCTTTCGCCGTGAGCTAAAGACCTTTCTGTTCCATCGTGCAGGGCTGGCTTAATGAAGTTTTTTATTGGGGTTTTAATATAGTTTTATTATAATTCTTTCAGCCTTTAATTTAATTAGTTTTAAATGCTTTTTTAACTTTTTGATTTGTACTTTTTACCATGGCTGTAAACCGCCCTGAGTCCTTCGGGAGAAGGGCGGTATATAAATTAAATAAATAAATAAATAAATAAATAAATAAATATAGTCTGCCGTATACTAATCTTCCTGGTACCCCACGTTCATCTAATAGCAATATCAATAGCATTTAGACTAATATACTGCTTTACAGTGCTTCACAGCCCCTCTCTAAGCAGTTTACAGAGTCAGCATATCATCCCCAGCAATCTGGGTCCTCATTTTACCCACCTCAGAAGGATGGAAGGCTGAGTCAACCTTGAGCCTGGTGAGATCTGAACTGCTAAATTGCAGGCAGCCGGCAGGCAGCAGTAGTAGCCTGCAATGCTGCATTGTAACCACTGCACCACCACAGCTTTCCCTCTTTAGCAGGTCTGTCAAACCTGCAGCCTATGAGCTGGATGTATCACCCGATGGCCACGCCCACACCTGGTTTAGCAAAGGGGTAAAAAAAGCCCCGATACGTCATGTGACGATGTGAGTTTGACACCCCTACTCTATAGTTCATTTGGCCATAGAGAGCAGAAAAGTGGCAGTCAATCTTTTGCTAAAATATATTGTTTGAAAGAAACATATTTTAGCAATAGCAATAGCACTTAGGCTAATATATCGCTTTACAGTGACTTATAGCCCTTTCTAAGCAGTTTATAGAGTCTGCCTATTCCCCCCAGTAATCTGGGTCCTCATTTTACCCACTTTGGAAGGATGGAAGGGGGAGTCAACCTTGAGCCTGGTGAGAATTGAACTGCTAAATTGCAGGCAGCCAGCAGGCAGCAGAAGTAGCCTGCAGTACTGCATACTGCGCCACTGTGGCTCAACTCCTAATGCTCCTGCTTCCCCCTATTCAATTTTGTTTAGACATTTCTTTTTTATATAAAGTTACACATGCATACACACATGGTATCTCGTGCCCTACTTGGTCATTGTTTCACAGAGATTTCCTTCCCCAAATAGAGAAACAGAATGATCATGGTGGACAAAAAGGCAGTGGGATTGGATGCGACTTCCGACTTCCTGCCGGCTTCTCCATTGAGTTTCCTTCTGGGAAGGTGGCAGGGAGCATTAGAAATCTCCCCTTCCTGCCACACCCACTTCCTTCCCCTCCCCTTCCCTGTCCTCTCCTTTCCTGAAGTCAAGTAAGTGGCGGTTGCTAGATGGGAGAGGGAGTCAGGGATTGCCAGACTGGCTGGGAAACTGTTATAGAACATTGAAAATAAAGATCACATGACTGCAGCAGCAGCCAGTAACACTGAAGCAACCACAGCTTTCTGAAATTTCATTCCCTTGGGAGTCATGTGTCCTGGAATTTGGACACATTCTGTAAGTTATCCCATCAGAGCTACCTTGGTTCAAAAATTCTTGCTCTATAACAGTGATGGCAAACCTTTTTAGCACCGAGTGCCCAAACTGGAACACGCATCCACGTGTGTCCATGTGCATGTGCCGGAGTGCCGAAAACCTGAAGACCAGCTGACCAGGGCACACATGCCTATTTTTTGGGCATTTTTGGCCATTTTTCGGGCTATTTTTCAGGCTGTTTTGGGGCTGTTTTCAGGCCATTTTTCAGGCTGTTTTCGGGCTGGTTTTGGCCTGAAAAACTCCCCCAAAACAGCCTGTTTTTGGCCATTTTTCAGGCTGTTTTCTGGTGCTCCAACACCCACAAAGACTAGCTGGCCGGCGCACATGTGTGTGCTGGAAACAAGAGCAGCTGGCAATGGCGCCCATGCCCACAGAGACGGTGCTGTGTGCCACCTCTGGCACACGTGCCATAGGTTCGCCATCACAGCCCTATAACACACTAATTAAAAGGTCAAGACAAGGAGAGTTTTAGTAGTATATAGATACATCTTTTAGCGTTTAGAGATTATTACTTTAGACTTTGATGTATCTTGCGTGTGTGCTTTTTTTAAAAATTCTCTGTACCCACCTTCTTATGCTGGTTCTATGAGCATAATAAAGGTTGGATTGGATTGGATATACTTTTATTTCTTTTTAGATACTATGCATGCAAAAATTGAAGCTTTGATTCAAAGGGATTTTTAATCTCCAAATCAAATTTGCTTTAGAATCAGTTTTAATGATGCAATCTGATTGAATCAATGATGTGAATCAAATTGCTCATGCAGATTGTATCAGAGCCAATCCACATATTCTTAATCTTGATATCTACCATGCAGCATTTGGACAAGCTTGTAATCCAAGGGATAACTATGTTCTGATCTGCATATTTATCTAAAGAATATAGAAGAGCCTGGTTTTCTCCCCCCTTATTATGACTGTATGACTGTAACTTTGTTGCTTGTATCCTTATGTTTTATATTGATATTGATTGTTTCCTGATTGCTTATTTTTACCCTATGACTATCATTAAGTGTTGTAGCTTTTGATTCTTGATGAATGCATCTTTTCTTTTATGTACACTGAGAGTGTAGGCACCAAGAAAAATTCCTTGTGTGTACAATCATACTTAGCCAATAAAAAATTCTATTCTATTCTATTCTATTCTATTCTATTCTATTCTATTCTATTCTATTCTATTCTATTCTATTCTATTCTACTCTACTCTACTCTACTCTACTCTACTCTACTCTATTCTATAAGCGTATCAGCAGTACTGAATTTCACATCCTACTTGATTTCACCCTACTTAGTTGGTTTCTAGACATCAGATATGGATATAGACTTGAGGGCTAAAGTCCTGACTTCCAATCAGTTATAGCAGAACCAAGATTATTGTCCTTGGATAATGTAAGTAGAAGACTGACTCTTATTTATTTATTTATTTATTTTGTCACAACATCATACAAAAAGATTATATAGTATATACACATATAAACATATATAGGAAGAAGAAAAGAAAAACAATAGGACAGGAACGGTAGGCACGTTTGTGCGCTTATGCACGCCCCTTATGGTCCTCTTAGGAATGGGGTGAGGTCAATAGTAGAAAGTTTTTGGTTAAAGCTTTTAGGATTATGGGAAGAGACCACAGAGTCAGGTAAAGTATTCCAAGCACTGATGATTCTGTTGCAGAAGTCATATTTTCTGCAATCTAGATTACATTAAGTTTAAATCTATTGGTTGCCCTTGTATTATTGCAATTAAAGCTGAAGTAGTCTTTGACAGGAAGGACATTACAATAGATGATTCTGTGAGTTAAACTTAGGTCTTGTCGAAGGCGACGGAGTTCCAAGTTTTCTAAGCCTAGGATTTCAAGTCTGGTGGGATAAGGTATTTTGTTGTTTTCAGAGGAATGGAGACTCTTCTTGTAAAATATTTCTGGACACGTTCAATTGTATTGATGTCAGAGATGTGGTGAGGGTTCCAAACAGGTGAGCTGTATTCTAGAATTGGTCTAGCAAATGTTTTATATGCTCTGGTTAGTAGTGTGGTGTTTTTGGAAAAGAAGCTATGCAAAATTAGGTTTACAACTCTTAGAGTTTTTTTTGCTATGTAGTTGCAGTGGGCTTTGGCACTTAGATCATTTGACTCTACCCCTATAATATTCCTTAACTGACTTGGATACATGCCGAAGTTCAGAGCCTCTAGAGAACATCACATCAAGTATTTTTGCTATGGATCATGGGAGTCACAAGACATGGAATGGCCGTGTAACTCCCATGATCCATAGCAAAAAGTAGTTGCTATGGATCCATGTCTTGTGACTTAAGTAGTAGAAACACATTCTTATACCATCAAAGCAATCAATTGAGGGGAACTGTCAATCAGTTGTAGCAGTGCATGCCTACCAATGTATCAGCCTGAAATATGGTTTACTCCACAGAGGCATGCTAATTTAGCACATCACCATATCCTCTTTGAACAATGAATCCTTCTCCCCTCTGACTGTGTCAAGAGTTTGAAGTCTATCACATCAGCTTAATGGAGCATCATCAACTTATTCTCAATGAGGCACTTAATCGAAGGAACATTTATAGCACTGGGGTTGCTAGGCACACTTTATGATGGCTCTTTGTGCAGGAGATGTCATCACGCATTTAGCTCTTCGTTAGGATAGATTGATATTATGCAAAGGCTCCCTGAGCCCTCCTCTTCACAATGGTGCAATTGAGTATATGCAATTTTCACAGTGAGAAAAAAAGGAGGCAGCTGAAAAAAAAAGGACAGGGTGAGAAACCATGAATTTTGCTCGCAGATGGCCTCTTTGGGGCTGAGGCTATCAATCTGCAGTGACTGAGAGTTGTAGCAAAATCTGCTTTGCGATTTCTTCGATTTCTTTTGCTTATTTCTTTATTTACCATTTTATAGTATTTCCATAACGTTACAGAGCGAAGCGTCATTATTAATAAATTTATAGGAAATGACCAGGCTGAGCCCAAGAGAGGGGATCAAGCATGCCATTGGGCTGGAGTCTCTTTGTGCCCACAAGAGATCCAAGTCCAACCCACTTTGAATTCTCTTGAGTCCCCTATCTACCGCCCATTTGCTTTGACTATTAGTAGTTCAGATTCTTGTAGAGAGTGTTAGTGTGCAATAAACCTTTATTCATATTCCTTTGAACTTCCTTAGCTCCTTATTCCTTTCACTTGACATAATTTGTTACTAAAATGAATTTAATAAATGTTTCTCCTCCTTCTCATTCTACATCATATTGACTTATATATTTTTTCAAAGTGCCTCTCTATAATGTCCTTGATGTAATCATGCATATTATATATATAAGAGATAGATAGTTAGATATAGACATAGACTCACACACAAACATATATCTCTATCTCTCTAACTCTATCTATCTATCTATCTATCTATCTATCTATCTATCTATCTATCTATCTATCTATCTATCTATCATCTGCTTTATTATCAAAGTAAAAAGATTTCTGCCCTGATTAAATGACACATTCCCTCCAACCACCAGCTGCACTATTATCAGGTCAAAGCAATAGCAATAGCACTTAGACTTATATACCGCTTCACAGTGCTTCATAGCCCTCTTTAGTCATTTACAGAGTCAGCCTATTGCCTCCAACAATCTGGGTCCTCATTTTACCAGCCTTGGAAGGATGGAAGGCTGAGTCAACCTTGAGCCGGTCAGGAACAATCAGACCAGCTCTGAGAATGGATCAGATAGGTTTCTTTATTGTTGATCACCATCTTACAAGAATCTAGCAAGTCTTCCCTTGGGAAAGCAGATATATTTATTTATTTATTTATTTATTTATTTATTTATTTTGTCACAACAATATATGTAGGTATCATACAAAAAGATTATATAGTATATAAACACTTATATGAGTAAATATAAGGAGGTATAAGCATATATATATATAGGAAGAAGAAAAGAAAAACAATAGGACAGGAATGGTAGGCACGTTTGTGCGCTTATGCACGCCCCTTATGGTCCTCTTAGGAATGGGGTGAGGTCAATAGTAGAAAGTTTTTGGTTAAAGCTTTTAGGATTATGAGAAGAGACCACAGAGTCAGGTAAAGTATTCCAAGCACTGATGATTCTGTTACAGAAGTCATATTTTCTGCAATCTAGATTAAAGCGGTTGACATTACGTTTAAATCTATTAGTTGCTCTAGTATTATTGCAATTAAAGCTGAAGTAGTCTTTGACAGGAAGGACATTACAGTAGATGATTCTGTGAGTTAAACTTAGGTCTTGTCGAAGGCGACGGAGTTCCAAGTTTTCTAAGCCTAGGATTTCAAGTCTGGTGGGGTTATATATGCCTAAGGGGTTGACTTCAAATGTTTCCTCTAAGCTGGGATGCCTTATAACCTCCCCCTCCCCAATTGGGGTCTTCTCTGCTTGAGCAGGGGGTTGGACTAGAAGACATCCAAGGTCCCTTCTACTTTTATTAATCTTTTATTCTGTTAGCTAGTGGTTCCACCACAACTATTAAGTTTACTGTTCTGTCTGTAAAGTGAATGTTATTCTTAACAACCAGTAATTGGAGTCACATAATAGAAGATTCTCGATGCACTGACTTTGTTTTGGAGACATAAGACCACACCAACATGTCTGGTTGTGAGAGAGGGAGAGAATTGGTGCTTTGAATTAAAAATAATTACTTGCGTCTTACATCTTTGTCCCAAGCATTCCTTTTTTTCAGTTGTTATTTACATCCACAACTGGAGGAAATTGAGAACTTGTTTTTGTTTTGTTTTTTTAAAGATTTTGGCTTAGTTCTTCAACACACACCCACAAAACCAGGGGTGAAGTCCAGCAGGTTCTGACAGGTTCTGAAGAACTGATAGCAGAAATTTTGAGTACTTCAGAGAACTGACAAATACCACCTCTGGCTGGCCCCAGAGTTGAGCGGAAATGGAGATTTTGCAGTATCCTTCCCCTGCCATGCCTACTAAGCCAACACCACACCCACCAAGCCATGCCCACAGAACCGGTAGTAAAAAAAAATTGGATTTCACCACTGCACAAAACTGTTTGGAAAAGTTGGCCAGCTTTGGCTTAGCGCTAGAAAGAGATATGTCGGGTTTTCCTTTATTCCTCTCAAATCTTACTTTCATTCTTCTAGATTATTTTCTAATTTTGCTTCCACTTTGGGGACCTTAACCAATCTGAAATAATTCTAGCCTCAGTGGGATAAAATTTTAGATATCATCTTATTTGACAAAGGCATTTCTATTGTTTATGTAGAATGGAGACTATGTGTGTGTATATATTTATATATATATACACATATATATGAAGAAAAGCTTTGTTTTATTTGAGAGTGCTTTTATTTTGTCACAGCAGTTAAGATTGTATTAATAGATTCTGATTTCATGGAAATTATATCTTTAAAGAAATGGGATTTTTAACAAGCAAGATCCTCCTGATAATAATACGGTAATTCAGTGTACAGAATTGTACTTGGAAGTAATTTGGGGGTTTGTAACATACAGGCTGTATATGAAATATGCCAACCAGGATATGGAGATCAGACTGCATTACTTAAAAGATTGTTATTGTATTCAAAAGTTAATGGAAGACTGCTTGCTCAGTTAGTGACTGTGGGAAGGTAACAAGAGGTAGAGCTAAGTTTTTCCCCCCTTTTCCCCTACTGATCTCAATAAGCATCCTTTGTAAAGATGGGGAAGTAAAATGTGGTGCATGTAATACTGCTGTTGTGTGAGCTGCACTGGTTGTTGGTTTGTTTCTGGGTCCAGTTCAAGGTGTTGGCTGTTACCTCGAAAGCTCTTGATGGCATTAAACCAGGTTCTTTTCTTTGATTAAAATAGCTAATTTGATCACCTCTGCTAGCTCCATCAGTTTCCAATCTATTCTTCCATTGTGGGAATTAGTATACTGTGATGCTTCCAGGAAGCATTCTCATTGCAGTCAGTATACAACTGTATACATTATATAACCTAGAGGTGGCCTAGAGGTGGAGCAAACACCCGCGAAAACCTCAGAAAACAAATATATATATATATATGTAGGTCTTTGGTTATTCGGGTTTTATATATATATAAAGTAAAGAATATGCATTAGCTATATTAATTAGATATAATAAAGGGAACAATAGGACGGGAACGGTAGGCACTTTGGTGCTCTTATGCACGCCCCTTATAGTCCTCTTAGGAATGGGGTGAGGTCAATAGTAGACAGTTTTTGGTTGAAGATTTTGGGATTTTGAGTAGAGACTATGGAGTCAGGTAATGAGTTCCAAGCATTAACAACTCTGTTGCAGAAGTCATATTTTCTGCAATCAAGTTTGAAGCGGTTGACTCTGTTAACCTGTTACTGTGGCCCAGCACTATAACAGAATAACAGAGGTGAAAGGGACCTTGGAGGTCTTCTAGTCCAACCCCCTGCCTAAGGCAGGAAACCCTACACCACTTCAGAAAAATGATTATCCAACATCTTCTTAAAAATTTCCAGTGGTTGGAGCATTCACAATTTCTGGAGGAAAGTTGTTCCACTGATTAATTGTTCTCACTGTCAGGAAATTTCTCCTTAATTCCAGGTTGCTTATCTCCTTGATTAGTTTCCAACCATTGCTTCTTGTTCTGCCCTCAGGTGCTTTGAAGAATAGCTTGACTCCCTCTTCTTTGTGGCAACCCCTAAGATATTGGAAGCCTGCTATCCTGTCTCCCCTAGTCCTTCTTTTCATTAAAGCAGACATACCCAGTTCTAGCAACTGTTCTTCATATGTTTTAGTCTCCAGTCCCCTAATCCCCTAATATGTCCAGAAATATTTTACAAGAAGAGTTCTCCACTCCTCTGTTTACAACAAAATACCTTATGCCACCAGACTTGAAATCCTGGGTTTAGAAAATTTAGAACTCTGCCTTCAACATGACCTAAGTTGAACTCATAGAATCATCTGTTACAACGTCCTTCCTGTTGATGACTACTTCAGCTTCAATCACAACAATACACGAGCACATAGTAGGTTTAAGCTTAATGTGAACCGCTCCAAACTTGATTGCAGAAAATATGACTTCAGTAATAGAGTTGTTAATGCCTGGAATGCACTACCTGACTCTGTGGACTCTTCCCAAAATCCCCAAAGCTTTAACCAAAAACTGTCTGCTATTGACCTCACCCCATTCCTAAGAGGTCTGTAAGGGGCGTGCATAAGAGCACCAGTGTGCCTACAATTCCTGTCCTAATGTTCCCTTTGACTGTATCCAATTCATATAGTTATTTCATGCTTATGCTTATATATATGCTTACATTCGCATAGTTATTTCTTGCTTATGCTTATACAGTATATACTGTTGTGACAAATAAATCAATAATAAATAAATGAACTCCCTCCAGAGTCTCAACATCTTTTTTACATCATGGTGACCAAAACCTGATGCAGTATGTTATTGCGATTGCTTCAACGTAATAGTGGAGCTGGTGATTGTAGGGAATGCCTACAGTCCCCTAATCATCTTTGCTTTTCTCTGTATTCTTACTAGAGTCTCAGCATCTTTTTTTTATTATTATAGTTCCAGATTTATTTTCAAGCTCCTACTCCCATACTCCTCAAAGGAAAGTCTTTAGTTTCAAAGGATGTTCTTTCAGCCTTGCCCATTTCTAAAATGCACAGGCTGTCCTGTTCACCAAACTCATTGAAAAGATCCTTCTGCCTAGCTGCGGTAGAGTAACATCTTATGACTGCATTCAAAGCAAGCTCTGTATGATGAACCCCATGATGGTCCATGATTTCTTTTGGTGAGATTAGGCACCAACTCTGCAGGTATTCTGTTGAATTTATTTAGGCAGGCTTTCTCAGATATGACTGTAGAATCTAATTTTTTTTACATTTTGCAGTTGGCTTCTTTGATTGATCCTGCAGGCTAGTTTTACAAATTCTTTTTGATCTTGATAATGGAAGAAAACCTATGGATAGTTTTACCACTAAGAACAAAAATGCCAACCAGAAAAACTCTTCCCAAAGTTGACTTTCAAATATTTCACCACATTGGTTGTAGGCTCAACCATTGGTTGTAGGTTGTAGGGCCTCTGGTGGTTGTAGAGCCTCTGTAGGTTGTAGGGCCTCTGGTGGCTCAACAGGCTCATGCAGCCTGTTATTAACAGCAACTGCTTGCAATATTGCAGGTTCAAGTCCCACCAGGCCCAAGGTTGACTCAGCCTTCCATCCTTTATAAGGTAAGTAAAATGAGGACCCAGATTGCTGGGGGCAATAAGTTGACTTTGTATATAATATACAAATGGATGAAGACTATTGCCTGACATAGTGTAAACCGCCCTGAGTCTTCGGAGAAGGGCGGGATATAAATGCAAATTAAAAAAAAAATAATGTGCTAGAAAATATCCACACTACTGGAGGAAATAAATGGAGGATAGGAGAACAATGGAAAACCACAACACCGAAAAAGGTTGAGATGTTGCATTTTATGTTCTACAATCCCCTTGAGACAAAGGCTCACTGGCTCTGCAGATCTCTTGTCTTCTCCCAGGAGTAATTGCTGAGGAGAGTATACAAGGTTGCTGTTTCAGAAACAGCAAGCCTTGCATGACAATGTGTCTTCTGTTAGATACCCATTGATGCTGAAGAAATTGCATTAGTCTTCAAACTGTTCTCTGGGAATGAAGGAACAACTATGACTTGAGTTCTGGGTCCAAATGGAGAGTGAAATGGTATCTACTGCAGAATTCCGAGTCATGTCTGCAACCCAACAAGAAAGACACAGACTTCAGAGAATAATTAGAACTGCAGAAAAAATAATTGCTACCAACCTGCCTTCCTCAATGCACGAATCAAGAAGAGGGCTGTGAAAATATTTACAGATTCCTCACATCCTGGACATAAACTGTTTCAACTCCTACCATCAAAACGATGCTATAGAGCATTGCACATCAGAACAACTAGACACAAGAACAGTTTTTTCCCGAAGGCCATCACTCCGCTAAACAAATAATTCCCTCAACACTGTCAAACTATTTACTAAATCTACACTACCATTAATCTTCTCATTGTTTTCATCACCAATCTCTTTCCACTTATGACTGTGTGACTGTAACTTTTTGTTGCTATCATTAAGGGTTAAATTGCAACCTATGACCATCATTTGTGTTGTAAATGTTGTACCTCGGATGAAGGTATTTTTTTCCCCATTTTTTCCCCATTTTCTTTTATGTACACTGAGAGCATATGCACCAAAACAAATTCCTTGTGTGTCCAATCACACTTGGCCAATAAATAAATTCTAAATTCTATATTCTGGTATTAATAGCAACTGTTAAAGTATAGCGAAGATCATTGACAAAAAATAATAATCTGATAATGGACAACCATTTTTCTCTTACCCTTTAAATAAAATACGTTCATTTCCTCTTTTCCCAGACACTGCCTAGTTAGCTATCCAATCAATCAATCAATCAATCAATCAATCAATCAATCAATCATTCAGCCAGCCAGCCAGCCATTCTCCACTTACCTATTCATCTAGTAATCTATCCATTCATCTATGCACCTTCTCAAAATTCTTATCTATGGTTATTTCGGTTGGGGAATTTGTGTTGCTGATCCATGCAGCTAGAGCAGGGGTATCAAACTCAAGGCCCAGGGGCTGGATCCAACCCACGGGGTTGGTAAATCTGGCCCATGGGCCGACCCTGGGAACAGCAAAGGACCAGCCCGCAGTGCCTCTGCCATTGAAAATGGAGCTCAGGAGGGCCATACGTGGCCCATCCGGGCTCTATTTTCAGTCACAACGGTCTCCTGTAGCTCTCTGCCAACAAATATGGAGCTCAGGCAGGCTGCACATGACCTGCCTGGGCTCTGTTTCCAGATGGAACAGCTTCTTGCAGCCCTCTGCCAGCAAAAGGCCTCCCCTAGCTCCGTTTTTCCTGGCAGAGGGGTGCAGGAAGCCATCGCTGTTCTGACCTAGGCTTCCTTAAAAAGCATGAAGCAGAGTCTTGGTCTCGGCAAAACCCCTTTTATTTACACGACTGTGAATTCCTTTCATTCACAGTCAGCAAGGCTTGGCAAACAGTCTTCCAGAGGAATATTTATCAACACCAACCTTATCTTATCTTGTTTTATTTATTTATTTATTTATTTTATTTGTCAACAAGTACAAGAAAACAAGAAACAGAATAGACATGGACATGGACACATGAAAAAAAATGGCAGAAAAAAAGGATATAAATAGGTGAAACATAGCCATAAACACATAGTGTTGTACTTTAGAATTCTTGATGATCTTTTCTTTTGTGTACATTGAGAGCATATTCACCAAGACAAATTCCTTGTATATCCAATCACACTTGGCCAATAAAATTTTTTTATTCTATTCTGTTCTGTTCTGTTCTGTTCTGTTCTGTTCCGTTCCGTTCCGTCCCGTCCCGTCCCATCCCATCCCATCCCATCCCATCCCATCCCATCCCATCCCATCCCATCCCATCCCATCCCATCCCATCCTATTCTATTCTATTCTATTCTATAATGATTACATATAATTGGGAACAGTAGGACAGGGATGGTAGGCATGCTGGTCCGCTTATGCACACCTCCTTAGGGACCTCTTAAGAAACATGAAAGGTCCATGGTAGACAGTTTATAGTGAAAGGTATGGGGATTAAAGAGACTAACAAGAGGATCAGGTAGAGTGTTTTAGACATTTACTGTTCTATTGCAAAAGTCATATTTCCTACAATTAAGATTAGATCGAATTACCTTGAGTTTAAATCTACTAATAGCCCTTGTGTTATTATAATTAAAATTAAAGTACTCATTTAAAGGTAGGACATTTTGGTAAGTAATCTTATGAACTAAGCATAGGTCGAAACGTAGGCGACATAGTTCGAGGCTATCTAGACCTAACATTTCAAGCCTGGTGGCCTAGGGAATTTTATTTTGCTTGGAAAGCTGCCAGATAACTAGTTTCCAAATGCAGTGTAAGGCAAAACATGGCACAGAATATCTTATAGTCACGAACAGAACTTTCCACTCTTGAAATAACCAAATGAATTGTTTCCTGCAAAAGCCCACTCCATTCCTCTTTTGTTTCCTATGGGAGGGGCCAATCACCTCCAAGGTGTGGCTTTACTTCCAAGTCGACCCTGCTTTCTGAGTTGTTCCTGTCTTCTGGCAGCTCTGCGCATGCGCACACTGGGAATGGGCTCCAGCTGTTCCTCTGCCTCACTGTTGTCAAGCTCCCTCTCTGCCTCCAACGCAGAGCCCTTGTCGGAGCTTTCCCCAGCCCCCAGGACTGGCCCATGTTCCTCCCCAACCTCCTCACTGTCTGACTCTGCTGCCAGGTCCGCCAGCTGCTGGTGGGCCACAACAGTCACAGCCAAAGATGGAGCCTTCATGAATGTCATTGAGCTGGCCACGCTCACCCTGACCACACCCCTGGCCCAGCCTTCCGAGGTCAAACACAACCCTGATGTGGCCCTCAATAAAATTGAGTTTGATACTCCTGATCTAGAGGATGTTCAGGGATTAGGAAAAAACTCAGATAGCGGGACCCAGATGGTTCACCAGATGAAGATGAAGGGCAGCGTCTGTGCAAGTTGGGAAAGCATGGTTTACACATTCTACTTGTTCACTTATCTCTTACATGGTTAAGACAAAGGGCGGCTTGGATTTATTTATTGGGTTCTTTCCAGTCATTATGGACTCCTTG
Source organism: Ahaetulla prasina (assembly GCF_028640845.1). Taxonomy (NCBI): domain Eukaryota; kingdom Metazoa; phylum Chordata; class Lepidosauria; order Squamata; family Colubridae; genus Ahaetulla; species Ahaetulla prasina. Next base: position 19,371,260 of record NC_080548.1, read on the forward strand.
CAACTAGTCCCTGCAGCCAAGATTTTGGAAGTGGTTTGCCATTGCCAACTATCTAGGGCTGAGGGTGTGGTTTGCCCTTGTCTGCTTCCTAGGGCTGAGGACGTGTGACTGGCCCAAGATTCTTATGGACCATTCTTGCGATTCGTCCTCCACCACACCACCTTCTGGATCCATAACTCTTTTTTTTTTTTATTCAAAAAGTTTTACAAAAAAACTTTTCCCCCCCCTTTCCCCCCAACCCCTCTCCCTTCACAAACCCCCTCCCCCCTCCCCCCCGGCTTCCCGGAACAAACACAAGGTATAGTTAAAAATAAAACAAACATATGCTAAAAAAAATTTTTTCCCAAAACTATTATACCAATTCTCCCTCTCTAGCTCTGACTTCCTCCTTACATAACCAAAATCCTTCAAAAAATTAATAATAAACAGTAATAAAATATATAGATCAGTAGAACAAATTAATCCTAAAATATTTAAAACCAGCTAAAGCATAAAAATCCAATCCAATTCAGAGAATATCTCCTTATAACTTCTATAACCATATAATTTTCCCCAAGTCTTTCTTACATAAGATCTTTCGAGAATATTCTATTTAAAATTCAATACAACAGATTATAAAATTCAATACAGGGAAATTACAATATCTATTCAACTTTAGTCCTTCCTCGTCAAAATCCAGTATAAATCCAAATATCTAGTCTTTTATGATGGTTATAAAACATATAATCAACCCATTTCTTCCAAATCTTCCTTACATATTGTCTTTCAGAAAGGCTAAAATCTTTTCTGTTAATATTTCAAAACAAAATTCTTTCAAAAATGATACTTTTGTCTCTTGCCATTTTTGATGCATTAGTCTCTGTCTTTCCTTCATTACTCCTTTTGAAAAGTCAGTCACAATATTTCCTAATAGTTCCTTATGTCCAAGAATCCACGAGTTACTGCCGTATATTCCCTCAATCCGAAAAGAGAACTCTTGGAAAGCATTAACCCTGTGAATTTTTCCATTTCGGGAGACAGCCTCCTGTAGCACAAATTCAGGCTTTTCATCCAAACTTTTTAAAAAAGGCTTCTTTACATCCATTCCATATTCCAAGTCCTGATTACTTTGGTTAATTTCCTCCAAACTCTCATCCAAAACGCCTCCATTTTTTTCCAATTCGTATTGTTGAATAATTAAATACATTCTTTCTGTATAATCCTGTATAAAGTCACGAATCCATTCTTCTGAAAAACCCTTCATGGCAAAGTTCTTGCTGAAAATCCCCTTATGAAATACTTAAACAAACTAAAATAATCCAACAATCCACAGTCCAGTACAATAAGATAAAATCTCCATTCAGTTTCACTTTCTCAACAAGTAAACGCCATTTTATTTCATTGTGTTGATTGTAGATGAGAGAAAAAAAAATTATTATTTTTTTAAAAGAAAAAATAGAAGTCAGATTTAATACTTGCAATTTAAATGACTGATCTCCTGTGTTTTATTCCGTCTGCTTATAAATATCCATAACAATCAATTGAAGCAGAAGTGGTCGCTCTCTTCTCTGTCTGCTTAAAGCAGAAACACACTGGGGCTGGAGCTTTGCAGAAGGAATTCAGGGAACTTTCCCTTTCGAGTTCCCCAAACGGGGCCTCTAGAGAGAGCTCTACCCTTCCCTCTTCTGCTCTTTCCCTTCTCCTTACCGGGGAAGGTACTTTCAGCCGTTGATTTCGCCGGCTTTTACAGAATCCCAGCGCGGGCGCCCTTAGGGCGTCCTTCGGAGAGAGCGGAGCCACCAGAAGCCGGCTGGATCCATAACTCTTTAGTATACCATGTTGTGGTGCATGTCACATCTCTTGTGTGCATATATTGCAGGCACAATCAAATGAGGGTGGGGCTTACATTGCAACACTTTATCCAGGACGTTGCTGATTTTGATCCACCATCAAATGCTACTAAATCTCTCTACTTTATTTTTTTAAAATATATTTTTATTGTTTATGTATAAATATATTGAATACAATGTAATTGTCCTGGTATTCCACTTGCCATGAAATAAGTGTAAAAACAAAAACACATATACTATTTTAAATAGTGCTAGTGTTGTACAGTAATTTCTGACCATCATATTCTAGTTATGTCAACTTACCTATCATTCTAATACCTACATTTTAATACATACATAATATCTCTTTCCATGTCCACCTAACTTGATTCTTTCGCATTCCAAATTCGACCTCTTGTTTCTAACCATTTATAGAAACTATCCCATGTTACATAGTATTCTGTATCTCCTTTATCTTTTATTTTTAATGTTAGTCTGTCCATTTCCACACAGACTACTATCTTCCTTATCGTCTCCTCCTCTGAAGGGGTGTTTTCCAGTGGTGGGATTCAAATAATTTAACAACCGGTTCTCTGCCCTAATGATTTCTTCCAACAACCAGTTCACTAAACTGCTCAGAAAGTTAACAACCGGTTCTCCAGAAGTGGTGCGAACTGGCTGAATCCCACCACTGGTGTTTTCTCTCTTCCACTGTTGTGCATACACAATTCTTGCTGTGGTCAAGATGTGTAATATTAGGTATATTGTCCCTTTATCATAACCATCTGATGTAAATACCTAGTAAAAATAATTCTGGCATAATAATAAGAACAACAACAACAACAACAACAACAACAACAACGAGTTGGAAGGGATCTTGCAGATCTTCTAGTCCAGGGGTCTTCTATCTTGGCAATTTTAAGAGTTGTGGACTTCAACTCCCAGAATTGCGAGGAAGTCCACAAGTCTTAAAGCTGCCAGGGTTGGAGACCCTATTCTAGTCCAGCCCCCTGCCCAGGCAGGAAACCCTACACTACTTCAAACAAATGGTTATTCAACATCTTCTTAAAAATTTCCAGTGTTGGAGCATTCCCAGCTTCTGCAGGCAAGTTGTTCCACTTAAACTCTATATGTTTAATCTCTCTATTTTATTGTCAATTAAAAAGATAAACAGGGGATGCATGAGACCTCTGGAAATATTAGACGAGGAAGAATAGGTGTTTATCTGGGGGGAAAAATGCTGTGTTTTTGAACTGCCCTTTCCTATTGCTGATGGGTGGGGTGAAAGAAAGGGGAGATTGCAGTGTCACACAAGTGTGTTTGAACTTTCAGCGCAACCTCCCTTGAACCACCATGCTTGTGTTTGGGCTCCTCCTTTTAGAGAATATCTCCCCTCCCCAAAGTAATCCTTTTGACCTTTCTGAAAGACTGCAGTTGACATTTGCTTTAGCACCATGGTTTTTATTCCATGGCCTATCTCTCATGGAAATAACTTCACAAATTGGTTTTATATTATATTTTGCTCCCCAAGGACGGTTGCTTTGAGGAGCAACCTTCGTTGAGACACCTGGGAAGGGCGGGAGGGATATTTCAAGAATGAAACCGGCTCAAGCTCAGATATGGCATTTTAAAAACAAACTTTAATCATTTTGGAATGGTTCTTCTCATTCCTGGGTACATAAGAGAACCGACATTTCTATCAGGGAGGTAAGAGCTGAAAATGTTTCGAGCTGTCCCTGGAGGACAATTTTTCATTACTGATGTGGAAAGTGAAAAATAAAATAGACTATTATGCTTTTTTTTTTATCTTCAGGGAATATTTCTCTTTCTTCTCTTCCACCCTCCCCCCACCCACTCCCTCCTAAAAAATATATGAAAGCATTTGAATGCAGGAGATCATTTCTAGACAATGAGGAGAAGTCAATCCAGAAAGAAGCAAACCCCTTTATTTACAATCTATATGACTGACATTCAGTGGTGGGTTTCTACCAGTTCACGCCAGTTCGGGCGAACCATTAGCTCCAATTGTCAGCCGTGAGCGAACCGGTTCTCTCATTCTTTGCAGTGGGCCGGCCTGCCTGCCCGCCCCTGCATTATACTCACCTATATTTCTGCTTCCGAAGCCCAGCTGATAGGGGTGGCAAAGTAGATTGCCGCTCCTCAGCTGTTTTCCTTGCTCTCAGCAACGCTGAAGTTCAATTTTCTGCAAACCACGCACGCGCATGCAGCAAATTGGTTGTTAAACCGGTAGGATCCCACCACTGCTGGCATTGTGTTCTTTGCCCATTTTTTTTCTTCTCTTTGGCCCAGCCAGGAGAAGGGCCAGTCTCATACCTCAGTTGCCACCACAATTTGCTCTTTTTCATTGGGTTGAAAAAACCACAAGTCTCTTCTTTTCAAAGGAAAGGACTGGTTGTTTGGTTTTTGTTGCGACTCCAGCCCCCGAACCTGGCCCCATGCCCAAAAGTGACTCCAAGAGTGAGGGGGAAGGGCCGGTAAGGCTTACAACGGGAGCAGTTATGCCTTTGGCCAGGCTCCAGGAGCCAGAACCAGGCCAGTCAGAGGACGTAATAAGGCCGTCATCCCCTGATTCCTCCCTTCCTCAGGCTACGTCTTCAGACCCAGCTGATAATTTGATTAATTTCGAGGCAATAAAATGATCTCACTTAGAATAGGTAAAGGTAAAGGTTCCCCTCACATATATGTGCTAGTCGTTCCTGACTCTACAGGGTGATGCTCATCTCTGTTTCAAAGCCGAAGAGCCAGCACTGTCCAAAGACATCTCCGTGATCATGTGGCTGGCATGTCTCAATGCCAAAGGTGCACAGAATATTGTTACCTTCCCACCAGTGGTGGTCCCTATTTTTTCTACTTGCATTTTTGACGTGCTTTCGAACTGCTAGGTTGGCAGAAGCTGGGACAAGTAACAGGAGCTCACCTTGTTACACAGCACTAGGGATTCAAACCGCTGAGCTGTCGACCTTTCGATCGAGAAGCTCAGCGTCTTACCCACTAAGCCACCGTGTCCCTTCACTTAGAATAGACTTTGCCAAATTAGGGTCTTCCAGATGTTTTTAGATGATGAGAGAGTGATTTTTCAGAGGCATTTGGTATGAGAAGGGGTGGTGGTGCAAGGATGTGTATGTATAAAATAAGAAACATCCCATCTCCTCCTTATGAGTCCTCTGTGTCTTTGTTAGTCTCAGGTCTACTACCAGAAGCCTGAGAATTTGAGGGTTCTGTGCAGAGTCCTAGATGTTGTTAATACTGCACATTTCTGGACAGAGAGCTCTTATATTGTTCTTGAAATCTGTTGGAGCTACTCACCCAATGTAGGAGTCACAACCCTAAGTGCTTCAACCATCACTGGGACTATTTTGACCAGATAAAGAGTTGAAGATGTACACATATACACACACACCAGAGGTGGTATTCTGCTGGTTCAGACCAGTTTGCCCAAACTGGTAGCGGAAATCTCAAGTGGGCTCGCCCATTCACCTCAGCTCTATGCCATCCAATTTAGGCAACTTTTTGAGGCTGGGTGCATGCATGGAAGGTACATATATCAGCAAAGTGCATGCACAGAAGGCCGGGCGCATGTGTGGATGGGGCATGTGTATGCACATTTGCAAACCAGTAGGAAAGTAAGTGAATACCACCCCTCACACACACATGTATGTATGTATATACGTATATATTTGTGTGTGTGTGTGTGTGTGTGTGTCTGTGTGTGTCTGTGTGTATGTTTTTGTAAGTTTTCACAGTATGTAGGTCTTGGTGTATTCAGGTCTTTTCCCATGTAAGGTTGAGAGTATCTTGGCGATGTTTCGATGAGGTCTCACTCATCATCTTCAGGCTGGTGCTTATGACTACGAAAAAGCCAACTAATCTGCAAACACCCACTCCACCTACCAATCAAGATGCAACCACACAGCCAACCAACCCGCTTACAGAAACACTCCCAATCTCCCCACCAGTGTTTATAGAGAGATGGCAGCTCCGACCACGCTTTGCTCGCACAAGCCGTAAGCCGTAAGCACCAGCATGAAGATGATGAGTGAGACCTTGTCGAAACATCACCAAGATGCTCTCAACCTTACATGGGAAAAGACCCGAATACGCCAAGACCTACACACACACACACACACACACACACACACACACACACAAAAGTATATATATATATATATATATCCATCCATATCTATTAGATATGCATATGTTTTCATGCAGCTGTTGATAAAAATAGGATCGCTAACATGATCGCCAACATCTGATGACAGATATGGCACAAGAAGATCTATTGGGAAATGGCCAGTCAGGCAGAGAGGAGGACTCAAGCAGGGAATTAATCTTGAACTGTTGGGCAGAGAGATTCAAGACTGGCACCCCTTCCCCAAGCTTCATAGAACCTTATTTATCTGTTCCCAAAAGAAGGCAAGCAATCTGGGAAATTCCTGTATTATGAGCAGAATACAATAAAGTATTCAGTTAGTGTGAATTCTACACAGGTGTATGTGGTCTCTTGCACCTGATAATATTCACTCTTTTTAATGTTCCACTTAAGAAAGGCATGTTAACATTTATAATGAGTGAGAGAGTGAGAGAGAGAGAGAGAGAGAGAACACACAGTAAACAGTTCTGCAGTAGAGATTAGAACAGGACAGGTTGATTATAACCTGTCACATTTACAAGCTAATGAAATTTCATCAAGAGGGCATGACGGGCCAACATTTCTCTGAGAAATGTTTTAAGGCCTTTCCTCTAAACTCTCAACTTTGATCATCCGCTGATGAGTTTTTCTTGAGTCCCTGCCAAGTTAAAGCAAAGCTTATTTCCATTCCTGAAGGCTTCTCCTCCCCTGCAGACCAGATAGATTAGGAAGTGAGTTGTGAGATTGTCAACATCTATTCAGAGTTTATGGTTCCATCAGGATGGAATGGCTGTGATTTCACACATCAGAGAAGGAATGGTACTCTGTTTCCTACTGTGATTCCTCTCCCCTCCCAATCTGCATTTATAATGTATCAGTCTAACAGAATTCTTCAACATGTCCTTTGGGAATATATGACTTGTGGGGACTTTCAGCAGAACTGGTGGGGGATTATGTGGGAATGTAGAAGTCCTTTTTTCAAGTCAGATAGTTTCTTTCATCATGGACAGAATATATGAATTGAATTAAAGAATAGAATAGAATAGAATAGAATAGAATAGAATAGAATAGAATAGAATAGAATAGAATAGAATAGAATTTTTTATAGGCCAAGTGTGTTTGGATACACAAAGAATTTGTCTTGGAGCATATGCTCTCAGTGTACATAAAAGAAAAGATACGTTCATCAAGAATCATAAGGTACAACACTTAATGATAGTCATAGGGTACAAATAAGGAATCAGGAAACAATATCAATATAAATCGTAATGATATCAGCAACAAAGTTGCAGTCATACAGTCATAAGTGGGAGGAGATAGGTGATGGGAACGATGAGAAGATTAATAGTAGTGCAGACTTAGTAACTAGTTTGACAGTGTTGAGGGAATTATTTGTTTACCAGAGTGATGGCGTTTGGGAAAAAACTGTTCTTGTGTCTAGTTGTTCTGGTGTGCATTGCTCTCTAGCGTCATTTTGAGGGTAGGAGTTGAAACAATTTATGTCCAGGATGGGAGGGGTCTGTAGATATTTTCATGGCCCTCTTCTTGACTTGTGCAGTATAGAGGTCCTCAATGGAAGGCAGGTTGGTAGCCATTGTTTTTTCTGCAGTTCTAATTATCCTCTGAAGTCTGTGTCTGTCTTGTTGGGTTGCAGAACCAAATATGAATCTTTAAATGGAATTGCCTGGCCACTGTTGGCCATAATTGGTCACTATCTATTATTTAGAAGTCAGCTATGTTGCCATTGACTACAAATACGTTGAATCCTGGTTTGAATCCTATTGAATACATCAAGGGCCGTGGTGGCTCAGGCTGTAAGATAGCCTGTTATTGAAACACAGCAGCCTGCAATTACTGCAGGCTCGAATCCCACCAGGCCCAAGGTTGACTCAGCCTTCCATCCTTTATAAGGTAGGTAAAATGAGGACCCAGATTGTTGGGGGAGCAATAAGTTGACTTTGTAAATATACAAATAGAATGAGACTATTGCCTTACACAATGTAAGCCGCCCTGAGTCTTCGGAGAAGGGCGGGATATAAATGTAAATAAAAAAAAAAAAATAGGAGCAGAGGAATCAAAATCAGCAAGATAGCAGATGGAACAATGTAATTCAACCCGTCCTCCTTTTGTTGTTGTTATTGTTCAATTGCTAAGTCATGTCCAACTTTTTGGGGCCCCATGGACCATCGCGTGCCAGGTCCCCCTGTTTTCCACTGTCTCCTGGAGTTTGCAAGATTTACATTCCTTGCATCAATGACGCTATCTCGCCATCTCATCCCCTTCTCCTTTGCCTGCAATCTTTCCCAACATCTGGGTCTTTCCCAATGAGTCCTCTCTTCTCGTAAGGTGATCAAAACATTTGAGCTTCAGCTTCAGTTGTCAACCCTGAAGCTGCTCACCAAGCCATGCCACACCCACTAAGCCGCACCCACAGAACCAGTAGTAAAAAAAATTGAAACCTACCACTGGTATGTGTCTATTACGTGGAACCCTGACATCAGTATCTGTCCTTCCAAAGAACAATCAGGGTTGATTTCTTTCAGGATCCACCGATTTGATCTCATGGAAGTCCAAGTCTCCCCCATCAGAATTCGAAAGCATCAATTCTTCACCGATCAGCCTTCCTTATGGACCTTTTATACTGTGTTTATAAACAAGAGGAAGAGAACTTGCCTTGCTGTGCTTAGGCTCCGCATCTGACAATCAATATTCATGTTTCATATTCTGGGACCTTCCAGATTCTTCATGCTCCGGGTCAGAGGTACCTTTCCTCATCTTCAGTTGTCCTTTGGGATGCCAGGGCATCCTGAGCCTCGTGTTCCAATCCCAACTCTATGAAATCAGCCATATTCACGGCAGCTACTGTAGCCTCCTGAATTTAAGTCCTGGAGGAGAGTGCTAAAGTTGTAATATTTCCCAAGGAAGTAAGAGAAAATGAAAATCAAATAAGTGACATTTTTCTTCTTGAGGTTTTGTTTTACCCGAGGACTCCTTTTTGGCACTGTCCTTTTCCTCTGAAGATTAGAAGAAAATGGAATGGTATCATTGCAATATTTATCCAACCGGATGCCTTGAAAAAGGTCACACGATTTTCAACCCCGAAGCAAAACTTCATTCTAATAAAAGGCTGGATGTATCACTGGGCGAATTAATGGAATGGAATGGAATGGAATGGAATGGAAAGGATGGGATGGATGGGATGGAAGGGAAGAGATCTTGGAGGTCTTCTAGTCCAACCCCCTGCTTAGGCAGGAAACCCTACACCACTTCAGACAAATGGTTATCCAATCTCTTCTTAAAAACTTCCAGTGTTGGAGCATTCACAAGCTCGGAGACAAGTTGTTCCACTGATGAATTGTTCTAACAGTCAGGAAATTTCTCCTTAATTCTAAGTTGCTTCTTTCCTTGATTAGTTTCAACCCATTGCTTCTTGTCCTATCCTCAAGTCACCTTGTCATCTATGAGATTCTCAATTGTTCATGTTATGGTTATCCCAAAGGTGCTTTTCCAAAAGCAACTGAACTTTCTTGGGGTTTTTTTTTCCTTGAAAACTGTTCGCTTCTCCTCCAAGAAGCTTCTTCCGTTCTGAAGCTTCAGAAAAAAACCCAAGAAAGTCCAGTTGCCTTTTGGATAAACATCTTTGGAATAAGTCTCCTTTTCATTATTTTTTTTTAATTCTATAGCCTGCCCACAATGTCCAGGAGCATCACAACCAAACCTTTCTAGATCTTTCTAAGCTGAATTGATGGTATTTTAATTTCATTTTTATGGACACTGTAATTTACATTTTGAATGCTCGAACTAATTAGTCCCCCGTTTTTTGCTTTCTATGGGGAGGTGAAAGATACACAAATACCATTTCAGTCAAATGGGGCTAGCTCAGATTGTGCTCTGTTCCGACTTGTCTCTAGTCTTTAGCATTAAATTTACCGTGCATATTAGGAGCAAATTTTAATTTTCCACAGCATTGGGCAATATCTTTTCCTTAACGCCTGAAACAGCATTCATTAACATTCTCATCTTCTAGTTCAGCACATGATGGTCTTCTCATTTGCAATTAAATGTGAATTTTTCTACTGCAGGCAACTCAATCCAGTGGCATTAATAGTGTCTCCATTATTATTCCCCCATGTAAAACATACATATGTGTATCTAATTGTAGGGTTTCCTATGCCCCCTTTATGTTCAGAAATGAAATGTTTAGCTGCATATTAGCTGACTTTGCAAGAGGAAGTCAGCAAGAATGGATGTACTGAGGTGAGGGGTGGGAACTAGAATTCCAGAAAGAGTTCATATATATTTACGTAGAAAGTTTCCAATCTCGTACCTGGTCTCTCCTGGTAGGAATAAGAAAATTCCTGCCCCAGATTCTGGAGGGTCAGTGAAAACATCATCAATCCTGAACGGTGATGCTAATTTCTTCAAGCTGTGAATCACACTTTGCACTTCATCCCTGTTCCCACACACAAAGTCCCATGTATTTCTCCTGGAGTGGTTTACGGAGATCCAACATTCATTCTTCAAACACCTTCCATAAACTGCTTAATTTCATTATTATGATATGATACAAATGACAACTAAAGGATTGTCGCACAGCATGGAAGGGTCTCCCTTTTGATTCCCAGCTCCTGCAGCTGCTTAACTGTAAGATGTCATTTCCCCCTCTCCCCATATTATGGCCACTAAACATGCTCCTTGTTAGTTATTTCCCGTCTTCTTTTTTCTCATAAATAACTCCAGGGGATGAAGAACACACCTTCCTCCTCCTATTTTCTCCACAACATCCCTGTAAAGGTGGGTTGAGGCTGAGAAACAGAGAATGAGTGTCTGGCTCAAAGTCACCCAGATGGCTTTTATGACTAAAGTGGGATTTGAACTCACAGTCTCCTGCTTTCTTTACCCCTAGACCAAACTGGCTTAATCCTAGCATCATAAGTGAATGCTATAATGCTATGATTTATTTTAAAACCTGATTTCAACCTAACTGAATAATCTGGCTGCAGCAGAACTCGTTCTAAAAGTCCAGTCCAAGATTCTAGGATTCACATGGTTCCCAAGTATTGGTCCCACGAAACACCTCCCAAAAAGGTTACTAATAAATCGTATCAATGAACTACACCAGATGTTGATTATGTTTCAGTTCAATCAAATTGCATTTTTTGGTCTTTCTTCACCTAGGTGACTCTGCACACTTTCTGAAATGCAACTTCCCAGCACACCAAAAGGTACATGAAACAGCTGGCCTTAACATGATTGTGTGCTAGAGTTGTGAAGCTGATCTAAATAGCAATAACATTAGACTTATATACCACTTCACAGTGCTTTACAACCCTCTCTAAGCAATTTACAGAGTCAGTCTATTGCCCCCCCAACAATCTGGGTCCTCATTTTACCCGCCTCGGAAGGATGGAAGGCTGAGTCAACCTTGAGCCTGGTGAGATTTGAACTGCCAAATTGCAGGCAGCGGGCAGTCAGCAGAAGTAGCCTGCAGTGCTGCACTCTAACCACTGTGCCAAAGGAACTAAGACAGATTTTTACCTAGCAGAAAATTGCAGGAAATACCCATCAGGTCAATTTTCTCATGTGGGTCCAGTGACATTACAGAGAATGAACTCAGGTGAATATAACTTCCCAATGGAAAAATAAAATAATATTTATTTACATGATTAGGGTTTTCAATAATAAACAAATGGACCAGTGGTGGGCTTCAATTTTTTTTTCTACCGGTTCTGTTGGTGTGGTTTGGTGGGCGTGGGATGGCTTGGTGGGCATGGCAGGGGAAGGATACTGTAAAATCTTCATTCCCACCCCACTCCAGCAGAAGGTTACTACAAAAATCCCCATTTCTTCCTGATCAGCTGGGAATTTTTTTTTTAATTTGCATTTATATCCCGCCCTTCTCCGAAGACTCAGGGCGGCTTACACTAGGTCAAGCAATAGTCTTCATCCATTTGTATATTATATACAAAGTCAACTTACTGCCCCCAACAATCTGGGTCCTCATTTTACCTACCTTATAAAGGATGGAAGGCTGAGTCAACCTTGGGCCTGGTGGGACTTGAACCTGCAGTAATTGCAAGCAGCTGCTGTTAATAACAGCCTGCATTAGTCTGTTGAGCCACCAGAGGCCCTTTGGGAAGCAGAGAATTGGGAAGCAGAGAATAGAGAACATCAGGGCCAGTCAGAATTTTTACCATTGGTTCTCCAAACTACTCAAAATTTCCGCTACCGGTTCTCCAGAACTTGTCAGAACCTGCTGAAACCCATCTCTGAAGTGGCTTTGATGATTTCTGACATGGAAATAATATATATACCCCTGTTTCTCCGAAAATAAGACCCAACTGGAAAATAAGTCCTAGCATGATTTTTCAGGATGCTTGTAATATAAGCCCTGCCCCCCAAATAAGCCCCAGTTAAGATTGTCAGCCAGATGGGTCCATTTAGTACCGTATTTCCCCCAAAATAAGACCAAACCAGAAAATAAGCCCTAATGTGTCTTTTGGAGCAAAAATTCATAAAAGACCCAATCTTATTTTCAGGGAAACACGGTGTATATATATTTGCAGAACCTTTCTAGTTCTGTTCTGTTCTCCATTCTTTGCTATATGTATCCTCCGAGACCTTTCATGCTTTTGAAAAAATAAGCACTTTGAAATCCAGGTAGAAGCTATAAGTTCTCTGCCTCCAGCCTAAACCTCTGCGGGAACACCTATTTTATTTTATTTGCTAGGTTTAATGAAGGTCCTTCAAGGGCCTTGTCAGTTGCAAAGGCAGTTTTTTAACTGGTTGTCATCAGCCAGGGGTTAAATATGCTCCGCTGCCATATCATGGCTGGCCCTGCGTCGTTTTCCCTAACCATAAGCATCAATGACAGGGGAACCAATTCACCAGCCATTCCACTGTCAACGAAACTCTTTAATTGGAGGTACCTGCAGCAAAATTACGCTGCTAACTTTTATCACCCAATGGAGGGGAATTTAAACAGTCAGAATGGCCAGGAGAGATTACACCAAGGAAATGGATGACTGTTGTTTATTACAAGGAAGGTGCGCAGGTGACCTTTGCAAGGCAGTTTGGCCAAAGATGGTTTTTAACCAATCATGCTATGAAATTAATAGAGTGGTGCAGCGGCCTAGAAGCGGCGCTCTCACCTCACAATCAGGAGGCTGTGAGTTCGATCCTAGGTAGCGGCAGGTATTTCTCTCTCTGGGCACAAAGAGAATATATCTGCTGCAAACTCGCCATTGGTGACAGGAAGGGCATCCAGACAGTAAACACTCAGTTCCATTCAGTTGCCCTGACTGCACCCTGATGCAAGGGATTATGGGGTCATTAAAAGACCAGAAAAAAAAAATGCTAGGAAATTAATAAATTCAATCCAGAAATGCCTTACAATATTCATTTGGGGACCCCTTTAGCTGGGATGTGCCACATCTTTGCATGCTATGCTCCTCTGCACACATTTTCAAGGGTCCTTTTTGGTATCTTATAGACTGCACTCTAGTCATCTCTATTACAAACAGCTCTATTCTCTGTTTTCGTTCCCTTACAAAATTACAATCTATCGTCTTTTGCCGTTGGCTGGTAGAAATGGGGTCATGCCTTGCTAAAAACATTCTGCATTTGTTTGTAAAATAGACATTGCTTTTAAAGGCCCATATTGCTAACATCAACATTTCTTCCTCCTGGTTGCCAGTTCTTGTTTATCGGAAGAATTCAAATACTTTATTTATGCTTGAATCTTTTGACTCTGAGACTTAGCGTGGTTCTTTCCTGCTTCCTGGAATTTTGTTTGTCTCCGGCAGGATTACCATAATAGTGGAGATCTAAACGGTCTATTTGGATAAGGGTCTCTCCGATTTCTAACTCTGAAGTATTGATATAAGAGAAATGGAGGGGGGAGGATGTCAGTGTTTGCATGATACATCAAATCGCAAACTAGCAACAAAATATTTTAGATAATAGCATGAGCACTTAGACTTATATACAGCTTCAAAATGCTTTATAGCCCTCTCTAAGTGGTTTACAGAGTCAGCCTATTGGGTTCTCATTTTACCCACCTCAGAAGGATGCAAAGCTGAGTCAACCCTGAGCCTGGTGAGATTTGAACTGCCAAATTGCAGGCAGCCGGCAGTCAACAGAAGTAGCCTGCAGTACTGCACTCTAACCACTGTGCCACTTAAAGCATGCTGTTCAGCCCTATAGCATACAATGTTAACTGAATATGTGAATTCAGGAAGCTGGTTAATACCAGGTTCAGATAGGTTCTGGAGAACCGGTAGCGGAAATTTTGAGCAGTTAAGAGAACCGGTAGCAGAGAACCGGCAAATACAACCTTTGGCTGGCTCCAGAGTGGGGAGGGAATGGGGATTTTGCAGTATCCTTCCCCTGGAATGGGGTGGGAATGGAGGTTTTGCAGTATCTTTCCCCTGCTATGCCCACCAAGCCACGCCCAGCAAACCACACCACGCCCACCAGGCCATGCCCACAGAACCGGTAGTAAAAAAAAATTGGATTTCACCACTGGTTAATACCATAAGCCATAATTAATTTAATATGAGTTACTATAACTTTTGAATATAGCCTATAAGAAGATCATGAATGAAGGCAAATATATGTGTCCTAGGATAATGTTCCAGGATCCAATCTGGGTCAGTCACCGGGACCAGAGGTTCAATCATCCAAGCTTTCAGACTCATTCCCATCTTCAGGGTACTTCTCTCTAGTAGAGTATGTACTTTGAGCTATTCTGTGTGTGGTATTTACATGGTGCCTGTTGTATGTGGCTTTGTAGAGGTTGATTAGGGTGGTGATGGCTGGCTATTAAATCATTGGCTGTTGCTAGGCTAGACCTAACAGCCAATTTAATCTAAAATCTTATTTTCCTTTTTAATCAATCAGATGCTCTGGGATACTCAAAAAGAACCAGTTTGATACAGGCTCATGCTTCCATTCATAATCCTCAGAAATTTAGAGATGTAGTAACTCTGATCCTGGAGCTAGGACTGTAGATGGCCTTCGTTTCCAGGATTTCTTTCAAAACAAATGTTAAGTACCATTGCACATTAATGCGAAATGGGATTAAACCGAACTGCAGAGCAACACAAGGCTCACAAGAGATGCAAACTAGAAATAAATTGATTTTATCAATAAAAGAGAATATTTGTAGCTCAGGGTTGAAATGAGGGGTCCTTGGAGCTCTCTGAACTTGGTTGTTTTGTTGCAGATGTTTCACTAGCCAAACTAGGTAACATCATCAGTGTTCCAGGTCAGATTATTTTTCCATCGAGTCCAGCATTTTTTTTAATTGCAGTGCTGATCCAGCTAGGATAATATAAGATTTTCTTTGGTCTATACCATTAAACAAAGGGGCAAAATTTGCAATTTTATTACAATGTCAGTTGGAACATAATTATTCATTTGACTCCCCATTTCTCCAACGATTGCAAATCAGCGGTGAAATCCTCTGAAGACTACTACCAGTTTTGTGAGTCTGCTACTGAGCGCACACTTTGCATGCATGCGCGCCTGAGGTGCACTTGTACAGCACTAAAAAAGGAACATTTTGAAGCCTTCCGAGTCTGCAAAGGTAAGTAGAACAGCAAGGGGGAGGAATCCACTGTGCCACATGATTTAGATTAGCTAAAAAGCAGGAAATCTGACGATTCTAGCTAATATAAATTGCGAGTCATAGCTGATCATCGCCTAGCTGATCTTCGGAAATACCGGTTCACTCAAACCAGTAGCATTTTTTTACTACTGGTTCGGGAGAACCGGTCCGAAGCGGTAGCATTTTGCCCCTGGTTGCAGTGGGGGCATGGAACTTCTTAATTAAAGTTATAACTTGGTTCCATTAATTTGCACTAAACACCTTCATGTTTCCTTCCATCTTATATGAGTAGGATGGGGAGGATGATTAATTCCCCAAAATTATCTGCCACTTAAAAGATTCCAAATTGTCGAGGCTGAAGAACTAGACCAGAGGTCGGCAACCCATGGCTCTAGAGCCTCATGTGGCTCTTTCATTCCTCTGCTTCAGCTCCCTGTTGCTGGTCGGCTTCACAATTGGTAGGGCTTTCAGTTAGGGCAGGCAGAAAAAGGATGCCACGCTAGGCGGAGACTCTATGGTGGGAGAACTGGACTTCCGGTTGGCAGAGGAAAAAGGATGCCATGCTAGCAGGAGACTCTATGGTAAGAGAACTGGATTTCCAGTTGGCTCCAGAATTGAACAGGGGGCTTCCGGTTAGGACCTTTGTGGCTCTTTGAGTGTTTAAGGTTGCCGACCACACATATTGAGTTCAAACTGGCTACTTTGTTGTTCTCTGCCTATAATACAGGAATCACCCCAGACATGCATATCACCTCAGTGACTTGGAAAACATTGTACAAGAAGCTAGGTAAAACACAGGGATTTTCCAGGGGGATTTTCCAGCGGTAGCATGGAGGCTGTCTTTCATCATTAGGGCATTTTGCTTTAAAAAGAAAAAAAACCTGACAGTCCCGTTTTGTTCAGAAGAGAAAGAAATGAAGCACGGGAGTCCCCGAGGATCTCAGAACTGTTCGCTTGATCCAAGGCATGCTAAGAGTTGCAAAGAGGGAGACAACACTATGCAAAAAAACCTCCAGTTAATAATTCAGCAACTTTGTCAGAATATGACTTTAGGATACAAGTGTCTTACAGCTGAGAGATCAGAAGCACATCGGTTGCGTTAAGCCACTAACTGGAGAGTGACAGGACAGAGATGGGGAAACAAGATCGTGTTTGAAAAATATGCCCAGACAATTTCTCAGCTGCTACTCTCAGCGAACATGGATGGGCTGAGTCAGCAGAGTGAGGTAAGCCAGGACAGTAAAAGGCTAGAGTTGTTTCATTTTTTTTTTAAAATCCCAGCTAACATAAAGCCACACAATCTATTTAATACTAAGTTGAGGGGTGAGGAAAAACTCGTCTTCTGGAAATGGCTAAAGAACTTCTAGCAGTCTCAGTCAGCTCCATCTATGCAGTATTAGGACAAGACTTCTTGCAGCCAAGAAATTAAAAGACGCTTGCTCCTGGGGAGGAAAGCTATGACAAACCTAGATAGCTTATTAAAAAGCAGAGGCATCACCCTGCCAACAAAAGTGTGTATAGTCAAGGCTATGGTTTTCCCAGTTGCAATGTATGACTGTGAAAGTTGGACCATAAGGAAGGCCAAAGAATTGAGGCCTTTGAACTCTGGTGCTGGAGAAGACTCCTGCGAGTCCCTTGGACTGCAAGGCGATCCAACCGGTCACTCCTAGAGGAGATCAACCCTGACTGCTCTTTAGAAGGCCAGATCCTGAAGATGAAACTCAAATACTTTGGCCACCTAATGAGAAGGAAGGACTCATTGGAGAAGAGCCTAATGCTGGGAACGATTGAGGGCAAAAGAAGAAGGGGACGGCAGAGAACAAGGTGGCTGGATGGAGTCACTGAAGCAATTGGTGGGGGCTTAAATGGACTCCAGAGGATGGTAGAGGACGGGAAAGCCTGGAGGAACATTGTCCATGGGATCACGATGGGTTGGACATGACTTCACAACTAACAACAACAAATTTCTATATTAGCTGATCCACCTCATGGACAGCAACTTTTCCACATACTGTATGTTCCTATTGCCAAGCAAATCTTCTGTTTTGTACTCTAGAAACAGAGTACCACTTTGTAGCTCTGCTTTGAAGGAGCTCTTCACTCAAACATCTGACCAAATCAAGCACTCCTTCAAAGATCTACCAATCCTATGAAGAACTCAAAGGGCTCTACTCCAATAGATTAATCTCCCTGTTAATGAAACTTGTTATTCACTGTTACTATTGCAAGAGCTAATAATTCAAGCCTGCAATGATTTGCCAAGTGCAAAAGAAAAAAAAATCGCATATAGTCATTTTTGTCATCTTCTCCTAATTAATAAATTTCAGCTGCTGAATAAGTATGACTCAGTCTTCCATTTAGTTAGACAACAAGAGGTCTTAGACCATCCAGACCATTTGGTTCTGATCAGATTCCTTTAGCAATAAAACACTCTCTTTCTAAACTTTTGAACGGTCTCCAAGTAATAATCATAGTTTTTTTAAAAAAAATCTGGAGGAAAAAAAATTAGAAATAGAATAAAAAATTTTATTGGCCAAGTGTGATTGGACACATAAGGAATTTGTCTTGGTGTATGTGCTCTCAGTGTACATAAAAGAAAAGATACCTTCATCAAGAATCGTAAGGTACAACATTTAATGATAATCATAGGGTACAAATAAGCAATCAGGAAACAATCAATATCAATATAAATCATAAGGATACAAGCAACAAAGTTACAGTCATAAGTGGAAGGAGATGGTTGATGGGAACGATGAGAAGATTAATAGTAGTACAGATTTAGTAAATAGTTTGACAGCGTTGAGGGAATTATTTGTTTAGTAGAGTGATGGCGTTCGGGGAAAAAGTAGACACAACAACTTGTGTCTAGTTGTTCTGGTGTGCAGTGCTCTGTAGGGTATTTTTGAGGGTAGGAGTTGAAACAATTTATGTCCAGGATGCGAGGGATCTGTAGATATTTTCACGGCCCTCTTCTTGATTCGTTCAGTATACAGGCCCTCAATGGAAGGCAGGTTGGTAGCCATTGTTTTTTCTGCAGTTATAATTATCCTCTGAAGTCTGTGTCTGTCTTGTTGGGTTGCAGAACCAAACCAGACAGTTATGGAGGTGCAGATGACAGACTCAATAATTCCTCTATAGAACTGGATCAGCAGCTCCTTGGGCAGTTTGAGCTTCCTGAGTTGGCGCAAAAACAACATTCTTTGTTGTCTTTTTTTGATGACATTTTTGATGTTAGCTGTCCATTTTAGATCTTGCAATATGGTAGAGTTGTTCTCATTGTCAGGAAATTTCTCCTTCGTTCTAGGTTGCTTCTCTCCTTGATTAGCTTCCATCCATG
This sequence comes from Ahaetulla prasina, assembly GCF_028640845.1. Classification (NCBI taxonomy): domain Eukaryota; kingdom Metazoa; phylum Chordata; class Lepidosauria; order Squamata; family Colubridae; genus Ahaetulla; species Ahaetulla prasina. Next base: position 19,390,168 of record NC_080548.1, read on the forward strand.
GTTTCTTGTCTTGCCTTCTGGTGCTTTGGAGAATAGGTTGACCCGCCCCCTTCTTCTTTGTGGCAGCCCCTCAAATATTGGAACACTGCTATCATGTCATCCCTGGCCCTTCTCTTCATTAAACTAGACACCCCCAGTTCCTGCAATCGTTCTTTGTACTTTTTAGCCATTCTCTTTGTGGGATGCAGCGATTATTATACATTCGTAATCGTATTTTACTTTATCAGTCTCTGAATATGAGCTGTCTTTCAGGTAATGAAAAAAAAAATCGTTGCATTGTATTGAATAGGATTACACCGAACTCACTGAATGGTGCTACATTAAATTGGGTCATAGTGGAGTCTTTGTGCTGAATTGAATTTAGAAGCTGGGGAGGGAAAATGCAAGAGAAATGCAACCTATCTGAAGACTTTCTTGATGGACTGTGCACTTCCTTCCTTCTATTGATTTCTCTGCTCTTTCTCTTGTGCTGCAAGCATGAGGCATTATGGGAATTCATTAGGGATCAATCCGAGATTCCTTGTGTCTTTTGCATGTATGACAAAATGGAGATAAAAATGACCGTTTTTATCATATCACCGCCATTGGCCATCAATATGAAATACTTAAAGTCAGTTTCTCCATCCACTGCAAAATCTTCGGGCTGATATGGGACTATTGTCTACACTGGATCCTGAGAACTGCCCCCGAGTTTGCATTCTAACACTTCGGATGTCTTTTTTTTCCCCCTAGTCAATAAAGGAAATGAATTACTCTTTCGCAAGCCCTAGGGACTGTTTTTAATGCTTCCGATCGAAATCCATCATTTTACCCTTTAAACAAAAGCTTAGAAATATATTATGGCTCACTCAAGAAGGACGCCTCTTTTGAAAATCTTTTTCCCCTCAAGAGTTGATGCATCTTTTCTCTTTACAAAGAGAGAGAAATGCTAATTATTTACCAGCAGTTAAATCATCACTAAATAGAAATTTTAGGAATCCGAAAAGAACAGTGCAAAGACATGGTTAGGAATCTGGCCTTTTAGATTGAGTGTATTCATACAGAAAGGATAACACCCTATACCCAGGGGTGAAATGCTCCCGGTTTGGACCGGATCACTTGATCCGGTAGCGATGGGGGCGGGTGGTTCAGAGAACCGGTAGCAAAAATCCCTGCCCTCCTGCAAGCCCAGCTGAGCCGTCCGATCATCAGAGGTTTTTTTTTATTATTATTATTTTTAAAAGCATTTTTTCTTTAGCCAAAAATATGCTTTTAAAAGTAAAAAAAAAGCCTCTGATAATCATGTGGCTCACCTGAGATTGTCAGAGGAGCCTTTTAAAAGCATTTTTTTCTACAACCTCTTTGGCTGAAGAGGTTGTAGAAAAAATGGTTTTAAAAGGCTTTTCTGACGATACCAGCTGAGTTGCCTGATTGTCAGAGGCTTTTTTTTCTTTAAAAAGCAAAAAAAATGCTTTTAAAAAAAAAGAAAAGCCTCTGTCGATCAGGCAACTCAGCTGGGATCGTCAGAGGAGCCTTTTAAAACCATCTTTCCGATCAGCCTCCATATTTCTAGTGTCCTTTTCCCAGCTTGGAACTGAACCAGATGGATATTTCTTTCAACAGAAAGGACAATGGAGGTCTTCTAGTCCAAACCAGAGGTGATTTCAGCAGGTTCTGACCAGTTCTGGAGAACTGGTAGCAGAAATTTTGAGTAGTTCAGAGAACTGGTAAATACCACCTCTGACTGGCCCTGCTCCCATCTATTCTCTGCCTCCCGAGTCCCAGCTGATCGAGAGGAAAAGGGGATTTTGGAGTAACCTTCCCCTGCCATGTACACCAAACCATGCCCACCAAGCCACGCCACGCCCACCAAACCCACTGTGCTTGAGAAGCAGACCCTATATCATTTCAGACAAATAGCTGCCCAGTCTCTTCTTAAAAACCTCCAGCAATTGAGCACTCACAACTTTGGAAGGCAAGCTGTTTCACTGATTTATTGCTCTCACTTTCCTTAGCTCTAGGTTGCTTCTCTCTTTTTGATTAGTTTCCATCTGCTGCTTCTTGTCCAGGTCTTCAGGTGCTTTGGAGAATAGGCTGGCCCCCTCTTCTTTGTGGCAACCCCTTAGAAGCTAGTAATACGGTTGTTAAGCGAATCTGGCTTTCCCACTGACTTTGCTTGTCAGAAGTTTGCAAAAAAATGATCTTATGATCATAAATACATCTCAGTTGCCAATTTAGATCACGTGACCATGGGGAAGGCTGCAACATTCGTAAGTGTGAAGAATGGTCTTAGGTCACTTCTTTCAGTGCTGTTTGTATCTTCAAACGATCAATAAACAAATAGTTGTTGTGGCCCGCCAGCGGATAGCAGAGCTGGCAGCAGATACAGATAGTGAGGAGGTTGGGCAGGAAAGTGGGCCAGTCCTGGAGTCTGGGGAAGGCTCAGATGATGGCTTTGAGTTGGAGGCAGAGAGGGGGCCAGGGCCATCTGGTAGTTCTTTGTCTCTGGAGCCTGACATCAGCAAGGCAGAAGAACAGTGGGACTCTGTTCCCAGTGTGTGCATCCACAGAGCTGCCAAGAGACAGGACCAATCAAGAAAACCATGTCGACTTGGGAACAAGGCTTGGAGATGATTGGCTCCTCCCATAAGACATAAAAGAGAAGCGAACGCAATGTGAACTTTTGCAGGAAGCAATTAGTTCATCTGGTCAGTGAAAGCTGTGGAAAAGTCCCGTTTGACTCTGTGCTAAGTTTGGCCTTGCCCTGCGTGTGGCAATTAGTCCTCTGGCAGCATTCCAAGGGAGATAAGGTGGGTGTTTGTAAACACTCCCCTGCAAGACTGTTTGAGAAGCCTTTCAGACTGGGAATGACAATAAGTCACTGCCATCTGAATTAAAGAGGTTTGCCGGGACTAAGTTTGTGCTGTATACTGTCTAAGGAAGCCTAGGTCAGAACAATAGTTGTAAATTGAGGACTATATGTGATCCCTTCCCTATCCCCCTAGACACCAAAGGGTGGAGAAAAAATGCTGGTTCCCCAAAGCTTTTAAGAACCATTCATTTGTTCGTTTTAATGACCATTTTGCTGTTGTTATTGGTTGTCTTTGAATGGGCTGCCTTCCTTTTAGCATAGAATTATTTGTTTTCTCCTACTGTTGCTGCTGTGTGTCCTCCCATTCTTGCTCTGTTTGTTCCCGCAGGAATCTGATTTTATGTGGAAGGCGCAATGTCTAAATAATCAATAGAGATAAATAAACAATCTTCACTCAGTAAATATTTGGAAGGGGAAGAAAAGGTCCTCAAATGCCCATTCACTCTCCTTTAGTGTGGAAGCATAAAAGATTTCAAAGAATGAGGACAGTGACATAACTTATAAATACACCTTTTCTCTGGGAAACAAAACACAGTGTTTGTCATCCTCATAAATACGGACACTCTTCCTCTCGCTCTCTGATGGGAAAAATAAAGAACTTCCTAGCATTTTTATTAGTTTTAAGAAACAGCCAGGGGGCAGGAAGTACAGAGAAGTACATTTAACCTTTCTCTTTAGCTGCCACTTGTCACTTCTTGATGTGTTTGCTAGTACTTTGTCTACTCAAAACTCAGATGAATTTTTTTCTATCATCAAATATTAAAGTCAGCTACATCAGAGGTGGGTTTCAGCAGGTTATGACCAGTTCTGGAGAACCGGTAGCAAAAATTTTGAGTAGTTTGGAGAACTGGTAGTAAAAATTCTGACTGGCCCCACCGCCATCTATTCTCTGCCTCCCGAGTCCCAGATGATCAGGAGGAAATGGGGATTTTGCAGTAACCTTCCCCTGGAGTAGAGTGGAAATGGAGATTTGACAGTATCCTTCCCCTGGAATGGGGAGGGAATGGAGATTTGACAGTATCCTTCCTCTGGAATGAGGAGGGAATGGAGATTTGACAGTTTCCTTCCCCTGCCACGCCCACCAAGCTAGGCCCACCAAGCCATGCCCTGCCCACCGAGCCACACCCACAGAACTGGTAGTAAAAAAATTTGAAACCCACCACTGGGCTACATCTACTGAAGGGATGCTAGTCAATTTAGATCAGGGGTCTCCAACCTCGGCAATGTTAAGACTTGTGGACTTCAACTCCCAGAATCCCTCAGCCAGCAAAGCTGAATTCTGAATTCTGGGAGTTGAAGTCCACAAGTCTTAAAGTTGCCAAGGTTGGAGACCCCTGATCTAGAGCAGTGCTTTGGTAACTTTAAGATGAGTGGACTTCAGCTCCCGGAAATCCCTAGTCAACTTCTGGAGTTGAAGTCCACACATCTTTAAGCTGCCAAGGTTAAAAGCATGGACCTAAAAGTTGTTAGATTCTGCTTCTTCATACGGGCTAAAGGTAGGCATACATTTTCCAAGAATCAAGGTGTTAGATTCGGGCAATAACGAGACAGGAGACCAGATGAGTGACAACAGCTCTTTAGTTTATAGTGAACCCAGCAGCGAACGTCCGGCAAAACCCCTCTTTATATACAGTTTTCTCCGGTGCATTAACCAATCAGGAACGTGTAAGTTCCTGCCTAAATTTCCCTCCAAAACTCTTAAAGATACATTACACAAGGAAATATAGATAGTCCTCGACTTACGGCCCCAATTTGAGACCAAAATTTCTGTTGCTAAGTGAGAAATATGGGTTTTGCCCAATTTTACGACTTTTCTTGTCACCTTTGTTAAACGAATCAGGACAGTCGTTAAATTAGGAACATGGTAGTTAAGTGAATCTGGCTTCCCCAGTGTCAGACCTGGAAGCCAACTTTTACATTTGGGCCTTCAGGCCTGCCAAATTTTCTATGGTGGGAAAATGGGAGGGGGGATTGTATATAGAGCAGTGATGCTGAACCTTTTTGTCACCCAGTGCCTAAACCAGAATGCGTGTGCATGTGTGTGCATGTGCGTGCGCGCCAGAGCACTGGAAACCCGAAGACCAACTGGCCTCCGCACACATGCTCATTTTTTGGCGGTTTTTGGCTGTTTTCCCAGCCGATTTCAGCCTGTTTTTTGGCCATTTTTCAGGCCCAGAAAAGGCCAGGAAAACAGCCCCAAAAACAGCCTGAAAATGGGCCAGAAAACAGCCTGAAAACCCCTCTGTTTTTTGGCCATTTTTCGAGCATTTTTCGGGCTTTTTTCTGATGCTCCAGCACCAGCTAGCCAGTGCGCTGGAAACCAGAAGAGCAGCTGACAATGGCGCAAGTGCCCACAGAGAGGGCTCTGCGTGCCACCTTGGTACCCATGCCATAGATTCGCCATCACGGGTATAGAGTGTGGGTGATAGATAGTCAAAATAACATTCTTTTCTCCGAGAGTCAAGGCCACCTTGCCCTGCAGCTGCAATGAGGTGACTGGGAGGCATCTCCAGTTTTGGATGGTGTCTGATTGGATCATGTGATGGGCATGTAGGTGCAGGGGAAGGGACTTGGGCTTTCTTTTGTGTGGGGAAAACCTGGAAACTTTCAGATTCGGGTTTTCCCAGATGTGCCAAGATTCCTATTCCTATTCCTATTCCTATTCCTATTCCTTCTTCCCATTCCCATTCCCATTTCCATTCCATTCCATTCCATTCCCCTTTCCTTTCCATTCCATTCCATTCCATTATCACTATACTATACTATACTATACTATACTATACTATACTATACTATACTATACTATACTATACTATACTATACTATACTATACTATACTCTCTGCAAAAATCCAAATTAAAACCTCCTTGGCAGATGGCAGCCTAGCCTCTACTCGAACACCCTCAGCAAAAGAGAGTCCATCACCTCTCTGAGTAATTGCTTCTACTGTCAAGCTGTTCTGTTAAGCAAGGTTTCCCTCTCCCCCTTTCTAATATTCAAGTAGAATTAGTCTTCCTTATGCTACACTCAGGAATGAGATAGAAGAACCCCTGACCCTTCTCATTCATATTTCCCTCAGCTGTCTTTTCTGAAGACTAAACCACCTGGTGTCATACTTCACAGCAGGAGAAGGTAGAAAATAAGACACTCAAAACCAGGTGGTGTTTTTGACCATTAAAGCCCTTCATGGATTGTGGCCAAGTTCTTCATCCTGACTGCCACTTACCCATCCCATCAGATCCAGAAGAAGAGGTACATTGCAAATCCTGTCTGCTAAAGAGCAAAAAACAGCAGGATCCTGGAATGGGTGTTTTCTGATATGGCAGAATTCTCATAGTAATAGCACTTAGACCAGGGGTCTCCAACCTTGGTCCCTTTAAGACTTGTGGACTTCAACTCCCAGAGTTCCTCAGCCAGCTGGCTGAGGGACTCTGGGAGTTGAAGTCCACAAGTCTTAAAGGGACCAAGGTTGGAGACCCCTGACTTAGACTTATATAACATTCTATAGTGCTTTACAGCAGTTTTACAGAGTCAGGATATTGCCCCCCAACAATCTGGCTCTCCATTTTACCGACCTCAAAAGGATGGAAGGCTGAGTCAACCTTGCGCCTGTCAGGATTGAACTCCCAGCTGTGGGCAGAGTTAGTGTTCTGACCTAGGCGTTACCAAACCACGACGCAAACTCCTCGTGCTGACAAAAACCCCTTTTTAATAAGTTACTGTGAATTTCTCACATTCACATCCAACAAAGTCTTTCAAGAGAGCATTTACAGTCACAGACTTTATCTGGCTTGGAGAGCTGCCAGGCCGATATCTTCAAAACTTGGCAAGGTTTCTCTGAGAGTCACAAACCAATTAAGCTAACTAGTTGTCTCCTGCAAACTCCATTCCCCATTCGCTCCTCTTTTATTCCCTATGGGAGGGGCCATTCATCATCCACCTGTGGCCTTACTCCCAAGTCGACTCTTGTTTCTCAGCAACCCTTCGTCTGGCAACTTTGTGCATGCGCACACTGGGAACAGGCTCCAGCTGTTTGTCTGCCTCACTGGTGTCTGGCTCTAAAGGCAACTGATAACTATCAGACTACCTTGGCCCCATCTCTGCCTCCGATGCAGAGCCTTCCCCAGATTCCAGGACTGGCCTGTGTTCCTCCCCAACCTCCTCACTGTCCGAATCTGCTGCCAGCTCCACTGGCCTGTTCTGTGTCCTTCCCCACTTCAGAGCAACGAGCTGGCCTTCAGCCAGTGGATTCACGGCTCTTATCAGTCCTGGCAGAGAAATTTTAGCTGTCTGCCAAAGTTCAAACAAATGACTGACACATGGAGTAAGACTTTCAGCTCTCTTTGAAATGGTTCAGCTAATTTTTGCTTCCCGTGAAATGAGAGCAAAGCTCCTTATATATCCTGTGGGGTGGGGCTTCTGCCCCACCCTTCCCTTTGATGACGCCGCCTCTCTAATCTTCTGAAGCGTGGGTCGATCCAAGCTTGATTATTATTATTGTCAGCTGGGTCTGAAGGCGTAGCCGGGGGAAGGGAGGAATCAGGGGATGTTGGCCTCATTACGTCCTCCGACTAGTCTGGTTCTGGCTCCTGGAGCTGGGCTAAAGGAATCGGTGCTCCTGAGGTAAGCCTTACTGGCCTTTCCCCCTCACTCTTGGAGTCACTTTCAGGCATGGGGTCAGGTTCAGGGGCTGGAGTCACAACATAGCCACTGGCAGGCCACAACAGTTAGCCTGCAATCCTGCATTCTTACCATTGTACCCCCACGGCTCATAATGCACTGTTCACCCATCAATGGAGCATCATCCACACACATCAGATGAGGCTGGCCCTGTTAACTTTTTGTAAGTCCCTCAAAACATTGGTTGACTTGGAGATCGGAAGGGAATGGTGAGGTTTTGAGGTGGCCTCCTATGGTGGAATCTTCAGCTAGAGTGAGAGATGGTGTGAAGAGATGGGGGGGGTGAGCTTAATGTTGAAACAGATTTTATCTCCCCCAGAATTTCTGAAACCATTATCTGCCACTCCCATGAGAATGCAGTCAGTGGTGAGATGCCTGTCAATAGGCATGCAGCAATAAAGAATAACCTAGATCAGCTCAACGTTTTATTTTGCTTCCTTGCACCTGACAGCTCCTCTGCTTTTAATATCTGTCACTCACGTTTTGCCTTTTTAATCACAATAGTAATTTTTAATTATTTTTTTATAGTATTGTTTTTTTCCCAATTGTTTATTGTGCGCTGCCCAGAGTCACGTTATGAGATGGGAAGCTATATAAATATGATGGGTGAATACATAAATAAATCCAGCAATAGGCTTAACTTGGCAGGCAGTCTTTGACTTACAATCACAATTGTGTCCAAAATTTCCATGACTTAAGCAAGACGGTTAAGTGAGTTTTGCCCTTTTCTGGGTAAGGGGAAAATTGTGTGAATTTTATAACCTTCCTTTTCACAGTTGTTGGGTGAATCACTGCAGTCATTAAGTGGGTGACAAGGTTGTTAAATGAAACTGGCTTCTCCATTGACTTTGCTTTGATTCTTGATGAATGTATTTTATTCTTATGTAGACTGAGAGCATATACACCTAAGACTAATTTCTTGTGTGTCCAATTACACTTGGCCAATAAAGAATTCTATTCTGTTCTGTTCTGTTCTGCTCTGCTCTGCTCTGCTCTGCTCTGCTCTGCTCTATTCTGCTCTATTCTGTTCTGCTCTGCTCTGCTCTGCTCTGCTCTGCTCTATTCTATTCTATTCTATTCTATTCTATTCTATTCTATTCTATTCTATTCTATTCTATTCTATTCGGTGATCTCATGGCCCTGGGGACACCACAATCATCACAAATACATGCCAAGCATCTGAATTTTGATCATGTGACCATGGGGATGCTGCAATGGTCACAGCCGTGAAAGACTGTCAGAAATCACGTTTTTCACTGCCGTTGTTAACTTCAAATTGCCTCTGAACAAATGGAGCAAAATTCACGTAACAACTGCCTTGTTGTCAATCTACACACACACACACACGCACGCACACTCCAACCCTTATTTAAAACAGCCAGCGTGTTCCCTTATTAAGTCAATCATCTCCCCGTCTGCTCTGGTTGGGTCATCACTTTGTAAGTCAACATGCCATCCAGTAATGGATTCTCTTCCTTTATAGGGTCAGGCGTATTTTTATAGCCTATGATATCTAGCTCTGGTGCTGTGCACTTCTGCTCTTTGGAAACCTGAAACGGGTCAGGGGTTTAGCATTCCACAGGGCTTTTTAATCAAAGAATGATTTCGCTGCCTGCCGCATCTCTGTCGGAATGTGGACAGTGGTGTCAAGGGACAGCCGCAAGAACAAATAAAGTAGACCGAGTGATATGTGGTAATTAAGTTATTCTTCATTTCCAAGATTGCTACGGAGGATGAGATTGTAACAATGAGCCCCAGGCATTTCTCTCTGATTACTTGTCTCCATCTCGCTACCCTATGACATGCCAGATAAATATGCATCATTCTCTATTTGTTCTTTTAAGGTGCCCATTAACTGCCAGCAGGGAAAGTGATATATAAAAGTCCTAACATTCTCTTGCTCATTCTCTCCATCCATAAAGGAAAACAGTAAGTTCCATCATTTGGCGAGTATTTCACTCCACTGACATTAGCACAGAAACATAGAATTTCAATAGTTAGGAAGAAACATCTAATATTGAGTTTTGCTCAGTTAAGCAAGAGACTGTATAGGTAGTTCTCTACTTACATCCATTTGTTTAGAGATTGTTTAAAGCTATGATGGTGCCGAATGAATGGTGGTTATGACTGATGTTCGGACTTCCAACCATCCCTGCATTCCCACAGACACATGATTGCAATCCAGAGGTGAAATCCAGCAGGTTCGGACAGGTTCTGGATAACCGGTAGTGGAGATTTTGAACAGTTTGGAGAACCGGTAGCGGAGAACCAGCAAATACCACCTCTGGCTGGCCTCAGAGTGGGGTGGGAATGGAGATTTAGCAATATCCTTCCCCCAGGAGTGGTGAGGGAATGGGGATTTTGAAGCATCCTTCCCCTGGAGTGGGGTGGAAATAGAGGTTTTGCAGTATCCTTCCCCTGCCATGCCCACCAAGCCATGCCCACCAAGCCACGCCCACCAAGCCACATCACGCCAATCAGGCCACATCTACAGAACCGGTAGTAAAAAAAATTGAATTTCACCACTGTTGCAATCTGGTGCTGCCAGGTGCGAACAACCAGACTCACCCGTGAAGTGTTCAAATTAGTTACTTTATTGCTCAATGCCTATTTCACAGGAATCTTCCCAGATTGGCAGTTTACACCTGGGCCAAGACTAGATAAAGTTCAACAGTATTCAAGGGGGCTTGGACCTTGCCCTCTTGTATCTATATAATGATTCTAGACTAATTCCCTGCTTGACTCTTTCCCCTGGTTCGGTCACTCTCCTTCTGGCAGGAGTTTGGCAATTGGTTTGAAATTACAGTTGATCGCAGCACTCCCAATTCATGTGATCGCCATTCATAAACTTCTCTCCAGGCTTCTCCAGAAAGTCAATGGGGAAGCCAGCTGGGAAGGTGGCAAGTTGCTACAGTAACCTGTGCATCCTTCCCCAACCCCTCTGCACCAGTGGTGTTATTCAGCCAGTTTTATCCGGTTCGGGCGAACAGGTAGCAGCAGATGCAGGAGGCTCTGCCCACCCACCCGGATGTCCTCACATCCCATTTTTGATGCTCTGCACATGCACAGAAGGTCCTGCGCCTGCGTGGAGGTGGCACACGTGGTCACATTTGTGAACCAGTAGCAAAGGTAAGCAAATACCACTCCTCCTCTGCACTCGTCACTTTCACCACTCGTGCATCCTTGCACACATTCCTCAAGCCTCATCACACCAACCTTCTGTTCCCTTCGTAAGCCTTTCCATGCCTCCCCTACATCCTTCCCAATCCTTCTTACACTTCCCTTGCACCCTCACGTACCCTCCTAACCTTCTCTATGCCTCCCTTGCACCCTGGCGCAACCCTGTGCATCCTTGCACACCCTTCCTGACCCTTGCTGCACCTCCCTCACATCTTGCACAGCCCTGACACACAACACTCCACCCAGTCACTTACCTGCCTGCCAGCCTGCTTTCAAGCCACCTGGGACTTGCAGTCTCCTGACTTTCCCTCTGATTTGGTTTACAATAGCATCATTTAACGACAGAAATATCAGTCGCAGTTGCCATCATAACTTGAGGACTATCCATGTACCGAAACTACACTGGCTGGAAAAGGATACAGATGGTTAAGGAATATGATCTTTGTGGAGTCTCACCTTTTCTACTTCTTATGGACATTGGCATATATGTTTCTATTGGGTTATTCATTCTACAAATGCAGCAACCTGATATTTATTTATTTTTTAAAAAAGTTATAAAAGCATTTTAAATGCGTGTGCCAACGTACTTTCTAAAAAATGAATATTTTGAGAAATATTGCAAACTCAAACCTAAATGGTTTACGGCAGGAGGTTCAACTGCAGACCAATTCGAATCTTTGATTTGAGCCCAATTACCCAGCTGATTGAATCTGAACCTGTAATTAGATTTGGGAAAGTGAATTTATTTGATTTGATGCTTCAGATTGAATCACTGAAAACGGGATGATTTCATTTGGGGGGGGAAAAAAATTCTTCCACCCAGCCCAGTTCTACCACTTTCTCTTTGAAATGTCACTCTTTGAACTCTTCCTCTGGAGAAAAGGTGAGAGAGCTGTAGAGAGCAGAAGTTATAATAACCATGATCTTTACAATCTGATAGTAATGTTGCTTTTAATCTATTTTTTCCCCCTGATGGATATGTGCCCTAGGATGTGCCCTCTTTCTCTGTCAGTTTGGTAGAACCAGTTTTTTTTTTAAATTTACATTTATATCCCGCCCTTCTCCAAAGACTCAGGGCGGCTTACAGTGTATAAGGCAATAGTCTCATTCTATTTGTATATTTACAAAGTCAACTTATTGCCCCCCCAACAATCTGGGTCCTCATTTTACCTATCTTATAAAGGATGGAAGGCTGAGTCAACCTTGGGCCAGGCTTGAACCTGCAGTAATTGCAGGCTGCTGTGTTCTAATAACAGGCTTCTAACAGCCTGAGCTATTACGGCCCTTAGTTTGATCTAGTGCAGTGATGGCTAACCTTTTTTGGACCGAGTATCCAAGGGGCGTGTGTGTGTGCGCAAATGCACGCCCGAACCCTCAAAATGCAATGTGCACGTGGGCCTTGCACCCCTGTGCATGTGCACCCAGCTCCCCTGCATGTGCACATGGCCCCCCGCATGCACCCTGCTCCCTGTGGATGTCTGCGCCCTGCATGCACATGCGCAGCAAAGACCCAAAGACTAGCTGGCCAGTGGGAGGCGTGCGAACATGCGCAGCAGAACTGAACTGGGGTGACAGCTCATGTGCCATCAGAGAGGGTGCTGGGTGCCACCTCTGGCACGCGTGCCATAGGCTCGCCATCACGGATCTAGTGGTTAAGGCACCAGGCTAGAAGGCAGGAAACCGTGAGTTCAAATCCTGTCTAAGCCATGAAAAATCAGCTGGTGATGACTTTGGGCCAGTCACTTTCTCTCAGCCCAAACCACCTCACGGGGTTGTTTCGTGCGGAAAACAGAAGGAGGAAGGTGTGCTCGCTGCCTTAAGTTAATTTGTAAAAATAACACAGGTGGTCCTCAATTTACAAACACAGCTGAGCCAGAGGTGGGTTTCAGCAGGTTCTGACCAATTCTGGAGAACCGGTAGCGGAAATTTTGAGTAGCTCGGAGAACCGGTAGTAAAAATTCTGACTGGCGCTGCCCCCATCTATTCTCTGTCTTCCAAGTCCCAGGTGATCAGGAGGAAATGGGGATTTTGCAGTAACCTTCCCCTGGAGTGGGGTGAGAATGGAGATTTTACAGTATCCTTCCCCTGCCATGCCCACCAAGCCACCCCCACAGAACTGGTAGCAATTTTTTTTGAAACCGACCACTGAACTGAGCCCAAAAATTCTGTTGCTAATTCAGACAGTTGTTAAGTGATTTTTGCTCCATTTCACTACTTTCTGGCCACCGTTGTTAAGTGAATCACTGCAGTTGTTAAATTAGTAACACGGTAGTTAACTGAATTTCACTTTTCTTGCCGGAAGGTCATAAAAGGTGACCACGTGACTGTAGGACGTTGCAGCCGTCATAACTTTGAGCCATTTGCCAAGTGTCTCAATTTTCATCACGTGACTATTGGGATGCTACAACGTCATAAGCATGAAAAGCAGTCATAAGTCACTTTTTTCAGCGCCATTGTAAATTTCACGGTCACTAAATGAACTGCTGCAGCTGAAGACTGCCCATAAAGCAGGGATACCAATAAAAGAAATTCAGAATAAAATGAATAAAAGGATTCCTATCATTGGTTATACATAGGTTTCGTCTCCTGTCCTGGAAGGAAGCTTGAGCCACTAATCATTTTAACCCAGTTTCTAATTAGGACATCCAGACCAATGTGAGCAAGTATGTTTCCATGCATATCTTCAAGCCTAATCTACACATTTGCCTCTTTTTCCCCATCCAGATAATGGGCTTGCAATACAAGCTGAATACGGTAGGTATCCTGGTGGGAAAGTCTGCCCTCTAGTGTGTCATAGATGACATCTTTACCTTCCAGTTTATAAGATTTATTAGGAAATAAAAATTGCTGGTGGAAGTCTGGACTTTTCTTTCTTTCTTCCTTTCCCTCCCTCCCTCCCTCACTTCCTTCTTTTCTCTTCCTTCCTTCCTCCCTCCCTCCCTCCCTCCTTCCCTTTCTTTCTTTCTTTCTTTCTTTCTTTCTTTCTTTCTTTCTTTCTTTCTTTTTCCATTCCTTCCTTCCTTCCTTCCTTCCTTCCTTCCTTCCTTCCTTCCTTCCTTCCTTTCTTTCCCTCCCTCCCTCCCTCCCTTCCTTCTTTCCTTCTTTCCTTTTCCATCCTTTCTCTTCCTCCCTCCCTCCCTCTCTCTCTTTTTTCTTTCTTTCCCTTCCTTCCTTCCTTCCTTCCTTCCTTTCCTCTTCCTCCCTCCTCCTCCCTCCTCTCTCTTTCTTTCTTTCTTTCTTTCTTTCTTTCTTTCTTTCTTTCTTTCTTTCTTTCTTTCTTTCTTTCTTTCTTTCTTCCTCCTCCTTCCTTCCTTCTTTCCTTCCTTCCTCCTCCTCCTCCCTCCCTCCCTCCCTCCCTTCCTTCCTTCTTTCCTTCTTTCCTTTTCCATCCTTTCTCTTCCTCCCTCCCTCCCTCCCTCTCTTTTTTCTTTCTTTTCCTTCCTTCCTTCCTTCCTTCCTTCCTTCCTTCCTTCCTTCCTTCCTTCCTTCCTTCCTTCCTTCCTTCCTTCCTTCCCTTTCCCTTCCTTCCTTCCTTCCTTCCTCTTCCTTCCTTCATTCTTTCCTTTTCCTTCCTTCCTTCCTTCCTTCCTTCCTTCCTTCCTTCCTTCCTTCCTTCCTTCCTTCCTTCCTTCCTTCCTGAGGTGTGGTTCAAGATGTTGAACATTACTACTGAACCCTCACAAAAGCCAGGCTAGGAGTGCACATTGTGGGTCTTTATGTAAATCAGAATAGGAGGATCATCTAAGCCAAAATTTCAAAAAGCACCTAATTCACAAGGGCGGACTCTTATTTCAGATGGGATCTGTATGGATCTAGCCTTGAAACTTTTGGATATAAGATGTCAAGCGGCATTAGTGTAAAAGCCTTGCATTATTTGTGCACAACAAGCAGCTCAATCTGCCAGGCTCCCTAAAATGATTCTTAAGATTTCCCAGCTCCACCAGAGGTGCGTGCAGGGTCTGTCAAAAGTGTCAATGAACCAACTGAGCTAATGAGAGCCAAGTTCCATCTATTTTTATGGTCATCAGAACTGGTAGAGCTTTGGTTACTCCCATGGAGGCTGCCGTCTTGATTGTTGTTGTTTTTTTTAAAATCCTAACCTGAGGATATCCTTGAATTCAAATCTTGTAACAGCTTTGGTAAGATTAATTTATGCTTCCCTATTTAGAACATTTTGCTTAAAGTTTGCCATGGTTTGCACTAACCCAAAGCCAGCAATATCTCAGGAGGCCCCTGCCTTTGAACTGTGTACAGCTTAAACTCAAAAGAATTACCACCCATCCCAGCCGAAATGTAGAATTGGACATTGTACATGTTGCTGAACTATTTTCTTTTCAAATAATAGTCTTGACTAAGTGGAGTGGGACAAACATTGAGATAAGGTTCATGACAGTGGTGAAATGTAAAATTTGTTACTACCAGTTCTGTGGGCGTGGCTTGGTGGGGAGGTAATGTGACTGGGTGGGCGTGGCCAAGTTTTTTTTTTTACTTTTAAAAGCATTTTTTCTTCAGCCGATGATCCCAGCTGAGTTGCCTGATCATCAGAGGCTTTTGTTTTCTATTAAAAGCATTTTTTTTGCCTTTAAAAGAAAAAAAAGCCTCTGAGGACCAGGCAACACAGCTGGGATCATCAGAGCCTTTTAAAAGCATTTTTTACAACCTTCTTCAGCCAAAGAGGTTGTAGAAAAAATGCTTTTAAAAGGCTGTGATGATCCCAGCTGAGTTGCCTGATCCTCAGAGGCTTTTTTTTTTACTTTAAAAGCATTTTTTTAGCTGAAGAAAAAATGCTTTTAAAAGCAAAAAAACCCCAAAAAAACAACCTCTGATGATCACACGGCTCAGCTGGGCATGGGGGTGGGGTGGGGGCAGGGATTTTTGCTACCAGTTCTCTGAACCACCTGCCACCATCGCTACTGGATCAGGAGATCCAGTCCAAACCGGGAGCATTTCACCCCTGGTTCATGGCACCTGAAGCTAAGTAGGTTCTGCAGGATCCAATCTGAGTCGGTCCCCAAGACCAAAGGTTTATTTTTCCGAGTTTATTCCTCTAACCAGGCACCACATAAATACAATGTCTAGAACAACCAGTGCACACATTCTGGAGAGAGAGAAAAGTTCCCTGAGAATGGGCTCCAGTATGAGCCCAAAAGTTTGGAAGAATAAACCTTTGGTTTTGGTGACTGATTCAGATTAGCTCTTGGTGCATTATTCTGGGACACGTCTATCTACCTTCATTCATAAGTAAGGTCTGTCTTTCAGCTTCTGGTTCTGGAAAAAGAAATAAACACAAAAGAAAACCAACACCAAAAAAAATTTTTTATGTTTATCAGCACAAAGACTGACAAAATGGTGTACTAGGCTGCAGAACCAATATTACTTTCAAAACAATGTTATTATAGAACTCTTACTGTTATATTTTTTTTTTCAGGAAAGGTAGCCTAGGGGTGAAGATGCTTGCCTCCCACTCGGAAGGTTAAGAGTTCAATCCTAGGTATTGACAGATATTTCTTTCCTAAGGTGTCCAGAAAAAATATCTGCTTCAAATTCCATGTGGCATCTGAGAGGTCAGTAAACATTCAGCTCCAGCCAGTTGCCCCCGGCTCTCCCCCCAAATTAAGGGATACAGCAAGGGTGAAATGCTCCCAGTTCGGACCGGATCGCTTGATCCAGCAGCAATTTTCACTGGTAGTTCAGAGAACCAGTAGCAATCGCGGTGCGAGGCTCTGCCTACCCGCCCAGCTGTCTTTACTTCCTGGTTTTAACCAGGAAGTAATGTGTTTTGTACCCTCTGCATATGCGCAGAAAGGTTTTGCGCATGCATGGAGGGTGTGCATGCACATATAATGCACGCATACATGTGAGTGAAGCGAGCACGCGTGTGCAGTGCGTACACTTCCAAACCGGTAAGGAAGGTAAGTAGATTTCACCCCTGGATTACAGGGTTGTAAAAAGGGAGTTTTATTGTTAGATTTTTTTCAGCTTGTTAAAATATGAATGATCTCTTGATGGGTAGATTCTATAAATACACAAGTTTCTTCCACCAACAATTGCTTGGTGATTGGGTGTGTTTTTTTTTTCCCCCAAAGGGGAAAGTTAAAAAAGTTAGATGCTCTTTGAGAATGCATCTGATTTGACCGTATGTGCCAGATGGCAGAAGAGGGGCACCAATCAATCAGAAAAGCATGACATGTTCTATGAAGTTCTCAAGTAGAATAGAATAGAATAGAATTTTTATTGGCCAAGTGTGATTGGACACACAAGGAATTTGTCTTGGTGCAGATGCTCTCAGTGTACATAAAAGAAAAGATACCTTCATCAAGGTACAACATTTACAACACAATTGATGGTCAATATATCAATATAAATCATAAGGATTGCCAGCGACAAAGTTACAGTCATACAGTCATAAGTGGAAAGAGATTGGTGATGGGAACTATGAGAAGATTAATAGTAGTGCAGATTCAGTAAATAGTTTGACAGTGTTGAGGGAATTATTTGTTTAGCAGAGTGATGGCCTTCGGGAAAAAACTGTTCTTGTGTCTAGTTGTTCTGTTGTGCAGTGCTCTATAGCGTCATTTTGAGGGTAGGAGTTGAAACAGTTTATGTCCTGGATGTGAGGGATCTGTAAATATTTTCACGGCCCTCTTCTTGATTCGTGCAGTATACAGGTCCTCAATGGAAGGCAGGTTGGTAGCAATTATTTTTTCTGCAGTTATAATTATCCTCTGAAGTCTGTGTTTTTCTTGTTGGGTTGCAGAACTGAACCAGACAGTTATAGAGGTGCAAATGACAGACTCAATAATTCCTCTGTAGAACTGAATCAGCAGCTCCTTGGGCAGTTTGAGCTTTATGACTTTATCCGTGGCAATACACATTCTCAACACGATGATCCATCCTCCACACACCCTGGGTGATCACGTTCTCTATGATTTTCTTTAATCTTTGAAAGATACCCCAGAGCATTAAGAAGAGGAAAAAAAAACTTGTGTTGAATCAAAACTTCCATCCTTGAAATCCATGGTGGTTAGCAACAGATCTCCAAGAAGTTTATTTCAATCCTCAGAAGAAACATAACAATATTAAAAAGATACAAAGCTCTCTATATAGAGTCAAAACATCTGACTATAAGCTCCAAGACGGGAACTGGCATCAATTTTTTGTCCATTGGACAGATAATTCGGATTTTTCAATTGGAAATGCCAAGTTTTATCTGCAGATCCTTCTGCATAGAGAATCTGGGCGCCTGCCACTGATGTCTCTGTTCGTGCATTGCCCCACAGCCTAAGAAGCATGGAACTGTCCCAGTTTTTTTCTTTGTCAGCTGTGTATTACCAGGAGGCGTTTGTGTTTACATTTTTCATATGTAATTTCGCAGCAGCATTTATTTTTTTTTAAAAAAGGCATTTCTAGTATTGATTTGATTATCTCTCTACCCGCACCTTGCAAAGTAATAGTTTTGCTAGGAGATTCTCATTGCTATCTGCCATAAACTGGGCACCATCTAACTACTGAGTGCCAATTATGAAAACCATCCGATAAACAGGATTCAGAATTGTAGTGCATTAAGCTTCGGGCAATCACAAGTGGATTAGCATTCTTTTGTTCCCAGCTATTAACTAAGTAAAAGAAATGACCAAGTTAACTCTTGGCCAGAGTTCTTCAAAGTGGTCAGTATTGACTGCCAAGGGTCAATGGAACTAGCCAAGGGGTGAGTGTTGTTATTATTCATAGTGCCATTAGTTAGTATCTGTTAAATTACGTTCATATAATAATTTTTGGGTGGAGCATTTGATGAACAATCTGAAATTTTATGAAAGGGTCGATAAACTCAAGAGTTTGGGGTCCCCTGCTTTAGGAAATGTTAGTTCTACAAGGTAGAATAGAATAGAATAGCAAAGTTGGAAGGGACCTTGGAGGTCTTCTAGTCCAATCCCCTGCTTAGGCAGGAAACCCTACACCACTTCAGACAAATGGTTATCCAACCTCTTCTTAAAAACTTCCTGTGTTGGAGCATTCACAACTTCTGTAGGCAAATTGTTCCACTTATTAATTGTTCTCACTGTCAGGAAATTTCTCCTTAGTTCTAAGTTGCTTCTCTCCTTGATCAGTTTCCACCCATTGCTTCTTGTCCTGCCTTCAGGTGCTTCGGAGAAGAGCTTGACTCCCTCTTCTTTGTGGCAGCCCCTGAGATATTGGAACACTGCTATCATGTCTCCCCTAGTCCTTCTTTTCATTAAACTAGACATACCCAATTCCTGCAACTGTTTTTCATATGTTTTAGCCTCCAGTCCCCTAATCATCTTTGTTGCTCTTCTCTGTACTCTTTCAAGAGTCTCAACATCTTTTTTACATCATGGCGACCAAACATAAATAAACATAGATAAAACATAGATACACATAAATAAAAAAAAAACATAAAGGTAGCCATAAATTCACAAGCTTACATCTCTATTCTTCAGGTGCCAGGTCAGTTCACATTTCCACCTCTACAGTTTGAAATCTCCAAACAGGGTGGCATCATCTTCTACTACTAGAGATCACTATCCAAATTACAGAGCTGGAAGGGACCTTGAAGATTTTCTAGTCCAACCTCCTGCTCAAGCAGGAGATTTTAGACTGTTCCATCTCTTATTAATTGCCTCCAGTGATGAAGCGCCCCACAACTTCTGAAGACAAGCTGTTCTACTGGTTAATTGTTCTCACTGGTAGGAAGTTTCTCCTTAATTCCATGTTGCTTCTCTCCTTGATCAGTTTCCATCCATTGTTTCTTGCCTTGCCTTCAGGTGCTTTGGAAAATAAGTTGACCCCCGTCTTCTTTGTGGCAGTCCCTCCAAATACTGGAACACTGCAATCATGTCACCCCCTAATTCTTCTTTTCTCTATACTCAATTTTCTCTAGAATAGCCATCCCAACAGATAAGTGATCTGTGACAAATGATCTTTAATTTTTTACGACAATACTTTTTGTCATTTTAGTTGCAAGCAAAGTTACATCTCTCTCTCTCTCTCTCTCTCTCTGTCTGTCTCTGCCTGTTTCTCTCTCTGTCTCTCTCTGTCTCTCTGTCTCTGTCTCTCTCTCTCTCTGCCTGTCTCTCTGTCTCTGTCTCTGTCTTGTCTCTCTGTCTGTCTCTCTGTCTGTCTCTGTCTCTCTCTCTGTGTGTGTCTCTCTCTCTGCCTGTCTCTCTGTCTCTGTCTCTGTCTCTCTGTCTGTCTGTCTCTCTCTGTCTCTCCCTCTCTCTCTCTTTGCCTGGCTCTCTCTCTGTCTCTCTCTGCCTCTCTATCTCTCTCTGTCTCTCTGTCTCTCTCTGTCTCTCTGTCTCTCTCTCTCTCTCTCTTGGTCTATCTCTCTGTCTCTGTCTCTGTCTCTGTCTCTGTCTCTGTCTCTCTCTGTCTCTCTCTCTGTCTCTCTGTCTTTCTGCCTCTCTCTGTCTCTCTGCCTCTCTCTCTGTTTCTCTCTGTCTCTCTGTCTCTCTCTCCCTCTTCCCCCCTCCCCCCTGGTTCATGTGTTACTGTGCATATTCCATTTCTTTGATTGTCAGAAATCACCTGGAATGAATTCTAAACAAATGCATTAACGTAAAAGATATATAATGGCTTGTAGCAAAAGCTCTACCAGTAATGAGAAATGTTTTGTCATCAACAGATCCAATCCCTTCTTGGTAATGTGCTGGAGACTGCATGCCAAATTTAGGAGACACTATTGTCTCCTTCTCCTCCCCTCCACCCACAACTTTTTCTTCCTGTTCATGCATTATGCTATTAGAATAGAATCATTTGCCCATCTTGTATTCCACCGAAAGGGCATTAAAAATTAAGCTATATTGTACGTTCTCATTATCCTGTTCCTAGGTCTCATTGCATTATTAGACTAAGCATAATGTGGGCTGAAAGTTGGCTATCTGGGTGCATCTGTACAAGAATAATAAACTGGGAGAATAATTACTCCTGAATAGGTATTTTGGGGAGAGTTGTGATTGTATTCTCAACATAGTTTTCTTGTAATTTCTACCGTATGTTATTCCAAACAGAGTAATTTATTTAGTAGGAGACCCTACAACTCTTAAATATTTTTTCCCTGTTGGTCAAGGTGGCTGAGGTTTGCTTGCCTATTCTCTCTCTCTCTCTCTCTCTCTCTCTCTCATCTATCCTATCTATCTATCTATCTATCTATCTATCTATCTATCTATCTATCTATCTATCTATCTATCTATCTATCTAATCTACCATAGTGGTATATGATATATTTTATTGTACTATTTTTGTTTAGCAATGTCCGAAGGACCACAAATTCTGAACTCATAGTTTAAAAGTTTACCTAAGAGAGATTTGATTTGGGCCCCGATTTCTCATCTTCCTCTTGAAAAACTCAAGAGCTTCAAGCAATGTTAGGCCCAATGAGAGGACAATCATCAACCTCTGACTGAAGGCAAGGACCTGACCTGCAAAAGGGCAACAGTTTTGCTGCCTTGGAGAATGTTGCTTACCTAAAATAGTACAAAACAGAAGAATAAAATATATCATACACCACCCAGATGGAAGAATGTTGAATAGAAGTTGTGGATATAGATGAGACCAGTAGATGTCTGGTTGAATTTTAAAACAGGGCATGTTTTTCTACTGCTGGAACAGCATTCAGCTTATTGGGATCAATTTCCAATATTAACCTTATCTAGACCTGTTAGTATAGTGTCCTAGTTTTAATTTCCTGCTTAGAAAAAAAAATTAGACAGACAGGCAGACAGGCAGGCAGGTACGTAGATAGGTAGATAGGTAGATAGATGATAAATAGATATAGATAGACAGATGATTGAAAGATATAGATAGATGATAGATAGATTGATAGATCAATAGATAGACAGATAGAGATGATAAATAGATATAGATAGACATGATAGATAGATAACTTCTATATAGATAGACAGAGATATAGATGATAACTAGATAGAGATGATAAATAGATAGATGATAAATAGATAGATGATAAATAGATATAGATAGACAGATGATAGATAGATAAATAGATGATAGACAGATAGATAGATAGATAACTAGATATAGATAAACAGATAGATAGATGATAGACAGATGATAGATAGATATAGATAGATGATATAGATAGATAGATAGATAGATAGATAGATAGATAGATAGATAGATAGATAGATAGATAGATGATAATTAGATATAGATAGATGATAGATAGATGATAGATAGATAGATAGATAGATAGATAGATGGATGGATGATAGATAGATAGATGATGTATAGATATAGATAGATGATAGATAAATGATAAATAGATATAGACAGATGATAGATAGACATAGAGATGATAGATAGATAGATAGATAGATAGATAGATAGATAGATAGATAGATAGATAGATAGATAGATAGATGATGGGGGTAGGTAAGCAGGGAGGGAGGGAGGGAGGGAGGGAGGCAGGCAGGCAGGCAGGCAGGCAGGCAGACATGAATTTTCCAGTGAAAATAATAGTTGCCAGCAATTTCAGCTCAGTTCTTGGCTTTGTAAACATGTAGCTTGAATTGTATCCTGAAATTAATTGGAAACCAGTGAAGATCTTTTATTCTTGGCACACTATTTTTCAGCAGCTACCGCCAGTTAATAATCTGGTTGCCATATTCTCAATTAATAAGCAGTCTTCAGGGATAACTTTCAACCGAGTGTATTTCAGCCCAAGCCATGGCAACTCTAAAGATATTTCTACTAGCTCTAGACTG
The DNA here is from genome assembly GCF_028640845.1 of Ahaetulla prasina. Lineage (NCBI taxonomy): Eukaryota > Metazoa > Chordata > Lepidosauria > Squamata > Colubridae > Ahaetulla > Ahaetulla prasina. Next base: position 19,412,620 of record NC_080548.1, read on the forward strand.
GCTCATAAAAAGCCTACCAGGAGGTCTTCTTCCATTAGTCCTGGAGGAAAGCTTCTCTTGGTTCATAAGAAAAATGGGAAGACCCTACTGACAACCCACCCTCAAAGTTGCTGCACAGACACCCCTCCCCCACAACCACATGATCACATTTTGAGTGCTTGGCAACCAGCTTACTTTTATGACTGACAGCAGCATCCTGTAGCCACCGGACCACAATTTGTGATATCCATTAGATATGCTGGGTTTGCTCAATGATCACGTGATTCGGCTAACGACCGTAGTGACTTGCTTGTAAAACTGGTTGCAATATCCAGTTTAGTTCCTTGATGCCTCTGTTTACAATTGCAATGTTTTATGACCAAAATTCCAAACTCCATTGTGGTTGCAAGCGCAGAACTACTTGTAATCTTGAAAGACAAATATATTAGAATTAATTACACCATATTGACTGTTGCATGTATATTTAGCTTGGTTTCAGACTGCCCATTAGCTTATTTCAACTCAATTTCCACCTCCACTCACTTGCAAACTCAACCCTGATCAATTTTGTCACACATTTATAATACCACTACTACTACTATTACTACTACTACTATTAATAATAATAATAACAGCAACAACAACAGAATTGGGAAGGACCTTGGAGGCCTTCTAGTCCAACCCCCTGCCCAGGCAGGAAACCCTACACCATTTCAGACAAATAGTTATCCAACATTTTCTTAAACATTTCCAGTGTTGGAGCATTCACAACTTCCGGAGGCAAGTTCTTCCACTGATTCACTGTTCTAACTGTCAGGAAATTTCTCCTTAGTTCTAAGTTGCTTCTCTCCTTAATTAGTTTCCACCCATTGCTTCTTGTTCTACTTCAAGTGCTTTGGAGAATAGTTTGACTCCCTCTTCTTTGTGGCAATATCTATATTTATAAAGATACCTTTTTTTCCCCAGGATGCAAAGTTTCTGGGGGGAAAAAAGGACACCTGGATAATGTTCTCTTGATCCTATTCTCCCCTATGGACCCTACATTTTCCTCCATGTACCTCCGTAAGCGTTTAGCACGATCACATTTTGGTCAGTGCATACTTCGATCACGACTACACAACTCCGTTTGGAAAGTGTGAATAGAGTATGTTCAAATAAAAGTTTTTTTTTCTTCCTACAGCCCCTACTTAACTGAGAGGGAACAAGCAAAGCACCAAAGAGCTGCCATGTATCATCAAGACAAAACAGATGATGAACAAAAGGGAACATTTATATTAGGCCAGATTGCCTATGAAAGCAGCTGTGCAAACAACGGGGGAAGAGATAAAGGTGGATGAGTTAGGTGAGCTTTCAAGTGATACTTATCATTTGGAGACTTTCATCCTCTAACAATAACATTGCTGATAATTAATATGGGGTGATCCAGCCAAGAACATTGGACTAGAGCTTAATTTGGGAGAGCACAAAGATTTAGATACAGCGCCCTCTGGTGGATTGCAGTAGTTTCTCTCTCTCTCTCTCTCTCTCTCTCTCTCTCTCTCTCACACACACACACACACACACACACACACACACACATTGTACATCACACAGTCACAATCACAAATACAGTGTGCATATTGTACATGAGCCAGAGTGGCGCAGTGGTTAAAGTGCAATACTGCAGGCTACTTCCGCTGACTGCCGACTGCCTGCAATCTGGAAGTTCAAATCTCACCAAGCTCAAGGTTGACTCAGCCTTCCAGCCTTCCAAGGTGGGTAACATGAAGACCTAGATTATTGGGGGCAATAGGTAATCTGTAAACTGCTTCCAGAGGGCTGTAAAGCACTGAGAAGCGGTATATAAATTTAAGTGCTATTGCACACTTATTGTGTGCATACCATGCAGCACATCATTCGTGCATCTACCCATGCACAGAGCCTGCCATGAACATGCTCCCTAGCAATAGCACTTAGACTTATATACTGCTTCACGGTGCATTACAGTGCCTCTCTAAACGATTTACAGAGTCAGCATATTTTTCCCAACAATCTGGGTCCTTACCAAGGATGGAAGGTTGAGTCAACTTTGAACCGCTCAGAATTTAACTCCGGGAGTGAGCAGTGAGTTAGCCTGCAGTACTACATTCTAAACCACTGCGCCACCACAGACCCCCACCATCCCCACCCCCACCACCAGCCATCTCCCCTTCACTCCTTTTAGTGCATATGCAGCCTGTTAACTTGCCATTCATACCCAGATCATTTGTGGAAGCAAGCATTTTTAACTTCCCTTTCCACATAGTCAGCTTTAATGTTTTGCCAAGGAACCATATGGCCGTGTTTTTAAAACGTTGGCCCCCAAATCTACAGAGAGTGACCAAGTCACTGTGGTAGTGATCTGCTGGAGCTCTATGAGCATTTGTAGAGTTCAGAGCATGGGTTAACATGCTCAGGACCGGAGCAGATGTTTTAGCAATCAATGCAACAGCAATAGCAATAGCGCTCTCTGGGCAGTTTACAATATCAGCATGTTGTCCCCAACAATCTGGGTCCTCATTTTACTGACTTTGGAAGGATGGAAGGCTGAGTTTTCCTTGAGGTGGTCAGGACTGAACTCCTGGCTGTGAGCAGAGTGTCAGAGTGTTTGCAGCATGACTACTATTAGGAGACAACCCAGGAATAAAACACAGAACACAGAGAAATTTAACAGTGGTTTATATACAAGACATATACAGAAATATATGTGGTTGGCAAATACCTGACAAGCAATCAATCTTCTTCTTAACTCTACACGGAGAACTCAGCAATGAATACCCGACACAAGGAGAGAGAATACGCCATCTCCTGGCTGCCTTTATAAACACCTCTTAAAGTGGTAAAATCTTTGTGGACCCATCCGTAGTCTACAATTGGCAATACCAATGCTGATTCATCTTCGTTGCATCAGCTTTACAGTTGCATCAGTTTTACAGTTGCAGCAGCTTTACAGCTGGTTCAGCTTTTAAATCTCAATACCTTAATACAGATGTTGCCTGCAATACTGCATCCTAATCACTGTGCCACCAGGGCAACTGCAGTACCTTGGTTGCATCATCATTCATAGCATCTTCTCACAGCACAGTCATAGATTATGTTAGCACTCCCACAATGACCTACTAGCAACTGCATCGAATAATAGTTGAATAAATGTGGGTGGCAGAAGTGAAGGGGAAGAAACAATTGGTATTATTTATGGTGCAAAATAATCTTCCGAGCACATGCTGAGATAGTGCTGGTTTTCCATCTGGTTCATAGCGATTTTGAAAAAAAAACCACCCCAAAACAAAACAAAACAAAACAAAACAGATTCTGACTGATTCTTACATTTATAGCCAAACTGTTTGTTTTCTTTTTCTTACTTTGGAGATGCTTCTTTGAGAAGTCCCCCCCGATATGTTTTTCCAACATATTTTTTATTTGTTGCTTCCAAACTTCGAGCTTTATCAACCAATGTGCTTCGCCGTGAAGAACACAAGCGTTCAATCCTTATTTATTAAACAAGTTGTGATCGGCAGAAATCTAATTCACACCAAAATCAACTGCCACGTAATTCCGGGGGGGGGGGGGGGAAGATGCATTTGTTTTAATGAATTTCAGGCAGGTGCTACATTCATGTCCATGTATGATCATTTTGCTTTCCCATATTCAGTTCTGCGCAGCCTTGATAATTCTCAACCTTGTTCCTGCAGTTTCTCAGTTCTACTGTTAATTGATTTCAGTCGTATTCCGTTCTCCTGCAAGGAGCATCTGTTTTCAATTTCCTACTGTAAATTTAGATTTACTTACACTCTAAGCCACAGTGAAGTTTGTTTGGCTTTGGTTTAATACATTATTTGAACCCAAACTTTTTTGCGGTTTATCAATCGAGATTCATGGTGGAGGGAGAGTGGTAAAATTGCAACTGTAAAGCTTCCTACGGTTCAAAGACCTCCAAACCATGACCCCATAATTTATTTATTTTTATTTTTTATTTATTTATTTTATTTGTCAAACACAACAGTTTATATAAATATAAGCATGAAATAACCAAACGAATTGGATACAATCAAGGGAACATTAGGATAGGAACAGTAGGCACGCTGGTGCTCTTTTGCACGTCCCTTACAGACCTCTTAGGAATGGGGTGAGGTCAATAGTAGATAGTCTTTGGTTAAAGCTTTGGGGATTTTGGGAAGAGACCACAGAGTCAGGTAGTGCATTCCAGGCATTAACAACTCTGTTACTGAAGTCATATTTTCTACAATCAAGATTGGAGCGGTTCACATTAAGTTTAAATCTATTGTGTGCTCGTGTATTGTTGCGATTGAAGCTGAAGTAGTCTTCGACAGGAAGGACATTGTAGCAGATGATTTTATGAGTTATACTCAGGTCATGCCGAAGGCGGTGGAGTTCTAAATTTTCTAAACCCAGGATTTCAAGTCTGGTGGCATAAGGTATTTTGTTGTGATCAGAGGAGTGGAGAACTCTTCTTGTAAAATATTTCTGGACACGCTCAATTGTATTAATGTCCGAAATGAGGTGTGGGTTCCAGACAGGCGAGCTGTATTTGAGAATTGGTCTAGCAAATGTTTTGTATGCTCTGGTTAGTAGTGTAATCTTTCTGGAGAAGAAGCTACGCAAGATTAAGTTTACAACTCTTAAAGCCTTTTTGGCGATGTAGTTGCAGTGGCCTTTGGCACTTAGATCGTTTGATATGAAAACTCCAAGGTCTTTGACAGGGTGAGGGTCATCTATAAGGTAATGTCCATCAAGCTTGTATTTAGTGTTCTGATTCTTTTTTCCAATGTGTAAGACAGAGCATTTGCTGGTTGAGATTTGGAGTTGCCAAATTTTTGACCATTCCAACACAAAGTCAAGGTCTTTTTGAAGGGTAGCTGCATTGCTGGTAGTGTTAAATAGTTTAACATCATCAGCGAAGAGAACACAATTACTTATAATATGCTACATTATAATTTGCTACATTTTGAGCTGAGAAACCATAAATATCTTCAGTGTAGGTCCTAAGACAGAAATCACAATTAAGGGGAAAACAAAGGAAACCATCGCAATGCTCGCTTTCTAAACAGGCAAAACCATGAGTGTCAACTGGGGAGACCGGAAAAAGCAATGACTTCTCATGCTTCAGAACATATTTGTGTAAATCAGGGATCCTCAAACTAAAGGCCGCTGCCCAGATATGGCCTTCTGATGCAAGGAATCCAGCCCGCAGAGTGGTGGGATTCAACCCCGTGCCCAGGGCCGGGCTTCAAAAATTTTAGCAAGGGTTTCTCTGCCCCAGGGGTGTCCAAACTTGGCAACTTTAAGACCTGTGGACTTCAACTCCCAGAATCCCTCAGCCAGCAAAATGACGATTGGGCTCTAAATTTTAAATGTTGATTCCAAACCTCAAAACTGTTTGATTAAAATATTAAGATGAATTTTTGAATCAAATGATTTCTATTGAAATTATGAACTCAGTATAGAAAAATCTGTTCTGTCTATATGCACGAAAGGCACAGAATCTTTGCAACAAATCGGTTGTCTGATTATTCAATTCATCAAATGGATTTTTTTTCCCCCCAGATTTAGGTAGATCATGTTTTAACCTCATGCCAGCTTTTACACTCCATTCTTTTACAGGGAATTTATTTGTGTACATTTGTAGGCTGCCCACTCAAAATGGCTCTGGGCAGAATAAAACATAGAAAATGAAACAACTGATACAAACCACAAAAAAAAGAAAAAAGATGGTTGAAGCAGGAAACAGCACATAGTAAACAATAAAACCAACAAAAGGTGAGCTCACACCATGTCTTAACCTTAGCAAGGTCTTTAAATTTTACCTAAAAGAGAACAAGGTCAGAGCTCTGTAGATCTATGCTATGCTATGTCAGAAAAGACATGCTTCCTGGGCCTTCTTAACTTTCACTTTCAAGACACAAAACGCCATCTTTCATCATCTCCACTCTTGAATACAAATACCTTCTCTGTCAGGTTTCCTGGGCCTTCTAAGAAGGAATTGCTTGATAGATGGGACTCAAAGCAAGCCAATTCTGTAAAATACCATAGGAGAAATATGGTTCCCCAAATAAAAAGCTACTATGCCATGAAGGGCTTTATAGAAGGCAGCTGATGACTTGAATTGCACCTGGGTGCCCACTGCAGCTCTTGTAGCTGAGGGAATTGCACGGATGCACTGTGGGTTGTCAATTGCTCTTGTGCTGCATTCTGGACTAGTTGAAGTATCTGGGTGGTTTTAAAGATCTGTCCTGCAGAAAAGGCATTGCAATACTGCAGATGAGAAATGATTAAAGCAGCGGTTCTCAACCTGTGGGTCGGGATCCCATTGGGGGTCGATGACGATTTGCCAGGGGTTGCCTAAGACCATCGGAAATATGGGAAGTATACTTGCGAGTCGAAGAACCGCGCTCCAATGGTTGACTCCACAAGCCAGCTGCAGGCTCTTCAAATCGCTAGCCGAATTCAGCTTCAGGCATGATCAATTAAAAAAAAGAGAAATCTTTGCTCTGATGCCTCCCTCTCAAGCCAGCTGCAATCACTTCCAATCGCTAGCCTAATCCGGCTTCAGGCGCGATAAACTTAATAGGGGAGGAGTCTCCGCTTTAATGCCTCCGTCCTCAAGGCAATTGCAAGCAGTTCAGATCGCTAGCCAATATGGCTTCAGGCGCGATAAATTCAAGACGAAAATAATTTTACGGTTGGGGTTGCCACATCGTGGGGAATTGTATTAAAGGGGTCGCAGCACTATAAAGGTTGAGAACCACTGGATTAAAGCATGTATGATCATGAATAGCACACCCCAACCCAGAGAACAACCAGCACACAAGGTGGGTTTGTGCAAAGACCTTCCTGGTCATAGCTACCACTTGTACCCTTTGATTTCATCGCTGTGATGACAACAGTGAGATGTAGGTTGGTCCAAAATGGAGTTCCTGATCAATATTAGTCAGTAGGCTCAATGGCAGAGCGAAATTTGGATGTAAATTTCTCCTATCCGATTTCCAACACCATACTACAACTCAGGTCTATCTGCGTGTGATGAAGCTGGTGCTTCATTGCCTCCTTACTTAAAATTAAAGGCACAATGAATTGGTCCTGCCATGTTATTTCATCAGCAACTTCTCTAAAGTTTGTAAAACAAACCACTTGAAGCATTGAAAATGCCCAAATTAACCACCCCATAAATAGACTTCATAATTAGTTTAATAAATAGTTTATAAATAGTTTAATAAATAGATTATAAATAGAGTTTATAGATTTCATGTGTTGGAAGGGAGAGATTTTCACTCATTTTTAAGAGCGCACACATTTCAATTCAACAAAGTCTTTGTCTATTCATGGTTAAGCCCTAGAAATGTTTGTTGACTACAAGGAGAAGAGAATGATTTGTTACATATTTATCAAGGAGAACTCGGTATTCCAAAAATTTGCATTCTCAGTTCACAGTTGAGTTGAGTTGAAAAGAAAAAAAAAGATACAGAATTTAAAATGTAACTTCCTTAAAAATAAAACAAAATGCAAATAGTCCAGAGCATTTCATTTTTAAAGTTGATGCGTTCTTGACATTCTTTGATCAAGTCCAATGAGGGGGGGAGGAGGTTAGATTAATAGGCTGTCATAAAATAGTTCCTCACCTGAAAACAATCCTTGCTGAGAACAATATATAAAGTCCAATGGAAATGATGAGAGGGATGAGATTTATTCTTAACGGCAGTCATAATCAGAAGCTTCCTTTTTATATGTTGGATTAGCTGACAAATGGTTCACAAGTTAATGGGAGAGCAACTGCTATCACAAACTCATTCACATGCTTATTATTCATGGAAAAAAAAACTTTGCCTATTGTGAAATGTCCTGTCATCATGGTGAAACCAAAATAACAAGGGTGACTTTTCCAAAAGTTTAAGAAACGTAAAGCGAACACAATCTTGAGTTGTACAACTTGAGGCCCCAAGGCGGGGTGAAATTCAGCAGGTTCTGACAGGTTCTGGAGAACCGGTAGCGGAAATTTTGAATAGTTCGGAGAATCGGCAAATACCACCACTGGCTGGCCCCAGAGTGGGGTGGGAACGGAGATTTTGCAATATCCTTCCCCTGCCATGCCCACCAAGCCACACCACACCCACAGAACTGGTAGTAAAAATAAATAAATTAATTCCACCACTTCCCCAAGGCGATGGAAGTCCCTAAAAACTTTTTATACCTGTTCCTTTCACAAGTTATCACTGAACTGTAAATTTTAATGTGAAGAGGAGAATTATTAAATATATGGGGAGCAATTCTATTAGAGAGATGTATTTAATTTAATGTGCTTTTAATTAAGCTTATATTTCAATTACCTGAAATCAAAACACCAACCACTTCTTTTTTTACCATTCAGTCCTGCATGTGTCTAAAAAGACTAATTGTGGCCTTGGGAGTGACCAGCATCTCAGACCGCCATTTAGTCTAGGTTCAGTAACTTTTTCAACCCAAGGTCCTACTCAGTGGTGGGTTTCAAATTTTTTTACTACCGATTCTGTGGGTGTGGCTTGGTGGGCATGGCTTGGTGGGTGTGGCAGGGGAAGGATACTGTAAAAAGGGCCGTGATAGCTCAGGCTGTTAGAAGCCTGTTATTAGAACACAGCAGCCTGCAGTTACTGCAGGTTCAAGCCCGGCCCGAGGTTGACTCAGCCTTCCATCCTTTATAAGGTAGGTAAAATGAGGACCCAGATTGTTGGGGGGGCAATAAGTTGACTTTGTAAATATACAAATAGAATGAGACTATTGCCTTATACACTGTAAGCCGCCCTGAGTCTTCGGAGAAGGGCGGGATATAAATGTAAATAAATAAATTAAAAAAAATCTCCATTCCCAACCCACTCCAGGGGAAGGATACTGTAAAATCTCCATTCCCTCCCCAGTCCAGGGGAAGGTTACTGCAAAATCCCCATTTCCTCCTGATCAGCTAAGACTCGGGAGGCAGAGAATAGATGGGGGTGAGGCCAATCAGAATTTTTACTACCGGTTCTCCAGAACTGGTCAGAACCTGCTGAAATTTACCTCTGGTCCTACTTGGCCTTAGAGTTTTAGAGTGTGTAATCCAGGGGCGGACTTCAAAAATTTTAGCAAGGACCACAGCCGGGGGGTGGCATTTTTGCCCTCCCCATGCTCCGAAGGCATTCCTCAAGCCTCCGGGAGGGTGAAAACAGCCTCCCCAGGCTCTGGAGGCCCTCTGGAGGCAAGAAATGGGCCCAATGCCAGCCTTCCTGAACTTCCAGTAGGCCTGAGCCTCTGCATGTACTCTGCACATACCTGCATCCAAAACGTGCCATGTGGGGACTCCTGAGAGGGGAGGGGAGGAGTGGGCAGAGCCAGCCAGGAGTGGGATTTGGGGGTTCTCCAAACTCCACAGAATCTTAGCTAGAGGTTCTCTCAAACCCCTGCAAACCCCCAGAAGCCCACCCCTGGCCTAATCTGGTCCAATTGTTGATATATGCATTCACACCAGAAAAAAAAAAATCTAACACTGACCAGGTTACTTAGTTTGGTAATGAAAGACTTGCAAGAAAACCACCAGGTTCAGAGAGCACCAAGAATCCCAAAGAGTAATGAATCCATCGCAAATGTTAATTGATTGATTTAGGGCAAGAATAGGAACACATTAAAAACATATAAACAATGACTCCTTCCCCCAAATGTCTTCTTAGTCACTTTTTTTTTCTTTTTACGATGCTGTAATCCCCTGCCTCGAGTGGAGTCAAGTCGGGGCGACTGAATGAAGCTGGGCATTTACTGGCTGGATGCCCTTCCTTAAGCCTATATGGAGCTCGCAGCAGATATTTTCTCTTTGCACCTACAGGGAGAAATATCTGCCACGACCTAGGATCGAGCTCAAAGTGTCCTGATTGTGAGGTGAGAGCTCCACCTCTAGGCCACCACATCAGTCTTTTTTATTCACTTTTCATTTCATAACGTGATCAAAGCATTGGAATGTAACATACTGTACACATTAACGTGTTATGTATCAATTGCACCCTTTCCAAAAACAGAAGGCTCTGCTCTCAATCAGTTGTGGCCTGTTTGCTCCCAAATAGATTATTATAATGTTCTCTACAGCAGGTGTTCTGTTCCCCTCCTCAGTCCGGGAGACACGAGCGATGACTTAATTAGCTGGCAACTATCAGCTCTGGCAGCAAACTAGCGAGCGTCTGCCAAGTGTCTCTGTTATCTCTCTTGATGCTGATAGTCAACCAGGAAACCAGGAACAAACAGTACTTCAGCTCTAGTTCTCTCCCTCTAAGCAGTTGATTCGCTCGCCACGATGTGGTATAGCAGCCCTTGCTGCTTTTTTATCCTGTGGGGTGTGGCTCCATGACTCAGCACTTCCTAGGCCTGCCCCACCCCTGCTTCTGTTGTTCATGCCTCTCCTGCCTACAAAACCTAGGGTCCACCCAGGCCTGATTGCCATCAGCCAGGTCTGGAGGTGTGGCCTGGGGGGGGAGAGTCAGGGGATGGAGGCTTCATTATCTCCTCCACCTGGCCTGCCTCTGGCTCCTGGAGCTGAGCCAGGGAAGCCGGTGCTCCCAAGGTAAGTCCTGATGGCCCTTCCCCCTCACTTTCCGAGTCACTTTCTGGCAGGGGGCCCGGCTCAGGGGGCGCAGACACAACAGCAGGAGTCTCCAACCTTGGTCCCTTTAAGACTTGTGGACTTCAACTCCCAGAATGGCTGAGGGACTCTGGGAGTTGAAGTCCACAAGTCTTAAAGGGACCAAGGTTGGAGAGCCCTGCTCTACAGGAAGCTCCTGTAATGTGCTCTACAGGAGACTGCCCTGAGGAGCATTCGGAAGCTTCAGCCAGTGCAAAATGTGGTGGCACTCATGTGCTCCTCAGGTACATCACATACTCCACAAGCTTCATGGGCTACTGGTGTACTTCTGGGTGCAATTCAGGCTGATGGTAATGACCTCAAAAAAACCCACCTGGCATGTGATTAAGAAATGTGAGGGGCTGCTTCTTTCTGGTTGCATTTACCCAGAGGTGGGATTCAAAAATTTTAGCAACCAGTTCTCTGCCTGGTTACTGGGTGGGCGTGACCATGGTGGGCATGGCCTACTCGGTCTCTTGCACCATGGGGGGGGGGCGTTTTATCCCTCCCCAAGCTCCGGAGGCTTTGCTCGAGCCTCTGGGAGGGAGAAAACACCCTCCCCGAGGCTCCGGAGGCTGGAAACAGGCCCGGTTCTGGACTTCCAGAACTTCCGAGAAGCCTGTTTTTCACCCTCCCAGAGCCTCCGCACGGGGGTTGCACTTACCTGGCATCCAAAACGGGCCATGTGGAGACTCCTGGGAGGAGAGGGGAGGGGAGGGGAGGGGTGGGCAGGACCAACCAGTCCTTGCAACTATCGATTCAGCGAAACAGATGTAAAATTAGCATCCGGTTCACCCAAACTAGTCCGAACTGGCTGAATCCCACGTGTTGTGCCTCGCCTGCCCCCCTCTCTGCAGCCGGGCCCCTCCCATCTCCTGCTATCTCAGCCAGAGACTGATAGTGAAGACGAATGGCCTGGCATGCCTCCAGCCCCCAGTCCTGGCACCATGCAAGACTGAGCAAGACGAATGGCCTGGCATGCCTCCAACCCCCAGCCCTGGCACCATGCCCGGACAGACTGAGCAAATAAACCTCCCCCCCCACAGTGTGTGAGCAAGAAGCCAGCCACGAGCTAGAATTGCCGGCAGCTGACAAAACGTGGACAGATCCCCGCTTCCAGAGAATGGAGAGGCGACGTCAGCAAAAGGAAGGGAGGGGCAGGCCTGGATAAGTGCTGAGTCATGGAGCCACACTCCATGGCCTATATAAAGGATCTGCTTTCTGGCGTTCCTTGAGTCAGGCAAAGTCTCATCTGGTTGCTGAAGTCACACCTTGGATTCCTGCCTGCCCTGAGAACTCTGACAGGACTTTGGCAAAGCTGCAGAGGCTTCGTGGCCACGCTTGAGACAGACTTTCCAGACCCGGCCGTCAGAGGAGGAGTGGGACACGACACCACCACTGTGTCTACCCATCCCATCAGATCTGGTAGGACAGGCTTATGTTATGGGCTCTGTCTGCTAAGAAAATGTCATCTGACAGCACCGAGGAAGAGATCCTTTTCTGCCATGGTGCCCACCCTTGCGAACATCATTTCCTCAGAACTTAGATTGACCCCCATCCTTCTGGTCTTTAGGATGGACTACTGTACCAATAGGAGAGAGTATTTGAAGCTTAGGGTTGAAATAAGAACCTCTTGGTCCCCTCTGAGCTTGATTGTTTTCTTGTAGATGTTTCATTACCTAACTAGGTAACAGCATCATCCGTTGATGTTAATTGTCAGTGCATTGATGATGTTAGCTAGTTGGGTGATGAAACGCCTTCGAAAAGACAACCAAGCTCAGAGAGCACCAAAAACTCTATATGGGCCAATGTGTTTGAGGGTCTGATTGCAGTGGCGAACCTTTGCAATCAAATTATTATCAAATTGATTGTATTGTTCGTGTTTGCCTGCTGACTCTGATTATGTTTTATGTTTATTTGAATGTTAACAGTAATTTTAATAGGGTTGTACATTGTTGTTTCTTTTTGTTTTATTCTGGTTTGAGTTTTTAACCTCAAAAACCCAAACCAGGAAGTTATATAAAATTGCATAAATCATTAACCTCATCTTCATCTTCATCATCCTCATCAACACCCTCATCTTAGCTGTCATCTTCCTGATTTTTTAGATATTTTTTTTGGTTCTTTTTCTAAAGGAAGCATAGAGGATTAGGACCTGGGAGGATAAAGAGGTTTTAACTCAGTGTTTCTGAACCTGGGTCCTTTTAAGAGGTGTGGACGATAACTCCAAGAATTCCCCAGCCAGCAAAGTGAATTCTGGGACTCTAGAATTCTGGGAATTGAAGTCCATGCCTCTTAAAGGGACCAAGGTTCAGAAATACTGAGTTAAAGCCTCTTTAATCTCCCAAGTCCCACTACTTTAACCCTTTGCCCCACTGCTGGTGGGCTGCTGCTGGTGGGCTGCTGCGGGTTCGCAGAGGTTCGGGAGAACCTCTAGCTAAGATTCTGTGCAGTGCAGAGAACCCCCAAATCCCACTCCTGGTTGGCCCAATCCACCCCGCCCCGCCCCTACCAGGAGTCCCCACGTGGCTTGTTTTGGATGCAGGTAAGTGCACTGCACATGCGGAGGCTTGGGGTGGGTGAAAAACAGGCCTACTGGAAGTTCGGGAAGCTCGAGGATAGCCTCTGGAGCCCGGGGAGAGCAAAAACGCCCCCCCTGCCATGGTGCAGGAGGCCAACTAGGCCACACCCACCATGACCACGCCCACCCAGCAACCGGGCAGAGAACCCCTTGCTAAAATTTTTGAAGCCCACCCCTGCCCCACTGCTATCTGACCAAGTCGATGTGGCCCCCTGTTTGCAGTTGCCATTGTCAAACTATAACACATTCCTGCCCACAGTAACGCAAGTAACAACTGTGTGTGATTTACCTATTATTATTTTTTTCTGGTGGATTTCTACTTCATCAATGTTTTCCCCAATCAATTTTTTTCCCCCTCAGGGATCACAAAGATTTTTCCCGCCTCCCTTCTCTCATTTTTATTTACTGGTATAGATTTTTATGCAAAACCCAAAACAATGGGGGGAAAAAACCCTACCACAAACTCAAACTTCATACATTTTTTTTTATTTCTCTCCAAGGAAAGCAGCCATTCTTCTTAGCATTTCCATTTATTTATTCATCTGCTCATTTATTCAGTGTCAGTCAGAGTTGCTGGTTGATATTTTTCCTCCATTTGTCATCACTGTTTATTTCCAAATTGGCAGGCAGTTACAGCTGTGCCTAGTCCTGAGGGCTCTTCTGCTGCCTCTTTCCTTCCTGCACATTTTCCTAGCCATGTCCAAGGATTATTTGCTTTCAATATTTAGCGAGTCTTCCTTTAGGCAAATGTGGAAGAATGCTTTGCTTTCCTTTTCTAATTTTTTTTGCAAGACGCGGCCTTCCAGCCATCGGAAAGCTAAGTTTGTGAGATTTATCCCCACCCTTTTATTTGTTTGCATGACAGTCCCGAGTTTCCAAAACAGGAGCAAACTACAAACGTGATCAAGCATCTGTTTGCATGGGGACAAAAAAAAAAAAAAAGATATCCATCCAGCCTTTTACAGCTCCACTGTCAATCAGCATAGATCAGGATTAACCAGCCTGACATTCATGAAATGAATTCTGTGCTGAAGACTGCCATTTCTGAGATATCTGCCAGCCACTCCAGTGAAATGAGCATTTTCCCCCTCTACCGCTACCATCACTACCTCCTATCAGTGTTACGTTATGTTGTGTTGTGTTGTGATGTTAAACTATATTATTGCATTGCATTGCATTGCATTGCATTGCATTGCATTGCATTGCATTGCATTGCATTGCATTGCATTGCATATTGTATTATATTATATTATATTCAGAGGTGGGATTCAGTTGGTTCCATCTGGTTCGGGCGAACCAGTAGTGGCGACTGCGGGAAGCTCTGCCCACCCGCCCAGATGTAATGTGCGAGTTCTGCACATGTGCGGAAGGCCATGTGCATGCACAGTAGAGGTGCGTGTGACCGAAGTAAGAGCAAGTGTGCTTACATTTGCAAACCGCTAGGGAAGGTAGGTAATCCCACCTCTGATTGTATTGTATTGTATTGTATTGTATTGTATTGTATACTGTACTGTACTGTACTGTACTGTACTGTACTATACTATACTATACTATACTATACTATACTATACTATACTATACTATACTATACTATACTAACTATTATACAGGTAGTCCTTGACTTACGATCACCATTGAGCCCAGAATTTATGTTGCTAAGTGAGAAATTTGTTAAGTGACTCTTGCCCCATGATTAAAACTTTTCTTGACACATTTGTTAAGTGAGTCACTGCAGTTCTTAAATTAGTAACTCGGTTACTGCCATTTACTTTGCTTGTCAGAAGGTCACAGAAGGGGATCACCCCCGGGGCACTGCAATCTTCATAAATATGAGTCTCAGCATTTGAATGTAAATAACATGACCATGGAGATGCTGTAATGATCAAAAGTATGAAAAGTGGTCATAAGCCAGTTTTTTCAATGCTGTTGTAACTTTAAATGGTCACTAAATGAACTGTTGTAAGTCAAGGACTACATTATTCTACTCTACTCTACTCTTCTCCTTTCATTCAATTTCTATAGCTGCCCATCTCAATCAATGAATTTAGGCAGCTAACAATTCAAATATAAGTTATTTTATACATAACTCAATAGAGTGAACGTAACTAATTCTCCTTCCTCCTCCTACAACACTAGCCCTGTGAAATGGGTTAGGCTGAAAGAGAGGAATTGGCTTAAAGTCACTCAGTTGGCTTTCATGCCTAAGGCAGGACTAGAATTCACCATCGCCTGGTGATTGTCCCAAAGTCACCCAGTTGGCTTTCATACCTAGTAAAGGACTAGAACTCACTGTCTCCTGGTGATTGGTCCAAAGTTATTCAGTTGGCTTTCATGCCTAATGCAGGACTAGAATTCACAGTTTCCTGGCGATTAGTCCAAAGTCACCCAGCTGGTTTTCATGCCTAATGCGGGACTATAATTTACCATCCCCAGATTTCTAGCCTGGGGTTTTAACCACTAGACCAAACTGGCTTGATTTTTTTTTCTAGTTCTCAGGATGGTTAAGGATTCAAATTTGTGTTAGGTTTTTATTTTTTTATTTTTATTTGGGATGAGGGCCTAATATTTTCCTTTCCAGATTGAGTGGGCACATGGGAAGCTACAGAGTTTGCCCAACAATAAGGGAGGGAATTATATAATAAAAGGCATAATATTAATCCTTTTTGTTTTCTTTATAAATCATCTTGTAATGAAATACTTGAAAGGATCTCACACTTCATTCATTAGGATTTCCCTGGTTTTTTTTTCCTTTTCCTTTGAAGTATATTTCAAAAGTTCAACCTCTTTCATCCGACCGAAGGAAGGAATATCGGAATATATTTTTCAAGGTAAATCTTTTCCAAAGGTTCTCCAGCATGTAAAAAAAAAAGTCACAAAACATGTAAAGGAAAACTACAGACTCATTGAAAACATGGGGGCGATATTTTGTTTTTTAACAGAAAGCACCCAAAAGAACATTTTCCCCCCTGTGTTTATTCCCTCAGTTACTAGAGCAGGGGTGGCAAGCCTTTTACTCACCGAGTTCCGAACAGGTATGTGCTTTGTGTGCTTTGCATACTTTGTGCATGTGTGTGCCACCTGCACCAGGGGTGAAATGCTCCTGGTTTATTTATTTATTTATTTAATTAATTAATTAAACTTTTATACCGCCCTTCTCCCGAAGGACTCAGGGTGGTGTACAGCCTACATTAAAACAATTAATATACACACTAAAATAACAATTAAAAAACTTATTCAATAAAAGGCCGAAACTAAAACCGTCCAATTGACCATATAAAATGCCCAATAAAATTACAATTAAAAAATTTAAAATTTAAAATTTAGAATTTAAAAATCAGGCCAGTCCCGCTTGGATAAATAAATAAGTTTTCAGTTCCCGGCGAAAGGTCCGAAGGTCAGGCAATTGGCGTAAACCGGGGGGAAGTTCGTTCCAGAGAGTAGGTGCTCCCACAGAGAAGGCCCTTCCCCTGGGGGCCGCCAGCCGACACTGCTTGGCGGACGGCACCCTGAGAAGACCCTCTCTGTGAGAGCGCACGGGTCGGTGGGAGGCATGTGGTAACAGCAGGCGGTCCCGTAAGTACCCGGGCCCTAAGCCATGGTTCAGACCGGATCCGGTAGCAATGGGGGCGGCTAGTTCAGAGAATTGGTAGCAAAAATCCCTGCCCCTCCCCACCGCCCACGCCTCACTTTTCCTCTTCTCTGTCCCTGAAGCTCTCGTTGGTGATATAGCTGCAAACGGCTTTAAATGACTGCCACGGCACTTCAAACGGCTGCACTACAGCTGATCAGCGATGTAGGCGACTAGTAGACCGGGGCCTCCCCCAAAAAAGGCAATTGGTAGACCGGTGCCTCTATTTTTAAAGAAGGTAGACCGGTGCCTCCCAAAAAAAGGCAATTAGTAGACCGGTGCCTCTATTTTTAAAGAAGGTAGACCAGTGTGCTCCCAAGTTTTATATACTTTATTTTTTTTATTATTTATTATTATTGGCCATGCCCATTCAGTCACCTGACCACCAAGCCATGCCGACCAATTAAGCCACGCCTACAGAACCAGTAGGGAAAATTTTTAGATTTCACCCCTGACCCGCGCTAATGCGGAGCTCTTCCCCTATGTGCTGTGCGTGCAACTGCACCATCTGTGCATGCACACAGCTTTTGTGTGCGCGCCCCATCATGCGCTGCACATGCAATCACACCATCTTTGCATGCATGTGGTTTTTACACGCACAATGTGCAGGAGAGCTCCGAAGACCAGCTGGGTCCCCTGAATTGCGTGCATGCGCACTGGAGGTTTGAAAATCAGCTGGGGCATGTGCGCAGGTGAGTTGGGCGACAGCTTGCATGCCCGGAAAAATGGCTCTGCGTGCCACTTCCGGCACATGTGCCATAAGTTCGCCATCACAGTACTAGAGCTTGCTATCTATTCTGAAGGTGTGGTCCATGTTAGATTTTATAACCAAATGTGAAATACAGGATTGCTTCAACTTACAACCATTTGTTTAGTGATCATTTGAGCTCTGAAAACAGGGACTTTCTTTTCTTTTCTTTTTTCTTTTTTACATTTATATCCCGCCCTTCTCCGAAGACTCAGAGCGGCTTACACTATGTTAGCAATAGTCTTCATTCTATTTGTATATTTATATACAAAGTCAACTTATTGCCCCCAACAATCTGGGTCCTCATTTTACCTACCTTATAAAGGATGGAAGGCTGAGTCAACCTTGGGCCTTGGTGGGACTTGAACCTGCAGTAATTGCAGGCAGCTGCTGTTAATAACAGACTGCATTAGCAGTCTGAGCCACAGAGGCCCTGTGACTTATGGACATTGTTCACACTTACAATCACTGCAGCATCCTTACGGTCACGCAATCAAAATTCAGATGCTTGGCAACTGGCATGGATTTACAATGGATGCAGGGATCACCTTTTGCGACCATCTGTCTTCCCCAAAGTCAATGGGGAAACCAGATTCACTTAACAACATGTGAACAACTTAGCAACTGCAGGGTGACACACTGGTCAGAATGCAGGCTAACTCTCTGCTCACTGCCAATAGTTCGATTCTGACCAGGCTCAAGATTGACTCTGTCTTCCAATCCTTCCGAGGTCGGTGAAATGACCCAGACTGTTGGGGAAAATATGCTGACTCTGTAAACTGCTTAGAGTGGGCTGTAAAGCACTGTAAAAGTCTATGTGCCATTGCTATTGCTATTTACTTAAGAGTTGTTGCATGAAACAATCATAAAATAGGATATTTTGGGCTCAATTGTCAAGGATTACCTATACTTAATTACATAACTTGTGCATTTTCCCCCCACTGTTAATTTTATGCACAGCCCTCTGTTTCTCTCTTTATCCTATCCTGCCCTGATTGAGAAGGTTTAATATCTAAATTGGCATAGGATCTATCAAAGGGAGAGGGAGGGAGGGAGGGAGGGAGAGAGAGATGGGAGGCAGGGAGAGAGAGAGAGAGATGGGAGGCAGGGAGAGAGAGGGATGGGACAGAGAGAGAGGGAGGGAGGGAGGGAGAGAGGGAGGCAGGGAGAGAGAAGGAGAGAGAGAGGCAGGGAGGGAGGGAGAGAGAGATGGGAGGCAGGGAGAGAGAGAGATGGGACAGAGAGAGAGGGAGGCAGGGAGAGAGAGGGAGAGAGAGAGGCAGGGAGGGAGGGAGAGAGAGATGGGGAGGGAGAGAGAGAGAGACGGGAGGGAGAGAGAGAAGGAGGGAGAGAGAGGGAGAGAGAGAGATGGGGAGGGAGGGAGACAGAGTGAGAGAGAGAGAGAGAATAGTTTATTTGTGTTGCTGAAAAAGTGGGTGTTCTTTGCAGAGTTTTTTTGAAAATGGTTAGTGCAGAGCTGACAGCCACATACTGAAATAATTCTTTTGCTTACCAAATGCCATCTGGTATCACACTGTTAGCAAAAGTTATTAGGCCGACATAAGTGGGTGTAAATCCCCTGACTTCAAAGACATTTTTGCTGATTTACCTCGGTTATGGAGCTGGCACTCAAGATACTTTTCAGAATTCCCTTTCTCTTGGTTTATTTCTGTTTTGTGCTCATTCTGGAATCTGAGCGATTCAAAGTGAGGTCTTCTGCAAGAATGGAAGGGCTCTACTGAACATTTTAATGGGACTTGAGTCACATTTAGTAATGCTCTCTTTATGCCCCCCCCCATTAGTAATGCCCCCTTAAGAGCTGGGGTGCGCAGTGGTTAGAATGCAGTACTGCAGGCTATTTCTGCTGACTGCCAGCTGACTGCAATTTGGCAGTTCAAATCTCACCAGTCTCAAGGTTGACTCAGCCTTCCATCTTTCCGAGGACCCAGATTGATGGGGGAAAGAGGCTGACTCTGTAAACCGCTTAGAGAGAATAGAATAGAATAGAATAGAATAGAATAGAATAGAATAGAATAGAATAGAATAGAATAGAATAGAAATAGAGTAGGGTAAGGTAGGGTAGGGTAGGGTTAATTTAAACATAGTCATTTCCATCCTTAATTTCTATTTTTTTTAATTATAGCTTGATATTTCACATTTATTTCTTAATGTCAATTATTTTCTATGGTGGACCAATTTATCATTTCTTAATTCCCTATTAATCATTTTACCATTTTTCCAAAAACAATGTATTCCTTCAGATTTTTTTCACACCACCTTTTTCAGATACAAACATTATCTTAATCTCTTAATCATCTTTTTCTTCATATCTTATTCAATTTCAATTTCATTTGAAGTTCCATATCTTAACCCCTTTTAAATACATCACAATAAGGTGATATTAACCCTTCTACCGTTATTTTTATATTTCATAATTTATATCATAATTCAATTTATATAATACTAATATTATATTAGTATAATTTAATTCTATAGGTATGTAGTATATTTCCTTTCCTTCTTTCCCTTGTTTTTCTCCATTCTACCATTTGTATTACACAATATATTTCGTATTACAATCACAAATATTAATAATAATGCAGTTCACTTACTACTATAGTTATATCATATTACCCTTCTTCCTTTCCATTAATTACTCCTTTTAATCATTTTCTCTTGGTCCATCCAGCAATCCATCTTAAAATGTTCCTCCCTTTATCCCATTCTCTCATTTCCATTTTTTCCTTTTTATAATTGTCTTTTCTTCTTTATCCTTCGACTTTTAAATCCTTTACTCTTCCAGTTTGCCCTAAATTCCCATCTGATCTATTCCTCTTCTCTCCTCTCACTTTTCTTATTTCCCCACTGTTGATCTCAGTGTAATCATTTAACCTTTTTGTGCCTAATCCTTTCCCCTTTTCTTTTCTTTTTTGCTTCGTACTATCCTCTCTATTTTTGCCATTGTTAATCCCCATACATTTTTTCATCTAGCCTTTCCTTCTTTCCTTTTCCTCCCTT
This sequence comes from Ahaetulla prasina, assembly GCF_028640845.1. Classification (NCBI taxonomy): domain Eukaryota; kingdom Metazoa; phylum Chordata; class Lepidosauria; order Squamata; family Colubridae; genus Ahaetulla; species Ahaetulla prasina. The sequence goes on from NC_080548.1 coordinate 19,433,222, forward strand.
AGTTTGCTTCTTTTTTGTAGGTTGTTTCCTCCTATCCCTTCTCTTTTTTTCATTGTTACTCCCAATGTAATCCTTTAATTTTTCATCATCAATGTCTTTTATCTTCTGTTGTGCCTCACTTGCCCCTCTCTCCGCAGCCGGGCCCCTCTCATCTCCTATTATCTCAGCCAGAGACTGATAGTGCAGATGAATGGCCTGGCATGCCTCCAGCCCCCAGTCCTGGCACCATGCCCGGACAGACGGAGCAACACGAATGGCCTGGCATGCCTCCAGCCCCCAGTCCTGGCACCATGCCTGGACAGACTAAGCAAATAACCCCCACCCCAGCATGTGAGCATGAGGAGCATGAAGCCAGTCACGAGCTAGAATTGCCGGCAGCTGGAGGGTGGACAGATCCACGCTTCCGGAGAATGGAGAGGCGATGTCAGCAAAAGGAAGGGAGGGGCAGGCCTGTATAAGTGCTGAGTCATGGAGCCACACCCCATGGCCTATATAAAGGATCTGCTTTCTGGCATTCTTTGAGTCAGGCAAAGTCTAATCTGATTGCTGAAGTCACACCTTGGATTCCTGCCTGCCTTGAGAACTCTGACAGGACTTTGGCAAAGCTGCAGAGGCTTCGTGGCCATGCTTGAGACAAACTTTCCAGACCCAGCCGTCAGAGGAGGAGTGGGACACGACATCTTCAGTACTGTTTTCTTGCTTCTCATTCTATAATTCTGTGAAAAGTGGAAGGAAAGAGCAGACATCTGCAAGAAAACAACCAAGCTTAGAGAGCACCTAGGACCCTTCAAGAGCAGAAGAAGATGATGGACTTGATGACAGTGGTTTGGATGGATCATTGGAAGTCTTGTGTCAGCGTTCCAGAACAACCCAACTCCAGTTAAAGACTCTGAGACAAGCTTCATCTCAAAATCTTCATTTATTGGAATAGGTATACTGGCACATCTTTGAAAACCCAAATCTGAGAGTTCCAGGTTTTCCCTCAATAAATCAAATATCCAGCCCCTGCACCCATCAGTCCATCACATGGCCCAATCACCATCCATCCCATCTTGAGACACCACTGCAATCACTCCTCCTCCAGATGCAGGAGCACCCTGACCTTGACCGAAAAGAAGAATGCAATTATGTCTAACAAAAATCGCTCTATAAATTCCCGCCCTCCTACTTTCCCAATCGCAAGAAGGTGGCAGCGTGGAAACTTCCGAGGTTAATATGGCTTCCAAAGCTGACGTCTTGAAAGGTCTGGTTGAAGTTAGATCATCCTAGACAAGGTCTGTCGACGTGGTTACTACAAGTTTACACTTGCTTAATGGTAAATTTGATCAACAAAGATGATTAGGGGACTGGAGGATAAAACATATGAAGAATGGTTGCAGGAACTGGGTATGTCTAGTTTAACAAAAAGAAGGACTAGGGGAGACATGATAGCTGTGTTCCAATATCTTAGGGGCTGCCACAAAGAAGAGGGAGTCAGACTGTTCACCAAAGCACCTGAGGGTAGAACAAGAAGCAATGGGTGGAAACTGATCAAAGAAAGAAGCAACTTAGAACTAAGGAGAAATTTCCTGACAGTTAGAACAATTAATAAGTGGAACGACTTGCCTTCAGAAGTTGTGAATGCTCCAACACTGGAAATTTTTAAGAAAATGTTGGATAACCATCTGACTGAGATGGTATAGGGTTTCCTGCCTGGGCAGGGGGTTGGACTAGAAGGCCTCCAAGGTCCCTTCCAACTCTGATGTTATGTATGTTATGTTAAATTTAAATTTTTAGCAGGTGTTACCATTTTTATCACTAACTGAACTCTAGAAATTCTTCCTTTCAGGTCTTATGAATCTTGTTAGGTTGATAAAGATTTTATACCATCAGTAAAAATTCCAGGTACTGAAATAGTTAAGCAATAGTGATCAGTGAAGGTAAACATAGCATAGAGTATCTTCCCTATGACACATATTTCTGCTTTGGATGTATGAAACAAGTTTTGATCCTTTGAACCAACTTTTTTTTTTTTGCTAATTGCTATTTGCTCATGCTCCCTCTCTTTTTTAGGAAAATGACAACTAATGGTGCCTTGCATAACTAATGCATAATATTGTGCCTAATACAATGCTTGTAGCATGAAGGTTGCCAATTTCCTTTTAAGTAGAGCGTGAACTGCTTTGTGTTGATATCATGAAGGAAAAACGACAATGTTTCAAAATCAACCACATTGTGTGAACAAGAACATCCGAATGCTAATGGCTTCACCTATTAGGAAAGAGAAAGATATTGTCCAGGGATGGAAAGAGGGAATGGATAAACCTGTTGGGTATGCGTTCCAAATTTTGCAAACGAGCTTTAGAGATGAATGAGTATAACAACAGCCCAAGTCATCTCTGCTTCGAAACAAAGCCACATCTAGGGCTCCTTTGTGAGCGTAATAAAGCTGTGCAAACCTTAACAGATTGATCACAGGCGGCCTTCTTTCTTTCCCTCTGTCTTTCTTAGGAATATTTCAAGTTGTGGTTGTTTGCACAAGGCACAAGGCTCATGCCGGATAAGCCGTGCAAATGAATACACATCACCTCTTCCATTCTCTTTGCCAACCACTTCTCAAGCCATAAACCCAGAGTGTGGGTGAGCATTTCTATTGATATGGGCAACCTGGAGAAAGCAGCCAATAGAGCACTGATTCTCTTTGCCATTTTAAGACAAGCTTATCATCCAGGAACCAGAAGTGCCCATTTCACAGACAAGAGGGGGCAAATCAAAGTTCTTTTCACTTGGAAATGAATGGCGGGTCACTCGTGTTTGTACTGTTCACTGGGTAACAAGCATGGGTTGGTGGTGAAGTGAGTACTCCTGTAACTTTGAAGGAGCTACTATATAGAGTGGAGTGGAGTGGAATGGCATGGCATGGCATGGCATGGCATGGCATGGCATGGCATGGCATGGCATAGAATAGAATAGAATAGAATAGAATAGAATAGAATAGAATAGAATAGAATTCTTTATTGGCCAAGTGTGACTGGACGCACAAGGAATTTGTCTTTGATGTATATGCTCTCAGTGTACATAAGGAAAATAAAATATATTCATCAAGAATAAAAAGATACAATACAGTAATAGTCAAGGTTATTAATAAGCTATCAAATTGTACTAGGAAACAAAAACAATGCAATTGAAAGATACAAACAACATGGTTATAGTAATAAGTGGGAAGAGATAGATACTAGTAAGGAAGAGAATAATAATTGTAATACAGTCCTAGTAAATTATTTGACAGTGTTGTGGGAATTAGTTGTTAAGCAGAGTGACGGCATTTGGGGGGGAAACTGTCCTTGTGTCTAGTTGTTTTGGTATGCAGAGCCCTGTAGCGTCTTTTTGAGGGTAGAAGTTGAAACAGTTTATGTCCAGGATGCGAGGGGTTTGTAGATATTTTCACAGCTCTCTTTTTGACTCATGCAGTATACAGATCCTCAATGGAAGGCAGGTTCCATCAGACTTCAACAGTACTCAATTTAGGAAATTGAGAGACTTATCCTGATTCACTGAAGATCTACTGTGATTTGTTTAACCACCATGGCATTCATTGCACTCAGGTGTACTCGGGTTGAAAGGATTAGCTGATGACATCACCATTGCCTGGAGGATGACCAGTTGGGGCTCTTTTCATGTCCTCTGCAGGAGCTGGAGCGAAGGATGGGAACTCACTGTGTCCCATGGCAGCACTCAGGTCTCAAACTCATGCATGCTGCTTGTCAGCCCAGCATCCTAACCCCGCAAGCCACCCTGCTTCACCATGGCATAAAAGCTTGTAAAATCTCACTTAACCACTGCCTTGCTTAGCAATGGAAAATCCGATCTCAATTGCGGTCACAAGTCAAGGGTTACATGAGTGAATGAATAAAAAAAAGAAAAGAAAGAAAACTGTAGCCATTTAGGCAATACAGCAAACTGAAACCAGACAATTGGAAAACCAGAATCTAAAAAGACTTATTTGGTCAGGAACATCAGATGAAAAGGACCTTGAAAGACTTAAGACGAGAGAACAAACGCGCAATTGCACATTATGCATTTCTAAACAATAGCGCCAAATGCCCCTGATGATAATAAACCATCAAAAAGCTGAAAGTTAAGAAAAGGGAGGGGGAAAAAAAGGAATAACACAAAGCGGCAACTGTTTCTACCTCCCTGCCTCTCAATAGCCTGAAAAGAAACTTTTTCCAATGGCTTTCAGAACTGCTTTGCATGTAAACGCCCCATATATAAAACGAAGTAAACAATGAACCATTGCACCAAAAGAACCATTACAGCGTCATTCTCGGCAATTAATGGAGAGTGACAGAATCATGCACAGCACGGAAGTTTATTTTCATCCTTTCCTATTCTCTTTTGATGGCTCCCCAAAAGTATTCACTTCGCCATCCCTTCAGGACCGCCTGCTGTGCAGCAAATGCTTCTCTATTCAACGGTAGGGGCAGAAATTGCTTTGGGGAGGGGAGTGAGGGATGTACAAAACAGCTCAGGGCATGGGACCATTGTGTGATGTTCACCCTCTGGTAGTGCTTCAAGAGGCGATGCAGCAATTCACTCCCGTTATTTATTCATTTACGTGGTTACTCCATGCCTTCTAGGTCAGGGGTCTCCAACCTTGGTCCCTTTAAGATTTGTGGACTTCAACTCCCAGAGTCCCTCAGCCAGCAAAGCTGAGAGTTGAAGTCCACAAGTCTTAAAGGGACCAAGGTTGGAGACCCCTGTTCTATGTGGCCGATCCATCACCCATTAAAACATCCCAAGCAGATGTAAAGGCATAATACTGACCCTGGTTAAATTATGTGTGACTTCCCTATATGAAGATTTGCAAGAAAAATACGGTTGCCATAACTGCCCATGTGGATAACAAGGAAAGGGCCTGCCTGATTTTGGTGGGCGAGCTACACCCAAGTAGGATGCAGTGACTGAGAAGATCCATGAGGCCCTCGCCCTGCTAACTTTCTAGAGAGAGAGGTGTGCGGAAAATGTGAGCTTGTAAGTATGGTGTGGATTGATTCTAACTGGGTTAGATGCTTCCACAGATAAAGAGGTCATGAGCTTCATATGGCTCTACAGGTCACCACAAACTTAAACCAGGCCGTGAAACTCCTGCATCATAGGTGTCACTCTGTTATCTTGGTATCCATTGTTCCAATTGTACCTTCCAAATGGCCTTCAAGGGGCGACCCCACAGAGAGTAAATTGCAGGAATCTAAACAGGAGACGTGATGGGAAAGAGTCTTGGTTGTCAGCTCTACTGACTACAACCCAGCAATGGTTGCATCTTGTAGAGATAGCCACTCTTCTGACCAGGACCTTTAGCTGCTGCTCTGGGAAATATTATGAGTTAAGAAAAACTCCCAGTTTATATCCTGGCCCTTAAGGCTAAGACTAAAGTTGGAAATAAACCGGGGTGAAATCCAGCAGGTTCTGGAGAACCGGTAGTGGAAATTTTGAGTAGTTTGGAGAACCGAAAAATGCCACCTCTGGCTGGACCCAGAGTGGGGTGGGAATGGGGATTTTGCAGTATCCTTCCCCTGCCATGCCCACCAAGCCACGCTCACCAAGCCACACCACGCCCATCAAGCCACGTCCCCAGAACCGGTAGTAAAAAGATTTGGATTTCACCACTGAACTAAACTCATTCCCAAAACTCTTTTTGCAAATAATAGCTCTGCCTGTTGTGGCCTGTCAGCCATCAGCTCCTCCAGCAGCTGACTCATATGAGGAGGCGGTGTGGGAGTCAGGGCCAGCATCAAGGCAACCTGAGAGCTCCGAGGGGGAAGAGGGAATGGAGCTGTCGGAGACAGAGAAAGAGGCGGAGCCTGGGCTGTCCATCAGCCCTCAGATGGACAGTCAAGAGCCCCCAGGTCTGCAGGTGGCTGGTGAGGAAGAGGAGGAACAGCTGGGTCCACTGCCTGATGAACGGATGCGCAGAAAACAGAGGAGAGGAGAGCAGTGGAAATCTATGGGCTGATCCTTGGGATGGAAGAGCCACCACTGCTAGCAAAGCCCCATCCTAGCTCTGGGGATAAAAGGCAGGAGGCAAAGATGAATAGGTGTGTCAGACAACTATTCATCTCCCTGCCAGACAGACTTGTTAGCCTGCTGTGAGAGAGGGAGAGACTTTTTGCCAGAGCTGCTGGCACTCCTAATAAAGGAAACATTTATTTAACTACAGAGGGTTTGTTGTGTTTGGGAGCCGGGTCAGAACACTACCTTGTTGGGATTTAAATGGAGTCTGTTCTTTCAACTCCTCCAAGTACAGGATCAAGACTTCTACAACTTGCTAGGCCTAGGGTAGAGATTCAAATATGATATTATCAGCATAAGAGCCAAAGTGGCGCAGTGGTTAGAGTGCAGTACTGCAGACTACTTCAGTTGACAGCTAGCTGCAGTTCGGCAGTTCGAATCTCACCAGGCTCAAGGTTGACTCAGCCTTCCATCTTTCCGAGGTGGGTAAAATGAGGACCCAGATTGTTGGGGGCAACAGGCTGACTCTGTAAACCGCTTAGAGAGGGCTGTAAAAGCACTATGAAGCAGTATATAAGTCAAAGTGCTATTGCTATAATGATAATGCATTACCCCAAATTGGTGAATTACCTCTTCCAATGGCTTTACATACGGTACATAAATCCATACATCTTTATTTATTATACAAATGTATATGGACATCCAACTCATACACAGGTGACTCTGGGCAGCTTACAATAAAAACCCATAACACAAATCCCATCCCTTCCCCCCCCAACCCCGATGGCAACAGCAAACACAATCAAATTAATCATTTGATTGGCACCTTCTCCATTTGTGGTGCCCAAGCCTGCTGGCAAACCCAAATCTTTGGGGTCTTTGAGGAAAGCAATGATGTGGGGGCCAATCATACCTCTGCGGGAATGATATCCCATAGAGAAGGAGCCCCTACCGAGAAGACCCTTTGTCGTAGTCCGATCAAATGTGTATCCCTGATAGATGGAACCTGCAATATATTGTGCCTTTCCATCCTGTGGGCCAGGTGGATATAAGGGAAAGGCAGCTCTTCAGCCTGGCCGCAAAGCATGTAGGATTAAGATATTAAAGATGTCTATGGAGATTCTCTGTCATCCAGGTCATGGTTGTTGTTAGGTTCTGGAAGTAACGAGGCTGGAGACCAGGGTAGTGACAACAGCTCTTTAATATAGGGTGAACCCAGCAACAGGCTGGGGGGAAAAACCTCTCCTTTTATACAGTTCTGCTGGCTTCCAATCAGCAACGTGCTGATTTCCCGCTCAAATATTTAAAGGTACAACATGAATACATAACACTCCTCCCCTCCCAGAAAACACTTTGCCTCTATTTACATATTTATTTACATGTTATTTTTCGACGTAGTCACGCAAATAACCTGGGCGTCTCCTCGTTCTTTCTGACCTGCGCGGTTCAGTTCTGGGTGGTGTTTTGAGCTGGTCGGAGGGGCTGTTTTCTCCTCCCAGCTCTTTCTCTGGGCCAACGGGCTCTGGATTATTGGCTGACTCTTTTCTTGGCCATCCGGCCTTGGATTAATTTTGAACTTTCCCTGCTGTTTTCCTCGGGAACCTGATGGTCGCTGGAACTCTGGGACCTCAGCTAAGTCTTGCGCCTCCCGGGTCATTGTCAGCTGTGGATTCAAATTGGTATTGGTCATGATCTGTTTCATTTGGTTCGGTTTGGTCAGTTATTCGTTTCCTTAACTGATCTATGTGGCGCTCCACACTCGGTTGTCTGGTAGCTCTACCACGTGCGATTTTGGGCGGTTATCTTTGTTGCCCTGCGAACCAACTAGGGCCGTCCCCATAGTTTCGGGCCCACCCGGTCGCCTATGCTCATTTCCTTGTCTTTTCTAGTTCCCCTTGTAACCCTCGGTGTGTAATGGGGTTCAAGCGGTCAAGTGGGCACGAGTTTCCGTCCCATTAGCAATTCGGCTGGGCTTTTCCGGTGGCCGTGCTTGGGGTTCTGTGCTGGCGGCTAGGAAAAGTCTATTTTGTTTGCCAGTCACCTGGCTTGAGCCTGGACAATGCCTCCTTAGCGCTCCGGACGGGCAGCTCTGCAAAACCATTCGGCGCAGGGTGGAAAGGCGCAGAGAGGGCATGTCGGATGCCTTCCTCTGCCAGGTATTCTTCAAACTGGGCTGCCGTGAATTGGGGCCATTGTCGGACACCAGAGTGTCCGGCAACCCGTGAGTTGCGAATAGGTGGCGCAGAGTTGCGATTACTGCTTCGGCCATAGTGGATTTCATGATTATGATCTCCAACCATTTGGAAAATGCATCCACAACCACTAGGAATGTTTGGCCGTGAAAGGGCCAGCAAAGTCAATGTGGATTCTTGACCAGGGCCCTTGGGGCTTTTCCCATTCTCTGACTGGGGCCGTTGGGGTAGAGGTCTGGACTCTTGGCAAGCTTGGCATTTCCCTACCCTCTCAGCAATCTCTCGTCCATGAGTGGCCACCATACATAGCTTCTAGCTAACCCTTCATCCTTACGATGCCTGGGTGACCTCGTGGAGGAGGTCCAATACCTTTCCCTTAACTTCTCAGGAATTATTACACGATCACCCCATAACAGGCACCCCTTGAGCCGAGAGCTCATCACGTTTTTAACAAATTCTTTGAACCGTTCGCCCGGTAGCTGGCCACCCTCTCTGTACCCAACCGAGTACAGTCCTTAACACAATGTCGGTATGATGCCGAGCCACTTCCTTTGATGTGACTGGGCCAGAGTCCAACGAGTCAATAAGGAGGATGGGCGTCCCGGAGTGGGGTCTTGATCGCCCTGGTAGTGGGCATCGGCTTAACGTCTGCATGCCCCACTTCTTTTCCTGGTCGATGCTGCAGCTTGTATGATAAGCGGCTAAAAATATAGTCCATCGAGTCAAGCGTGGCGAAAGTGCCACAGGCGTTGGCGGTCGCCAGCCAGTATCCTAGTAACGGTCTGTGGTCAGTCACGATTTCAAAATTCCGCCCAAAGACATACTCATGGAATTTTTGACCCCTGACACAATGGCTAGTGCTTCTTTGTCTAATTGGCTGTAGTTCCTCTCTGGGAGGACATCGTTCTAGAGTAGACGCTATAGGGGCTTCTGTGCCGTTTGAAGTCTATGGCTGAGTACAGCCCCACCCCATAAGGGGAGGCATCTAAACCAGCACTAGGGGTAATGAGTCGTGATATTGGATGAGCAGGCTATCACTTGAGAGCAGGTTCTTTACTGCTTCAAAAGCCCTATTTTCTGACTTTCCCAAGACCAAACAGTATTTTTCCTAAGAGCCTATGCAGCGGTTCCATAGCAGTTGCTTTGTTCTTTAAAAAGACGCGTAAAATTAACCAATCCAGGAATGCCTGCAGCTCTGCTTTGTTTTTGGGCGCTGGAGCCTTCCTAATTGCCTTAACCTTGCTCTCAGTAGGGTGAATTCCTTTCTTGTCTATCCGGTAGCCCAAGAAATCGACGATTGACCCCTATCTGGCATTTATTTGTCTTGACTTTTAATCCGGCTGTCGGAAAATGCTCAAGACCTTTCTTAACCGCTCCCCAATTCCTCCATGTTTTCCCTGAAATTAGGACATCATCGTAGTAGGGAACTACCCTGGGAGCCCTGCAGTAGTCGTTCCATCAGGTTTTGGAACAGCCCTGGTGCCACACTGACCCCAAATTGCAATCGGTGCACTTGAAGGCCCCCTGTGCGCCACAATCGCTTGGGCTTCGGCTGTGCGGGCGCCTACTGGCAGTTGTTGGTAGGCTTGGGCCAAGTCTAACTTTGCAAAGACTTGCCCTTGCCCCAAAGAGTGCAATAAATGTTGCACCACGGAACCGGTAAGCGCTTTTCTGTAAGGCTTTGTTAAGCGTCGCCTTGTAGTCAGCGCAAATTCTAATTGACCCGTCCGGTTTGATGGGGTGACGACATGCCTCCCACTTTGCGTGATCGACTGGCACCAAAATCCCTGATTAATGAGCTTATCTAGCTCCTTATCGATTTTTGGTTTTAGGGCAAAAGGGACTCTCCTCACCTTAAGCCTAATGGGGGCCACCTGGGGGTCTAAGTTGAAGGAAATAGGGGTCCCCTTGTACTTGCCCAGGCAGTCCTTGAAGACATCTTCGAACTCGTTAAAGAGAATGTCTTTCAGGTTACAGTCACTTCTGTAGATGCCAGTCACTCCCATGCCCAGGGCACGAAACCAGTCTAGTCCCAACAGACTGGGCAGAGTTCCTTCGACGATCGTGATGGGCAGGGTCTTTTTGTGGACCGTGCTCGACTCGGACGGAGGTGGTCCTCGAACAGGGATGCGATTCCCTGGTAGTCGTGCACTCGTAGCCGTTGTGCTTGCAGGTGGCGCTTGACGGACGGCAGCGACTTCGCCAAAGTGTCCCAGGACATGATGGTGATCGCTGATCCCGTGTCTACTTCAAGCCGCACCGTACTCCTCTATTTTTGGCTTGGTGAAGATCTTCTTCTCCACTTTGGTCGAGGCGCCCATGACACAGTTGTTTGGTTGGAATCGCGCCTTTTTGTTTGAGCCAATCGGGCCGCCTTGCCGATTCCGCGCTCTGATTGGTCGATTTGAATTTTCCGCGGAAGGTTGGGCCGCTCGACAAACTTGAGCTAGGTGCCCTTTCTTCCCACACGCCGACATGTCGCGTCTTTAAACTTGCAGCGTTGGCGCTGGTGTTGACCCCGCAGCTTCCGTGACTCGCCTCGGTCCCCTTGTCGCGCGTTTCTCGACGGCAGACCCTTCCTCCATCTTCACCGCCGGATTCGGTCTGAACCTCCTCCTGGTGCACCGGAGTTGCCTTCGCCGCCTTTGTGGGACCGGCTTTGCAATGTCTCTGCCGCTGGGATGACATTTCATGTGCTCTGGCTTCGTCCAGAGCGTTGGCTAGGGTGAGGTTGCTGCTTGCCAGCAGCCGGCGCCGCATTGGGATGTCTTTGACCCCGCGGATGAGATGCGCGAGGAGCACCTCGTCTAGGTCACGGTATCCGCAGTCCTTGGACGCTCTTCTTAGGGCGCCATGTAGTCGCCGATGGATTCGCCTCCATCTGCCTTCGCCTCCGAATTCAAACCGCGCACGTATTTGGACGGCGTTGGTGCAGTGGTTTCTTAGTAAAGTCTGTAGAGTTGGCCACGATACCGATTGTATCGGCGTTGGCTCTGCCAGGGCTTCCGCGATGTCGATGACCTCCGGACCGCAGTGGCTTAGGAAATAAGCCCTTTTCCGGTTATCTGGAACTCCTGCAGTTCGTTGGCTTCTAGAAAGCTTTCAAACGGGTCATATCGTTCCCATTTCTCTTTAGCTGGGTCAAACGGTGCGGGCGGAGTGTAACTGGCCATCTCCGCTTTTCTGCCCTGGGTTTGCTGGGTTCGGGTCTATCGTGCTTCAGCTCGGTTCTGGTTCTCCTCAGCCTCGAGATCCCATCCTCGTCGCCAATGTTAGGTTCTGGAAGTAACGAGGCTGGAGACCAGGGTAGTGACAACAGCTCTTTAATATAGGGTGAACCCAGCAACAGGCTGGGGGGAAAAACCTCTCCTTTTATACAGTTCTGCTGGAGGCTTCGACCAATCAGCAACGTGCTGATTTCCCGCTCAAATATTTAAAGGTACAACATGAATACATAACAGTTGTCCCATGACCTGGATGACTGAAAATTCCAGAGAGTCCAGTTGCCTCTTGAAAAAGCATCTTTAGATATTGAAGAATCATGGCTTCCTGGCAGTAAGCCAGTCTTTAGAAGTAGTCGGCAGTTCAGGTATCTCCCTTTGCCATAACGGGTGAGCTCCCATTACTTATCCCTTTTGTTGCCTAACAGACTGAAAGCAAATTTAAAAATACAAGTAAAATAGGACCACTTTGGTGGAAGGTAGCATTCTGTGCACTTTTCCATTGAGTCACAGATGACCTCGGAGAATCAGTAATTCTAGACAGCTTTTCTTTGAAACAGAGATGAGCACTGCCCTCAGAGTCAGGAACCACTAGCACAGCTGCGAGGGAACCTTACCTTTTATTGAAGAGAATGGGGAACCCTTATCCCTTTCTCCCACCTCTCCAATTATACCTATCGGAAAAGCCCACTCAGAAAATAACAGAACTATATTAATGTCAAACAGTCTGGTGTTTACAGCATCATTAATATAATTATTGTTTATTTTGAACACACCCACCTCATGTTGTGGCACAACACGCAAACTCTAAGCGATCCTGCCAAGGAAAAGTAGTTTTTTAAAAGGTTGACTAAGAAAGCTTTTTGACTAAGAAAGTCAAGTTGACTTTCTTAGTCAAAACCTTTTGTCAAGAAACTTTCACATCCTTCCCAGAATTACTTGTTGCCACTGTAGGAAATCAAAATACAATGTATTTTTTTTTTAAAAAAGCAGCAGGACTTCATTTTAATGTGCCTCTGTTCCATATTACAGGTAGTCTTCAAGTTACGACCACAACTGAGCCCAAAATTTCTGTTGCTAAGCAAAACAATTGCTAAGTGAGTCTTGCCCCATTCAACGACCGTCTTTGCCACAGTTGTTAAGTGAATCACTGCAGTTCTTAAGTCAGTAACCCGGTTGTTAAGTGAATCTGGCTTCCCCATTGACTCTGCTTGTCAGAAGGTCGCAAAACGGGATCGCATGTCCCTGGGACACTTCAACGGTCATAAATGTGAATTTTGATCATGTGACCATGAGGATGCCATAACAGTTGCGAAAAATGGCCATAACTGACTTTTTTTCAATGCCGTTGTAAGTTCAAACGGCCATCAAATGAACGGTTGTAAGTCAAGGACAACCTGTAGAGAATTTTGATGCCATCTTCACTGGGATGGGTTCAGTAGTGAGATTCTCACAATTTAACAACCGGTTCTCTGGCCAAATGACCGGCTGGGTGGGGTGCGACAGGCAGCACTCGGCCTCCTGAACCACCCCGGGAGCAAAAATGGGCCACAGGGGGCACACCGCCTCCTGCACCCCATTTTGGGCCTAATAGACCTCCCTGCAGCCTCCTGGGTCCAAAAATGGGCCATGGGTGGGCCTCGCCGCACACACACACACCGTGCCCCATTTGGCTAGGCCAATTCTAGAATACAGCTCGCCTGTCTGGAACCCTCACCACATTTCTGACATCAATACAATTGAACGTATCCAGAAATATTTTACAAGAAGAGTTCTCCATTCCTCTGAAAACAACAAAATACCTTATCCCAGACTTGAAATTAGGCTTTAAAAATACATTTACAAGACCTTTTAATCATGTATAGATCTATTGTAATGTCCTTCCTGTTAAAGATTACTTCAGCTTTAATTGCAATAATACAAGAGCAACCAATAGATTTAAACTTAATGTTAACCGCTTCAATCTAGATTGCAGAAAATATGACTTCTGTAACAAAATCATCAGTGCTTGGAACACTTTACCTGACTCTGTGGTCTCTTCCCATAATCCCAAAAGCTTTAACCAAAAACTTTCTACTATTGACCTCACCCCATTCCTAAGAGGACCATAGTGCATAAGAGCACAAACGTGCCTTCCGCTTGTCCTATTGTTTTCTTTTTCTTTCTTTCTATATATATATATATGCTTATACCTCCTAATATTTCTCATATATGTTTATATACTATATAATCTTTTTGTGATGCTTATATATATTGTTGTGACAAAATAAAATAAAAATAAAAAAAAAAATTGCACTTACCAAGCCAAAACATTATGGGGACTCCTGGAAGGGCTGGGTGAGGGTAAACAATTTAACAACTGGTTAGCCCAAAAACAGCCCAAAACAGCTGAATCCCACCACTGGATGGGTTGCTTAATTGGAAGGGATTTCTTTTTCAAAAACTAGAAAGTCTGAGTTTGTGCAGGAGTCAGAGACAATATTCTGGTTTTCATTGTGAACTGACTGAAACATTAGGGCAAAGAATTTCGTGCTGTATTGTGTCTATGAAGGTTATCAGTCCTTGCAAGTCGTGGTTGTCTCAAAGGTGCTTTTTTTCCAAAAGGCAAATGGATTATGTTTTCTCCTGGAGGAAGAAGAAGAAGAAGACATTTCTTCACCACTGATGAATACAGTTCAGTTGCCTTTTGGAAAAAAAGCACCTTTGAGACATACCGTATATACTCGAGTATAAGCCGACCCGAATATAAGCCGAGGTACCTAATTTTACCACAAAAACTGGGAAAAACTATTGACTCGAGGTGGGAAATGAGGCAGCTACTGGTCAATGTAAAAATAAAGATAGAGCCAAGTAAAATAACATGAATATTTATTTGAACGAAAAACAATAAAGTGCAAAAGGGGAAGGAGGATTCAGCTTTAGAAAATTTAGAACTCTTTGGTATGACCTGAGCATAGCTCATAAAATTATCTGCTACAATGTACTTCCTATCAATGACTACTTCAGCTTCAACCACAACAATACACGAGAACACAATAGATTCAAACTTAAAAGTGAACCTCTCCAATCTAGATTGCAGAAAATGTGACTTCAGTAACAGAGTTGTTAATGCCTGGAATGTGCTACCTGACTCTGTGGTCTCTTCCCAAAATCCCCAAAGCCTTAACCAAAGACTATCTAGTATTGACCTCACCCCATTCCTAAGAGGTCTGTAAGGGCACAAGAGCACAAGCGTGCCTACCGTCCCTGTCCTAATGTTCCCTTTAGTTGTATTCCTTTTATGTATTCAATTCATGCTTATATTTATATAATTATTTAATATGTATTTGACAAAATAAAATGAATAGAATAGAATAGAATAGAATAGAATAGAATAGAATAGAATAGAATAGAATTTTTATTGGCCAAGTGTGATTGGACACACAAGGAATGAATGAATGAATGAATGAGTGAGTGAATAGAATAGAATAGAATAGAATAGAATAGAATAGAATAGAATTTTTATTGGCCAAGTGTGATTGGACACACAAGGAATGAATGAATGAATGAATGAGTGAATAGAATAGAATAGAATAGAATAGAATAGAATAGAATAGAATAGAATAGAATTTTTATTGGCTAAGTGTGATTGGACACACAAGGATCTACCACTTCTTTGGATGCCCTTCCCAAATTGAACACTGCAAGCATGAAAATGAGTCCTCCTTTAGCTTCCAAGGGACCAGGGTGCCTCTGAAGGTCAGTGCTCTAAGTACTAAGAACCCAGCACAAATCTAAGCCTGTATGCACACCAACAGTGAAAATACCCTGCACAGTGTCTCTTGGAAGAGAAGGTTAATTTTCATAGACGTGGGGTGGCTCTTTTTTTTTTGGCAGGGCAATAAGGGTCTCTAATATCATTAAACCCACTTTAGAAGTCTCTGTGTGTGTGTGTGTGTGTGTGTGAGAGAGAGAGAGAGAGGAGGCCCGGCTGAGCAAAGCGGCGGCGGGAGGCCGCGGGGGAAACGGGAAGTAGTCGGAGATCTGCTTGATGGGGCGGATGGGACCTGGGCAGACGCGATGGCCATGTGCTCCTGGATGCTGATGGGCGGCTTGTCGCCTTTGCGGTGGCTCATGCAGGTGGCGCCCGGGAAGGAGGCGGCTGCGGGGGCTGCTGCGGAGCCGCTGGTGCTGCTGGTGCTGTTGATGCTGCTGCCGCCGTTGCTGCCGCCAGGAGAGGTTGCCGCCAGCCCGGCCCTGCCGCGCCGAGCGCCCGCCACGCTGCTGGCTGCTGGAGGAGGCGGAGGGAGGGACGGAGGCGAGCAGCGGCGGCGGCGGCGGGCGGCGGACGGCGGACGGCAACGGGTGGGCGGTGGAGGGTGATGTCACGGCTCTGCCCAGCCCTGCCCAGGCGAGGCCAGCAAAGGGCCGGGCGAAGGGGCGACCGAGATGGGGCTCGCAGCCCAGCTGAGCCGCACGGAGGGAGGGAGAGCGGGCCGGCTAGGCTCCGGAAGGCAAAAGGCGTCACCGGGATAGACTGCTGGGATCCACGGGATAGACTGCTGCTGGAGCTGGAGGCTCGAAGGAAAGGAAGGAGAGGGGTGGTGGAGCTCAAGGTTCTTTAGCCCTAGACACCTGCCCCGCTAGAGAAGGGAGGAGATCGGGCCGCCAGTCTCCGGAAGGTAGACGGGCCGGATTCTTACTGGGATAGACTGCTGCTGAGCTGGAGGCTCAAGGAAGGGGAAGGAGGGTGGCTGAGGACGGGCTCGTTTAAGGCTCTTCCAGCAGCCCTGCTGAACCGCCTGGAGGGAGGAGGCGGGCCGGCTAGGCTCCAGGAAGGCAAAACGGGAGGCGCTCAGCCCACCGGGATAGACTGCTGCTGGAGCTGGAGGCTCAAGGAAGGGAAGGGAGGGTGGCTGAGGACGGGCTCGTTTAAGGCTCTTCCAAAGCAGCCCTGCTGAACCGCACGGAGGGAGAGTTTTACCTGACAAGTTTCTTGCGCTTCCCTCGACCTCCCTCCTCCTCGTCCTTTCCTTCCCCCTCCCTCCCTCCCTGTCTTGTTTGTAGCCCCAGCGTCCCCTTTGTTGTATTTAAATCCAGAGCTTGAAACCTCCTCAGTGGGAGGAGAGGAAGCGTCGATTTGGCAGCTGACCGCACTTGCACGGGCTGGGTAAGGAGAGCCCTAGGCGGCCTCTGCGCCGGGGGAGGGAAGAAAAGCAGCCAAGAAAAAGGGGTGGGGTGGGGTGGGAAATGAATTTAGGAGGCGGCGTGTGTGTGTGTGTGTGTGTGTGTGTGTGTGTGTGTGTGTGTCTGCGCCCGTCACCGCCCAGGAATGCCAGCTATTTCTTTGAAGGGGTGTGTAGCCAGGCGCCCTTCCTTCGCTTGAAACCGGAGGTTTCACTCTTCTCCCGCGTGTGTATTTGTCAACAATTATAACTCTTCGGTCGGGTCCTTGCCTTGCCTCGCCTCCCTCGTGCCTCTCTGTCAACGCTGTCAACAATTATAACTAACGCCGGTAATTGTGCGTGAGGGGTGCGTGTGTCCACATAGGAATAAGACGCATGCTGCCAGACAACAGAGCTAGCTGCCTGCGGTAGAAAGGACTCGCTGCAAGAGGAAGGGCTGAATGCTAGTATAAGCCGAGCCAGCACAAAAACGTGCTGAAAAACTCGGCTTATACTCGAGTATATACGGTAAATGTATTTCTAGTTGAAATAAATACCTTGGCTTGGGTAACCATCACACATCTAGACTGGGGGAAACAAATTAATATTTCAGGCTTGTTACTTTCAAACTTTATTTGAATGAATAAATGGGAAGATTTAGTGACTTTTCTCCTTTTCTTTCTTTGGGAAGAAAAGGTTTCTTTGCATTTTAGTTTCTTTTTGTGTTTGTTTGTTTCTTTTTGGCCCCAAGACTTTGTATAAAATTGCTTTTCTCTTCAGCAATGCGCTGAATCAATGGGGCCATTTCTCTTTCATATTTCGCTAATTAGATGGTTTAAAACCCTCCTCTGGCTCATTGGAAAAATGTTGATTATATACAGTATTTGGCATTTTCAATGTCACTACGTTATTAACCTTTGTTGTATAGTTTTAAATATCTGCATTTTTTGATAGGCTGTTGGCCTCCTATGCTGGAGGCTGTAAGAGAGAGACAGAGAGACAGAGAGAGGATGAAAATGTATGCGTGTGCACACTCATACCACACAAACAACCGGCTCTCTCGTTCCTACTTCTGAATGGAGGGGCTAAATGAACAGAAAAGGGCTATGATTTACTAGTAACATTTCTCCTTTGTAGCTGCCTGAAGCCCATTCTAAGCTAAATTCCTTTGGCATTTTGATTTGAACAAAACTTGCAATCAGAGGTTAGTTGAAATCTCAGAGACTGCAAATGTAAAATACTCAGAAGAATAGCAATAGGATGGGATGGGATGGGATGGGATAGAATAGAATAGAACAGAACAGAACAGAACAGAACAGAACAGAACAGAACAGAACAGAACAGAACAGAACAGAACAATAATAGAGAATAGAATAGAATAGAATAAAACAGAACAGAACAGAACAGAACAATAATAGAGAATAGGATGGGAGATGGGGAGAATCGAATCGAATAGACTATACTAGACTAGACTAGACTAGGACAGGACAGGACAGGGCATGCATAAGTGTACTTGCATGCCTACCGTCCCTGTCCTAATATTACTTTTTACTTACTCTTTTCATGTATCCAAATTATGTTTATACTTTTACCTGTTATCTTAAATATGATTGACCAAATAAATAAAATAAACAAAATAAAAAGCATAGGATAGCATAGGATAGAATGGAATGGAATGGAATGGAATGGAATAGAATAGAATAGAATAGAATAGAATAGAATAGAATAGAATAGAATAGAATAGAATAGAATAGAATTCTTTATTGGCCAAGTGTGATTGGACACACAAGGAATTTGTCTTTGGTGCGTACGCTCTCAGTGTACATAAAAAGACAAGATACGTTTGTCAAGAATCATAAGGTACAACACTTAATGATAGTCATAGGGTACAAATAAGCAATCGAATCATACTAAGAAACAATCAACATCAATATAAATCGTAAGGATACAAGCAACAAAGTTACAGTCATGTAGTCATAAGTGGGAGGAGATGGGTGATAGGAACAATGAGAAGAATAATAGTAATAGTAATGCAGATTTAGTGAATAGTTTGACATCGACAGTGTTGAGGGAATTATTTGTATAGCAGAGTGATGGGTTTGGGAAAATGTATTCCGGCCAGAGCTGGGTTTCAGCAGGTTCTGACCAATTCTGGAGAACCGGTAGCGGAAATTTTGAGTAGTTCAGAGAACTGGTAGTAAAAATCCTGACTGGCCCCACCCCCATCTATTCTCTGGCTCTCAGGTTCCAGCTGATTGGGAAGAAATGGGGATTTTGCAGTATCCTTCCCCTGCCATGCCCACCAAGCCATGCCATGCCCACTAAGCCACGCCCACAGAACCAGTAGTATTTTTTTTGGAAACCCACCACTGATTCCAGCATATTATATGTATGTGTGTATGACTTCACATCTGCACATTCCAAGAAGTTGTCCAGGGACTACAGCTTTAGCAGCAAAAAAAGGCCCATACGTTGATCCATAAAAGATCAGAAGACCCACTAAGCTTCCATTGTCCTGTCTAGTATAGATTAGAATCCTACATAGAGATGCCAGGCTCAGTTGGTCCTGCTAAAATTATCTTGTTGATGATGCTTCTCAGAGGGAAAGAAAGCAAAAGAACAAAAGCATTTCTCTTTCCCCTCCTCCCTGCAGAGAAGAAACTCTCAAAATTCTTCTCGTCTTGTTTGAACTTTGTGAAATTGATTTTTCATTACTGAGAGAAGCTGCCAACTGCCATGGCATTCATCTCTGCCTGCCAATGTGTAACATGTTTGTCTCAGCTGATAACAGAATTTTTTTTTAATTATTGTAATTATCACTTGAAAATTGGGTTCCTGCCATAGGCAGCTTAAATTAGACTCTGTTCTTTTTTAATATCTATATTAACATCTTTAATCTGAGATCCCATCTCTGATCAGTAATAAAACATGGCTGTTTGGTTGTGACAATCTGTTTGTACACAAACATTTCTAAACATCCATATTTCATGCACGCATGGTATAGTTAAAACAGAGGCAGAGAACACACACCGACTCAGGTGATTGGAACGCTGGGCAGGAGGTTAGCAAGCCCACGTTCGAGACCCGAGAGCTGCTGTGAGGTGGGGTTGAGCTCCCGTCCTTCACTCCGGCTCCTGTAAGGGACATGAAACGAGCCCCTAACTGGGTGTCCCCAGGACAACCGTGATGTCACCAGCTAATCCTTTCATTCCAGAAGATCCTTGGATTACCTGTATATCAGAGGTGGTATTCAGCAGGTTCTGACCAGTTCTGGAGAACTGGTAGTGGAAATGTCTGGAACCCATACCACATTTCTGACATCAATACAATTGAACATGTCCAGAAACATTTTACAAGAAGAGTTCTCCACTCCTCTGAATACAACAAAATACCTTATGCCACCAGACTTGATATCCTGGGTTTAGAAAATTTAGAACTACACCGCCTTCGACATGACCTGAGTTTAACTCATAGAATCATCTATTGTAATGTCCTTCCTGTCGAAGACTACTTCAGCTTCAATTGCAATAATACAAGAGCACACAACAGATTTAAGCTTAATGTTAACTGCTCCAATCTTGATTGCAGAAAATATGACTTCAGTAACAGAGTTGTTAATGCCTGGAATAAACTACCTGACTCTGTGGTCTCTTCCCAAAATCCCCAAAGCTTCAACCAAAAACTGTGTACTATTGACCTCACCCCATTTCTAAGAGGTCTGTAAGGGGCGTGCATAAGAGCACAAACGTGTCTACCGTTCCTGTCCTAAAGTTCCCTTTCGTTATATCCAATTAATATAGTTATTACATACTCATACTTATATATATGCTTATATACTGTATAATTATTTCATGCTTATGCTTATATATACTGTGTGACAAAATATATAATAAATAAATAAATAAATAAATAAATAAATAAATAAATAAATAAATAAATAAATTTTGAGTAGTTCGGAGAACCAGTAAATACCACCTCTGACTGGTCCTGCCCCCATCTATTCTCTGTCTCCCGAGTCCCAGCTGATCGGGAGGGAATGGAGGTTTTACACTATCCTTCCCCTGCCACGTCTACCAAGCCACGCCCACCAAGCCATGCCACGCCCACCAAGCCACACCCACAGAACCGGTGGTAAAAGAATTTGAATCCCACCACTGCTGTATATGCACAGTAAAGAAAGGACTTTCAATAGATAGGACTTTTGCCACTTCTTCATGACAAGTTAAAGCTTCCAACACAGACACAGGCAGAGACACACTCATATCTGCTGTAGGGGTGCGCGTCAGTGGTGGGTTGCTCCTGGTTTGGACCGGTTCTATAGAACCGGTAGTAAAACTGGCGGGAGGCTCCACCCACTGACCCAAACGTCATCAAAACCTGACGTTTGCCTCCCACCGACCCGTGCGCTCTCACAGAGAGGGACACCTTAGGGTGCCGTCAGCCAAGCAATGTCGGTTGGCGGCCCCCAGGGGAAGGGCCTTCTCTGTGGGGGCTCCTACCCTATGGAACGAACTTCCCCCTGGACTCCAACAACTCCCTGCCCTTCGGACCTTCCGCCGCGAGCTGAAGACGTACCTATTTTTCTGCGCAGGACTGGCATAGAATTTTTAGACGTTATTATTGGGTTTTTAATTTTTAATTGGGTTTTATGGTTTTTAAATGTATTTTAAATTGGGGCCAAATTTGAATAAGTTTTTTAGTTATTGTTTTATCTGTATTGTGTTATTGATTGTTGTTTTTATTTGGCTGTAAACCGCTCTGAGTCCTTCGGGAGAAGGGCGGTATACAAATTAAATAATACTAATAATACTAATAATACTAATAATACTAATAATACTAATACTTATTATTATTATTATTATTATTATTATTATTATTATTATTATTATTATTATTACATACCGACAGTGAGCGTGTGCACATGGGCACGATGCGAACCGGTAGTAAAGATAAGTAGAACTCTGGTGTGCGTGTATGTCTATGTCAGGTAGCAACAGACAGGCTCCCCCTGAAAAGCTACGAGACATAAAGGGGGACAATAAATAAATAAATCCAACCTCGTTGCTTTTTTTTTTTTTTAGTGTGGATTTTATTCCCCCAGCCCTGAACTGAAAGTGATAAAATAAACTTTCACTTTCTTTGAAAGTTTGTTTTCTTGGGAAGAAAAAAAATATAATCAGATCTTTTTCTTCTTGCATAGAGAGAGTTTTAATTACCCTTGAAGCACACAGAGTCCCTTCTGAGTTGCTTTTCTGAAATAATCTATTAACAAACAATAGCCTCAGTAACCGGCAAAAGTAGTTGATGTTATCTTTTTTAATGCTCAAGGGAAGGCCTACTACATCTGCTTCCCAAGTAGCAAATATCAGCTAATAATTTTTTTGGCCTTTCATAGCATCCAGTTTTCTCTGATTCAGAATTCACTAACCTGGGAGTCTGAATGAACTCCTTGAACTCATGAAAAATTTATTTACGTACATGTAGTCCTAGACTTGAGTCCTCGACTCAACAACCTCAGATATACAGATGATACCACTCTAATGGCAGAAAGTGAAGAGGAACTAAAGAGCCTCTTGATGCGGGTGAAGGAGGAGAGTGCAAAAGTTGGCTTGAAGCTCAACATTAAGAAAACTAAGATCGTGGCATCTGGCCCTCTCAATTCCTGGCAGATAGATGGGGAAGAAATGGAGGTAGTGACAGATTTTATTTTCCTGGGCTCCAAGATCACTGCTGATGGGGACTGCAGCCAAGAAATTAAAAGATGCTTGCTCCTGGGGAGGAAAGCTATGGAAAATCTAGACAGCATACTAAAAAGCAGAGACATCACCCTGCCAACAAAAGTGCGTATAGTCAAGGCTATGATTTTCCCAGTTGCAATGTATGGCTATGAAGGATGGACCATAAGAAAGGCTGAGCGCCAAAGAATTGAGGCCTTTGAACTCTGGTGCTGGAGAAGACTCCTGCGAGTCTCTTGGACTGCAAGGCGAACAAACAAGTCAGTCCTAGAGGAGATCAACCCTGACTGCTCTTTAGAAGGCCAGATCCTGAAGATGAAACTGAAATACTTTGGCCACCTAATGAGAAGGAAGAACTCACTGGAGAAGAGCCTAATGCTGGGAACGATTCAGGGCAAAAGAAGAAGGGGACGGCAGAGAACGAGGTGGCTGGATGGAGTCACTGAAGCAGTCAATGTGAGCTTAAATGGACTCCAGAGGATGGTAGAGGACAGGAAGGTCTGGAGGAACGTTGCCCATGGGGTCACAATGGGTTGAGCACAACTTTGCAACTAACAACAACAACAGTCCTCGACTTACAACCGTTCATTTAATGGCTGTTTGAAGTTACAAAGACACTGAAAAAGTGACTTACATCTCTTTTTCACACTTAGGATCCTTGCAGTCTCCCCATGGTCACATGGCTGATATTCAGACACTTGGCAACTGGCAATTGGCCTGTATTTAGGACTGTTGAAATGTCCTGAGGTCTTGTCATCGCACTTTGTGACATTCTGACCAGCAAAGTCAATGGGGAAGACAGATGCACTTAATAGCCAGGCTACTAATTTAAAAACTGCAGTGATTTGCTTAACAACTGTGGCAAGAAAGGTTGTAAAACGGAGCAAAACTCACTTAACAACCACTTGCTTACAATGGAAATTTTGGGCTCAGTTGTGGTTATACGTCAAAAACTATCTGTAAATATTTTTACAGATCTTATATCCCCCTGCAGTCAAGATCATTGTTGTGACTCGTCCTCCCTCCTCTCCTCAGCCGGGCTGAGTTTTTGAGAAAAAACTGTCCTTGTGTCTAATTGTTCTGGTGTGCATGCTGTGTCCAGCAACATTCTGGTGACATGGTATCTGTTGTGCCACATCCGCTTTCCCCGCAGCCGGGGCCTTCTTATCTGCTTCCGAACGCTGAGGAATGTCCTAGCATGCCTCCCAGCCCCAGGCCTGGCTCCATGCCCAGACAGGCTGAGGAGGAAGAAGCGCCTCCAGCCCCCAGCCCTGGCTCCATGCCCAGGCAAACGGAGCAACTAGACCCCTCCCCCTCCCCCACAGCATGTGAGCCTGAGGAAGGTCAATTATCAACAGCTGCAGACTGGAGTGACCCTCCCTTCAGGAGAATTGATAAGCGGCGTCAACAGAAGGAAGGGAGGGGCAGGCCGGGATAAGTGCTGAGTCATGGAGCCACACCCCATGGCCTATATAAAGGATCTGCTTTCTGGCATTCTCTGAGTCAGGCAAAGTCTACCTTATCTTGCTGAAATCACTTTCTGGTCTCCTGCCTGCCTTGAGAACTTTGCTAGGACTTTGGCAGAGCTGCAGAGGCATGCCTGATTCGGATTTCCCTGACCCGGCCGTCAGCGGAGGAGTGGGACACGACAGTATCAGTTAGTGGGATTCAGCCAGTTTGCATCAGTTCAAGCGAACCGGTTGTTAAATTACCTACCTCCAGGTATCAAAGTGGATCCTGGGCACTGCACTGCAATGGAGAAACAGGCAATGGAGTAGCCGGTGTGAGGGAAGAAGAAGGCCACTTTTCCTCTTTCTTCTCCCTGCTCCTCCTCCTTCCCTCGTGCCGTCTGCTCCGTTGCTGGTTTCTCCATTGCAGCGCAGCACCCAGGATCCTCTTTGATAGCTGGAGGTGGTGGTGGTAATTTAACAACCAGTTTGCCCAGGGTCAGGTTGGCCATCGCGGGTGGCTCGTCCTACATGTGTGGTGGAACCGGAGGACAGGAATGCGCCACGCCTCCCACGACAGCCAACCTGACCCTGGGCGAACTGATTGTTAAATTATTTGAATCCCACCACTGCATTTATTTAATTTATTTAATTAACTCAGGGCGGTTTACAGCCAGGGTAAAAGCACAACTCAGAAAAGTTAAAAAACATTTAAAAACTACTTAAATTAAAGGCTGAGGAATATAAGACTATAATAAAACCCCAATAAAAACTTCATTTAGCCAGCCCTGCACGATGAAATAGAAAAGTCTTTAGCTCGTGGCGAAAGGTCCAGAGGTCAGGAAATTGATGTATCCTCGGAGGCAGCTCATTCCAGAGGGCAGGAGCCCCCACAGAGAAGGCTCTCCCCCTGGGGGTCGCCAGTCTACATTGTTTGACCGACAGCACCCTGAGGAGACCCCCTCTATGGGAGCGCATGGGTCGATGGGAGGCTATTGGTAGCAGCAGGCGGTCTCGTAAATAACACGGTCCTATGCCATGGAGTGCTTTAAAGGTGATAACCAACACCTTGAATTGCACGGAAGACTACCGGAAGCCAGTGCAGCTTGCGCAGGAGAGGTGTTACATGGGAGGCTCGGGTTATTCCCACTATTACCTGCATGGCCGCATTCTGAACCAGTTGGAGCCTCCGGGTGCTCTATGCATGGTATGGATGCATAGAGAAAACAATTCGATACACACAGGAGACCCCTAGAAGACGATGAACTCTAGTCCTGTCTTAGGCACAAAGCCAGTTGGGAGACCTTGAACCAATCACTCGCTCTCAGCCCTGGAAAGAAGGCAAAGGCAAGACAACTCAAAAAATGGTACCAAGAAAATTGCAAGGATTAGTCCAGACAGTTGCCTGGAATCAACACTAATTTGAAAGCTTACCTTTTATCAGTAACAAGCAACATGGATACTATTGAGTTGCTGAAGACGCTGTCCACAGACTTTTCAAACTAATTTCTCTCTAAATTTTCCATCAATTTGCTCCTTCACTGAGCAAACTAGCCTGAAAAGACCAGTTAAAAGTTCAGTTGCCTCTTTTCTTTTGTTTTCCATTCAGGCAGCCACGTGAGAGAGGGCGAGTCCAAATTCTTTTCAAATATTTAATGTACAAAAGGGAAGGATGTCTTAAAAGGAGACCCACTAATGCATTTTTAATCCACATTTAAATGCGCACAGAGATCCTGAATATTAATGCTATCATTTCCATTCCAAACAAGCCTGGCATCTTGCTCTGCTTCTATCAATCAAAATAGACGAGGACTTTGAAATACCATGGCTTGCAATGCAAAATGGATAAATACACAGAACGAATGCATTGATGCTAATGATAGAAAGAGGCACTTTGTGCTCATTGTACTAATGGAATTTTTGCTCACAGCTTGAAACAAAGCTCTTCTAGTTTTCTAATTAATTTCATTAATATTTGCCTAATCTGTCTTTCTTTGGGAGGGTTGAGCCTCTAATCTAGACAGGCGGCGTAAACAAAAAATAGAATTTAGAATTATGTTTTTTTATTGGCCAAGTGTGATTGGACACACAAGGAATTTGTCTTGGTGCGTATGCTCTCAGTGTACATAAAAGAAAAGATATGTTCATCAAGAATCATAAGGTACAACACTTAGTGATAGTCATAGGGTACAAATAAGCAATCAGGAAACAATCAATATCAATATAAAACATAAGGATACACACAATAAAGTTATAGTCATACGGTCCTAAGTGGAAGGAGATGGGTGATGGGAATGATGAGAAGCGGGGCTGGCTTAAATTTTATTGGTTTTAAATTTTCCATTATTAATTTTAAGGGGTTTTTAGTTTTATATATTTTAAAAATTTTTAGGCCAATCATAAAATAAGTTTTTTAATTTGTATTTTAATTGTATATTGTATTGTCTGTTTTACCTTGGCTGTACACCGCCCTGAGTCCTTCGGGAGAAGGGCGGTATAAAAATCGAATAAATAATAATAATAATAAAAAAAATTAATAGTAGTGCAGACTTAGTAATAGTTTGACAGTGTTGAAGGAATGATTTGTTTAGCAGAGTGATGGCGTTCAGGAAAAAACTGTCCTCGTGTCTAATTGTTCTGGTGTGCAGTGCTCTATAGCATCGTTTTGAGAGTAGGAGTTGAAACAGTTTATGTAAGAATGCAAAGGGTCTATAAATATTTTCACAGCCCTCTTTTTGACTAGTGCAGTATACAGGTCCTCAGTGGAAGGCAGGTTGGTAGCAATTGTTTTGCTAAAGAAAAAAAAAAACCCAGACACCTATTGACTAAGTATGGGGAATCTGTTCCCTTCTACTACAATCCAGTCCCATTTTTGGAGAGCAGGGGTGCCTAACCTTGGCAACTTTAAGACCTGTGGACTTCAACTCCCAGAATTCCCCAGCCAGCCATGTTGGCTATGGAATTCTGGGAGTTGAGTCCACAAGTCTTAAAGTTGCCAAGGTTGGACACCCCTGCTGTAGAATCTCTTCTAAAGGAAAAACCGTACCGTAGTGTTTTCCCAGTGTTTTGAGACAAAAGCACCTCAAAACTTCCACATGAAGTCCAAAAGAGGGTTAATAATATAGTGAAAACATTATTTTCAGTTATCCTTTGCTAATAAGTATTCAAAGGTACATCTGTTTATGAGTTGATTCACTAGAGAAAAATATTTCTTTCTTTCTTTCTTTCTTTCTTTCTTTCTTTCTTTCTTTCTTTCTTTCTTTCTTTCTTTCTTTCTTTCTTTCTTTCTTTCCTGGTTCTTACACAAAGAGAATTTGCCTCTGAAATTTCTTTCAGGGGCATGTGATGTGATTGTTCTTATCTAGTGACAAGTTTGTTGGATAGCAGAGAGGCTTATACAGCAGAAAAGCATGTCTGGAAAAAAACAGCTGAAGTAAAGAGTATAACTTTTTGTAAGAAAGTGTAATGCTTGCCCGAAAGAAGATAAGCTGTATTTGGGGGAGACAACATGATGATAGGAAAACTAAAGTTACTTACTACTCAACAGTTAAAAGCCTCTTTGTGAAAGAATCTGTTTGATGAGAACCGTCCAATCTCGGGTGAGAGACAGAAAGGAGAGGAAGAGAAAGAAAGAAAGAAAGAAAGAAAGAAAGAAAGAAAGAAAGAAAGAAAGAAAGAAAGAAAGAACAACTTTGAGAAATGGTTTCTTGAAATTAGCCACCCTGTTTAGTGTGCAGAGAAACTGAAAGAAAGGAAATTTTGCTGAATTTCTTCAGGATAAATTCTCCATCTGTTTATCAGAATGTGGCTTACCATTACTGGTTCCTCCTCCTCTTCTTCTTTCTCCCTCTCCTCCCTCCTCCCTCCTCTTCCTTCTTCTAGTAAGTTAGCACCCACCCCTTCTAGAAGAATGACATATTCTGAGAAATATTTTTTTAAAAGGCAGAATATTATATTTTCCCTAAAGGAGAAACATGTTTCTAAAGACAGAAATGCAGAGCCTCAGCTCTCTGCCCCAAGTAGAAACTAAGGAGCCGACTTTTAGAAATGCAGATTTGGTCCATTCAAGACAGGATATTCTGAACAAAGGTAGGAATAGCCCTCAGCCACAATAGGAATTGCCCAATAAGCACCAGCACACTTCAACCAAACTTGACTTCAAGACAAAACATGACCCCCATGGGAGTCTACAACAGCCAATAGAATACATGCTCTTGCCACAAGAATAGGAAGCTCAAGTCTAAAGCCCAGAGAAGGTATAAATAACCCTCATTCTCCATTCCATCTAGTCAGCTGCCCAGCACCTCAAACCCATGTGGTCCTGTTCATCAATAAACCATCTTTCCAATCAGCCTCTATGTTTCCAGTGTCTTTCTCCCCACTTGGAACTGAACCAGATGGATATTTCTTCCAACATTCCTCCCTCTCCTCCTCTCAGCTAGAACTGCTAGAACTATAATAAATAAATAAATAAACTGCTGGTAACAGGATCATTGGTGTTAGCAAGATTATGCTGCGACATTTAATGGGCATTACAATACAATAGTTGACCCAAAGGATACTGGAGAATATTTAAAGAACAGCAAAACAATTCCTTGAGGATAGAAAAGAAAACCACCTTCACTCTCTTTAATTATAAAACCGCCAATGTTTTTGCGTTCTTATTATGATTAAAGCATTACAGTAATTGACACCATCATATCCTCATGCTCAGTGCAAACTTTGTTTATTTTTGAGGAGTGGGATTTTAAACTCCTGGATTCATTGGAGAGGGCTGGTAGAAGAAGTCCCTTTTAGAGTGATTGATTTCTAGCCTCTTGCAAGATCCAATTATTCTTTGTCTTTTGCTTTCCTGTAGAAGTCACCATGTTCGCACAATCTGTCAAGGATCATTTATCAATTGAGCAAGATCTTGACCATACACATTTAATTACTTAATCAGATTCATGCAGGCCACATGGGTAGACTTGACAGGAGTCAGTATTTAAAGTACAATAGAAATATTTTCCACTCTAGTGGGAGAAGAGAGATTTTTGCTGTTTGTTTCTGTTTCAAAAAAGGATAGTGCTCTATTTAAAGCAGCTGTGTCCCACCCACGGCCCAATGAGTTAATAATATAACTGTGAGAGGGATCTTAGAGTCCTAGTGGACAATCATTTAAATATGACCCAGCAGTGTGCAGCAGCTGCCAAAAAAGCCAACATAGTTCTAGGCTGCATAAACAGAGGGATAGAATCAAAATCATGTGAAGTGTTAATACCACTTTATAATGCCTTGGTAAGGCCACACTTGGAATACTGCATTCAGTTTTGGTTGCCACAATGTAAACAAGATGTGGAGACTCTAGAAAGAGTGCAGAGAAGAGCAACAAAGATGAATAGGGGACTGGAGGCTAAAACATATGAAGAAGGTTGCAGGAACTCGGTATGTCTAGTTTAATGAAAAGAAGGACTAGGGGAGACATGATAGCAGTCTTCCAATATCTCAGGGGCTGCCACAAAGAAGAGGGAGTCAAGTATTCTCCAAAGCACCTGAAGGCAGGACATGAAGTAATGGGTGGAAACTCATCAAGGAGAGAAGCAGTTTAGAACGAAAGACAAATTTCCTGACAGTTAGAACAATTAATCAGTGGAACAACTTGCCTCCAGAGCTTGTAAATGGAAGTTTTTAAGAAGATAACCATTGGTCTGAAGTGGTGTAGGATTTCCTGCCTAAGCAGGGGGCTAGACTAGAAGACCTCCAAAGTCCCTTCCAACTCTGTTATTCTATTCTAATTCTAATTCTATATGTGTGTATGTATGTGTGCATGTCTATATACACCCACCCACACAAATATATGGATGTTTGTTATTTATATACATTAACTATATTAAGGAAGACAAAAATAAAAGTCTGGATAGTAGACATGGCAATACCTGGAGAGTGCAAAAGAGAAGAGAAGGAACTGGAGAAGATAACAAAATACAAAGAGCCACAAATAGAAGTAGAACAACTGAGGCAAAAAACTAGTGCTACTAGTAACAGATGCCTTGGATGCAATCCCAAAACAATTGGAGCACCACTTGAATACCATCAGCATTGACAAAGTCACTCAGTTGATGGTGGGATGAACGTTCTTGGAATGGTGTGGGAGTAGGAATGGATTTCCAGAGGGAAAAAAACCTGCAGACTACAGGAACCATTAGCACTACTCGGATGACCCTGGGGACACCTCCAAGTGCTTCAACAACCCTCTAAAAAGGATGCAAATGACCAGCTGTCTGCAAGGAATATAAATCCTTCCATTCCCCACTATCCTGTCAGAGCTGAAGAAGCTTCTTGGATGAGAAGCGAAACGTCTTCAAAAGAAAAAAAAAACCAAGAAAGTCTAGTTGCCTCCTGAAAAAGCACCTTTGGGACCTCATTCAGTTGATTTTGAGCAGTTTTACTTAGAACAGCTTACATCCTATCGTGAGACCTCCAACACAGGGGTGTCAAACTCAAGGCCCAGGGCCAGATTTGGCCCATGGGATGCTTAGATCTGGCCTGCAGGGGAACAACTGCCAGAACAACCATGATTTACAGCAGGGGTCCACGGCATGCTAAAAATCAGTATGTGTAAACATGCAAAGCCCCATCCTCGAGATGCAGGCAGCACACCAAATGACACCCTCTCTGGTCCCTGGAAAAATCTCTCTCCACAGAACCGGTCCCTGGTGCCCAAAAAAGTGGAGGCCACTGATTTAGAGGGTTGTCCAATTTGGGCTATAACTAAAGAATAATTAAGGGAGAAATTCATCCACTGTTAGTTTGGGGGGGGATGTCACATGAGGACCAAACCTCAGTCCCCTTCTTTTTCCCCTAAAGATTTAAACTAACCAAGCCAGTCATGTTGAGCAAATGCAGGGGTGGGATTCAGCCGGTTCGAACTGTTTGGGTGAACCGGATCCTAATTTTACATCTGGTTCACTGAACCAGTAGTTGCAAGGACTGGCTGGCCCTGCCCAGCCCCTCCTCACTGCACCCCGCCCCTCCCAGGAGTTTCCACGCAGCCCGTTTTGGATGCCAGGTAAGTGCAGGGCCCACACGAGGTTCTGGGAGGGCAAAAAACAGGCCTCCCAGAAGTTCCGGAAGTCTAGAAATGTGCCCGTTTCTGGCCTCCGAAGGGCCTCCAGAGCCCGGGGGAGGCTGTTTTTGTCCTCCCAGAGGCTCAAGGAAAACCTTCAGAGCCTAGGGAGGGCGAAAAATGAGCCTACCAGATGTACCAGAAGTCCAGAAACGGGCCTGTTTCCGGCCTTCGGAGCCTGGAGGAGGCTCTTTTCTCCCTCCCGGAGGCTCAAGGAAAGCCTCTAGGGCCTAGGGAGGGCGAAAAATGGGCCTACCGGATGTTCTGGAAGTCCAGAAATGGGCCTGTTTCCAGCCTCCGGAGCCCGGGGGAGGCTCAAGGAAAGCCTCCAGAACCTGCTCCCCCATCTTAATGCAGGAGGCTGAGTAGGCCAAGCCCACCATGGCCATGCCCACCCAGCAGAGAACCAGTTTCTAAAATTTTGAATCCCACCCCTGAGCAAATGTATAAGAATGCGGCCAATATCTATGTCAGAGAAAATTGGAACAAGAATAATCGTGAATTGCCTTGCTTTTTAAATACAAAAGTCAGACCCATAAGGAAATTAGATAGTACTGATATATCACTGAATACATAAGGGACTTGGCATGAAATAGGCCGATCATCTGTTCCGTAATGGCTGCTCCAAATA
The DNA here is from genome assembly GCF_028640845.1 of Ahaetulla prasina. NCBI lineage: Eukaryota > Metazoa > Chordata > Lepidosauria > Squamata > Colubridae > Ahaetulla > Ahaetulla prasina. Next base: position 19,464,689 of record NC_080548.1, read on the forward strand.
TCAACTGTAAAGGATCTTACCTTTGTGACTGGTCCCTAAATGGCTTTTAAGTTAGGAAGGAGAAAAAAACAACAACCACTTATGGAAATAGAGCTATTGTCTCTTTTCAAAAGAGATGATTGTCGAGATTGAAGGACTGAGAAAAGAGAAAGCTTCTGGAGACAATTAAGTTGAAAAATTTCAGGCAGCCGTATTGCATCCATAGCATGTTATGATTATCAGTTTATTCGGCAAGCTTTTGTTATAATAGAAGAGATCATTTCGGAACCACGATTGTGCGAACGATTCTTTTCACGAAAGCAATAACCCTGCCAAATAGGGAGGCTTTTAAGCTATTCTTTGACATGCCTCCAGTCCAAAGTAATGAGACATCTATGAATTGATGTCCAGTAGTAAATCTTTCCTGATTCAAACCGTGATAAATTCAAGGTATGCCAGAAAACCTGCCCTAAAAAGGAAAATAAAATGACATTTCACAGACAAAAAGGAATTTCACGATTTGCTTTTTCCAAAGCCCAATTATGAAAGTCATGCCAGTCTCACTGTGCACTATAGCCACGATAAAGGCATCAAGACACCACATTTTAGGTGGTTGTGTTTGGAAGGCCACTTCATTAGTCAATGGTTGACAAATTCTCCATCAGTCAATTGCAAAAGGCAGCTTTCCTGGGAACAGCTTACATCTTACAATGTTACCTCTAATATCATCAAACATTCATATTTGCCTATCTCAGGTCCTTGGGAAGGTGGATAAAATTGCCAAATCTACTCTGAACATCTGGCTGGCTGCGTTGAACTATAATATTACCACTTTGAACACCATTGGCATTGACAAATCATCAGTCAATTGCAAAAGGCAGCTCGCCTAGGAACAGCTTACATCCTACGATGTTACCTCTAATATCATCAAACATTTATATCTCAGGTCCTTAGGAAGGTGGATAAAATTGCTAAATTTAGTCTGAACATCTGGCTGGCTGTGTTGAACCATAATATTACCACTTTTAACACTATTGGAATTGACAAAATCATCAGTCAATTGCAAAAGGCAGCTTGCCTGGGAACAGCTTGCATCCTGTGACACTACAGGTAGTCCTCGATGTATGAGCCCAAACTTTATGTTGCTAAGTGAGACATTCGTTAAGTGAGTTTTGCCTCATTTTATGACCTTTCTAGACAGAGTTTTAAGTGAATTAGTGTAGTAATCACACAGTTGTTAAGTGAATCTGGCTTCCCCATTGACTTTGCTTGTTAGAAGGTTGCGAAAGGTGATCACATGACCCCGGGACACTGCAACTATCATAAATATGAGTTGCCAAGCATCTGAATTTCAATCACATGGCCACGGGGATGCTGCAATGGTTGTAAGTGTGAAAAAATATCATAAGTCACTTTTTTCAGTGCCGTTGTAACTTTGAATGGTCACTAAACGAACTGTCGTAAGTCAAAAATACCAAACATCCACATCTGCCTATCCCAGGTGTTTGGGAAGGACTCGATAGGTAGATAAAATTGCCAAATCCGGTCTGAACATCTGTATGTGTGATGAACCATAATAACCATAATAATTTAGAATTCAAACAGACAAACAACTGCCATATACCGTATTTTTCGGAGTATAAGACGCACCTTAGTTTTTGGGGAGGACAATAAGAAAAAAGCTGATTGGCGGGTGGATTGGCCTCCCGGAATACCCCCAATCAGCTGCTCCCAGAGGTGAATTTTAGCAACAGGTTCTTTGGTTGTGAGCTCTGAGCCTTGCTTTTTTTTTTGCCTCTGAAAGCCTCTGAAGCTCTGAAACAGAGCTTCAGAAAAAAAGCCTCTGAAGCCCTCTTTGGGAGCTTCTTTTCTGAAGCTCCGTTTGGGGCTTTTTTTTTTCCTAAGCTCTGTTTCTGATGCTTTTTTCAGGCTCAGAAACCTCCGTTTGAGAAGCTGGGCGGGGCTACATTCGGAGTATAAGACGCACCCAGATTTTCACCCTCTTTTTGGGGGGAAAAAGGTGCGTCTTATACTCCGAAAAATACAGTGATACCTCAGACTTAACAACTTTTGATGAAACACAAGCATTCTGAATAATGGACATGGCAGAACCTGGAGACAGTGAATAGATGAGAAATAACTGGGGGGAAATAGTTCACAAAATAGAAAGATTTGGAAGTAGAAATAGAACATTAGAATAATGGAACAACAGAATAACAGAGTTGGAAGCAGAGGTGGGTTTCAGCAGGTTCTGACCAGTTCTGGAGAACCGGTAGCGGAAATTTTCAGTAGTTCGGAGAACTGGTAAATACCACCTCTGACTGGCCTCGCCCCCATCTATTCTCTGCCTCCCGAGTCCCAGCTGATTGGGAGGAAATGGGGATTTTACAGTATCCTCCCCCTGGAGTGGAGAGGGAATGGAGATTTTACAGTATTCTTCCCCTGGAGTGGGGAGGGAATGGAGATTTTACAGTATCCTCCCCCTGGAGTGGAGAGGGAATGGAGATTTTACAGTATCCTTCCCCTGGAGTGGGGAGGGAATGGAGATTTTACAGTATCCTCCCCCTGGAGTGGAGAGGAAATGGGGATTTTACAGTATCCTTCCCCTGGAGTGGGGAGGGAATGGAGATTTTACAGTATCCTTCCCCTGGAGTGGGGTGGGAATGGAGATTTTACATGGCCTGCCATGCCACCAAGCCACGCCTGCTAAGCCATGCCATGCCCACCAACCCACACCCACAAAACCGGTAGTAAATAATTTTGAATCCCACCCCTGGTTGGAAGGGATCTTGAAGGACTTCTAGTATAATCCTCTGTTCTCAGGTAGGAGGGTCCTATACAAGTCCGAACAAATGGCTGTCCAATTTCTTCTTAAAAACTTCCAGAGGTGGAGCACCCACAACTTCTGGAGGCAACTTGTTTCAATAATTAATTGTTCTCACTGATGGGAAATTTCTCCTTAATTCTAGGTTGGATCCTAATTTGTAATCTTTCCTTTTTTTCCCATTTTTTTTAATTTATTTGCATTTATATCCTGCCCTTCTCTGAAGACTCAGGGCAGCTTACACTATGTTAGCAATAGTCTTCATTCTATTTGTATATTTATACACAAAGTCAACTTATTGCCCCCCCCTCCAACAATCTGGGTCCTCATTTTACCTACCTTATAAAGGATGGAAGGCTGAGTCAACCTTGGGCCTGGTTAGCAGCCTGAGCCACAGAGGCCCGTTTGTCATTTGTTATTTCTTGTCTTGCCCTCAGGTGCTTTGGAGAATAGATTGACACACACACACGCACACACATGTACGCACTTTTCTTCTCTGTGACAGCCCCTCAAATATTGGAAGACTGCTATCATGCCACCCCCCCACCCGTTCTGTTCATTATTCATTGAAAATAACAATATATGAATATTCAGTAATAACACTTGAGTCATTAACAGAATAATAATAATGAATATTGGTTGTGAATTCATTGCTTCTATTGTGGGTAACAGATTCACTTAAGGACTGCTGCAATAAAGGTCCTAAAGTTGGCTTGGACTTACAACTGTCATGACATACAACATTTCCATTACAGTCATAAGTTGAGAACTGTCATTATGTATACAAAAATGGTGGCAAACACATAGATCTAACATGCTGAATAAATGATCTCTGCTATTTAATATTTGGAAATAGAATAGACTAGAATAACAGAGTTGGAAGGGACCTTGGAGGTCTTCTGGTCCAACCCCCTGCTTAGGCAGGAAATCCTATACCATTTCAAACAAATGGTTATCCAACATCTTCTTAAAAACTTCCAGTGTTGGAACATTCACAACTTCTGGAGGCAAGTTGTTCCACTGGTAAATTGTTCTCATTGTCAGGAAATTTCTCCTTAGTTCTAAAGTTGCTTCTCTCTTTGATTAGCTTCCATCCATTGCTTCTTGTCCTGCCCTCAGGTGCTTTGGAGAATAGCTTGACTCCCTCTTCTTTGTGGCAGCCCCTGAGATATTGGAACACTGCTAAACGAAAGGGTCTCTCACTCATTTCTTAAACTGTAAGACAAAAAAGAGAGAGAGAGAGAGCAAATATTAAAATATTAAAGGCTTAAGTGGAGGCTGGAGTTGAAAGTGGTCTCTGTGTTATCTGAAAAGAAGTGCGTTTCAAAGTGCTGAATGACAAGAAAGTCACAATCTTTTGGACAAGAATGACGGAGAACAGGTGGCAGAAGAAATCCATTGTTCAAGAAATTCCAAAGAACAAGGTAGACTGGATTGGGTTACACTTTCAATGCATAAAAATCCTTGGCCATTGTCCTTCTTTCCTCCTTCATTGATTCAGAAGGAAGATACGTTATATTTCATGTTAAATTTAAGAGGCTGGGGCTTATTCTCACCAATGTATTCAGACGACTGTGATAAAAGTAGAATTAAAAAGTAAAGTTTGTATCACTATCATAGGTATTGATCAGTTTCCTCCTTTTTTCCCCCAGGGAGTGAATTTTAATAAGGCTTGTAATTCAGTAGATGAAAAGAATACTAAATTTTCATCCACCATCTTATGAATCCAGATGTGAAGGTTATTTGGACAGTTTGGAAATAATGAAAGAATATGTTGGGCATTTCTTAGTGCACTTAGGAGAGATTGCATTTCTACTAGCTCAGAAAAAGAAATAGAAATATTATGTTTTCTCTCCTGTTTTGATACCTTTCAGATATTTGACATTATTCGGTTCTATGTATGGCTGTGTGGCTCAGGATGGACAAATATCTCAACTTTGATGTCAAGTTGAGCATTCTTAATACTTGCTTTACTCGTGTTCTTCTAGCTCTAGAAACACAGTATCGACTGCCAACACAAGAGTGGGGATCCTGATCTTGAAAAATGGATAAAGGTCTAGAGCAGGGGTGTCAAACTCAACGCCCAAGGGCCAGATCCGGCCCACAGGGTGCTTACAAATGGCCTGTGGGACTACCCTGAAAACAGCAAAGGAATGGCCCGCAGTGCCTCTGCCAGCTAAAATGGAGTTTGGGAGGGCCAGTGGGCGGCACTCCGAAGCTCCATTTTCCCTGGCAGAGGGTTGTAGGAGGCCGTCGCAGCCAAAAACGGAGCTCACAAGCCCATTTTCACTGGCAGAGCACTTGGGCCACCACAGGCACCTCTGACATGAGTGATGTCAAGCTGGCTATGCCAACCCTGGCCACACACTCCGTCCCCTGCCCCCACTGAGGTCAAACATAACCCTGATGTGTCCCTCAATGCAATCGAGTTTGACACCCCTGGTCTAGAGCAGGGGTCTCCAACCTTGGTTGCTGTTAGACTTGTGGACTTCAACTCCCAGAGTTCCTCAGCCAGCTTTGCTGGCTGAGGGACTCTGGGAGTTGAAGTCCACATGTCTTAAAGAGACCAAAGTTGGAGACCCTTGGTCTAGAGGTATTTAGAGAAACCATCCTAAGTCAGAGAACCTTCTATCTTTGTGGGATATACGGATGTAGGAGTATCTAGAGAGGATCCATTGGATCTAAAATGAATCTATAACTTTGGAACTACAGCGGAACCTTAGATCTAACTAAACGCAGATAATTTTTTTAAAAAAAGAAAATATGTTTTGGAATGGAAATTCAAGAAAATCCCATATTAAGAATATTTGCAGGATGAGCTCATTTCTTACACTGTATTTTTTACAAGGACATCCAAAGATAATATATATCCCTTTTAATAGTTTAGTTTCCAGGGCATTCAAATTAATTGCATCTTCAATTTTTAGTGCTAGATGAAGATGATGTAATCTCATTAAACGTCTCTAAATATTATTATATTGCCTGCAGAATTTATATGGAGGTGATTGCTTGGTAGTAATATTTCTTGCTTATTGTTCTCATTTTGTGTTTGTATATTTTGGGTCTTTGGCTGCAATAATTAAAAAACAACAACCCTAGAACTTAAGATAAATTGATTACCACCACCACCAATCTCACTGCCCATGTACAGGATGGAGAAAATTGAAAAGCTATTTAGAATCACTTCTACTTTTATATTTTAGGTCCACCTTCCAATTATGTGGATCTTAAGAAACAATACAAGGCAGACAATCTAACATTTTAGTCATCTTTTTATCCTTCAAGGTTTAGAACAGGGTGTTCTGACCTAGGCTTCCTTAGACATTAAACAGCACAAACATAGTCCCGGCAAACCTCTTTAATTCATACAGCTGTAAATTACTTTCATTTGCAGTCTGCAAGGCTTGATAAACAATCTTTCAGAGGAAGGTTATCAACACCCACTTATCTCATGTGGAACGCTGCCAAAGAGCTAATTTCCAGATGCAGGGCAAGGCCAAATCTGGCACAGAGTCACAAACAGAAGTTTCAAATCTTGAATTGGCCAGATGTACTAATTGCTTCCTGCAAAACCTCCTGTCCCGTTCGCTTCTCTTTTATGTCTTATGGGAGGGGTCAATCATCTTCAAGCCTTACTCCCAAGTTGACCCTGTTTCATTAATTGTTCCTGTCTCCTGACAGCTCTGCGCATGCGCACACTGGGAACAAGCTCACACTGTTCTTCTGCCTCGCTGATGTCAGACTCTGGAGATTCCGGAGGCAGCAAAGAACTACCAGAAGCCTTGGACTCCTCTCTGCCTCTGACTCAGAGCCTTCCCCAGACTCCAGGACTGGCCCACGTTCCGCCCCAACCTCCTCACTGTCTGAATCTGCTGCCAGCTCTGCTGACCGCTGGCGGGCCACAATACAGGGATATCCAACTTTGGCAACTTTTAGGACTTGAACTTCAACTCCCAAAATTCTGGGAGTTGAAGTCCACCAATCTTAAAGTTGCCAAGGTTGGACATCCCTGTTTTAAGAGACCAACAAGACCTGCCCCCGTATTGCACCCCCATTTAAAGTTTCCTGGCTGCTACTTGTTCCATCACCCATCTCTACTCCTTGATCTACAAATGCCTGTAAACCCACTCCTCTAAAAAAAAGAGGCCTATTTGCTGGCTGGCATATTAAGATAATGAATCAGGCCACATCGCTACATTGCACAAAACCAAGTAATTAAGCACTGGTTTTTGTTACAGCAGGATTATCAAGTTAAAAGATAATTTCAGTTGTAGATGCGAAGCATTTCAAGACAGATCGGGAAAAAAAGATATTAAAAATATTAACAAGTGCAATGTTTAGCATGAATTCATGCTGGTGATAATTGCATTCTATAAATAATTGCAGGGGGGAAAACGTACACTGGGGACAAGAAAACATGATACGATGAGAGAAAAGATTTCCCTGAAGTATCCCTTAAAAGAATGCTGTTCTCTCTTCAACCCACTCTTCACAGGATATTTGCTGAATGTCTTTTATCTAGTTCCAATTGTTAATTGCCTACGTTTGATTAAAAAAAAAAGCAGTAAGGGATAAGCATATCTTGGAATTTTCTTTGTACTGGTTGACCCTGGGAAAATATATAAACAGGCAATGTGAAAAATATGTACTTGTTTTTTCTTTATGGTTGATTATCCTGTTTAGGGAGCCTGCAAGCAGAAGCTTTGTGTTCACACTTTGAAAACTTGAGATGTAATTCTTGCTTTCTATCACCAGGGCTGTGTTTACGCAACCTCTCTAACCTGTTAATTGAACTAACCCATTTTCTGGAACGGCAGAAACCCCAGAATCATACATATGCTAGAAACACCCCTCCCCCCACAAATGAATCAAATTTAAAATCAAGCATTATCGTGTTGTGTGAGTTAAGGCTGTGTGTGTGTGTGTTTTTTAAAGTATATTGCATGAATGTTGACTAGGTGTCCTGGCAGTGGTGGAATGCTGCCGGTTTAACAACCGGTTCGGTGAGTGCACGCTTTGCGTGCATGTGTGCTTTGCGCGTGCCTAAGGTGCCTGCGCTGAAAATGGAGCATTTAGAAGCTCAGCTGCTTAACTGCCAAGTCAGCAATGGTAAGTAGAACAGGGAGGGGTGGGGGGTGGGGAATCAGCTGTGCCGCATGATTGAGATGAGTTACAAAGCAGGAAATAAAGGATAGGAGAGAGCAGGGGCGGGTGGGTGGGGCCAACTGATCATCGGAGCTACCGGTTCGTCCAAAACAGTCTGAATCAGCTGAATACCACCTCTGTATCCTGGTAATATTATTAACATAGCTAACAGCAGTAGAATTTGTTGACAAAATGTCCAACTTGTAGATCAAGGGCCATCCCTTGATTGAAGGCCAGACAAGGAATAATGGATGGAAACTGAACAGGGAGAGGTTCAATCCGGAAATAAGGAGAAATTTTCTGACAGTGAGAGCGACCAACCAATGGAACAACTTGTCTTCAGAAGTTGTGGGAGCTTCATCACCGGAGGCTTTCAAGAGGAGATTGGACAGCCATCTGTCAGAAATGGTGTAGGGTCTCCTGCTTGGGCATGGGGTTGGACTAAATGACCTACAAGGTCCCTTCCAATTCTGTTAATCTGTAATCCAGCTGTGATACTCCAGATGTTGCTGACCTAGGAGTCCCAGCTTTATTCCCCACTGGTAAGACTTTCTAGAAATCTACAGAATTGTAATTCAATGACATGTACAACACCATAAGGTTGCCAAAAACTAGACCTTCAGCTAGAATGGGCCTGGACAGGTGGCCTCAGGTTTTGCCCGCCTTTCTTCAAGTTGTCTTTAAAGATCAAGTAAGTTGTCCCTTACCATTGTCCCTGACTATTTTTAGGATAATTTACTAACACATGACTTGTCCCATCCTTGAATAAAACAGATGTGTATAAAGAAGGACAAGTATTTCATCTATTCTTTTTGCGAGAGAGCAGGGGAAAATATCTAGGGGCTTCTTTCAATCCATAATTTTAAGTGAACTAACTTGATTTTACTTCTCTATTTTTACTTAATACCCTTGAGGTTTTATTCTCCAAATCTCAGCTCTCAAACGATGGTCAGAGGCATCCCAAAACATATTTTAGAGTGCTCCATTTAACGATTAAGGTAAAGAGTTACAGATTGGTAAAACGGGCTTAGCTTTTTAAAAATTAATTTTGATGCATTTTTTAAAAATTGACAGCTTGATACCAATGGATAAAACAGGCTTATAAAATGAGCACATGCCGAACTGGTGCCAAAAGAACAACAGGAAAAAAAAACACCCACATCCTAATATATCTAATTTTAAAATTGATTCTTAGAAGCAGGTTCTGGAGATTGATAGGAAAAGCCTCTTATAGACTATCAAATTATCCTTGGGAAAGCAAAGTAGTAGAATGTGTGGGAAAATTTACATTGCAAAATAGGCTGGCTCTGAAAAATAGTTGGAGAGTTTTTTCTCTGCATGATTTGAAGTCAATCAAGCCTACAGAGAAGACAGATAGCTTAAACCAGTCTACCAATGAACATGGGAATTCATTGATAGTGGCTTTTGCTATTCTTGCAGTGATGTTATCATAATGTGCAACAGTTCTGACAGCTTGGGAATTTTGTAGAAAGAACATAAATAGCTTGTTGGATCGAATGAAGCTCCTGCCTTTTATCTAGCATGCCCATCCCCCCCCAAAAAAACCATCCTGGGAAATCATGGTTAGAACATGGGCAGAATAACAGAACCAAGGATTTGAAGGAGGCCTTGTGGTCCTCTAGTTTTCTAGTCCAGCCCTGTGCTCAAGCAGAAAACTGTATACCACTTCAGACAAATGGTTGTCCAACCTTAAAAAGCTCCAGTGTAGGAGCACCCACAATTTCTGGAGGCAATACGTTTCTCTGATTAATTGTTCTATCATGAAATTTCTCCTTAGTTGGTCGTCTCCTTGATTAGTTTCAATCCATTGCTTCTTGTCCTGCCTTCTCAAACTGCCCAAGGAGCTGCTGATCCAGTTCTACAGAGGAATTATTGAGTCTGTCATCTGCACCTTCATAACTGTGTGGTTTGGTTCTGCAACCCAACAAGACAGACACAGACTTCAGAGGATCATTAGAACTGCAGAAAAAACAATGGCTACCAACCTGCCTTCCATTGAGGACCTGTATACTGCACGAGTCAAAAAGAGGGCTGGGAAAATATTTACAGACCCCTCACATCCTGGATATAAACTGTTTCAACTCCTACCCTCAAAACAATGCTATAGAGCACTGCACATCAGAACAACTAGACACAAGAACAGTTTTTTCCCAAACGCCATCACTGTGGTAAACAAATAATTCCCTCAACACTGTCAAACTAGTTATTAAGTCTGCACTACTATTAATCTTCTCATCGTTCCCATCACCCATCTCCTCCCACTTATGACTGTATGACTGTAACTTTGTTGCTGGTATCGTTATGATTTATATTGATATTGATTGTTTCCTAATTCCTTATTTGTACCCTATGACTATCATTAAGTGTTGTACTTTATGATTCTTGATGAATGTGTCTTTTCTTTTATGTACACTGAGAGCATATGCACCAGGACAAATTCCTTTGGCTAAGCTGATGTTTTTGTAATGGCTATTTGACTTCATCTCCATAGTCCTCTTCAGAAATTTACTAATACAGTATGATGGTTTCGCTCATACGGTGTCATGCGGTTCCATCGGCCATCCTGCCATGCAAGTCTAAAAGGATACCATTGATGGAACGATTCTGTTCCTGCAACTCAGGAGTGGTGGAGACTGTGCGTCACATGCTCCTTTGAAGTTGCTTTTACACAAGGATTAGGAAAAAAACATATTCTGCCAATAACTGTTAGGTATCCTGGCCGTTCAGATCACTGGTGGGTTGCTACTGGTTCACCCCAGTTCGGATGAACTGGTAGCAGCGGCAGCAGGAAGCTCCACCCACCCACACATCATCAAATATGATCTGACACGGAAGCACAGAAGCTTCTGCACATGCGCAGACAGGGGGCGTGCACGAGTGAAGCGAGCGTGAGCCAACGAACTGGTAGAAAAGGTAAGTGAAACTCACCCCTGGTTCCAATAATACCGATCTTCAGTGGCTGCTTAAGGATGAACAGTCCATAACTACAGCGCAGGTGGCCATATTCTGCACAGCAGCACAGGGGATTTGTCGCAATCAAATGTCTTCTCCACCATAGTGATGTTATATAATAAATGTGGCAAACCCATAGCACTGCTCAGTCCTTTCCCTTTTAGCATTGAACCTACAGCGGGCCACACAGTTTATGAGATTGTAAATGTAGTGTAGTTAGACCATGTATAATTGACAGAACTAGATTTTATGACAGATTTTAGTTGTTATTTATTATTTTATACTAGAATTTTTAATTGTATATTTACGGAACATTTTAATATGTTCTGGTCTCTGGTCTAAGACTGTAATAAATTGATTGATTGATTGATCAGTATGATGGCCATTTATTTATTTTTTTGGTTTGTTTTCCGAATCTTTGGATTGCAAATCCAAAAATGATTTAATTTGAATTCCAGGACAGAGTGAGAACTGGAGTCCCATATGGTCCCTCCAAATCTATGCTTTTGTCGTGTCCCACTCCTCCGCTGACGGCCGGGTCAGGGAAATCCGAATCAGGCTTGCCTCTGCAGCTCTGCCCAAAGTCCTAGCAAAGTCCTCAGAGCAGGCAGGAGACCAGAAAGTGACTTCAGCAAGATAAGTTCGACTTTGCCTGACTCAGAGACTGCCAGAAAGCAGATCCTTTATATAGGCCATGGGGTGTGGCTCCATCTCAGCACTCATTAAGGCCTGCCCCTCCCTTCCTTCTGTTGCCTCCGCCTATCCAGTCTTCTGATGCGAGGGTCACTCCAATCAGCAGCTGTTGGAAATAAACTTTCCTCAGGCTCACATGCTGTGGAGGAGGGGGAGGGGTCTAGCTGCTCCGTTTGCCTGGGCATGGAGCCAGGGCTGGGGCCGGGGGATGCTCTCTCCTCTGCAGCCTGCTTGGGCATGGAGCCAGGGCTGGGACCGGGAGGTGCCCCCTCCTCTTCAGCTTGTCTGGGCATGGAGCCAGGACTGGGGCCGGGAGGCATACATTCCTCTGTGTTCGGGAGCAGATAAGAAGGCCCCGGCTGCTGTGAGAGCGGGCAAGACACAACAGCTTTTCAAATTACATAGAAACCCTCACAATGCCTCAAATCAACGGAGTAGGAAACATCTGCATCTCTCCCAAATAATATATAGCACCAGGTTCAACCGATTTTTCTACTAGCAATCCAAAGGTATGTGCTGCTTCTTTTTCTCTCTGCAAAACCCCCTCAAGAATAGACCCACTTAAAGCCAAGCGTGGAGGAGAAATGCAACATTTTAGATGTCAGAACACATTCTGCCTGCAATGTATGAAATAGACTGAAGCAGAATCTTACTGACAGCCTGCCATGTAATCTCATCAGCTCCCTTCTTATTGCTGCCTGGACAACACCAGAAGAGGAGACGCTGATCTTAAGGCAGCTGCAGCTTTAATTAGACTAGAATTGCTCTTAGAATAAATTTTTTACCCTTTTCACTCAGAGAAATCAGCCACCAACTGGCACATAATAATAATAATAATAATAATAATAATAATAATAATAATAATAATAATAATAATAATAATAATAATAATAATAATAATAATAATAATAATAATAATAATAATAATTTAATTTGTATACCGCCCTTCTCCCGAAGGACTCAGGGCGGTGAACAGGCAGATAAAATAAAAACGATACATTTCAATAAAAACAATATTTAAAAAACTTATTCCAATAGCCTAAATTTAAAATACAATACAAAATATAAATAAACCCCAATGAAATCAATATTTAAAAAACCCTATTAAGCCAGTCCTGCTCGAAAGAATAGATATGTTTTAAGCTCGCGGTGAAAGGTCCGGAGGTCTGGAAGTTGTCGAAGTCCTGGGGGAAGCTCATTCCAGAGGGTAGGTGCCCCCACAGAGAAGGCTCTCCCCCTGGGGGTCGCCAGCCTGCACTGATTGGCTGATGGCACCCTGAGGAGGCCCTCTCTATGAGAGCGTACCGGCCGGTGGGAGGCATGTGGTAACAGAAGGCGGTCCCGAAGATATCCCGGTCCTATGCCATGGAGCGCTTTAAAGGTGGTAACCAACACCTTGAAGTGCACTCGGAAAACCACAGGTAGCCAGTGCAGCCTGCGCAGGATCGGTGTTATATGGGAGCCACGAGTGGCTCCCTCTATCACCCGCGCGGCTGCATTCTGAACTAACTGAAGTCTCCGGGCGCACCTCAAGGGGAGCCCCATGTAGAGAGCGTTACAGTAGTCCAGGCGAGAAGTGACGAGGGCGTGAGTGACCGTGCATAAGGCATCCCGGTCTAGGAAGGGGCGCAACTGGCGGACCAGGCGAACCTGGTAAAAAGCTCTCCTGGAGACGGTCGCCAAGTGATCTTCAAAAGACAACCGTCCATCCAGGTTTACATAGAGATAAACAACATCTACACACCATTGAAAAAGACAATCCAAAAGTTAAAGAGGAAACAAAGCAACCAAAACAGCAATCGACACCCAGCTAGCAAGGATTGACACCAGGATCAACAATCAAGCAGTAAACAGTATCTCCATCTACCAACTCAGACAAGCAATCAAATAGTAAATAACAGCCTAATCAAGGAACAACCAAGGAAAAAAAATGACCCTCCCACCAAGACTGACAAGCCACTGTATATAAATAGAGAGCAAACCACAAAACCCTTTAGCACTGATGATGTTACCTAGTTTGGTAATGAAACATCTTCAAGAAAACAACCAAGTTCAGAGAACACCAAGAACTCAGCAATTCTGTTACTGTACTCACTATCAGGGGGAAAAAGTAAAGTTCTAATAATTCTTATGGTATCTATTTTCTGAATTAGTTTATCTTGAAAGGTTGAGGACAACATGCAGGAAGAAATGGCTAGGGACCAGTGACAGGGTGAACAATGAAATATCCAAATTCATTTTAGCATAGTCTGGCATGTTGTATGAAACCAGGGGTGAAATGCTACCAGTTCAGACTAGTTCGGGCATTTCCGACGATCAGCTGGGTGACGATTAGCTGTGTTCCACGATTTATATTAGCTAGAATCGTCGGATTTGCTGCTCTCTAGCTAATCTAAATTGCATGGCACAGCGGATTCCCCCCTCTCACTGTTCTACTTACCTTTGCAGATTCGGAAGGCTTAAAAATGTTCCTTTTTTAGCACTGCGCGGGTGCGCCTAAGGCACGCATAATGCACGAGAAGCGCACGCTCGGTAGCAGACTCACAGAACCGGTAGCAGACTTCAGAGGATTTCACCCCGTATGAAACCCAGGTTGATATTTGGGAGAAAGAGGCGACTGCAGAATAATATATCTGCCAAAGGAGGAGGAGGAAGGAGTGACAACCATTCTTCCATTGCAGATGTTGGAGCTCCCTAAAAACGTCTCTGCATTTTGGTATCAATCATAGTAGCCTCTGCACAGTTTTAACTTCAGATTTCTGTTGAACCAGTTAAGATCTTTTCTGAACCTGTTAAAAACGATACTTCCAACCGAGAGCTCTGCAGAGGGAGTCTTATTAACTACAGAAGGTAATTATAGTTAGCATCTCAAGTGGTGCATGAAATTATTGCACAAACTTACATCCAGTCAAATCCCTTGGTAAATTCTAATTTAGCAGTTTCATACTACTAGCAAACTGTCTCGGGAGTTTCATGATGGGGGAAGGCAGCTTTCTGACTCTCCACGTTTTGAGAAGGATACAGTGGAGATCGAGGGTAGTTCTGCCCTCTCTGTTGCCATCCTCATCAATGTCCCTATGGGTTTTTTTCATTGATTTATTTATTTTAATTAGATGTTTTAATCCTGCCGTTTTTATTATTTTTTCAAAATAACTCAAAAGCACTGAACATACTATTCCTCCCTCCTTCTATTTTCTCCACAATAAGCCTGTAAGCAGCAGGGGTTAGGCTGAAACAGGATTGGCCCAAAGCCACCCAGCTGGCTTCCATGCCTAAGGTGGGACTAGAACTTACAGTCTCCTGGTTTCAAGCCTAGTGCTTTAGCCACTACACCAAATTGGCTCTTTTGACAATGGAGTTGTAGTACCAATCTTTACGATGATGCACCCATGAGCCACCATCCAAAAACGTGGAGGCTAGATGAATGTAGGTTTGATGTCCATTGATACCTAAGTAAAATTAAAATTAAGGATTGATACAGGGGTGGGCTTCAAAAAATGTAGCAAGGGGTTCTCTGCCTGGTTGCTGGGTGGGTGTGGCCATGGTGGGCGTGGCCTAGTTGGCCTCCTGCACCATGGCGGGGGGGGGAGGCATTTTTGCCTCTGGAAGGGCAAAAATGGCCTCCCCAGGCTCTGGAGGCTCTCTGGAGGCTGGAAATGAACTTCTGATAGGCCCATTTTTTGCCCTCCTCAAGCCTCCATGTGTGCCCTGCACTTACCTGCATCCAAAATGGGCCATGTAGGGACTCCTGGGAGGGGAGGGGAGGGGAGGGGTAGGCGTGGCCAACCAGGAGTGGGATTTGGAAGTTCTCTGAACTGCACAGAATCTTAGCTAGAGGTTCTCCCGAAACCCTAAGAACCCCAAGCAGCCACCCCTGAACTGATGATATGGTTACTAAATTTACATTTGTTGATGGGAGGACAGTAGTCTGCTCTACTAGGCGTAATCTTGACAGATTTGAACATTGGGCGCTATCTAACAAAATGAAATTCAACAGTGAAAAAAGTAAGGTTCTACATTTAGGCAAAAAAAGCAAAATGCACAGGTACCGTATATGTGGTACCTTGCTCAATAGTAGTACCTGTGAGAGGGATCTTGGAGTCCTAGTGGACAACCATTTAGATATGAGCCAGTAGTGTGCAGCAGCTGCCAAAAAAGCCAACACAGTTCTGGACTGTTCTCTTTGCTGATGATGTCAAACTATTTAACACTACAGACAATGCATCTATCATGCAAAAAGACCTTGATCATCTAACCACTTGGTCTAAAACTTGGCAACTCCAAATCTCAACCAGCAAATGCTCAGTCTTACATACTGGAAAAAAAGAACCTAAACACTAAGTACATACTTGATGGACATTACCTTACAGATGACCCACACCCAGTTAAAGACCTTGGAGTTCTCATGTCAAATGATCTAAGTGCCAAAGCCCACTGTAACTACATAGCAAAAAAAGCTCTAAGAGTTGTTAACCTAATCTTGCGTAGCTTCTTTTCCAAAAACACTACACTACTAACCAGAGCATATAAAACATTTGCTAGACCAATTCTAGAATACAGCTCGCCTGTTTGGAATCCTCACCACATCTCTGACATCAATACAATTGAACGAGTCCAGAAATATTTTACAAGAAGAGTTCTCCATTCCTCTGAAAACAACAAAATACCTTATCCCGCCAGACTTGAAATCCTAGGCTTAGAAAACTTGGAACTCCGTCACCTTCGACAAGACCTAAGTTTAACTCATAGAATCATCTATTGTAATGTCCTTCCTATTAAAGACTACTTCAGCTTTAATTGCAATAATACAAGAGCAACCAACAGATTTAAACTTAACGGTAACCGCTTTAATCTAGATTGCAGAAAATACGACTTCTGTAACAGAATCATCAGTGCTTGGAATACTTTACCTGACTCTGTGGTCTCTTCCCATAATCCTAAAAGCTTTAACCAAAAACTTTCTACTATTGACCTCACCCCATTCCTAAGAGGACCATAAGGGGCGTGCATAAGCGCACAAATGTGCCTACCGTTCCTGTCCTATTGTTTTTCTTTTCTTCTTCCTATATATATATATGCTTATACCTCCTAATATTTATTCATATATATGTTTATATACTATATAATCTTATTATATGATGTTGTGACAAAATAAATAAATAAATAAAAATAAATAAAGAATCAAGATCACGTGAAGTGTTAGTGCCACTTTATAATGCCTTGGTAAGGCCACACTTGGAATACTGCATTCAGTTTTGGTCGCCGCTATGTAAAAAAGATGCTGAGACTCTAGAAAGAGTGCAGAGAAGAGCAACAAAGATGATTAGGGGACTGGAGGCTAAAACATATGAAGAACGGTTGCAGGAACTGGGTATGTCTAGTTTAATAAAAAGAAGGACTAGGGGAGACATGATAGCAGTGTTCCAATATCTCAGGGGTTGCCACAAAGAAGAGGGAGTCGGGCTGTTCTCCAAAGCACCTGAGGGTAGAACAAGAAGCAATGGGTGGAAACTGATCAAGGAAAGATGCAACTTAGAACTAAGGAGAAATTTCCTGACAGTTAGAACAATTAATAAGTGGAACGACTTGCCTGCAGAAGTTATGAATGCTCCAACACTGGAAGTTTTTAAGAAAATGTTGGATAACCATCTGTCTGAGATGGTGTAGTGTTTCCTGCCTGGTCAGGGGGTTGGACTAGAAGGCCTCCAAGGCCCCTTCCAACTCTGTTGTATTATAATTATTATTATTATTATTATTATTATTATTATTATTATTATTATTATTATTATTATTGTTGTTGTTGTTGTTGTTGTTGTTGTTGTTGTTATTATTATTATTATTATTATTATTATTATTATTATTATTATTATTATTATTATTATTATTATCTATTCTTGTATGATTTGGGGGCTTACCTTTGCAGTAGGTTGAACAGAGTCTACAAAAGTAGAACAGGTTCCCCCACTGTCAAACTTTGCCCTCTGTTCCTTGGAGGTGATAGTTACAGGAGTGAAGCTGGCACCAGAATAGACCACACGATCATACTTCTTCTTCTTCTTCTTCTGCCCTCCTGAAAGTATGCAGGTTAGAAAGACCTAAAGGCTTTCGTTTTTACATATCTACTTAACTACGAGTTCCTGGAACTATAATGATATAAAATTGCAGCCTTCAATTTGTGGAAATAGCATCATAGCAACCTTCTGGGGAAAAACTCAAGATTGCCAGAGGATGCAACTTAATAAGCAAAAGCACTTTTGGGGATATCCAGTTACTCTTCTGCTCCCCCTCTCCCCACTTCTTACTCTGATAACTTTCAATTCCTACTTTTTTCATTGATCCTTGACATTCAACTTCGTTAAGGCCATCTGATTTTATTATTTATTTATTTATTATTTGCATTTCTATACCGCCCTTCTCTGAAGACTCAGGGCGGTTTACAGCCAAGTTAAAACACATATACAAAAGTTAAAACATAATATTTCAATTAAAAATCTGATTCAATTGGCCAAAATATTAAAACAACGAGTAAAACTATAAAACCAAACCATCAATGAAACCACCCATTAAAATTGCCCTTAGGCCAGCCCTGCTCGGTGAAACAAAAAGGTCTTGAGCTTGCGCTTAAAGGTCCGGAGGTCGGGAAGTAGACGTAGCCCCAAAGGTAATTCATTCCACAGGGTAGGAGCCCCCACAGAGAAGGCTCTTCCCCTGGGGGCCGCCAGCCGACATTGTTTATTATTTTATTATTATTATTTTATTAGATTTATAAACCGCCCTTCTCCCGAAGGACTCAGGGCGGTGTACAGCCAAGATAAAAAGAGACAATATACAATTAAAAAATAAATTAAAAAAACTTATTACACAGTGTGGCCGAAATTAAAATAATTAACATCTAAAAACCCCAGTTAAAACTAAAAATTTAAAATTATAAACTAAACAATTAAGAAAGCCCCGCACGAACAAACAAATATGTTTTCAGTTCGCGGCGAAAAGTCTGAAGGTCAGGTATTTGTCGTAAATCAGGGGGAAGTTTGAGCTGCAGTACTCCAAATTACCCCCTGGATATATATATTCATTCCCCGACTTATCAACAGTCCTTGGAGTATCCATTCAAAGTTACAACAGCAACTCAGAAAAAGTGAGTTATGACCATTTTTCACACTTACAGCCTTTGCAGCATCCCCCTGGTCATGATCAAAATTTGGACGCTTGGCAACTGCTTCATATTTATGACGGTCGCAGTGTCCTGGGGTCATGTGATCTCCTTTTGCAGGCTTTTGACAAGCAAATTCAAAGGGAAAGCCACTTAACAATCATGCAGCTGCGCGGGTAATAGTGGGGGCAACTCGTTGCTCCCATGTAACACCAATCCCGCGCAGCTTGCACTGGCTTCCTGTGGTCTTTCGGGTGCGCTTTAAGATTTTGGTCACCACCTTCAAAGCGCTCCATGGCTTAGGACCCGGGTACTTACGGGACCGTCTGCTGTTACCTTGTGCCTCCCACCGACCCGTACGCTCTCACAGAGAGTGCCTTCTCAGGGTGCCGTCCGCCAAGCAATGTCGGCTGGCGGCCCCCAGGGGAAGGGCCTTCTCTGTCGGAGCTCCTACGCTCTGGAATGAACTTCCCCCCCGGTTTACCTCAATTGCCTGATCTTCGGACCTTTCGGCGTGAGCTGAAAACGCACCTATTTATTCAAGCGGGACTGGATTGAAATTTTATTGGGGTATTTATGTTTTAAGATTTTAAATGGTTTTAAAATTTTGGCCACATTATAATATTTCTTTTTAACCTCTTTTTAATGTTTATATATTGAATTTTTACTTGGCTGTACACCGCCCTGAGTCCTCCGGGAGAAGGGCGGTGTAAAAATCGAAATAAATAAAATAAATAAATAAAATAAATGTCACTAACTCAACCCCTGCAGTGATTCACTTAACTACTGTGGCGAGAAAGGTTGTGCAATGAGGCAAAATTCACTTAACAACCGATTGACTTAGCAGTGCAAATTTTTGGGCTCAATTGTCCTCCACTCCTCTGCTCACAACAGAATAGCTTATACCAGGGGTCTCCAACCTTGGCCACTTTAAGCCTGGAGGACTTCAACTCCCAGAATTCCCCAGCCAGCTTTCCTTTGCTGGCTGGGGAATTCTGGGAGTTGAAGTCCTCCAGGCTTAAAGTGGCCAAGGTTGGAGACTCCTGCCTTATACCACCAGGCTTGAAATTTGGGGCTTAGACAACTTAGAACTACATCGCCTTCGGTCTGACCTAAGCTTAGTGCACAAAATTATCTGCCACAACGTCCTACCTGTCAATGACTACTTCAGCTTCAACCGCAATAATACATGAGCACACAATAGATACAAACTCAAGGTAAACCGCTCCAAACTCGATTGCAGAAAATACAACTTCAGCAACAGAGTGGTCAATGTCTGGAATGCTGTTGTGACCCAGGTTCCTGGACCCGGACTCCTGGACTCGGATGATTCAGAAAGTGAGGGAGAAGACCTGGCCAGCCCTGCTTCTCTTGAGCCCTTTCCCTCCCTGGCACCCACTCAAAGGGAGGAGGAGGGGCCGGCAAAGCCTGATTCCCTGGAGCCTCCTTCTGATTTGGCAACGCCCCAAGAACAGTTTTGGAGTGATGCAAGGTTACGCAGATGTGACCGGCATGCGCAGCAGCGGAAGAGTTGGGACAAAGCCAAGTCATAATTGTCATGCAGTGACATCTGCAGAGACTATTCAGGGTCCAGAATGCAGCGGCGCGGGTGATAGAGGGAGCCCCTCGTGGCTCCCGAGTGACACCTATCCTGCGCAGGCTGCACTGGCTACCTGTGGCCTTCCGGGTGCGCTTCAAGGTGTTGGTGAACGTCTTTAAAGCGCTCCATGGCATAGGGCCGGGTTACTTACGGGACCGCCTGCTGCTACCGAATACCTCTCACCGACCCGTGCGCTCTCACAGAGAGGGACTCCTTGGGGTGCCGTCGGCGCGACAGTGTCGTCTGGCGACACCCAGGGGAAGGGCCTTCTCTGTGGGGGCTCCCGCCCTCTGGAACGAACTCCCCCCAGGACTTCGTCAACTTCCGGACCTCCGAACCTTTCGCCGCGAGCTCAAAACTCACTTATTTATTTGCGCTGGACTGGGTTAGTTTTTTATGGGTTTTTAATGGGTTTTATTGATGGGTTTTTAATGGGTTTTTTAATGGGTTTTATTATTTGCTAAATTTTAATTGCGGCCAAATTGAATAAGTTTTTTAGTGGTATTTTAATAGTATTTATTTTGTAATAGGACTGTTTATTTTATCTGGCTGTAAACCGCCCTGAGTCCTTCGGGAGAAGGGCGGTATAAAAATTTAAATAATAAATAAATAAATATAAATAGGAGGCGGGACTTCCTGGTTTTTTGTCTTGGACAAAGCAATGAATTGGTGCGAGCTAACTGTCTCAATGGAGGGAAGAATATATTCGTGAGTAATTCTGGCCTTATCTATAATTTCCTCGTTATCTCCAGAAACTTGGCAGGCCCGTGGGTAGACGTGGCCAGGACATGTATCTATGTAAATAAAAGGAGAAAAGAAGGCCTCTGACTGACTCTTTGCTGGGAGTATTAGGGGGAGGGAAACAGAACAAATGCACTACCGGACTCTGTGGTCTCATCCCCAAACCCCCAAAACTTTAACCTTAGACTGTCTACTGTTGACCTCACCCCATTCCTAAGAGGTCTGTAAGTGCACCAGCGTGACTACCGTCCCTGTCCTACTGTCCCCATTTATTCATACCCATTTCCTGTACTCATAATCATGTTTATACTTATATCTGTTATCTTATACATGCTTGACAAATAAATAAAATAAATAAATATATCAAGGTCTACCCATGTGTGTGTATGTATGTGTGTATGTAATGTATCATAGCACATATAACACAGTATAGCGTAAAGTTCTAACTTACCTGTGGTGTCCTTGGTGGTCTCTGAGCTTGGTTGTTTTCTTGCAGATGTTTTGTTACCCAACTATATATCATCATCAGTGTTAGATCTAACCAAACGTCTGCAAGAAAACAACCAAGCTCAGAGAGCACTAAGGACTTCGCTGTTCAACCCTGAGCTCAGATGTGGCCTTGTATTGCATCTAACGCAACTGCCAAGTTTTTGCAGGCCACCGCTAGTAGCCTCGTTTTTTATTTTTATTTTTTTTAATGACACTAGTCCTTGGTGTAAGGGACAAATTATTTGCACGTGACAATAATCAGGCCTCTCATCAACAAGACAACGTCTAACATTGGTTGTCATGCAAATCATCTCTAATGCCTCTTCAGTCCCCCACTTCCTTATCTAGGAAACACCTTCAGCAGGCATGAAGCCACACGCCAGCCAAGCGATGAAAGCTGACATTTTCAGACATGATTTCGGAATTGTGAATGAAGTGACACGTGACTTTCCCAAATTGGATGAAATCAAGTTGCTATTGCAGATGTTTAAATTGCCATTTATACTTATTTTAGGGGGGTGTGAGTGGAGAAAAATAAAGCCACTGCAGTGCCCATTGTCTCTATGTTGATACAAAAGAAAGAGACTATTCCAAACATGCAAAGACATCATTTTGACGTTCCTTTCTCGGAAGCGTAATTCTTTTGAAATATTAAAAGTGGCATTAACATCAAAAGTGCAAGAGATTTCAAATCATTACCACAAGACAATCTATGCTGTCTCTCCAGGCTGGCAGCCTATTTTCTTTTATGTCATTAAGGAAGCCGCGCAATGTATAAAACGGAGCAGAAAAATATATTTTTGAAGAAAGATGTATTTAGATAAGAGTTTGGCAGTGTTTGGCTCTTCTATTGTTATTAATATTTTTAACTATCAACGGGAGGAATGTCAGGAGGGGTGAGGATTTCAGAAAGTTGTTTCATTATCGAATATTTTGAAACAGGGAAAAACAAGTCTAGTCAAAACTAATCAGTGGATTCATCACTTAGTAAAGTTCTTCTCTGATTTTATTCTTGGGTTTCTTGGTTTTCTCTTCTATTTATAACATGGGTCAAGGGCAACTTGCCCCAGCCAATTTGCCTAACTTACCATGGACAACTTGCCATGGACAACTCACCATGGACAATTCGCCATGCACAATTCACCATGGACAACTCGCTGCAGGACAAGAATTACACGTATCGAAGAAATGGTGGCATAGAATCGTTAAGAAAAGGATGCAAATGGAGGGACAGAATGAAATGTGAATGACAAAAATGAAAATAATTTGTAAAATTATTTTAAGTCATTAAATTGAATTGTTGAATTGTCCTGCGGCGAGTTATCCCAGAGAGTTGGCCGTAGCAAGTTGTCCCACATTGAGTTGGCCGTGGTGAGTTGGCATGGTGGTCAAGATAAGTTGGCACTGAGGGTGGCGAGGCGTTCCTACGCCTCCTCCCTCATTGCGTCGGCAGATAACCGCCCGGCCGCCCTGTTTCGGGTGACCCGTTCCCTTCTTCACCAGGGGGGACGGGATGACCCCTTACAGGGACGTGCCGAGGAGTTTAGTGGTTATCTATACGATAAAATCGCTCAGCTTCGGGATAGCTTGGACCAAGATTGCGATGATCCAGATGAGATGACTGAGGCTCGTCTTGTTGATGTGGTTTGGGATGAGTTTGATTCTGTGGCTCCCGAGGACATGGACAGGTTGCTGGGGAGGCTGCATGCCACTACATGTTTACTGGACCCGTGCCCCTCCTGGCTGGTGCTGGCCACTCAGGATGTGACACGAGGCTGGCTCCGGGGTATTATAAATGCTTCTTTGATGGAGGGGGTCTTTCCCGCTGCCTTGAAAGAGGCGGTGGTGAGACCCCTCCTCAAGAAGCCTTCCCTGGACCCAGCTATTTTGGGTAATTATCGTCCAGTCTCCAACCTTCGCTTTGTGGCGAAGGTTGTAGAGAGTGTGGTGGCACGGCAGTTCCCTCAGTACCTGGAGGAAGCTGTCTATCTAGACCCGTTCAGTCCGGCTTCCGGCCCGGTTATAGCACGGAGACAGCTTTGGTCGCGTTGGTGCATGACCCCTGGAGGGCCAGGGATAGGGGTTGTCCCTCTGCCCTGGTCCTGTTGGATCTCTCATCGGCTTTTGATACCATCGACCATGGTATCCTGCTGCGCCGGTTGGAGGGGTTGGGAGTGGGAGGCACCGTTTATCGGTGGTTCTCCTCCTACCTCTCCGACCGGTCGCAGTCGGTGTTGACAGGGGGGCAGAGATCGGCGCGGGCGCCTCACTTGTGGGGTGCCGCGGGGGTCGATTCTCTCGCCTCCTGTTCAACATCTACATGAAACCGTTGGGCGAGGTCATCAGTGGCTTTGGGGTGAGTTATCATCTGTACGCTGATGATACTCAGCTGTACTTTTCCACCCCAGGCCACCCCAGCGAAGCTGTCGAGTGCTGTCCCGTTGTTTGGAGGCCGTACGGGTCTGGATGGGGAGAAACAGACTCAGACTCAATCCATCCAAGACGGAGTGGCTGTGGATGCCGGCATCCCGGTACAGTCAGCTGCAACCGCGGCTGACTGTTGGGGGCGAGTCACTGGCCCCAACGGAAAGAGTGCGCAACTTGGGCGTTCTCCTGGATGAACGGCTGTCGTTTGAAGATCACTTGACGGCCGTCTCCAGGAGAGCTTTTTACCAGGTTCGCCTGGTCCGCCAGTTGCGCCCCTTTCTTGACCGGGATGCCTTATGCACGGTCACTCATGCTCTCGTCACTTCTCGACTGGATTATTGCAATGCTCTCTACATGGGGCTACCTTTGAAGTGTACCCGGAGACTGCAGTTAGTCCAGAATGCAGCTGCGCGGGTGATTGAGGGAGCACCGCGTTGCTCCCGGGTAACACCTCTCCTGCGCAGTCTGCACTGGCTACCTGTGGTCTTCCGGGTGCGCTTCAAGGTTTTGGTTACCACCTTCAAAGCGCTCCATGGCTTAGGGCCCGGGTACTTACGGGACCGCCTGCTGTTCCACATGCCTCCCACCGACCCGCACGCCTCACAGAGAGGGTCTTCTCAGGGTGCCGTCCGCCAAGCAGTGTCGGCTGGCGGCCCCAGGAAGGTCCTTCTCTGTGGGAGCACCTACTCTGGAGCGAACTTCCCCGGTTTCGCCAATTGCCTGACCTTGGACCTTCCGGGAACTGAAAACTTATTTATTTATACAAGCAGGACTGGCCTGACTTTTTAAATTCTAAATTTAAATTTTAAACTTTTAATGGTAATTTTATTGGGTATTTTTATGGTCAATCGACGGTTTTAATCTGGCCTTTCATTGAATAAGCTTTTTAATGGTTATTTTAATATGTATATTTATTGTTTTAAATGAAGGCTGTACACCGCCCTGAGTCCTTCGGGGGAAGGGCGGTATAGAAGTTTGATAAATAAATAAATAAGTTGTTGCAACATCATATTCTTCTTAAATTACTATACAGGTCATCCTTGACTTACAGCCATTTCTTTAGGAACCGTTCAAAGTTACCGCAGCACTGGAAAAATTGACAAAATGAAAATGAAAAAAATAACCCTCACGCTTATAATCATTGCAATATCCTTACAATCACCTGATTAAAATTCAGAGGTTTGGCAACTCTATTTACTCCTTTCCTTCCCTTCCCTTCCCTTCCCTCCCTCCTTCCTTCCTTCCTTTCTTCCTCACCCCTCCCTCCCTTCTTTCCTGCCTTCGTTCCCTTCCCTTCCCTTCCCTTCCCTTCCCTTCCTTCCTTCCTTCCTTCCTTCCTTCCTTCCTTCCTTCCTTCCTTCCTTCCTTCCTTCCTTCCTTCCTTCCTTCCTTCCTTCCTTCCTTCCCTTCCTCCCTCTTCCTTCCTCCCTCCCTCCCTCCTTCCTTCCTTCTTCCTTCCTTCCTTCCTTCCTTCCTTCCTTCCTTCCTTCCTTCCTTCCCTCCTTCCCTTCCCTTCCTTCCTTCCTTCCCTTCCCTTCCTTCCTTCCTTCCTTCCTTCCTTCCTTCCTCCCTCCCTTCCCTTCCCTTCTCTTCCCTCCTTCCTTCCTCCCTTCCCTCCCTCCCTTCTCCCTTCCTCCCTCCCTCCTTCCTCCCTTCCCTTCTCTTCCCTCCTTCCTTCCTCCCTTCCCTCCCTCCCTTCTCCCTTCCTCCCTCCCTCCTTCCTCCCTCCCTTTTCCTTCCTCCCTCCCCCCCTCCCTCCCCCTCCTTTCTCCTTCCTTCCTTCCTTCCTTCCTTCCTTCTTTCCTTCCTTCCTTCCTTCCTTCCTTCCTTCCTTCCTTCCTGATAATAGACACAGTTCCTCCCCTTCAAGTGCTTTTTGGTTGCACTTTGCTCCAATATTCACATTTTTGTGTGCATCTTTTGACTTGCAAATTTGCAAAGTACAGCCAAATTGCTTTCCTGTTGGCATATGAATTGTGGAAATGCGAATTGGGTAAAATCAAACTCAAATAACCCCACAAAAAGTTGAACAAAGTTCCCTACCATACTTAAGGGTATGCAAAACTTTTTCCAGATGGCACGCACAATTAAATACATGTACATAGATGAGAGCAGATCAGCAGCAATGGTGCCTAGAAACATGTATCAGCTTCTACTAATCAGATTACATCAAAGTATTCCTGCTTAATTAGCTAGTGGATTAGATTACTTCCCAGACTTCATTGATTTGCACCAAAGGGGGATTTGTAGTTGAAATACAAGCCTAACTATGATTTTTTTTTTGATTGCACTATTAATTTGTTCACAGTACACATAACAAGCATTTTGACTTTTAAAAGAGAGATAATAAAAGATTATGACTTGTCTGTTACATGCCAAATAACTATAGTTGATCACCGTAAAATTCCCTGGTCTGGTTTAGGTTAAGTTTTTGTAATGCATCTTTCAGAAGGATTATCCTTTTTAAAGATGTATCTTTCATAAGCATTTATACAGGTAGTCCTCGACATACGACCACAATTGAGCCCAACATTTATGTTGCTAAGCAAGATACATCTTAAGTGAGTTTCGGCCCATTTTATGACCTTTCTTGCCACGGTCATTAAGTGAGTCACCCAGTTTTTAAGTTAGTTATGCGGTTGTTAAGTGAATCTGGCTTCCCCATTGACTTTGCTTGCCAGAAGGTCGTAAAAGGGGATCGCATGAATCCCAGGACAGTGCAACGGTCGTAAATGTGAGTCAGTTGCCAGCTGTCTGAATTTTGATCACATGACCATGGATATGCTGCAATGGTCATAAGTGCGAAAAATAGTCATAAGTCACTCTTTCCAGTGCTTGTTATAACTGCAAACAATGAACGGTTGTGTATGTAAATGTATGCAGATTTTTTGTTAGAGAGAGAGAGAGAGAGAGAGAGAGAGAGAGAGAAAGAAAGAAAGAAAGAAAGAAAGAAAGAAAGAAAGAAAGAAAGAAAGAAAGAAAGAAAGAAAGAAAGAAAGAAAGAAAGAAAGAAAGAAAGAAAGAAAGAAAGAAAGAAAGAAAGAAAGAGGACCTGGAAGGAGCATTGTTATTCATATTATTCATTTTGGCAAATTCTACAAGTTCATAGAAATCCCTCCAGTTTCTTTTACATTTTGAGTCCTGTTATGACTCTTCTTTGATCTTATCTGGATTGTACTGGTTTAATTTTATTAGCCTGCTGTGGAATTCTCATTGCGCTCTAATGCCATAATCAGCCTCCGCTCTGTTACAACTTCAGCTAAAGCTGACTTTTGTTGTTTGTTTGTTTATTGGAGAAAATTGACCATCATTTAGATGTTGTTTCGTTAAAGGGGTGGGAGAAAAAAAGTAGCATTTGGATGGATTATTATTTTTTTGCTTCTTAAAAATAATGAGGAACTCTCAGGGACCAGATGACTTCGCTGTGAACTCTTAAGAAGACAATTGGACCCTCTTTTTTGTCAAAGGACAAGAAAAAACAGATTTCTCCTCTTTGCCCTGTAGCCTCCTGGGAAATTACTTGGAATTATATCAGTTAGTTTACCAGGATTTATAGAGGAGATGCCAGTTTATGAAATGTCAAGCAAAGGATGAAAACCAGCAGGGAAGGTTTCATTGATTGCAAGTTGTTTAGAAGTTGGACTCAGTAGGTGGTGCTGGAAAGAAGGTGGGGGATATATATATATATATATATCCGAAAATGGATCATTTTGATTTTCTTCAGCCAACCAGCACTTTTAACAGGATTATTTATAATTATTGACTATTTTATATCTTCTTTTTCCTTTAGGAGCTCAGGATGGTGCTTTACCGTTTTCTACCAGCCAATATTCAAGGGATGCAGTGGCTTAATGGATAAGGCACTGAGCTTGTCGATCGAAAGGTCGGCAGTTCAGCGGTTCGAATCCTTAGTGCTGTGTAACGGGGGTGAGCTCCCGTTACTTGTCCCAGCTTCTGCCAACCTAGCAGTTCGAAAGCACAGAAAAAATGCAAGTAGAAAAATAGGGACCACCTTTGGTGGGAAGGTAACAGCGTTCCGTGTGCCTTTGGCATTGAGTCATGCCGGCCACATGACCACGGAGACGTCTTCTGACAGCACTGGCCTTTTCGGCTTTGAAACGGAGATGAGCACTGCCCCCTAGAGTCAGGAACGACTAGCACGTATGTGCGAGGGGAACCTTTACTTTTACATTTTTACCAGCCAATATTTCCAGAACAATAATCATTCTGTGTGGAATATGGGGGTTGAGAAATATTTCGCTGGCCCAAAACCAGTGGTGGGTTGCCCCCAGTTTGGACCAGTTCTATAGAACCTGTAGTAAAACCGGCAGGAGGCTCCGCCCACTGATCTGAACATCATCAAAAGTGATATGCACATGCTCAGAAGTTTCTGCGTATGCGCAGAAAAGCACACGGACGTGAGTGTAGCGAGCGAGCACACACGGGCACAATGCGAACTGGTAGTAAAGGTAAGTGGAACCCACCCCTGCCCAAAACTGCCCAATGAGATTCCCAGGAGGGAGGGGCTGCAATCCAGAGGAGCAAGAGACAACTCAGTTCAGATAGTTTATGTGTGAGAAAGAGGGTGAAGATAGCAATAGCACCTAGACATATACAGCTGTACAGTGCTTTACAGCCCTCTCTAAGTGGTTTACAGATTCAGCATATTATCCCTCTCACTTTTCGAAATGTAACTTCCCAGCACACCCAAAGGTACGTGAAGCAGCTGGCCATAACATGATTGTGTGCTAGAGTTGTGAAACTTAACATGATTGTGTGCTAGAGTTGCAAAGCTGATCTAAATAGCAACTTATTTAGCACTTAGACTTATATACTGCTTTGCAGTGCTTTTACGGCCTTCTCAAAGTGGTTTACAGCAGCGGTCACCAACTGGTCCGCAAGAAAATTTTGGTGGCCCGCAGAAAAATTATTTGCAGTTTTTATATTGCACTAAATCAGGGGTCCTCAAACTACGGCCCCTTGGACAGATACATGCAATGAATGTTTGTGTTGCTGCAGAGAGTCTCCCCCTTCGGGATCTTTTTGTGTGGGTCAAAGGGGGGCAGAAATTCTGATTTGTGGTCTGCTTCAACCTCCTGGTGCAGGGCTTTGGGTGAAGGCTGGAGGGAAGTGCCACTGGTGGCGAAGAGTCGGAGGGCCTTGTTCCAGTGGGACTGCCTCATGGCCTGGAACTGGCTGACCATCTCAGCCCGCTGACCCTCCAGATGCCTGTATCTGGCCTTGCACTCCCGCAGGTCTTCCCTCTGCTTGGAAAGCCTATGCTTGTAGTCCTCAGTGAGGTGCTTCTGCTGAGCTTCCTTCTCGGTCAGATCCAATTTGGACTGAGCCAGCTGTTTTGCAAACTCTTTCTCGTGGTAGCTGCTTAGCTCCAACAACTGTTTCCTGTTGGGGCCCTAAGAAGCCCAGGTGGGGAGGCGAGGAGTGGCTGGGAGGGGAGGGGGCGAGTAAAGGCTGGCGAGGTGCCCCTTGATTTGAGTGACATCGAGTTGGTCTTGCCCACCCAGTCACATGACCACCTAGCCATGCCCCACTTAGGTCATTAGGCAGATCATATTAGTTGTCTGCAAGATTTAAAGTTATGAAGTTAGTGGTCCCTGAGGTACTAAAGGTTGGGGACCCCTGGTTTACAGAGTCAGCCTATTGCCCCCAACAATCTGGGTCCTCATTTTACCCACCTCAGAAGGATGGACGGTTGAGTTAACCTTGAGCCTGGTGAGATTCAAACTGCCAAATTGCAGGCAGCCAGCAGAAGTAGCCTGCAGTACTGCACTCTAACCACTGCAGTCCTTGACTTATAATCATTTGTTTAGTGACCATTTACAGCTGCAGCGGCTCTGAAAATAGTGACTTATGTCTATTTTTCACACTTACGACCGTTGCAGCATCCCCATGGTCACGTGATCAAAATTCTGACGCTTTAGCAACTGGTTCATATTTATGACAGTTCCAGGGTCCCCGGAGTCATGTGATCCCGTTTTATGACCTTCTGAGTCAATGGGGAAGCCAGACTCTGACTTAACGACTGTGTTTCTAAGTTAACTACTGCAGTGATTCATTTAACAACCGTGGCAGGAAAGGTCGTGAAATGAAGCAAAACTCCCTGAACAATAGTCTCGCTTTGCAATGAAAATTTTGGGCTCAGTTGCGGTCGTAAGTTGAGGACGAGCTGTATATGCTTTATGGATGGGTCAGGGTGCTTTATTTTGGCAAGATTGTTCAATCCTGAACTATGTATATTATCTTTTATTGAAAGATTGGAAGACCACACAGAGACCTCCTACAAATGAGATTAAGGCACGAGTGAAACAGTTACTGAAAGAAAATATTTTCATAAAATGACTTCATGACAAACGTGCAGCGTGAAAAGCAACGAACCAGCAGTCAAATAGCCCCAGATACCAAGTGCAGATGGAATACTTACTCAACTATTTAAAACTGCAGGAAAAGACACTGCTTAAATATTAGCAATGCTATGTCAACAATTATAGAGTGAAACTCAGTAGTCCAGAAAAAATAAGCCAGTATCTACAGTAATTATACTCAAGGACAAAGATATTACTGAACCATTTCTCTAATTCTTCATGCGAGCTAGATTTTGCTTGAGATCCTACAAAAGAGAGACCAGCGGGGGGAAGTGGGGGGGGAAGGAAGGAGGGAGGGAAGGAGAGGGGGAGAGATGCCAAGCAAAGTCTCAGATTTTAGAAAAGACACAGAGGCACTCAATTAGAGAGTTAATAGAAGATGGATCACAGAATACATGATTGAGGAAGGAGACTTATTTTTGCATTATTGGCCATAGTATGACCTTGATTGTGTAGGTCATGATAGAATGTAGAATACATTAAAATGAATGACGTGCCAGAATATCTGATCGTTCTTCTAAGAAAACTGAATTGAATTGAATACTTTATTTGGCCAAGTGTGATTAGACATACAAGGAATTTGTCCTCAATGCAGAAGCTCTCAATGTACATGCAAAGCAATAGAATCTTCCTCCACCACCTCCACCTCCTCCTCCTCCTCCTCCTCTTCCTCCTCCGCATACTACTAAGAGGAGGTAGTAAAGAAGATAATAAAACATAACAATGAACAGGAAGTTACAAGAAGTTTATCTGAGTAAGTCTCTTTTTCTGAAGATGTACATAAAAATGGGCAGGGCTTCAATTGCACAATGATAACTGCATTTTTGGGCCACATCCTGAGATCTCCCAGCATGCAAATCAAATGGGATCTTGAGACGAAAGACACAGTAGCAAAGATACGTATATAAAATAGAATAAAATAGAATTTTTTATTGGCCAAGTGTGATTGGACACACAAGGAATTTGTCTTGGTGCATATGTTCTCAGTGAACATAAAAGAAAAGATACCTTCATCAAGGTACAACACTTACAACACTTAATGACAGTCATAGGGTACAAATAAGCAATCAGGAAACAATCTCAGTATAAATCATAAGGATACAAGCAACAAAGTTACAGTCATAAGTGGAAGGAGATGGGTGAGAGGAACGATGAGAAGATTAATAGTAGTGCAGATTTAGTAAATAGTTTGACAGTGTTGAAGGAATAGTGGCAAATAACTCAAATCATAGGTAAATGGCACCAGAGATACTCCACTTATTTATTTATTTATTTATTTATTTATTTATTTATTTATTTATTTATTTATTTATTCGTATTTTTATACCGCCCTATCTCCCTAAGGACTCAGGGCGGTGTACAGCCATGTAAAAACACATAAATATACAAAGTAAAACATTCATCTAAAAAACTTATTATAAAGGCCAAATATTTAAAATAAACATATAAATAATAAAACCCAATTTAAAACCAAAATCTAAAATTTAGTCATTTAAAAATTTAAAACCCTAGTCCAGTCCTGCGCAAATGAATAGATGTGTCTTAAGCTCGCGGTGGAACTTATGACCGCAATTATATCCAAAAGTTCTGTCGCTAAACAAAACAGTGACTTTTGCTCCATTTTAGGACCTCTTTAACCAGTCAGTTGTTAAGTGACTCTGGCTTCCCCATTGACCTTACTAAATGAATGGTTGTAAATCGAAGATTATCTGTAATCCAAATTCAACGAAATTCAGTTAAATATCGCAATGCATCCAGAGCCAGGAGAGTGACCTTTTATAACAATCATAATATAGTCTTTGTGTGCCCTCAGCCAAATAAATACTCAAAAGAGGTAGAGGGATATAGAAAGTAATATTTCAGTAGGTATATATTCATATTTCCTATTGCTACCTGTTTACACTGCACATTATTCAGTCTTTCTCAACTTGGATATGAAATGTCCCATCTATTCTTGGTGGGCTGATAGGGAATGCTTTTATTTCCCCCCTTTTTTTGTTTAAAAGAAAAAAACAAAACCACACAGTCATGTTGTCACAAGGTAGAAGATACAAACTAGAGATGCTAGTAATAAAATTAATCCTCCTATGAAATCTTATCAACCCTCAAACAACCGAGGTACTATATCTTATGTCCTGGGCAGCTCTGAATTCATTCATTACCAGGTTCATTGGACCAGAGAGTTTATAAGCCTCTATATCTGAATAGAGATGATGTACAATTTCCTGGTCCGTAGGCCACAGAGTTAACCCAAGTTACTGGCCCATGCTACAGTTTGCCAACCTTTCCATTTTAAGAGCCCCAACATTTTATAAGCTGTCATTTAGTGAAGCTTTTCCCTTCTCCGCATACCTGAGATGCAGCTTATTCATCTTCTGAAATTGTCTTCCCAGTGAAGTATATTAATTTTTGCAGGACATATAATAATGTTTAACTCTGGGAATATTTTACCAGCCGTACCAAAGCAACTTTCTTAGGTGATGCCCTTAAGGTGATCCAATATTTGAGGGGCTTCCACAGAGAGGAGGGGGTCAAGCTATTTTCCGAAGCACCTGAAAGCCAAACAAGGAATAATGGATGGGAACTGGACAAAGAGAGATTCAACCCGGAAATAAGGAGAAATTTTCTGAAAGTGAGAGCAAATCAACCTGTGGAACAGAAGTTGCCTTCAGAAGTTGTGGGAGCTTCATCACTGGAAGTTTTCAAGAAGAGACTGGACTGCTATCTGTCAGAAATGGTGTAGGGTCTGCTTGGGTGGGGGGTTGGACTAGATGACCTACAAGTCCCTTCCAACTCTGTTAATCTGTATCTGATGGAAGAAATGTCTTCCATTACAGAGTTTTGGATTCACATGGATTGGATGTAAATTTGCAATTCCATCCAATGTGCCATTTGCTTCGGTTTTGCTGCTTGAACCTCAGAATTAAGTAGTCGTAGCATCTTTCAGTCATCAGCCAGCATAAACTACATTCAGCAATCAAATTGCAGCCATCCCATGATGATAACCATCTAATCTACCCACGGTAGGACATTAATGAATCACTGACTAGCACAAACTATGAAATTGTGATACTGGTCACGATACATATCTGGTGAAAATCAAGATTAAAATTTAATAAAGTTAAAGAAATAGCAAGAACACAAAAACCATTTATAGCTTAGTGCTCTGGGTAATATTAGTCATGTCTACCACAATCAATATTGATTGGTTTTCCAGAAGAGTGCTAAAACCTGGTTTTGCCAAATTAACATGGGGTCTAGTGTACGATGCGGCCTGGGGATGGCTAGTGGTTCGAGGACTTATTAATCTTTAGCCTTCTGAATGTTTAACTTTTATTTTTATTTGCAAGTTCTAAATTGTTCTTAATTCTGTCTTTAATCTGTGCTTTTATTCATATTTTATTTATATGGTTTTCTTATGATCTGGTCAACTGGCCAGAGTCACTTCAGTGAGATGAGTGGGGTAGAAATGTTACAAATACCATAAAAATAAAATAAAATATCAAAACCTGCCAAACGAAGATATTTGATCTTGGATGGATCAGAGATCATGATTGGGGGTAATCATGATCTCTGATGAGAAACTATTGTAGACTTTCTCCGAATAAATTACAGTAACAGATTCTCGGTTAGCTAAGCCACAGTTGTGTCAGACCCCGTGAGAAGAAACAAGCCAACTTGGGTTTCTTTTCCAAAAAGTGACTTCGTTTATTGGGTCTGCTACAAACCGGGTCTCAGTAATAGTCGAGGTCTCTCTGTACAAAGTCAGCACTGAGACCTTCTGCCTCTCAGCCCCTTTTAAACATCCTGTGCTGCTCATGCCCCGCCCCATGGCTGAACTGCTGCGTTGATTGGACGCCCAGCCACTCTTTCCCTCCTCGTCTGACAGCCTCAGCTGCTACATCATCTGCCAAAGCCCGGAACTAAAACAGCTCTTCATGATGCCCAGCCCACATCTCCCTCTATCCCAGCCCCCAGTGTGATGATCCCCTCTCCCTGCTTCCCAAATACAGATCCCTCGAACAAGCCCTCGATAATTCATCCTTTTGGATCTTTGATTGGGGCTGCTCCCAGGATCCAGCTCCCTGTAGCGTCATGTGTCGAGCCGAAGCTGGGTTCCACACAAATTGATAACAAGGGGCCTTGAATTTAAACTCTGCTGTCGATTAACCCAGGGGTCTCCAACCTTGGTCCCTTTGCTGGCTGAGGGAGCTTTGCTGGCTGAGGGACTCTGGCAGTTGAAGTCCACAAGTCTTAAAGGGACCAAGGTTGGAGACCCCTGGATTAATCTGTTAGCTATTTTTGCCTCATACTATACAATGTATGACAGTTCAAACTATGTTTCAAATAAATGCAGAAGTTTATAAATTTTGGACTTGTTTTGCAAGGGGGGGAAACTATTATTGTTGAAATGTATTCGTCAGTGTTCAGCTACAGGAGGGATAATCTGTATTTTTGGTTTTTGTCCTTTTTTAAAACAGTAACAGCGTTTAAACTTATATACCTCTCCACAGTGGTTTACAGCAGGGGTCTCCAACCTTGACAACTTTAAGATAACTTTAAGACTTGTGGACTGAGGTATTCTGGAAGATGAAGTCCACAAGTTTTAAAGTTGCCAAGGTTGGAGACCCTTGGTTTACAGCATTCTCTGAGTGTTTTACAAATGTCAGCATATTGTCCCCCAACAATCTGGATCCTCATTTTACCAACCTCGGAAGAATGGAAGCTGAGTCAACCTTGGAGGATCAAACTCCAGACTGTAGGCAGAGTTTGCCTGCAATATAGCATTCCAACCACTGCACCACCAAAGCTCCTAAAAATGAATGACCTAAAAGGAGGACATGGATTGCACTTCCCCTCCAAAACTAATGTGAGGAGCACATTGAAATGAATAAAATATAGAATAACAGAGTTGGAAGGGACCTTGGAGGTCTTCTAGTCCAACCCTCCTGCTCAGGCAGGAAACCATATACCAGTTCAGACAAATAATGGTTAGAAGCTGTTCTAGACTGAGTGATTTGAAATTGATCTAAATTTCAAAACTATTTTAAAATCTGAAATTTGATTACCGTATATACTCGAATATAAGCCGATCCGAGTATAAGCCGAGGTCCCCAATTTTACCCCAAAAAACTGGGGTAAACTGGGGACTCGAGTATAAGCCGAGGGAGGGAAATGAGGCAGGTACGGTCAGGAAAGCCTCCTCCTCAGCTGAGAAGGCTGGATCTTTGTTTTACTTTGGCTGTACACCGAGTCCAATGCAAAAGCCCGCCAAGTTTGCACCATCCGGTATAATAAAATAAATAAATAAATAAATAAATAAATAGACTGAGTGATTTGAAATTGATCTAAATTTCAAAACTATTTTAAAATCTGAAATTTGATTATTTGTGAACATAACCCAGCCGATTCTAATTGAATTTCTGTGTCAGACATTGTTTGTTATAAAGTTCATTTCACCTGAACAGATCCCAGTGGCAAATAGCCTCACAGGAAAAACTATAACAGTTCAAATTCCTTAGGGTTACTCTATTCCCACAGGATTTAAATTTGTCCGCCAGAATTGAATTGCTCATTCTAACTAAATTATAGATGAGTTTTAGCCAGTACATAAATAAAACCATCATCCAAAGGCTGGATTCAGTTTTGCTAAATCCTGCTTCTCACCGTTTTGTTTGGAATATTGTAGATAAGCTACAAGACATTTCTCAAAATTTGTGTCTCGTCTTGTCATTTTCTAGTTGAGCTTCATATAGCAGCTGTGAAGGAACTTTGGATAGCTGAAGCTGATTTTTGTGTGTATTTTGAGATACCTAATCTAGGTGAGAATTTCCACTTTTAGAGATCTGAAAAACTATTTGAAAATTTGACCTGCTCAATGGTATGTCCACCTGACTGCCAAATTCACTGTCCTCGATATTTAGATACAGTAGTGGCCAAAATTGTGGAAACCTTTTGGGAAAAGTATATTTTCTAAAACTAGCTAATAACACCACAGTTTTTGGAGTAGTACCATAAAATTATATATTAATGGAAAGATAATTTAATCAAGAATGTAATGCATTAACTTTTATGAAGGATTTGATATTAGAATAGCAGTTACAATATAAAGAAGAAAAGTGATACACATAAAAAAATGAGATATTAAAAAATTATCACCATAGAAAAAAAGAGATATAAAAAAATTATCACCATGTCAGTTAATACTTAGTTAGGTAACCTTTAGCATGAATTATGGCCTTAAAATGTCTTCCCATGGAGTGAACCAAGTCTTTTAGTTCTGCAGCTGTTATAATGTGAAACCAGGATTTAATGATTGCTTCTATTAACTGGGTTTTATTGCTAGGTTGCTTGTGACTAACAAGTTTCTTTATCCGGTTCCATAGATTTTCAATTGGGTGAGGTCTGGGCTATTCCCAGGCCATTCCAGCAGTGGAATATGATTATGTTGAAACTCCCCCCCCCAAAAAAAGTGGCATTATTAGCCATCAATCTCAAAAATACACTTTTCCCAAAAGGTTTCCACAATTTTGGCCACTACTATAATGTAAAGATCCCGTTCCTAGCTAAAAGTATTAATTCCTCCTTATGAGAGAGAGAGAGAGAGAGAGAAGAATGATCTCAAGGCTTCTTTAAGATCAACTAGGGCCAAAGAAAAAAATACTGCATCATCAACAGATATGCCTCTGGGTTAGTTTAGAAGAATAAAAGCTAGATTACTTAAATGAGGCAGCAAAGAATTCATGTAATAGCTAAATAAAAGCAGAGCCAATAAACGTCATCATCTAAGCTTCTCTCCTTAAAAATACTTCTTTTATAACTATGTCCTTGATTGCTATACCTATCTTCAGTCTCATGAATTTTAAATATCAAAAGTAGCAGATGTTTGTCTATTACAGTATTTATACCACAATTTAGGTCTTTGGATCCTGTTCCAAAACGGTTGAAATGCAAATGTAATATCATCACACAACTTGAGGTTATCCAGTTCCAAGTGACTTATCAAAGATTCATTTTCGGAGACACCCAACTTGATTCAAAACATCCGTTCAAAGTTCTGCATCCAGGTTCCATTTCACTGATGCATCTTCTCCAAGTTGATTTAGATTTAGACTTTAACCCAAAGTCTTCCTTATGTTGTTGTTAGTTGCGAAGTCGTGTCCGACCCATCGCGACCCCATGGACAACATTCCTCCAGGCCTTCCTGTCCTCTACCATCCTCTGGAGTCCATTTAAACTCATGCCTACTGCTTCAGTGACTCCATCCAGCCACCTCTCATTCTCTGACATCCCCTTCTTCTTTTGCCCTCAATCTTTCCCAGCATTAGGCTCTTCTCCAGTGAGTCCTTCTTTCTCATTAGGTGGCCAAAGTATTTCAGTTTCATCTTCAGGATCTGGCCTTCTAAAGAGCAGTCAGGATTGATCTCCTCTAGAACTGACTTGTTTGTTCGCCTTGCAGTCCAAGGGACTCACAGGAGTCTTCTCCAGCACCAGAGTTCAAAGGCCTCAATTCTTTGGCGCTCAGCCTTTCTTATGGTCCAACCTTCACAGCCATACATTGCAACTGGGAAAACCATAGCCTTGACTATACGCACTTTACATATTTAATTTATATACGTCTTCCTTATAGGGCCTGCCTTAAAATACAAATGGAGCATCCCTGACAAATACCGATAGCTATTCAGCCTCTGCTAATATAAGTATCTCTAGCAATGGAAAAATCCATCCAGAAAAATGATGAAAAAGATGTTGAGACATTGGAAAAAGTGCAGAGAAGAGCAGCAAAGATGATTAGGGGGCTGGAGGCTAAAACATATGGAGAATGGTTGCAGCAATTGCTAGCAATGGCTAGTCTAGTGAAAAGAACTAAGGGTGAAATGATATCCGTGTATCAGTTTTTTGAGGGATTGCCACAAAGAACAGGGGGGCAATCTACTTTCCAAAGCACCTGAAGACAAGACAAGAAACAATGGATGGAAATGAATCAAGCAGAGAAACAACCTAGAACACAGGAGAAATTTCTTAATAGTAAGAACAATTAATCAGTGGAATAGTTTGCCTCCAGAAGTTGTGAATGCTCCAACACTGGAAGTTTTTAAGAAGATGTTGGACAGCCATTGGTTTGGAATGGTATACGGTCTTTTGCTTGAGCCGGGGGTGGGATTGGAAAACGTCCAAAGTTTTTTCCATTTCTGATATTCTGTAATCTAAAATTAATTCTACTGTCAGTGTTTGACAGTGTTTTATTAATGTTTAGCTAATATCTGTCCCCCAATACTTGCCACTCCCTGATTCAATCCATTTTTCTGCCTGTTCTTTAGAAGCATTTCCCACATTTCTTTTAAGGAGCAAAAGATAGCAGATATAGTACAGATTGTCTTAGCTTAAAGAAGACCTGAATCTTCTCTTCTAAAGCCATTTATGCTTTTAACAGCCAGCGCAACACCTTGGTTTTTATGAGCTGAGGGATTGATCCTATAGGAGGACTCTTCCAGCATTAGTTACTTATTTATTTAAGTATGTTTTAAGCTTGCTTCCCTTCTGATGTGTTTATATCAATCCCTATCTCAGTTTAGATAAAGATGTACAGCATAACTAATTAATTAATTAATATTTGTACATGCACAAATATAAATTAATATACCTTAAGAAAAGGGGCCTCTGTGGCTCAGACTGGTAAGACAGTCTGCTATTAACACAGCTGCCTGCAATTACTGCAGTTTCTAGTCCCACCAGGCCAAAGGTTGACTCAGCCTTCCATCCTTTATAAGGTAAGTAAAATGAGGACCCAGATTGTTGGGGGCAATAAGTTGACTTTTTATATAAATATACAAATAGGATGAAGACTATTGCTAACATAGTGTAAGCCGCCCTGAGCCTTCGGAGAAGGGTGGGATATAAATGCAAATAAAAAAACAAACAAACCTTTGTCCATGTATGTTTAGCAACAAGACAATGGTTGAGCTAGATCTCTCAAGGGCTGCCACAAAGAAGAGGAAGTCAAGCTATTCTCCAAATCACCTGACAAGAAGCAATGGGTGGAAACTAATCAAGGAGAGAAGCAACTTAGAACTAAGGAGAAATTTCCTGACAGTTAGACCAATGAATCAGTGGAACAACTTGCCTCCAGAAGTTGTGAATGCTCCAACACTGGAAGTTTTTAAGAAGAGGTTGGATAACCATTTGTCTGAAGTGGTGTAGAGTTTCCTGCCTAGGCAGGGGGTTGGACTAGAAGACCTCCAAGGTCCCTTCCAACTCTGTTATTCTGTTCTGTTATAGATGACGAAATATCCTGTGTACACAATGAAGGAAGCAGACAAAACTGCCAGTGACAAACTTCCAGAAACCTCTGGAAATAACCAGGGGCGGGGGAGGGGGTGCAATCAAATGAAAGGTCCTGGATTTTGTTTACAAAATTACCATTTTATATCATTTGGTTCCCTTACAGCTTAAATCTAAATTCTTGCTTGTTATTTTTTTAGCAGCTCTGCAATATACAAATATCAGTTGTTGTTGTTTTTTTGCCTTCAATGGTAGAGGTAAAGTTAAGGTCAGGCTATCTGGCAAACATAAAAACAAGCTTAATAAACTTGTCAGAGAACGATGGGAGCTTGGCTTTGTTGTTTAGCTAAATTTCGTTAGGAAATGTCACTCCCCCACCCAGGCAAAAAACAAACAAAAAAAGTCTCTGCATAAATTATGGATTTCAGTTCCTGATAATTATGTGCCCTGCAGAATCTTGCATTCTTACATAAACAAAGGCTGCAGGGTGGAGGCTGGAGGAGAATTTTGAAAGATAACATCAGATTCACGAAAAAGGAAGAGAGCTTCTGCTGTATCCAATGCAAAGCAACGTATTGGCTTAACCTCTCTCTTCATCCAGGGCAACCTGGTTTATGAGGTTG
The DNA here is from genome assembly GCF_028640845.1 of Ahaetulla prasina. NCBI lineage: Eukaryota > Metazoa > Chordata > Lepidosauria > Squamata > Colubridae > Ahaetulla > Ahaetulla prasina. The sequence continues at coordinate 19,505,001 of NC_080548.1, forward strand.
CATTATTTTTATGATGGGGAACAGGAACACTCCCGGGTTGAATAAACTTCAAGCATTCAGGGATACAGAGGCAAAATAGCAATAGCACTTAGACTTATATACCGCTTCACAGTGCTTTTACAGCCCTCTCTAAGTGGTTTCCAGAGTCAGCCTATCGCCCCCAACAATCTGGCTCCTCATTTTACTGACCTCAGAAGGATGGAAGGCTGAGTCAACCTTGAGCTGGTGAGATTCGATCTGCCAAATTGCTGGCAGCTGATGATCAGCAGAAGTAGCCTGCAGAACTGCACTCTAACCACTGCGCCACCGCAGTTCATCCTGGTTTCCCAGATTATGGTGCTAGATTATAACATAGGAGCATGCCAATCTGTGTGACAAGCTTTTCATCAGGATGTTTGAAGGTCTGCCTTCTTATTGTTATGAAACCTTTGAGATTCATAAGAAAAAAGGGGTTTGACTCTTTTACATAGGAATGTACTTGGTTTTCAACACTAATGTATTTCTAGGTATAGTGCACTGTGAATGATCACCATTAGAAAGAGTTTATTTTATTTATTTTGTCATAACATTATATACAGGAACATATATTGAAAGGAAACAATAGGACAGGAACGGTAGGCACTTTTGTGCACTTATGCACGCCCCTTATAGTCCTCTTAGGAATGGGGAGAGGTCAATGGTAGACAGTTTTTGGTTAAAGCTTTTAGGAGTTGGAGAGGAGACCACAGAGTCAGGTAGTGTATTCCAAGCTTTAACAACTCTGTTACTGAAGTCATATTATCTGCAATCAAGATTAAAGCAGTTGACATTAAGTTTGAATCTATTGTTTGCTCTTGTATTATTGCTATTGAAGCTGAAGAAGTCTTTAACAGGAAGGACATTGCAATAGATGATTCTGTGTGTTAAACACAGGTCTTGCGGAGTCAGCAGAGTTCTAAATTTTCCCAGGATTTCAAGTCTGGTGGAATAAGGTATTTTGTTGTTTACAGAGGAGCGGAGAACTCTTCTTGTAAAATATTTTGGAACTCGTTCAATTGTATTAATGTCAGAGATGTGGTATGGGTTCCAGACAGATGAGCTGTATTCAAGAATGGGTCTGGCAAATGTTTTGAATGCTCTGGTTAGTAGTGTAGAGTTTTTGGAAAAGTAGATTCTGTCTTGGAGATGTGGTTCAACTGCCCAGAAGATAAAATCCACTCCCAATCCTGAGCAATGCTTTGGATCCGAAAGCAAAAGGGTGCTTTAGAATGCCTATACATGCTTTATGGTCCAAGCACCTGGAGCATCAGGCAAACATTAGTCATGACAAAAGGAGTGTTAACATTGTTGTGATGTAAGCTCCACCCACCTACATGCATTTGTCATGTACATGTATGAAAGGTGCATGATGACACCATGCTGCTTTGAGCATTAGTTTTCCTCGATGCTTTCCATCACCAGAGATCTGAGAGGTGAGGTGGCTCAATGGTTTAATGTCTCTGCAGTCCGGTGGTTTGAGCCCTAGCACTGCATGGCAGGGTAAGCGACTGTCACTCACCTCAGGTTCTATCTACCTAACAGTTTGAAAGCATGTTCTATGCAAGTAAATAGATAGGTACCACTTCAGTGGGAAGAAAAGCTAGTGTTCTGTGCAGGCAGTCAGATTCCTGATGATTCTGAACCTTCCTGGTTTCAGCGCCTATTTGTGAGGCAGCTCTGGGGAAGGAGGGGACCATGGGTGACACTAAAGGAAGAGCTGCTTGTCTTTCTCTCTGGTGCGAAGCCAGCTTGCCCTCTTGCAGTGCACCATGGGAAGGGTGTGAAAGTTTCTTACAAATAGAGCTGGTAACCCTTGGCTGATACTTCTCTGCAATAGCATTGTGATCTCTTGGCTACTGTAACAATACCAGATGATGATGATGATGAGGAGGAGGATGAGGAGGAGGAGGAGGAGGAGGAGGAGGAGGAGGAGGAGGAGGAGGAGGAGGAGGAGGATACCCATGGCTGGGTATTATTATTAATAATAATAATACTTGTAACAGCTTCCATCCTGCAACAATAACTGTAACACCATCAAACATCCACTTCTGCCTATCCCAAGTCCTTAGTAAGGACTCAATACATAGACAAAAATGCCAAACCCAGTCTGAACATCTGGCTGACTGCAATGATTAATAATAATAATAATAATAATAATAATAATAATAATAATACCTGTGGCTGGGCCTGGACGGCTATCAGGTACAGTCCCTATGGTTATGGGAATGCCGGTCTTCGGATCAGTAGTAGCTTAGCCACCGTGAACCAACCCAGGCATCTACCATCACCAATGATGAGAAGAAATCAACAAAATTCAATACCGTATAGGTCATTGCCTGTGTCAACAAGGACCACGCCAGATGCTATGTCTCCTGGAAATCTGCTGGAAAATGGTCTACAGCGCTCAGTTGCTACTGCTGGGGAACCAGAGCGTGCAACTGTAAAGCGACTGGCACAAAAGCGCAAAACTTGGAACTTCGTACATCTTAAGAAAGTACTTGGTTGATACCTAGGACGCTGGCAGCAATCTGTATCAACCATTAGCACCAGTCAGTGGTATTTGTGATACATTTTTGAATGTTCAGTTTCATGTTTAATGAATAAAGTATAATAATAATAATAATTAACAGTTCTTAGGTCCATGGTTAGGACTTGAATTGTTAAATTTTTTACCAGTCTCAGATGGTAAATCGAATTGAAGATTAAATAATAATAACAATAACAACAATAACAATAATAACCAAAGACATCTCTGTACCCAGTCTACTGGATATTGTTGCAGAAAGATTACACAATTTTATCACAGAATATGTTTGGAGCGAATGTTGGCCTTTCATTCAGTTTGGTTATTGTAGTGGTATGAATGAATGCCAGCATCAAAAGATGTCTATTCGTCTTTATAAACTCTGCCCAAAAATTACATCTGAAAAGAAAGTACGCCAGTAAAAGTTGCATATAATCAGCAGTAATTACATTTAAAAAAAAAAAAGCTTACATCAGTGGATGTTTAAGAAGCTTTAGTCAGGGAAATGTAACTGTCAAAGAATGAGAGCAAGGTAATTTACATTAAAAAGATTTTCCAGCACTTTATGTTAACAGCAACATAAATTGCAGGAAGGCATGTGCAAAGCATCTTATATGCTGCACACCTAAATATTTATTTTTTATGCTTTCAAAAAAAATTATAAAGAAAGCAAAGAATCAACTGGAATCCTGCTATACCAATGTGGATAGTAAAATGAATGGTATTTTTACTAAACCACCCATCCCTGTTTTCTTGTATTAAGAATTGGGGCATACTAAGCTCAATTGACCAGTGATCTGATTCTTATTACATAAATTTATTGCAGATCATTTTTTCTACATTTTTCCTGTCTGGTTTCAATCAAACTGATGGAAACAAATTGTGAAACCTGTTTCAAAAGAAGAGTATCCAATAGAATTTAGAATTAGAATAGAATTTTATTGGCCAAGTATGATTGGACACACAAGGAATTTGTCTTGGTGCATATGCTCTCAGTGTACATAAAAGAAAAGATACGTTCATCAAGGTACGACATTTACAACACAATTGATGGTCAATATATCAATATAAATCATAAGGATTGCTAGCAACAAGTTATAGTCATACAGTCATAAGTGGATTGGTGATGGGAACTATGAAACGATTAATAGTAGTGCAGATTCAGTAAATAGTCTGACAGTGTTGGTGGAATTATTTGTTTAGCAGAGTGATGGCCTTTGGGGAAAAACTGTTCTTGTGTCTAGTTGTTCTGTTGTGCAGTGCTCTATAGCGTCGTTTTGAGGGTAGGGTTGAAACAGTTTATGTCCAGGATGTGAGGGATCTGTAAATATTTTCATGGCCCTCTTCTTGATTCGTGCAGTATACAGGTCCTCAATGGAAGGCAGGTTGGTAGCAATTGTTTTTTCTGCAGTTCTAATTATCCTCTGAAGTCTGTGTTTTTCTTGTTGGGTTGCAGAACCGAACCAGACAGTTATAGAGGTGCAAATGACAGACTCAATAATTCCTCTGTAGAATTGGATCAGCAGCTCCTTGGGCAGTTTGAGCTTACTGAGTTGGCGCAGAAAGAACATTCTTTGTACATCACAGGTTTGAACTGTACTGTAGAGTCCTTGGTGTTCCCTGAGTTTGGTTGTTTCCTTGCAGAGGTTTCACTACCTGATTAGATAACATCATCTCTGTGAATGAGAGTGAGATTTCTCCCTGTTTATATACAGTAACTTACCCCTGCCAGTATTGGCGAGAATGTGGTTTCGTCCTTGGTAGTTCCGTGATTAGGGTATTGTTTTCTGCTACCGATAGATTGTTTGTCTGGTGTTAATCCCTGCTTCTCTGGAATGGATGTAGGCTACTGAAGAGGATGAGTTCTGTTTGTTTGTTTTTTTATGTGATGAACTGTCTGCAGCCAAACAACCAAGCTCAAAGAGAACCAGGGATTCCAGAGAAGTGTATTTCAGTTCAATTTTCATGAGTGGATTGTAGAGTTTGTGTGCATAACTAATTACAAGGTGACCAAGGTATGTGTAAAATGTTCTGTAATAGAAATTATAAGGTGACCAAGGAGTATATAAAGTCTTCTTTGTAACGGGAATGTCTTTTATTGGGCTTCTATTCTCATTACAAAGTGCAGGTCAAGTGCTATTCTTGAGAAATTGTTGGAGAAAATTTTCTTCACTGAAGAAATTCAGAGAAACTATCTGTCCAATTTTTCTGTCCACAAATATGCTGGAAGGTTAAGAAATCAGTTGTGTCCAACTCAATTTTCTCTCAGGCATGGGTGTTATGAAACAAGAAAGGACAAGACAAGCCCGCACATCCCAAAAATTTTTGTCATGCTGGTCTTCTTTCTCTCTCACTCACTTTCATTTAGGAAATAAAGAAGGAATTCTCCAGACAATCTGCAATCCTTTGAAACACCTGCATCTTTGCCAGAGATGGGCTTCACATTTATTTATTTATTTATTTATTAAATTTCTATACCGCCCTTCTCCCGAAGGACACAGGGCGGTGTACAGCCAGAAATAAAATACAGAATATGTACAGTTAAAAACGAATTAAAATGTAGCAAAATTACGAAAACGGCTGATAATTAAAATTAAAATTTAAAATATTTAAAATATTAATAAAACCCCAATTTAAAATCAAACTATTATGCCAGTCCCGCTTGAATAAATAAGTATGTTTTTAGCTCACGACGGAAGGTCCGAAGATCAGGCACTTGACGTAGGCCAGGGGGGAGTTCATTCCAGAGCGTCGATGCTCCCACAGAGAAGGCCCTACTCCTGGGGGCCGCCAGCCGACATTGTTTGGCGGATGGCACCCTGAGGAGACCCTCTCTGTGAGAGCGTACGGGTCGGTGGGAGGCATAGGGTAACAGCAGGCGGTCTCGTAAGTACATAATTTAATAACTGGTTTGCATAGTGCAGAACTGAAAATGTTAGCGAGCGAGCGTGCACATGCATGCTTTCATGCGGCTTCAAACACATGGCAATTTTCTGCTCACGGCTTCCAACATGCCTTCTCAGGCAGCCGCAGTGAGTAGAGCGGGCAAGGTACGGAAATCAGCTTGGCTGCATGGGCAGGGCGAGCGAGGAAGAGAGTGCCATATATAGGATGGAAGAATAATAATAATAATAATAATAATAATAATAATAATAATAATAATAATAATAATAATAATAATAATAATAATAATTTAATTTGTATACCGCCCTTCTCCCGAAGGACTCAGGGTGGTTTACAGCCAAGATAAAATACAGCAACAACACATACAATACTAAAAACAGACATTAAAAAACTTATTAAATTTGGCCCCATTTTAAAATACAATCAAACCCTATAAAATTAATAAAAATTTAAAACCCATAAAATCAGCTAGAAGATTTAAAATTCAAGCCAGTCCTGCAAGACGGAATAGATAAGTCTTAAGTTCGCGGCGAAAGGTCCGAAGGTCAGGTAGTTGTCGAAGTCCAGGGGAAAGTTCGTTCCACAGGGTAGGAGCCCCCACAGAGAAGGCCCTTCCCCTGGAAGCCGCCAGTCGACATTGCTTGGCTGACGGCACCCTAAGGAGTCCCTCTCTGTGAGAACGCACAGGTCGCTGGGAGGTACAAGATGCAGTAGACGGTCCCGTAAGTATCCCAGTCCTAAGCCATGGAGTGCTTTAAAGGTGGTAACCAATACCTTTGGTTACCCTGAAGACAACAGGCAGCCAGTGCAGTCTGAGCAGAATGGGTGTTACATGGGAGCTCTGAACCGCTCCCTCTATCACCCGTGCAGCTGCATTCTGGACTAACTGGAGCCTCTGGGTGCTCTTCAAGGGGAGCCCCATGTAGAGAGCATTGCAGTAGTCCAAGCGAGAGGTAACAAGAGCATGAGTGACCGTGCATAGGGCATCCCGGTCCAGGAAGGGGCGCAACTGGCGAATCAGGCAGACCTGATAAAAAGCTCTCCTGGAGACGGTCGTCAAATGATCTTCAAAAGACAACTGCCCATCCAGGAGAACGCCCAAGTTGCGCACCCCTTCCATCGGGGCCAATGACTCGCCCCCAACAGTCAGCTGCGGCTGCAGCTGACTATACCGGGATGCCGGCCACTCCGTCTTGGAGGGATTAAGCTTGAGCCTGTTCCTCCCCATCCAGACCCGTATGGCTTCCAGACACTGGGACAGTACTTCGATAGCTTCGTTGGGGTGGCCTGGGGTGGAAAAGTACAGCTGCGTATCATCAGCGTACAGTTGGTACCTCACCCCAAAACCACTGATGATCTCACCCAGCGGCTTCATATAGATGTTGAACAGGAGAGGTGAGAGAATCGACCCCTGCGGTACCCCACACATGAGGCGCCTTGGGGTCGATCTCTGCCCCCCTGCCAACACCGTCTGCGACCGGTCAGAGAGGTAGGAGGAGAACCACCGATAAACGGTGCCTCCCACTCCCAAACTCCCCAGCCGGCGCAGCAGGATACCATGGTTGATAGTATCGAAAGCCGCTGAGAGGTCTAATAGGACCAGGGCAGAGGAGTAACCCTTGTCCCTGGCCCTCCAGAGATAAGGGGTGGGGAAGCCCCAGCCAGTAGTCAGAACTACTGGTAGAGGCGAATCAGTCCGAACCAGCCTCAGCCCACCTCTGTTCTTTGCCCAGGATGGTGTAGCAGCTGTGGAAGGCATCCATGTGATTCCAGGAAAAAGCATGAATGTTTTAAGGCAGGGATCACCAACTGGTGGTCCATGGACCACCGGTAGTCCACGAGAAAATTTTGGTGGTCCGCAGAAAAGTATTTGCATTTTTTATATTGCACTAAATTAGGGGTCCTCAAACTATGGACTGGATACATGCAATGAACGTTTGTGTTGCGGCAGAGAGTCTCCCCCTTCGGGGTCTTCTTGTGCAGGTTGCGGGGGAGAATTCCAACTTGGGGTCTGCATCAGCCTCCTGGCTTTGGGTGAAGGCTGGAGGGAAGCGTCGCTGGTAGCGAAGAGCCGGAGAGCCTTGTTCCAGTGGGACTGCAACATGGCCTGGAACTGGCTGACCATCTCAGCCCACTGAGCCTCCAGGCACCGGTACCTCGCCTTGCACTCCAATAGGTCTTCCCTCTGCTTGGAAAGCCTATGTTCGTAGTCCTCAGTGAGGTGCTTCTGCTGAGCCTCCTTCTCAGCAAGATCCAATTTGAACTGAGCTCTTTTGCCAACTCTTTCTCATGGTGGTGGCTTAGTTCCAACAACTGCTTCCTGTTGGGGCCCTAAGGAGCCCGGGGGATGAGTAGTGAGTAGAGGCTGGCAAGGCGCCCGTTGGGATGATTGACATCGAGTTGACCATGCCCACCCAGTCACATGACCACCTACCCACACCCACCCCAGCCGGTCATTAGGCAGATCATATAAATCGTCCGTGGGATTTAAAATTATGAATTTAGTGGTCCCTGAGGTCCGAAAGGTTGGTGACCCCTGCTTTAAGGTATTCTAGATAGGTATCAATATTTTTGTTTCTGTGTGCCCCAAAACACGTCATGGGCATCAAATCCAAATCACTGCATGCTCCTATTTGCTTCCATTACAACTTCTCTGCTCCCAATTCTTCCCCTTTATCTATTTTTGGCACACTGACAGCCTCTTTTGTCAAAACATCTGCCTTGTTTTGAGACTATTAAAATACAAATTGGCATGTGAATGACAGTAGTTGAAATGCTTGATGTGGTTGGCAGATCTGTGGAATGAGTAAAATGTACAGATAGTAGAAGCAAACCGGAGGCTTCCCAAATGTTAATTAATGGCTCATCCATCCCCAATTAAATGGCTGTACCCTGTTCCATTTTAGGGCAAGGCATGATGGATCTCCTGAGATTAAATTAAAATGTGATACAGTTATATTACAATTAATGTTATTCTTTTAATCTTCAACCACATTTTGAGAGAAAAAAATACTTTCTTAAAGTCTTCATTAACCCATTTGTGTTATGAAGTTTGGTTCCAAAAAATCCAGAGGATCGTTTTACAAACTTTCTCCAGTTTGTTCTCTTCAACTTTGTTTATTACTTACAATAAGAATGTAGCTTTCCCAAACTCTTGGGTTTGGAGTGGACTTTTTAAAAAGATGGATTACCATATTCACAACTTGTCATTTGCAACTTATCCATGGTTTTATCTGCAACCTTTCCAAATCTACACAATTTTGAATACAAAATTGTTTGTGTCTCTTTTTAATATCAGTTTGCAGAAATACAGAATAGCAAAGTTGGAATGGACCTTGAAGTCTTCTAGTCCAATCAGGCTAGAGTAGACTCAAGCAGATGAGTCTACTCTATACCATTTCAGACAAATGGTTGTTAAATCTCTTCTTTAAAACCACCAGTGTTGGAGCACTGTGGAGGTCTTATAGACCAACCCACTGTTTAAGATTCTTTTTTAATATAATTTTTTTTCTGATAAATTTTTATTTGAATTCGCTCAATGCAGGTTTCCAAAATGCGAATTTTTGTGTTCTTTTTTTTTTCAATTTTCCCAACTGAATAGATCTATTTTAATTATATGTACCATATTTTCCCAATAAGCCTTCCTCCAAAAGTAAACCCTCCCCTGAAAATAAGCCCTCCCTGAAAATGTTTAAATGCATACACTGCTGGTCCCCGCCATTTCCTCTGGTTAGGGAGACAGAGCTGGAAATCAGGTAAGACAGCAAGAGGATCCTTGTCTTGCTCCACACGCCCCAAAATAATAAGACCTCCCCGAAAATAAGACCAAGCGCTTATTTCAGGGTTCAAAAAAAATATAAGACAGGATCTTATTTTTGGGAAAACATGGTATTTGTGCATGGGTCTATGTCTTTCTTTATACATATGTGTGCATGTATATATTCACATATGTGCCTAATCCATAAATAACGCAATTAGTACAAGTGCACAAAAAACTGTAGCTGTTTTATATACAATGTTCTGAAATAAATCAAGTTACTTTTGTCCCAACACACATTTCCCCAGCTTTTTCTTCTCTGTATGGATTCTTGGCCGGAGAATGATGGATACTAAAAGATTCCATTTGGTGCTACAGTAAATGGAATCCATACTGATAAATCTTACAGAGAGAAATCTTCTAGCAGTGGTGTTTTTGCCAAGGGTGATAGCTAGAAACAAATACTTTTAACAGCTTGACTGCTGATGTGCCTCCTCTACCATTTTTTGATTCTGATTTGATGAACAGGGATAGGCAAATAGCAGCATCTATACATTCCAAATGGACAAAATGTAAAATTCTTCATTGGCATCCTTTAGATCGTGTTTTCAAGCAAAGAAAATATGTGTGGTTTCTTTTTTGTTTGTTTGTTTTCTTTTTCTGTTGCTTCTCTACACTCATTCTTTATCTCAACCTGAAAATCCTCCAGAGATAAAGCCATACAGAGGAAAAGAGTAATTTGGGGGAAATGCCGGAAGTTAGACATCAGTCTGTAGAAGTCTGTAGAATACAATATGCATTCACTTACGCACACAGCTTAATTTGAAATAGCCACATACAAAGCAATTTTGAGAAATCCCAGTCTTCTTATTGTCCCCAATGAATTTCACTCCTGCCTCTAATTGACAGGCACTTTTATCAATTTTGTCAGGAAGTCCTCACTTGTTCATCCATTTTAGAAAGAAAGCAATCTTAGGGGAGATATAATTTTTTTTACCTCTGTCACTAGACCAGCTCTTGTCTAAATCTCAGCATGATCTCTATCAGGGGTTCTTCATGGATGCCCCTTTTCTCTTAATATAGCATAAGTTTGTAGGCATATGTTTGGTCTGTGTCTCCCTCCATTTGACAGAATAGAATAGAATAGAATAGAATAGAATAGAATAGAATAGAATAGAATAGAATAGAATAGAGCAAAGCAGAGCAGAGCAGAACAGAACAGAACAGAATAGAATAGAATAGAATTCTTTATTGGCCAAGTGTGACTGGACACACAAGGAATTTTTCTTTGGTGCATACGCTCTCAGTGTACATAAAAGAAAAGATACGTTCATCAGGAATCATAAGGTGCAACACTTAATGATAGTCATAGAGTACAAATAAGCATCAGGAAACAATCAATATCAATATAAATCGTAAGGATACAAGCAACAAAGTTACAGTCATGCAGTCATAGTGGGAGGAGACATCGTGCTAAAACCACTCAACCTTTGGTTTAGAATGTTTTCATGCAAAGGGGTTTTGACAGCCCCAAATGGAACACAACAGAATGTTTTTTTAAAGAAAACGGTGAGTAATTAACAAAGAATCCAGCTGTTAAGAATAAGGATTGGTAAAGGTGCTGTCCATTTGACTTTCATTGCTTTTGACAGGTGCTTCCATGCACCTTGTTTACCTCAGACTTAAGTGGTAGTGTCTCCATGGAGCAACTGCTCAAGATGAGGGAATCATCTGTCTTTGTTTGGAAGAAGGGTAAGTTAAACTGCAACAGCTACTATGTAGGACAAATAGGAAAAAGACTAGCAGAACACATTCAGGAACACCAACTAACAGTCAGAAGACATGATGGGAACTCCTTAAATGCACAGCACATGGACAGACGTCACCATACTTTCAACTGGGAAATCGTGAGTGTCCTAGACCAGTGATGGCTAACCATTTTGCCATCACGTGCCAAAAGTGAGGGGAGCACGGTGTGTGTGTGTGTGTGCATGCATGTGCCCACACCCATAATTATACGAGCCCTGCCCCCCACGCATGCATGTGTGACTCCCCATTCCTGCTGCTTTTGGCACATGATGGCACGGTGGGCCTGGTAGGCCCATTTTTTGCTCTCCCCAGGCTCCAGAGCCTCTCTAGGAGCCTGGGGAGGGCAAAACGGTCCCACCAGAAGTTGGCAAACAGTCCGTTTCCAGCCTCTGGAAGGCCTCGGGGGTGTGGGGACGAGGAAGGCCGTTTTTGCCCTCCCCAGGCTCCTAGAGAGGCTCTGGAGCCTAGGGAGAGCAAAAAATGGGCCTTCCCCACCCCTCCAGGCCCCCTGGAGGCAGGAAACAGCTTGTTTCCCTACTTCTGGTAGGCCCAGAAGGTCCAAAAATTAGCTGGCCACCGGAGCTGAGCTTGCATGCACACCGATATGGCTCCGTGTGCCAGCTGTGGTACACGTGCCATAGGTTCGTCATCACGATCCTAGACCAAACTCGTCTACCAAATCAGACAAACAATCACACAGTAAACGGCAATCATGGAACCACTAAGAACACTCCCACAAACACCAAAAGGGCAAGCCACTTGTATATAAACAGAGAGTAGACCCGCTCCATTCTAGCATTGATGGTGTTACCTAGCTGGGTAACGAAATGTCTAAAAGACGTTCTAATCATACACTTTTTGTTCAGGTAGGCTTCTTGGTCACAGAATACAGAATAGAGTTGGAAGGGACCTTGGAGATCTTCTAGTCCCTGTACTATTCTGGACAAATTGTTAGTCCAATCTTTTCTTAAAGGCCTCTATTGATCCAGAACATTCACAACTTCCAGAGATAAGCTATCCTACTGATTAATTCTTACCGTCAGGAAGTTTCTCCTAAGTTCTATGTTGGATCTCTCTTTAGTGATCTTCCCACCCGTTACTCATTATCCTGTCCTAAGAAATATTTTTTTAATTAATTAATTAATTAATTAATTAATTAATTTATTTATTTATTGTCACAACAATATATATAAGTATCATATAAAAAGATTATATAGTATATAAACTTATATATGAGTAAATATTAGGAGGTATAAGCATATATATATATATATAGGAAGAAGAAAAGGAAAAACAATAGGACAGGAACGGTAGGCACGTTTGTGCTCTTATGCATGCCTCTTATGGTCCTCTTAGGAATGAGGTGAGGTCAATAGTAGAAAGTTTTTGGTTAAAGCTTTTGGGATTATGGGAAGAGACCACAGGGTCAGGTAAAGTGTTCCAAGTACTGATGATTCTGTTACAGAAATCATATTTTCTGCAATCTAGATTAAAGCGGTTAACATTAAGTTTAAATCTATTGGTTGCTCTTGTATTATTACAATTAAAGCTGAAGTAGTCTTTAACAGGAAGGATGTTACAATAGATGATTCTATGAGTTAAACTTAGGTCTTGTTGCAGGTGACGGAGTTCCAAGTTTTCTAAGCCTAGGATTTTGATGCATTCTATTAATTGGCTCCTGAATGCCCTGATTAAATGTGTGAAGATTGGGTAGAGTAGATGAGAACAGCATGCCAGGAATGTTTGGAAGGGGCTAATTATCTCTTGCTAATAGACACACATTTTTGCTCAGCCTTGCTTCAGATTGGGATGAATTTTCTATTAGAAAGAAAACGGAAGAAAAGACCTATGCAGGCCTTTTTAATACATGCTATTTCCAGAGATCTCTTGGAAAGATTGAAGCATAATACTCATGTGTGAACATTAAGCATTGCGCCAGAGTGGCAGGCAAACATGTAAGGATCAAGCAAGCTTTTTACTCACAGCATGTCTGGAAGAAACCATCCACATGAGCTGCTACAGCAAGCAACCTACAGGTACAGCATGCAAACGGCAGCCATAAAAGTTGGACCACAGTGCCCCCTGGCATTGTGAAATTGTGATGCATTGTTTGCTTAGAAAGACAGCATAGAAAGACAGCACTACAGAGCAGCATAGCCTGAGATGAGAAAATAGGGATAGTGGTTTACCAGAGACTGGCATCTAATGTCCTGGGCAGCATGTTGTCATAACCATCCAGATTCTAGCAACCGTCTTTAAATGAATGGAGATTCAGAGATGGATTTCAGTGTTGGCTATATACACACAAGGAGAAAAGCTAAGTTTAGGGAACAGAATCATCAGGTACCGTCATTCAACCTAGGGAATTCTAGAAGCCGACATCTATCTATTGATAGTCCTCAACTCAAAAGCATTCATTTTGCAACTGAATAGAACAGAATAACAAACTCAAGATACACAGAGGATAAAAAAATCATATGAAATACAAAGAGAGCAGCAAGAATTGGATAAAATTGTACATGGAACAGAGCTAAAATTAATCAGTAAAATATATGAATACCTACTGTGATATAAAATGGAAGACGAGGTGGTTAAAGAAACAATGATCAAATGGGCAAAAAACTTCAGATACAATATAGAATTGGAGAAATGGGAAAAAATGTGGAAAACAAATATAAAAATGACAGTGTCAGCAGCATTTAAGGAAAACCAGTTGAAAATGTGGCACCTTCCACCTGCAAGGCTTGCCAAGATGTACCCGAATAGCTCCGCATTATGTTGGAAGTGTAAAAAGATATATTGAACGTATTATCATACATGGTGGACATGCCCAACAGCAAAATTCTGGGTTAAAATTAAAAAGTGGCTGGAAGAAATAACTAATCAACATATAGACTGGAGACCAGAGACCTTCCTGTTGGGAATATTCAAATCGAAATATAGTAAGGAAATAGGATACTTAATTTTACATATAATAACAGCAGACAGAATAGCTTACGCACAGAAATGGAAAAACGAGAATATACCAACGGAGGAGCAGGTGATAAAATCTTGGAATGTCCTGAGATGGACACACTATCAAAGGAGTTAAAAGAAAAAGAAGAGTCAGAATACTACATAATATGGAACAAATTGTATAATTGGCTAGAGACTAGAAGTACTAGATGATGAAAAAAGGTGAAAAGCTTATATATATGTATATAAAATGGCAATGTATGAAAGAAAATGAATAGTTAGAAGGATAGATAGGATAGAAAAAAGAAATAAGAGAGAATGGGACAAAAAAGAAAAGTACAATTAAAAGGAACGGGGGAATAAGGATGTAAACATGAGAAGAATAAGGAAACAAAACTGATGTAAAGAAGGAATATATGCTTTATGTCAATGTATGTTATGTATTGTTGTTCTTTTTTGTTAAAAAATAAAAAAGTGAAAGAAAAGAAAACAGAATAACAGAGTCGGAAGGGACCTTGGAGGTCTTCTAGTCCAACCCCCTGCTTAGGCAGGAAACCCTACAATGCTTCAGACAAATGGTTATCCAATCTCTTCTTAAAAACTGTCCAGTGGACAGTTCTGGAGGCAAGTTCTTCCACGGAATAATTGTTCTAACTGTCAGGAAATATCTCCTTAGTTCTAAGTTGCTTCTCTCCTTGATTAGTTTCCACCCATTGCTTCTTGTCCTACTCTCAGGTGCTTTGGAGAAGAGCTTGACTCCCTCTTCTTTGTGGCAGCCCCTCAAATATTGGAAGGCTGCTATCATCTATCGCCTAGTCCTTCTTTTCATCAGATTAGACATATCCAGTTCCATCAACAGTTCTTTATATGTTTTAGCCTCCAGTCCCCTAAGAGTCCCCTGTTCAGTTAGAATAGAATATTTATTTTTTTTATTTATTTATTTTGTCAAACACAACAATATATATAAGTATAAGCATGAAATAACCACACAAAATGAATACAACAAAAGGAAACAATAGGACAGGGACGGTAGGCACGCTGGTGCTCTTATGCATGCCCCTTACAGACCTCTTAGGAAAGGGGTGAGGTCAACAGTAGATAGTCTTTGGTTAAAACTTTGGGGATTTTGGGAAGAGACCACTGTGTCAGGTAGTGCATTCCAGGCATTAACAACTCTGTTACTGAAGTCATATTTTCTACAATCAAGATTGGAGCGGTTCACTTTAAGTTTGAATCTATTGTGTGCTCGCGTATTGTTGCGGTTGAAGCTGAAGTAGTCTTCGACAGGAAGGACATTGTAGCAGATGATTTTATGAATTATGCTCAGGTCATGCCGAAGGCAGCATAGTTCTAAATTTTCTAAATCCAGAATTTCAAGTCTGGTGGCATAAGGTATTTTGTTGCAATCAGAGGAGTGGAGGACTCTTCTTGTAAAATATATTACAAATATATACAAATATACAAAAAATATTGTAGAATAGAATAGAATAGAATTTTTTTTTATTGGCCAAGTGTGATTGGACACACAAGGAATTTGTCTTGGTGCATATACTCTCAGTGTACATAAAAGAAAATATACCTACATCACTTACAATACTTAATGATAGTCATAGGGTACAAATTTAACACTGAAGATACAACACTTAATGATAGTCATAGGGTACATGCACATAATAGCACTGTATTATAACAGCATTATAACAGCACTGAAAATGTGACTTATGACAGGTTCTTGCATTTACAACCATTGTAGCATCCCTCTGGTCACATGAGCAAAATTTGAGTGCTTGACATCTGGCATGTATTTACGATGGTTGCAGAGTCCCAAGGTCACTTTACTGTGCCAAGCAAACTCAATGGGGAAAGCCAAATTCACTTAATGATTTGTCTATCAACCGCGGTGATTCACTTAACAACCAGGGCCAAAAAAGTCATAAAAATCAGGCACAACTCACTTAGCAACCGCCTTGCTTAGCAATGGAAAGCTTGGTCCCAATGGTGCCCGTAAGTTGAGGACTACCTAAATTTGGAGAGATCCAGGTTAGAAAAGGTTTAAATGTTTATTCATTGTAGCATTCATCCTTTAGCTCTGGATTTCCATCTGTCAGTTTATTCTGAGGTTTAATATTTTTGGGCCTAGATTCTGGCTTCTCTTTTTTTTCCCCTGACAATTTTGATAAAGAATTATATTAAACATAAAATTAATAGAAGAAATTAATTCAAAAATAAATTAAGCAGAAAAAAAATCAAAATGTGCAGAAAACAATCCCTCCCCCCAAAAAAGAAAAAGGAGGAAGTAGTAAGAGCAAAGTTTTCCATCCATTCTCAGCAACTATATTCAAAATTAACAACTAATCACTCTGTCTTAAAATAACACAAAAATCCATCTTCCTTCTGTTTCTCACTCCATACTGGATTCTGACTTCTTGATGAGCTCTGTAGTTTTTATTTACTTCTAGTAAGGGCAGAAGGGAAGGCAGCTGTCAAAATTGATCTGGATTACAGTGGGGTATAAGCACAATATATAAATATCACTTTGAATCAATATTTTCAACCACAGATTCAGGAAAAGAAACAAATTTAAAGTGATTTCTAGCCTTCACTGCAGCAGTTACAAACCTAACAATTATCTCTATTCTCCCATATAGCGTATGATAATTTCCTGCTTCCCATAAACAAACCTTTTTAATCCGTCCATCCATACATACATACCAGTGGTGGGTTTCAATTTTTTTTACTACCGGTTCTGTGGTGGCTTGGTGGGCGTGGCAGGGGAAGATACTGTAAAATCTCCATTCCCACCCCACTCCCGGGGAAGGATACTGTAAAATCTCAATTCCCTCCCCAATCCAGGGGAAGGTTACTGCAAAATCCCCATTTCCTCCTGATCAGCTGGGACTTGGGAGGCAGAGAATAGATGGGAGTGGGGCCAGGCAGAATTTTTACTACTGGTTCTCCAGAACTGGTCAGAACCTGCTGAAACCCACCTCTGATACATACATACATATATCCTGAACTCAGAAATTCTTTTTTCAGCAAATATATATACCGTATATACTCGAATATAAGCCGATCCGAGTATAAGCCGAGGTCCCCAATTTTACCCCAAAAACTGGGGTAAACTGGGGACTCGAGTATAAGCCGAGGGTGGGAAATGAGGCACCTACCGGTTGAAACCCTCCCTCAGCTGAGAAGGCTGGCCTCCGCCCGCCTCTCACTGCACCGCAGGGCTTCAGTCCGCAAATGTGAAAAAAGAAAAAAAACTCGAGTATAAGCAGATATACTCGAGTATCGAGGCTTAAAAACTTGAGTATAATTTCAGCACAAAAATGCTGAAAACTCTATATAGAGAGAGTTTCCAGACTTTTACATAAAAACTGTACTTTATACCAGTGATTCTCGAGCTTTTCTTCCCCATGGACCCCCTTTAAAGGCCTTTTATGGCCAAGATTTAAATCATGGCGAGGAGTCCCCATGCAGCCTGTTTTGGATGCAGGCAGAGGCTCAGGATCGATGAACCCTGTTTCTAGCTGCTGACATATCCCATTCCATAGCTCCTGATTTACAGTTACCGATCTATGTCTCCACATGCTATCGATCGATGTGTACAACTCAAATCCGTTACATGTGTTCCTTTTCTTATGTTTTCCCCCTAATAGTTGATTTGGACAAGCAGGTGTGCGACAGCAATTATAACCACCAGAAAATGAAGAACATAGGAAAAGATGTTTGTTGGTCCTCAATTACAAGAAATTACAGAGTAGATGTTTAGTACATGACTTCGTACGATTTTATGTTGTTGTTATACAAAGACGTACACAGAGGGAAATTATTTGCTGGGATGGGGGGGTGGGAGCGGGGAATCCAAATATCCACATATACACACGGACGTTCAGCCAGCATGCAGTGTTCATTTATTTGACAAGCGTAATTTAGTTTTAATATTTATGCTAATACTTGATCGCATACAGCTAAATGTGCTCCGTGATCATTTGAAAAATTTTTTTAATGAAATCATTGCAGTAAGCCATATCATTATAGCCCTGTGTAATGCTTTGTGTGTGTGGGGAGGGGAGGATATTCTGAAAAGCAGCCCTCCCCCCCACATTCAATTGTGAGTGTGATTTTATGACGGTTCTAAATTGAGACAGGGGGAAGATGTTCTACTTCTCTCCCTCATGATTAATAACACATCCTTTTTTTAAAAAAAAATATGCAGGAAAGAAAAAGGAAAAAAAAAATTCCTGGAGTTTGAAACAACTTATTTATTTCCATCTTCATTTGAAAGAGTCTCCGGAGAGATCAAATGGACTTCATGATTTCTCTTGTAAAAACAAGAACATGTTAGAGATGTATTAGTTGATGAATATATTCTAGATATCTTTTTTTTAAAAAAATGTATTTTATTACATTTCTCGATAAAAAGAAAATAATGGAAAAGAGAATAATGAAATACTGAAATATATAACTGTTTAGCTGTGAGCAGTCTCATAACTGCATCTAATGGCAGGGAAAAAAATATGCAATTTATCAAAAGCTTTTCAGCATCCAAAAAAAAAAGTGCCGCTGAGACTTGGTTGTTTCGTTCCAAATATTCAAGTAAATTTACAATTTACCTCACATTATATCTCATCTGCCTACCCTTAATAAATCCTGACTGATCATTATGAATTATTTGATTCATCACTGGCATTAATCTATTAGCCAATATCTTGGTAAACATCTTGTAATCAGTATTTAAAAGTGATATAGGCCTATAATTCTCTGCTTTAATACCATCTCGATCTTCCTTCGTATTAAGCGAAATAAAGGCTGTCCTCCATGAAGAGAACATCTCCTCCCATTTGAATTTTATTAAATAACTCTTTGAGTGGTTCAACCATCTCATTTTCTAAATTTTTATAATAAACAGCTGTTAAACCATCTGTACCTGGTGCTTTACCGATTTTAACTTGCTTAATTGCTAACAAAATTTCCTCTGAAGTAATTAATTGATTCAATTCTTCTCTTTGATTTTCTGTAAGCTCACAAATATTTTGTTGTTGTAAATATCTTTCTATCTCTGTATCATCAATCATATCCCTAGTATAACTTACTATAATACTCTAAAATGCTTTTTAATCAAGTTCTTTTGATAAACTTCCTTACCCTATATTCTATTTTATCAATCATTCGTGATTTCTGTTTTTCCTTATTAAATAGGCAAGCCATCTTCCTGGCTTATTGGCATTATTAAAGCGTATTATGTTTTACATATTGTAAATTAATTGCTACTTGATCTGCCATCAACATATTAAACTGACCTCTTAATATATTTATTGATTCTTTTATTTTACTATTTCCTGGGCTATTTATCAATAATTGTTCTTTCTTTTAATTTCCTCTTCCAGTTCCTTTTCTTTTCTGCAATTTATTTTTGTATTTAATATTCATTTGTATAAGATTTCCTCTCATATAGGCCTTGCTAGCGTCCCAAATCATCTCTATAGATGTCTCTTTTTCATATTCATAATAAAAAATTCTTTCATTTGCTTTTTACATTCATTTACATTTTGTTCATATTTAAACAAATTCTCATTCAACCTCCATGATCTCCTAGCCTCCTTTTCCCGATCAAATTCAATCCAAACTGGACTATGATCAGATAGAGTTCTTGAACAAATCTTAGTCTTTTTCACTCTAGAGTACAAATCATTAGAAATCAAAATAAAATCAATCCTCGAAAATGATTGATGCCTGTCAGAAAAGAAGGTAAAATCCCTCTCTTCTGTATTATGTTCTCTCCAAATATCTCTTAATTCCAAGTCCTCCATCATTTCAAAAAAAACCTTTGGTAATTTCGCCCGGCTTGACATTTTCCTTAAACTTTTTTTTTCTTTTTGAGTATCCAACACACCATTCCAATCACCCATTAATATATATGATTTATAATCCCAAAATACTATTCTTTTATGCAAAAACTTGAAAAAATTTTCTTGTTGTTGATTCGGAGCATAAACTCCTATTAATAATATCTTCTTTCCCTCCAACAAAAGTTCAATAGCAATGTATCTTCCTTGCTTATCCACCTCAATTAATTTTGCTGATATATCCTTCTTTATATATATAACTAAACCGTTTTTTTTTCCAAAGAGGAGGCAACAAATGTACCCCAGTTTTGAATTTATCAAATATTTCTGGTCTAAAGATCTAATATGTTTCTTGTAAACAGGTAATGTCATTTTTAAATTGTTTCAAATAATGAAATACTTTCCTTCTTTTCTGCGGTGAATTCAAACCATTAACATTCCAAGATAATAGTTTAATTGCCATTATCGGCCAAAGGAAACTTTTGGAACACCAGCCGCAGATCACATTTTGCTCTAGGCCTTGCTCCTCCCACTGTTTCCGTTGTAGTAGTTGCCAGTTGTTGTTGTGCCTTCATCTCTTGTTCCTTGCGTTAGCAGCAGCTCTTGTCAGCCTTTGTTCTTTTGAATCTAAACCCGTCGTAGGTATTTCCAACACTTGTAATAAATCTTCTTCCATCACAATCTGTTCTTGTACCTGCTTCACTTCTCTTTCCTTCACTTCAGTCTCCTTCTTCTAGCTTCCAATGGGGAAGACTTCCAACTTTAATACCTCAACATAACATTCTCTTGCTTTTCCAACTGTATTGAGACGATGTACTTTCCCTGCATAATATACTATTATACCAGTTGGAATATCCCATCTATATTCAATCTGACGTTTTTTAAGTTCATTCACCAGGAAGGCAAATTCCTTCCTAGCCCTTAACATTTTGGTGGAATTTCCTTTAATATTAAAATATCTTGACCAGCAATCTGAATCTTCTCCCCTTATATGAGGCTTGCAAAATCTGATTTCTCACTGTTCTATTTGTAAAATAAATAACAACATCCCTTGGCAACTTTTTGCCTTGCTATCCAAGAATTCACACGATATATTTTATCAATTTGATAAGCCACATCTGCTGGACGAGCTGCTAATATCTCAGCAAATACTTCAGAAAAATTTCCTTAAATTCTCTTCTTTTTCTTTCAAACCACGGATTCTAGAGCAAATTCCATATTTCTATATTGTATCAAAACTATTTCATCCTCTGTTTTTTCCATTTTACTTTGAAATTCAGCCATTTTATTTTCTAATTTTAAATTATGTTGCTTAATTTCTTCAACCTCCTCTTCTAATAAAATCACATTCGTTGCCAAACTTTGTACTGCCATTACAAATCCTTCTTCTTCTTTATTTCCCACTTGAATTTCTGATATCTGCTCTTTCATTTCAGACATCTCATCGGTTATTACTTTAAATTTTCTTCTATAAAGCCTTTTAAGTTCTCTTGTAACGCCTCTAAATTCAATGTTCTAGTCTCTGCTGTATGAGCTGGAGAGGCACCAGCTGATAAAGTTCCAGAGCTCTTTGTTACAGTAGACTTTAATTGTTTGGCTGCCATCTTCTATAAAATTATTTATTTATTTATTTCCAACTTAATATTCACTTTAAATCTTCTTAACCTCTAAGAAACACAGTCTTTTAAAACAGTATTTAAAAATCTCCCCTAGATTCTATCAGCAGGCAGCAAAGAGTTAAAGAGTAAGAGCAGCAAGTAACATGCAAATTACCAACTGCAGGCGCAACGCTGAAAGTATCACTTCGCTTTCCACTCGTTAACTTGTTAACAATTCGCCTCCATTTTTTTACTGTTTTCAAGCTTGTTACAAAGTATCGGGGAATCGGCTTGGCTACTTGCTTAAAGTTCTCCCACTTTCGTTCTGTCCGGTATAATCCTTTATTGTCCAAAATAAATCTCGGCGTTTGGTCGTGGTGATTGGTTCCAAAGCAGAAGAATCCTCGGATCTGAGCACGGGTTGCTGGAGGAACTTAACCCTTCAAACCCCTTTTTCTCAGGGGCTTTAGGGAAATTCAACCTCTGCCCTCAGCTCACCACCTTCTCCTTCTCCCGAAGAGGGGGCTTTCCGAACCGCTGGACAGCAGATTTAAGCTGTCCTAGCGATTCCACATAATCCAGAGGTTGGTGATCATAAAGATCACCGCCATCACCTACGGTGCCAAACCGGAAGTCTCCACCCATTGTAAATAGCCCGGCCCAATGCCATGGAGCGCTTTGAAGACGTTCACCAACACCTTGAAGCGCACCCGGAAGGCCACAGGTAGCCAGTGCAGCCTGCGCAGGATAGGTGTCACACGGGAGCCACGAGGGCTCCCTCTATCACCCGCAGCTGCATTCTGACTAACTGTAGCCTCCGGATGCCCTCAAGGAGCCCCATGTAGAGAGCATTGCAGTAATCCAGACGAGGGCGTCACAAGCGTGAGTGACTGTGCACAAGGCATCCCGGTCTAGAAAGGCGCAACTGGCGCACCAGGCGAACCTGGTGGAAAGCTCTCCTGGAGGCGGCCGTCAGGTGGTCCTCAAAGACAGCCTCATCCAGGAGAACGCCCAAGTTGCGCACCCTCTCCGCCAGGGCCAATGACTCGCTCCCAACAGTCAGCCGTGGACTCAGCTGACTGTACCGGGATGCCGGCATCCACAGCCACTCCGTCTTGGAGGGATTGAGCTTGAGCCTGTTTCTCCCCATCCAGACCCTACGGCTTCCAAACACTGGGACAGCACTTCGATAGCTTCATTGGGGTGGCCCGTGGAAAAGTACAGCTGGGTGTCATCAGCGCACAGCTGGTACCTCACACAAGCCACTGATGATCTCACCCAGCGGTTTCATAGATGTTGAACAGAAGGCGAGAATCGACCCGCGGCACCCCACAAGTGAGGCGCCACGGGTCAACCTCTGCCCCCGTCAACACCATCTGCATCGACCGGTCGGAGAGATAGGAGGAGAACCACCGATAAACGGTGCCTCCACTCCCAATCCTCCAACCGCGCAGCAGGATACCATGGTCGATGGTATCAAAAGCCGCTGAGAGGTCTAATAGGACCAGGGCAGAGGAACAACCTCATCCCTGGCCCTCCAGAGATCATCCACCAACGCGACCAAAGCCGCCTCAGTGCTGTAACCGGCCGGAAGCCGGACTGAACGGGTCTAGATAGACAGTTTCTCCAGGTGCAGGGGAAACTGATATGCCACCATATTTACAACCTTCGCCGCGGGGCGAAGGTTGAGACCGGACGATAATTACCTAAAACAGCCGGGTCCAGGGAAGGCTTCTTGAGGAGGGGTTTCACCACCGCCTCTTCAAGGCGGCCGGAAAGACTCCTCCAACAAGGAAGCGCCAGAATCCCTGAGCCAGCCTCGTGTCACCTCCTGAGTGGCCAGCACCAGCCAGGAGGGGCACGGGTCCAGTAAACACGTGGTGGCATTCAATCTACCCAGCAACCTGTCCATGTCCTCGGGAGCCACAGGGTCAAACTCATCCCAAACAATATCACCAAGACCGCCCTCAGACGCCCCGTCCGAATCGCCACAATTTTGGTCCAGACCGTCCTGAAGCTGAACGATTTTATCGTATAGATAACCGTTAAAAACTCCTCAGCACGTCCCTGCAACGGGTCATCCCGCTCCCCCTGGTGAAGGAGGGAGCGGGTCACCCAAACAGGGCAGCTGGGCGGTTATCTGCCAACGAGAGGAGGAGGCGAGCAACGCCGCTTCCTCAGTGCCACTAGGTAGGTCCTAGTATAGGATCTAACTAGTGTCCGATCAGCCTCTGAACGGCTGGACCTCCAAGAACTCTCTAGGCGTCTTCTCCGGCGTTTCATCCCCTCAGCTCCTCGGAGAACCAAGGAGCCGGTTGGGATCTGCGCCGGGTCAGAGGTCGCAGAGGCACGACACGTCTGCGCCCCAGCCGCAGCCCGCTCCCAGGCTGCGCCAGTTCCTCTGCCGTGCCGTGAGCCAGACCCTCAGGAATGGCCCAAGCTCCGTCCGAAACCTCTCTGGGTCCATCAGGCGCCTGGGACGGTACCAACGAGTGGTTCCGCCTCCTGCGGTGTTGGGTGGCGGTCAGAAAGTCCAGGCGAAGGAGAGTGATCTGACCATGACAAAGGTTCTGTGACTATATCTCTCAAGTCCAGATCCTTCAACCACTGACCAGAGATGAAAATCAGGTCCAATGCCTCCCCCGATGTGAGTAGGGCCATCCACTACTTGAGTCAGGTCCAGGGCCGTCATGGAGGCCATGAACTCCCGAGCTACTGTCGATGACGAGCCAGCAGATGGCAAGTTAAAGTCCCCCATGACTAAAAGTCTGGGGGTCTCCACTGCCACCCCGGCAAGCACCTCCAGAAGCTCGGGTAGGGCGGCTGTCACGCAGCAAGGAGCCAGGTACGCGACCAGCAAGCCCATCTGACACCTATGACCCCACCTCACAAAGAGGGATTCACACCCGGCAATCTGAGGTACAGTGGTCTCCTTCGGCTCTAGACTCTCTTTAATAACAACCGCCACCCCCCCACCCCTACCCTGGGCCCTCGGCTGATGGAATGCACGGAAACCCGGTGGGCACATCTCAACCAGGGGCACGCCCCCTTCAGTGCCCAACCAGGTCTCCGTAAGCGATATATAAGCATAAGCATGAAATAACCACACAAAATGAATACAACCAAAGGGAACATTAGGACAGGAATGGTAGGCATGCTGGTGCTCTTATGCACGCCCCTTACAAACCACTTAGGAATGGGGTGAGGTCAACAGTAGACAGTCTTAGGTTAAAATTTTGGGGATTTTGGGATGAGACCATGGAGTCAGGTAGTGCATTCCAGGCATTAACAACTCTGTTACTGAAGTCATATTTTCTACAATCAGGATTGGAGCGGTTCACTTTAAGTTTGAATCTATTGTGTGCTCGTGTATTGTTGTGGTTGAAGCTGAAGTAGTCTTCAACAGGAAGGACATTGTAGCAGATGATTTTATGAGTTATGCTCAGGTCATGCCGAAATCTGGTGGCATGAGGTATTTTGTTGCAATCAGAGGAGTGGAGGACTCTTCTTGTAAAATATATTACAAATATATACAAATATACAAAAAATATTGTAGAATAGAATAGAATAGAATAGAATAGAATAGAATAGAATAGAATAGAATAGAATAGAATAGAATAGAATAGAATAGAATAGAATAGAATTTTTTTTATTGGCCAAGTGAAGGAATTTGTCTTGGTGCATATACTCTCAGTGTACATAAAAGAAAATATACTTACATCACTTACAATACTTAATGATAGTCATAGGGTACAAATTTAACACTGAAGATACAATACTTAATGATAGTCATAGGGTACATGCACATAATAGCACTGTATTATAACAGCATTATAACAGCACTGAAAATGTGACTTATGACAGGTCCTTGCATTTACAACCATTGTAGCATCCCTTTGGTCACATGAGCAAAATTTGAGTGCTTGACATCTGGCATGTATTTACGATGGTTGCAGAGTCCCAAGGTCACTTTACTGTGCCAAGCAAACTGGATGGGGAAAGCCAAATTCGCTTAATAACTGCATAATTTGTCTATCAACCGCGATGATTCGCTTAACAACCATGGCCAAAAAAGTCATAAAAATCAGGCACAACTCACTTAGCAACCGCCTTGCTTAGCAATGAAAGCTTGGTCCCAATGGTACCTGTAAGTTGAGGACTACCTAAATTTGGAGAGATCCAGGTTAGAAAAGGTTTAAATGTTTATTCATTATAGCATTCATCCTTTAGCTTTGGATTTCCATCTATCAGTTTATTCTTATTTTTGGGCCTAGATTCTGGCTTCTCTTTTTTTTTCCCTGACAATTTTGATAAAGAATTATATTAAACATAAAATTAATAGAAGAAATTAATTCAAAAATAAATTAAGCGGAAAAGAAAATTAAAATGTGCAGAAAACAATCCCTCCCCCCAAAAAAGAAAAAGGAGGAAGTAGTAAGAGCAAACTTCTCAGCAACTATATTCAAAATTAACAACTAATCACTCTCTCTTAAAATAATACAAAAATCCATTTTCCTTCTGTTTCTCACTCCATACTAGATTCTGACTTCTTGATGAGCTCTGTAGTTTTTATTTACTTCTAGTAAGGGCAGAAGGGAAGGCAGCTGTCAAAATTGATCTGGATTACAGTGGGGTATTAGGACAATATATAAATATCACTTTGAATCAATATTTTCAACCACAGATTCAGGAAAAGAAACAAACTTAAAGTGATTTCTAGCCTTCACTGCAGCAGTTACAAACCTAACAATTATCTCTATTCTCCCATATAGAGTATGATAATTTCCTGCTTCCCATAAACAAACCTTTTTAATCCGCACATCCATCCATCCATACCAGTGGTGGGTTTCAAATTTTTTTTTTTTACTACCGGTTCTGTGATGGCTTGGTGGGCATGGCTTGGTGGGCGTGGCAGGGGAAGATACTGTAAAATCTCCATTCCCACCCCCCTCCAGGGGAAGGATACTGTAAAATCTCCATTCCCACCCCGCTCCAGGGGAAGGATACTGTAAAATCTTCATTCCCTCCCCAATCCAGGGGAAGGTTACTGCAAAATCCCCATTTCCTCCTGATCAGCTGGGACTTGGGAGGCCTAGAATAGATGGGAGTGGGGCCAGGCAGAATTTTTACTACCGGTTCTCCAGAACTGGTCAGAACATGCTGAAACCCACCTCTGATACATACATACATATATCCTGAACTCAGAAATTCTTTTTTCAGCAAATATATATACCGTATATACTCGAATATAAGCCGATCCGAGTATAAGCCGAGGTCCCCAATTTTACCCCAAAAACTGGGGTAAACTGGGGACTGATGTATGCGAGGGTGGAATGAGGCACCTACAGGGTTGGGAAACCCTCCTCCCTCAGCTGAGAAGGCTGGCCCCCGCCCGCCCTCTCACTGCACCGGCAGGGCTTCAGTCCGTAAAATGTGAAAAAGAAAAACTCGAGTATAAGCCGATATACTCGAGTATGTCGAGGCTTAAAAAAAAAAACTTGAGTATAAGTCAGATAGACCCCAGCACAAAAATGTGCTGAAAAACTCGGCTTATACTCGAGTATATACGGTATATATAGAGAGAGAGTTTCCAGACTTTTACATAAAAACTGTACTTTATACCAGTGATTCTCGAGCTTTTCTTCCCCATGGACCCCCTTTAAAGGCCTTTTATGGCCATGGACCATGGTCATGGACTATCAAGACTTAACCCAAGATTTAAATCATGGCGTTTCTTTGCAGACTGCTGGGGGGCCCTGATGTCATCACAGGTAGGGGTGGGGTTTCTGGGGGTTTACAGGGTTTGGGAGAACCTCTAGCTAAGATTCTGTGTAGTTCAGAGAACCCCCAAATCCTGCCCCTGGCTGGCCCACCCCATCCCTCCCAGGAGTCCCCATGCAGCCTGTTTTGGATGCAGGTAAGTGCAGGGCACACACAGAGGCTCAGGGAGGGTGCTTACAAGTTTTCGTGTGAATTCTAGATTCGATGAACTTACAGTGACCGATCAGCAACCCCAAGAAATACAAATGGACAAATTCGGCGGCTCCTGTTTTCTAGCTGCTGACATATCCCATTCCATAGCTCCTGATTTACAGTTACCGATCTATGTCTCCACATGCTATCGATCGATGTGTACAACTCAAATCCCGTTAAGTACATGTGTTCCTTTCTTATGTTTTCCCCCTAATAGTTGGTTTGGACAAGCAGGTGTGCGACAGCAATTATAACCACCAGAAAATGAAGAACATAGGAAAAGATGTTTGTTGGTCCTCAATTACAAGAAATTACAGGGTAGAAGTTTAGTACATGACTTCGTACGATTTTATGTTGTTGTTATACAAAGACGTACACAGAGGGAAATTATTTGCCGGGATGGGGGGTGGGAGCGGGGAATCCAAATATCCACATATACACACGGACGTTCAGCCAGCATGCAGTGTTCATTTATTTGACAAGCGTAATTTAGTTTTAATATTTATGCTAATACTTGATCGCATACAGCTAAATGTGCTCCGTGATCATTTGAAATTTTTTTTTAATGAAATCATTGCAGTAAGCCATATCATTATAGCCCTGTGTAATACTTTGTGTGTGTGGGGAGGGGAGGATATTCTGAAAAGCAGCCCTCCCCCCCACATTCAATTGTGAGTGTGATTTTATGACGGTTCTAAATTGAGACAGGGGGAAGATGTTCTACTTCTCTCCCTCATGATTAATAACACATCCTTTTTTTAAAAAAAATATGCAGGAAAGAAAAAGGAAAAAAAAATTCCTGGAGTTTGAAACAACTTATTTATTTCCATCTTCATTTGAAAGAGTCTCCGGGGAGATCAAATGGACTTCATGATTTCTCTTGTAAAAACAAGAACATGTTAGAGATGTATTAGTTGATGAATATATTCTAGATATCTTTTTTTTTTAAAAAATGTATTTTATTACATTTCTCGATAAAAAGAAAATAATGGAAAAGAGAATAATGAAATACTGAAATATATAACTGTTTAGCTGTGAGCAGTCTCATAACTGCATCTAATGGCAGGGAAAAAAATATGCAATTTATCACATTTTTCAGCCTGTGCGTGTATAATAAAAATGGTTTGTGCTTTCTATTGGGCTTCCATTTGTAACTGGCTTATAAAGTAATAAAAAGATGATTAATGGAAGAGCCAGAACTGAAGAGCTTGGGTTACAAACAGATGGTTGTATCAGATTTATATAGCTGAACTTCAGCAAAATTAATTCCAAATGTTAGCCCTGTATTCCATAAACAAGACATTGGTCTGGTCCCTTCATTTATGAGCCAATACTGGCACCACTAAAATTTAATCTGGGCCCTCTAAACAAGATAAGCTGTGGAGGCTTTGTCAAATGGGTGAAAAACAAAATGGCGTTCACAGTTTATGTATTGGTTTAGATGGTATTGGTTTTGCTGATTAGGGAGTCCTGCATGGAGGACCAATAAAAATAAAAAGAGTCCTCCACTCCTCTGCTCACAATAAAATGCCTTATGCCACCAGACTCCAAATTTTGGGCTTAGAAGTACACAGACTTCAGTCTGACCTAAGCATAGTACATAACATTATCTACCACAATGTCTACCTTGTCAATGACTACTTCAGCTTCAACCAAAACAATACACGAGCAATAGATACAAACTCAAGGTAAACCACTCCAAAGTTGATTGCTGAAAATATGATTTCATCAACAGAGTGGTCAATGCCTGGAATGCACTACCTGACTCTGTAGTTTCTTCCCCAAACTCCCCAAACTTTAAGCTTAAACTGTCTCCTGTTGACCTCACTCCATTCCTAAGAGGTCTGTAAGGGGCATGCATAAGTGCGCCTGAGTGCCTACCGTCCCTGTCCTAATATTCCTTTTTTTACTTACTCTTTTCATGTATCCAAATTATGTTTATACTTTTACCTGTTCGTTTTCTGAGGTTTTCGCTGGTGTTTGTATGTAGGTCTTTAGTTATTCGGGTTTTCTCCCGCGTAAAATTGGAAGTGTCTTGGCGACGTTTCGATGAAGTCTCATTCATCATCTTCAGGCTTCAGCTTCGTGCTTCTGGGAGCAATGTGTGACTGCAGCTGTTTCTTCCTTTTTAACTGCTAGTGGGGGTTTGAACTGATTGGGTGGGAGCTTGGCTGTGCTCTGATTGGCTGGGGTTTTTTGTGTGCTCTGATTGGCTGGGGGTGTGTCCTGTTTGGGTGAGGGCTTGGTTGTGCTTAGATTAGTCTGAATTGCAGGGGGATTTGAACTGGTGAGCTGCATTGCTATTGTTTGGCTTCGTGGTCGTGGTTGTGCTACATCTTCATAGTGGGTGTCAGTCTGCTGCATGTATGGATTGGAGGGGTTTGAAATGGCTAATGTTGCAGCTGTGGTCTGGCTTCTGGTCCTTGGTCGTGCTTCATGATCAGTGTGGGTTTGGTTCTGCTTTCTGGGTGGATGTGTGGTGGTGACATCCTGTGTGGACCTCGTGTGTAGACCTTTTACCTGTTCTCATATATATGATTGACAAATAAATTAAAAAAAATTAAAAAAATTAAAAAAAATCTGCACAGAATTTTCCTCAGCTGCAACTTAAGCTCTATTTATTTCAGTCATCTATTTTGCTTGGCTTAATCTAGAACCAATGATTCTGCCTGTTTTCGAGAGGGACTCAGAGATTGTCCCGGGGATGCGGGGCTATTCAAGAATTTATGTTCCATCTTCTCTAGGGTCTCAAGTAACTAAAAGTTCAAAAGGCAGCTCTGACCTCATTCTGCTGTGAATTGGGATAATTTAAATAGGTCTTTAAGTTATGGGTACTTACTTCAGTAAAAAGAAGGGGGGAAGGGGAGGAGAGGAGAGGAAAGAAGAAAAGGAAAAGGCTGAAGCAAAGGTGTAGCATGGTGGCTTGGAGTCATCCTAAACTGCAATACAGCAAGGCTGAATCAACAGACAAGACCAGATTAAGCTGGATCAGAGATATCAGTATATTAAAAAAAAAAAAACAATAGTTAGGAATGGCAACAAAAGACAATGGGATTATGTTAACCAAGTAAAACAAATACACTATGTAAGGTCTTCTGAAACCATCACCAAGTTTTATTAAACTCAGTTCAGAAGCTTTACAGATTAACAGAGTTGGAAGGGACGTTATAGGTCATCTAGTCCAACCCCCCACTTAAGCAGGAGACCCTACACCATTTCTGAGAAATGGCAGTCCGGTCTCTTCTTGAAAGCCTTCAGTGATGAAGCTCCCACAACTTCCAGAAGGCAGAAGGCAACTTCTGTTCCATTGGTTGATTGTTCTCACTGTCAGAAAATTTCTCCTTATTTCCAGGTTGAATCTCTCCTTGGTCAGTTTCCATCCATTATTCCTTGTTGTCTGACCTTCAGATGTTTTGGAAAATATTTTGAGCCCCTCCTTTCTGTGGCAGCCCCTCAAATACTGAAACACTGCTATCATGTCTCCCCTGGTCCTCCTCTTCACTAGACTAGCCATGCCCAGTTCCTGTAACTGTTCTTCATATGTTTTAGTCTCCAGTCTCCTAATCATCCTGGTTACTTTCCTCTGCTCTTTTTCTGAGTCTCAACATCTTTTTTATAGTGTGGTGACCAAAACTGAAGGCAGTACTCTAGGTGTGATCTTACTAAGGTTTTATAGAGTGGCATTAGTACCTCACTTGATCTTGATTGTGTCCCTCTGTTAATGCAATTTAGGATTGCATTGGCTTTTTTGGCTGCCACTGCATGCTGCTGGCTCATATTTAGCTGGTTGTCCTAGGAGAGGAGGTAGAGCATGCATATCAAGTCTCCAAAGTGGGAAGATCCTTGTCAGCAAAATGCTAGAAGGAATGGGACCATGACTGGATAGAGCAGGGCTGTCAAACTCATGTCCCGTGGGCTGGATGCATCACGCACTGGCCATGTCCATGGCCGGTTTAGCAAAGAGGGAAAAAGTTGTGATATGTCACAGGATGCCGCCATGACGACATGAGTTTGACACCCCTGGGATAGAGGATGTCCACAAAGAGCGGTCTTAGAAAATTTATGGCAACCAAAAGCTTTCCAGAACAAGCAACAATTAGCATATTTGGCAGATATGTGTTAGATATAAACAGGCAAGGGAAAAGAGAAGAGCTAAGCAAAGATGGGTCAGCAGATGTACCTTATCTTGTGTGCTTGACTATATCATTAACCTGGTTATTAAATAATTTTATGAGACCATACACTATTGTTGTTGTTAGTTGCGAAGTCGTGTCCGATCCATCACGACCCCATGGACAACTTTCCTCCAGGCCTTCCTGTCCTCTACCATCCTCTGGAGCCCATTTAAGCTCACACCTACTGCTTCAGTGACTCCATCCAACCACCTCATTCTCTGCCGTCCCCTTCTTCTTTTGCCCTCCATCATTCCCAGCATTAAGCTCTTCTCCAGTGAGTCCTTCCTTCTCATTAAGTGGCCAAAGTATTTCAGTTTCATCTTCAGGATCTGGCCTTCTAAAGAGTAGTCAGGGTTGATCTCTAGGACTGACCAGTTTGATCGCCTTGCAGTCCAAGGGACTCACAGGAGTCTTCTCCAGCACCAGAGTTCAAAGGCCTCAATTCTTTGGCACTCAGTCTATCCTTAATCATAAATCAACCAAGTAGGATGGGTGGTACCATATATTATGGTTCAAAAGAAAATGTATGCATTTGTAAAACCAAACCAGCTGAAGACCTTGTGCAAATGCAGCCCCTAAGGATTAGTGGTTAAGGGTTTTATAGAACACAGCCAGCTTTAATAATGTAGGCATGATTAACCAGCTGAGTGAATGAATGGGCACGTACAATGTTTGATTGTATAGTCATGGCCATCATTTGACTTTTTTGACATGGCTCTCACGAACACTTGTGCAAGCCTCAAATCTTCTGAATTACTTAAGGTTTTCTCTTAACCATGCATGACAATGTTAGTCATTAATCACAGCAAGGTTCTTAGCCCAGGGTGCCCTTTGCCAAATAGGATCTGAGCCAGAAAGGTAGATGAATATCTTTTTTATTTATGCATAAGTAAGAAGATAGGTCTTCCACACGTACCAGATGAGAAGATCCTTAGAAAATGAAGAAATCTAGACAGTTCAAACATACTGAGTTTGGAATGTGTTCTTGAATTGGCCAGCATTATTTGAGCCATCAAGCATCTGGAGACCATGCCCAGGAACTATGCATGTCCTGTTTAACCGTTCATGGCATCCCATAACATTCTTAGCACAATCTTGTCAAAAATCCAATTGAATATTCGGGGCATGGTTTCCTCATATTATAATGACTTTTCAGATTATTAAAGTACAACTTTCTGATGCAGTGCCTGTCTTTAAGCCTGTCTGAACTGGGTCTGATCAAAATTTCACATTCCTGCTTGTTACTTGAAAAAAACTAGAAACAGGGATGGGCTTCAAAAATTTTAGCAAGGGGTTCTCTGCCCGGTTGCTGGGTGGGCATGACCTAGCCCGCCTCCTGCACCATGGGGGGTGTTTTTGCCCCCCCGGCCTCCGGAGGGTTTCCTTGAGCCTCCGGAAGGGTGAAAATAGCCGCTCCAGGCTCCAGAGGCACCGGAAATGGGCCTGTTTCTGGCCTTCCCGAACTTCTGGTAAGCCCGTTTTTCGCCCTTACCGAGCCTCCATACATGCTCTGCACTTAACTGCATCCAAAACCGGCCATGTGGGGACTTCTGGGAGGGGTGGGTGGGATGGGGCAGGGCCAGCCAGGAGTGGGATTTGGGGGTTCTCTGAACTGCACAGAATCTTAGCTAGAGGTTCTCCTGAACCCCCAGCAGCCCATCCCTGACTAGAAACATAATCAAAGGTGTTCTGTGTTACTGATTCAAAGAGGCCCCTTCTCCTCCTTCCAACAATGAGGTTGCTCTCTAGCATTTGACATAAAGTTTGTGCAAAGTCTTCCAGAGGGGTGCTTCATAAAGCATGTTAACATGAACAAAACATCTCCTCTCAATGCATTATAACAGTTACATCCTTTGGAGGCCTCTTGCCCTCTGTTTAATTTTCCCTCTTCTGGTTTGCTATCCAAATAGTGGATTCTCTAAATCTTCAGGAGTTTCTCCAGCTTTCCTCCTTAGTCACTTTAAAACTCAGCTAACAGTTTCTCACAAGATTTATTTTATTTCATTTTCCATGTTTGCTGCCCACTTTTCTATGGTGCAGCTCTTCCGGTTACATGGAAGACATCAAGCAAGGGAAAGGTTTGGAAGAAGAAAAATGAAACTTTTTACTGTGCTACCCATTTGAAGTTCTAATTTGCTTCCACAGGAGCTAAACTGAGACTGGCAAGGGAGAAAAGTATGCTGTAGGTAACGGTGATCACCGATTGAGACTTTTTCTGACAGAAGTTCATAGGGCTGAAAGGAACCCGGGAGGTCTTCTAGTCCAGGAGTCACCAACCTTTCAGACCTCAGGGACCACTAAATTCATAATTTTAAATCCCGTGGACCACTAATATGATCTGCCTAATGACCAGCTGGGTGGGCGTGGCAAGTTGGTCATGTGACTGGGTGGGCATGGCCAACTCAATGTCACTCACGTTGAGGGGCGCCTCTACTCACTACTCCTCACCTGCCTGCTGGGGCTCTTTAGGGCCCCACACAAAACAGTTGCTGGAGCTAAGCAGCCACCACGAGAAAGAGTTGGCAAAAGAGCTCAGTTCAAATTGGATCTGGCTGAGAAGGAGGCTCAGCAGAAGCACCTCACTGAGGACTACGAACATAGGCTTTCCAAGCAGAGGGAAGACCTGCAGGAGTGCAAGGCCAGGGACCGGCTCCTGGAGGCTCAGCGGGCTGAGATGGTCAGCCAGTTCCAGGCCATGAGGCAGTCCCACTGGAACGAGGCCCTCTGGCTCTTCGCCACCAGCTGCGTTTCCCCCCAGCCTTCGCCCAAAGCCCCGCACCAGGAGGCTGAAGCAGGCCCCAAATTGGAATTTCTGCTCCCTCCAACCTGCACAAAAAGACCCCAAAGGGAGAGACTGCAGCAACACAACCATTCATTGCACGTATCTGGCCCAGGGGCCGTAGTTTGAGGACCCCTGATTTAGTGCAATTAAAAAATACAAATAATTTTTCTGCGGACCACCAAAAATTTCTCAGGGACCACCAATGGTCCACGGACCACCAGTTGGTGACCGCTGTTCTAGTCCATCCCCCTGGACTTTATACCATCCTGGACAAATGTTTCCCCCCCCCAACAATCTTGAAGATCTCTCTTTAGATCTCTCTTTAACAAGCTTCCACCCATTGCTTCTTGTCCCGCCTCAAGTGCTTTGGAGAATAAGTCAACCCCCTCCTCCCTGCGACTACTCCGCAAGTACCAGAAGACCACTATCTCTTGTCATCCCTAGGCCTACTCTTCATTAGACTGGGCATACCTAGCTGCCTCAATCATTCATTGTATAGTCTAGGCCAGGGGTGAAATGCTCCCAGTTCAGACCAGATTGGCTGAACTAAACTAGGCATACCCAATTCCTGCAACCGTTCTTCATACATTTTAGCCAGGGGTGAAATCCAGTAGGTTCTGACAGGTTCTGGAGAACCAGTAGGGGAAATTTTGAGTACTTTGGCGAACTGGCAAATGCTACCTCTAGCTGGCCCCAGAATGGGGTGGGAATGGAGATTTTGCAGTATCCTTCCCCTGGAGTGGTGTGGGAATGGAGATTTTGCAGTATCCTTCCCCTGCCACGCCCACCAAGCCATGCCCACCAAGCCATGCCCACAGAACTGGCAGTAAAAAAATTTGGATTTCACCACTGGTTTTAGCCTCCACTCCTCTTTGCTGCTTTTACCTGCACTCTCTTTAATCTTATTAAACACTACTATTAAAAAGGTACAAACTAATACAAAAACTAGAATATATATATAGTGTAGGTCTTTGGTTATTCGCGTTTTCTCCCGTGTAAAATTGGAAGTGTCTTGGCAACGTTTCGATGAAGGCTCATTCGTCATCTTCAAGCTGATGTTTACAGCTTTGTGCTTCTAGCTGTAAACACCAGCCTGAAGATGGCAAATGAGACTTTGTCGAAACATCGCCAAGACACTTCCAATTTTACGCAGGAGAAAACCCGAATAACCAAAGACCTACATACAAACACCCGCGAAAACCTCAGAAAACATATATATATACATATATACATACATACATACATACATACATATATACATACATACATATATATATATATATATATATATATATATATATATATATATATATATATGTCTTTGGTTGTTCGGGTTTTCTCCGTGTAAAATTGGAAGTGTCTTGGCAACGTTTGATGAAGGCTCATTCGTCATCTTCAGGCTGATGTTTACAGCTTTGTGCTTCTAGCTGTAAACATCAGCCTGAAGATGGCAAATGAGACTATTGCCTTACACAATGTAAGCCGCCCTGAGTCTGCCATAATTCTTTGCTGTCAGCTGAGTGGACTTCTGGATTTTTGCAACAGATATATGGAGAACTATGGTATATTAACTAAGCAAAATACTTAGTTATAAATGCTCATGTAGAGCCAGTTTGGTGTTGAGGTTAAGATACCAGGCTAGAAACCAGGAAATTGTGAATTCACCTCCTGCGTCTCAATCCTAGGAAGAAGGCAAGGGCAAACTATTTCTGATAATCTTACCAAGAAAAAAGATCAGGAACTAGTTCAAGCAGTCATCAGGAGTCAGCACTGACTCAAAGAAACATGCACACGTAAGCTTGCTATAAGTTCTTAATTGTGCCTTTCCCTTCCCTTCCCTCCTTCTTTCCCTCAATAAAAGCAGTTTTAGCTTTCTTGTGAAATTGATGTCCTGGTCTGATCCATCTAGGGGAGCTGGCACCATCTTTCCACCCTGACCTATAAACCATTTTGGAAACAAAAATTGATAATTTATTCTGGTCTATGACCGTAATAAAGATTTCATTGATTGATTGATTGACAGGATAACTGATGTTTATTTCCTGTGATTTCACTGTTTAGCCAGGTTGCTTGTAATTTTCAGTGCTGATGCAAATAAGGCCCTTAGATAGAAGATTGTAGGCAAAGGAGTGGCAGAACCTGGAGGCATTGGCATCAAAAGAGGAACCAGCCTAGAGTCTCTACATAGCTACAAGTGAACTAAATATAACCTTCCTTGAATTCTGTTGATCCTTATCTTATGGCAAGGCAGTTCTAACTTTTAGTTGAGTAGATTCCAATGCATAGGCATGTTAATTGGTAATAAATCAGTTTATTTATTTATTTATTTATTTATTTATTTATTTATTTTCATATATGATATGGATTCATAGGAGGGATTCTGAGAAATAATAGTACTATAAAGGTAAAGGTTCCCCTCGCACATACGTGCTAGTCGTTCCTGACTCTAGGGGGCAGTGCTCATCAACGTTTCAAAGCCGAAGAGCAGCGCTGTCGGAAGACGTCTCTGTGGTCATGTGGCCGGCATGACTCAACGGCAAAGGCACACGGAAGGCTATTACCTTTCCACCAAAGGTCGCCCCTATTTTTTCTACTTGCATTTTTACGTGCTTTCGAAACTGCTAGATTAGCAGAAGCTGGGACAAGTAATGGGAGCTCACCCCGTTACATGGCAGCACTAGGGATTCGAACCACTGAGCTGCCGACCTTTCGATCGACAAGCTCAACGTCCTAGCCCCTGAGCCATTTGTTCCATCGCTCTCTCTCTCTCTCTTTTTTTTTTTAACATTTCATTAAGGTCCAAGCTTTCTTACCCAGAGTATGAAGAGATTATGAAGATAAAATCCCTTTGGAGAACCAAAATCAATATGCAGTTGCAGAGCTGGTCTTGGAGGATGACATATAATTTAATACACTTGAAATGCTTAAGTTTTGCCACTCTGGACATTTTGCTGCCCTCCGGTAGACCCCCTGATTGAATCCAATACATCTAAAAGACAGAAAAATGCTTGCCTTCATCTTCCTCCTCTTTCCAACACACAATCACATTAGCTGATGCAGATGTTTTGACACGTGTTAGACACTGCAAAGCGAAGCCTGCATAACTGTTTTGGGGATTAAAAGGACCGTAAAAAGGAGGCAGACCGCTTCTAGCTAATGTTTGCATACCGAAGGGACGTTCCAATCTATAGCATCTTTAAGTGGGACTGGAAAATTCCTGATTGAAATTCGTTCGCTATTATGGAGCTAAATGGAGCAAAGCTTACATCTACCAAGACATGCTTATATTCTTATCCCTATATTTGAAGAGGAATGATAAAGATGGTCTGAGCTTGAGGAGTGGATTCATTACATCAATAATTAAAAACTTCATAAAACTATCAGTTTATTTATTTATTTATTTTTCATATACCGGGGTGATATACATTTCACTTCACTACTTGTTTGCAAATCTCAGCGCGCGCGCATGCACAGAACCTTCCGCACATGCGCAGAGCGTCAAAAACATGGATAAGTGAGATGTGATACCGTCTGGGCGTGTGGGCGGAGCCACCTACAGCCGCCGCTACTGGTTTGCCTGAACCGGATAGACCTGGCTGAATACCACCACTCCAACCACCCCCCCATCCATCTATATATCCATCTATATATATATCCATCTATATATATATATATCCATATATCTATATCTATATATCCATCTATATATCTATATATCTATATATATGGATATATCTATATATCCATCTATATATATATAGGGCCGCGGTGTGGCTCAGGCTGTAAGAAGCCTGTTATTAAACACAGCTGCCTGCAATTACTGCAGGTTCTAGTCCCACTAGGCCCAAGGTTGACTCAGCCTTCCATCCTTTATAAGGTAAGGTAAAATGAGGACCCAGATTGTTGGGGGGGCAATAAGTTGACTTTGTATATAAATATACAAATAGAATGAGACTATTGCCTTACACAATGTAAGCCGCCCTGAGTCTGCCATAATTCTTTGCTGTCAGCTGAGTGGACTTCTGGATTTTTGCAACAGATATATGGAGAACTACGGTATATTAACTAAGCAAAATACTTAGTTATAAATGCTCATGTAGAGCCAGTTTGGTGTTGAGGTTAAGATACCAGGCTAGAAACCAGGAAATTGTGAATTCACCTCCTGCATCTCAATCCTAGGAAGAAGGCAAGGGCAAACTATTTCTGATAATCTTACCAAGAAAAAAGATCAGGAACTAGTTCAAGCAGTCATCAGGAGTCAGCACTGACTCAAAGAAACATGCACACGTAAGCTTGCTATAAGTTCTTAATTGT
Organism: Ahaetulla prasina; assembly: GCF_028640845.1. Taxonomy (NCBI): domain Eukaryota; kingdom Metazoa; phylum Chordata; class Lepidosauria; order Squamata; family Colubridae; genus Ahaetulla; species Ahaetulla prasina. The sequence continues at coordinate 19,543,659 of NC_080548.1, forward strand.
GCCCTTCCCTTCCCTTCCCTTCCCTTCCTTCCTTCCTTCCTTCCTTCCTTCCTTCCTTCCTTCCTTCCTTCCTTCCTTCCTTCCCTCCCTCCTTCCTTCCTTCCCTCAATAAAAGCAGTTTTAGCTTTCTTGTGAAATTGATGTTCTGGTCTGATCCATCTAGTGGAGTTGGCACCCTCTTTCCACCCTGACCTATAAACCATTTTGGAAACAAAAATTGATAATTTATTCTGGTCTATGACCGTAATAAAGATTTGATTGATTGACAGGATAACTGATGTTTATTTCCTGTGATTTCACTGTTTAGCCAGGTTGCTTGTAATTTTCAGTGCTGATGCAAATAAGGCCCTTAGATAGAAGATTGTAGGCAAAGGAGTGGCAGAACCTGGAGGCATTGGCATCAAAAGAGGAACCAGCCTAGAGTCTCTACATAGCCACAAGTGAACTAAATATAACCTTCCTTGAATTCTGTTGATCCTTATCTTATGGCAAGGCAGTTCTAACTTTTAGTTGAGTAGATTCCAATGCATAGGCATGTTAATTGGTAATAAATCAGTTTATTTGGAACTTCATGTGTGATCATGATCCTTCCTGCCTGACAAAGAATTGTATACATCAGGGGTGTCAAATTCTGGCCTGAAGGGTCACCCTGGAAACAGCAAAGGACCGGTCCACGGTGCCTCCACCAGCAAAAACAGAGCTCAGGAGGGTCGCGTGTGGCCCTCCCTAGCTCCGTTTTCATTGGCAGGTGTTGTGTCTGTGGAGCTGCCGAAGTAGTATTGACCATGCTCACGCAATGCGATCTGATTGGTTTATTTCTGCATCCTTTCAGGTGGGAAAATTAGGGCTTCGCTATTGGTTGTTGTTTTGGACAGCTCAGTATTTTTAAGAGCTGTCAACTCTTTTTCTAGTGTTGATTCTGTTCTGGAGTTGCCTTGTTGTCAATAAATGGTTCATGTTACAAGCCGTCTCCTCATTCATGCTGACCCTCGCAGAGATTTAATAGCAGAGAGTTGCAGGAGGCCGTTGCAGCCGAAAATGGACCTTGGGAGCCCATTTGCACTGGCAGAGTGCTCTGGCCACCACAGGTGCCACAACACAAGTGATGTCAAGCTGGCCAGACCCACCCTCGCCATGCCCACCCCAGCCCCCCGAGGTCAAACACAACCCTGATGCGGCCCTCAATGAAATCGAGTTTGACACCCATGGTATACATAATCTTTTAATACAAATAAGGTAAAGGTAACGGTTCCCCTTGCACATAAGTGCTAGTCGTTCTCGACTCTAGGGGGCGGTGCTCATCTCTATTTCAAAGCCAAAGAGCCAGCGCTGTCTGAAGAAGACGTCTCCGTGGTCAAGTGTCTGGCATGACTAAACGGCAAAGGCGCACGGAACGCTGTTCCCTTCCCATCAGAGGTGGTCCCTATTTTTCTACTTGCATTTTTTACCTGCTTTCGAACAGCTAGGTTGACAGAAGCTGGGATAAGTAATGGGAGCTCACCCCATTATGCAGCACTAGGGATTCGAACTGCTGAACTGCCAACCTTTCGATCGACAAGCTCAGCGTGTTAGCCACTGAGCCACCATGTCCCTCAATACAAATAGAGAGATACAAATGTTATATTATGTCATGTGTGAGTTTTTACACAATTAATTTATGATTTACAGGCAATCGTAAATTAGATGCAACATTTTTTTTAAAGAAAGCACTCCTCTAAAATTTAAAAATAAGCAGCAACCAAAAAAAAATAATCCCAACCACTTATAACCCTGCCTTTATTTTCATCACCACTCATCATCATGGCCCCTTCTCAGAAAAGTGACACCTAAATAACCTTTAGCCAATGAAAGCACTCCTGCAATAGATCTTCACTTCCTCATCTTCAAAAAATGTAATTTAAAAATGTCAGGAATAACAGCCCTGTCAAAGAGTTTGCCTTTTTTTTTTTTTTGATCCAAACTCACGGTGGTTAAAGCTGTTTCAGACAGAACTCGAACTCTTTCCGTTTGTCCCTTAACAGCGCAAGAAATACTTTTTTTTAAAAAAAAATCATTTTGCCCTTAGAAATGACTCACTTTCTTACAGTAATTAGAGTTATAAATAAAAGTTGCCTGTAATGGAGATGGCTGTGTTTTATGTCTTGTATTTTGAGAAGGGAGGAAGATTGGAAGAGGTCTCCAGGTGTGGAATTGTTCCTTTGGTTATAATAGAGCTAACTCTGATTTAAGTGTGAAGATCCAGCCTAGCTCACGCCATCGATGATGGATTATAACATTGAGCAGACAAAGTCAGCATCACTTGGCACCCCAAGTCCTGAGTAATCAGCTCTCTTTTTATTGGGGAAGACTAATGGTAGCAGCAAAGGAATATAACAGCATTTCTCTTCTCCTGTTCAGGACATCTAAGTTCCTCCTTTTTCTCGTACTGAATTTTTTATGTAGACATTTTAAAACATTTCCTCTGTCTGTAGGTTTGGGAAAGCAGAAAGCAAACGGACAGGATGTTTCTAAATGCAGTCACATTTTGCAAAATCATTGCTAGGCTGCCTTGTTGTTGTTGTTGTTTTAAAATAATGTCTGTTTTAGAAAGGGTCATCGGGATCAATAACAGCAGTGCCGACACTGGGAAAAAAATGGTTAGCTAATCAATATTTTAATAAAGTTGGATGAAATTAGTTGCATATAAAAATAAAATAAAAATACATTCTGAAAAGCGTCTCCTTTTGGGATTTGAAATTGTACCACAGGCCACGTTCAGACGGAGAGCAAAGTCATTGTTTATGTTCGGAACCAGCTATGAATAATGTAATTTCGCTGATATTGTTGCGTAGCCAAATCACTGCTTCAAGAAAGTAGAGCTGAAAAGTTAAATAACCCTGAAACATTAACTGGCAGGGGCTTCAAACACAATAGAACAATGCAAATGGATTTCCGTAAACGTATAATTCATTCTTCCCTGCTGTCATCACAGTTCACACACAGAAACCAGTCATGTATGAACGTTTGATGTATAATAAGTTGAAAACTTTTTTTTCTAAAAAAAAAAATAGACATTTTACTGCAAATATTGGCACAAAGCTGAACTATCCCACTGTCTTTTTCACAAGTGGGGAAAATCGCCCTAGGTAGGTGTGCCAGCAAGCTTCTTCCAAGTTATGTGATCTATTGAGTATACATCAAAAAGGAATTTGGCTGCAAATGTTGCATTGTCTGCATTTTCTTATGCTTTTCAAGGACAGAAGCACATAGAAGAGATAACTGTAGTCTAAGACTAAGGCCATCATCACTCTATTTGGCTAACCCCTGGGATGCTGCACAAACAGATCAGTGGTGGGATTCAAATTTTTTTACTACTGGCTCTGTGGGTGTGGCTTTGTGGGCATGTCATGGCTTGGTGGGTGCGGCTTGGTGGGCATGGCAAGGGAAGGAAACTGTAAAATCTCCATTCCCATCCCACTCCAGGGGGAAGGACACTGTAAAATCTCCATTCCCACCCCACTACAGGGAAAGGTTACTTCAAAACCCCCATTTCCTCCCGATCAGCTGGGACTCTGGAAGCAGAGAATAGATGGGGGCAGGGCCAATCAGAGGTGGTATTTACCGGTTCTCCGAACTACTCAATATTTCTACTACCAGAACTGGTCAGAACCTGCTGAATACCATCCCTGGAACAGATTATCTTGACTTCAAGGTGCACAGTGACTGACTGACAGGAACAGTCCTAAATAAAGTATGAGCCAGGCTTATTTCCAAAGAAATTGAAAAAATATGTATTTTTTTGGAGGAGGAAGCTGTGGACTGGATCCTACAATCCATAAAGCATTCTTCCCTCCATGAGCTTTTTGTTTTGCGGGTTTTGCCCATTTAATTTTCAGCAACCTACCAGACAGATGGAAGCAGTACAATACTGTCAAGTTTTACTATTGTCCAATGACATATTTTCTCCTGAGCACAATTCCCAGCATGAAGGTTAGTAAGAAACAGGATAGGAATTCCTTGCTTCCATATGTTCTACAGCAGTAGCCAGCTGCAGAACAGCATTAGACCTGCCGTGTTGGGATTGTCAACATAATTCCCTAATTCATGTTGGGATATTTGCTGGGCATAAATTTAAAGACTCTGTTAAAAACCAAAGTTGCCTTTAGGTTAAGGTGCTGAGGAGTGGTGAGAGATCACAGAAATGTTATAATGTCTTGCAAAATAATATAACAATGGCTGAAGCACAACACAATCTATATATTTTTAAAGAAGGTAGAAAATACTTGCCCCAAAGTCCCTCATTGCCAACCACACTGACAACAAACAATATCGGTTCAACTGGGATGAAACCAAAGTCATCAGCCACACCCAAACCCATCTACCTGTTGTGTCTGCTGCAGCCCCCGAGCAAGGCCTCCTGGCTGAGAGTGACTAAGAAAGTGAGGGGGAAGAGCCGACAGGGCTTCCCTCGGTGGGACCTTCCTCGCTGGCTCTGCTCCAGGTCCCAGAGGCAGGCCAGGTGGTGGAGGAGGAGCTGACATGACCTCTTTCCCCCGACCCCTCCTCCTCCTCCCTGGCAGAGCTCCAAGAGCCAGCTGAGGAGAATCAATTTTGGCTAGATGCAAGGCAGCAACGCCGAGTGAAGTGTGCGCAGCCAAAGGAAGGAAGGGGCTGGCCCAGGGAGTGCTGAGTCAGGGAGCCACACCCCACAGGGTATAAAAGTGGATGGAGCTGCCTTTGGGCTCCGTGACAGACAAAAACAGACTTTTGGGAGCTTTGGCTGTGCTATTTTGTGATTCAGACTTTGGCTTCTGTTTATTCCTGAACTGCAATTACGCTGGTTTGAGGAGAACTTGGCAGGCAATCGCAGGTTCATTGCCAGAACTGTTATCTGTTGTCAAAGTAAATTGCTGGCAAAGATAGTCAGCTCGCATGTCTTTTTGGTTGTGGTTGGAAGGGGACAGAACACTACCAGTGGGTCCATCAACGCACACATTGACTTAGAACCAGCATAGCAATAGCAATAGCACTTAGACTAATGTATCGCTTCACAGTGCTGCTCTCTAAGCAATTTACAGAGTCAGCCTATTGACCCCCAACAAACTGGGTCCTCATTTTACCCAACTCAGAAGGATGGAAAGCTGAGTCAACCTTGAGCCTGGTGAGATTTGAACTGCTGAACGGCTGGCAGCCAACAGTCAGCCGAAGTAGCCTGCAGTACTGCGCTTTAACCACTGCGCCACCACAGCTCTTCAAAGAGCCATAGTGGCGCAGTAGTGCATATGCAATGAAGCGTACGAATCAATAAGGAAGCAAAACCACCAACTGAAAACAGAACCGACAACCTCCTTGCCAGTTGAATTCCATGCCTTACAGCAACCAGTCAGAAGTCACAAAGTCACAAGACCAGAATCAGTCTTGTGATTCAACCAGTCCACCCAGCACCTATATAAACAAACAAGACACTTCACCCCAAAACTCTGCTGAAGATGTTCCCTAGTTTGGTAATGAAACATCCGGGAGCTAAACAGCAAACTCGGAGAACAGACCCCTGCCAAAACAAGGAAAAAGGGAAAGGAATCCACCTTCCTTCTGTCTGAATCCAATTGCGGTTGTAAGTCGAGGAGTACCTGCATGGAATGGAATGGCATTGAAACCTTAGTAACAAAGTAATAAATAAGTAATAAAATAAATAGGTATTTTGGGCAGGAGCCAAAGATAAATTATCAATATCTTTAGCTGTCTCTCTGCCTCCATCAGCTGATTATATAGAGGCTAAGGTTGAATCTCATTCTGTTTTTGGATATCTTAAACATAATAGAGCACTGAACAATCTCTGTGAAAAGTAAATATGTCACTCGGAATATCACACAGCTCTGAGACTTTTTCATCTTTCTCCTGCATTTTTTAAAATTTTTAACTGAGGTCAGATTTATTACAGTGCTCCGTTAGCTGCAAAGAATCAATAAATTTATTTTAAAAATTAGCAGATCTGCAGTTAGTTTTGTTTTTACATATACAATACTATCAAGTCATCAGGTTAAAAAAAAATGCTTTATTGGTGGCTCCATTTAAAAAAAAAATATTGAAAATTATGTTTGATTAGTGTAGTTGTTTTTGCTTGTTAAAGAAACTAAATCAAATCCATATTTTTAAATACCAGTTTTAAATATTTTTAAATCCATATTTTTAAAGCTGGGCTAATAAAACTTCTTTAGGCTCTTAAAAAGCACTCAGAAATATTAATGGAAAAAACATTTGTACGCTGAAAAAAATTACAAGAAATTAGAATATCATCACTATTCAACTCACACTTTAGAAAATATTGTTACACATAGTTCCAGGTTGACATAAATATTAAAATGAGCCCAAGATGCTGGGCTGAATAGATTTTTCTTTTTTTAAAAAATCCTGCCATCTCCTTCTTTCTTCTATTTTCTCTACAGCAACCACCTTATGAGGTAAGTGAGGTCACTCGGCCGGTTTTCATGCCTAGGCAGAACTAGAATTCAGAGTCTCCTGGCGGTTGGCCCAAGGTCACCCAGTGACTTTCATACCTAAGGCAGGATTAGAATTCACAGTCTCCTGATGATTGGCCCAAAGTCATCCAGCCAGCTTTCATCATGATGAATAGAGCATCTGATATCTCTCTCCCCCATTTTAAAGTACACAGTAACGTCTTCATATTCAGGGCCTTGCAAATGTGCATATTTGTAGACTTTAATGCTCAGAATTCCCCACCAAATGTGGGCAATGAAGTCCAAATTTTAATTTTGCGGCTCCTTTACGCCTAATATCCAACATCAAGTGGATCTGAAGAGCAAGTGGATATTAGACCCTGAGGTCATGGTGCAGCTACATATTACATATGACCATGTGGATGAGGAGAATACATATTCATTTACTGCAGTGGTGAAATCCAATTTTTTTTACTACCGGTTCTGTGGGCGTAGTTTGGTGGGCGTGTCAGGGGAAAGATACTGCAAAATCCCCATTCCCTTCCCAATCCTGGGGGAAAAATATTTTCAAAATCTCCATTCCCACCCCACTCTGGGGCCAGGCAGAGATGGTATTTGCCGGTTCTCTGAACTACTCAAAATTTCCGCTACCGTTTCTCTGAACTGCTCAAAATTTCTGCTACCAGTTCTCCAGAACCTGTAAGAACCTGCTGGATTTCATCCCTGATTTACTGGCTCTCTTAAATCTGAAATTTAACTCTGAATTATGATTTATAGTGGGTGCCAAGCAATATCCCTTGTTCCGCAGCAACAGTTCAAAAAAAAATAATAATGACATTTTTCCCACACATCAGTGAGAATTATACTGTGAAATCCGTGATGTTTGGCTTGCTGTCCTTGTTGTAGTTCCCACTCACCATTTGCACAAATTGTATCCTTTTCTCTAAAGTTTACATAAATTGCACTTACTGTCACCAAAATAGCATACAATCTTATCAATTTTTTAAACTAGTCTTCAAAATAGGAGTTCCAGAAAAATCATCAGTATGCTATAAAGGTAAAGGTTCCCCTCGCACATATGTGCTAGTCGTTGCTGACTCTAGGGGGTAGTGCTCATCTCCGTTTCAAAGCCGAAGAGCCAGCGCTGTCCGAAGACGTCTCCGTGGTCATGTGGCTGGCATGACTCAACACCAAAGACACACGGAACGCTGTTACCTTGGTCCCTATTTTTTCTACTTGCATTTTTACGTGCTTTCGAAACTGCTAGGTTGGCAGAAGCTGGGACAAATAACGGGAACTCACCCCGTTACACGGCAGCACTAGGGATTCGAACCGCCGAGCTGCCGATCTTTCGATCGACAAGCTCAACCTCCTAACCCCTGAGCCACCGCGTCCCTCAGCATGCTATAGATTCCCTCTAAAATAAATTTTCTGAAGCTCCTTTGCAAAAACCCAAATGTGCTCTCTGGAAACCTTGAATTTATAACTCGGTATATATCCAGATAATATTAGCACTGAATCCTCATGTCATCCTTCTCCTTGACAGGTTTGTAATCCCTATGGATTTAAAAATGTTCAGTATTTTGATTCCGCCAAAATCGACAAATTGACACTTGAATTGAAAGGATCGATGGATTCGGAATATTACGTAATATGGGAGAAGTGGTACAACTGGATCAAAAATAGAAAAACCGGAAAAGAAACAGACAAAGTAGAAGTAGATTTAGTAAAAATGTATACAGTGTAGGTGAATTGTAGTGTTATGATATGTAAATGGTCACAGTTATGCACAAGAGGTAAATAAGAATTGTTTAATTGTTGAAATTCAATAAAATACATTTTTAAGAAAAGAAAAAAAAATCAGTATTATCTACCCTTGACTTACAACCACAGTTGGCACTAGAATTTCCATTGCTAAGCAAGGCAGTTGTTGAATGAGTCATGCCTGATTTTATGATCTTTATGACCTTTTCAACCAAGGATATTAAGTAAATCAGACATTAAATGCATTTGGCTTCCTCCCTTGACGTTGCTTGTTGGAAGCCAGCTGGGAAGTCTGCAAATGGTGATCATGTGTTCCTGGGATGCTGCAATTATCATAAATACATGCCTGTTGCCAAGTGTCTGAATTCTGATCACGTGACTTCGAGGATGCTGGGATGGTCATAAGTACAAGGACCGGTCACTTTTTTTCAGTGCTGTTGTAACTTCAAATGGTTGCTAAACAAATGGTTTTAAGCCTAGGATTATCTTTCCTGAAAAGGCTCCATAAATGTTCAAAAATCAAGTAGGGTAAAACTGAGCAAATGTTGTGAATAGTTACAGGGAATTGCTATCAGCTACTTGCCTACCTCAGGACTACCTCCTCCTCCTCCTCATTCATTCATCTATGCATCTATGCATCCATCCATCTAGCCATCCATTTATCCTTGGGAAGGGCTTGACATGTAGATAAAAATGCCAAATCCAATTGAAACATTTGGCTGATTACGCAACTAACTATAATAATAATGTACATGTATGTATGCGTATATCCAGACACATCTATCTATCTATCTATCTATCTATCTATCTATCTATCTATCTATCTATCTATCTATCTATCTATCTATCTATCTATCTATCTATCTATCTATCTATCTATAATTTATGATCATTTCTATCATCCATCTATCCATCCATCTATCATCTATCATCATCTCTATCTATCATCTATCTCTCTCTC